>NC_064631.1:335687707-338187707 GCF_023864275.1 Schistocerca cancellata
GAAGTTGTGGGATATACAAAAGAAGAGTATAAACCCTCGTAGTAGCAAATTGGTTCATTGCGGAACCGTTATTAAGCGGTAACTAGGGTTTATTTTCAATTAAACGTGACTTAATTGACTATTTTTCTCAAATTATTATCAGCAAGTTTACTGTTTTCTAATTTGTATTATTAAAGGCTGAGATAAATTGAGCACACAAGATGTTAACGGAAATTTTGAAGAAACATTAATGCCTTCATGTTTGCATATGTGAAAAACCGCTACGTTGAGTTCAGTTAAGTTTTTTGGTGGTCAGAAGAGTCAAGTGTGACATAATGCAATTTTAGACGATTTTTAAAATATGTTTACGAACTACTAATTTAAACTATGATTGTCAAATACACTCCTGGAAATGGAAAAAAGAACACATTGACACCGGTGTGTCAGACCCACCATACTTGCTCCGGACACTGCGAGAGGGCTGTACAAGCAATGATCACACGCACTGCACAGCGGACACACCAGGAACCGCGGTGTTGGCCGTCGAATGGCGCTAGCTGCGCAGCATTTGTGCACCGCCGCCGTCAGTGTCAGCCAGTTTGCCGTGGCATACGGAGCTCCATCGCAGTCTTTAACACTGGTAGCATGCCGCGACAGCGTGGACGTGAACCGTATGTGCAGTTGACGGACTTTGAGCGAGGGCGTATAGTGGGCATGCGGGAGGCCGGGTGGACGTACCGCCGAATTGCTCAACACGTGGGGCGTGAGGTCTCCACAGTACATCGATGTTGTCGCCAGTGGTCGGCGGAAGGTGCACGTGCCCGTCGACCTGGGACCGGACCGCAGCGACGCACGGATGCACGCCAAGACCGTAGGATCCTACGCAGTGCCGTAGGGGACCGCACCGCCACTTCCCAGCAAATTAGGGACACTGTTGCTCCTGGGATATCGGCGAGGACCATTCGCAACCGTCTCCATGAAGCTGGGCTACGGTCCCGCACACCGTTAGGCCGTCTTCCGCTCACGCCCCAACATCGTGCAGCCCGCCTCCAGTGGTGTCGCGACAGGCGTGAATGGAGGGACGAATGGAGACGTGTCGTCTTCAGCGATGAGAGTCGCTTCTGCCTTGGTGCCAATGATGGTCGTATGCGTGTTTGGCGCCGTGCAGGTGAGCGCCACAATCAGGACTGCATACGACCGAGGCACACAGGGCGAACACCCGGCATCATGGTGTGGGGAGCGATCTCCTACACTGGCCGTACACCACTGGTGATCGTTGAGGGGACACTGAATAGTGCACGGTACATCCAAACCGTCATCGAACCCATCGTTCTACCATTCCTAGACCGGCAAGGGAACTTGCTGTTCCAACAGGACAATGCACGTCCGCATGTATCCCGTGCCACCCAACGTGCTCTAGAAGGTGTAAGTCAACTACTCTGGCCAGCAAGATCTCCGGATCTGTCCCCCATTGAGCATGTTTGGGACTGGATGAAGCGTCGTCTCACGCGGTCTGCACGTCCAGCACGAACGCTGGTCCAACTGAGCCGCCAGGTGGAAATGGCATGGCAAGCCGTTCCACAGGACTACATCCAGCATCTCTACGATCGTCTCCATGGGAGAATAGCAGCCTGCATTGCTGCGAAAGGTGGATATACACTGTACTAGTGCCGACATTGTGCATGCTCTGTTGCCTGTGTCTATGTGCCTGTGGTTCTGTCAGTGTGATCATGTGATGTATCTGACCCCAGGAATGTGTCAATAAAGTTTCCCCTTCCTGGGACAATGAATTCACGGTGTTCTTTTTTCAATTTCCAGGAGTGTATCTTGGTAGAGCACAATGTGACTGTTAGGCTAATGTTGCATTTCTGAGTTGGGCTATGGATTGTCAATAAAGTGTTTAAGTTTCTTTTGGGTTTAGTATAGCACCAGTTCGCTCCACTTACTTCAAATCCGTCTATCCTGTTCAGCTTATTTTCAAACCACATTACACAGTCGTTGTTCAGTTCCTCGGGACTGATACTGATTGTCTTTCCATCTTCAGCTAATGTCATGTCATCAACAAATCATATTTACATAATCTTCCTTCCATCTACTGCAACTCTTTTCCATTCCAGAACACAATTAGTTTACAAATAAATTTGCTACAAGCTCAGTGACTCACATCTGCCGACTTCAATTTCTTAAGATATTTCTTGTCCAATTCGTACCCTTATTTGCTGCGTCATACATCAGTAATTGCTTAGTGACTTTCTTTGTTTCCAGGACACACAGATTTTCTGCGGCACATCCAAGAGCTTTGCCTATTTCGTTCTAACAAATGCTTTCGCCTAATCAACAAGTTCGTTTTTCTTTCACCAGTTATTGTTAACAGTTGCATCCCTCGTTGCTTTTCCTTTTGTGTATCCGAACTGCTCTTCATGCAGCTCTCTTCAAACAGCTGCCTGAAGATGATAGTGAGGATTGTCAGCAGTTGATAGTTCTGTAATCGCAACGTTTCTCAGCATTACTATCCATAGAAGCTGGCATCATCACCATCTCAGAGAAGTCGCCAGGCCAAGCATGTTGTTACGTAAGTGTTCCCCGTTATCTAGCCCTTCAATGGATTTTGTATATTTCATCTTTTCCTACTAATTTCGTATTCTCGCTCCTGTAGTACATGTCTGTTTTTCTCTCATCACGAATAATATCCCAGATCTTTTTCAGTTACATAGCATCCTTGCTCGAACAATTTATTCATTACGTAAAATAAAAAATATATTGTTTAAGTAACTTACGAAGCAGTTCCTAATGAAGCGTGTACTGTATCGCTGTTTGTTTCTTCAACAAAAATTTATGAGGAATGAGATTTGTAAAAAAATATATGAGCCACTGTGCAGCTATTCCGAAGATTTGCTTCCACATCGTTGATGCATGTTATCGCTCCCCTGCAGGAGGCGGGCGAGTCGTGCCATCGGTACCGAAAGTTGGTACCTGGGCCAACTCGGAGAGTGTTTGTGGGCACAGTCTGCCTTGTGTGTCGGCTGAAGAGTTAGCCATTCTTGACGGCTGACGAATCCTTACGACACCCGTTGTGATGTTGGGCCTGTGCTGGGGCACGGTGTGCTGTGTATCCGTTGCCACAATGAAGTTTAGATGGGGTTGGCCTGTGTAGCCATGGTGTGCGGTGGCGTTCGCGGTGCAAAGTAAAATGAGTTGGTGGATTCAGTTTGGATGAATGGAGATACCTGCTAAATCTTCACTGTTGTTGAACACTTGTAGTGGATGGATAACTGGCTCATGGAACGTACCAGGTTGAGTCAAATGAAAACCTTAAATATTTTTTAAAATATTATTTATTGTGCAGAAGTGGTACAAAGCTGTGTCACATTTCAACATAATCTCCCCCACGTTCAATGCAAGTCCTCCAGAGCTTACAGAGTGCATAAAATCCTTTAGAAAAAAATTCTTTTGTTAGTCCGCGCAACCACTCATGCACCGCGTGGCGTACCTCTTCATCAGAACGGAACATCTTTCCTCCCATTGCGTCTTTGAGTGGTCCAATCATATGGAAATCACTTGCGGCAAGGTATGGATTGCTCTCTCTCTTCGTTTCCGGTTGGTGGAAGTGAACCCAGGTTTCGTTCCCAGTACGATTCTTGCAAGGAAGCCATCACCTTCTCGTTCAAAGCACCGAAGAAGTTCTTCACAAGCATCAACACGTCGTTCTCTCATTTCAGGAGTCAGCTGCCGTGGCACCCATCTTGCAGACACTTTGTGAAACTGGAGCACATCATGCACAATGTGGTGTGCTGACCCGTGACTAATCTGTAAACATGCTGCAATGTCACTGAGTGTCACTCGGCGGTTTTCCTTCACTATGGCTTCAACTGCTGCAACGTTCTGTGGAGTCACAACTCGTTCTGCCTGACCTGGACGAGGAGCATCTTCCACTGAACTTCCTACTCCATTCGTAGACTTGCTGCTATGACAAACATGCATCAGCTTACTGAACCTTCATTCGTCGATGAATTTCGATAGGTTTCTCACCTTCACTACACAAAAACCGAATAACAGAACGCTGTTCTTCCCTGGTGCAAGTCGCAAGTGGGGCGGCCATCTTTATACTGATACTGCGGCGGTATGTGTGCATCTACACTATGCTGCCAGATACAGGCCATTCTGCACGCTGTCTGTAGCACGCTTACCAACTTACAGGATAACGGCGCGAAATTTCGATTTGTTATTACAAATTTAAGGTTTTCATTTGACTCACCCTCGTAGCTGTGGTGGCCACAGCCCTGCATTTTGTAAACCATGCCCATCGACATGTAAATGATTTCTTGCATTCACCGTAAGGTAAGTGGTGCCCTCCCTAAACGTCGTCCGTTTTACGCTTTAATTGTAATGAGTCGTTAGGAACGTGTTTACGTGTAATATTATGGCGCCCTGTTATGCTGCTTGTGCAGCGTTACTTGATTCGAAAAATTTTCTTTTTTCTTTTGAGATCATAAAGTAGCAGTGACAAGCCGCGAGCAGTTTTATTTGTCTGTTGTTGAAGCATTTTCTGTCTCGATTTATTCATAACTTTGCCTACTCGTAATTGGTTTGAGGACAGAGCGGCTAACAGTTAGTGCAGCTATTTAAAATTTTGGATCTGCACCATTAATTTTAATTGCTGTTTACAGTTGCTTGGTTTACAGTTTAATTGGTTTTATAGAAAAATTTTTATGCTCGGGCTATTGCTGCAGGTTTGAACAATCTGTGTGTTTTATCACGTTTGAGTGATATTAATTTTGTTAGTCCTACACTCAGGTGGGTTTTCTTGTAAAGGGAGTTTTATATTAGCTCAGTGATTAATTGAAATACTTCATGTGTGACAACTGTTTATTTTTATGTGTGTTTTAGAAATTCCTGTCCGTACTGCTGTGAACTGTTGCGTAAAACTCATCTCAGGCGGCCGGTGTTGTCTTTTAGTGAGAATCTGTAGCTGGTTGCTTCTGCAACTCGAATCATTTGTCGAATGCAGTGCTGTCATAATTTAATTTAATGAGTTTCAATTTTTAATTATTTTTGTAAATGTTTTATGTAATACTTTTTTTTAAATTGAACGTTCGCTTCGACTGGATGATCAGTTTCAGCTTCTTATTCTACCAAGTCTGTGCGTTTGCTGCTGTGGTCCTTTTCTGATTAATTCTGTCTTTCTATTTATGTGTTTGGTCTTTGCATTAAGTAATTTTACTGTGGCTGTGATTAGCTGAAGTAAGCAAGTACCCTCCGCCACACAACATTAGGTGGCTTGCGGAGTATGATGTAGATATAAATCTGAATGTTTGTGGATGACTCATAGTATATTCTTCCTCGCGAGCCGAAACGAGAGGAGGTGGTGATGACGTTTGGCGCTGGGATCTAGAACGAGTACCATGTTCTGTCTCATCATCGGGCTTCTGAGCAGGCCACTGCTCTTCAGAAACGTTGTTTTTATACATCTACATCTACATTTATACTCCACAAGCCACCCAACGGTGTGTGGCGGAGGGCACTTTACTTGCCACTGTCATTACCTCCCTTTCCTGTTCCAGTCGCGTATGTTTTGCGGGAAGAACGACTGCCGGAAAGCCTCCGTGCGCGCTCGAATCTCTCTAATTTTACATTCGTGATCTCCTCGGGAGGTATAAGTAGGGGGAAGCAATATATTCGACACCTCATCCAGTACGCACCCTCTCGAAACCTGGACAGCAAGCTACACCGCGATGCAGAGCGCCTCTCTTGCAGAGTCTGCCACTTGAGTTTGCTAAACATCTCCGTGACGCTATCACAGATACCAAATAACCCTGTGACGAAACATGCCGCTCTTCCTTGGATCTTCTCTGTCTCCTCTGTCAACCCGACCTGGTACGGATCCCAAACTGATGAGCAATACTCAAGTCTAGGACGAACGAGTGTTTTGTAAGCCACCTCCTTTGTTGATGGACTACATTTTCTAAGGACTCTCCCAATGAATCTCAACCTGGTACCTACCTTACCAACAGTTAATTTTATATGATCATTCCACTTCAAATCGTTCCGCATGCATACTCCCAGATAGTTTACAGAAGTAACTGCTACCAGTGTTTGTTACGCTATCATATAATCATACAATAAAGGATCCTTCTTTCTTTGTATTCGCAATACATTACATTTGTCAATGTTAAGGGTTAGTTGCCACTCCCTGCACCAAGTGCCTATCTGCTGCAGATCTTCCTGCATTTCGCTGCAATTTTCTAATGCAAACCATTGCGTCATAGACGCTGTTTTATGACATGGTGCATTATCGTGCTGATACAGTCATCGTCTCCGCACTGTCCTTTATGCCAAGCCCAGTACACACTGCTTAAAATGCGTTCATGTCTTTCCTCGTTTAGCATTTTCTGAAGTGCATTACGAGGACGATGACGTAACCAAGTGAAACACCCCAATACCATAATACCACCTCTCGCACACTGTAACACCACTTCTCCCAAACGTCGCTGTTGGCAGTATGCATGATGGCCCTTCACGTTTTGCAAGCTTTAGCCAAAACCAAACTCTTCTGTCGGATTTATACAGGGTATAGGATGATTCATCAATACAGATCACTTGTTTGCTCTTATCCACTGCCAGTGGCTTGCTATTTTACACCATCTCAAACGTGGCTTATGAGGAGCTGCTCAACTTATTCTTTTTTATTCCCTAAGCATAGTCATTGTGTTATGTGGATTGCTGGCAGCACATTGTAGCTCGTAAGTGTTTTCTGCCGCTGATAACATGCGATTTTTCTTTACATTCATACTCCGCACTGTTCGACAGTCCGTGTCCGTCAGTACATGTTGTCTGCCTGGCCTTTGTTTATCTACTGTTGTTTCTTTGTGTTTTCACTTCACAGTCACGCCATCAATCGACATGGGCAGCTCTAGAAGGGTTGGAATGTCCCTAATCGATTTGTGACTTAGGTGCATCCTATTACTAGACACGTTACAAGTCACTCAGTTTCGCTCGCGTAGCCATTCTGCTGTTATTGCTTCTCTACTGACTACACAATATCCCCCCACCCCCTCCTTTTATTTCGGCGGGACCGGCTCTATTGACAGCTATTGGTCAGTTCCACTTTACTTAGGCGTATCGAGACTTTTGATCGGATATCGTATATAAGATAGATGCCTCAGCAGTTGACTTTAGAATTGACATATTGACGTGTTTATGAGCATGAAGAATAATGATAGATTGTATGCGGGGAAGATGGTAATCGGGGTGTGATGCCTGTCTGCTCGTGTTACTTCACTGTACCAAGAGAGCATAGCACCCAGCTGTCCACTGATTCCTTGAGTACAAGTATCGAAGGACAAGCGGTAGATGCAGTTGTTAATGGATATTTTTCTCTTCGGGAAAAAAAACTGTGTTATGTATTAAAATTTACACTGTAAAGTAATCGAAGATATATTTAAAAACAGTTATAGTTTTACCATTTCTAACCGCATGCACTCTGCGTCTTTAACTATGTGTGAATCCAGCTATTTCCCGTTTGCTGCTGCACTGGAACACGTATTTACGTATTTCAATTTGAATCTCACCCCGATACCCGGGAAAGACGACGTAATTTCTTTGGGGTTAGATGGGTACTCGTAATACCTTATATATATATACATATATATATATATATATATATATATATATATATATATATATATATATATATATATATATATATATATATATAATGAATGTGGAAGCGCACACATTGTATCTAACGGAAGTATTATAGCGAATCAGAAACCCAGAGAGTCAGAAATGGCGTTATTTCTCGTCGCACATACCATAGATCAGAGAAGCAAACGATCACAGCCTTTAGCGATACATTGACACTCTACTGGGACACCTTGGACCACTACATGTCGCGAGGGACATTTATCACTATTGCATCACATTTATATCTTAAAAATGACTATTTCCAGATGAAATCAATACGTAAATAAATGTATGAATAAATATTCTACCTCCAAATCAAATCGAAACGATGTATGCGAAAAAACTTGTCCCTCTTCTGGTAACAATGTACCTTAGGTCTTTGCATAAGTGAAGTGCTTCTGATCATTGGAAAAAGCAGAAAGTACAGATCATTCCCGTTTTCAGAAAGGATCATCGAGCAGACGCACTTCCCTATATCGCTGACGTCGGTCTCTTGCAGAATTTTGGAAAAGGTTTCTCGCTCGCGTATTATGACATTTCTGGAGACTGAAAATACCCTCAGTAGGAATCTGCACGGTTTCCGAAAACAAAGATCGTGTGAAATCCAGCGCACTCAGTTCGTCCACGAGATCCGAAAGGCGTTGGATACAGTTCCGCTCTCCCGCCTACTGAACAAAACACGAGCGCACGGAATATCAGATTAGTTGGGAGGCTGGATCGAAGAGTTTCTGACAAACGGAACACAGCACGTCATTGTCAACGGAGAGGCCATTGTCAACGGAGAGGAGTCTTCAGAAGTAAAAGCAACCTAGCGCGTGATGACCAAGTGGGTAAGATCGGAAGTTCCATACCGCTTTTCACAGATGGCGCTGTTGTAAATATAAAAGTCACAACACCGTAAAATTGTAGCGAAATGCAGGAAGACCTGCAAACGTTCGGCGCTTGTTGGAAGGAGTGACAGTTGAGCCTCAACATAAACAAATGTTGATTGCAGAACAATCACTGGAAGCAGTTACTTCCCTAAAATACCCACATATCTGAAGTGGAACGACCAGATAAAATTAATTGCGGGTATGGCAGATGCCTGACAGTCATTGCAAGGATCCTCAGGAAATGAATCTGTCAACAAAGAAAGTAGTGTATAAAATACTCGTTGCACCAATTCTTGAATATTGCTCACCAGTCTGGAATCAGTGTCAGATAGGATAGATAGAGAAATCCAAAGAAGAGCCGCACGTTTCGTTACAGGTTTATTTAGTAAGCGCGAAAGCGCCAGCCAACTGCAGTGGCAGACGCTGCAAGAGAGGCGTTCTGCATCACGCTGTGATCTACTGCTAACATTCCGAGAGCGTACTTTCCTTTAAGAGTCAACTAATGTATTGCTATGTATATCTCGCCGAAAGATAAAACTGCAGAGATTCGAGCCCATGCGCAGGTATATCAACCACAGTTCTTACCACGAGCCATACGCGACTGGAACAGGAAAAGAGGTGAAACTGGTGCACAAAACACCATCCATCACACACCGAAAGTTGGCTTGCAGAGTACAGCCGACCTTCCGCGAACGAGAGCAATAGGCTTGACCAAGCGGTTAGAATACACGAAAGGACATTAGGGTTTGACGTCCCGCCTACGACCGACGAGATCACTAGAGACAGAGGGCAAGCTCGGATTGGGAAAGATGTGGTCGGAAAACGCGCGTACTTTTTTCAAAGGAATCACCTCAGCAATTGCCTTGGGCGATTTATGGAAAGCACGGAAAACTTACATCTGAACGTCAGGACGGGGATTTGAACAGCTGACCTGGCGAATAGAGGTCCAATCATACCACTGCCTCACATCATTTGATACGATACATGACTGTTTGTCCAGACTGTAAAACGAATCCTCTTCGATGGGAACGAAGAAACTTTGTGAGCGATGCTGATATTGAGCTTGGGGGAAGTAAGTAAAAAGTGATACAGCTTTATACTAAGTGTGCAATGAATGACATTAAAAGCAAATATTTATAGTTTTAATTTGGCTGAACCTTATATTTCCAGATTACCTTTAAAAGTTAAATATCAAAATGGATAAGTTTCCTTGTCCAGCCTCAGCAAAAGCTTTTCGATTTGTTTAAGAAACATTTTTCAATGTAATTCAACTGCGCATATGTATGTCTCAGAGAATGTTCATCACACTAAATTACATCACATCCCCAATCCTACGTCACAGCGCCCTTGTATGTTATTACTTTTATTGCTTATTTCTCCAGTCTTGAGGTGACGTGTTGTAATATTGCTACTTTAATTTTGTATGCTGGATTCGGTGCTAATAGACAATGAAAGTGGGGTTAAAAGCCGTGATCTGTCTGGGGACGTTAACCGTGGATTACTGGGCAACTGTTTCATCAGATATTTAGTCTAGGTTTACCAAGTAGACTAACATTAATGATAATCTTTTAATAGTCATACAAAACCGGTAAAATATATATATAAAAAGGAGAATTTAAATAAAAAGAAAGAAATCAGTTTATATTTGGAAATTTATTTTAAGATTGTTCATTGAAATTTCAGCATATTATACGTGAGTTATAACTGAGCTGGTGCCTTATTTACGATTGAAAAGAATGTGAGATTGTAATCTTACGGAACACATAAAATATGGAGCCAAGATTTGGAAAACTGGATACAACACTCCATTCATAAAATAACACACAAAGAACATTGAAACATAAGCAAGAAGAAATTAACCACAACCAACAGATTCAGTTTTTACCCAAAGAAATTACGTTCATACCACAATCCTGTCCGTCATGTAATTACCACACACTGGTATACTAAATTCACATTAACTCTTTGTGAAGTCTTCGCAAAAAGAATAGCTGAGGGCTACTTTGATGATTACACCACATGCTCCACGTGGTCAACTTGGTTTACACAAAGCGTACAACTCCACAATAATTTTGATAATTAAAATACATTAGATCGAAAAGCAATTGACAAAAGAAAAACCTTGAACTGGTTACTAACGTCTTACTATTAACCTGATGGGTCAAACAGTTATATAAGCACGTGGTACTGGTCTCGCAAAGTACACCCCACGTGGGTTGAACATAAAGAAAAGCATAAAGAAAAGTTGCTATATTAAAAAAAATATTCTCAAGACGAGACGTTATAATCTCACGCACATTCGGATTTAAGATTGATGAACTTAGTTAGAGTTACTGATCAACACGTGGTTCCACTTTACTCACAAAGTAGTAACAAAGCAACTACCGAAAAATAATCTGAACTTCACACGATAATTACACTGCGCTGCCATTTAAGATAACATCGGATATTTTAGACCTAAACCCGAAATAAAAGTGATTAAATTTTCAGTTAGGCTGAACTTAGAAATCCATTGTCCTACGGACTTAACAGACACGCGCTTAGCCGGAGATCTTACCACTTCAGACGCTCGCCACGGCCACTCTGCAACTCCCTACTGCCGAGCGTGCTTCCTGAGAGCGGCTCTCAAAGACCAACGGAAGTGGCCAGAGGGGCAGCTTCCTATACCAACATGACAACGGACGGACAGGACCATACTAAGGATAGAAACCTCTTTGCTTTTAGGAAGCGTAGCTACCTGTTCCGACGTTGGTCCTACTGTTCTCTAGCAGACAGCCTTGTCTGCTACCCTCAAGCATGCAACTAGAAATACATATGCTCATTCATCCTCTCACACAAAAGGGAAGGGGGATGACAGTATCTTATCATATACAGTATATAAAACAAAGCGGATGTAGGTTCCGTATGAGACTGTGTGACATGAATTACATATAAGAATTACATATAAACTGTGCTTTAAAGTGTAGTAGTGTGACAGATCGTTCTTGTTTATGTGTAAAAGTAACACGTTCCACTGCTCAGTCTCCTCCCAGATAGTCAGAAACGCCACAGTACATTTAGAAGAGGAATTTATTCCATAAATGGCAACAGATTTAAGAAATTAAACATGAAAGGAATCCAACAGAGACCTTTCATAACCCCAACGCTCCGGGAAAAAGACTGTGCAGGGAATTTTCTGGCCATGCTAGGACATTCCCAAGCAGGCTTCTCACACCCTACTTAAACCAAAAGTGTAAAAGAAAAGGCAAAAGGACACCAGCTACTTGCTAAAACACAATAATTTCAACACATCTTTAGAATCTACCAATTTCAAACAGAAAAAAAAGAACACACTCTGTGACACCTATTTAAAAGGTAGTGTAGACCTAATTCGGTCAGCAAGTAAAAACAATGGTTCCTGTGTCATTAATATGAAAACAATTTCTGGTTGTTACCCTTATGGAGTTCACCAGTATTTGCTCATTGCAAGAGCCAACTGATCACAGGAAAATTTATGACTGTTTATTAACAAGCAAAATTTATGAAAATAGCAAAGGTGCCACAGCAATTAAAAAAAAGAACATCAAATAACATCGGTATTAAAAAGCAGAACATAACAATGCACAATCTGCAAAAGCAACAAAATGATAAGAGAAAAAACATGTTTTACGAAGTGGTTATCGCAAAAAAATTCTATATCGTATAAAACTAATAATTTGTAGAATTAAAATAACTATGTGGCACTCATTTAATCACTCTACTATATTTCAATTTGCTAGCAAACAATGAGCACTGTCATTATACTGAAACTACAATAATTATGTGATTGTTACCCTTAAGGGGTTCCTCACAGTAAATATGCCACATGCAAAGGCTAATCGATCACAGTTCAATGAGAATAAAAAGCTATCTGACTGATAAACGAAGCAATGCCACAGCAATGAATTTACGAAACAAAATATCACAAATCTAATACATCACACAAAAACAAACATTGATAAATAAAACAGTACAATAGTCAACATCTAAAACAAAAAAACATCTATAAATAAAACACCTGCAAAATACAAGAGTCAAAGTCTAAAAAAGATAAATAGAACACCTGCAAAATACAAGAGTCAGTCTAATAAACACCAATAAATCGAACTCCTGCAAAACACACGAGTCAGAGTTTCTCTGACAGAAACACACGTATATGCACTGGACTAAGAACCGTATAATCACTGTTCACTGACACACTCAGTACTTCCACTGTTCCGAGGCACAATATAGGGGAAAGGGGGGGGGGGTTCGTCGCCGCAGCTGTCAGTAGGGATTTTTGTCCATCTGTTGCGTGCGATCCCGCCGTCTCTGCCCTCTCATGAAGTTTCTCTCGTGTCACGTACATCTCGATTTGGTTCCATGTTTGTATTGTCAAATTCGTGCGGTATCCTCGTTTGATACGCCAGGTTGATATTCTCGGGCAAGGATGACACTTAATGGCTCTTCTTTTGTGCCACCCTTAGCGACCAGAGAACATCGAACCAAGATTTACTGTCGCTTGACAGTAGGCATCCATCAGGAAATGTCGATAGGCGTCGTTGACGTCTGCAAGTTTCTCTGGGCAGTACCTGTCAAAAGGCTCCACGCCCCTTGTGTTGTTTCACCGCGGCCGTCTCGTCACGGTCGCGTGCGTGTGGTGCGTTGCCAGCAGATGGATTTCCGCGCGGTGGACCGCTCGCCCATCTCAGGTCATCGCCTCGAGGAAGGGTCGCCCGGGGCGGCCGCCCATTAGCTCCAGGTACAAGGGAAAGTGTTTGCCGCTTACTCTCCTTTTGTTGTCGGCCGCGCTCCCAAAGTGGCCCGGATGACAGCGTGTCCCGCTGGGAAACCCGCCAGTTTACAACTAGTCCGGCTGCTCCCGCTGTCTCTTAAGAGTTTTGCCGGTTCGCTTTCAGGTTCTCAACTGCATTCACAGAAATTTTTCATCATCCTTATGTGATTACACAATGTCATACATAATACCACTTAGTATTGTCTTTCACAATTTTTAAGAACAAAGTGAGACTTAATTTTTTTTTAAATAAAAAATTAGATGAATCGACAATATAAAATAAAGTTTAAATGACTTGACAATGTAAAAAAAAAATAAAAGTGAAATGACTTTACAATGTAAAAAAAATAAAAGTTAAATAAACTGACAATATAATATTTAAATCCACATCACAAATTTGGTTCACTTACGTTTTAATAAATCAAATGCTATTTATTAATTCACTAAAATGAATAGGATTATGCCTTGTGCAAGTATAGGTCAGGACAGCATAGGGTTCACATGTTATTTACACACACATACATGCACACCTGTTGTCTATTCTACAAACTAACTACCCATAAACATGCATTACTCAATATTCTACTTCTATCCACTACTAGTTAAGCCAATAAGCTACTTCAATGCTACTTCAACAAAGTGTTTACACCACTACAACATTGTTCTAATTCGTCCTCTTCTTGACGCTCGCGGCATACGTCTTGTCACATAACAAATATGGAGAACTTTCCTTAAACATACACAGTAAAAGAACAATGGTTATTTACACGCAAAAACATTTATACCAGTTGACACACCTGAAAAGAGACTCGCAATTATACATTTATCATACTCATACATTCACACATGAAACAGTAAGAAAATTTCATCTAAAATTATCACAAGAATTAATCACGCAGATGACTCTGAGAAGGTTAAAATATTTGTATTATACAGGTTATACTACCTTTTCTTACCCATTTTGCTGCGATTTCGTTCCTTCTTTACGTTACCTTTCGCTTCCAAATCAGTTATTTCGCCTGTGGTGGTTATTCTGGATTCATTTCTCATGAATGGCAAAATTGTGGTCACCTTTATTCTGTAAAACAGTATCATCTTAACATATTGAACCTACAACAGACACAAAAGATCCGAATCCTCCTGTAGTTTAAATGACAAATGTTTTGCTTTATCCTTATTACCTTAAACCAAGCTTTCCTTCGTTCCCATAATCAAAATTATTTAATCATCCTCTACCTTCAAGAGGGAAATTTCCTCAGTACAAATCATATAGGCTGCAGTGCATCCCGCACCAGCGAAAACAGTAAGCTGTAATGCTCACAGCATCAGCAAAACACATAAACGTCGCTTTTCTAGGACAAGTATTAACGCAGAATAATTTTTTAGGCTTTGGCTCAACATCAATCAAGACTACAAAAAAAGGATCCATATTTCCGTTCCATTCTCCATTTGCTGAAAAGCTGCTCGTATTTGACTACCACAATAATATTTCAGGGCCACGTAAATTACACACACCACAATTCTTCTTTCACCTTGAAGGGAATCAATATACTTACGAAATCCACAGACAGCACTTTACGTACTCAGCTATAAAGAACAAAAAAGACATATATCATCAATATTAACATATCATCGCATATTGGAAGCCAATGGTTCAACAATCGTATTATCGCATCCTGTTTTCAAGATTCCAAACTTACTCATTCCTTTCTCAGAGTTCTCCTATCTTAAAATATTCATACAGCACGCATACTATAGTAAGAGATCCTCATTTATACTGACAGATATAGAATAGTAATAGATAGATAGTAGCACTGAAAGCAGAAAATCGGAAACAAGGCTACTAACAGCTGGGGACCTGGGTTTGCCAGACCCATAATACCCACAGATCGGATATTCCCCTGAGTTTCATCTTAAAATATTCATACAGCACGCATACTATAGTAAGAGATCCTCATTTATACTGACAGATATAGAATAGTAATAGGTAGATAGTAGCACTGAAAGCAGAAAATCGGAAACAAGGCTACTAACAGCTGGGGACCTGGGTTTGCCAGACCCATAATACCCACAGATCGGATATTCCCCTGAGTTTTTGCACTAATTCAGCAACGATCTTGCTTCTCTCAGGAGCGACTCCATTCAATTTACACACAAAAAAAACATAAACAGCATTTTACTCGTTCACAAAGAAACCTTTTATCTTCACGTTTGAATAAAACTAAATCCTAATTGCACAAAAAAAAATTAAAACATCACTTCAATCCATCACATAGAAACATCTTTATCACCATTTTTACCAACATATTATTCAAAATACATGTTACAAATTTAAACTAATCAATTGTTTCTCTTCACCGTCCTCTCTACTTTTCACTGTCCTTTCTACTCATTTGCCATGTCGCTCATTTGTTCCGATTGGGCGCCTTCTGCGCTGATCGTTTGTCATTGCCGGTTTCGTTCATTTCCATTTGCTGGATTATGTCTAGGGTTAGCCGGCCGAATTTCAACATCATGAGGTGCTCCGCCTACAGTCCTATTCCCACCGTATTCACCGTGATATCGATTCTGGTTGCCGTAACTGTTCCGTTCACGATTCTGTCCACGTCCTCGATCATTTCTGTTGTTCCACCTGTGTTCGCGACTGTTACCCCAGTTTCTATACGGCCTGTCCCGATTATTGTTCCGTTCGCGTCGCGACGACCAGTCACGCCGTTGATTAGTACTACGGCCACGACTGCGATCGCGCTGCTGTGCCCCGTAATAACTTTGTGCCTGATTAGGCGAGCATTCTGCTGTATTGTATTCCAACTCTTGGAGAAGTGTTTTAAACGTTTCCACGTCCTCTTTGCATCGTCCCGCAAGAATGACGTGCCGCAAGTGCATCGGCAATTTGGTGATGCATATCCTAATTAGTTCCGCAGGCCCGTATGGGTCGTATAGGAATTGATTTGCCTGCAGCATGTGGTCGAATAGGCGTGCAGGGCTGCCGAAACCAGACTGGTTCAAATTTGGCAGCATAATTATGCCATGTTTGACCCTATCTTGTGCCGCTTCCGACCAGTAGGCGGACAGAAAGGCTTGTCGAAACTCCCGAGTGGAGTTGCAGTGACGCGCTGCCGACCTCATGCGAATCGCCGGTTCGCCTTCCAAATAGCCACACATATATTCTATCTTATGTGAACTTGCCCAGTCGGGGGGAAGACAAAACTCAAATTGCTCGAGCCATGCACGTGGATGTATTCCTTTTTGCGAATTTCGGAATATCTCAAACTTTCTTACCGTAAGGAAATGTTTGAAATCAAATCCCCGCATTTCCTCCTGGCGAGGCCCTTGAATGTTTCTGTTTCTCTCATGTCTGTCCCTTAAATTACATTCTTCCCTGTCGTCAAAATCTCCCTCGTGGCCGGAGTCCCTCTCTGCACTGTTCGTACGGCTATTTTTAGTGCTATTGGCGAGTTCGGAATCACAGGCCATGCGGTTTTCCAGATGCGCCACGCGTTCTTGTAATTCGCCTGTTACAGCTCTGTTTTGCCTGTTCACTTCGAACTGTCCCTTCTGAAATCTAAGAAGCGAACGCACTTCTTCGGTCTCTGCGGCCGCTACCGGTGTAGTATTGTTCTCGCTTTCCGTCAGCTTCATCGTGCCTATAATGTCCGCTAATGCCGCAATCTTATCATCAATTTGTCTCTTGTCCTCCGCCACAGTCTGCTTCAATTGTTCTACTTGCTGTTCCAACGCGTGGATCGCTAAACTGTTGTCCGCTATTGTGTTGCTAACGGACGTGGGACAATGCGTTTCCGCCTCTTGGACACTCGAAAGTACCTGCTGGTGCTCCCTTTGGCATTCTTCCCTCAGCTCTTGGAAATTCCTAAGTAGCCGTTCTTCGCTTTCTTTAGATTCGGTATCGCCCCTCCGCTTGCTCTGTTCTAAAGCTTGCAGCCGATCATCGATTTGTTCAAATGTACGGCCTAATTCTTTCATAATATCACTTTTTATCTCACTTGCCAGATTGTTTATTCTTTGTGAGATATCATCGGACACTCTCTGCATTGACTTGTCGACTTTATTTGTCTGCTGGATTAGTTTTTCGTCTATTTGTTCGCCTAGCTCTCGGATCGATTTTTCAGATTTCTGCGTCATTTGTTCGCCTAGCTCGCGGATCGATTTCTCTGTGTTTTCTTTATTTTGTTGCAATAAGGCTTTCATGAGTTCTGCTAAATCAATTTGGTTAGTTGAAGGCAAATTAATTTCTGGCTCTGCTGTGAGCCCGTTCGTGCTGTTTTGCATTTCGTCTGAAGTATTCCCCATTGCATTTTCGGAACCGCCCGACGCGTTAATATTGGAAATCAAATTATCCCCTTGGTCCATGTTGCTTAAGTTGTTGGACCGCTTACTTTTAGCTTGGTTACGTGTTTGCATTAGTGCAATTTATACTCAGTACGCAACACACTAATCACAATAAATGTGTCCCCCAAAAATTACGACAGTCACACGAAAGATACCCAACCTAGTACACACTTTTTCACACGCAAAACAAATTTTTATCTTTGATCGAAACAGTGGAATTTCCAAGCGAGAATAAAAAACACACAGACATATAAAACACACAAATATAAAAAACAAAACAAGACAAACAACGCAACGCCGATCAACAACGCCGTGAATCTTTTGAAAGACTGCTCGGAAACAACGCAGAAGTTGTTTGAGCGCTGTAGGGAAAAAAAATTAAGATTATAACACGCTCGCAATCTAACATTTCAGAGATTCCAGAGTCTAGCGGAATCACAGAACAGGGTCGCCATGTGTAAGATTGTAACTTTAATTTTGTTATGCTGAAGTGTAATATTGTTACTCTAATTTTGTTATGCTGAAATCGGTGCTAATAGACAATGAAAGTGGGGTTAAAAGCCGTGATCTGTCTGGGGACGTTAACCGTGGATTACTGGGCAACTGTTTCATCAGATATTTAGTCTAGGTTTACCAAGTAGACTAACATTAATGATAATCTTTTAATAGTCATACAAAACCGGTAAAATATATATATAAAAAGTGGAATTTAAATAAAAAGAAAGAAATCAGTTTATATTTGGAAATTTATTTTAAGATTGTTCATTGAAATTTCAGCATATTATACGTGAGTTATAACTGAGCTGGTGCCTTATTTACGATTGAAAAGAATGTGAGATTGTAATCTTACGGAACACATAAAATATGGAGCCAAGATTTGGAAAACTGGATACAACACTCCATTCATAAAATAACACACAAAGAACATTGAAACATAAGCAAGAAGAAATTAACCACAACCAACAGATTCAGTTTTTACCCAAAGAAATTACGTTCATACCACAATCCTGTCCGTCATGTAATTACCACACACTGGTATACTAAATTCACATTAACTCTTTGTGAAGTCTTCGCAAAAAGAATAGCTGAGGGCTACTTTGATGATTACACCACATGCTCCACGTGGTCAACTTGGTTTACACAAAGCGTACAACTCCACAATAATTTTGATAATTAAAATACATTAGATCGAAAAGCAATTGACAAAAGAAAAACCTTGAACTGGTTACTAACGTCTTACTATTAACCTGATGGGTCAAACAGTTATATAAGCACGTGGTACTGGTCTCGCAAAGTACACCCCACGTGGGTTGAACATAAAGAAAAGCATAAAGAAAAGTTGCTATATTAAAAAAAAATATTCTCAAGACGAGACGTTATAATCTCACGCACATTCGGATTTAAGATTGATGAACTTAGTTAGAGTTACTGATCAACACGTGGTTCCACTTTACTCACAAAGTAGTAACAAAGCAACTACCGAAAAATAATCTGAACTTCACACGATAATTACACTGCGCTGCCATTTAAGATAACATCGGATATTTTAGACCTAAACCCGAAATAAAAGTGATTAAATTTTCAGTTAGGCTGAACTTAGAAATCCATTGTCCTACGGACTTAACAGACACGCGCTTAGCCGGAGATCTTACCACTTCAGACGCTCGCCACGGCCACTCTGCAACTCCCTACTGCCGAGCGTGCTTCCTGAGAGCGGCTCTCAAAGACCAACGGAAGTGGCCAGAGGGGCAGCTTCCTATACCAACATGACAACGGACGGACAGGACCATACTAAGGATAGAAACCTCTTTGCTTTTAGGAAGCGTAGCTACCTGTTCCGACGTTGGTCCTACTGTTCTCTAGCAGACAGCCTTGTCTGCTACCCTCAAGCATGCAACTAGAAATACATATGCTCATTCATCCTCTCACACAAAAGGGAAGGGGGATGACAGTATCTTATCATATACAGTATATAAAACAAAGCGGATGTAGGTTCCGTATGAGACTGTGTGACATGAATTACATATAAGAATTACATATAAACTGTGCTTTAAAGTGTAGTAGTGTGACAGATCGTTCTTGTTTATGTGTAAAAGTAACACGTTCCACTGCTCAGTCTCCTCCCAGATAGTCAGAAACGCCACAGTACATTTAGAAGAGGAATTTATTCCATAAATGGCAACAGATTTAAGAAATTAAACATGAAAGGAATCCAACAGAGACCTTTCAGTGTAGCCTTCCAAATTGCACACAATAATTATCAGGTGGAAGCCAATTAATCTGTCAGCACAATGGGACCTCTCACGCCATAGCTGCACTTCTAGATTGTTAAGAGAAGCGTTAAATTGATAATGTTCTTCGCAGAAGTCTTTTAATTGTCTCGCAATTTGTCTCTGAATGTGGCTCCCTTTCTGGTCCTTTCCTTCTTTCTGTAACAACTCTCATTACCTCCGGAGTTTTAATTCAATGAAATGGTGTACTTTGTCAGAGGTAATCACTTCTAGCATCTAGATATGCAGACGTGTCGCAAGAATCTGCTGATCCACGTGTGACTGCTACTCAACGTCGATTCTTGCTGTACGTATTACGGCTTCAAAAACGAGACTGGGAGACGAAAGTCGTAAATACTGAATGACCAGTGCTCCCTAAATCACCTCTTTAGTATAATCTCTCGGGAGATATGAACTCGCTTATCAATTCGTCTGCGTTGTCTAGGGGACCCACTCACCATAGTAATTACCTGTTCCTTAAACAGTAGGGTCGA
Organism: Schistocerca cancellata; assembly: GCF_023864275.1. Taxonomy (NCBI): domain Eukaryota; kingdom Metazoa; phylum Arthropoda; class Insecta; order Orthoptera; family Acrididae; genus Schistocerca; species Schistocerca cancellata. The sequence goes on from NC_064631.1 coordinate 335,708,148, forward strand.
GCTGAAAAAATTATGAAGTTCAGGAACTACGTGGACCAACTTAAACAATTTAGGCAACGTAAGTTAAGAAGTGCTCGGAAATTCCTGTTACACACTTCTAGGTCTTGGAGTGGGGATATTTTTTCCTTTATTGTTATTTTGACACCTTATGCAAAGGTAGGCCGGCAGCGGCAACACTACGCCGCTCTTCGGCCACAGATATTACATTGATTACAAATGGAGACATCGAAAAACGAAACAACACGGTGGATAGACAATAGTAGACACGAATTTCAAAATACATTAAGCCGTTCACAAGTGCAGCGTCCAAAGAAAAACGTTCATCACTCGGGCACTAACAGAGACGACAGAAACGGCACACGTGAACGAAGGAGCACAAATGACGAAACACTGAATCACTAACACGGTGGCACACACGAAAACACTGGCGACGATCTCCGGCGCGCGAAACTTCACTTGACATATACGAGTCTGGGAACCTGCCAAAAGGGGAAAAAGGGGTGGGGTGGGGGGTGGAGGAGGGAGAGGAGACGGTGTAGATGCCAGTGGCAGAGGAGATGGGAGGGGGAGGAAAGAAGGTAGGGGGGTAGGGGAAGCCCGGGGGGAGCAGGGAGGGAGGAAGGGAGGAGGGAGAGAAGGGAGAGAGGGTGGTGCCCTTGGGAAAAAACACAGGGTGCGGTAGAGGAGGTTCAAAGTTGGTAGGAGGGGTAGATGGAGGGGATGAGGGCATCATCAGGGAGGGGGCGAGGGTATGGAGAGTGGAGAGATGGAGAGCAGGTGTGGGAGAGGATAGGAGAGACAAGGAGGTGCGGGAGATCAAGTTTGCAGGAGGTGTAGAGGATCTGTATCCGAGGAAAAGGAGGAGGTGCAGGAACGGAATAAGGTCATATACGATCCGCGTGGGGGAGGGGAGACGGATGCGATAGGCGAGGCAGAGCGCATGGCGTTCTAGGATTTGAAGGGATTTGTAAAAGGAAGGATGGGCGGAGATTCAGGCTTGATGAACGTAGCAGAGGATAGGGCGGTTAAGGGATTTACAGGTGGGGAGGACGGTGGAGGGGTCCAGACCCCATGGTGGCCAGAAAGGAGCTTGAGGAGACGGAGTCGGGAGCGTGCCTTGGCGTGGATTGTCCGGAGATGAGGGGTCCAGGAGAGGCGACGGTCAAGGGTGACGCCAAGGTGCTTAAGGGTGGGGGTGAGGGCGATAGGACGGCCATAAATGGTGAGATAGAAGTCGAGGAGATGGAAGGAAGGGGTGGTTTCGCCTACAATGATCGCCTGGGTCTTAGGGCAGTGGGGAATGACTACGTAATATTTGAATAGGAACGTACTGTTTCCTGTGACGGTTTCAATTCAGATGTTTTGCTCATCCACTTCTGCTTCAGGAATTGAACTCGGCGTGCCTAAGCTATTAGAAGAATTCGGAAAGAAACATCCCTTTATCATTTAAGCACATTTGTTTGTATAAGGGGCATTCAAAAAGAGACGAGCATGGGCCTGGAATGCGCAACCTGGTGACAGGAGAGTAATATCGTGGCTTGTGTAACGAGGTGCGGTTCCGCCCAGAGCGTGGAAGTTAACAGCCCGCAGCTAGAGGGCACATGTGCAGGTCACGTGACTATACAGAGCTAGCAACAGCATGCATCAATCGTCCAACGCTGCCAGTCGCATTGCAAACAGTGACATTCATCAACAAATGTCACAAGTTTACGGCGAAGACTGCACGTCCCTTGCAAGAGTCAAGGCGTGGCACAAGCGCTTCAGGGAAGGACTGGTGTCGTTAGCTGATGATGCACGCCCTGGAGAACCACACTGCATTACCGATGATATCGTCCAGCTGGTCGATGCACTCATTACCCAGGACCGCCGAGCGACAGTGAAAGTCATAGCCGCCGTGGTCGGATTGAGCGTCGGAAGTGTTCACACTATCATGAAAGAACGACTGCACATGCGCGAAGTGTGTGCCCAATGGGTGCCCCACAATCTTCAACCACACCAGGAAGCATGTCGAATGGCCCACTGTCTCGCTCATCTGCAGCGCTATGCTCGGGAAGGGAATGCGTTCCTGGCACGAGTGGTGGCTGGAGATGAGTAAAGGTGTCATCACTTCGAACTAGAATCCAAACGAAAAAGTCTCCAGTGGAAGCATTCAGGGTCACCACAACCAAAAAAAGCCAAGGCCGTACACTTGAGTGCAGGAATGGTTATACTGACGTTCTTCTTAGACCAAGCACGGGACAACAGTGAATGCCCAGCGTTACACGCAACCCTTGACCACTCTTCGCCAAGCGATCAAATCAAAACGACCAGGCAATCTCACCCGTGGGGTTTCATTCTACTCCACGACAATGCAAAGCCTCATATGGCCAACACAGTCGCGGCACTCCTGCAGAAATTCAAATGGGAGGTTCTCGGCCACCCTCCATACTGGCGGACCTCTCTTCCTGTGATTACGACATTTTTAGTCCCCTGAAAAAAGAATTGAGGGGCAAACGATTCACCTCGGACGACAACTTCCAGCTGTACGTGCGGAACTCGTTAACATCGCAGCTCCGGGAATTTTATGAGACAGCCATTCACCGCCTTGTGTCGCAGTGGGACAAGTGTCTCAACAGCCAGGGTCAAAACTTCTAGCATACAGGTACTGGTTTTTGTAATTATGCCTCCAGCTCGTTTCTTTTTGAACGCCCCTTATATTAACACTTAAACATTACGTGTTTACATTTTGTCAAAACAAAAAAGAACCCAGCATACTGTACGTACAGAACAGTAATGATGCATTACAACAGCGGTTCGATGTTGTGACCACCAACGTTGTTACAGACATTGTACCTACGAAGCATGTTGTGGTACACACTTTCCATCCCACGTGGTGTCTCTTCAGTTTGTAGTGCAGCGGCCAGAACTTGTGCCAGCAGATCTTCCTCTGTCTCTACACGAGTCTCGTAAATTAAACTTTGCATACGATCCCACAGGAAGTAGTTCGTGGGAGTTAAATCCGGTGGTCGCAATACTCTATTGCATACCAGGACAAGCAATTCTGAGACTTTCCTCTTTCCATCAGCAGACGTGGACGCGTTACACATGAGAACTGAAATCATCGTGGTACGTTTCCGGGCATTGGTTCCTATTCAAAATGTAATGTGCTCACTGTCCTCTATAAGTCCTAGAAATTTGTAACAGAAATTTCCGAACACATTGTATAACTAGAGTTTATTCTATTACATTTGAAGCAGCGCGGTCTTTCGATATCAGGAACATCACCTTGATGCAAACATCGCTGCTGATCGCAGGCGGTGAGACTGACTCAGTTAAAGATGACCCAGTCCATTTTCTACACAGCATTTTGTTTTTACATCTGTAGTACCACGCTCACACGAGCATGGAGGGCTGTTTTAAAACTTAGTTTCTTTTCCTCAAATATTCCAGTGCGCTTGCCGTGGGACATTGAGAATATTTGGGAGAGAATGCCCAGTTTCGGGTTGCACTTCTACATCTACATTTATACTCCGCAAGCCACCCAACGGTGTGTGGCGGAGGGCACTTTACGTGCCATTGTCATGACCTCCCTCTCCTGTTCCAGTCGCGTATGGTTCGCGGGAAGAACGACTGTCTGAAAGCCTCCGTGCGCGCTCTAATCTCTCTAATTTTACATTCGTGATCTCCTCGGGAGGTATAAGTAGGGGGAAGCAATATATTCGATACCTCATCCAGAAACGCACCCTCCCGAAACCTGGCGAGCAAGCTACACCGCGATGCAGAGCGCCTCTCTTGCAGAGTCTGCCACTTGAGCTTGTTAAACATCTCCGTAACGCTATCACAGATACCAAATAACCCTGCGACGAAAGGCGCCGCTCTTCTTTGGATCTTCTCTATCTCCTCCGTCAACCCGATCTGGTACGGATCCCACACTGATGCGCAATACTCAAGTATAGGTCGAACGAGTGTTTTGTAAGCCACCTCCTTTGTTGATGGACTACATTTTCTAAGGACTCTCCCAATGAATCTCAACCTGGTACCCGCCTTACCAACAATTAATTTTATATGATCATTCCACTTCAAATCGTTCCGCACGCATACTCCCAGATATATTACAGAAGTAACTGCTACCAGTGTTTGCTCTGCCATCATATAATCATACAATAAACGATCCTTCTTTCTATGTATTCGCAATACATTACATTTGTCTACGTTAAGGGTCACTTGCCACTCCCTGCACCAAGTGCCTATCCGCTGCAGATCTTCCTGCATTTCGCTACAATTTTCTAATGCTGCAACTTCTCTGTATATTACAGCATCATCCGCGAAAAGCCACATGGAACTTCCGACACTATCTACTAGGTCATTTATATATATTGTGAAAAGCAATGGTCCCATAACACTCCCCTGTGGCACGCCAGAGGTTACTTTAACGTCTGTAGACGTCTCTCCATTGATAACAACATGCTGTGTTCTGTTTGCTAAAAACTCTTCAATCCTGCCACACAGCTAGTCTGATATTCCGTAGGCTCTTACTTTGTTTATCAGGCGACAGTGCGGAACTGTATCGAACGCCTTCCGGAAGTCAAGGAAAATAGCATCTACCTGGGAGCCTGTATCTAATATTTTCTGGGTCTCATGAACAAATAAAGCGAGTTGGGTCTCACAGGATCGCTGTTTCCGGAATCCATGTTGATTCCTACATAGTAGATTCTGGGTTTCCAAAAACGACATGATACTCGAGCAAAAAACATGTTCTAAAATTCTACAACAGATCGACGTCAGAGATATAGGTTTATAGTTTTGCGCATCTGCTCGACGACCCTTCTTGAAGACTGGGACTACCTGTGCTCTTTTCCAATCATTTGGAACCTTCCGTTCCTCTAGAGACTTGCGGTACACGGCTGTTAGAAGGGGGGCAAGTTCTTTCGCGTACTCTGTGTAGAATCGAATTGGTATCCCGTCAGGTCCAGTGGACTTTCCTCTGTTGAGTGATTCCAATTGCTTTTCTATTCCTTGGACACTTATTTCGATGTCAGACATTTTTTCGTTTGTGCGAGGATTTAGAGAAGGAACTGCAGTACGGTCTTCCTCTGTGAAACAGCTTTGGAAAAAGGTGTTTAGTATTTCAGCTTTACGCGTGTCATCCTCTGTTTCAATGCCTTCATCATCCCGGGGTGTCTGGATATGCTGTTTCGATCCACTTACTGATTTAACGTAAGACCAGAACTTCCTAGGATTTTCTGTCAAGTTGGTACATAGAATTTTACTTTCGAATTCACTGAACGCTTCACGCATAGCCCTCCTTACGCTAACTTTGACATCGTTTAGCTTCTGTTTGTCTGAGAGTTTTTGGCTGCGTTTAAACTTGCAGTAAAGCTCTCTTTGCTTTCGCAGTAGTTTTCTAACTTTGTTGTTGTACCACGGTGGGTTTTTCCCGTCCCTCACAGTTTTACTCGGCACGTATCTGTCTAAAACGCATTTTACGATTGCCTTGAACTTTTTCCATAAACATTCAACATTGTCAGGGTCGGAACAGAAATTTTCGTTTTGATCTGTTAGGTAGTCTGAAATCTGCCTTCTATTACTCCTGCTAAACAGATAAACCTTCCTCCCTTTTTTTATATTCCTGTTTACTTCCATATTCAGGGATGCCGCAACGGCCTTATGATCACTGATTCCCTGTTCTGCGCTTACAGAGTCGAAAAGTTCGGGTCTGTTTGTTATCAGTAGGTCCAAGATGTTATCTCCACGAGTCGGTTCTCTGTTTAATTGCTCGAGGTAATTTTCGGATAGTGCACTCAGTATAATGTCACTCGATGCTCTGTCCCTACCACCCGTTCTAAACATCTGAGTAAATTGAAATCTCCACCTAAGACTATAACATGCTGAGAAAATTTATGTGAAATGTATTCCAAATTTTCTCTCAGTTGTTCTGCCACTAATGCTGCTGAGTCGGGGGGTCGGTAAAAGGAGCCAATTATTAACCTAGCTCGGTTGTTCAGTGTGACCTCCACCCATAATAATTCACAGGAACTATTCACTTCTACTTCACTACAGGATAAACTACTACTAACAGCGACGAACACTCCACCACCGGTTGCATGCAATCTATCCTTTCTAAACACCGTCTGTACCTTTGTAAAAATTTCGGCAGAATTTATGTCTGGCTTCAGCCAGCTTTCTGTACCTATAACTATTTCAGCTTCGGTGCTTTCTATCAGCGCTTGAAGTTCCGGTACTTTACCAACGCAGCTTCGACAGTTTACAATTACAATACACTTCATTATCGATTGGAGCCTGTTGAAAAACTTAATCGAAACTGGGGATTCGAACTCAGGCCAGTGTCTTGATGTAAGATAATTAGGCCCCTCTAAAAACATGTTAAATAGTTATACAGAGATATCCTGTAACTAAAAGAATGTTAATTTTGTTATTATTTCAGTCAAACGTCGCTTACAATAAAATTTCCACTGATCGACTTAGTTTAGTCTACCCGTATCCAAAGGCAATTTTGAAATAATATTACACTGCGAAGTTTTATAAGTTCAAAGACACCTACTGCTTACATCTGTTCAGAGTACAGACGACCGAAACAAGGGAACATCTCTAATGAGGTGCATAGTAGTGTGCACTAGTCATGCGGCCAAAAGAGCCAAATGAGATGTAATAAGAACTGCAGAGGAAACACGAGTACCAGACTGAATTAAAATCAGGACTTTTTATGAGTGACGAACAGAAAAGGGAGAAAATTAAGGTCTTGAATCAGTTGTAATATAGGAAATTAAAAAAAGGAAATGTACAACTGACACTTAAGATGGCAGAGGACACAGTGACAACAGGAGACTGTTTGACAAGTATTCTTACAATTTTTGAAATATTTCTATAGTTCAAAAGATAAATGTGAGGAAATAATTGATTCAAACTAAATAAATATCCCGAAAAATTATATGCATTTTGCAATATAAATTTCGGTTGAGACCCCGCACTGAATGCCATTTATGTAGTGGTAAATTTTGTGATGTCCGATATGAAATATTAATTAAGCTAATTATGATGCAAGTAATAATATGCAAGCAATAACAAATAAATTAGCGGCACTTTGGAGTGCTGTACATCATAATTGCTGCTCTTTTCACAGAATATATTGCTTTGGATCACAGCTAGATTGAATACCTTTCGTCACTTAATGTGATATAAAAGGAAAGAATATTATGCCTGTTGTCTAGGCAATTATCTGAGAGTTGGTTTCCCAGCCTACAGCTATTACTTTGAGAGAAACGCAACATTGACAGACGTACGAGTACGTCACTTGAAAGTTTTAGTGCATGCCATTACCAGGCAATGGGTAATCTTTCGTGACCTCATATAATGATTAATACCTAAAAAATATCCTGTTCGAAAATACACTGATAATTCACGGTCGTGTTTCATGTTTTTTTAGAGGAAGACTGCTCGGACTTGTCTAGAAAGTTATTACACTGCCATCATCTTCACCTTAATTCGTGAAGAAAAATCATGAACGGATATAAATAAAAGAAAAATGACAGCATGGACATCAACGCTTGGGGTTCTCGTTAACATTCTGATGGTAGAAGAAATGGAAGCATGAAAACAGCTCATATCCTTTTCAGCTGAGTTGAGCACATACTGTCTTTCGTGAAATACTACAGACACTAATCGTGAATACTAAAAGTATCATAAGAGTGTGTTCTAAATTATGTCTGTTATTGAAAACATGTAACTTTGTACACTAACAACCACGAAAAACACTCCACTCAGCATATCCGCTTCTACTGTCTATGATAAACAATTCTACGCTGGCATATTTTGTTCCATGAAATAGTATTTCACCAGAAACTGAAGTTATTCTGTCAGTAGTGTATGCAAAGTTAACTTTCTGTCATTTATATGAAAGAGAAATATACATCACAGACCAAAAAGCAGTATTTCCAACAGCAACTGATTTAACTGTGTTCATTAATAATTAAACTTATTCATTATGTAAGGTAAAATCTACCTGTGGTCTTTTGCACGTAAAAAAACAAATTATTAAGCTCAAAGTAATATATTTTTTAAAGAAAGTAATTGAATTGTGATCATGTAAATTCTATTCCACTTTTTTGTAGTAAACCAAATCAACACATCTTCTTATATAACTTTCCAAAAACAGAAATATTATATCACTCAGGGAGAATGACATTATAAGCATAGCTAACTTCTCCTGTACTAATGAATGCATCCTATATTCGTAGAAGAGCAGAAAATAATACTTTTTCGCCTACCTTTGTTCAGTATTCTGTCAGCACTCTAGTCACAGATTTAACTCGTTGATTTGAAGCGTTACCGCACTGCTTACCTTCATGCACAATTGAAACTAGCAGTCATAAAGATACACCAGGAAAACAGAATCTGGAATGAACGTTATACACTCCTGGAAATGGAAAAAAGAACACATTGACACTGGTGTGTCAGACCCACCATACTTGCTCCGGACACTGCGAGAGGGCTGTACAAGCAATGATCACACGCACGGCACAGCGGACACACCAGGAACCGCGGTGTTGGCCGTCGAATGGCGCTAGCTGCGCAGCATTTGTGCACCGCCGCCGTCAGTGTCACCCAGTTTGCCGTGACATACGGAGCTCCATCGCAGTCTTTAACACTGGTAGCATGCCGCGACAGCGTGGACGTGAACCGTATGTGCAGTTGACGGACTTTGAGCGAGGGCGTATAGTGGGCATGCGGGAGGCCGGGTGGACGTACCGCCGAATTGCTCAACACGTGGGGCGTGAGGTCTCCACAGTACATCGATGTTGTCGCCAGTGGTCGGCGGAAGGTGCACGTGCCCGTCGACCTGGGACCGGACCGCCAAGACCGTAGGATCCTACGCAGTGCCGTAGGGGACTGCACCGCCACTTCCCAGCAAATTAGGGACACTGTTGCTCCTGGGGTATCGGCGAGGACCATTCGCAACCGTCTCCATGAAGCTGGGCTACGGTCCCGCACACCGTTAGGCCGTCTTCCGCTCACGCCCCAACATCGTGCAGCCCGCCTCCAGTGGTGTCGCGACAGGCGTGAATGGAGTGACGAATGGAGACGTGTCGTCTTCAGCGATGAGAGTCGCTTCTGCCTTGGTGCCAATGATGGTCGTATGCGTGTTTGGCGCCGTGCAGGTGAGCGCCACAATCAGGACTGCGTACGACCGAGGCACACAGGGCCAACACCCGGCATCATGGTGTGGGGAGCGATCTCCTACACTGGCCGTACACCACTGGTGATCGTCGAGGGGACACTGAATAGTGCACGGTACATCCAAACCGTCATCGAACCCATCGTTCTACCATTCCTAGACCGGCAAGGGAACTTGCTGTTCCAACAGGACAATGCACGTCCGCATGTATCCCGTGCCACCCAACGTGCTCTAGAAGGTGTAAGTCAACTACCCTGGCCAGCAAGATCTCCGGATCTGTCCCCCATTGAGCATGTTTGGGACTGGATGAAGCGTCGTCTCACGCGGTCTGCACGTCCAGCACGAACGCTGGTCCAACTGAGGCGCCAGGTGGAAATGGCATGGCAAGCCGTTCCACAGGACTACATCCAGCATCTCTACGATCGTCTCCATGGGAGAATAGCAGCCTGCACTGCTGCGAAAGGTGGATATACACTGTACTAGTGCCGACATTGTGCATGCTCTGTTGCCTGTGTCTATGTGCCTGTGGTTCTGTCAGTGTGATCATGTGATGTATCTGACCCCAGGAATGTGTCAATAAAGTTTCCCCTTCCTGGGACAATGAATTCACGGTGTTCTTATTTCAATTTCCAGGAGTGTATTATTGCCATTGGACTCTCTTACGCTTCAATATAGAAATTGCGGTAAGCTCAATGAAGAGGTCTTCTACACGGTCCAGTCACATTAATGTGTCCTCTGTCTATGTTCGACGTCAACGTGCAATAATCACTCACAGACGCCAGGTGTCAGCACTAGCATTGGACATTATATGAAGCGTCGGATGGACAAGCGAAACTGTGTGCCGGACCGAGACTTGCCTTTCGCGTGCAAGTGCTCTACCAGAGCTCTTCTGCGAACCCTACATAACTAGCACTCCTCAAAGAAAGGATAATGCGGAGACATGGCTTAGCCACAGCCTGGGAGATGTTTCCAGAATGAGATTTTCACCCTGCTGAGGAGTGTGCGCTGATATGAAACTTAGTGGCAGCTTAAAACTGTGAGCCGGACCGAGTTTGGAAGGTAGGAGATGAGATACTGACAGAATTAAAGCTGTGAGGACGGGTCGTGAGTCGTACTTGGGTAGCTCAGTTGGTAAAGCACTTGTCCGCGAAAGGCAAAGGTCCTGAGAACGAGTCTCGTTCCGGCACACAGTTTTAATCTGCCAGGAAGTTTCAGTGCAGTCATTGTCGTAATGCGTAAATGGAGCGATTTATGAAAATGATGAAAATGATTCTGAGCACTATGGGACTTGACTTCTGAGGTCATCAGTCCCCTAGAACTTAGAACTACTTAAACCTAACTAACCTAAGGACATCACACACATCCATGCCAGAGGCAGGATTCGAACCTGCGACCGTAGCGGTCGCGTGGTTCCAGAGTGCAGCGCCTAGAACCGGTCGGCCATTCCGACCGGCTGGAGCGATTTATCTAACGTCCAGAGGGCCGTGATGATTGGATTTAGGGACAAGGATGGAAGCGTTTCTGAAACGGCTAAGTTCGTAAACTGTTCACGTTCCACCGTGGTTCAAGCATACAACATATGACAAAATGGCGCCATCCAAAACCAGCAACGAGGCAACTGCGGTGCACCCCGGACCATAGGGGGCAGGGGCGAACGGCAACCGCGGAGATTTGTATGGGGGAATAGACGTGCTCCTATTGAGCAGCTGACCGCCCAGATGAGCTAAGGAGATGCCATAAGGCCGGCCGCGGTAGTCTAGCGGTTCTAGGCGCTCAGTCCGGAACCGCGCGACTGCTACGGTCGCAGGTTCGAATCCTGCCTCGGGCATGGATGTGTGTGATGCCCTTAGGTTAGTTAGGTTTAAGTAGTTCTAAGTTCTAGGGGACTGATGACCACAGATGTTAAGTCCCATAGTGCTCAGAGCCATTTGAACCATTTGATACCAACAGTTTCTCCTCAACGACCATTCACTGAATGTTGCAGCGTATAGGCCTCCGCAGCAGGTGCTTGGATTATGTACCCAAGCTAACTACTGTTCATCGGCGACGAAGGCTGGACTTTGCACGTCAGTATCGAAAGTGAACGTGCACGAAGTGGCTACAGGTGGCCTTTTCAGATGAATCACGTTTTACGCTCCATTGGTCAGATGGTCGCTATCGTGTATGACGCGAAACGTCTGAAGACAAAGATCCCGACAATCGACAACGTTAACGTCTGGGGAATATCGCCGTGGTATTCTCTGATCTAGGTGATCTTGTCATTCTGAAATGCACAATGTGTCAACACAAGAATGCATTTATCCTTGGGGATCATGTCCACCCATATATACAGTTTGTTTCTCTTCGGCAAGTGGGCCGCTGTGGCCAAGCAGTTCTAGACGCTTCAGTCCGGAACCGTGCTGCTGCTACAGTCGCAGCTTGCAGTATACTTGCTGGTTCGAAAAGCACCAGGATGAGTTAACCACACTCCACTGGCCACCAAACTCCCAGGATTTAAACCCAATCTAGAATCTGTGGATCACCTCGATCGGACTGTTCGCGCCGTAGATCTTCAGTTGAGAAACCTAGCGCAACTGGCCACTCCACTGGAGTGAGCATGGCCCCATATCCCTAGCGGTACCTTAAAGAACCCCACTGACTCTCTTCCTGCAAGTCTGGCAGCCGCCTGTTGTGCAAAAGGTGGTTATTCAGGCGTTTGAAGGTGGTCACATTAATGTGACTGGACAGTGTGGTATCAACAAGATATTATACTTAACTGATTTCCTTTCGACTGAGCAGTTAATCAGTTAACACATTAACCTGAGCCTCGATATACATTTACTTAGAGTGGGATTCGACTTTGCGTCAAACTCAGTGCGGTGAATCAACGGTTCACGGCACCGTCGAAGTGCTGCCCCAACTGGCAGTTGGCGCCAGGGCAAGTTTTGCGTTCCTGCAGAGGCATAGCACCTCCACCCTCCCTCCCATCTGCAGAATTGCGGAACACAGCCCCTTACCGAGACTAGAAGCAGTGTGGAGTGATAACGGAGACGGCGTCGGCGGTGGAACAGCGAAGAAGTATCATGTAGAGCCATTACCGGATACCGTGAAAAGCAGCGGGGTAACACTTCGCATACGGTACTTGGTCATGATAGTCACACTGTTCGTCTTGTTTATGTCTCAGCGTGGCTCGCTCAGTGAGTTTGCTGGCAAGAACCCACATGTACAGGGTGATTTTTTCCACCGTGTTCAAAGTCTAGGGATTGATCGATGAGAGAATACAGAACAAAAAAGGTCTAATGAACACATGTCCGGAAATGCACGGTTTCCGTGTTAGAGACCATTTATTCAATCATACATTGCATTTTGGAGGACGATGGTTCAATCCCGTGTCCGGCCATCCTCATTTAGGTTTTTCGTGATTTCCCTAAATCGCTCCAGGCAAATTTTGGGATGGTTCCTTTGAAAGGGCACGGCCGACTTCCTTCCCCATCCTCCTCTAATCCGATGAGACCGATGACCTCGCTGTTTGGTCTCTTCCCCCAAACACAATCCAATCCAATCAATCATACTTTGTTACAGAGACTGCGGTTTAATAAGCGCTATACCATGCTGCCACAGTTACAGTTTGCATGGTTTCCTCCTGGAGGGTGTATTGTTCTTCATACATTATGCCGTAGCCCCCTCCCCTTTTAACTTCTCTTGTTGACTCACCTTGTAGTTAATGTGATACAGCGTTGTAACAATGGTTCCATATTCGAATCGAGAGCTTGCGGACAAGGCAAATGGCAACGGGTGGCAGGCGGCAAGGTTGTTTCAGGACAACAACCACAGCAGTCAATATTTGCAATGGTATTTCACTGTTTGTATGAGACAGTGTTGTTTCAGGAAGCAGGAAATTATGAACGACGTACAGGGAATGTTAGGACACCAGACTTGGAGGAAAATGTGATTAACACTGTGGAAGGCGACTGCGTATGAGTACCAGGCAGTTGCCCCGCCAGTACATGGTAAGCCAGACGATCGTGGAGAATGTTCTCGCTGACAACTGTTGCTACCATTATCACCCAAAGTATGTGTAGGGCTTACAGACTTTCCACATCGGGAGCAGTTTTATCACTGATTACTTCACCAGGCAACCACGATTCTTTGATTTGTCTCCCATCCTATTCATAGATGAAGCCACCTTTACAAGGAGTGGTATTTTCAGTTTTCATAATAGTCAACTGTGGGATAGTATGCAGAACCCCTGTGGTACAGTGACAGCAAATCATCACCGCCGGTGCAGCAGGCATGTGTGGGTGGGGATAATTTGCGACCGTATTGTGGAACCAGTCTCCCTTCCACGTCGCCTAACACATCGGAACTATCGGCGTTTCTTGCCGATGACTTTGCCTCTCCTGCTGGAAGAAGTGCCATTGATGATTCGAAGGGTTACGTGGCTGCTACATGATGGTGCTCCAGCCCACTTCGCCGTTAATTGCGGGCGCGTCTCATACGTGTCTTCCCTGGTAGATGGATCAGAAAAGACAGTTCAGTTGCACAGCCTGCTCGTTCACCGTATCTCAACCCCTGCAATTTTTAGTGATGGGGCTATCTCAAAAATATCGTGTTTGCTGAGCCCATTCCACATGTGAAGACACTGAAGCAACGTATTCATGCTGCCACTGACACTGTTCGGATACAACCTGGGTGATGTGAACGTGTGACACAGAACATGCCACGGTGCTTACACGCATTCGGTGAGGAAAATGGGAACCATTTTCAACACATACTGTAATTGTGGCTGCATGGTACAGCGCATATTACACCGCAGTCTCTGTAACAATGTATGATTTAATAAATGGTCTCTAGCAAGGAAACCATGCATTTCCGGTCATAAGTTCATTAGACCTTTCTTGTTCCGTATCTCCTCATCGATCAATCCATAGAGTTTGTAAACGGTGAAAAAAAATCACTCTATATACACTATGTGATCAAAAGTATCTGGACACCTGGCTGAAAACGACTTACAAGTTCATGGCGCCCTCCATAGGTAATTCTGGAATTCTATACGGTGTTGACCAACCCTTAGCCTTGATGACAGCGTCCACGCTCCCAGGCATACGTTCAATCAGGTGCTGGAAGGTTTCTTCGGGAATGGCAGCCCATTCTTCAAAGAGTGCTGCACTGAGGAGAGGTATCGATGTGCGTCGATGGGGCCTGGCACGAAGTCGGCGTTACAGAACATCCCAAAGGTATTCTATAGGATTCAAGTCAGGACTCTGTGCAGGCCAGTCCATTACAGGAATGTTGTTGTCGTGTAATCACTCCGCCACAGGCCGTGCATTATGAACAGGTGCTCGATCGTGTTGAAAGATGCAATCGCCGTCCCTGAATTGCTCTTCAAGAGGGGAAGCAAGAAGGTGCTTAAAACATCAATGTAGGCCTGTGCTGTGATAGTGCAATGCAAAACAACAATGGGTGCAAGCCCCCTCCGTGAAAAACACGACCACACCATAACAACACCGCCTCCGAATTTTGCTGTTGGCACTACACATACTGGCAGATGACGTTCACCAGCCATTCGCCATATCCATATCCTGCCATCGGGTCGACACATTATGTACCGTGATTCGTCAATCCACACAACGTTTTCCCACTGTTCAATCGTCCAATGTTTGTGCTCCTTAAACCAAGCGAGGGATCGTTTGGCACTTACCGGCGTGATGTGTGGCTTATGAGCAGCCGCTCGACCATGAAATCCACTGTGATGGTCTGGATAGATGTCTGCCTATTACACATTACTACCCTTTTCAATTACCGGCGGTCTCTGTCAGGCGACAGACGAGGACGGCGTGTACGCTTTTGTGCTGTACGTGTCCCTTCACGTTTCCACTTGGCTGTCGCATTGGAAACAGTGGATCTAGCGATGTTTACGAGTGTGGAAATCTCGCGTACAGACGTATGACACAAGTGACACCCAATCACCTGACCACGTTGGAAGTCCGTGAGTTCCACGGAGAGCCCCATTCTGCTCTCTCACGATGTCTAATGACCACTGAGGTCGCTGATATGGAGTACCTGGCGGTAGATGACAGCACAATGCACCTAATATGAAAAAAGTATGTTTTAGGGGTGTCCGGATACTTTTGATCACATAGCGTGTGTGAGAACAAGCCCAGTGCTGTCGTCAAGAGTATACCGGAGTCGTTGCAGTATGACGATGGCCAGCAAGAAGGCAGTACGCAAGCTAGAAGGTACTCAGCTGGACGATGCTGAGCAGGAAATTCGCGCAGCAAAGCATGGAGGTAGCCGGGTGGGGTCTGGGATTTGGGCTTGCGGCAGCTTGCTGTCAGCTCGGGGCAGTATTTCCAGTCTGAGAGAACAGTCGTTGCTTGGCGAGCTGTGTGTTTAGCCACGACGGTGTTAGACGAGGTTGTGCCCATTGTGTTCGGCCTAAAATTTCAGTTATACAGACGCCTTTGTCTGGGTGGATTTAATTTAAATTGTGCAACTGTACAATGAATTGTTTGTTATGTCCTTTACTGCTGGTGTTCGTTGAATTTTTGCAATAATTTATTGTGGCTTGTGGCTAGCAATTGGTAGCCTGGTTTATTGTGGATGCTCCTAAATCAATAAATTTCTCCCTGCAGCTGAGATATTGTCAAACCATCTATATTATAATCGCACATGACAGTCTCAGTGGCAGCAATATGTTGCTTATTTTTGTAATCAGCATCACTGAAATCCCACAACACCTATGCAAAGCATAGATATCTATAAAGCGAACATTATTCTCCGTTCCCCACTTCATATTTCAGTTTGTCTGCACTCTACGAACACACCTAACCTCAAAACTCTTGCAACTAGAGTCACCAAAGTTGGAACACGCCGAAAGTGTTTAGTTTCACCAACGAGTTGCGTAAACACGCGGCGCGCATGCGCGGTAGCCGGTAGCGCTGTTGCCAGCAACCTAGTGTCGTCGTGTAAACTATGCTTTACAATGTTGCAACATGCGGACATTCTCATTCGAGGAGACTGACGGAGCGCAATCGAACACCTCGCTGCTCAGCTGGACATCTCTGTTGGTAGTGCCGACACACTCGTCCACCAGTTGGGGGTCTCAAAGGTGTGTGGCCACCGGTTTCCTCGCCGCCTAAGAGGAGACCACAGAGAGCAACGAAGGACCGTCAGTGCGGAGTTAGTTGCGCGTTAAGAGGCTGATCGTTACGATTTTTTTTACCGAAAATCGCCTCAAGCAATGAACCATAGGTTCACCACTTCTAACCGGAAGCAAAACGGTAATCCATGGAGTGGCGCCACACCACGTCTCCTCCTTCAAAGAGAAAGTTCAAAGGCACACCCTCAGCTGGTATAGGCATGGGACACCGAAGGGGTTATTCTGCTTGATTTCGTGGCTCATCATGAAACAGTCAACTCTGAAGTGTGTTGTGCTGCCCTCAGCAAACTGAAGAAACAACTTGATCTTGCTCGCCGCCATAAAAGGGCAAACGACCTTCCCCTCCTCCATAACAACGCAAGGACGCACACAAGTCGGCGCACCCGAGAGGAACTCACAAAACTTCATTGGAATATTTTTGCTCATACACTCTACATCCTGGATTTCGCAACGTCCGACGTCCATTTGTTTGGCCCAATGAAGGATGTTCTCCGTGGGAAGCCATACGTAAATGGTGGGGAGGTTATTGGTGTAGCCAGGTGTTGGCTCCGACGTCGGCAGTAGAGTAGTAACATGCAGTCATAAAGGCTCTCCCAGTAAGGTGGCGTAAGGCCGTCGAACTGAATAGAGGTTATGTCGAATAATACGGTTTTGTAGCGAAGAGAATGGGAGTAACGTGGTTTATTGGAATGTTGAATAAAACCAACATGCTGCCAGAGAAATGGCTAATAACAAAAGCTAAACGTACATCTGAGGAAGTATAGTCGATGTTTCCGTGAGCAGTAACACTCACATTGGCCGCAGTGGTCAGTTAATCAGTTGCTAATGCTGCTGTCTAATGAGATGTTCTATGAGCATGGATATCGCTGCTTGTAAACTGTGAAACGTGAAATGCGACTGAGGCATTTCTGAAACGTATTTCTGAATCTTCTTCCAACTGGAAAAGAAAAATACATCGATAGATCATGGGCGGTGTAAGTAATCTTCGACGAGGATTTTAGTTATGTCATTGATCTAAGGGTATAAGTAGCATACTACTAGACAAAAATATATATTATTCAGTTTTGGATAAAGTGCCTGGTCATCAAACAATACCTTCCGGGCTGCAAGTGGAACACGAATGTCTTTTAAGTTTGTTAGTTCGTAAAGTTTATTGCCAAACTTTTGGTTCATCGCAGCAGTACAGACGGCGCTGCTACAGTGAAGTCCCACAGATAAGTGGGACTATCTTGGTTCTTGTGCTTCGTTATCTGTAGTAATACCCTACATCACCGAGCTGAATATTGGAAGTCCTTTGAAGTCAGAGTCTTTATAAATTTCTTTACCCTCGGTTCCAAAGTCGCTAAGATTTGAACATCAAAACCATGATTTCACCGGGGCTGCAAAGTTTTTCGACAAAAGTTTTCGGTGGCTAGTTGGCGCGGTTCCATTGGAGAGGGTAATTAGAGATCATAAAAAAATCATCATCTCAAAAAACATTTAACTAAAAGCTTTTATGGTTTTACATATTACATCTCTAAAATATTTGAGCTAACTTACGAAGAACAAAGTAGTATGAAAACAAAGGGTCTCAAAAACGGCAACGAATTAGAGAAACTCAACAACCGATGGTTAAGACGGGAGACTTTCAGTTGCTTCAGTGAGGGCTAGCGAGTTCCACTAGGATTAGCTCGGGGCCTGAGCAGCTGCAGGATACATTCGTGCCTGGAAAAGGTGCGCTCTCACTAGGTGACATTCCTGCTGGCGTCAGGAAGTCGGAGACGGTTCGTGAGTCCCCAGATGGAACCGATAAACCATAGAAAAGCGAAGTATTCTCCACTAAGGAAACAAGCAAGCAGGAATGCCGACTTTCCCGGACACAAATGGAAAGAAATAGCATGTTTCCTCTCCCCCTCCCTATCTGTACCGTCGTATACTCGTGCTCTGTACGCCGTATTCACAATTCTACAGTTAAGTTAAATACATTTTGATTTTATATCGTGTAAATCAAGACGTTGTCAACTCTGTGAGAATTTGTTGCTGTTATAGCACACAAATCAGTTGTGTGTCTCATGTATTTCAAAACATTTCGGACGAGTGCTTTGCAAATAACGCACGAGTATTCCTCTGAATTACAATTTCTAGGCAGTTATGCTATGGTGATGCATTAAGAAACCATGTTGTAACAAATGTGTCCCATAAGACCACGCGCAGAATGAAGGTTTGGATTTGGAGCAGACTGGCTCATTTTCAGATGGCTGTTAACGTTTATACTACATTTGTTGTTGTTTATATTAGTTGCTGGGAAGAAGTAGCCAACAACTGATGCGCACAAACGTAATATATCTGCTATTTCTCGTAATGGTTTGGATGGCGCGAGTGAGCCACTGGGGTTCGGCGGCAGTAAGTGCAAGCTTCCCGCGACAATTGCGAACTCAAAACACAATTTACTCAACAAACATGCAATGACATCGCCATTGATAATCACTCACGCTACCCAGTGCAAATGGAGTTGACTTCAAAGTATCAAAAATAAAATCCATAAGAAAGAAATGAAACAGTTAAATTTCGTGATTAAACAAAAATGTTCCTATAAAACGGGATCTTGTTTACACTGGAACGCCGACACAGCGAGAGCACAGTTCATTCATAGACAGACTGACGATACATATTAGGATTAAAGAATCGCCTCGTCAGACAGTTGTAGCAAAAACAATGACGATACTGAAGCTGTTAAAATTAAATATTAAGTTATTGATCTTCAAGAATCCTTCTCAGATTAAGGTAAACTACAGTTACAGTTCTCTTTATGAAGGATAAAAATTAATGACTGTTGAAGTATAAAAAAAGTTACAATAATGAATACTTAGACAAAATTCCAGTCGATTCAAAAAACACTATATAAACACGGAACGCACCCGATAGTAGTAGGGAGTTGGTGGCGTCAGGACACTTTTGATATCAAATTGACATGCAAACTCGATCCCTGCCCCCAACCACCCCCGCCCCCGACCACACCCATCCCTGCCCCTAGGTGATGTCATGTGTTTTTCTCAGCCTACACGTGTGCCCCAGACCCCTCTCACCCACCCCCTCACACCCTTCACCACCTCCCCCAACCAACCTTATTGGCGTGAATCTAGAATTTTGGAGGCAATTTCTAATTTTGGCGGGAATTTCGGATTTTCGTGGGAATTTCTTTGTCCCAGGGATGTGCTGACATCCCACCCCACCCCTCAACCAGGAATTGACAGGAAATTAAAAACGGCGGTGAACTTTACGGTACTCGAACCCTGGTGCTCCTGGGTGGAAAGTCCAAGCGCTCACTTCAACATATGGAAACTTTCCAGATGAGGGAGAGGAAGGTTAGATTAGTGTACTTGATTTCTTTTGTTAAGGAAACTGACGCAAAAATCGATCCTAATTACATAATTAATCACAAATGTTCAAATGTGTGTGAAATGTTATGGGACTTAACTGCTAAGGTCATCAGTCCCTAAGCTTACACACTACTTAACCTAAATTATCCTAAGGACAAACACACACACACCCATGCCCGAGGGAGGACTCGAACCTCCGCCGGGATCAGTTGCACAGTCCATGACTGCAGCGCCCTAGACCGCTCGGCTAATCCCGCGCAGCAATTAATCACCAAGATTGGGCCTAATGAAACAACTATATGCACAGCGCTTCACAAGGATGGCATAAAAGCCCAGTGCAGCTAAAAAACTGACTATACTATAGAACTGTTGTTATTCTGTTGGGAAAAAATTTCGCAATACCACTTGAAACTAGCGACAGGTATACTCAAACGGTACCCTACACCTACAAGCTGGCGGGGAAAAGGCAGGGGTGTAAGGTTCTACCTTTATTCTTTTTGGTGGGAAATACGTTCAACTCACGAGATGCTAGTGTTGGACAGAGAGGAGTTTAAAAAGTGTATTACCTGTAAGCATACAGTATCTATAGCTGTTCGACATCAGATTTCACTACTGATGCCTGCTCAAAAATCATCCTGCAGCCCAGGTAATCTAAGCCAATACACCCTACCCCAATTGATGGAAAAAAATGCATCACAGTTCGAATTATACTTTGAAATTGTTTTGAAAAAACCAGGAATGGGTCACAATGCAGCACATGTACTGGGGGAAACTCATCGTACTAAAAGACTGCAGAGTGCAGAGGGGGTGGTAGTTGAACATTCGTTCTTCTCGATGTACAGTCACAAACAGCCAAAAACCAACACCTTCTCACTTCCCTTACGCCTCCCCCTCCCCCTGCCCCACTCTATGATGCTCCATCGAGAGTCCCGCGCACTCACTCCCACCCTCTAAGGCTGCTGCCCACACTCGGGTTTCCACCATCTGGCCGCCGCCTTAACGCGACGCTCCTATGCCTGCACAATAGCATGTATAGTCTGCTAAGCAATAGGAAATAAAAGGACGGCCACCTTAAGTGCAAATTTTTCATCTAAGATATAGCGACAGAGCCCCCATAGAGCCACCACATGTCCTCTCGGTCGTCAGAAAATGGTTCAAATGGCTCTGAGCACTATGGGACTTAACATCTATGGTCATCAGTCCCCTAGAACTTAGAACTACTTAAACCTAACTAACCTAAGAACATCAAACAACACCCAGTCATCACGAGGCAGAGAAAATCCCTGACCCCGCCGGGAATAGAACCCGGGAACCCGGGCGCGGGAAGCGAGAACGCTACCGCACGACCACGAGCTGCGGACAGTCGTCAGAGGACTTCCATTCTGTTTCGATACAATCCTCTAGACGAAGGAAGATTTATGCAACGTACTCCTTCCCTTGCCGCATCTTGGGCATAAAATCAAGCCTTCAGTTTCATAACTACGGTGATTCTAAGTTAGCGACAGGTGTTTGTGAGGTACTACAACCTCCGTGTATACATCTGCTTGACAGATGTCCTGCTTACGGAGTTAATGGCGGAATGTCGTGCAATTTAACATATCAAACACCGCTGCTATGCGTTTGTCCCTTTCTTTGTAAGAGGCATTCCCCGCTACTAATGATCATTTTATGTAGGACTGATGCGAACATAATATAATTTCTGAACCATGATCAGATGTGAGTAGTGGGATCTATACAACTCTCGAAAGCTATATTGTACGTATATCACAAGGAATCGATGTTTTAAGGAAGTAGTTTTTCATTTTACAGTTTATCACCATAGTTTATCGCAGAGAAACCTGCAAGGAGAATGTATGCCATGTGCTGGAAATATTTTTCTTACATTTGGATAGTAACAGCGTTGCATTCCATACGACTAATAGGTCGCGAACTGCAACGATCTAACATAATAGCGTGTTTTAAGTGCAGAACATTGTAGCCTTAGGAGTGCATGTATTTATGTTCTCTCTTACCAATACCTTCTTGGTAATTACCCCAGACAGTGGAACAATACCTTAGAACTGCTAGCTCAGTTGATTTACGTAAAACACAGCAAACTCCGTCCGTCTGGAGCTTCATCATGCATAAAAACCACACGTTTCTGGTTCTCAACCGTCTGTTATATCATACAACAGTTTCATATCTACTGCACACCGACAAGGGGTGCTAACCTCCTCGACATACGCGCATCTGTAGAAATCTTGTGCTCTTGGATGGGTGCAGGATAGCAGATACAGCCTCGGTTCACACTGTTCCTACACGAAACGTGGAATGTAACGGTCTACTTCTGGTCAGCTGCAGGGAGCGTAGTTCCAAGACAACGAGAGGAGATCGATCGGTCTCTAATTTTATCCTGAGAATGTGAGAATGCCCGGTGACTTCCATCTACATATAGAAAGATCGTAAGTTACTCACTATGATGGAAGTGCTAGAGATATGTAGGTCGCTGTATGGTATACTTTGGTGTATTAATACTGAATGACCATACTGCACAGTCACCTACTTACATTCGTGATGGTACTCGCAAAGTAGTGGAGGGGCTGTTTAGCGATGATACAGAAACAAGTACCGGCCGTTGTGGCCGAGCGGTTCTAGGCGCTTCAGTCTGGAACCGTGCGACTGCTACGGTCGCAGGTTCGAATCCAGCCTCGGGCATGGATGCGTGTGATGTCCTTAGGTTAGTTAGGTTTAAGTAATTCTAAGTTCTAGGGGACTGATGACCTCAGATGTCAAGTCCCGTAGTGCTCAGAGCCATTTGAACAGAAACAAGCGTTTCTTTTTTTCTAGTTTTTTTCTTTTCGTTGCTGCTATATCTTTTAAGGAAATTTCAATCTACCGCCTAGACAGGGCGATATAGGCTCTCACGCATTGTTTCATAAGCACTACTATGATACAGCATCGCAGTGGTAAAAGGGGCCTGTCATAGTGTACAAAACAGCTACGTTCCATTGAATTATAGATTCTTGTTGTTAAACGTGAAATGAATGTGCTTTTTTCCGACATGTGTGCCAATGACGTGAAAGATTGTCTGAAATGTTAGTAATACACACGTCCATGAGAGTTTATTTGCAGATACTGAATGCGAGAGACACTCTCAGGATGTGTAATTTGTTCAACAAGCTGGAAGAAATTGCTTAATATAGATTTGTTTTCTTTGGAGTTTAAATTCTCGCTTTTTCTTTTCTCTGATGACTGTTTCGAAATAAGGACGACATTCTGCAGTGATCCGTAGTTCTCGCATCGAAATAGTAGAAGTACTTTTTCCAGATTTTGCACAGGGTGGGAATGTCTCTCTGTTGATCATTTATGATCGATGGCTGTACACGTCACTGGACGTCGTAAAGTAATGAGATGGGACTGCGGTCGAACGTAAAAACTGTACCGAGTTTGCTGACAAAACTAAAAGAAAATCGACTTAACTATTTCCGTGGAAAGAGGACATTTATTATGGTCGCATATGTGTTTTGCTTTTTTTAATAGATGCTTGGTTATAGAAGCGTTGACGTCAAATACAGTTGTTCTCCATCACCGAATGGCGTGCTGTAGTGGCCGAGGTGTCTGCTGTGGTGGTTGCTGGACACAGCCGCTCTGTGTGTGGGGAAGGGCAGGGGGCTGCGTGTGGGGGCTCTGTCGCTATATTTTAGACGAATAAGTTGCACTTTAGGCAATCGTCCTTTTATCTTCTGTTGTTTAGTTGACTATAGACTCTACTGAGTTGGTGTAGGAGCATCGCCTTATGGTGGCGGCCAGGTGGTGGAAAGCCGAGTTCTGCGGGTCATATGGACCGTTCTCTGCATGGGTGGGGTTATGCTACTTAATTTCCCTTTTGTGTTGTCTAGGACCGTCGTCTGATGGCTTGCCGTGTATCGTGAGTGGCGCGAAGCAGTCGCCGGACACAGCTGCTCTCTGCCCAGGGGCGGTGCATGGAGGCTGTGTCGCTATATTTTAGACGAACAAGTTGCACTTGAGGTGGCCGTCCTTTTATCTCCTATGGTTTAGCTGACTATAGACGCTATTGTGCAGGAGTAGGAGCGTCGCCTTATAGGCGGTGGCCAGATGGTGGAAAGCTGAGTGTGGGCAGTGTGACCTTAGAGGGTGGTAATGGGGGCGTGAGATGCTTAGTGGAGTATTGTAGAGGGGGAGGGCGAGGCATGAGGGGAAGTGGGAAGGCCTTGGTTTTTGGCAGTTTGTAATTGTACATTATGAAGAACGCACATTCAACTACCACGCCCTCTACACTCAGCAGTCTTTTAGGATGACGATTTTCCCCCAGTACACGTGCTGCATTATAGTCCATTCATTACGAGTGCTGGTTTTTTTCACGACAATTTCGAAGTGTAATTAGAACTGCTACCCTTTTTTTTAATCAGTTGTGGTAGCTTGTATTGGCTTCGGATATCTGGGCTGGAGGATGGTTTTTGAGCAGGCATCTGTAGTGAAATTCGACGTCAAACAGCGACAGGTATTGTATGTTTACAGGTAACAGACGTTTTAAACTCCTCTCTGTCCAACACCAGCACCTTGTCAGTTGAATGTATTTCCTACCAAAGATATAAAGATAGTACCTTACATCCCTGCCTTTTTCCCACCAGCTTGTAGGCGTAGGGTTAAGTTTGAGTGTGTCTGTCGCTAGTTTCGAGTGGAACTGCGAAATTTTTTCCCAGAAGGATAACACCAGTTGTATTGTAGCGTCTGTTTTTGAGCTGTATTGAACTTTTATGCCGTCCTTATGTAGCGCTATGCGTATAGTTGTGTAATTAGGCCCAATCTTTGTGATTAATTACATAATTAGGATCGTTCTTTGCGTTAGTTTGCCAACCAAGATAAATAAAGTATTGTAAGCCAACCTTCGTCTCCTGCATCTGGATATTTTCCATGTGTTGGGGGGAGCTTTCCATCCAGGAGCACCAGGGTGTGAGTCCCAGAAAGACACCACCATTTTTAATTTCCTATCAATTCGAAGTGCCTCTGGTGGTTTAATTGTGTTAGGGGAGTGCAGTTGGGCTTTCCACCCAGGAGGACCACGGTTCGAGTCCTGTAAAGGACACCACCATTTTTAGTTTCCTGTCAATTCCTGGTTGGGGGGTGGGGTGGGATGTCAGCACATCCTTGGGACAAAGAAATTTCCACGAGAATCCGAAATTCCCGCCAAAATTCGAAACTCCCGACTTAATTCAAAATTCACGCGAAAATGGTATGTTGGGTGGAGGGGGAGGGAGTGTGTAGGGGGGTGGGTGTTGGAGGAGGGTGCTGGGGCACATGTGCAGGCTGAGAAAAACATGTGACGTCATCTGGGAGCAGGTGTGGGCATGGTTGGGAGCAGGGGTGGGTGGGGTTGGGCAGTGGCGTGGGTAATTAATTGATCAATTTAATTAATTTGCATATCAATTTGATATCAAAAGTTTCCTGACGCCATCTTCCTACTACTCCCGATTGTTATATGGAAGACAGCTGCTCAACAAGCAAATGACTTGTCGAAATCTAAGCAGCTCGCAAATGCAATGAGGCTGGAGAAGACCGGCTTACGGTCCCAGTACTAAAAATTTAATACAAAAAGCTAAACTCAATAAACTAGTACACCGTGAGCTGCACAGGAAAAAAAAGGAACCGCAAATACTAAACGCTACAACTACACAAAAAGCAGCGAAAGAAGCGCTAGGCTTGGGCCGGACAGCTCTCGAGCTCTTTGCGAT
The DNA here is from genome assembly GCF_023864275.1 of Schistocerca cancellata. Classification (NCBI taxonomy): domain Eukaryota; kingdom Metazoa; phylum Arthropoda; class Insecta; order Orthoptera; family Acrididae; genus Schistocerca; species Schistocerca cancellata. The sequence goes on from NC_064631.1 coordinate 335,733,552, forward strand.
GAACCGTCGCCGCTCGCTACGAAACACCTGGTGTAGAGTTCTGTCTGTGTTCGACCATGCTCCTAAACGCCACCAGTTGGAGGGAAGGATTCGCGCACCGTGACAACCTAAAATCTCTCCTCACCTACAAAAATGCAGGGCGACCCTTCAGAATTTTCTCTACAAGTGCTTAACAAGAAGTTGGCACTGAACGTGATCTCATCTCGATTGGCCGAAAATTTGTCGGGGCGCGAAGCACAGTTTTTTTCCCATGCTGTGTATGATGTAATGGCGATAGCTCATTATCTGCATATGCTTCTAGTAAAGTCCGAGGGAATTTATGGCTACCCTCCCAACCTCGGGGTCTCACGAAGTTTTCAAAGCTCTGAAAAGGCCCTTTCGCGTAACCCTGGGATCACCGTTACTTGAAGCGGCTCTATCACTCGGCTTAAACATCCTGGGACGATTTGAGGAAACGTCTCGAATACCCGCTACGACCACCAAATGCCTAAAATCTGCAGCTGGTTTCTTTCACCAAGTTCGAGCAACGGTGAATTTTTCAATTCCCAACTCCAGACTTCGCGAGCCCTGTTCCTCCATCCACCTACAGTCGCCTAGTGAGAGCTAACTAATCATTTATGTCACACAACAACAAATGTAATATGAACGTGAACAGGTGTCTGAAGATGAACCTTGTAATGTAACGGACTACTGAAACTACCAATACCACCGGCTGGCGAGGTGTACGATGCCGTCAATCAACTTGAAGGAGCAAGTGAACTGTAACTACGTGAACATAAACATATTATTATTTTGTTACAAAACTGTTAATATGAGGACAATCATGAGGTATATTGCCACAGAACTATATTATAAACACTTTTCATTTTTCATACTATGTTTTTCATATATATATATACGTGCGATGTGTAAAATATCGATGTACAACCATGGTTGGCAGCACTGCACAGTTTGAAAGGTCTGTGAACAGGAGCCGGTGGTTGGCGGGTGTAGAGACAAGTGGGCAGTTAGTGTTGAGACGTCTTGTAATAAGCTTGCTTTGAGAAGGCCAAGGATAGAGGGAACGAAATGATGTATTGGAAAAGCTGTTACATTGAAAATTATTGAATATCGTCACGATCAGCATTTATAAAATAAAAGTTGGAAGTTTAAATATGTGTCAGTTCTTACACAGCAGAATACCCACCCTGCACCTCAAATTGGTTTAACAAACAGCGGATGGCGAGATTCATCACTGGACCACGAGCGTGCAACAACGACCAATAAAGGTAAGAAAGTTACATTACTCTAAACTCAAATTGTGATGATACCTTACTTTCTCCATGTCTTCAACCTTGTATGTACTCTGTTGTTAGAGTGAACAGCGTGACGGGGACTTGTGGTCGACTAGGCACACCAGGGAGACCACACAGGTTTAAAATGGTAATTTGTAGCTTAATATACTACAACTGTTAATAATTAATATTTGTCCCCCGGAGAAAGAGGTGCATTACAACCTGTCGGTTCGAAACCGGTAACGGCATTATATGTATAAATAAATAACGTTATGAACAGTGGTTGGTTTCTGTTTACTTCTTTGCAGACCCAAACAGTTCCGGAGTGTGGCACTTAGAGCTTTCTTAATTTTATAATTGGTCTCATTCTTTTATTCCGGAAATAGGGTGAGCAGCCGAACTCTGTGGTATCGGAATATTACTTAATTTCTTCGATTCAAATCAGTTATGTACAATTAGAGATAGATTTTATTCTTCTGATAAGGGTCAGCTTTGCCATTTCGAAAGTTTTCCATTTCCAGCATTCATCTGTGTATTAAGGCATCCATTTCTGCTGGCACAGGGTTATGAACAGGAATCTGAGCTGAAAGAATGAGTCGTTATACTCGATCACCCCAAGTATTTCTCAGAAATGTGAGGAAGTAGAGTAGTTGTCTCACACATGAAAACAAGAGTGGTCGTTGTGGGACACATGACTAATGATTTCGTACCCAGATATGGTACTGGCTGTTTCGCTGGGGAACCGTAGACGAATGTGAAACATTTTCTGCGTAAGTAAATCTTGCGGGTCGTCTGACCCCGCGCAGCACAAACGTAATAAATATTTGGCAGAGGTGCCACTCCTGCGACGGAAGCACGCCCAGCACCCACGGCGGACGAACAAAAAAATGCTTAAAACAGTTGGGTGGCGGCAGGTTTGCGAGATAAACGATCCGCGTAAATCTACGCGTCACCGTTGTGTTATTTGCTGACGCAATTAGGCTGCGCGTATTTATTCTCGGCGGCTGCTTTGTGGGCGTGGGCAGATTTAGCGCCGCCAGAGACCTCTGGTGGGCCGCTGGCGATACTCGCCAACCCTGCCGCGGGAGCACCGTTAGGTCACTTCCACGTGAAAGCCTCGCTGTGCTCGGTGACAGCGCGCTGGAAATGTACCGCCGCCCCGCACTACGTTCACTGCGAGGATTGGGTACAGGTGTTTGCAGTTGTTGTCGCCCGCCTGAGTGGGCGTTGAGGCAAATACGCAAGCGAATTGCACGGAAGGCTAGAACGGCAGTCCGTGATAAAATAGTCGGGTGTTTGCGGTGCCAGAAAATGAAAACAAGCTAGAAGGAGAAATTCAGCGCCGGTATAAACAGCGACTGGTCTGGTCTACAAATATAGCTTATAACGATACTAGCTACAGTGTTCAATATCTGCCAAGCAAAGTGTTTGGCCGTGTGCCTTGTTGATACGTATAGCGAATGCAAGCCGCACGGGAAACTGCAATCGCTTTAAATAGAATGGCGATGTAAATCACTGGGTGTCAACTGTGTGAGAAGAATGAATACGTTTCACCTGTGGCGTCAATAAAAATCAGGTTCTAGGCTTCAGGTTCTGATTTTTGCAAATAAACAATCCTGACTTTTGCAAATAAACATAAATTTCATACAAAAACGTAGTAATAAGAATTACATTATAGATTATACTTTGATTTCTTTTTAAATTAGAAATTAAAGTAATATATCTTTATCAGTTGTCGATAAATAGAACTACAATATTTCTGTTAAGCTTCGGTAGGAACCAAATGATATTCTATTAGCATTTTTAATTCATTGCTTGAGGCAGATTTTCACAGACCTTATGTTTTCCCTCTATGACAACATGAGTAGTTGAGCTGTCTGTTGTTACATTGTGCAATAAATATCTCATTGTGTTTTTGGAGAATACCTTTTGTGTTGTCTCAGCTCGGTTTTCACAGTTTCAAGTAGGGCTGTGTTTGGGCACGACTCGAACTGTTCGAACAATTTACGTTACAGTTCGGTAAACTTGGAGATCGGCGCGTAATCTAGTGACTTTTGTTGGTACCGTATCTACAATCTGCCTCAGCGATTGTACGGCAGTGTGGATTTTAATAATAAAAATAACTGTAAATCATGGACTAAAATGTCTTCTAGAATATGTGTCATGTTTAACAGCGGCAACTAATCAGTAAATAAACAGTTTGCAGTCGTGTTTCTGACAAATTCTCGAGCTTTCGCTCGTTCCGCAATCTAGTCACGTCTGATGGTACTATATCCCAGGAAGGTATTGCCACTGTATTTTATTCGGGAGACAGCAATTTTACCACGATATATTTCGTCTGTTAGGCATTTAATTTTTCATTAATTTTCTTTATTGTTTCAGCTGAATGCAGAAATTAGAATTAAATCGACGGATAACTTTGAACTAAATCGATAAATACTTATATTAAAAAATAAAGATTATGTCGGCCAAAATGATTACGATCGTGTAGAAATGTGAAGCAAACTTTTGGAGATTTTTGGTAACAACCTTTCTTTTTTATATATTACTTACACAAATTTTCAAGTCAGATTGCGAAGTCATATCTACATAGTGATCTTCCTCTTGTCTTGAACATAAAATCCACAAAATTTCATCAAGATCTGAATAAAACTGTGTATTTGTAGGGGTTGCAAACGAATAAACAAACGAACGCTCTTCTTTATATGTAGAGATAGACACTGTGTTGAGTACTACACTCCTGGAAATTGAAATAAGAACACCGTGGATTCATTGTCCCAGGAAGGGGAAACTTTATTGACACATTCCTGGGGTCAGATACATCACATGATCACACTGACAGAACCACAGGCACATAGACACAGGCAACAGAGCATGCACAATGTCGGCACTAGTACAGTGTATATCCACCTTTCGCAGCAATGCAGGCTGCTATTCTCCCATGGAGACGATCGTAGAGATGCTGGATGTAGTCCTGTGGAACGGCTTGCCATGCCATTTCCACCTGGCGCCTCAGTTGGACCAGCGTTCGTGCTGGACGTGCAGACCGCGTGAGACGACGCTTCATCCAGTCCCAAACATGCTCAATGGGGGACAGATCCGGAGATCTTGCTGGCCAGGGTAGTTGACTTACACCTTCTAGAGCACGTTGGGTGGCACGGGATACATGCAGACGTGCATTGTCCTGTTGGAACAGCAAGTTCCCTTGCCGGTCTAAGAATGGTAGAACGATGGGTTCGATGACGGTTTGGATGTACCGTGCACTATTCAGTGTCCCCTCGACGATCACCAGTGGTGTACGGCCAGTGTAGGAGATCGCTCCCCACACCATGATGGCGGGTGTTGGCCCTGTGTGCCTCGGTCGTATGCAGTCCTGATTGTGGCGCTCACCTGGACGGCGCCAAACACGCATACGACCATCATTGGCACCAAGGCAGAAGCGACTCTCATCGCTGAAGACGACACGTCTCCATTCGTCCCTCCATTCACGCCTGTCGCGACACCACTGGAGGCGGGCTGCACGATGTTGGGGCGTGAGCGGAAGACGGCCTAACGGTGTGCGAGACCGTAGCCCAGCTTCATGGAGACGGTTGCGAATGGTCCTCGCCGATACCCCAGGAGCAACAGTGTCCCTAATTTGCTGGGAAGTGGCGGTGCGGTCCCCTACGGCACTGCGTAGGATCCTACGGTCTTGGCGTGCATCCGTGCGTCGCTGCGGTCCGGTCCCAGGTCGACGGGCACGTGCACCTTCCGCCGACCACTGGCGACAACATCGATGTACTGTGGAGACCTCACGCCCCACGTGTTGAGCAATTCGGCGGTACGTCCACCCGGCCTCCCGCATGCCCACTATACGCCCTCGCTCAAAGTCCGTCAACTGCACATACGGTGCACGTCCACGCTGTCGCGGCATGCTACCAGTGTTAAAGACTGCGATGGAGCTCCGTATGCCATGGCAAACTGGCTGACACTGACGGCGGCGGTGCACAAATGCTGCGCAGCTAGCGCCATTCGACGGCCAACACCGCGGTTCCTGGTGTGTCCGCTGTGCCGTGCGTGTGATCATTGCTTGTACAGCCCTCTCGCAGTGTCCGGAGCAAGTATGGTGGGTCTGACACACCGGTGTCAATGTGTTCTTTTTTCCATTTCCAGGAGTGTATAATGCTGAGTCAGATAGCGTATCGGATAGTGCAACACTGTTTGCCATGTATGGGATACTACTTCACTAGAAGTTTGCATGCTACAATATCGGCATATAAAACCCGTAAATTAAGAATTCAATAACGGTATACCATCTTTGATTTTCATACTTTTGTAGTTTTATAATGCTCTGTTTAAACACTGGAGAGCAAAACTTAAGGGTGAAAGTTATCTTTCGCATAGTGTGTCACTACCAAGTAACGGAGTTCGGTGAAACTTCGAACACACGTAGAAAGAAATGCTACAGTACAGTACAGAAGATAACTGAAAGAAATGAGCTATGAGAAGAGCAGAAATGGCACTTTTATTAAAAAAAGCCACTAACACCGGTTTATGATGGGCCTCTGGACGTTGTAAGACACGGGACTTGGTTTGTAATAGGTTGTATGATTACCACAGACAGCAGTGCATACTCTGCAATGTCCTCCCATTCATGGTATGGGGTCGGTAAGAGTTCTTGTGAAAGGGTCTTCCATTTCTCCACCAGTGCAGCTGACAATTGCTGGATGGTCGTTGTTGCATGTGGACGTGCTGCAGTACGTCTCTCCAACTCATCCCACATATGTTCGATAAGATTTAAGTCGGGGGAACAGGCGGGCCAGCCCATTCGCCGAATGTCCTCTCGTTCCAAGAGCTCCACCACCCGTGCAGTTTGATGCTACTGCGCATTGTCAACCACAAAATTAAGTCAGAGCCAAATGAACCCCTGACAAGATGCACATGGGTAAGCAGTACGTAGTCACAATAAGCTGGCCAGTGAGTGTACCGTGTTCACTGATATGGAGGTCAGTACATCCATGCGAAGTTATGTCTCTGCTCACCGTAATACATGGACCACGAAAACCGTCACGTTCGACAGTGCTTTTGGGTGCATTATGTGTTCCCACCTCACACCATATGGGGGTTCGTCCAGGATCACCACTCAGACTGAACCAGCTCTCATCCGAGAAAAGCATGCGACCCCACTTCCAGTCCTTACGATCTTGGCATTACTGCAAACGCTGTCGCCCTTGTGCGTGTGTCAACTGAACCCGAAGTACTGGTCATCGGCAGAGCGACCACCATAACGCAGTCGCCGAACCAGTGTGGAGATTGAGACAGCGTGCCGTGTGGTCCTGTTAAATGTGGCTGCAGTTTCATCAACTATCAGACATGGGTCCCTTCTTGCTTGGCACACAATACAGGATTTATCAAAAAGAATCATCCGGTTTAAAAAAAAAATCATAATTATTATGTTATTTGAGATATATGCGTGAACAATGTACTGTTGGAAAGAGCAAACTCTCGAGTTTTACATGGTTCCCGCTAGGTAGCAGCAGTGTGCGCTCACTTCAGTTCTAGTAAAAATGGTGTCTGGACAACAGAATGCGGTTTGTATTCTACGTTTTGCCCAGTGCAGGTCAGGAATAACTGTTCAGCGTGACTGTCGAACTAGGTACGGTGTGGATCCTCCTACAGCACAGAACATTAGACGATAGCATGAACAATTCCGCGAAACAGGTTGTTCGCGTAAAGGTAAATCGCCGGGCAATCTCCGAGTGTCTGACACAGACGTCGAACGCATCCGCCATAGTTTCACAAGGAGTCCACAGAAGCTTAACAGGCCACCGGTGTCCGTCTGGCATGTATTGCGTAGATGTTCACACATGAAACCATACAAAATTCAGCTGCTGCCTGCTCTTCGTGAAGGTGACAAACAAAAACGTGTGGAGTTCTGTAATTTCGTTCTTGGCGAGATAGAGGTTGATACTTTTCTTCCACGCTTAGTATATACTAACTAGGCAAAATTCCATTTAAATGGAAACGTCAACCGTAATAATGTGAGAATATGGGGTACGGAACAACCACATGAAGTTGTACAACATGTGAGGGACTCTCCAAAATTTAATGTGTTCAGTGCAGTTTCACGGGAGAAGGTGTAAGGTCCATTTTTCTTTTTGCCGAGACCACTTTTACAGGAAGTACATATCTCGATATGGTCGAGAACTTCCTTTTCTCACAGTTGGAGACTGATTCTAACGACTTCGTTTGCCAACAGGATGGGGCACCGTCACACTGGCATCTGGAAGTGCGAGAATTTTTAAATCAAAGTATTACTGAATGATGGATTGATCGCACTGGACCAAATGATTCAATCTTCCATTACTGACCTCTAAGGTCATTGGACCAGACTGTATGAGATTATTTCTTGTGGGGGTTTATAAGACTCTGTTTATGTGCCTCTGTTACCAACAACAATGAATAAACTGAGACAAAACAGCAGCTGTGGAAACTGTAACTCGCTCGCAGCGGTGTGGGAACAATTTGAATACCGCATTGACATACACTGTGCATCTCAAGGGAAACATATTGAACACATATATTTATAAATTCCATAAGTTATTCGAACATAACTTGTTCAAATAGTTTTTGAAATGCAAGAGGAAACTGTGTTCAGTAGCTGTTTACATTATCTCTCAAATATATATATATATATATTGAAAGGTCTCTGTTGGATTCCTTTCATGTTTAATTTCTTAAATCTGTTGCCATTTATGGAATAAATTCCTCTTCTAAATGTACTGTGGCGTTTCTGACTATCTGGGAGGAGACTGAGCGGTGGAACGTGTTACTTTTACACATAAACAAGAACGATCTGTCACACTACTACACTTTAAAGCACAGTTTATATGTAATTCTTATATGTAATTCATGTCACACAGTCTCATACGGAACCTACATCCGCTTTCTTCTATATACTGTATATGATAAGATACTGTCATCCCCCTTCCCTTTTGTGTGAGAGGATGAATGAGCATATGTATTTCTAGTTGCATGCTTGAGGGTAGCAGACAAGGCTGTCTGCTAGAGAACAGTAGGACCAACGTCGGAACAGGTAGCTACGCTTCCTAAAAGCAAAGAGGTTTCTATCCTTAGTATGGTCCTGTCCGTCCGTTGTCATGTTGGTATAGGAAGCTGCCCCTCTGGCCACTTCCGTTGGTCTTTGTGAGCTACCCTCAGGAAGTACGCTCGGCAGTAAGGCAGTTGCTGTGTGGCCGTGGCGAGCGTCTGAAGTGGTAAGATCTCCGGCTAAGCGCGTGTCTGTTAAGTCCGTCGGACAATGGATTTCTTAAATTCAGCCTAACTGAAAATTTATTCACTTTTATTTCGGGTTTAGGTCTAAAATATCCGATGTTATCTTAAATTGCAGCGCAGTGTAATTATCGTGTGAAATTCAGATTATTTTGCGGTAGTTGCTTTGTTACTACTTTGTGAGTAAAGTGGAACCACGTGTTGATCAGTAACTCTAACTAAGTTCATCAATCTTAAATCCGAATGTGCGTGAGATTATAACGTCTCGTCTTGACTATATTTTTAATATAGCAACTTTTCTTTATGCTTTTCTTTATGCTCAACCCACGTGGGGTGTACTTTGCGAGACCAGTACCACGTACTTATATAACTGTTTGACCCATCAGGTTAATAGTAAGACGTTAGTAACCAGTTCAAGGTTTTTCTTTTGTCAATTGCTTTTCGATCTAATGTATTTTAACTATCAAAATTATTGTGGAGTTGTACGCTTTGTGTAAACCAAGTTGACCACGTGGAACATGTGGTGTAATCATCAAAGTAGCCCTCAGCTATTCTTTTTGCGAAGACTTCACAAAGAGTTAATATGAATTTAGTATACCAGTGTGTGGTAATTACATGACGGACAGGATTGTGGTATGAACGTAATTTCTTTGGGTAAAAACTGAATCTGTTGGTTGTGGTTAATTTGTTCTTGCTTATGTTTCAATGTTCTTCGTGTGTTATTTTATGAAGGGAGTGTTGTATGCAGTTTTCCAAATCTTGGCTCCATATTTTATGTGTTCCGTAAAATTACAATCTCACATTCTTTTCAATCGTAAATAAGGCACCAGCTCAGTTATAACTCACGTATAATATGCTGAAATTCCAATGAACAATCTTAAAATAAATTTCCAAATATAAACTGATTTCTTTCTTTTTATTTAAATTCTCCTTTTTTATATATATATTACCGGTTTTGTATGACTATTAAAAGATTATCATTAATGTTAGTCCGCTTGGTAAACCTAGACTAAATATCTAATGAAACAGTTGCCCAGTAATCCACGGTTAACGTCCCCCACACAGATCACGGCTTTTAACCCACTTTCATTGTCAATTAGCACCGATCTCAGCATACCAAATTAAAGTAACAACATTACACAACAGCTACCCAAATTAAAGTAACAATATTACACATGGCGACCCTGTTCTGTGATTCCGCTAGACTCTGGAATCTCTGAAATGTTAGATTGCGAGCGTGTTATAATCTTAATTTTTTTTCCCTACAGCGCTCAAACAACTTCTGCGTTGTTTCCGAGCAGACTTTCAAAAGATTCACGGCGTTGTTGATCGGCGTTGCGTTGTTTGTCTTGTTTTGTTTTTTATATTTGTGTGTTTTATATGTCTGTGTGCTTTTTTTTCTCGCTTGTAAATTCCACTGTTTCGATCAAAGATAAAAATTTGTTTTGCGTGTGAAAAAGTGTGTACTAGGTTGGGTATCTTTTGTGTGACTGTCGTAATTTTTGTGGGACACATTTATTTTGATTAGTGTGTCGCATACCGGTTATAAATTACACTAATGCAGACATGTAACCAAACTAAAAGTAAGCGGTCCGACAACCTAAGCAACATGGACCAAGGGGATAATTTAATTTCGAATGTTAACGCGTCGGGCGGTTCCGAAAATGCAATGGGGAATAGTTCAGACGAAATGCAAGACAGGACGAACGGGCTCACATCAGAGCCACAAATTAATTTGCCTTCAACTAATCTAATTGATTTGGCAGAACTCATGAAAGCCTTATTGCAACAAAATAAAGAATCATTTGAAAAATCGTTCCGAGAACAAAAAGAATCATCCGAAAAATCGATCCGAGAGCTAGGCGAACAAATAGACGAAAAACTAATCCAGCAGACAAATAAAGTCGACAAGTCGATGCAGAGAGTGTCCGATGATATCTCACAAAGAATAAACAATCTGGCAAGTGAGATAAAAAGTGATATTATGAAAGAATTAGGCCGTACATTTGAACAAATCGATGATCGTCTGCAAGCTTTAGAACAGAGCAAGCGTAGGGGCGATACCGAATCTAAAGAAAGCGAAGAACGGCTACTTTGGAATTTCCAAGAGCTGAGGGAAGAATGCCAAAGGGAACACCAGCAGGTACTGTCGAGTGTCCAAGAGGCGGAAACGCATTGTCCCACTTCCGTTAGCAACACAATAGCGGACAACAATTTAGCGATCCACGCGTTGGAACAGCAAATAGAACAATTGAAGCAGACTGGGGCGGAGGACAAGAGACAAATTGATGATAAGATTGCGGCATTAGCGGACACTGTAGGCACGATGAAGCTGACGGAAAGCGAGAACAATACTATACCGGTAGCGGCCGCAGAGACCGAAGAAGTGCGTTCGCTTCTGAGATTTCAGAAGGGACAGTTCGAAGTGAACAGGCAAAACAGAGCTGTAACAGGCGAATTACAAGAACGCGTGGCGCATCTGGAAAACCGCATGGCGTGTGATTCCGAACTCGCCAATAGCACTAAAAATAGCCGTACGAACAGTGCAGAGAGGGACTCCGGCCACGAGGGAGATTTTGACGACAGGGAAGAATGTAATTTAAGGGGCAGACATGAGAGAAACAGAAACATTCAAGGGCCTCGCCAGGAGGAAATGCGGGGATTTGATTTCAAACATTTCCTTACGGTAAGAAAGTTTGAGATATTCCGAAATTCGCAAAAAGGAATACATCCACGTGCATGGCTCGAGCAATTTGAGTTTTGTCTTCCCCCCGACTGGGCAAGTTCACATAAGATAGAATATATGTGTGGCTATTTGGAAGGCGAACCGGCGATTCGCATGAGGTCGGCAGCGCGTCACTGCAACTCCACTCGGGAGTTTCGACAAGCCTTTCTGTCCGCCTATTGGTCGGAAGCGGCACAAGATAGGGTCAAACATGGCATAATTATGCTGCCAAATTTGAACCAGTCTGGTTTCGGCAGCCCTGCACGCCTATTCGACCACATGCTGCAGGCAAATCAATTTTTATACGACCCATACGGGCCTGCGGAACTAATTAGGATATGCATCACCAAATTGCCGATGCACTTGCGGCACGTCATTCTGGCAGGACGATGCAAAGAGGACGTGGAAACGTTCAAGACGCTTCTCCAAGAGTTGGAATACAATACAGGAGAATGCCCGCCTAATCAGGCACAAAGTTATTACGGGGCACAGCAGCGCGATCGCAGTCGTGGCCGTAGTACTAATCAACGGCGTGACTGGTCGTCGCGACGCGAACGGAACAATAATCGGGACAGGCCGTATAGAAACTGGGGTAACAGTCGCGAACACAGGTGGAACAACAGAAATGATCGAGGACGTGGACAAGATCGTGAACGCTACAGGTATGGCAACCAGAATCGATACTACAATGAATACGGTGGGAATAGGACTGTAGGCGGAGCACCTCATGATGTCGAAATTCGGCCGGCCAACCCTAGAAATAATCCGGCAAATGGAAATGAACAAAACCGGCAATGACAAACGATCAGCGCAGAAGGCACCCAATCGCAACAAATGAGCAACATGGCAAATGACTAGAAAGGACAGTGAGAAGTAGAGAGGACGGTGAGGAGAAAGAATTGATTAGTTTAAATTTGTGACGTATGCATTTTCAATAATATGTTGGTAAAAATTAATGATAAAGATGTTTCTATGTGATGGATTGAAGTGATGTTTTAATTTTTTTTCTCTCCTTGTGCAATTAGGATTTAGTTTGATTCAAACGTGAAGATAAAAGGTTTCTTTGTGAACGAGTAAAATGCTGTTTATGTTTTTTTTGTGTGTAAATTGAAAAGAGCCGCTCCTGAGAGAAGCAATATCTGCGTTGAATTAATGCAAAACTCAGGGGAATATCCGATCTGTGGGTATTATGGGTCTGGCAAACCCAGGTCCCCAGCTGTTAGTAGCCTTGTTTCCGATTTTCTGCTTTCAGTGCTACTATCTATCTATTACTATTCTATATCTGTCAGTATAAATGAGGATCTCTTACTATAGTATGCGTGCTGTATGAATATTTTAAGATAGGAGAACTCTGAGAAAGGAATGAGTAAGTTTGGAATCTTGAAAACAGGATGCGATAATACGATTGTTGAACCATTGGCTTCCAACATGCGATGATATGTTAATATTGATGATATATGTCTTTTTTGTTCTTTATAGCTGAGTACGTAAAGTGCTGCTGTGGATTTCGTAAGTATATTGATTCCCTTCAAGGTGAAAGAAGAATTGTGGTTTGTGTAATTTACGTGGCTCTGAAATATTATTGTGGTAGTCAAATACGAGCAGCTTTTCAGCAAATGGAGAATGGAACGGATATATGGATCCTTTTTGTAGTCTTGATTGATGTTGAGCCAAAGCCTAAAAAAATTATTCTGCGTTAATACTTGTCCTAGAAAAGCGACGTTTATGTGTTTTGCTGATGCTGTGAGCATTACAGCTTACTGTTTTTGCTGGTGCGGGATGCACTGCAGCCTATATGATTTGTACTGAGGAAATTTCCCTCTTGAAGGTAGAGGATGATAAAATAATTTTGATTATGGGAACGAAGGAAAGCTTGGTTTAAGGTAATAAGGATAAAGCAAAACATTTGTCATTTAAACTACAGGAGGATTCGGATCTTTTGTGTCTGTTGTAAGTTCAATATGTTAAGATGCTACTGTTTTACAGAATAGAGGTGACCACAATTTTGCCATTCATGAGAAATGAACACAGAATAACCACCACAGGCGAAATAACTGATTTGGAAGCGAAAGGTAACGTAAAGAAGGAACGAAACCGCAGCAAAATGGGTAAGAAAATGTAATATAACCTGTATAATACAAATATTTTTAACCTTCTCAGAGTCATCTGCGTGATTAATTGTTGTGATAACGTAATTTTAGGTGAAATTTTCTTACTGTTTTATGTGTGAATATATGAGTATGATAAATGTATAATTGCGAGTCTCTTTTCAGGTGTGCGAACTGGTATAAATGTTTTGGCGTGTAAATAACCATTGTTCTTTTTAATGTGTATGTTTAAGGAAAGTTCTCCATATTTATCATGTGACAAGACGTATGCCGCGAGCGTCAAGAAGAGGACGAATTAGAACAATGTTGTAGTGGTGTAAACACTTTGTTGAAGTAGCATTGAAGTAGCTTATTGGCTTAACTAGTAGTGGATAGAAGTAGAATATTGAGTAATGCATGTTTATGGGTAGTTAGTTTGTAGAATAGACAACAGGTGTGCATGTAAGTGTGTGTAAATAACATGTGAACCCTATGCTGTCCTGACCTATACTTGCACAAGGCATAATCCTATTCATTTTAGTGAATTAATAAATAGCATTTGATTTATTAAAACGTAAGTGAACCACATTAGTGATGTGGATTTAAATATTATATTGTCAGTCCATTTAAATTTTTATTTTTATACTGTCAAGTCATTTCACTTTTATTTTTTTTTACATTGTCAAGTAATTTAAATTTTATTTTATATTGTCGATTCATCTAATTTTTTTATTTAAAAAAAATATTAAGTCTCACTTTGTTCTTAAAAATTGTGAAAGACAATACTAAGTGGTATTATGTATGACATTTTGTAATCACATAAGGATGATGAAAAATTTCTGTGAATGCAGTTGAGAACCTGAAAGCGAACCGGCAAAACTCTTAAGAGACAGCGGGAGCAGCCGGACTAGTTGTAAACTGGCGGGTTTCCCAGCAGGACACGCTGTCAGCCAGGCCACTTTGGGAGCGCGGCCGACAACAAAAGAAGGTACGCGGCAAACACTTTCCCTTGTACCTGGAGCTAATGGGCGGCCGCCCCGGGCGACCCTTCCTCGAGGCGATGACCTGAGATGGGCGAGCGGTCCACCGCGCGGAAATCCATCTGCTGGCAACGCACCACACGCACGCGACCGTGACGAGACGGCCGCGGTGAAACAACACAAGGGGCGTGGAGCCTTTTGACAGGTACTGCCCAGAGAAACTTGCAGACGTCAACGACGCCTATCGACATTTCCTGATGGATGTCTACTGTCAAGCGACAGTAAATCATGGTTCGATGTTCTCTGGTCGCTAAGGGTGGCACAAAAGAAGAGCCATTAAGTGTCATCCTTGCCCGAGAATATCAACCTGGCGTGTCAAACGAGGATACCGCACGAATTTGACAACACAAACATGGAATCAAATCGAGATGACGTGACACGGGAGAAACTTCATGAGAGGGCTGAGACGGCGGGATCGCACGCAACAGATGGAGAAAAAAAAAATCCCTACTGACAGCTGCGGCGACGAACCCCCCCCCCCTCTTTCCCCTATATTGTGCCTCGGAACAGTGGAAGTACTGAGTGTGTCAGTGAACAGTGATTATACGGTTCTTAGTCCAGTGCATATACGTGTGTTTCTGTCAGAGAAACTCTGACTCGTGTGTTTTGCAGGAGTTCGATTTATTGGTGTTTATTAGACTGACTCTTGTATTTTGCAGGTGTTCTATTTATCTTTTTTAGACTTTGACTCTTGTCTTTTGCAGGTGTTTTATTTATAGGTGCTTTTTTGTTTTAGATGTTGACTATTGTACTGTTTTATTTATCAATGTTTGTTTTTGTGTGATGTATTAGATTTGTGATATTTTGTTTCGTAAATTCATTGCTGTGGCCTTGCTTCGTTTATCAGTCAGATAGCTTTTTATTCTCATTGAACTGTGACCGATTAGCCTTTGCATGGGGCATATTTACTGTGAGGAACCCCTTAAGGGTAACAATCACATAATTATTGTAGTTTCAGTATAATGACAGTGCTCATTGTTTGCTAGCTAATTGAAAGATAGTAGAGTGATTAAATGAGTGCCACATAGTTATTTTAATTCTACAAATTATTAGTTTTATAAGATATAGAATTTTTTTGCTATAACCACTTTGTAAAACATGTTTTTTCTCTTATCATTTTGTTGCTTTTGCGAATTTTGCATTGTAATGTTCTGCTTTTTAATACTGATGTTATTTCATGTTCTTTTTTCTAATTGCTGTGGCACCTTTGCTATTTTCATAAATTTTACTTGTTAATAAACAGTCATAAATTTTCCTGTGATCAGTTGGCTCTTGCAATGAGCAAATACTGGTGAACTCCATAAGGGTAACAACCAGAAATTGTTTTCATATTAATGACACAGGAACCATTGTTTTTACTTGCTGACCGAATTAGGTCTACAATATCTTTTAAATAGGTGTCACAGATTGATTTTTTTTTGTTTCCTCCTTGAAATTGGTAGATTCTAAAGATGTGTTGAAATTATTGTGTTTTAGCAAGTAGCTGGTGTCCTTTTGCCTTTTCTTTTACTCTTTTGGTTTAAGTAGGGTGTGAGAAGCCTGCTTGGGAATGTCCTAGCATGGCCAGAAAATTCCCTGCACAGTCTTTTCCCGGAGCGTTGGGGTTATGAAAGGTCTCTGTTGGATTCCTTTCATGTTTAATTTCTTAAATCTGTTGCCATTTATGGAATAAATTCCTCTTCTAAATGTACTGTGGCGTTTCTGACTATCTGGGAGGAGACTGAGCGGTGGAACGTATTACTTTTACACATAAACAAGAACGATCTGTCACACTACTACACTTTAAAGCACAGTTTATATGTAATTCTTATATGTAATTCATGTCACACAGTCTCATACGGAACCTACATCCGCTTTCTTTTATATACTGTATATGATAAGATACTGTCATCCCCCTTCCCTTTTGTGTGAGAGGATGAATGAGCATATGTATTTCTAGTTGCATGCTTGAGGGTAGCAGACAAGGCTGTCTGCTAGAGAACAGTAGGACCAACGTCGGAACAGGTAGCTACGCTTCCTAAAAGCAAAGAGGTTTCTATCCTTAGTATGGTCCTGTCCGTCCGTTGTCATGTTGGTATAGGAAGCTGCCCCTCTGGCCACTTCCGTTGGTCTTTGTGAGCTACCCTCAGGAAGTACGCTCGGCAGTAAGGCAGTTGCTGTGTGGCCGTGGCGAGCGTCTGAAGTGGTAAGATCTCCGGCTAAGCGCGTGTCTGTTAAGTCCGTCGGACAATGGATTTCTTAAATTCAGCCAAACTGAAAATTTATTCACTTTTATTTCGGGTTTAGGTCTAAAATATCCGATGTTATCTTAAATTGCAGCGCAGTGTAATTATCGTGTGAAATTCAGATTATTTTGCGGTAGTTGCTTTGTTACTACTTTGTGAGTAAAGTGGAACCACGTGTTGATCAGTAACTCTAACTAAGTTCATCAATCTTAAATCCGAATGTGCGTGAGATTATAACGTCTCGTCTTGAGAATATTTTTTTTAATATAGCAACTTTTCTTTATGCTTTTCTTTATGTTCAACCCACGTGGGGTGTACTTTGCGAGACCAGTACCACGTGCTTATATAACTGTTTGACCCATCAGGTTAATAGTAAGACGTTAGTAACCAGTTCAAGGTTTTTCTTTTGTCAATTGCTTTTCGATCTAATGTATTTTAACTATCAAAATTATTGTGGAGTTGTACGCTTTGTGTAAACCAAGTTGACCACGTGGAACATGTGGTGTAATCATCAAAGTAGCCCTCAGCTATTCTTTTTGCGAAGACTTCACAAAGAGTTAATATGAATTTAGTATACCAGTGTGTGGTAATTACATGACGGACAGGATTGTGGTATGAACGTAATTTCTTTGGGTAAAAACTGAATCTGTTGGTTGTGGTTAATTTGTTCTTGCTTATGTTTCAATGTTCTTCGTGTGTTATTTTATGAAGGGAGTGTTGTATGCAGTTTTCCAAATCTTGGCTCCATATTTTATGTGTTCCGTAAAATTACAATCTCACATTCTTTTCAATCGTAAATAAGGCACCAGCTCAGTTATAACTCACGTATAATATGCTGAAATTCCAATGAACAATCTTAAAATAAATTTCCAAATATAAACTGATTTCTTTCTTTTTATTTAAATTCTCCTTTTTTATATATATATATTACCGGTTTTGTATGACTATTAAAAGATTATCATTAATGTTAGTCCGCTTGGTAAACCTAGACTAAATATCTAATGAAACAGTTGCCCAGTAATCCACGGTTAACGTCCCCCACACAGATCACGGCTTTTAACCCACTTTCATTGTCAATTAGCACCGATCTCAGCATACCAAATTAAAGTAACAACATTACACAACAGCTACCCAAATTAAAGTAACAATATTACAATATATATATATATATATATATATATTGGAATAACGTTAGATGTTTCAATGCATCATGGGAAGCGCATGCTTGAAGTGAGCAATGACATAAATGTGTAAGTATTTCAGTTAGACTTGATGTACTCTTTTTTAAGATTGCTGCAGGGATACCATCAATTTATGCGGAGTTGGAATTTTTTTTATCATTTATTGCATTTGCTACTTTAGCTTGTGAGACAGAGTACATTCACTTACTTTATAGTCATTGGCTTGGGAGTACATATTTAAGTTTGATTTTTTCATATTTTCAGCAAACGTGTGGAAAAATCGTTAAATGTATTATCTATTTTTAAGAGAATTGTTACTTTTTATTTTCTTGTGGCAATGTTATATTTTTACACGATTCTCCGTTTTCAGCAGATGCTTTTTTATAACACCCCACATTGCCTTAACTTTATGAGTTGAATTATAGATGTACTTAGCATTATGCATTATTTTTGCTGCTCTTATTACTTTTCTTAGTATTTTGGAATATTTTTTGTAGTATATATGCGATTGATATGGGGAATTTTTCAAGCTACATATTTTATGGCAAGGAAATTGCTACTGCACCCTGCTTACTGTTATTTCAGAAATAAAAGGAAGACAAAATTAATTTATTTATTGTCAGATGAATTAATTCCGAGTTAAGTCAGTGCTCAGAAATGCATAATGCTTAATATCCTCTAGTTCACAAGTTAGTAGAACGTTAATTTCGTCGATCTTATCACTGAGGGATTGAACATTAGGTTGATAAATTTTTAGACGGTACTTATTCACGATTTGGTATTTGAGCGTCGTATTTCCATCACATAACGTTGGTTTAACTTCGGATCCCCAGTAGTGTTGCACTTTTTGTTGTCCATTTTACTTTCCTCACTAATGCCAGGCCGACATTCAAGAAGCTGATAAACAGTTTCATTGCTATAAAATCTTTCTTTAAGATAGATTAAGGTTTTATTTAAGCACTCTGAAAAGGATTTTGCTGAAAAAAACTTTTTTAGAGCATTTAAAGAGCATTTTCCTACCACGTGTGTTTATGTGCCACACTCACTTTTCTGTTACCCACTTTTCTGCATATATTTTAGATCTTTATATCCCCTACACTGCACGTTAGGGATTTTTTTTTACTCTCGGGTGTGTTGGCTATCCTTGGAATGCAACGGTCGGTATTCTTTTGTTTCTGCTGTTTGTAAACAACACGCTCTCAAACATGCGGTTAGTTTTGTTCAAGTGTGACTGTGAGTAGTTGTTATACTTACGTTTGCAGTGCTTGTTTACGTGTGTTTTGTTGTGTTTATTGAAGATGACGAAACGTAAAGGCATTTTCAAGAAACGACAATTTAAGGGAAACAAGTTTAGAAAGCTTTCTGTACAAGAGGTTATGTCGACTGGCAACGATGTTTCTAACTCTAATTCTTCAACAAGTGCATCATCATAGAAGCTCTCACCATTTCAAGAGAGTTACAACGAGTTGACTGTAAGTGATAATGGATGCAGTAACATTATTATAAATTTGAGAATATTATCAGATGTAATTTTTAAATTTGTACGGTTGCAGTGTGGTGAGTGCCAGTGGGAGAAAAGGTCTAGCAATTGCTTTGGATTTAATTTGCACTAAATGCTCAGCTGTGATTTAATTTATGAGTTCTTCAAAACCAAATGCAAGTGGTCCTTATGAAATCAATACTAGATTAGTTTATGCTTTACGATTCATTGGCAAGGACACGGCTGCAGGGAGAACATTTTGTTCAGTGATGAACTTACATCAACCACCAAATAAATTTGAAAAACTGGCAGCAATATTAGAGAAAGCTGTATGTGAGGTCAGTGAGGAAAGCATGAAACTCGCTGCTAGGGAAGCAGTGGAAGAAAATGATGGATGTTTGGATATTGCAGTTGCACTTGATGGAAGTTGGCAGAAAAGAGGACATACTTCTCTGAATGGAGCAGAGACTGTCACGAGTGTAGACAGCGGTAAAGTGTTAGATGTGGAGATAATGTCTAAATATTGCAAATATTGTAAAGTCAATGAACATAAAGAACACAACTGTGTGGCTAATTTTAGAGGAACAAGTGGTGGTATGGAAGTACATGGAGTACAACAAATATTTCATCGCCCCGTAGAAACAAGAGGTGTACGGTACACCAAATATTTGGGTGATGGTGACAGTAAGGCATACATCAATGTGGTGAACTCTAAGCCATATGGAGATGCCATTATTAGCAAAACAGAATGTGTAGGCCACATTCAAAAGCGTTTGGGAACAAGGCTGAGAAAACTAACTGTTGATATGAAGGGAAAAAAATTAGAGGGAAAATTGTTGACCGGACAGGGCCAGTTAAATAAAACTGAAATAGAAAACTTGCAGGTATACTATGGGCAGGCAATTAGGAGAAATAAAGAAAATCCGGAGGCAATGAAGAGAGATGTTTGGGCCATATTCTTCCATAAGTCCTGTACTGATGATAAGCCATGTCATGGGTTGTGTCCATCAAGAGAAAAGTCGTGGTGCAAATACAATAGGGCTCAGGCAACTAGAGAATCTTATTCTCACCAGTATACTCTTCCCGCTGCTGTTATTACAGCAATTAAACCTATTTTCAGAGACTTGGCTCATCCTGACCTTCTAAGGAAATGTCTGCATGGGCAGACACAGAACCCAAATGAATGTTTCAACAGCATAATTTGGAACCGCCTTCCTAAAACTGTATTTGTAGTCACACATACAATGAAACTAGAAGTTCATGATGCTGTTATCAGATTCAATTGTTGTAATATTGGACAGTGTTGGGTACTGAAAAGGCTGGAAATTAATCCTGGTGAAAATATAATCACTAGGCTGCAACACTGCGATAAAATGAGAATAGCCGATGCAGACAGGTCTGCATCTAATATGGCCAAGAAAGCTAGACAAAGATCCAGGAAAGTGAAAAAGTAGCTGGAAGACCTGCTAGAGGCCAAAGAAGGACCATATATGCAGCAGGACAGTTTTAATTGACTGTAAGTAATAAATTTCAAAAGTTTTTTCTTTAAAGTCAATTTCGCGCAAACTAAAATTTTCAGTACATATGCCCCATTATATCTGAAAATAGATAAATGAATGAAGTTTTCAGAGACTCTGCATAACATAAAAAAGCCACATCTGGTACTACATTCATTAATATTCCCCCATTAGGAAGTTCACAAAAAGTATTTTCTGCAGAAAAAACATATTTTTTGTTAATAAATTTAGAAAAGCGTTCTTAAAAACTATAAAATGGATAAAGTAGATTTTAGTACAGTTGACTCTATTAGCATCATGTAACACACAGTAAAAATATTAAGGTCCTGCATTAAATACTCTTTACAGAAATGGGTTAAATATTTGCCTAAATTAACATGGGTTAGATAGGCAGGGTGTGGTCCCCTTAAGTATTTCACTGACGCGATGACACACAAATCTTTACCCTTCATAGTTTAAGCGCATCCCATGTTTGAGATGAAGGTTACAGTGCTGCTTAGTTATATTCACTACATCGCACTTCGTGTATACTTGTTTCTCGAGTTTCTTTACTTGTACACGAACCATAAATTACATTGTGCTTATAAGGCACTGTGGCAACTGTTGTATTTCTACAATTACTCACTTCTAGAAAATTCTGTAGAGCTTACACGCAAACCTCTGCTGCATTTTATAGCTACTTTGTTGGAGCTCGTTATACAAATAATAGTCACTTTCGTGCGTTACTTTCGTCTGAAAGTTAGCGTCTACAACATGCTTAGTTCTCACTTCAGGTTTCACTACACTAGCCACTACTTTGTCTTGATTTTTCTCACGAAACAAGCCAGATAGATTTCGGCTGCGGCTGACTGTTAGTATATGAAAGGTATGCTACTCTTTTTTTTCTTCAACATCCGTGTTTGTTGTTGCCATTATTTCCAAAAACATCATTCGTTTTCAACCCACTGATTTTTGCAAGTATGCGATTCCTTGCACAGTCGTTATACTAGTCAGTTTATTGCAAAACAATACATTTGTTTTTATCGGAAAATTTTATTTGTTTTTGCAGAGCTTGTTGTCCTTTCCGCGGCTAAAGAATTACCACTATTCTACACTTTTTTCCAATCGGACGATGTAACAAATAGGCTACGTGTTGAGTGGTTTCATTTGATGTTAGCTTTGATCGTAGCTCTTTCTTGAATGAACCAATTTCGCTTCTTAAAGCATTGACTATGAATATAAGCCTGAAATTCGTTTGTTTAGCTTTGTTATTTCAACTTTATGATTTTCAAAAACTCCTTTTTTAACCACTCAACTGTAAATTTTCCTCGTCACAAAATTAGGAACTTCTATACTTGCATCCATCTTGGTCAAAGATCCAAGTAGCAGGCTTAAGGTTTAAGAACACGTTCGGTACCACTTACGTCCGACACTGTGTCACAGTTCCCAGCTCTACTAACACGGAACAGACTGTATGGAACAAGAAAGTGATAATAAGGATCACATAGTGAGACTACAGTAGTCGATATCCCTCTTAGTTCCAATGAAAGGGTTTCCCGTCACAGATGTAATGGTAACCTATGCCGATGATAATCGTGTATTCATCACAAGTGACTCGTGGTCAAGCATTCAGGGGAGATTGTGGTGGTCTTGGTATCGTAAGAAGAAACATGCATACTATTAAAATGAAAGCTTATAAAGAGCCTTGTTCCCCCCCCCCCCCCCCATCTTATCAAGTTTGACAAACAACCACATGACCAGCCTGAAGTTATTCCACGACGATTATGACGATGCGCGGCGTGCTGTTATAAAGCGGTAACTTCAAGGACAGCTCCGAGCTAGGCGCCATGTAGCGTGCGTTCCAACTGCCCAAACCATAGTCATTTGCGATATCGGAAGTGTCAAGCGACAGTTCATTGTAAGGCAGGATTGAAGACTGTTGCTGGTTCCGCCTTAGTGCCAATGGTGGCAGTGTGTTTGTTAGGAGGTCAGTTGAGGGCCTGCAACCAACCTTTCTGCGTGTTGGACACAAGAGACTTACACTTGGAGTCATGCTGTGGTGTGGTGTGTGACAGCAGGAGCGCTCTCGTGGTTATTCCGCGAACCCTGATTGCAAAATTGTACGTCAGTTTGGTAATTCGACCTGTAGTACTGCCGTTCGTGAAAAACACTCCAGGAGGGGTATTCCAACAGGATAACACTGGACCACGCAGCTCTGTTGTAACCTAACAAGCTCTACAGAGTGGGGACAAGTTGCCTTAGCCAGCTGCGCGATCACCAGATCTGTCTCCAATCAAATACATATCGGACGGTAACTCCATCGTCATCCACAAATAGCATTAACCGTCTCTGTACTGACCGACCACTTGCAACAGGCATAGAACTCCATGCCAGAAACTGACATCCGGCACCTGTACAATACAATGCACGGACGTTTGCATGCTTGCATTCCAGATTCTGGCTGTTACAACGGTTATTAACATACGAGCGTGTCAGATTTGTAATGCCTTATCTCGCGCTTACATTAACCTGTGAACTTGCAATGTTAATCTCGTAACTATGTTACCTAGACAAATGTATGTCCGAAATTTCATTACAATACAGTAATTATGTTTTGGTGTTGTGATTTTTTTCCGTCAGTATATGTTTTTCAGTGGTACTTAGATAGCTGTATAATTGAGGTATTATTTAGCAAATAATTGTAAAGCTTGTAAACAAATTGGTATACCAGGATCAGTCCAAACAGTTTTGAGACCGAATGAATAAGAAAATGGACAAAAGTTAAGGTGGTGGTTTTAAAACTTCATTTGTTCTACACAGCCTCCCTCCAGTTAAGTGCAACACAGAGAAAGTTCAAAGTATTAGGTGAAACTGAAATAAAAGTCCGTCATTGAGATGTTGTTCAATCGTGCGTCACATTGGCTTGAATCTCTGTTACGTTATCAAAGTGTTGACCCTTCATGTAACTTTCTCCTGTTTGTTGTTTTGTGTTAAGTCTCATCACCGCGTCTATTTCTTCCAGATTAGAATTGTCCGAGTTTTTCATTACAACCAGGTCGCGGCAGTGTTCACGTGTCGGTGTTTGTGTTTGGGAGTCTAGATGTTGAGACAAAATTCTCACATGTTTCTCTTCTTCTCACAACTGACTGGTTGGATACGCATCTGCTGTTTATAGTTGTAAAGCATAGTTACTGTGCTGACGTCGCTGATATACCAGGAAAGTAATCTGTCTTGGAACTTTATTCGGACGGACGGTGTAGTTCGGTGCAGTTTAGGAACGAGATAGTGAACTTTAAGAAAAGCACAGCTACAATAAACGTTAACACCATAGTTTTTTTGGAAGATTGTCAGTAATAACCGTTTGCTGATGACCACTGACTTTAGGGAAGTTTTCACGCCTCACTTTGTTCTCCCACACCAGATTTCGCTAGTGTTTTTTCCCCTTGTAAGAATCAAATGGCTCTGAGCACTATGGGACTTAACATCTATGGTCATCAGTCCCCTAGAACTTAGAACTACTTAAACCTAACTAACCTAAGGACAGCACACAACACCCAGTCATCACGAGGCAGAGAAAATCCCTGACCCCGCCGGGAATCGAACCCGGGAATCCGGGCGCGGGAAGCGAGAATGCTACCGCACGACCACGAGCTGCGGACTTGTAAGAATCAGTAACAGCAATTAACAACAGTGAAATGATCATTGTACTGTTTATAAGTCGAATTATCTGCCGGCTGTTGTAAGCTAGTTCAGGCAGTACTGCTTTCGTAGGATTAGTAGCACTAAGGTGGACTTTATTTTGATTGCAATAGCGAGGGTACGTCAAGGAATCTTTTTGGTTAAGCGCTACTTAAAATAGAAAGGGTATTGCCTGGCCGTGTTCCTTGTCACTCAACGCAACACTCTTGAGGGGTCATGTAACAGAAGACAGTTTAAATCAAAGTACCTTCCCATTAAAATTAAACACCGTCCATCGTTATCGACCGATCGCCGTGTCATCCTCCTCCAGTGGCGCAATCGGTTGCGGTATGGAGGGGCATGTGGTCGGCACACCGCTTCACGATGGTTGTCCGTTTTCTTAACATTGGAACCGTTACTGATCGGCTGACTAGATTCTCAGTTAGCCTCACGAGGCTTATTGCACCCCTTTCCAGTCCTACCACCAGGGAAAGAAGTCTGTGCCAGCTCTGGGAAACGAACCCGGTTCCTACATATGGCAGTCTGCCTCATTGACCACTCAAATACAGAGATGTACAGAATTTCAGGTACATAAAACTTCTCTTATATTCTTGAGAAGAACTACCAAAATTGCTGGCAGTGGTATTACGATGCCGAGAGTATAATGTTTAGAAAAGTAGAATTTTCTGGTTACAATATGCAAATAAGAAGCTAATGTGTTTTTCTTACTGTAAGGCAGAACTACTGTAGTTTTTAGATCTGAAAAAAGCTAGCTAGTATTAAAAAAAAACAAAAAAAAAACAAAGAAAGAAAGGAAGAGACAAAAAGATGCATTTTCAAAGCATCGAACGTCATATCCGGTCTATGAATCGATACCTAGTTGCGAGCGGTCAGCGTGCTCCATTATTACAGGTCCCGAGAGACAAAGCAATCTGCAGTAAATATTGAAGACTTCTGCAGAGATTGTATACATGGCGGGGACCACGTAACACATTCAGGAGGTAGAATTGCTGAAGTAGCTTTTGCCGAATGAACTAGAGTTCAGAGCTTATTTTCATGGATTTATGGCTTCACAGAAATTAATGGGGAACTGATCAATTTTCTACTGACGTATATTTATGCTTGCAGGTAACTCGAATACATTCGAATGAATGACAAAAATTGAAAATTTGTGCAGATGTTTTAAATATAGTCCTACACATTAAAAGTTTTAGTTTCCCAATAAACGTGAACATTACTACTTCAAGCTCTTGATACCAATGGGAAAGTACCAGTCGCATACGAGGCTGCGTTACGTGTTTCGTAATCGGCATGGACCAGCCACTAAAATGACAATGACCTTACGACAACTACTTGAAAACGTGCTTGCGATTGCAAAAAACAAGCACTCTTAGGATATACTGACTAGCTTCATAATGAATGAATTTATTGCAATGTAAACCCATTGCGAGCGCCTGCGATATGACGCCCGCGCTGTGCACAATTATCCATGGCAGGCGATTTCTCTTCGACAATGATGACATATACACATCTGTTATGTCCTTGAGAATGAGCCACACATGAAACAGATATTGCTTAGGGAAGTACAATTTTAAAATACAGGCTGATGGAACGACGTCTTTTTCCATATTCCCGAATATTACAGAAACAATCATTCTATTGTGCTTCCGTGTTTACAATTTTTCCCGTTATCTGTTATATAGTAAATAATGTCACCGAACGAATACTGCTATAAATATCTGTAATGTGATGGACAGCGACAACGCACAATAATTTAAGACATTGTTTCTTCAAGAATTATGAACGATTCCGCAGTTCTTATAAGCTACGACTACTGCGCGACCAAACATTTACAGTACACAATTAAATAGCAACGTTATTTCATGTCCTCGAAACACAAACTGCTCTTTTCTCATCACCTTACTATTACAAATAATGTGATCTACTCAGGTTAACATTGTTCAGCTTGAAACGTCCCCTTAGAAAAATTGTACAGGACTGAGCTTAAACTGATACACAATATTTTTAGCGCAACGCAATCTGACTTTCAAAAATCCCTACAAAAGAATGGCCCTGACTAACATTAACCTATACCTTTCACAAATCACTTACCTCACAAAAATCTTCATTACTCGAACTACTGCAATACAGCGAGCGCCACTACTGCCAGCTAAATAAAAGATTCAAACTACGGAAGGCACTAACTACTGATAGGGATAATTAGCAAATGAATAATTTTAATAGAGAACAAACAATGTATTTACCTTAATAATCATAATATATATAGCAGTTCATGCCATCCAGTATTACAAATTTCAAACCTCCGCCATCTCTCTCCCCACATCCACCACTGCTGGCGATGTCACACCTTAACACTAGAGTGATGCATCACAATTTATTCTACAAAAGAAATTACCAAGTACTTGAAAAGAAAATTCTGTATGCAATTCCTGTGAAGGGAAATGTGTTTTTGTGCTCCTTCGTTTTTTTTGAAGTACAACAAAGTTATTCTTTAGTGGGTCTGTAGGCATAAAATATTTATATTAGTACATCTATAAAATTTTATTTTAACCTATGCTGCAGGGCAGCTAGAAACTAGATATTAAACACAATGAGTAAATAAATACATAAAGCAAGCCATATGGCGTTTCTCTCAACTAGCAAGACAATAGCCGTGAAATGTTTCTCATCGTTTCATTAGGCATTTTAGTTGTTGTTGTTGTTGTTGTCTTCAGTCCTGAGACTGGTTTGATGTAGCTCTCCATGCTACTCTATCCTGTGCAAGCTTCTTCATCTCCCAGTACCTACTGCAACCTACATCCTTCTGAAACTGCTTAGTGTATTCATCTCTTGGTCTCCCCCTACGATTTTTAGCCTCCACGCTGCCTTCCAATACTAAATTGGTGATCCCTTGATGCCTCAGAACATGTCCTACCAACCGATCCCTTCTTCTGGTCAAGTTGTGCCACAAACTTCTCTTCTCCCCAATCCTATTCAATACTTCCTCGTTAGTTATGTGATCTACCCATCTGATCTTCAGCATTCTTCTGTAGCACCACATTTCAAAAGCTTCTATTCTCTTCTTGTCCAAACTATTTACCGTCCATGTTTCACTTCCACACATGGCTACACTCCATACAAATACTTTCAGAAATGACTTCCTGACACTTAAATCTATACTCGATGTTAACAAATTTCTCTTCTTCAGAAACGCTTTCCTTGCCATTGCCAGTCTACATTTTATATCCTCTCTACTTCGACCATCATCAGTTATTTTGCTCCCCAAATAGCAAAATCCTTTACTACTTTAAGTGTCTCATTTCCTAATCTAATACCCTCAGCATCACCCGACTTAATTCGACTACATTCCATTATCCTCGTTTTGCTTTTGTTGATGTTCATCTTATATCCTCCCTTCAAGACACCATCCATTCCGTTCAACTGCTCTTCCAAGTCCTTTGCTGTCTCTGACAGAATTACAATGTCATCGGCGAACCTCAAAGTTTTTATTTCTTCTCCATGGATTATAATACCTACTCCGAATTTTTCTTTTGTTTCCTTTACTGCTTGCTCAATATACAGATTGAATAACATTGGGGAGAGGCTACAACCCTGTCTCACTCTCTTCCCAACCGCTGCTTCCCTCTCATGCCCCTCGACTCTTATAACTGCCATCTGGTTTCTGTACAAATTGTAAATAGCCTTTCGCTCCCTGTATTTTACCCCTGCCACCTTTAGAATTTGAAAGAGAATATTCCAGTCAACATTGTCAAAAGCTTTCTCTAAGTCTACAAATGCTAGAAACGTAGGTTTGCCTTTCCTTAATCTTTCTTCTAAGATAAGTCGTAAGGTCAGTATTGCCTCACGTGTTCCAGTATTTCTACGGAATCCAAACTGATCGTCCCCGAGGTCGGCTTCTACTAGTTTTTCCATTCGTCTGTAAAGAATTCATGTTAGTATTTTGCAGCTGTGGCTTATTAAACTGATTGTTCGGTAATTTTCACATCTGTCAACACCTGCTTTCTTTGGGATTGGAATGATTATATTCTTCTTGAAGTCTGAGGGTATTTCGCCTGTTTCATACATCTTGCTCACCAGATGGTAGAGTTTCGTCAGGACTGGCTCTCCCAAGGCCGTCAGTAGTTCTACTGGAATATTGTCTACTACGGGGGCCTTGTTTCGACTCAGGTCTTTCAGTGCTCTGTCAAACTCTTCACGCAGTATCGTATCTCCCATTTCATCTTCATCTACAGCCTCTTCCATTTCCATAATATTGTCCTCAAGTACATCGCCCTTGTATAGACCCTCTATATACTCCTTCCACCTTTCTGCTTTCCCTTCTTTGCTTAGAACTGGGTTTCCATCTGAGCTCTTGATGTTCATACAAGTGGTTCTCCAAAGGTCTCTTTAATTTTCCTGTAGGCAGTATCTACCTTACCCCTAGTGAGATAAGCCTCTACATCCTTACATTTGTCCTCTAGCCATCCCTGCTTAGCCATTCTGCACTTCCTGTCAATCTCATTTTTGAGACGTTTGTATTCCTTTTTGCCTGCTTCATTTACTGCATTTTTATATTTTCTCCTTTCATCAATTAAATTCAATATTTCTTCTGTTACCCAAGGATTTCTACTAGCCCTCGTCTTTTTACCTACTTGATCCTCTGCTGCCTTCACTACTTCATCCCTCAAAGCTACCCATTCTTCTTCTACTGTATTTCTTTCCCCCATTCCTGTCAATTGTTCCCTTATGCTCTCCCTGAAACTCTGTACAACCTCTGGTTCTTTCAGTTTATCCAGGTCCCATCTCCTTAAATTCCCAACTTTTTGCAGTTTCTTCAGTTTTAATCTACAGGTCATAACCAATAGATTGTGGTCAGAGTCCACATCTGCCCCTGGAAATGTCTTACAATTTAAAACCTGATACCTTTTAGTATCTCCAGGGTTCTTCCATGTATACAACCTTCTATCATGATTCTTAAACCAAGTGTTAGCTATGATTAAGTTGTGCTCTGTGCAAAATTCTACCAGGCGGCTTCCTCTTTCATTTCTTAGCCCCAATCCATATTCACCTACTACGTTTCCTTCTTTCCCTTTTCCTACACTCGAATTCCAGTCACCCATGACTATTAAATTTTCGTCTCCCTTCACTATCTGAATAATTTCTTTTATTTCATCATACATTTCTTCAATTTCTTCGTCATCTGCAGAGCTAGTTGGCATATAAACTTGTACTACTGTAGTAGGTGTGGGCTTCGTATCTATCTTGGCCACAATAATGCGTTCACTATGCTGTTTGTAGTAGCTTACCTGCATTCCTATTTTCCTATTCATTATTAAACCTACTCCTGCATTACCCCTATGTGAATTTGTGTTTATAACCCTGTAGTCACCTGACCAGAAGTCTTGTTCCTCCTGCCACCGAACTTCACTAATTCCCACTATATCTAACTTTAACCTATCCATTTCCCTTTTTAAATTTTCTAACCTACCTGCCCGATTAAGGGATCTGACATTCCACGCTCCGATCCATAGAAAGCCAGTTTTCTTTCTCCTGATAACGATATCCTCTTGAGTAGTCCCTGCCCGGAGATCTGAATGGGGGACTATTTTACCTCCGGAATATTTTACCCAAGAAGACGCCATCATCATTTAATCATACAGTAAAGCTGCATGCCCTCGTGAAAAATTACGGCCGTAGTTTCCCCTTGCTTTCAGCTGTTCGCAGTACCAGCACAGCAAGGCCGTTTTGGTTCTTGTTACAAGGCCAAATCAGTCAATCATCCAGACTGTTGCCCCTGCAACTACTGAAAAGGCTGCTGCCCCTCTTCAGGTACCACACGTTTGTCTGGCCTCTCAACAGATACCCCTCCGTTGTGGTTGAACCTACAGTACGGCTATCTGTATCGCTGAGGCACGCAAGCCTCCCCACCAACGGCAAGGTCCATGGTTCATGGGGGGGGACATTCTAGTAAATATCATAAATTACGAGCTCCACAGTGTCATCATATGTTTTCAAGCTTAAGCGTGTCGTATTTGCGATGCTTTCGACAAAGAAATGTCAATAGCGAGGATAATGGCCTCTTTTTTTTTGCACCTAATGGCTTTCTTTTGTCAGACGACTACCTCTCAGCTGGGCGCCCAAAACGCATTACATCAGGGTCGCTTACCTTTCTTACTGAAATATTTACGACAGCAGTTTCTGCTACAGTGACAGTCTCATATAAAAATATTTCACAGGTCAAGAATTTGCGTTACAAAGCTGTAGAAACAAAATCTTATGAATGTAGCAGTGTCCAAAAAAATTTCGTCGGCATTGTAATACATTCACGCATTTACATACATTTCATAACTCTTAAAGTACGATTCTTGGTTTCCAACAACCTTTTTTACAAACCAGAGTCCCTAACCACTACTCATTATTCCTTACCTTATTCGTCGACACTTCTTCAATATTTCATCATAAAAGATACGTAGCATAATCAAATAACTCATATAGCATCAGCTTATTGATCATAAACATACTGCAACAGCATTATACACATAGTCATTGTAATAATAACATCATAACACCTCAGTCAACTCTCAAAATCGTCGTAGATTCCTCCAATAATTAAAAAAAAATTTCTGCTCATGTCAAAAGTGTCATCTGCCTCAAACGTACTTTAAAAAACGATCCCATACAAAATATATCATTCAAAGTTCTCATAATATCACAATGGGTCTGAAAAAATATGAACAATTCACAAAGTACAGACAAAATACAATTTCGTAAGTGTGAAGTAATCCAACTCTGTAATTGCGTAAACATGTGTCACTGACGTAGTAAAAAAGTTTGTCTCTCTCAGTTAAATGATCAGATAGCTGTGTAATTATGTGTTAGAGAAATATGGTACCGCTGTGTAAAGTTGTGTAAGCAAATACCATATTAGCTAGGGCTCCTTGTGCTTGCCAAACAGATGATACACAAAGTAAGCTTGTACCCCCCTGAGGATTAATGTAATTATACCCTCAGGTGTTACAGATTACAGCAATAAAATGAAATGTGTCACAGAAAACCTTTGTATCATTGTACTTCAAATATCTTTAAAAATAAATGTTTTAAGTACAAAATTATCACTCAAATACGTGTACTGTAGCGCTAAACTGTGCGTCTTGTTGTAGGATAATCTCTGTGGAAGTGTCGTAGGTATCGTCCTCCGAAAGCTAAGTTCTGCAGAAGTCAATGTACTTACCTCATGATACACAAAAGTGAAATGCTTTGCGTATAGATATCTTAGTTATTACGCTTATTGCCGTGATGAAGAAAGTACTGTGCTGTAACATATTGTTGTGCTACGGAAAAGGCTGTCTCCTTGTAGCTATACCACAAAAGTTACTACTAAAACATGTTTTACTTTCCAGAATAATTCAGAAAAACTGTGCAGATATAAAACAGAAACACTGCAAAAGCAACATTGTATATTGTCACTCATTCGTAGCGTCATGATAAAATCGTGTAGCTGTCACATAAACTAACCACTGTGTCATCTGGTATCTCACTGAAAGTACTTTAAATCCAGAATGTATTTTCAAGTAAACCAAAATGTTGCATTAAAATCTCATTAGCAGTACTGGTAAATGTTCTAAGTATGTGAGCCTTATAGTCGTTACGTAATCGTGCAACTAACAAGCAAGAATGTACACACACAATAACACTGTGTCGTCTGTTCACAATGACAAAGCATTCGTAATTTCTATTTAAATAAGTTGTCTTGGTTCTTGACTGGATATTTAACTGCAAACAGTGTTGCATGTTAACAGATTCTAAGTCTGACAAAGCATACTAGTAATGTAAAGTGAAAAGTTTTATGGCAAAGACAAAGTTAAAAAGCAGATTCTCTCTCAATAAACGGTTTTACATGTGAAATGTGGTGCAATCCTTTACTCTTCCTAGTACACAGAGGTTCAACTTGAACGGAATTATCATGTGGTATACGTCGGTAAAGAATACTGGAATTTTTCTCAAGGTTAGCATCTATGTTATTTTTCCCTGAGCCAGCGGGTGCACGTGGCTGCCTGCAGTGCGAGTCATTGTCTGTTTCTTTGTTGGCGCGCGTCGTTACTGGGATTAGGAGACCTAACTTCTACAAATTCGCCATGCCGAGAGGGCTCTGCTCTGTTTGAATCCCGCCAGTTCTGATGCAATTCGGGTCTGTCGTTACGATCATATCGTCTGTCGTCATGTTGGTAGATTCCATAGTTTCTTTCTTGTCGGTCATGTGGTGGAGAATTTCTCCCTGAATCGTAACTGCGCGCTGGACCGTTGCATCTGAAGTTATTCTGTCTCCCTTGATAATAATTATTTTGGTTCCCATATTGTATGTTTCTCTGATTGTCTCTGTGATAGTCATTACCACGGAGAGGTGATCTTCCCCTGTAATTATTACTACTCTGCCAATGGTTGTCATATGGGTGGTGTCTGGTTTGGTCACGATTTGCGTTGTAAGAATAGACTTGTCGTGTCCAGTTATTGTTTCTGTCGTCATGGAATTGTGACGGATGTGACCTGTAATTGTTGTGCTCCTGTTTTCGCGTTCCGCGATTGTCAGTGTCAATTTCCAGTTCTTGTAAGAGCCCCTGAAAAGCTTCAATGTCGTCTTCGCAACGTCCTGCCAGAATAATATGCCGTAAATGTTCAGGTAATTTGATTAAGCAAATGCGGATGAGTTCTGAGAGGCTGTATGTGTTTGACAGGTACTGATTCTTGTGCAACATGTCTTCAAAATATTTCACAAGACTGGAAAATTCAGATTGTTCGAAATATTTCATCATTATGATGCTATGTTTTACTTGGTCTTGTGTAGCTTGAGACCAATATGCTGAGAGGAAGGCATGGTAAAATTCTCCTTCACTGTGGCAATCGTGAATGACCGATCGCATTCTTACAGCTGGTTCATTCTCTAAATAGCCACACATAAATTCTAATCTGTGCTCTAATGACCAGTTGGGAGGAAAACAATGAGAGAATTGATGGAGCCACCCTTGTGGATGAATGTCGTTGGGAGAATTCTTAAACGTTTTGAATTTACATGTAGTAATGAACAGCTTATAGTCAAAATCATCGTGTTGGCGAGTAGCATATCGGTCATTGTTACGTCGTGTCGGCGGTTCCATCTCAAAATTCGGTGCACCTTGCCAATTTCTTTCATAATTTCCGAAATGCCCTGGGTTATTATTTTGTGGCTTTTCCGTATTTCTAAGTTCCTATTCCCGTGTTGGAGCGCGAGTGTCCTCTGAAATATGAAATTTTTGTATTACTTGTGCCAACTGATCTTGTACTTCCCGGATTTCTCTTTTGTATTGCGTATTAATTTGATTCTGATTTTGTTTGAATTTCTTAATTTGTTCATACTCTTTTGTGTCAGTGATGGCTACAGGTCTTGTGTCATTCAGATCATCATTTACCTTTGCAGATAAGTTAGTGAACTGATAAGAAAGTTCGGCTACTTTCTCCGATAGCGTACTTATTTCCTCAGTGTGTTTTTCTGAACCAGGTTTCAGAGTGTCCATTTGTGTTGAAATCGTATCTACTGTGTCCTTTAAGTTTTCTTGAGTTTTTGCAAGTTGCGTAACCGAATCGGTAGATGCAACTGAGTCAATTTTAGCTTGCAAGGTGTCGTGATTTTCATGAACAATAGTTTGCAGTTCTTTTATGGCTGCTTCGTGATTCTGTAATGCATTTTCATGACGCGAAAAAATAGGTTGGAAATGCTCACAAATTTGTGTTTTTACGTCATTACAGACTTTTTGACATTTCGATTCGATGTTATGTAACTCAGTAGTTAAATCTTCACGTGTTTGTTCAAGCGTGGTGTCTAACTTTTTAAGATTTTGTTCCACTGTGTCTAACTTTTGAAGATTTTGTTCCATTGTGTCTAACTGTTGCTGTGTTTGTCTCTGGTGTTGTTCCACTGTGTCTAACGTTTGAAGATTTTGTTCCATTGTGTCTAACTTTTGAAGCCTGTGTCCCATTTGTTGCATTAACTGTAATAACAGTGCACTGGTGTCTGAAACATGCTCCTCAGTGCTTTTCGGCAGTGAATTTGCACCGGCAACAGAAAATGTGTCTTGACTTATTTGAGAAAAGGGTGAGGACGCAAAACCTGAATCTACAGTATTTGCAAGATTGTGTCTTGTCATTTCGGATTCCTAAGGCAAGCTGTTGCCGACCGATCGATCGATAATGCTTCCCTGTTCACTAATTGTTTCACTGTCTACATCATTGTTTGCAGCCCGCTCCATT
Organism: Schistocerca cancellata; assembly: GCF_023864275.1. Lineage (NCBI taxonomy): Eukaryota > Metazoa > Arthropoda > Insecta > Orthoptera > Acrididae > Schistocerca > Schistocerca cancellata. Next base: position 335,768,291 of record NC_064631.1, read on the forward strand.
TCCCGATGTACAATTACCAAATTATTACTTTGAACATTAGTTAATTCATTACTCGGTGGCGCTAACACACTGCTTTCGTCTTCACTGTCATTTCTCAGTTTACTTTGGAGCCTAGTATTACGTTTTTCACACGCCATAATTGTCACAATGTTTCACACGACAACACAGAAAAGCACAATTTGAAGAGCAACAATAAGAGAACACATTAACATAGCACTGAAAATAATATCTCGTTAATTGCAAGCGCAGCTGCGAAATACTTGGTGCAAATCTACATGCGTGCCACACATGTTTTACTGTACAACAATGAAAGGGTGCAACTACAAAGGAAATTCTCTCTATAATTACGTGCTAGCAATAAACAATAGCTACACTAATTACACAAACTACAAGAAAAAAATCAGAAGATTCCAGTGAGGTATCCTCGGCTAAGGGTCGACATATGAAACGTCCTCTTAGAAAAATTTATACATGACTGTGCTTAAACTGACACACAATATTTTTAGCGCAACGCAATCTGACTTTCAAAAATCCCTACAAAAGAATGGCCCTGACTAACATTAACCTATACCTTTCACAAATCACTTACCTCACAAAAATCTTCATTACTCGAACTACTGCAATACAGCGAGCGCCACTACTGCCAGCTAAATAAAAGATTCAAACTACAGAAGGCACTAACTACTGATAGGGATAGTTAGCAAATGAAAGATTTTAATAGAGAACAAACAATGTATTTACCTTAATAATCATAATATATATAGCAGTTCATGCCATCCAGTATTACAAATTTCAAACCTCCGCCATCTCTCTCCCCACATCCACCACTGCTGGTGGCTCACCTCCAACTGCGCAACGCTACGCGCTGTTAACATCCAGGTGCCCAACACTACAATGGCAGACAACAATGCAAACTAGCCACAGACTGCTCACAGCACAGCCAGTGATTTTCATACAGAGCGCTACGTAACGTTGCCAATAAGAAAACCTAAACAGCCTACTTACAAGCTCTTATTCTTTCTAGGAGTATTATACAGGGTGTCCAGAAAAGGACACATTCAACTGACTGGGCATTAGCCAAATAAAGATAACAATAAATCACCTTCCATTTTGCATGTGCGAAGGTGTAAGGTAAATAACTGCGTTTAGTCACACTGGTTGATTATGTAGACTGACAACGTGAAATTAAAACAGTTATACCTGTGATCCATATATTGGCTGGCATATTCTCAAAGAGCTGGGACAATGTGTGAAAAACAGTTCTAAGTTTCAGTTTAGTGTTGTTTAGCAGTGCCATATTTCATAACTTTCTCTGGAAAGAACTTTCCTTCTACTTCGAGCCTAGGCTGCCCTGTTTGCAACAATACGAGATTATTCTATAAAAGACTGATGTGCGAGTAAGTAATTCTCTATGGAACATTTTGAGGGGAAGAGCTTGGGATCTACTTTAGCAGGATATGAAGTTAAACAAGGCTTGTATGTAGCTCACTGGATTATAGAATAGTCACATGAGTGCTGAGAAAGGCATTGTGGTTCCTGCGAGGGCCAAAATTATGTGACCAGCAGCAACTCCTGTGGAGGCCCGTGGCTTCCGCCATCGGGAAAAGCTCACACATTGTCACGAGCATGAGTCGAATGTTCGCCATAGAACGTGTTGACAATCAAGTCGATGGCCACGCGGCATCAGCCGTAAATTTGCTTAACTAAATATCCAACTACGAAATGGTGCTGTCTTTCCTGGCTAACGCTGTGACGTTTTCAGTTAATGTACAGGATTGGTGCATAAGTTCGTGGCGTTTTTCCATAATTTTAATAAACACAACAGGTGCACATAACAGGGACTTTAGTAATTAATAACATATTCTCTTTCACTATTTACACCAGTATGCCAACGCTGAGGTAACTTTTCGGTTATGCGACTGTAGAAATCACGTAATTTTGAGGGGAAGAAATCGTCCAGGCATGTTCTGAGCGCAGTTTCTCCCGGTAAGGAATTTACATGAAGTTTGTTTGATAGAGAGAGAGGAAAAGGTGAAAATCTCAGGCCGCAAGATCAGGCGAATAAAGTGGGTGCGGAATGACTTCCCAACCCAAACTGTAGAGGTTTTTTTTTGTCACTCAAGCAGAATGCGGACGAGCATTAGTGTGGAGTATATCACATCATGCAGTTTTCCTAGTCGTTGTTCTTGGATTGTGTTCAAGACGTCTCAGTTGTTAACAATAAATGCCAGCAGTGATGATTACACCACGGGGAAGAAATTCGTTGTACACCAACCGTCGCTATTCCACCAAATATATAACATTATCTTTTGTGGATGGGCGCAGTACTTCCTACTGGGAATTGCTGCTTTGTTTGGACGGAACAATTCCATTCTTTTCCTCGTGTTAGCATAGTGACACCATTTCTCGTTCAAATGGTTCAAATGGCTACGAGCACTATGGGACTTCACTTCTGAGGTCATCAGTCCCCTAGAACTTAGAACTACTTAAACCTAACTAACCTAAGGACATCACACAGATCCATGCCCGAGGCAGGATTCGACGCTGCGACCGTTGCGGTCGCGCGTTTCCAGATGTAGTGCCTAGAACCGCTCGGACACCCCGGCCGGCCCATTTCTCGGCACCATTAACGTACAGGATAGGAACGATCGGTGTTGTTCACTTGCCAACTGATGACGAGCAAGAAGTGATGCACATATGGCCAACCGCTTACTTCTGTGATTTTGGCTTAGAGAATGCGGTGCCCACACATCCGATTTTTGAACCTTCCCCATTGATCCAAATGTCGCACGATGATGAAATGATCACAATTCATCACAATCGCCAGTTCTCAAGCACACTGACGTGAATCGTTGTAATTACTGCGTTTAAACGATCTTCATCAAACCCCGAAGGTCTTCCTGAACGTGGAGAGTCACTGATGTGAAAACAATCCTCCTTAAAACGACAGAACCACTTTCTTGCCGTTCCATGTCAAACGCCATTACCCCATTCACGGTGCAAATGTTTCTGGCTGTCTCCATTGATGTTACCCCTCTACTGAAATCGAGCAGAATACGTCGGAAATGTTCCGATTTCTCCACTGGCATTCCATTTTCTAGCGTCCACAGACCCACTCATTATCTCCAAATGACAAAATGGCAATATGCAAACCCAAATAGCAACAGTGCACTACAAATAAAAAATGCCAATCGATAAATAAATCCAGGGCAACCGGAATACCAACAAAACAAAAACGCTGCGAACTTTTGCACCAACTTAATCGTAGTGGACGGTAGATTCAGTGATAATGCGGTTGGTGCTAACGCAGAAACACGACTATGAAAAGTACTTCATCGGTGTTCGCAAGAAAGAAAGATTACAGTTTAACGTCCAGTAGACGACGATGACGTTAGATGAGAGATTCAGCTTGGCTAGGACAATGACGAGGAAGCAAATCGGTTGTGTAGTTTTCAAAGGAGTCGTTACGACACAGGCCAGAAGCGATTTAGGAATATTATAGTAAAGGTACATCTGGGTAGAGAACGGGAATTTGAATCCGTCTGCCCGAATGCAGTTCAGTATGCAAAACCTCTTCTCCTATACTTTACTGGCGCTTAGTTGAAATATTTTTGTTTGGACGATCAGGTATGGGAAAGGGATGGTAAACAGAGAGAAGAAGTCGTGAACGAAACCCTGGCTGAAATGCCTAAAACGAAAACCCTCTTACTGTATTTGCTTTAAAAATATTAAAGTCATCCGTTCTTCAGTTTAAGAGGAAAACATACAGCGTGTGACAAGAACTTTACACCCAGTTTAAGAATTAAAATGGAGAAATAGTGCTGGTAAGGACATCGAAAAAAATTTTTGTATTGTAAGTCAATGGGCCTGAGATGACTGATTTATTCACGTGGTTCGATAGTAATCATCAGCAGAAAACAAGTACAGAGAGAAGAGTTTCATACGTACTCTGTGGAATCGTATGAGTGAGACACGTTCCAAAACGTATATAACATGGGCAAAGTATTCATATTTTTTGGTGTGACTCTGCTGCATATAACCGTTCCACGTGGAACCTGAAGAGGACAGACCTTGTCTCGCATCAAGGTGCTTTGGCGTTGTTGTACGAAACAGCGAGACAATGCCTCTTTCCGGAAGAGCATGATTAATTCCGAATGTTTCAGACTTTATACCATTTATTCATGGGGTTTGCATATTTCTCTGGATTTGGTAGTGTTAGTGGTAAAGCGTTGCCGGATGCCCTTCCTGTTGCCAACCTATGACTAAACACCGCATACCAATTTCGGTAGAATCTTAAATACTGTGTCAGTTTGCTCTATTCGGTATTTATGCATTCCTGTTCCATAACGAATTAAAGTTCATGCGGAATATATGCCAATGTTAAGGTTAAAATACGTGTGTAGTAAAATTAAAATTTCGCTGCGCGCCTCTCTTCCTGCGAACCCAGCCTTGAGCCTATGTGGTTGAGGTGCTGTTGTCGCACCAGAGCACACAGTTGGCGGCATGCGATCTGCTGCAACAGCAAGGCTTCCTGTGTTGGCGCACAGTTGAGAGGGGTGGGAGTACCGCCAACATCATCTGGAGGTCAGGGCTGTGGCTGTTGTGGAAACGCCAGATACTCTTGTGGTGCATAGCCTAGGGCCAGACACTGGTGGGGCGGCTGGGGTTGACTTTCGGTGGTCCGGTCTTGGACGTGGCGCTCAGCGATACAGAGAAGATGCGGCAACAACTTGAGCCACCGCAGGAGGGTGTAGTGTCCAGCAGCTGACAAGTCGTGAGGAGGCACCGGAGTTTGTTTGGGCACTGGCCACACGTGTTTCGTATTTTATGTTGCTGGACCAGATAGCGGCCATAGGCAATAGATGTGAGGAGAGAGAAGTTTGTTGATAACCAACAAGCTAGACAGACAGAGGAAGAGACTGGAACGTGGTGTGCGGTGCAGCCAGGCAGTGTTTGGAGAGTCATATGGTTAGCGCTGGTGTGGCCAAGCTGTACGTGGCATTGTCCGTATGGACACTGGACTGCGTCTTTTCCTGGCTCAAAGAAGTCGGGACCCACAGCATAGACAAGGAACTGTTAAGGGTCCAATTGTTTGCAGAAACGTCCGCCCCCTTAGCTGAGTGGTCAGCACATCTGTGATGTTGCAGACCCAGGTTCGATTCCCAGCTGGGCCGGAGATTTTCTGCCAGTACCTTGTCTCCTACCTTCCAAACTTTACAGAACCTCTCTGGTTCGCAGGAGAGCTTCTGTAAAGTTTGGAAGGTAGGAGACGAGGTACTGGCAGAAGTAAAGCTGTAAGGACGAGGCGTGAGTCGTGCTTGGGTAGCTCAGTTGGTAGAACACTTTCCCGCAAAAGGCAAAGGTCCGGAGTTCGAGTCTGGGTCCGGCACATAGTTTTAATCTGCCAGGAAGTTTCATATCAGCGCACACTCCGCTGCAGAGTGAAAATCCTCGTTCTGAAGTTTAACGAGTTCCTTTTAGCACTCATCTGGATGACTTCACACGTTTCGTTATTTAGGATCAACTACCACTTTTCGCACCATTCATATATCTTTTCTAAATCGTTTTTCAGTTTGTTTTGATCTTCTGATAACTTCATTAGTCGATAAACGACAGCGTCATCTGAAAACAACCGAAGACGGCTGCTCAGGTTGTCTCCCAAATCGGTTATATAGATAAGAAACAGCAAAGGGTCTATAACACTATCTTGGGGAACGCCATAAATCACTTCTGTTTTACTCGATGACTTTCCGTCAATTACTACGAACTTTGACCTCTCTGACAGGAAATCACAAATCCAGTCACATAACTGAGACGATATTCCATAAGCACGCAATTTCACTACGAGCCGCTTGTGTGGTACAGTGTGAAAAACCTACCGGAAATCCAGAAATACGGAATCGATCTGAAATCCCTTGTCAATAGAACTCAACAGTTCTCTTGAATAAAGAGCTAGTTGTGTTTCACAGGAACGATTTTTTCTAAACCCATTTTGACTGTGTGTCAGTATACTGTTTTCTTCAAGATAATTTATAATGTTCGAACACAGTATATGTTCCAAAATCCTGCTGGGTTGTCCCAAGAAATTCGACAAGGCAATGGAGGTGCTGTTTCAGTTGACAGCTGGGGAACCGACGTACATGCGTAAGGAGATCGACAATATTCAGTTGACATTTTTAATATTTTGAAAGTGAGACACCTTCATGTTGCGTTTGTGTAGATTACAAGGTAGGGCTGCACACAGTGGAACCAAAATAAGTGATTTGTTTTTTTCAGTTAAGGAGACAGAAGGTAGGGCTGCATTAATGAAATTTCTAGGCAGTGCAGAATGGGTAGATGCCGTCAGTAGTGAGTTACAGCCTGTGTTATCCTTGGATGATGGCTTGCCGAATCTTACCACGGGAGGAAGTTAATCTAACTGACCTGGTTGAGGACCCTTTACTGGAAAACTGACAATGGGGTGTTCAGCTGGCAAAGTTTTCTTTGGCCTCATATTACGAACAGATGGAAGGAAGGAAGGAAGATTGGGTTTAACGTCCTGTCGATATTGAGGTCACTAGAGACGCAGAAGAAATCCGGATTGTGTCAAGGATGAGGAAGGAAATCGGCCATGTCCTTTTCTAAGGAACCATCCTGGCATTTGTTTGGAGCGATTTAGGAAAATCACGAAAGATCTAAATCTGGATGGCCGAACGCGGGTTTGAACCGTCGTCCTTCGTAATGCCAGTGCAATGTGCTAAGCACTGCTCCAACTCACTCGATTAATAAAACAGTATTCCCCAGGAGATAGTGTGCTGCTGTACCGTTTCTCTTTTGGGAAGACAACTGTAGGGAATTTCTCGTACTATTGTTGTGCTGGAGTATTCGTTCAGGTCCTGTGTGTTTGGGTTGGCGTCGCACTGGTCGTTTGGCCAGTTGCTATCCAAGGGGACAACGGATGCCAGGCGCAAGGTATTGTTATCTGTACTGCGCTGTTCTCGCACCAGAGGGTACGTCTGGTGGCATGCAGTCTACAGCAGCGCCACTTCAAGGCATCCTGCGTCGCCACAAGAGTAAGGACGGACAGTCTGCTGTACTGTCAACAGCAACTGAAGGTCAGCGCCATTGCCATTGTGCTAGCGCTGACAATCCTGTGTCGTATCACTGGAGGGTCAGCCATTATGCTCGAGAGCTAGAATTTTCTGACGGCGGGCTGGCCCTGGACGTGAGAGTCAGTGGACAAGCAGTAGAAGCGACGACCACAAATTGAGCCACTACCAGAGACTGTAGTGCCCAATAGCTGACAAGTCATGAGGCAATAGTGGACTTCCTTGGGGCACTGGTCGCACTTGGTCTAGGTTCCGTGTTGCCGGCCCAAACAGTCATTACGAAGCACAGTTCAGAGGAGAGGGAAGCTGAATGGCAGCCATCTAGCTAGATGAGTAAAGGAAGAGTCTGGCTCGCGGTGTGTCTTGGAGCTGAGCACCTTTTTGGAGAGTCATAACAGTCAACACAGGTCGTGGCCATGCTGTACGTGGACACTGTCTGTGACGTCTTTTCCCGGTATCCGGAAGAAGACAGGAGCCCACAGCCAGAAACATGAAACCATAAAGAGTTTATTTATTGCAGAACTGTACAAAGCAGCAAGTGTTCTGATTTTGTGAGCAACATCTATGGGTTGGGTGGCTAACAGATTTTATCTAACTAAAGTTACGAGGCAGTACCAAATTAGTAAAATCAACCAGTGTCTGTTGTGGTGAAGCTGCTATATGTTGTGAGATCTGCACTGCTTGGCATAGGCAATGATGCATAAGAAAGTGTTCTCGCTGCAGTGTCATTTTTGTGAAAGACGACAAGTCAGCCTTGCCTCCCTTTCATTTCTATTATTGTTATGTCGGTTAATGAGATGGGATGACATGACGATGTACTACATGCCTCGGAATCCAGTTGCGCTGTGTAGGTAGAAGTGATGGATCATGCCGTCTGTTGACTAAGATTTTGTGTTCTTTCTGTGCTACCATTGTGTGGAGGGAAATGTGCTGCTCAGAGTCGTGCCCGAGGGCCGCCTTAATGGCGGAGAGCACGTGAGTGCTCCGGGCTGCCTCCACGTTACGGGTGTTTGCGCGTGAGAAGGGGGAGACGCCGCGGTGTGTCGCCAAGCGACTAGCAGTGGCATATTGACTTCGATGCTGGCCGGTGAGCTTTCATGACTTTTAGGCCAGTTGCCACGACGAGCTGGCGTGTGGAAATTGCCTCCTGCCGGAAGACTAACTTTTTCGGAATCTGCAGGTATCCGTGGGCTGGTTGGCCGAAGACCTTTTTTTTATTTTTTTCGACAGAAGCGTATCCGCAAACATAGTAAATCTTTCTTCTTTGAAGCCGAGATAGTTCTGCACTGCTGATTGTGCAACACTCTGTTGCCAAAGCAGACGGTGTATTTCTTGGAAAGTTGGGTTCGCACGCCAAGTGATTTCCCACACGCTAAAAAATATGCGCCATGATTGGGAATCACACGGTGACGTCAAAGACATACCAGTTGTGGTGTCACCGCCAGACACCACACTTGCTAGGTGGTAGCTTTTAAATCGGCCGCGGTCCGCTAGTATACGACGGACCCGCGTGTCGCCACTGTCAGTAATTGCAGACCGAGCGCCACCACACGGCAGGTCTAGAGAGACGTACTAGCACTCGCCCCAGTTGTACAGCCGACGTTGCTAGCCATGGTTCACTGAGAATTACGCTCTCATTTGCCGAGACGATAGTTGGCATAGCCTTCAGCTACATTTGCTGCGACCTAGCAAGGCGCCGTATTCAATTGCTATAATATTTCTGTATCATCAAGAGTAATGTTCTACAAATGTGGATTAAAGTTAAGTATTCCAGAAGCTACGTAATTTTCTTTATAGCATTCATTACGTATCCTGTTTCAGACCTCACGCCAGCCTGCGTGAGGTTATAGCGTGCATTTCGGCCTCCTCTAAAAACAGTGTTGGCAATTCTGCCGGCACTTCACCAGTGGCGTCAGTTTCTATTGTACGAGAGTCTTTTTGTCCATCTTCTTGAGGGGGACGGTGTAGTCATTTTGGATTACGCGATTGACATTGAGGAATCTTGCTGTGCGCATTTGGTATACTGTTGCTGAGGCCTTCCGCGTGTAGTAACATTTTTGTAAGTCGGGATTTTAGAAAGATCGAAGGGGAGTTCTTTGCGGATCATTGGAGAGGAAAGTTCTTTCTGGAGCACTAGAAAGGAATTGTTTTCGCAACACCGGAGTAATATATGCATAGGTGTTCGTTCTGGAACTTCGAGGAGGAGATTTCTCTCAGAGATGGCATCGTGTTCGCACTGTAGAGTTTGATCTGCGGGTGGTGATCGAGGCGAAGACCGACGTTCGAACCTGAGCACGCATCCTGGATGCGGACTTGCAGATTCTTCGCAGTGCTGAGCATAAGATTCACCCACTATGGGTAGCCGTCTATGGTGAGCATCTTTGTGGCTCCAGTATAAAGGAAATTTTCCATGCTGCTTTACACTTTCAGTGGCGTGTTCTTTCAACTTCCGGCAGCAGTTAACTAGTTAATACAGCCAATTAATGCAGCTGAATAGCTTTGCTGTTTCGTGATTCACAGTCACTGTCATGTTAGAGTCAGTCATGTAAGGTTATCGCTGTTACGAGAGGAGGAAGTGTCGCTTAGAGAATTCCACCGCTTCATGCAATTTTGGCAAATTAAGCATTACAGTTGGGGTTATTGTGATCCACACATGTTTTGTAGGATCTGTTTTCTGTATTGTTTACTTTGAACATTATGTTTCGTACTTGATTCTGTCGTAATAAATAATGCTAGAGAGTAGAGCCTGTTCATTTACTAATTTTGATTTTTTCTGTGGAACATTACACTTCCGTTATTCTTTCATCAAAAGTTGCTAACTTTCACTATTAGAGCCAGAAAACGTTAATATGCTTCGAGGCACTCCGCTGCACACGCATTTCAGTAGTGTTTCTTAGGGGTGATTCTGTGTGAAGAGCCATCTAGGGCAAAAATATATCCCAGGTAATTCCAAAATTACCAAATCCACTGACATCCTGTACTTATATTCACGCAGATGCATGATTCAATCTTTGTTTATAGCTATACGTTTCTTTCAATTGTTCTGGTTTCCTTTGTCATTGCAGTAGATAGCTCTGAGTAGTTCGGTTGTCTGTAGGACTAGATGCGCAGATGGTGGAGGCTGGTGCAAGTAGAGTCTATCTCTTCTTGTGGCAATTGTACAGTGTTAGCTTATAGTGTTATTTGGGATGCCTGGTTATAAAGTTACTCAGACTGATATTGTATTATCTGTTATTGGTTGGTGCCCCATATGTCTATCACCAGCGCCGAATAAACTTATTGTTTAAAGATACTGTACATGCTTAAGATAGGATCTTGTTATTATTGCACTCTAAGACAGAAAAAAACGACGCACCAGTAATGAATTATCCGAATGGCACAGATATAATATACAAGTTGAGACAAACAAATGATTTCAATTTCAGAAAAACTGGATGATTCATGCAAGAGAATGAGATTCACAAATTGAGCAAGTCAATAACGCGGCGGTCCACCTCTGGCCCTTATGCAAGCAGTTACTCCGTTTGACTTTGACTGATAGAGTCTTTGGATGTCCTCCCCACTTGAGAACTTTTGGACCATTGTGGGTAGGGCCATACAAGCTGCTCGGGATTTTGACGATCTAAGATGCCGATTGGACAGAATTCGGCACGAGATCCCTCGGGAGGATATCCAACTACTCTGGAAGAGATATCCTTTACTTTTTTATATTAACTTTAAAGATTTCTGTTGATGTTGTTTAAGGTCTTACGTTATAAGATATGACTGTCAATAAACGTTACTTCTAGTTAATTCCAAGCTAGCACATCGCCAGCGCAAATACCACTGCACCTAAATCCTACGTTACAGTGAACTATCCCTGCTGACCGGAATTATGGAAGATACCTAACGAATGGCATGAATAGCACATATAGTACTTATAAAACACACGCAAAGAAAAGACAGAGGTAATAGACAACAGTAGAAATGAGAAAAGCGAATCAATTAATACCAAATTTGGAAAGGAACCAATGGTGGAAGACATGAAGAACAGCAAGGGCAGCACGAAACTAGTCTAAAGACCGATGACTTGGACAAGAAGGGACTCAATGCTTTCATTTTGTTTGTCATAAGAATGTGGTGACATCAGGAGAGAATAACCGTTACATTTCACTTCAAAGTAACTTTTGGTCGTCCTGCTGGAATCATATTCTGGGGGACCTCAGGTCGCACCCCTCTCCTTGCAACCAGATTTAGTTTCTCATAATTAATTCTAGGGAAATTTCCGGACAGTCCTTTCAAGCAGGACATGGCCAATGTGTTACTGTCACTCGTTTGCTTCGTTCTTACCGATCTCGTCATTGTCATGACATTAAACTCTATCGCCTTCTTTTTTTCACAGGTACGTTATTCTTGGACGCGGTCTAGACAGGCGCTGTTCCAGAGCACTAGTTGACAGTACTAGCCACTCAGTAACTCGCTCCATCACGTTCCCGTAACAAATGATCTAGAAGTCCGATATGAAGCGATCTAACACACCATGGAAATGGTTCAAATGGCTCTGAGCACTATGGGACTTAACTGCTGAGGTCATCAGTCCCCTAGAACTTAGAACTACTTAAACCTAACTAACCTAAGGACAAAACACATATCAATGCCCGAGGGAGGATTCGAACCTGCGACCGTAGTGGTCGTGCGGCTCCAGACTGTAGCACCTAGAACCGCTCGGCCACTCCGGCCGTTCACTAGGGAAAACTGGGCCTTCTATTTCCAGGTGCGTTCATTAAACATGTCGTTTATTTCGTTGCGGACCTTCGCACTGATATGTAGCCTTATGCTTATCACTATAGGAAGACATCTTCTCAAGGAACTTCGCTACTACGTCTTCTGCATTTCAAAAATACAGACCGCGCTATTGCGCTGTCTGCCAGACAGAAATATAAGTTATGATATTCTGTGAACTATGGACGAATAGCAACAGGCAGATTCGATATTTCTAGATTTCCAGAAAGCATTTGACACATAACTCCACTGCAGTCTGTTGACGAAGTTATGAATTACGGAACATGTTCCCAGATAAGTGAGTGGCTCAAAGACTTCTTAAGTAATAGAAGCCAGTAGAGTGCACTCGAGGGCGAGTGTTCATCAGAGACAAGGGTGTTGTCAGGAGTGCCGCCGGGAAGTGTGATAGGACGAGTGTTGTTTACTATATACATAAATGATCTGGCGGACAGGGTGAGCAGCAATCTACGATTTTTCGCTGATGTTGCTGTGATGTACGGATATGTGTCGAAGATGCGTGACTATACAGGATGATGCAAGATTAGACAACATTTCTAGTTGCTATGATGAATTGCAGCTCGCTCTAAATGCGGATGAGTAGGAGAAATAAATTCCTAATGTTCGGATAGACATTGCTAGTGTCCTGCTTGATACAGTCACCTCGTTTAAATATCTGGGCGTAACGCCATAAAGAAATATGAGACGAAGCAAGCATGTGAGGATTGTGGTAGGGAGGGCGAATGGTCGACTTCGGTTCATTGGGAGAATTTAGGAGCGTGTGGCTCACCTGTGAAGGAGATCGCATATAGGACGGTTGTTGTTGTTGTTGTGGTCTTCAGTTTTGAGACTGGTTTGATGCAGCTCTCCATGCTACTCTATCCTGTGCAAGCTTCTTCATCTCCCAATACCTGTTGCAGTCTACATACTTCTGAATCTGCTTAGTGTATTCATCTCTTGGTCTCCCTCTACGGTTTTTACTCTCCACGCTGCCCTCCAGTACTAAATTGGTGATCCCCTGATGCCTCAGAACATGTCCTACCAACCGATCCCTTCTTCTAGTCAAGTTGTCCCACAAACTCTTCTTCTCCCCAATGCTATTCAATATCTCCTCATTAGTTATGTGATCTACCCATCCAATCTTCAGCATTCTTCTGTAGCACCACATTTCGAAATCTCCTATTCTCTTCTTGTCCAAACTATTTATCGTCCACGTTTCACTTCCATACATGGCTACACTGCATACAAATACTTTCAGAAACGACTTCCTGACACATAAATCAATACTCGATGTTAACAAATTTCTCTTCTTCAGAAACGCTTTCCTTGCCATTGCCAGTCTACATATTATATCCTCTCTACTTCGACCATCATCAGTTATTTTGCTCCCCAAATAGCAAAACTCCTTTACTACTTTAAGTGTCTCATTTCCTAATCTAATTCCCTCAGCATCACCCGTCTTAATTCGACTACATTCCATTATCCTCGTTTTGCTTTTGCTGATGTTCATCTTATATCCTCCTTTCAAGACACTGTCCATTCCGTTCAACTGCTCTTCCAAGTCCTTTGCTGTCTCTGACAGAATTACAATGTCATCGGCGAACCTCAAAGTTTTCATTTCTTCTCCATGGTTTTTAATACCTACTCCGAACTTTTCTTTTGTTTCCTTTACTGCTTGCTCAATATGCAGATTGAATAGCATCGGGGAGAGGCTACAGCCCTGTCTCACTCCCTTCCCAACGACTGCTTCCCTTTCATGTCCCTCGACTCTTATAACTGCCGTCTGGTTCCTGTACAAATTGTAAATAGCCTTTCGCTCCTTGTATTTGACCGCTGCCACCTTCAGAATTTGAAAGAGAGTATTCCAATTAACATTGTCAAAAGCCTTCTCTAAGTGTAAAATTGCTAAAAACTTAGGTTTGCCTTTCCTTAATCTTTCTTCTAAGATAAGTCGTAGGGTCAGTATTGCCTCACGTGTTCCAACATTTCTTCAGTACTGCTCGAGTGTTTGCGATCCGTACCAGGTCGGATTAAATGAACACATCGAAGCCATTCAGAGGCTGACTACTAGATTAAGTACCGGTGGGTTCTAATAACATCCAAGTGTTACGGAGATGCTTCGAGAACTCAAATGGAAATCCCTGGAGGTAAGATGTTCTTTTCGAGGAACACCACTGAGAAAATTTAGAGAAACGGCATTTGAAGCTGACTGCAGAATGATAATATCGCCGCGAACATACGTTTCGCTTAGAAACCGCGAAGATACGAGAACTAGGGCACATACGAAGCCATATAGACAGTACAGTGGCTGGCGGAGTATGTGAGTAAATGTAGATGTTGAAGGTGTACGTGTAACACCAGTGAGATAGTCGCGTTGATTGCATACTCCAGTAGTCATAGCATACCAAACGTCTTCCGATGTCTTTGACTGTACTAGTTTGTGCTTTCAGATATGGCGTAATGATCGATCAACAACTCAGACTGGGCGAGCAGCGCACTGCGACATGGCTCGAGGTCAGCGTAACGCAATCCTTGGTATCGTTGGGGGTGACATGGGTGTAAAAGCTATCGATGTAAAGCTAGCCAGACGGTCGCCTGCGGTCCTCCATAGCATAAACAACAGCAAAAGTGCTTTTAGCGTGTCGGTTTCATCACCTCCCAGCAACACTTTCTGAAACGGGAACGCGCGAGTGGACACTCTGTCACCAGCTGCCTGTTTTTGTGGACACAGTGAAACCACTTCACTCAGTCACCGATATACGACCACAAGTAAGTCGTGGCTTGTTGCGTACGGAGTTCGTTCCCTATTCTGCTGTTCAAGGCGAGAACACTGGTATGGGATTCTGCGCCAATAGCGTTGCAACCTACTTACTGTGATTAGTTTATTGACTGTTATCAAGTAACAAAAGTAGGTATATTAACGTCAAGTATGTTTTTTGCTTGACAGATGAAACTACCTTTTGGATGACGTGTCAGTACAGAAATCGAATGAAAAGCTTCACACAGAGAGCAATATACCGTGTAGGCAGTCATATTTAAGACGGGCGACAAGCAGCAGGAAATGGTACAATAACTGCCTTAGCGGAAGAAACTACAGCCATAGTAAGAATTCGTCTCATGACCCAGAAATTCTACAGTTCGCTGGATTACAAAAAGGATGAAGCTCGTTACTAATATCACGAGAGGCTCCAGAATCTGACTATGTCGTGAAAGACTGTAAGAGTTAACTATACACAGTAAGTTAACGATTACCGGTTTACCTTACTGAGCCAAAAAACAATTTTTCCTGCATAGAAATGGTGTACTGCTGTGAAAAATAAGCGAACAGGGGAAAGTGAAAACTATTAAGCAATAAACTAATTTGGACCTCATGTAGGTCTTAGTTGGGGCGGTTAAGGACACCTGACCGTGAAAAAATGACCAAAAATTTGAAAAAAAAAATCTTTGCTCTGTAGAAAAGAGCATTTCTTGTCGATTACAAAATTGTATAATTTATGGAAATTTTCATTTTTCTTTTATTCAGAAATTTAGTTTGAACATAATATTGCAGAGGTGCTACGCCCCTCTGTCGTTTTAAATGCAGCGGAATAGGTGAAACATTCTTCTTTACCTTAAATTTTTCAGCTTGTAGTTATGGATCGCAAGTACAGAAGTATTCTTAACGGCTCTGACTACCGTAACCTAAGTACGGGCGTACCTAGAAGGCTGTAATGTAGCTGCAAAAAAGAGCTTACGAAATATTTGCTCATTTCTTGCTTTCCGAGCTTGAAACCGGTGTGCTTCATATTACTGCCGTATTTTTCTGTTTCACTGTATGTTTTCCTGCGTTAGAAGTGGGGAAAGTAAAGGTTTCGAGGCAATTCGTTCATAGCAACATCGAATAATACATGCCATTTGTTTCAACATTCCCCTACGGAAACTGGTGCACAAGCGTACAATATTCTTACAAGCATTACTTCCTTTTATGGGGCAATTAAATAAAGGGCAAATACTAATATTCTTAGTAAAATATGTCCACGGTTTCTCACAGAATCCCAACGAAAGCTTCAACAGCTGCGTAGGGGAGCGAATACCGGAAACAGTATTTCTATGGCTGATTGTGTTGAAGATAGGTGTAATGGATACTGTAACAACTTCTAAAAAAATTAGATGCCCACACTGGAAGGAACACGGTTTCAGGCCTAACGTTACCAAGGAGGCTAGGGTACATAAAAGCATGAAGAGAAGAGTATGGAGGACAAAGAAACAGGTGAACGACAGGAATATGCAGCTTGAATGTTCGAAAAATTCATAGAGATAACACAATAAGCTGGTAAATCTTCTTTGGTGATTTACTGAAAACCTGAATTTTTAACACACAGGTACACTTTTTCCTAAATGACTGAAGTTGAAGTCAAAAAATTGACACATATAATTAGAATGACCTTTTCCGTCGTTGCCTACTATTTTCAGGAAATTCTAAAATATGATGATCATGTGTATGATTATCATCTAAATTTTTAAATATATTTCCGGTGATATATTATATATATTTCTCACGAAAGCATAAGAAGAGGGAATTGTAGGCATGACATACTTCCCTGAATGTTACCTGTAGCCTGACTGTTTTTCTCAGTTAAACAGCGTTCTATTTTTTAGCTTTTATAAAATTGTTATCAACATCACAATATTTCTCAGAAATCCTCCGACTAATAACGTTGATTTCTAGCTACTTCTGGTTTATAGATAAGTGCTACTGTGAGGGGCAAGTGAACGTTAAAAACGCAGCCCGTTCGGAAGAGGGTCCCCCTGAGGTCGAAAACTGCTATCGTTTCTAACAAAAGTTGTTGTGACCACACCGCTTGGACATGAACTGTAGATATGAGTAACTGCGCATGAGCCTCCAGGAAATACATTAATTAAATCAGTATCCCAGAAAATAGAGCTTGCATTTTCCTCGCGCGCAAGTTTCTCCTTCGAAACAATTCGTATGAACGTGATGATAAAATGGTTATCGGAGGATCGCTTGGAGTTCATCACCAATGTGGTCTTTAAGTCGGAGTCGCCAATGGAAGGAAACTACTCTCTGCTGTACCTGGGATCTCAGTAGAAGTATTGGAGTACACTATTCAACTTCAAACCTGGAAGGGAACTATTAAAGGAAGAGGCGGAGACTCATAAATGCAATGTCTGCCACTTATAGGGAGTTACAAAAAGGTACGGCCAAACTTTCAGGAAACATTCCTCACACACAAATAAATAAAAGATGTTATGTGGACATGTGTCTGGAAACGCTTAATTTCCATGTTAGAGCTCATTTTAGTTTCGTCAGTATGTACTGTCCTTCCTCGATTCACCGCCAGTTGGCCCAATTGAAGGAAGGTAATGTTGACTTCGGTGCTTGTGTTGACGTGTGACTCATTGCTCTACAGCACTAGCATCAAGCACATAAGTACGTAGCATCAACAGGTTAGTGTTCATCCCGAACGTGGTTTTGCAGTCAGTGCAATGTTTACAAATGCGGAGTTAGCAGATGCAGATGCCCATTTTGGGTTAGCACGGGCCAATAGCCGTGGCGCGGTACGTTTGTATCGAGACAGATTTCCAGAACGAAGGTGTCCCGACAGGAAGACGTTCGAAGCAATTGATCGGCGTCTTAGGGAGCACGGAACATTCCAGCCTATGACTAGCGACTGGGGAAGACCTAGAAGGACGAGGACACCTGCAATGGACGAGGCAATTCCTCGCGCAGTTGACGATAACCCTAATGTCAGCGTCAGAGAAGTTGCTGCTGTACAAGGTAACGTTGACCACATCACTGTATGGAGAGTGCTACGGTAGAACCAGTTGTTCCCGTACCATGTACAGCGTGTGCAGGCACTGTCAGCAGCTGATTGGCCTCCACGGGTACACTTCTGCGAATGGTTCATCCAACAATGTGTCAATCCTCATTTCAGTGCAAATGTTCTCTTTACGGATGAGGCTTCATTCCAACGTGATCAAATTGTAAATTTTCACAATCAACATGTGTGAGCTGACGAGAATCCCCACGCAATTGTGCAATCACGTTATCAACACAGATTTTCTGTGAACGTTTGGGTAAGCATTGTTGGTGATGTCTTGATTGGGCCCCATGTTCTTCCACCTACGCTCAATGGAGCACGTTATCATGGTTTCATACGGGATACTCTACCTGTGCTGCTAGAACACTTGCCTTTACAAGTACGACACAACATGTGGTTCATGCACGATGGAGCTCCTGCACATTTCAGTCGAAGTGTTCGTATGCTTCTCAACAACAGATTCGGTGACCGATGGATTGGTAGAGGCTGACCAATTCCATGGTCTGCACGCTCTCCTGACCTCAACCCTCTTGACTTTCATTTATAGGGGCATTTGAAAGCTGTTGTCTACGCAACCCCGGCACCAAATGTAGAGACTCTTCGTGCTCGTATTGTGGACGGCTGTGATACAATACGCCATTCTCCAGGGCTGCATCAGCGCATCAGGGATTCCATGCGACGGAGGGTGGATGCATGTATCCTCGCTAACGGAGGACATTTTGTACATTTCCTGTTACAAAGTGTTTGAAGTCACACTGGTGCGTTCTGTTGTTGTGTGTTTCCATTACATGATTAATGTGATTTGAAGAGAAGTAATAAAATGTGCTCTAACATGGAAAATAAGCGTTTCTGGACACATGTCCACATAATATATTTTCTTTCTTCGTGTGTGAGGAATGTTTCCTGAAAGTTTGGCCGTACCTTTTTGTAACACCCTGTATATGAAGTATGTTCTACGTCACCTTCAAACACCGCTGTCCGACTGTCTCTACATGTGTAAAGCTGGATCTGTCTGAACGTTTTCTCGTCTTCCATAGGAGGTACAAGGACGCTACACACCATCCACGAGATAAGTGACGGACGCCAAAGGCAATCAGTGGGTCGGGGAGAAGTAATATATCCCTTTCAGCGTTTACCATAAACTATTGTTCACTACCATTGAGTTGTCCGAGTTGATGAAATTTGTCCAAGTGTTGGCAGGGAGCGAGAGATAGGCAGGATGTACAAGGAGTCTCGACTCCTGATCTGAAAGATATCAGGGGTTCCTGATTGTTGTGAATGCTGAAACCAGAGTTTAAGCAATGCACGCCATAGTGGAAACAAATACGGATGTACTATTTCGCCTCGTGTGATAAAATCCTCTTTGCGTATGTGTTTCCACAGCAGACAGCTTGTGCTAAAGATACGTTGCCGGCCGCTGTGGCCGAGCAGCTCTAGGCACTTCACTCCGGAACCACGCGGCTGCTACGGTCGCAGGTTCGAATCCTGCCTCGGGCATCGGACGTGTGTGATGTCCTTAGGTTAGTTAGGTTTAAGTAGTTATAAGCCTAGGGGACTGGCTGATGACAATAGATGTTAAGTCCCATAGTGCTCAAAGCCATTTGAACCATTTGAACCTAGGGGACTGATGACCTCAGACGCTAAGTCCCATGGTGCTTAGAGCCATTTGAACCATTTGAAAGATACGGGCTACGACTCACAGTCTGTGCCTAGCATCTGTCATTTGTCTTGCAGGTGGTGTGTACCATTTATGTACCTTCCTTGGAGGCACATGAAATATGTGTAGGCAGATTAAAGTTTACAGCGTTTGTTGGCTCATGGAGGGAGCCGCTCAGCTTCTGAGTCGAGACTGCAGTTTACGATAGTGAGATCGCAGCGTGCTAAATGCATATCACAGGCAGTGCATTTATCAGATGTGGCCTCTTCCTTTCCATATTTCCGTTGTGGACTTACGATTGCATTACGTAGTGCTACGCCTCTACTGAGATTGCAGGTAGGGTAAACCTTTACATGGGAGACAGCATGGAAACCGGAGTGTATATTTGCCGTCGCTGAGTGTCGGTACTGCTACAAGGCTCAGCGATTGGTAGGTTGTTCTCCATTAAATGTAGATAACGCCGTTAAATGATAATAAACAGTCACTACGCCTAGTATGTTGTTGTTGTTGTGGTCTTCAGTCCAGAGACTGGTTTGATGCAGCTGTCCATGCTACTCTATCCTGTGCAAGTTTCTTCATCTCCAAGTACCTACTGCATCCTACATCCTTCTGAATCTGCTTAGTGTATTCACCTCTTGGTCTCCCTCTACGATTTTTACTCTCCACGCTGCCTTCAAATACTAAATTTATGATTCCTTGATGCCTCAGAACACGTCCTACCAACCGATCCCTTCTTCTACTCAAGTTGTGCCACAAATTTCTCTTCTCCTCAATTCTATTCAGTACCGGTACCTCTCCATTGGTTACGTGATCAAACCATCTAAGGTTCGGCATTCTTCCGTAGCACCATATTTCGAAAGCTTCTACTCTCTTCTTGTCTAAACTATATATCGTCCATGTTTCACTTCCATACGGGGCTACATTCCATACAAATACTTTTAGAAAAGACTTTCTGACACTTCAATCTACACTCGATGTTAACAAATTCCTCTTCTTCACAAACGCTTTCCTAGCCATTCTACGTTTTATATCCTCTCTACTTCGACCATCATCAGTTATCTTGCTTCTCAAATAGCGAAACTCGTCTACTACTTTAAGTATCGCATTTACTAATGTAATTCCAACACCATCACCCGATTTAATTCGACTACATTTCGCTATCCTCGTTTTGCTTTTGTTGATGTTCATGTTATATCCTCCTTTCAAGACACTGTCCAATCCTTTCAGCTGCTCTTCCAGGTCCTTTGCCGTCCCTGACAGAATTACGATGTAATCGTCAAACCTCAAAGTTTTTATTTCTTCTCCATGGATTTTTATTCCTACTCAGAATTTTTCTTTCGTTTCCTTCACTGCTTGCTCAATATACAGATTGAATAACATGCCTCAGTATTGCCTCAGGTGTTCCAACATTTCTACGGAATCCAAACTGATATTCTCCGAGGTCGCCTTCTCCCAGTTTTTCCATTCGTCGGTAAACAATTCGTGTTAGTATTTTACAGCTGTGACCTATTAAACTGATAGTTCGGTGATTTTCAGACCTGTCAGCACATGACTTCTTTGCGATTGGAATTATTAAATTCTTCTTTAAGCCTGGAGGTATTTCTCCTGTCTCATCCGTCTTGCTCACCAGATGGAAGAGATTTGTAATGGCTGGCTCTCCCAATGCTGTCAGTGGCTCTAACGGAATGTTGTCTACTCCTGGGGCCTTGTTTCGACTTAGGTTTTTCAGTGCCCTGTCAAACTCTAAACTCAATATCATATCTCTTATTTCATCTTCTCCTACGTCCTCTTCCATTTCCATAATACTGTCCTTAAGTACCCTCTATATGTTCCTTCCACCTTTCTGCTTTCCCTTATTTGCCTAGAACTGGTTGTCCATCTGTTATCTTGATATTCATTACAAGCTGTTCTCTTTTCTCCAAAGGTCTCTTTAATTTCACTGTAGGCAATGTCTACCTTACCCCTAGTGATATATGCCTCTACAGCTTTACATTTGTCCTCGAGCCATCCCCGCTTAGCCATTTTGCACTTCCTGTCGATCTCATTTTTGAGACGTTTGTACTCCTTTTTGCCTTTTTCATTTACTGCACTTTTATATTTTCTCCTTTCATCAATTAAATTCAATATCTCTTGTGTTACCCAAGTATTTCTACTAGCCCTCGTCTGTTTACCTACTTGATCCTGTGCTGCCATCACTATTTCATCTCTCAAAACTACTCATTCTTCGTCTACTCTATTTCTTTCCCCTGTATTTGTCAATTGTTCCATAATGCTCTCTCTCAAACTCTCTACATCCCCTGGTTCTTTCAGTTTATCCATATCCCATCTCCTTAAATTCCCACCTTTTTGCAGTTTCTTCAATTTTAAACTACAGCTCCTTACCAAGAGGTTGTGGTCAGAGTCCACATCTACACCTGGAAATGTCTTACAATTTAAAACCTGGTTCCTAAATCTCTGTCTTACCATTATGTAATCTATCTGAAACGTTCCAGTGTCTCCAGGCCTCTTCCACGTATACAACCTTCTTTCATGATTCTTAAACCAAGTGTTATCTATGATTAAGTTATGCTCTGTGCAAAATTCTACCAGGCGGCTTCCTATTTCATTCCTTACCCCCATTTCATATTCACCCACTACTTTTTCTTCTCTTCCTTTTCCTACTATCGAATCCAGTCCCCCAAGACTATCAAATTTTCGTCTCTTGTCAGTATCTGAATAATTTCTTTTATCTCATCCTACATTTTTTCAATCTCTTCGTCATCTGCGGAGCTAGTTGGCATATAAACTTGTACTACTGTGGTAGGCGTATGCTTCGTGTCTATCTTGGCTACAATAGTGCATTCACTATGCTGTTCGTAGTAGCTTACCGACGTTCCTATTTTTATTCATTATTAATCCTACCCCTGCATTATCTCTATTTGATTTTGTATTTATAACCCTATATTCACCTGACCAGAACTCTTGAACATCCTGCCACCGAATTTCGCTAATTCCCACTATATCTAACTTTAACCTATCCATTTCCCTTTTTATATTTTCTAGTCTACCTGCCCGATTAATGGATCTGACATTCCACGCTCCGATCCGTAGAACACCAGTTTTATTTCTCCTGATAACGACTTCCTCCTGACTATTTCCCGCCCAGAGATCCGAATGGTAGACTATTTTACCTCCGGAATATTTTACCCAAGAGGACGCCATCATCATTTAACCAAACAGTAAACCTGCCTGTCCTCGGGAAAAATTACGGCTGTAGTTTCTCCTTGATTTCAGCCATTCGCAGTACCATCACAGCAGGGCCGTTTTGGTTAATGTTACAAGGCCAGATCAGTCAATCATCCAGACTGTTGCCCCTGAAACTACTGAAAAGACTGCTACCCCTCTTCAGTGCCTTTCGCTGTGGCCGAGCGGTTCTAGGCGCTTCAGTACGGAACCGCGCTGCTGCTACGGTCACAGGTTCGAATCCTGCCTCGGGTATGGATGTGTATGATGTCCTTAGGTTAGTTAGCTTTAAGCAGTTCTAAGTCTAGGGGACTGATGACCTCAGATGTTAAGTCCCATAGTGCTTAGCGCCCTCTTCAGGAGCAACACGTTTGTCTGGCCTCTCAGCAGATAGCCCTACGTTGTGGTTGCACCTACGGTACGGCTACCTGTATCGCTGAGGCACGCAAGCCTCCCCACCAACGGCAAGGTCCATGGTTCATGGGGGAAGGACGCCTAGTATAGTGCGTCTTAAAACAAATAAAGCTGTATCGTATCTTTTAAGACGCCTAGTATGGTGTGTCTTAAAAGGTTCGATACAGATTTAGTGTGTTGTAGCATACAAACTAATTAAGATATTCATGCAACATATGGCTTATGCGGCACACTATCCCACAAATTTTTAATGTCATTGAATCCGTTTCAACATGTGCGCCTTCAGTGGCTCACAAAACATTCAAACTCTATTCAACTGGCTTCACTTGTTCCAGGTCGTTCAGAATGGCACTTTAGATCAACGCTTCCCGTCTGCAAAAAATTCTTGTGCGTCCGGGTATCGATTTCCACGTAGGTAGTTGCTTCGCACATCGTGACTGGAAGTTCCTTTGAAACTGCGTGTCCGACTGGAAAACACATAGTAAACGTCGTTAGTTTGCCTGTCACATAATTCAAGCATGGTGTGATTATCTTAATTAGTTTGCGCGCGAAATACATTTCCTGCGAAAACATTTCGTTAATTAACCTGGGTGTTCTAACACATTGAAGTTGTAGCGTACTGTTTGACGTACCCTGTACGTCTAGCAAAGTCAAATTTCTTTATATTTATTATACGGGTTATTTCAAAAATACCTTTACAAATTTTGGGGGCAAATTCCTTACACCAAATCAAGAAGAAAAGTTCATATAAACGTATGTCCGAAAGTCCTACGCTTTCGAGTGATTAACGAAGGTGACGTTCAACGACTTCCCACATACGTCCCAACAGCTTCGCTTGTCTTTGCATACGTTTGACTCATTGTGTCCTAAATGGCGTTGTATTGCCAGGGGACTTGTCTAGATTCGTCTTTGTCGTCTTCATCGTGTCCACCATGAACATGTACTGGAAGTGTTCCATTCAACGTGGCAGAATATTCACTTCGTGAAGAGGCAGATATGCTATTTATGTACGGCTGCGCGAATGATAAGAGGCACAAGAGTGCACAGCTGCATCAGACGGCGTTTCTAGGGCGAATACAGACGAGTCATCCAAGCTTTGCTGCAGTTTATCGTCGCGTTGCTAAGACATGATCCGTAACACGACAGTCTATTGACCGAGGAAGGTCATGCGTTGCTCATACGTCTGACCAGGAAGGGCACCTTCTAAGGTTGGTACATCTCTAAGTTCAGCATGGAGGATGTTTCACGTGAAACTCACGTATCTGTATCATCTTAAGCGTGTGCAAGGCCTTACTCCAGCTGAGCAACCACTATACGAAAATTTATGCTAATGGTTTATTGCAAAAACTGCCAATTCGTTGTCTGTCTCTCAGTTCTGTCTGCAGACGAGAAGAGGTGGAATGCAAAACTTCCACAACTGCTACATATTGGTCGATGCTACAGCATAGGCTAGAATGCAGCTTCAGTTTAAGATTAATGTGTCGGCTGGAATTGTAGGTGACTGCTTGGCATAGCCGTATGTACTCGCAGCACTTCTCATACGTGCTGTCTACAAGGAATTCATTCAGAGCACCCTTCAAGAAGCACTAGTAGATGTGCTCTTGCATATAAGAAGTAACTTGTTGATGCATGACACAAATCCAGTACATTTCCGTCTCAATGTGCGAGATGCACTGACCGGTGTCTACCAAGACCAGTGCATAGTTAGAGGAAGACCTCTGGCCTGCACGTTCTCCCGACGTCAGTCCTTTGGATTATTACCTCTGGAGGCACTTTAAACAATTGGACAACACTGCAGATCACCTGCATGCAGGAATTCTTGACTGATGTGTCACAGAAGCTTGCGAAACTGCTCGGAACAGTCAGGGAGTATTTAACATGGTGCGACAGTCCGTAAGTGCACGGGTGCATGCGTGCCTAGAAGCAAGAGGAGAACGTTTCGAGCATTTATTATGAGTTTATACGTAGATGAGCTCCAGTCATCCAGTAGTTAGGAAGTACCTCGTGCTTTATCTATCGCCAGTGTAATTTTTATTTTATTTTCACTCTCTTTATTATTTTTCTGTAACACACTCTTTTCATTTCAATGTTCTTATGGTGCCAGCCGGTGTGGCCAAGCGGTTCTAGGCGTTGAGTCTGCAACCGCGAGATCGCTACGGTCGCAGGTTCGGATCCTGCCTCGGGCATGGATGTGTGTGATGTCCTTAGGTTAGTTAGGTTTAAGTAGTTCTAAGTTCTAGGGGACTGATGACCTCAGATGTTGAGTCCCATAGTGCTCAGAGCCATTTGAATTTGATCTTACATTAGACGCTGTGATGTGGTACTCGGTTTCAGGACTAAATGAGTAATTTATAAAGTAAGGAAAAGGCATTATTAATGTACTTCTGATTTTAATAATAATAATAACAATAACTGTGCATGACATTCTAAATTTGCTTATAGTGTGCTGGTCAAATGTCGAAACAATAACTAATAGCTGCATGGTCCCGGCGGAGGTTCGAGTCCTCCCTCGGGCATGGGTGTGTGTGTTTGTGCTTAGGATAATTTAGGTTATGTAGTGTGTAAGCTTAGGGACTGATGACCTTAGCAGTTAAGTCCCATAAGATTTCACACACATTTGAACATTTGAATAGTTACATAATGTAAACAGTCTCGTTTCAGTTTAGTCGAGACCGTCTTTAAAAAAACACGTCTACGGAAATTTGACTGAACGTAGGGAAATTTCCCTGGTTGTGATTGCGCAATATTTGATTTCATTAAGAAATAATTTGACTGTCATTTGAACTAGTTGCATGTATTCATCAAACGTTTACAATAATTAGGAACAATGTACACGCTTTTCTTAGTGGAAAAATCCTGCAGAGAATTTGCACGGACGTTTTGGTGTATGGGACGAGGCGGACAGGCGCCCTCGTGTGCAGAGGCCGTCCGTCGGCAAAGGCCCGTGGCGGGAGTCACCGCCAGCGCCGGCGCCGGCGCTGCGGTAATTAACATATCTCTTTCCGCCTGTCGGAAGCACGCGTTCCCTTTGTGCAGGGTAGGCCGTGGCGAGCGACGATGTTGATCGAGCTGCCCTGCTGGGTGCACGGGATTGTTACGACGCTGCAGTTTTTAGAACAAAGCGGTGTTCTGTCATCCGCAGGTCGTGGCTTCCATTAGCCGAGCCGAGGCGATGCTTTTATTCACGCATCGTGTCCTGTGCGTACGTTCTTTCTGTACGATTTATTTTCACATGTGCCCCTTGTATTATAAATGTAGGAATAAATGAAAGAACAGTGCATAAACATGGACAAATGTCCGACTGACCATAATATTGGTCATATTGTCACAAAGACTCGGGTATGCTACGTGGTGTCTCACATCGTCCAAGATAAGATCCGACACAACTCTAGACAACTTTAAGAGGTATCGTCTCCTAAACAGCAAAGTCGTAGAAGTAGGACTACCATGTCAATACTCTGAAATAGGAACGAAAGTTCACATTTGTCGAGCAACTACCAATCTACATTTACAACTGTAGTCCGAAAGCCACCTCGTGATGTGGAGGAGCTTTGGTAGCCGGCCGGGATGGCCGAGCGGTTCCAGGCGCTACAGTATGGAACCGCGCGACCGCTACGGTCGCAGGTTCGAATCCTGCCTAGGACATGGATGTTTGTGATGTCCTTAGGTTAGTTACGTTTAAGTGGTTCTAAGTTCTAGGGGACTGATGACCTCAGAAGTTAAGTCCCATAGTGCTCAGAGCCATTTGAACCATTTTTGAACTTTGGTACCACTACCGTTTCCCCACTTTCCTGTTCCACGCCTGAATGCTCCTCGGGAAGAATAACTGTCGGTTAAGTTCCGCATGACACCTAATTCCTCTGATTTTCTGGTTGTGATCATACCGCGGCATGTGTGGGGGAGGTATTAACGTATTGCCCGTCCTTCTTGAAACGAAACCTCTCAAATTTTCAAGAGCCTCTTCGTGATGTGCAGCGTACCTCGCTGTGGCGCCTGCCACTAGAGTTTATTATTTCCGTAACCCTTTCCTGCCGATGAGGATGGGACACCCACTTGGCACTGACTTGGAAACCGCCCCTAAATGGCGGAACAATCAGCTGTATGAGGAAACAGAGGGCAGTGCAGATCACTGCGTTGAAGGCAGACAACTTGTGTCCACGGGAAATGCAGCCTGTAATTGATATGTGTCATAGTGAAATCTCCATTGAGAAAATAATATGGATTAGCCCCAATTCGGATCTCCGAGATGGTACTGCCAAAGTGGAGTTAACAGTGAGAAAAAGATTCAATAATCAATGAAACGGTAACATTCTACGAATAGGGATGCGGAATGTCAGAAGCTTGAACATTGTAAGAAACCTATGAAATCTGAAATGAGAAATGCAGGAACTTGGTCTAGATGCAGTGGGGATCAGTGAAGTGTCACAGACAGAAGATAAAGAGGGTACTGAATGGGTTATTTATTTATTTACCCATTGGCAGTAGATATAGATAGTTTACAAACTACTACATGTCAACAACTAACCACAGATCTGCAGCATAAAATAACACAAATGACAACAGCTGTAAGTATATATCATAGTCTTTTATGTATTTTATCACATCACTTGTCTTTGTCGGGAAATTTTCGAAAGAACGCTTTTAAGCACGTGCGGGACATGTTAATACAACATGAAAATCTGTCAGTCGTTCTGCAGTATAGTCATCCGATGGTGATGAAGATTTGTTCCACTTGTGGAGACAGTCTGCACTTCTTCTATGGCCCGTTCGGATGCGGTGGTCCGTTCGGATGCGGTTCAGGGTAGTCCAATTTGCCCTAGGCGGGTCGAATCCAGGGGGTTTCTTCTGGATGCTAAGTAGTTTCAGGCATTGTTTCCAGCAGTGTTTCCATTCATCGATGATAGTGAATTCAGTATCCGCGAGAGCCTTGATTTTAGTCTTTTTCGCCCCGGAAGGGATACATCATTTAATATTGTAAGATCTGGTATTCACGCACTAGCTCGCTCTTGCGCCTTATTAGGAGGCGAATGTGGCTCAAGATAGGTAACCAGTATATGTGAGTAGATGGTATTGGCCCACTAACAATGCGCATGGCCTCTTTAAGTTTTACGTCTGTCTTTTTTTACATACGAACTATTAAGCTGGACAGGCGCACAGTACTCTGCTGCTGAGTATGCCAAACCGACTGCTGACACCCGAAGAGTGTCTGCTGACGATCCCCAACGATTGCCACAGAGTTTATGGGGAATGTTGTTTCCGCTTTTGATCTTAGCACATGTTCGTGCCAATGGTCCTTAAAAGGAAGAGCCCAGTCTGACGTCATCTCAAGGTATTTTGGATGCGTGTTATGACCAAGTTTATCTCCCTCAAAATAGAGGGCTCTGTGTGCCAATCTATTGGACAGATGAAAACATGAAACTTGTGTTTTATTTGAGTTTGGTTGCAACATCTATTTATGGAAATATTAGTTTATGGTGTCTAGATTAGAAGCTACAATTTCTTCAGTTGTTTCAAAGATCTTGTTTTCGGTGTCTATTGTCAAGTCGCCGCATAGCCAAACTTTCTGGACTGTGTTGGGGGAATAGAGAGAAGAGTCTAGAAAAGTGTAGATTCTCTTTGGTAATTCATATCTTTGGAACAACGTGATATATCGTTGCAATTTTTCACGGTGACGTATTCCATTGTTTTCTTAACAGATTTTAACTTTTTTTAAATGTTCGGATAATAAGTTGACGTCTCTTTATCTAATAATAGATGATGAATGCAGCTAGCCGCTATCTCTGTGTAATGTCTTGTCTGTATAGACGTGTATCTGTTGCCTTTAAGATCCCTTCACCTTCACACATAAATCTATACAGTAAAGTAAGGCCCTCCCCGTTCTTGGCTGATCCGTGATAAGAGGCGAAAAATTAGACTAATGGAGGATTATTAGTATTATCTCTATTTTCATTCGCTCTCTCTCTTTCTCTCCTTTATCTATGTGCAGTTTTTAATATAATATTTCATTACGTGAAATCAGCCAAACAGGATCTTTGGTGGAGTCCTTCGGCTTGGTAATCAGCGGCTGGCTTGCTGTAACAGATCTTTACATTTATTATTACTGTTAAACACTGCAGTCAGTCGGGAGAATCAATCGTTTGGACAATTTGTTCCTTTTACGAAAGATTGCGAATTCCAGATGTGTACGAAGCCTTTTTGGACGATTTAACACAGACTCAGTGACTGCAGGCTCTCTTCGACACAGCTGAAACTTCCCCACTAATTACAGGGCCAACGTGATCATCAAATGATTCAGAAAAAACTCATTCGTTCATTTACTCCAGAACAAAAAAAGTCACAAACCTTATTTATGGAGGAAATTGTGTATTAAATCCATCTCCATTACATATCCAGATCTCCGGTGATTCCACGCCTTAATTATTTTCCTTTTACAGTCTCTTTCTCCTCAAACAAACCGCTAGCGGCACAAATGTTAATTGGCTCGCTTTAGCGAGAAGAAAAGGAGAATATTTATCTCTAAGAAACACGTCAATCCCTCAACAGATACTCCAGAAGCTGTCCTAGTTACCACTCTAACAACCATGGAGAATGCATATATGCATCTCTGTTATTTCAAAGAATAAACGCACTAGAAAATACTTTAGCGTCGTCGAGCTGTCGCCGCATATATTACGAGAAAATCAGATCAGATAACTTTTCCAAAGTGAATGAATGTGGATGGTTTGATTGAAAATGATTAATTGGTGCGTGGTAGAGGGTATTTTCTGTGGGGACATTACAAGATATTGGCGCGTGTTTTCCAACAGATGGAAGTGCAACAATGAATGAAGTAAGATGGTCGTTTGAGCAACGCAAGGCCGTATTGAAGTGGTACTGGAAGTATGAGAAAATAGTGGAGGTACAACGGCAATGGCGTAATGTTAAGGAACTCAGCCAGCAGTTCAAACAACAATTTATCGCATTCGGGATAAATATGAAGCCGACGGTACTGTTCAGGACGTCATAGGGAAAGGTCTGACGCGGAACACCAAAAGTCCAGCTTCCAGCGCTGCAGGGCTGCAACGTTTTACTAGGTCACCTCAAAAATCTGTCAAGATGAAAACATACTCTGCAGGGATCGTTATCTGGTCTGTCGAGGCGCACTTCAAACCGACTGGTACCGTAAACCGCCACAAATGCGTGTACTGGGCTCTTGAAAATCTTCGCGTTCACGTGGACAAACATGCGAATCTACCGGATGTTAACGTGTAGTGTGGTCGGTCATGGCGCGATTTGATTCGCCCATTCTTCTTTGGAGATACGGTAACTGGTGAGATGTATCTTCGTATGCTGCAAACGTCAATTTCACCTGCTATCCGAGAGGGATTCGAAATGAAAGATTTTACCGCTCATTACGATGTCAGAGGAGCTGTTGAATATTCACCACGGTCACCAACCTTACGCCGCTTGACTTCTATCTCTGGCATACTTGAAAAATGAAGTTTTTCGACAGAAGTCAGCTGCACTGAATGAGATGTCCTGTGCTCCTATCTCACTGACAACACCCAAAGCCGTAGTTCGGTCAACAGTTCAGCGGAATCGACGTTGGTTGCTAAAGGGGCCATTTTGGACAGATAAAATAACGTTCCTCCGTGCAAGAATTGTAGCACTAAGTCGTTTTGTTTCATTAACATTGACTATCAGTGTCTATATTTTTCTGGACCACTCTGTACATAAATCAAACATGGGAGGAGAGCAGTCACTTCAAGGCCAATATCTAAAACCTGATGAACAGTCTGACTTCTCAAGAACTTTCTCTGTATTTGAAGTTTTTGTTGCCGGAAAATCATGAAATCAATCCAGAGTTTCTTCTGCGTAGTGGGAACTACGCAAAACGTTGGGCGGCGTATTTTTTCTCTAATATTGTGGTATCTGGTTCAATCTCACAAAACTTGAAGCAATCAAAAGTCGAAGCAATACTCAAGCTCGGCAAGGCATCAGACCAACCTAAACGCAATATTGAGCACTATTTATAAGTTCTTTTATAGAATTCTATACAACCGTATTAGTCCAGTGATTTTTCAGAACCTTCGCATTGCGTTCCGACCAGGGCAGAGCTGCGCTGATCAAGTTTTATCTTCAAAACATGTATTGAAGGGGTAATTCAGCATATAAAGAAAGACTGGAAAGTAATAGCAGGGGGAAAAAAGCAGGGAAGAATTACGGGAGGACATGTGCATAATTGTAAGAACGAGAGAGAACACGATAACGGACTTTTGCAATAAATTACAGATAGTAAAAGCTATACAGTCTTCAAAAGTCACAAGACGACGAGGTATAATCGGGAAAGGACCAGAAAGAATGAATGATAACAGCTGGATTACTTGATTGACAGACAGATATTTCGAAATCAGATATTGGATTGTAAGGCTCACCCAGAAGGAGATGTACGCTGAGATGAAAATTTAGTTATGACGAAGATTAACGTTTAAGAAAACCGTCTAGAGGAATTGATGTGGAAAAAAGTGGGATACTGATGTACTGAAGAATGATTACATGCGTTTGAAATTCTGTAAGGCTACAGATACTGTGATAGTGAGCATCACAGTCCTAGTTTAGATGAAGACGAATGGACATTTTGAAAAAGGTGAATCGTAGACGCTGGATAGACAAACATAGGTGAATTAAAGGTAACGGTGAAGAAACCTTGAATAACAAAAGAAATGCTTCAGCTGATCGACGAAAGAAGGAAGTACAAAAATGTTCAGTGAAAGAAAGGAACATAGCAACATAAATCGCTTACAAGGAAAAGTTCCCATCGCACCCCCGTCACATTTGGTGGTAAGATGGCCCAGTGGGTAGCCCATCGAAATCTGAACACTGATCAAGCGTGGAAACGTGAAGAATTATCTAAAAAGAAGCAAAGTTGAAACAGTGAAGTGTTCACGCTCAGGATGTGCAACATCGTGACGCCTGTTAAAACCACGGCGTCATGGGTGTGTTGGACCACAAAGCGGGAGATCAGTGTTCAAACTTCCCCCGTGCCCCATTTTTTCACTATTATGAACTTCAGTTCGGTCATTGACTTACCTGTTCTTCTTCTGTAGTCTTGGCAATTGTCATACTATACATTCGTTACAAAATATGAGTCACGTGCTGAGAATATATATTACCAACGCAAGTAAATGTGACGAATAGTGAGAGCAGGCGAGATTCTGCATGGACCTCTAACAGAAATGAAAACAACAAATATACCTGTGTGAACTATGTAACAACAAAGGACTTCAAGAGTCACAACTTCCAAATCGGAACGCAAGAATAATAACATGTGGCAGTTGTGTAGAACGAATAGGGTGCATGTACGTCTGGAGGTTCCTTTCTTACCCCTCGCTGTTGCAAACGGACGTTACACCACAACACAGACACAAATTTGAATACAGTGAACAACATGTCAATGTTCGGACGGACAGTTAATAATTTTATGAAGAATAAGGAGCACGAAGGAGTTTTGCCGGAGTCCAACACCATGACCACATAACCACGACGCCGGGCTGTTCAACTCCGCTCGATGTTGCACATCCTGAACTGTGACCGTTCACATTTTCTATTTAGCTTCTTTTCTTCACAGTTCTGTGCACCTTATTCCTGTTTTTATATTCAGGTTTTGATGGGCTATCCACTAGGCCATCTTACCACTAGATCTGACGGTGGTGCGATTGGGAATTTCCCTTGGTAGGAGTGAAATAAATGGGAAATGCACGCCAGGCAAGATAAATGTAAAGAAACAGAAAAGGAAATGTTTGTCTGGAGGACTGACTCAGCAGATACAAAAGGCAAGCTTGTTTCTTTTCTTAAAATTAAGGGCAAGGGTGATAACATTAAGCGTGCAATGGGAATTCCACTGCGAAATGCAGAGGGGAGAGCGGGTACTTGGAAACAGTAGACTGAAGGTCTCTACGAGGTGGAGATATTTCTAACGATGGCTTAGAAAGAAGAAATGCTAGTTGATATGAAAGACATAGTATTAGATTCGGAGTTTAACAGAGCTTAGGAAGACTTACGACCAAATAAGGCAGAAGACATAGATAACATTCCTTCGAAATTTCTGAAATCGTTGGGGAAAGTGACAAACAAACGACTATTCAAGTTGATGTGTGCAAGACATGAAACCGTAAATATGCTATCCCATTTTCGGAAATATACCTGCACAATTGTAAGCTGACTGTTAGATTTATTGGTGGAAGTGGCTGTTTAAAAAATGTGAATCTTTAATTGCATATACAAAATGGTTCTGTATATATGACATAATTAAATCGCTGACTCCCCAAACAATGACCATGAAATTTATTATCTTCAACATTAAATAAAGATCTAAGTTAAATCAGATTATTATGCGAAAAGCAAAAGAAATGGTTTGGAAATCATTGACAGTAATAACCTATTCCGTGGGCAAACCTAGACATCCAGAATGAGATTTTCACTCTGCAGCGGAGTGTGCGCTGATATGAAACTTCCTGGCAGATTAAAACTGTGTGTCGGACCGAGACTCGAGTTCGGCACCTTTGCCTTTAGCGGGCAACTGCTCTACCAACTGAGCCACCCAAGCACGACTGACGCCCCACCCTCTTAGCTTTACTTCGGCCGGTATCTCGTCTCCTACCATCCAAACTTTACAGAAGCTCTTCTGCGAACCTAGCAGGACTAGCACTCCTGAAAGAAAGGATACTGCGGAGACATGGCTTAGCCACAGCCTAGGGGATGTTTCCAGAATGAGATTTTCACTCTGCGGCGGAGTGTGCGCTGATATGAAAATTCTGGCAGATTAAAACTTTGTGCCGGACCGAGACTCGAGCTCGGGACCTTTGCCTTTCGCGGGCAAGTGCTCTACCAACTGAGCTACCCGAGCACGACTCAAGCCCCGTACTCACAGCTTTACACCCCCCAGTATCTCGAGACAGAAGCTCTCAAAGACAGAGTGGCTACTATGTAGAGAAGTAGCTGGGAGGTATAGCTAACTGTTAGGAATAAAACATTTTTTATTTTCACAGTGATTTCTATTTCGTGACCGATCGGACCTTACTTCCGAGTAGCCCTCTTAGAAGGAAGTTTCAAGAGTAAGATTAAAATTCAGGGTGAAACGATATACGACATGATGGACTTCTCCTTTTCTGAAAGCGAAATTAGATACGACAGACGAAGCAAGATGCATGTAAAAGACACCAAAATGGGTAAAAAAGGCATCCCTGTTCGAAAGAACTCCTCTATCTTCAAACGTGGGAGTTAACGTTAAGAAGTTTTTTAGAATGTGAATTTAGAACGCGCGGACTGTGGGAAAACCAGGAAAGAAGAGAACGGAAGATGAAAAGTTTGGCACAAGAAAGAAATTCGTGGCGGGCCGCATCAAAAGAAGACTGACGGAAAAGAAAGTTTATCGCAATTAATCTCATTCTGGTATCTGCTTTTTCTCCTATTTCAGTGGTCGTTCCACTTTTGTT
Organism: Schistocerca cancellata; assembly: GCF_023864275.1. NCBI lineage: Eukaryota > Metazoa > Arthropoda > Insecta > Orthoptera > Acrididae > Schistocerca > Schistocerca cancellata. The sequence continues at coordinate 335,802,726 of NC_064631.1, forward strand.
CGTTCCGGATGGCCAGCGCTAGGTATTTTACTGAAGTTATTGTTTCCAGTGATTGGTCGCCGATGGAGTAATCGAACAATAATGGATCTTTTGGCCTATTTATTCGTAACACTTCACATTTATTTACCTTTATGATTAACCGTCAGTCGCTCCACTAATAGGAGCTGACATTTGTCCTCAGGTGATTCGAGTGAAAGGGTTCCCGATGTGATTGTAGCCCCCCCGCCTGGGATTGACAGACTTTGAATGCAGAAGGATGTTGGCGCTAGACGCATGGAACATTCAATTTCGGATATCGTTAGGGAAGTCAATATTCCGCGATCCACATTGTGAAGAGTATGCGGAGAATACCAGATTTCAGGCATTATCCCTTACCGCGAACACGACCTTCACTTAACCACCGAGAGAAGCGGTATTTGGCGTTTGGATAGGTCGTATTAACAGACAAGCAACACTGTGTAAAATAACCACAGAAATCAATGTGGGACGTACGACGAAAGTACCCGTTAACGCAGTACAGAGAAATTTGGTGTTAATGGGCTATGGTAGCAAACGACCGACGCGAGTGCTTTCGCTAACGGCACGATCGCCTGCGGCGCCTTTCCTGGGCTCGTGACTATATCGACTAGACTCTAGGGGACTGGAAAACCGTGGCCTGGTCAGATGAGTCCTGATTGCAGTTGGTACGAGCCTTATTTATATATTTATTTATCTTATGGCAACAACAGCAAACATTGACAAGTACATAATGTTAAATTTTACATGTATATCTAGTTAAGTATTTACATAGACTTTACTTTTACTTTTTAGCACAAATTTTATACACATTTTTAAATTGAGAAAATTACTTATTTAATATTACTGACTACTTTGACTGATATAATTGCAAGTTCAAAAGAGGCAGATACATTTAATCATAGTTCAATATCTAATGATTGACGCCAACTAACAGCAGAGCGAGTAGCATTAATAAAGTCACTATATGGTCCAGGATACTTCCTCTGAGGACAGTCTCTAACAATATGTTGAACAGTTTGTTCTTGGACCCCATAATCACAGGCTGGAGAATCTCGGAGTTCCCACTTGTGCATCGTAGCGTTGCACCTGGCGTGGACAGCTCTTATTCTGTGAGACCTGAGTTTCTCCTGGCGTATACAACTTTCAAATAACTTCTGGGAATTCCCGGAAGTTATTTGAAAGCTCTCATTCTGTTCAGCCTAGTCCACTCCTCTGCAGATGAAATCCTGGTAGGCGGACAGTTGGGTGTTGGATACCTTGATGTACTATTGTTGCAGCATTCCACCTATTGCGGCACTCTTCTTCAATGTCGAACTTCTTATCGTTCCATCTATTATGCCTCAGTGGAGTGCGAGAGTTTAAGCGGTCTGGGGGAGGGTTGTTTAATGCTGTATGAATTGGGAGGTCTTGTGGGTATCCGGGGTGGTGTAGTTTCCTCAATTCTCGATTGGTTGCTTCTTGGCGTCGTAATTCAGGTGGTGGGATGTTTCTGATGGTGTGCAGCCAGGGGATCAGTTTGAGTTTTAATGTGCCCGCAATAACCCTCGTCGACTCGTTCAGGTGTTCGTCCAGCTTCCTCGTGTGGGCGCTATGTTGCCACAGTGGAGCACAGCATTCTGCAACTGGGTACACCAGCGTAAGTAGAGTCGATGCGTCGGCACCCCATGTTGTACCAGCTAGTTTCTTTAGATGCTGTTTCGGGTCTTTAGTTTTTGGCTTGTTTCTTCCAAGTGTATTTTATACCTCAGAGACCGATCTAGTGTGACACCAGATATTTAGGCTGGAATTATGTCTAACCTTTTGTTGGCAGAAGTTCACATTCAACTGCTGCTTTGCAATTCTGTTGTCTGGATGTAAATTCGCAGACTTCTGTCTTTGCTGCATTTGGATGGAGTCTCCATGCTTTTTTGTATGTTTTGAGAGTTTCTAAGTCTCTCGATAACATAGCTTCTCCTACCTCAAGTGTGCTGGTTTGTACGGCTATGGCAAAGTCATCGGCATAGCAAAACTTTGCGCTAGCAGTGTTTGGCATGTCACTGGTGTACAGACTGAAAAGTAGGCATGCTAGCACGGACCCTTGGGGGAACTCACTTTTCAAGGTAAATGACTTGCTCTGTTTTTGTCCGATACTAACCTTGAAGTAACGGTTCGTTAACATATTTCCCACAAGTGTCGTCAGTTTCTTACTTGGGACATGCTTTTTTAACTTCAGCAGGAGTTCATCTAGCCACACAGTGTCATGTGCTGCTGACGGATCAACAAAGGCCACTGATGTTTTTATTTTCTTTTGGAATCCAGCGTCAATGTAGGACGTACGAGCTAATGGTGGCGTTCGAATGTGGCGCAGACCCCGCAAGTCGTCAACGTGGCCCCGTGTAAGTGGCTCCATAACGGTATGGGATGCGTTTGCATGGAATGAGGTCTCTTCTGGTCCATCCGAGCCGAGCATTGACTAGAAATACCTACGTTCGGCTACTTGGAAACCATCTGCAGCCATTCATGGAATCCCCAAACAACGAAATAATTTTTATGAATGAGAATGTGCAGTGTCACTGGGCCACAATCGTTCGCTACTGGTTTGAAGAACATTCTAGACAATTCGAGCGAATCGTTTGGCTGCCCAAATCACCCGGCACGCATCCAACCCAACATTTATAGGACATATTCGTGAAGTGGCTCTGGCTCTGAGCATTATGCGACTTAACTTCTGAGGTCATCAGTCGCCTAGAACTTACTACTAATTAAACCTAACTAACCTAAAAACATCACACACATCTATGCCCGAGGCAGGGTTCGAACCTGCGACCGTAGCGGTCGCTCGGTTCCAGACTGTAGCGCCTAGAACCGCACGGCCACTCCGGCCGGCTATTCGTGAAGTCAGTTCATACACAAAGTTTTGCACCGGCAGCACATTCGCGATTATGGATGGATACAGAGGAGCATGGCTCAATATTTCTGCGAAAGACTTCCAACGAATTGTTGAGTTCATGCCAAGTCGAGTTCCTATTCTACGGGGGACAAAAAGGGGTCCGAGAGTGTATTAAGAAGTGTGCTGTGACTATTGTAACCTCAATGTGTACTGACGTCACGGACGCTACACTTTTGACTTTACGTGCTAGGAACGCTGCTGTCAAGTCCTGTTATGCGACGAGGTGACCCACGACTAAGTAAGTATGCGAATGAGGCGCGTGTCCTTAAAAATTGCCCACCCGTGCTATACACAACAGCATCATTTGCGAATGTCCTGATGGAGCCTCCAATGTTATCCACTAGATCGTTAATACAATTGCTTTAGATACCACGAATATTAACTTTACATTTTTCGATTTTGTTTCGTTACAAACGGAGTGTTGAATACTGTCCTGTAGGACAAATCAGGACAGATTGTTCTCTAAACGACAGTCTGGAACTGTATCGAATGCCTTTCGGAAATCAGAGAACATAGCATCAACCAGAAGGCCGTTGCCTAAATCTCTCTGGATCTCATATGGAAACAGAGTTTCGCAAGATTTCTCTTTGTGGAATCCAAGCTGATTTTAAAAAGGATATTTTAGTTCTCCAAGAAGGTCTTGAAACATGAGCACGAAACACGTTCCATAATCCTACAAGAAATAAATTGAAACGCCCGCTGAATCACGCAGGGCTAACAGGTAATTAGGATTGTGGAAAGGGCCAAGGGAGTTGCGACCGGATTCATTTCACAATTGTAATTTATTGTCATTTAGTTCACAAATCCACTTTTGAAGGAATTAAATTTCTTTCGCGGCTGAAGACCTCCAAACAGATGCTTTAGAATAAGTTAAATTTTGAAAATACATGACACACAGTTAAATTTACGAATAAGATAAGTCGTATACATATATGAGATCAGCATGCGGAGCGGCTGAAGGCCGCCGAATGAAATCTTCAAAATTCCAAATATACTATGATGATTACTGAAGGCAGAAGGCTACAATGTTTTAAGATGCTAACAGGGCTGACGGCCCACAAGATGCACAGAAAGAGATAAACAAACGCAATAACATGGCTGAAGGCCGCAAAGTTAAATTCTGCAAATTAAGGAAATATATATTGCAACAAGCGGTAAAATAATACATTAAGATTAAAAATTTCCTTTTGCAACACCAACTGCGGAAGGCCCACAATAACTTGTAAAATCTTTCAGAGGAAATTACAATAACCTTTCAAGAGCAGAAGGCGATAATGTTTGGACTTGAAGGAAACTCTGAGAACATGTTTCCAGGGCTGAAGGCCCACAACTAACATTGCCACATTAAAAAATATATAAAATACAGTTCCATTACAAGAACATTAACACTGCCAAAAGGATAATTAAGAGAACTGCCCTCAAGAGTCTCCAGTGGATCGGTCTGCCCTCGTTCACTTAGGCGAGACAGGTGGTGACTCCAACTACACTTAATTCGTGCGAACCCAACCAGGGGACAGCTACGGACCGACCGACACAACGGCTTGCATGCCACCAATCAGTACATGAGAACTCAAACACAAAAGGTTACGAACGTGATTATCCACAATGAAATATGTATTAGCTGTCAAAACTACACACCATGTTTGACAGCAAAAACAGGAGAGGAAAGGACGTAGCCTGAAATTACGTTAGTGGCCAGGGTAGGTAACCGGAACACTAACGGCCATAAGGCAAAAAATTCCGCTGGTACTCTTGAATTTGAAATACGGTAATATAGTTAACTTTACCGAAAATGAACACAGCCTGAATTTACGTCAGTGGTCAGGTCAGGTAACCAGAACACTAACGGCCACAAGGCAGAAAATTCCGCTGCTGCACTCGAATTGTAGTCAACCACTGTAGTTAACTGCACCGCATGGCGGCTAAATGTCGGCAATAGAAACACTCCGTGTTGCTCACAGGAAATCCTCCCCAAAAGCGAACCACCGAAACGAACCACAACATGAATGGACCTGGCTTGGATAGTTGAAACCCCTACTCAACTTTGACGTCCTGGCTCGATGAACCACGAAGCTCGTAGCGATCGGACAGCTCCACACACACTCCGACACTGCGCAGGGACCTACTGTGGACCCAGACGACTGCACCGCGCGGAGATAACTTCCCTGGTCCGCAGCAACCGACCTACTCGCTCTCAGAATGCCGACAACACCTAAAATAGTCGTCAGTGGACATAACGCCAACTACACACACAACCTCACAAAGACTTGAACGAAGACCGTCCGGGAGGACGATCGATCGACGATCCACCAAGACCGTGGCCAGGCTCAAGTGATGCTTGGCGGCAATGGTCGGGCGAGCCATGTCGACGCAGGCCTTACATCTCCTACCTGACTGCTCTAGTGCCGCATTGCAACTCCCCGACTGGCAGGTCCGGACTGCGCTCCAGACGCGTTCCCACTGACTGGCTGCCCGAAGTCGCGACACGAACTCCCTATCCGAACTGCTTACGACAGACAACGACCTGGAAGTAATAGCAGTCGAGAAAAGGTACTACGAGAGGGGATATATCGATACTTGCTGCTAATGCCGCTCACGGTCTGGCAGAGCAGCAGCAACTCAGTGACAGTAGTAATTTAAATTAACGTAGTGAGATGGAAGTACGTTAAAAACAGGGTGTAAAATACATGATGGCAGGAACACGAGCCAAGCACGGCTCAAATGTCAGCGATATCCGTAAATATTATTAAAAAGTATGTGTGTATGTATGTGTGTGTGTGTGTGTGTGTGTGTGTGTGTGTGTGTGTGTGTGTGTATATGCGTTGGTTTGGTGTCTGTGCGTTCTACGTCTCCTCCTAAACCACCGGATCGATTGCAACCAAACTTGGTACACAAATCCGTTACTGTTTTGGTAGCAATCGCTGTTGATGTAAGAACCACGTACCTGTCATATAGTTCAGGAAATATGGCGTCATAAATAATGAGAGGCGTGAAAAACTACCGCATCTTGTATGAAGTTTAAATCTATTACTTCCATGCCACTAACCATATTCGCAATAAAGTTCACAGACAGTATCCACGTATTCAGCTTAACGCACTTACAAACATATGCCCTATTACCAAACATAGTTCAGGAGATGTGACGTTACAATCAATTAGATGCCTAAAGAAAACTTCCATCATACATGAAGTTTTAATTCATTTATTCTTTACTAGAAGACACTCCTTACAGGCGAGTTAAATTACGAAACTCTCAGACACCTGACAGCGCTTTTGACAACTTTCAACTGCGAAGCACAAACGGCTGCAGACGAAAACAATTACCGTCTGTAGAGCTATGAGCGGTTATTGTCACAGAGTCGTTTACAAAATCGTGTTTTAGACACTCGAAGCAGCTGTGTCCAGCATACAGAAACTGTTCGGATGTTACACTACAATCACAGTTCATTTTTTGGTTTTGTAATAGAAAATTGGCAAAATGAATACCCAGGAAATATCGGATTAGTCAATCGTAGCCCTATAATTATGCGCGTCTGCCTGACGGCCTTTCCTGAAAACTATGTTTAGAAGGCGAGCAAGTTTTTTCGCATTATCTCTGTAGAATCTGACTGGTATCTCATCCCGACTACATGCATTTCCGCTGCTGAAGAATTTTAGTTGATTTTTTGTTCCACTATCGCTCACCTCAATATTTACCATTATGGTGTTCGTGCGATTATTGAAAAGAAGCCCCGTATTATTGTCCTCCGCGGGGGAAAACTACGGAATACCGAATTCGGTATTTCGTCCTTTTCTCCCTCAGCTTCTGGTTTAGTACCATTAGGTCCCTGAACAACTGAATGAATTGGTTAAAAACAGTCTTGGTAGCAATTTCAGTTCTTTTATTTTTCTACGACGCGTTTCGTCTTGTTTAGGCATCTTCAGGTTATCTTTTCTAGATGGACGCCAGTATTGGCACACGACGATGTGGCGCATTATGCTTACTACCTGAGCCCCCATCTTACTGTTACTCGCTCCTGTGGACGGGGACGCGTTATGCAGATCTTGGTGCCTCTCGCGTCCATCTAGAAAAGAAAACCTGAAGATGCCTAAATAAGGCGAAACGCATCGTTGAAAAATAAAAGAACTGAAATTGCAACCAAGACTGTTTTTAACCAATACTGTTAAGCACTGGTTTGCTGTTATGCCACATATGGACTGGAAGAACTGAATAAATGATTTCAATACCCTCACTAACATTACATAAGACCAAAACTACTTAATATTCGGCAAAATTTTACCTTGAAATACATTGAATGTTTCTCGCATCATTCTCCTGACGTTTATTTTGATTCATACACCTTCTTTCTGTTGGTTAACCAGGTTTTGGCTTCACGTAATCGCATATGAATTTTTCTTTGCTTTCTCAGAAATTTTGTAAGACGGCTAGTGAACTGTAGAGGATATTTTCCATCCCTCACAATCCTCCTCGGTAGATTCAGGGCAGTTATAATTAAACTTTCGCTAATAGAGTCAGTGTAGACGGCAAACTATTTACCGTATGGTTTCCCAACTTTTAGAGTGAAGATCAGACAGACTGTTGCAGGATTTTACTTGTTAGTGTCATGACTTGCCGTTAGGTGTCGATACTGGTACGTCAACGTAGGATTGAAAAACAAGCATCAGTGTGCATTACCGTCGCATACGGTCAACCTGAGTGTAGACAAGGTGAGGGGGGGCTTTGCTCGTAAAGCTGTTTTATTAAAACAATAGCGATAGTGCTGCTGCTCTTCACAAGTATTGACACATGGAAGGAATACGGAGAGGTCCTCTTTCCGCACCGGGGTTAGAGAACTCGATTCGGATATTCGAGCGACTGCTACGGTCGCAGGTTCGAATCCTGCCTTGGGCATGGATGTGTGTGATGTCCTTAGGTTAGTTAGGTTTAAGTAGTTCTAAGTTCTAGGGGACTGATGACCGCAGATGTTAAGTCCCATAGTGCTCAGAGCCATTTGAACCATTTTTTCGGGTATTCGAATTAACCGGCTATTTGAAAATTTCTCCTGGGAGAGGCCGACAACCAATAACGCTACAAATTGTTGAAGATGTTACTGTTGTCATGGCTGCAAATGCTGGACTCAATGTGTGATCTTCAAGGAGCGCACGTGCTTTGTCACGACCTCTGAACATTCAGTGGTCCAGCGTTCGAAAAGTGCTGCGAGCAATTGTGAATGGTACGTCTAGGAGGGTTCCAGGCTGTCGTGTATGCAGATGATCGTCACATGGAGCAACGTTTGTCACGTGGAACGTAAACATGGCACGCAATTAACAGATGTTTCCCTATCACATGGAAATTAAAGTTTCTTGCAGTGGTTTATTCGTTATTTCTCTTCCACTTGCCCTTACAAATTCCTTTATTACACATGTGACTCATTGTGACAACTGCCCACCGCCGAGTCGGATACCGCCTGGTGGCGTTGCGGGCACGTGAGGCGGTAACTAAACTGTGAAAGCCGAGCAGACACGAACGAGGGATCACTCTAGCGAAGGTATGGACTGTAAATCGGGAAATCCATTGATGTAAAGGACTTTCAGAAAAGGGCAGATTATTATTACGCCGAGCCTATGAACGAGTACCTCGTAAACGGCGAAGTTCGTCGAATGTTCACGTGCTACTGTCGTGAGCATCTACGGAAAGAGGTAGGATAGTGAAACTATCACTAGGCTGAATGGTTGGACATCCACGCCTCTACACAGACCGTGGAGTTCGGACGCTTGCCTGTTTGGGATAGATGGTGATCTGTGGCATCTCTGCCGGCAGAACACATTGCTGGTGCACCCACACGTGTTTCGGAGCACACCGTTCATCAAACATTGTTGAACATGAAGCTTCAGAGCAGACCACCTTTACGTGTTCACATGTTGACCCAACGACATCGTCAACTGCGATCGCAGTGGGAACGGGACCATCGGGATTCGACTGTAGATCAATGGAAACGTGACAGCTCTCCGGGTGAGTCACATTTTTGTTACACTAGATCGCTGGTCGTCTCCACAAACGCCGTCATCGAGGTGAACAACGGCTCGAAACGTGCAGCGCGCCACAGACGCAGGCTGGTGGGAGCAGCATCATGCTATGGAAGACATTCTTCTGTGCTTGCATGGGTCTTGTCGTAGTAATCTAAGATAGGCTGACAGCTGCGAACCAGCTACTTGATATCTTCCCTGTCGGCGATGTCATTTTTCAGAAGTATAATTGTCGGTCACTCGGAGCCAGAACCATGCTACAGAGGTTTGAGGAGCATTAGTAAACTGACGCTGATGTCTCGGCGTCCAAATTCGCCTGATGTAAATAATATGGATCAATCTGCGTCGCTTTCGGACGCCATTGGCGCGTTCGCAATTCAGCGGCCCGTTATTTACGAGAATTACATGACCTGTGCGTAGACGTCTAATGCCACATACCTCCACATGCGTACCAACAAACTGCCGGATCCCTGACACTCAAAATCAGCGATGTATTTCGTCCCAAAGACGGAGAAACAAGCTATTAAGGAGATGGTTATAATGTTTTGGCTGAACAGTGTAAGTGCCGGCCGGGGTGGTCGAGCGGTTCTAGGGGCTTCAGTCTGGAAACGCGTGGCTGCTACGGTCGCAGGTTCGAATCTTGCTTCGGGCATGGATGTGTGTGACGTACTTAGGTTAGTTAGGTTTAAGTAGTTCTAAGTTCTGGGGGACTGATGACCTCAGATGTTAAGTGCTCAGAGCCATTAACCATTTTTTGAACAGTGTAAGTAATTGTATTAAGTCAGGGTCCCTAAGCAGTATATGGCAATATGAAACTTCCTGGCAGATTAAAACTGTGGAAATATGGCAATATAATTGTATGATATATATACTGTATGCAATACGCAAAGATATTTTGCTTTACTTTGACGAAGAACTTTAATATCTGAAGTAGATTATGAAATGAATGTTCTTATGTTAAATAATTTCATTCTGTATTGTTAATAAATTGAAGGATTAATTGTAGTCGCAATAGTGGTATTTCTTTGTAATTAATAAACCTCATGCTTATCTGATTTAATTTTTTGCTGGCCTCATCTGGAATGACAAAAAAGGTGATAATTAATGACACTGAGGAAAGTTATGATTTTCAGAGGATCAGTAAACTGCGATGTGAGAATTCTTCGTTTCTCCTTTTCGATATTACATGAACTCTAGCGATAGAATGCTCGCCATCTTTGTAAGAAACTGTAATTAGCAAAGTTAAAAAAAAAGGCAAAAGCTATTTCCAGTAGAACGATATTTACACTTTTGTAATTGTCATGGTTACCTTCTACACTTGAACAATAAAAAAGAATTTTGTAGTTTGCATTATATGAAATGTTTTCATAAAACTACGTTATAGACAATGGAAAAGTATTTGTTTCATTGTGCTATACTGTCGTAATCATTCACTAGTACTTAAATAAAGCATTCGTAAACTCATGTAAGAAAGTATAAATATTTTGTTACTCCTTTTCCTGAGACGTACTGTCATTTCTTCAAAGAGGAGACGGACCCAACATGATCAAATCATTCTAATACGCAGCAGTACCTTATGATTGCTGTCCTGCTGAATATACGTGACTGAATGGGGGCCTATTTTAAGAGTCAGTCGACTACTTCACAAAAGAAAGATACGTAGCCCTTTTAGTATTGTAGTGGACACACTGTTCGACAAGCAATAGCGTTACAAAGTCCTTCATCAAATAAATTGCCATTGCTTCACAGGTGACATCAGGACCAGCATTATGCTGAAAGAGTATTGGGATTTGTGCTTTAGAAAGTGCAAGTGCTTACGCAACGGATCAGAAACTCTGTTCATAAACAGAATCTGACAGCTTCCAGCTGAGAAATTATACTTTAGTGAGATTTTGTTTTATGCAATATTTTAGCTGAACAGAGTAAGTGACAAGTAAGTATGGGCATCTGTCTCATTCCTAGTATGCTTCTCTGGATTTTGTACTACGACTTGATGTTATTTTATTTGTAACAAGATTCGGAAAAAAGTGACGTTAGAGCCCACGTTGCGGAGAAAAGTTCACCTGCGCATGTTGAGATCTCTGGGCAGCGACTTTTAAAAAAAGTAATTAAAGCGTGCGTCGAAGTTGCCAGCCAACGAATAGCTTAAGGAAAGCCATTCAAGCAAATGTGACGCTTGAAAGGCGGGTCAACAGTCGTCTGCAAAGCTGGAGACGGAGTTATTGTGCACTCGGAGGCATTCAGCTGTGCTGATTAAGACTGCGTTGCTAAATGAGCTCTCCTTCGAAAAATGGAACAACCTTGACCTTCAGGTATGCACTCGATGCAGCTCAGATAATGAATGCTGCATGAAATGCATAGAGGAAGGCGGGGTTTAAAGAGGCTCCACTCGTCAGTCCTGAAACTCGCGAAGTGACGTCGAGGTCATAGTGCTGCACTCGGTGCTCTCTGGGTGGGAACAACAGCTCGCAAAGTAGAGGTCGCGAGTTCGAGCTCCACCACGGGCACGAGTTTGTGTTTTATATATGTCCTTTAAAAATGATTACTGCCGTAGAAAAGTATTTTTATTTACCTTCAGCTGTATACAGAATATTCTTGACCGGTTTCAGTTTTTTCAACCGTCATCAAGTGGGATGAAAATTATAACATCTATTGGTTTAAAAAACCGTGTTTCTCATACCACTTTCTTATACCAAGTGTGACAAGGACGAAACGTGAAATACAACATTACCAGATTTTGACAATATCTTGGAAAACTTAGGTATTTGCTCATACACTTCTGACAGTTAACGGTTGACTACCAATTCACACCTCTGTGACATATGTACTATATACATTTGATGGCAACAGAAATGCTTATCTATAATTATCTCGCAGCTGTATCTAGTTACGTACCCAAATTTTTCCTTTCTGCGTGTATGTTCATGTGTGATTACTACGAATGAAATTAGAGTCAGTTATGTTGAAACAGTTAAACAATATATAGAATATTAATGTGCAACGTGCAACTACCTAAATGCAATATGCTCAAGAGCTGTGTTCAGTGGCTACAGGATATAATGTGTGGATACTGAAGTGCTGTTGCATGTAAGGGGACACCCTCCACTAACATTGCCTTTTTTTTGTAGAAATAATCGATTCATATATACTATCGATTCTTGTATACGTGAACATTATCCCTGTTGTTTAATTAAAAGAACTTCCTATGATTTTGTATACGATGTGTTATGTATTGGGCTAAATATGTAAAAATAAGTTAATTTGTTAGCACTTTGTATGTATAGGTAAAATTATTCTTCTTGTAGAAATATTTGAAATTAAGATATATTTGGCATATTTAAAGTTCATATTATTCATTGCACAATCTAACGCCAATTATTAAATTTATTTCTGGATTCATTTACAAAATAATGATATTACTAAGTAAAGATTTTCTCATTTTGTCAAGTAAGTATGTAAACTCTTTCGCTTTGTAAACTCTTTGGAATATTGTGAGTACCGCACTATGTAAGTAGTAGTGGGCATGCCTCTGATGGAGACATACGTATTTATATGATCGACACTAACAATATAATTTGGAATATTAAGTGCAAATTTTAAAAACGGTGTGATATTTAATAATGTGACAAAGAATAAAATTCAAGAGTAGTACAGGCAAATCATCACCTGTTATTTAGTCATCAGGAACCCACAACGTTAAATCAAAATTTCATCAGCAAGAATGTACCCCTAGACGCAAGACTTAGAGCCAACAACAAGAGAAAACGAAGATAAGTAAAAGGTTTTTCTTTTGTAGATCTTACGCCTCACGCAGCTTTCAAAACTTGTGCAGAGACAGAGAATTTTAATAGTGATGTGTGGGAGGATATGATTACAGGTGTTAGTGATTTATTTGTCACGATCTTGGACTATCAGCTGGCGTTCAAGAGGCCTGCCCGTGCACACTCTGTTTTGAATCTGCAGGCGGTGATTGTGCTAAGTTTAGAGGTGAATTGTGTTTGCAGTTTCATTCTAGGATACAACCGTGACAGGCCGGCGAGGACGTACTACTGTTGAACAGCTTCATGCATCTGAACGGCATCGTATTGTTGGCCTGCAGGAAGATGGATAGACGTATCGACGGATTGCTGCACATGTGGGCAAAATGTTTTGGTGGTGTGCTGTTGTTTTCAGCAGTGGTCTTTGGAACATTCTCATACCTGTTGATCGGGTTCTGGAAATAGCGAAACGCACGCCGAGATCGACGCAGTGTGCGAGCAACAGTGGCCGACCCAACATCATCCAGAGACCAAATTCGGCCACACACTGCAGCTGATGAGTCATCAGGGAACAGGATTAAGATCACGTATGCCTCTGTCCAGACTACCATTGACGCCATTGCACTGTGAAGCATCGCTACGCCGGAGTCGTGAAAGAGTTAACTGGAGAGTGCGATGGCATTCTGTTGTCTTCATTGACGAGAGTAGGTTCTGTCTGTGTGTGAGTGATGGACGTATACGTGTATGGCATAGTCCTGATGAGCTGCCTGTTCTAGAGTGCATTTGCCTCTGACTCACAGGACCTACCCATCCCAGGCTTCATGGTGTGGGGGAGGGGGGGGGGGGAGCATCAATTACGACTCTGTCACATTTGTTGTATTTGCAGGGTAAAGTAACAAGTGTCGCTACATTTGGCAGTCTGTTATCTCCATGCTAGTGCCGTTTCACGATATGATGGTAATGCGCTGTTTCAACTGGACAATATGGGTCCACATAAGGCTACTGCGACGCAACCTGCTCTGCTTGGTACGTAACAAGTGCCCTGGCCAGCGTGATCATCAGATCTCTCGTCACTTGAATAAGCATGGGGTCTTATAAAGCGAACTCCTATTCGTTCTCCAAGATCTACAAAAAGCATCAGTTGAATCCCAACAGAAACTACAAAATGCATACGGCGGTAATGTATCGCAGTATGCCATTCGACACCTTTCGTATCGTTTGTTTGCTAAAAACACGTCTGTGCTGCAGCCAGAGAGGAATTCATTGTTTATTGATACGATTGTTTTGTCACACTTTACCGTGACGTGTGTTTGTCTGAATTTTTTATCATATACTTTTACAGTGACGAACTACCAGTCAATAACATGAGGGTACTTCTCCCTGAGGGTACTGCGTTTCTTATTCCGACACTGTACGACTAACTGCGGACAGAGCATTAAATACATTTCTTGACTACGCAGATCTGCTGTTTGTGAGATAATTTAGAATATGAGTTTAGGGACCCCTACTGAGTTCAGTATAAGGTATTGTCATAGTTACGCGAGCTAAACGAAAAATCTGTATTTCAATACATTTGTACTAACTAGGAAGATATTCCGTACTGAAGTCAGTGGCGGCTCGTGATAATTTCGCACTGTACAGAATACAATTCGTTTACAGACCCGTTTTTATTGAAATATTTTTGCTTCTTTTATAGTATAGTACCACCAGCGTTAGTTTTTCCCGTTATTTATTATACACATTGTATTTTCAATGAACGAGTCGAAGTTCCTGGAAAGCTATCCTGATTTAAGCATCTCAGGGTCCCGTAGAGATGAATGCTGCAATGATTTATTGAACAAGGGCGCTGTTGATCCCCTTATTCATTATATCCTATTTGAAACTGTATTGTTGTTGTTATTACGGTGTTTGCTGTTGTGCTGATGTTTAGTCCAAATACTGGTTTGATGGCTCTTCATCCCCCAATAACTACTGCAACCTTCATCCATTTGAATCTATTTACTACATACCGTGCCGTGTACCCCCACCCCCTCCAGCGCCCCACCCCACCCCCGCACAACCCACCTCATCCCATTTGAACCGTTCAACTGCTCTTCCGAGTCCTTTGCTGTTTCTGAGAAAATTACAATGTTATCGGCAAGACGCAAAGGTTTTATTCCTTTCGCTTGTCTCCTGGCTGATAATGTCAGCAATCTTGATTTACTCTCCATTCTGTTCAACTGCTTTTTCAACTCCCTTGGTGTTTTTGAGAGACATACAATGTCACTGACAAAACTCAAAGGTTTTATTTCTTTTCCCTGAACTTTAATTTCTTCTCCAACTTGTTCATTGGTTTCCTTTACTGCCTGCTGCATGTCCACGTTGGATAACAGCATGCCGTCGATATCGGTGGCATTTCTTCACCAGTATGTAAGTTACTGTAGATGGAGTGCTGTTGCTCACTGTGTGTGTATTATGCGGACAGCGTATCGTGGCAGTCGGCCGCGAACGTAAACAAACGAAAACTAACCGAAGGGAGAGGAGCGGTGAGGGGGAGCAAGACCTGCCTCCCATTCGCAGGGCTGCCATCCTATGTCCGCGTTCCGTGTTGCCATGAAAGCAGAACTGACATAACGGTCATAGGGATCGCTAATTCCTTTTTTTGTGGCGAGAGTCGAATTCGGATTCCTTTATGCACCAGCAATAGTCGCTTTGTCATTTCAAAATAAGAAAAACAAGCAATCCACAAAACAAAACAAACTCGAGTATGCCAAGCATCTGGCAGTGGCTACAGCGCAATTGTTTACTGCGGCTGACAGTGGTAGTTCAGGCTCGACCTCCACCGGTATCTTACACAACCATAGTTCGAAACATTCCCCAACTAAAACTGCCACGACATAGTGTCTGCATAATGATGCGCGACAGAATGGTTGTTTATTTTGACCTTAACTATTTCTTTTGATTATCATGGGTGCAACTGGTATAAAATGGGCAAACGAAGAGACGGCAGCAAGGAGCTTGGCAACAGCGACGTAGGCAGAGCGCGCGCGCAGTCGCTGGCGGAAAGTGCCGCCCCGCTGCCCGACGTATGGGATATCGTCCGGACGCAGATACACTATGTGATCAAAAATATCCGGACACTTGGCTGAAAATGACTTACAAGTTCTGGCACCCTCCATTGGTAATGCTGGAATTCAGTATGGTGTTGGCCCACCATTAGCCTTGATGACAGCTTCCACTCTTGCAGGCATACGCTCAATCACGTGCTGGAAAGTTTCTTGGGGAATGGCAGCCAATTCTTCATGGAGTGCTGCACTGAGGAGAGGTATCGATGTCAGTCGGTGAGGCCTGACACGAAGTCGGCTTTCCAAAACATCGAAAAGGTGTCTTATAGGATTCAGGTGAGGACACTGTGCAGGCCAGTCCATTACAGGGATGTTATTATCATGTAACCACTTCGTCACAGGCCGTGCATTATGAGCAGGTGCTCGATCATGTTGAAAGATGCAGGCGCCATCTCCGAATTGCTGTTCAACAGTGAGAATCAAGAGGGTGCTTAAAACATCAATGTAGGCTTGTGCTGTGATACTACCACGCAAAACAACAAGGGATGCAAGCCCCCTCCATGAAAAACATGACCACACCATTAACACCACCGCCTCCGAATTTTACTGTTGGCACTACACACGCTGACTGATGACGTTCACCGTGCATTCGCCATACCCACACCCTGCCATCGGATCGCCACATTGTGTACCGTGATTTGTCACTCCACACAACGTTTTTCCACTGTTCAATCGTCCAATGTTTACCCTCCTTGCACCAAGCGAGGCGTCGTTTGGCATTTACCGGCGTGATGTGTGGCTTATGAGCAGCCGCTCGACCATGAAATCCACGTTTTCTCACCTCCCACTTAACTCTCATAGTACTTGCAGTGCATCCTGATTCAGTTGGAATTCCTGTGCGATGGTTTGGATAGATGTCTGCCTACTACACACTATGACCCTCTTCAACTGTCGGCGGTCTCTGTCAGTCAACAGACGAGGTCGGCCTATACGCTTTTGTGCTGTATGTGCAATTCACGTTTCCACTTTGCTATCATATCGGAAACGGTGGACCTAGGGATGTTTAGGAGTGTGAAAATCTCGCGTACAGATGTTTACACAATTGACACCCAACCACCTGGCCACGCCCGGAGTTCATGAGTTCCGCGGAGCACCCCATTCTGATCTCTCACGATGTCTAATGAGTACTGAGGTCGCTGATATGGAGTACCTGGCAGTAGGTGGCAGCACAATGCACCTAATAAGAGAAACGTATGTTTTTGGGGGTGATGATGATGATGATGAGCGTTTGGCGTCATTGGCCGGGAGGCCCCTCGCGGGGCAGGTCCGGCCGCCTTGGCGCAGGTCTTATTACATTCGGCGCCACATTGGGCGACCTGCACGCCGGATGGGGATGAAATGATGATGAACACAACACAACACCCAGTCCCTGAGCGGAGAAAATCTCCGACCCAGCCGGGAATCGAACCCGGGCCCGGAGGACGGCAATCCGTCACGCTGACCACTCAGCTACTGGGGCGGACTTTGGGGGTGACCGGGTACTTTTGATCACATAGTGTATACCGAAGCATGTTGTCAGAGCGTTAATCAGCCAATTCAAATTCCTGGATCACAAACACAAGAAATCCACTGTTTAAATAAGCTGTTGCAAGTTTCGACCAGTGCCAGTTCTTGGCATTATTCAGTACTTGTGGCGTGACTACCACGCAAGCGTGACTCATCGCGATGCGGCTGTTTGAAGATTTGGATGTACGATATCCGGTCGAAGAGTACCTTCACTTGGTGATGTTTGGTGGAACAATATATAGAGGGTAATTCAGCTGCCTCTACCGCTGTCATGTGCCAACCTCTCTTCATCTCAGAGTGGCATTTGCAACCTACGTCCTCAATTATTTGCTGGATGCATTCCAATCTTTCAATCTCTGTCTTCCTGTAAAGTCTTAACCCTCTACAGCTCCTTCTACTATCATGAAAGTTATTGGCAGATGTCTTAACAGATCTCCTATATCCTGTCCCTTCTTCTTCAAAGTGTTTTCCATATTCCTTTCCTCTCCGATTCTCCGCTGAACCTATTCATCCCTTACCTTATCAGTAAACCTAACTTTTTTCTGCATTCTTCTGTACCATCAAATTTCAAATGCTTCTATTCTCCTCTGTTCCAAGTGAGTGGCACAGCGGTTAGCACACTGGACTCGCTTTCCGGAGGACGACGGTAAAACTAGCGGCCGGCCACTCAGGTTTAGGGTTTCCGTGATTTTCCTAAACGGCTCTAGGCAGAAGTCGGAATGGTTCCTTTGAAAGGACACGACTGATTTCCTTCGCAGTCCTTGACACCACCCGACCCTGTGCTCTGCCTCTAATCCTAAGGGATTTTTATTTCTATACTCCTGAATTTCCCTCAATATTAGTGTACTTCCTTCTTTCATAGATCAACTGAAGTATTTCTTCTGTTACCCATGGTTTCTTCGCAGTTACCTTCTTTGTGACTATGTTTTTCTTCCCATTTTCTGTGATTGCCCTTTTTAGAGATGTCCATTCCTCTTCAAATGAACTGCCTACTGAGAAATTCATTATCGCCGTATCTATAGCTTTAGAGAACTTCAAACTATCTCTTCATTCCTTAGTAATTCTGTATCCCACTGCTTTGCGCATTGGTTGCTACTGACTAGTCTCTTAAACGTTAGCCTTCTCTGTGATCTGAGTCTATACCTGCTCCTGGGTACGCCTTACAATCCAGTGTCTGCCTTCGGAATCTCTGACTGACGATGATGTAATTTAACTGAAATCTTCCCGTATCTCCCACCCTTCTCCAACTATAGATTTTCGTCTTGTGATTCTTAACAGAGTATTCGCTGTGACTAGCTGAATTCAATTAGTCTTCCTCCTCTCTCATTCCTCGCACCAAGCTCATATTCTCCAGTAACCCTTTTTTTTCAACTCTTTCCCCTACATTCGCATTCCAGTCCCCCAGGACTATCAGATATTCATCTCCCTTCAAATACTGAACTACACTTTCAGTATCTTCATGTACATTCTCTGTCTCTTCATCTTCAGCATGCGACTTCGGGATGTGTACCTGAACTACTGTCATCGGTGTTAGTTTGCTGTCGGTTCTGATGAGGACAACCGTGTCACTGAACCGTTAACAGTAACACACTCTGCCCTACCTTCCTATTCACAACCAATCTTATTCCCGTTTTACCATTTTCTGCTGCTGTTGATATTCCCCTATACTCATGTGGACCAGAAATCCTTGTGTTCTTTCCAGTTCACTTCAGTGGCCTCCTCTCTATGTAGATTGCGCCTTTGCATTTCCCTTTTCAGATTTTCTAACTTCCATGCCACGTTCAAAACTTCTGGCAGTGTCATGAACAACATACTAAAAAGCCCGTCCGGTGGGGGCTGAGTGTGGGAACAGGGATGCGTTTGAAGGTCAGTTTTGTATGTTATTCTTGACTAACTCGAAAACTATGTTCTCTATTGAAACCGTGTCCCAGTATACGGTTTAACTATATTAAATTTCCTGCAGAAACTTCCTGTTCATTTTTACTGTAGGACTAACGGTTAGCGCGTAACCAACGAGAGATTATGAAAATCTCGCGAGCGGTTTGTGAAAACCAGATGTGATACCGCGTGTTGCGTAAAACGACAACGTTAGGAGCAGCTGAATCACGCTTTATGTCTCTCACTTTTCATGTTCACACGGTTAGCTGATTAGTACACGGTACTTTACACGTAACTGTTCTGACACGGTTGATTGTTGCACTGGAAACATGACAAGCGATTTCACAATTATCATACTTAGCTAAATTATCAGTACTTAGCAGTCAACACTGATGTGAAATATACAACTCCCGTGGCAAGTAATTTTATTACTGCTGTGAGTTCACTGTAAATTGTGTTCTGGAACCGCGGCAATGACACTGCATAATACACACACACACACACACACACACACACACACACACACACACACATATCACGGATGATAAAGCACGGCTTCCTTGAGTCGCACTCTGCGTTCGCCAGAGATGCGACTATCGATATAAGCATGAGGAGCGGGCAACAATACTGTAATAAGCGTACAGGCGGTCATGAAGAAAATGCAAGAGGAGATCAGACATCATTGGACCGAAATTCAAAGTAAACATTTGGCTGATTGCTGAAAAGGATTTGTCGAACCACAGACGAACAGAGCAATAGCAGAGAAGGAACGGATTGCACTTCTCTTGAGTTCTGAAAGAGATAGGGAGAACTTATTGTAATGTTAAATTACTAAGGATGCTTGCTCAGATGTAAGGCGGGTCACTAAAGCACTAATCTGGCCATGAAAAATAAATTAAACACTAAAATCAGCCCAGAGTTAGATGAATATAACAGTTAGACAAGAAAACGTATTTTAAATGAATCTAGGCGATGTTCTGTTACACTGAAACTGTTTGTTCTCACAGAGGACCAAGGAAGAAATTTAAAAGGACAACCCTTGAGTGGAGGAGACATTCATAAAAGCAGGCAAGATATATGGGTCTATTTTTTTTTACATTACATGAAGCATATTCCATGCATCTTGTTGGTATTGCTCTCTGGGATATGGAAAAAAGGGAAAGTGGCAAGTTTTATTTTGGTGCGATACAATGAAACGGCTTAGCGTTATGAAAACTTATAATCTTAGAGCGCTAATACAAATTATATTGTAACGTAATACATACATTTAAAGAGACTTTGTGAAAATAACCTTTAGTAGAGTAGATGAGTTGGCCAATATATCTTTTTTGTTTTAATTCTGCCTTAACCCATACTACAGTACCCACTACACTTTTAATCTGCTCTGGCATTATATTCAATACATGTCTATTCATGTAACTGACTCCATTATGTAATAATGTACTAATATCAAAACCATGAAATCTTTGTAGAACTCATTTCTGGCTCTAGTAGTATTTTCATGATTTTCGTTAACATTTTAGAAAAATGAATACGAAGAACATTAGTGAATATGTATGTTGTGCAACAGTTGTCGAAATGATACGAATTTGTGTTTTTAATGTAATGGAGCCAAGAAGGGAGGAAGGGCAGGATTTAGTGTTCCACTAACATCGACGTCAGCAAAAATGCAGCAGTGGTTAGTTGAAAAGAGTATGGTGGGAAATCAGCTACTGCTCTGTTGTAGAAACACACTGGCATTAGTTGTGAATCAGTCAGTAAAACAACAGGAAACGTAAAACTAGATGTAGCAAAATGTCACAACCACTGCAGGAGCCTTGTGCTTTTGGTGTGGTGGACGACAGCTGGTCGCATGTAGGTAACGACAGTATGCTAGGTTTACGGTACATACTACACACCAAAGGTAGGAGCCGTCCTACCTAAAATCTGGCAGAATATTTAGCTTCTGTTCTCAGCCCCCACGTTGGAAAATGTGAACATCACATTTCTAGTTCAGTGGAATCCATCCGACGGTTGAAGTCGTTGTGCCTTGATCCTTCAGACTTGCTTGTCAGTTATGATGTTGTGTCACTTTTTACTCGAGTTCCTCAAGAAGAGCCCCTGTTGTTGACGATGAAACAGCTAAATTACGTCCTCGTGCGATGACATGTTTGTCAGAGGCGACATTTGGAAGTTAGGGTCTGTCTATGGTTAGTGCACGGATAGACAGAGCGGTTAAGGCGACTACTTGCGTAAAACGGGAAACCCGAGTTCGAGTCCTCGTCCGGCATAAATGTTCACTGTAGTCATTCCACTGTACAGCTAGTGCTTTCCGTGCTCGCAACTACCAATACATATCGTTCATTTCACGACGGCTGTAATCGTCGCAGTGTCTGTTCCTTCGGACATGTGTGCATTATACGTCTTAGGTTAGTGATGAGATGGGGCTTTACAGCTATCGAATGATTGTGAAACTTCATTTTAGATGACCATCAGCTGTTTATTTTTATGCTCAGTGCTACCGGTTTTGATCGGCAGACCATTAGCGACGCGAGGCAAAGCGTAACCAGCTTTCTTTCGTCTTGATAATGGTCTGCTGATCGAAACCGACAGTACTGAGCACAAAAATAAACAGCTGTTGGTCATTTACAATTAAGTTTCAAAAGAACTTCTTAACGACACAGGCACTGAAATATCGTATTTATGCGCCGATACCAGGCACCGACTTTTAGATACAATGTCCGCACCCCTCCCCCCCCCCCCCCACTCCCCTTGTGCAGTAATTACATACCCGAGGACACATGGAAGTCTGGGTTTGGTCGCAAGTCAAGCACGGATAGCCACAGCGGTTAAGGTGACCGTTGGCGTAAAGTGGGAATTCCGGGTTCGAGTCGTGGTCTGGGACAAATTTTCATTGTCGCCATTCCATTATACAGTTGGTGGTTACCGGTATTCGCAACTGCAAATACATTTCATGTTCGAAATTCTCAGGAAAACGGATCTAATTTACAGGGAAAGACGGGTAACATGCAATATATACGAGAGAAAAGACGTAAAAATAAGAAATAAGATCAAGAAAGAAAGACAGATAATATGCAATATATACAAGAAAAAAAAGGGAAAAATTAGAATTAAAGAATGAAGTGGTCGGATTCAAAGAGTATGTAACAAAGGAATGTGCTATTTCACGTCTACTGTTCAGTCTATACATCAAAGAAGTAATGACGGAAATATGAGAAAGATTCAGGAGTGAGATTAAAATTCAGAGTGAAAGTATATTCATTGATGACGTAGTTATTCTGACAAAACCTATTGAATGAGTATAATGAGTACAGAAGGTGGATTGGGCGTAATCAGAAGAAAATAGAAGGTAATGAGGAATAGCAGGAACGAGACTAGCCATAAACTCAACATCAAAATTAGTGACCACGAAGTTGATGAAGTGAAGGAATTCTGATATCTTGGAGACAAAATAATATCTGATGGACGTAGCAAGGAGGACTCATAAGCATTCTAGCAATGGTGACAGGCCATTCCTGGCCAAAAGATGTGAACGTAGGCCTTAATATGAGGAGGAAATGTTTGACAGGGCAGCGCTGTATGGAAGTGAATCATCGGCTGTGGGGAAACGGGAAGAGAAGAGAATGTGATGTGGCGCTATAGTAGAATGTTGAAAATTGAGTGGACTGATAAGGAATGAGGAGGTGCTCTGCAGAACCGGTGAGGAAAGGAACACTTGGGAAACAATGATAAGGCGAAAGGACAATATTATAAAAGAATGAAGAAAGGTTAGGGTTTAACGTTCTGTCCACAGTAGTTTCGTCGTCGGCTGCAACTCGATTCCTAGTGTGCACAACTTCTTCCTGCATGCTAAGACCACTTCAGCTCAGCTTATCGATGTGAACAGACCAGTCCTGGAGTAAAATATGTATCTACACAAATCGCTCTGAGCGGTTGGAGGAGGGCAGGGTTGTAAATAACGGATCTTTCTTGGTTGGGTCCACAACACATTCTTCGCTTGTTTATATGTTTACGCCGGTCGTCTTCGTGATGTTTTTTAGTTGGTTTTTGAAGAGCTTGAGAGAAGCTCCATGAGATCTACTGCCAGAGCAGAGGTCACCATAAAGGATCTGGCGGGTAAGCCATCTTAGTTGACGAGCCACGATGGTTGCACCAGTGTTTAGATACGCTTCTTTGAGAATCGCAGTGTTGGTCTCATGGTCCTTCCACTTAATGATCAAGATATCTGTCAGTTTTTGTTGGTGGAAACGCTCAAGTTTTTGCTAACACGGCGATACAAGAATGTCGCAATGACAACAGCTCTGTCCATCATGAGTTTGGTGTGCAGCTGCTTTATTCGTGAAGGCTCGTTTATTGACAATTCGAATGCTTAAGAGCTGATCGCAGGTAACCTTTGGATAATGTGATTCCAAGATTATATTCCAAGCGCTATAGGGAGTATGTTAAGACATCGGAGAATAACTTCCATGGTACCAGAGGGAGCAAAAGAGGATAAAATTGTAGAGGAAGACAGAGATTGGAATAAATTAAACAAATAATTGTGGACGTTGAGTGTGCATACTACTTTCAGATGAAGAGGTCCAAATGGCTCTGAGCACTATGGTCACTGCTGAGGTCATCAGTCCTCTAGAACTTAGAACTACTTAAACCTAGCTAGGCTAAGGACATCACAAGCATCCGTGCCCGAGGCAGGATTCGAACCCGCGACCGTAGCGGTCGCGCGGTTCCAGACTGTAGCACCTAGAACCACTCGGTCACTCCGGCTGGCAGATGAAGACGTTGGCACAAGAGACGGATCTGCGGCGGGCAGCATCAGATAGAAAAAAAAGGAACCATAACTGTCGATATTTTAACATATGTTTAACAATGTTTTCATGAAACGAGGAAGTAGTGGTCTTCCGTCACGAAGATATTTTGGAGTATTTGATTAGTCAAACTTCTAAGGCGGTATGCAAAATTAAAAATCTCGTTGGGTCAGACGTTTGGTTGCTGAAAGAGATTTTGTTGAAAAATACAACAACTATTTCCCTTTTATGTTTTGCTTAAGCTGTTTTACCGGACGGAACGGAATAGTTTTAGAAGTCTCACTAAAATACGATGGTAGCAGCACACGTCAAGATGAAAACTGTTCCCATCCCGACCTTTCTGACGTGTGGTCGCGATGTGAATTACAAGGTCGGCGCCTAACTGCGCCGCTTTGTGGCGCCCCGCCTGAGTGCCGTCATTTCTGTGCGCGGCGCGCGGTCGGCGACCGTTCGGGAGGGTCCTTTAGAGCGGCAATGACCGCCGTAATAACAGATGCGACCGCCCGCGGCGCCACGGTCGATATCGAAATTTGGGCCGGCCGCGCAGTGCTGGCCAGCGTCCGGCGTGAAATATGGCGGCGACACGTGTTGTTGGCCCCCGCTCGGCGTCGCGCGCGCCGTTTTCGCCGTATTATGCGGCGTTATTGCGCCGCTCTGAGCTACGCACGCCACAGCCGCATTGCTATAAAATGGAATAACCGCCGCCGATCCGAAATAAGCTGCAGGAAAGTATGAATTTTTATTTTTATGTGCGCTCATATGTGCAGCCAGACTGTTGTGCAGCACCAGCACGAGTGCATCGGTTGAACCCGACTCGTCCTTGTTGTTCTTGTGCAAAACACAGCTGTGGCTACTACGCAAGGAGCAATAAACATCTGAAAAGCAGTGGACAAATAAAAGTAACAGAGACAGATGTAAAAACAAGGCTCATATGTTTAAACAGCTTGCGTTTCAGCTGTTGCTTGTGTACAGTTATACAGGGTCATTCGGATGCCCTAACTATATGTTTAGGGATTCTGTGTAACCTGCGACGCCATCAAACACCACGCCCAAGATTTTCATATTCTCTCGATTGCTACATGCAAACTGTCAAGTCCTACAGAAAAAATGCCGCGCGCGATTAGCCGAGCGGTCTGGGGCGTCTTGTCACGGTCCGCGCTGCTCGCCCCGTCGGAGGTTCGAATCCTTCTTCGGGCATGGGTGTGGGTGTGTATGTGTGTGTGTGTGTGTGTCTTGTCCTTACGGTAAGTTACTTTAACTTAGATTAAGTAGTGCGTAAGCTTATGAGGCGATGACCTCAGCAGTTTGGTCCCATAAGACCTTACCACCAGTTTCCAATTTTTTTCGAGAAAAAATGAACAGTATCTTTCAGTAGTAAACTTAACGAAGTTAAATTTTGTACTGGGATACGTTTTCGTTAGAGTCCTCAGTTACCGAATTATTCAAGACAGACGTACAAAATTCACCTTCGACGTTTTCCTTTTTTTAAAAGACTCCAGCGGCAAAGTATCCCAGTACAAAATTTAACTACATTAAATTTCCTAAAAAAGGGTCCTATTCATTTTTTCTGTAGGAATAGGAGTCTGAGCATAGCGAGCGAGAGAATATGAAAATCTCACGCGTGGTTTTCGAAGATGTTGCAGGTTGCATAAAACCTATGAGTAGGAATACCTGATTCACCTTGTATAACTGGAAACCAGCCGCGGTCTGAAAACATTTCTCAAAAACTGAAACTGTGGGAAATAGTGGCGTATCGTTGCTGAAGATTATTAAACGCAAAAAGGCTTCAGAATGGGGTGAGGGGGACCAGTCAGTACACTTCCTTCAAGAAGCTCATTTGGTTGGTGTCAAAAGATTGAGAGCATTTCATTCAAGATCTTTACAAGATATTAATTTACGTGGTGGTTACATGAAACCGAACTCGACACACCAACACATTCAGTAGCATCAACGCTAATAACAAAGTGGGACCGTAGATTGCAGCCAAAGAGTGATATTTAAATACGACACATGGTACTTGTATACATAGTAGTTTTGATTCCACATTGCTAGGCTAGTTGTACTTGTGGTAACACGGGTTGAGGAGGTGAGCAGAAGGCGTTAGCTGGGATAGGGGGTTAGGAGGAGAATAATCTTCTGGCAGATGTTATCACGCAATGAGAATGCGTATATAATTTATCCCTTGACCAAGAAATTAGGAGTTCTTGACCTACTTGTGATAGATGTTCGCGTTCTGCTGTATTGATGATAGTGAACTGTCTATTTACCGCGAATTGCGAGGTATATGGTATCTCCTTCATGCTGCCATTACTCAGAAGAATAAATGTTATCTCCATGTCCCTTCGCGACATATACGTGGGAGGTAGGAACATATTTGTTGACTCTTCTAGAAACGTACGTTCTCGGATCTACAACAGTAAAGCACACCGTGATGTAGAACGACTCTCTTTCAATGTCTGTCACTGGTGTTGGTTGATCATCTCTGTGACGCTTTTGTTGTTACTAAATGAAACTGTAACAAAACGCACCGCTCTTCTTTGGATCTTCTGTGTTTCATCTATCAGTCCTATCTGTTACGGATCCCAGACTGACGAGCAGTTAAGTATTGGTCGAACGAGTACTTTGTAAGCTAATTCCTTTGTTGATGGGCTGTATTTCCTGAGGATTCTTCCAATGAATGTCCGTATGACACCTGCCTTACTCGTGATTACTTTTACCTGACTGACCCATTTCAAATTGCTCCGTACGCATACTCCGAGGTATTTTATGGAAGTGACTGCTTCCAGCGATTGTTCTGAAGTACAATAAAGAGTTTCTGTTTCTATATGCTCTAAATATATTAGATTTGTTTATGGTCAGGGTCAATGGCCGCTCCCTGCACGAGGTGTCAATCTTCTGCAGGTCTCAAAATTTTTGGTAGCATTTTTGAGAAACAGCGATCTTGTAAGCTATATAAAATCAGTGAAAAAACACACTAGATCGCGATGTGCACTGTCTTCTACATTCACCTGGTTTTGCTCTGCAGCTCAGGGAGTGGTAGAGCCTGGTGTATTTCATATAATATGAGCGTTTTCCAATTACAGAAGGAGTTATTGGAGACCCAGAAAGATCGATGGTGCCACTAGGGGCGTTCAATAAGTGAAGCAATGCATTTTTTTTTCTAGCCCAACTTCGGTTAAAAAATTGCGAAATTAGTTGGGGGACATCGTGAAATATTCCCGCTTCACCCCTTGAAGTTCCATGACTTTCCAAAAGGTGGTGGCGCTATAAGTAGCTTTCAAAATGGCGGAGGTGCATCCCAAGAAGAGAGCAGCCATTTCCTTTTGGTGGATAACCGGAGTATCGCAGATATTCATAGGCACTTGCAGAATGTCTACGGAGACTGGCAATGAACAGAAGCACGGTGAGCGGTTGGGCGAGACGTCTGTCATCATCGCAAATAGGTCGCGCAAACCTATACGATATCGCACAGTGCTGAAACGAACGGACACTCTCATTCGAGGTGGTCGACGGATCACAATCAAAAAACTCGCTGCTCAACTGGGCTTCTCCGTGGGTATTGCTGGCACACTCGTCGACCAGTTGTGGTACTCAAAGGTACACGCCTTCGAGTACCGCCTATTTGCGAAGACCATAGAGAGCAACGAGTTTAACCTTAAGAGGCTGGTCAGACAATTTTTGATGAACATCGGCACAGGCTATAAAGGATGGGTTCATCACTTCGAACTGGGAGCAAACAGGCAATCCATAGTGTGGTGCCACATCACCTCTCCTCCAACGAAAATGTCAGTGCAGTCTTGGTGACGGTCTTCTGGGACTCTAAAGTGGGTATTTTGTTTGATTTCCTCCCTCATGCTGCAACGAACAACTCTGAAGTGTATTGTGCCACCCTCAGGAATTGAAGAAACGACTACAGAATGTTCATCGCCACATTGCAAAAGAATTTCTCCTTCTCTATGACAATGCAAGGATCCACACAAGTATGTGTACCCGAGAGGAGTTCACGAAAGTTCATTGGACTCTTCTTCTTCATCCACCCTACAGCCCCGATCTTGCACCTTCCGTTTGGCCCATTGAAGGATGTGCTTAGAGGAAACCAGTGTGTAGATAATGAGGAGGTTATTGATGCAGAAAGACGTTGGCTCTGACGTCGACCAGCAGAGTGGTACCAAGGGGGCACGTACGCCCCCCCCCCCCTTCTCGCCTCCCACCCCGCCCCTCCCCCCTCTTACGGTGGCGTAAGACCGTCGCACTCAACGGAAATTATGTTGAAAAATAGGGCTTTGTAGACAAAAGAGTGAGAAATACTATAGTGTATTGGCATCCTGAATAAAACCCGTCTGCTTTCAGAAAAAATGTGTTATATTACTTATTGAAAGCTCCTCGTTCAATAGCTACACTTTGGGATGAAGAGCGCGTGAAGTGCTGCGCTGCGAAGTGGGTCAATAGCGCGTGGGAGGCGCCTAATAACTCGGGGAAGCCGAGCCCGCCTTAAGTGCGGCTCGCGCAGTCTGCCGGAACGGCGCGGCGATTGTGAGTTAATGTTGTGTTAACGCAATCGCCGGCGGCAGATAACAATAGCGACCTGAACGTGGCGCAGTGCGGCCGGCGGGGCGGAACGTGTAGTCTCTGTGTGGGTGTGGTTGCGGGTGTGGTTGTGGCTGTGGCTGTGGTTGGCCGTGCCGGTTGGCTACGCGCGGTCCCTTCTCCGCCGTTCGCACTTTCTCGTTCTATCCTTCGTCCTTCGCTCTGCGTCCTTTCGCCGGTGTTCCTGCATCCGTTGCCCAGAAACTTCTTGTGCAGATCTGTGCGTTTACCGCAAAATATGTGTCGCGGGGTCGTTGCATAACAACGGACTCAAACTTGCCTCGTCTAGCGACCTGTGGCCGAAGCTGCGTGCAGCGAGCGGAATACCGCTCTCGTGAGTGGCACACACACACACACACACACACACACACACACACACACATACACACACACTGCGCGGCCGGAGCACTCGCAGAGTAAAAATCTCAGCCTTTGTTTGCCACCCAGATGTTTAAGTATTAGGAATGTTCGAACAGAGATGTTTCTACAAGTTGCACTTATACAGGGTGTCTCAAAGCTTTTGGGTGAAGTGATAGTGGATCCACAACCGATGACATTGGGGTAGGGAACCAATCGTCGGAAATGCATATTTATCGTTTTACGAACACGCACAGCCTACACCGCATGACAGCAATGTACACTATGTGATCAAAAGTATCCGGAAAACATGGCTTCATAGCGCCCACCATCGGTAATGCTGGAATTGAACATGGTGTATGACCATCTTTAGCCTTGATGAAAGCTTCCACTGTTGCAGGCATACGTTCAATCAGGTGCTGGAGGATTTCTTGGGGAATGGGAGCCCATTTTTTACAGAGTGCTGCACTGAGGAGAGGAATCGATGTCAGTCGGTGAGGCCTGGAACGAAGTCGGCGTTCCAAAACATCCCAAAGGCGTTTTATCGGATTCAGGTCAGGACTCTGTGCAGGGAAGTCCATTACAGAGATGTTATTGTCGTGTAACCACTCAGTCACAGGCCGTGCGTTATGAACAGATGCTCGATTAAGTTGAAAGATGCAATCGCCATCCTCGAATTGCTCTTCAACAGAGGGAAGCAAGAAGGTGCTTAAAACATCAATATAGGGCTCTGCTGTGATAGTACCTCTCAAAACAACAAGGGGTGCAAGCCTCCTCCATGAAAAACACGACCACACTATAACACCACCGCCTCCGAATTTTGCTGTTGGCACTACACACGCTGGCAGATTAAATTCACTGGGCATTCGCCATACCCACACCCTGCCATCGGATCGCCACATTGTGTACTGCGATTCGTCACTCCACACAACGTTTTTCCACTGTTCAATCGTCCAATGATTACGCTCCATACACCAAGCGAGGCGTCGTTTGGCATTTACCCGCGTGATGTATGGCTTATGAGCAGCCGCTCGACCATGAAATCCACGTTTTCTCACCTCCCACCTAACTCTCATAGTACTAACAATGGATCCTGATGCAGCTTGGAATTCATGTGTGGTGGTCTGGATAGGTATCTGCCTATTGCACATTACGACCCTCTTCAAATGTGGGCGGTCTCTGTCAGACAACAGACGAGGTCGATCTGTACTGTTTTGTGCTGTACGTGTCGCTTCACGTTTCCACTTCACTATCACATCGGAAATAGTGGATCTAGGGATGTTTAGGACAGTGGAAATCTCGCGTACAGACGTATGTCACAAGTGATACCAGTCACCCGACCACGTTCGTGAATTCCGCGGAGCGCCCCATTCTGCTCTGTCACGATGTCTAATGATTACTGAAGTCGCTGATATGGAGTACCTGGCAGCACAATGCACCTAAAATGAAAAACGTATGTTTTTGTGGTGTCCGGATGCTTTTTATCACATAGTGTAGCTTATATTAATTTCTCAATGGGATAACTGCCTGTCTCAACGGCGTATGAAGTCGTCCTCACACGGGAGTTGTTTCCTGTCGCGAGGCACGCCAAACGTGGTCTCCGTCGTGGTTACTACACACCGTGAAACGACCTGCTACATCTCACGGAATGTGCGCCTCATCGCGATTTGCGAACGCAGTGCTATCTCGCCTTCACCTGGTGCATATATCACACAAATGTTTTGCGATAATACAAGCGCGTGGAATAGCTGCGTTATCTCAGTGATAGTCGAAAAAAGAGCGGATAAAATCACGAAGATTCCGAATTCGTCTTTGGTTTGAACTGGAATATTGCTGTACTAATAGAATTTATTCGTTAGATCAGTTGAATCTTCATCCCATTTTCGGCTTTAAATTGAATATAGTTGAAGTGTATCTAGTCTCTAATGGTAGTCTGCACATCCCTGGTAACCATTTTTCGATGGTGTACTGACTACCATCACGCTGAAGTAACGTACTCCATCATATAGGTTTCAAGGTAAGGATTCGTTTCGTAATTTCATTCGAATGGTAGACGAGATCTTTCCGAAGCCGCTAGTCATCAATGACAAAGTTAATTTCCAGCAAGATACAAATTTGAGGCACTCTGTGAAACCAAGAGTTAGGTATAGATACTTTAAAAATGTTTAATATTAGAAAAATCTTCCGTTGTCTAACTTGTGTTTATTTGGTTCAAATGGTTCAAATGGCTCTGAGCACTATGCGACTTAACTTCTGAGGTCATCAGTCGCCTAGAACTTAGAACTACTTAAACCTAACTAACCTAAGGACATCACACACATGCATGTCCGAGGCAGGATTCGAACCTGCGACCGTAGCGGTCTCTCGGTTCCAGACTGTAGCGCCTAGAACTGCACGGCCACTCTGGCCGGCTGTGTTTATTTCCTGACATATACTGGCATACGCTTTAAGATTTCTGACCGCTCTGAAACAGTCCAGTCATTTGCCTACAATAACTGCAGGAACTAAATTATATACAATAAATAACACCGACCATTGCAGATAATAGAAAGACCCAGAAATCTTCAGAAAACAAAAGATTAAAAATCGGGAGTAGCTGCACGTGAGTCCACCACCTTTGTCCTTATGGTTTGTAATGCTACCAGCTACTGGGTGATTATAATGAAGGTGCAGTTACTCACAGAACTCTAGTCAGGACTGTAATTATCGTATGCCACTGGAATTTGGTAAATACGTTAATATATTAGTGCGTAACCGATCTACGCTGGAAAAAAAATTAGTTCCAGTTTTGGTGACCGCTGCAGATCTGGCGCTGTGAATGCAAGAAGACCTATAGCAATGTTTGTATATGTGACGAATTAGGAACGCAATGTGGTCGGAAAAAGTTAAATAGTGAGAAAGGTATAATGATAACTTAATTATTAACTGCCACTCACACAATATGAACAGCGGAAACATTTGCGCCCGGTGGCAAAAATTGTAAATAACTTTTTCCAGCGTAAATCAGTTCTGCATTAATGCATTAACCTATCTATCATGTTCCGCTGCCATACGATAATTTCAGCCCACACTAGAGTTCCGTGAGCAGCAGCTGCACTTTAGTTATAGTCATCCGTTAGTATACAACCCATATTACCGTAGCGCAACCTCCAGAGGGCTAGCTTGCGAGACAGGAAGGAAATCCAGACCCGCATCGAATCTGATTGGTGCACTGACCGGAAACTGCGTGCCAATTTTAGGTGGTTTCCCACGATCATTTAGGGGCATGCAGGGTTGGTGTCCACTTTGCACCTCAGAAAACACGATATGCAAACAATTAAAATACAATAACTCTCAGAACAAAGTTTACACAATTCACAGGCAGGAGGCATACAGGACTTCCCTCCCTAAGGTAAATGACGACTGTGGCTGCAGGAAGGACATCCGGTTGGAAAGTTAAATAAAATTATTTTGACAAAGCTTGAGTACAGCAGAGCCCGTGGGTAGACGGGACCAATGCTAAGGGAAAGAAAAATGTACGTGATCGCCCTTAATCGAGTTATGGGGTATCAGTTCCCAACCACCGTGCCTCCTACTCCTCTGATCGTACTGGGGGAGGGGCTCCTTCTCAAATGGTCTGTAAAAATAGAAAAGACAATAGCAAAAATTACATACAGTTGATGAGCATACGGTCAAGTATTCTCGTGCAACAAACACACCCCCCTTCCTCAGTTATCATGAACTTCTGTTTTGAAATGGCCGACGACAGGTCTTTGATGGTCCCTCACTAACTGTCGAAACAGGTGAATTATCTGAAGTCCTAAGGCCGATCAAAAAAATCTGAAAATAAGGTCGCCTTATTTTCTGTTGATTTTTGTGGTTTTTGTTTCGTTGACTGTGGACGTATGCTAAGCCATAGAATTAAACGATAATTTTTTTCGAAACCATGCAATTCCTACCGCTGCGACGCTTAAGTTTGAAATTTGGTTCAGAGTTGCTTACAATCTTCCTCTTTAACGGTGCGCCCTGCGACGTCACTCTCGGGCTCGAAGACCATTCAAACAGCAAAGTGTTGACACATGTGAAAGAGAGGCCACAGCTCAGAACTTTACGTGTCGTGTAAGGTGAGTTTACGATGTTGTATTGGCACCTAATTTCAATAAAATTCTGCCCATTGCCACAGTGGACACGTCACATGATCAGGACCTCACACCTCTCGTAAGCACATTTCATCCCATCTTTTAAAGTCTCTGCAATGGAGGTCAGATCCGCGACGCCCTGCCTTGTAATAACGCTGCTTTATTACGGGTGGCCGAAGAAAACTTATCTAGACGAAGCACTACTCAAAATCGGCACGAAAATGCCGCAGGTGGTAGCATAAAAGGCGTCAATGGAACCACCCCTTTACCTCAGGTATTGATTTCCCCACATTTTGCAGTGAGATGAGCAACGGAAAGACATTTTTCACAGTCTCTTACGCAGCTATCTCTCTCGCGTGTCAACCCTTCAAAAAATGATTCAAATGTCTCTAAGCACTATGGGACTTTACATCTGAGGTCATCAGTCCCCTAGACTTAAAACTACTTAAACCTAACTAAGGACATCACACACATCAATGCCCGAGGAAGAATTCGAACCTGCGACTGTAGCAGAAGCGCGGTTCCGGACTGAAGCGCCTAGAACCGCTCGGCCAAAGCGGCTGGCGCGTGTCAACCCTTCTCTAAGGAGTTTGTGGAGCTGGATCTCTATCGAACGTGATCGCATCCATTTGGAGCGCAACATGACCGCAGTATGCAACCACTGGGGACCGTTCAAAACAGTCCAACGATATTTGAACGTAATCCGAAGCACTCTTATTTTGTGTCTTTCTGTACGGTGATCATGGCTCATTCGACACTGACACATACGTGAATGAACGGCAAACCGTGAAAGACCTCCCACTTCAGGAAAAGGCTCGGTGCCTCCACCGCGTTTCCTGAGCACCTTAAAGTGCAACTGCGCAGAAAGAACCCGTGACCAGAGTATCAGACGCCTACAGACAGCCTACACTGCTGCTCTTTAGCCGCTACAATCCTGCTCTTGCGCCTGACTGTATACCATATAGAATCGGAGAATGTCGAAGGGGTTACCGGTCTGCAAGCTTTTCCGCCATTGCAGAGGAAGGTTGTACGCACCTTTGGGCCAAATTTCAAACTTATGTGTCGCAATGGATGGGAATTACGGAGTTTCGAAAAAGTGATGTTTAAGTCTGTTGCACAGTGTAGTACGATGCTACTGCCTTGGCTGCCTCTCCGAATTTCCGTTATTGTCTTTTTTTTGTCAGCGCAGGGTCACATAGATAGTATCATTACCATTTCTGACGTCCTAGAAACTCTTCATAATGCACTCAGTAAAAAAAAGAGCAAATGATACAATAAAACGATAAGGAAATAAATAACAAACCATAACTTCTATGCACAGTACGAGCGTTATTTTGATTTTTAGTTCAAATGCATATTATTTTAATATCCTATTTTTTAAATTCTTTTTAAAAAGATCATCTGATGATCACCTGATAAGAAGTAGAAGCTAATAATGAAACTGTTCGTGTGAACCGAAACTGTGAAGCAAAACGGACGATTTGTTCCTGTTAGGTTGTGAGCCTAGTTTATGTAAGCTTGTCTTTTCCATTTCAGGGTGTAATGGTTTTTCTGGCTTTTAGCCATTGTTACAGCAGAATGGAAAAACTATCGATTCTTCCATTCATTCTGACGAACAGAATGTCGAGGAAATTAATTGCGAGTTCTTTGCACTCCCATCGGTTGATATTTTCGGTGCCTATGGAACGCAGAATTCTCGGGAATTCAAGTGGACGTTTGCCGTTTCATAAAGCGCAATTCTGTCATCAGCTGGACACCTTTGATGTTCACAGAATGAAATTTTCACTCTGCAGCGGTGCGTGCGCTAATACGAAACTTCCTGGATATTAAAACTGTGTGCCGGACCGAGACTCTAACTCGGGACCTTTGCCTTTCGCGGGTAAGGAAGGAGACGAGGTACTGGCGGAAGTGAAGCTGTGACCACGGGGTGTGAATCGTGCTTGGGCAGCTCAGATGGCGCCGGCACGGTAGCTCAGCGTATTCGGTCAGAAGGTTAGCTGTTCTCTGTAATACAAACATTGAGTGAATGGATGAACTTATAAACACCAACGGGTGTCCTAGGACGTCCGTCACGAACAAAAGTAACGAACAGTTACGAACAAAATGAGGTGATTAAAAATTCCAGATTGGTCTTTGCGGTGGGCAGAGATGTGTAAGGTGGAATGCTGACGTAATCGACGCTCGGTGCTACCAACAGAAACTGCAACGTTTAACTTCACCACGCAATTTTGACAGTACAACTGATAGGTAGCTGGCGTTCGCAGAAATGAAGAAACAGGGAAGTCGACATGAAGCGTTACAGACAAATCCGCTATGTGACGAAACAGAGCAACGGACCCATCGGACACCACTTACTGCGCCACTTAACTGCAGTACACATTGTTAGCAACGAGGTTATCGCCAAGTGTGAACGTGCATCGTTTTTCTTTTCATTCGCGTCTAAGGGTGATAAGCAGGCTGCAAGCTTGTTGACTTACAGAAAAAAATGGTTAAAATGGCTCTGAGCACTGTGGGACTTAACATCTGAAGTCATCAGTCCCCTAGAACTTAGAACTACTTAAACCTAACTAACCTGCCCGAGGCAGGATTCGTACCTGCGACCGTAGCTGTCGCGCGGTTCCAGACTGTGACGTACAGAATATCTAATAATAAGTCAATGCTTAAATATACAGCTCTAGGTATATTTACATTGTGCAACCGCGGTTATTTTTGGCTTGTTCATCGATACTTTTTCCGTAGATATATCGATATTTTTGCGATTTATTGAGGGCCGATAATGATTTTTTTTTTAAATATCGATATACCGGATTCCCGAGATTTTTAAAAATATCAACAGTCCTACTTGAGACTCCAGGTCTAGAGGTATCAGCGCTTGCTGTAGGGAGCAGAATCGAACAAGACCGGGAACGACTCGAGGACCTGCGCAGGTCACGTGTGAGCGAAATGTGAAGCAGCTCACACTAATTTAGAGTTGAGAACCTAATCTTCAGTTATTTTATTTCTGATTGTAATTATCATGTGTTGAATTTTTAAAAGCTACCTATTACTGTGATTCCTTTGTTAGAAATTTTGCTTCTGTTTGAAGTGCCAAATACGTTGTTGTCAAATAGCGTGTGTTTATGATACCCTTCAGGAATCATTGGTTATAGTTGCTATTTCTAAAAATCAGCTCTTCATGCGTTAGAGATTGCGCTTTGCTATTTGTTGTTGGAATCAGTCCTTAGGCGTTATTGGTTGTTAGCTGCAATTTTTTTGAATCAGCCCTTCATGCGTTACTGGTTATCGTAGTGGAAATTTATTTAAATCAGCCCTTCAGGCGCTATTGATTGCTTTTACTGTTCCTTAAAATTAGCCCTTCTGGCGTTTTTAATTGGGAATTTATTGTATTTCCGCCTTAGTTTGTTTTTTATATTAGCCCCTCAGGCTGTATGTGAAAATTTTTATCTGGCTAGGTTGTTACCAGTGTTTTTAAAATAACTCACAAATTGTTAAAGTTTACTAGCTTGTACGGTCAAGGCTAACTGAATGTTAAATAACGTCTATGTTACCTACCCATCAACTAAGTGCAAATGAACAAAAACCGGCCCAATCCTTCCTTTGGTTTTTTGGTCGCGTGGCACGGGGTTGGAAACACGTCCGCTTCTATCACACGACCTTATCAGCAACCAACGGCTGATTGCTGCCCATCCCGTCCGCCAAATCATTTATGTACATAGAAAACAACAGCGGTTCAGTCACACTTCCCTGGGACACTCCAGACGATACCCTTGCCTCTGATGAACACTCGCCGTCGAGGACAATATACTTTGTTATATTATTTGAGAAGTCTTCGAGCCACTCACATATCTGTGAATTTACTCCATATGCTCGTACCTTTGTTAACAGCCTCAAATGGAGCACCGTGTCGAATTATTTTCGGAAATCTAGAAATATACAATCTGCCTGTTGTCTTCATGCATAGTTTGCAGTATATCACCTGAGATAAGGGTAAACTAGGTTTCGCACGAGCGATGTTTTCTAAAACCATGCTGATTCGTGAACACAAGCCTCTCAGTCTCAAGAAACTTTATTATATTCGAACTGAGAGTATGTTCAACGATTCTGCAGCAAACAGAAGTTAGCGGCATTGGTCTGTAATTTTGCGGGTCTGTGTCTCTTACCCTTCTTATATAGTGGAGACACCTGCGCCTTTTTCCGGTCACTTGTGACTTTGTGCTGGGAGAGAGATTCACGATAAATGCAAGCTAAGTAAAGAGCCAATGCCGTAGAGGACTCTTTGTCAAGTCGATCTGGGATTCCATCGAGGCCTCTTGATTTATTTACTTTCAATTGTTAAGTTGTTTCTGTGCGTCAGGGATATTTATTGCTAGGTCATTCACAAGGGACTCTATCCGATGGTGAAATGACGGTGTGTTTGTACGATTATCCTGTATGAACGATTTCTTGAACGTGAAATATAAAACTTCGGCTTTCGTTTTGCTATTTTCAACTGCCACACCACACTGGTCAACGAGGGACTCAATGGAAGCCTTAGACCCGCTTAGCGATTTTACATAAGACCAGAATTCCAAGGGTTCTCTGCGAGGTCTCTTGTTAAGGTGTGACTGTGGTAGTTGTTGTATGCTTTGCTCATAGATCTTTTCACAGACGCCCGAGTCTCTACTGACATTCGTTTGTCATTTGTGCGTTCCCTTTTGAACCGAGAGTGCAACAGCCTCTGCTTCCTCAGTATCCTCCGAATTTCTTCATTAGATCATGGTGGGTCTTTTCCACCCTTTATCCACTTACTAGGCACATAACGCTCCAGACCACGATTTACAGTCTGCTTAAACTTCGCCCTTAATTCCTCTACATCCATCTCAATGGAACTAAGTGATGCCAATTCGCTGTCTAAGTGAGACGCTAATAACTGATTATCTGCTTTGTCTAGCAGAAACATTCTCCTAGACTTCGTCGAATAGAATTCGGTGTCGATTTTGTGAAGCGTTTGCCGCCACGGCTGATTTTTCAGAACCGCGTAGGCGTAAGCACCTCTCGTTTCCCCTCCGGTGTTGCTCCGCAGTGCGTTCTGTCTGGCCAATACGAGGGGTGCTTACGCTTGCACTTCCCTGCAAAATCTGCCGAGGTAGAAGATGCTTTAGAAAATCAACACCGACTTCTGTTCGATGACATATCTTTCATGATGAGAACATAGGGATTCTGGGAAAGTGCTGTAAAAGAAGCAGTAGACGTAAAATGTCAGAAAACACCGTCAGTAAGGACGGCAGTTTGCAGCTCACCATAGCCTGAGACGTGGCCATCGCGAAGTTGAAGTGGGCGCGATGGACGCGAGACGATAACATTAACACAGCTAGCGAGGAAGACAGCACCAGTGACGTCACAGCCAGCAACGCACTGTGTAACGGCGAGACCACGGCACACGGCAGTCGTTTACCGCATGACAGTGGCCGAGGAGATCTCGTTCGAATGCTCGTGGGATTTTAGCCACCTGACGGGGATGCAACCCCGAGAAGCTTTTATTAATTCATATCGCCAAAGACCATGCATTCATACAACTATCTCTTTATTCTCACGAAGTAATGAGTGCTATCGACGGGGTTCTCAAATATTTCCGTACTTTTAGATTTCCAGAAGACTTCCGATACCATTTCCCACAAGCAATTCTATTCAAACTGCGTGCTCGTAGATTATCGTCTCAGTTATTCGGCTGGATTCGTGATTTCTTGTCAGAAGGGCCACAGTTCGTAGTAACTGACGGAAAGTTATCGATGGAAACAGAAGTAATATCTCGCGTTTTCCAGCGATGTGTTATAGCCCCTCTGCTGTTACCCATCCAGATAAATGAGTTAGGAGACTACATGTGCATCTCTCTTAGACTGCTTGAAAATGATTCTGTTATTTATCATCTCGTAAGGACATCAGATGATCAAAACCAATTGCAGAACGATTTAGACGAGATGTCTGTATGGTGCGAAGAGTGGCAGTTGACTCTTAATAATGAAAGGTAAGAAGACATCCACATGAGTACTAAAAGTAATCCCCTAAATTTCGATTACTCGATACATCATAGTAATCTAAAGACTGCAAATTCAACTAAATGTCTAGGGATTATAAA
Source organism: Schistocerca cancellata (assembly GCF_023864275.1). Taxonomy (NCBI): domain Eukaryota; kingdom Metazoa; phylum Arthropoda; class Insecta; order Orthoptera; family Acrididae; genus Schistocerca; species Schistocerca cancellata. The sequence goes on from NC_064631.1 coordinate 335,841,907, forward strand.
CACGAAAAACTTAAAATTGGAACGATGGCATGTACATGGGGCATGTAAAATGAATGTAGAAAATGAGAGGTCTCATAGAGTGGATCACAACAAGGATATTTCATACAGCGACCCATATCCACATCATTTACAGCGCTAGGTGTTGTTGAAAAGCGTAGTGCGCCGCCTAGAGGGTAGGCACACAACATGCCACCCGAGCCGCCATGGTAGGAAGTCTGCAGGGCAACGTTTTCAGTGCATTTGTGGCATCAAGGTAAATGAGAAGTCGGGGTGAAGTTTTATAACCTTTATTTGAAAACAGTTACAAAAAGTGGTCTAAATTACGCCATCTTGCTTGAATGACGCCTTGAAACGACGCTGAAGTGACTGTCGCACTCTCTCAAAAACTCCTGGAAAAGTGGAATTGCATCAGAGGCTGCATAATGCGCGCTATCAGCTCTTCATCAGTTACAATGTGTGGTTCAGGAGAAAAAGTCAGTGGGTGTCAAGTCGCCGGAACGTGCAGACCATGTCATCGGCCCACCGCAACCTATCCAGTTCTCTTCAAAGGTTTCATCCAAACGCATTCGCACCGAATGTGCGAAGTGCGTGGGTGCACCACCGCGTTGGCATCACATTCGGCGTCGCACGTTGAGTGGAACGTGTTCCAACAACTCTGACAGAGTTTTCGTAAAAACATTAACTATCTGTTTGCGTTGACTTGCCGGCGGAACATGAATGAACCGATCAGATTATCGCCCAGCAAGCCGGCCCAAATGTTGACAGCGAAGCGATTTCGGGTGTTGTTGTTGTTGTGGTCTTCAGTCCTGAGACTGGTTTGATGCAGGTCTCCATGCTACTCTATCCGCTGCAAGTTTCTTCATCTCCCAGTACCTGCTGCAACCTACATCCTTCTGAATCTGCTTAGTGTATTCATCTCTTGGTCTCCCTCTACGATTTTTACCCTCCACGCTGCCCTCCAATGCTAAATTTGTGATCCCTTGATGCCTCAGAACATGTCCCACCAACCGGACCCTTCTTCTCGTCAAGTTGTGCCACAAACTCCTCTTCTCCCCAATTCTATTCAATACCTCCTCATTAGTTATGTGATCTTCATCTAATCTTCATCATTCTTCTGTAGCACCACATTTCGAAAGCTTCTATTCTCTTCTTGTCTAAACTATTTATCGTCCATGTTTCACTTCCATACATGGCTACACTACATATAAATACTTTCAGAAATGACTTCCTGACATATAAATCTATACTCGATGTTAACAAATATCTCTTCTTCAGACACGCTTTCCTTGCCATTGCCAGTCTACGTTTTATATCCTCTCTACTTCGACCATCATCAGTTATTTTGCTCCCCAAATAGCAAAACTGCTTTACTACTTTAAGTGTCTCATTTGATAATCTAATTCCCTCAGCATCACCCGACTTAATTCGACTCCATTCCATTATCCTCGTTTTGCTTTTGTTGATGTTCATCTTATACCCTTCTTTCAAGATAATGTCCATTCCGTTCAACTGCTCTTCCAAGTCCTTTGCTCTCTCTGACTGAATTACAATGTCATCGGCGAACCTCAAAGTTTTTATTTCTTGTCAATGGATTTTAATACCTATTCCGAACTTTTCTTTTGTTTCCTTTACTGCTTGCTCAATATACAGATTGAATAATATTGGGGAGAGGCTACAACCCTGTCTCACTCCCTTCCCAACCACTGCTTCCCTTTCATGTCCTTTGACTCTTATAACTGTCATCTGGTTTCTGTACAAATTGTAAATAGCCTTTCGCTCCCTGTATTTTACCCCTGCTACCTTCAGAATTTGAAAGAGAGTATTCCAGTTAACATTGTCAAAAGCTTTCTCTAAGTCCACAAATGCTAGAAACGTAGGTTTGGCTTTCCTTAATCTTTCTTCTAAGGTAAGTCGTAAGGTCAGATTGCCTCACGTGTTCCAATATTTCTACGGAATCCAAACTGATCTTCCCCGAGGTCCGCTTCTACCAGTTTTCCATAATATTGTCCTCAAGATCATCGCCCTTGTATAAACCCTCTATATACTCCTTCCACCTTTCCGCTTTCCCTTCTTTGGTTAGAACTGGGTTTCCATCTGAGCTCTTGATATTCATACAAGTGGTTCTCTTTTCTCCAAAGGTCTCTTTAATTTTCCTGTAGGCAGTTTCTATCTTACCCCTAGTGAGATAAGCCTCTACATTCTTACATTTGTCCTCTAGCCATCCCTGCTTAGCCATTTTGCACTTCCTGTCGATCTCATTTTTGAGACGTTTGTATTCTTTTTTGCCTACTTCATTTACTGCATTTTTATATTTTCTCCTTTCATCAATTAAATTCAATATTTCTTCTGTTACCAAAGGATTTCTAGTAGCCCTCGTCTTTTTACCTATTCGATCCTCTGCTGCCTTCACTACTTCATCCCTCAGAGCTACCCATTCTTCTTCTACTGTACTTCTTTCCCCCACTGCTGTCAATTGTACCCTTATGCTCTCCCTGAAACTCTCTACATCCTCTGGTTTAGTCAGCTTATCCAGGTCCCATCTCCTTAAATTCCCACCTTTTTGCAGGTTCTTCAGTTTTAATCTACAGTTCATAACCAATAGATTGTGGTCAGAGTCTATATCTGCCCCTGGAAATGTCTTACAATTTAAAACCTGGTTCCTAAATCTCTGTCTTACCATTATATAATCTATCTGATACCTTTTCGTATCTCCGGGATTCTTCCATGTATACAACCTTCTTTTATGATTCTTGAACCAAGTGTTATCTATGATTAAATTATGCTCTGTGCAAAATTCTACCAGACGGCTTCCTCTTTTATTTCTTAGCCCCAATCCATATTCACCTACTATGTTTCCTTCTCTCCCTTTTCCTACACTCGAATACCAGTCACCCATGACTATTAAATTTTCGTCTCCCTTCACTACCTGAATAATTTCTTTTATCTCATCATACATTTCATCAATTTCTTCATCATCTGCAGAGCTAGTTGGTATATAAACTTGTACTACTGTAGTAGGGTAGGCTTCGTGTCTATCTTGGCCACAATAATGCGTTCACTATGCTGTTTGTAGTAGCTTACCCGCACGCCTATTTTTTTATTCATTATTAAACCTACTCCTGCAGTACTTCTATTTGATTTTGTATTTACAACTCTGTATTCACCTGACCAAAAGTCTTGTTCCTCCTACCACCGAACTTCACTAATTCCCACTATATCTAACTTTAACTTATCCATTTCCCTTTTTAAATTTTCTAACCTACCTGCTCGATTAAGGGATCTGACATTCCACGCTCCGATCCGTAGAACGTCGGTTTTCTTTCTCCTGATAACAACGTCCTCTTCAGTAGTCCCCGTCCGGAGATCCGAATGGTGGACTATTTTACCTCCGGAATATTTTACCCAAGAGGACGCCATCATCATTTAACCATACAGTAAAACTGCATGCCCTAGGGAAAGAATACGGCTGTAGTTTCCCCTTGCTTTCAGCCGTGCGCAGTACCAGCACAGCAAGGCCGTTTTGGTTATTGTTACGAGGCCAGATCAGTCAATCATCCAGACTGTTGCCCCTGCAACTACTGAAAAGGCTGCTGCCCCTCTTCAGGAACCATACGTTTGTCTGGCCTCTCAACAGATACCCCTCCGTTGTGGTTGCACCTACGGTACGGCCATCTGTATCGCTGAGGCACGCAAGCCTCCCCACCAACGGCAAGGTCCATGGTTCATGGTGGTGGGGGGGGGGCGATTTTGGTGCCCACAAAAAAAGGCGACGTGCAGATTTCCCCGTACCCACATGTGTTGATTGTGGCTGTTGAACATATCTCTCGTGTAAAGGATGCCTGATCTGTAAAAAGTACACGGTTCGGACAGTACTACTGAATGGCACACCTTGCGAGAAACCACCCGCAGAATTCAATTCGATGTGGAAAATCGTCTGGGTTAAGGGCATGAACCTCCTGAAGGGGGTAGGGGTGCAAATCATCTTCATGCCACAGACGCCAAATTGAGGAATGGCCTACAACCATTTCCTGTGCAAGACGCCACGAACGTGTTGAAGGTGTGCTTTTCAGCAAAGGTAACACGTCCTCTTCAAGCCCTGTGTACACACTGTGCGTTGACGACCCGGTCCTGGAGGTCTTGGCACCTGCGACACAAAAAGAACGCAACGGTTTAGAAGCAGGCCTTAAATGCACAAGTGCCACTCGGGAAGGTGGCAGTGGAAAACGTAACTCAAGTGAACTTGTCTCTCATAGTGACCTGTGGATGGCAGTAAATGTACGTGGGTCTGGCACTCGACAATTTGGAAACGTTGGGCAGCGTGAGCATTTCATCCGCCGCGCCGTAGGCAAAGCGCATGTCTGCCCTTTCCTCCCAAGAATAACGCTCCATGTCCTGTCCGCGCGACAGAGTAACGAACACCAGAGTGACCCCGTTTGATGACACAATGACGTAGGGCGAACCAGACTTTGCAGTGTGCACAGGTTCTGCCTCTAAGCAGCACCTGATACGTCGCGCGATTGGCGCCAGTATTTCTTTCTTGTAGTGTCATCTTCGCCATCGATTTCGCTTTGGCCGGCAGTGAGTCGGTTGTTCATCGCCGGTTCGGACATTTTTGAGTCTGCAGCGTCGAGACAGCAGGGCTCACTGTGTGGTCTGTCGGATGCGGTTACAACACGGTCGAGAGATTGGCCCTTACGTGGTGCGCATGCTCATTGCGTGTGGTATTAGTGGAGTGCTGCGGCCGGAGACGGCGGAAAGGTTTTGGGCTCCGGCTCGAGGCGTGGCGTTTTAATTTTTTTCGACAAGCAGTGCATGTTGAGAAGAAGAGCTTGCCGGAGCGTCGCCTGGCATTAACCATTCGCTTGGGCATATGGTGTGTATTCGATTTAAACAGGTGCAGTTGTGTGTTTATGTATATTTGTTAATGGATAACCAATGTTGTCTTCAGTGACGAGTCTGATATGTCAAAGTTATGTCACACGTGATATGGTAACGGGCGTGGGCTTTCCATCTTAGTTTCCTACCACTTGATGACGGATCTGCAGCTATACGGAGGGGAACCCGGTGAGCTCACTACTGGGTGATGGTATATCTAAAATTGTTGTAACCTTGCTGATTAAGCACCAAAATTTGCACCTTAATTGACGAGTAACGAAATAATGTGTTGTAACACTACATCAGATTCCATGAAAGTGTAGTTCTGGTGGGCTCTTGCCCTTTTAAGGTCATACTCAGCTGTTGTTATTACTTTTACGCGTGTATTGCAGTGTTTAAATGAATTCTTAAAGGTTGAGTTTAAAAAAGAAAAAAAACAAGAATGAAATTACAATGAAATCCAGACCTTTAACTGCTAACAGGCGTCGATAAATATCAGTGGAGACAGTTGAAAATGTGTGCCCCGACCGGGACTCGAACCCGGGATCTCCTGCTTACATGGCACACGCTCTATCTGTCTCTTCTTTTTTTTCTTTTTGGTAGATCTCATTTTGTTCTATATTGTTCGATGAATTTTATTCGCGGTGGATGACAACCGCTCAGGTTCTTTGTTGATCCGTTCGCTCAGCTTTTTATTATAGAGGGTATCTAACCCTCTGACACAGTACGCTGAGCTACCGTGCCGGCGATCCGTCTGAGCCATCGAGGACACAGAGGAGAGTGTGACTGCAGGGACCTATCTCTTGCACGCTTCCCGTGAGACCCACGCTTCCAAATTACTGTTCACACACTACACTTGTAGCGCCCCTGCCCACTATACTCGTTACTCGTGGCAGTCAATCTACCGATTCCCGTAAGAGTTCAGGCAATGTTAGTGCATCCTCACGGAAGAAGATCATTGTCCGGTAAGCCTTATCTAAGCAGGAGATCCCAGTTTGGAGTCTCAGTCAGCGCACACATTTTCAACTGTTCCCGTTGATATTTTTCAACGCCTGTAAGCAGCTGAAGGTCTGGATTTCATTGCAATGTCATTCTTGGAGAGCTGCAACATCACCAATGGTATGCCATGTCCGAAAGAACAGATACCATCTCCATATGAAAATAAAATGTTTGACGAGCCTTCCTGTTTCAATATTATGTTTTATTCTTTTATGTAATTTGAGTGTGCAATCGCAAGTGTGCTGTTGTACTTGATTCATGTTTCAGTTGGGCGGAGAGCAATGCATTTCCTCCGGTATGGTGGGACATGGCACCAGGGCTTGATGACGACTTGGCCGTTGCCAGTGGAACTGTGTTGCGTTAGACTGGCGCCCGTGTTCCTGTCCTTCGGTCTCGAGTTCGTTCTTAAGTTCAGTACGGCTGTTCTCTTTGTTCCTGGCTCTGTCAGGTCGTTAAGGTTTGTAGCTCGTTCCTCCCCCTCCTTGGCGGATGCACCTTTCGCTCTAAATATTAATTTAAATTTGTAAAATTGGGTCACTCTGTAATTAGTGTCCAATCAGACTCCTGGAGGCTCCACCTTATTAATTCTGTATGCCCTTATCAACCAGTTTTTTCATATTTGTACCTTGTATACTGATTGTGAAGTTTAATTCTTATAAAGGAGGGTTTCATGTGCGTATGTTCTCAGGGAATGTGTAGATGCCAAGGCGCTGTTTGTATTAATTGTTTGTTATTTAATTAGTGTCTACCTGTACAGGCATCAACTAGATTATTCCTTAGTCAGAAGTTCGTGAGCCCGGTGTCTTCATTGCCGAGCGTTCAAGTCTTACTTGTGAGCATTGTTATGCCATAATGATGTACCTTGGTATGAATTTATATTGCAAAAGAGAAGTCATTGTACAGAATAGTCTTGTGGGTTCAGAGTTTGGCAAGTTTTGATTGTGAAACGTCCCCTTAGGAACAATTATACAAGACTGTGCTTAAACTGACATACAATATTTTTAGCGCAACGCAATCTGACTTTCAAAAATCCCTACAAAAGAATGGCCCTGACTAACATTAATCTATACCTTTCACTAATCACTTACCTCACCAAAAATCTCCATTACTCGAACTACTGAAATACAGCGAGCGCCACTACTGCCAGCTAAATAACAGATTCAAACTACGGAAGGCACTAACTACTAGTAGGCATAGTTAGCAAATGAAAGATTTTAATAGAGAACAAACAATGTATTTACCTTAATAGTCATAATATATATATCAGTTCATAACATCCATTCTTACAAATATCAAAACTCCGCCATTTCTCTCCCCACATCCACCACTGCTGGCGGCTCACCTCAAACTGCCCAACGCTACACGCTGTTAACATCCAGCTGCCTAACACTACAATGGCAGACAACAATGCAAACTAGCCACAGACTGCAACAACACAGCCAGTGATTTTCATACAGAGCGCTACGTGGCGTTACCAATAAGACAACCTAAACAGCCTACTTACATAGCCGCCATTCTCCCCACAAAAAATTTTACAAATTGTTTTGGGCAGTGGCCAATACAGATTTGAAAAAAAAATTTCATAATTACAGTAAGAAAGACATAAAATGCACACACTTATTAATACAATGTTGTTCAAAAGCTAAAATTTTCTCACAGTCCATAAAGACAGCCCTGATCATTCATCACAGTAAAACTGCCGTTTCTTTTCTCAAAGTCTGAGCAGTAAAAGACAATGCAGATGGAAGTAGTGGATTTCCATGCAGTCTTGAAGAAGTAGTGTTGTCCTTCCAACGGAAAGACAGTGCTGACTCTTGACATGCTGACAGGTAATTGGCCACAACAGAGAAAACCCACAGCAGAGTCATTCGAAGTTTTGAAGAATATTGGTAGGTAGGTCATCACAGAGCAGACCACTGTAGTCCTGGTAGAGATTACGGTATTGGTGGGCCACCAGAGGTGCATACCCACTGCAGTCCTTGTAGAAATAATGGTGCTGGTGGGTCATCAAAGATGCAGACATACTGTAGTCCTTGTAGAGATGGCCAGCAGCCATCTGTTGCGACTGCGCAGGTGCACAATCACCATCGAAGAGTCTTGCGGAGAATATAGCAAGTCCATAAACCACCACTTGTGCACTCATAAAAATTTTGGAATTGTCCTTAGAACCAGCAATGCTGTTATCCAGTCCCTTGCTGAATTATTAACACACGTGCAAACACTAACAGTCCCTACTTCTCACATATTGTCCATATACTATGACCAACAGAAACGTGTGCAGTGAAATGTAACTTACAAGTTACTTAATTTGATGAAATGGTGTCAATTACAATATTATAACATGAGACTACAATTACAAAGGTACAAAATACATCATTAAAAACATAACAATACAGATAACATTTGTAGTACAGGCTTTACAAAATAATCGAAATAACATATACATCAGTGTTACAGGAATTATGACACGAGTACATACATACAAGATCAGAATAACTTTCGAAACATCAACTTCACACATGAGCAACAAAACAGAACAAATAATGTCTAAACATCTTTACAAGGTAAATAACATATTATTAATGCCAATTATATTTGAGGATAACAGTATTCCTCATCATAGTGAATGTAGCTTAGTATTAGAAGAGAAAAAAATTATATTAAACTACACAGAGACAGTAAGAAAACAAATACACAAGGGTACACAAACACAATGTGGGATAACACAAGGGAAGGACAGGTTTTGTTTTATTGCAGTATTTTGCAAACAAAACTTTCTTTGCTTCTTGGAGATCTCCCTTCATTCATCATTATTCCCAAAAAGTCCTATCTATACCTCCTTTCTGTATTCTATTCATATTTCTTTCAAAATAATTATTTCTGATTGTACAATACTCATTTTGGCCCAAATCTTTTTCATATAACTTCGCAATGCATTCGTTAACTATTCTCCATAGTCAGTTTCTTATATAGTCTACCCCTCTTAAGCTAACTTAAATCTACTGAGCTCAGATGCTAAAGTAAGGGATGAGGCAATGCAGCAGCACAAAACAATTAACGCAAACAGCAATGAAAAAAAATGCAGATTTACGAAGCAAGCAGCATTATAGAAATTAGCAAAGTAATTGCAATATTACAACTAATGTAAGGCAATGTGAAGCAAACAAGAAAAATAAATCTGTAGTAAAACTGGCTTAACAGCATAACACAAAGTCAACTTCAGTAACATTATGCCTGGCAAACAGTCGCAGCAAATGTAATAACTTATATCTAAACATGACAAAGCTCAAGCAAAAAAATATTACACTAAAGACAACAATGCAGATAAGGGAAATGTATATTCACATCTTAATGTCTATGTAATTAGAGTGGTGCACAACAAGAAGTTACTCTACAAAAAAAATTACCAATTAGTTGAAAAGAAAATTCCGTATGCAATTCCTGTGAAGGAAAATGTCTTTGTGCTCCCCCATTTTTGGGAAATGTATTACAAAATTAGTATTTACTGGATCTGTAGACAGAAAATATTTATATTAGTACATCTATAAAATTCTATTTTAACCAATGCTGCAGTGCAGCTATAAACTAGATATTAAAAAAAATGAAAATATGTACAAAGGAAGGCATGAAACATCATTCATTAGCCATATGGCATTTCATAAGGCAGTAAAAATTCTCTCAATTCTCGAGAAAGACGCTTGTCATAATCAGGTGTGCAGATGTAAGTATCTTTCCAAGTAATGAGCGTGTCGTATTTGCGGTGCTTTCTACAAAGGAATGTCAATAGCGAGGATAATGGCCTCCCTTTTTTTTTCTACCTGTGCTTCTGGAAAGGCACACCCTAATGGCTTTTTCTCCAGGCGTCTGACACAGCTGGATGCCCACGACGCATTACGTGCAGGTGGTCACTTAACTTTCTTACGGAAATATTTACGACAGCAGTTCCTGCTACAGTGACAGTCTCATATACAAAATTTCACGGGTCGAGAATTTGCGTTGCAAATGTGTAGAAGCAAAATCTTATTAATATAGCAGTGTCCAAAAAATTTTCGCCGGCATTGTGATACATTCACGTATTTACACACATTTCATAACTCTTAAAGTACGATTCTTGGTTTCCAACATCCTTTTTCACAAGTCAGTGTCCCTAACCACTATTCATTACTCCTTACCTTATTACACATATATATATTCGTCGACACGTCAATCTTGCGACGACACTTCAATATTTCATCATAATAAATACATAGCATAATCAGATTCCTCATACAGCATCAGCTTATTGATCATAAACATATCTCAACAGCATAATACACATCGTTGTCGTAATAATAACATCATAACACCTCAGTCAACTCTCAAAATCGTCATAGCTTCCTCCAATAATTTCAAAACCTAAAAAAATTCTCTGCTCATGTCAAAAGTGTCATTTGCCTCAAACGTACTTTAAAAATCATGATCCCATACCAAATATATCATTCAAAGCTCTCATAATATCACAATGGGTCTGAAAAACTATGAACAGTTCACAAAGTACAGACAAAATACAATTTCGTAAGTGTGAAGTAATCCAACTCTGTAACTGCGTAAACATGTGTCACTGATGTAATAAAAAAGTTTGTCTCTCTCAGTTAAATGATCAGATAGCTGTGTAATTATGTGTTAGAGAAATATGGTACCGATGTGTAAAGTTGTGTAAGCAAATAATTGGCTAGGGCTCCCTGTGCTTGCCAAACGCATGATACACAAAGTAAGCGTGTACCCTCCTGAGAATTAATGTAATTATACCCTCAGGTGTTACAGATTACAAGAATGGAATGAAATGTATTACGGAAAACCTTTGTATCATTGTACTTCAAATATCTTTAAAAATAAATGATTTAAGTACAAAATTAATCACTCAAATACGTGTCCTGTAGCGCTAAATGTGCGTCTTGCTGTAAGATAATCTCTGTGGAAGTGTCGTAGTTATTGTCCTCCGAAAGCTAAGTTCTGCAGAAGTCAATGTACTTACCTCATGATAAACAAAAGTGAAATGCTTTGCGTATAGATATCTTAGTTATTACGCTTATTGTTGTGATGAAGAAAGTACTGTGCTGTAACGTATTGTTGTGCTACGAAAGAGGCTGTCTCATTGTAGCTATACCACAAAAGTTACTACTAAAACATGTTTTACTTTCCAGGATAATTCAGAAAAACTGTGCAGATATAAAACAGAAAAACCGCAAAAGCAACATTGTAAATTGTCACTCATTAGTAGTGTCGTGATATAATCGTGTAGCTGTCACATGAACTAACCACTGTCTCATCTGGTATCTCACAGAAAGTACTTTAAATCCAGAATGTATTTTCAAGTAAACCAAAATGTTGCATTAAAATCTCATTAGCAATACTGGTAAATGTTCTAAGTATGTGAGCCTTATAGTCGCTACGTAATCGTGCAACTAACAAGCAAGAATGCACACACACAATAACACTGTGTCGTCTGTTCACAATAACAATGCATTCGTAATTTCTGTTTAAATAAGTTCTCTTGGTTCTTGACTGGATATTTAACGTCAAACATTGTTGCATGGTAACAGTTTCTAAGTCTGACAATGCATACTAGAAATGTGAAGTGAAACGGTTTATGGCAAAGACAAAGTTAAAAAGCAGATTATCTTTCAATAAAGGGTTTTACATGTGAAATGTGGTGTAAACCTTTACTCTTCCTAGTACACAGAGTTTCAACTTCAACGCAATTATCATGCGGTATACGTCAGTGAGGAATGCTAAAATTTTTCTCAAGGTTAGCGTCTATGTTATTTTTCTCTGAGCCAGCAGGTGCACGCGGCTGCCTGCGTTGCGAATCATTGTCTGTTCCTTTGTTGGCACGCGTCGTTATTGGGATTAGGAGACCTAGCTTCTACAAATTCATGTTGTCGAAAGTGTCCTGCTCTGTTTGAATCCCGCCAGTTCTGATGAAATTCAGGTCTGTCGTTATGATTATATCGTCTGTCGTCATGTCGGTAGATTCCATAGTTTCTTTCTTGTCTGTCACCTGGTGGAGAATTTCTCCCTGAGTCATAACTGCGCGCTGGACCATTGCGTCTAAAGTTATTCTGTCTCCCTTGATAATAATTATTTTGGTTCCCATATTGTCTGTTTCTCTGATTGTCTCTGTGATAGTCACTACCGCGGAGAGGTGATCTTTCCCTGTGATTATTACTGCTCTGCCAATGGTTGTCATACGGGTGGTGTCTGTTTTGGTCACGATTTGTATTGTGAGAATAGTCTGGTCGTGTCCAGTTATTATTTCTTTCATCGCGGAATTGCGACGGATGTGACCTGTAATTGTTGTGTTCCTGTTTTCGCGTTACGCGATTGTCAGTGTCAATTTCTAATTCTTGTAACAGCCCCTGAAAAGCTTCAATGTCGTCTTTGTAACGTCCTGCCAAAATAATATGTCGTAAATGTTCAGGTAATTTGATTAAGCAAATGCGGATGAGTTCTGAGAGGCTGTATGGGATTGACAGGTACTGATTCTTGTGCAACATGTCTTCAAAATATTTCACAAGACTGGAAAATTCAGATTGTTCGAAATGTTTCATCATTATGATGCCATGTTTTACTCGGTCTTGTGTAGCTTGAGACCAATATGCTGAGAGGAAGGCATGGTAAAATTCTCCTTCACTGTGGCAGTCGTGAATGACCAATCGCATTCTTACAGCTGGTTCATTCTCTAAGTAGCTGCACATAAATTCTAATCTGTGTTCTAATGACCAGTTGGGAGGAAAACAATGAGAGAATTGATGGAGCCACGCTTGTGGATGAATGTCGTTGGCAGAATTCTTAAACGTTTTGAATTTACGTGTAGTAATGAACAGCTTATAGTCAAAATCATCATGTTGGCGAGTCGCATGTCGGTCATTGTTACGTCGTTTCGGCGGTTCCATCTCAAAATTCGGTGTACCTTGCCAATTTCTTTCATAATTTCCGAAGTGCCCTGTGTTATTATTTTGTGGCTGTTCCGTATTTCTATGTCGCTCTTCCCGTATTGGGGCGCGAGTGTCCTCAGAAATACGTAATTCTTGTATTACCTGTGTCAGCTGATCTTGTACTTCCCGGATTTCTCTTTGGTGTTGCGTATTAATTTGATTCAGATTTTGTTTCAGTTTCCTAATTTGTTCGCACTCTTCTGTGTCATTAACGACTACCGGTTTTGTGTCATTCAGATTATCATCTACCTTCGTAGATAAATTTTTATCTGATCCGAAAGTTCAACTACTTTCTCTGATAATGAACTGATTTCCTCCATGTGTCTTTCTGAACCAATTTTCAGAGTATCTACTGTGTCCTTTAAGGTTTCCTGAGTTTTTGCAAGTTGCGTAACCGAATCGGTAGATGCAACTGAGTCAATTTTAGCTTGCAGGGTCTCATGATTTTCATGAACAATAGTTTGCAGTTCTTTTATGGCTGCTTCGTGATTCTGTAATGCATTTTCATGACGCGAAAAAATAGGTTGGAAATGCTCACAAATTTTTGTTTTTACGTCATTACAGACTTTTTGACATTTCGATTCAATGTTATGTAACTCAGCAGTTAAATCTTCACGTGTTTGTTCGAGAGTTTGTTCCAATGAGTCTAACTTTTGAAGCTTTTGCTGTGTTTGTCTCTGATTTTGTTCCATTGTGTGTAACTGTTGCTGTGTTTGTCTCTGGTGTTGTTCCATTGTGTCTAACTTTTGAAGATTTTGTTCCATTGTGTCTAACTTTTGAAGATTTTGTTCCATTGTGTCTAACTTTTGAAGATTTTGTTCCATTGTGTCTAACTTTTGAAGATTTTGTTCCATTGTGTCTAACTTTTGAAGCTTTTGTCCCATTTGTTGCATTAATTGTAATAACAATGCACTGGTGTCTGAAACATGTACCTCAGTGCTATTCGGCAATGCATCTGAACCGGCAATATTCGCAGTTTGAAAAGCAGAAAATGTGTCTTGACTTATTTGAGAAAAGGGTGAGGACGCAAAACCTGAATCTACAGTATTTGCAAGAATGTGTCCTGTCAATTCGGATTCCTGAGGCAAGCTGTTGCCGACCGATCGATCGATAATGCTTCCCTGTTCACTAATTGTTTCACTGCCTACACCATTATTTGACGCCCGCTCCATTTCCCTATGCACAGTTACCAAATTACTACTTTGAATATTTGTTAATTCATTACACAGTGGTGCTGATAAGCTACGCTCGTCGTCACTATTATTTCTCAGTTTACTTTGGAGCCTAGTGTTACGTTTTTCACACGCCATTATTGGCAAAATATTTCACACGATAACACAGAAAAGCACAATTTGAAGTGCAAAAATAAGAGAACACATTAACATAGCACTGAAAATAATATCTAGTTAATTGCAAGCGTAGCTGCGAAATACTTGGTGCAAATCTACATGCATCCCACAACAACAATGAAAGACTGCAACTACAAAGGAGATTCTCTCTACAATTACGGGCTAGCAATAAACAAAATCTACACTAATTACACAAACTACAAGAAAAAATCAGAAGATTCCAGTGAGGTATCCTCGGCTAAGGGTCGACATATGAAACGTCCCCTTAGGAACAATTATACAAGACTGTGCTTAAACTGACATACAATATTTTTAGCGCAACGCAATCTGACTTTCAAAAATGCCTACAAAAGAATGGCCCTGACTAACATTAATCTATACCTTTCACTAATCACTTACCTCACCAAAAATCTCCGTTACTCGAACTACTGAAATACAGCGAGCGCCACTACTGCCAGCTAAATAACAGATTCAAACTACGGAAGGACTAACTACTAGTAGGCATAGTTAGCAAATGAAAGATTTTAATAGAGAACAATCATTGTATTTACCTTAATAGTCATAATATATATATCAGTTCATAACATCCATTCTTACAAATATCAAAACTCCGCCATTTCTCTCCCCACATCCACCACTGCTGGCGGCTCACCTCAAACTGCCCAACGCTACGCGCTGTTAACATCCAGCTGCCCAACACTACAATGGCAGACAACAATGCAAACTAGCCACAGACTGCACACAGCACAGCCAGTGATTTTCATACAGAGCGCTACGTGGCGTTACCAATAAGACGACCTAAACAGCCTACTTACAATTGTATTAAGTATTTAAATCAGCAGAAATTTTCTTAATATTTTATGCATTTTTATACAGATTTCGACAGGGGTTTCTCATTTATGTGACATCTTCGTGATTCCTTTGTTATTGACAATAAAGATCCTGGCAGAGGGTTCAATGAACCACCTTCAAGCTGTCTCTCTATCGTTCCACTCTCGAACGGCGCGCGGGAAAAACGAACACTTAAATTTTTCTATGCAAGCCCTGATTTCTCTTATTTTATTTTGATGATCATTCCTCCGTATGTAGGTGAATGCCAACAGAATGTTTTCGCAATCGGAGGAGAAAACTGGTGATTGAAATTTTATGAGAAGATCCCTTCGCAACGAAAAACGCCTTTGTTTTAATGATGCCACTCAAATTCACGTATCATGTCTGTGGCACTATCTCCCCTATTTCGCGATAATACAAAACGAGCTGCCCTTCTTTGTACTTTTTCGATGTCATCCGTCAGTCCCATTTGATGCAGATCCCACACCACACAGAAATACTCCAGAATAGGGCGGACAAGCGTGGCGTAAGCAGTCTCTTTAGTAGACATGTGGCACCTTTTAAGTGTTCTGCCAATGAATCGCAGTCTTTGGTTGGCTCTACCCACAACATTATCTATGTGGTAAGAAAAACTTTTGTTGTGCTTGTTAAATTGATCTATTTTATTGTATTTAAACAGTGCAAGTTAATAAACATTGTTTAACACAACCTGTATATGTTTTGCCCTGCTACTTCCTGTCGTATTGTTGGACTCAAATAGCACGTTCCAGTACTTATCAAACAGGCATTTGCATGCCAAAAGCTACGTGGCCCGGTGTGAGGTGCAGAACTCATGGTGTGATCCCGCCTGGAATGTGTGTACCTATGTCGAGTACGGCGTTTGCAAATAAAGGTCATAAAACTTCAACACGACGGCTCATTTCATACGAATGCGTGGCGTCTGTACTTTTCGACGTTTCCGCAACTGTTACACATTACATATAAATTGAAAGTGGTGAGGGGAAGAAAGGAGAGGATAACTACTGTCAGCTGCATTGGACATTAGGCGAAATCAACGGCGTCGGGTGAAGACGTGCATCGGAACGGGTTTCGAACCCGGGATATCCTGATTACTAGGCTGGTGTGTTAACTACTGCAACAGCCGGGACGCACTGTCATTGCAACCGCGCGAACTATCTCGGCACGCTTCACGGTCTATTCAAATTCCCGTCGATCGCCAGTCTTGTCAGTTTGCTCCATATTCGCTCTCCGAGATTCCCACAGGAGGTCGGACGGATTTGTACACTCCCCATAGAAGAAAGTGGATCCATTACCCAGATAGTCCTATCAAATTATATGAATGCATGGTGTCTGTTCTTTCTGACATGGTGCACCACAGTTACCATGGCGCCATTTTGTTAAGCACTGTATGTTTTAATCACGGCAGCTTGCGAACAGTTTACAAACTTAGTCGTTTCGGAAATGCTTCCACCCTAGGCCCGAAGCTGATGATCATGTCCTTTTGGAGGTCAAATGTCTCGCTCCGTTTCCGCATACGGCCTACAAGAACGACTGTGCTATTATTATATGAATGAATGGTGGATATTCCTTCAGACATCTCCAGAAGAACAGACACCATGCATTCATATAATTCGATGGGCCTAGCTGGGCAATGGATTCACTTTCTTCAGTGGGGGTGCACAACTCCGTCCTACCTCCTAAGGGAATCCCAGAAAGCGAATATGGAGGAAATGGACAGTGACTGTCCAGATAGGTAGCACTCGATGTGAGTGTGGATCGGCTGTGAGGCGACCCGAGATAGTCCGCGCGGTTGCAATGTCGGTGCGTCCCGGATAGCTCAATGATTAACGCACCTGCCTAGTAAGCAGGATATTCTGGGTTCGAATGTCCAATGCACATTTTCACCCGAAGCCGCTGCTTCCGCATTATGCCCCAATGCAGCTGACAGCAGTGATTCTCTCTTTTATTCGTGCAAATAATGGTAATGTACATGTTTCTTTTTAAGGTATCACGATTCCTCTGGCTATTATTAATCTCTACATGAATTGTGAAATGTCTGCCATTATGGTTTCACAAAGTCTGTCCTCTTTGGCACTCCTGGCACACAAATCTCCTTTATCGACACAATGAACAGTCCTCGACACAGCGTCAACACGGTATTCCCAGCCACGCGGTTGGTCTGGACCACACGCTGGGACCTACCCTTCTTACTCCAGCTAATGTTCGGCACCACGTGGTTCCTGGTGAGCCCCGGCTTGCCCAGTCACGCCAACTCCGAACTTACAATATTTTCTGGGCGCCACAGCTCTCCCATTACCTCACATGTTGCAAAGCATTTCTCCATCCGGTAGGTGAAGCCAGAGTGAGTAGTGGTCCCTGGAATGAAGGTCATCAGTTTTTTCCCACTGAATAGAATCTAGGTGGTCTGGAGAGCAGATATATGGGTGTATGGTTCAAAATGACCCACTAGCAGTTTCGAATTGAGTAGGTGTGCCTGTGTTGATGGCAGACAACGCCTGGGACATCATGAAGCATAAAGTTTTGGCCCCATAATACTTTATGCCCATTGAGAAATGGTTTTATGAGTTTTTCTATAAGATCTGTGAGGACCATCATAATGTATCACTTTCAGTGGCGGTAAATACAGAGAGCATACAGCCATCATTTGACTGACATGAATTTCACTGCAAGCAATTGCAGTTCAGTTACCAAGGATAGAGCAGGGGTGTGGTAAGTGTTATTTATATAAGCTCTACCCTTCCATTGACCCTTTATCCAGTTTTGTCATCCTTGCATTGTAGGATATAACCTCGCGGTACAAGAGCATCAGCAAGTTTAAAATGTATTTAGAGTGAACACAAGCACTGGGCCGTTCCTGTACTACTAGTTTCGGTTCCTTCATGTGTTATGAACCCACTGATGTTCCACTGTAGTACAAGGTGCATTCAAATTCTAAGGCCTCCGATTTTTTTTCTTCGGACTGGAAAGAGATAGAAAAATGCCAATTGTTTTAAAATGAGGCCGCGTTCATTGTCAATACGTCCCAGAGATGGCAGCACCGTACGGCAGATGGAATTTTACCGCCAGCGGCGAAAATGAGAACTGTTTTAAATACTTAAAATGGCGACGTTTTCCTTACTTGAACAGTGTGCAATCATTTGTTTTCTGAATTTGCGTGGTGTGAAACCAATTGAAATTTATTGACAGTTGAAGGAGACATGTGGTGATGGAGCTATGGATGTGTCGAAAGTGCGTTCGTGGGTGCGACAGCTTAATGAAGGCAGAACATCGTGTGACAACAAACCGAAACAACCTCGGGCTCGCACAAGCTGGTCTGATGACATGATCGAGAAAGTGGAGAGAATTGTTTTGTGGGATCGCCGAATGACTGTTGAACAGATCGCCTCCAGAGTTGGCATTTCTGTGGGTTGTGTGCACACAATCCCGCATGACGAGCTGAAAATGCGAAAAGTGTCATCCAGGTGGGTGCCACGAATGCTGACGGACGACGACATGGCTGCCCGTGTGGCATGTTGCCAAGCAATGTTGACACACAACGACAGCATGAATGGGACTTTCTTTTCGTCGGTTGTGACAATGGATGAGACGTGGATGCCATTTTTCAATCTAGAAACAAAGCGGCAGTCAGCTCAATGGAAGCACACAGATTCACCGCCACCAAAAAAATTTCGGATAACCGCCAGTGCTGAAAAAATGATGGTGTCCATATTCTGAGACAGCGAGGGCGCAATCCTTACCCATTGCGTTCCAAAGGGCACTACGGTAACAGGTGCATCCTAAGAAAATGTTTTGAAGAACAAATTCCTTCCTGCACTGCAACAAAAACGTCCGGGAAGGGCTGCGCGTGTACTGTTTCACCAAGAGAACTCACCCGCACATCGAGCTAACGTTACGCAACAGTTTCTTCGTGATAACAGCTTTGAAGTGATTCCTCATGCTGCCTACTCACCTGACCTGGCTCCTCGTGACTTTTGGCTTTTTCCAACTATGAAAGACACTCTCCGTGGCCGCACATTCACCAGCCGTGCTGCTGTTGCCTCAGCGATTTTCCAGTGGTCAAAACAGACTCCTAAAGAAGCCTTCGCCGCTGCCATGGAATCATAGCGTCAGCGTTGTGAAAAATGTGTACGTCTGCAGGGCGATTACGTCGAGAAGTAACGCCAGTTTCATCGATTTCGGGTGAATAGCTATTCGAAAAAAAATCGGAGGCCTTAGAACTTGAATGCACCTCGTATGAGAGCAATTTTATCGGTGAGGTTTTCTTTTCATCCTGTCTATCCACCGAGGTGGCAATCCTCTGACGGTTGCAGCTTTTGTCGAGAGGCTAGACGATCACTTTACGTGTACTTCATATTCCATTATCTCCATAGTTGAATGACAATTTAGGACCTATCTTCTTCTGTAGCTGACACTATCCCTTTGGTTTGTTTACCGGAGGTGACTGCGAAGGAACTTTTGTGGTAGATCTGGACAGTTTCCTGGAGTCTACAATGTCGGCAAGCATGACCTTTTCTGATATTCTGGAGCAGCCACTCGAGGGAGCTCAACCTCTGACTATGAAGGCACTCAAGGCTGCCGTGGGCACGGATACAAGCAATTTCTCGCACGAGCAGCCAAAAAGGAGAAGCTAAGCTGCTAAGCCACATCCTGCTGACAGACAAAAGCTAACTCACGTATAAGTAAGGGGCAGTATAAAATAAAAATATTTGAAATATAATTTTTAAATTGCAGCGGATATCGATATCTCTGTACTGCACAACACCTTTGTTATAATTCAAGATGTTGGGTACTTCTGTCTCGATCATATATTCTTTCAGACATTTAGCTGCCTAGAGGATTGTTGCTTGTTAAGATCTAGACGTTTCAACTAATGGAGTCCCATTTCTGAATTGCTTTACAGATTTTACGGTGCCAACAATGCCCTCTACATTCTTTTGAATGTGGAGAGGTGAAACTTTCTCAAAGCTGCACCCATTTCTTTTAACTGTTAAAAACATATTTTGTCTAGCAGCAAATAGCTTGTATTCTGTTACCGTAAACCAAAGCACACTGAATAATCTCTGTGTCACAAGGACTAGCTAAGTGAGCCATTTTGTTGGGTTGGTTGCTGACACCTATCAGTGGTACTCCCATTCCGCTGCGGGTTTTGGATAGTTCCATTCACTGGCTGCTGGCGTTTTTTCCTGTTATCGTAGAAAACAAAGATGTTTCGTATGTTCAGTTAACAAGCATTCCGTCTTTGTTTTCCCTGTTTAACGACATGAAAATTTTTTCTGAGAATGCTGTGAATAATTTTAGTTATATGGAATTCCTTGTCTTGGCTCTTGTTTGTAATGGCACAAACTTATATATTTACACATAATACACAGAAAGAAATTAACTTTCGCACTTTATATGTAAGTACATAAGAGGGGGTAGTTGTGGGGGAGGAGACCAGACAGCGAGGTCATCGGTGTCATCGGATTAGGGAAGGAAGGGGAAGGAAGTCGATCGTGCCCTTTCAAAGGAACCATCCGGGCATTTGCCTGGAGCGATTTAAGTAAATCACGAAAAACCTTAATCAGGATGGCCGGACGCAGATTCAACCGTCGTCCTCCGGAATGCGAGTCCAGTGTGATAACCACTGCGCCACCTCGCTCGGTGAGTACATAAGAACCAGTAGCTGTGCAGACATGTAAGACATTTGGTATCGAAGATGCTAAATTTCTTTCTCAGTCACATTGTAGACTTATGACATCTGCTGAAGTGTTGCGTGATTGGTTAACAGAATCATCCCATGAACTTGTGGCGCTTAGCGGTGACTCACTTAATTATTTAGGTAAATGTAGGGAATATATATTTCACAATCTGTCAAAAGACTTTTGCTTCTTAGGTTTGTTCAGAAAAAGTGCAAAATAAATGATATGATTAATGCAAGGAAAGATTTGTGATGTAAACTCGCACTAAACGATTAGTTGAAAACAGTTACAGCAAAAATCTTTTTGTTTTTTTTTTTAAAATGTAGTGTAGCGCTCTCATTTCTTGGAAATAATTGTATAGTAGAAAATGTAATCAAAATGCTTCGAAATAAGGACTGTTATAAATCGCTGGTTCAAGGAGCAATGTTGCACGCAGTTTGTTCTGACATATTCTTATGTGATCTAGAAGTATATTTTCTAGAAGAGAGGAATTCTGTTAAATTAATAAAAACATGAAATGTTTATTCCAAATAATAATTTAGGTCAAAATTATACAAAATTGTACAGAAGTGTCTTTGTAATCGTACTGTTATCGTATTTTTAATTAATTATATCCTTTCACACCGGATGGTCGTAAATCCACTCCATTCCACTTCACCTATAGTTTTTGGCTTAGACCTAGTAAACTCACCTTTTTCATCAAATGTTCAAGTCAAATTTTCATGTTCATTCACAAACATTTCATGCACTTTCAGTCTGACAAAGATAACTTTTAACAAAACAGTGCAGGGAGCAACTACAATATTTGTTATCTCTGTCAGACTGAAAGCGCATGAAATGTTTGTGAACGAACATGAAAATTTGACTTGAACATTTGATGAAAAAGGGAGTTTACTAGGTCTAAGCCAAAAACTATAGGTGAAGTGGAATGGAGTGGATTACGACCATCCGGTGTGAAAGGTTATAATTAATTAAATGTAATCAACGCAAAGAAAAATTGGAACTGAGAAAAACTGGATTCAAACATAACTTAATTAGCAGTAAAATTTACTTTATTTTACCTAACTGCATTCTGGAATAGAGAGCTCCCCTTCCATGCGATTGTTGGTAGAGTAACTGTTTGGTGCGACAGATATTTGATTGCAGTGATATTTGAATATACGTTTTTTACAAGTTAATGGATGTAAGAGGTCCATGACTAAGGAATTTATTGCTAGCGCACTCGAGCAGATGTAATTTTGATGGACTGCTCACGCTCTGCCTGCGATATGTAAGCTATAAGAGAATCTCAGACCAGAGAGCAGTGTTGGCTGCAGTAAGAGCAGTAGTGGTAGGGGTAAGTAGTAGCTGGCAGTCGGGTGTATGGAGTTGGCGGGGCCGGTCGTGGGGAGCGATGGCGGTGCATGAGTGATGTAATATAAGGTAAAAGCAACCGCGCGCATATGTAGTTTGTTACAACAAAATTTGTACTATTGTTATATCAAGTCCCACGTAAATGTTACAAAAAATCTTTTAATAATAATAATCCTTTTTCCGTAAAATTAGCTTTTTGACCATTCATCTGAATTTAAAGAATTTACTAAATTCTGCAATCCATGGTCGTGCCGATTATCTAAAGAACAATCAGTCGTTTCCTTTTATACATGACAAATCTAGCGGCCAGCATTGCACTAGGCTGTGCCAGAAAAAAATCTTATAGGAGCAGATATATACGCGTTATTTGGCGACTTAATTGAGGTAAGAATTTTCAATTTATTCAGAATGATCTTTCAGGGCCATGACGCAGCACTGCTGTCGTCCAAAATTTACCATTTTAATTCACAGTCAATTATTGAAAGGTTATAGGTGAGCCACAATTTTATTGAGACGCTAGTCACGTTATTATTGCGAGGTTACGGAATAATAAACTGTTGGGAGGTTACACTGAATGTGAGTGTTACATATATATATATATATAGTGAGAGAAGTTTGGAGAATTAAAAAATTGAATCGGAAAAGCTTTGCGTGATCCGTATGGGTCCAATCGCACATAATATACACTCCTGGAAATTGAAATAAGAACACCGTGAATTCATTGTCCCAGGAAGGGGAAACTTTATTGACACATTCCTGGGGTCAGATACATCACATGATCACACTGACAGAACCACAGGCACATAGACACAGGCAACAGAGCATGCACAATGTCGGCACTAGTACAGTGTATATCCACCTTTCGCAGCAATGCAGGCTGCTATTCTCCCATGGAGACGATCGTAGAGATGCTGGATGTAGTCCTGTGGAACGGCTTGCCATGCCATTTCCACCTGGCGCCTCAGTTGGACCAGCGTTCGTGCTGGACGTGCAGACCGCGTGAGACGACGCTTCATCCAGTCCCAAACATGCTCAATGGGGGACAGATCCGGAGATCTTGCTGGCCAGGGTAGTTGACTTACACCTTCTAGAGCACGTTGGGTGGCACGGGATACATGCGGACGTGCATTGTCCTGTTGGAACAGCAAGTTCCCTTGCCGGTCTAGGAATGGTAGAACGATGGGTTCGATGACGGTTTGGATGTACCGTGCACTATTCAGTGTCCCCTCGACGATCACCAGTGGTGTACGGCCAGTGTAGGAGATCGCTCCCCACACCATGATGCCGGGTGTTGGCCCTGTGTGCCTCGGTCGTATGCAGTCATGATTGTGGCGCTCACCTGCACGGCGCCAAACACGCATACGACCATCATTGGCACCAAGGCAGAAGCGACTCTCATTGCTGAAGGCGACACGTCTCCATTCGTCCCTCCATTCACGCCTGTCGCGACACCACTGGAGGCGGGCTGCACGATGTTGGGGCGTGAGCGGAAGACGGCCTAACGGTGTGCGGGACCGTAGCCCAGCTTCATGGAGACGGTTGCGAATGGTCCTCGCCGATACCCCAGGAGCAACAGTGTCCCTAATTTGCTGGGAAGTGGCGGTGCGGTCCCCTACGGCACTGCATAGGATCCTACGGTCTTGGCGTGCATCCGTGCGTCGCTGCGGTCCGGTCCCAGGTCGACGGGCACGTGCACCTTCCGCCGACCACTGGCGACAACATCGATGTACTGTGGAGACCTCACGCCCCACGTGTTGAGCAATTCGGCGGTACGTCCACCCGGCCTCCCGCATGCCCACTATACGCCTTCGCTCAAAGTCCGTCAACTGCACATACGGTTCACGTCCACGCTGTCGCGGCATGCTACCAGTGTTAAAGACTGCGATGGAGCTCCGTATGCCACGGCAAAGTGGCTGACACTGACGGCGGCGGTGCACAAATGCTGCGCAGCTAGCGCCATTCGACGGCCAACACCGCGGTTCCTGGTGTGTTCGCTGTGCCGTGCGTGTGATCATTGCTTGTACAGCCCTCTCGCAGTGTCCGGAGCAAGTATGGTGGGTCTGACACACCGGTGTCAATGTGTTCTTTTTTCCATTTCCAGGAGTGTATATATATATATGTTGGGAGTTTACACGTGTCGACAACCGGCCAGGATCGTATTTTTGTGAATTTCTGAGAAGTAGTCAGTTATATATCTGCTCTTATTTACCTAATGTTAAACGTACTTTGCATCTTGCGCAGCGCATTTATTAATTTGTCACTCCTTCTTTCACAGATCATCGGCAATTTACTGCTCTTTGTTGTTATTATGTTTGTTCCATTTTCGCTTTGTCTTTGTTTGATTTTGTGCCTACCTTTGACTTGCGAAAATGCCGCGGAAAACTGCTAACAGTACATCGCATGCGTAATGAGTGAAAAATCAGACTTGAATAATTTGACTGAACACTAGCGACACTCAGTGTCATAAGGATAATCCTCCAAATACAGATAGTCAGTGCGTGCCGACCACCAGTAATGATTTTATTTCAAATGATGAACAAACACATTCAATTATGTCCACACTAAATTTAACGACGTGCCATTCCGCTACAATGAACGCTGCCCAGTTTGTATATAACTGATTTGCAAAATTTACACAGTGAACAGATAAATGTTTCTAACGAAGCCGAACAATGTACTCTAAATATGTCCGATGTATTGACCAATAGTGCACATCCAATTATCAAACCTTTTCATGAATCAGACAATGACCAAATGGTTAGACAAAACGTGACAAATGCAAATACACCATCACACAGCACAGTGAATAGAGTCGGTAGTTTTGGCATGGATCAAGTTGTGGCGTTATTGCTACAGCTTAATGAATCGAATAAACAACTTAATGAAAATCTCAAACTGTCGAATGAAAAACAAGATAATAGTTATAAATAACTTAATGAAAATCTCAAACAGTTGAATGAAAAACACAACCTTAATGAATCGAAGTCCGCAGCTCGTGGTCGTGCGGTAGCGTTCTCGCTTCCCGCGCCCGGGTTCCCGGGTTCGATTCCCGGCGGGGTCAGGGATTTTCTCTGCCTCGTGATGACTGGGTTTTGTGTGATGTCCTTAGGTTAGTTAGGTTTAAGTAGTTCTAAGTTCTAGGGGACTGATGACCATAGATGTTAAGTCCCATAGTGCTCAGAGCGAATTGAACCATTTTTGAATGAATCGAACAAACAACTTAGTGAACAGATTAGCCGTTGCCGTGCAATGCCATGATACTAATGAACAATTACGTGAGGAAATTAAGACTTGTCCTAGGTACAGTATTGAAGAAATTATATCTGTTGCACAAGATTTACGTAATACACATGCAGCCACAACAAAATTACTTAAAGATGAAATTAGTGCAGTTGCTAAACAATGTTCAGAAAACGCAACACAGTTACGCAACGAGTTTAAATTAATGTCAGCAGAACTTTCACGCACTCTGGATGCGAAAGTCGGCAAGAAATTTGAACAACAGAACAGCCAAATTGACGAACGTTTTAATGACCACCTGCAAAACAGTGAAACGTGTTACCGTAAACTCATACAGAAACAGGGCAAAGTAAAGAAACAAGTCATGGAAACAATTACTGCACTGAGACAGGAAGACAAGCGTAAGTTATTTACGAAAACAAAAACATACGTAGACACCAACATTGTTACAGGATCAGACGAAATCATTAATATCAAACAGTTGAACACTGAATTGCATGGTGAAATATCCGATCTAAAAGCAAAAACAGACAGTAATATTCAGACTTTGGAAAATAAATACTCAATAGACTTTCAGACAGTGACCAGCAGACTTGAACAATTGGAATTAATACAGGATCCTGAAGCCATTAAAGCAGACGTTAAGAAATTAAACAAAACCACACGTAAAATGCAAAAACAAATTAATGCTAGTGACACTAAAAATGACGATCAGGTAAAAGCACTGTCGGAAAAATTTGATGAATTGGCCAGTCGTATGGACGTTACCCAAAATAATAATGACACCAAATCAGACGAAACGTCACCAGTTTCGTTCAGTGAAACACCCGAATTCCAAAACTTACAGCACACAATCAGTGAGATAGGTTCGTCCAACAATACATTGCGTAGAAAATTGTCATGCTTACAGCAAGAAGTGACAGAAATGAAAAATGTTTCAGCCTCTGACACGTCACAGCATATGCCACATCCTGAACATTTGCCACACTCACACAGCCAGTATAATTTAGGTAATTTACAGAGAGTACGTGACTTAGATTCTGAACAGACACAGATTAGATTAGATTAATACTTATTCCATAGATCATGAATACGACACTTCGTAATGATATGGAACGTGTCAGGTTAATAAAAGATGTCTGTACAAGATATTCCATTACACAAAATATTGAATAACACTAATGTTTAAGTTGTTTTCTTTTTTTCCCCCTTAATTTATATCTAAAAATTCAGCCAATGAGTAGAAGGAGTTGTCATCTAGAAATTCTTTTAATTTATTTTTAAATGTTAGTTGGCTATCTGTCAGGCTTTTGATGCTGTTTGGTAGGTGACCAAAGACTTTTGTGGCAGCATAATTTACCCCTTTCTGTGCCAAAGTCAGATTTAACCCTGCACAGTGAAGATCATCCTTTCTCCTGGTGTTATAGCTATGCACACTGCTATTACTTTTGAACTGGGTTGGATTATTAACAACAAATTTCATAAGTGAATATATATACTGTGAGGTTACTGCGAGGATCCCTAGATCCTTAAATATATGTCTGCAGGATGACCGTGGGTGGGCTCCAGCAATTATTCTGATTACACGTTTTTGAGCAATGAATACTTTTCTGCTCAACGATGAATTACCCCAGAATATGATTCCATACGAAAGCAATGAATGAAAGTAGGCATAGTAAGCTAATTTACTGAGATTCTTATCACCAAAATTTGCAATAACCCTAATAGCATACGTAGCTGAACTCAGACGTTTCAGCAGACCATCAGTGTGTTGCCTCCAGTTTAACACCTCATCAATGGACACACCTAAAAATTTTGAAAATTCTACCTTAGCTACAGACTTCTGTTCAAAGCCTATATTTATTACTGGAGTGGTGACATTTACTGTATGGAACTGTATATACTGTGTTTTATCAAAGTTTAAAGAGAGTCCATTTGCTGAGAACCACTTAATAATTTTGTGAAAGACATCATTTACAATTACATCACTTAGTTCTTGGTTTTTGGATGTTATTACTATACTTGTATCATCAGCAAAAAGAACTAACTTCGCATCTTCATCAATGTGGAATGGTAAGTCATTAATGTATATCAAGAACAGTAAAGGACCTAATACCGAACCCTGCAGGACCCCGTACTTGATAGTCCCCCAGTTTGAGGAATCAGCTGTTGTTTTAACATTACATGAACCACTTATTTCAACTTTCTGCATTCTTCCAGTTAAGTATGAATTAAATCATTTGTGCACTGCCCCCCTCAAACCATAATGATTTAGCTTATCTAAAAGAATTCCATGATTTACACAATCAAAGGCCTTTGTGAGATCACAAAAAATACCAATGGCTGATATCCGGTTATGCAGAGAATTTAATATTTGATCAGTGAAAGCGTATATAGCATTTTCTGTTGAAAAGCCTTTCTGAAAACCAAACTGACATTTTGTTAGTAATTTATTTTTACAAATATAAGAGGCTACTCTTGAGTACATTACTTTCTCAAAATTTTTTGATAGAGCTGTCAGAAGAGAGATTGGGCGGTAGTTGTTGACATCCGACGTATCCCCCTTTTTTGCAATGGTTTTACAATGGCATATTTCAGTCTGTCGGGGAAAACACCCTGCTCCAAAGAATTGATCCCAGATTGACCTCTTCTTTAAACAGCGAGTCAGCCTCAGCAAGTTCGTGGATTTCGTCAGCGGTTTCCTCAACATCCTCCATAACATCTTCTTCACTGTCTTCATATAAAAAGTTTGGCTAGTTTTCACAGTTGACTACAATACATTTCTTGCAAATTGAAGAACATTTCAAAACCGGCTTTTCTGCAGGAGCACGCTCCGCCACAGTTCAGCTTGCATGAACATGAAACAATGTGAAGTGCTTCAGGTGCTGGATCTTGGCTCATTATAACGGTAATGGACCGTGATCACTGTGATTCCAGCCCCATTTCTCAGGAGGCTTCCAGTTTCCCATGCAACTCTGGACTTGTTGGTAAGTCCGCAACGAATGATGTTGTGCAGCATCTTGTGTAGGTGGCAACCGTGCAAGATTCAGTTTGCTTTTTGTGGCAGACTTGGCGAATAGCTGGCACCGCAAATGGTCTAGTGTGTGGGAACTGCTGACACCTCCACTATACAATGCGATAGTAACCTGTTCTCCTGCAGTTATTATTTCTTCACGGGTAGCATGTGGTTTATTGAACGTGCAAAGCGATGAGGTTAGGTGTTCATTTTTCGCAACAATATTGCAGTACTTAATATTTCCTTGACCAAAAAACGCGGATGTTGTATCACATCCGCTAAAGGCGTGAGTCAACAAAATATATTCACTGTCAGTCTTGTAATATGCAGTGGAAAACCACTTGTCTTCTGCATTTCCTCTTCCTCGCTTTAACAAAAATAAGTTTTCAATGCCTTGCCCAAAACCGGTCATGAGCACAAGCAGATCAACATCTTCTCCTACAATGACAACACTTCCAAAATCTCTGGTTCTTGAAATGGCAGATGTTACAATCTTAACGTCAGCATCTTCTTGTGCCTGGTGCACTTCAATGCTACACTCCAGAAATTCCTTTTTAAGAAGTGTGATCAAACGCATCTTGTTTCGTTCGTTGTACAAGAACTTGTCCTGAGGGACTTGTTTCACCATCTCTGATTCAACCACAACGTCAACCGAAGAATGTTTTTGGGGCCTACAAATCCTCTCAGCACTCTTTGTGCTACATTTGTCTCCCTCACTTGGATACCCATCAAATACAGTAGAAAATTGAGATCCAAAATGACGTTGCAGGTAAGAAACATAGCTTTGGGCTATTGACTTGAAGCAAACATTTCGAGTCCAAGTCATTTTGTGGATAAGGTACCCTCCAGCAGTGACAAAAAATTTACTCGGTCCACCTGACTTCACATCTTGCACTGGAACGAAGGCATTGTAGAATGAAGATTTTGTTCCTAATAGCTGTCAGCGGGCTGTGAACAATCACCAGAGATAATCGCCTTCCGCCCGCCAAAGAATAAATACGCTTTTGTCCGCTAAAGAACAATTCCTACATACTTTTTCTGACAACTGATCATGAACGTCAATCAACAGTGGAAAATGTACGGCATCTGCATGCAATCGTATGACATATTGTAACACAAATAAACTTCACGCAGTCCGACGTGGATGTGTTCGTAGTTACTGAATATGATGCTGTTTGTCCTGGCCCTGCTGCAGAGTGAGATGGTGAATTCCAATGAATAACATGATGAGTAACATGTTTATACTACACAAATAGTAACTGAAAGAACAGTGTTAAAAAATTAGGTAACTTGCCACTTTGCTCGAAATTTGAAAAATTGGTATTTTTTGACGCGCTTTAGTGCCTTAGATACTGGGAGTAGAAAAAATGGTAAGAATCAGATTTGTAGAGAATTTGTGCTTTTTAAAAAAGCAAATAGACGTCAAAGCGATAGGAGCAAATGAAACAGATATTTTGAAGTTTTTTTACTGCTGAAAGTTTTCTCAAGAGAAACTTTGTTGGAAAAACTTGGTTTTCTAACCTTTCCAACAATATGAACGAGTTAAAAAAAATAAAATCTTCTACCCCACCTTTTGCAAGGTACAGGCTTTTTTTCTGACAGTCTCACTGTTTCGCCGCTCTCACTCTGACACCAACAACTGGTTATTATGTATTCCTGACGAGCTTGTTAACAAATTAGTTTGGTATACTCATTTAAGTTACGCACATTATGGAGTCAGAAAATGTTTTCTTATACTGAGACAGAACTGTTATTTTGCCAACATGGAGAAACGTATTCGACGAGTTTTAGCGTCATGTAAAATCTGCCAGAAAGCTAAATCAGGCACGACTTCACATATTCCTCCGTTACATCCCATTGTACCGATTAAGTTGAGACATATGCCCACTGTAGACATTTTTGGACCGACTCCCAGATCTAATACAGGTTTTTCCTACATCTTTGTCGCTGTTGAACTCACTTCGAAATTTGTTACCTTCACTCCATTACGCAAAGCTACTGCTAAATCTATTTCGAATGCATTTGTGAAACATTTTCTATTTCATGTACGGCATGTATTGAAAGTAATTTCCGACAATGGACCACAATTTCGATCTGTAATATGGACACGTATGTTATGAGCTAGAAACATTTCTCCGATCTATATATCCAGGTATCACGCTTCTTCGAACCCTTCTGAAAGATTGATGAAAGAAATTGGTAAACTATGTAGAATATATGTCGCATAGTATAATGACTGAATGTTTTGGGAAAGACAGCTAGAGAGCACACATATTAAGAACACGTTTCACTACCTGTTAATTCGAAGTTTACTACTTTTCAGCGTAATACACATTTGTTCTTTCAGCTCAATAATCCACTTTGTATTTTTTACAGGAGAAGCTTTTCATGATATTACTATGCTATAAGCACTTAATTATTAAACCTGTTCAAGTACTTGGATTTATTTTTTACCCAGTTGTCTTTATCATTCATGAATGTGAGCACATATACTCTACTTGTTTGATAACTTTGCTACAGCTGACTCATGACGAATGATGTTAATAATCCTTATTTCCAGCACTAAGTCAACAGCAAATATTTTCATGCCTCAGCAATTGACTATCGATCCCAATGCAATGCATTGCTAATACGCACAAAAAAATTATTACTAGTCCCAACTATTACCAGTATCATATATAAACACTAGCAGCTTAATACTACACACAATAACTCCTGTTTTGAATGATGACTTCTGAATAATGGATAATAAATGCTTTGTAAATAGTCAATGAGGGCCAATAATTTCTGTAATAAGATGACTTATGAATAATATTTTGTAATACTCCATACTTACTACATGAATGTTTTGTAACTAACCAACGAGTGCCAATAATTACTGTAATAAGATGACTTATGAATGATGTTTTGTAATACTGCATAAATGCTATGTCAATAATTACTGTAATGAGATTACTTATGAATAATGTTCTCTAATACTCCATACATACTACTTAAATGTTTAGTAACTGGTCAATGAATGCCAATGATTACTGCAATGAGATGACTTATGAATGATGTTTTGTAGTACCTCATACATACTACATAAATGTTTTGTAACTGGCCAATGAATGCCAATGATTACTGCAATGTGATGACTTAAGAACGATGTTATGTAATACTCCATACATGCTACATAAACGCTTTGTAACTAGCCAATGAGTGCCAATAATTATTCAAATCGGTTTATACACTAATGTAATTCTGAATGTTGACTAGCATAAGACTTAATGTCCTTCACCTTCTGATCTAATTACCATCAATTACTGCTATATCCGTATGTCCTGTCCATACTCATGATCATAGAGCACTATATTTGTTTTTCGATCTAATTCTACGTTGATTTAAGAGTATGTATTCTACCAGAATGTGGTGTTGACATCAAGCTGTCCACCACTCAGATCGAAAGAGATATCATTATGGTCCTACTGTTTAATGTACGTAATGTACTACCAAAATGATAACATACAATATTAATACAACGTTTCAGTGTATTGGCTACACTGATAAATACTTCAGCGAAGAGAACTTCAGATTGTCTCACTTGGTGTTGTGTTTCTCAAGAAAAATATGGACTTCCAGTGCAGCTATATGCAACCCACTGTGCTACAACCATGATGCTATCTTCCCATTCCTTTCCTACTTCTTATAAAATGTTAAAGACTTTTACAGCGTGTATGCACTTTATCTCATCACTTAATGTGATCAGTTCATGTAAAGATGCTAAAGAATTATACAGTGCATGTGCACTTTATGTCATTTCTTAATATGTTCTGTTCCCATTGCGTATGAACTTTATGTCATTTCTTAATATGCTCTGTACTCAGTGCGTGTGCACACTATTTCATTTCTTAATATGTTCTGTAGTCACTGCGTGTACACTTTGTCCTTTTTAATATGTTCTGTACTCAGTGTGTGTGCACTCTGTTTCATTTCTAAGTACATTCTGTAATTATATTACTTTTCAATAATGTTATATATATATATGCATATGTGTAGACTTAGTTAACTAAATAGATAATAGAAAAATTTGTTGCTCATGGCAAGTCCAATTGACTCACCATCGCTGCCAAATTTTTATCCCTCCAGTGGAGGGTTATGTAAGAGGTCTATGACTAAGGAATTTATTGCTAGCGCACTCGAGCAGATGTAATTTCGATGGATTGCTCACGCGCTGCCTGCGATATGTAAGCTATAAGAGAATCTCAGACCAGAGAGCAGTGTTGGCTGCACTAAGAGCAGTAGTGGTAGAAGTAAGTAGTAGCTGGCAGTCGGGTGTATGGAATTGGCGGGGCCGGTCGTGGGGAGCGATGGCGGTGCATGAGTGATGTAATATAAGGTAAAAGCAACCGCGCGCATATGTAGTTTGTTACAACAAAATTTGTACTATTGTTATATCAAGTCCCATGTAAATGTTACAAAAAATCTTTTAATAATAATAATCCTTTTTCCGTAAAATTAGCTTTTTGACCATTCATCTGAATTTAAAGAATTTACTAAATTCTGCAATCCATGGTCGTCCCGATTATCTAAAGAACAATCAGTCGTTTCCTTTTATACATGACAAATCTACCGGCCAGCATTGCACTAGGCTGTGCCAGAAAAAATTCTTATAGGAGCAGATATATATGCGTTATCTGGCGACTTAATTGAGGTAAGAATTTTCAATTTATTCAGAATGATCTTTCAGGGCCATGACGCAGCACTGCTGTCGTCCAAAATTTACCATTTAAATTCACAGTCAATTACTGAAAGGTTATAGGTGAGCCACAATTTTATTTAGAGGTTAGTCAAGTTATTATTGCGAGGTTAGGGAATAATAAACTGTTGGGAGGTTACATGGATTTTGTGGACTACTGGCTTGCTTTTTTAAATGAGGAGTTATTCAAAGAAAGCAACCATCAAAAGAAACAGACAAAACGGAAGTAATATTATGGTAGACATTGTATCGAACAAACAGATAATTTTGTGCAGTTTTTTCATTTGTGAAGCAACTGTTAATTTCAAGAGACAAATGCTTGGTTGTGAAATATGTATTTACTCACAGTAAACGTCGACAAACCGTCACATGGGTGGTTGGTTAAGTGGATATCATTATGATATGCAACAAAAACATTACTCATCAAAACTTTATAGTTTATTCATCTGCTTATGTTATGTTAAATGAGTAAGTAATTGATTATTTTGTATCCTTATAAACTGGTTTTTTGTTTGGAACTACAAAATTTTACAAACTGACTTCTTAGATAATCTCACTTCCAGAAACTAGAGTGAGCGCATGAAAATATTTGCTAAACAATTTATTAGTCAGTCATCGTAAGAAACTGTTTGTGACATTGTTATTGATCTCAAAAAATCTGTAATGAAAGTACTGCTGCTATTTAAAAATTATATTTCAAATATTTTTATTTTATACTGCCCCTTACTTAAACGTGAGTTAGCTTTTGTCGGTCAGCAGGACATGGCTCAGCAGCTTAGCTTCTCCTTCTTGGCTGCTCGTGCGAGAAATTGCTTATATCCGTGCCCACGGCAGCCTTGAGTGCCTTCATCGTCAGAAGTTGAGCTCCCTCGAGTGGCTTTATCTCCACTGGCATTCCATTGGAGCATACTTGATAAATTCAGGCCAAGCTTTTGGAACCGTCCAACCACATGTAATAACACAACGACCCTCACTGGCTAATTTTGGAACTAAATTTATCTTAGTTGATAAAATAGCATAATTACAATGCTACCTAGAATCGACTTACGAAATATATTTCATTCACTGCTATTGTCTTTAAAAATCATTATGATTTATGGTTTAATTCAGGTATATTTCGTACCTTATTAACATTAACAGTTTTTGTAACATACGTTTGAAACTTTCCTTTCGTCACATCAGTACAAAGAAAGTAAAGGATCGGACACGTAGCGAAGCGAATGAATGCTTCGTAGACCAGGGCGACTTAATGGAAGGTGAGAATGAAGTAATAAAAACATGCACGAATAACGTGGTGACTGCGATTTCAAATATTTGTCAAAGGGTGGCAGACAATACAGGACTAAAGATATAATTTGAAAAAAAAAAAAAACAGATTTCATGACAGATATCAGTGATGTTCCACTGTGTTCAATACACACGGCACGTAATACACGAGTAAAACCCTTGACGGCAAATCTGTGATACAAGTCATACGACTCACAAGAATTTTGGCGAACGGTTATAGGAATCTACAAAATAAAAAAGAAAAGTTATTTTTTGATAATGAGAAATGCGGAATTAGAACGGGGATGAATACTGTTATGTGCTAAACACCAGGAAGCTGCTAGCTGCTCTGCCGAGTGAGGCCGGCTGTGTGGCCGATCGGTTCTAGGAGCTTCAGTCTGCAACCGCGCGACCGCTACGGGTGCAGGTTCGAATCCTGCCTCGGGCATGGATGTGTGTGATGTCCTTAGATTAGTTTGGTTTAAGTAGTTTTAAGTTCTAGGGGACTGATGACCTTAGATGTTAAGTCCCAGAGTGCTCAGAGCCATTTGAACCATTTGAAGAGTGAGTTTCAGAATACGGAAGTCATATCAAGAGATGTTGCCAGGGAAACATGTATAATGAAATCAGTCATCATTCAGATACTATTCCAGTGAAAATTTCATCTGGATATTGTCTTTTCTTTTTTTAGGCCTAGGCTATTTTTATTCCTTGTTTCTTAAAAATATTGTCAATTTGTGTATGAGCTTGTGGTACACACAAGACAAGACAAAGGACAATAGCAGCGTAGCATCGACACAAGATCAGTTTTTTCCCAGCATCCACAAAGATGTTTCTCAGTTTCCTAGATTCCTTTCGTAACTTTTAGGAAATGGTATAAATAGATTAATTTACGCAGTGCAAGACTTTAGCGCTTACCATTTAGGCAATATTCTGTAAATATGTTTGACACACGCCATAAGAACTTCACTTGTTCTACATTATCTTTCTCAGTTGTATTTCTTGGTGAACTGCTGTGCTTCTGTTTATTTTCCTTATGACAAAATCTCGTGCAATCGGCTAACGTTCAAAAGTTCATCTGCCTTTCTTTTACCCATGACAGACTCACTAACACTGCACAGGGTATAGTATGTCACAGATGCACAGAAATAGTGTAAGGCGCATCGTTCTTTCTATCGATAATATTCACAGGTGGTTCGTCTAACGGCAGTTAATGTTGAATTTCTTTATTGGCCTGGCGATTACAGCACTTACCTTTAAATTCTTTTAAGTAGCTAACAACTCCGTGTCAAGAAGAAGAATTTCAAAGAATAATTTTATTGTTCTATTCAGTTCAAAGTGGCGTAATCCATTGGCTAGAAGCTGCAAAAACTACTCGTGGTTTTATTGTTACAAGAATAAATATGCTCTACGTATATACATAGGATTGTATCAAACAAGCCCAAAAAGAAAAAAATTTCAAATGTATGTGAAATCTTATGGGACTTAATGTCTCTAAGCTTACACACAACTTAACCTAAATTATCCTAATGGTAAACACACAACCATGCCCGAGGGAGGGCTCGAACCTCCGTCGGGACCAGCCGCACAGTCCATGACTGCAGCGCCCGAGACCGCTCGGCTAATCCCGCGTGGCAAACAAGCAGAGGACAAAGTATATTCAGCTGATTTTACACTATATTAACATCTCGAAATTATCGTCGCACGATTTTAGCATTAATGTAAAGCAGCAGCACCCACGGCCCAGTACACAACATTATTTCGTTCCATATGTCACTAATTTTCCACTTTTGTATGATGTGCAGAGTTATGTCTCTTATCGTAATGGAGAAAAAACGGTTTATTTTTCGACATGAGCATTTCATGCTTTCTACAGCGTTATTACATTGCTTAATAAAAATAAGAAGAATAAAAAATGAAGCACCGAGAAAGGAGGAATAAGTGGTTGAGTGGGTATGTGATGTTATTTCAGACACTATAAAATTAGGACAAATTTACAAGGAACTTGGTAGTGCGAGCCCATTTCTCTGCACAACATTGCACCCACTCTGGTCTTGGTGTATCCTCTGATTCAGCTGGTAAGAGTGTCATAAAATCGCATCCTTTACCGCGACAGGCTGTCCTAGAAACGTTGCAACTAGCCCTTGATATCATCAATACTGAGACTGGAATGGAGCTGACTTACGACCTGATTTCACACATATTCTGTTGGGAACTGATCTGGGGATCATGCTAGCTATAGCAGTACCTCAACATCACGCTGAGAGTTCTTAGAGACAAATGTTATCTGTTATCAAGCATTGTCCTGTTGAAAAAAGGTACCACGACACCCTCACACGAGAGGTGACACGTAAGGACCCAGGATGTCCGCGAATTACACTCTAAAAAGACGCCAGAGGTTACATCACTGTGCTCCTTGAAAATACTGGAAAACTGGGACCTGTCCCACGTCGCCGCCGTACTAACAGATAACTGTCATGCAAGTTAGTGCGGAACCGCTATTCATCGCTGAACACAGCGTGTCGCCATTCATCAACATTCGGTGTTTTCCGGTCAAAGCACCACTTGAAACGCAGCAGTCTGTGTTGTGGTGTTAACGGCACTCTGTGCATGGGAAGTTGATTCCCTAGACCGACTATTGCTACCCTACGAGCAATGGTAAGGGATATATTGTGTTCTAAAACTATGATTTATCTGGAAGAGAAGAGTCTATTGACACAGTCAACACGGGTTTAGAAAACACCGTTCTTGTGAAACACAATTAGCTCTTTACTCACACCAAGTGCTGAGTGTTATTGACAAGGGATTTCAAATTCATTTAGTATGTCTAGATTTCCAGGAGGCTTTTGACACTGTATCTGACAAGCGGCTGGTATTGAAATTGTGTGCCTATGAAATATCGTTTTAGTTATGTGACTGGATTCGTGATTTCCTGTCAGAGAGGTTCGTAGTAACTGACGGAAAGTTTATCGAGTAAAACATACGTGATTTCTGGCGTTCCCAAATGTAGTGGTATAGGTCCTTTGCTATTCCTTATCTACACAAACGATTTAGGAGGCAATCAGAGCAGCCGTCTTAGATTGTTTGCAGATGACGCTGTCGTTTATCGACCAGTCAGGTCATCAGAAAATCAAAACAAATTGCAGAACGATTGAGAAAAAGTATCTGTATGGTGAGAAAATTGGAAATTGACCCTAAATAATGAAAAGTGGGTCTTCCACTTGAGTACTAAGAGGAATCCGTTATACTTCGGTTATACGATGTGTCAGTCAAATCTAAAGGCCGTAAAGGCAACTAAACACCTAGGAATTACTATTGCGAGCAACTTAAATGGGAAGGAACACATTTAAAATATTGTGGGGAAGGCGAACCAAAGGCTGCGATTTACTGGCAGAACAGAAAATGCAACAGATCTACTAAAGAGACTGCCGACACTACGCTTGTCCGTCCTCTTTTGGAGTATCGCTGCGCGGTGTCGAATCCTTACCAGATAGGATTAATGGAGTACACCGAGAAAGTTCAAAGAAGAGCAGCACGTTTTGTGTGTGAAAGAGCGTCACGGAAATGAAACAGGATTTGGGGTGAACATCATTAAAACAAATGCGTTTCTTCTTGCGGCTGGATCTTCTCACGAAGTTTAAGTTACCAACTTTTCCTATGTATGCGACAATATTTTGTTGACGCCGACCTACACAGGAAAAAACGATCATCATAATAAAACAAGGGAAATCAGAGCTCACACAAGAAGATATAAGCGTTAATTTTTTCATTTTTTTCGTGTGCTCTGCGAGATTGGAATAATAGAGAATTATTTAGAACGTGGTTCGATGAGCCCTCTGTCAGGCATTAACGTGTGATTTGCAGGGTATGTTGATGAAGAAGGAGTTACGATGTACTTATGAAGAGTTACGATGTGCTTCGTGCAAAATAAGGCGATCTTCGTACATGGTAGTCAAACGTAGTCGACCAGAACCATGACGGATCCTTCTCATTTCCATACAGGGCTTCCACCAGTTAACAATTTGTGCACTAGCTCGGTTTATTTGTTAAAGCTGAAAAAGTATTTCAGCCGGCCGATGTGGCCGAGCGGTTCTAGGCGCTTCAGTCCGAAACCGCGCTGCTACTACGGTCGCAGATTAGAATCCTGCCTCGAGCATGGATGTGTGTGATATCCTTAGGTTAGTTAGGTTTAAGTAGTTTTAAGTCTAGGGGACTGATGACCTCAGATGCTAAGTCCCATAGTGCTCAGAGCCATTTGAACCAAAAAGTATTTCAAACACTTTCCGCCAGTAAGATTTTGCGAACAGCAAAAAAGCATGCAAAAGGTGAAATCAAAATGAATACTTTCGCTGTGTGATAGTGATGGTAACGTCGTCAACAACAGCCCCATTAAATCAAAGTCACTGAACACGGCTTTCTGTAACTCTTTCATCAAAGAAGAAGTAGTATATTCCAGAATTCAAATCAAGAACAGCTGTCATTATGAGTAGATTTGGAAGCAGGTACACTCGCTGTGGCGATGCAACTTAAAGTCATTTTATCTAAAGAAACGTTTTCTGTTCCATATTGAATACCAGTTAGGTTCATTTCAGAGTATGCTGTCGACTTTTAGCGATCGCATACCACCACTTGCTCGACAAAAAGACGTCCCTGAAGATGGA
The DNA here is from genome assembly GCF_023864275.1 of Schistocerca cancellata. Classification (NCBI taxonomy): domain Eukaryota; kingdom Metazoa; phylum Arthropoda; class Insecta; order Orthoptera; family Acrididae; genus Schistocerca; species Schistocerca cancellata. The sequence goes on from NC_064631.1 coordinate 335,880,911, forward strand.
ATATTGTGCAGGTTAATTCAGTTCATAAGAAAGCAAACAGAAATAATACACCGAATTATATACCCATATCAATGACATTGATTTATAGTAGAGTTTTGAAACATACTGTTTTTCATCATTATGAAGTACTTTAAGTGGTTCATGGTGTGGGTTCCTGTAGTCATGTCCTAGTTCATGAACCACGGGCAACGTATGAGTGGCCAAGTAAGTGGTCCCGACAGTCGGGATACCAGTTACTTTGGAATAAAGCTGGGCATCTCGGACGTATTCTGAGTCTTGGTCACCTTTGTGCTCATACGACAAAGACTACCAAATCCACCGGTTAGTCCCTCAGCCGTTAGGGGTAAAACCCAATGGGACTCGGGGCAAGTAAGGCTAGCAACCTGCTTCCCTGGTACTTTAAATATGATGCTGGAAACAATCAGAGCAAAATGCCTCGGACCTTTGGAGGTGACGGAGTCCCACCTCTAACTGACAAACCAGGGACTCCTAAGATACGACTTGGCAAACAAATGGTAATGAGATGGGGAGCTATTAATATCAATGGGGGCTACTCTTGGAAGAAGGTAGAGCTGGCAGAGGCTGCAAGTAAGATGGGGCTGGACGTTTTAGCTGTTAGTGACATTCGGGTAAGGGGTGAGAAAGAAGAGGAAGTGGGAGAATACAAGGTCTACCTGTCAGGAGTCAAAGCAGGAATAGCACAATGGGGTGTAGGGCTTTACATCAGGAAAGAAATGGAACCCAGCATAGTTGCAATAAGGTATGTAAACGAACGACTGATGTGGATAGATTTGACAGTGTCTAGCAAGAAAATTAGGATTGTGTCAGTATATTCGCATTGTGAAGGGACAGATCAAGATAAGATGGATGGTTTTTATGAGGCACTCAGTGATGTAGTTGTAAGAGTAAAGGACAAGGACAGTGTTCTGCTCATGGGTGATTTTAACGCCAGGATTGGAAATCGAACTGAAGGGTATGAAAAGGTTATGGGTAAATTTGGAGAGGATATGGAGGCCAACAGGAACGGGAAACAACTCTTGGATTTCTGTGCCAGTATGGGCTTAGTAATCACAAACTCCTTTTTTAAACATAAGAACATTCACCGGTATACTTGGGAAGGCAGGGGAACCAGATCTGTCATTGACTATATAATAACAGATCAGGAATTCAGAAAGGCTGTGAGGGACACACGTGTATTCAGGGGATTCTTTGATGACACTGATCATTATTTAATCTGCAGTGAAATTGGGATTGTGAGGCCGAAAGTGCAGGAGGTCAGGTCCATATGTAGGAGGATAAGAGTGGAGAAACTTCAAGATAAGGAAATCAGGCACAAGTACATAACAGTGATCTCAGAAAGGTACCAGTTAGTTGAATGTAGTCAATTACAGTCATTGGAAAAGGAATGGACAAGGTACAGGGACACAGTACTAGAAGTGGCTAAAGAATGTCTTGGAACAGTAGTGTGTAAAAGTAGGATGAAGCAAACAGCTTGGTGGAATGATACAGTCAAGGCAGCCTGTAAAAGGAAAAAGAAGGCGTATCAAAAATGGCTACATACCAAAACCCAGGTAGACAGAGAAAGTTATGTTGAAGAAAGAAACAAAGCCAAACAGATAATTGCAGCATCCAAGAAGAAATCATGGGAAGACTTTGGAAACAGGTTGGAGACTATGGGTCAAGCTGCTGGAAAACCATTCTGGAGTGTAATTAGCAGTCTTCGAAAGGGAGGTAAGAAGGAAATGACAAGTATTTTGGACAGGTCAGGAAAACTGCTGGTCAATCCTGTGGATGCCTTGGGCAGATGGAGGGAATATTTTGAAGAGTTGCTCAATGTAGGTGAAAATGCGATCAGTAGTGTTTCAGATTTCGAGGTAGAATGGGATAGGAATGATGATGGAAATAGGATCACATTTGAGGAAGTGGAAAAAATGGCCAATAGATTGCGGTGCAATAAAGCGGCTGGGGTGGATGAAATTAAGTCGGAACTCATCAAATACGGTGGAATGTCAGGTCTTAAATGGCTACACAGGATAATTGAAATGGCCTGGGAGTCGGGACAGGTTCCGTCAGACTGGACAAAAGCAGTAATCACACCAATCTTTAAACATGGAAACAGAAAAGATTGTAACAACTACAGAGGTATCTCTTTAATCAGCGTTGTGGGTAAAATCTTCTCAGGTATTGTTGAAAGGAAAGTGCGAGTATTAGTTGAGGACCAATTGGATGAAAATCAGTGTGGGTTTAGGCCTCTTAGAGGTTGTCAGGACCAGATCTTTAGCTTACGGCAAATAATGGAGAAGTGTTATGAGTGGAACAGGGAATTGTATCTATGCTTTATAGATCTAGAAAAGGCATATGACCGGGTTCCTAGGAGGAAGTTATTGTCTGTTCTACAAGATTATGGAATAGGAGGTAAACTTTTGCAAGCAATTAAAGGTCTTTACATGGATAGTCAGGCAGCAGTTAGAGTTGACGGTAAATTGAGTTCATGGTTCAGAGTGGTTTCAGGGGTAAGACAAGGCTGCAACCTGTCTCCACTGTTGTTCATATTATTTATGGATCATATGTTGAAAACAATAGACTGGCTGGGTGAGATTAAGATATGTGAACACAAAATAAGCAGTCTTGCATATGCGGATGACTTAGTTGTGATGGCAGATTCGATTGAAAGTTTGCAAAGTAATATTTCAGAGCTAGATCAGAAATGTAAGGACTATGGTATGAAGATTAGCAATTCCAAAACGAAAGTAATGTCAGTGGGAAAGAAATATAAACGGATTGAGTGCCAAATAGGAGGAACAAAGTTAGAACAAGTGGACGGTTTCAAGTACTTAGGATGCATATTCTCACAGGATGGCAACATAGTGAAAGAACTGGAAGCGAGGTGTAGCAAAGCTAATGCAGTGAGCGCTCAGCTACGATCTACTCTCTTCTGCAAGAAGGAAGTCAGTACCAAGACTAAGTTATCTGTGCACCGTTCAATCATTCGACCAACTTTGTTGTATGGGAGCGAAAGCTGGGTGGATTCAGGTTACCTTATCAACAAGGTTGAGGTTACGGATATGAAAATAGCTAGGATGATTGCAGGTACTAATAGATGGGAACAATGGCAGGAGGGTGTCCACAATGAGGAAATCAAAGAAAAACTGGGAATGAACTCTATAGATGTAGCAGTCAGGGCGAACAGGCTTAGATGGTGGGGTCATGTTACACGCATGGGAGAAGCAAGGTTACCCAAGAGACTCATGGATTCAGCAATAGAGGGTAGGAGGAGTCGGGGCAGACCGAGGAGAAGGTACCTGGATTCTGTTAAGAATGATTTTGAAGTAATAGGTTTAACATCAGAAGAGGCACCAATGTTAGCACTGAATAGGGGATCATGGAGGAACTGTATAAGGGGGGCTATGCTCCAGACTGAACGCTGAAAGGCATAATCAGTCTTAAATGATGATGATGATGATGATGAAGTACTTTAAAGAATGCTACCTACTGACACAAAGCTGGTACATATTCAGAAAAAATCGTTCTAGTAAAACCAAATCGGCGCTTTATTCACAAGACGCAGTCAGTGCTATCAAAGGGGATCTCAAATTGTTTCCATATATCTGTAATTATACAAGGCTTTCGACGCCGTTTCTCACAAATGAGTTCTAATAAAATTGAATGCCAGCGTAGTGGCACTGGAGTCGTGAGTTTACTGTCAGAAGGGTCACAGTTCGCAACATCTGATTGGAAATCATCAGTGAAACCAGTTTATCTGGGGTTTTCCCCTGGAAACTACACATGACCTCCCAGGAAATGTTCCAAGTACAAACTGTTTGAAGTGTCACTCCCATGAACAGAAGTCGCTATGGTACCTGTTGTATTCATCCCGATGCAATTTCTGTATTTCATCGTCGATGACAAGGTACATGGATTATAGTAAACCTGCAGTGGTGCAACGGAAACTACAATTGGACACCCAGGAAGGGTTCAAAGCACAGGGCGTTTGAAGCGTTACTCCCCTGGACAGAAGTCGTCATGGCACCTGTTGTATTCAATCCCGATGCAATTTCTGTGTTTCATCGTCAATTTGTAGGTCGAAGGGTTACAGTAAACCACCAATGGCGCATCGTAAACTAATACTGGTCTCCCAGGAAATGTTCCAAGCATAGGCTGTTTGAAGCGTTACTCGCCTGGATAGACGTCGGCGTGGTGCTTGTTGTATTTAATCCCGATGAAATTTGTGTGTTTCATCGTCAGTGTGACGGTCCAAGGGTAACAGTAATACTGTAGTGGTGCATAAGAAACTACTATTAAACTCCCAGGAAAGGTTCCAAGCACAGACCGTTTAAAGCGTTACTCTTCTGCACAAAAGTGGGCATGGTGCCTGTTGCATTCAATCCCGATTCAATTTCTGTTTTCATCGTAAATGTGAAGGTTCAAGGATTACAGTGAACCTGCACTGGTGCATCGGAAACTACTACTGGTCTCCCAGGAAAGATTCCAAGCACAGACCGTTTGAAGCATTACTCACCTGGACAGCAGTCGGCATGGTGTCTGTTGTATTCAATCCATATGGAATTTCTGTGTTTCATCGTCAATGAGAATGTCCAAGGGTTACAGTAAATCTGCAGTGGTGCATCGGAAATTACTACTGGACCCCCAGGAATCGTTTCAAGCACACACCGTTCGAAGCGTTACTCGAATGGACAGAAGTCGACATAGTGCTTGTAGTATTCATTCATGATGCAATTTCTTTGTTTCATCGTCAGTGTGAAGCTCCAAGGGTTACAGTAAACCTGCAGTGGTGCATCCCAAACTACTACTGGAATCCCTAGAAAGGTTGAAAGCACAGACCTTTTGAAGCGTAATCCCCTGGGCAGATGTCAGCAGGGTGCTTGTTGTATTCGACCCCGATGCCACTTCTGTGTTTCATCGTCAATGTGAAGGTGCAAGAGTTACAGTAAACATGCACTGGTGGATCGGAAACCACTACTGGATTCCCAGGAAAGATTCCAAACATAGACCGTATGAAACGTTACTCACCTGGAGAGCAGTCGGAATGGTGCCTGTTGTATTCAATCCCCATGCAATTTCTTTGTGTCATAGTCAATGTGAGGGTCCAAGGGTTGCGGTATACCTGCAGTGGTGCATCAGAAACTGCTACTGCACTTCCAGGCAAGGTTCCAAGCACAGACCGTTTGAGACGTTACTCGCCATCACAGCAGTCGGCATGGTGCCTTTTGTATTCAATCCCGATGCAATTTGTGTGTTTCATTGTCAGTGTGTAGTTCCAAGGGTTACGGTAAATCTGCGGTGGTGCATCGGAAACTACTACTGGACTCCCAGGAGTGGTTGCTAGAACAGACCGTTAGAAGTGTTAACCCCTGGACAGAAGTCAGCATGGTGCCTGTTGTATTCAATCCAAATAAAAATTCTATGTTTCATCGTCAATGTGAAGGTGCAAGGGTTACAATAGACCTTTAGTGGTGCATCGGAAACTACTCCTGGACTCCTAGGAGACTTTCCAAGCTTAGATCGTTTGAAACGTTACTCGCCTGGGCAGAAGTCGGCATGGTTCCTGTTGTATTCAATCCAAATGCAATATCTGTATTTCATCGTCAATTTGAAGGTGCAATAGTTACAATAAAACTGCAATGGTGCATCTGAAACAAATACTGGACTCCCAGGAATGGTTCCAAGCATAGACGGTTTGAAGCCTTACTCGCATTGAAAAGAAGTCGGCATGGAGCCTGTTGTATTCAATCCCGATGAAATTTCTGTGTTTCATCGTGAATGTGAAAGTCCGAGGTTTACTGTAAGCCTCCGGTGGTGCATCGGAAACTACTACTGGACTTCCAGGAAGGTTCAAAGCACAGACCGTTTGAAGCGTTACTCCACTGTACAGAAGTCAGCATTGTTCCTGTTGTATTCAATCCAGATGCAAATTCTTGTTGTCATCGTCAATGTGAAGGCCGAGGGTTACGGTAAACCTGCAGCGGTGCAACGGATACCAAACACCGACCTTTTGAAGCGTTACTCGCCTGGACAGAACTCCACATGGTGCCAGTTGAATTCAATCCCGATCCAATTTCTGTGTTTCAGCTTCAATATGTAGGTCCAAGGGTTACAGTAAATCTGCAGTGGTGCGTGGGGAACTACTACTGGTCTCTCCGGAAAGGATCCAAGCACAGACCGTTTGAAGCGTTATTCACCTGGAAGATAAGTCCGCATGGTGCCTGTTGTATTCGATGGCAATGCAATTTCTGTGTTTCATCGTCAACGAGAAGGTCCAGGGGTTACAGTAAACCCGCAGCGGTGCATCGGAAACTAGTACTAGACTCGCAGGAACTGTTCCAAGCACAGACAGTTTGAAGCGTTACTCGCCTGGACGGATTTCGGCCTGGTGAATGTTGTATTCAATCACGATGCAATTTCTGTGTTCATCGAAAATGTGAAGGTGCAAGGATTACAGTAAACCTGCACTGGTGCATCGGAAACTACTATTGGACACCCAGGAAAGGTTCCAAGCACAGACCGTACGAACCGTTACTCGCCTGGACAGCAGTCGGCATGGTGCCTTTTGTATTCAATCCCCATGCAATTTCTGTGTGTCATAGTCAATGTGAGGGTCCAAGGGTTGCGGTAAACCTGCAGTGGTGCATCAGAAACTGCTACTGGACTCCCATGAGTGGTTGCTAGCACAGACTGTTTGAAGTGTTAATCCCCTGGACAGAAGTCGGCATGGTGGCTGTTGTATTCAATCCCGATGCAATTTCTGTGTTTCATCGTCAATGGGAGGGTCCTATTGTTACTGTAAACCTGCCGTGGTGCATCGGAAACTACTACTGGCTTCCCAGGAAAGGTTCGAAGCACAGATCCTTTGAACCGTTACTCCCCTGGACAGAAGTCAGCATGTTGCCTGTTGTATTCGGCCCGAATGCAAATTCTGTTTCATCGTCAATGTGAAGGTACGAGGGTTACAGTAGACCTGCAGTGGTGCCTCGGAAACTACTACAGGACTCCCAGGAAATTTCCAAGTACAGAAGGTGTGAAGCGTTACTCGCCTGGACAGAAGTCGGCATGGTGCCTGTTGTGTTCAATCCCGACGCAATTTCTGTCTGTCATCGTCAATGTGAAGGTCCAAGGGTTACAGTAAACCTGCAGTGGTCCATCGGTAACTACTACTGGCCTCTTTTGGTAGTCCGTGCAACCACTCATGCCCCGCGTGGCGTCCCTCTTCATCAGAACGGAACTTCTTTCCTCCCATTGCGTCTTTGAGTGGTCCAAACATATGGTAATCACTTGGTGATGAGGAATAGCGCCATTCCTTGCTCGATCTCTTCGTTTCCGGTTGATAGAAGTGAACCCTGGTTTCGTCCCCAGTAACGATTCTTGCAAGGAAGGCATCACCTTCTCGTTCAAAGCGCCGAAGAAGTTCTTCACAAGCATCAACAAGTCGTTCTCTCATTTCAGGAGTCAGCTGCCGTGGCACCCATCTTGCAGACACTTTGTGAAACTGGAGCACATCATGCACAATGTGGTGTGCTGACCCATGACTAATCTGTAAACATGCTGCAATGTCATTGAGTGTCACTCGGCGGTTTTCCTTCACTATGGCTTCAACTGCTGCAATGTTCTGTGGAGTCAAAACTCGTTGTGCCTGACCTAGACGAGGAGCATCTTCCACTGAAGTCACACCATTTGCGAACTTCGTACTCCATTCGTAGACTTGCTGCTGTGACAAACATGCATCACCGTACTGAACCTTCATTCGTCGATGAATTTCAATATGTTTCACACCTTCACTACGCAAAAACCGAATAACAGAACGCTGTTCTTGCCTGGTGCAAGTCGCAAGTGGGGCGGCCATCTTTATACTGATACTGCGACGGTATGTGTGCATCTGCACTATGCTGCCAACTACAGGCCATTCTACACGCTGTTTGTAGCCCGCTTACCAACTTACAGGAGAACGGCGCGAAATTTCGATTTGTTATTACAAATTTAAGGTTTTCATTTGACTCACTCTCGGAGTATGAACGTATATCTACAAGCCCTCTACCAAAAACTTTATTCTGAATTGGAGATTAACTATATAGATGTACATTTCGTCACATAAAATATTTTAATGCGGGATATGCATGAAAAATCATAAAAGTCATCCGTTTCGAGATTACGTGAGGTTTCTCTCAACATTCTGCCTTAAGTAGACATAATAAATACTGGAACTCGGCGGGAGACAAGGAAAAACTGCGCTTGTGTCTGAAAAACAAATGCTACTTTCTGGAGGCTGGAAAACTGCGACATAAAAGGCGCCCAGCGCTTAGAGCCTCCGTAGACCGTCAAGTGGCGAGTTGTGGCCCATCCATCACGTAGCACAGGCCGCCCTTCTAGAGATTACCATTTGTTTACAGGGCAAAGAGGAAACTGTGAAAAAGAAAAAAAAAAGTTTGTGAAGCGACCGGAGCTAAGCGTGGAGCGAAATATAACGTTTATGGCAGAGTGGTTGATATCATTAAATGCAGGAATAAGCTACTTTACGGGACCTCTGAGCTACGGAATACATTATAAAATGCTGCCGTGATAACGCGTGTAAGATCCTTGTTCAAAACTGTAGCATGCGCTGACATGGAGGGGCTTACCGGTGGAACAACTTTACGAGAACCGTAAGCTACATTTTTTATGCCGAGCGTAATGCGTATAAGAGCGAGCCAAATAAGGCATGAAGATACTGTGTACACCTAGTGAATTTTAGAGTATTATGTTATTGTGTCCATCTGATGAGAATTCCAAACAATTTCTGGAATAATTGCAGATATCATTTTTGTAATTTTTTTCTACTTGGGGAAGTTCTCGTACGATTCAAAATGTGTATTGTTTTACTACTGAGTGCAATGTAATATCTATTACATAAATTGTTACTTGAGCAGCAGTAATCTGCCTGCAGCAACCGATATGACGGCAGAAACCTTTTTCAGTGAGGTTCTGGCACTTGAGAGCCAGAGAGCAAATGCAGTGAACATTGTTGTCAGCAAACGGCTGATTCAGGCAGGAAAGATTCTGCTGACTGTTTATAAAAGAATCACCAAATTATGATCATAAACCGAATGCGAAGCAGGCCGATCTTAGAGCATGTCTACGATTACCTGTGACTGTAGTGTACTGTTGTAAGAGAAGCACTACTCATTTGCTTTTATTTAACTGGACACAGCTTTGGGTCGAGTCTACTAAGCTACTGTTATATCGTCAAATTCTAATGGTCTCTGTAACGGAGGTGCATTCCAAGCAGAGAGCTGTAGTTGAGAGGTTTTTTTCTTTTTTTCGGAAAACCAGAGACATTCACTGGCAATCCGAAGGCCTGGGAACGAACAGACGCACGGTGAGTGGTTGGACGAGGCGTTCATCATGATCTCAATAAGGTCGCGCAAACATGTTCCGTCGGTCAGGCATATATCTCAAACTCACGCTGTGATGGAACACGCGGACAGCCTTACACAAGGTGATCGACGGGACACAGTCATCTAGTAGCTCAACTGGACGTCTCCGTTGGTTGTGCCCACATACTAGTAAAAACGTTGGCGCAGTCAAAGCTGTGCGCTCGCAGGGCTTCTCGTCCCCTAACAGAAGACCATAAAGTGCAACGAAGGACCAACTGTGTGGAATGGCTTGCGCGTTACGATGATGATCATGACACTATTTGTCAAACATATTTTTTCTTTTTCTTTTTTTAAGCCAGCAGTCTTCTGACTGGTTTGTTACCGCCCGTCATGAATTCTACATCTACGTGGATACTCTGTAAATCACATTCAAGTGCCTGGCAGACAGTTCATCGAACCTCCTTCACCATTCTCTATTATTCCAATCTCGTATAGCGCGGAAGGAATGAACACCTATATCTTTCCGTACGAGCTATGATTTCCCTTATTTTATCGTAGTGATCGTTCCTCTCTATGTAGGTCGGTGCCAACAAAACCTTTTCGCATTCGGAGGAGAAAGTTGGTGATTGGAATTTCGTGAGGAGATTCCGTCGCAACGAAAAACGCCTTACTTTTAATTATTTCCAGCCCAAATCCTCTATCATTTCTGTGACTCTCTCTCCCATATTTAGCGATAATACAAAACGTGCTGCCTGTCTTTGAAATTCTTCGATGTACTCCGTCAGTCCAATCTGGTAAGGATCCCACACCGCGCAGCAGTATTCTGAAAGTGGACGGACAAGTGTAGTAGGTCTGTTACATTTTCTAATTGTCCTGCCAATAAAACGCAGTCTTTGGTTAGCCTTCCCTACAACATTTCTATGTGTTCCTTCCAATTTAAGTTGTTCGTAATTGTAATACCTAGGTATTTAGCTGAATTTACGGCTTTTAGATTAGACTGATTTATCGTGTAACCGAAGTTTAACGAGTTCCTTTTAGCACTAATGTGGATGCCCTCACACTTTTCGTTATTTATGGTCAACTGCCACTTTTCGCACCATTCAGATATCTTTTCTAAATCGTTTTGCAGTTTGTTTTGTTCTTCTGATGAATTTATTAGTCGATAAACGACAGTGTCGTCTGCAAACAACCGAAGACGGCTGCTCATATTGTCTCCAAAATCTTTTATATAGATAAGAAATAGCAAAGGGTCTATAACACTACTTTGGGGAACCAGAAATCACTTCTGTGTTACTCGATGACTTTCCGTCAGATACTACGAACTGTGACCTCTCTGACAGGAAATCACAAATCCAGTCACATATCTGAGACGATATTCAATAAGCACGCAATTTCACTACGAGCCGCTTGTTTGGTACAGTGGCAAAAGCCTTCCGGAAGTCCAGAAATACGGAATCTATCTGAAATCCCTTGTCAATTTCACTCAACGCTTCATGTGAATAAAGAGCTAGTTGTGTTTCACAGGAACGATGTTTTCTAAACCCATGTTGACTGTGTGTCAATAGACCGTTTTCTTCGAGGTAATTCATAATGTTCGAACACAACATATGTTCCAAAATTCTGCTGCATGTCGACGTTAATGATATGGGCCTGTAATTTAGTGGATTACTCCTACTACCTTTCTTTAATTTGGTGTCACCTGTGCAACTTTCCAGTCTTTGGGTACGGATATTTCGTCGAGCGATCGGTTGTATATGATTGTTAAGTATGGAGGTAATGCATCAGCATACTCCGAAAGAAACCTAATTGATATACAATCTAGACCAGAAGACTTGCTTTTATTAAGTGATTTAAGTTGCTTCACTATTTACTTCTGCGTTACTCATGTTGGAAGCTGTTCTCGATTCGAATTCTGGAATATTTACTTCGTCTTCTTTTGTGAAGGCATTTCGGAAGGCTGTGTTTAGTAACTCTGGTTTGGCAGCACTGTCTTCGATAGTATCTCCATTTCTATCGCGCAGAGAAGTCATTGATTGTTTCTTGCCGCTAACATACTTCACATACGGCCAGAATCTCTTTGGATTTTCTGCCAGGTTTGGAGACAAAGTTTCATTTTGGAAACTGTTATAGGCATCTCGCATTGAAGTCCGCGCTAAATTTAGAGCTTCTGTAAAAGATCGCCAATCTTGGGGATTTTGCGTCTGTTTAAATTTGACATGTTTGTTTCGTTATTTCTGCAACAGTGTTCTAACCCGTTTTGTGTACCAAGGAGGATCAACTCCGTCGTTTGTTAATTTATTTCGTATAAATCTCTCAATTTCTGCCGATACTATTTCTTTGAATTTTAGCCACATCTGGTCTACACTTATATTATTAATTTGGAATGAATGGATACTGTCTCTTAGGGCTTCAAGTGATTTTTATCTGCGTTTTTGAATAGCTATATTTTTTGCTTATTTTTCGAGGATTTGGGGATTACATTTCGTATAAATCTCTCAATTGCTGCCGATACTATTTCTTTGAATTTAAGCCACATCTTGTCTACGCTTATATTATTAATTTGAAATGAGTGGATACTGTCTCTTAGGAAGGCGTCAAGTGGATTTTTATCTGCTTTTCTGAATAGGTATATTTTTTGCTTATTTTTCGAGGATTTGGGGATTACAGTATTCCATCTCACTATGACAACTCTGTCTTCACTAATCCCTAAATCAGTTTTGATGCTCATTATTCACTCAGGATCCTTTGCTGTTAACCTCTTCATCTCACAATAGCACTTGCAACCTACGTCCTCAATTATCTGCTGGATGTATTACAATCTCTGTCTTCCTCCATAGTTTTTGCCCTCTACAGCTCCCTTTAGTACCACGGAAGTCATTCCCTAATGTATTAACAGATGTCGTATCATCCTGTCCCTTCTCCTGGTCAGTGTTTTCCACATACACCTTTCCTCTACGATTCTGCGCAGAATCCCCTCATTCCTTACCTTATCAGTCCACCTAATTTTCAACATTCGTCTGTAGCGTCGCATCTCAAATGCTTCGATTCTCTTCTGTTCTCTTCCCACAATCCGTTTTTACTGGCATACAATTCTGTGCTCCAAATCTACATTCTCAGAAAGCTCTTCCTCAATTTAAGGCCTATGTTTGATACTAGTAGACTTCTCTTGGCCATAAAAGTCATTTTTGCCAATTCCTAGTCAGCCTTTGATGTCCACCTTGCTGGTTACTTTACTGCCTAGGTAGTAGAATTCCTGAACTTCATTTCTTTTGGATTATCAATCCTTATGTTCACATTTCTGCTACTTCTCATTGCTTTATCTTTCTTCGATTTACTCTCAATCCATATTTTGTATTAATTAGATTGTTCATTCCATTCAGCAGATCACGTAATTCTTCTTCACTTTCGCTGAGGGTGCTAATGTCAAGAGCGAATAGTATCATTGATATCCTTTCACCTTTAATTATAATCACTCCTGAAACTTTCTTTTACTTCCATCATTGTTTTTTCGATTTACAGATTGAACACTACGGACGAAAGACTACATCCCTGTCTAACATACTTTTTAAACCGAGCACTCTGTTCTTGGTCGTTCATTGTTATTATTCCCTCTTGGCTTTTGTATACACTCCTGGAAATTGAAATAAGAACACCGTGAATTCATTGTCCCAGGAAGGGGAAACTTTATTGACACATTCCTGGGGTCAGATACATCACATGATCACACTGACAGAACCACAGGCACATAGACACAGGCAACAGAGCATGCACAATGTCGGCACTAGTACAGTGTATATCCACCTTTCCCAGCAATGCAGGCTGCTATTCTCCCATGGAGACGATCGTAGAGATGCTGGATGTAGTCCTGTGGAACGGCTTGCCATGCCATTTCCACCTGGCGCCTCAGTTGGACCAGCGTTCGTGCTGGACGTGCAGACCGCGTGAGACGACGCTTCATCCAGTCCCAAACATGCTCAATGGGGGACAGATCCGGAGATCTTGCTGGCCGGGGTAGTTGACTTACACCTTCTAGAGCACGTTGGGTGGCACGGGATACATGCGGACGTGCATTGTCCTGTTGGAACAGCAAGTTCCCTTGCCGGTCTAGGAATGGTAGAACGATGGGTTCGATGACGGTTTGGATGTACCGTGCACTATTCAGTGTCCCCTCGACGATCACCAGTGGTGTACGGCCAGTGTAGGAGATCGCTCCCCACACCATGATGCCGGGTGTTGGCCCTGTGTGCCTCGGTCGTATGCAGTCCTGATTGTGGCGCTCACCTGCACGGCGCCAGACACGCATACGACCATCATTGGCACCAAGGCAGAAGCGACTCTCATCGCTGAAGACGACACGTCTCCATTCGTCCCTCCATTCACGCCTGTCGCGACACCACTGGAGGCGGGCTGCACGATGTTGGGGCGTGAGCGGAAGACGGCCTAACGGTGTGCGGGACCGTAGCCCAGCTTCATGGAGACGGTTGCGAATGGTCCTCGCCGATACCCCAGGAGCAACAGTGTCCCTAATTTGCTGGGAAGTGGCGGTGCGTTCCCCTACGGCACTGCGTAGGATCCTACGGTCTTGGCGTGCATCCGTGCGTCGCTGCGGTCCGGTCCCAGGTCGACGGGCACGTGCACCTTCCGCCGACCACTGGCGACAACATCGATGTACTGTGGAGACCTCACGCCCCACGTGTTGAGCAATTCGGCGGTACGTCCACCCGGCCTCCCGCATGCCCACTATACGCCCTCGCTCAAAGTCCGTCAACTGCACATACGGTTCACGTCCACGCTGTCGCGGCATGCTACCAGTGTTAAAGACTGCGATGGAGCTCCGTATGCCACGGCAAACTGGCTGACACTGACGGCGGCGGTGCACAAATGCTGCGCAGCTAGCGCCATTCGACGGCCAACACCGCGGTGCCTGGTGTGTCCGCTGTGCCGTGCGTGTGATCATTGCTTGTACAGCCCTCTCGCAGTGTCCGGAGCAAGTATGGTGGGTCTGACACACCGGTGTCAATGTGTTCTTTTTTCCATTTCCAGGAGTGTATATTGTGTATTACTCGTCTCTAAATACAGCTTACCCCTATCTTTTCAGAATATCGAACATCTTGCACCATTTTACACTATCGAACGCTTTTTCCAGATCGGCAGACCCTCCTGTTTCCATTATCAACTGCAACGTCAGAACTGACCTTTCCAAAATGATCGTCATCCAACACAGCTCAATTTTCTTTCCACTCTTCTGTATATTATTCTTGTCAGGAACTTGGATGCATGAGTTGTGAAGCTGATAGTGCGATAATTCTCGCATTGGTCGTCTCTTTCAGTCATCGGGATTGTTTGAATGAAATTTTTCGAAAGTCTGGTGGTATGTCACCAGACTCATACATTCTACACACCAACGTGTATAGTCGTTTCGTTGCCACTTCTTCCAATGATTTTAGAAATTCTGATGGAATGTAATCTACCCCTTCTGCCTTATTTTATATAAAGTCCCACAAAACTCTCGTAAATTCTGATTCTAATACTGCATCCCTTACCTCTTTTAAATCGACTCCTGTTTCTTCTTCTATCGCATTAGACAAATCTTCCCTCTCGTAGAGGCCTTCAGTGTCTTCTTTCTACCTATCGGTCTGTCGTCTGCATTTGAGAGTGGAATCCCGTTGCAATGTTAGCTTTACCACCCTTGCTTTTAATTTCACGGAAAATTATTTTGACTTTCCAGTATGCTAAGCCAGTCCTTCCGACAATCATTTCTTTTTAGATTTCTTCACATTTTTCATGAAGCCATTTCGTCTTAGCTTCCCTGCACTTCCTATTTATTTTATTCCTCAGGGACTTGTGTTTCCGTATTCCTGAATATTTTTGTACTTTCTTCTTTCATCGATCAACTGAAGTATTTCTACTGTTACCCATGATTTCTTCGCAGTTACCTTCTTTGTATCTATGTTTTTCTTTCCATCTTCTGTGATTGCCCTTTTTAGAGATGTTCATTCCTCTTCAAGGGTACTGCCTACTGAGCTACTCCTTATTGCTGTATCTTCAACATTAGAGGACTTCAAGCGTATGTCGTTATTCCTTAGTACTTCCGTATTCCACTCCTTTTGGTGTCGATTCTTCCTGACTGCTCTCTTAAATTCAGCCCATTCTTCACCATTACTACATTTTGATGAGAGTCTATATCTGCTCCAGGGTACGCCTTACAAATCAGTATCTGATTTCTGAACCTCTATCTGACCATGATGTAATCCACCAGAAATTTACCCCTATCACCTGACCTTTTCTGAGTACACCTCGTCCTCTTTTGATTCTTGAGTGGAGTATTCACTATTACTAGCTGAAATTTATTACAGAATTCAATTAGTCTTCTCCTCTCTCATTCCTTGTCCCAAGCCCATATTCTCTTGTAAACTTTTCTTATGCCCCTTCCCCTACAACTATATTCCATTGCCCTTTACGTACGGTATTACCCTTTCAGTATCCTCATATACTTTCTCTCTCTTTGATCGTCAGCTTGCGACGTCGGCATGCATACCTGAAGTATCGTTTTCGGTGCTGGTTTTCTGTCGATTATGATAAGAACAACACTGTCACTGAACTGTTCAAAGTAACACACTCTCTGCCCTACCTACCTATTCATAACGAATCCTACTCCCGTTATACCATTTTCTGTTGTTGTTGATATTAACCTGTACTCATGTGACCAGATATCCTTTCCCTCTTTCCATTTCACTTCACTGACCCCAACTATTTCTAGATGGAGCCCTAGCATTTCATGCTTCAGATTTTCTAGCTTCTCAACCACATTCAAGTTTTTGGCATTCCGCGCCCCTACTCGTAGGACATTATCCTTTCATTGGTTATTCAATCTTTTTTTCATGCTCAGCTCCCATTTGTCAGTTCCCTCTCGGAGATCCGAAAGGGGGCTATTCCGGAATCTTGTGCCAATGGAGAGATCATCACGACACTTTTTTCAATTATAGGCCACATGCACTGTGGATACACGTTATGCGTCTTTCATGCAGTGGTTTCCATTGCCTTTCGCATCTTCATGCCGTTGATCATTGCTGATTCTTCCACCTTTTGGGGCAGTTTCCCACCCGAAGGACAAGAGAGTGCCTGAACTTCTGTCCGCTCCTTCACCATCTTTGACAAGGCCGTTGGCTGAATGAGGGGGACTTCTTATACCGTAATCTTACGTCGCCAATGCTGATTATTAATCAAAATTTAAGCGATGGCGCGTTTCGAACCCGGTACCAATAACATCTTGATTACTAATCAATGACCCCACCAAGAGACTACTGATGAATTTCAGCAGCGGTAACGGCGATGAAACATGACATCATTACTTCGAATCGGAAACAAAACGGTAATCCATGGTGTGGTGCCACACCATCTCTTACTCCGGAAAAACAGTTCAAAGCCGCACTCTCAGCTGGTAAAGTGGTAGCGACGTTCTCCTGTGGCTCTGAAGGGGCTAATTTGTTTGATGTCCTCCATCATGTTGCAAAGATCATCTCTGAAATGAATTGTGATACCCTCAGGAGACTGAACGAATGGCTTCAGTGTGTTCGTCGCCACAAAAATGCAAACGAACTTCTTCTTCTCCACAACAGCGGAGAACCTCACATAAGTCTGTGCGCCCGAGAGGATCTCTCAAAACGTCCTTGGACGATTCTTTCTCATCCATCCTACAGCCCGGATCTTGCACCTTCTGTTATATACAATGAAGGATGCGCTCCGTGGAAAGCAGTACCATGGATGATGGTGCGGTTACTGATGTAGCAAGACGTCGCTCAGTAGCGTGCGATCATGCGGACTTACAGGACCTCCCAATAAGATGACGTAAGGCCGCCATATTGAACGGAGATTATATTGAAAAATAGGGTTTTGTAGACAGAAGACGGTGTGGCCGTGCGGTTAAAGGCGCTTCAGTCTGGAACCGCGTGACCGCTACGGTCACAGGTTCGAATCCTGCCTCGGGCATGGATGTGTGTGATGTCCTTAGGTTAGTTAGGTTTAATTAGTTCTAAGTTCTAGGCGACTGATGACCTCAGAAGTTAAGTCGCATAGTGCTCAGAGCCATTAGACAGAAGAGTGGGGAATAAGATGGTGTGTTTCCATTCCAAAATAAAACCAACACACTCTCAGAAAAGAGTGTTGCATTACTCACTGTAAGCCCATCATATGTGGCAGGATAACAATAATTGAAGCTTGAGATATGCACTGGTCAGCCAAAACATTACGCCACCGCCCACCGCGAGGTTCGATGCGGGAATTTGACGCAGTAATAAAAACATATAAGCGGAGCAGACACCGTCGGGCGATCACCCTAGCGAATACATGGGCTGAAAATCGGGAAATCCATTGAGATAAGCGACTTTCACAAAGGGCAAATTGTTATTGTGCAGAGCCTGTGAAACGAGTTTCTCGAAAACGGCGAAGTTGGTGGAATGGTCACATGCTACTGTCGTGGACATCTACTGAAAGAGGTAGGAGGTCAGTGAAACTACCTCTAGGCGCTAAATACTTGGTCGTGTCGTACCGTTGGTAGAAGCTCTCGCGTCGGTCGTCTGCCACCATAGCCTACTAGCGCCAAATATCGCTGCACTGCCCTAACTGACACATTCTTCCGTCTCACATTGGTTTCTACGACTGTTCTACGCAATGTTATCACTGACAATTCCACCCAGATTCCGTTGCTCTCGGTCGTTAAGTAGAGGCCATCGGCCACTGGTTGTCCGTGGTGACAGGTAATGTCTGAAATTTGGAATTCTTGGCACACTCTTGTCACTGTGATCTCGGAATATTGAATTGTCTAACGATTTCCGAACTGGAGTGTCTCATGTGTCTGCCTCAACAACTATTTCCTGTTCAGAGCCTGTTAGCTCCCGTCGTGCTGCCATAATCACGTCGGGTACCTATTCACATGTATCTCCTAACAAGGGAACCTCCCCATCGCACCCCCCTCAGATTTAGTTATAATTTGGCACAGTGGATAGGCCTTGAAAAACTGAACACAGATCAATTGAGAAAACAGGAAGAAGTTGTATGGAACTATGAAAAAATAAGCAAAATATACAAACTGAGTAGTCCATGCGCAAGATAGGCAACATCAAGCAGATTATAAGCTCAGCAGCGCCGTGGTCCCGTGGTTAGCGTGAGCAGCTGCAGAACGAGAGGTCCTTGGTTCGAATCTTCCTTCGAGTGAAAATTTTAATTTTTTTTTCAGACAATTATCAAAGTTCAGGCACACACACATAATCAACTTCGCTCTCCAAAATTCCAGGACATGTTCAGATTTGCTTGGACATATGCAGGATTTGACGGTCTACACACGGAAAAATTTGAAAACGTTAAAAATATATGTTTTGACAGAGCACAGGGAAAACTGTGCGACTGTGAAACTGTTGCATTCATTTGTTGCAGTTTATGTGACAAACTCTTATGTTTTCATCACTTTTTTGGGAGTGATTATCACATCCACAAGAAAACCTAAATCGGGCAAGGTAGAAGAACCTTTTTACCCATTCGCCAAGTGTACAAGTTAGGTGTGTCGACAACATATTCCTGTCATGTGACGCACATGCCGTCACCAGTGTCGTATAGAATATATCAGACGTGTTTTCCTGTGCAGGAATCGGTTGACCTATGACCTTGCGATCAAATGTTTTCGGTTCCCATTGGAGAGACACGTCCTTTCGTCTACTAATCGCAAGGTTTTGCGGTGCGGTCGCAAAACACAGACACTAAACTTATTACAGTGAACAGAGACGTCACTGATCGAACGGACAGATCATAACTCCGAAAATAAAGAAATTAAACTTTTCACTCGAGGAGAACTCGAACCAAGGAGCTCTCGTTCCACAGCTGCTCACGCCAACCACGGGACCACGGCGCTCCTGATCTCACACTGTTCTTAAAGTTGCCTATCTTGCACATAGACTACTCAGTTTGTATATTTTGCTTATTTTTTCATAGTTCCACACAACTTCTTCCTGTTTTCTTGATTGATCTGTGTTCAGTTTTTCAAGGCCTATCCACTGTGCCAACTTATAACTAAATCTGAGGGGGGTGCGATGGGGAGGTTCCCTTGTAAGTACAAATTACAGCGTCGCCAATGCACTGCTCTTTTAGACCTGTTGTACGCGATACTATCGTCATCTGTATACGAGCATATCGCTGTTCCATGGTTTTTTGTCACTTCAGTGTAATCCTGTCCCTTCTTCTTGTCAATGTTTTTCACATATTCCTATCGTCTCTGATTTGGTGGAGAATCTCTTTATTCCTTATGAGTCCACCAAATTTTCAGCAAACTTCTACAGTATCCCATCTCAGAGCCTTCAATTCTCTTCTTCACAGTTCATGATTGACTACCGTACACGCTGCACCCCAGATGTACTTCCACAGAATTCACGTCGTCTCATTAAGGCCGAAATTTGACTTCTTTTGTGACATGTAAAATAATCACTTATACAGAAGTTTCTTCCGCATCAGCTTGAATCCAAAAACTTTTCCATTATGTGGCTGTTGTAAGTTGATCCGTCCCCAAAGACTGGGAAGTTGCAGGGGTCACAGAAATGTTCAAGGAAGGTAGTAGAAGTAATCCACTAAATAACAGGCCCATGTCATTAACGTCGATATGCAGCAGGATTTTGGACCATATATTGTGTTCGAATATTATGAATTACCTCGAAGAAAACGGTCCATTGACACTCAGTCAACACGGATTTAGAAAACATCGTTGCTGTAAGACACAACTAGCTCTTTAGTCGCAAGAAGAGTTGAGTGCTATTGACAAGGGATGTCTAACGGATTCCGTATCTCTGGACTTCCGGAAGGCTTTTGACGCTGCATCACACAAGCGGCTTGTAGTGAAATTGCGTGCTTATGGAATATCGTCTCAGTTATGTGACTGGATTCATGATTTACTGTCAGACAGGTCACAGTTCATAGTAACTGACGGAAAGTCATCGAGAAAAACAGAAGCGATTTCTTCCTTTCCCCAAGGTAGTGTTATAGGCCCTTTGCTGTTCGTTATCTATATAAACGATTTGGGAGATAATCTGAGCAGCTGTCTTAGGTTGTTTGCAGGTTGTTTGCAGATGACGCTGTCGTTTGTCGACTATTAAAGTCATCAGAAGACAAAACCAGTTCCAAAACGATTTAGTTTTGGCAATTGACTCTAAAAAACGAAAAGTGTGATGTCATCCACATGAGTGCTAAAAGGAAACTTCGGCTAAACGATAAATCAGTCGATTCTAAAGGCCGTAAATTCAACTGAATACCTAGATATTACAATTACGAACAACTTAAATTGGAAGGAACACATAGAAAATGTTGTGGGGAAGGTTAAGCAAAGACTGCGTTTTATTGGTAGGATACTTAGAAAAGGTAACAGATCTACTAAAGAGACTGCTTACACAACGCTTGTCCGTCCACTTTCCGAATACTGCTGTGCGGTGTGTGATCCTTATCAGATAGGACTGACAAAGTACATGGAAAAAGTTCAAAGAAGGGCAGCACTCTTTGTGCGAGAGTCATTCAATAATTAGAGACAAATTGGTCTGGGGAAAAAACTGTTAGTAGGGCAGATTTGGTACTTTTATGGCTTTAAGTTGTCATCACTGGGATGTGCCCTGATCAGCTGATGTATGGCATTGTTTTGTTTATAACCTCAAAAATACATTTCAAGATGGTGAGTCCGCTTGAAACGTCCACGTTAGTTGAACAACGTTCTGTTATTAGTCTTTTACTTGCTGAAGGCGAGAAACCAGTGATTATACACTGTATAATGTCGAAAGTTTATGGTGCAAGTTGTATGAATCGTGCAAATTTTTACGAGTGCGTAGAGCAGTTCAATAATGGTCGCGGCTCAGTGACTGACGAATGCCATTGTGGCCGGCTAGTTGCAGTGCTCTACTTGAAAGTCGAATTTTTCGTGCCAACCGCCGTGTGACTGTGGGAATGATAGTTGATAAGGCTCAAGTTAGTACCGGTACAGTTCATAACATTATCTGTAGCAAGTTGAAGTATCGCAAAACATGTGCAAAATGGGTCTCTAATTAGTTGACGCGGCTACACAAGGAAACAATGTTGAGAGTGTGCACAGAGCTGAAGGAACGTTATGAAAGAGAAGGTGAGCACTCCTTCAACAAAATTTTAACTTGCGATGTATCATAGGTTCACTATTATGAGCCAGAATCAAGAAGCACACCAACTCACCTGTCAAGAAAAAATTCAGAACCCAAGCATCAGCAGGAAAAGTCATGTTGGTGATGTTTTGGGATGCTGAAGGTCCAGTTTTTTCCGATTATCACAAAGAGCAGCGTACAATGAACAGACAGTACTACTCGGATTTGCTTTTAAACAAGGTGAAGTTTCTCGGAATTTCCCGATGTGTAGTTACAAATTTCATACAATAAACGATATAAGTAGTATGTTTTTGCATTTTGTAGGCGTTCTATCGATCTAACGTCTGAAGAGTTTAACTGGAACAGTCAAACATTGTTTGTTCTTTTGTAAACTCTATAGATGTGAAACAAATACTTAGAATTTTTGCAACATTCATGAAACAGAATGCTAAAAACTATTCTTCTGCAACAAACATAGTGTCTGATGGTAGTATGAGGGCTATCCTGAACTGAAAGACGTGTGATTCTTGAAGCTTTTCCCGGCGTACTGAATATTCTATGAGATTTCCGCATTGCAGCAGGATAATGTTGATTCCTTGCCACAATATTTCGGCTGGTAACAGTCCAGCCATCTTCAAGTGAATGTCCGCAACTGCTAGATAACGGTGTCGGCTTTATAGCGAAAAATTGGCACGGAAATGCATGCGCACTGGCGGCCGTCACAGGAGCGTCCCCTATCGAAATCCGCGCTCTCTGCATATACTGTTCCATCTGCGGCGCTCAGGTGCATACGTAAAGGTGAAACTACCGCTTTCCAGTTGAGCACAGCACTGAACACTCAGGGAAAACACTGAACTATAGAGTACGAAGGCATATGGGTATGGGGGGGAGGAGGGGAGAGGACCTGGACAGATGAGGGGGGGGGGGGGAAGGGGAGGAGCCGATGGAGGGAGAGGGCACAGAAAAAAGGGGCGAGCAGGGCGGACGCGAGAAAAGAGTGGGGAAGACAGTGGAGGGGAAAGAAAAGGGCTTCTTGGGGGAGGGGGGGGGGAGAGAGAATGGAGTCAAGCAGTGGGTAGGTGGAGAAAAAACAGGATGGAAGGGGGGAGAGAGGGAGCCCGGGTAAAGGACAGAGGGAGGGAGGGGGAGGTGAGGATCATAGTTAACACGATGGATAAATGGAGAGAGAGAGGGCATCATCTGAGATGTCTAGTTGATGGAAGCACCTGGGGAAAGGAGATGAAGGGTGTAGAGGTGGAGTCTCGGAGGGGCACAACAGTGAAGGAGCGGCAGCAGGCGGGGGTTGGAGAGGAGAAGAGCAACCAGGAGCTGAGGGGGATCAAGTCAGAGGGAGTTGCAGATGATGTGGACTCTCACAAATTTCCGCCATTTTACAACTTAAAAAGTCGCTGTTTTTATAGCCTGTTTTTATTGTTTATTATCTTCTTATTATGTTTTCAAGTATTCAGTGGGCTGAAGAGCAGTGTACTAAGTTGCTGCCAGCCCGCCCCCTCCGGAGGGGGGGGGGGCGGGGGGGAGGGTGTATCGAAACCAAATAAAGAAAAAAAAGAAAAAAATAATAGCAGTCTCCAGTGACGGACACTCACCTGAAGAAAATGGACATATCTGGCCGTAATTCCTAAGCCTTATAGAGTAACAGACGTGTTGAAATAGCAAAAATAACAAAATGGAAAAACGAAATTTGATTATATAAATTTTAAAGGTACTCTTAGGCTATTTTACTGCATAATTGTCATTCATATTGAAGCACTTACCATACTGTGTCAAGATTTTCAATACATTCTCTGTAGAAATATGCCGCCTGCAATTAAGACCACTGGTTTATATCGGCATGCAGTTCGGCGTCATTATCAAAGTGTTGTGCAACGAGGCATATCTTTATTGCTGGGAAATGGTGGTAGTCGCTCGGCGCCAAATCCGCACTCCAATCCAAAACCCCGTAGGAGTTATCGGGTACAACTGGCCGTGTGTGTGCGTGAATAAAACCAAAATTTTGATCTAAGTATTCCCCGATGTCAGTGTTTGACAATAACTTTACAATTTCATTGTTGCGCCACGTTCAAGGATATTAAAGAGAATCACACCATTAAGAGTTCCAAAATACAGTAGCCATGATCCTTCTTGCTGACAGCCGCGAGGGATTAGCCGAGTGGTCTAGAGCGCTGCAGTCATGGACTGTGCGGCTAGTCCCGGCGGAGGTTCGAGTGCTCCCTCGGGCATGGGTGTGTCTGTTTGTCCTCAGGATTATTTAGGTTAAGTAGTGTGTAAGCTCAGGAACTAATGACCCTAGCAGTTAAGTCCCATAAGATTTCACACAGATTTGAACATCTTTTTCTTCCTGCTGAAGCTTTTACCAATTCATCTTCGGTTTCTTCGGAAAACTTGTGTGTACCCATTCCATCGACTGCCATTTTGTTTCACAATTGACATGCTTCACCCAAGTCTCGTCCCCAGCAACCATTTTTGTCGTAACCTTCGAGGAAGGCCAGTGTTGCAACTAGTCTCTGTTTTTTGTGATCTTCCGTTAGGATTTTGGGAGCTGAACTGTCACAAAATTTGTGGTAATCAAGCTTTTTCGCCACAGTTTCATGCACCAGTTTTGGTAAAATTTGAGGATAACGATGTGAAAGTTCCGTAATGTTGGACCGACGATTTTCACGATTTTTATCATTGATAATCCACTATGATACTCCTATCGTAAACACTGGCACGACCATTTTTATCATCAATGAACAATTGCTTCAGTCATTATTCCTTTTCCGTACACGTCACAAACGTCGCAATAAATTTCAATTGGTTTGCAGTTTTTTACCAACAAAAACCTAATCACAGAAGGCATCTCACAAGTGGCGGGATTTTCTATTGCAGCGCACATTTTAACACGTCACAGAAAGCAAAGGAGCAGAGAGACACAGACGACACGCTACCACCGTGACTGCCTACTGCTGAGTGTAGGGACGCTATGGCACCAGGGGCTGTGGCATCTGCCAGCTCCACGACAGACGAAAACGTTTGTGTATAATCCTCGTATATGGCTCCCATTGTATGGGAGAGTTAGCAAACAAAACGAGTCGTTTCGTTATTACGTGATCTACATATCTTTTGCATTTTTATTTAGTGGTTCTAATAAGACAAAATATAAAATTAAATGTACGGATTCTAAGGTGAAAAGAGGTTAACACTGTATTCTGGTGCGATATTTGATTTAGGAAGGTAATTTTTAGAAATGAATCGCGTTCATTGCCGTTAGTTTTTAATAAAAATTACTCTTTCTGTGCTATGCTTTTTTTATAAACACAGTGAAAAAAGAGTTTTCCTTTAACATTTAGGTTATAAATAAGTTACTTTGGTTTATTAAATTTACCATATGAGCTGCAGCTGGTGTATACGCTACGAGTAACAGGAATCTCACTGATTAATGCACATCGGTAATTTGTCTGATGTAGTTCATATTACGTGTGAATATTTTGCAGCGGTTTTAGTGACCTAATTCGCATTTGTACACGTGTGGCTGCGGTAGGAGATATGCTAATAAACAGACGGGCTACGAAAGTTCATCCAGAACAGCTTTCAGTAGCATACGGAGCCATAAAACGATATAGCTCTGGGCGGAGTGCGCCGCGGTCAAACACGACGTAGGCAGGCTCCGCACATGCGCTGGCTACATAACGCCAGATGCCATGGGCCTCAGGAAGCCGTCAAGTGGGGAAGTTTACTGCGCCAGAGGGAATCCACAGGAAAGCACCCGTTCCTCAGAAGTGAATGCTACGCAAAGCAGCTTGTGACAGGCTAGATTTTTATATTTTTATAAAGGGTGAATGTCAATTGATTATTTGTTCAAACATAGTGAAACTGGCATTAGGAATGAAATAATATAGCAACTAAAGGAGCAGTATAAACCTGAGATAAGGTCTATCAGATGAGCTGGGAGAAGTCTGTACGTGAAAACCTGGCACCTGATGAAATTATTTGTGAGAAAGTAAGATCCCTCACTGTTCTATACACAATCCAGACGGAAGGGCGAATGATAGCAACCCGGGAGTCTGCTGACGTTCTTTAAGAACTTTTTTCTAGTTCTTCCTAACGACAACGAAGAAGACGACACATAAAATCATAGGTAACGATGAGAGGAAGGGCATTACGGTACTGCAACTGCCATGTACCGGTGTACGCATTTGGAAGGGGCTAAAATCACATTGGAACTGAGAAAGAACGGAACTTCAAGTCCAAATGACATGCTAGAAGGAAAAGCACAATCATTGAGTGTTTCTGTATTTCATGAGCAGTTTAAATGAAAGGACAATCTGGGGACATTTTCCAGAACGCCTGAAAACAACAGAAGTAATCATCACTTCTGCTTGTCTTCCTAATAAAAGTATTATTTGAGATTTTGAAAAAGTAATAATTTTTGGGAATTGTGTAACTGGAAGTTATTATTAATTCAGCCCAAACATCCTCGGAAGTGGAGAACTCAATTCCTATTATGGCGCAACAAAATAGCTGGCAGGTTGCACCCTTACTAATTAAAAGCTTGCTTGCCAGGGCGGCATGGAATAGAAATATGACAACACAGTAAATAACAAATAATAACATTTATTAAGGGTATGTTACAAACGGTACTTGACTGCAGTATAGTTTGATGTACGGCACTTGATATCTTTAATCTAATAGAATGAAGTATAAATAACTTTTCTGCTTCTTGACAGCCTATGATACGTACACTACGACTGAAAGTAATATTGCAAAAACTCTTGGTTAACCGTTCATCTGTAAAAAGTGACTGATAAGTCAGATTGTTCTCTTGCTGGAACTATGCTGAGCTGGCTTCAGGCACTGAACTGCCTGACTGCAGGATCCGAACTGTGTCGTCTAACCGAGAAAATTCTGGTCCTGTGTAGAACCACTAAGAGGGTCTAAGGCTTCCATCCAGTCGCTCATCGACCAGTCTGGTGTCGCGGGTAAACACGGCAAACGAAAGCCGAAGTTTTAAATTTCGTATTTAAAAATTTGTTCATGCCAGGAGAGTCGCACAAGCAGACCGTCGCTTGACAACTTAACAAACTTCCGCATGGACGACATAACATCCCCGGTGTAGAGAAACAATTGTGAGGCCCGAAAACAAATAACTCACCAAGTCCTGTTGGAATCCTCATTCGGTTTTACAGAGAGTACTCTACACTTTTGTCTCTTATTTTGCTGGCAGTTATCTCGAATATATCGCTCAGCGGAAAGTCGCATGCGACTGCAAAAGGCGTAGTTGACTCCTGTATATAAGAAGTATGAAAGAACGGACCCACAAAATTACAGACAAAATTTACTGCAGAATCCTTGAACATATTCTCAGTTCGAATACAATAAATTTTCTTAAGATCGAGAAGCTTATGTCCCCGAATCAGCATGGTTTTAAAAATCACCGTTCGTGTGAAACTCAGCTTGCCCTCCTGTCTCATGATATACTGCCAACTATGGATGAAGGACTACAGGAAGATTACATATTTCTAGCTTTCCGGAAAGCTTTTGACACGGTGTCCCACTGCAGACTGTTAACGAAGGTACGAGCATATGGATAGGTGCCCAGAATTCTTAAGTGATAGAGTTCAGTACGTTATCTTTGACGGCGAGTGTTCATCAGAGACAAGGGTACCGTCAGGAGTGCCCCAGGGAAATGTGACAGGACCGCTGTTATTTTCTATATACGTAACAGATATGGCGGACGGGGTGGGCAGGATTCTGCGGTTGTTTTGCTGATGATGCTGAAGTAATGAGAAGGTGTAGAAGTTGAGTGGCTGATGGAGGATACAAGATGACTAAGACAAGACTTCTAGTAGGTGTGATAAATGGCAGGTACACTATGTGATCAAAAGTATCCGGACACCCCCAAAAACATACTTTTATCATATTAGCTGCATTGTGATGCCACTTACTGCCAGGTACTCCATATCAGCGACCTCAATAGTCATTAGACATCGTGAGAGAGCAGAATGGGGCGCTCCGTGGAACTCACGGACTTCGAACGTGGTCAGGTGATTGGGTGTCACTTCTGCAATACGTCTGTACGCGAGATTTCCACACTTCTAAACATTCATAGGTCCACCGTTTCCGATATGATAGCAAAGTGGAAACGTGAATTGCACATACAGCACAAAAGCGTATAGGCCGACCTCGTCTGTTGACTGACAGAGACCGCCGACAGTTGAAGAGGGTCATAGTGTGTAGTAGGCAGACATCTATCCAAACCATCGCACAGGAATTCCAACTGAATCAGGATGCACTGCAAGTACTATGAGAGTTAAGTGGGAGGTGAGAAAACGTGGATTTCATGGTCGAGCGGCTGCTGATAAGCCTCACATCACGCCGATAAATGCCAACGACGCCTCGCTTGTTGTAAGGAGTGCAAACATTGAACGATTGAACAGTGGAAACACGTTGTGTGGAGTGACGATGGCATGGTGTGGGTACGGCGAATGCCCGGTGAGCGTCATCTGCCAGCGTGTGTAGAGCCAACAGTAAAATTCGGAGGCGGTGGTGTTATGATGTGGTCGTGCTTTCATGGAGGGCGCTTGCATCCCGTGTTGTTTTGCGTGGAATTGACACAGCACAGGACTACACTGACGTCTTAAGCATCTTCTTGCTTCCCACTATTGAAGAGAAATTCGGGGATGGCGATTGGATCTTTCAACAGGATCTAGCAGCTGTTAATAATGCGCGGCCTGTGGCGGATTGGTTACACGACAATAACATCCCTATAATGGACTGGCCTGCACAGAGTGAAAGCTGTCATTAAACCTAAGGGTGGGCCAACACGATTTTGAATTCCAGCATTACCGATGGAGGGCGCCACGAACTTGTAAGTCATTTTCAGCCAGCTCTCCGGATACATTTGATCATATATTGTAACTCCAAATGTAGAAAAACGTAAGTTTTATGGATGAGTAGGAAAAGTAATCCCATAACGTTCGAATACAGCATTAGTAGTGGCCTGATTGACACAGTCCCACTGTTTGAATGTCTGGCGTAACTTAGCAACAGGGAATGAAGTGGAACGAGTATGTGGGGATTGTGATGGGGAAGGCGAATGGTCGACTTCGTTTTTTTTGAGAAAGTGTGGTTAATCTGTAAAAGAGACTGCATGTAGGACGCTAGTGCGACCTGATCTCGACTACTGCTCGAGTGTTTGAGATCCGTACCATTTCAGAGCGGAAGACATCGAGCAATTCCGAGGCAGGCTGGTAGGTTTGTTACTGGTAGGTTCAAACGACATGCAGGTTTACGGAGATTCTTCGGGAACACAAATGGGAATACCTGGAAGAGAAGAAACGTTCTTTTCAAGAATATTGAGGAAATTTGGAGAACCGGCATTTGAGCTGACTGCAGAGAGATTTTACTGACATCAACATACGTTTCGGGGAAGAACCGCCAAGATAAGAACGAGAAATTAGGGCTCATAAGGACGCACATAGAGAATCGCTTTTCCCTCACTCTGTTTGCGAGTGAAATAGGAATGTAAATGGCTAGTAGTGGTACACTGGCATGCGGAGTATGGATGCAGATGTACATGTAGAACACCAGTATCAGAACTCTGTGACTGCCCTCAGCGCGTCGTGTTTTATGCCTGTAGGTTGAGGGATTTCCGTGTTAGCCAGTGCAAGGTAGAGGTGATGAAGTCCGTAGATGATAATGCTCCCTTTGGCAGCTGGTGACACTATCGGCGGATGAGTAGGAGGTGCAAATCGACGTGGTGAAGGAGCAGAAAGTGGTCCCAGTGGTCCTAATTTGTGATCGCCGCCTGGAGGCTGCTTTACGGAACTGAGAGGCGCAAGGCGACCGTTTCTGCCTGTGTGTTGGCGGCCTCTCGGGGTATTTGTTGAGTACGCTGAAGCCTGGTACACAACACTAATCAGTTGATTAAAATGATGTATGACTCTATAAGGGTTAATTAACGCGTACATGGATTTAGCAAAGAAGTTATAAGAAGGAAACTTTTTATTGAGGCAAGAAAATTAATGTGCACTGCAGACACAAAACATATAATAAATGTGATGATAGACGTCTCTGGGAAGTTCAATAAACTGAAAGTTTCCTTTATTCTTTAACAGACTAAGAAAAAGGGGATTCCCAAGAATGTTACACTATTGTATGTTAGCCTCGTGCTGTAGAGGACGATATACACTACTGGCCATTAAAATTACTACACCACAAAGATGACGTGCTACAGACGCGAAACTTACCGACAGGAAGATGCTGTGATATGCAAATGATTAGCTTTTCAGAGCATTCACACAAGGTTGGCGCCGGTGGCGACACCTACAACGTGCTGACATGAGGTAAGTTTCCAACCGATTTCTCATACACAAACAGCAAGCAGTTGACCGGCGTTACCTGGTGAAATGTTGTGATGCCTCGCGTAAGGAGGAGAAATGAGTACCATCACGTTTCCGACTTTGATAAAGGTCGGATTGTAGCCTATCGCGATTGCGGTTTATCGTATCGCAACATTGCTGCTAGCGTTGGTCGACTTCCAATGACTGTTAGCAGAATATGGAATCGGAGGGTTCAGGAGGGTAACATGGAACGCCATGCTGGATCCCAACAGCCTCGTATCACTAGCAGTCGAGATGACACACCGGAAGCAGCTACTAGGGTAGCAGAGTACGTGTGGCGTGCACACGGGGGTTTTTTAGGTTAGAGGGACCCCCCCTTGGGCGAAACGATAAAATACCTGACGGCTTACCAGAGAGGACATTATCATCGTTGATAAAGAACGTCCGTCCTCAGAGACCAAAAACAGGAAAAGTTAACGTAATATTGGTAAACTGCAGGAGTATCCAGGGCAAGGTTCCTGAATTAGTATCTCTTATTGAAGGAAATAGTGCGCATATAGTATTAGGAACGGAAAGTTGGTTAAAACCGGAAGTGAACAGTAACGAAATCCTAGACACAGAATGGAATATATACCGCAAGGATAGGATAAACGCCAATGGTGGAGGAGTATTTATAGCAGTAAAGAATTCAATTATATCCAGTGAAGTTATTAGCGAATGCGAATGTGAAATAATCTGGGTTAAGCTAAGTATCAAAGGTGGGTCAGATATGATAGATGATGATGATGATGATGTTTGGTTTGTGGGGCGCTCAACTGCGTGGTTATCAGCGCCCGTACAATTACCCAATCTTTGTTCAGTCCAATTTCGCCACTTTCCTGGATGATGATGAAGACAACACAAACACCCAGTCATCTCGAGGCAGGTGAAAATCCCTGACCCCGCCGGGAATCGAACCCGGGACCCCGTGCTCGGGAAGGGAGAACGCTACCGTGAGACCACGAGCGGCGGACAGATATGATAGTCGGATGCTTCTATAGACCACCTGCATCAGCAACCGTAGTAGTTGAGCGCCTCAGAGAGAGAACCTGCAGAACGTCGTGAAGAAGTTTCGTGATCATACTATTGTAATAGGGGGAGACTTCAATCTACCAGGTATAGAATGGGATAGTCACACAATCAGAACTGGAGCCAGGGACAGAGACTCTTGTGACATTATCCTGACTGCCTTGTCCGAGAATTACTTCGAGCAGATAGTTAGAGAACCAACTCGTGAAGCTAACGTTTTAGACCTCATAGCAACAAATAGACCGGAACTTTTCGACTCCGTGAATGTAGAAGAGGGTATCAGTGATCATAAGTCAGTGGTTGCATCAATGACTACAAGTGTAATAAGAAATGCCAAGAAAGGAAGGAAAATATATTTGCTTAACAAGAGTGATACGGCACAAATCGCAGAATATCTGAGTGACCACCATCAAACGTTCATTTCTGAGGAAGAGGATGTGGAACAAAAATGGAAAAAATTCAGAAACATCGTCCAGTACGCCTTAGATAAGTTCGTACCGACTAAGGTCCAAAGCGAGGGGAAAGATCCACCGTGGTATAACAATCATGTACGAAAGGTACTACGGAAACAAAGAAAGCTTCATCATAGGTTTAAGAGTAGTCGAATCATAGCTGATAAGGAAAAGCTGAACGAAGCGAAAAAGAGCGTAAAGAGAGCAATGAGAGAAGCATTCAACGAATTCGAACATAAAACATTGGCAAACAATCTAAACAAGAACCCTAAAAAGTTTTGGTCATATGTAAAATCGGTAAGCGGATCTAAATCCCCTATTCAGTCACTCGTTGACCACGATGGCACCGAAACAGAGGACGACCGAAGAAAGGCAGAAATACTGAATTCAGTGTTCCGAAACTGTTTCACTGCGGAAAATCGTAACACGGTCCCTGACTTCAGCCGTCGCACGGACGCCAAAATGGAAAATATTGAAATAAACGATATCGGAATTGAAAAACAACTGCTATCACTTAGTAGCGGAAAAGCATCCGGACCAGACGAGATACCCTTAAGATTCTACAGTGATTATGCTAAAGAACTTGCCCCCTTTCTGTCAGCAATTTATCGTAGATCGCTGGAAGAACGTAAAGTACCTAGCGACTGGAAGAAAGCGCAGGTCGTTCCCATTTTCAAGAAGGGTCATAAATCAGATGCGAATAATTATAGGCCTATCTCGCTTACGTCAATCTGTTGTAGAATAATGGAACATGTTTTGTGTTCTCGTATTATGACGTTCTTAGATAATACAAATCTCCTTCATCATAACCAACATGGATTCCGCAAACAGAGATCATGTGAAACTCAGCTCGCCCTATTTGCCCAAGAAATTCACAGTGCCGTAGACACTGGCGAGCAGATTGATGCCGTATTCCTGGACTTCAGGAAGTCATTTGATACGGTTCCGCACTTACGTTTAGTGAAAAAAATACGAGCTTACGGAATATCGGACCAGGTTTGTGATTGGATTCAGGATTTCATTCTTAACGGTTCAAAATCTGCAGATGTAGAGGTAATTTCGGGAGTACCGCAAGGAAGCGTGATAGGACCTTTATTGTTTACAATATACATAAATGACTTAGTTGACAACATCGGTAGCTCCGTGAGGCTATTTGCAGATGACACGGTTGTCTACAAGAAAGTAGCAACATCAGAAGACTCGTACGTACTCCAGGAAGACCTGCAGAGGATTAATACATGGTGCGACAGCTGGCAGCTTTCCCTAAACGTAGATAAATGTAATATAATGCGCATACATAGGGGCAGAAATCCATTCCAGTACGATTATGCCATAGGTGGTAAATCATTGGAAGCGGTAACGACCGTAAAATACTTAGGAGTTACTATCCGGAGCGATCTGAAGTGGAATGATCACATAAAACAAATAGTGGGAAAAGCAGGCGCCAGGTTGAGATTCATAGGAAGAATTCTAAGAAAATGTGACTCATCGACGAAAGAAGTAGCTTACAAAACGCTTGTTCGTCCGATTCTTGAGTATTGCTCATCAGTATGGGACCCTTACCAGGTTGGATTAATAGAAGAGATAGACATGATCCAGCGAAAAGCAGCGCGATTCGTCATGGGGACATTTAGTCAGCGCGAGAGCGTTACGGAGATGCTGAACAAGCTCCAGTGGCGGACACTTCAAGAAAGGCGTTACGCAATACGGAGAGGTTTATTATCGAAATTACGAGAGAGCACATTCCGGGAAGAGATGGGCAACATATTACTACCGCCCACATATATCTCGCGTAATGATCACAACGAAAAGATCCGAGAAATTAGAGCAAATACGGAGACTTACAAGCAGTCGTTCTTCCCACGCACAATTCGTGAATGGAACAGGGAAGGGGGGATCAGATAGTGGTACAATAAGTACCCTCCGCCACACACCGTAAGGTGGCTCGCGGAGTATAGATGTAGATGTAGATGTAGACAGGCATCTTGTCCACATGGCTGTAACGGATCGTGCAGCCACGTCTCGATCCCTGAGTCAACAGATGGGGACGTTTGCAAGACAGTAACCACCTGCACGAACAGTTGGACGACGTTTGCAGCAGCATGGACTATCAGCTCGTAGACCACGTCTGCGGTTACCCTTCACGCTGCATCACAGACAGGAGCGCCTGCGATGGTGTACTCAACGACGAACCTGGGTGCACGAATGGCAAAACGTCATTTCTTCGGATGAATCCAGGTTCTGTTTTCAGCATCATGATGGTCGCATCCGTGTTTGGCGACATCGCTGTGAACGCACATTGGAAGCGTGTATTCGTCATCGCCATACTGGCGTATCACCCGGCGTCATGGTATGGGGCGCCATTGGTTACACGTCTTGGTCACCTCTTGTTTGCATTGCCGGTACTTTGAACAGTGGACGTTACATTTCAGCTGTGTTACGACCCGTAGCTCTACCCCTCATTCGATCCCTGCGAAATCGTACGTTTCAGCAGGATAATGCACGACCGCATGTTGCAGGTCCTCTTCTGGCCTTTCCGGATACAGAAAATGTTCGACTGCTGCCCTGGCCAGCACATTCTCCACCAACTGAAAACGTCTGGTCAATGGTGGCCGAGCAACTGGCTCGTCACAATACGCCAGTCACTACTCTTGATGAACTGTGGTATCGTGCTGAAGCTGCATGGGCAGCTGTACCTGTACACGCCATCCAAGCTCTGACTCAATGTCCAGGCGTGTCAAGGCCGTTATTACGGCCAGAGGTGGTTGTTCTGGGTACTGATTTATCAGGATCTATGCACCCAAATTGCGTGAAAATGTAATCACATTTCAGTTCTAGTATATTTGTCCAATGAATACCCGTTTATCATCTGCACTTCTTCTTGGTGTAGCAATTTTAATGGCCTGTAGTGTATGACGTTGCCGGGTCCTATATCAACAGTTACCAAATGAACAAAGAAAGAATGCCTTCACGTTTCTGTTTGTAGTCACAAATGCAGGAATGTTAACCTAGAACTATTTCTGGGTAGAGTACGAATAAGTCAGGAGTTGTTAGAAATTGTAGCATATGCTGAAGCACTTGAACAATAGAGTTTTGCTAGAAAATAAGCACGGTAACACCCTTGAAATTTTGCATGAAGGATGCTTCCAGATGCGACCCAAGGTAACACTCAAAAATCAAGATACAAATATGTTACTGAAAGGAAAACTTATTTGGAATCCATCGATTAAAATAAATCCCGGCTGTAGTTTGGGGATATATGATAAACAGGTATTTACGTGTCTACATAGATTCCAGTCCCAAATAGAGTAACAGCAAGGAAAATCGTACATTGAATGAAATTATTAACAATATTTCGTTCAACACTAAATGTAATAAGAGTTTTCAGCGATTCGATATGAATTTCAGTTGTTGGCTATGGTGCCGATATTAGGGCACCAGCTGCTACGGTGAGGGAAGCACAGCGAATGTTGTGCTACGCCACTGTGTAGCCTTCCGCATCACATCTGTACACGTCCTAAATGTGTTTATGGCTGTTTGTCCTGTGGATCTGCAAATACGAAAAAGATCTGCTATTTTGTGTATGAAGAAAAGACAATACCAAGAAATACGCAAAATTCTTGAGGAATCGTCAACAAATCCGTTAGTAATAAAAACTTTAATGCTTACAGAACGCCAAAATGGGAGGAATTCCTTAGACAGAAGCAGGAGAACATTTCATTTTCTTCCTGATGTAAACGAAAGGCTCCAGCTAGCACACTTTGGGCCGAATAGGTCACTCGTCTACTGCTATTTTGCGCAACGTGGTCCATATCCTACACATTTCAAAGGAATTAATAGATGGTCAATGACCAGTTGAGACAGTGGTGAAATCGGCCACCACACCACATTCCATGGGAATGTCTCTATTTGAAGGTAAAGAACTTCTGTGGAGGTGTTACAAGGTAATACTGCTACGTCATAAATAGAGTGGAAGAATTCAATATTCTAAGTCTCCTACTCGATGCTGACTAAGAAGAAAAAACAGTATGTAATTGTAGTCAACAGACACCACAGCAAAGACGAAAAAGACCATTAGACATGCCTATGGAACGAAGCCCGACAACTTCACGTTCATTTAGCCAAGCATCTGAACACTGAAAAGTGGTTGACACAGACGTGAAAGATCTACAGAACGAAGTTTTGGGATGGACTGCAGTACCAAATGTCACACTGAAAACGAATCCTGTCTTTCCTTTTATTCCGCTATGTGTTTATGTACCCTTGTGTATTTGTCTTTTTCCTGTCTTTAAGTGTTTAGCTAATAAGATTTATGTTGTAGAATTTTTCAAATACTATGTTATTTACTTTGTAAAGATGTTTAGACATTATTAATTCTGTTTTGTTTCAATGCTCATGTGTGAAATAATTGTTTCGAAAACTATTCTCATTATTTTATACATTTACTTATTTCATAATTCCTGTAACACTGATGTATATGTTTATTTTTATTCTTTTGTAAAGTCTGTGTTACTACAAATGTTATCTGTACTGTTATGTTCGTTAAAGATGTATTTTGTACCTTTGATATTTTATTCTCATGTTATAAAATTGTAATTGACACCAGTTCATCAAATTAAGTAACTTGTAAGCATTCATTTCACTGCACACGTTTCTGTTGGTCATAGTATATGGACAATATGTGAGAAGTAGGGACTGTTAGTGTTTGCACGTGTGTTGATAATTCAGCAAGGGACTGATTAACAGCATTGCTGGTTCTAAGGACATTTCAAAAAAATGTTTTGTGTGTGCACAAGTGGTGATTCATGGACTTGCTATATTCTCCGCAAGACTCTTCAATGGTGATTGTGCACCTGCAAAGTCACAGCAGATGGCTGCTAGCCATCTCTACAAGGACTACAGCGGGTCTGCATCTTTGATGACCCACCAATACCATTATTTCTATAAGGACTACAGTGGATCTCCATCTTTGATGACCCACCAATACCATTATTTCTACAAGGACTACAGAGGGCCTACACCTTTGATGACTCACCAGTACCATTATTTCTACAAGGACTGTAGTAGGTATGCACCTCTGGTGGCCCACCAATACCGTAATCTCTACCAGGACTACAGTGGGTCTACTCTGTGATGACCTACCTACCAATATTCTTCAAAACTTCGACTGACTCTGCGGTGGGTTTGCTCTGTTGTGGCCTATTACCAGTCTGCATGTCAAGAGTCAGCACTGTCTTTTCGTTGGAAGGACAACACTACTTCTTCAAGAATGCATGGAAATCCACTACTTCCGTGTGCATTCTCTTTTACTGCTCAGACTTTGAGAAAAACACTGCAATTTTACTGTGATGAACGATCAGGACTGTCCCTATGGACTGTGAGAAAATTTTAGCTTTTGACCAACATTGTATCAATAAGTGTGTGCATTTGATTTCTTTGTTATTGTAATTGTGAAAAAATTTTAACAAATATGTATTGGCCAGTGCCCAAAACTACTTGTAAAATTTTTTGTGGGGAGCATGGGGGCTATGTAAGTAGGCTGTTTAGGTTCTTATATTGGTAACGACGCCGCCACATAGCGCTCTGTATGAAAATCTCTGCCTATGCTGTGTGCAGTCTGTGGCTGGTTGGCATTGTTGTAATATTCGCAATTGTAGTGTTGGGCAGCTGGATGTTAACGGCGCCTAGCGTTGCGCAGTTGGAGGTGAGCCGCCAGCAGTGGTGGATGTGGGGAGAGAAATGGCGGAGTTTTGAAATTTGTAAGACTGGATGTCATGAACTGCTATATATATTATGACTTTTGAACACTATTAAGGTAAATACATTGTTTGTTCTCTATCAAAATCTTTCATTTGCTAGCTATGCCTATCAGTAGTTAGTGCCTTCAGTAGTTTGAATCTTTTATTTAGCTGGCAGTAGTGGCGCTCCCTGTATTGCAGTAGTTCGAGTAACGAAGATTTTTGGTGAGGTAAGTGATTTGTGCAAGGTATAGGTTAATGCTAGTCAGGGCCATTCTTTTGTAGGGATTTTTGAGAAACAGATTGCGTTGCGCTAAAAATATTGTGTGCCAGGTTAAGCACAGTCATGTATAATTTTTCTAAGGGGACGTTTCAGTACCTCAGAAAAATGAGAAGGATCGGTGGTTTTCAGTAGTAAAGTAGTTCACTTTTCAGTTCTCCAGATGAAGACTGAACCGGACAAGATTATCAGAAAGATCCAATTTTCTAATAATCAGAGTGCGGATCTTCTTAATTCGAATTTTACGAGGGGATTCGAAAGTGTGAAAAGAGAAAATAATCAACTGAAGTTAGTTTAGATTAGTGACTCGCAATGGACAGGAGAGAATGACACATTGTTAGGAAACATGTGACGTTGATGACAATACTCTTGAATCTACGAGTATACAATTATAAATATACGAAAATTAATATTACAGACTTGAGACGCTTAATCGTTGTGCTGAAAGGAGAAATTAGGTAGAATTATTAGAGAATTTTAGCGAAAGGGGAGAAACTAGAGATAAGAAGAGTTTTAGTACCTTATACAGCCTGTCATATTAAAAATAATCCCGGTAAGATTACCAGGGAGTGATTGACCTACAGACTAAAAAACACAGGCATTAAAATTAAGAAAGAGAATGAGTGTAATTGGAAATTTTCTGAGGCTGAGGTAAAATTAGTGAGGACTGTTTGGTGCGAGAAAACTGTAAAGAATATTTTAAAAACTGAAACACAGATTATCCCAGAATAATATGTATTTTATGTTCCGTTGTGAACCGTCTTTGGGTTCTCTAGGCCATTGTCAGAGAATTTAAGACCGAACAGACAGGCCACAAACCAGCGAGAGCATATAGTAGCTGTCTAAAGACTTATTGCTATGGATATGTAACATTTGTAGATTATGCATTTACGTGAGAAACACAAAACTGAAAAACTTCAATTGGACCTGGGAACGTATCGAGAAATATTATGTAATGATATACTGAACTTTATAGATTCTAAAGATAAATAAGTGTAAATCTCTAAACGTTTGACTGAACTAAACATATACAACTACACAGGTTATACAGATAACAGTTAAAATCTCTAAACTGTAAACACTATTGAAATAAATACAAAGTGGATATGTTCAAATAAATATTATAATAAAAGATTTAATGTGACTGAACATAAACGGCAAAACAATACCCCAAGTGAGTACGAACACAGACTTCTATGATATATGGATGATCTTTCATTTCTATACAATGACTTCTGTACCAAAAGAACAATGTAGCATAAGGAAAGTGTATTTTTGTACTTGCACTATTATGGAAAACAGTAACCTAGACAACATTTAATCTAACGGTCAGTAATAATGAGGAAAAGTGACAGGGAAAGCAGAAAACACTTCATTGTTATTGGAAAAAAGAAGTTATTGACAGGGGATTCTCTATGAAAATAGCGAAAATGATGAAATTTAAGTTTAATGAATAAAAAAAAAAAAGAAAAGTAGCCTGTGACAAGGTTACACTGAAACTGGAAAAAAGAAATGTAAGAATTCTGTGAAAGACTAATTTCAGTCATGAAACAAAATCAGTCGTCTGATCCCCAGTTAACACAATATTTTTACTGTAGAAACTAAGGAGAGATTAAAAGACTGGATCGCGGTATGAGGAGGCGAACAAATAAATGAAACATTACTCAACATCAAGGTTGTCTTCAGTACAAAAAGGGGTGCACAATGCTTGACTACTCCTTCTATTGCGTAGAAGAATTTCTATTAATGTAATGTGTTAAAGGTAATCGGTAGGAACTACTAATTCACATCTGGATAACTCTTTCGTTCTTGTAAAAAAAAAATCAAATTAATTTTCGATGTGAATGTATAATCACTCGTTCCACATCATTACGATCTATCGCGCAAAATGATCCATGGAACACGCTACCAGTTAATTAACTAACTAAATAACTTTCTGTCCGATAATGCAGCTGCCCAAAAAGGTACTTTTGCATTGGGAAAACAAAGACTGACAAAATGCGTGTTTGGAACATCCATTCTCTGAATATGATTTAACACCCTCTTTGAGCCGATACGGCTCGCTATATATATATATATATATATATATATAACCACCAGCCTTCTCAGTACTCGCCGCGATGTCAATACCGAGATCGGATTGGAGTTTCTGGTCGCCGGATACCTTTGGCGAGTCGGCTTCCCGCGCACCGCGAGGCGGGCAAAAGGAGGAAGAACGGGCTTGCTGGGGTTTAGCTCTGGACTATGCGTGAGGAGCGACGTCGGTTCAGAGGGCAAGGCCGCTTAGTCGGTGGGCCCCGCAGAAGCAGTCGTTTGGGGACGGAACGCCGCCGGCTCGAAGATCCTAATATGGAGAGCTGGTGTTGTCCCGATGGCGACCATCGTGTGGTCATTCAAGGGCTGACGAGTGATTTCTTGGCTCTGCCCTTGGATTCCGACGAAGAATTACGTCTATTTTGGTGTATGAGGTGAACATAAGAATTCTAAAAAGGTGCACGTTAGTGGCGCGTACATCAGACTTGTGAGTGGTGTAAGCTTTGCTTCGGTACTGCAGTCTCCAGTTAGAGCTCTGCTTGGGAGGAGTGCGTTGATACCGGCATTGTTATCTATTTAGCTGCATTGAGCTAAATGACTGTTTTGGGTCGAAAACCAAATGAAGGACTGAATCATTGCTTGTCTTATAAAGAAACCTAAGTCGGCCCCAGCGTGTTAAACTCTCTTATCTACAGTAATTTACACTCTGATAGTGTCCACGAGTGAGCTTTGGAGGTACTGTCAAGTGTTTGTAGTAAGTGAAAGATTGACTGTGGAGCTTTTCAGTCGGACGCATATGAATCGTGTTAATTGCAGTTCACTTCTTATGGTATTTTACGGTTCTACTTGTCGTGACGAAATCACCAATAGTATTTTCATAATTTAGCTTGGGACGTCATTCTGTGATTTGGTGTGGCCCTCCCAACAGTTTGAAGTCCTAAAATATTTTCTTACTGCCTTGCTGAGGTTGTCTTGCAACAGTTGCTGATTTGTCTCTTGTCTACCCCGCCGTACTGTTGTTTGGTGCGGTGCGGTATAGTCGAAGTGTTCAGCAGTACCGTATCTACTCCCTCGCCTGTTTTAAGATTTACGAGCCGCATCCACATCGATGTATAATCGCAGTATGCAATTTGTGTAAGTTGGTTGCGCCCTGTTAACGTTTTTTACATCGTAGAAAATTTTTCCCGTGTCGCATGTGATCGTGAAGCAGAGCACGGTGCACAACATCGCATGAAAACAACGAAATCAAAAAATATGGATTGCATATTTTTTTAACGGATGTAATCACTGAGATTAAGAGGTGATTGGTCTCTTTTCTGATTTATTTTGAAAGGAAAAGATTACATACCTGGTTAATTATAACATCTATGCTTAATTATCCTAATTCATTGGGTGTACTATGCATCATATGTAGGGAGGTTTATGGTGTAAAGTGTTTAGAAGGAAGAAAAATATTTTGTGATATGGTGAGCATCTCAGTGGCTACATGGTTTGAGTGTACGTTGATAAATTTTGTGATCAATACTTTATTCCCTTTAGACATCACATGTGAAATGTACGAAAATTTTGGTATTGCCTTGTGGCGTTAGAATCTTTTATTTAACCATGCATTATGCAATTGGTATTTTTTCCTTTGTTTAAAAAGCTATTTTGAGTTTTAAGTGTTGTAAATTGCTTAGAAAGCGATTTTGAGTTTTAAGTGTTGTAAATTGATTCTGAGAGCTGTTCTTCGATCTGTTAAAATAATACTTCAGGAACGTTCATTAAAAAACTATATTGAGGATATTATTGTTGATGATAACGAATATTCACTTACTATTTTAAAATCAAGTTAATAAGGTTGTAAAATTTTAAAGGTAAAAAACAGGATTTTATTAGAGAACCGGTGCCTGCCCTTATCCCCCACAACTTCTACGTATTCCCAAAGCATTGTCCTTAGGGCGTTGTCTCATGTTTTCCCCGGTATCTGTTCTTGCTAACACCTACGAGGCCATGACACTCTTACTCCCGCATCTCGTGAAATTTTTGGCTGAATAATGTTCGAAATCCAAGGAAGAGGTAATTACAGCTATAAGTGAGTATTTCGCAGTCCTTCGAGGATCACCCCTGAGGGATAGAATCTGTTCTTTGGAGATAGGTGCCGGCCGGAGTGGCCGTGGGGTTCTAGGCGCTAGAGTCTGGAACCGAGCGACCGTTACGGTCGCAGGTTCGAATCCTGCCTCGGGCATGGATGTGTGTGATGTCCTTAGGTTAGTTAGGTTTGATTAGTTCCACGTTCTAGGCGACTGATGACCTCAGAACTTAAGTTTCTTAGTGCTCAGAGCCATTTGAACCATTTTTTGAAGATAGGTAACGTCTCCATGGACTCGGAACGCCTGTATACCAAGAATGCTTGCTATAGTGATTATGCATGTGGGAGACATCGCTGTTCTACGTAAAACACAATGTATTTCTAAAAGATTCATCCGATTTCACGAGGCTATGTCTTCTTCATGAATGTCGATAGAAACTGGAGATACGTCTTCCTTGTATCGGACAGTGATTCAGATTCCTCGTCAAGCCGGAATGCTGTTATCGTATTTGAGGTACTGAGGCTGGCGTGTAGAAGCAGTTCTTCACGTCTCCGAAGACGCTACAAACTGAGTGTGCGATGGGCGCTCCCTCAGACAGTATTCTGCGTTTAAATACGACCACACGCTCGCAGCAGCCACCTGGCTGTTACCACTTTGTAACACTGGTTTTGGGAGGAGTTTAGTTTGTGCTGGGGTCTTTCAGGCGTAGGCTTACTTTCACAAACAATATTTATTAAACAAAAACATATTTCTGTGCACTAAACAAAATAACAGTTTAACAAGCTGAATTCAAGTATGTGGACCAGTTATATAGTTCCTGAAGCACTGGTCATTAGAACACTGTCATAAATGAATTAAAATTTCTTCAGCACAATAATAAAACAATTTGAAATTTTGTTTTCTACCGTAAGACCAAGCAGATATACGGCCCTAGCTGTCGGAGTGCTCTTCCAGCAGAAAACTGTACAAAGAACTAGAAACACTCTCTGATCCCAGCAGCTTGAGATTCTCTGAAACTTATAGTTTGTTGTAGCAACTAGGCTGAAATTCAGTCAGTGAGTCAATCGTAAAATCATTATACCCGAAAATTTTAGTAACTGTTCTGGAAGTCACGAATAAATCTGTGATTTTAAATTTTTATATATCATTCATTTATGCGTCTCAGTTGCACATTTTTCACGGTATTACTGGTTTAGATCACTCTCGATCAACTTAAGATCTATGTATTCGGCCCAGTCACATTAATGTGACCAAGTGTCAGATGTCTGAAAAACGACCTACTGCAGCGCGGACATGCAGGGAGAGATTTACGAAATTGCTGAAAGATACTGACAGCGATGTAGAGCCATGCCGACTCCAGCGTCGTGGCCAATTGCTTTAGGTTTGTCGGTTGAGTATCCATAGCGCGAACAGCCCGATCGAGGTGGTCATACAAACTCTCTAATGGGTATAAATCCGGAGAGGATGGTGGCCAGGATAGAACGGTAAACTCATCCTGCTGCTTTTGGAACTACGCGCGTACCACGTTGCATTGCCCTGCTGATAGATACCATCCAGCTGCGGAAAAAACAAACAGCATGTAGAGATGGACGTGGTCCCTAAGGACACATGTATACTTGTTTTGACCCAATGTGATTTCCAGAATCACGATATTACCGAGTGAATGCCACGAAAACATTCCCTTGGCCGTAACGCTTCCTCCTCTGGCGTGGACCCTTGTTTTTAGACGTTTCACGCCATACATGCCCATGATCATCTGCCCGATAGAGCATAAAACCTGATTCACCTGAAGAGGCCACCCGTCGCCACTCAGTGGACGTCCAGTTGTGCTACTGGCGTGTAAATTCCAGCCTTCGTTGCCGATGAACACTAAGCAGCTTGGGTCATGAAACAGGTGCCTGCTGCGTAGGCCTACACGTAGCAACGTTCGATGAGGGTCGTTGCGGAGACACTGTTGGTGGCCCCATGGTCCGTCTGGCTGGTCAGTTGCTCAACAGTTGCACGTCTTTTCGCCTATACGCATATCCGCGCCCGTCTTTCGCTCTTGTCAATTACGAACCGTGGTGCACCACAGTTGCCAAGAAGCCGGTTTTGGACAGTGCCATTTTGCTAAGCACAGTATACTACACTCCTGGAAATTGAAATAAGAACACCGTGAATTCATTGTCCCAGGAAGGGGAAACTTTATTGACACATTCCTGGGGTCAGATACATCACATGATCACACTGACGGAACCACAGGCACATAGACACAGGCAACAGAGCATGCACAATGTCGGCACTAGTACAGTGTATATCCACCTTTCGCAGCAATGCAGGCTGCTATTCTCCCATGGAGACGATCGTAGAGATGCTGGATGTAGTCCTGTGGAACGGCTTGCCATGCCATTTCCACCTGGCGCCTCAGTTGAACCAGCTTTCGTGCTGGACGTGCAGAACGCGTGAGACGACGCTTCATCCAGTCCCAAACATGCTCAATGGGGGACAGATCGGGAGATCTTGCTGGCCAGGGTAGTTGACTTACACCTTCTAGAGCACGTTGGGTGGCACGGGATACATGCGGACGTACATTGTCCTGTTGGAACAGCAAGTTCCCTTGCCGGTCTAGGAATGGTAGAACGATGGGTTCGATGACGGTTTGGATGTACCGTGCACTATTCAGTGTCCCCTCGACGATCACCAGTGGTGTACGGCCAGTGTAGGAGATCGCTCCCCACACCATGATGCCGGGTGTTGGCCCTGTGTGCCTCGGTCGTATGCTGTCCTGATTGTGGCGCTCACCTGCACGGCGCCAAACACGCATACGACCATCATTGGCACCAAGGCAGAAGCGACTCTCATCGCTGAAGACGACACGCCTCCATTCGTCCCTCCATTCACGCCTGTCGCGACACCACTGGAGGCGGGCTGCACGATGTTGGGGCGTGAGCGGAAGACGGCCTAACGGTGTGCGGGACCGTAGCCCAGCTTCATGGAGACGGTTGCGAATGGTCCTCGCCGATACCCCAGGAGCAACAGTGTCCCTAAT
The DNA here is from genome assembly GCF_023864275.1 of Schistocerca cancellata. Classification (NCBI taxonomy): domain Eukaryota; kingdom Metazoa; phylum Arthropoda; class Insecta; order Orthoptera; family Acrididae; genus Schistocerca; species Schistocerca cancellata. Next base: position 335,925,427 of record NC_064631.1, read on the forward strand.
TTGCTGGGAAGTGGTGGTGCGGTCCCCTACGGCACTGCGTAGGATCCTACGGTCTTGGCGTGCATCCGTGCGTCGCTGCGGTCCGGTCCCAGAGACCTCACGCCCCACGTGTTGAGCAATTCGGCGGTACGTCCACCCGGCCTCCCGCATGCTCACTATACGCCCTCGCTCAAAGTCCGTCAACTGCACATACGGTTCACGTCCACGTTGTCGCGGCATGCTACCAGTGTTAAAGACTGCGATGGAGCTCCGTATGCCACGGCAAACTGGCTGACACTGACGGCGGCGGTGCACAAATGCTGCGCAGCTAGCGCCATTCGACGGCCAACACCGCGGTTCCTGGTGTGTCAGCTGTGCCGTGCGTGTGATCATTGCTTGTACAGCCCTCTCGCAGTGTCCGGAGCAAGTATGGTGGGTCTGACACACCGGTGTCAATGTGTTCTTTTTTCCATTTCCAGGAGTGTATAATCACAGTGACACGCAGATGGCTTACAAACTTAGTCGTTTCGGAAATGCTTACGTCCTTGGCCTGAAGCCAATGATAATGTCCTTTTGGACGTCGAATACATAGTTTCGTTTCCGCATTACGAGAACGAATGTGCTATTATTATATGAATTCGTGGTGTCTGTTCTTCCGAACATCTCCCGGATGGTGCAGTCGTTAGGGCACCTGCCTACTAAGCAGGAGATCCCGGTTTCGAATCCCGGTCCGGTACACATTTTCACTCGCTGATTCTGTGTAATGTCCCGATGAAGCCGACATCAGTAATCCATCCCTTTCCTTTCATTGCTCCTGTCCCCCCCCTCCCCTTCACCTTCAATTTACATAGACTGTACTGTTATCCTTATCCTTCGCCCACCGACATATGCTGGTGCTGCCACCTGCCATATGTGAGTGGTTATTGCACGTTGGCGTCGAATATAGACGGTGACAACATTAACGTGAATAGACCGTGGGGTTGCATAAGCAGCTAGTCATTGTCTATGTACTGGAGTATTCTGACATGTAGTTCCTGTACTGACGACGTGTTACTTACGCATCTTCATCAATATGAATATCATCGAATGTGATCGAAGCTAGTCATAGGGCAAAAAAAAAAAGTGCAACTGAGATGGAAAAATCAATGACGTATAATAATTTGATATCAACACAGAGCCGGGCGGTGTGGCCGTGCGGTTCTAGGCGCTTAGGTCTAAAACCGCGTGTCCGCTACGGTCGCAGGTTCGAATCCTGCCTCGGGCTTGGATGTGTGTGATGTCCTTAGGTTTGATTAGTTCTAAGTTCTAGGCGACTGATGACCTCAGAAGTTAAGTCGCATAGTGCTCAGAGCCATTTGAACCATCAACACAGATGCTAAATTCTCTCGGGACGTTATTGTACCTAGCTGAGATAGTTGTTTTGTTCCGCAATGGGATCGACTGGTTGTAGAAGTCCGGTTCATTCAGTGAATACAAGCTCCAGATAACTAGTAGCTCCATGCTCTAATAAGACTCGTCTTCCTATCGAGATCATGCACGCTCACTAATAGGCAATGGTCACCCGAAAATGTGGGGAGGAGTAAAGAGAATTTGCACTGTCGTGCACGGGAAGGCATTTCCTGGTCCCTTCAATACGTAAAACTCTAGAATTGACGCTTCATGATGGGACCTCCAGCACTTGATTTCCACCAGATGTTCGGAAACATTGGGTACTCGTCGTTAAGGCAGCGTTGTAAGCTCCACTGTGGTGTCCAGGAAGCCTGCATACTCAGTTCGCTAGACAAACATTCAAACAAATCGTTAATGAGTTTTATCACAAAAGAAAATTACAATACTTAACTCTTGCAATTACACAGATGTGTCACACACAAAATTGGCAATCTTCTTCAGTATAGACAATCCTAAATATGCACTATATAGAGAGTAAAAGTGAAGTCACTATCGTTGACGCTTCTATCCAAGTCCCTAGTCTTTAAGTTGTCACTGAACTGGGGCGTCACCAGTCGGTCGCGACGCTTATGTCCTCTTCACATCGGGGCCGCTACCGTCGTGTTGTCGTCCTGGAGAGGGGTCCGTCAGCGTCGGATTGACTGACGTCTTCTCACAGCCATCTCTTCTCTATCGTTCCCGACTGGCGTGCTGGCACTTGATTTTACGTCGTAACACAGTCCAAGACCTATGCAAATCAAGGGAAAGAAATAGAGAAGAAAGGTACGTGTGAGAAATAACCAGACAAATAACTAAGCCACTTGCTGGATTTCTTGGAGACTACTTTTTATTATTTTCTCTTGCCTTCTTGCTTTGTTAGGGATTTATCCGCAGGGAGGCCGAAATTATTTACATCCTCAATGTAATTACGCTGTCTACTTAAAAGTATCCCGACACCCATTACGTAATACGGATTGACCACTAGATACCACGAGAGCTGGCCCCGCCGATTTAGAAGGAATCGTCGAGTTCTGTGATGTCAATAGGGGAGCAGTATGAGCAGAATGGATCGGGGGTCGTTCACGATAGCTCAGTGACTTGGAACGTGGGCTAGTCATTGGAAGTCATCTGAGCAACAAATCCATCAAGGACGTTCCAACCCATCTAAAGCTGCCCAGGTCGATTGTTGACGCTGTGACTGCGAAGTGGAAACGAGAAGGAACAAACACAACTAAACAAAGACCAGGCAGGCCTCATGTGTTAACAGATAAGCACCACCTAGCTTCACAGAGAGTGACTGTAAAAAAATCAGATAAAAATCAGCGGAAGGCACCATGGCAAAACCATAACTTCTGTTAATTGTTTTGTTCTTGTATGAAATTTCTCTCATTTTTTCTACTTTTAAAAGCATGTGATTTCACAGCTCGAAACTTTTCTGTGTTAACCGTTTTGGACACTGTGTGAAAAACGCCTTACAATTCCATTTTGAATTTTACTGTCACCCATAAGGCACACTGCTCAGAATAAAAGCGCTTATTTCTTTATTAAATCTGATTTATCACAGAGTGTTTTCTAACATTTCCCCTGACTGGCACACCTTCGTCAAACTACACTATGGATTTTTCCGTTTATTTTATAAAGGTCACACAAAAGTAAATCAGACAGGTAGAAAAAAGGTAAGTAAAGTGTTCATTATTGCAAAATCAATAGCCATAATTGTTAATATATTTATCCTACTGTGAGAGAAGACAGTCAATACCTCCACCGAAAAATGTTAGTGGTTGCTTATGGAATGTATTTTATGCAGAAGAGCACCTCTTCGTCCGAAGCCCACCCACTTGTGGTCAAGGAGATTTCGAATACGTTGCAGATGTTTCACTGAGTAGCCCTTCCACATCCTTCATACAGTCCTGATTTCTCCCCATGCCATTTCCGTATATTTGGAGCCCTGAGGGAAGAAATTCCTGGCCGTCGATTTGCTTTGAACGAAGAGGTACACGCAAGGGTAAAATCATTGCTCCGCGGGCAACCGCGAACATTTTTCCATGAAGGCACTGACTGTCTTATCTCACAGTGGAATAATTGAACTAACAGTTATCGCGATTACTTTTCGAATAATGAGCACTTCACTTACTTCCTTTCATCTATCTCTGTTTCATTTGACTGCCCATTATATAGAAGATGGTCAGAAACAGTCTGAAAAGCTTGTAATGGTGTCGCAGGGCAGATTGTGCTAAGAAATAACTGTTTAGAAAAAAAAAAAATGTTCCGTACGTTGCACCGTTTGTCATTTAACTAGCATTGCAGTTAGCTGATCAGGTATGCAAATTCAAGCGGCCCGCCACAAATGGAGGACTGTTTACTCGCTGTCACGAACCCGCAGCGCTGCCACCTGCCCATAGCTGCCACTACTCATTTCAAACATGCCCGATATTCTGTGTCACCCTGTATCTGGCAGGTCGCTTCAGTTTTCACGCGCAGTTGCCTTGTTTGCTAAATTCAGTGCTAAATGATTCGGAAACGGTGCAAAGTATCAAATTTGTCCGTACTAATTATTTCTCAGCACAACCTACCCTGCAACATCCTTACAAGCTTTTCAGACAGCTTGTGACCACCATGTATATCTACCATGAGACTGCCAGGATTAACGAAGCGCATTTACTTTTCGAACCAGATTGTACGAACGATTAATTGAAAAAATTCCTTGTTTAAACTATCAGTCATACCATTTCTAACAATTTTTGACAGTCACGATTACGGAAATTATATAACACGTTAACAATAAAAATTGTGACGTTTGAAAGCTTAGCGCTGCAACCCACTGTTGGTCTCAGGTTATACCAGTAACAATGCAATACCGCCAGAAACAATGTGTGCCGTTGCGTAGCATTCCTTTGACGCTTGCATCGATGCGAGTAAGGAGCGCGCTCAGATAGAGAAGAAGAACTAGGAACAAACAGACCACTAAAACTGAGCTTATTGCAACCTAAGCATCTCGTTGCCAGTTAAGCTGAGTGGTCCACGCGGGACATCTCGCTTCAGGTACAAGTAAGTGACCAGCAACCGTCTCACACCTTGTCTGAAGCTTAGGCTGTCACCATCCTCCTGCAAGTAGATTACAACTTAATGAAATGCGGGTTTCGAATACTAATTCTTGTCTCATAAGACACTTAAGTTCATTAAAATAATTTTTATTTTCCTACAAAATCTAAGAAAACCTATGTCGAAAGGAAGGAAATTTAGTGTTCAACGACCCGGCTAAAGTACGATGATTAGAGACATAACTTGGTTAATCTGACTCAAACGACCATCTTCAGATCTCAAAATAAAATTAATATGTCAATATAATTTCACGTTTTTGGCTCACAGTCTATGGTGTTGGTTCGTTGAGGGCCCGACGCCACGTCCTTTTTGTCCCAATGTCCTCACGTCAGGGCAGCACTTGCACCCATGATTGTCAAATGTTTGACGAATATATTCCAATCTCTTTCTTTCCCAAAACTTTTACTGTATACAGCACCTATTAATACGATGGAAGTTACTCACTCTTATCATCATTGTTTTGCAACTGCTCTTCCCCTCGATGATTCTCATCTTATCAGTCCAGCCGATTTTTATCATTCCTCTAGAACCAAGTCTAAAACGTGTGGTGCTGTTTTTCTCAGGTTTTTCCAAAGTCCATGTTTCACTTCCATACGATGCTGTGCTCCAGCCGCACAGATTTCTTCCTAAAATTAAGGCCTGTATTCGATACATGTCAAACTTCTTTTGGCTTGGAATACCCTCTCCGCCGTGCTATTTTGCTTTCTGTGTTCTCCTTGCTTTGTCCAGCTTATGTTGTTTGAGCTTTCTTCTTCGTGGAGCTTAGTCTTGATATTAAGTTTATCGCTAATGTCATTTCTGCTTCTCCTCATTACTTCCGTCTTTCTTTGGTTTACTCTCAGTCCTCATTGTAAGCTCATTATACTCTTCATTTAACTCAACAGTTGCTACAATTCTCCCACAGTATAGCAATGTCCTCAGCTAGTCTTATCACTGATCTCTATTCACCATGAATTTTAAACCTCCCCGAACCTCTATTTTATTTCATCCAGAGCTGCTTTCATGTATAGACTGAACGGTAGGGGGCAAAGACTGCATTACAGTCTTACACCGGTTTCAGTCTCATTACTTTGTTCTTGGTCTTCAATTCTTATTGTTCTCTGTCACTTCGCCTATATAATATATACTACCCGTCTTTCCTTAAAACTTAGATATATTTTTCTGAGAATTTATAACATCTTGCATCGTTTTGCACTGTCGAACGCTTTTCCCAGGCCTACAAATCCTGTGAAAGTGTCTTGAATTTCCATATGACTTTCTCCATTATCAAACGCAACGTCAGAATTCCATCTTTCGTATCTTTCTCTTCCCAGTGTCAAACTACGTCATAATCAGATCGAAAAATATCTTTTATTTTCCTGTATACATTGTTCTTGTCAGCAACTTGGGAGCGTGAGCTGTCGATCTGACTGCACGGTGCTTGCCTTATTCGAGTTCTAGATTGTGTGGAAGGTATTTTTACGAAGGTTGGACAGTACACACCGTTCGTCCGAAAAGTTCCGAGACTGGTTTTATTCCTGGCGTGTAAGCGAAGTCTGCGGAGTAGCCACGGCGCCAACTTGAATTAGCCGACTGTAAACAACAGATGGTGTGTGTTCGTTCAGTCAGTTGTGAGCAGGAGAGGTAAGTTGTTGACGAGCGACGATGGTGCGACGACGTTGTTGGGTCACTAACTGCAGTAGAGCAACTGATAAATCAAGTTTTCAAGACTTTCTCCAGCATGTTCTGGAGAAGAGAAATGTGTGTGCAAAGTTTATCTTGTGCATCTTATCTCCAAAACAAAAATATCGGCGAGTTGATGCCTGCCGCGACTCGATCGAAATACAAAATGTGAACAATTATTTTCTGGAAAAAAAATCATTGCGGGTACGAGACTTGGTGTTATTAATACAAACCTACCACCAAACGAAAAAGTGTAGAAATGTATATGAAATATCAACGCTTTTACGGCATAATCGACACTGAAGGCAATGCGACATGCGAACTGAAGAAAATCCCGAAGAAGGGCATTACTGAACATTTCATGTGGTTGCATGTACGTTCTGTTTGCTGTACTCATGTCAGTTGAAGGAGGCTGTGTAGAACATGCAAAACATTATAACCACCATATTAATGTTTCTTCTTTTTTTGTAATTTGGTCTCGAAAGTATTTGGACTGACTGGATATGTAAGTCCCTCATTTCCACTTCCCACAATGATTTTAGAAATTGCTAAGAAATATTATGTATTGCCTATCGGTTTCTTTAATCGCATGTCTTCAGAAGTACTGTTAATCTCTGACGCTAATCAGACAGTTCCTCGCGCTGGTGGAAGCCATCGATGTACTCCTTTTAATCTATCCGTTCTCTCCTCTGCGTTTAACACTAGATATCCTCCTATAATTTTAATGTTTGCGCCGTTGCCTTCGCGGACAATAGTGGCCAAATCACATTTCCTTCTGAACATACAATATTATGTCTGTTTCGCTATCATTCTCTTTACAGAATACCGTATGCTGTTCGGCCATCCAATAAGTCTTCAGTTTCATAGTAGAAGGGCGATCAAAACGTTTCCGTTTTAGGGCGTTGCTGCGGCGTACATGCAACGTAGCGCGATTCCGATACCGGTATATAATTACTGGCATATAGGCAAGGAATTACTATGAAATTTGTGTCTTTCCGAGGTGCGTCCGGTAAATTCGAAACTTGAACTGGCGACATTATTACCGAATGCCTACAAAGAGGACCAACGTGCTGTTATTGTTTTCTCGGTTGCTGTAAGACAAACACGGGTAGACATCTAACGGAGAATGAAGAATGTGTACGGGGCAGCATGTATTTCGGAAACGACTGCTGTGCAATGCTGCAGCTTCATGATAACGCACGTCCCCTAGTCGCAAATGTCGTGAAGCAGAAGTTACGCTAACGCAAGTGTGCGACGCTTGAGCACACTCCCTGTAGTTGTGATCTCTCCTCATGCAATTATCACGCCTTCTGTCCCATAAAAAAAGCCTTGAAGGGGCGACGATTCCTATCGGACGTGGATGTGTAGCAGGTAGTTACAGACTTCTTCACGCAGCAGGACACGTTGTTATACCAAACGCGTGTCCTCAATCTTATCGCCGATGGAATGATTGCCTCAATGCTTGCGGCGATTTTTCCGGATTGGCACACTGATTCTGCACTGTACAGCCTTAGAACGGAAACCTTTTGATCATCCTCACAAATATTGTTACATACAGCCTGTTGAGCTTCCTTTCACAGAAAAAACAATTCAGTATTGAATCGAATCCGTGCGTTTTGTTTCTTCTTTCAATAATTTTGAATCACTTAAACCTCTTTGATATATATCTTTGTGGTGTTTTGAGTTTCCGGTTTCCTCGAGTTAATAATCGATGTTGGTTTCAATGAAGTAAACCATTGTAGACGGGTAAGATATTAATACAAATTGTTAAAAAATCATATTTTGCAGTAACTATGTTGCATCAGTAGCGTTTTACTTGTGGCACTGATAGTTGCAATTGACTTATGTGTGTTGTTTGCAGAAATGTACCGTCGCCTTAGGCGGCTTTGCTGCTGCCACAATGGCCAGGACGACCCGGGTGACGTCTACACTAGGAAGGGAAGAATTAAGGTGAGAGTAACTACTAGCCATTGACTACCTGTATTTATGCTCGGCACTAGCCAGGACATAATACTGACGTCAGCTAAGCTTCCTCTAACTCAATACTACAAACAGATATCTCCGCATCATCGGAAGTCTACGGATATAACTTAGCAGGTTGTAAATGAATATCCGCTGGCATATCACCGGATATTTGCAATAATAATTAGTTTGTATTGAAAATTCGAAGAACAGTGTCAACATAACGATTTTCGGCGATCTGCAATTCGCGATCGACGATTACAGTTCCATAAAGGCACCGCACGTTTGTTGCAAGGCTAGCTTGGAACAGTCAGTCCAAGGACGTTCTCTGAACGTCTGCAAGGCTACAGGCTCAGAAGAAGTCTGTTCCACATTCTATCTCCCAGCTACAACTGATTCACCAGAACCTATTGACGGTCTGATGCCGGCCGGAGTGGCCGAGCGGTTCTAGGCACTATAGTCTGGAACTGCGCGACTGCTACGGTCGCAGGTTCGAATCCTGCCTCGGGCATGGATGTATGTGATGTCCTTAGGTTAGTTAGGTTTAAGTAGTTCTAAGTTCTAGGGGACTGATGACCTCAGAAGTTAAGTCCCATAGTGCTCAGAGCCATTTGAACCATTTGACAGCCTGACGTCGAGACCTTACGTTTCGTGCAACGTGCTGTGTGACATCCCCGGGCGTTGGTCGCTTGTCGCTTTATAGCGCTTGTGTGTTGAGCTAAAGTGTTCAGCATAGTCAGAACTACTAATAATGTTTTAGTAAAAGCAACTAGCCGCTCCCAATTTTGTGTAACCTGAAGCTAAGTGACAGTAAGCTAACGGGAAAAGTCAATTTGAAATCGATCATTTACAGTAATCTGCCAGCCTTCTTATTGCAAAATCTGTTCCTACATTGGCAACAAAAGTTGGACTTCAAATTTCAGCACATGTGCGAGGCTGGAGATAATATTCTACAAGCAGCTTTTTTAACACTAAACGCGGCGTCAAAATTACTCAGATCTTTCTCCATGAGATGGCCGCGGGAAGAATAAAAACATGAGTCACTTTACATCTACGGCCACATCTACATGCACATTTACAAACGCACTCCGCTAGGGACCGAATGCTGCCTGGCGGAGGGTACCTTGTACCAGTGCTAGTCATTTTTTTCCTGTTCCACCTGCAAACGGAGCGAGGGAAAACGAGTCTATACGCCTCCTTAAGCGCCCTTAAAATTTCTTACTTTGTCCATGCAGTCCTTACGAAAATTTACGTTGACGGTAGCAGAGTCCTTCTGCAGTCAGCTGTACGTAACGGTTCTCTAAATTTTCTCAAGAGTGATGTAGGCTAAAGAAATGAATTAAAATCCTTACCAGCACCAAGATTCGAACCCACGTCTCTTGTTTACTAGGCAGATGCGCTATCTCCTGCGCCACACTGGCTCTATGGCTGCTACTGCTGCACAGACAATCCTAGGAGGCCTCCCCCCCCCTTCCCCCCATTTCAAATTGCAACTCACATCTCGGCCGATTGCTATTCCTCTTTTAAACTCGCCTCAGTATTGCCGATGCTCTCCCTCCAATATTAATCGTGCCCGCGCCTCAGGCATATATGTTAATAAGGGTGAGACTCAGTATGTCTCAGGAACGCCAACTGCATATGATTAACACATTTCTCAACAGTGTTTCATGGAGAGAACCTCATCTTCCCTCCAGGGATTCCCATGTCAGTTCACGACGTGCTGCTGGGCGCTGAAAATTCGGCAACAGACTGCTTCTCTGCACACTACAAATTGTCGGAATTTTCTTCTTTCGTAAACCACATGTGTTATAACAACTTTTTACACTCAGGAACCAAATTTAAACAATTCTCTATCTGCTTGACAAGTATATTTTAAATAAATTCGCAACGAACAGATTTACAATTCGTAGCAGACCGTACTCTCAAACTCTTAGTACCGTGACTTTTCTATGCACTGACACGGCCGTCTTCTTCCGCTGAGATCGGCGCAATTCGAAGGAGGGGATCCGATGCACGGAGGAAACATTGAGAACGCCACAATCAACACGTGTGTCCCGCTTGTCAAACTACATTAAATAAATTTTATTCAGCAGTCAACGACCGTCACTTGTCGGTCCTAAATACCGTTACAGAGTGACATGGTACGCTACAAAGGCTTATAACATATATCTACATAAAATGTAGACCAACATTTGATTTTCTTCATTTATGGTGTGCACTTACCACAAAAAAATGCCGCTCTTGGATTGTGTTGTTTATAACAGCACTAAGTCTTGTTGTATGGTGTGTTTTGAGCAGTTTTCTCGGTTTCCGAGAATGCTGATTGAGTACATTGTTTTACTCTTGGGTCTTGGGGCATAGAAGGTCTTGGTGTTGAAGGCCCGGGTTGAGTGGCAGAAGCGTTCCTTCAGGAGTGATTACCCTCCAACCAGTGAAACTGTGCCGCCGGTAAGTCAGTCCACTGGCGGGAGCGACCCGGGTTGGACCGCTCTGTGCGCCGCCTATGTGAGCATCAGTAGCCCTCTCGGGTGCGCTAGCTTCTGGGCTTTATATAGACAAGCCTAATTCCGCTCTTGCAAGAAACATCCCGTGAATAACCAAAACTTTTTTATATAATGCTTAAAAACCTTACTTATATCGCTCACCAGTATCTCAAAATGCGTATCATGCTGCGCCCTCATCTACGTCTATATCTACATGATTACTCTGCAACTCACAGTTAAGCGCCTGGAATCATCGAACCTCCTTCAAGCTATTTCTCTAGCGTTACACTCTCGAATGGCACTTAAATCTTTCTGTGCGCGCTCACTTTTCTCTTACTTTATAATGATGATCATTCTTCCCTATGTAGCTGAATGTCTCAAAATATTTTCGCAATTGGAGGAGAAAGTTGATGACTGAAATTTCACGAGGAGATCCTGCCGCAACGGAAAACGCCTTTGTTTTAATGAATGCCACCCCACGTTACGTATAATGTCCCTAGTACTCTCCCCTATTTCGCTATAATACAAAACGAGCTGCGTTTCTTTGAACTTTTCGATGCACTCCGTCAGTCCCATCTGACGCAGATCCCACACCGCACAGCATTACTCCAAAAGACGGCGGACAAGCGTGTGCATGTTGTAAGTTTTCCGCCAATATACCGCAGTCTTCGTTTTGCTTCCCCAGAAAATTATCTTAATCCCTAAGTATTTAGTTGAATTCACAGGATTCAGATTTGTGTAATTTATCGTGTAACCGAAATTTAGCGGGTTTTCTTTAGTAATAATGTGTATGACTTCAAACTTTTCATTATTTTGAGTCAATTGCCGGTTTACGAACCACACAGATATCTTGTCTAGATCATTTTGCAATTGCTTTTGATCATCTGATGACTTTACAAGACGGTAAATGGCAGCATAATTTGCAAACAATTTAAGACGGCTGCTCAGATTGTCTCCCACGCCGTTTATGTAGATCAAGAACAGCTGAGGGCCTATAACACTTCCTTGGGAACGCCAGATATTACTTCTGTTTTAACTTCCGTCAGATACTATCAACTGTGACCTTTCTGACAGGAGCTCACGAATCCAGTCATACTACTGAGGTGAAACTCCGTAGGAATGAAATTTGATTGGAAATCGTTTGTAAGGAACGGTCTCAAAAGCCTTCTGGGAATCTAAAAACATAGAATGAATCTGACAATCCCTATCGATGGCTCTCATTACTTCTTGAGAATATAGAACTACTTACGTTTCACAAGACGATGTTTTCTGAATCTGTGACTGTTTGTCAATAAATTGTTTTCTATGAGGTAATTCATGATCTTCGAACACAGTATATATTCCAAAATTCTACTGCAAATTGACGTTACTTATAAAGATCTGTAATTCAGCAGATTACTCCTACACTTCTACTTATACTCTCCCAGTCACTGTGAAGCGCTTGGTAGGGGATACTTCAGCTTTCACCTCTTAATGCTGCTTCTTTCCGTCCCATCCTTGTATGAAACGCGGGAAGAATGACTACTTAAATCCCTCTTTGCATGCTGTAAATGGTCTATCCTACAGGACCGACACGCTGGAGGTTCTAGCACAGTCCTAGATTTCTCGCTTAATGCTGTTTCTATCTAGTGTCAGCGAGTTGAGGTTTCTCAGCATCTTTGTGATGCTTTTCCATGTGTCAAAGTAACCTGTGATGCTCCGTCATATTTTTTATAGGTCCCACTTACTTTACTTGCTTTTACAACATCAGACCTAACAGATCGCGCGCTGCTACAAGTGTCCTTCTATATCATCTTCTATTCATTGCTACTTTCTGTCGTCAGTCCACATCTATCGCTCACTGTTGCAGGTCTTCACCGATGCCATCCTTCCACCTTCTCTTTGGCCCTACCGGGGGTTTCCTACATGTGGGGACGTACTCCAGGAGTTTCTGTGGTCATCTGTCAGCTTCCATCCGAGCCCATATCCAGAGTACTGTAGTCTCTTGCTTCTGATGATTCCTGCTTTATTGGCGTCTCGCTACTGTTTATCTATCTTGTGGTTGTCTCTGATTCTCGTGTTCCTCCACTGCGGCTCCGGCGGCAAAAATTTCTCGCAAATTATTTCTCCCACATACATAGTTCGACTCGCCATCCAAATTACCGTCTTCTTTTCCCCAACACAACCGGTCCATCTCCCGCAACGGAGGCCCAGAATTGGGACTCCCTTCGCCGTCCATGTCCGGTCACTTCTTAATGAACTCGACGCATCCCCCTTACCACCTTTCCTGCAGGACAACTTCCGTATACCTCTAAGGTCCATACCTCGCTCACAGCTTCCGATGGACATATTGCTAGGCCCCAAACGCTCAGTTCCCCCTGAGGATCTCCGTCGGCATTTTTATCTCCCTTCTTGGCGAGTTCGAGGGCTCAGAAATCATCTACACCGATGGCTCACTGATCGACGGTCTTGTTGGCTACGCTTACGCTCACGTTGTCCATACTGAACAACGCTCCTTGCTGGATGGCTGCAACATTTTCACTGCAGAGGTGAGTGCCATATATCGTGCCCTTGATCACATCCGCTCCTGCTCTGCTGAGTCCTCCGTCATTTGTGTTGTGACAAAATAAAACCCCTACAGCCGTCCTTATGCTTTTATTTTATTCGTCATTTGTAGTGACTCCTTAACCATCCTACAAGCTCTCGACCAGTGCTTCCCTAGGCTTCCTTTGATACTGTTAATCCAGGAGTCTCTTTATGGCCTCTGCACCAGTGGACGCTCAGTGACCTTCATTTGGACGCCAGGCCATGTCGGGATACCGGGCAATGAATTTGCTGACCGCCTGCCCAAACAAACGGTTCAAAAGGCTCTGAGCACTATGGGACTTAACTTCTCAGGTCATCAGTCCCCTAGAACTTAGAACTACTTAAACCTAACTAACCTAAGGACATCACACACATCCATGCCCGAGGCAGGATTCGAACCTGCGACCGTAGCGGTCGCGCGGCTCCAGACAGTAGCGCCTAGAACCGCTCGGCCACCCCGGCCGACCTGGCCAAACAGGCCACCAGTAAACTATCTATGGAGATTTTCCTACCGGATATCGATTTGCGGGCAGTCTTCCACCGCAAAGTTTTCGCTATCTGGGATACTGAATGGCGCACCGTGAGTACACCAAATAAACTCCGTGCTATCAAGGAGACGACGAATGTGTGGCGCTCGTCCATGCGAGCCACTCGCAGGGAATCTGTTGTCCTTTTACGGCTCCGCATTGGCCATACGTGGGTAACACATGGTTACCTCCACCTCTTGAACAATATTCTAGAATGGGTGTTTTGTAGATGGATTGCATGTTATCATTACCTCAAGCCACTTGCTTTATCTATTACTGATCCTATGTGGTACAAACCTTTACAGCTAGGTATTTAGTTCTTTACCCAGCTTCAGCACGTCTACTTTTAGTTATTGAAAAACCCAGCAACCAGCTCTCAAAAGAAATTTTGTTTCATTAACGGTTTCAGAGCCCTTGTTTAGAAGATTATCACTATCAAATTACCAGCGAGCGGCAAAAATAAATAGGTGTATCCAGAACAGTACTGCAGTCATGTAGATATTATACCATATCAGCCTATGCTTCGCTCTCATAGACCATACGGCCTGCACAGATGTTTTTTGTTTTTCTGTAATCGAATTGTCGTGTTGTTCAAAAATTGTAACATCATCTAAACTCTTCACACTAATTAAGGCCTTAGAATCATGGACTTTTCCAATGTACTTCTCACAAAAAAGCGAATCTGGTAGTTGGAGTCGGAGGTCTTTGCTGATCCTGCCTTTTGAGTCCTTGTAGAGTTGTTTCCATAGCCTTCATTCCCTAGCACAAAAATTTTAATCCCCTGTTTCACCCCTTGGGGGATGAACTTGCAGAAAACACAAATACTTGTTTAGATGTAGCTTTAAAAAAGATTTAGTAGTATTTTAAAATGATTTATTTAAAAAAATCATCACTATTTTACCAACTTACTGATTGAATTTCCAAAAATGATGAAGCACATTTAAAATAAAATTCTTGTCTGGATACCAAACAACAATTTTTGTAGTTCTTGCTACAAAATTGCCTTAATAGCAACAAATTTTCAGAAAGCCTATTATCCCTTGTTTCACTCATTTTCTTAAACGATGCCTACACAATAGGATCCACACCCTCTCCAAATTTCAAGTTTCTATTCTTGGTGTTTTGGGCTGGGCGATGATGAGTAATGAATTACTCTGGCCTTATTTAACGTCCTTACGGGTTGAATTTCCAAAAGCACTGACATATATTTTTTTGTTTGTAACCAAGAATTAAAATGCCGGTTTTCATAGATGTGCCTTCAAAATACTTATTAGTTCTATAATAACTAATTATCTTCCAAAAATTTTCACCCGCTGTTTCACCCCCATTGCGGTTAAATTTCTAAAATACCGAAACAAATATTTATTTCTGACTGAGAAACCAAATAACAGTTTTCGTAGGTTTAACTTCAAAAAGCCGGCCGTTGTGGCCGAGCGGTTCTAGGCGCTTCAGTTTGGAACCGCGCGACCGCTACGGTGGCAGGTTCGAATCCTGCCTCGGGCATGGATGTGTGTGATGTCCTTAAGTTAGTTAGGTTTAAGTAGTTCTAGGGGACTGATGACTTCAGATGTTAAGTCCCATAGTGCCCAGATCCATTTGAATCATTTTTTAGCTTCAAAATTTCCTGAATAGCGATATATTTGCAAAAAACTTTTCATCCCTCCTTTCACCCCTTAGACTGCGGGCGCTTTTGCCTTTCCCTGCACCGAGCTGCCCTGCCATGACACCAATGCAGGCAAATTTTAAAGAATGGAGCACATCTTCTTTACCTTTCGCATGGCATAATATTGACGATATTCTCTGAATAGTAAATTTTGTCTATGAGTGTTGGGTATTCCTATGACTTTACGATCTTTTATGGTTGTTGCACCTGATAATGCGGCTTTAAGTCACGAAACCGGCTGTGTTTTAATAAAGAACTATTTTACCACCTGTTGGCGGAGTTCTTCCTAACATCATGCCTTTCAACAGCTGCGGTTGTCAGGAATATAAAATAGTTTCTGAAACAAACCGTTTTCAGCTGCACAGGAATTTTTACTGGAACACAACCGGTTTTCTGGTTGAAATGGCTCTGAGCATTATGGGACTTAACTTCTGAGGTCATCGGTCCCCTAGAACTTAGAACTACTTAAACCTAACTAACCTAAGGACATCACACACACCCATTCCCGAGGCAGGATTCGAACCTGCGACCGTAGCGGTCGCGCGGTTCCAGACTGTAGCGCCTAGAACCGCTCGGCCACCCCGGCCGGCCAGGTTTTCTGTTTTCAGACCACATCTTCAGGTGTACGTCTACAAGGTGGTAAACGTACTATCGACTTTATAATAAAAATAACTATTTATCATAATAATCTGTGCTCTATGACAAACAATTTGGAATAATCACACATCAGTAAAACATTTAAGCACTGATACCGGAAGGAGAGAGACTAAACCTTCCCAAAATAAAATACTGTTACCCGCAACAAACAGGGCGTCATAGTTCAGATTTACCAGTTGAGAAACTGACATGTTAAAAACGTGTTTACCTACAATGAAAGCAAGTGACACTAAAAGCCCATGATTAGGAAAACTCACTGCATACGAGGAAGCGGCGCAAAGCAAACCTCCATCCGGCTCGCTGTGCAGGGCACACTGCTAGTCAATGTGCTCATGTGTGCCAGGAAGGGCCCTAGCGCCACCACACACGTGGTGGGGAAAGTTACAACATTTTCCCGCTATCTAAACCTCATGGAATGCTTCAGGCCTCCGTTACACCCCGCATAACCATATAAACTTTAAATACTTCAGCATAAAAATCATTAAAACCAAATGTTTTATTAACTTAACACCCCTTTCACTGTATTTCGTGACGCAAGAGCATATAACTACAAGCCCATCATCAATAACCAAGCAGTCGAACGATAATGGTGTTATATTTCTTGAAACGCAATAAAAGTTCGACAGTATATTTTTATGTCGTAGTTTCACCTGACTGTTGGGGGATAGCTTTAGACTCCGCATTATTTCAGTCTCCTCCAGAATATTTGTCTGGCCCTTTACTTCTCTGTATCAGAACTTAAATGTTTTACTGACGTGTGAGTATTTCTTATTGGTCGTCACAGAGCATATATTATTAGGATAGGGATCCGTTTTTATCATAATATCGATTGCATCGATAATATTGATTGTATCTTGTAGATGTACACCTGTAGATGTGATCTGAAATCACGAAACCGGTCGTGTTCGTGTAAAATTTCATATACAGTTAAAAGCGGTGACTACAGTAATATGCTGCATATACCTGCTTATTTTTGATGCTCGCTAGTAATGCGACAATTACAACCTTCTGAAGGAGGGCACTAGGTGCCTGAAACCGGTAAAGAAATAAAACTTCTTTTGTGCAACTGGTTGCTGATTTTTTCAACAAATACCTCAGTATTTGTATGATCTGATTCCACTGGTGGCGGATCGACGCTGTACTAATAAGATAACGCGTTTTATTTCTATTGGTAAAGAGCAGATTTTTGTATTTCTGATCATTTAAAGCGAGCGTCGAACCGTTAAATCAGATGGAAATCTGATTAATATCTACCTCAATATTTGTGCATCTCTTTTTCAGGCAGTACCTCGTTATAGAGAACCGCATTGTGTTGCAAAAGTCTGAAGCTTCTATTAATATTGTTTGCCAGATCAATAAAACATTTCATGAAAAGCTAGGTTCCAAACCCAATTAAGTGGGTCTCTGCTGAAGCGAGTTCCACAGGGCGAGTCACTTAAGACGTAACACCCCTTTCACTGTATTTAGTGAACGGTTTCATAAATCGATGAGAGGTTTTCAGCAAATGATAGTACTCTAATGAGCATGTGCTTTGGTATGTTATAAAGTGTGTCAACTCTTGTATCGATCGTGATTTTGAAGCAAATATGATATTTTTGAAATAGATCGAGATATTTTTAAGACAAGTATAGTGACATAACGATCCTTAATGTTGAGGTTGAAATACTTCGCAAAAGAATTCGAGCAATGTTCTAAAATTGGAAATCAATGTGGTCAAAGTCATCTACTGCGGTGTAAACACCGCCAAGCAGAGCTCTCACGCGAGGCTCCGTTCTTACATGTAGCGAGACAGGCCTGTGCTCATAAGATAAGACCTCATTTCCTGCATGACATAGGTACAGGATGTGCTATGATTTTTGTATCTAGAACTACAGCATATGCTAGCTTCTGGTGTATCAGATGAGGCTTGGTTAAACATTTAAGATGTGTTTTTGTGGAAACAGCTACCGTTTCGTCAGGCACTTTTCCATTTAAGCCCGCTCCATGTCTGCATACTTGGCAAAGCCGAAACAGAAATGTCGGTCATTCATACTTCAAAATGATAAAAAGACCTAATCAAGATAAAAAGGAAACTACTGTATTAAGTTTTTTGGATTTGGAAAAAAAAGAACTGAAATGTCTTTGCCTGGAGACACCTCAGTGTTTCTTAATGTAAACCGCCAACTGATGGAGAAATGTGTCTATGAACTTACTCGAAATTGTAATTAGACGGAATGCACTCCAAATAAACTTAACAATTTATTCAGAGTGACTGACGACGTCACCAACAAAATAAATACTGTTCTTAACACATTGGAGTTTTACTCTTTACGTAAGTATGTTTCTGTTTACCAACGATTGCAAGGCACTTTTTCAATCACCATTCGAGAGATAGATGAACAGATAGAAGTACAGTGGATGATTTTGTGGCGGCGTTCGTAGCGACAAACACTTCGATGTAGAAACGGCTTACGAAGTCACCGCCACACTTTTAATAGCGGGCCGACCGGTCCGCTGGAACAGTGTACAGAAAGATGAAAACCCAAACACTCTGATTAAATAAAAGTCGGTACTTATCTTTATTAACGAAGATACAGAAACACAGTAGTGAACTCCGTGTCTACAGAAATCTGTCTAGTTCGAGTCGGAGCGGCTAGGTCAGCGTCGGCTGACGACAAACAACTACTCTGCTGCGATGAACACACAACTGACTAGCAAGTACACAAATCGGTGGCGAGTATACAACTGAGCGGCGAATACAGAACTGTCCTAGCGCTCGCGACTCCAGCGCTTAAGAAGCCAGAAGCCAGCGGTGGCGCGCGCAGACTTGCGGCGATTTCCTGTCTCGCTGGCGCTGCTTATGCGGACGGCGTCCGGACTTTGATGCTGCCAACCTTTTGGCAGCGGGCTCGGTTGGCATTACTGGCTAGGATATAACAGATGATAAGGCGTTTCATGCTGTGGCACTTCGACGGCGCATATTGTCTCGTGCATTCAGCGCTTCATTATAAACTGCATTTTATGTGCTGTACATAGAAAAAAATAAAGAGGCGTCAAATCAAGAAACCTGGCCAGCATTGTACTGCAGCGTTAAGTCCTATACAATGGTAAGGAAATTTTTCACTCAGTGTTTGCATTGAAACACGAGAAGAGAACTGGGCAACCGTCGTATTTGAATCATATACATTGTCGCTTATCCAGTGGTAACCCTTCTAAACGGACATACAAAATGTTCGTAAGAAAGTGTGCATACGTATTTCCATTTGACATCCTTGGTATGAAGTAAGGTCCCACATCGCAATTTCCTATGTCGCCGCACCAAGGATCTACGCTTTATGGTCGTTGCTGTTGTATCTGACGAAGCCAGCATGGATTCTCAGCTGCCCAACAGTGAGTGTTACGTAAATTTACATTCCAGTGGTTCGCAAACTCTGCATCGTCGGTAAAGAGCACACGTTGGAAAAATATAGTGTCGTCTTCCAAGCGATGCAAAGAAAATCAATAAAATTATATATAACCACCGAAATCACGTCCTCCGAGTGCCCGATTTAGTAACAGAAGATAAAGGTGGAATTTATGTCGATGCAAGATGCGAATGACACTGCTCCGGCTGATCCCGAATACTTGGCAATAGGTCTCGTATCACCATTCGCCGCATAAAAATGGCACGTATAATTCCTCCTCGTTGGTGTACATGCCTGCATGCTAGTAATGTTGGACCACAAATGGGCTGCAGATGGATGACACAGTTCCTACTAGTTCTGCAGTGCAGACAAGAAAACGGTCGAAAGCCTTGATACAACAACGTAGTCCGGTAGGATCGTGTTTAAAACACAATAGTCGATTCCAGTCGAGTTGCCTTCAGTTTTAAAGTATATATTGGATTCTTTTGCGAAGACCTTCAACCTCAACAATAAAAAGCGTTATATCACTGTACTAGTCTTTTCAATCGCTTTCGGATGCCGCTAAGAATGTATATCGTTCTATTTAAAAATGATATTTGGTCCAATATCTCGAGCGATAAGAGAGTTAACACACTTAATCACATACCAAAGTAAATACCCCTTAGCGTACTATCATTTGCCGACTACTTCGTTTGAATATCTGGAACCATTAACGAAATAAAAGGGATGTTAAGTCGTACGAGACTCATCCTGTATACCTGTCGGTGACTATTCTGGCAAGATATTACTCTGCATCCACTTCACCAAGAAATCCGTAATCCAGTTAGAGATTTAGTTTGGTGCCTCACATTGTCACGAAGAAAAAGGTGTAATGAGATGAAGAACACTAACTTCACTTAACGAAGGTTTATTCAGCACTTGCACTTACCAGAGCGCCGAGCGAACTGCCTTCGGCCAGAACACATACAGTATATATACAGTTACAGAACATTCCAGTACAATGATTCTTGACATTTGTGGTTACTTCTAGAGTGTACTCGAACCGAATACAGAAATTAAAATTTAACAGTTCAGGTGGATTTTGAACTCACGACCCTTCATGCAACAGTCTAGTGTCATAACCACTACACAGTGGTGACTGTACGACTCAGCTTCTTCTGCAACAGTATGATTGTATACACTAACAAGCGTTAGTGCCCTACATAGTCAAATATTTATCCTAAGTCAAGAATCTTTGCATTTACCCGACTGTCATGACCGATGAATTTCAGAATGTCACATGAGTAAAGCGCGGGTTCCCATGACATATGTTTTTGGAATGAATTCTGGTTGGCATGGATGTAATTTTGTTCGAGATACCTCTTTATGTTTGAGCTGACTGTTTGTTACAAGATTCCGCAATGGATGGGTGTTAATGATGTTGGGTGGTTGTCCAGTAGATCACTTCTGCTACTCTTCTTGAAGACGCGTTGGACCTGTGCTTTCTTCCTAATACTGGGCACAAATTTTTATTTGGAGAATCTAAATTATATTATGGCTAACAAAGGGCTGAGTTAACCGCAGAGGATGTACCGGTATAGAATCTTGTAGGGCAGCCATCGGTTTCTGATGCTTTGGGGAATTTTAGCGATAGCAGCTCTTTTTGAACGCCAATAATAGTAAAATCAGTATCAGATTTATGCAGCATCAAGCCCGGATGTTTTCTGTAGTACTAATTATACGAAAGGTACATTATAGTAAATAAAACGGACTTCGTGAAGTAAACAAATTATTCGAAGAAAGCTTTATAACTCGAACTTATGATGGGCATGCAATACACTGGTTTCATAGGACATTTCTGCCTTTTGTGCCTTTGTGCCCAAAAATATGTAACGTACATCTTTTGCCACTAATAGTTTAATTATATTTTTGAATTAACAACATAACTACTTCGGTATTGTGTGTTTGGCGTTTATTGTCGGGGATATCCCCTTCGGGGTTCGTCCGCCGTATTGAAAGCGTTTTTAGTTGACGCCACTTCGGCGACTTGCGTGTCAATGACGATGAAAATCACATAACACCCAGACCCCTAACAAGAATCGAACCAGGGCTCCCTTGCGTGGTTTTCTTTCTTTATTAAAACAACCACATAAGCACATAAGCACAAAAACAAAATAATGAAGTGCTGGCACTGTATATATACAATTGACTGTCTTAACTAGAATTGCAGTTCTGTCAACTGATTCACAACCGTACAACCGTCCAAACTCTTCACAGAAAGTCATTTGGAGCATACAAACGGATAACAAACACATGCACAAGCAACACAGAATAACGAAAACGTCATAGTGAACTTAATAACACAATTGAGAAGTCGGGAGCTGTCCTAGGAACAGGTATAACCCCTTATTCGTTGTGTATTTTGTTCGCTACATAGTCTTGCATGTGATTTGTTTCCTTACCGGCGTCGAGAATTACCCTACGTCTTGTTTTCCAAAAATTATGTCTAACGTGTTAGCAAACATCTTCTTGAAATTTGGGTAACGTTTCATCTTCCAACGTGCCGTTCTCATATAAGCCTCGAAACTAATGAGATTATCTTCACTATTGTGGATGGTGGTATATGTCACAAACTGTCCTAACAGCCCCATCACGGTGTTGTTCTTGGTAGCGGGAAAATGTTTCGTGTCCGGCCAGAGCAGGATGTCGGTGAAGTGGCTGGCTGGGCTGCTGCAGGTAATCAGGCCCAGCCTCTGCTGCGCCCATTTCCAGTTAATGAGATGGCCGCCACAAGTGGAGCGATGGCGTAAGGTGTCGACCAGACCACAGCGGACGCATTGATCACTGTCATATAAGCCGATTCTATGCAACCTTTCATAAGTGGGTATAACAACGTTTACCACTTTATACCATGTGGACGCCACCTCATCAATGTAGACGGTTAAACTTATGTTGTCCCAAACTGCCTTCCAATGAACACTCGGGTATTTTAGTTCAATGGGATTCCGGACTATTGGAGATGTCCATCTTTTTAATAACAGGTGTGTCGTCGGTAAATCCTGCATGAAATAATGTCCACCAATATAGTTTACTTCAAGAAAAAGCTGCTTGACATGTCGTAGTTTGTAGTGCACTTTCCCTACATCAATGGGTGGATGCATATCGGTGGGTTGTAAGGTTCGGAAAAGCCACCTGGTTACGCTGTCAAACAAGTGGGTGATTCGTTTAATATATAACGCAGTAAACTTTCGATTATTGTCAGGCATGTTGAGTCCGCCGGCCTGTCTGGAAGACGTCAGGGTGGTGTATTTCACTTTGAACTGATGCCCTTGCCAGACAAATCTATTAGAGAGTTTCATCACGTGTTTGACCTGCATCTTGGAGACTGGAAATATTTGGACCATATAGTACGCTTTACTGAATATATAACTGATGAGGAGTCGTATGCGTTGGAGAATGTCAACGGACCGCCAATTGTTTTCATAGATAGCACCTTGCATTTTATTAGTGACCTGCTTACAATTTTTTGCATTTATTTTTAGCGGGCATTTGTCGATAATCAGCCCCAGAGTGGTGTGGGCTTCGACACGCTTCGCCCAAGGTATAATAACTGCGTCGAATCCTCGAATGTTGACAAAGGTGCATTTATCGGCGTTGATTTTAGCACCGGAAGCACGACAGTACTCGTCTATCGCGGTCTTGAGGGTTGATACGTCTCCGTCGTTGCGCAGTAACACTCCGACGTCGTCGGCATAAGCACGAACCACAAAGGACGTCCCGGCGATCGAAAGGCCTGCAAGTTTGTCATAAATAGAGCGTAAGAGCGGCTCGAGCGATAAAACAAATAACATGATGGAGAGAGGGCTCCCCTGCGGCACTCCTCTTTGGACCTCGATGGGTTGAGTAAGCTGTCCATTTACGCTGACTCTGGTTGTAATGCCCGTGACGAAATTTTGCACGACATTAATAACCCGTTGATCAAAACCACACCGCTGCATTAGCTGTAGGAGGTACTCGTGGCGGACGCGATCAAATGCCTTGCGAAAGTCGATAAACAGCAATGCGAGATTCACGTTTGTGACTGACGCTATGGAGATTACATCTCTATATTCCGAAAGGGGCGTCGTAATAGTGCGACCAGGGAAGCATGATTGATGGTTGTGAATCATTTGCTTCTTTAATGGAGACAATCTGCTGTTGAGTGCTCTGGCAAAGGTTTTGTAATCAAAATTGAGTAAAGTAATCGGTCGGAAGTTATTTAAGGTTTTTCGGTGTTCGCTTTTTGGTATCAATACAATTCGACCTTCCTTCATTTCGGCCGGCACGACACTCCCTCGCATCACTTCATTGAGAACATCTGTAAATGCGTGTCTGATTATGGGCCAGAAACGCGCATAAAACTCCCGTGGCAAACCATCAGGGCCAGGGGATTTATTCGATGGCGAGCCAGAAGTCAGTTCAAGGACTTTGTCTGGAGCAATATCGTGTACGACCGTCGTGTTCTCCGCAGGCGTGACTACGGTGGACAGAGCACGCACGATATCACCGCCGTCATCACCATATGTATCGCATTGCGAGTACAGATCCGTCAAGTACCGGTAAACCGCAGTAAGAATATCACTCTGTCGGGTCAAACGGAGTCCATCATCTGTGTCCAGCTCCCCGATAAAAGCTCGCTTGCGATGGGCACGATGTTTTATGAGGTGATACAGCGATGCAAGTTCGTCCTCTTGAAGCGATTTTACTTTAGATCTGATCTTCAGTCCTTCAAGCTGCGTTTGCTTTATGCCTATAAGCTTCGCCTTTATTTGTTTGATGGTCGCCAGCTGCTTGTTGGTTGGTGACGTAGTCGCATACAGCTCTCGCAGAACTGTCTGGTAAAAATCAATCGTGCGTTTGACATCTTGCGCCCGTTGTCAGCTGTAGTTTCTTAAGGATAATCCCATTTTCCGTTTGACCACAACATTCCACCAGGCTGTCTTGCTCGGATATCTGCAGCATTGCTTGAGACAATCCGCCCATGTCGTGGAGATGACAGCTTGTAGCGCGGCATCGGCGAGAATAGAAACATTTAGGCTCCACGGAATCCTATGCCATTTAGTATGCTGTTTAGCCAGATTTATCGTGACACAAAGGGCGCAGTGGTCGGAGAAACTAGTCGGAATGACATCGGCGTCCAGAATATGTTGGCAAATGTTCTCAGAGGTTTACAAACGGTCTAGACGGCTACATGCGGTGGCGGTCAGGTAGGAAATTTTAGTTCCCACGCATCCTTCAGCTGCAGGTGACGCACCAGATCATTTAGTTCCCTACAGTAATTAAAGTTTGGCGATTGGTCTTTCCTGTGGATCACACAGTTATAATCACCCCTAATTATCAACTGGGTTGGGTTGCGGCGTAACAAGTAGATGATGTCTTGTTTAAAGAAGTTAGGTCTTTCTGATTTTAAGGGGCGTTCCAGATGGAGCATAGATAGTGACGAGGGTGACGTCAAAAATTTGGCAAGCTATGCCTCTACCGGAGTCCAACATTTCGATATTGCTCACTGGGATTCCGTCTCGTATTAGAATGGACGTAACTGTACCCCCGTCCGCCACGGTGTTTACGATTATTGCAAATCCTGATACATGAAAACTTAAGATAGACACTTCCTGTAACAGAACTATATCAGCTACGGACTCATAGATAAACTGCCGTAGCATTGCTAATTTTAAATCTGTCCTAACTCTATTAATGTTCAGGGACAAAAACTTATAAGTTTGACTCTTCATCGTCAGAGACTTGTGGGTGGTGGGAAGCGTAGGAAGCCCAGTCCATCTCACCGTCGGACTTCGAACCTACATCCGCAGGTTTTGTACCAGTTTTTGCGCTGACATTACTTGTTACTTCCAGCCACGGAGTCCTTTGGTTTAACTTTATTTTGCCGTCGCACAGTCGTCAGAAGTGTCATAGAAGACGGCGGAGTCGGCGAGTCGTGGCTGTAAGCAGTATGTGAAAGTCTTGCTTCGGAACGAGTGACGGCAAGTCCGAAGACGCGGCTTCAGTAGGCTCACTGTGTTTGTTTGGAGCCGCACTGGCTGTTTGTATACAGCTTTCCGGTTCCTCGCGTTGTTTGGAAGCAGTTTCGAGGTGGCGGCTGTTTATGTTATGCTCTACATCGCGTGCATCATCCGCTGTGTTTACGATTTGCAGTTGACTGACTGCCGCCTCTTGTGTGTTGACCACCTGTGGCGAGTCGAGAAGCGGCATTGGAACGGTTTGCTGTAAACACTCGACTGCCCTCGTTTTGACAGTTTCTCCGTCGGGAGTTTGAATGTGAATTTGGAGGGTCGTAGCTGAGCCATCAGACACATGCGTGTCCTGTGTGGAGGCCCGTGACTCCGCGTCATTTGATTTTTTACGACCTGGTCACCGGAACCACTATAGTCACTAGCACGGCGTCGTTTGTTACCGACAGATAATGCAACACCGGCGGCTAAGGGGTGATTGGCCACGGGTTTCTGAGGTAAGGGTGGGAAGGTGCCGTTACCGAGATCGTTGTCCTCTGACACAGATGCACTTCGTTGGGAGTCAATCACAGAAGGCGTCTGATTTTGAGTTAGGACATCAGCTAATGTTAATCTCTGTTGTTGTTGCAGATTGTTTCGAAGTACGACAACGCGCCGTGGGCAATCATCTCGTAAATGGCCACTCGTGTTACAGATAAAACAAGTGCCTACTTGTTCGTCGTAAATGACATGAGCCTTATAACCACAAACATTATATAGCATGGGAAATCTGACTTTAACGGCGCCGGCCGAAGTGGCCGTGCGGTTAAAGGCGCTGCAGTCTGGAACCGCAAGACCGCTACGGTCGCAGGTTCGAATCCTGCCTCGGGCATGGATGTTTGTGATGTCCTTAGGTTAGTTAGGTTTAACTAGTTCTAAGTTCTAGGGGACTAATGACCTCAGCAGTTGAGTCCCATAGTGCTCAGAGCCATTTGAACCATTTTTGAACTTTAACGGCCATGTCAACTGAGCGATCCCCACTATAACATTAGAGTTTGTGACGGCTCGACCGTTTTTCGTTTCTAATCTGTTGGATGTCACCGTATTTGGGGAGGACATCTCTAATAAAACAGTTCTCAACCTCAGGTGGCAAATTGAACACTCGCACTTGTTTATAGTCAATGTCTGCGTTAGTTATTGAAACTGTACTCACCGACTGATCACGATGTCAGAACTCTGCTTTCCCACCAGTATTCACCAAAATTTTCTCCAGTTGTATCTGGTCTAAAAACTTCACAAAGAAATAGTATTCCGCCATGTCATAATATGCTGTGTCGACCAGGTCGGATGTGATGCCAACAATATCTACTATCCAGTCATGGATTTCTAGAGAACTCGGTTGCACATTCAAAAAATGGTTCAAATGGCTCTGAGCACTATGGGACTTAACATCAGAGGTTAACAGTCCCCTAGAACTTAGAACTACTTAAACCTAACTAACCTAAGGACATCACACAACACCCAGCCATCACGAGGCAGAGAAAATCCCTGATCCCGCCGGGAATCGAACCCGGGAACCCGGGCGTGGGAAGCGAGAACGCTACCGCACGACCACGAGATGCGGGCAAGGTTGCACATTCCTTGAAGATTTCTCAAAAGCAAAACACAGGGTATTCTTAGAGGTACACTGGGAGCCATAACTGCACTATCTGAGCAGCCGAGACCGCTGTGAGTTAATTAAGAAGCGTGTGTACGACGGTAATGAAGAAGCTCTGAGACTAGCACAGGTCACAGTCTAAGAATTTCTATAAACACGGCTTGCGGCGCTACGACTACGCGGAAGTACCGGCACGTCCGGTCGCTGTCGCGTCCCAAGCGGAACTGGGTGGTAGAAGATAACGCTACCGCTGCGCTACGGAGGCGGGCAGTATTGTGTGTCTTAAAGTCACGATTCAGAGCTATAAATACACTGCGCAACAGAGTTAAAGGACCACTCTTTCGAAAACCTGCAATTCTCACCTACTGTGGCGCTGAAGTCGGAAATTTGGCTCAAAGATGCATACCATCTTCCTGTCTAATGGTGCAAAAGCATGGCGCATTACGACGATACCCTCGGGCTCGACGTCGCTGCAAACAGCGAGGTGCTGATACAGAACAAAAAAAAAAGGCCACAGCTCAGAAGTTCATGTGGGTTGTAAGGTGGATTAATGATATCACATTGGCACAAAAATTCACTAAAATTCTGCCCAACACCTTCGTGGAAGCGTAGGATGTTAAGAAGGTCGTAACATCCCCTCTTACAGTTCACCATTCGTTTGATGCCACTGCGATGGAGGTTAGAACCGCAGCTCCAAAGGCTGAAATCACGCGTGTTTCTAATGAGTGGCCGAGCAAAACATTCGAGACGCAACGCCGCTCAGTATCGACTCGAAAAGGTCGAAAACGACAGTTCCAAGTACAATGAGTAACAGGGAGGCTTTCTTGACAAACTTTGACACCTCTGACACCCTCGGACGTTTCCACTCTTCTCTAGGGACAACTTGGGGCTGCTGCCTCATTAAAGTAATTTGACCTCTTTGGAGCGCAACGCGACCGCAATTTTTGCTTTCGTGTTCAAGCTGGAGCCGTTAAGGAGCGTTCAGACCATACTACGAAATTTAAACGTGACCCGTGGCAGGAAATAAACTTGTATATATCCATCCCTTCCATCGCGCGCCTTTCTGTGGTGTGATGTGTCAAGCGAATGTGGAGTCCATGGATTAAGGAGAGTCGTTCTCAACGTCGTGCAAGATCGCATGGGTGCGTTGCGACTGCCCGCCGGAGTGGCCGTGCGGTTCTAGGCGCTACAGCCTGGAACCGCGTGACCGCTACGGTCGCAGGTTCGAATCATGCCTCGGGCATGGATGTGTCTGATGTCCTTAGGTTAGTTAGGTTTAAGTAGTTCTAACTTCTAGGGGACTGATGACCACAGATGTTAAGTCCCATAGTGCTCAGAGCCATTTGAACCATTTGAACCATCAGACGCTATATGACGTCCTCTTCTGTTTATCAAAGCACTCGTGTTTGACAAACACATAGTATAGCAAACATGCCGTGCTCATATTTTATACTAGTCCCATATCTTACATCCAAAATATAATAAATATGCTCTTTTTTTTATAGAAAGCGTAACTGGATACTTTCTAGTACCAAACATAACTTCGCCAAAAATATAGCAGAATTATTTTCGTTATTTACACATTTACGAGGCATTTTGTACTTGTCTGTAAATAGCTGATTGCCTGCTACAATTGTATCAACCACAATTATCACTGAAGCAGTTCCAGACACGTCAAAACAAGCCCAATATCTTATTTATAGTACTTGCCACGATCTTTTAGCTGACCAGAAGAACAAGTGATGGATGAGTCTCAGGATCTGCATCCAGTTGCTTATAAATGGGACTCGATATTTCAAAAAAGCACAATTACAAGTAATGGCTGCGGTTCGAAAACTAGAGCTAAGATGTGAATTTTAGTGGCAGTTTCGAATTCAGTAGCACCTAAATACGAAAGAGTAGCTCCTTTCATTTCCATAATATTTTTTGTGTAGAACAGTGGTATGCTCCGAGTTATCCAAAAATTTTCATTTCATAGTCTTCCTACTATATAGTAATTTAAGCGGTGTCACCAACCGTTCTCTGATCAGCTGCTGTGTTCACAGAAGAAAGAGAACTCCCCCGCAAAGAACCAAACCGAGGTCAACGCCAAGGGGCTGGTGAAGGAGAGAGCAGAGGTGAGTGTCACAGAAAGTGTGTTGTAGCTGTGCACATGTGTTTGTTACACTTTACTCATAGTTTACTGCAGTGCTTTTACTATTTGCCAGTTGAAATTAAGTAAAATACTTTCGTAACCACAAAATCTTTGCTAAACTGTGATGTAGTTTTTGAAATAGACTCATGTCATTTTCTCATGATCAGGAGAGGTAGTTAGCTCTCACTTTTTATTTTCGGGCAGTTTATGGGAGTGGAAATTTATTACAGATGTTTAGAAATCAAGTCTTGGGACTGTTCTTCTACACGATGAAAATCGTATTCCCTCAGCCCCATCTGCATAGCTAGCTTTCGGGTTCTTAGCAAATAAGCCGAATTCATTCCACTACTATGAACTCAATTGAACATACATGTGACGATTTCAAAATAAATATAATACTATCGGCAATTCAAAAGACTTGCTTCACCTATAACTCTTTCTGTAATGACTGGGTTAAAATGGTTCAAATGACTTTGAGCACCATGGGACTTAACATCTATGGTCATCAGTCCCCTAGAACTTAGAACTACTTAAAACCTAACTAACCTAAGGACATCACACAACACCCAGTCATTACGAGGCAGAGAAAATCCCTAACCCCGCCGGGAATCGAACCCGGGAACCCGGGCGCTGGAAGCGAGAACCGACTGGGTTAATTGTGGCCGAGAATCTCTCTATGTGATAAAGAAGTAGCGTGAGTGGAAAAGAGAAAAGAAATGTGCATTACAAAGAGCTGAAATATCTTTCAGATGTGCTATTTCTATCATTTTCATTACTAGATTAGTGACTGTCTTTTGTATCAACTGCTAAATTGCTGGCACGCTACATTTCGAAGGACGCATAACTGGAAAACTTTAGAAAGTATGTGGACATTTCAACAAGGTAACAAAAGACTTTTTCAGGAGAAGAAGGAGGAGGAGAAGAAGGAGAGGGCATCTAAAATCGATGATGAAGTGATCGAAGCATTTCGAGAAAGAGAGCAAAATGTCTTTGAAGGTATATGTGCTACACTTTTACGCGGACAGCTTCACAGAAAGTATAACGAAATTTCGGGTGGAGATGATAAAGGATTCCGGACATATATTTCTACTATAAGAATGCGGTATGAAGGGAAGTGAATAGCATTTATGTTGGTGGATTATTGTTGAAGTATGATTCAAGACACGAAGGACACTCAAAACAAAAGAAAGTATCTTGTATTATATTAGGGACTCCCAGGATTTTTTACTTATAAAACAGTAGGTTAAAGCGAATACTAGGGAATCACTGCACCATATGCTAGTAGACGACTTTCTCTGATGCGATAGAATCATTAACACCATACCAAGCTAATGTGTTTCTTGTACTGTAGTCTGTATACACTCCTGGAAATTGAAATAAGAACACCGTGAATTCATTGTCCCAGGAAGGGGAAACTTTATTGACACATTCCTGGGGTCAGATACATCACATGATCACACTGACAGAACCACAGGCACATAGACACAGGCAACAGAGCATGCACAATGTCGGCACTAGTACAGTGTATATCCACCTTTCGCAGCAATGCAGGCTGCTATTCTCCCATGGAGACGATCGTAGAGATGCTGGATGTAGTCCTGTGGAACGGCTTGCCATGCCATTTCCACCTGGCGCCTCAGTTGGACCAGCGTTCGTGCTGGACGTGCAGACCGCGTGAGACGACGCTTCATCCAGTCCCAAACATGCTCAATGGGGGACAGATCCGGAGATCTTGCTGGCCAGGGTAGTTGACTTACACCTTCTAGAGCACGTTGGGTGGCACGGGATACATGCGGACGTGCATTGTCCTGTTGGAACAGCAAGTTCCCTTGCCGGTCTAGGAATGGTAGAACGATGGGTTCGATGACGGTTTGGATGTACCGTGCACTATTCAGTGTCCCCTCGACGATCACCAGTGGTGTACGGCCAGTGTAGGAGATCGCTCCCCACACCATGATGCCGGGTGTTGGCCCTGTGTGCCTCGGTCGTATGCAGTCCTGATTGTGGCGCTCACCTGCACGGCGCCAAACACGCATACGAACATCATTGGCACCAAGGCAGAAGCGACTCTCATCGCTGAAGACGACACGTCTCCATTCGTCCCTCCATTCACGCCTGTCGCGACACCACTGGAGGCGGGCTGCACGATGTTGGGGCGTGAGCGGAAGACGGCCTAACGGTGTGCGGGACCGTAGCCCAGCTTCATGGAGACGGTTGCGAATGGTCCTCGCCGATACCCCAGGAGCAACAGTGTCCCTAATTTGCTGGGAAGTGGCGGTGCGGTCCCCTACGGCACTGCGTAGGATCCTACGGTCTTGGCGTGCATCCGTGCGTCGCTGCGGTCCGGTCCCAGGTCGACGGGCACGTGCACCTTCCGCCGACCAATGGCGACAACATCGATGTACTGTGGAGACCTCACGCCCCACGTGTTGAGCAATTCGGCGGTACGTCCACCCGGCCTCCCGCATGCCCACTATACGCCCTCGCTCAAAGTCCGTCAACTGCACATACGGTTCACGTCCACGCTGTCGCGGCATGCTACCAGTGTTAAAGACTGCGATGGAGCTCCGTATGCCACGGCAAACTGGCTGACACTGACGGCGGCGGTGCACAAATGCTGCGCAGCTAGCGCCATTCGACGGCCAACACCGCGGTTCCTGGTGTGTCCGCTGTGCCGTGCGTGTGATCATTGCTTGTACAGCCCTCTCGCAGTGTCCGGAGCAAGTATGGTGGGTCTGACACACCGGTGTCAATGTGTTCTTTTTTCCATTTCCAGGAGTGTATATTGAACAATACCTGAAACATAAAGAAGAAACGAAATTGTCATTACTCATAAGCTATAACTTCAAGGTAAAACAAAAAAGATATGAATCCAGTACCCCAAGTACGGACATAGAACAATGTCTGATGCATCCGTGTAATTTATTAACGAAATAACTATAACTGGTGAACGATTATCTGTTCTTGTTGTTGTGGTCTTCAGTCAAGCGAATGGTTTGATACAGCTTTCAATGGTACTCTATCATGTGCAAGCCTCTTCATTTCCGAATAACTACTGCAACCTACATCCTTCTGAATCTGCTTAGTGTAGTCATCTCCTGGCCTCACTCCACGCTTCCCTCCAATAGTTAATTGGTTATCCCTTGATGCCTCGGAACGTGTCCTACCAACCGATCCCTTCTTGTAGTCAAGTTGTGCCACAAATTCCTCCTCGTTAGTTACGTGATCTACCCATCTAATCTTAAGCACTTCTGTAGTACCACATTTCGAAAGCTTCTATTCTCGTCTGGTCTAAATTATTTATCATCCATGTTTCACTTCAATACATGGCCATACTCCATATAAATACTTTCAAGAAAAGTCTTCCTGACGCTTAAGTCTATACTTGGTGTTAACAAGTTTCTCTTCTTCAAAAACGCTTTCATTGCCACTGCCAGTCTACATTTTATATCCTCTCTACTTCGACCATCATCAATTATTTTGCTCCCCAAACAGCAAAACTCATCTACTACTTTAAGTGTTTCATTTCCTAATCTAATTCCCTCATCATCACGTAATTTAATTCGGTTATATTCCATTATCCTCTTTTTGCTTTTGTTGATGATCATCCTATGTCTTCCTTTCAAGACACTGTCCACTGCGTTCAGCTGCTTCTCCATGTCCTCTACTGTCTCTGACAGAATTACAATGTCGTCGGCAAACCTCAAAGTCTTTATTTCGTCTCCATGGATTTTAATTCCTGCACCAAATGTTTCTTTTGCTTCCTTTACCGCTTGCTTGATATATAGATTGAATAACATCGGAAATAGGCTACAACTCGGTCTCACTCCTTCTCAACCACTGCTTCTCTTTCGTGTCCCACGACTCTTATAACTGCCATCTGGTTTCTGTACAAATTGTAAATAGCCTTTCACTCCCTGTATTTTACCCCTGACACCTTCAGAATTTGAAAGAGACTATTCCAGTTAACACTGTCAAAAGCTTTCTCTAACTCTACAAATGCTAGTAATGTAGGTTTGCCTTTTCTTAACCTATCTTCTAACATAAGTCGTAGGGTCAGTATTGCCTCGCGTGTGCCAACATTTCAATGGAACCCAAACTGATCTTCCCCGTGGTCGGCTTCTACCAGTTTTTCCATTCTTCTGTAAAGAATTCGTGTTAGTATTTTGCAACCTTGACTTATTAAGCTGATAGTTTGGTAATTTTTACACCTGACAGAACCTGTTTTGTTTGGAATTGGAGTTATTATATTATTCTTGAAGTCTGAGGCTATTTCGCCTGTCTCATACATCTTGCTCACCAGATGGAAGAGTTTTATCATGGCTGACTCTGCCAAGGCTATCAGTAGTTCTAATGGACTGTTGTCGACTCCCGGGGCCTTGTTTCGACTTAGGTCTTTCAGTGCCCTGTCAAATTCTTCACATGGTATCATATCTCCCATTTCATCTTCATCTACGTCCTCTTTCATTTCCATAATATTGCCCTCAAGTACATCGTCCTTGTATAGACCCTCTGTATACACCTTCTACCTTTCTACTTTCCCTTCTTTGCATACGACTGGTTTTCCATCTGAGCTCTTGATATTCAAAGGTTTCTTTAATTTTCCTGTAGGCAGTATCTATCTTACCCCTAGTGACATATGCTTCTAAATCCTTACATTTGTCCTCTAGCCATCCCTGCTAGGCCATTTTCCACTTCCTGTCGATCTAATTTTTGAGACGTTTGTATTCCTTTTTGCCTGCTTCATTTACTGCATTTTTATATTTTCTCCTTTCATCAGTTAAATTCAATATCTCTTCCGTTACCTACGTATTTTACTAGCCCTCGAATTATTACCTACTTGATCCTTTGCTTTCTTCAGTACTTCTATCAAAGCTACCCATTCTTCTTCTACTGTATCTCTTTCCTTTTTTCTTGTCAATCGTTTTCTAATGCTCTCTCTGAAACCCTCTACAGTCTCTGGTTCCTCAGTTTATCCAGGTCCCTTCCCTTAAATTTCAACCATTTGCAGTCTCTTCACCTTAAGTCTGCAGTTCACAATCAATAAATTGTGGTCAGAGTCCACATCTGCTTCTGGAAATGTCTTAGAATTCAAAACCTGGCTCCTAAATCTCAGTCTTACTATCTCTGTCTTATCATTATATGCTCTATGCAAAATTCTGCCACGCAGCTTCCTCTTTCATTCCTTAACCCCAGTCCATAATCACATACTACTTATCGTTCTCTTCCTTTTCCTACTATCGAATTTCAGTCCACCACGACTACTAAATTTTCGTCTCCCTTAACTATCTGATAATTTATTTTATCGCATCATATATTCCTTCAATCTCTTCATCATCTGTGGAGCTAGTTGGCATTTAAACTTGTACTACTGTGATAGGCGTGGGCTTCCATCTTGGCTACAATAATGCTTTCATTATGCTGTTCCTACTTTTTATTCATTATTAAACCGACTTCTGCATTACTCTTATTTGATTTTGTATTTGTAACTCTGTATTCACCTGACCAGAAGTCTTGTTCCTCATACCACCGAAATTCACTAATTCCCACAACATCTAACTTTAACCTATTCATTTCGCTTCTTAAATTTTCTAACCTACCTGCCCGATTAAGGGATCTGACATTCCACGCTCCGATCCGTAGAATGCCAGTTTCGTTTCTGCTGATAACGACGTCTTCCTGAGTAGTCCCCTCCCAGAGATCCGAATGGGGGACTATTTTACCTCCGGAATATTTTACCCAAGAAGACGCCATCATCATTTCATCATACAGTAAAGCTGCATGCCCTCGGGAAGGATTACGGCTGTAGTTTCCCCTTGCCTACAGCCGTTCGCAGTACCAGCACAGCAGGGCTGTTTTGGTTGATGTTACAAGGGCAGATCAGCCAATCATCCAGACTGTTGCCCTTGAAACTACTTGAAAGGCTGCTGTCCCTCTTCAGGAACCACACGTTTGTCTCGCCTCTCAACAGATACCCCTCCGTTGTGGTTGCGGCTATCTGTATCGCTGAGACACGCAAGTCTCCCCACCAACGGCAAGGTCCATCGTTCATGGGGGACGATTATTTATTGTTTGCATTAAATGTTAGTCACTTCTCCAGCAGCCTTACACTTAGATGAAAAAATGAACAAACGAAACCACATGAGTAACACAGGGCTCATACAATACGTCGAAGAGAATATTTAGGCATGATGGAGGCACTTGTGGTTGGCTTCGATAGACAAGGAAACAAAGATGATGTTATGTCTGCGGAGACGGTCGGAGTGTAATCAGATCTAAGTTAAGGTTTCGGAAGAAGCCATATTTAGTTGTTCCATCATTGCTACTGCTAATGTACCTTGACTATTGCTACTGCTAATGTACCTTGACGCGATCGTGGCAGTGTATGCGAAACGAACATGAGGTATATATTACAGAAATGAAACAGGACATAGTTAAATTTCAGATGAGCAGTAAGATACTGAGAAAAGAATTTGACAAAGCCCTGAAAGACGTACGTCGACCCAGGGCTCCCGGAAAAAGACGACATATCGTCAGAATTACTGACATCCTTTCTAGAACCAACACTGAGAAAACGTTTGCACTTTGTATGTAAAATATATGATACAGGTCACGTACCCTAAAACGTCAAGAAGAACATGGTAATTTCAGTACCGAAGAAGGCAGTCGCTGACGTATGTGTATACTAGCGAACCATCTGTTTAATATGTCATCCTGAAACGAATTATTTACAGAAAAGTGGAAAAACTGGTCGTTGCTCGGGGAGAAACAAGTTTGCATTCCGGAGAATTGTAGGCACTTATGATACGGAGATCGATCCAACAGTGCCACAAATATGCGGGCAGTGTGCTGCTTGGGCTTACAAAGATATACAAGCTTGCCAGTATCCAAGTACCAAGTACACCAAGTATACTAAGGCAAACCACATTGAGAGGTTTCTTCTGGAAATTATCAAACTCTGGGCGAAAACAAGCACACTGTGAGATCAAACAAACTCCCATCTATACCGGCTAAGGAACAACAACCAAGAATTCGAACATAATCTAACTGAAAGTTCACACAGTGTGTTACGAACCAACATAAGATCAACCTTGTACAAAATAGTTAAGGAAACAGTGCCATGAAAAGAAAAACTTCACTGAATATATTTATCGGAATATGAAAGTTTTAGAAAGTGTAATCTTATCGATACGCTGTCAAAAAGATACGTCCATGGAGAGAAAAACTCATATGGGAATAGTGCAGAAATAATCTGGCTTTGATCTAAAGAGCAGCAAGGCCTGCACAACTCACCTACATTGGTGGTGCAACCACACGAAAATTACTATCCCAAAAATCAGAAAAATTCTGGACATTACTGGTAGGACATACTCTGCATTACTTAGACAGTGTCCAGGGTGAGCTAAAATATCCGGGCAGAGTATGTATCGCAGTCCAGGCACAGCAGCTAACGAAAGACGCTAAATATAGTCAGAAGTATACAGGCTATATCTCAGCAATGGAAATAATGAAAATATGAGGTGAAAAATAGAACTAAGAATGCTGCTGATGTGGAGTTTTTGTCTGGTTGGCTGCTGCTGGTAGTTTGCTCCAACTACTGTGGTCTTCTTGTCTTCGCCAATGGTCACACTACCTACAAAGATATTCTTTGTGGGAAGAGAAATGAAAATTCCGAGGGGCGTGGCAGCTTTCCTAAGTTAACGTGTTTCTACCTCATACACGGGCGCACTGACAGTTATGAACAGCCATTCACAGAAATTATGAAGAGGGCAAGAGATCACATTCCTAAAGATTACATCCGGCACCAAGAAAAACAAGATGAGACTGCCGAGGAAAAACTGATGTTATGATACCAAGACAGTAGGACCGTGAAGCAGCCGAAGTGATAGCAGTAAGGACGCCGAAGAAGAAGGAAAATATGCAGTAAAGAATTCGATAATACCTGGAGAGAGATTATCGCGGATTGTTGTTGTTGTTGTGGTCTTCAGTCCCGAGACAGGTTTGTTGCAGCTCTCCATGCTACTCTATCCTGTGCAAGCTTCATCGTCTCCCAGTACCTACTGTAGCCTACATCCTGCTGAATCTGCTTAGAGTACTAATCTCTTGGTCTCCCTCTACGATTTTTACCCTCCACGCTGCCCTCCAGTACTAAATTGATGATCCCTTGATGCCTCAGAACATGTCCTACCAACCGATCCCTTCTTCTAGTCAAGTTGTGCCATAAACTCCTCCCCAATTGTATTCAATACCTCCTCATTAGTTATGTGATCTACCCATCTAATATTCAGCATTCTTCTGTAGCACCACATTTCGAAAGCTTCTATTCTCTTCTTGTCTAAACTATTTATCGTCCATGTTTCACGTCCATACATGGCTACGCTACTTATAAATACTTTCAGAAACGACTTCATGACACATAAATCTATACTCGATGTTAACAAATATCTCTTCTTGAGACACGCTTTCCTTGCCATTGTCAGTCTACGTTTTATATCCTCTCTACTTCGACCATCATCTGTTATTTTGCTCCCCAAATAGCAAAACTCGTTTACTGCTTTAAGTGTCTCATTTTCTAATCCAATTCCCTCAGCATCACATGATTTAATTCGACTACATTCCATTATCCTCGTTTTGCTTTTGTTGATGTTCATCTTATACCCTCCTTTCAAGACACTGTCCATTCCGTTCAACTGCTCTTCCAAGTCCTTTGCTGTCTCTGAAAGAATTTCAATGTCGTCGGCGAACCTTAAAGTTTTTATTTATTCTCCAGGATTTTAATACCTACTCCGAATTTTTCTTTTGTTTCCTTTACTGCTTGCTCAATATACAGATTTTATAGCATCGGGGAGAGGCTACAATCCTGTCTCACTCCCTTCCCAACCACTGCTTCCCTTTCATGTCCCTTGACTCTTATAACTGCCATCTGGTTTCTGTACAAATTGTAAATAGCCTTTCGCTCCCTGTATTTTACCCCTGCCACCTTCATATTTTGAAAGTGAGTATTAAAGTCAACAATGTTAAAAGCTTTCTCTAAGTCTACAAATGCTAGATACGTAGGTTTGCCTTTCCTTAATCTTTCTTCTAAGATAAGTCGTAGGGTCAGTATTGCCTCACGTGTTCCAACATTTCTACGGAATCCAAACTCATCTTCCCCGAGGTCGGCTTCTACCAGTTTTTCCATTCGTCTATAAAGAATTCGTGTTAGTATTTTGCAGCTGTGACTTATTAAACTGATAGTTCGGAAATTTTCACATCTGTCAACACCTGCTTTCTTTGGGATTGGAATTATTATATTATTCTTGAAGTCCGTGCGAATTTCGCCTGTCTCATGCATCTTGCTCACCAGATGGAAGAGTTTTGTCAGGACTGGATCTCCCAAGGCTGTCAGTAGTTCTAATGGAATGTTGTCTACTTCCGGGGCCTTGTTTCGACTTAGGTCTTTCAGTGCTCTGTCAAACTCTTCACGCAGTATCATATCTCCCATTTCATCTTCATCTACCTCCTCTTCCATTTCCATAATGTTGTCCTTAATTACATCGCCCCTGTATAGACCCTCTATATACTCCTTCCACCTTTCTGCTTTCCCTTCTTTGCTTAGAATTGGGTTTCCATCTGAGCTCTTGATATTCATGGAAGTTGTTCTCTTTTCTCCAAAGGTGTCTCTAATTTTCCTGTAGGCAGTATCTATCTTAACCCTAGTGAGATAAGTCTCTACGTCCTTACATTTGTCCTCTAGCCATCCCTGCTTAGCAATTTTGCGCTTCCTGTCGATCTCATTTTTGAGGCGTTTGTATTCATTTTTGCCTGTTTCACTTACAGCATTTTTGTATTTTCTCCTTTCATCAATTAAATTCAGTATCTCTTCTATTACCCACGGATTTCTACTAGCCCTCGTCTTTTTACCTACTTGATGCTCTGCTGCCTTCACTATTTCATTCCTCAAAGCTACCCATTCTTCTTCTCCTGTATTTCTTTCCCCCATTCCTGTCAATTGTTCCCTTATTCTCTCCCTGAAACTCTGTACAACCTCTGGTTCTCTCAGTTTATCCAGATCCCATCTCCTTGAATTCCCACCTTTTTGCAGTTTCTTCATTTTTAATCTACAGTTCATAACCAATAGATTAAGGTCAGAGTCCACATCTGCCCCTGGAAATGTCTTAGAATTTAAAACCAGGTTCCTAAATCTCTGTCTTACCATTATATAATCTATCTGAAACCTTCTAGTATCTCCAGGGTTCTACTATGTATACAACCTTCTTTCATGACTCTTGAACCAAGTGTTAGCTATGATTAAGTTATGCTCTGTGCAAAACTCTACCAGGCAGCTCCCTCTTTCATTTCTTAGCCCCAATCCACATTCACCTACTACGTTTCCTTCTCTTCCTTTTCCTACTGTCGAATTCCAGTCACCCATGACTATTAAATTTTCGTCTCCCTTCACTACCTGAATAATTTGTTTTACCTCATCAAAGATTTCATCAATTTCTTCATCATCTGCAGAGCTAGTTGGCATATAAACTTGTACTACTGTAGTAGGCGTGGGCTTCGTGTCTATCTTGGCCACAATAATGTGTTCACTATGCTGTTGGTAGTAGCTTACCCGCACTCCTATTTTTTTATTCATTATTAAACCTACTCCTGCATTACCCCTATTTGGTTTTGTATTTATAACCTGTATTCACCTGACCAAAAGTCTTGTCCTCCTACCACCGAACTTCACTAATTCCCACTATATCTAACTTTAATCTATCCATTTCCCTTTTTAAGTTTTCTAACCTACTTGCCCGATTAAGGGATCTGACATTCCACGCTGCGATCCGTAGAATGCCAGTTTTCTTTCTCCTGATAACGACGTCCTCCTGAGTAGTCCCTGCCCGGAGATCCGAATGGGGGACTATTTTACCTCCGGAATGTTTTACCCAAGAAGACGCCATCATCATTTCATCATACAGTAAAGCTGCATGCCCTCGGGAAAAATTACGGCTGTAGTTCCCATTGCTTTCAGCCGTTCGCAGTACCACAACAACAAGGCCGTTTCGGTTAGTGTTGCAGGGCCAGATCAGTCAATCATCGAGACTGTTGCCCCTGCAACTACTGAAAAGTCTGCTGCCCCTCTTCAGGAACCACACGTTAGTCTGGCCTCTCAACAGATACCCCTCAGTTGTGGTTGCACCTATGGTACGGCTATCTGTATCGTTGAGGCACGCAAGCCCCTCCACCAACGGCAAGGTCCATGGTTCTTGGGGGGGATTACGAATATGAATTAATATGGGCGAAGTTAAGCATCAAAGTTCGGCCAGTAACGGTAATGGGATGCTTCTATAGTCCGCCTGGCCCTGGAGCTTTAGTTGTAGAGTGCTTCAGAGAGAACCTGCATAATATCGTTAGTAATTTT
The DNA here is from genome assembly GCF_023864275.1 of Schistocerca cancellata. Lineage (NCBI taxonomy): Eukaryota > Metazoa > Arthropoda > Insecta > Orthoptera > Acrididae > Schistocerca > Schistocerca cancellata. The sequence goes on from NC_064631.1 coordinate 335,965,990, forward strand.
CCTAGTCATGTCGTTGTAATAGGGAGTAACTTGAACTTGCCTGGTGTAGATTGGGAGAATCATGCTATCAAAACGGGTCCCAAACCCAGGCTTTAGTGCGGTAGTATTCTGAATGTCTTGTCCGAAAATTACTTTGAGCAGTTCTTTAGATCAAGCAACTCGTGAAGGTAACGTCTTAAACCTACGAGCAACAAACAGAACTGAAGTTATCGAATCCGTTTACATAACGGAAGGCATCAGTAATCATACGGCTGAGTAATCATACGGCTATGATAGCATCTATACAAAGAATGTTAATAAAGGTAGGAAGATATTTTTGTTTAGCAAGAGTGACAGGATACAAAGTGCAGAGTACCTGACTGATCCTCATCAAATATTCAGGGCTGAGAACGAAAATGAGGAGCGAAAGTGCGAAACATTCAAAAACAGTATGCGTTAGACAGGTACGTTCCGAGTAAGATCTTAAGGGATAAGACAGACCCACCATGGTTTAATAGCAGTCTTACAAAACTGCTATGTAAACAAAGGGAGGTTCATCACAGATTGAAGAGAAGTCGAAACCTAGTTTTCAAACGGTAGTTGAACTACGCGAAAATGAGCTTACGGAGAGAAAAGAGAGAAAGTAAAATTTTGTGAATTGATCCGAGCAAAAAGTCTAAGATTTGCACTTACGTAAAATCAGTAAGCGATTCTAAATCCTCTGTTAACTCACTTAGTTATCCTACAGGGAGCGAAGCCGAAGATAACAAAGAGAAGGCCGAAGTAACGAATTCGGTCATCCGAAATTGTTTCGCCGCGTAAGACAGTAATACAGTCCCATCTTTCAATCAGCGTATGAATATCGAAGTGATAGATATTGAGATAACAGACAGCGGAATAGAAAAGCAACAACAGTCGCTTAACAGCGAAAAGGCATCAAAACTAGGTGAAATATCAATAAGATTCTACGAAGATTATGCTAAAGAATTTGCTCCTCTTCTAGAAGCAGTTTACTGTAGATCGCTGGAGCAACGAAGGGTACTGGAAAGAAAGTGCCGGTCATTCTCGTTTTTAAGAAGTATTGTAGGACAAATGCACATAATTACAGGCCTCTATCGTTGACGTCCATCTGTTGTAGAATTATGGAACATGTATTGTGCTCACGTATTATGACGTTTTTGGAGAACGAAAATCTTCTCTATAAAATCGACATGGATTCCGCAAACAGAGATCTAGAGAAACTCCACTCACTCTGTTCTTCCATGACATCCATAGCGCTTTATTCAGCGGCGCTCAGGTTGATGCCATGCCCTTTACTTCAGGAAGGCATTTGAGACAGTTTCGTACCACCGTTTGGTGAAAAAGAAAATGACAAACCCAACACGTCGCTCTTAACGGAACAAAATCGACAGATGTAAAGGTAATATCGGAGTATCCCAGGAAAGTGTGATAGGACCACTACTGTCTACAATGTACGGATATATAAATAATCTAGTAGAAAGTGTCGGAAGCTCTTTAAAACTGTTCAAAGTAGTAACGCTAGAGCAGTGTAGATTTGCAGAATGACCTGCAGAGGGCTGATGAATGGTGCAGGCTCTGACAGTTGGCCCTGTACGTCTATAATGTAACACATTGCGCATATATAGGAAAAGAAATCCACTAATTTACAATCAAACTATTATTGACGAATTGCTGGAAACAGTACGTACCGTAAAAATCTAGGAGTCACTATCCAGAGCGACCTGAAGTGGAATGGAAACATAAGCAAAATAGAAGGAAAAGCAGATGACAGACTGAGATTTATAGGAAGAATCTTAAGGAAATGTAACTAATCCAGGAAGGAAGTGGCTTACAAGGCTGATGTTCTACTGATCTGTTCATCCGCATGGGATCCCTACCAAATAGGATTGATAAAAGATATAGGGAACATCCAACGACGAGCGGCGCGTTCCGTCACAAGATGGTTCAGTCTAAGCGAGAGCATTACAGAGATGCTCAACAAACTCCAGTTACAGCAGAGGCATTCTGCAGCTCGGAAAGGTTTACTATTTATATTTCGAGACAGCCCTTCCTGGAAGAGTTAGATGACTTGTGATGCAGACGAAGAAAAAGAAAAGAAGAAGTTGATAGGAAGATCTAACTGTTTATGGTGATGATGGTGTAGCTCAGCCTCCAGAGGAAATAAATGCTAATTACTATGAAAAACATGTGAAACTTACAGAAAGTTCCGATAAAATAAAGCACTCTTGTATGCCACTTGATGTGAATATGTATGTATTATTAAATTATAAACTATTTTGGAAGAAAAGATAGACTGAAGGAAGGCAAACCTACGTCTGTAGCATTTGTAGATTTAGAGAAAGCTTTCGACTATGTTGACTGAAATACTCTCTTCGAGGTATCGAAACAAAATATCCCACAGACTCAGGTATTTATAAGTGTATGCAAACCTTTCAACAATATACCGTCTTTCGACAGTCGTATTCCGTCTTAAATAACACTCTTTTGTATGAAACACGATCTGGGTGAATGACAAAAAACCCTGAAACTGCAGCTAACTATACCTCCCCTGCTGCGAGCTGCAATCCGTATCCTCCTCCCGCGAAAACGTGTCTACTTCCACCGTTTCCAGTATCTAGTACAGCCGTGACGCCTTCCGCACCACAGAGCTGGGATACGTGTCCGTCTATTTGATGCCTGCCATCAAATCGAACAGTCTTCTCCATGATACTAAATTGTGGTTCTGTACCCAGTCGCCGGCCGGAGTGGCCGTGCGGTTCTAGGCGCTGCAGTCTGGAGCCGAGCGACCGCTCCGGTCGCAGGTTCGAATCCTGCCTCGGGCATGGATTGTGTGATGTCCTTAGGTTAGTTAGGTTTAATTAGTTCTAAGTTCTAGGCGACTGATGACCTCAGAAGTTACGTCGCATAGTGCTCAGAGCCATTTGTGCCCAGTCATTGAAAGGAGACCCAAGCAGGATCAGTAGCAATAACGCCAACACAGAAATTTTCTGTTTGACTTCCCAATGTTGCTGAAGTTTTCTGCTGAAAACTTCACAAAGTCAGATTCAGTAATCGGTTATTGAAAGTTGTAGCATCCGGACAGTATCAAGAATATGACACATCGCGTTGTTTTAACACTTTCACACCCTCTGGCTACAATTGTGTACATTAAAGTTTGCTATGTGTCACGTACAACATAAATATTTTTCGTTAATGGAAACCTCATATACACAATTGTAAATGTTCATTCGTTTCATCATGCACATGTGCTGCCACCTGTTGGGCATAACTTTAAAAATATCGACAAGTGAATGTAGTAGTACGCAGCAGTTTGTGGCCACCAGAATTTGCAGTAGTGGTTGGTTAGTTATATTGCATTTTGTAATTGAATAAATTTATTGTTATTTTGCATGGAAATTATTGAGTGATCAGTTTATTTATTACAACAGTGAATATTTCAAAAATAATTATTTTATTCCAACACAGGTCTATAAATCTTACATCTACAACCATCAAAAAATCACCTAAGAGCATTAGAGAATAAAGAAAAACCTCCAGAAAAAATTCAAGTCTGAATGGGTCAAAATGTTGTCACGATCGGCCACTCGATTGTTAGTCCGTGGAATGTAAATTAAGAAGCTCTATTACGGAAAACGTACATATCAGGCTAGAAACAGGCCTACCACAGACCACTAATGATAGCAGTGCATGCCACAACTACATTATAACCATCCATTAACTTCTACCAATTCCTGAATCAATACTATGCCTAGCGCCACAGCGCGTATATACGTAATTTTGCATCGATCCATATTGTCTTAATGTTTATGATTTGAAACTTGCAGTCTTTCGTGACGTTTTACCTAAGTCGCAGAAACACTTCATTTGCAATCGTTAGTGCAGCATACTGGCGCGAAGCGGTTAGTTATACCCACGTGTTGTCGACAACGAATTCGATGTTCTACTACGCATCCTGTACCACCAACTGATAAACCGATGTGGCCTCTAGAGTTCCTTTTTTCTTTTTCTGGATCGCTATTTTTGAAGATTTTTCTTACACTCATTGCACGTTTTCTAATTTCTCCGTCAATCTACTTTTACGTAGAACATTTGACGGTGTGTGTCTGCTTCTATAGTCGGGCCTTCCAATGTGTGGTGCTTGTGTCGGGCGCCTTAACCCCTGATGTATACATTGATGAGCCAAAACATTATGACCACCTTATTAACAGCTTGTTTGTCTGTCTTTCGAACGAAATACATGACTGATTCTGCATATCAGACTCGACAGTTTGTTGGTAAGCTTGTGGATGTATGTGGCATTAGATGTCTAAGCGTAAATACTGGGCCGCTGATTTGCGTAGGCGGTGATAGTGACCCAGATGGGTTCCGTAGGATTTACGTCAGGCGAATCTGGTCGCCGAGACATCAACGTGAGTTCACAATAATGCTCCTCGGACCACTGTAGCACGGTTCTCGTTCCCAGGCAGGTACAGTTATACTACTGAAAGTCGCTTATGTCAATGGATTTCCCTAGTTGCAGCCCATAACTTCGCCATCGTGATCCCCGTGCGTGTCTGCTTCGCTTACATAGTTTTGCTACCGTATCACGTGCTCACCAAGCGGCATCCAAGCATCAAACGTGGCGGTGGGCAGTGCTCATAATGTTTTGGCTTATAGATGTATACAAACATAAACACGAACACACACTCTTTGTGTCTCTGTTCGTTTATACCGTGTCCATCATCGTCTTCGAATTCGGTCGTTTTGTTAATTTCTCTTTGCTTATAGTCTACAATAAAGGCCGAAGTGAGTGAAGGTGCCAAATTTGCAGTTTCCAGCGCTGTTGTTGTCTCTCGTTTGTTGCTGTCACATTTCACCACCCCAGCGTCCGAGTCGCTCGTCTCCGATGTTCGTCGCGTGCGCGGACATTGGTATTAGTGTCGGCACTTTTAGCCTGAACCACGAAGTGTGCCCTGTACTGTTTCCACCTGATGATTTCTGATAACGTATGTTTGTACACGCGCAAAATTCTCCTTCCCCTTCCACAAGAATGGGGTGGAAAGGTGTTTTGGTTCTCAGTGTGTAGATTGATACAAGGACATCCCACTTTAATATACAAATTAAGTTTCATATCTTTAGACAATGAAATATCTCAAAAACCGCGCATCAGATTAAAAGAGTGGAAAAATACGTGTTCAGTGTGGAAAAATAACGCAACTGAGTACCTTATCATCTCCGCAAAAATACACTGGATAAAAAAAAATCCACTTCGTTACTCTTATTTATCCGCACATGGAATGATTCGCTACAACTGAGAAGTGTTTCCCATTTAGTATTTTCACATGCGTTGGTGATACACTGCATTGGTCTCTTCATTGTAAACATCACTCTTATAGTAACTCCACGAAGAAAAGTCAGGTAAAGTAAGGCCAAGACACTGGACTGCCTCTTCCAATCCATCGACGATTCTACACTTGGTCTAATACTTCTCGTGCTGGTACACAATGATATGCTGGACACCAATCATATTGAAACCACACTGTCACAAGTCCAAGGGAAGATTTGTAAACAATACTGGAAGATCGTCCTCCAAAAATGACTGAAATTTAACATCATTAAAGGTGCCATCGATAAAGAATGGAACAATGAGTTTGTCACAAATTACTCCGCAACAAAAATTCACGTTCCACAGACCCTGCTGCGCAACCAATGTGGGTTTTCCATATTGAAATAATGTCTGCAGTGTCGATTAATCGTAGCGAAGTTCGTGATGATCGCCTCGTCAGAGAAGAATACTCGAGCAAAGAAACTGTGGTCTCTCCCTATTTTCTGAAGCGAACATTGACAAAAAGTTACTCGACTCTTGAAAGAATGCCGTGAAGTTCATGATGGAGGGAACTATGAAACGGATGATAAAAGTGTCAAAACTCGGCAAACGATAGTTCGACTAATTCCCAATTCACGACTTAATCGTCGAGTGCTAATACGGGGATTATGATTAACTGCAGCTAATATAGTAGTTTCATTATTCTCTCTAGAAACTATTCCTCGACGTTTCCCTTTTCGTGGTTGTACAGTTCCCTCGGTGGAGAACCGTCGAATAACCCGACTAAAAGTGACACGTTAATCACACCCTGTTTGGGAAAAATTAAGCGTAATGCGTTACAACATTATCGACACTCCTACCACTTTCTACACAAATGTAAACCATTTTAATTTTCTCTTCATCGTAATATCCTCCATTCTAACTAAAAAGGCAGTACGTTTATGAAGGAAGGTGTTTAAGAATTTAGGGACGACGAGTACATGATGAATGTATCAAAACAACTACATGGAGAAAACTACAAAACAGTGAGCTGTTTGCCACACTCTACTGTTTTTATGTTTTTGATCGAATAGATTTTTCTCGACATAATACCGTTTTGTCACTCAATTGTGTTATTTGTCGATTACAGCGCAATCTATCGTGCAACGACAAAAGTGTTACATACAAAAATTACGTATTTTTTTCCGTAGAATGCAATCTATATAAATAAAAATCAGTTGTCGCATCTATGAAAGATCATCACCTGAGAATGGCTTGACTGATTTGGTTGATTTTTGTAGTTGCGTTCGTTATTGTCAGGATAATGTTTGTATCAAAGAAAATTTTTGGAAAATCCAACAAGAAAATCGGAAATTAACATTAATTGCTGCATGTATGAAACATCATCAATTAAGAACGGCTTGACAGATTTGGTTGATTTTTTGGTCTTTGTTGTGTTCGTAATTGTCAGGACAAGGTTTGTATTGAAGAAAATTTTTGGAAAATCCACTGGAACAGTCAGACATTAAAAATCAGTTGTGAAAGATCATCACTTGAGAACGGCTCGACAGATCTGCTTGATCTTTTTCGTTTTTTGTGTTCGTAATTGTGGTGGTAATGGTATTTTCGGTATGAAAAAGAAAAAAAATGCTTTCATTTCGACTGTTCTCCTGTCAATGTTTTCATAACAAGAAAAGTCAGTTTGACAGTTATATATAATGTATATAAATACGTATGTAATATACGGTATAATGGTGAAACGTTGTTATCGAAAATCTCGAAAGGTTCTTGACAGATTTAGTACAGATCTGTACATTACACTCTAATGAAGCTTCGGACGGTCTTTTTTGTAATATATATATAATATATACATTTATATGTAATATGTGAAGAGGATTTTCTCAGGAAGATTTACGGGGCAATTAACAAAAGCGGCATTTGGATGAAGAGACCACAAAACGAGCTCTATATAAAGACCAATACCGTAACAGGCGAAATCAGAAAACGCCGAGCCAAATTTTATACACATATCTACAGGATGGAAGACTCCACAACAGATAGGTAAGTTTTCAATATTATAACAAAGAGTATATGCGGCACAGAATGGCTGAAAGAAGTCCAGAGGGATCTGCAGCAGAGCAGCATAAAAAATCTCGAAGACCGCACTGCGTGCCGGAATATAATCCCAAGTGTGAAGTTTGAGGAAAGAACGTCGCGCCAGCCTGGTAAAAAAATGGACAGAAGAACGGAAGAAGGAGCATTCTGAGAGGATGAAGAGTTTTCCGAAAGCAAAGAAGATAAACGTTCGGAGATGAAGTTATGAATTCAAGTTCAATCGCTCTACTGAAGGGGAACAATCGTTATAATAATAAATGTGAAGGGGAAGCGTGGTTACCACAAATCTCGAAAAGTTCTTGACCGATTTATTTCAAATTTTTACACGGTACTCTACTGAACATTCAGACAGAAATGGTCGTAGAGAGCAGTGAAGGGGGCGGGGGGAGGAGGAGGAGGTTATATACAGAGATATGGGGGAGAAGGAGATCTGTGATCTGTGGAATTATGAACATTCAGACGGTAATGGACATAGAGAGGAAGGAGGAGATTCTGCACGGAGAATTGGGGAGGAGGAGATCTACAGAGGGAGAGAGGGATGAGAAGATGGGCAGAGAGAGCGAGGCAATTTAGGATGTATACTCAATTCACATACATATTTAACAACTATAAATCATTGCTGGATTCGCTATTTCTACAGTAAAAATAGAATTTTCTTATTTAAGATTTCAAGGATGCCCTCCACTCCACCTTCTGGGAGCATCGCCGGACAGAATTTTTAAAAATGCTGGACAAGTATTTTTCCATTTTTTAATCCGATGTGTAGTTTTTGAGATATATCGTTGTCTCATGGTTTAAAAATTCATCCTGTATACACTGACAGCTACTAAAATTCCAACTCCAAAAGGGCGAGATGCACAGGACTTCAAACTGGGTCGACTGTGCTTGTATGTGCTATTGAATAATAATTCAGCGGCCCCCGCACAAGTAAGGCAGACCTAACGACACCTGCATTCTGTACCTAAGGGATTCTCATTCATAAATCCCATTTGAACGTTGGTTGTTTGTGAGAACGTCAGGTTATTGCTTCTTTCAGAAAGAGAAACATGTTCCAGCATGTGTCAAATTCGACACCGGCGGGATCGTGGGCTATCGAGACTGAGTCTAGTCGTCCACCGATATTGGTTCTTGCGTTGGTCGGTTCCGATGACTGTCATGTGAACATGGAATCGAAAAGTTTAGGAGCACCACAATCAACGCCTTTCACGATCTCAGTGCCATCAAAGGTAGGCATATTGTTTGCTAGGAAGTATGGCCATGCAGAACAGGAAGGAACCTCACTTAGCTTGACTCAGGAAATGGGCCTATCGCACATGGACACCATTACGTCACCTCGAGCACAGTGGACTGCCAGCGGTGCGACCATTGTTGCCGCTTCTCTTGGCGTGGTGGCAAAGGGAGACGCGCCGACAGCTGCGCAGTGGTTTTTCCAAGGCGACATTGTCGTGGTCTTTTTTGGCGAGTCTCGCTTTTACGTAGAGTGCGCACAGAATAACGTAATCGGTAGATGCGCAGTCGGCACGGCAACGCAACCGTGGGGAGATCTATAGTGGAGGGGATTCCAGGCAGGAGGTCAGCACGCTATAAAGGAAATGGCGCACGATGGAGGAAAAATGCCGTTCTAAACTGAAACCTACCCTCACATTTTTTGTAAATGTTAAGTGGAGCACCTCCATGCCTACATATGCATGGTGACCATTCAGAAAGATCTACTGTCTCCTCTACTTCGGTTGGTATCAAAAAATAATGCCCCTGTGAATGTAACAAAAGCAGCGATTTCTTTTCACCTCGCTTGTTAACCATTGTAACTTTCAGCGAAGTGTCGTGAGTAGAGAATTTTGAGTGAAACCTACGAGTGTTGCGTAGAAAGTAATGCCTCGTACCTTTTCTTTGATAATTGTTTATTGAACATAATGAGAATTACACACACTTTTTCACGTAATGTCCATTCTGTTCTATAGCCTTCCTGCAGCGCGAAACAAGGGCGTGTGTGTCCTGTCGGTACCAATCCTTGTCCTGGCGGTGGAGCCAGTGCTCCACTGTGTGAATCACCTCATCATTGGCAGATGAAGCGCCTACTGCCGAGTCGTAATGCGCCTGTCCTCGCGAATGACGACATCAGCTCACTGCAAAATGTCAGGTGTGACAGCCGTGGATGGTCTCCCCGACCGCTGCAAATCATGGAGCTCCGCCGAACCGCCTTCTGATAACCTCACCCTCCGTACCCAGTGACTAGCTGTACTTCTGTCGACAGCAGATGCTCCATAGACTGTGCACAAGCGTTTGTGAATATCCCCCAGTTTCTTCCTCTACAGTAAGAAATTGACTGACGGCACGTTGCCTGTAACATACATCACCTACAGACACCATTTTGAAGCTGTCCTCTAGCTACGCTATCTGTCGGAAGTGACGGTAACTTGGTGGGCTCACTCAGGAGACTTCAAAGAATACATGCGTAAAGTTTCGCGTTAGTAGTATTGTTTTCAGCTGAGAGAAAAAAAATGGCGTTCATTACTCTGGGCAGCCCTCGTACATTTGTCTTATTGCCATGTTAAAATTTGCTTCTTTTACACAGTCTCACCTCACTAACATGTGCAGAACCCTGTAGCGAGAGAATACTGAAGCAGTGTTTTATTAAGTGAGAAACTGAGGAAAAGTAAAGTCAATAGCTTATGAAAAAGCACATGCCCTGTGCAAAAATAGATGTGTAATGTATTCACTTATATTGTTCCAAAACCTACAGCATTTCTCATTTCACTACCTGGCCATGGCCCTTAAAAATTACATTCTTTCATTCAAAAAATCTGTAGTTAGTGGAATATCACGGTAAATAATGGAGTTGTGCTTAATAACCACACGGCAAAATACTCTTCTCTTTGCTTGTTATCATTTGCTAAAATCTCATTTCGATAACTGAAACCTTTTGTGAAATGTGATGAATGTTGTAGCTGTTTCACACTGGCTTTATCGTTGGAGGCACGATCGCATATGAGCATGCCGCATACGATCAATTTTCTCGAGAAAAATTCAATGTGTTAGCTAAATTTCATAAGCAGCAGCATTTAATGTAATGTACACCAAAGACAGAATCCTTTGGTTTGTGGGGCGCTCAACTGCGCGGTTATCAGTGCAAACGCAGAATCATAGCGATCTCTATTTTCATTTCAAACTTCTACCAATTCAGTGGGCACGTCATCATTAAGGGTACATATAAAACTATAAGTAATGAAGAAATGAATTTCTTACGGAGTAGTTTCTGTAAGATCCTTTGAGAAAGATTGCCGGGCGTGCGCCTCGATTCTGTCATCGCAGCGCGTAGCCAACCGGCCGAAAATGAGCAGACATTGTCAGTCTCCCATTCTGAAAAAAACGAATGAACTCGTCCAGTGCTTTGGACGAAAACTGGTCACTGCGCATCGGCCACCATATTCTGTGCAGTCTCTGCAGCATCGTGATGGACTCTTCCAAGTATGGAGGTCCTGGGGAGACAATACATTGCGCATTACACTTGTTATCGTCCACCTGACGTGATTGCATAGGATGCCATTGGGTGCACATCATGACCACTTCCGATTGGCATTGCCGGTAATTAGGACAATATCATTATGTATATGACGTCTTGAGGGCGGTGCTGTGTCCCATCTCCGAGAAAATTGTGATATTATTTTTCAACAAGACAGTGCATGATTGCTTGTTGCCCTGCTGCTCTGACACATCAAGTGGTTATAATTATAGTGCAGCTACTCAGAGGCGCCCAGTGTGGGCTGTAATTATTATATAACTTCCTAGAGATTCTAATCTGTCACTGCAGAACCGATTTATGCTGGAAAAAAGTTGCAATTTCGTCCACCAGGTGCAAAACTGGCGCTGTGTAGCATCTTGTCGGCTCCGGTGCACATATTGAACAAACTATGTAAGCGAGAGTTAATAATTACATCAACATTATGCTTTCATCACTTGTTTGATCTTTTCTGCTTATGTATCATTCCTAATCCATTACATATGGAAACGTTTCTATACATATTTCTTGCACTCAAAGCGCCACATTTGCACCTGATTGCCGAAATTGGAACTAATTTTTTTCCAGTGTAAATCGGTTTCGCATTGACGCATTAGAATATCTACCAAGTTATATTGCAATACAGTAATTACAGTCAACCTCAGACCTCTCTGAGTAGTCACACTTTGATGATAACCATCCGACACCTCAATACAGAAGGTGTTCGAATGTTGCCCTGATCTTGTTGCATTAATTTTATATATTACTAGATGGTAAATTCAAGACTCATGTTTCATTAGGACTGCCATTTTCAAATTAATTTTATCTGTCATCCAGAGTTTAATTAAATGACATAATCCTATGGAAGTTAAATCCACAAAATAACCATGGACCACTAGTATATCAGCAACTGAAAACGCACTAGTCAAGGTCTCTGAGAGATAGCTTCGTCATCACTCGCCAACAACCTCGAATAACAAACTCTGACATAGAACTGATATAAAGTAGGAGCAGTATGGAATGACATACCCATACCTCCCATCCAAGTTCGTTTCTACTCGACCTCCAGCAGGATTAAGAGCCGTTTTTGATGCTGAAGATGCTGTTTTTGTAGTAAAATTTGCCCTTTATATGCCCTCAAATTATCAAGAAATATGATGATGTATTCTTCCCACTCTACCTAATAAGCACATTAGCCGAAATTTCGTTATTTACTATACTTCCATGTGCTGCAATCTTAGAGCTTAACAACTGCTAAGGAACGATTGATGCTTGTTAAGGAACAGCTGCCAACTGCTACAAAACAAACGTCAATTGCTATGGAACTATCGACCAATGACAGTACAAGGAAATGTAGTGGGCGGGACGTTTTAACTGCACGTTTTAATTGTAGCAATGCCTACGCTTTGTACGCATTCGACAGTTCACGCAGAACGATGTTTGATGGAGGTTCTTGTGGAACCGATTAGTGCGTCATTCCGCGTGGTTCTGCAACATGTGTGCATGACATCATTTGAGTGGTTACAATCGTGCACAAGCAGTTGCACGGCTCGAAGTGCCACCACTGTGGCCACATAATGGATGAGTCGAGAAGTGTCACCTCGTCATTGAAATAGTCTACTGATGGAGGAAACGCTATGCGAAAGTGTGTCCATGGTTGTAGACGGACCATCACATCCCAAAGCGAACAGACATCGCGGATTGCAGCAGAGCTCACAACCGCTCCCGGTATACGTGTGTCTGCCAGAACCATTTCACGGTCATTAAATCAATCTGGTGTGATGATCTATAAGGTATTACGATTCACTATGACAAGTGGTTCTGGCAGATATTTAGTGTGAAGAGAGAGGGGAAACGTTACACACCACAGAATGCTCATGAACGTCATCGGTGTGGTGTAGGTGATATGGTGTGGGTAGGCAGTATGCACAGTGGCCGAACACCGCTGCGTATCTTTGCGCGAAGTGCGGTTACAACACAGCGGTGTTGCAGGGAGATTACTCTGGATCACGTCCGTCTGCTTAGGCGTGCTGTAGATCGCAACGTTCCGTCTATGGACGAAAATCCCCACCCACACAGGACCCCTGAGGTCTCAGACACATTGGAAAGTGAAGGCACTGAACGTATGGAATAGCCTGCGTACTCCACGGATCTAAACCCTATAGAGTATGCCTGGTATGCTCTTGGCAGACGTGTTTATCAACAAACACCGCCTCCACGTACCGTGAAAGAACTGGAAACCACTTTCAGAGATGAGTGAGACAATACATTCAAGGAGTCTTCAACAATTTCATAGCCAGCATGAATAACAGGTGCAAAACATGCATTAGTGTGCGAGAAGGGCATATTCCATTCTGAGAATCTGAGATCGACCTCTGTTTTGAGACTCTGACCAGTGTCAAAAATGAACTATATTTACGTCTCTTACCCTGCTGTCCATTGTCGTGAAATCTGAGCCATTTTTCGTTATAAATATACCACACCACCTCTATTATTTATGTACTGTGTTTGATGTCTCAGTCATTGTCTGTGACTATTTCTATCCCTACATATATATATGAGCAATGTTGCCAAGACAGCTGTGATGAGATGTTGTGTCTACAGAAGAGAAAGAAGACCCCTGCAGAGACCGGCTCTGAGGTCAACGGCAAGCGACCAGTTATGAAGGCAGCAGGGGTGAGTGTTACAGCAAGTAGATTAGGACTGCAGATGCGTTTGTTGCGCCTTTTTTCTAGCTTACTGCAATGCTTGAGCCGTTTTGTCTATACAGATGTTTGACATCAATTTTACTACACGGTTAAAGGGTGACAATTATAGAACTACATGAAATAAAATCGCCATAACTTCTCAACGGTTTGCTTTATGACGTTCAAACTGCACAGTTGTCGTGGGGAATGATAGGTATTAGTATGTGCATACATGGCTTTGTTAGCGACGAAACGCACTTTCATCTGGATGGGTTCGTCAATAAGCAAACTTGGCGCACTTGGATGACTGAGAAACCACATTTCGCGACCGAGAAGTCTCTTCACCATCAACGGGTGAATGTGTGGTGTGCAACGTCCAGTCACGGAATAATCGGTGCGATGTTCCTTGATGGCACGGTGAATACCCAACGGTACGTGAAGGTTTTGGAAGATGATTTCATCTCCATTATCCAAAGTGACCCTAATTTCGACAAGATGGGGTGGTTCATGCAAGACGGAGCTCGACCCCATCGAAGCGGGTGTGATGTCCTGGAGGAGCACTCTGGGGACTGGCGTGGGTCTCGATTGGCCACCATATTCTCAGGATCTGAATACAGGCGACTCCTTTTTGTGGGGCTATATTAAAGACAAGATGTACAGCAGTAATCCCAAAACCAGTGCTAAGCTGTAAACAGCCATTCAGTGGGCCGTCGACAGCAACGATGTTCCGACACTTCAACCGATGACGCAGAATTTCGCTATTCGTCTGCGCCACATCATCGCCAGTGATGGCAGGCATATCGAACATGTCATAACCTAAATCAGAACACCGGTGGTGACGTTTACATGTTGAATCAAGTGTGTACTCGTCGTAGTTTGTAATCAACTTACGTTTTTTTCATGTAGTTCAATTTTTGTCACCCTGTAAAACAGTATTTCCTCCGCCCAGTTTTCGTATGCCCGTGTTAGAGCCGAATTCATTACAATACAGTGAACTCAGCTGAACAAATATGTGGTGATTTTCAAATAGTTGCTGTGTTTTCGGGAATGTAACACGGCTACTACGCCTCTTTCTGCAACGATTGGGTTAATTGTGAGCGAGAATTTCTGTAAGTGTAAAAGTAATGGCATGAGTGGACGTGGAAAATAAGAGAAGAAAATGTGTGTCAGCAAGCGCTGGAATATCCTGAAGGTCTACTATTCCTACGACTGGCATTGCTAGCTGATAGGTTCCTTCGTCTTGCAGATGGTAAGTCGTGAGAGCGCATATCAAGGAGCTTCAGAAGGATAAACAGTTTGAAGAACGCTTAACTGCAAAAGATAGGAATGTATGGATACATTTCAAGAAAGTGACAAGAGATTCTTCAGACAACGAGCTAGCACCGACAGAACGTTGACATGACTGAAGCATTTCGAGATCTAGAGAGCAAAGTGTCTCTGAAAAACGTGTAATAGACCATCACGTGGACAACTTCACAGATACTTACAGACACGTTTCCGACGGACGTGATGAAAGATTCGAGATAATTGTTTCTGGAAAGCGGTATGAAGGGAAGTGAGTAACAATTATGTTGCTGGATTATTTTTTCAGTATGATTCAAGACAGGAAAGACACTCAGAACAGACCAAGAAAAGCATATTGTAATATTTTAGAGAGGCCCATGACTTTTTAAATTTAGAATGAATACTGTAAAAGAATATACTGTGTAAACACTGTGTCATATGTTGGTATATGTTGACATAATAGGATCAGTAACATCTTACAAACCTGAACTGTTTCTTGTACTCCATTCTATGCCTTTCGACCAATATCTGAAATGTAAGAAAAAATGCATAAAATAGCACAGCTGGTGGCTTTCGAAAACGAAAACGCGGTGGCGGACGTAGGAAAAGAGGAAAGGGCGTTGTTTTGCGGGTTCGTGGGAAGACAGTGCCTGGAATGCACCAACTTGGCTACAACTAGTGCTGTGTATCCTGTACTCAAGCTTGCTCAAGAAAGCTTTCAAGTAATGCAGTGTGCCATTAGCAAACTGTGACACTTGTTCTTGGCTTACTACAATGCACTGGTTTCATTGTGTGCTAGTTGTATTTTGAAATTGCGTGGCTGGTCCCTTACCATCTACTAAAGGCGGTTGTAGATACAGTATCGTTAGCACAGTGGGCTGGCTTACCTTCTTTAATCTCTTGTTGCTGTTTGAGGGGAGGCCGCAGAGAAGTTTCATGCTCGTACTAATAAGACATTCTTCTCATACTGTATTAAGAGTTGTGTTTGGTATCACGAGGCCTTTCAGGATTGTGAGGTTTGGCTTTTTAAAGGGCTTGTCTTTCATACTTTTAGGATCTATCATTATTCGTATCGTCGGACGACATTTGTGTATGAAGGAAGTTTTTAGTTGGTGTAATTTTTGCTTTAAACCAGCATTTGTACCGCTTTAATTGCATTGTACTTCTTCTGTGTAATGTAAGTTTTAATTGTAATATTATTTCGTGCTTTTAGGATATCGTTTAAGTGTCAATTCTTTGAGTATTTTGTGAATGAGACTTTTGAGTATTATTAAGTTGGAACTCCTTACGAAATGTGAGGCGTCTACCATACGTGGGGAGTGATTTAGTGCCACTATTACTGAACTACTCGTTCTATTTCACTCGTTGAACAGTTTTTATTGATGTTTTGGAAGTTGTTATTGATTTAAATCATTAATATTTTGCTTATATTTTTGTGCTCTCATAATAATTTTAGTTAATAGTTTAAGGGTAGTGTTTATCAGCAATGTTCCGAAGAAATGGTATGATAACTAAACTAGTATTATACATTCACTACCCCTAGACACTTCCACTCTACAGCCTATTTACCGAAAGAGTATGCGAATACAATTCCAAAGAAAGGAGCTGCTGACACCTGTGAATATTACCAAAGCTTTATTTTAGTAAGTCGTGGTTGAAAAATATTGACACAACTTACTTCCAGAAGAATGAAAAATGGTTCAAATGGCTCTGAGCACTGTGGGAATTAACATCTAAGGTCATCAGTCCCCTAGAAGTTAGAACTACTTAAACCTTACTAACCTAAGGACATCACACACATACATGCCCGAGGCAGGATTCGAACCTGAGACCGTAGCAGTCGCGTGGTTCCGGACTGAAGCGCCGCGGCCGGCGAAGAAAGAAATAACGGTAGAATTCAGTCGCGAGGAAGCTCAGTCTGGATTCCAGATAAATCTATAAAAACTCGAATCTATGCTGATCTTAAGGATTATTTTAGAAGATAGGTTAATGGAAGACAACTCTTACATTTATATCTACTGTTTGCTAGAATATTCTCTTTGAAATCTGAGGGTGGATGGGATAGAACACAGCGAGCAAAAGGTGATGCACAATGTGTGTGGAAACCATGATTCACGTCGCCTGTTAACATATTGGCACATTTCATAAGCACTCAAACGCTTTTAAGACTTACAGTGGCGATTCGATCCGAGGAAAAAATGACATTTTGCGTATCTGAATGCATGATTTTCACATTTTTCTTGTATCGGCATTAGCTTGGATCATCTACCTACCTTTTAAATCTCGCAGGGAGGTCAGAGTAAGTGGTAGTGGGTCTCTGGTTCTCGGTTTATCAAACGCAGTCACTGACCAGAGAAGTCACAATTTACCTTTCAGCCACTCGATTTATCAATCACAATCACTGACCAGAGAAATCACAGCTTACCTTTCAGCCAAGGTTGGCAAAAATGAGCGGATTATGCAGGTGGTGTGCTCTGGTCAAGTGTGGACTGTTAGGGAGAAGAGGTTTGTGTACGGCTGGGGTACATTGTCAAGAGAGGGGCGGGAGAGATTGAACGCACTTTATCACTGCGCCCGTGCTAAGGTATACACACTGTGGGTGAGTCTTGCAGGACTTGGTGACGTCTCCTGTGGGTGTCGCAAGACATTGCATGAACGCAGATCTTGTAGGATTTCTATTTAAAATCATTTATAAGTGTTTTCGATTACGAATAGTGGTGAAAAGGGGCTTTTCAGGCACGGTGTTGATGGAATGTCTTCGTTATTTCTGTTTAAATTATAGGGATGCGTGTCGCACTTATATTGTTTCGATTTGTACTCGGTATTCTAGGAGGCGTACTGTTCGAAGTTAAGAGATTCTGACAGATGACTTTCTTCCAATGACAACGTGGTTGCAGCCAGTCTTTCAGTTTTCTGCCAAACACTGAACGTTCATTTATGCAATAAATGATATAAAACTGTTCGCCGTAACACGTACAGACACCAAGGTGACAAAAGTCAAGGGACAGCGATATACACGTATACACATGGCAGTCGTATCGCATACACCAGGTATAAAAGGGCAGTACACTGGCGGAGCTGTCATTTGTACTCAGACGGTTCGTGTCAAAAGGTTTCCGATGAGATTATGGCTGCATGACGGGAATTAACAGATTTCAAATGCGGATAGGCAGCTGGAGCTAGACACATAGGGCATTCCACTTCGGAAATCTTCAGGAAATCCAGTATTCCGAGATCCACAGTGTGAAGACAGTGCCGAGAATACCAAATTTCAGGCATTACCTGTCACCACGGACAAGGCACTAGCCGACGGTCCTCACTTAACCACCCCAGAGTAGCGGCGTTTGCGTAGAGTTGTCAGTGCTAACAGCCAAGCAACAAGGCGTGAAGTAACTGCAGAGATTAATGTGGGACGTACGATGAACGTATCGATTAGAGCAGTGCGGTGAAATTTGGCGTTATTGGGCTGTGGCAGCATGCGACCGACGCGAGTGCCTCTGCTAACAGTACGGTATCACCAGCAGTGCCTCTGTTTGTCTCGTGACCATATCGATTGGACCCTAGATGACTGGAAAACAGTGGCCTGATCAGATGAGTCCCGATTTCATTTGGTAAGAGTCGATGGAGAGTGTGGCGCAGGCCCCACGGAGCCAATGACCCATGATGTCAACAAGGCACTGTACAAGCTGGTGGTGGCTCTGTAATTGTGTGGGCTGTGTTTCCATACAGTGGACTGGATCTTCTGGTCCAACTGAAACGATCATTGACTGGAAATAGCTACGTTCGACTAGGAGACCATTTGCACCCCTTCATGGACTTCATGTTCCCATGACAATAAGCCATGTCACCGGGCCACAATCCACAATTGTTTCCGATTGGTTTGAAGAACATTCTGGACGATTCGAGTGAATTATTTGGCCAGACCTTTATGGGACATAGTCGAGAGGTCAGATCGTGCACAAACTCCTGCTCTGGCAGCTACAGTGGCAGTATGGCACAATATTTCTGCAGAGCACTTCCAGTGACTTGTTGAGCCCTCGCCACATCGAGTTGTTACACTATGCCGGGCAAAAGGTGGTCCTAACGTATATTAGGAGATATCCCATGACTTTTGTCACCTCAGTGTATTTTCTATAACTATGTTTTGGGACTAAGTGGTAAGTGAGGCTGTTTCTATTGTATGAAGCGCCACATGTACTGAAGCTGCACTAAGATGCTCTCCCCATCAAGTAAATTCATATACAGCGTCTTTGCTACCCTCTGTACGATGTGGAACGGGTTGTTTGCTACCCTTGTATAAGTTGCTGGCTTGACTGATAAATTTCGGGGTATTTTCTTTGCAAGATGCTAGTCACGGCAAGATATACGTGATAGTCTGCCTAAATCCCCAGCAATACCACATACGACATTAACTTGCGTTTAATGCATTTCGTAGGGTTTTGTATCTAAGTTACTGCGTTACATATAAAGCCATTTCGTTGGAATCTGGATGCTTCCTTGTCCGAGAAACCAAGTCGACTGTGACCAAAGAAAGACCGCTTGCTGTGTCGTGGTTATTCCTCCGTGGGGTCATGTGCTTGAAGGTTCATAATGCTTTGAGGGCAAATCACAAACTGTCTGTTCTTGGTGTGTAGCTACCTATATTTGAAATTTATCGATGGGTGTCTTTTATAACGCTGAATCAGTGAAAATATTTCGTGTTTAACATCCTTCTCACTTTCCTTGTCTAGGTATTACCATAGCACGCCATTTATCCGCCCGACATGTTTTAATGCAGAGCCGGTAAGACCCTGGTATTTCGATCTTGCTTAAGTGTGTGGAGCGTGCACCATTCTTTATTACCCGTACGAAGTGCCCAAAACGTAATAACTGTAACGTACGGTAGCTTTAATAGCTGTATTTAGATGATTTTTGGCGCTTGTGTTTGTAAGGAATAGTATGGGATATTTGTTTCATGCGCAATAAATGTCTCAGAACAGTATTCCAATATTCACTTACTACCCACTTTCTAATACTCCAGTAACGATCTGTCTGCTTATGTCTCAAACAGCATCATAGCAGTGGGATAGCGGGATCTTATAGTTCAATATTAATTATGCGATAATGTAATTTGAGAAACCAGAGTTCACACACTGAGACTGGCTAATTAATTAAATGAACAAATCAACAGTAACTTTATAAATAGATTTCAGTTATAAGAGTAAAAGGAGATGAAAAAGAAGCAGAAATTGAAAAGGGCGTAAGACAGGGTTGTGGCCTATTCCCGATGTTGTTCAGTTTATACTTTGAGCAAGCAATAAAGGAAATCAATGAAAATTTGGAAACGGAGTGAAAGTTGGTAGTTGAACATACAGAACTGTTGAGGTTTGCCAGTGACATTGTAATTCTGTCAGTTATGTCAAAATAATTGGAAGACTAGTAGAACGAAGTGGCTGGCACCTTGGTAAGGGAAATATCAGCAAAAGTAAAGGAGAGATAGTGTGATGCTGTCAAATTAAATCAGGCGACAATGAAAGAGTCAAATTCCGACACTAAAAGTAGTATATATGTATTTTGCTATGTAGTGTTTTTCTGGAAACAGTCACGGACGCATGTTCATATTCAAGGACTATATTTGATCGGAATATTTAATTAACACCGATGAATATGATAAACAGCAGTACGAGTGATCGTCAATAACTGTCTAATGCAACCGCACTCTTCTTTTAATCTTGATTCGGATTTACCTTCTTTGTAGAAGTGAGAGAATGTTGAAAGCGTTGTGACTGCCTCCCTATATCCAATTTGCCGAAGGCCTGCCGAGGGAGAGGCGACTGTCAGTATCCTACCAGCCGTCGGCCATGCTTTTGTTGTGCCACACCGGGACGTACAACTTTTTTTTGAACTATAACAGACAGTCTCTTCCATGGAGCAAACTCTTGGGGAAAACGGTTTACAACCTGGAGTGGAGTGAGAAAGTTCACTTTTTAGCAGAAGGTACTATAGTGTCCAAGTGTAGAAGATTGACTGTTTCTCCGGGAAGCACTGGAATCCAGAGATAAATATCTCAAAGATGCATTGGGGATCTGCAGTTCTGGTCCTTTGAAAACATGACACACCGCTGAACGTGTTAACTCTGCAAAAAACAAAGTTTACGCAATGTAAGAACATGCAGCGTTGGCTAGCGTAAATTAAATACGGGTTAGACAGAGAAACGGGGCAGTGATGAAGAAGACTACTTCTTTAGTCAGAAAGACACACACACACACACACACACACACACACACACACAGAGAGAGAGAGGGAGAGAGAGAGAGAGAGAGAAAGAGAGAGAGAGAGAGAGAGAGAAGCGAGTTTGGTTATCGGGCTAGAGGAAGGGGACTAGAGTTTCCTAAGGACGCTCTGTATTGGTCGGCACCCGAAAGATCCGGGAGCCTAGCCAATCCGAATTTAGCAAGAGACGCAAAGAGCGGCAGTTCGAGGTTTCGATCAGAAATCACTCCTCGACCTTCGGGAGCCTTCGCCGCCAGACTCCCAAGCTGACAGCCGCCACCGCCTCGTCCGACCTGCTGCTCCGACTGAGCTGGTGTCTTGGGGACTTAGAAAGGATTTAGCATGACCACAGGCGAGGGTCGTTGGTTCTGCCGGCGACTGATTCTGCAGCCATTTAAGCCCCCAACTGCAATACTATTTCCAAGCACATTTGACGGAACAGGCGGACGTTTAATGCGAAGCACAGTGGGCCAGAATCACGTAAAAGTGACCATAAATACCGGCCGGGGTGGCCGAGCAGTTGTAGGCGCTTGAGGTTGGAAGCGCGCGAGTGCTACGGTCGCAGGTTCGAATCCTGCCTCAACAATGGATGTGAGTGATGTCCTTAGGTTAGTTAGGTTTAAGTAGTTCTCAGTTATAGGGGACTGATGACCTAAGAAGTTAAGTCCCATAGTGCTCAGAGCCATTTAAACTATTTTTGCAATACTATCGTGAGATATAGCCGGAACCACGAGACAATATGTAAGACCATTAAGGTCATTTCAGGCTATAGTAATTCGGCTACTCCACACTTCACTCTGAGAACTTGTATTTTAAAGCCAATGAACAGTCTGCTTTCGCTCTGATCACAGGTGTTTTTAATTAACATCACGACAATCACTGGGCACTTCGCGATTACGAGTAATTCACTTGCGCGATTATTAATATCTTCCTCCTCCCCTCCCGATCCCTATATCAGATATGCCGAGGCCTTATTACATTAATGTAGCCACTGTTTGTCATTTGTTTTGTCAATAAATCAAAGTAATTGTGATTCGTGTCTCATTTAGTAGTCATAAGTTTCTCCAGTCATTCTTTTTGGTGGTGGTTGGGGGGGGGGGGGGGACACATAATGTTATCGCGATACCTGCTAGGCCCAAGTTCCCCGTTTGAAAACTAGCCACAATGCAGTGGGCAGCAAAATAACTGATGATGAGCGAAGTAGGGAGGGTATAAAATGCCGATCAGCAATAGAAATAAAAGCATTTCTAAAGGAACGCTATCTTTTAATATAAAATTAAAGCTTGAAAGATAGGTAGTATTTTCTGAATGTCTGAAGGCTGTAGTGTAGCCTTGTACGGAAGTGAAACGTACTCAGAAAACTGTTCATCAAAGAAGAGAATGAAAGGTAATTTCAAGAGAAAGAGAACTGTGGCGTACTTTTACTATCAGAGTGTATCGGTTCATAGGCAACATTCTAAAGCATTAAGGAATCGTCTGTTGGGTACTGAAAGAAAGTTTGTGTGAGGAGGGGGGAGTGGGGAGGCAAAATTGTAGAGTTTCAATGAACGCATCATGATCATTCTGACAAAACAAAATATTAATGAAACACATTAGTACCGATGTTATGAGTGCAAGTGAAGCTTCCGTTTCGTTCTATGAGAAAGGAGGCCGGAGTTGCATCCGATATTTTGCTAGTTGGTTTCTTTAATGACGTCGCATAAATGCGATTGCGACTGTATTTTCGGCAAAAAGGAAGGAAGGAACATCCCGTCGGCTTCGAGGTCATTAGAGACGGAGCAAAAGCTCGGATTGTTTCAAGGACTGGAAAGGAAATCGGCCGTGCCCTTTCAAAGGAACCATACCGGCAACTGCTTGTAGCGATTTAAGGTAATCACGGAAAGTCTATATCTAAATGGCCCAAGCGAATTTCGAGCGTCGTCCTCCGAAAGCGACACCTGTGCGCTATCCACTGCGCCACGCGCTTGGTGGCATTTTCGGACGTTGAAACGACGTTATCGGTGATTCCGCATGAACTCATTAGTTCACTTCAGCTACTGTCATCCTGCTGGGCTGGAACTCGAGTAACGTCGACCACCTACATGCTGTAATAATCTGCACAATGTTAAGGCAACGGTTGCTGCATCTACACTCATGCTCATAAATTAAGAATAATTGCAGAAAGTGGTGCCTCACAACGTGGCACTACACAAAACTGGCGCTAATAGTATAGATCTGTAAGTCGACGGTATTGGTGATAAGTTGAGAAAACCGTCCCGGAACACATGTGCTACAAAATGCCATTGTTTTCTGCTCATGTACCCCGACATCAGTATGGGATATGATCACCATGCACACGTACACAGGCCGCACAACGGGTTGGCATACTCTGGATAAGGTGGTCGAGCAGCTGCTGGGGTATAGCCTCCCATTCTTGCACCAGTGCCTGTCGGAGCTCCTGAAGTGTCGTAGGGGTTTGAAGACGTGAAGCGATACCATGCCAATCCATTCGCCTGATATCTTCTGTTTCAAGGTAGTCCTTCACGATAGCAGGTCGGTGGGGCCGGGCGTCGTCATCCATCAGAAGGAACATGGGACCCACTGCACCCCTGAAAAGGCGGATATACTGGTGCAAAATCACTGACGTCCCTATACACCTGACCTGTTAGAGTTCGTCTGTCAACGACATGCAGGGGTGTAGGTGCACCAATCATAATCCCAACCCACACCATAAAATCACGACCTCTATATAGGTCCCTTTTAAGGACATTAAGGGATTGGTATCTGATTCCTGGTTCACGTCAGATGAAAACCCGGCGAGAATCACTGTTCAGTCTATACCTGGACTCGTCCGTGAACATAACCTGGGACCACTGTTTCAATGACCATGTACTGTGTTCTTGACACAAATCTTTATGTGCTCTCCTGTGGCCAGGGGTCAGTGGAATGCACTTTTCTGGACTCCGGGTGAATAAACCATGTCTTTTCAGTCGTCCGTAGACTGTGTGTCTGGAGACAACTGTTCCAGTGGCTGCGGTAAGATCCCGAACAAGGCTACCTGCAGTAGTCCGCGGCCGTCTGCGGGCACTGATGGTGAGATATTGGTCTTCTTGTGGTGTTGTACACTGTGGACGTCCCGTACTGTAGCGCCTGGACACGTTTCCTGTCTGCTGGAATCGTTGCCATAATCTTGAGATCACACTGCTGTGTTTGACGAGCCTCCATTCGCCCTAGTATTCTACCCTGTATAACGTCATTAAAATGTGTTCTTTGAGCCATTTTCAACACACAGTCACCATTAGCACGCCTGAAAACATCTGCAAACTTACTCGCTGCACCGTACTCTGACATGTGGACCGCTGCCAGCGCCACCGTGCGACGACCGCAGGTCATGCCCCGAGGTGATTTAAACCCGCAAACCGCCCACCAGAGCGTTGTTTCACCATGTATCAGCATTATCCTTAATTTATGAGAATGAGTGTATCTCACAGCCATTATTTTCAATGTAGCGGTTTTCACCTTTTCCGAACGACGAAGTTCCTTTATGAGGTAGCATCAAAGAAGCCGCTTTCTTTAATTTTTGCAGAGGAACCACAGTGGAAGTAAATGTTCATTAATGTCCTGTCTGCATCTGTTTCTAAATACCGGGTGGTTATAATTAACGTCAACTACTCAAAGAGGTGTGTGGACAGTAATTATCGAATGGCAGCTGGACTGCGTTAATGCGGAACCGCTTCCCATTTTGGTCACCAGGAGCAAATCTGGCGCTGTAAATGCAAAACAGACGTAAAGAAATGTTTCCGTATGTAATGCATTACGAAAGGGACATGGCCAGAAAAGGTCAGTCAACTGAGAAAGGCGCAATGTTTATTTTATTATTAAGTGCTGCTTACACAATTTGTTCAATATGAGAATCGGCAGACGTCGACGGGATGCTGCAATCGTAAAAAGGAGTAATCAAAAGTCACTGGCAGGAGTTCCGAAAGAAAGTGAGTAATGTTCTGGTAAACGGGTTCTTTTAGATGCCCCCAGAGCCACAAGTGACCCAGATTCAGATTAGATGATCTTGCAGGTCACTCATCTGGAAAATCTCTGGAGAGCTGCAGTGCTTTTCTGAAATTATAAAAAATTACTCCAGAAAATTAATGCTTTCCAAATGTGATAACGCGTTCCAAGGTAGAACAAACTCATTTTGTGCACGAACTCATCTCTCGGTTATGTCCCATAAATGTTCGATGGGATTCATGTCGGGCGATCTGGGAGGAAAAATCACCCACTCGAATTGTCCAAAATTTTCTTCAGACCAATCGCGAACAATTGTGGCCCGGTGACATGGCGCCTAATCATCCTTATGAAATCCGTCATTGTTTTGCAAGTCCATAAATGGCTGCAAATGGTCTTCAACTAGCTGAATATAAGCATTTTCATTCAGTTTGCACTGTGCCTTGTTGGCAACTTGGGTCCATGGCTTCGTGGGGTCTGCGCCACACTCAAACCCTACCATCAGCTCTTAACAAACGAAATTGGGACTCATCCGATCAGGCCAAGGTTTCGCAGTCGCCTAGGTTCCAACCAATACGGTCACGAGCATAGGAGGGCGCTACAGACGGTGTCATGCTCTTAGAAAAGTTTCTCGTGTCGGTCGTCTGCTGCGGTAGCCCATTAACGCCAAATTTCGCCGTTCTCTCCTATCTGATACGTTCGTCGTACGTCCCACGTTGATTTCTGCGGTTATTTCACGCATTGTTTCTCGTCAGCAATCACTGACAACTCTACGTAAACGCCGCTGCGCTCTGTCGTTCAGTGAAAGCCTTCGGTCTCTGCGTTGTCCATGATGAGAGGTAATGACTGAAATGTCGTTTTCTCGGCACACTCTTGGCATTGTGTATCTCGGAATACTGAATTACCTAACGATTTCCGGAATGGAATGTCCCATATGTCTAGCTCCAACTACCACTTTGTATTCAATATCTGTTAATTCCCATCGTACGGCCATTAATACGACGGATAGCTTTTCACATGAATCGCCTGAGTACAAGAGACTGCTCAGCCAATGAACCCCCTTTTATGCACTATATACATGACAGTACCTTTATCTGTATATGTGCATACCGTGCTCCTATAACTTTTGTCAAGCCAGTGTACTTAGTGCATACTGGTTGAACTATTATGAACTGAAGTTCACTGCCACTGTGAGAATGATACCATTTCCGTTTAGCGTTGTCTTCCAGAACTGCTTGAAATTGTATTGATCACTCGACTGCAGAATTAAGTTGGTGCCAGCTACTGCTATTGGCAGCCTGTGGCGAGCCACCATCAACAGATCGGCGTGAGCTACCGCTAATGGGACGCCAGTAACAGCTGCCAGTAAATTCCTAAATAGGCAGCGATGCGGGACGTAACAGGTATTGAAGCTTATAAGAATAAATTTTTGGGCACAATGGTTAAGTGATGTGAAGGGAATTGCAAGAAAAGGTGACATAGGAATTGTCGCTCACAAGAGATGCGCTGGAGTCAGCAGGATACCGTAGCTGGAGCCGGTCTCCGCTGAATACGGGTGGACCGCACCTTACTGGTGATGCGGTGGTGTGCCAGGCAGGTGGCTACAGCTTACGACGAAATGTCGTTGTGGCCGGGTGGACTGAGCAATGCAGCAACGCGCAGCCACCGTCACTGGAACAAGACGCCTTTAAATACACTACTGGCCATTAAAATTGCTACACCACGAAGATGACTTGCTAGAGACGCGACATTTAACCGACAGGAAGAAGATGCTGTGATATGCAAATGATTGGGTTTTCAGAGCATTCACACAAGGTTGGCGCCGGTGGCGACACCTACAACGTGATAACATGAGAAAAGTTTCCAACCGATTTCTCATACACAAACAGCAGTTGACCGGCGTTGCCTGGTGAAATGTTGTTGTGATTGATGCCTCGTGTAAGGAGGAGAAATGCGTACCATCACTTTTCCGACTTTGATAAAGGTGTGATTGTAGCCTATCGCGATTGCGGTTTATCGTATCACGACACTGCTGCTCGCGTTGGTCAAGATCCAACGACTGTTAGCAGAATATGGAAGCGGTGGGTTCAGGAGGGTAATACGGAACGCCGTGCTGGATGACAGGCATCTTATCGGCATGGCTGTAACCGATCGTGCAGCCACGTCTCGATCCCTGAGTCAACAGACGGGGACGTTTGCAAGGCAACAACCATCTGCACGAACAGTTCAACGACGTTTGCAGCAGCATGGAGTATCAGATCGGAGACCATGGCTGCGGTTACCCTTGACGCTGCATCACAGACAGGAGCGCCTGCGATGGTGTACTTAACGACGAACCTGGGTGCACCAATAGTAAAACGTCATTTTCTCGTCTGAATCCAGGTTCTGTTTACAGCATCATGATGGTCGCATCCGTGTTTGGCGACATCGCGGTGAACACACACTGGAAGCGTGTATTCGTCATCGCCATACTGGCGTATCACCCAGCGTGACGGTATGGGGTGCCATTGGTTACACGTCTCGGTCACCTCTTGTTCGCATTGATGGCACTTTGAACAGTGGACGATACATTTCAGATGTGACATAGGAAATGTCGCTCACAAGAGATGCGCTGGAGTCAGCAGGATACCGTAGCTGGAGTATAATGCACGACCGCATGTTGCAGGCCCTGTACGGGCCTTTCTGGATACAGAAAATGTTCGACGGCTGCCATGACCAGCACATTATCCAGATCTCTCACCAATTGAAAACGTCTGGTCAATGGTGGCCGAGCAACTGGCTCGTCACAATACACCAGTCACTGCTCATGATGAACTGTGGTATCGTGTTGAAGCTGCATGGGCAGCTGTACCTGTACACGCCATCCAAGCTCTGTTTGACTCAATGCCCAGGCGTATCAAGGCCGTTATTACGGCCAGAGGTGGTTGTTCTGGGAACTGATTTCTCAGGATCTATGAACCCAAATTGCGTGAAAATGTGACCACATATCAGTTCTAGTATAATGTATTTGTCCAATGAATACCCGTTTGTCATCTGCATTTCTTCTTGGTGTAGCAATTTTAATGGCCAGTAGTGTATGAAAAAAATAACAATCGCTATACCTGAGGAACATCCTGATGTGCACTACACAACTCGTTTGAGGTATACGAAAGCGGTGACATACAGGTACTTAATGTTGTACTCTGAATTTTAATCATTACTTCTACACCACACGAGTAGTCCACCCGTAGGTACGTAGTAAGGCCTGTGCGAAGCCAGGGTGAGTCACTTGATTGATTATAAAATCGTCCGACTCAGGCGACCTTCTCAAAGTGTAGTTATAGCACACGAACTTTCGCCACTCCCGTTGTGTCTTACGTAATATGGCTTAGATTTCCGTATACGACTACGGACACATGTTTTGAAAAGATGCTGTTATCACATTCGATGGGTACATGTCTTCATATAATAGTCCCAGTGTTACAGATTCAGCCTTTGTTCACCTTTAAGTGAAACACTAGGAGAATTACCCTCTTTAGCTTATGAAAAAATTTCAAAATGTGTAACTACCACGTCAGTAAAAACGGCCAAAAGATCGAAATTGTAACGGAGTCTTAATAATACACAATTTACAAGTCGAAGTTGCAAAGATGTGGACTCTGAAACCCGCTCAATCTGAGATAATACTCGTACTATCGTATACTTACTAACTATGAACTTTAATAGCTCCTTTCAGGGAGCAATATACAGTACAAAACATAGATCCTTTTCACTGTAATGGAGGACACTGAAAATACCAAACGACATCTTCCAGTTATACGAGGGCTATTCGGAAAGTAAGGATGGATCGGTCGTGAAATGGAAACCACAGTGAAAAACCGATGAAACTCTGCATAGATGTGTTGGGCAGCATCTCTAGTAAGCCCTTGAATAGCATCACGTCGCTCTGCTTAGTTCTAAGCGCACAGAGAGCGCATAAAGATGTCTAGAAAATAATCTATCCAGCCAAGTGGGAGTGTCTGCCGAGAGATTTCGCCTGATGTTATGCAACATCAGATAACGTATCAGTCATGCAGTTCCTTCTTCATGACAGTTATCGGCTGCACACTGCAGAGGCAATGAAGACGTCCCTGCAACGTTTTCATTGGGAATTGTTTGATCACCCATCATGCAGCCCGATCCGGCCCTCTCCGAGTTTCATCGCTGCTCAGACGGACCGCTGGATATGAAGACGATATTTTGGCACGGAGAACGACCTGCAGTACAGCATGAAAAATTATCGGAGAACAAAGGAGGCTACCTTCTACGACGAGGGTGTTAATAAGTTGGTACAACGCTACGACAGACGTCTAAGTGTGAGCGGCGGCTATGCAGATACGTAGCTGGAAAGTTAAGCTAACGGTGAAAAAAAAAACTGTTTGGATTTTTACTGTAGTTTCCATTTCGCGACCAATCGTTCCTTACTTTCCGAATAGCCTCGTATAATATCTCCAATATGTTGACTGTGGGGAGTAAGACTGTGTAACACCTTCTTTGCCCTCAAATTGCTCGGCATAATTTTCAAGATACCGACTAGGAAAATTTCACATCAAAATATTATTATTATTATTATTCTTTCCTGTCTCAGACATTATGTCTGGTTAAAAATGGAAAGTGACGCGGACCTTGATCAAGCGTGACTTCCTTTTAACTGTACGGTATATGTTACATTGCATTTAGGAACTTTCGAGTAATTGAACATGTATCAATAATTACAGATTTCTGTAGTTGTATATATAAGTTTGGATGTAGCTGTATTGCGTTGATGTACTGGTGGATATTGTGTGGTATGACTCATGTAGTTGATAGTATAATTGGTATAATGTCAACTTTATCCTGATGCCACATGTCCTTGACTTCCTCAGCCAGTTGGATGTATTTTTCAATTTTTTTTCCTGTTTTCTTCTGTATATTTGTTGTGTTGGGTATGGGTATTTCGATTTCTTCTTTTTATTGGTGAGTATGATGTCAGGTTTGTTATGTGGTGTTGTTTTATCTGTTATAATGGTTCTGTTCCAGTATAAATTGTATTCATCATTCTCCAGTACATTTTGTGGTGCATACTTGTATGTGGGAACGTGTTGTTTTATTAGTTTATGTTGTATGGCAAGTTGTTGATGTATTATTTTTGCTACATTGTCATGTCTTCTGGGGTATTCTGTATTTGCTAGTATTGTACATCCGCTTGTGATGTGATCCACTGTTTCTATTTGTTGTTTGCAAAGTCGGCATTTATCTGTTGTGGTATTGGGATCTTTAATAATATGCTTGCTGTAATATCTGGTATTTATTGTTTGATCCTGTATTGCAATCATGAATCCTTCCTTCTCACTGTATATATTGCCTTTTCTTAGCCACGTGTTGGATGCGTCTTGATCGATGTGTGGCTGTGTTAGATGATACAGGTGCTTGCCATGTAGTGTTTTCTTTTTCCAATTTACTTTCTTCGTATCTGTTGATGTTATGTGATCTAAAAGGTTGTAGAAGTGGTTATGAAATTGCAATGGTGTAGCCGATGTATTTATATGAGTGATTGCTTTGTGTATTTTGCTAGTTTCTGCTCGTTCTATAAAGAATTTTCTTAAATTGTCTACCTGTCCATTATGTAGGTTTTTTATGTCGATAAATCCCCTTCCTACTTCCTTTCTGTTTAATGTGAATCTTTCTGTTGCTGAATGTATGTGATGTATTCTATATTTGTGGCATTGTGATCGTGTAAGTGTATTGAGTGCTTCTAGGTCTGTGTTACTCCATTTCACTACTCCAAATGAGTAGGTCAATATTGTTATAGCGTAAGTAATTATAGCTTTTGTCTTGTTTCTTGCTATCAATTCTGTTTTTGGTATTTTTGTTAGAATTTGTCTATATTTTTCTTTTAGATCTTCTTTAATATTTGTATTATCTATTCCTATTTTTTGTCTGTATCCTAGATATTTATATGCATCTGTTTTTTCCATCGCTTCTATGCAGTCGCTGTGGTTATCCAATATGTAATCTTCTTGTTTAGTGTGTTTTCCCTTGACTATGCTATTTTTCTTACATTTGTCTGTTCCAAAAGCCATTTTATATCATTGCTGAATACTTCTGTTATCTTTAGTAATTGGTTGAGTTGTTGATTTGTTGCTGGCAGTAGTTTTAGATCATCCATGTATAGCAAATGTGTTATTTTGTATGGGTATGTTCCAGTAATATTATATTCCTAATCTGTATTATTTAGCATGTTGGATAGTGGATTCAGAGCAAGGCAGAACCAAAAGGACTTAATGAGTCTCCTTGGTATATTACACGCTTAATCTGTATTGGCTGTGATGTGATATTATTTGAATTTGTTTGGATGTTAAGTGTGGTTTTCCAATTTTTCATTACTATGTTTAGGAACTGTATTAATTTAGGATCTACTTTGTATATTTCCAATATCTGTAGTAACCATGAGTGGGGTACACTATCAAAAGCTTTTTGGTAATCAATGTATGCATAGTGCAGTGACCTTTGTTTATTTTTAGCTTGATATGTCACCTCTGTATCTATTATCAGTTGCTCTTTACATCCTCGTGCTCCTTTGCAGCACCCTTTTTGTTCTTCATTTATAATTTTGTTCTGTGTTGTATCTGTCATTAATTTCTGTGTAATGACTGAAGTTAATATTTTGTATATTGTTGGTAGGCATGTTATGGGCCGATATTTTGCTGGGTTTGCTGTGTCTGCTTGATCTTTAGGTTTCAGATAAGTGTATCAGGGAATGTGTATGGGTCAGCAATGTAACTGTTAAATAATTTAGTTAGATGTGAATGTGTTGAGGTGAACTTCTTTAACCAGAAATTTTCTATTTTATCATTTCCAGGGGATTTCCAATTGTGCGTAGAATTAATTGCTCGGGTGACTTCATGTTGCAAAATTATCACTTCAGGCATTTATGGTATCATCTTGTATGAGCCTGTTTCGCTTGTATCCACCATGCGTGTCTGTTATGTTGTACTGGGTTTGACCATATGTTGCTCCAGAAGTGTTCCATGTCTGTTATGTTTGGTGGATTGTCTATTTCAATGTGTGTGTTATCTATTGTCTGGTAAAATTTCTTTTGGTTTGTGTTGAATGTTTGGTTTTGTTTCCTTCTATTTTCACTTTTTTTGTATCTTCTAAGTCGTTTGGCCAATGCTTGTAATTTCTGCTTCTTTTCATCTAATTGCTCTATCGCTTCCTGTTGTGAAATTTTACGTAACCTTTTTCGTTTTTTGTCTGATATTTCATTTCTTATAAATTTTGTGAGCTGTCCGATGTCTTTTCTCAGTTTTTCTATTCTGATCTGTAGCCTGTATTGCCATGCTGTTTTTGTGGGTTTCTTCTGTGTGTTGGATGGTTCTGATCTCTGCCTAGTGTGTATATTTAGTGTAGTGACTACTCCTACATAAACCAGTAGTTGTAACTCTTCCATAGTTGTATTTTCATTTATTTTGTTGTGTATGATGGTGTTGATAGTTGTTATTGTTGTTTCGTCTTGTGGGTTATTTGGTTGTCTATGCAAGAATGGTACAATGTCTGTATTTGTGTCTTTGTGTTCTATATATGTCAACTGAAATTTTTCTTCTATATCTAACATGTGTGTCACTTCATGTTCTATTTGTGCTTGTTCTGGTTGCTGTCTTAAGATTTCGTTTTCCTCTGATTGTTTAATTGATGCGTGTTGATCTTTGTTTGTTTGCTCTGGGATGTATGAGTCCATTACTTTATTTTCTCTTCTTCTTCTGATTGCACATTATTTTGTTCCAGTATTTGTTGTACTTGTTGTTTGATGTTTTCTAATTCTGACTGGGATATCCTGTTATTTTTGATTATTACACGAATCTGATCAGCTAGTCGTTGTTCTGTTAAAAATTTTAATTCTGGGTATCTGGTAATAAATGTATATACTTGTGATCTGTATCCAGTTCTGTTGGTTCCTAAGTTTGTTGCTTGGTAATAACAGAACATGAGGTGTTGGTTAACTTCATCTGACCATCTCGTCCTCTGTCTTTGTTTTCCTTCTAGAGTGGTTGCAGGTCGCATGTCCTGCAAAACACCTCTATTTGGATTTAAATCATTTTCCGCGTGGCTAGCAGTGTCGTTACCATTGTGGGCAGGCATAGGGTTCAAGCGTCGTCCCTGACCATGACAGCGCTTGTCCAAGGCTTCATTAGTTCTGTCCTGAACCAACTAATCACACTAAAAGGGGGATTAGCCCTATTAGTGGTTTGTTCTTTTCGTCACCTTTTACGACTAGCAGAACATACCGAAGGCCTATTCTTTCCCCGAGACTCCACGGGGTTTATTATTATTATTATTATTATTATTATTAACATGCAGATTAATGTGTAAAGGAGATCAGAATATATATTTTGTATTGGTTATATTACTACCACCAGCAAGGACAATAGTTAAATATTTTCCTATTCAAAAACAACTACTTAACACTATGTTGATGTTTAGGATAGGCAACGGCAGAAGGACTTCACTGACAGCTCGGGGCCTGAACTAAAGCCGAAAGCTGACGTCACCTGCTACGACATCACTGGGCGAGAACGGAGCATCGATGTAGCGAAAAAGAATACTGCTCGTCAACAGCTGCCACGAGAAACGGGCATTGGAAATTTCACGGCAGTGGGAGACCTAATAACACATCATTATTCACATATCAACACCACGGCAGGTAAAACAAAATCACAGCTGATGTCACCAGAAATTACATACATAGGGCGATTTATGCTGCAAAACGTGATCCTTGATAAAAGTAAAGAACCCTCGGGACTCAAATTCAATCTGTGGCGTGATAAAAATGAGGAGAAGCTCGACAACTATCACCATGTTGTTTCCCAGAAACATTCTCTATCTTTGCATCAGAAAAATGAAAACAAAAAAGGTACAACTCAAGTAACTCATACATTTGACACAGAGCCCCAAATTGTACCTAAAGTACCTTCTGTACCATTGGATGGGAAAACTGAAACGGAAGAAAACACACTTCAGTTAACATACAGATGTGACTCCGAACCTGATTTGGAATATAAGGTACTTTCTGTACCATTAGAGGTGAAAAATGAAAAAGAAGAAGACACACTTCAATTAACCTATAGATGTGACTACGAACCTGATTTGGAATGTAAAGTACTTTCAGTACCATTAGATGTGAAAAATGAAAACAGAGAAGACACTCCTCATGGAACATATAGATGTGACTCTGAACCTGATTTGGAATGTAAGGTACTTTCTGTACCATTAGCTGTGAAAAATGAAAACAAGGAAGACACATCTCATGCAACACATAGATGTGACCCCAAACCTGATTTGGAATGTAAGGTACTTTCTGTACCATCAGATGTGAAAAATGAAAACAAGGAAGACACACTTCATGTTACACTTAGATGTGACCGCAAACCTGATTTCGAATGTAAGGTACTTTCTGTACCATTAGACGTGAAAAATGAAAACAAGGAAGACACACTTGAAGTAACATACAGATGTGACTGCGAACCTGATTTGGAATGTAAGGTACTTTCTGTACCATTAGACGTGAAAAATGAAAACAAAGAAGACATTCCTCGTGGAACATATAGATGTGACCCTGAATCTGATTTGGAATGTAAGGTACTTTCAGTACCATTAGATGTGAAAAATGAAAACAAAGAAGACACTCCTCATGGAACATATAGATGTGACCCTGAACCTGATTTGGAATGTAAGGTACTTTCAGTACCATTAGATGTGAAAAATGAAAACAAAGAAGACACTCCTCATGGAACATATAGATGTGACCCTGAACCTGATTTGGAATGTAAGGTACTTTCTGTACCATTAGCTGTGAAAAATGAAAACAAGGAAGACACATCTCATGCAACACATAGATGTGACCCCAAACCTGATTTGGAATGTAAGGTACTTTCTGTACCATCAGATGTGAAAAATGAAAACAAGGAAGACACACTTCATGTTACACTTAGATGTGACCGCAAACCTGATTTGGAATGTAAGGTACTTTCTGTACCATTAGACGTGAAAAATGAAAACAAGGAAGACACACTTGAAGTAACATACAGATGTGACTGCGAACCTGATTTGGAATGTAAGGTACTTTCTGTACCATTAGACGTGAAAAATGAAAACAAAGAAGACATTCCTCGTGGAACATATAGATGTGACCCTGAATCTGATTTGGAATGTAAGGTACTTTCAGTACCATTAGATGTGAAAAATGAAAACAAAGAAGACACTCCTCATGGAACATATAGATGTGACCCTGAACCTGATTTGGAATGTAAGGTACTTTCAGTACCATTAGATGTGAAAAATGAAAACAAAGAAGACACTCCTCATGGAACATATAGATGTGACCCTGAACCTGATTTGGAATGTAAGGTACTTTCTGTAGCATTAGCTGTGAAAAATGAAAACAAGGAAGACACAGCTCATGCAACACATAGATGTGACCCCAAACCTGATTTGGAATGTAAGGTACTTTCAGTACCATTAGATGTGAAAAATGAAAACAAAGAAGACACTCCTCATGGAACATATAGATGTGACCCTGAACCTGATTTGGAATGTAAGGTACTTTCTGTACCATTAGCTGTGAAAAATGAAAACAAGGAAGACACAGCTCATGCAACACATAGATGTGACCCCAAACCTGATTTGGAATGTAAGGTACTTTCTGTACCATCAGATGTGAAAAATGAAAACAAGGAAGACGCACTTCATGTAACACATAGATGTGACCGCAAACCTGATTTGGAATGTAAGGTACTTTCTGTACCATTAGACGTGAAAAATGAAAACAAGGAAGACACACTTGTAGTAACATATAGATGTGACTGCAAACCTGATTTGGAATGTAAGGTACTATCAGTACCATTAGATGTGAAAAATGAAAACAAAGAAGACACACTTCATGTAAAACATAGATGTGACCCTGAACCAGATTTGGAA
Source organism: Schistocerca cancellata (assembly GCF_023864275.1). Taxonomy (NCBI): domain Eukaryota; kingdom Metazoa; phylum Arthropoda; class Insecta; order Orthoptera; family Acrididae; genus Schistocerca; species Schistocerca cancellata. The sequence goes on from NC_064631.1 coordinate 336,002,066, forward strand.
TGTAAGCTACTTTCTGTATCATTAGATGTGAAAAATGAAAACAAAGAAGACATTCCTCGTGGAACATATAGATGTGACCCTGAATCTGATTTGGAATGTAAGGTACTTTCAGTACCATTAGATGTGAAAAATGAAAACAAAGAAGACACTACTCATGAAACATATACATGTGACCCTGAACCTGATTTGGAATGTAAGGTACTTTCAGTACCATTAGATGTGAAAAATGAAAACAAAGAAGACACTCCTCATGGAACATATAGATGTGACCCTGAACCTGATTTGGAATGTAAGGTACTTTCTGTACCATTAGCTGTGAAAAATGAAAACAAGGAAGACACATCTCATGCAACACATAGATGTGACCCCAAACCTGATTTGGAATGTAAGGTACTTTCTGTACCATTAGATGTGAAAAATGAAAACAAGGAAGACACACTTCATGTAACACATAGATGTGACCGCAAACCTGATTTGGAATGTAAGGTACTTTCTGTACCATTAGATGTGAAAAATGAAAACAACGAAGACGCACTTGAAGTAACGTATAGATGTGACTGCGAACCTGATTTGGAATGTAAGGTACTATCAGTACCATTAGATGTGAAAAATGAAAAGAAAGAAGACATAACTCAAGCAACATATAGATTTGAATCCGCACCTGATTTGGAATGTAAGGTACTTTCTGTACTGTCAGAGGAGAGAAATGAAAAGAAAGAAGGCAGAACTGAGGAAGCATACAGTTTGGACCATGATTGGGATACTGTTTTTAGGGCATCTTCTGTACCTCCTAAATTAAAGGAACATAAATTTTGAAGTGGCTGTTCTATCATCCATCTGTACAATCCAATATTCGGCAAATTAATAACGTTTAAACTGTCAAGAAAGATTCCTTAACGTTTAGAAATTGCTTCCAATGTTTATAGTGTTTGGAATGAATATTAAAATCCACATGTTTATATTATTTCTTATTGCAATTAGTGTGTTGGTTGTAGATTGTTGCTCCAAAGGCATATGTTTTGTGTAGCATGCAAATACTAATGTGGAACAAATGAATAACCATCTCGAAAAGATTTAATTCTTCTTCACGCTTTTAGGACATTATGCGTTCTTTATTTTGTCATATCTATATACGGATTGGGGTAAACCTAACATTTATGATCTATGTTTCAAGTCAAAATTTATACGATTTATTCTGGTTGCCAACATTCTTTAGATGTGTTTTCTGCAAAAGTATATATATGGGTACTAACACTAATAGTAAGAGGAAAGGAAAGAAATGATTCACTTTGTTATGGGAGATGAAAACTTAACTTTTTGCGTACTTCAATTTGATCATAAGAAACCGATTACAAAGAAAAGCGTTACAGCTTCATGGACTACACGGAAACTGTCTGATAGTGTTTTCCAACGAGCAACAATAGTCACTCATGACATCTGAATAAGTATTGTAGGCCTGGTGGTATGAGATGGTTTCCAATATATGATGTGATGGTAATCTGGATATTCGGAAATCAAACTTTAAACTGTAAAATAATTCCAGTAGCAGATGTGAACACTGAACAAAAATTAATGCAAATTAAAACGTAAGGTATTGAGCAAGGTAGCTAATCAAGAAGTGGGGAATCTTTGGAAACGTACACTGTATATTATCTTTAAGTGATGGATCGAAATGTAGTAGGCAAAGGGGAAAACGTAGTAAAAAAATCGGTTTCACAATAAGTGCAAAATTGTAAAGCAGTATTGATTAGAGTAGAAATGGGAAACTTTCGTAGGAACATGATATGGGCTAGAGAGAATCAGCTTATTGAACAAAAAGTTACTGTACGAGTATCAGGTGCTCAGTTGGGAGGATAGTAATATACAAAGAAACTAAACTAAACTACACTAAACTCCTCCCGAACAGGCCATGGAAACCCAACGGTACCGGCCGGCCGCCGTGTCATCCTCAGCCCATAGGCGTCGCCGGATGCGGATATGGAGGGGCATGTGGTCAGCACACCACTCTCCCGGTCGTATGTCAGTTCCTCAGATCGTAGCCGCTACTTCTCAATCAAGTAGCTCCTCAGTTTGCCTCACTAGGGCTAAATGCCCCCTGCTGGCCGACAGTGCTGTGCAGACCAGATGGTCACCCATCCTAGTGCTAGCCCAACCCGACAGCACTTAACTTCGGTGATCTGACGGGAACTGGTGTTACCACTGGGGCAAGGCCGTTGCCTATAAACAAAGAAGGGAAGGCTTAAAAATGGAAGGAATACAGAGAAGGGCTATAGCTCGGAAAGGAACTTGAAGGCAATATTTAGAGAGGGGAGAGGAATGAGAAGAAAGGGAAATGGGAGATACGATAATGGGAGAAAAATTTGGCGGCAGGACGGGGAGGGGGCGGGAGGCGCCACTAAAGGGTAATAGTTGAAATAAAGCACTCGCTGTTTATGTTCGTTCCATATCTATCCCTAAACCACTGCACCGGTTAATACAAATTTTGGTACTCATCCCTTACTGTTAAGCACCAATCGTTTTGGGGATAAGACCCAACTACCTGTCGTAATTCAGGAGAATCACGTCGTAAACAATGTGATGCCTGAAAAACCACCGCATCGGAATGACGTTAGTATTTATTACTTCTGTGTTACTAATTCTATTAGCAACAATTTCGCAGGCAGTATCCACATATGCCGCTCAATGTACAACAAAATTATATCATGGTACCAAATATACTTCAGGAAATATGAAGTCATGAAAACTGAGAAGCGTGAAAAAGTGCAGCGTCTTGTATGACGTTTAAATTTATTACTGCTTTCGTAAGCTCGCATTCACAATACATTTTTCATACATTGTGACGCTGAGTGTACCTATTGTATTATAGAATGGTATGACACACCGAACAGGAAATATGACGTCATAAACACCGAGACGCGTGCAGAACAGCACGATCATGCATTACGCTCAAATTTATTACTTCTTTGTTACTAAGCCTACTCGCAACATATTTCGCAGACAGTATCCACATATGCCGCGGAACGTACCTACCAATTTTTACTATTACATGGAAATGAATCTTTTCGATATTACACTACAAAAGCAGTTAATTTTCTGGTTTTCGATTGTAATACACATATCATAAAAAGTTTTGCATCAGCCCAGATCACAGTCCAGGCTTCTCGGAGTGAACCAAAGTGATGTTGAAACTTTCCCGCGAATCGCAATGGTCCTGATTTCGAGTCTCGGTCCGGCATACAGGTTTAATCTGCCAGGAAGATTCATATCGGCGCACACTCCGCTGCAGAGTGAAAATCTCATTCTGGAAAGTTATGTTGTTCGGACATGGAGGAGATACAGAGAGACAGGAACTGTCGATGTCATGCCTCGCTCAGGTCGCCCAAGGGCTACTACTGCAGTGGATGACCACTACCTACTGATTATGGCTAGGACGAACCCTGACAGCAACGCCACCATATTGAAAAATGCTTTACGTGCAGTTACAGGACGTCGTGTTGCGACTCACATTGTGCGCAATAGGTTGCACGATGCGCAACTTCACTCCTGACGTCCATGACGAGGTACATCTTTGCAGACACGAGACCATGCAGCACGGTAAAGATGGGCCCAACAACATGCCGAATGTACCGCTCAGGATTGGCATCACGTTCTCTTCACTGATAAGTGTGCCACATGGCTTCAATCAGACAATCTTCGGAGACGTGTTTGGAGGCAACTCGGTCAGGCTGAACGCCTTAGACACACTGTCCAGCGTGTGCACCAACGTGAAGGTTGCCTTCTGTTTTCGGGTGGCATTATGTGGGGACGACGTACGCCGCTGGTGGTCAAGGAAAGCGCCGTTACGGCAGTACGACACGTCAATGCCATCCTCCAACCGATAGTGCAAACATATCGCCAGCATATTGGCGAGGCATTATTCTTCGCTCCCCATCGTGCACATCTTGTGAATGACTTCCTTCAGGATAATGACATCGCTCGACTAGAGTGGCCAGCATGTTCTCCAGACATGAACCCTACCGAACATGTTGGGGATAGATTGAAAAGGGCTGTTTATAGACGACATGATCCACCAGCCACTCCGAGGGACCTACGCCGAATCACCATTGAGGAGTGGGACAATGTGGACCAACAGTGCCTTGATGAACTTGTGGGTATTAAACCACGACGGATACAGGTATGCTTCAATGCAAGAGGACGTACTACTGGGTATTAGAGGTACTGGTGTTTACAGCAATCTGGACCACTATCTCTGAAGGTCCCGCTGTATGGCGTTACAACATGTAATGTGTGGTTTTCATAAGCAATAAAAAGGGCGGAAATGATGTTTATGTAGATTTCTATTCCAATTCTCTATACAGGTTCCGGAACCCTCGGAACCGAGATGGTGGAAAACTGTTTTGATGTATGTAGAAAGTTGGCAAAATGATTACCCCGGTAAATGCAGTAAAGAAGGGGGCAGCTGCTAACACACGAGTTACTAAACTGGCTGATTAATAATTCCTGGTTGCAAAAGACTAACATAGTTACCTACAATACTATGAAACGACTTGTAAAAGCTGACCTAGGATAAAAATAATTTCAGTTTCAAGGAAATGAAAATTCTGGGGATACCAAGGAAAAAATGCAGGGGCGAAAGTTTATGTGCATCCTCTTCAGGAGAGACTAGAAGGGCATAACATCGAGGAGGGTGTAGTCTGTCTTGTATGTTATTGAATATGTTCCATTGAGTAGGCAGTAAATAAAACTAAAGAGAAGCTTGGAAACTAAACTGAAGTTTGGGGAGAAGAAATAAAAACTTCAAGGTTTGTCGTCGATATTATAATTCTGTCAGAGATGGCAAAAATGACTTGGAACACCAACTGACGAGTGGAATTGGCATACTCTTGAAAACCGGTTCCAAGATGAAAGTTAGCAAATGTCAAACAAATGTAATGAAGTGTAAACACATTAAATCAGCCGATGCCATGGGAATTATATTAGGAAACGAGGCACTAATAGTAACGTGTGTGTTTTTCTATTTGGGCATGAAAGGAAATTATGAACCTCGAAGTAAAGAGGAATTAGAATTCAGACTATGAATAGCAAGCCCAAGAGAAATTTATAAAAGTCTAAGATAAGTCTAAGTGTCTGAAGATATTTGTCTAGTGTAGCTTTATACAGAACTGAAACGTGGAACCAAAACAGCGTAGACGAGAAACAAATAGATGTTTTTGAAATGTTGAATTACAGAAGTGTGCTGAAGATTAGAGTGGAAGATGGGTCATTGTCGAAAAGGTACTGCATCGCACTAACGAGAAGATACCTTAATTACACAACTGGACTGATGGGGAGATGTGTAGGGGACAAAAATTGAAGAGAGGACCGGGGTTTGAGTAAAGCAAGCAGATTCAAGTGTAGTAGGTTGTAATAATTATGCAAAGATGGAAGCACTTGAAAATATTAATGTGTTACGGAGATCTGGATCAGTCCAATCTCTGGAGTGAAGTTAACAACAACAATAATAATATAACAGAAATATTTTATGGAGCTTAACCTGAAATTATAGTAATACATGTGAAATAGTTTTCTCTGTCAAGATTCTGTAAAGACCAAAGCAGTGACGAAACAATTATCTATCTAATTGTTGGAACTAATTCATCATGGGGAGTACCATATAAGGTATGTTTCTGGCTGAATTTAAAATTTTCACCAAACAGCCGTCACGCCCATGGGTTTATAAATATGATTGCCCCTTTGGACAGTCACCATTCATGTCTATAAATCAGCTTCAACATATCCAGCACCTGCCTTCTTCTTTCCAACATTACAGGAAGCTCCTCTCTTTATCCTGTGGGGGTAATGCTCTTGTGAACCTGCCTGAAAAAGTCAACGTTCGAGATTCGACTCCTGGTCTGGCACATAGTTTTAGTCGGCCTGAAAGTTTCAGAACAGCGCATACTTTGCAGCAGATAAAACACGCATTCTGGAGGTCTGTGAACTGTCTGTCAAACTTGCAATAAAGTTGCAGTTAAAGAAACAGTTCTCGATGAAACATGAAGTTTTCTGAAATTTTATTCTGTAGTAAGGAACTGAATCATAGTGAAAAAATTGGGTCTGAAATATCAAGCATATAAATTTAAAAATGAACGTCTTGTTGGCCAAACAGTTATTTGAAACCAGTTCTTCCCGAATATGAAAGAAATCTTACCCTGCACTCCGCCTACCTAAGTAAGAGTTTGGAAGAAATCGAAATGTTGCCGATAACAGTTATCCAGTGAATGGACAGACTGGACACTAAGTAGGGTGTATCAGCGAGATTATTCAAAGTACGAAGTAACGTAGCAACCTACTCTTTACGCCACATTCCACACGAATAGCATGAGAGAGGACTTACATGCAGAGGCTGGGCTGTGCGAGGACAGCTGCTGCAGAGGTGGTGGTGGGATGATGACATCATGTCTCCCTCCTGGCTTCCTCGCTCTCCTAAGGCAACTTCTTTCTTGAAAATAGAACAATGCGAGAAACTTTAAGCCAACACACATATGTTTAGATCTTCCAATCACAACCAAGTATTTTATTCTCCAATCACATTTTTCAGCTCCTCCTTAAGCTGTTTCACTTTCCTGGAAATATGTCAATCAGAGGGCTTCTAAGCTAATAAATACGTATTTAGATCTCCCAATCACAATACACTGTTGTATCGCCTGACATCATTTTTCAACTTCTCCTCAAGCTTCACCACAGTTATTGTTAGCATTCGCAGAACACACAAACACACACACACACACACACACACACACACACACACACACTCACACGCGCGCGCGCACACACAGACATATGTTTTACTCCCCCAGTAACAACCCAAAATTTTACAGCCATTAAAATATCCCTCCCAATCACAGCCTCATACCTAATCAGTCGTTGAAATGAAACACCCAGTTAGTCTGTGCCAAAGAGTCAGCTATCATTTTAACTGTACCTCTCTTGGCAGCGACTAACTTCAATATTTGTACCCCACTTGTTACAGACTACAATGGACCATCAAATTAAAGTTATTTTCACGTCTAAATTGTCTGCATTGTTGCTCTATAACAGTACAAAGCACATAATTTACTTTATTGGTACTACTGGTGTAACGTAAGGGTTAAGGTACAGTAGATGGCTAAAACATTACTGTCGTCTCAAAAATTAAGTTTTGCGACCTTATTTCCGCACCTAAATTGTCTGCGGTATTTATCAAAGTGTGTAAAGATGTTAGAATTTTAATCTTAGTCCTACTTGAGGCTATCTGACTGGCGGCTCAAAGATCGGAGTTTTATATACTGATCTTCTTTGATGTTTTTAGTAGTACTTCACCTCATCAATCACCCCTGCAAGGCTGAAGACGCTAATGCATCTTGTTCTAAACAACAAAGATGTAATTGATATTCTTGACCTACTGAAGGTTATGTCCCACTGATCGTACAAAACTGAACTTTGAGGAAGCTGCGGTTCTCACCGACTGAAATTTTGGTACTAGGGCTTCTTATCATATTCAACTAGTAAATTACACCAAGGTTAAAAGCATGTTTATCTGCTGACGTCACATTTTTCAACACCTTGCCACACACACGATACAAAAGACGATGCGTTTTGGAGAGATCTTTAACGCTGTATGTCACTTAAACTGCATGTTCTAGTTATATGTAAATATGACTACAAAAGCTACAAATACGGTTTGTTAGATTCGCTTAAGCTTCGATCAACATGGCAGCTACTCGGTGTACTTGCTGTGCTACTATAGGTCTCAGGAGTAATGTTACTGGACAAGGTTCCACAAAGAGGAAAGTTCGATTTCAGATCGCAGACGAAAATTCAGTCTTAGCATCATAATAAAGTAGCACTTTGAAGATACCGAAAATTGTATTATTTATCAAAGTACATAAAGACTTCCTGTAGAACAGTACAAATTACTCTTGGCTCAGTTGTAGAGACTACTGGTGTGGCTTACAATTTAAAGTATAGTTGCCGAGGACTGCCTTATGCAGTCGCACAGTAGGAATTACGCGACACTTTGATCAAATGACAAACTCAACGGTAGTTATAACATCAAAACCTAACACATAAATACAGATAATAAATGAGTATTAGTGTTCTTTTAGCAGCCAAGCTAATCTGCTTTTCAAAGTCAGTCGAACATTATAATGACCTCATTCTAGTGTATTAGCTTAATTTCGGAATGTGGTGATCGGGCCTGCTTTCCTCCGGTACAGTGCCGGAGACTGTGCTGAGTTACATCCTATACAACACTCCTTTTAGTAGAAAGCCTTCAGGAATCTCAATTTTGCATTTAATTTTTTGCATAGTAAGATATTCCAAATTCTCTTGACTACATGATAACAACTGAACCATATACTGTAGGGGAAGTTTCATATGTCGGGGAAGTTTCATATAGAACTTGACTTGTCAGTTTCTTGCAATAACAAACAATATATTTCCACACGTGACACTATAGGAGTTTTTCCCATCACACTCGGCGGGACATGGAAGTTTATTGAACTATCGATATGTGGCAACGTCTAATACAAGGTTCCAGTCTACTAACTTTGAAGAGACAGTGTTCCCTAAGGTCACTGCATTCAGCACAAGAAGGTCAACGAATATCTCCATTCATATATTCTCGTTCTTACAGATTCAAATCCCTACGATGTTTTAAGCAGGTGTGCTAAACGCTACTAATTTTGTGAGAATCATATTCCTTCAAAGTCGTTGCTTACAATACCTGATCCAAACATCTTAGGGCTTTTCAGGACCAGTATAGATTTGACGCAAGGCAAAAGAATTTTCTTTTCTCCCTATTGGTCAATAAATGTCCCCACTATCTACATTTCAAATGCTTCCTGTTGTGTAAATGTTCTTTCAGAATCCAGTACTCATGCTAAAGTATCAGATCCCTATAACAATCATCCATACACCCTCTGGAATAGAGGCCAGCTACAACAGTCCGACCATTCCTCTTCTACAACTTTGTATTGTATGGAATCAGATATGATTGATGATTCCGAGTCACAACGTGAATGCAATGATAATTTAACATTCCCCATTATCACAGGTACACCTCTAGCTGTCACCGTATTATCGCGAAACAGCAGAGATTCCATTGCTTACAATAATATTGGTAATCTGTGACTGTGGTGACCATGGATGGATGTGACAACCCATCATTGTGCTTACAAAACGAGCCCTGGACGATGCAAACTATGTGAACAGGGGTGCTGTCATCTTGGAACTGGCAGACTGTGACATACCATAACGTCACACAAGACGACGTCAAGAAGGCGGGCTATGGCGTCACAGAAGATAGTGACAGAAAAAAAGTTGTCAGCCGAAAAAAGGATGACAAACTGATGGAACACTGATGCCAGACTCTGGGCATACTGTCACTGACTTAAGAAATGTTTTAAAATAATTCTTTTATTACAAAAGTTCGGGTATGTCACTGTCTGTGTGTAAGCTGACGGAGTTACCTATACAGAGTTATTAGCAAAATGCATTATTTAGTAGCAAAATCACACCTACGTGTAAATAATACAATAATATCATCAGTTGTAAAATGTTAGACTTTAATATTTTATCATACATCTGCCTCTCTCCAGGTATACCATTAAAGCCTGGCAGCACATTTACAGCATTGTCATTGATAATGAAGATAAATCAGCAGATGCTGAAGTCAAGTTAAGAGCCTGATACTGCCAGGTCGAGAAGGCTGTAGATGCCATTTAATAATTCTTTTTTTCGTTTTCTTTCAGAAACACTAGCACTAGCGATGGCACTGGTACTGAGCGATGGACGATACTGTACCTACTAATAACGAAACTCGACCATTACCTGATTTGTTACTAATACCAAGGAAGTCCACCACTACCCTAAGTACTTGATATGGCTATCGGAAAGGTTTCTGTTACTCCGCTGATACTTGCATTATCACTTTTGCATCTACCCTTAAAACACGATTTTTCAAACATCTCAGTCCACTATCTATACTCCACAAGATGCCTTAGTGTGTGTGTGCGTGTGTGTGTTTTGGGGGGGGGGGATACTTTGCATACCAGTGTCATTCACCCACTTCCCTGATCTAGTCATGGGATGAACCATTGTTGATGTGGACTAATTTTATCTCAGTGAACTTTTTGCATTATGTATGTAAGACGGGGCAATATATTCTGATTGACTCTTCTAGCTATGTACGCTCCTGGAACCTTACCAATGTGATGCAGAACGCGACTCTTGCAGTTTCTGACAATGCAGTTGGCTGACCATCTCCAGGATGCTTTCATACTTACTAAAAGAAACACGCTACCCGTTCTACCTGGAATGTAATTTCTCAGATTTTTTTTCTGAATAGTAAACCTACCTGTGATACGTATTCCCCCTCTTGTAGCGCATAGTATCACCAGAGGTTTGGGTTTAAGCATCACACCAGCAAAACGATTACATACGTATCGTCATGTGTTGGATCTTATATGTCTCCTCCATTAATGAAGTCTTCTAATGGTCAGATAACCAATACTAATGTGCCGATATGCTTTACCATACACACTACTTATTTACATCCATACGCCCCTAAAAGAAAAATTGCCTGTAGAAATTAGAGAGAAATAAATACATGTTTCTGAACCCAATCTGGAAGTTTCATGAAAGTATTATATTCCACTGATTTGATCCAAGAAGACTTGAAGAAAACGTACGAGGTGACAACCTCCCCCTGAGAAAAGTTTCTAATATCATTCATCACACACCCTGGAGCATAAGTGTCTTTGCTTCATCGTTCTCTGTCAATTTTTCTGTATCTGCTTTAATTTTCAGTTTCTGTCGACAAAACCATTTATCACAACCCACTCAACTGCTTCCAAAGAATCGTGAGCTATTCTCTTTCTATAGCATTGTATGTGATCTTATTCTTTAGTTCACTGATTTTTGAGTCATAATATTTTCACAGCCTTGTGCCAAGACAGAATTTTCCGCACCAGGATCCCTTCATTTGCAACAGTCACAACCTGTCCCAACATGTTGCAGAGGACAGCACCCTTAGCACCACATGTATTGTTAGCCAATCTACCCTTGTGAAGAATTCCATGCTGCCAAAACACACAGCGCTTGTCATGTAACGATTACTGAATCTAAACACTGCCAAAGAGATTGTATAACAGATTTTCACGTATAATTAAGTGCTAGCAGAGCGACGCAGGTCGCAAAACTAGAGGAAATGATTGTTAAATATTTGTCTGTTGGGAGGGCTGTTTATTATGCTGCTGTCTTGCAGAATGTATTATTTCTTTTTGCTTTCTCCCATGCGTGGAATTCAGCCACTACATACTACTGAACATGTGATTGTTGTGGAGATAATAAACAGCAATTCTCCAGTGGAGGTCATTACAAGAGAAGTGTTACTCTATGGATTTTTATATGGAGAAAAAAGAAAATATGTTAGGGTGATAGCAAGTTGTTGATAGCAAGTGCATTCCTGTGCAGTCCGTCCTACAGTTCTAATGCATATGAACATGTCAGCTGTGTTTTGAGACAGGAAGTATGATTGAGTATATCAAGGCGCTGCTTCGTGTCTAATGAACAAAATGAGAGCCCCGAAAAATGGCCATATAACAGGGTGATATCATTGTCTGCAACAGCCTACCGAAACCTGGCACAGTCGCCGTAGTCTGCCATTTTTGCCACAACTTGTAATAACGCCTCTGGAAGGATGTGCTGCCATTTACAGATGATATAGTGGCTATGGAAGAAAACCAAAAGAGAATCTGATCGTATTCGAAGTAAATCAACGGCAAGGGGAAATCAATATCATCACTGTGTGACAGCTATGATGATGTCACTAGAGCAGAGGTACTAAATATGGTTTTCTAAAATTGCTTCACCAGAACAGAAGACGTAAATATTCAAGAATTTTGAATGAAGGGCTGCCGGATGATTGGATACATACATGGTGATGGATCCTTATGGGTGACAGAGATTATGGATTCGTGTCAATCTTGCAAATATTTCGAAAAGGCATTTATTGCAAAATACTGATATTTTAAAGTGCGAGAGAGACTCTGAAAGGAGGATTTTAACCAAGAGCCCTTTTATTTTCGAAATGGCTGTGTTAGGAGATGTTTCGAAAAGCATTTGAATGAAATAGGTTACTGGGGTGAGTCAATGTCTCATAAAGACCTTTCTAGGATTTTCAAGGCAAAATTACTGTAAAAATTAGAGAGAAATAAATACTTGTTTCTGAACCTAACCTGGAAGATTTAATGACAGTATTATATTCCATCGATCTGATGGAAGAAGGCGTGAAGACAAGACAAGGGCAGGGAACATATCAGGTAGCAGGGCTTAGTACAAGCAATACTCCTAGCTCACGACAAACCCATTACCAAAATGCTATGAACCCCAATCATATGAACCATCTGATCGATCAGCAATAAGGGATGTTCCTGTAACAATTGTTCTGTACACAGGCAAAACTGTGAATGTGGTGTTAAAAATTTTTTTGGAGAATGTATCCAAGAGAGCTAAGGTACCTACATTTCCAGTTCACAACAGCAGAATTCTTGGAGCCGTTGGCACTCAATTGAAGAGTATTAGATTACAGACGCTTTTGGGGGTAAAACTAGAAAACGTAACGACGTTATACAACTTTCTAATCATCGAGGGATTAATCGGTAAATATGTCTTGGGCCTTGACTATGTATGAGGAAAGGTCATCTGATTTTTTTCTGGGTAGGGTCTCAACCTTGATCGATGAATGGTTCAAATGGCTCTGAGCACTGTGGGACTCAACATCTTAGGCCATAAGTCCCCTAGAACTTAGAACTACTTAAACCTAACTAACCTAATGACATCACACACGCCCATGCCCGAGGCAGGATTCGAACCTGCGACCGTAGCAGTCCCGCGGTTCCGGACTGCAGCGCCAGAACCGCTAGACCACCGCGGCCGGCTTGATCGATGATGTGAGTGTTCAAGTAGCATTATTACAGAGAGCAAGTAACAACGGAAAGTATTGTCAAGGTTTCCAGATTAACTGGACTGCTGAGGATAATGTTAAGGCAAAAAGTGCAGCAGAAGAATTCTGCTGAAGTTGTTGGATTTAAAACACAGGTACAATTAAGGGTAGAAGAGCCAGAAAATCTGTCAGAAGCTCAAAGAAAACAGTAGTTAGACCTCTTGCATAAATATTCCAAGATGTCTGAAGAGAAACCCGGTACAGTTATATCTGTCATCTCGAGGTAATTCCATACGAGAAGTTTTCTCATACTTTAAACTCATCCCATAATTGCAGAGGCAAGCAGTGAATGGGAAAATAATGGAATGCTCGAATGGATTGCAAGGAGTTGATTAATCTATAAAAGTTGGAGCTAGCGAGGAAATGTTGCTGTGGAGCCATCCTCACAGGTCACTCCTAGACAAGAGAAATAGGAAATGGCGACATCTGTACACAGGTCCTTTCGCAATTTTAGGAATCCCAAATACAGATGCTTATTTTGTTGGGATATCCTGGAAATAACAGAACTGTAGGTCTCCATCCACATCAAGACATGAGGACGCACGATACTGAGTAAAATAAGTTGAGCCAGCCTAGCGGGAGACAGGGGTGCCTAATTCTTGAAGTAAATATTTGTGTTGTTACGAAACATAATTTTTTAAATTTAACATGATCTTTCTCGTTACATGGTGCGAGTGGGTCTAGTTCTCGGAATGAGAACAATGTGTTCTGCAGTTTCTGGTATATATATATATATATATATATATATATATATATATATATATATATATATATATATGTGTGTGTGTGTGTGTGTGTGTGTGAGAGAGAGAGAGAGAGAGAGAGAGTGCGTGTGATTATGTGAAATGTGTTACTGACTTTTTATTGCGAACAGTTAAGTGTTGCAATGGTTAAGGCTTTGTCCTGTGAAATATACAGGATATAATAATTGATTTCGAAATTTTAAAACTCTCATTTTATGGAGTTTATGAAACATGTTCATGTTTTTCTTTTTAGCCCTAGCGAGATGCTTTGCTCACTGCTGGAACTCATTTAAGAGAGATGTAATCTAAGAGGAAAGTTCTATGTCGAAGCTGATTGAACATTTCTCACGTGACATGTTGCAATAATAATTAACTGCCTACAAAGAAGGAGAAAAAGAACTGTATACGTTACACTGATATTGAGTATCTTCGTTCCCCTGCGGTATTAACATTTGACCTGAAAGCTGAATAGTATAGCCAAGCTGTTATCAAAGGTACACCAAGATTAGTGCGAGTGGGTCTAGTTCTCGGAATGAGAACAATGTGTTCTGCAGTTTCTGGTATGAACCTTCTTCAGAATTGTTCGTTTGATTTCTGAACATCAGTCCAGGGTTTGACCCAAAAGAAGATATTAAGTACCCACAGAGGCAAAGGTGCCTGAGAATCCTTTTAAGAGATTGATGATTTACTAAAGTTGAGCTACTTGATCCATGTGTCACACTACTGAGCTGAGTTCATGGATGATTTGGGGACAGCATCAGTCAGGTTCTTGCATCTGTAAATACTAATGGGACTTTCAATGAAAGAAAATCTATGAAGATCATAGTCGCATGCCCATGCTGAATAACTAAGGTGTTTTCATTACATACAAAGACACATGAACACATCCTAGTGCACTGTCATAATGAGGCACAAACAGTATAGTGCACATGAACTCAAGAAATTCAACTTAAAGTTGTACATGTTTTAGGCGACAGTTTTCAGCATTAATATATTTTAGAAAATACATTCTAACTTTAATGTATTAAATGTTACATATTTATTCCGATCATTTTCGGTTGCTAACCATCATCCAAGGACTATAGCCAATAGAAATGAACAACACATGTGACTGACGAAAAATACACTTCCTGTAGTCTTTAAGCACTGAACATCATACGTAAAGATAGCTGAAAAATGTGCTTAACAAAGCAAATAAATACGACTTTTACGTTTCACATGTCATGCTGTAGCCGATTGCCATACTACAAGGCTTATTATGATACACATCAACAGTTTTAGGTAAAATATTGTGACTCATTAAATGATACAAAGACTGAGCGTAAAGGTACTTAATAGACCCACAGTAAACATATGCTGCCACAGCAAAGAGTGTATGTGTCAAAGATATTACAATCCAAGAAACAAACATGATTTACAGTCTACCATTATGAAAATATCCATTGTACAATACAACACTTTTTAACACAGTATATCCACAAATTCACACCTGTGCATTACCATGTGAAACAATAATATTGATGAACTTCGCAAATATAACAAAACTGACGTAGTAACGAAATAAATATTATCACAGAAAACTCACAATGAATATGCAATCATCTAATATGATCTGGGAATGTTGTTGTAATATCTGCTCTTTTTGAAAAAGGATCGCACACACTTCCCTTTTGTTTCTTCGTAGTGTCAGAAGCCATCTTGTGATGAGGCATGAAAGCGTATAAGTTTCATGTAATATTTAGTCTAAATATAATCAAATATTACTTAAAAGTGTCGCTAACGTTTCACAGTAACACATCCTATATTCATGATGCGAATGACTCAAATGCTTTATGCAAATTCTATAGGGGAACATTGGTGCAGAGGTCAAAGCCATTGTTCTAGATAATAACAGCCCAAAGTCGTAATAAATTTTTTAATATTTGCTAATTTTGACAAATAGAAATACATGTAAATGTGGGAGGATTCTCTTGATTAGCGGTTCTTCCTTTGAAACAGTAAAAGTAGTCGATTTTTCCGAAGTTGTTGTTGTTGTGGTCATCAGTCCTCAGACTGGTTTGATGCAGCTCTCCCTGCTACTCTATCCTGTGCAAGCTTCTTCATCTCCCAGTACTTACTGCAACCTACATCCTTCTGAATCTGCTTAGTGTATTCATCTCTTGGTCTCCCTCTACGATTTTTAACCTCCACGCTGCCCTCCAATGCTAAATTTGTGATCCCTTGATGCCTCAGAACATGTCCTACCAACCGATCCCTTCTTCCAGTCAAGTTGTGCCACAAACTTCTCTTCTCCCCAATCCTATTCACTACCTCCTCATTAGTTATGTGATCTACCCATCTAATCTTCAGCATTTTTCTGTAGCACCACATTTCTAAAGCTTCTATTCTCTTCTTATCCAAACTATTTATCGTCCATGTTTCACTTCCATACATGGCTACACTCCATACAAATACTTTCAGAAACGACGTCCTGACACTTAAATGTATACTCGATGTTAACAAATTCCTCTTCTTCAGAAACGCTTTCCTTGCCATTGCCAGTCTCCGTTTTATATCCTCTCTACTTCGACCATCATCAGTTATTTTGCTCCCCAAATAGCAAAACTCCTTTACTACTTTAAGTGTCTCATTTCCTAATCTAATTCCCTCAGCATCACCCGACTTAATTCGACTACATTCCATTATCCTAGTTTCGCTTTTGTTGATGTTCATCTTATATCCTCCTTTCAAGACTCTGTCCATTCTCTTCAACTGCTCTTCCAAGTCCTTTGCGGTCTCTGACAGAATTACAATGTCATCGGCGAACCTCAAATTTTTTATTTCTTCTCTATGGATTTAAAACCTACTCCGAATTTTTCTTTTGTTTCCTTTACTACTTGCTCAATATACAGATTGAATAACATCGGAAAGAGGTTACAACCCTGTCTCACTCCCTTCCCAACCACTGCTTCCCTTTCATATCCCTCGACTCTTATAACTGCCATCTGTTTTCTGTAGAAATTGTAAATAGCCTTTTGCTCACTGTGTTTTACCCCTGCCACCTTTAGCATTTGAAAGAGAGTATTCCACTCAACATTGGCAAAACGTTCTCTACAAATGCTAGAAACGTAGGTTTGCCTTTCCTTAATCTTTCTTCTAAGATAAGTCTTAGGGTCAGTATTGCCTCACGTGTTCCCATATTTCTACGGAATCCAAACTGATCTTCCCCGAGATTGGCTTCTACCAGTTTTTCCATTCGTCTGTAAAGAATTCGTGTTAGTATTTTGTAGGTATGACTTATGAACCTGATAGTTCGGTAATTTTCACATCTGTCAACACCTGCTTTCTTTGGGATTGGAATTATTATATTATTCTTGAAGTCCTAGTGTATTTCGCCTGTCTCATACATCTTGCTTACCAGATGGTAGAGTTTTGTCATTACTGGCTCTCCCAAGGCCGTCAGTAGTTCTAATGGAATGTTGTCTACTCCCGGGGCCTTCTACATCTACATCTACATCTACATTTATACTCCGCAAGCCACCCAACGGTGTGTGGCGGAGGGAACTTTACGTGCCACTGTCATTACCTCCCTTTCCTGTTCCAGTTGCGTGTGGTTCGCGGGAAGAACGACTGTCTGAAAGCCTCTGTGCGCGCTCTAATCTCTCTAATTTTACATTCGTGATCTCCTCGGGAGGTATAAGTAGGGGGAAGCAATATATTCGATACCTCATCCAGAAACGCACCCTCTCGAAACCTGGCGAGCAAGCTACACCGCGATGCAGAGCGCCTCTCTTGCAGAGTCTGCCACTTGAGTTTGTTAAACATCTCCGTAACGCTATCACGGTTACCAAATAACCCTGTGACGAAACGCGCCGCTCTTCTTTGGATCTTCTCTATCTCCTCCGTCAACCCGATCTGGTGCGGATCCCACACTGATGAGCAATACTCAAGTATAGGTCGAACGAGTGTTTTGTAAGCCACCTCCTTTGTTGATGGACTACATTTTCTAAGGACTCTCCCAATGAATCTCAACCTGGTACCCGCCTTACCAACAATTAATTTTATATGATCATTCCACTTCAAATCGTTCCGCACGCATACTCCCAGATATTTTACAGAAGTAACTGCTACCAGTGTTTGTTCCGCTATCATATAATCATACAATAAAGGATCCTTCTTTCTATGTATTCGCAATACATTACATTTGTCTATGTTAAGGGTCAGTTGCCACTCCCTGCACCAAGTGCCTATCCGCTGCAGATCTTCCTGCATTTCGCTACAATTTTCTAATGCTGCAACTTGTCTGTATACTACAGCATCATTCGCGAAAAGCCGCATGGAACTTCCGACATTATCTACTAGGTCATTTATATATATTGTGAAAAGCAATGGTCCCATAACACTCCCCTGTGGCACGCCAGAGGTTACTTTAACGTCTGTAGACGTCTCTCCGTTGATAACAACATGCTGTGTTCTGTTTGCTAAAAACTCTTCAATCCAGCCACACAGCTGGTCTGATATTCCGTAGGCTCTTACTTTGTTTATCAGGCGACAGTGCGGAACTGTATCGAACGCCTTCCGGAAGTCAAGAAAAATAGCATCTACCTGGGAGCCTGTATCTAATATTTTCTGGGTCTCATGAACAAATAGAGCGAGTTGGGTCTCACACGATCGCTGTTTCCGGAATCCATGTTGATTCCTACATAGTAGATTCTGAGTTTCCAAAAACGACATGATACTCGAGCAAAAAACATGTTCTAAAATTCTACAACAGATCGACGTCAGAGATATAGGTCTATAGTTTTGCGCATCTGCTCGACGACCCTTCTTGAAGACTGGGACTACCTGTGCTCTTTTCCAATCATTTGGAACCTTCCGTTCCTCTAGAGACTTGCGGTACACGGCTGTTAGAAGGGGGGCAAGTTCTTTCGCGTACTCTGTGTAGAATCGAATTGGTATCCCGTCAGGTCCAGTGGACTTTCCTCTGTTGAGTGATTCCAGTTGCTTTTCTATTCCTTGGACACTTATTTCGATGTCAGCCATTTTTTCGTTTGTGCGAGGATTTAGAGAAGGAACTGCAGTGCGGTCTTCCTCTGTGAAACAGCTTTGGAAAAAGGTGTTTAGTATTTCAGCTTTACGCTTGTCATCCTCTGTTTCAATGCCATCATCATCCCGGAGTGTCTGGACATGCTGTTTCGAGCCACTTACTGATTTAACGTAAGACCAGAACTTCCTAGGATTTTCTGTCAAGTCGGTACCTAGTATTTTACTTTCGAATTCACTAAACGCTTCACGCATAGCCCTACTTACGCTAACTTTGACATCGGATAGCTTCTGTTTGTCTGAGAGGTTTTGGCTGCGTTTAAATTTGGAGTGAAGCTCTCTTTGCTTTCGCAGTAATTTCCTAACCTTGTTGTTGTACCACGGTGGGTTTTTCCCGTCCCTCACAGTTTTACTCGGCACGTACCTGTCTAAAACGCATTTTACGATTGCCTTGAACTTTTTCCATAAACACTCAACATTGTCAGTGTCGGAACAGAAATTTTCGTTTTGATCTGTTGGGTAGCCTGAAATCTGCCTTCTATTACTCTTGCTAAACAGATAAACCTTCCTCCCTTTTTTTATATTCCTATTAACTTCCATATTCAGGGATGCTGCAACGGCCTTATGATCACTGATTCCCTGTTCTGCGCTTACAGAGTCGAAAAGTTCGGGTCTGTTTGTTATCAGTAGTTCCAAGATGTTATCTCCACGAGTCGGTTCTCTGTTTAATTGCTCGAGGTAATTTTCGGATAGTGCACTCAGTATAATGTCACTCGATGCTCTGTCCCTACCACCCGTCCTAAACATCTCAGTGTCCCAGTCTATATCTGGTAAATTGAAATCTCCACCTAAGCCTCTACATCCTTACATATGTCCTCTAGCCATCCCTCCTTAGCCATTTTGCACTTCCTGTTGATCTCATTTTTGAGACGTACGACCACCTGTACGATCACCTGTATCGCTGAGGCACGCAAGCCTCCCCACCAACGGCAAGGTCCATGGTTCATGGGGGGGGTTATTCGTGTTACATTCATGAAATTATAGTGCTGAAGAGATTCCCGCAATTTCTGTTAAGTGGGGATGAATAATAATTACTGAAGTCACTTTCCTTAAATATGATTCAATATTGGAAAAATTTCGCTATCAGGAGAAAGATAACTGGTATTCTGCGGATCGGAGAGTGGAATGTCAGATCCCTTAATCGGGGAGGTAGGTTAAAAAATTTAAAAAGGGAAATGGATAGGTTAAAGTTAGTTATAGTAGGAATTAGGGAAGTTCGGTGGCAGGAGGAACAAGACTTTTGGTCAGGTGAATACAGGGTTATAAATACAAAATCAAATAGGGGTAATGCAGGAGTAAGTTTAATAATGAATAAAACAAATAGGAGTGCAGGTAAGCTACTACAAACAGCATAGTGAACGCATTATTGTGGCCAAGATAGACACGAAGCCCATGCCTACTACAATAGTACAAGTTTATATGCCAACTAGCTCTGCAGATGATGAAGAAATTGATGAAATATATGATGAGATAAAAGAAATTATTCAGGTAATGAAGGGAGACGAAAATTTAATAGTCATGGGTGACTGGTATTCGAGACTAGGAAAAGGGAGAGAAGGAAACATAGTAGGTGAATATGGATTGGGGGTAAGAAATAAAAGAGGAAGCCATCTGGTAGAATTTTGCACAGAGCATAAATTAATCATAGATAACACTTGGTTCAAGAATCATGAAAGAAGGTTGTACACATGGAAGAATCCTGGAGATACTAGAAGGTATCAGATAGATTGTAGAATGGTAAGACAGACATGTAGGAACCAGGTATTAAATTGTAAGACATTTCCAGGGGCAGACGAGGAATCTGACCACAATCTATTGGTTATGAACTGTAGATGAAAACTGAAGAAACTGCAAAGAGGTGGGAATTTATGGAGATGAGACCATAATAAACTGACTAAACCAGAGGCTCTACAGAGTTTCAGGGAGAGCATAAGCAAACAATTGTCACAAGTGAGGGAAAGAAATACAATAGAAGAAGAATGGGTACCTCTGAGGGATGTAGTAGTGAAGGCAGCAGAGGATCTAGTAGGTAAAAAGACGAGGGCTGGTGGAAATCCTTGGGTAACAGAAGAAATATTGAATTTAATTGATGAAAGGAGAAAATACAAAAATGCAGTAAATGAAGCAGGCAAAAAGGACTACAAACGTCTCAAAAATGAGATCGACAGGAAGTGCAAAACTGCTAAGCAGGGATGGCTAGAGGACAAATGTAAGGATGTAGAGGCTTATGTCACTAGGGGTAAGATAGATACTGCCAACAGGAAAATTAAAGAGACCTTTGGAGAAAAGAGAACCACTTCCATGAATATCAAGAGCTCAGATGGAAACCCAGTTCTAAGCAAAGAAAGGAACGCAGAAAGGTGGAAGAAGTATATAGAGGGTCTATACAAGGGAGGTGTACTTGAGGACAATATTATGGAAATGGAAGAGGATGTAGATGAAGATGAAATGGGAGATACGATACTGCGTGAAGAGTTTGATAGAGCACTGAAAGACCTGAGTCGAAACAAGGCCCTGGGAGTAGACAACATTCCTTTAGAACTACTGACAGCCTTGGGAGAGCCAGTCATGACAAAACTCTACCATCTGGTGAGCAAGATGTATGAGACAGGCGAAATATCCTCAGACTTCAATAAGAATATAATAATTCCAATCCAAAAGAAAGCAGGTGTTGACAGATGTGAAAATTACCGAACTATCAGTTTCATAAATCACAGCTGCAAAGTACTAACACGAATTCTTTACAGACGAATGGAAAAACTGGTAGAAGGCGACCTCGGGGAAGATTAGTTTGGATTCCATAGAAATGTTGGAACACATGAGGCAATACATACCTTACGCCTTATCTTAGAAGAAAGATTAAGGAAAGGCAAACCTACGTTTCTAGCATTTGTAGACTTAGAGAAAGCTTTTGCCAATGTTGAGTGGAATACTCTCTTTCAAATGCTAAAGGTGGCAGGGGTAAAATACAGGGAGCAAAAGGCTATTTACAATTTGTACAGAAACCAGATGGCAGTTACAATAGTCGAGGGGCATGAAAGAGAAGTTGTGGTTGGGAAGGGAGTGAGACAGGGTTGTAACCTCTTCCCGATGTTATTCAATCTGTATATTGAGCAAGTAGTAAAGGAAACAAAAGAAAAATTCGGAGTAGGTATTAAAATCCATGGAGAAGAAATAAAAACTTCGAGGTTCGCCGATGACATTGTAATTCTGTCGGAGACAGAGCTTTTGAACGGAATGGACAGTGTCTTGAAAGGAGGATATAAGATGAACATCAACAAAAGCGAAACGAGGATAATGGAATGTAGTCGAATTAAGTCGGGTGGTGCTGAGGGAATTAGATTAGGAAATGAGACACTTAAAGTAGTAAAGGAGTTTTGATATTTGGGGAGCAAAATAACTGATGATGGTCGAAGTAGAGAGGATATAAAATGGAGACTGGCAATGGCAAGGAAAGCGTTTCTGAAGAAGAGGAATTTGTTAATATCGAGTATAGTTTTAAGTGTCAGGAAGTCGTTTCTGAAAGTATTTGTATGGAGTGTAGCCATGTATGGAAGTGAAACATGGACGATAAATAGTTTGGATAAGAAGAGAATAGAAGCTTTTGAAATGTGGTGCTACAGAAGAATGCTGAAGGTTAGATGGGTAGATCACATAACTTGTGAGGAGGTAGTGAATAGGATTGGGGAGAAGTTTATGGCACAACTTGACTGGAAGAAGGGATCGGTTGGTAGGACATTTTCTGAGGCATCAAGGGATCACAAATTTAGCATTGGAGGGCAGCGTGGAGAGTAAAAATCGTAGAGGGAGACCAAGAGTTGAATACACTAAGCAGATTCAGAAGGATGTAGGTTGCAGTAAGTACTGGGAGATGAAGAAGCTCACACAGGATAGAGTATCATGGAGAGCTGCATGAAACCAGTCTCAGGACTGATGACCACAACAACAACATAAATAACTTACAAAAGTTTACTGCAATAATAAATGCAACTACATGTTTGGTAACTTGTGTGTTGGTGGTGTATTTTACTACAAAGACATCTTCTCGGGCAAACTAACTGCGAGAAGTACCACAACTGAGTGACTGACCTATGACCTAAAAAATTTTCCAGTTATGAAGCAGGCAGAATAATAATAACTCCAACTTTTCATAGCATATAAATAACAATACATTAAAAGAGAATCACCACAATGGCGCCCAACGGGTGGGGCGGGAACCACCGATTTATGTAAATATACCAGGTGCGGAGGTACATAAAGCTACACTACAACTGGAGCCCAAAGCGTGCAGCTCGAACCACTTACATAAATAAATCCGAACAGATGTGCAAACAGATATATAGCTATATTTAGTTTTGGTCAAAATCAGAATGCCAAACTAAAACTTAGATGTAAATGTATATTTTGTGTATGTAGAAATTCAAGGTGATACATATTTTCACGTTTTACAAATAAACTGTTTTATGTACCACTTCCATCAAAATCGTACAAGCAACCTATCGATGTGTGAGAAGTTGGTGCTGCAACTGATCCTTGGGCTGCAGCATCGAGGGGAAAAAAAAGAGAACAATAAACCAAAAACTACAAAAGGTAAGAGTGCAGATACAAGTGCTGCTGGCTGGTAGATGAAAACACATAAATGAGTCTGGGGCCAGGCACTCCATACAGTGAAAAATTTTAAATTGTCTTCATATTGTAATGCATTTATGTTTGCATATTTTTGCAGTGAAGTCAAAACGATTCTTACTAAAATCGGTGAATGATAGCGTTCAGTTTGAGTGTCTGACATAGATAGTTTTGTGCAGTGCATTTTTCATACGAATTTGCTGGCCAGATTAGCGTAAAGTAATTTAAAGTAAAGTGTGCATGAAGTCAACTTCAGAACATAGATCACAAGACTATTTTTCAGTGTTTTTGATAGTTACCAATTCAGTATAGGTAAAACTTGCACTGCAGTTGCAGGAAGTTCTGTACAGATGTACTAGCTCAGTTCATGTACAGAGTCAAGTTTTGAGTCAATTTGAAAGAAATTTAGTTAATGATAGGCTTACATAGCTAAAAGAAAGTGGATTTAAGTGAAAATTTCTAATTTTCGTGTGTTTCCTTTTTAGTATATTGTGAGACAATTTCACTTAAGGTGTGTGTTATATTTCTTGTGTTTTTGTGTGTCTTGTGTATATTTTCATTGAATAAGCATTGGTAGCCATTGGTAGGTCACGTAGAGAGAAACTACCGAGTGTGAGACTCTATCTGATACGTAAGTGGACGATAATGCTTACGAACTCCAAATAACTGACCCATCGGAGATTACCCGTTCGCACATTCCTCAAAAGAAACCAGAACAGGTACCAAAATCTCACGATTTTACTGAATATTCTGCACAAGCTCAAGTGAGCGCACATGTTCATGAAATTAGGCCAGAAACGATGACTGACGCCACATCATCAGCTGATGGTGCATCAGTAGCATGTCCCAGTCCTGTCTTTCTTCCGATGCTGTTGGCAGAATTAGATATCCGGGAAAGACAACGCGAACAATCACTTTTACGTCAGGTAAAAGACGTGTTACAATCAGAACGTAAGGAACGTGAGGGAAGGGAAAGGGTACAAGCCAAAGCTCTTGAAGAAAGAGAGAAGGCTGAAGCCCTGGCTAGGGAGAAAAGAGAGAAAGAGCGTGATGCCCTTCTTGTACAGAAATTAAACGATCTTTTAGAAGAACGAGAAAAGGCTATCACCTGCCATCTATCGTAAGAGATGAATGTGATAAAACAAAATGTTTCGGAACTTGTACAGCAAAACTAAGATGTTCCAGAAAAAATCAATGACCTTGACGATAGAATAAATAAACTAGACAATGCCCAGGCCTATCAACCCTTGCCCAAGTAAAACTTCTAGAATCGTTGATAAAACATAGACAGTTTCAGATTTACAATGATGAGAAAAAGGTTGTGAATCCTGTCATCTTTATAAAAAGTTTTAAAAACGTTTTGCCTCTCTCATGGACATGATTCAGTTTGTTACATGCTTTATTACAGGAGATGCAGCGCTGTGGGCACTTGAAACGGCCGGACAGTTCGCGTCGTTTTCTGAGTTTGAAAACAAATTTCTTTCAAGGTTCTGGTCTCGATCTGTACAAGAACGTTTAGGAAAACCGATATACAACCCTGAACTGTTCAATCCCCACCAGGGAATTTAAGAAAGTATTTCGAGAAATATCTTAATAAGAAGCGCTTTTGGGATGAACCTATGTTGGCAAGAGATGTATTGAGAATTATTAAAGGAAAACTACCCATTACCATTCGAGAAAAACTCGTCCATGTCCCAGACACGGACATAGAACATTTTTTGTCAGCACTAGGTTCTTTGGAATTAATCCAAGAAGATACACTTCAAAACGAATATGGCAATGCGGGGAGTAATCAAAACAAAAATAAATCACGACAGTCGAATAGTAGCAGCCCCAGAAAGAACGGGTTCCCGAAAAACAATGATTCTTGAAATGGTGAAGCGTACAATAAAAGGCCGGTGGGACATAACCAGCAACTAAGTAATAGTAATTGGCTTTCTGACCATGCGGAAGGAAACCAATATTCACGATCTACTTACTCACTGAGTAAAACCGGCAATGAACAATACAACCGTAAAAGGAGATGTGAAAAAGGGGGTAACCACAACTTCTCCCAGAAAAAACATATGTGCACTGCAAACGACCACTGGAAACGCCCAGTGGAAAGCACAAAGTCAAATGTCAAGTAATAATGTACCGATCCATTACATAAACAATATACTCATGCCACCGCCACCGCTGCATCCACCTGACCCTAATGCCCAAGTGTATGTACCACAGAGCCAGTCTTGCGCTCAAAGGGAGAGCGTGAGGATTGTGGACGTCACAAAATGAGACACCTGCAGCGGGAGACTGGCCGTCATACACCGGCCGACCGCTGTAGGTCCTTCTCAGTTGGTCGGCAGTGGCGGAGAAAGGGGGGGGGGCGGGATGTAAACGTCTGTATGCTGTGGTACAGTGATGGCCAGTATTTAAAGTACGAGCTAATAACTTAAGCGCGACAGCGAAGTACGGATGTTATGGAATGGATAAAGGCTGCCTAGCACGCTACAATTAACGATAGTTTAATAACAGTGATTGTGGACACCCGCGCTAGCACATCCGTGATAGATGAACAATTGTTCCGTTGTGTGGACGGGTTCAGGAAGCTGCCGATTTTACCAGTGGAAAACTGTAGAGCGGTAGGAGCCCTACGAGGGAAGAGGCACTTAATAAAAAACCAGGTGCAGGTAGAGATAAAACTGGAAAAAGAATCATTTACAAGCTCACTCCCGGTGGTTAGAACTCTCTCCGTACCTTTTATCCTGGATTTATATGCTCTCTGTGAAATGAAGGAGAAAATTGACCTGGAACAGGGCATCTGCACCTTAATATACCATGATAAGCAGATCGAATTGGTGTCAATCAGGACGCCTGATGGGTTCACGAACTATTGTCGGCACGTTAGTGTAGTGCTCCCTGACAGTCCCACACTAATGGAGGTGAATAATTGCTCAGTAGTGAGTGAAAATGATACGGAAGATGACCGGCCGGAGTAGCCGAGCGGTTCTAGGCGCTACTGTCTGAAACCACGCGACCGCTTCGGTCGCAGGTTCGAATCCTGCCTCGGGCATCGATGTGTGTGATGTCCTTAGGTTAGTTAGGTTTGAGTAGTTCTAAGTTCTAGAGGACGGATGACCTCAGAAGTTAAGTCCCATAGTGCTCAGAGCCATTTGAACTATACGGAAGATGCCTGGGTGAAGGAATCACGGAACATCAAGTAGAATATTGTCGAAAAGGTAGACGAATCCACATATTTGACTGACCAGCAACAAAGTGAACTGACACAGTTGCTTAACCTATTTGCCGATGTATTTACCGAAAGACCCGGTATAATCACAGGGTATGAGTACAGTATGCAAGTCCGAGCTCACGATACATTCTGCCACGCGACCATCCCATGGTCAGTGAAAATTGTAAACAGGTTCGTACTTGGTAAACAAGCATATTTTGAACACATTTAGGTTAGAAGAATGAGATTTTCACTCTGCAGCGGAGTGTGCGCTGATATGAAACTTCCTGGCAGATTAAAACTGTGTTCTGCAAGGTTCGCAGGAGAGCTTCTGTAAAGTTTGGAAGGTAGGAGACGAGATACTGGCAGAAGTAAAGCTGTGAGTACCGGGCGTGAGTCGTGCTTCGGTAGCTCGGTTGGTAGAGCACTTGCCCGCGAAAGGCAAAGGTCCCGAGTTCGAGTCTCGGTCGGGCACACAGTTTTAATCTGCCAGGAAGTTTCATATCAGCGCACACTCCGCTGCAGAGTGCAAATCTCATTCTGGAAACATCCCCCAGGCTGTGCCTAAGCCATGTCTCCGCTATATCCTTTCTTTCAGGAGTGCTAGTTCTGCAAGGTTCGCAGGAGAGCTTCTGTAAAGTTTGGAAGGTAGGAGACGAGATACTGGCAGAAGTAAAGCTGTGAGTACCGGGCGTGAGTCGTGCTTCGGTAGCTCAGTTGGTAGAGCACTTGCCCGCGAAAGGCAAAGGTCCCGAGTTCGAGTCTCAGTCGGGCACACAGTTTTAATCTGCCAGGAAGTTTCATATCAGCGCACACTCCGCTGCAGAGTGAAAATCTCATTCTGGAAACATCCCCCAGGCTGTGGCTAAGCCATGTCTCCGCTATATCCTTTCTTTCAGGAGTGCTAGTTCTGCAAGGTTCACAGGAGAGCTTCTGTAAAGTCTGGAAGGTAGGAGACGAGATACTGGCAGAAGTAAAGCTGTGAGTACCGGGCGTGAGTCGTGCTTCGGTAGCTCAGTTGGTAGAGCACTTGCCCGCGAAAGGCAAAGGTCCCGAGTTCGAGTCTCGGTCGGGCACACAGTTTTAATCTGCCAGGAAGTTTCATATCAGCGCACACTCCGCTGCAGAGTGCAAATCTCATTCTGGAAACATCCCCCAGGCTGTGCCTAAGCCATGTCTCCGCTATATCCTTTCTTTCAGGAGTGCTAGTTCTGCAAGGTTCGCAGGAGAGCTTCTGTAAAGTTTGGAAGGTAGGAGACGAGATACTGGCAGAAGTAAAGCTGTGAGTACCGGGCGTGAGTCGTGCTTCGGTAGCTCAGTTGGTAGAGCACTTGCCCGCGAAAGGCAAAGGTCCCGAGTTCGAGTATCGGTCGGGCACACAGTTTTAATCTGCCAGGAAGTTTCAAATTTAGGTTAGTTTGAATATGTCTTTTTGTGATTTATGTGTGCTTCGTTCATTTTTGTGGGTAAATTTTCTTGTCTTGTTTAGAGTGTAAGTATGTGTATTTTTGAATGACTTGAACTGAACGTGTGCATCATGTACGTACGTGAAGTAACATATTAGCAAATGAATCGGACTGTCCATAATTTACATACTACGAAACTTCTTGGCAGATTAAAACTGTGTGCCGGACCGAGATTCGAACTCGGGACCTTTGCCTTTCGCGGGCAAGTGCTCTACCAACTGAGCACGACTCACGCCCCGTCCTCACAGCTCTAATTCCGCCAGTACCTCGTCTCCTACCTTCCAAACCTCACAGAAGCTCTCCTGCGAACTTTGCAGAACTAGCACTCCTGGAAGAAAGGATATTGCGGAGACATGGCTTAGCCACAGCCTGGGAGTTGCTTCTAGAATTAAATTTTCACTCTACAGTGGAGTGTGCGCTGATATGAAACTTCCTGGCAGATTAAAACTGTCTGCCGGACCGAGACTCGAACATGACATACTAACACTGCGCATAGTGCGTGCGCCCGAAAATTTGTCCCACTGAATCGTTTGTATTTCTCATTTCAGCTACAGTACAGCTTGACAGAGTTTGCGCGAATACCAGCTAGAAGTACTTGTGGCTGCACTCTCACATGCAAGGCAGCTGCAAGCGCACAATCTACGTTAAGCGAATGACTGTGTTGAATGACAATATTATGTACAAAATTTACTGAATTCACGATATCAGAGTGGCCAAATGGCAGACAGTTCATGACTAAGAGGATTTGGCAAAGAACATGATAATTATGTAATAGAGAAAGCACATTACTGATTAAATTTCAGTCGGTAAAGCCGACGAAAAATGTAATATCGATTGTATATGTATTTATGTGTATACTTTTACTGGAAAGGATCAAAATGTGACGTACTTTTCATGACACTCATTAGTGACATGAGGAAAGAAGTTACTCACACGGTACGAACTTTAAACGAAGTAAAAGTGAAACAAACTGTAGATGTTACAGCTACGCAAAACATTGATAAATTATACCAAAGTGCGACAGTAATAAAGTAAACGTAAATGCCCATCAGGTATGGTTGAACTGTAATAAGTAAAGTGCTATGTGGTTGTTACAGTTTCACTGAATTGTGCATAGCAAGGAACAGTGGTGTGTATTGCAAGAGAGTGAACCTATACATAGCAGTTAACTCTGTGTGGCTAAGAAACAGCTAACCGCGAGCTAAAATCACTAGTGAACGCTCTCAGCGGCGCAAGTGTTAGCGGAACAGTGTGAAAGTGTCGCAACGATAAACCTAGTACAGACGCCCACCAGAGTGACGTACAGGAAAATCATAAAGAACACGTGTTTACAAAGTCATTAAAGTAAAAGAATGTTCTGAAAAAGCCAAAATCCCAAGTACTGTTATTGTCTATTCTCGACCAGCATACTACTGACACATATACACATGTGACTGTGGAGCGTTTGGCCATTCCCTTACAGCCAGTGTACTTTGTAGCGCTATTGGTCAGAAGGCTAATACGCGGTTGGTTACTATTCAGATCGCACGAGTTGCGGGCGGGCGTGTAGTAGGTCTGGACCGCTAGCTGATCGGCGCCGGGCGACGCTCACTTGTACGCTGACGTCATATACCGGCCATCGAACCTGCTTCCCGCGCGCCTTGTTCCTGCTTATGCCACTGCCCTGTCCTGAATACTCGTCGACACCGTCGTCAACTGCCGTCGCGACGATTTCTCATGAACACTTCAGAAAACACGGAACATTTTGCTCACGAGTGTAAAGTCAAACCTTTTTCTAATATTGCTAAACTAAGGCTTTTGCCTTATACGTGAAACTAGTATAACTTGTTACGGACTTGAACCTTAAGTGACAAGACATGTCATGGGCATTCTTTACCAGCGAAAATGAAAAACTTTCTAAAATAATTTGTATTTTAACTAATTTCTACATGAACTTTTTCTCTTTTGTGTTACTATTTTATCATAATTGTTGTACATATGTATGTTTAAATATCTATCATTCGAAAAAAATCATTAAATAACACAGGAAAGGAAACAGCTCGAAGACTCCAGATGGGGTTATTTTCGACCCGTTTTTTCCCCTTGCGCCTGTAATCCGAATAGGGAAGTATTATACTTTTGTTATTAGGTCATAGGTTATTCCGAACTGTTCGCCTTCATGTGCAGACACAGGACAAAGAGTAAGTTAAACACAAACCCTGAAAAAATAAATCTAAAGCCTAAAACACACCGTAAACAAATACTGGAGGTGTAAGTGAAAGCTCTACTTGCTTCATAATTTGAATAATCTCAAACTATGCTTGCCAGTGACAAGTGTGACTGAAGACATTAAGAATCATGCGAAGTGATCGGATCTGGTAGTGAGTGAGATCCGATATTGTAAAAATCCCCTCACAAGGGGACACCCAAAAAAAAAAAAGGTAGAACTTCGCCAATACAATAAAACTGACGTAACGAAATAAATATTATCGTAGAAAAATCACAAAGATTATGTAATCAACTAGTATGATCTGCGAATGTTGTTGTAATCCCTGCTTCTTTTGAAAAAGGATCGCACCCACTTCACTTTTGTTTCTTGGTAGTGTAAGAAGCCATTTTGTAACTAGGCATGAAAACGTGTAAGTCTCATGTAACATTTAGTCTAAATATAATCAAGTATTACTTAAAAGTGTCGCTAATGTTTTACTGTAACAGATCCTATATTCATAAAGCGAATGACTTAAATACTTTACGCAAATTTTACAGGGGAACATTGGTGCAAAGGTCAACGCCATTGTTCTAGATGATAACGGCCCAGAGTCGTAATAAATATTTTAATATTAGCTAATTTTGACAAATAAAACTCGAAGTAAATGTAGAAGGATTCTCTTGATTAGCGATTCTTCCTTTGAAACAGTAAAAGGAATCACTTTCTCCAATATTGAATTATATTTAAGTAAAGTGACTTAAGTAAATTTTTTCATCCCCACTAAATGGAAATTGCGAGAATCTCCTTAGCATTGCTATTCCAGTACAAGTCAACAGCAATAATAAAAGCAGCTATATATCTGAAATTCTGCGTCTTGGTGGTGTCTTTTAACATAAAAACATCGTGTCAGGTAACTAACTGCAAGTAGTACCACAACTGAGTCACTGATCTAAATAATTTTCCAGATGTGAAGCAGGCTGCATAATACTAACTCCAACTTTTCATGACATATGAATATCAATACATAAAAGAGAACCACCTCAATATGCTGCCACAGTAAAGAGTATATCCGCCAAAGATATTACAATCCAAGAAACAAACATGATTTTCAGTCGATCATTATGAAAATATCCGTTGTATAATACAACACTTTTTAACACAGTGTATTCACTAATTCACACCTGCGCATTTACAGGATATCAAATAATGCCGGTAATGTCAGGTTAGTATAAGCACCTAGTAGCTAAGGAACTGCCGCATTTATATGTGGAATACCTAACTGTATTTACCATAAAACTGAAACAAAAGTCTGAAGATGACATTATTGTACGTAAGAACAAAGTACATAAGTTTTGTATGAAACCAAAATTGTTTTTGTTATATACAATGTATAACCAGTCTTTTAATTGAGAACAATATTATCAGGCTTATTCTCATCCAGGATAGAGGTGATCGAAAATATCGGAAATAATTAATAGCACTGAAAAAGTTTTAATTAAAATTATCTATATATAATCCTTCATCAGAATAACGCACTCAGGAAAGTAGCGCCTCAGGGAAATCAAAGAGGGTTCAACGAGGCAACTTTTGTTTCTAAATTCTACTAGATAAACCATGCGCGGATATTGTTAACTCTCTTGTCTTTTTTTCTACGCTTTGAATAAGTCTACGTAGCTGCGGCGTACGATATACTGGCATTTCCGTGTGATAGGCTACGGAAGGGATCAGGGCACTTCTGTTAAACTGGAAGAAAAATGACTGTAGTTACTTTATACGGGACAGACTTACGTTGAAACTTATACTGAGCTCTAGGTAATCTAGTCCGGAAGATCACGGACTAAGAATATCTGAGGAATTGTGTGCGCGAGAAAAAGTATTGCTCAATATTAAACTCTATAACATGCCGAATAACCGATAATGGGATCTGTGGACTACAGGAAGGGACATTAAACTGAATATAAGAAGAGAATTGGACACTTAGCTTTGCGAAATTAAAAGCGTACGAAGTCTGAATATGTATCGAAGTATAGTAATGGACCGTAGTCCTTGCTATAATATTTTTCAGTAACGAAAATTAAAAATCACGGACATTTTAGTTGCTGTAATAGCTGAGTGTAATAGTAGGACTATCTATCCTTTTCTCAATAGACAAAACGCAATCATTCGTGATCATCTAACTATTATTAAGTGAAGTTAATGAAAAAGCTGAAGCGATTTCCACAACAGCATGTGTATTAGTCAACGATGATCATAGGCAAACTGCAAACTGTACCTCTGGATGACGGGAGGTTCGATTATGAAATATTACGAAGTGTAAATTGTGTCTTAAAAGCTATTTAACATTTCATTTCCAAACGCACAGAAATAATACAAAATCAGAAACAGTGCGGATAAGTAGTGCCGCCAGAAATAGGAAGCTGAAATAATAACTAACATCCAAAGACATTATTAACTATCTTGTGTTCCGTAACGTAGCAACAAATGAAAAAGTCAACATTAATTATTATTATGAAAATCCAAAATTTAGTAGGCGTTACAGTGAAGATATTTGTGGTTCCTCCAAATAATGTGTATATATAACGAAAAGTCTATCTGATGTGTAGATATAAGGAAAAGTCGGGCATATACAGTACATAATAACATCAATATATTACGTCAGAGAAGCCGACGACAGCAGATCGACGAAGAGCGGCTACAGGTACAATTTGTAAAATCAGTGAACAAAGATATCTTTGTAAGTCAGATGAGTAAATTGTTGGGTAACAGAATATACAAAAAATCATATACCACATACAATCTATACATGCGTATGTTTGAGAAGTATTACATCATAAGTTCAGTAACATACAAACAAGCAGTGTAGTTCAATGCTCGATAGAAGAACAAGACGATCCTGGGCAAATCGCCTACAAGAATTTTTCCAAACATTTTTGGAATATGAAAGGCATTCATACATAAATATACAAGCAATTTTATAATTACACCAGTATTCTAACACGTACAATACCTAAACCCCGTAGTCTCAGGAAAGAGTAGATAACTCTATGTGAATATCCACTGGTAAAACATGCAAATACATCAAGCTCCTAGGCTATTAGCACAGACTAGGAAAGCTTGTAGATTTTCCCTAGCAGTCTTCCAATTGCACGAGGCACCTCACCCCCAGTGTTAGATGGACGTTCACGATTAAATTGACTTCTGGAGAGTTTTGTGTTTTAATATTTTAGACGAATTTTTGCTCGTTGCTTTGGAGCTGCTTTCTAGTCAAAATTACAAGGATTTGTGTTCATTTAGTTAGAAAGTTGTTTCCCGTAACTTTCATATGTTCCGAACCTCGTGATTTGCTAGTAATGACATATTAAATACAGACTTTCGTTTTAAACAGAATTCCAGAGTATTGTCTACCAACTAATGTTGGTTAGTGGACCCTCTCTAATTTAACATACGTGGACTCTGTGTTACCTGTGTTATGCACTGTAGCTTAGCTAAGAATCAGAGACAACTTTATTAAATCACTGCTTTATAACCAGAGACACTATTAAATAGAGATCTATTTGTTTATGTGCAGCTAAGTATCATGATTGTGAAGCAATGGAGATAACTTTTTTAATCACGAATTAGACAATAAATTGGTGCTCGTGACACAATAATAGGTGAGGCTGGAGCTTAACAACTCTCTTATCCAATTATTTCTATTCTTATAGACAACTGACAGAACTTGTACGAGGAAATGGGATCGGGGAGAAGGTAGCAAACATAACAGTGAACCGCACTACATACACGGCGACTTATGACGAATTCAAATTACTGCGAGATCAAAGCTGTTTTGCTGTTTGTCGATATATTCCAGTCGACCCTTTCCGAGGACAATCGCTTGATCTTCACATCACATTATATGACGAGTTTATATAATTGGATTTTAAAACAGACTATTCATCATTACCATATACAACACCGAACACAACATTTAAAACTGAACGAAATAATTTAACTTGGCCACTGTGAAACGACAATTACTTGAATATGTGAACAAACTTACATGAATCTGTGTGCAACATTTTCTTTTACAAATACTGTACTTCTATTTAATATATGTGATTAATACTATGCTTCTTTTCCATACGCATTCCCTGGAGACGAACTCATATCAAAAGAAAATACGATTTGACATTTGTAAAGGAAACCACACAGCTGTCTACGAAAAGTAAAATTCCATTTCTCTCTGCTGGCTCTCATGTGGGTGTGAAGGGTATTTATTAGTAGAAGGAAAAGCATTTTATTTTCGGAGATAGCAGTAGCTAGCGTAGTGAATTTTTATGTCAATTTTATGTACGCGATATAGCACACTGGAATCGTCGTTAGACTGTTTATATTTCGTTTTATTTTAAAGCTAAACGCAAGCTGATTAATCAATGCAAATTATTTTCACTGCTTCAACACAATGTAAGTGATTGCAAAAGATATACTCCACTATGCTGTGAAATTTTTAAATTTTCTTGGTCAACGAGAAGTAAGACTAGATAGGAGGTTGTTGATCTACTTACGCTACTTTTAAGACGCGCGGAATAGTTGTCACTGCAATTCGAAAACGCCATGCATACTAGTCAAACAGGACTTAAAACTGCATTTCAAATGGAACTGTAAGGTAATAAGACTGCACTGCAAACCAAATATCAAACTAGTCAAGCTGAGCTTCAAACTGCTCTTCAAACGGAATTGCGAGGTTATAAAACTGCACCGAAAATCGAATTTCAAACTAGTCATGATGCACTTCACACTGCTCTTCAGACCACATTTCAAACGCAGTTTGACACAAATCAGACAGAAATGAGAACCGAAAAAAAAAAGACTGAGTTACAAATTGTACTGAACTCTGCCATTCACTGGATTTACTATACAGCAAAGTATAGCAACCGAATGCTGGCAATTACGTGACGAGCATAAACATTTACCATAGTTTTTTGACGATTTACAAAGTAAGTTTGACGACGTGAAGCAAGGCCAAGATGCGTCAACTAGCACTGATGGAGATCTGTCACAAACAGTACAAGATTCTTCACATGGTTGGCGTGGTACTATTAAGGCACAAATTGCACAGTAGGCGGAACAAGTCACAGACGTTTTCCAGCAGAGCTTAGAGGAAAAGGACAAACAACTAACTACAGCTGTCGGGAAAAGGTTTAGCAAAACGGTAAAGGTGAGTCTGGAGAAGGCTTTGGGACCATTGAGGGTAGATGCGAGGGCAAGGAAGGCAGTGTCATCAGCATACTGCAGGAAGCGAACTGGAGGGGGAGGTTGGGGCGTATCTGCCATGTACAGGGGTTGGAGGAGAGGGGAAAGGACAGAGCCCTGGGGCACACCCGCAGAGGGGTAGAAGGTACAGGAATTGGCGTTATGGATGGTAACATAGGTGGGAGAGTGGGAGAGGAAAGAGGCAATCAGATGGACATAGCTGATAGGAAGGGCGTAGGTCTGGAGTTTAAACAGAAGACCTGGATGCCATACACGGTTGTAGGCCTTTTCAAGGTCTAGGGAGACAAAAATGGCAGAGCGATGGTAGTTATGCTGGAGGTAGAGGAGATGAGTGAGGCATTGGAGTTGGCCATCAGCAGAGAAGGAAGGTCAAAAGCGATATTGGGTGTTGGGGAGGAGGTGGTGATGGATGTGCTGGGCGAGGATGGATTCCTAGAGCTTGCTGAACACTGAGGTGAGACATATAGGACGATAGGAAGAGGCTTTAGATGGAGGCTTGTTGGGTTTGGAGAACATCAGGATACTGGAGGTTTTCCACAGGTCGGGGTAGAAGCCAGTGGCAAGGACTACGTTGTAGAGGGCAGCAAGGACTGCAAGGAAGGAGGGAGGACAGTGTTTGAGATGGTGGTAGGTAATGCACTCATAGCCGGGAGTGGTGTTGTGTATAGTGCAGAATGTGAGGCTGATGACCTGTGTAGTGATGGAAGTGTTAAGTCCTGATGTTGGTGTGTTGCCCCAGTACTGGAACCTAGGAGCAAGGGGAGAAGTAGAAGTATGTTCGATGACATCAAGGAAGAGGGAATAATCAAATAGTGGATCCTCTGGAATGAAAAGAACATCAGATAGGTGAGAGGCAAAGTGGTTGGCCTTACTGAGATTGTCAGGAAAGGGATGGTCATCAAGGAGGAGAGGGTACTGCAGCGTAGGGCGGTTCCCAGTAAGGCAGTGGAAAGCAGACCAATACTTAGAAGAGTTTATCGGGAATGTGGTGTTGAGTTGTGTGCATGTCTGTGACCAGGCATGGCGTTTCTTCACAGTAAGCATGTTTCGGATGTGTTATTGTAATTACCAGTGGCAGGTGAGTGTGGCCCAGTCGCGAGTGCAGAGGAAGGATTGGTAGAGGCAATGGGATTCACGAAGAAGAAGGACAGCCTGTGGAGGTTGGGCTGGGTGGTGAGGGTGGATGGCTTTGGTAGGGATATGGGTGGCAATGGCGTAAGATAAGGTCTGGTGGAAGAAGTAGCAGTTCAGGAGATGTCATTGGGAGATTGTAGGGTAGGGTCATGGCGTTCTATCTGGGTATGTATGGAGTCCCGGTAGGCATCCCAGTTCGTGCAGGAGTAGTTGTGGACAAGTTTAGCAGGAATGTGAGGACAAGGATTGGGACAGGAATGGCAACCATCAGAGGTAGTGAGGAGGATGGGGGCATGGTCACTACCAATTAGAACATCCAGGGTGATGCGCCCAAGGAGGTTTGGAGAGGCTAGGATCACAGTGGGAATGGTGTTGGGTTCAGGTCAGGTGTGTTGGGGGATGGGAACCAGGTATCCCTGGAAGGTGGTGATAAACCAATGCCTCCGCTGCAGCACAGCTGTGGACATTGAGGTCTGTGGCAATCATATATGTGGAGAAGGTGTGGTCAATGTTGGCCAGGAAGTCATACAGGATGGGAATATGAGGGAAAATGTAGATGGTGGCACATGTGACAGTAAGTGTGGGGAAAAAGAGGTTGAGAGTGAGATGATCAACAGGATTGCTGAGGAGAGATTGGGGCCAAACATGGAGGTGGCCAACAGCAACCCCGCCATGGAGTGGGGGGTATGGTTTATCGTTGCAGTGGAGGGTGTAAGGAGCTGAGGAGGCAGAAATACAGTGTTGAAGAAATGTTTCATTTAGGATGAAGGCATCCACGTGGTGTTGATGGAGGGTGTGAAGGAAGAGGAGTGTGGAGGTGGGCAGGGAGTGGATATTATGGTAAAGAATGCTGTAATATTGTCGCACCATGGTAGAAGAGATTGAGACGAGGGTGGTGAGGGTAGTGCAGTTGAAGTGGGCCTAGCTGTGGGAGTAGGTGGCATAGGTGGTGAGGTGGAAGATGGAATGGGCAGCAAGGGCGATTTGGGAAAGGGTGTGGGGGCATTAGAAAGTGTAGATGTTTTGGAGGACTATGGTGACAAAGTGGATGGTGTCCTCTACAGTAAGGGGAAGGTGGAGCGAGTTGTTGGGATGGATGCGGTCATCGATGGGGTGAACAGGGATGGTGAGCTCAGGGGTGATGGGAAGAGGTTCCACTTTACATTTAGAGGAGTAGGTAGGATGAACTGCATCCTGTTACAGGTATTACAGGAGGGGTGAGAGGCGAGGTTGGGGCAGTTGCTCACGAAGCGGGAAGCTTTGCAGTAGGGACAGGTAGGGGGCTCTTGGAGGTGGCAGTGACATGGTTGTTGTACTTCAGGTAGCACTGGCAGTGGTAGGGGGATGGGAGAGGTCCACTTTATGATGTCTATTGTAGATTAGGGAGCCCTCTGTGAGGAGGGAGTCGATGGGGGAGGAGGATTTGGTGAATAGGCGCTTTAGGTAAGTCAGCCCAGCATCATTTAAGAGCTGAGGGGGTGAATGGATTTCAATATCAGGATGGGAATTTAGTTCCACCAACACCTCAGCCTCCATGACCAAGGGGCTAAGCTTCATGATCACAGCAATGAAGGTCAGCAGGTCGGGGAGGTTGAGGTTGTCAGGGAGAGTATGGGGTGTGGTAGGAGGTAGGCATAGCTTTTGGCCCAAATGGGATACGTGGGATGTTGGAGAGGAGATCAGTGTGGAAGCAAGCATTTGGGGATTTAATGAAGACTGAGTCCTTTTGGGGAATGAGAAGGGAGATGGGGGCATTTATAAATGGCAAGGGTGAGGGTGTGACCGTTGAGGAATTGAGGATCAGGATTGGAGAGTACAAAAGGTGTGGCTAGAAAGGCTTGTAGGGTGGGGGGCTAGGGTTGCGTCTGTGGGGAAGGGTGGGTCATAGGGTTTCTTGGACAGAGCAGGGTGGGGAGGGGGCTGGAGGATGGGTTGCAGGGGGAGGTTGTGGGGACAGGTCCTCCCTGAGGGGTGGGGGATGGAGGGGGTAGGGGCATGGCTGTCACAGAGATTGTGGTGTTGTGGGCAGGAATCTGTGCTGGCTGGGAGCCTGTTGTGAGAGATGCAGTAAGAGGTGGGAAGTTGGAAGATAGCGATGGGGCGATGGCTAAGGGTGAGGGAGAGTTGGGAGAAGTGACAGCCGAAAATGACGCAGGAGTGGGGGGTGGAAAGGGAGGGAAGGGAGGATGTGGATGGGTGCAGTGGATGAGCTTGATGTGATGATGGTTGGAGCAGCTGAGGAGAGGTGAAAATGATGGAGGTGTTGAGGTGGGACATGGTGGTGGTGTGCAAGTTGGGGGTGATGACAGTGACAGTGGTGACAGCGATGGCAGGAAGGACGAGAAATGGTGGAGGCAGCGAGGACAGTGGAGGCAGCAGGGAAGGTGGCGGTGGCGACGGCAGTGGCTGCGTCGGCGTTGGCGTCGGCGTCGGTAGTGGCGGTGGTGGAGGTGGCAGCAGCGGTGGATGCGGTAGCAGTGTTTATGAGGGAGCCTTAAGCTTGAGGGGGCAGCAGTCCCTCTGGCAGGCGGTGAAGGCGGTCTGGCGAATCCCTCTGGGCAGCAGCTGGATGACGACGTCAAAAGGAGGTGGCCATGGATCCTTGGCCAGTGGCAGAGGTGGCGGCGGCGGTGGCGCAGGTGGCAGCGGCGAGCCCCTGGACTGCGGCGGTGAGCTCCAGGTGGCAGCTAACAGGCAGGCAGGCAGACGGACTTATGACAACAGCGTGGCGACCGACAGACGGACGGAGGGCGGACGGCAGCGAGCACCAGGCGGCGGATAGACGCCAGTAGCCAGCAGACAAGCAGGCAGACGAAGCAGTCAGGCAGACAGACAGACAGACAGCAACAGGCGTTTGAAAACCATAGATTATACCACAAGGGTAGCCCAGGCAGAATAATCCGTAGACTTTGAAGGATGCTGCATTGCAAGTTTTATTTTACGCGACTCCACATTGGGCGACTAGAGTGACGGTGATGATGAGATCATGATAAGGACAACACAGCACCCAGTCCACGAGTGGAGAAAATCTCAAGCAGGCCGGAAATCGAGCGTGGGCCCCCTTTACAGTTATCAAAATTGAAGGGCTCGGAGAGATATAGTCATAAGCCACAACTTTCACGAAATTGAGTTTTTCATGTTGCGGAATTCTTAACAATGTCTTCTTCACAATGTGTTGAAAAAGTTCCGTGTTACTGCAACAGACGGCAGGCTATGACGGAGTGCAGTTCTATACTGTGCTATCTGGTGGTAGTTTCAGAAGATAAGTAGTCACATGCCACGGCAAAATGGCAGGTGCATCAGGAACGTCTGCAGCGTCTTCGGGTCTTCAACGCTTATTTGACACAGACAGTAGTGGAAGTGAAGAGCTTTACCACTGGGATCCTGACAATGATGAATCTTGGCATCCATCGAACAGTAGTTCCAGCTCATATGGTGTTTCGGTAACTATATAAAACGGTTTATTTCTGGTGATTAATTTCCTGTGGCTTGTGACTTTGTTTCTCTCAACATCGCCAACGCATTTGACAGCCATTCTGTGTGTTAATGATGAAACTTGATGGGCACATTTATATTACTGCTTAATGGTGCAATAATGTAGTTTCAAAGGCAAAAGATGTGTAAAACATATTTTCTCATTTATGTGATTTTAGCGAAATTTAATGTTTTGTGTGGCTTATGACTATATCTCACGCAAATTCTTAGACTATTTTGCTCTTCATATTATAGCTTGAAATAAGTAGAATAAATGAAGAATCACCCGAAAAACCAAAGCCTTCACGGAAAGGAAAGCGAAATATTGATCAGTGGAAGAAAAACAAAGTAAAACGTGGACGAAATGCTAGTCAGCAGTATAAGTCTTTAAACACCAACAAGACTGTTCAGGTTGCTACTGCAGGAAGTCCCTGTACTTGTTTAAGTAAATGCTTCACAAAACTGCTTGGAGAGGAAGGAAACATTTTTCATTCATTTTGGGACATAGGAAACTTTAATTCCCAGAATACTTACCTGAAAATGGAACCGAAAAAGAGGAGGTTTGTTCACTATTTAAGTACAAATGGTTTAATATTTTGTATATTTATTTCATTTTGTTATATTTGTCATAATTTCTTTCAAAGCTATCCAAAAAAAGACTCCCAAGAAAATATCATCCAGAGATGTTACATTTTCTTATAATGTGAGAGTATGCAGAATAGAAGTCTTGATCTGCAAGGAAGCTTTCCTAAGAGTTCATAGCTTACAGATACATACATGTAGAGTGAGGAATTTGCAACATCAAATGAAGCAGGGATTTGCAGTGCCAAAAGAAGATGGAAGAGGTTTGTATGTTACTCTGTGCTATAAGTTTGAAATGTCCTCAAACTGAGTACTATACAAATATTTCTATTAGGAAGAGGATATAAGCTCATCTTTTTCTTCTTTCAGGAAAACTTGGAAAATACTCACATAAATTTCAAGACGAAGCTGTACAAAGTGTGAGAGAATTTCTCAACGCCATACCGAAATATAAGTCATTATAGAAGGCAACAGAACCTCAATAAAGTGTTTTTGGATTGTGATCTCACAATTGCTTCCTTATTTCGAAATAAATACTCAGAATACTGCAAGGAAAAGCAGGTTCCTGCAGTATCTGAAAGTAAATTCAGAGAAATTTTCGTATCTGAATTTAACATAGGCTTCAAACTACCAAAAAGTGACACCTGTTCACAATGTGATGGATTTCTAATTGCAATAAATAACCCCGAATTATGTGCAGAAGAAGTCACAGAAAAGAAACAACAATATGAACTGCATCTCAAAAAGGCTGACAGAGGACAAAATATGATTGCGTCTTTGACTGCTCTGGCTAAAGAACATTCGAAAGAGCATCATGTGATAGCAATGGACATGCAGCAAACGTTCCCCACACCTAAACTAACAGTTGGTCCAGCACATTACAAGAGGAAAATATGGACATACAATTATGGTATCCACGACTGTGGATCAAATAAGGGTTATATGTTTCGGTGGAGCGAGAAAGATGGAGGACGGCGTTCAGATGAGGTTGGGAGCTGCTTATTGAAGTACTTGGAGATAACTAATCCTCAGACAAAACATCTCCACATAATCACAGACAACTGCAAGGGTCAAGCAAAGAATTGGACTATTATTGCTTTGGAAAGGTCCCTTGTCGCTACCAATAGATTTGATTCTGTCCAGCATTACTTCCCTGTGGTAGGTCACACCATGCTACCTTGCGATCGTGATTTTGGTCGCATTGACCGGTATGCAAGAAACAACGTCCAATAGTGTACACTCCAGATGAATGGGCAGAAGTAATAAAATCTGCGAGTCCAAAACATTTAATTGTAACCAAAATGGAAAGAGAAGACTTCAGAAGTTTGGAAAGCCTGAAGACATTGATCTCACAACATACAGAATCCACATCTGGAGATCCCCACCATTTCAGTGGAGTTACTCAATTTAAGTTTGAGTCTGAAGATCCCTTCAAGCTAAATGTAAAGCACTCTTATTCAGACAGGAGCTTTCATGTCAGTGGATATTCGTGTCAAAAAGAAAGGAAGGCTAGTTGAACCAAATCCATATCAGCTGCCAATGAAGTACAGAAAGCCACTACGAATTAACCACAAAAAATTTATGACGTACTGTCTCTTATACCATACATACCTCCAGCAAATCAAGATTTCTTTCGGTCATGTACTGGAGATAACGTGTACAACGTTGATGTAGAGGAACTTCCTTGATGTAACTGTATCAATGAAAAAGTAATTTATACATTTCAGATACCTGATATGTATATATTAATGTGTAAAAATTATATATTCTGCTTGCTGTGTAAGAGTAGTTAAAATAAATCCTTACAAATTCATACTTTATGTTTTAAACAATTTTTTGGGAGATATAGTCATAAGCCACCGATGACTACATCTTAATTAGAATCATTCTAAAATTAATACACTCCTGGAAATTGAAATAAGAACACCGTGAATTCATTGTCCCAGGAAGGGGAAACTTTATTGACACATTCTTGGGGTCAGATACATCACATGATCACACTGACAGAACCACAGGCACGTAGACACAGGCAACAGAGCATGCACAATGTCGGCACTAGTACAGTGTATATCCACCTTTCGCAGCAATGCAGGCTGCTATTCTCCCATGGAGATGATCGTAGAGATGCTGGATGTAGTCCTGTGGAACGGCTTGCCATGCCATTTCCACCTGGCGCCTCAGTTGGACCA
Organism: Schistocerca cancellata; assembly: GCF_023864275.1. Lineage (NCBI taxonomy): Eukaryota > Metazoa > Arthropoda > Insecta > Orthoptera > Acrididae > Schistocerca > Schistocerca cancellata. Next base: position 336,045,038 of record NC_064631.1, read on the forward strand.
GCGTTCGTGCTGGACGTGCAGACCGCGTGAGACGACGATTCATCCAGTCCCAAACATGCTCAATGGGGGACAGATCCGGAGATCTTGCTGGCCAGGGTAGTTGACTTACACCTTCTAGAGCACGTTGTGTGGCACGGGATACATGCGGACGTGCATTGTCCTGTTGGAACAGCAAGTTCCCTTGCCGGTCTAGGAATGGTAGAACGATGGGTTCGATGACGGTTTGGATGTACCGTGCACTATTCAGTGTCCCCTCGACGATCACCAGTGGTGTACGGCCAGTGTAGGAGATCGCTCCCCACACCATGATGCCGGGTGTTGGCCCTGTGTGCCTCGGTCGTATGCAGTCCTGATTGTGGCGCTCACCTGCACGGCGCCAAACACGCATACGACCATCATTGGCACCAAGGCAGAAGCGACTCTCATCGCTGAAGACGACACGTCTCCATTCGTCCCTCCATTCACGCCTGTCGCGACACCACTGGAGGCGGGCTGCACGATGTTGGGGCGTGAACGGAAGACGGCCTAACGGTGTGCGGGACCGTAGCCCAGCTTCATGGAGACGGTTGCGAATGGTCCTCGCCGATACCCCAGGAGCAACAGTGTCCCTAATTTGCTGGGAAGTGGCGGTGCGGTCCCCTACGGCACTGCGTAGGATCCTACGGTCTTGGCGTGCATCCGTGCGTCGCTGCGGTCCGGTCCCAGGTCGACGGGCACGTGTACCTTCCGCCGACCACTGGCGACAACATCGATGTACTGTGGAGACCTCACGCCCCACGTGTTGAGCAATTCGGCGGTACGTCCACCCGGCCTCCCGCATGCCCACTATACGCCCTCGCTCAAAGTCCGTCAACTGCACATACGGTTCACGTCCACGCTGTCGCGGCATGCTACCAGTGTTAAAGACTACGATGGAGCTCGGTATGCCACGGCAAACTGGCTGACACTGACGGCGGCGGTGCACAAATGCTGCGCAGCTAGCGCCATTCGACGGCCAACACCGCGGTTCCTGGTGTGTCCGCTGTGCCGTGCGTGTGATCATTGTTTGTACAGCCCTCTCGCAGTGTCCGGAGCAAGTATGGTAGGTCTGACACACCGGTGTCAATGTGTTCTTTTTTCCATTTCCAGGAGTGTATTTTATAGCATGCAGTGAGTTGACTATTTAACAACATGCTTCGGAAGTATTAAGCAAGTGTTTGCAGTAGAAATAAGGTTTCTATTTTGTATTAAACATTTTCAGACCTCCGTGGAACTTTAAACTCGCTATATCTCAAAACTAGTTCGATGTGGCTTATGACTATATCTCTCCGACCCCTTCACACATTACCGCTCAGCTAAGCAGGCAGATGTACATGCTGGAGTCATTTTGTTGTGTGTGTGTGTGTGTGTTGGGGTTTATGGGCGCTCAACATCGAGGTCATCAGCGCCCTGACACACATTAAAAGGAACGAATGTGGAGAGACCTAATAAAACTGAAAAACACATTCAAAGAAAGCAGGAAAAGAGAGAAATTACTACATAAGAAAGTAAAAGCTAAGGGAAGGGAAAACATAGCAACAAGAATGACACAGGAAAGTGTCATTGGCTGGCCACTTACATAAAAGATGGGCGAGCTTGTCACACAGTGAGCAAATTAATATCCTCTTCCTAAAATCTTTGTAAAAACATTTGACAAGGCACAGAACTTTAAAACTTTAACCACATTCGTCCGAGTGTTGCCTAAAAGAGTTGGCAGGTCCGCCGGCAAATCAGCCGAGGCCCGCTGGTCAGAAAATAAAACACAATCCAGTAAAATGTGGCTCACAGTGACCTGGACGCCGCAAGCACCACACAATGGAGGGTCTTCTCGCCGGAGCAGGAAGCCATGCGTCAAAGGGCTGTGGCCTATTCGAAGCCGAGTGAGGAGAACCTCGTCCCGTCGACGGGGCTGAAAGGAAGTACACCACACACGCGTTGTGGGCTTGACTAGACGGAGCTTATTGTCAGTCACTTCCAGCCACTCATCCTCCCACCGACACATGACTCGGGAGCTCAACAGCGAGGTGAGTGCGTGCAACGGGATAGCACACTGAGATACGTGTGGATCAAGACACGCCTCCTTGGCTGCGAGATCTGCCCTTTCATTCCCAGCAATGCCGACATGCCCCGGAACCCAGCAGAAAGCTACAACCTTCCCCAGTCGCTGTAGCCGGAGGAGAGCATCCTGGATGGTCTGGACTGCTTTATCCGCCGGATACAAATGGTGCAATGATTGAAGGGCACTGAGTGAATCGGAACAGACAAGAAATTTAAGCGAGGAAGAAAGTCTCATCGGCTCCAGTGCCCGCAAGATCGCAGACAATTCTGCATCAGTCATTTTGTTAACAGGACTACTATTCGAAAAGAACTGCCATACAGTACCCACAATAGTTTATGTCCCAAGCTCGACAGATGTCGCTATGTAGTTGTGCAGATATTCTTCAATCATATAACTGTGTGATGTGGAATAGAACAACAAATACAGTCAGTAAGGACTGTAGTAGGTTCACCAGGTGTATGAGTCATTACAGTAATAAAATACAATAAAATAAAACACGACCAAACTTAGATTGTTAGAAAGGAAATAGTCAAGTGTCAATAATGCTGATATGCTCTTGTGGCGAATTATAGACAAAAATATAATGACATACATAAGGACAAGCTTATGAAGGTCAGTGAATAATATGAAAATGATAAAACAAATTTGTAGGGTTACGAGGAAGGACAGGATTAGAAACGAATTCGTTAGAGGAGTTTTGAAAGTGGAATCCATGGGGAAAAAGATACAAGAGATCAGACTAAGGTGGTACAGACACTTACAGAGAAAAGGGGAAGAGTATATCGGAAACAGAGTTGAAGATATAAAGACTGAAGGAGCGAGAAGGAGAGGAACACCGAAGATGAGGTGGAAGGATAAGATATCAAGGACCTAAGGGAGAAAGGATGGAAGAAGGAAGAGGCAATGGATAGAGTACTATGGAGGAGAAGGATCCAGAAGAGCAACGCCGACCCTACGTGGCATGGGACAAGACGACGATAAAGAAGAAGAAGAAAACCCAGTGCATCCATCACCACCTCCACCGACACCACCTCCTCCACAACACCCAATGTCGCTTTTGACCTTCCTTCTCTGCTGATGACCAACTCCTACCTCACTCATCTCCTCTACCTCCAGCATAACTCCCATCACTCTGCCATTTTTGTCTCCCTTGACCTCAAAAAGGCCTACAACTGTGCATGACATCGCAGTCTCTTGCTTAAACTACAGACCTATGCCCTTCCTATTCACTATGTCTGTCTGATTGCCTCTTTCCTCTCCCGCCGCCCCTCCCATGTTACCATCCATAACGCCGATCCCTGAACTTTACACCTCTCCAAAGGTGTATGCCAGAGCACTGTCCTTTCCCCTCTCCTCCAACCCCTGTACATGGCAGATACGCCCCAACCTCCCCCTCCAGTCCACCTCCTGCAGTATGCTGATGAACACTGCCTTCCTTGCCCTCACACCTACCTTTCAATGGTCCCAACGCCTTCTCCAGAATCTCCTTTACCGTTTTGCTGCATGGTGTAACCAGTGGCTCCTTAAAATCAATCCTTCCAAGACCCAGGCAACCATCATAGGTTGTACCACTCGCTCCTTTTGGCTCCTTCATTTTCCCCTTGCCATCTGCGCTCGTCCTGTCCACCTCTCCCCCACCCTCACCCACCTTGGACTCACCATTGATCGTCACCTCACCTGGATCCCTCATCTCTGCTCTATCCAATCCAAGGTCCATAACTGCCTCTGTCTCCTTAAACTCCTCTCTGGCTGGACATGTGGGTTGAACCCTTTTACTATCCTCCACACCTACAAATCCTTAATCCGTCCCATCCTCTGTTATGCCAGTCCTCCCTGGAAATCCAACTCCCCCCCCCCTCCCAAAAAAAATTCTCAGATCCTTAAGCACCGTGCACTTCGCCTTGCCTTCTGTGTGTGCTTTTTGTCCCACATGAGGATCCTCTATGACGTGATTCTTTTTTTCCCCCCATCTGCTCTTTTCCTCAAACATATCCACGTCCTCTACACCTCCCACTGACTTGATCCCCCTCATGTGCTGGTTGCTTCTCTCCTCTCTAACCCCAAGCATCTGCCCTGTCTGCACTGTTGTTCCCCCCCCCCCCCTACCCACCGCCTCTACACTCTTCATCTCCTCTTCCAAGGTAGCTTCCATCAAGTCCCCCTTCTCTCCCTCCATGAGTCCCTCGTATCAGCTCTGATTATCACCCCCCCCTCCCTCCCTCTCTCCTGTTCCTGGGGTCCCCTCCCCCTTCCATCCTGTTTTCCCTCCCTACCCTCTCTCTGACTCCCTTCTGTCCTCTGAGTCCTTTTGCTTTCCCCTTCACTGCCTTCCCTACCCCTTCTCGTGTCCACCCTGCCCTCTTTTTCTATGTCCTCTCCCTCCATTGGCTTCCCTCCTTTTTTTCTATTTCTCGCCCCCCCCCCTTTTTCCCCTCATCGGTCTGGGTCTTCCCCCTGCCTACATCTGCCGCCGTGTCGCCTCTATACTGCTGTTGAAAGTGTTGTGTGTCCCCTGTCAGTGTTGCAAACAGCCACCATGGTAGAGAGATAGTATGATTGTGGTTCGATGAACCCTCTGTCAAGCACTTAAGTGTGAATTGCAGAATAATCATGTCGATGTAGATGCCTTGATGAAGTCAAGGACTACTATCTGCCCCTAGTCTATCTATTGGCGTGGCACACCAGTCAGATAACCAGTCCATCGTGATGCCACTCAATGCTCGCTCGCAGGTGCTAACTAATACTCTGTGTTCACACCATACATTAAGTGTCGCGGCCAAGACAGTTAACAAACGCTTAATCGCAAGTGACTCAATATAGAGTATCACTCCAATTCGCTATCGACAGAGGTGCTGTCTCAGTGCAGTACTGAGTAGAGACTTTTTCCTCACTCTCTGCATACACGCTCCCACTACGTGTTCCCACTTCAAGAGGGTCATCAGAAGGACTTCCCTGCATGCAAAAAGTGAAAAGGCATATCATCTGCTGTCTTTCCTTCACTCCTCCAGCTCATTGCGTCAGAAATAGTCCACCAATCATCGTTACTCTTACAAACGGGAGAATGGCTAAGCCGACCAGTCCGGAAATATATAGCATCTGCGTTAGGCGTTTACTGTCCACTTGTGAGAACTCTAAAACTGCGCGCTAGGTTCGTCAAAAAATGCATATGCTGGGGCTCTTCCAAACAGTACAGTGGGTTTTGCTTTTAGGGTGAACATGAAGACCATTATCCTTTTCCCCTGTGGGTGATCAGCTGGCCAGCTCAGGTGCATGCTAACTCACCTTCACATGGACTTTGCAGTGGGGTGGTTGTCTCCGCCGAACAAAAACTCCTGTGCCCATCGTGTCTTGAATGTTTGTGTAAGCCATCCTCTCTCGGTGCGCACTTGCGATTTATTTATTAGATTTGCATATCGATTAAATGTAAATATGTAAAACAGACTCTACCCTATCGCATGTGGGCTCGAATGAAACTTTGTGGTACGTAGAATACGATGGTGAGGTGGGAATATGTAAGAAATGAAGGTCAGGAGACCGTGCCACCTTACAAAGTCTACTACCTGCTGTCTTTATCCATTTGAATTTTTTTAAAATTCCATATCGCACAATTGCGTGACTGAAGAATATCTGCCGGCCGCTATGGCCGAGCGGTTCTAGACGCTTCAGTCCGGAACCATGCTACTGCTACGGTCGCAGGTTCGAATCCAGCCTAGGGCATGGATGTGTGTCATGTCCATAGGTTAGTTAGGTTGAAGTAGTTCTAAGTCTAGGAGACTGATGACCTCAAATGTTAAGTCCCATAGTGCTCAGAGCCATTTTAACCATTTTTTGAAGAATATCTGTACGCCTATAGCAGCGATATCTGGCGAGCTTGCGACACAAACATTCTGTGGCTACTACACAGCGGTTTGTTTCGAGTAGTAGCGCTGTTAACAAAATTACTTCAGAATATACGATGTTTCATTTCTGTATGACGATGTTTGGCTGCTTTTGTGCTTATCTTTCGATGATGCCGCTATGGCTCCATTATATGCACACACATCAAAAAAAGTTTTGCATCTCCCCCAGTTCCCAGATGTTGACTGTGGATATTGTATCACAGACACAGTCCCTTTGACTCTTCAGAGATGTCACTAAACCGGCCCAAAGATGTAAATAACCATCCATGAGCAGCGCCTATTAGACGGAGAGGGTCCAACAGCCGATCAGTTCCAGCCATTCCACCAGAAAGGAAATACACGGCTCGTGTTGTCGGTAGTTCAAACCAAGCCTAGACGGTCAGCACCATGGTTCGATCGCGTCCGCATTGTTACGTTGTGCCAGGAAGGGCTCTCAACAAAGGAAGTGTCCAGGCGTCACGGAATGAACCAAAGTGATGTTGTTCGGACATGGAGGAAATACACAGAGACGGGAACTATCGATAAAATGCCTCGCTCAGGCCGCCCAAGGGCTACTACTGCAGTGCATGACCACTACCTAAGGATTATGGCTCGAAGGAACCTTGACAGAAACGCCATCATATTGAATAATGCTTTTCGTGCAGCCATGTCGTGTTAAGACTCAAAACTGTGCGCAATGCGTCGCATGATGCACAACTTCACTCCCGACGTCCATGACGAGATCCATCTTTGCAAACCGACACCATGCAGCGCGGTACAGATGGGCTCAACAACATGCCGAATGGACCGCTCAGGATTGGCATCACGTTCTCTTCACTAGTGAGTGTCGCATATGCCTTTCACCAGACTATCGTGGAAGACATGTTTGGAGGCAACCAAGTCAGGCTGAACGCTTTAGACACACTGTCCAGCGATTGCAGCATGGTGGAGGTTGCCTGCTGTTTTGGGGTGGCATTATGTGGGGCTGACACACGCCGCTGGTGGTTATGGAAGGCGCAATAATGGCTGCACGATACGTGAATGTAATCCTCCGAAAGATAGTGCAACCATTTCAGCCGCATATTGGTGAGGCATTCGTCTTCGTGGACGACAATTCGCGTCTCCATCATGCACATCTTGTGAATGACTTCCGTCAGAATAGTGACATCGCTCGACTAGACTGGCCAGCATGTTTTCCAGACATGAACCCCATCGAACATGCCGGGAATAGATTGAAAAGGGATGTTTATAGGCGACATGATCAACCATCCACTCTGAGGGATCTACACCGAATCGCCATTGAGGAGTGGGAGAACCTGGACCAACAGTGCCTTGATGAACTTGTGGGTAGTAAGCGACGACGGATACAGGTATGCGTCAATGCAAGAGGACGTGCTACTGGGTATTAGAGGTCCGGTGTTGACAGCAATCTGGACCACCATCTCTGAAGGTCCCGCCGTAAGGTGGTACAACATGTAATGTTTGGTTTTCATGAGCAATAAAAAGGGCAGAAATGATGTTTATGTTGATCTCTATTCCAATTTTCTGTATAGGTTCCGGAACTCTCGGAACAGAGGTTATGCAAAACTTTTTTCGATGTGTGTACTAGGAAATGCTTTTAAAGTAGCTGTACCTCATCATATTTAAAGTGTATAATTTTAACATGTATGTTAGTAATACTTTTCATTATAGCCCATTCCGTCGTTTTACGCCAGAGGCAATCCACTAATTGTATTTGTGCAGATCTGAAAATGCACCTTGCTGACAGACGGGTAGTCTGAGGACTTTTTGTGATCAATGACGGAAATGAAGAAATTTATTCTACACTTTCTGAATCACAGTCCGATTCGCGAGTGTTACTTGGCTTGTGAGACTAAAGATACGCCTGCCACTTGACAGCTAGCAGAAAGTAGTTCAAATCAATGACGTTAATTTTGAAGAATTTTTGTGCGCAGTAGACGCTGTTGACATTCTAACGGAAAACGCCAAAGCCAGAGGTGCCATCATCAACATGTACAGTAGTCGTAGCATGTTAAGTTATTCTAATAATGATACTTGTAACTACCAGCAGCAACTGAATAAGAATGCTGATCAACAAGGAGATTATGATGGTATGTTTAATAATGTGAGTGGACAAATAAATGGCCACAGGGGTAACAATGGGAACAAATACCGAATCGAAAGGAAAAATAGATATTAAAATCCCGGCTACCAACAAAATGCAGGGCCCTAACACTGGTAGACGAATCAAAACTAGCTGAATGGTAATGAAGAAAGTAATCATTGGAGATTCCACTTTATAATTATTATTGATGTAATTAATGAGCAGCCGACAACAAAGAGCCAAGGAAAGTTAAACTGAATGTGACCAACTTTAGCCCCGACGGAGCGAGGTGGCGCAGTGGTTAGCACACTGGAATCGCATGCGGGAGGACTACGGTTCAAACCTGCGTCCAATCATCCTGATTTAGGTTTTCCGTGATTTCCCTAAATCGCTTCAGGCAAATCCCGGGATGATTCCTGTGAAAGGGCACGAGCGGCTTCCTTCCGCATCCTTGCTTAATCTGATGGGACTGATGACCGCGTTGTTTGGTCCTCTCCCCCACATCAACCAACCAACCTTTTGCACCGAAAGGCTGGCCATAAAGAGTAAATGGGGCTATCACAGTGATATCAAAATGATGCATATGCCTAGCCGTACCTAGTCTTGTTATAGACTTGATTACTGTATGTGATACACTGAAAGAGATGAATGCCGTAATAGACTTTTCCTGTGGTAAACACATGTTACCGATAGAGGGAGCTCCTATAACAATTAACTTAGTTCAATAAGACAAATTACATGGACACTACTGTAAAAGAATCATGATTAAAATGATGACTTGTGCCACAGGTTAAATAAAGTACTATCCACCTTCTAATGTTTCTGCTTTGAGTGTATCTGAGCAAAGAACAGCTGAATCCATTGCCATGATGCCAGAACAACATGAGGAATTACAGCAATTACTAAAGGACTTTATTTGATGAGGAGCCGGGTATAATAAAATGACTGCACGAAACGTACTGTCACATGAATCACTGCATTCCCTGGGCACTAAAGTCTACCGCTGACTGTGAAATTAAGTCTATGCTTAGCTGGGTCATGATAAAACCATTAAATAGTTAAAACTGCAGGCTATTGCTGGATGGAAGTGCATTCTTAGTTCTCGACACAAAGGAAATAAGCAAAATCATCCTTTCTGTGAGAACGCGAGAGTAATATTTCATTATATGATGTTCCATTGCGGGACAATATTATTTCAGTATCTGATTTCATTTTGAAAAGAACAATTTTTAAGTCAAAATTTCACTTTTTTCGAAAATTAGTTACCGTGAATGGTTGCGAGTTTGTTAAAATGTTGCACAACAGTTTTATTAATATCGTAAAATTAAAACCATCCTTATAGAAGCAAGCCTGCACTGTCATCCTAGGCCTGTGAAACAACTTTGTACTCGTCGAATTAGTGTCAAGTGAGACAGAGATTCCCTATTTTACACTTTTTGCCGACAACGTTGATATGTATTCGTTTGGACGTATCCCAGATATCGGAACAAAGCAAGCCTGCACTGTCATCCCAGGCCTGTGAAACAACTTTGTAGCCGGCCGGAGTGGCCGTGCGGTTCTAGGCGCTACAGCCTGGAACCGAGCGACCGCTACGGACGCAGGTTCGAATCCTGCCTCGGGCATGGATGTGTGTGATGTCCTTAGGTTAGTTAGGTTTAATTAGTTCTAAGTTCTAGGCGACCGATGACCTCAGAAGTTAAGTCGCATAGTGCTCAGAGCCATTTGAACAACTTCGTAATCGTCGAATTTGTGTCAAGTGAGACCGAGATTCCCTGTTTTACACTTTTGCCGTCAACTTTGATATGTATTCGTTTGGACGTATTCTAGATATCGGTACACTGTATTGTCATTTTAACCACGCAAGCAATGATGCATGTTCCCTGAGGGAAGACTGTTAGGTGTTTTGGATTCCTTGGGTTCCAGTGCTGGGTTAAACCGGACGAATTTTTTAGAATGATAATTCTAATTTGGAACAGAGAGATAATGGGGTCATGTGATGCGACCATCACATATCACTGACCGATAGTTCATTACGTTTTCGCTCATTCTTGGCCATTTTTGATCAGAGTACATGGCCTGCTAACTCCAGAAGTACCATTCAGATTCTCTTGCTAGGAAACGAGCAGTCCAGGTATCTGTCTTGTGGTCTAGCTTCACGACGGCAGGTTAGTCACAGAGGCTCTGGAGAAATGAAGTGGGTCTCCGCGGCACCGTAATTTGCGGAACATGCAATAAACACCTGCCACTCGCTTTGGCGGAGAATGCGGTTATCTTCTTTGAAGTCAGCTGCCTATGCTACCGCAAGTGAATAGATTATATACTGTGCATGACGAATTCACCTCCCTGTATGCAGATATGCTGATCATATGGTGGGGGGGGGAGGGGAGGGTACAGAGCTCTTCGGGCCCAGCCATTTTTCCTGCCATCGTATCGGACGTTTTTATCCGATGCTTATTGGCGTGTACTGGTGCACGTTTTGTGAGTTTTGAGTAAGTGACGCATTTCGAATTAGTGCAGTTCTGTACCTGAATAACTTACAATTTGTGGACTTTGCTACGCAACATGAGTTGCCTGATTAATTGTATTGTTTCATGGGTCTTGGACTCATTTACGTTGTATTTATTTGTATGTAAAGATTAGGAAAGCTTGTAGCGCTTCCCAACCAGTCTCTCTCATATATGAGGTACCTCCCTATAATGTTAACCGGACTTTCATGATTAAACTGAGCAACTAGAGAGCTTTGGTTTTTAATATTTTAGAGGACTGTGTGGTCGTGGCGTTGGGGCAGTTTTGCAGTCAACTTTACGACACTTAACGTTCATTTAGTTGTTAAGTTATATTTTGTTTTAAATGTCGAGATTCTGAGTAAATAAATTAATTGTTAAACAAAGACTTAATTTTGAATCTCAGTACCAAACTACCGTCCTAAAACTGATATTGGTTAGGCGGCCCTTTAAGAGCAAATATAACCCTTGCATTCCTAATTTGTTTTCCTCGCTATGACGGTGTTCTGTAGCAAACCAGGTGTCAAACCTTTTGTATAACATTGAATGTGAATGTATTTTGATCTGTGATTGTCGTTTATAATTTACAAGCATTGCAATGAGTTCATCTTATATGTGCTAAAGACAGGTGATAGAAAGACCAGCAAAGTTAGGCACAGAGTTATGGTTAGAATATTTTTGAAATTAATAAGCAGTACAGGCCTTCGTAACTCATCAACTGGTGCCTTGGAATATCAATAACAATCTTTATAGGGGACTGATGGCCTCACATGTTAAGTCCTATAAGTGCTTAGAGCCATTTGAAACAATCTTTATCTTAGTCAGGATAAGTAATGATGCTGAACTATAACAGAGAGAGAAAAATGGTCAAAATGAGCAATTAAATCCTTGAGACACCAGTTTAGACCACTACTCATACTTGGTGAAAGAGAAACAACTGAATTGACATTTATGCTCGGTTACACAACCCAAGGTTTAACATGGCGTGTATACTTTTGAAAACAAGGAGTTACAGCAGAATATGAATAAAACGTAATTGGGTTCAAGTGCCGCTAAATTATGTCGTGCTTTGGTATTTTCTGAATTATCTAAATGATTTAAGAGAAAAATTGTTATGGAAGGACCCCAGCTGAGGTTATAAGCTAAAAAGGCTAAACACGGTACTCAGCGCTTAGCAACCGACCCTGATTAAAATAAGCTGAATGCAGCAAATATCGGTGAAACGTTGTCACGATAACATTTAAATGATATTCATGAACACACAAGTAACGTATTAACTATGGGAAGCATTTCCAAGCTTCCGGTGACATCCGAAGTGACGACGGCAACAAGTTCAACGTAAAGTGCTCACCGAATACTTATTCTTTGCAGTCGTCCTGGAGTAACGGAATTATAGACCTCTACGTCGTGTGCCAGATTTAATCTACTCAGGCTAACTTCCTTCTCAATGTGCTTCACCAATGCACTGATCCCAAACAACCGCCATTTGCGAGTTGATTGGTGTCAAGCAAGAGCTCATTGAAACGCCGGATGGAGGTCTGTTGCGTTTTCCGATGTAAGATAGTTCTGCCTCAGCACTAACCGACACCGTATTGGCCGACCAAGTGCAACACCTGATGCCGGTTAAATACGTATCCTGTTGCAAGTGTATTAATCTTTGTATTATATATCTCTGACTAGTAACATAAATGAAGCTTTAAGAACGGTTTGTGTTGTCCTTTCAGTTATTATACGATACGTAAAATGGTGCCAAAACCCGGGAACGAACCAGGGCCCTTCAGAGCTGTAATTCCATGGTTGGCACTTTGCTCGATATGAAGCGATGAAAATCGCTGGAAAACGTTTGTCGCTAATAGAGTAACGACACCCATAAAATTTTAACTCTAACGCAGTGGAAACACTGCCCTACCACAGACGATACGGCAGCTCGCCACCACGCAGAATTTCGATAGATAGATTACAATCTTCCACGCTATGGTGGCATGGGCCTTCATTGGTAACTCAGAAACCTGAAACTTGGCCTCAACAAAACTCTCTTGTGACCCACTACCACAGACACGAAAGAAATCCAAACAAACCTACTATTAAAGCATGGGTATGTCCCAATGATGCATCAAAATACAGTTCTTATTGGAAACTGTTGCACATAATTGCATGGGTTCTCCATTTCATCCATAATGTTGCACGTCCACAAAAGATAGAGGGCTAGTTCAGTGCCCATCAGGAAAACGAAGTTGGATACGGATAGTCCAGCGGGAAGGCTTTCCAGCGGAAAACACGCGCTTAGAAAGAAGATTCGGAGGACTACTTCACTTTGCGGACTTGAATGCACTGGAAAACGATCCACTAGTCTGAAAAGGTTCTCCGCCATTTACAAAATTAATTATTCGACCAACACACATACGCTTACACGACTTTGGAATTACTATAGTTTTACCTGAATTACGGAATGAATTTCCGATTTTAAGGGAAAGACAAAGAGCAAAATGAGTCATACACATGTGTCTCCCTTGTAAGATAGCCATAAGTGCCTGAGGATGCAAGAAAGGACCTCATCTGCCGCCTGAGCGCATTAAATTCACTTAGATATTTGATGTAACAGGCTTATATTTCGCAGAACCGCTTTCCGTCAAACTCGTCAACTTGTTACGAAAATATTATGTCTTACTAATTACATGTGCTGTTGTAAGAGATCTTTTATGAAAATAATGAAGAAAGGATATGTGTTATAGTTAAGAAACTTATATGAAGTACAGCGTCCTAACAAGAAACAGGTTAAATGTGGAGTGGGAGACGTTGTGCTCTTACGAGAGGATAAGCAGCCAGGTCGTATGGGGAAGAGACCCCGCGTTATTTAAACAATAGCAAGGAGAGATGGGATGGTGCGGACTTTAAGTCTTCGAACTCGGCCGGTGCATCTGGTCATCCGACTGGAGATCGACCAGGATGAGGAGGTCGTTGAGGGTTAAATAAGTACTCTCTTTATAGTGTATTAATCTTTGTATTATATATTTCTGGCTCGTAACGTAAATAAAACTGTAAGAACGATATATGTTGTTCTGTCAGTTTTTATACGATACGTAAAACTGGCATGGATCTCCTTCCCACAAACTGACATCCGGCACGTGTACAGTACAATGAATTCACGTTTGCAACCTTGCACTCAACATTCTGGCTGTTACACCTATTATTAATGTACTAGTAATTCATATTTACAGCGACGTTTCTCACGCCTTTATCAACCTGTGACTTTGCAATGTTAACCCCTTAAATATGTTATGTAGGCAAATGTATTCACGAAATTTCGTTACTCTACATTAACTGCTTTTTGCTGCTGCGATGTTTTTCCGTGTTTGTAATTATGGCCACATGCTTACTGCAGAAACTTATTAAAAAGTGGGATAGAAGTACACATGATTATGGCACTCAGAAAGTGAATGTGAGCAGTGTGAGCTGACACATTACAAAATTTATATATACAAGAAGGGAGCGCAACGTCAGACGCATTTTGTGTTAGAGAAATATTCGGTGAATACTTCTTTTCTGAGGCTGAGTCTCAGTGCTGTTATCAAACACTTAGATATAGGAAAATGTTGCAGCTATAGCCCACACTCTCAAACCGATAATCGTTTGCCTACCTTGCTTGTATTTATCGATGTAAATTCAGAAATACACTCCTGGAAATTGAAATAAGAACACCGTGAATTCATTGTCCCAGGAAGGGGAAACTTTATTGACACATTCCTGGGGTCAGATACATCACATGATCACACTGACAGAACCACAGGCACATAGACACAGGCAACAGAGCATGCACAATGTCGGCACTAGTACAGTGTATATCCACCTTTCGCAGCAATGCAGGCTGCTATTCTCCCATGGAGACGATCGTAGAGATGCTGGATGTAGTCCTATGGAACGGCTTGCCATGCCATTTCCACCTGGCGCCTCAGTTGGACCAGCGTTCGTGCTGGACGTGCAGGCCGCGTGAGACGACGCTTCATCCAGTCCCAAACATGCACAATGGGGGACAGATCCGGAGATCTTGCTGGCCAGGGTAGTTGACTTACACCTTCTAGAGCACGTTGAGTGGCACGGGATACATGCGGACGTGCATTGTCCTGTTGAAACAGCAAGTTCCCTTGCCGGTCTAGGAATGGTAGAACGATGGGTTCGATGACGGTTTGGATGTACCATGCACTATTCAGTGTCCCCTCGACGATCACCGGTGGTGTACGGCCAGTGTAGGAGATCGCTGCCCACACCATGATGCCGGGTGTTGGCCCTGTGTGCCTCGGTCGTATGCAGTCCTGATTGTGGCGCTCACCTGCACGGCGCCAAACACGCATACGACCATCATTGGCACCAAGGCAGAAGCGACTCTCATCGCTGAAGACGACACGTCTCCATTCGTCCCTCCATTCACGCCTGTCGCGACACCACTGGAGGCGGGCTGCACGATGTTGGGGCGTGAGCGGAAGACGGCCTAACGGTGTGCGGGACCGTATCCCAGCTTCATGGAGACGGTTGCGAATGGTCCTCGCCGATACCCCAGGAGCAACAGTGTCCCTAATTTGCTGGGAAGTGGCGGTGCGGTCCCCTACGGCACTGCGTAGGATCCTACGGTCTTGGCGTGCATCCGTGCGTCGCTGCGGTCCGGTCCCAGGTCGACGGGCACGTGCACCTTCCGCCGACCACTGGCGACAACATCGATGTACTGTGGAGACCTCACGCCCCACGTGTTGAGCAATTCGGCGGTACGTCCACCCGGCCTCCCGCATGCCCACTATACGCCCTCGCTCAAAGTCCGTCAACTGCACTTACGGTTCACGTCCACGCTGTCGCGGCATGCTATCAGTGTTAAAGACTGCGATGGAGCTCCGTATGCCACGGCAAACTGGCTGACACTGACGGCGGCGGTGCACAAATGCTGCGCAGCTAGCGCCATTCGACGGCCAACACCGCGGTTCCTGGTGTGTCCGCTGTGCCGTGCGTGTGATCATTGCTTGTACAGCCCTCTCGCAGTGTCCGGAGCAAGTATGGTGGGTCTGACACACCGGTGTCAATGTGTTCTTTTTTCCATTTCCAAGAGTGTATATGCGTATTTAATTACCTATTGTTTTTATTTACACTCCTGTTTTGTTCCAGTGTGTTTTCTTGACCTCTGTGTTGCAGATTGCTCAGATTGTGGACATAATGTACTATAATTTAATGAATACACCCATGAATAGCAGTAAACTTTGACACTTTATTGGTAATTAAATATCTGAAATCAACGTTCATTCACCATCGCTAATCAATAGATGCATATAGCAAATCAAATATATGTTACGTAAGTAAGAGTATACAAAGAACAAAGGTTTGATCTATGTGTTACTCTAAGTATGTGCAAAGCATGTTGAAAGCAAATTGATTTAGACATTCAAATGAGTCACGACTGTGACATAAGTTTGAAGACGGAACTTCATGTAAAACCATCTTTCAACTTCGTTTTCATTCAGCAGGAGTGTGAAAATATTGTTGCAATGAACAGTTGAACGAACCAGGTGGTTGGCTTCGATCACTAGATGATGCTGTTTGTAATTCATTCTCTGAAGTAGAGTGATGGCAGCCTGCTTATCACTGACCCAGTAAATGGGTGGGAGAAGCTGACTGTTGTCTTTGACCAGCGAATGTTGTATTGTGATGTTCATTCCCTACGGTAGAATGCTGAGAGCTTCCGGCAGGGGGAGGTAGTTCAGAGTACAGTGGTGTAGCGTAATTTGCCAAGCAAGAGGACTGGGGAATTTTTTGGTGGTCCACAAGCATTTTGAAATATTTTTGAACGGCAGCTGATGTATTCGCCTTGGCGTAAAACTGGAGCCATTCCAGGGTCAGTGGGATGTTGTGGCAGCGATGAAGGGCAGCTCATACTTTCTTTCTCTGTAATGGGATACTGCATTAAAGTAGTAGCAGCAGTTTCTGGGCAGCAGTGTTTGGTACCAGCTGATTTTTGTTTTCTTTCGTGGTGTAAGACACTGATTAGCACGTCTTGGTTTTGGACTGTGTGGGGTGGGACCTTGTAATTCTATAGTTTAGGGATTCTTGGGTTCTGTTGTATATTCCTGAGTGCTTTATTCATTTTCGCAGGATTCTGCTTCATTGCTGCTAAGACCATCTGAGACATCTTCGTTTTGTTATTTCGTCGTCAGCGTTCGGCCTGGTCTCTTTCTCCTCAAAGCATTTCTTGAAAAAGCTCAGCTGGCCGAAATATTTGTAAAGCTTCACATTTTTGCTCTTTTGGTAATTCCCAGTTTTAGTTTTCTACAAAGACTTTGTGAAGTTATCTCCAATATTTTCCCATCCAGCCTTACAAGGTGGGCCGGCAACATAGAATAAATTATTTTAGCAACCTGTGGCTATTGTATTCTCAGTTTTCCAGTAAAATGAGCTATTTGCCCATTCTATCTGCTTTTTTTCAGATATTTAGCCATTGGAGATGGGCTAAACACTATTTCATTTTGCTATTAGATGGGGCATAGTACGATTCACAAGTTAATACAACAAATGCAAGATAAATACAGGTAATATGATGCCTATTCCGAAAGAAGAAATGTGGAAGAAAATTGCTAAGAGCTTTTATGAAATCTGGCATTTTCCTAAATTATAGTAGCTTTGGATGGGGAACATGTTTCTATCAAAGCTCCTCCAAACAGCAGATCACTATTTTTTAATTACACAAAGACATTCTCCATAACTGTATTGCCCCTTGTAGACCTCACTGTAACGATATTGATACTGATACCATGGCATAAGGAAATAAAAACACTCTCAAACAATATTTTGTTACCTACTTGATTGTATTCATTGATATAAAATCAGTAACACACAACAATATACTTACCAGATGTTTTTATTTCTGCTCCTATTCTATTCTGGTGTGTGTTCTTCAGCTCTGTGTCCATATATCTGGTATTGGAAAGATTACACAACGCAGGATAGTTGTGCACTAATTTTGTAAATTTTTCGTCATTCAAATTTATGATGATAAACTGCTAAACGACAATACAACAGCACGTCCCGCAGCTGTGATGTGAGAAAATATGGCCACACGAAATACAGCAATCATGATACAGCGTCGGCTGAAGCATGGTTTCCACAGTCACAGACATGCCATGGGTGAGTGTGAACATTTCCCTTTAAATTCGTAGAAGAACATCGTCACAGACGTCGGCAGTAAATGGGCTGGTCCTGTCATGGCATTCATATTTTTTTCTTTATTGTAATTTCATTCCCCTGCCCCACATTGGGGTGGTGGGCGCTGGAAGCTGCACAATCCACTGCTCCTCAGCCAAGTGGTATACAAATAATAAAAGAGCAATCTTAAACCTGAAAAAGGGGGGGAAAGGGGGATATAGAAACTCAGTAAATGGAGACAATGGAAGTTAAAATATACACTAACACGGGGACGTTCATTGGGGGACAGTTTAAAAAGTCGACGTACAGTTAAAATAACACAGTTGGCGATTTTTGGGGTATTACAAATACACTGATGTCACACACACAAGTTAAAATTCGGCCACAGTAGAAAAACACACAGTGAGACACACTTAAAAAACCACTGTAAGTGACGAGCACACACAAAGAATAAAAACCGCTGGTAGGCCCCTGTAGGTGGACAGCAGGCCTGAGAGGAGGGAAAAGAGGGGAAAGGAGGTTCAAGTGGTGGAGGGTTGGAGGGGGTGCGAGGAAAAAAGAAAAAGGGTGGGGGGGCAGGTGGTGCACCAAGAGACAGTAGATTGGTGGGGTGGGACATGAAGAGGAAAGGCAAGTTAGGAGGGAGCACAGAGAAACAGAAAGGGGCCATGGGGAAGGGAGGGTATATGAGGAAGAAAACCACTCAGGGGAAGGGAAGAGGAGGGGAGAGGGAGCCCTGAGGAGGGGGAGGAGGGAAAGGTGGGTTTAGAGTTGGTAAGAGGGGTAGATGTCAGGGTGAAGCTCGTCACCTGGGATAGGTAGGTGCTGGAAGTTGCATTGGGAAAGGAAGTGGAGGGTGTGGAGATGGAAGGAGAGCGGGACACAATGGGAAAGGCACAGCAACGGGCTGGGGGTTGAGAGGAAGGGGGACACCAGGTGGTGGTGGTGGTGGGGGGGGGGGGGGTTGGGAAACGAGTTGGTGGACGATGTGCAGGGTGCGGAATCGTTTGAGGAAAAGAAGGTGGTGGGGGAAGTGGATAAGTTTGTAGAGGATGCACATGGGGGACAGAAGGTGGATACGGAAGGTGAGGCAGAGTGCATGGCATTATAGGATTTAGAGGGCTTTATATAATCTGGGAGGTGCAGAAATCCAGTATACACTGGCATAACAAAGGACAGAGTGGATCACGGATCTGTAGGTGCAAAGGATGGTGGAAGGATGCCGTCCCCATGTCCGGCCAGACAAGAGTTTCAGGAAGCAGAGTTTATTGTGGGCTTTGTGTTGGATTGTAAGAAGATGGTGAGTCCAGGTGATGTGACAGTGAAGTGTGAAGCCAAGGTATTTCAGGGTAGGAGTGAGGTGGATAGGAAAATAGTGGAGCTGGAAGGAACGAGTGGTATGACCTATGATGATTGCCTGATGATTGGAAAGATTGATGCGAAGGAGCCACTGGTCTCACAAGATCGTGAACTGGTCGAGGTGGGTTTGAATGGCACGTTGGGACCATTTAAGGGGAGGATAAAAGGCCAGGAATGTTGTGTCATCAGTAAAGTGGAGGAGGTGAACAGGCGGGGAAGTTTTGGGCATATCGGCAGTGTATAGGAAATAGAGGAGAGGGGATAGGACGGAGCCTTGGGGCTCAACAGCAGTGAGACAGAAAGTACAGGAGTTGGTACTGTGGATAGCGACATAGAAGGGTGACACTGATGTGTGTCAAGCAGCCTTATATTGGCTATGCGCCGGCTGCACGCCGATGGATGTGGAAAGTAAACCTGTTCTCGCCAGTTAAGAAAAGATACAATAATACATACTATCGATGCCGCTCATTCTCACGAGTCAACTCGGTCAATCTCAGAACCAGTTATCAAAAGAAATATGACGGGTTTTCCATAAGGAGTGACAAGAATTTTTTTTCTAGATCACTTTCGGTTGAAGAAATGCGTAATTTGTTGGGGGCATCAGGGAACATTACTGCTTCAGGTACTGTAGTTGCATGAACTTCCAATAGGTGGTGGCGCTATAAGTAGCCCTCAAATGGCATCTGTGACGGAGGCGCGTTCCAAGCAGAGAGCTGTGATAGAGTTTCTTTTGGCAGAAAATCAGAACATCGCATATATTCGTAGGCGCTTGCTGCGAAACGCCTACGGAGACGTGGCAGTGAAGAAATGCACGGCGAGTCATCATTGCAACAAGGTAAAGACAAGGTCACGTATACCTGCCCGATCACCCACGTGCCGGTCGGCCGCAGACAGTTGGGACTTCTGCAATATTTTCGCCGTCACAAAAATGCAACCGAACGTCTCCATCTGCACGACAATACAAAGGGCTCACATAAGACTCTGCACCAGAGAGGAGCTCACAGAACTTTATGGGCCTGTACTTCCTCATCCACCCTACACCGCTGATCTCGCACCTTCCGACTTCCATTTGTTTGGTCCAGTGAAGGTTGTACTGCACAGGAAACAGTACGTGTATGATGGGGAGGTTACTGATGCAGAAAGACATTGGCTCTGTCGTCGACTTGTAGAGCGGTACCATGTGGACACAAAGGCCCACACAGTAAAGTGGCGTGAGATTATGTTGATAAATAGGGTTTTGTAGCCGAAAGAGTGGGGAATAATATAGTGTACTAGAATCCTGAATAAAAGCAATCTACTTTCAGCAAAAAAAAGTGTTGCATTAAATAATAAACACCTCTTGTAGAAAAATTTCTTACGATCAAAGACTGTTACAAGTAGTAACATTTCACAGTTGTTTGTTACACCAAGAATAATCGCTTCTGTACATCACTTCATGATAATATCCAGTACCATCACTAGTTAGAGTTACGTTTTCACAATATTCATGACCCTTAAATCAAATGGGCAACGCCCTTGCCGCAGTGGATACGCCGGTTCCCGTGAGATCACCGAAGTTAAGCGTTGTCGGGCGTGGTTGGCACTTGGATGGGTGACCATCCAGGCCGCCATGCGCTGTTGCGCCGGCCGGAGTAGCCGTGCGGTTCTGGGCGCTACAGTCTGGAGCCGAGCGACCGCTACGGTCGCAGGTTCGAATCCTGCCTCGGGCATGGATGTGTGTGATGTCCTTAGGTTAGTTAGGTTTAATTAGTTCTGAGTTCTAGGCGACTGATGACCTCAGAAGTTAAGCCGCATAGTGCTCAGAGCCATTTGAACCATTTTTTGCGCTGTTGCCATTTTTCGGGGTGCACTCAGCCTCGTGATGCCAATTGAGGATCTACTCGACCGAATAGTAGCGGCTTCGGTTAAGAAAATCATAGTAACGACCGGGAGAGCGGTATGCTGACCCTACGCCCCTCCTATCCGCATCCTCCACTGAGGACGACACGGCGGTCGGATGATCCCGGTAGGCCACTCGTGGCCCGAAGACGGAGTGCTTTAAATCAAACAATTACACCTTCAGTACTTTCTACCGTACATCTCCTACGAGCAGTCAAGAGTCGAGACCTCAGCAGAATAATGGTAATAAGACCTGGCAATCTCAGTTAACTAACTCACCAATATGAGAAGCGCGATGCGAAATCGCGTCACTTAGCTATCTCACGAGTATGATAAGTGCGTCCCTGTCGATGCTGGTTGAAGAATTTCGTTTCACATAATGTGACTTCTTACCAGTGTTATCGGTTTGCTGAATGGAATGCTGTATCCTGTCCTCGGTCAGTTTCTGCTGGAAGGAGATAGGGCAATAACAGCTGCAAGTGCAAAGGGAGCTGGCGCTGGTGCAGATAGGCGCGGTGTGTGTGTGGGGGTGGGGGGGGGGGGTGGGAGGAGGCGGGTGGGCGCGCGGCACTATCTGGTCCTGGCCCTCTGAGTGCCTCCCGAGTGACGGCGCCCGCAGCCGCCGCTATCTGCAGCTGTCTGCAGGCGGCTGGCCGCCGTCCCCGCCTGCGCTGCGCCGCGCCGTGCCGTGCTCTGCTGTGCTGTGCTGTGCTGCGGCGCGGTGCCGGACGGCCGATAAATCGTCCAGACAGACCGAGGCAGCCGCCTCTCCCTGCCCCGCAGAGACTTGGATCGCCGTTACCCGACCTCACGAAGCTGACGTCCACGTTCGTCCGTTGGCGGGTAAGGGAAGCTACTTTGTAGCTCGACGATTTGCTGCAATACATTGCGTAAATAAAATTGATTAGTAGTACCTGTCATACAGCTGCCTCAGTATTCTCTTCATTCCCAGCACGCCGGATGTACACACGCACCCACGCACGTACACACGCACGCAGACACACAATCACCTACCCACCCACCCACACACACACATCCACACACATCCACACCCACCCACCCACCCACCCACCCACACACACACACACACACACACACACACACACAAACAAACACACGCGCACACACAAACACATGCGCGCTCGCACACACACACACACACACACACACACACACACACACACACACACACACACTGTAACTTTCTTTAAAATTGATAACTTTACGATTACGTTTCAAAAATGGTTCGAAGGGCTCTAAGTACTATGGGACACAAAACGTCTGAGGGCTTCAATCCCCTAGACTTACAACTACTTAAACCTAACCAACCTAAGGACATCACACAGCCCGAGGCAGGAATCGAACCTGCGACCATAGTAGCAGCGTGCTTCCGGACTGAAGCGCCTAGAACCGCTCGGCCACAGCAGCCGGCAGATTACGTTTAATGAATGTCTGATCTGTGGAATAGATACAAAACTCGAATTAGAATGAAATTTTCACTCTACAGCGGAGTGTGCGCTGATATGAAACTTCCTGGCAGATTAAAACTCTGTGCCGGACCGAGACTCGAACTCGGGACCTTTGCCTTTCGCGTGCAAGTGCTCTACCAACTGAGCTACCCAAGAACGACTCACGCCTCGTCCTCACAGCTCTACTTCTGCCAGTATCTCGTCTCCTAACTTCCAAACTTCAAGACAAAAGCTCTCCTGCGAACCTTGCAGAACTAGCACTCCTGAAAGAAAGTAGAGCTGTGAGGACGGGGCGTGAGTCGTGCTTGGGTAGCTCAGTTGGCAGTTCGGCGCTAGCGGCCGTGCGAAGCGGAGGTCCGCTACTTCCGCCTGGGCGGCGTGTGCGAGTGTTTGTTTACTTGTGGACTTAGTCTGCGCGCGGGCTAGTAACAACGGTCATGGCGAACAAGTACAGGAAAACTACATTACGATTCAATTTCTGCAAAGACTACGAACGACCAAAGGCTTTAGCAGTGGAACGATTCATTCGAGAGGTCGTCAAGATACCGCCAAACGATATTGTCGGAATTCATCTGTCCATCGTTAGTCCCACGGTGTATGTTAAGATGGTAAATGACGCGGCGTGTGAGAGAATTCTACAGGCGACAAAAGCAGGTCTCCGTTTTTGCCATAGTGACGGGAATGTCGGCACGGTAACTGTAGAACATGCTGGTCTGGGTGTACGGACAATACGTGTTTTTGAGCTGCCTTTTGAGCTCCCGGCTGACGAAGTTATCGAGGCTTTTAAGCCATACTGCACGGTACATAGTCACACAGCAGAACGCTGGACACAATTCGCCACGTACCCAGTTCTTGACGGAGTGCGACAGATCACTATTGATCTTCAGAAGCATGTACCGTCCTATCTGACAATTAGTGGTTGTCGAGCGGTGGTGATTTACGATGGTCAACCACGTACATGTTCTGGCTGTGGCCAGGAGGGACACCTCAGGTCGAACTGTATGCAACGGCGGATTACGCAACTGCCTTCAGATGTGCGGGAGCCGTCGCCGGCGATGACAGTACTTCCGATCACCTATTCCAAAGCCGTCACTGCGTCCGCTGATGACCGAAAAGACACAGCCCTGGTGGAAGATGGCACTCTCCGAAACCTTGTAGCAGACGTCGGGATGACAGAGGTTGCTGCTCCATCGAGCATACAATCTACGGCGACAACATCCGATGAGACCGAACTCCCACCAAGCACACCGATAGTACATGAAGCGGTTCCAGCCACTACGGATGCTGTACCGTCTGGAACGCACTCTGTGACGACAACATCAGTTTCGATCGAACTCCCGCCAAGTACAACGATGGGACTCGAAACACTTCCTGTTCCTGCGGATGCTTTTCTGTCGGGCAGCCGTGATTCCCTACAATCTGAGAACACGGAAGGAAGATCACGCAAACAACGTTCCCCGAAAAGGAGGAAACGGCGTCGTCGCACGACATCTCCTAGGGATGACTCCCCTTGCCCCGACGACGATGTGCCTGTGGACCAAGACGACACAACAGCCTCTACGACACAGGATGAGGCAATGGAAACTGTTCGATCAGACCCGCAGCGGTCTGTTACATTGACGGTACCGGGACGTGGTGATGCTGAAGAGGAATCACAACCAATTGGCTCTCCCGAAGCAGATGCTGTGGCAATGGACACGAATATATTACCGCCTGCAAAGATGTGGTATGACGATATTGAGGAGGCGCCGGACGTCATACAGAGGCAGCCGGCACTCACTAAGACGGCGTAATAATTGCTGAAGGTGAAGGGAGAGGGGCGAGAGAACGTCTTATAACTCAGCCCCCAGCGCCGATGCAGGGAGATGGTGTTGCGCATCGACAGAGTGGGATTCAACGCCATGCGAACCGTATTGCGACATTAAATATCAATGACGTGCGTTCACCGGCCAAAATACACCTACTGAAGGAAACGATTTGGGCATCTGATGTGGATATTGCTTTGCTGCAGGAAGTCCACATAGCTGCACTCCCATACATCGCAGGCTACCAATCCTATTCGTCACATGGAGATCACAATGGGAGTGGGGTGGCAGTTTACGTGCGAGATGGCTTCCCAGTGGAAAACGTGTGTTACCTTCCCTCGGCTAGGGGAATGGCTTTCACGACGTTTGGGACACGCATCATCAATCTTTATGCACCGTCGGGAAACAATCGGCGGCGGGAAAGGGCGCGATTTTATGCAGAAGATATTGCCCCACTTTTCCATGGACGTTATGAATGTGTAATAATTGGTGGAGAGTTCAACTGTGTTCTCAGCCCGAAAGACCAATGGCCGCAAGCAAACATCAGCCAAGAGTTGCGAATCGTTGTCAACGACCTTGTACTTAGTGACACTTGGGAATTACGACATGGAGATGCACCGGGATACACCTATGTGACAAGTCATTCGGCGAGCAGGTTAGATCGCATTTATATCTCACGCGCTCAAGCAAATGATGTCCAGGACGCGGAACGCTGGCCATTGGCATTTTCCGATCACAGCGCTTACATCTGTACGGTGCTTCTTCCCCGTAGAGAGGTGTGGAACAGTAAGGCCCCGTGGAAATTAAACATTCAACATCTACATGATCCTGAATGCCGTCACCGGATCCTTGAGACATGGACGATGTGCGAGCGAAGGGTTGGAAGGTATGCGACGAAGCTTGATTGGTGGCTGACTTGTGCTAAACCGGCGCTTCGCCGTACGTTCATCTCATATAGCAGGGAGATGGCAGAATGGCGCCGCCGTACGACCGACTTTTATTTTGCAGCGCTGCGCGACCTGGACGATGGTCCGCCGGGACAGGAAGTCTGGATCGAACGCAAAAGGATAAAAGCTAAACTAGTGGCTTTAGCTCGGAAACATCTTCAGGGAACCATGGTGCGCGCCAGATGTCACGATATGATAATGCACGAGATTCCTTCCATGCACCACGTCGTGAATGAACGAAAGCACCGACGACGCGTTTTGGTACGGGAATTAATTACCCGCGAAGACCGGAGAGTGACGCGTCAAGCGGACATTGACTCTGCATTCGTCGACCATTACCAACACATCTATCGGGAAGAAGCAGCCCCTGTCGATAACCTCGAACGTATAGCCACGTACGTCTCCCGTACACTGACGGTGGAAGCAGCGGGAACCTTACTGGAAGCCATTAGCTGTGAGGAAGTACGTGATGCGATCGCAAAGGGTGCGTTGAACCGGTCCCCAGGCATTGATGGACTTCCTGCTGAATTTCATCGAGAATTTCGCAACGAAATGGCACCGCGATGGACGGAAATGTACAACGAGATGTTAACTTCCGATGCGCCTATTCCACCGGCTTTCATGGAAGACCTCTTGGTGCCAGTACATAAACCGAAGCCAGGAATTACGGTCACACATTATCGCCCCATCACCCTGCTTAATGCCGACTATAAGATCTTTGCACGGTTGCTAGCGTCCCGATGTAGTATGTTAATTCGTAGCGTTCTCTCTCCAGAACAGACGACACCGGGTGGATCGGTGAATGTGCAAACAGCTACTGGCGAATGCCGTGATGTGATAGCGCTGGCGGAGGAGTGCCGGCTTAAAGCAGCGATGGTGGCGGTTGATTTTGACAGTGCTTTTGATAAGGTGCGCCACAACTATCTGTACGCTGTACTGGAACAAATGGGATTTCCAGACCTTTTTACTGGTCTCATTAGAAGGATTTATGGGGGCGCACAATCCTTGGTACAGGTTAATGGGCGTATCGCAGGGCCCATTCAAATTCGACGATCCATTCGCCAGGGCTGCCCTCTTTCGATGCTGCTGTTCGCGATAGCGTTGGAACCATTAATTGGGAGGCTAACAAATTCTCTTTCTGGGATGGAACTGCGGGGCTACACCTTCAAATGTCGTGCCTATGCGGACGACCTCCTGCTGCTCGTTCGTTCTGAAGAAGAGGTGAAGACGGTCCTTGAACTGTTGTTGGACCACAGTGTGACGGCGGGTAGTGCAGTGAACATGAACAAATCGGCAGCAATGCCGGTTGGAAGGGGCCTTACGCCAGAAGAAATCAGTCCGTTTCCTTGTGTGCAACGATTCCGCTATCTCGGCATAGACTTTACCTCATCTGTAAAACATACTGCGGCAGTTAACTACCGACGTATTTTACAGACAACACGTACCATGGTCCGACAACATCTCCTACGGCGCCTCGATTCTTTGCAGCGAGTCGAATATCTGAACACTTATGTGGTTTCTCGAATGGTGCATATTTCGCAGATCCTGCCCCTACCACTCACGCTCGGACGTCGACTTCAATCAGCACTAGGTTATTTTGTGATGATTGGATCGCCCCTCAAAGTGCGATACACAACGCTCTCGCTCCCTACGGACAAGGGGGGACTCGGACTTACAAATGTTCACTGCCGCGCGACGGCGCTCCTTCTAGCCACGATGTACAAGCAATGGCGTAGCGGGCGTGATTCCCTTACAACCCGCCTACTGGATCTCCTAGTTCCAGCGTCCCTCACACCTCCGGTAGCGGTGGGCAACATTACGCCACATTTTGCGCATGTATCAACATTTATCGTGGAACTTAGTTATGTCAGAGACGAGCTTCCGCGCACGAGACCACCATGCGCGAAGGATTTTTATGTTTGGCTGCAACGACGGACAAGTCGTAATGTCGTTGAACTCAAACACCCCAAGTTGCATTGGCCGAAGATTTGGAGACATGTGCACCAAAAATTCCTTCCTACCTTCGTTCGGGCACTGTGGTTTTCTGTCACCTGTGGCAAGTTCAACACCAACGAACGACTCTATGCAATTGGACTAGTGGACACTCCACTATGCCCGAAATGTCGCCAAGTGGATGACGACCATCACCGCTTAACTTGTATCGCGGTGGAGGACGTATGGCTCCTAGGAAGACAGATGGTGGCTTGCTACCTCCGTGTGACCCCGCAACATATTACACCTGCTTCCTTCTTATATCCGGAGAGTGACTACTTTCCGGCGACTAAATCACACTCGATCATCTGGGTCAAAGGTTGGACGATCGCGTACCTCTATGGGGATGCTGCCAAGTCGCGACTCGACTTTTGGTATTTCTTGCAGCAAGCCCACAATGAGGTTCATAGATGGTCACACTATGGGAAAACCTTTGCCAGCTATCTTCACGCAGTCTTCCTCGACCCCCCACGCAGTTGGGATGTGCCGGGTGCAGTCGGTGTGCACATTTGACGCTTCTCTCACCGCTCCATATGTAATGCACATACTTTACCATGAAATGATCTACATGTTCCTTTTAACAGAGTGATCTTTATGGAAAATAAATAAATAAATAAATAAAAACAACATCCCTGTATCCCTGTTCCTTTACATTTGTGATTAAAAAAAAAAGTGGTCAGCGCGACAGAAAAAAAAAGTTGGTAGAGCACTTGCCCGCGAAAGGCAAGGGTCCGAGTTCGAGTCTCGGTCCGGCACACAGTTTTAATCTGCCAGGAAGTTTCAAAACTCGAATTGTTGTGTACCGAGTTGTAACTGCAAGTGAAGGACATAGTGTATGTTATTGTTGGCAAAACTTTATGCGAATCGATTGGGCAGTGCAACTCCCAATACCAATACAGATATACAGTCACTGCAAAATACCTTCAGCCTCTTAGGCGCTGAATCATCTGGCCCTGTTCAAAAGTGATAACTTTGGTCCCTGTGCACATAACAAATAAATTGTCTTGCCTCTAAAGCAGCAACGGAAGAACGCGATATATCCTAGTCTCTCATAAAAAAATATAAATACTCGAGCTACAGACTCAGCAGTGTGCAACGCTGGCCATGCTACTTGAAATACACATGAAATTCATTTGGATGATAAAGGAGAGATTTTAAAAAAATCCAACATGTTTAAAAAAAATATGACCTTGACAGGGAGGCGGTACTCATTACAGTGAATACATCATAACACTCAGTTTTTTTAGCAAAATTATATTGCGAGTTAAGTTTGGCTTTTCAAAAACATCTCAAAATTGAAGTTACATTACTCACAATTGATTCACAAACAATGAGATTTAAACAGCAAGTATTATCTAACTTCATTAATCCAACATCCAACATAAATGCAAATCATCAAATTACACATAACTATGTAAACAAATCTTAAAACCATTAAAAAATGCCCGGCCTGTGTGGCCGTGCGGTTTTAGGCACTTCAGTCTGGAACCGCATGACCGCTACGGTCGCAGGTTCGAATCCTGCCTCAGGCATGGATGTGTGTGATGTCCTTAGGTTAGTTAGGTTTAAGTAGTCCTGAGTTCTAGGGGACTGATGACCACAGATGTTAAGTCCCATAGTGCTCAGAGCCCTTTGAACCATTTCAGCCATTACAAAAATGAAATATCTAACCAGCCTTTTTTCAAAACGGTTTACGTACATTCTGGGGTTACTCAACAATTGCAAATTATAAGCCAACTCATCTATCTACATCTACATCCATACTCCGCAAGCCATCTGACGGTGTGCAGCCGAGGGTACTTTGAGTACCTCTATCGGTTCTTCCTTCTATTCCAGTCTCGTATTGTTCGTGGAAAGGAAGACTGTCGGTATGCCTCTGTATGGGTTCTAATCTCTCTGATATTATCCTCATGGTCTCTTCGCGAGATTTACGTAGGAGGGAGCAATATACCGCTTGAATCCTCGGTGAAGGTATGTTCTCGAAACTTCAACAAAAGCCCGTACCGAGCTACTGAGCTTCTCTCCTGCTGAGACTTCCACTGGAGTTTATCTATCATTTCCGTAACGCTTTCGCGATTACTATGATCATGTAACGAAGCGCGCTGCTCTCTGTTGGACTTCTCTCTCTCTTCTATCAACCCTATCTGGTACGGATCCCACACTGGTGAGCAATATTCAAGCAGTGGGCGAACAAGTGTACTGTAATCTACTTCCTTTGTTTTCGGATTGCATTTCCTTAGGATTCTTCCAATGAATATCAGTCTGGCATCTACTTCACCAATCATCAACTTTATATGATCATTCCATTTTAAATCACTCCTAATGCCTACTCCCAGATAACTTATGGAATTAACTGCTTCCAGTTGCTGACCTGCTATATTGTAGCTAAATGATAAAGGCTATTTCTTTCTATGTATTCGCAGCACATTGCGATTTATTTGCCATTCCCTGTCCCATGCGTCAATTCGTTGCAGATACCCCTGCATTTCAGTACAATTTTCCATTTTTACAACCTCTTGATACACTACAGCATCATCCGCAAAAAGCCTCAGTGAACTTCCGATGTTATCCACAAGGTCATTTACGTATATTGTTGTAAGTAGGCTGTGTAGGTTTTTATGTTGGTAACGCCACGTAGCGCTCTATATGAAAATCACTGACTGTGCTGTGTGAAGGTTGTGGTTGGTTTGCGTTGTTGGAGTATATGCCATTGTAGTGTTGGGCAGTTGGCTGTTAACAGCGCGTAGCGTTGCGCAGTTGGAGGTGAGCCGACAGCAGTGGTTGATGTAGGGAGAGAGATGGCGGAGTTTTGAGAGCGGATGATCTGGACGTGTGTCCATAAGAGACAGTAAATTTGTAAGACTGGATGTCATGAATTGCTATATATATATATTATGACTTTGGAACACTATTAAGGTAAATACATTGTTTGCTCTCTATCAAAATATTTCATTTGCTAACTATGCCTATCAGTAGTTAGTGCCTTCAGTAGTTTGAATCTTTTATTTAGTTGGCAGTATTGGAGCTCGCTGTATTGCAGTGGTTCGAGTAACGAAGATTTTTGTGAGGTAAGTGATTTGTGAAAGGTATAGGTTATTGTTAGTCAGGGCCATTCTTTTGTAGGGATTATTAAAAGTCAGATTGCGTTGCGCTAAAAACATTGTGTGTCAGTTTAGTGTTGATCAGAATAAGTAAAGAGAGTAATGTCTGAGTACGTTCAGTTTTGCTCAGCTGTTTGAAAAGCAAATATCGTAAAAGGTTTATCAGCACAGTAATTCATTAATTTTTCTAAGGGGACGTTTCATTGTGAATAGCAATGGTCCTACGATACTCCCCTGCGGCACACCTGAAATCACTCTTACTTCGGAAGACTTCTCTCCACTGAGAATGACAAGCTGCGTTCTGTTATCTAGGAACTCTTCAATCCAATCACACAATTGGTCTGATAGTCCATATGCTCCTACTTTGTTCATTAAACGACTGTGGAGAACTGTATCGAACGCCTTGCGGAAGTCAAGAAACACGGCATCTACCTTGGTACCCATGTGTATGGCCCTCTGAGTCTCGTGAAGGAATAGCGCGAGCTGGGTTTCACACAATCGTCTTTTTTGAAGCCCATGCTGATTCCTACAGAGTAGATTTCTAGCCTCCAGAAAAGTCATTATACTCGAACATAACACGTGTTCCAAAATTCTACAACTGATCGACGTTAGAGATATAGGTCTATAGCTCTGCACATCTGTTCGACGTCCCTTTTTGAAAACGGGGATGGCGTGTGCCCTTTTCAAGTCCTTTGGTACGCTACGCTCTTCTAGACACTTACGGTACACCGCTGCAAGAAGGGGGGCAAGTTCCTTCGCGTACTCTATGTAAAATCGAACTGGTATCCCATGAGGTCCAGCGGCCTTTCATCTATACTAATGCGCTGGCAAAAACAGAAATCATAATTATTGAACATCTTTGCCTTATTTGCATAAAGACTTCTGCTTCCATGTTCAACAATATTGGCATAATCTAACTCTTGGTGGCTTCACACAACACACCCCAAAGACTACCGGCTCCATCGTCTTCCCTCATAGGTAGCACAGTCAGCGATCCGTATTATCGAGTCTATCAGAGACATTCGCTGTTTATAGTATACTAGTTTCATTTTAATTTATTAATATTCTTATCAAATTTTGGTGCCACATACAATTGCACCCCAGTATACTCCTTTCAACACACACACACACACACACACACACACACACACACACACACACACAAACAGAACAGAAATGAGCAGAAGTTAGTTTTCCGCGTATATTAGGTTGGTGCATACAATAGTAGCGTTTTTGTTTTGCATTTTGGTTCAAAAATGGTTCAAATGGCTCTGGGCACTATGCGACTTAACTTCGGAGGTCATCAGTCGCCTAGAACTTAGAACTAATTAAACCTAACTAACCTAAGGACATCACACACATCCATGCCCGAGGCAGGATTCGAACCTGCGACCGTAGCGGTCGCTCGGCTCCAGACTGTAGCGCCTAGAACCGCACGGCCACTCCGGCCGGCTGCATTATGGTATTCTAGTTGTTCTACGTTTATTTATCGATCGTCATCTTCTATCTGTAGTTCTCTCTTACTATTTGAGTTCACACATTGCCATTTTATTATTTGGACGTAGTGAGTGGAGCTGTGGACGCTAGAAAATGGAGTGTAAAGTGAAGAATTCGGTACATTTCCGACATATTCTTTTGCTCGAATTCAGCAGACAGTGGACAGCAGTGGAGGCAGCTAGAAATATTTACGCCATGTGTCAAAATAAGGCCGCTGGTAGAGCACGGCAAGAAAATGGTTTTCTCATTTTAAGCAGGATCGTCTTGGCATAAGTGACTATCCAAGTTGAAGAAGAACTTCGGGATTGATGAAGCTCGTTTAAACCCATTAATTCTAAACCCATTTATCCACAGTGATCCACGTCAGTGTACTCAAGAATTGGCAGATGTGATGAACTCTGATAATTCCACGTTCGTGCAACATCAGCATGCAACGGGAAAGCTTCAAAAATCATGTGTATGGGTGATTATAGCCTGCTGTAACCCAAAATCACAAAAATCAGCGAGTTCATCTATGCTTGCTGGTCATAAATTGGCTCGTGAACAAGACTCACGCCCTGTCCTCACAGCTCTACTTCTGCCAGTACCTCGTCCCCTACCTTACAAACTTTACAGAAGCTCTCCTGCGACCTTGCAGAGAGAGCTTCTGTAAAGTTTGGAAGGTAGGAGACGAGGTACTGGCAGAAGTAGAGCTGTGAGGATAGGGCATGTGTCGTGCTTGGGTAGCTCAAATGGTAGAGCACTTGCCCGCTAAAGGTAAAGGTCCCGAGTGCGAGTCTCGGTCCGGCACACAGTTTTAATCTGCCAGGAAGATTCAATGTGTGTGTGTGTGTGTGTGTAGTGAGTGAAGTGTTATGAAACAATGTGTGTGTAGTGTGTGCATTGACTGGCAGTGAGATATGAGTGAACAGTCTGCCATTACATTATGTAATAAGTTATTTGTAAAAAAAGTATTGTACACCAGGAGTAAATCTAATGATTGTCTCTAACTAGAAGTCTGTAAGTGTATGTGTATGAAAATAAGTTTGCTTTAAATTGGTCTACACTTGTAAATACTTTGACATGTCCTATATTTTTGTAAAAAGAGATATACAGATGAATAAAGCTACTACTACTACTACTACTACTACTATTATTATTGAACAAGCCCATCAGCTTCCAAAGTTAGATTTGTTAAGATCTTTATGTGAAGTGTCCTGATCTGACAGGCAGAGGGGGAGAAAGCTCGCCTCGATGCAGGGGAGATGCGGTCCTGGAGAAAAATGACAGGAACTAGCTGGACTGACAGAAAAAGGAATGAGATGGTTCTACAAGAAATAGGAGGGAAGAAAAAAACTACTGAAAGATATAGCCCAACGCTAAGGAACACGTATTAGGCTTGAACAGACACCACCTTCCTTCATTAAACACTTCCTAATGCAAGGTCACAGGGAAGAAAGTGCGGGGACAACCGAGAACACCCTAATGACAGTAATAATAATAATAATAATAATAATATAACGAGAACGATTAGTGAAGTGAGAAGTTTTTCATACCTGGATGTGAAAAGGACTGCTAAAGGCTACTGTGGCTATGGCTACAGAGAAACAGCTTAGACTTTTAAAAGAAGTAGGAGACATTTTCCTGCCTTTTCCATGTGAGTGCTTCAGCTTTATTTTGTTAACACGTCATTTAATCATTGGTGGCAATATTAAAATGGGTTATAAACAGCATCGCCTGCAAAAATATTTTATTCGATGGTAACTAATTTCGGTCAGTATTTGATCAGCCTCAAACCCTCATACCATGATGGTGGGCTGTGGTGGAGATTGGAGTGGGTGTTCTGACTACACGAACAGCAGCTGACTTCCGCGGAGTCCAACACCTGCTCCATGCGCCGCTACCGCCTACCATCATTGTATGAGGGTCTTAGAATAGTCAAATACTGACCGAAACCGATTGCCATCGAAATAAATGTTTTGGAGTCGAGACTGTTTATAACCCATCTTTAAAGTACTTTTAGTTAGATAGCTCTTTCTCCACGAGAAATGTTCTCAAAAATTACGTTATATATATATCTCCAATGTCGCAGAGACATTTTAACGTATGCTTCAGTTTATTTTGGTTTTCGCGCTGTATTACTTCCATTTCACTATAATCTACTCCTTTTCTGTGGATGGCTACTAGACTTTTAAAAACATTGCTGGCCCCAAAATCTGTAGGAAAAGAAAGGATAGAGATACCGAAATGTTACTTTCTGTATGTCTACAATACGGTATGAAGAATACTGGATGAAATCTGTAGATGATTTAGGGTGTACACTGTGCAGAATTTAGTACACGGAGCTGCTACCTCTGGCAGCAACAGTGGATTAAACCTGCCGGGCATACAGTCAGATTGAGACTAGAGATGGGGGATCCGCTCTTGAACTAATTCATAGAGTTCAATCTTTCAAAGAAGTGAACAATCAGTGATTCAGAAAAAAAGAACGGTAGCTCCAAACGTTTCCCACGGCAGAGAGAGAGAGAGAGAGAGAGAGAGAGAGAGAGAGGCGGAGCATATCAGCAGCGCCTCTGCTGGTCAGAGCACAGTGCACGCCACACAACACAGCCAGCGCCGGCCTCTGCCCTGCTTCTACCTTGGCTGCCTGCATTGTGCAGTGCTCCGTCTCTGTGCGTCGTCTGCCACGTGCAGTGTCGCACTATGTCGGCGATCGTTTCAGTCGCACGTCCTGCCCTCTGGGCAGCTGATGCGAGCAACAGGACAGAGAGCCACCTAGCGGATAACATAGGAACTACTTGCAACAACCTGCTCGCAAGGGAACGGACGATTTGTCTCGGAGCGGGTGAGTTCACCGCTCCCCCCCCGCCCTCAGAACTCGGCCGTTCAACGCTCACCCCACCATCTCGACTCTAGCCAGAGTGTTGAGCAAAGCGACTCAGGTGTCACTCTGGTCTCTGCGGTCTCAGCTCACGCAGTAATACAGCTCGCGGCTCGACCTGCTCGACTCAGCGCCTCTGCATCGGAGTTCGTCCCTACTGGATATTGTTCTTCGTAGTAATACCGCTATGTATATTACATTATTATGTTATGTATACATCAATTGTTTTTATTTTATTTTTATTTGTTTAAACTGATTAGATTAGGTTCCTGATGACTCCTCTTACTATAGGATTTTTATTATGGACACTCGAATTTACGCTTTAATTACGAGCGAACCGATAAATGTATCGCAAAATGTGATACACCAATATTTTCCTTGTTTTATTCTGCGTAAGGCTATATGCAGCACTTTCGTTTTACAGTCAAATTTATATTTTGCGATTTTAGGCGTCTTCGGAAGGAAATGTTCACTTTAAAAATATATGGCTTGCGATGTATTTGTATGAGGTTAATGAAATTTTAATACATTATAGCCAAATATATTGTTAATGTAAATCTCAAGTTACGAAATTTTCCGATCACCCAAAAAACCAGGATAGTGCAAAATAAATCAATAATCAAAAACTTTGTCATATCGTGGAAATTTCAATAAACAATACAAAATTCTTACTCATTATCTGTGTTCAAGATCAAAATACAGGTATAGTACTGGAATAAACCAAGTTTAAAGGGCAATGTGCCTTCCATTTATTTTCTACTGTAAATGAGTGGTGAGTCATGAAAAAGAACTAATTCATTTCAGGGAGTGAACAGTTCTGATCCAATCTCTGAAAAGAACAGTTTTGCCCATCTCTAATTGAGACAGAGACCGTCACTCGTGGTGGCCGGCGGGTGGGAGGGCGCCAATCTCTCTGCCACGGCAGGCCAGACAATTTTTATGGATGAGAGAAATGCAGAATACGTTGGCTATGCCAATAGCTGGTCAAAACTCAAGGTTCAGGAAACCACGGGCAACGTGAGTTCTTGTGCTATTTTTTTAAAGGTGATTAAGGCCAAAAAAAAAAAGCTGCAACCAGCTGCCTTAACACTTCAGATATATAGCCGCTGCTGACCATATTACCACAACTGGTGCCCGACCAACGTTAGCAGTCTCTGTAGGTCATTAGCCTGCCGTTATCGAATTGCAACAGGTGCTAGTAGACGTTTATTCCTCTTACAGGAGCCATGACACTAACTTCTCACAAGCAAACAACAGTGAAATACGATTTCTGAATGAGAAACCACTTCATGGCAGTTTTATGTTTGCTGCATACCAATTTTATGGTGTTATAGTTTTCATGACCAACAATGTACTTCAGACCATTTGATTGTTCCGTACTTCCTAACAACCCCATATTTTACAACGGGAACATTTAGAAATCGAACTGATAATCCGCTAGAGCACCTGCAGCGTGGCACCCTGTTCTTACTTACATTACGCTTGTGTGGCTAAAGTCGTGGGATAGCAATATGCAGATATACAGGATGGCGGTAGTATCTAGTGCAGAAAGTATAAAAGGGCAGTACAATGGAGGATCTGTCATGTGTACTCACATGATTCAGTTATTTTGCTCCCCAAATAGCAGAATTCCTTTACTACTTTAAGTGTCTCATTTCCTAATCTAATTCCCTCAGCATAACCCGACTTAATTCGACTACATTCCATTATCCTTGTTTTGCTTTTGTTGATGTTCATCTTATACCCTCCTTTCAAGACACTGTCCATTCCGTTCAACTGCT
Organism: Schistocerca cancellata; assembly: GCF_023864275.1. NCBI lineage: Eukaryota > Metazoa > Arthropoda > Insecta > Orthoptera > Acrididae > Schistocerca > Schistocerca cancellata. The sequence goes on from NC_064631.1 coordinate 336,081,466, forward strand.
CTTCCAAGTCCTTTGCTGTCACTGACAAATTACAAAGTCATCGGCGAACCTCAAAGTTCTTATTTCTTCTCCATGGATTTTAATACCTACTCTGAATTTTTCTTTTGTTTCCTTTACTGCTTGCTCAATATACAGATTGAACAACATCGGGGACAGGCTACAACCCTGTCTCACTCCCTTCCCAACCACTGCTTCCCTTTCATGTCCCTCGACCCTTATAACTGCCATCTGCTTTCTGTACAAATTGTAAGTAGTCTTTCGCTCCCTGTATTTTACCCCTTCCACCTTCAGAATTTGAAAGAGAGTATTCCAGTCAACATTGTCAAAAGCTTTCTCTAAGTCTACAAATGCTAGAAACGTAGGTTTGCCTTTTCTTAATATTTCTTCTAAGTTAAGTCGTAGGGTCCTAATAACAATATTATTATTATTAATAATAATGATTACTATTATTAATCACACACACACACACACACATTCAGGCAGGTACACACACACATACATGCACACGTATACTCGCGATCTGACACACGGTTTAACTATACTTTTGAATATTTATTACAAATAATATAATGACAAAAATTATTATTATTATTATTATTATTACTGCGTGGTCTATCATAAAACCAACAGTTCGGCGTGAATGATTGCTCCAGGAGGGATAAATGCACTGCAACGCAGCGTATGCTGTGTTATACACAAGCGAGACGTGACCAGGTAGTGTACACGTTGTTTAGACTCGCAAGTGTGGGAAGTCCTCGAAACACGAAGCGCTGTCAACAGCAGGCTTGAGCGAAAAGAATTTACAACAGCGAGTGGGATATTATTTTGTGCTCTGAAATAGCGTTTAGCGGGCGCTGCCTCCGCGCCACGTCAGCATGCAGGCCTTATCGCGGAGACTCAATTTGTATTAGGGCCGCGTTCCGATAACTGGATTACGTCGCCGGCTCCTGACATAAGGCTTCGTTCGCTGTCGATACCAGCGGCCGCTACAGCGACGAGTCTCAAATCTGTGCCGTCCGTGTCCCTGGAAACTGAGGCTCTCGGTGGCGGCTTGTCTCTCGTGCGCCCAAATGTTATCATTTGTGTGCAGACCACAAAGACCAAAGGAACAACGTTTTTTCAGCCCTGATATGCGTAGCTATAAATTCATTCGACTTGAAACAAATATGCAAATCTTCAGTTAAGCTGTGTGTGTGCGTGCGCACGTGCACGTGTTTGCGTCCCTGTGAGTACGTGCGTGCGTATGTTTGTGTGAGATAGATACTCCCCCTTCCCCCCCCCCCCCCGACCCACACACACGCATATAGAGGGAAAGACAGAAACAGAGAGAAAAAGAGAGAGAGAGAGAGAGAGAGAGAGAGAGAGAGAGAGAGAGAGAGTTCAAATGGCTCTGAGCACTATGGGACTCAACATCTGTGGTCATCAGTCGCCTAGAACTTAGAACTACTTAAACCTAACTAACCTAAGGACATCACACACATCCATGCCCGAGGCAGGATTCGAACCTGCGACCGTAGCGGTCACGCGGTTCCATACTGAAGCCCCTAGAACCGCACGGCCACACCAGCCGGCTTGTGTGAGATAGATACACACTCCCTCCCCCTCAGAGAGAGAGAGAGAGAGAGAGAGAGAGAGAGAGAGAGAGAGAACGCAAGAGAAAAGATAAATACTCCTAAGCAGATATATACGACAAGTAACTTCGAGAATAACCACAGAGCGTGTAGTAGGGCTGTTGGCGTTTACAGTCTACGTATAAATGACTTGCTGGATAACCTCGGAAGTTTTGCGACACTATTTGCAGGCGGTGCCGTTGTCTGCAGCAGTGTTTCTCAAGGACATTATCGCCGCTTGGGGTGCGTTTCCACTTCTCGAGGGGGCTATCAAGCGAAAAGTGGCGGCAGGAGAACGTTGCAGCGAAAAGGGGAGTGCTAGGCGAGGACAGGCGTTCCGAGTTTGATTATTTTCAGTATTTCGCGGCCCTGTCAGCAACTGGTAAATATTAATTTTAAATTAACAACAGCCTCAGTTGCATTGTTTACCTAGATTTACCTAGGTTTCAGTTGGGATAACCCAACCTTCTTCAGAATAAAAGAAACTAAGATAAGTCCATTATGGACAAATCGTAGTTCCTTTTATTCTGAAGAAGGTTGGGTTATCCCAACTGAAATCTAGGTAAATATAGTTAAACAATGAAACAGAGGCTGTTGTCAATTTAAAATTAATAATTCTGAGTTTGCTTGGACACACGATCTTTTAGTTAGTAACACTCAATAATATACGTGAATTGAATTTTGTTCATAACAATACGCCGGCCGGGGTGGCTGAGCGGTTCTAGGCGCTACAGTCTGGAACCGCGCGACCGCTACGGTGTGATGTCCTTAGGTTAGTTAGGTTTAAGTAGTTCTAAGTTCTAGGCGACTGATGACCTTAGAAGTTAAGTCCCATAGTGCTCAGAGCCATTTGAACCAGCCATAACAATACGATTACGACAGCTAAATTTAATATAATTGGCTAAAACGATATACCGGTTACCAGAATAACTAAAAAGTTTTAATTCTTACCAGACAGTATTAGGAAGAATTTGGTAAGAAATAACAATGTGTTAAGAATTAACACTTTATTTTCCACAACTTTTAACTTCAGTACATATTCTATCTTGGAGTCAGTACGCGCGCTCGAAGTGGAGGACCTCAGATTCAGGCAAATTCCCGTAGGCGACTCACAATGAGTGATAAGAACCCGTTCAGCAGCAGTAAAACGTCAGTAATGCTACAGTTGACTCTGGAGGTGCATTGCACGTTGTGCCAACATTTGAAGGATCACAGTCAAAATCTGTAGCGTCTAGTCAGTGGCATACACAGGGTGGACAGTAATATGGAAACACCAAAAACACGAGACACTGCAGTGCCTAATAGGGTGTTGAGCCGTGCTCTTGATCGTGCTTGTACCGTTGACAGGTTGACGTCGTGTATTCGGATTGTGATGTCTCGTTTTCTTAGTCCGTTCACTGGCGCCACTGCGTTTGCTCGCTTTGTCTGTCCGTGAGTGGTAGCAGCGGCGTTTATCGATAGCGAGTACTGTGGTACTATTTTCGGATCGACCTCTAGTATTTCCGGGTCGTCGTGTGTCGGAGTTCAGTGGGGGACGGAGCAGCAGTGAGGTCCGACAGCGCCAGTATTCGCCGAGGGAGCTGGCGGTATATGCACTGCCCGATGGAAGGATGGGGTAACGAGAGTGCACGACCACGTCGAGGTCCGAATTCAGCGAGTTTAAGTTGAATGGATCGTTATGTTCGAGTAGTGCAACATTAACTTGTGTACGTGTCCGTCCGTCGAAGTGACCTCATGCCATCAAGCTGTCAGTTGGCGGTTTTATACTCCGACGTTTGCCTTGCCTACTTGATTGGCAACGACGGATGGTTGGTCGTTCGGTCGTTCGTCTGAGTCGACGACGTGTATCTGGTCTTTCGACCGATTCTGTGTTCTTAGCGTTCATGTCTACGTGCAATTCGTCCTGTTGCTGTGTAGTGACTGTTTAGCATTGTTCGAGTTGTTTGTGGAATTGTCTTTTGCGGTTCCATGTGCATCTAGTCAGATTTTGAACAGGCAGTTTGGTCTTAGCCCTGTCTGCGTACTAGGATTTGGTGGAGCCAACTTGAGTAATTAAATGCTTGTCATTTGACGATGTTAACTGTTATTCTATCGTGGTATTGGCTATCGCATCTTAGGTGGATTTTTCGAGTGTGTTGGTCGGCGTTTAAGCTGTCCCTAGATTGAGTTGCCATCCTGTTAGGTGAGCATATGCCTGTCTCACCGCTTACGTAGCTGTAGGGACTTTTCTCAGGCCGATCCTTGGAGCACTATCTGTGGATCACTCCTTCCTTTATTTGGTCTGATTGTGCCAATTGTTTAAAAATAATATTTTATTTAAATTATTCCTATTGTTCGTGGCCTTTCAGCCGACAAATAATGTTAATTCAATCATAATAAGGCCTTCAGCCGTCAGTGTAGCTTGTGTTACAGTCATTTTAATAAAATTATTGTTTTTAAAAAAATATTTCCTTAAATAAAGTGTACGTGTTTACTGTGCAACCAACTGGTTAGGCCCCGTCCACATCTTTTCCTGCTTTCCCTAAGTCCCACGTCTCAAATGTAGCATTCAAAACAGATTCCACTAGTTTTCGAATGGATAAATACAAATCCTCTATTATTTTCAAGGTAATATTATACCATCCTTCTTGCAAGATAGTGAGAAGTTCAGATAACGATGATGGACGTAGGTAGCGACTACTCACCCTTCTCTCCAAAGTAGACAACAGAGGCTGAAAAACACTGAGATCTGGTGACTATGATGGTCAGAAGGTCTGCGAAAAATCATCATCGTCGTGCTCACAAAACCAATCCTGGACGAATTGAACTGTGTGAACGTGGGGCCTGTCATCTTGGAACACACCATTGGGGAACAACAGTTGTACCTTGGGAAGGACCTGATCAGTCAAAATGGTCACATAACTCTTGCCAGTAATGCGACATTCAAGATAAATCACGGCATACCACGATATGGCTGCGCAAATTATCACCGAACCCCCACTCTGTTTCGCTCTTGGGACGTAAATTGCGTCAGAAGTTGGAAACAATATGAAACAAGACTCACCCGACCAAGTGACTTTCTTTCATCGCTCCATAGTCTAAGTTTTATGGCTTAGGCGCTATGTTTCCTGTTACGGACATTTGCATCACCGATGAGTGATTTAGGAATACTAGCTTATCATTCGAATCCCAGATCATGCAGCTCCTTTCGTTTTGTTTTGGTGCTGACAGGGTTTGCGAGTGCGAGCTTCAGTTCTGCAGTGACTTCTGCAGCTATCGTTCCTTTATTTTTCGTCACAATCCTCTTCAATGACCGTCCGTCATGATCACTCAGCACACACTTCTGTCTGCGTTTGTGACAGCGCACGATGTTTTCCCGCTTTCCGCGTGGTCAGTATAAATCTTCGATACGGTGCCTCTTGGAACACAGACAGTTCGGCTTAGCTATGGAATCAGCCACTATACGAGCGTCAACATTTTATCCACGTTCGAATTCACTTATCTCCGACATGATACACTTACAACTTGACAGGACACTCTTCTCACCACGAAGGACACTTGCAACGAGATTAAACGTAGATACCCTTCAAATACAACAGCACAACCTGTAGGCTTGGATCGCATTTGTATTTATATTAAAGCATGCATTTCTCGCAGTGCTTTCATATTTTTGTCCACCTTCTGTAACTAGTGTATGTTGGAAACATATTTTCTCAATATGCTTGCGAAAAAGAAGTGCTGCACGTATTCGAATGGGTGCTTGAAAAATGGATTCACCCTCCTGTTTAGAAACAGGCAACTATCGTTGTGTCCCATTCGTGAAATCACAGTTTCAAATTACGCTATGAAGTTTACCAGGTTATGTTCCTACCTTCGTAATTTTTATACTGACATAGTGGGCTGCATAGGTTTCAATTTACATGGCACTAAGATCTAACTCTATAGGCAAGTTACTTGGGAAACCTCCTCTCTGCGAAAAGGTATCCATGCTTTCTATAAATTTTGATTATTGACAGCGAAATGTAGGAAATCACATGCAGTCAGGGTAACACTCATGTTAACCGCATTTAAATAAATTGTCCGCACAATACTGGGACCTGGCGCATATGCCGTGATAAAATCAACTGCGTAATGACACAATTTCGAGAGTAATTGACGAGACAGTATTTGATGTGGGAGGAAATCTTTTCAGTGTGCTGAGAACACAGAATTTGTAACGTAAATTGATAAACAGGCAACAACAGACAACGGAGCATTGCTGTTAACTTAGAATGTGTTCTGTAATCAGAATGTTATTAGTCAGTTCACCAACCTAGAAGGCTGTGCTGCATGCAAGGAAGTGGGATAAAAAGCATTCCCTTAGCAAATGTTCTTGAATGTGCAACTCATGGAAATGTAGCAATACTTTCTTGATATAGCCGGTTTATAGCCCATTTAAAATCTCCTACACCTAGAGTACTGGTAATACATTGCGTAACCCATAGGCAGCATTTTGCTGACAAAAATTTAGGTGAACAGATTGTATCCATTAATGCTGTTAACAAGATGAAATTTTGTTTCTTGAAGAGCCGTTTTATCTCTGTCACGAAAACGACGAAGAATTCGAATGTCTTCTTCTACATACCAAGGTGAGGTAATTACCAAGAATAAATAGTTTTGACAAATTTTTGTTGCAGTAGATTTCATACACAGACGGAAAAGATATCGCAAAACCAAGAATGAGTTATGCGTCATGAACGTGTTGGTAGGCGTGTTGCTGCATCTGAAAGATGAAGTCTATTCAAATGTCGCTCCAGTCGCATAAGAGTGGCGCTAGTAGCATCACTATGAAGTAATCGGATTTGCTTTAAACACACGCTGTAACGGTCGTGGGCGTTAGTTTGAAATTGAACGTGGTGAGTTTACATTAATCAAGAACACCTCTGAAGTGTCAAAGACCACATAATCAACATCTCACTGAGTTTGAAGGAGGTCGTGTAATAGGGCTACGAGAAGCTGCGTGTTCTTTCTGCGACTTTTCAGAGTCACTTTGCAGGAACGTAACCACTGTACATGATTGTTGTCAGCGATGGTCACGAGAAGGTTCGGTCGCAAGAAGACTGGGTTCCAGATGGCCACATGGAGCTACCAAGAGCAAAGATTATGTAAAAAATTCCTCGTTTTTCCAACTGTGATTGTAATAATACTTTGTGTATAGAAGGCTTCGGACGCGAGGTAATATTTGATTGCATTGAAACTAGGGATACGTAATGTGGTTACGGAACACAAGTATGTGTGTGCGGGGGCTGGTGGAGGGGTGGGAGGCAGGTGATGGCCAACATCGGAAGATAACAACGGAGCGCTGAACAGAAGAAGGTTGGGAATCACTGGTCTGCAGTAAGTGTGCAGTGCCAGAAAAGCAGCAAGACTTAGGAAGACCTGCACATGGTCGACGACAGATGTAGGGACTGACAATTGAATCTTATCGGAAAAAAAGAAAAAGAAATTATGTAAGGGTCACAGCTGCTAATTTCCTAAAATAAGTATTTTCTTGCTTGTGATGCTTGATTACAGTATTAGGGATTATCTAGTTTCGCTCGCCTAGGCATTATGAAGCTACATCAGACCAGAAATTACGTTATGTTTATAGCGTTTTGTGATCCAGACAACAGTGTGAAGAAAATTAACATCTACATCTACATCCAGACTCCGCAAGCCACCTGACGGTGTGTGGCGGAGGGTACCCTGAGTACCTCTATCAGTTTTCCCTTCTATTCCAGTCTCGTATTGTTCGTGGAAAGAAGGATTGTCGGTATGGTTCTGTGTGGGCTCTAATCTCTCTGATTTTATCCTCAGGGTCTCTTCGCGAGATATACGTAGGAGGGAGCAATATACTGCTTGACTCCTCGTTGAAGGTATGTTCTCGAAACTTCAACAAAAGCCCGTACCGAGTTACTGAGCGTCTCTCCTACAGAGTCTTGCACTGGAGTTTATCTATCAACTCCGTAGCGCTTTCGCGATTACTAAATGATCCTGTAACGAAGCACGCTGCTCTCCGTTGGATCTTCTCTATCTCTTCTATCAACCCTATCTGGTACGGATCCCACACCGCTGAGCAGTATTCAAGCAGTGGGCGAACAAGCGTACTGTAACCTACTTCCTTTGTTTTCGGATTGCATTTCCTTAGGATTCTTCCAATGAATCTCAGTCTGGCATCTGCCTTACCGACGATCAACTTTATATGATCATTCCACTTTAAATCACTCCTAATGCGTACTCCCAGATAAGTTATGGAATTAACTGCTTCCAGTTGCTGACCTGCTATTTTGTAGCTAAATGATAAGGGATCTATCTTTCTATGTATTCGCAGCACATTACACTTGTCTACATTGAGATTCAATTGCCATTCCCTGCACCATGCGTCAATACGCTGCAGATACTCCTGCATTTTAGTACAATTTTCCATTGTTACAACCTCTCGATACACCACAGCATTATCTGCAAAAAGCCTCAGTGAACTTCCGATGTCATCCACAAGGTCATTTATGTATATTGTGAATAGCAACGGTCCTATGACACTCCCCTGCGGCACACCTGAAATCACTCTTACTTCGGAAGACTTCTCTCCATTGAGAATGACATGCTGCGTTCTGTTATCTAGGAACTCTTCAATCCAATCACACAATTGGTCTGATAGTCCATATGCTCTTACTTTGTTCATTAAACGACTGTGGGGAACTGTATCGACCAACATGACACGGCATTCCTAATGAGTTCAGCACAAACATATTATGTTCGTGCACAACTTTCGCACGTGTGTTATTAAGTGAAATGAAAAAGTACAACCCAAATTAAAACAGATAAGCGTAGTTCTTGCACATAGACAGGCATCAAACAGCTATTACCGTGGACGATAGATACCAGTTGTCTCTCCCAAGAATCAACAGGGTTGTGTAGATGGAGCTGACCGTTTGCAGCATAGTCGACAGGACAAATTGCAGGCCTCTGGTACAGGTCCGAGTGGAGAGTCTGAATAAGAGGCTCACACGGTTCTGCGAACGTGTAGGCTGCAGATTCCTTGAAATGCTCCAAACGGTGGTTGGCTTTCGGGTTCCGCTGAATAGGTCAGGAGTCCACTGTACGCATGAGGCGGCTACACGGGTAGCAGGGACTGTGTGTCGTGGACTGGGCGATTTTTGAGGTTAGAGGGTTTCGGGAAAACACAAAAAGGGCTTCAGTCACAAAGGGTGCAGGCGGAACACAGGAAGAACGTAGATATAGGAACCATTGGTATAACAGTTGTAAACTGTCGTAACTGTGTTGGGAAAGTACGAGAGTTCCAAGCGGTAATAGAAAGCACTGATGCTCAAATCGTTATAGACATTGACAGCTGGCTAAAGTAGGACATAAGCTCATCCGAAATTTTTGCGAAGAACCTAACGGTGTTTCGAAGGGATAGGCTGTACACGGTTGACGGTGGCGTGTTTATGGCTGTTAGGAGTAGTTTATGTTGTCGCGAAATTGAAGTAAATAGTTCTTGTGAGGTAGTACGGGCACAGGTTATTGTTCGCAACCAGAATAAAACAATAATTGGTTCATTTTACGGACCTCCCAATTCAGATGATACAATTGCTGAAAGGTTCAAAGAAAACTTGAGTTTGATTTCAAACACGTACCCGCCTCATACGATAATAGTTGGTGGGGAATTTAATTTACCCCCGATATGTTGGCGAAAATACATGTTTAATTTCGGAGGTAAGCGTAAAACATCATCCAGAATTGTGCTAAACGCATTCTCTGAAAATTATTTCGAACAGTTAGTCCATGGGCCCATTCGAAAAGTAAACGGTTGTGAGAACACCCTTGACCTCGTAGCAACAAATATTCCGGACGTAATAAAGAGCATCAAAACGGATTCAGGAATTAGTGAACACAGATTTTTCATAGCGAGATTGAATATTGTAACCCCCAAATCCTCCAAAAATAAACGAAAAGTATACCTATTCAAAAAAAGAAAAAAGAGATTTCAATCCACTCCTTCCTGAGAGACAATCTCCACTCACTCCAAATTAATAATATAAGTGTAGTCCAGATGTGGCTTGAACTGAAAGAAATAGTATCGGCAGCAATTGAGAGATTTATATCAAATAAATGAAACGACGGAGTTGATCCTCCTTGATGCAAAAAACTGGTCAGAATACTGTTGCAGAAACAACGAAACAAACACGCCAAATTTAAACAGACGCAAAATCCCAAAGACTGGCGGTCTTTTACAGAAGCTCGAAATCAATGCGAGGCGCTTATAACAGCTTCCACAACGAAACATTGTCTCGAAACTAGGCAGAAAATCCAAAGAGATTCTGGTCATATGTTAGGTATGCCAGCGGCAAGACACAATCAATGCCTTCTCTGCGCGATAGCAATGCAGATACTACCGAAGACAGTGCTGCCAAAGCAGAGTTACTAAACACAGCCTTCAAAAAAGCCTTCACAAGAGAATAAGAAGTAAATGTTCCACAATTCGAATCAAGAACAGCTGCCAACATGAGTAACGTAGAAGTAAATATCCTCGGAGTAGTGAAGCAACTTGAATCACTTAATAAAAGGAAGTCTTCTGATCCAGACTGTATACCCATTAGCTTCGTTTCAGAGTAGGCTGATGCAATAGCTCCATACTTAATAGTCATATACAATCATTCGCTCGACGAAAGATCCGTACGCAAGACTGGAAAGTTGCACAGGTCACATCAATATTCAAGAATGGTAGTAGGAGTAATCCACTAAATTACAGGCCCATATCATTAACGACGACATGCACCAGGATTTTGGAACATATTTTGTGTTCGAACATTATGAATTACGTCGAAGAAAACGGTCTATCGACACACAGTAAACATGGGTTTAGAAAACATCGTTCCTGTGAAACACAACTACCTCTTTATTCACATGAAGAGTGCTATTGACAAGGGATTTCAGATCGATTCCGTATTTCTGGATTTCCAGAAGGCTTTTGACACTGTACCACACAAGCGGCTCGTAGTGAAATTGCGTGCTTATGGAATATCGTCACAGCTATGTGACTGGATTCGTGATTTCCTGTCAGAGAGTTCACAGTTCGTAGTAATTGACGGAAAGTCATCGGGTAAAACAAAAGTGATTTCTGGCGTTCCCTAAGGTAGTGTTATAGGCCCTTTGCTGTTCGTTATCTATATAAACAATTTGGGACACAATCTTAGCAGCCCTTTAGGTTGTCTGCAGAAGACGCTGTCGTTTATCGACTAATAGAGTCATCAGAAGATCAAAACAAATCGCAAAACGATTTAGAAAAGATATCTGAATGGTGCGAAAATTGGCAATTGACCCTAAATAACGAAAAGTGTGATGTCATCCACATGAATGCTAAAAGGAATCCGTTAAACTTCGGTTACACGATAAATCAGTCAGATCTAAAGGCCGTAAATTAGACTAAATACCTTGGAATTACAATTGCGAACAACCTAAATTGGAGGGAACACACAGAAAATGTTGTGGGGAAGGCTAGGAAAAGACTGCGTTTTATTCGCTAGACACTTAGGAAATGTAACAGATCTACTAAGGAGACTGCCTGCACTACGCTTGTCCGTCCTCTTTTAGAATACTGGTGCGTGGTGTGGAATCCTTACCAGATAGGATTGACGAGAAGGGCAGCACGTTTTGTATTATCGCGAAATAGGGAGACAGTGTTACTGGAATGATACAGCATTTGGGGTGGACTTCATTAAAACAAAGGAGTTTTTCGTTGCAGTGGAATCTTCTCACGAAATTCCAACCACCAACTCTCTCCTCCGAATGCGAAAATATTTTGTTGACTCCGACCTACATAGGGAGAAACGATCACCAAGATAAAATAAGGATAATCTGAGCTCCCACGGAAAGTTATAGGTGTTCGTTCTTCCAGCGCGCTATACGAGATTGGAATAATAGAGAATTGTGAAGGATATTTGATGAATCCTCTGCCAGGCGCTCAAATGTGAGTTGCAGAGTATCCATGTAGATGTAGATGTCCCAACAGAAACTAGTCGTCACGTAGTTCATGTGCCGCCTAGAGTCAGCAGAAAACGTCGCTTCGTTTCTCGTTACGTACAAAATGTATTCTGAAGTGGAATTTAATGTCCTCAATCGATATAACGGTTCCAAAGTAGTCTAGTGGGGTATTCAGCTAATCGGGACGTAGTCTCGCAGGTGTTATATTGGTAAACGTTTGCCGGCCAGGCCTTTCTTGCCTGAGTCGCCCCTGCTTGTGGGCCGGCCTGCACCCACCACGCTGCCCGAATGCTACCGCTACATAGTCGCTGATGGACGTCTGGCTATTCTTCGTGTTGTGCTCTCCCTGTTAACACAAGTCATTAAAATAAATATCACATGTGGTTAACTTGGAACATAAAATTCCTTTTCAAAAAACATTTTGCGTGAATTGGAAAACAAACCCAAGTTTTCCGTTGGCGCTGTGCTTGCTTGAAACACATGATTGATTGCGTCAACTTTATGTTCCTTCTGAGACACCAGAAAAAAATGTGGTTTTGAGCCATCGATAAGAAGCACTGTACAACGATTTCGCATGCAGTTTCCTTTTCTCTTTTACAAAATGGTTCAAATGGCTCTGAGCACTATGGGACTTAACATCTATGGTCATCAGTCCCCTAGAACTTAGAACTACTTAAACCTAACTAACCTAAGGACATCACACAACACCCAGTCATCACGAGGCAGAGAAATTTCTTTTACACTCTGAGGCTGTTGGCAAATGATGCAATGGCGTATAGTGAGCTCACGTGGCGATATACGTGATGATCAGTAATTTGTGCAAATACTGACTTTTGGACCTCAGTGTAAATTAAAGCCTTTATATAGACGGAAAAACGGTGTACAGTTCACTGCGATCGCAATCGTCAAACATTTAACGTATACTTCCCCAAGATTGATTGTGAAACGAGCACACAATTGTAGTGGTAGGATACGTAAATGTCAGATTGAAGTTTATCGAACAGTCGCAAGAAAACGTAATCTATTCACAAAAGAACCACTGACAAAACCGTACTATTTATCGATTTGGAGCCCCAAGAAACTTAGATTAACGGAGCATATTGAAGAAATTCAGTGAGTTACTAATCGATTTGTCACTCTTAGAGTTGGTCAAAGAAATGTTGAACTGTGGAAAAACCACTTTGAAAATTCCAAGAACACACGATCAGTACGAATCAACGTCACGAAACTTCACGAGTGAAGATAGTGAGCACAAAACCGAGTCTAATTTACAAAGAGCTTGACAGTATGAGGCCACTTATGAGTATAATGCTTCACACGTTTTCCTGGATATATCCATTGATTTGGTTGAGAACGATGGCAATAACCCGGTGAAATCATCGCATGGCTTTATTGGTCAGGAGACCCCGTCTGGGGTCGTTCGACCGCCTGGTGCGAGCCCTCCTATTTGATGTCCCTTCGGCGACTTGCACGTCGATGTAGATGAGATGAATGATTAGGACAACACTAACACCGATTCACAGAGGTACGAAAATTGCCAACCATCCGGGTCCCCGCTATCTAGAGGCAACGACGCTAACCAGAAGACCACGAGACGCGGAATATAAAGCTGTTGCCCTCACTCCTCGGGGAAGCTGGCCCGCAACTGTGTAAGTGGTCGTTGATATCCTCGACATTGGCACTTGGAGGGAGTTGACGTCTAACTTAATTCAATACGTGGTCTATTGGGGACAGATGTGGTCATCTTGCTGGCCACGGCAATACTTTAACATCAGGCAGATAATTCATAGAGACACATGTCATGTGTTTACCAGCAGCGTCTTTGAAAAATATCACCACGATACTGTCGAATGAGACGTAACATATAAGGATACAGGATTGTCGCGATGCACCATTGTGGCGGCAGAGTTCCCCCGATCACTACCAGCCATGACCTGACGTCATACCCGACAGCTGTCCGCAGGGACCTCTCCCCAGGTCGCCAACATAGTCGCAAGTTGTGGTCATCCTGGGTTGTGCAGAACCACAGCTCATCGCTGTACGTATTGCAGTACCATTCAGTAACTGTCCACGTTTCCCGGTCAAGGCTCCAAACATAGCCATTTGCGGTATGGTGTTAGCGTGAACTACGCATAGGATGGTAATTTCCTAGCCCTGCTACTGCTCTCCGAGCAGTGGCGCAGAATATAACGGCATATTACAGAGAGTCCATAGATTGTTCTCGGATGGTAGGGACAGATGTAAAGCGATTACAGCGTGCTTGGTGCACAGTACGGCGAACCTCCACTGTGGTGGTCACACGTGGTCGACCTCAGTCTTGACGACGAATGTGACTACCGTTATGTTCCTACGCAGTCTAGCATCGGGTCACTGTCACACACGAATGCCCAAAAAATCTGGACATTGCACGGTTAGACCAACAGGCCAAACGGAGACACTCTATGGGGCCCCTTTCAAAGTCTGTGAGGTGCTGATAAAGCTGTGTAACCCAAGTACACGGCATCTCATTGTGCCCAGCGGTCACTGAACATCTGAAGCTGTTCATGCCCCTTATATTAGTCGATCACAATATTACTGCTCCTGGGAGTGAGGGCGCTTCAGATGGGGCATCGAATGTTTTTTACACGAAATTTCACGAGTACACACTGAACAACTTCAGGGTATATACATTACTGTCATGAAAACATTCTTAGTTCAATGCATTTTTCTTAGTCATCACTGTGTTGTTTACTGTAACGTCAACGCTTGATTTCCATAATTGCTACGAGAGGCCAAGTACAATAATATCGTGGTCGGGTAGTATGCTCTACGAGTCCTGGTGCTCTGGTTTCCATTATGTCTGTCACATAGAACTGAAACTCTAACTACCTACGTACCCGCCAATGGTGCGAGTTTGTAAGAAGTTAAATTGGCCTCCCACCACTTCTTCTTGGTGCTTCATAGTTTTCTCTGGCAATGTGTAAAGGGACTTTGCAGCATGTCGACAAATGAATCACGAAAGTAGGAAAATAATCCTGGCAGGCCATGTAACCTCCACTACACATTGTAGTATCATAGGCCTCCTCTACTCCTCTACACACTGTGCTACCACACTCAAGTTCATAGTCTTGGGTAAACACTGAGACAACATAACTGCTTCGTCTCAAAGATGACAAATCCAGCGAAAGGAGAAATGTGAGTTTGAACCCCAGTCCAGAATCAATATATTCAATATCTCAGATTAAGATACAACGACAAATATGTGCTCGATGATCTTAAATGACGATTCGCTCAGTAATAATAATAAATCATCTGAGAAAGCAAACTCGTGACATAGTTCCTACCGAGCATACTTACCCCTCTGTCATGCTCCACCTCACACCGACTCTTCTAAAGTAGGTAGCGGAGGGACGTCGTGTTTAATGTGGATTTGGTAGCACGGTGCATACCCTACACTGTTCGGCTTACCGTACCAAAGACGAAGAGGATAACTTTGTGCTTGTTAAAAACGTTAATCGAACCTGGGCCTTAAGCATACGTAGCTAGAATCATTCTAAAGGACACCAACCCACACAGAGGATGGTTTCCTGATTGTGTCCTAAAGAAGCATGCTCCACACAGAAAGAGAATTATGGTCCTCTGGAGGTTGACTACAACCTGCTCGATACATTCTTTTCTTCGTTAGTCCACAGCGACATTCGCTAGCTGTCAACCAAATGCGTATTTTTGACTTGATTTTTTAATGCCTTAAATAAAATCACATAGCTGCCAAATGCACGAATGTCTACACGGTAGGATTCGGAAACTTCTGCTGCATGTGTGGCTTTCCGTTTGGGAGTGTGTGCTGATGCCTATATTTATGGTTTACTCGTACATATAGCGCACTGTAAACGCAAAGGCCACATATCGAGCACACTCTCATCTGTACGTTTTTAAACCGCATTTCGTCTCATATAACTACGTAGGTAAGGGCGTAGTGGCTTTTCTGTTGCAGCATATTATGCGAAGAGTAACAATGTACGTAATCCAGTAGGGCTAAGTTCACCTACAAGACTGGAAAAGTGCGAGTAAGACTCGCGTTCTGAGGATTCCGTCCCAACTTAATTATGTTTACAGACGATAATAATTGTAATAATAATTTCGTGTGACTCAGTTCTTGGGTCAAGTCTTTCTAATGGGCGCCACTTTTTTTCATCAGTCTTTTTCTGTTTCCCTCCTCTTGAACCCTTCGATACCCTCGCCGTAAGCGCCTTTGTCTGTGTGGCTTCGTCGCCAATATTATTCCTGTTTGCCTGACAAAAGTGTCTTCAAAGATGTATGTAAGCGATCTCTTCTTGAAATAAATAATAATGTTTTACTTGTACAGAAAAAAGCGTAAAGCCTACTATGTGAGCAAAATGTTGGAGGTGGAGATAAAAGAAAGGAAAACGTCCCTTGTTTGGAAATAAAAGATTATGCTTTTCATAAAGTAAAAAATATTTTTTCAAGTAAATAATGATACTTCTTCAGCATCACTTCGTCTTCAGCATCACTTCGGCGACTTGTGTGTCCCTAACCTCCAACAATTATCCAACCAGGCAAAGAGAGCTTTCAGTTTAACGTGGACTCCTCACATGGTTGAGAAGTGAAGGCCAGGTTAGAACGAAGTCTCAAAATCGGTGATTCGACCAGGAATCGTTCCAATGACCTCTCGGTTTACAGGCACGTGTTTCACCGCTAGAACACCAGGACTAAAATTTCTGTGTATGCTTCATCTGTATAGTATTTGATGCTTGAGTTTTCGAGTTTCAAACTACGTGACGTGTATGGTCGTATCTTTTAACTGCACTGACTTAGAAGATTAAATTTTTTACGTCCGTACATCCGCATGGGACCTTACGGCTTAATATTTGACATAAACTTCAACTTGATACCTTTACACATTCTTGAGAAAAACGAATCTTTGCAGGCGGACGTTTCTTTTGATTTAAAAAAAAATAGAGAGAGAGAGAGAGAGAAAGAGGAACCGTAAGCCAATGCCAGTCCTCAGTCCTCAAAATATAACTCTGTACATCTACTGTGACGAACAAGATGTTTTGTGTTAATAATTGCAGCCCGGAGGCGTATCCGTCGCAGTTGGCATCTATTTCAACAATGAGGCGCCTTGCAGTTGCAACATACGAAAGGCGACCTATGAAACTGCAACTAGTGTTGGTACTATTTCACAGATGAACTTATCCAGGAGTTTCGCTGGAAAGCAGTACCTACTGCACTACTTCTTCTGATCTATAGCCCTCAGACGTTTCTTCTTCTCGCTCCTTATAGAATAACTATCAGGAAAATTTCTTTTTGGACGAAACTGCACATTAAACTTGGATTGACGACATCGTTATTTCCAAACCAGTAGCTTTCTAGATGCGTGGAACCCAAAAACTTCTGGGCCATCGTTACAGTGTTTTAATTAATAAAGGGATGGGAATACAGGCTGTTACAAAAAGGTACGGCCAAACTTTCTCGAAACATTCCTCACAGACAAAGAAAGAAAATATGTTATGTGGACATGTGGATACATGCATCCACCCTCCGTCGCATGGAATCCCTCATGCGCTGATGCAGCCTTGGAGAATGGGGTATTGTACCACAGCCGTCCACAATACGAGCACGAAGAGTCTCTACATTTGGTACCGGGGTTGCGTAGACAAGAGCTTTCAAATGCCCCCATAAATGAAAGTCAAGAGGGTTGAGGTCAGGAGAGCGTGGAGGCCATGGAATTGGTCCGCCTCTACCAATCAATCGGTCACCGAATCTGTTGTTGAGAAGCGTACGAACACTTCGACTGAAATGTGCAGGAGCTCCATCGTGCATGAACCACATGTTGTGTCGTACTTGTAAAGGCACATTTTCTAGCAGCACAGGTAGAGTATCCCGTATGAAATCATGATAACGTGCTCCATTGAGCGTAGGTGGAAGCGTAGGTGACGAAACTACAATGAGTTCTAACATGGAAATTAAGCGTTTCCGGACACATGTCCACATAACATCTTTTCTTTATTTGTGTGTGAGGAATGTTTCCTGAAAGTTTGGCCGTACCTTTTTGTAACACCCTGTATATTATTGATGATTAACTTTTCTCCCATGTTTTTCTGTTATAGTCAGTAAATCAACGAGAAGCGCTGTAAAATATGCTCTGTTGTAACACAGACGAATTAAAATTTGCCATGACTCCCTTATGACAAAAGTACAATTTAGTAGTAAAAAATTGGCTGTAACACAATCCAGCCCAACCTATCATGCATTAGCAAGACATTCCATACTTCTGAGCCTGCTTCTTGTCCAAGGAGTATTTTGGGATTCCCACGAAAATGTATAAATCACGCAGTAAGAGTAAACCGAAAAAGGAAATCAGTTAACGAATTATTCAATACCACACATAATCTACAGAGCTGTGTATTCAAAAAAGTTAAAGTATTTGTTGCGGTAAGCAAAAAAAAAGTTTGATTTTGGGTTGGTAAGAGGCATGTGTGGACTGTGGGGTCCTTCTGCAAACATTTATACAGCATTTGTGATCACTTTGAAGTTTATTATTAAGATCAGGCAATGTCATTGCAGCCTCAGTAGCCCAGGCTTGAAAATTAACCTAAAAGGTTGGAAAGTAGTCGCCCACAATTCATACTGCACCTGTTGACAAATTCGTTAATGAACGCTTTAAAAAAACATGTTTTAAGAAGGATGCAAGGCCAGCAGGGTTACAATTTCCTTAAGTTTTCACCTTTAGATCCAGAGGTACTAAATCGAGATTGTGATAAGACTCAAGGTGGCGAAGTTAAGATTCTCTTAATGGTTTTAGATCTGGAAGCTTATAGCTAGGTAATAGCACACGTGAAAAAATTCAAAATGTTGATGCCTCTTGCGAGGTTAGAACGTAGGGCTAACATACTGTTCCTGTTACAAAGCGGTATCGTTATCATTTCACTACTTGCGGTATTGTTGATTAACACAGTTAATTGGTAAAGTCAAATATGGTATTAGTTAATGCGGAGTGGCCGAGCGCTTCTAGGCGCTACAGTCTGGAACCGCGTGACCGCTACGGTCGCAGGTTCGAATCCTGCCTCGGGCATGGGTGTGTGTGATGTCCTTAGGTTAGTTAGGTTTAAGTAGTTCTAAGTTCTAGGGGACTGATGACCTCAGATTTTAAGTCCCATAGTGCTTAGAGCCAGAGCCATTAGTTAATGATTTTGAGTGGAATGACGTTCAAGGAATCAAATAATAAATGGCGCCCAAATTTTATCCCGTAAGTGAGAATAATTCACATTACTTATCGGAAATGATAATTAAATATCAACTGAATTTAGCGGGACGGTTCTGAACCGTACCAGGAAGTAAATAGATGGTCACATAACTGCCAAAAGCATTGCACAGTGTCGCCAATTTTCCGTTAGACTAGTGACACTGAGAATAGGTTCGTTCAGGCAGTTGGGAAGCTCGCCTTTAGAAGATACTGTGACGCCCGCTGCTACGGTATTGACTGGTAGCCGAAAGATCTGAAGCATAGCCCAGTGAGTTTTATTTGCATTTCAATAACTATGATTTTGATCTAAAGCATAGCTACAAATAATGTCCAGACTCACCGACTGTAAATCAAATACCATAAAAAAGAGCAGGGGCAATTGTTTGGGTGGCCCTACTCTTCAGTAGCCGTCGGAGCTATTTCTGTTTTTTATGTCCTATGTGTACTGCAAACTTGAAGCTCATTCACTAGAAGTGATTCACTTTTTTATCATCACATGATACAGTTAACGTTACGGGTAGACACTGATACAAAACATTAAGACATACAAAAGTTTTTATTTTTAGATCAACAGGGCACTGAATAACAAAATAAAAAAAGGAAGAGGGAGAAGTTGTCTGAAGATTTCCTTGATGATTGTCGAACTGCCTGATTGTAACATTGTCACAGAAAAAGTACAAATCTTGTCTCCAGAGAGATCGCAGCCCACAGCTACCACAGGCTTCCCTTTGTAGGGTAAACACTGTACCGCGGGCAACTATCGCATAAAGTTCTCCCTTTGCCCTAGTGATGGTCAAGATGGATAATGTTCTACGTAAAAGGCGAGACTGGTTGCAGTTTCAACTTCGAGCGAGCTTCCTGGACTCAAAAGCGAACCATTCACAATATTTAACCAAAATGACAATAAAAATCAGGTAAATATAAAAGGATTATCCGGTCCCCTCAGGAAGTAAGTCGAAGGCCATAGTGCGGCTAAATATATTCTTGGAAATCATGGCTTTTGTTAGTGGCAGCGAGATGTATCTTAGCGTCACCCACTTTCTTTTGAAAGAGATGTAGCAGGCAGCTGTATTGTTACCCAAATGAAGAGGCCAACGAATTTTATTTGCATTTATGGAACTAGGGATCGAAGCTAAATTGCAATTACGAATACTTTTCAGATTCACTAACTGTAGCCGACATACCATAAATTAAGATTAGGGAAATTATTTGGGTAACCAAATTCTTCGGTAGCTTTTGCAATTTTTTCTTTGTCTTATTGTACTGAACTGATAAGTTCGTTTGCTGGACACAGTTGAACAGCAGCTGTTTGTACGTCGTTATAACTCATAGGTAATCTCTGACAGGGTAAAAATTGCTAAACTCTATTTTATTTGCGTCGACATCCCACCAGCCAACACACTACACAGGCACCTCAGCACGGTTCGTAAGTAAATTATTTACAACGTCGATCTCTACGTAAATTCCTGTTGGAAATAAATCCGTTTGGTTAGGAATTATTGCTTCAAGCGTAATACTGACAGTTGCTTTAGTGATAGATGAACAAAGTCCTTGAATAACAGATGGGATACTGAACTCAACTAATACAACACTGAACCACGTAAACAAGGCATTTGGAGCGGACGACATTCCCTCAAAATTACTGAGACCTTCTGGAGAAAATACCTCGACAAAACTGTTCCATCGGATGTGCACGG
The DNA here is from genome assembly GCF_023864275.1 of Schistocerca cancellata. NCBI lineage: Eukaryota > Metazoa > Arthropoda > Insecta > Orthoptera > Acrididae > Schistocerca > Schistocerca cancellata. The sequence goes on from NC_064631.1 coordinate 336,102,000, forward strand.
TATGTGCTGTAGGGAAAATACCCTCAATAAGAACGTAATAATTCCAGTGTCAAGGTGGCAGTCGCTCGCAGACGAGACTATTACCGAACTGTCGGCCTAATAAGTCATGGTTGCAAAACATTGACAAATTATTAATTATTGTATAAAAGAAGATAACTAAAGAAAACCGGAATCTGGGAAGATCAGTTTAGATTTCGGAAAACATTTGAGGCTATACTGGCCCTATCTTAGTATGCTGTAGAAAGGTGAACTTACGTTTCTAACATTTATCGATTTTAAGACATTCGACAATACTGACTGGAGGACACAGTAATGTTTTGAAGGCGGTAGATATACAATACAGGGACCTTAAGATGATTTACAACTTGTATAGAATCCAGACTGCAGTTGAAGAACATGAAAAGTAGCCGTAGTTGAGAAGGTAGTGAGAGAGTGATGTAGTCTAGTCCAGACATTATTCAGTCTGTGCACTGAGCAGCAAGTTTAGGACATCAAAGGGAAATTTGTAAAGTATTTTGAAGTTCAGAGACAAAAGACTCTAGTTTGAGTTTTACCGATGACACTGTAATTCTGTCGCTAATGGAAAAAGACTTAGAGGAACAGCTGAATGGTAGGATAGCGTCGTGAACAGAGATGATATGATAAATATCAGCAAAAGTAAAACCAGGATAACGAAAAGTAGTCGAATTAGATCAGGTGATGCTGAGGAAATTAGATTAGGAAATAGGGCACTAAAAATAGTACATGAGTTTTGTTATTTAGGCAGAAAAATAAATTAAGATGGTGAAGTAGAAAGGATAGAAAAAGCAGGGTGCAATAGACAGAAAAAATTTCTGAAAATAGGAAACCAGTTTACATCCAATATAAATTTAAATGTCTTTTCGGAATGTATTTGTCTGGAGTGTAACCTTGAACAGACCTCAAACGTGGTTCAGAGAACAAGGAAACAGAAGATTTTAAAATGTGGTTCTCCAGAAGAATGCTGAAGATCAGACAATGAGAAGGTACTGAATAGATCTGAGAAGGAAATATTGTAACACACAATATGTGCAGTGACCATCATTTCGCCTATGTGCGAGACGATAAGATTTTTTATGAAAATTTTCAGGCGCAAGCGACACAAGCCACTACATGGTGTACCGAGATGATAGGCGTGCCACAGGCATCACAGCAGTAAGATTATACAGGACGTATCACAATCATCAGTGGCAGACGTGGAGCGCCCAAATGCCGTAGCTGTGTACTCTACATGTCGCAATTGGTAGCGAAAACTGACACAGATGAGAATGAACGAGGAAAAAGGAGGGAGAGGGGAGGGGCGCCTTTTGATAAGGCGCGTGTGTAGAAAAATGTTCTAGAACTCTCTAAGTGGCTCGCGAATTAAACAATAACTGTAGCAAGCAACGAATTACGGCAGTAAGTATCAAGTTGTTAAGAAGAGATGATCCCGATCAACAATGAAGAGTTTGGCGCATGACTGCAACCACTTTACATTATAAAACACGGCCTGAGCTTTTACATGGCGGGCAACACTACTTTCAGAGCAGTTCGGACTCTTTCCGTATGTCATCAGAAGATGCAATGAATTCAAAATTAGGTCACAGACTATGCCACATTCAGCCACAAGTGGAGTACTATCTGAATGTAGTAGTCTGCTTTATTTTATCGGGGAGAAGAGAAATTTGTGGCACAATTTGACTAGAAGAAGGGATCAGTTGGTAGGACATGTTCTGAGGCATAAAGGGATCACCAGTTTAGTATTAGAGGGCGGCGTGGAGGGTAAGAATCGTAGAGGGAGACCTAGAGATGAAAACACTAAGCAGATTCAGAAGGATGTAGGCTGCAGTAGGTACTGGGAGATGAAGAAGCTTGCACAGGATAGAGTAGCATGGAGATCTGCATCAAACCAGTCTCTGGACTGAAGACAACAACAACAACAACAGTCTGCTTTAATAGTTACACTACGTGAATTCCCATATGAAGTTTCTGATATCCTAGAGGCACCGATAGTATGAAAAATCAGGAAGCAGTAATAAAGCAAACATCGCCGATTGCGAAAAGCTTTGAAGAAAGTTCACCCCCGAGTTCAATTTGACCTCGATCTGATATTTTGTATTCCCTCCGCCTCAAGTACATTGCATGTTAACACGGCAATTCATCAGACGTAGTTTCGCTTTATGAAGGCATATTTCAGGAGATAATATTGTCAGTGTTTTATGTTCCTATGTGAATGTGCTGATGACACCTGATTCTCCCTTCCTCTTAGCACAAGCAAAAATTGGATTTGTTTCGCACATAGTCGCGGAGTGCATTTGCTTGCGAGTTTTTGAGCTTGATTTGAAACCTTATGTCATGCCAATAAAAGTAGTCTTAAGAAGTATTGCTTGTAAGATCGTTATGATCGTAAGAATGGAAAGTCACATTTACTCATAATCTTTAGTGGATAACAACAGACGATGCTGAAAATAAAAAGAAGTGATTCGTGTCTGGCGGGTGAATTTCTCAGTTCGGCCGGAAACGATAGTTACTACAGCTATTGAAGAGGCACTCCGTCTTCAGGCCACAAGTGGCCCCCCAGGACCATCCGACAACCACGTCATCCTCACTGAAGATGCTGATGGAAGGGGTGTGTGGTCAGCACACCGGTCTCCCGGTCGTTATGACGGTTATCTTTGGCCGGAGCCGCTACTATTGTGTCGAGTAGATCCTCAATCGGCATCACGAGGCTGTGTGTACCGCGAAAAATGGCAACAGTGCATGGCGGCCCGTAATTTTTTTTATACTATACAGCAATAATGCAGCTTTAATGTTTTGTGTTTTGGCACTATTAGACACACAATCTGACTTTCACGTAAGTTCTGTACATTAGCTTATAAAATTTCAAAAACTACACACCAAAAATTTACAGGAAAAATTTCAATAATATCCTTAACGTAAGTACAATACATCACTGTCATCACTGTCCTCTTTTTGAGATTAAGCAATGCCCATTCGTCAAATATAATTTTTAATATATTACCGAACTTTTTCTTGTGATTCGAATACCTCCTAATTTGGTGTTATTTACAAAATATGTGTACTTTGAACTCTATGGTGCTGTCGGATCCTAGTTTGTTAATGACATAATTAACAAAATTTCCCAGCAATCAGTACATAGCGTTATTTTTGGTCTCTGGGAACTAGTGTGCTTCAGGCCTGTGTATTGATGACAACGATATAATCTCAGGGGATGTTCTTGTAATCAGAGCTATTTGCTCTCGGATCCACTTCCAACTATTCATGTGACAACTGCAAGCGTATCTATGAATTATGTTATCAGCTAGATGGAATTGTTGACATAAATTTGTTTCACAGAGTCCGATTGCGTTCAGTCTTTCATTGGTGCTAACTATGTTGTTAACTGTCTTGTACCATGTCGTTTTTTTATTAGACGCGAACACATTAGAACTAATGTTTTTCCAAATTTCAGTCCAATTAATGTTTGGAAACTGTCGTTCTACTTTGTTCCTTCCTTCGCTTTTCTTTCTTTCCCGCATTTTGGCTCTTGATTTTAAGTGTCGTGACTGTCTGACATCGGCACTTACAGAACTCAACTCAACATAGAAAACTCTCGCATGCTGTAAACGACTGTTGATGTTCTGCACGTCAATCGAGGGAAGCAGGCTTCGAGCTTTAATGATCTCGAAACGTTGGCTCGTTATGCTTTCTCGCGAGTCTCTTATTAAATTAACTTGCGTTTTGATAAGAAGTGCAGCGGTTTTATCCGTTATGTCAGTTAATCCTAGTCCACCATGTTTAGGCTCAAAAGTGGCTACTTTTGCAGGTGCTCTGACCACTTCACCTTTCCACAAGAAGTTTGTTATTTTGGACATTATTATCCTTGCTGTTATTATCGGTATTGGAAACAGCTGGGCAGTATTATAAGCCTTAGCAAGGATGCTTGAGTTGATATACTTTGTTCTTTGAACTTGGTTCATATGTAGAGTTAAATTCTTTATAATAGCTCCTTGCACTTTATCTTCTGCAACTTTCCAATTTAAATCCGTCATTTTCATGCGGCATGCATTTTGCCCACTCGACGTGGATACTATCAAAACCTCTGAGATTTAACATCTTGTTTTTTTTTCGTTTGCATTGGCTCCAGATAATCTACAGTACGTATCAATCACTGTTGCTAGCGTGGTTACCTCTTCATTATTCCTTATAATGACTCCTATATCGTCAGCATAGGCTCTTATAACTGTTTTATTTCCTGATGATGTTGAGCCTTTTAATCTAACATGGAATTGCTGGAGGAAACGTACCAGTGAAATGGCGAAGAGGGACTTCCTTGATGAACACCTCGTTTTATTTGTATCGGCCTGGATTGTCGACACTTCACCGCTATTTTTGCATTTATTCCCGTTACTACGTTCTTTATCAACTATATGACCCTATCGTTGAAACGTATTTTCTTCAACGTCCGTAGAAGATATTCATGATTTACTACATCGAATGCTTTATAAAAATCTAAAAAAAAAAAAGAAGGACACTTTATGTTTGATACAGAAGTTACTGCAATGATATCCCTGAATTCTGCTAGATATTAAAAAATGGTTCTTCCTTGCAGGCAGTTCTGTTGTTTACTAATAATTTTATCTGTAAGGTATGACATTCTCTTGTTTACTAGTCTAGCTATTAATTTATAGTCAGAATTCAGCAGTGAAATTAGACGAAAATTACGTAAATCTTTGTTTCCACTATTTTTTGGCGCAATAACAATTTTACTCTCTTTAAACTCAGCCGGAATCATTTTATTCTGAATAACCTCATTTACAATGTCCGTGATTTTCACACCTACTATTGGCTGGTAACGGATGTAAAACTCTGCTGGCAGACCATCCCCGGTCCTGGGGATATTTTTGGTGGTGAGGCGCACAGAGTCTCTCATACACCTCCTCTTCACTGACTACCTCGAGAAAATTTTCGTTGTCATCCTCTGTCAGCTGTGGGGCTAGGATGTCAAGGAATTCTTCCAAGGACGCGTCACTGCTTTGATTTACAGAATATAGCTCGCAATAATAGCGATAAATGTCGTCAATGATATCCTGCTGGGTTCTGAGAATCGTACCGTTTTTTGTTCGAATTTCATCAATAAAAGCCCTTCTTCCGTTTTTCGTATGGTTCACTAAATGATACAGGGAAGTATTTTCGTCTTCTGACACCGAATTTGCCTCCGATTTTATTTTCAACCCTTTAATTTCATTTCTCTTAATATTAAGTAACTTGGCTTTGACTTTTTTTATGTCTGCTACTCGAAGTGAAGAACTTGCTGAGACCTGATCGTATAGATCTATCAAAACGGGATATTAATATTCTATAGTGTATTTCAGTTCTCTTGCGCTCAGGGCACTGTATTGAATAAGAACCTTCCTCAATTTTGGCTTCGCCATTTTAACAAACCAGTCAATAGCAGTGGCATATTTATTTCGAGCACGTAGGCATATTGCCCATGGTTCTTGAATCAGGTCTTCTAAATCATAATTTACTAACAAGGAAATATTCAAATTCCACTGATTCTTGAATCGGCTAACTGGCTCTCTTGTTAGATGTATTCAAGGTGAGACAACTGAATGGTCTGAAAAGTACTTAGGAATGGTTTCTACCTTTTTCACGGAAGTTTCAAGATTTTTAGAAATATATAATCTATCAATCGTGGTACGAGATGTTGCCGTGGCATAAGTGAATTCAACAATGGAGGGATATTTGATGTCCCATATATCCTTTAATTCCAAACCAGTAACTAGTTGTTGTGGTTCACTTGAGAAACTGAAATTAGGTAACTGATCTTTTAGATTTAAAACGCAATTAAAATCACCTCCAAGTAATAAATGTCTTGGATTTTTCCTTAACAAGTATATCAGTTCATCTTTGAAGTAACGTGCCCTGTCAGCTCGGTGAGAACTTCCTCAAGGGGCATACAAGTTGATGATAGTCACACCATAGATATTTAGTCCAATTCCCCTTCCGGATTCCAGTCGTTTCACCTCACTTACTGGAATCCCTTCCTTCACCAAAACAGTTATTCCAACTCTTGTTTCGTGAGATACATTTATGTAACTGACATAACCGGGAATTACTAACTCCGACATTATAACTTCTTGTAACAGGGCAATATCAGTCGCGGATTCGTACAAACATTCTTTAAGTGCCGATAATTTCAAACCGGAAGACGTTTTATTTAAGTTTATAGTGGTGACGGAATAAGATTGCGTCATTGCGCTGTTACTATCTAATTGTTTTGATGAACTAATTTAGTTTCCTGTGGTTCAGGGTCCTGTTAAACTATTAACAGTTTTCTCGGAAGGCTGGTCATGGAAAAACATTTCAGTCAGTTTATTAGTTACGGACCCGCTTTTTTCTACTTCTGAAGCTTTCTGTTGTACCGCTAGCAGACTGATTTCCTCGTACACTTCCTACTTTTTACTCCAGTGATTCGTGTAGGACCGTTCCGTAACGAACATTCTTTTGGCTTGAGTCACCCTTTCTAGATTTTCCCTTCCCTTGGTTACGGGCTACATTCACATTTGGCTGCGTTTTTATTTTACCTCGCAGCTTATCTGGGGCAGCAGCAGACGCTTTCGCAATTTCTGTTCCTGGCGCCTACACTGCGGTGTTGACCGTGATTTCATTTTGGCCAGCACTTCCTTGTTCTTTATTAATATCACTTACTTCCTGATCGAGGAAAACAAATGGAGACGACAGTTTTGCAACCTCTCCCTGAATTTGTTTACTAACAGGTAACTGCTGATCTTTGCAATCAGCTAGTCCACATGTTGTGTCTTGCAAATGAATACTGAGTACGCCTCCTTCATTTTCTGATACCGTATGTGTATTTTCTTTCTGGTCATCAGTTCCTTTGCCTCTTCAGCGCACTGTTTTTGCTTGCGAACTGAGAGAGTTGTACGAGACAGCATGTCCTCTGAACAATTATCAGTTGTCTCCAGACGTCGTTTTCCGGTTATATATCACTTTCACCAGTAGTTGGTTTCGCTTTGTTGATAACGGGAGAAATTGACTGTTACCGTGAAGAGGGATAGCAGGTTGGACCGTTGCGTTAAAATCCTCAAATAGTTGATCCGGACTATTCTTTGGTAACACATCATTTAAGGTAAGTTCCAGACTGTTTCTGACTTTATCAAATTACTTTTAAGAGCAACAGTTCGCCGCGGACATTCCTGTCTTAAGTGACCGGTTTCGTTAATACATGGCATATAGCTTCCTGACCTGTACAAACAATTTGTGCGTTATACCCACAAACAGTTGTGTGAGACGAAATATTTGTCTTAACGTCCATCCCTAAACAGCGGACCCTGTTGAAACACTGCAGCTGAAAGCGAGGTGACCAACGTTCATTTGCAATTGATTTAACGTCCCCGTAGTTTGAAATAGCTTCCTTAATCTTATCGTTTTCAATTTCAATGGGAAGATTCAAGACACGAACGGTTTTGTAATTAATGTCAGCTCTGTAGGTGGAAACCTCACTTTTATAACCATTTCTATGCACAAAATCTACTGCATAGCCCCACTTTCGTAACACTTTATGGACAGTCGCAGCACTGAATAACTTGACAAAAACACAGTATTTTTCCTGATCCAGTTGCCAGGTATGGATTGTTTCAGAATTGAGACCAATTACCAGCCGACAGATGTGGCCGAGCGGTTCTACGCGCTTCAGTCTGGCACTGCGCGACCGCTACGGTCGCAGGTTCGAATCCTGCCTCGGGCATGGATGTGTGTGATGTCCTTAGGTTACTTAGGCTTAAGTCGTTGTAAGTACTAGGGGACTGATGACCTTAGAAGGTAAGTCCCATAGTGCTCAGAGCCATTTGAACCATTCTTTTAACTTATGCTACGGACAACATGCCCGAGGGAGGACTCGAACCTCCGACGGGGCGAGCCGCACGGACCGTGACCAAGCGCCTTAGGCCGCGCAGCTACACTGCACGGAATTGGGGTGTACTTCAGAGTTTTGACTGCCAGTAAACGAGGTAGCAGCCGGCTTCACAAGTGCTAGCCAGCTTTGCACGTCGGCTGAGCAAACAAGTTCTCCTGTCGCTAGGCTAATGGAGAGCTGGCCACATCACAGAATACTTTTGACAACTGCGTGGCCGTCGATTTACTTCCTGGTGCGGTCGAGAATTGTCCAGCTAAATTCACTCGACATTTCGTTGTCATTTCCGATAAATAATCTAAAAGATTCTGACTTATGGTGTAACAATGAGCTGTCAAATTTATGATTAGATTCCAGGAGGGCCATTCCGCACAAATCTCATATTTAACATTATTAATTATCTCTGCTAATCAACAATACTACAGTGATATGGACTATAACAGCAATGACTCGCTAGCTTAGCGGTAACGTGACCACCTTGGGAAGAGGAACGTTCCGTTATCCCTAGCTTCTTATGTCGCAAGAGGCCTAAGCGTTTTGTCTGCTTTTTACATCTGCTCCTACCGATCTATAAGCCTCCACATCGAAAACCATTAAGGAACTCTAACTTCACCATCTTAAGACTCATTGTAGGAAAAATAAGTACTATAGGGAATCCTTTCGAGCCAAGCTCCTGAATAGGTTTCTTTGTGAAACCATCAGAGTGTAGACGAGCTCTCTCTTACAGTACTAACATACAGTTTCCTATGTGACTTTTCGTAGGTTGCGACTGCAAGACGCCTCAGTTGTTGAAGAGGTGTCAACTGCGATGAACACACCTCTGGGACGCAGTTATTAACACAAAACCTCTTGTTTGTGCAACTAGATGCATAAAATTATATTTTAAGGACTCCGATTGGCATATGCTTCAGTGTTTTTTTCGGGCCAACCATTATTTTCTATTCATGAAGTTAATACGCTATTGTTCAAATCTCCATCTCACCATTGTGATGGCTGAGTAGTTTTCCTTTATTCTCTTAAATCGACTTTGCCATTTGTTGCTCATCTGTCGGGCTGTCCGTCTATTAAGACCACTTTTTCTCCGGAGCTGGCAGAGGTATCAATTTGAAATTTATTTCAAATACTAATGTTTACGGGGCCTTCGTAATGAAAACATTTAATATTCTACCTCACTGCAATCAAAAGATGCGGTAGTCTATAAAGATCCTTTTTTCTCAAGAATGGGTACAAGTATCAAGTTGAAATTATTTAAGCTTCTAAGTCAAAGTAGTCAAAAATACAACAAAATATGTCAGGTATTTAGCTAACGCAAACTCAAGTATCAAATTCTATAGATGAAGAAACTAATGGCATTTTGGTCCTGGTGCTCTAGCCGTGAAGTTCGTATCTACAAACCAGAGGTCTTGGGATCGATTCCTGTCCGATCATCGATTTTTAAGACTTCGTTTTAAGATGGCCTTCACTTCTCAACGATATGAGGAGTCCACGATAAACTGTCGATCCCCTTTTCCCGGCTTGATAACTGGGGTAGGTTATGGACAACTAAGTCACTAAAGTGGCAGCCAATAGAAAGACTTACACTAGAGCACTGAGACACTCAAAAGAAGAATAATAGTAATTATTATTGTTATAATTAATTACAGGCATAATAAAGTTTGTACGAAATCCTCAACGCGCCAGTTCTATTCGCACTTGTCTGGATTCTTAGGTAAACTTCACGCTGGTGGATTACATACATCTCTCCTCTCCTCATAATATGCTCCATGAGAAAAGGTGACTACGCCCTTACGTAAGTAATTATGTCAGACTAAATGCGGTTTAAAAACGTAAGGATAATAGTGTGTTCGAAATCTGGCCTTCGCATTTACACTGCGCTAAATTTATGAGTAGATTATAAATACCTGTATCAGCACAGAATCAAAAGTGGAAAGCAACACTTCCAGCAGAAATTTCGGCATCCTATCGCGTTGCGAGTTCTTGCAGCTGGCTGTTATGAGGTTTCATTTCAGCAATGAAAAAGTCAAGTCAAAAATTCACATTGGTAAGACGGCTAATGACTATCGAGGTAGACGAACAAGAAAACGAAGTATCGAGCAACTTGTAGTCAACCTCCACAGACTGTGGAGCATCCTTCTTGTGCTGTTTCAAGTGTGGGCTGTTGGAATGATTCTTGGTATATACGCCTAAGGTCTGGGTTCGTTTCACACACCAGGCAACCATTTTTAACAGGCACACCTCTAGCAACACAAGTAGAACGACGGGAGTAGCACCATGGTTCAAAAGCCACATTAAACATGAGTTCCCTTAGCTACCTACTTTAGGAGAGTTGTAAAGGTTGGAGTACGGCAGAGGCGGTAGTTACGCTCGGTATAAACTATGTCACGAGCTTGCTGTCTTTCGCAATTTATTCTTGTTAATGAGCGAATCGTCATATAAGGTCAACGGTCGCGTATTTCTTTTTGTATCCGAATTTGAAATACTGAAAATATTGATTCTGGACTGGGGTTCGAACTCACATCTCTCCTTTCGCTGGGTTTGTCGCCATTGAGACAATGCAGTTCCATTGTCCCAGGGTTCCCCCAAGATTCCGAACTCCCCAGGGTTTCCATGAAGTGCGTGTCTCGGTTCGAATACTGATTTGGCACAAAAGTTTCCATTGTGTCATTTCATTTTGTAGCCTGCGCACACCAAACTACAGGTGACAAATGGTTATGATTTTTAACGCGTCTCCGTGCGTTTTCAGCGATAACGTTTGGTACCGGTTTTTAATCCCAGTCAGTCACGTAACTTTAAGTCATTATGTTTCTTGTTCAGACATATGTGCATTTCGTTACGGGTGAAATAAACCGATTTTTAACTTCTATTCGTGACTATAAGTTAACGAAGACAGGTACTGGCTTCGAAGCCCGGTATGTGAAAACTTATTCGTCTCCTCATTTCAGTTTTAGCCAGTTCGCTATTGGTGAAAAATTACTATTCTCACATTTTATTTGATCAGTTAACAATAAAATCGAATTCTCAAAAAATTGGCTCTGAGCACTATGGGACTTAACATCCGTGGTCATCAGTCCCCTAGAAGTTAAAACTACTTAAACCTAACCAACCTAAGGACATCACACACATCCATGCCCGAGACAGGATTCGAACCTGCGACCGTAGTGGTCACGCGGTTCCAGACTGAAGCGCCTAGAACCGCACGGCCACACCGATCGGCTCGAATTCTCATCCAACACAATGCTTTATGCCTCCTCATTTCCTCTTTAAATCTGTGCACACTTTGTTACTTGTGATCAATACGATATTGAACATCTTTTGTGGTTAGTTGACAGTAACAATACTTACTATTCTGGAGTGGCGTGTTCCTCTCTAATACATAAATGTTCTTAATGTAACTTCAAGATAAAACTTCAAGATAAAACTTTTTGAAATGTCTTTTACTCTAATAATTTGAGTTTACAAGCGTAATGGTTGTGTCATCTCTAAAATAACGTGTTCTGTGATTTTGCATTATCCTGCTATTAATTGGCATCTCAGTTAATAGATATACAGAGCAGTTATATCTTGTGCCTCTTGAAGTAACTATTTTGTATAGCCAAACAACTGAACCGAAAAGAGAACAGAGGACCTGCAAAACATTTACGGTATGTGAGTTGCACGCATATCAGGTGAAACGCGATAGAGTAAGTTAGTTCATTGGCTTGTAGATTACTGACATAAATATTTTCGCACCTTTGCGGTGTTGGAAGGTAATCTGGAAGTCCAGAGATATGCTGGACTACTGCTTGGAAAGGACGTTCACTTAACCGTCGACATAGAGTTTACGAATGCGTATAAAGGAAAAGAAAAGAGAGCTTTTAAGGGAAAACTAGTGCCCGTGATATTTACAACAGAAACAGGTTAACTGAATTTTTTCTTATTTACTCTCGACAACGACTGAGAATTTGTTCTCCTTTTCTAACCCTGTTTGCTACAACTTCAGTGAGACATGCTCGGCTGGCTACTATGGTCACAGCGGATTCACGGCTGCTGCACTAATTGACGGGGATACAGAATTGTAATTACCACGCGAGTGGAAAGTATTTTTCCATGCGTGAAAGGCCGAAAAGAAATTCACTGTACTTCTTTAGAAAAGAATCATTTTCCTCGCTGTAAAGCAGAGCCTTGGTGCTACGCCCGGAAAAAAATGTGCCCCGTCGTGGGCAAATATATACGAGTTGTGCTCACTGAACCTGCGTGACATTTTTGCTCCACGTTAAATTACTGGCCGACGTCTCTCTCGAAAAGATGGAAAATGAATCTGAATAATTATCTAGTAGACGGCTCAAGGAATATAGAAAGTATTTCATTGTGATGTAGTGGAAGTTGAGCATTATGAAATATCTGAAGAAGCAAACTTACTTGGAATGTATGTCCGGAAACTTGGTTCATTGACTCTATTTGGTATCGAATATTTTGCCAAACGATGCGTTTCTTGCGCCACGCTAGAAGCTCCTACGGATATTGCTGTTGTCGTTGGAGGCCCGTACTAATAATAAGAAACAATCTACAAATTCATTTGCGTGTGATAGTTAAAAGACAAATAATCATTACCGTTTACTCTGTCTTACGGGAAAGTGTTTCATTGTAAGGTAAACATATTCCATTACTTCATCTTCTCTGACATTCCTTTCGTTTTGTAATACTGTGAATCTGTTTTGAGGTCATGAGTCTGCGCTAATTTTTTTCCATTCCGTCGTTGACCCATTGCACATTCACAGGTCTTTCTAAAGCATTCCGCACTGCATATCCTCAATGTATGGCACAGCTAATTTATTTTCGCGTTCTTGACTGTCCTTACTTACGGATATTTATAGTTTACCCTTATTAATACCTCCACATTCCTAGCGCATGTAGGAACTGGTGTTAGAATTTTCGCTGCGTGTATATTTAAGTAACATAAAAGGCAAAACTTAACACGAAACACTCCATCAAACTTTTCCTTAGCTGTTGAATCAAGGACCCACTGAAAATTTTCTTCACTCTTCAGAAAAGCTCCGTATCCATTGCTGTCTATGTTTACACTCCTTTCCCTGCAATTTAGATGGTACAGAAACACAAACGTAAACTAATAGTCTGTTGATAGTTGTCGGAAAATAATCAAGTTTGAAGAAGTCAAGCACGAGTGTTCAAGGTCATCTCGTGGAAAAGAAGGTTGCAAGAGTTTGTTTCTCACGTCTTTAACATCTGTACCTACTTACCATACTTGACTGGAATACCCTCTTCCAAACTCTGAAAGTGGCAGTGGTAAAATACAGGGAGCGAAAGGCTATTTACAATTTGTACAGAAACCAGATAGCAGTTATAAGAGTCGAGGGGCATGTAAAGGAAGCAGTGGTTCGGAAGGGAGTGAAACAGGGTTGTAGCCTATCCCCGATGTTATTCAATCTGTATATTGAGCAAGCAGTAAAGGAAACAAAAGAAAATTTCGGAGTAGGAATTAAAATCCATAGACAAGAAACAAAAAATTTGAGGTTCGCCGTTGACATTGTAATTCTGTCAGAGACAGCAAAGGACCTGGAAGAGCAGTTGAACTGAATGGACAGTGTCTTGAAAGGAGGACGTGAGATGAACATGAACAAAAGCAAAACGAGGATAATGGAATGTAGTCGAATTAAATCGGGCGATGGTGAGTGTATTAGATTAGGAAACGAGACGCTTAAAATAGTAAATGAGTTTTGCTATTTTGGGACCAAAATAACTGATGATGGTCGAAGTAGAGAGCATATAAAATGTAGACTGGCAATGGTAAGAAAGCGTTTCTGACGAAGAGAAATTTGTTAACATCGAGTATAGATTTAAGTGTGAGGAAGTCGTTTCTGAAAGTATTTGTATGGAGTGTGGCCATGTATGGAAGTGAAACGTGGACGATAAATAGTTTGGACAAGAAGAGAATAGAAGCTTCCAAAATGTGTGCTACAGAAGAATGCTGAAGATTAGATGGGTAGATCACATAACTAATGAGAAGGTATTGAATAGAATTAGGGAGAAGAGAAATTTGTGGTACACCTTGACTAGAAGAAGGGATCGGTTGGTAGCACATGTTCTGAGGCATCAAGGGATCACAAATTTAGCATTGGAGGGCAGCGTGGAGGGTAAAAATCGTAGAGGGAGACCAAGAGATGAGTACACTAAGTAGATTCAGAAGGATGTAAGTTGCAATGGGCACTGGGAGATGAAGCTTGCACAGGATACAGTAGCATGGAGAGCTGCATCAAACCACTCTCTGGGCTGAAGACCACAACACGCACCTGCTTACCACCGACTGACAAATTCGTTGTAACGTACGTTCTAGCGTGTAGTGTATTTGAATCGGATGGAGTTTCATAAGACACACTCATCACGGATTAGCGTTGGACGTAGTTTAATGTGATTAGGTTTGGCGACAGAGGCTATGCTTTATCTAGTCAGCTAGTCAGACTTCCTGATGTGGGTTACAATCTTCATCTTGATCCTTCCACGCAACCTTGTTGTAACGTTCTTGGCTGTTGCTGCCATGATTGTATTTTTGTCGCTTAAAGTACATTCCATATTGTAGCACGCAGCTCGAGCCACAAGAAAGTGATACTTGATGCATGGTGCTAATTAACGGTGTCAAATGACGATTTTGCACCTTGCAACACAGTTTGGTAAGCTTCGTTTAACTGAAGTGGAATCGACAGAGCAATGTTACATTCCGACTGGCTACTTGTAATGTGCAGGGTGATTCATAAAGCCGGCCGCGGTGGCCAAGCAGTTCTAGGCGCTCAGCCCGGTCGCAGGTTCGAATCCTGCCTCGGGCATGGATGTGTCTGATGTCCTTAGGTTAGTTAGGTTTAAGTAGTTCTATGTTCTAGGGGACTGATGACCACAGATGTTAAGTCCCATAGTGCTCAGAGCCATTTGAACCATTTTTTGATTCATAAAACCGGTTACAAACTGACAAGGCACACAGGGCACATAACAGGGATCAGTAATCACGTAGGAACCGGGGGCTGCAAAAGCCATGAGAGGGCGCTACGGTCATGAGAGGACGTAGCTATACGAACAAGAACGGAGCGCACTGAGACCGTTGCCATCTACGCCATGGAAGAGTTGGGAGTAACATAGTTAGACGTACCACAAAATGGGAGAGATGCATTGGACTTGTGGCGTGGCCAACTGCAATGGAAAAGAAGCCTTGCGATTGTATCGTGTGAAATATCCCGTTAGAAAGGTGCCGTACCGCGCTTTATTCACCACTCTGCATTGCCGATTGTGCGAAATCGGCTAGTTACACGTGCACAAGCTGGATGCTGGTCGCAAGGAACAACACGGACAGTTGTGGCGGGGGAAAGTGTTCTCGAAAGGGTACAGCATAAGCCGTCAGCTAGTACACGAGGTGTATCCTACTCCGGTGATATCCCCCAGCCCTCAATCTGGCGTATTATACACGACGAAGAACTGCATCCTTTTCATTTCCAAAGAGTTCAGGCATTGTTGCAGCCGGGGGACTACAACAAGCGCATGGGATTTGCGCGGTGGTTTCTGCAAGAATCCACAGAGAGCGAATCTTCAGAGCGAGTGTCCTCTGATCGATGAGGGTGCATTCTCACTCGAGGACTGATGAACTTTCACAACCTGCATATGAACCCACATACTGAACGTACTCGTGACTCTCAGCGCAAATTACACTTAACGCGTGGCGTCGTCGGATACAGTTTAATGGGGCCTTACTTTCTCCTGGACAGACTTGATGGTCGCACATGTCTCGTATTCCTGCTTGAGGTTCTTCTGGACATGGTGGACGATATTCCCACTCCTATTAGTCGCCGCATTCGATTTCTGCACGACTGAACCCTAGCGAATTTCAGCAGAGAAGTGAGGGCACATGTCCTGGCCACTGGGTCGGTCGCGGTGTGGCAGTCACGAGACCATCAAGAACAGCCGATCTGCCCCCAAGCGAATTTTTTGGTGAGCTGGTATTTGGAGGGTCTTGTGCATGAAACACCTATTACATTGCTGGAGGCGTAGTGGGCAGGATCGTTACGGCAGAAAGATGTCTTCGACATACACCAGGTATCTTTGAGAGGGTACGCTGTTCAATGCAGTGTCAATGTGAGGCGTATCTCGAACCCTCTGGACAAAACTATGAGCATCTGTAGTGGGTGTCCATTTGTAGCATGTGACTATGTAACTGCAATGCCATTTAGTAGCCCCGGGTGGCTAATAAAAGAAGACCATAATGGCACTTAGCAGTAAATGAAATTCCTTGTGAAATTTCGACTAGGTCGCTTAACACATTGCTTAAGCGTGAACATCTGAATTATGTCAAGTATCAGTCCACGTCTGGTAACAGTACCTGACCAACATCTGACACCTCGCCTCTCACTGTGCTCGCACAAGTGTTTGGGCTGGAGACGCCGGGTCCGTGCAATTTAAAGAACTATGCTATCTTTTTCGATGCATTAAGATCCATCTACGACACTCACACGAACTGTGTCCACTTCAGGCGTACTAAAACGGACATTTCAGGCAACGTTATTAAAAAAATACAGTTAAACCATCGTGCTGTACAGTCTTTCTAAATTCTGAAACAACATTCTGAGACTCTCTATTCAGTTGATTTAAAACAATTTAAATGACAATTTACAAGGAAGATTAAAAGATTCGTTGCCGACGGTGTTGAAAAATCGTTGTGATACTGTGGTGTTTGACCACGGGTTTTTTCGATTAAATTTCTTCTAAAAAAGGCAATTTTATTGTTAAAAATCTACCCAACAAGTGATTGATAAATGGAGAGTTGTTGTTATTACTTTAGTCTTCAGTTCAAAGACTGGTTTGATGCAGCTCTCCATGCTACTCTATCCTGTGCAAGCCTCTTCATCTCCGAGTAACCTCTGCAACCTACATCCTTCTGAATCTATTTAGTGTCATCATCTATTGATCTCCCTCTACGATTTTTACTCTCTACTCTTCCCTCCAGTACTAAATTGGTGATCCCTTGAAGCCTCAGAACGTGTCCTACCAACAGATCCCTTCTTCTAGCCAAATTTTGCCACAAATTCCTCTTCTCCCCAGTTCTATTCAGTTCCTCGTTATTAGTTACGTGGTCTACTCATCTAATTTCTTCTGTAACAACACATTCCAAAAGCTTCTATTCTATTCTTGTATAAAGTGTTTAAGACCATGTTTGACTTCCATACATGGTTACACGCCATAAATACTTTCAGAAAAGATTTCCTAACACTTAAATCTATACTCGATGTTAACAAATTTCTCTTCTTCAGAAACTTATTCCTTGCCATCGCCAGTCTACATTCTATTTCATCTCTATTTAGATCATCAGTTATTTTTTTCCAAAATAGCAAAATTCATCTCCTTCTGTAAGTGTCTCATTTCCTCACCCAAGTCCGTTAGCATCACCTGATTTAATTCAACTACATTCCAATATCCTCGTTTTGCTTTGTTGATATTCATCTTATATCCTCATTTCAAGACACTGTCCATTCCGTTAAACTGCTCTTCCAAGTCCTTTACTGTCTCTGACAGAATTACAATATCACTGGCAAATCTCAAGGTGTATATTTCTTCTCCTCGAATTTTAATTCCTATTCCAAATTTGCTTGTGTTTCCTTTACTGCTTGCTTAGTATACAGACTAAACAATATAGAGGATAGGCTGCAACCCTGTCTCATTCTCTTCTCAACCACTGCTTTCCTTTCGTGCCCCTCGACGCTTGTAACTGCCAGTTTGCTTCTGTACAAACTGTAAATAGTCTTTCGCTCCCTGTATATTAATCTTAATACCTTCAGAATTTGAAAGAGAGGATTCCAGTCAACATTTTCAAAAGCTTACTCTAAGTCTACAAACGTTATAAGCAGGTTTCCCTTTCCTTAATCTGTCTTTTAAGATAAGTTGTAGGGTCAGCATTACCTCGCGTGCTCCTACATTTCTATGGAATCCAAACTGATATTCCCCGAGGTCGGCTTCCACCAGATTTTCCATTCGTTTGTAAAGACTTCATGTTATTATTTTGCAATAGTGACTTACTAAACTGAAAGTTCGGTAATTTTCACATCTGTCAACACTTGATTTCTTTGAACTGGAGTCTGAGTGTATTTCACCAGTCTCATAGATCTTGCTCGGCAGATGGAAGAGTTTTGTCATGCCTGGCTCTCCCAAAAGTATCAGTAGTCATAACGTAAAGTTATCTACTCCCAGGGCCTTTTTGCGACGGAGATCTTTCAGTGGTCTATCAAATTCTTCACGCAGTATCATATCTCCCATATCATCGTCATCTACGTCCTCTTCTATTTACGTAATATTGCCCTCAAGTACATCGCCCTTGTATAGACTGTCTATAAACTACTTCCATGTTTCTGCTTTCCCTTCTTTGCTTGGGACTGGTTTTCCATTGGAGCACTTGATATTCATACAGGTTGTTCTCTTTTCAGAAAAAGGTCTCTTTAATTTTGCTATAGGAGGCATCTATCTTACTTTAGTGATATATGCTTCTACATCCTTACATTTGTCCTCTAGCCGTCCCTGCATAGCCATTTTGCACTTCCTGTCGATCTCATTTTTGAGACGTTTGTATTCCTTTTCACCTGATTCATTTACTGCGTTTTTAGATTTTTTTCTTTCAACAGTTAAATTCAATATCTCTTGGGTTATCCAAGACTTTCTACTAGTCCTCGTCTTTTTCCACTTCACTGCTGGCACGACACATGAAGGAAGGTAATGTTCTCCCGGCATTCGCGAAATCCAAACGCTTCCAGCGGACTGAGTAACGCCCCAAGGACAGAAAAACCCAATTAACAAACTTTGTGGAAACTTAAAGTAGGGAAGTGAGTCATCTTGACAGTGACGGCAACTATTGAGGATAAAATCTACACTGGCAATACTTTGGTTAACACCTGTACCATTCAAATACTGAGAATAGCATACAAAAGGGGAGATAAAAGGAATGGATTATCATAGATTCTTTATCAAACATCTATAGAATAAATTCAAAATCATATGATCGAAGGTTACCACACACTGGTATACTAAATTCATACTAACTCTCTGTGAGATCTTCCCAAAAAGAATAGCTGAGGGCTACTTTGATGATTACACCACATGCTTCACGTGGTCAACTTGGTTTACACAAAGCATGTAACTCCACAATAATTTTGATAATTAAAATAAATTAGATCGAAAAGCAATTTACAAAAGAAAAACCTCGAACTGGTTACTAACGTCTTACTATTAACCTGATGGGTCAAACAGTTGTATAAGCATGTGGTAGTGGTCTCACAAAGTACACCCCACGTGGGTTGAACATAAAGAAAAGTTGCTATATTGAAAAATATTGTCAAGACGAGATGTTATAATCTCACGCACACTCGCATTTAAGATTGATGATCTTAGTTAGAGTTACTGATCAACACGTGGTTCCACTTTACTCACAAAGTAGTGACAAAGCATGTTCTGAACTTCACACTCGAAATACACTGCGTTGCAATTTAAGATAACATTAGATATTTTAGAGCTAAACCTGAAATAAAGGTGATTAAATTTTCAGTTAGGCTGAACTTAAGAAATCCATTGTCCTACGGACTTAGCAGAGGCGCGCTTAGCCGGAGATCTTACCACTTCAGACGCTCGCCATGGACAGACTGACCTGGTCCCTTCCTGAGGGTGGCTCACAAATACAAACGGAAGTGGCCAGACGGGCAGCTTCCTATACCAACATAACAAGAGACGGACAGGACCATACTAAGGATAGAAACCTCTTTGGTTTTAGAAAGCGTAGCTACCTGTTCCGACGTTGGTCCTACTGTTCCCTAGCAGACAGGCTTGTCTGCTACCATCAAGCATGCAACTAGAAATACATTTGCTCATTCATCCTCTCACACAGAAGGGAAAAGGGATGACAGTATCTTATCACCTTCATCGTGCCTACGATGTCCGCTAATGCCGCAATCTTATCATGTATTTGTCTGTTGTCCTCCGCCCCAGTCTGCTTCAATTGTTCTACTTGCTGTTCCAGTGCGTGAATCGCTTAACTCTTGTCCGCTACTGTGTTGCTAACGGACGTGGCACAATGCTTTCCGCCTCTTGGACCCTCGAGAGTACCTGCTGGTGTTCTCTCTGGCATTCTTCTCTCAGCGCTTAGAAATTCCTAAGTAGCTGTTCTTCGCTCTCTTTAGATTCCGCATCGCGACTCCGCTTGCCCTGTTCTAAGGCTTGCAGACGGTCATCGATTTGTTGAAATGTACGGCCTAATTCTTTCATAATATCACTTTTTATTTCACTTGCCAGATTGTTTATTCCTTGTGAGATATCAACGGACACTCTCTGCATCGACTTGTCAACTTTATTTGTCTGCTGGATTAGTTTTTCGTCTGTTTGTTCGCCTAGCTTGCGGATCGATTTTTCGGATGATTCTTTTTGTTCTCGGAACGATTTTTCTGATTTCTGCGTCAATTGTTCGCCTAGCTCGTGGATCGATTTTTCGGATGATTCTTTTTGTTCTCAGAACGATTTTTTTTATTTCTGCGTCATTTGTTCGCCTAGCTCTCAGATCAATTTTTCAGATTTCTCTGTGTTTTCTTTATTTTGTTGCAGTAAGGCTTTCATGAGTTCTGCCAAATCAATTTGGTTAGTTGGAGGCAAACTAATTTCAGGCTCTGATGTGAGCCTGTTAGTCCTGTTTTGCATTTCCTCTGAAGTATTCCCCATTGCATTTTCGGAACCGTCCGGCGTGTTAATATTCGAAATCAAATTATCCCCATGGTCCATGTTGCTTAAGTTGTTGGACCGCCTACTTTTAGCTTGGTTACGAGTCTGCATTAGTTCAATTTATGCCCGGTACGCAACACACTAATCAGAATAAATGTATCCCGCAAAAATTACGACAGTCACACGAAAGGTACCCAACTTAGTACGCACTTTTTCACACGCGCATCAAATTTATATCTTTGATCGAAGTCAGTGCAATTTACAAGCGAGAAAAAAAACATACATATAAAACAAACAAATATAGAAAACAAAACAAGACGAACAACACAACGCCGCTCAACAACGCCGTGATTCTTTTGAAAGTCTGCTCAGAAACAACGCAGAAGTTGTTTGAGCGCTGTAGGGAAAAAGCTTAAGATCATACAACGCTCGCAATCTAACGTTTCAGAGATTCCAGAGTCTAGCGGAATCACAGAACAGGGTCGCCATGTGTAATGTTGTTGCATTTAATTTGCTATGAAAGCGGTGGTGATAGACAATAAAAGTGGGTTAAAAGCTGTGAGCTGTCTGGGGAAGTTAACCTTGCATTACTGCGCAACTGTTTCACCAGGTATCCAGTCTAGCTTACCAAATTCCCAACCAGAGTAACATTGATTATAATCTTTTAATAGTCATACGACAACCGGTGATATATATATATATATATATATATATATATATATATATATATATATATATAAAAGAGAATTTAAATAAAAAGAAATAAATCAGTTTGTATTTGGAAATTTATTTTAACATTGATCATTGAAATTTCAGCATATTAAATTTGATTCATAACTAAACTGGTGCCTTATTTAGGATTGTGGAAAACGTGAGTTTGTAATCTTACGGAACACATCAAATATGGAGCCAAGATTGGGAGATTGCATACAACACTGCATTCATAAAATAACACACGAAGAACGTTGAAACAAATGCAAGAGGAAATTAACCACAACCAATCGATTCAATTTTCACCCAAAGAAGTTACGTTCGTAGCACAATCCTGTCCGTCATGTAATTACCACACACTGGTATACTAAATTCATACTAACTCTCTGTGAGATCTTCCCAAAAAGAATAGCTGAGGGCTACTTTGATGATTACACCACATGCTTCACGTGGTCAACTTGGTTTACACAAAGCATGTAACTCCACAATAATTTTGATAATTAAAATAAATTAGATCGAAAAGCAATTTACAAAAGAAAAACCTCGAACTGGTTACTAAAGTCTTACTATTAACCTGATGGGTCAAACAGTTGTATAAGCACGTGGTAGTGGTCTCACAAAGTACACCCCATGTGGGTTGAACATAAAGAAAAGTTGCTATATTGAAAAATATTGTCAAGACGAGATGTTATAATCTCACGCACACTCGCATTTAAGATTGATGATCTTAGTTAGAGTTACTGATCAACACATGGTTCCACTTTACTCACAAAGTAGTGACAAAGCATGTTCCGAACTTCACACTCGAAATACACTGCGTTGCAATTTAAGATAACATTAGATATTTTAGAGCTAAACCTGAAATAAAGGTGATTAAATTTTCAGTTAGGCTGAACTTAAGAAATCCATTGCCCTACGGACTTAGCAGAGACGCGCTTAGCCGGAGATCTTACCACTTCAGACGCTCGCCATGGACAGACTGACATGATCCCTTCCTGAGGGTGGCTCACAAATACAAACGGAAGTGGCCAGAGGGGCAGCTTCCTATACCAACATGACAAGAGACGGACAGGACCATATTAAGGATAGAAACCTCTTTGGTTTTAGAAAGCGTAGCTACCTGTTCCGACGTTGGTCCTACTGTTCTCTAGCAGACAGGCTTGTCTGCTACCATCCAGCATGCAACTACAAATAGATTTGCCCATTCATCCTCTCACACAGAAGGGAAGGGGGATGACAGTATCTTATCATGTACAGTATATAAAAGAAAGCGGATGTAGGTTCTGTATGAGACTGTGTGACATGAATTACATATAAACTGTGTTTTAAAGTGTAGTAGTGTGACAGATCGTTCTTGTTTATGTGTAAAAGTAACACGTTCCACTACTCAGTCTCCTGCCAGATAGTCAGAAACGCCTCAGTAAATTTAGACGAGGAATTTATGCCGTAAATGGCAACAGATTTAAGAAATTAACATGAAAGGAATCCAGCAGAGACCTTTCATAATCCCAACGCTCCGGGAAAAGACTGTGCAGGGAATTTTGTGGCCATGCTAGGACATTCCCAAGCAGGCTTCTCACACCCAACTTAAACCAAAATGCAAAGAAAAGGCAAAAGGTCACCAGCTACTTGCTAAAACACAATAATTTCAACACATCTATAGAATCTACCAATTTCTAAGAGAAAAAAAACAATCTTTGACACCTATTTAAAAGATAGTGTAGACCTAATTCGGTCAGCAAGTAAAACAATGGTTCCTGTGTCATTAATATGAAAACAATTTCTGGTTGTTACCCTTATGGAGTTCACCAGTATTTGCTCATTGCAAGAGCCAAATGATCACAGGAAAATTTATGACTGTTTATTAACAAGTAAAATTTATGAAAATAGCAAAGGTACCACAGAAATTAAAAAAAAAACATGAAAATAACATCAGTATTATAAAGCAGAACATTACAATGCACAATCCGCAAAAGCAAAAAAAAAGATAAGAGAAAAAACATGTTTTACAAAGTGGTTATCGCAAAAAAAAAATTCTATATCTTATAAAACTAATAATTTGTAGAAATAAAATAACTATGTGGCACTAATTTAATCACTCTGCTATATTTCAATTAGTTAGCAAACAATGAGCACTGTTTCATTATACTGAAACTACAATAATTATGTGATTGTTACCATTAAGGGGTTCCTCACAATAAATATGCCCCATGCAAAGGCTAATCGATCACAGTCCAATGTAATGAATAGCTATCTGACTGATAAGCGAAGCAATGCCAGTTGAATGAATTTACGAAACAAAATATCACAAATCTAATACATCACACAAGAACAAACATTGATCAATAAAATAATACAATAGTCAACATCTAAAAAAAAAACACCAATAAATAAAACACCTGCAAAATACAAGCGTCAAAGTCTAAAAAAACACAGTAAATAGAACACCTGCAAAATACAAGAGTCAGTCTAATAAACACCAATAAATCGAACCCCTGCAAAAACACACGTGTCAAAGTTTCTCTGACAGAAACACACATATATGCATTGAACTAAGAACTGTATAATCACTGTTCACTGACACACTCAGTAGTTCCACTATTCCGAGGCACAATATAAGGGGAGGTGGGGGGATCGTCGCCGCAGCTGTCACTAGGGATTTTTGTCCATGTGTTGCGTGCAATACCGCCCTCTCTGCCCTCTCATGAAGTTTCTCTTGGTGGCCCGTGTCACATACATCTCGATTAGGTTCCATGTTTGCGTTGTCAAATTCGTGTGGTATCCTCGTTTGACATGCCAGGTTGATATTCCTGGGCAAGGATGACACTTAATGGCTCTTCTTTGTGCCATCCTTAGCGGCCAGAGAACATCGAACTATGATTTACTGTCGCTTGACAGTGGGCATCCGTCAGGAAATGTTGATAGGCGTCGTTGAAGTCTGCAAGTTCCTCTGGACAGTACCTGTCAAAAGGCTCCACGCCCCTTTATCCCCTGCCTTGTGTCGTTTCACCGTGGCCGTCTCGTCACGTTCGCCTGCGTGTGGTGCGTTGCCAGCAGATGGATTTCCTTGCGGTGGACCACTCGGACATCTCAGGTCATCGCCTCCAGGAAGGGTCGCATTGATGCGGCTGGCCATTAGCTCCAGGTGCAAGGGAAAGTATTTGCTGCGTACCCTTCTTTTGTTGTCGGCCGCGCTCCCGAAGTGGCCCGGTTGACAGTGTGTCCTGCTGGGAAACCCGCCAGTTTACAACTAGCCCTCCTCCTCGCTGCTCCCACTGTCTCGTAAGAGTTTAGCCAATTCGCTTTCACGTTCTCAACTGCATTCACAGAAATTGTTCATCATAGTTATGTGATTACAAAATGTCATACATAATACCGCTTAGTATTGTCTTTCACAATTTTTTAAGAACAAAAGTGAGACTTATCCTTTTTTTCAAAAAAATAAAAAAGTTACATGAATCGACAATATAAAAATAAAAGTTAAATGACTTGACAATATAAAAAAATAAAAGTGAAATGACTTGACAGTATAAAAATAAAAATTAAATGAACTGACAATATAATATTTAAATCCACATCACTAATGTGGTTCACTTATGTTTTAATAAATCAAATGCCACTTATTAATTCACTAAAATGAATAGGACTATGCCTTGTGCAAGTATAGATCAGGACAGCATAGGATTCACATGTTATTTACACACACACACATGCACACCTGTTGTCTATTCTACAAACTAACTACCCATAAACATGCATTACTCAAAATTCTACTTCCATCCACTACTAGTTAATCCAACAAGCTACTTCAATGCTACTTCAACACAGTGTTTATACCACTACAACACTGTTCTAATTCGTCCTCTTCTTGACGCTTGCGGCATATGTCTTGTCACATGATAAATATGGAGAACTTTCCTTAAACATACACAGTAAAAAGAACAATGGTTATTTACACGCCAAAACATTTATACCAGTTGACACACCTGATAAGAGACTCGCAATTATACATTTATCATACTCATATATTCACACATAAAACAGTAAGAAAATTTCATCTAAAATTACGTTATCACAAGAATTAATCACATAGATGACTCTGAGAACGGTAAAAATATCTGCATCATACAGATTATACTACATTTTCTTACCCATTTTGCTGCGATTTCGTTCCTTCTTTAAGTTACCTTTCGCTTCCAAATCAGTTATTTCGCCTGTGGTGGTTATTCTGGATTCATATCTCATGAATGGCAAAATTGTGGTCTCCTCTATTCTGTAAAACAGTTTCATCTTAACATATTGAACTTACAACAGACACAAAAGATCCGAATCCTCCTGTAGTTTAAATGACAAATGTTTTGCTTCATCCTTATTACATTAAACCAAGCTTTCCTTCGGTCCCATAACAAAATTATTTAATCTTCCTCTACCTTCAAGAGGGAAATTTCCTCAGTACAAATCATATAGGCTGCAGTGCATCCCGAACCAGCGAAAACAATAAGCTGTAATGCTCACAGTATCAGCAAAACACATAAACGTCGCTTTTCTAGGACAAGTATTAACGCAGAATAAGTTTTCAGGCTTTGGCTCAACATCAATCAGACCACAGAAAGGATCCATATTACTGTTCCATTCTGCATTTGCTGAAAAACTGCTCGTCATTTGACTGTCATAATACTATTTCAAGCCACGTAAATTACACAAACCACAACTCTTATTTCACCTTGAAGGGAATCAATCTACTTACGAAATCCACAGACAGCACTTTACGTACTCAGCTATAAAGAACAAAAAATACAAATATCATCAATATTATCATATCAGCGTATATTGGGAAGCCACTGGTTAAACAATCGTATTATCGCATCCTGTTTTCAAGATTCCAAATTTACTCATTCCTTTCTCAGAGTTCTCCTATCTTTAAAATATTCATACAGCACGCATACTATAGTAAGAGATCCTCATTTATACTGACAGATATAGAATAGTAACAGATAGATAGTAGCACTGAAAGCATAAAATCGGAAACAAGGCTACTAACAGCTGGGGACCTGGGTTTGCCAGACCCATAACACCCACAGATCGGATATTCCCCTGAGTTTTGCATTAATTCAACACAGATCTTGCTTCCCTCAGGACCGACTCATTTCAATTTACACACAAAAAAAAACATAAACAGCATTTCGCTCGTTCACGAAGAAACCTTTTATCTTCACCTTTGAACCAACCTAAATCCTAATTGCACAAGGAAAGAAAAAAAATTAAAAACATCATTTCTATCAATCACATAGAAACATCTTTATCATTATTTTTAACAACATATTATTCAAAATGCATATGTCACAAATTTAAACTAATCAATTCTTTCTCCTCACCGTCCTCTCTACTTCTCACTGTTCTTTCTACTCATTTGCCATGTCGCTCATTCGTTCCGATTGGGCGCCTTCTGCGCTGATCGTTTGTCATTGCCGCTTTTGTTCATTTCCATTTGCTGGATTATGTCTAGGGTTAGCCGGCCGAATTTCAACATCATGAGGTGCTCCGCCTACAGTCCTATTCCCAGCGTATTCATCGTAGTATCGATTCTGGTTGCCGTACCTGTAGCGTTCACGATCTTGTCCACGTCCTCGATCATTTCCGTTGTTCCACCTGTGTTCGCGACTGTTACCCCAGTTTCTATACGGCCGGTTCCGATTATTGTTCCGTTCGCGTCGTTACGACCAGTCACGCCGTTGATTAGTACTACGGCCACGACTGTGGTCGCACTGCTGTGCCCCGTAATAACTTTGTGCCTCATAAGGCGGGCATTCTCCTGTATTATATTCCAACTCTTGGAGAAGTGTCTTAAACGTTTCCACGTCCTCTTTACATCGTCCCGCAAGAATGACGTGGCGCATGTGCATCGGCAATTTGGTGATGCATATCCTAATTAGTTCCGCAGGCCCGTATGGGTCGTATAAAAATTGATTTGCCTGGAGCATGTGGTCGGATAGGCGTGCTGGGCTGCCGAAACCAGACTGGTTCAAATTTGGCAGCATAATTATGCCATGTTTGACCCTATCTTGTGCCGCTTCCGACCAATAGGCGGACAGAAAGGCTTGTCGAAACTCGCAAATGGAGTTGCAGTGACGCGCTGCCGACCTCATGCGAATCGCCGGTTCGCCTTCCAAATAGCCACACATATATTCTATCTTATGTGAACTTGCCCAGTCAGGGGGAAGACAAAACTCAAATTGCTTGAGCCATGTTCGTGGATGTATTCCTTTTTGCGAATTTCGAAATATCTCAAACTTTCTCACCGTAAGGTAATGTTTGAAATCAAATCCCCGCATTTCCTCCCAGCGAGACCCTTGAATGTTTCTATTTTTCCCATGTCTGCCCCTCAAAATACATTCTTCCCTGTCATCAAAATCTCCCTCGTGGCTGGAGTCCCTCTCTGCACTGTTCGTACGGCTATTTTTAGTGCTATTGGCGAGTTCGGAATCACACGCCATGCGGTTTTCCAGATGCGCCATGCGTTCTTGTAAATCTCCTGTTACAGCTTTGTGCCACCTGTTCACTTCGAACTGTCCCTTCTGAAACCAAAGAAGCGAACGCACTTCTTCGGTCTCTGCAGCCGCTACCGGTGTAGTATTGTTCTCGCTTTCCATCACCTTCATCGTGCCTACGATGTCCGCTAATGCCGCAATCTTATCATGTATTTGTCTGTTGTCCTCCGCCCCAGTCTGCTTCAATTGTTCTACTTGCTGTTCCAGTGCGTGAATCGCTTAACTCTTGTCCGCTACTGTGTTGCTAACGGACGTGGGACAATGCTTTCCGCCTCTTGGACCCTCGAGAGTACCTGCTGGTGTTCTCTCTGGCATTCTTCTCTCAGCGCTTAGAAATTCCTAAGTAGCTGTTCTTCGATCTCTTTAGATTCCGCATCGCGACTCCGCTTGCCCTGTTCTAAGGCTTGCAGACGGTCATCGATTTGTTGAAATGTACGGCCTAATTCTTTCATAATATCACTTTTTATTTCACTTGCCAGATTGTTTATTCCTTGTGAGATATCAACGGACACTCTCTGCATCGACTTGTCAACTTTATTTGTCTGCTGGATTAGTTTTTCGTCTATTTGTTCGCCTAGCTCTTGGATCGATTTTTCTGATTTCTGAGTCATTTGTTTGCCAAGCTCGCGGATCGATTTTTCGGATGATTCTTTTTGTTCTTGGAACAATTTTTCTGATTTCTGCGTCATTTGTTCGCCTAGCTTGCGGATCGATTTTTCGGATGATTCTTTTTGTTCTCGGAACGATTTTTCTGATTTCTGCGTCAATTGTTCGCCTAGCTCGTGGATCGATTTTTCGGATGATTCTTTTTGTTCTCAGAACGATTTTTTTTGTTTCTGCGTCATTTGTTCGCCTAGCTCTCAGATCAATTTTTCAGATTTCTCTGTGTTTTCTTTATTTTGTTGCAGTAAGGCTTTCATGAGTTCTGCCAAATCAATTTGGTTAGTTGGAGGCAAACTAATTTCAGGCTCTGATGTTAGCCTGTTAGTCCTGTTTTGCATTTCCTCTGAAGTATTCCCCATTGCATTTTCGGAACCGTCTGGCGTGTTAATATTCGAAATCAAATTATCCCCATGGTCCATGTTGCTTAAGTTGTTGGACCGCCTACTTTTAGCTTGGTTACGAGTCTGCATTAGTTCAATTTATGCCCGGTACGCAACACACTAATCAGAATAAATGTATCCCGCAAAAATTACGACAGTCACACGAAAGGTACCCAACTTAGTACGCACTTTTTCACACGCGCATCAAATTTATATCTTTGATCGAAGTCAGTGCAATTTACAAGCGAGAAAAAAAACATACATATAAAACAAACAAATATAGAAAACAAAACAAGACGAACAACACAACGCCGCTCAACAACGCCGTGATTCTTTTGAAAGTCTGCTCAGAAACAACGCAGAAGTTGTTTGAGCGCTGTAGGGAAAAAGCTTAAGATCATACAACGCTCGCAATCTAACGTTTCAGAGATTCCAGAGTCTAGCGGAATCACAGAACAGGGTCGCCATGTGTAATGTTGTTGCATTTAATTTGCTATGAAAGCGGTGGTGATAGACAATAAAAGTGGGTTAAAAGCTGTGAGCTGTCTGGGGAAGTTAACCTTGCATTACTGCGCAACTGTTTCACCAGGTATCCAGTCTAGCTTACCAAATTCCCAACCAGAGTAACATTGATTATAATCTTTTAATAGTCATACGACAACCGGTGATATATATATATATATATATATATATATATATATATATATAAAAGAGAATTTAAATAAAAAGAAATAAATCAGTTTGTATTTGGAAATTTATTTTAACATTGATCATTGAAATTTCAGCATATTAAATTTGATTCATAACTAAACTGGTGCCTTATTTAGGATTGTGGAAAACGTGAGTTTGTAATCTTACGGAACACATCAAATATGGAGCCAAGATTGGGAGATTGCATACAACACTGCATTCATAAAATAATACACGAAGAACGTTGAAACAAATGCAAGAGGAAATTAACCACAACCAATCGATTCAATTTTCACCCAAAGAAGTTACGTTCGTAGCACAATCCTGTCCGTCATGTAATTACCACACACTGGTATACTAAATTCATACTAACTCTCTGTGAGATCTTCCCAAAAAGAATGGCTGAGGGCTACTTTGATGATTACACCACATGCTTCACGTGGTCAACTTGGTTTACACAAAGCATGTAACTCCACAATAATTTTGATAATTAAAATAAATTAGATCGAAAAGCAATTTACAAAAGAAAAACCTCGAACTGGTTACTAACGTCTTACTATTAACCTGATGGGTCAAACAGTTGTATAAGCATGTGGTAGTGGTCTCACAAAGTACACCCCACGTGGGTTGAACATAAAGAAAAGTTGCTATATTGAAAAATATTGTCAAGACGAGATGTTATAATCTCACGCACACTCGCATTTAAGATTGATGATCTTAGTTAGAGTTACTGATCAACACGTGGTTCCACTTTACTCACAAAGTAGTGACAAAGCATGTTCTGAACTTCACACTCGAAATACACTGCGTTGCAATTTAAGATAACATTAGATATTTTAGAGCTAAACCTGAAATAAAGGTGATTAAATTTTCAGTTAGGCTGAACTTAAGAAATCCATTGTCCTACGGACTTAGCAGAGGCGCGCTTAGCCGGAGATCTTACCACTTCAGACGCTCGCCATGGACAGACTGACCTGGTCCCTTCCTGAGGGTGGCTCACAAATACAAACGGAAGTGGCCAGAGGGGCAGCTTCCTATACCAACATGACAAGAGACGGACAGGACCATACTAAGGATAGAAACCTCTTTGGTTTTAGAAAGCGTAGCTACCTGTTCCGACGTTGGTCCTACTGTTCCCTAGCAGACAGGCTTGTCTGCTACCATCAAGCATGCAACTAGAAATACATTTGCTCATTCATCCTCTCACACAGAAGGGAAGGGGGATGACAGTATCTTATCATATACAGTATATACACTCCTGGAAATGGAAAACAGAACACATTGACACCGGTGTGTCAGACCCACCATACTTGCTCCGGACACTGCGAGAGGGCTGTACAAGCAATGGTCACACGCACGGCACAGCGGACACACCAGGAACCGCGGTGTTGACCGTCGAATGGCGCTAGCTGCGCCGTCAATGTCAGCCAGTTTGCCGTGGCATACGGAGCTCCATCGCAGTCTTTAACACTGGTAGCATGCCGCGACAGCGTGGACGTGAACCGTATGTGCAGTTGACGGACTTTGAGCGAGGGCGTATAGTGGGCATGCGGGAGGCCGGGTGGACGTACCGCCGAATTGCTCGTGAGGTCTCCACAGTATATCGATGTTGTCGCCAGTGGTCGGCGGAAGGTGCACGTGCCCGTCGACCTGGGACCGGACCGCAGCGACGCACGGATGCACGCCAAGACCGTAGGATCCTACGCAGTGCCGTAGGGGACCGCACCGCCACTTCCCAGCAAATTAAGGACACTGTTGCTCCCGGGGTATCGGCGAGGACCATTCGCAACCGTTTCCATGAAGCTGGGCTACGGTCCCGCACACCGTTAGGCCGTCTTCCGCTCACGCCCCAACATCGTGCAGCCCGCCTCCAGTGGTGTCGCGACAGGCGTGAATGGAGGGACGAATGGAGACGTGTCGTCTTCAGCGATGAGAGTCGCTTCTGCCTTGGTGCCAATGATGGTCGTATGCGTGTTTGGCGCCGTGCAGGTGAGCCCCACAATCAGGACTGCATACGACGAGGCACACAGGGCCAACACCCGGCATCATGGTGTGGGGAGCGATCTCCTACACTGGCCGTACACCACTGGTGATCGTCGAGGAGACACTGAATAGTGCACGGTACATCCAAACCGTCATCGAACCAATCGTTCTACCATTCCTAGACCGGCAAGGGAACTTGCTGTTCCAACAGGACAATGCACGTCCGCATGTATCCCGTGCCACCCAACGTGCTCTAGAAGGTGTAAGTCAACTACCCTGGCCAGAAAGATCTCCGGATCTGTCCCCCATTGAGCATGTTTGGGACTGGATGAAGCGTCGTCTCACGCGGTCTGCACGTCCAGCACGAACACTGGTCCAACTGAGGCGCCAGGTGGAAATGGCATGGCAAGCCGTTCCACAGGACTACATGCAGCATCTCTACGATCGTCTCCATGGGAGAATAGCAGCCTGCATTGCTGCGAAAGGTGGATATACACTGTACTAGTGCCGACATTGTGCATGCTCTGTTGCCTGTGTCTATGTGCCTGTGGTCTGTCAGTGTGATCATGTGATGTATCTGACCCCAGGAATGTGTCAATGAAGTTTCCCCTTCCTGGGACAATGAATTCACGGTGTTCTTAATTCAATTTCCAGGAGTGTAAAAGAAAGCGGATGTAGGTTCCGTATGAGACTGTGTGACATGAATTACATATAAACTATGCTTTAAAGTGTAGTAGTGTGACAGATCGTTCTTGTTTTTGTGTAAAAGTAAGACGTTCCACTACTCAGTCTCCTCCCAGATAGTCAGAAACGCCTCAGTAAATTTAGACGAGGAATTTATGCCGTAAATGACCACAGATTTAAGAAATTAACATGAATGGAATCCAGCAGAGACCTTTCAAGTTCTCCTTCACAGATAAACTACACTTTCCTACAGTTATCCCAATAAACCAAAGTCGACGATTCACGTTCCCTACAACCGAACTTTCGTGCTCGTTCCATTTTATGTCGTTTTTCAGCCTTACGGCTGAATATTTATGGAAGTGATTCTGTCGAGCAGGAAACCACCAATACTGTAATGAAATAGTACGTGACTGGTTTTCTTACTCATCTGCCTTAATTTATATTTTTCCACATGTTGAGCGAGCTGTCATCTATAACAACAAGATGAAGTTTCATCCAAGTTATTCTGCATCTTCCTGCAGTCACCCAACGACTATACTTTTAAATATTGCTAGGCTTATGGGCTCACTTACTTTCTTCTTTATTAAATAATAAATACAGAGGCATTATAGCCATCTCAGTCACTTAGTAACCCATCAGGACACTTAAACGAATGAATAACACATAGAGTGACAGAGATTGTTTGCCGCTAGGATTAATAGTTGGGGGTAGTTGATAGTGAGAATGGTATCTTTTCTCTCCCATTGACAAGTTCCCCTGAGAGATGCGTCCATCGCGCTGTGGACGTTACCCATGACCGATGTGTCCACCGAGGGGTTATTCGTGGAAGGCTCGCCGACGCCTTTGACAAAGCGGTGTCCGCGCAACGCTGTGGAGGCTGGCGGCATCCGTCGTCTTTGACGTTTTCAGATCCCTGAGACGCTGGTTGCCGGTACGCCGCAGGACACTGACCATCGCCTTGCATTCTGCTACGGGACGTATTGTCCGGCTCGGATGTGCGACGAAATGACGCCTTCACAAACTATCGCTCTGGCAAGAGGAGCATTGTCTAGCGCGTTTCTCTGGCACCAAGGCTGCGTGGGAGCCAAAGACCAGCCACAACTTTTCTGACGTAGGACGACCTGCGCGCTTGGCTTAACATCGCGGCGCAATTGGAAGACCGCCTTTGACGTCACAACACATTGCGGGGTTGTGCATAGTTTTTGGGGGCACGTTTTCCCATTGGGAAAACATGGTGCGTCTAGCACGCAGTACCTGCGTGGTGTTATACAGAAGCGCCAAAGAAACTGGTATAGGCATGCGTATTCAAACTCGTAGATACGTAAACAGGCAGAATACGGCCCTGCGGTCGGCAACGCCTATATAAGACAAGTGTCTGGCACAGTTGTTAGATCGGTTTTTGCTACAATGCAGGTTATCAAGATTTAAGTGAGTTCTAACGACGTGTTATAGTCAGTGCACGACCGATGGCACACAACATCTCCGTGGTAGCGATGAAGTGGGGATTTTCCAGTATGATCATTTCACGAGTGTACCGTTAATACCAGCGAGCCGGTAAAACGTCAAATCTCCAACACCGCTGCGGCCAGAAAAAGATCCTGCAAGAACGGGCCAACGACAACTGAAGAGAATCGTTCAACGTGACAGAAATGCAACTCTTCCGCAAACTGCTGCTGCAGATTTCAATGCTGGGCCATCAAGAAGTGTCAGCGTACGAACCATTCAACGAAATATCATTGATATAGGCTTTCGGAGCCGAAGGTTCGCTCGTGTACACTTGATGACTGCACGACACAAAGCTTTACGCCTCACAGGGCTCGTCATCACCGATATTGGACTCTAAGATGACTGGAAACGTTGCCTGGTCGGACGAGTCTCATTTCAAATTGTATCGAGCGGATGGACGTGTACAGGTATGGAGACAATCTCGTGAATTCATGGACCCTCCGTGTCAGTAGGCGACTGTTCAAGCTCGTGGAGGCTCTGTAATGGTGTGAGGCGTGTTCAGTGGGAGTGATACGGGACCCCTGATACGTGTAGATACGACTCTGACAGATGGCACACACGTAAACATCTGTCTGATCACCTCCATCCATTCATATCGACTGTGTATTCCGACTGACCTGTGTAACTCCAGCAGGGCGATGCGACACCCCACACGTCCAGAACTGCTGCTGAGTGGCTCCAGGAATACAGTTCGGTGTTTGAACACTTCCGCTGGCCACCAAACTCCACAGACGTGGACGTTAGTGAACATATCTGGGATGCCTTGCAGCGTGCTGCTCAGGAGACATCTGCAACCCCTCGTATCTTATGGATTTATGGATAGCCCTGAAAGATTCATGGTGTCAATTCCCTCCAGCGCTAGTTCAGACGAGTCCATGCCACATCGTGTTGCGGCACTTCTGAGTACTCGCGGGGGCCCTACACGATATTAGGCAGGTGTTGTAACATCCACGTGATGAGTTTTTTGGCTACAGTGCGACGAGAGGAAATTATGCCTCTAACAGCTATAAACATCTATTCGACGTATGAAAAAACATTGAAAACAATGAAAACGATGATAAATATTAATTATTTATATAATATTCTATGATGTAATTGGACATATCAATGTGTATCATACAAAGATAATGATAATTGTAATTTCCTTTTATGATCTGCGTTTGTCTTCCTTTGTTTTTTACCTTTTGTTGGTTGGCTTTTGTAGGTTCAGCACGCAAGACGCATATCAAACTGAGGTCTGTTAAGAAATTGTAATTATTTGAAAATTATTACTTGAAAATAGAGTTCATTATTATTATAAACATGAGTGAATAATTATTTGTAACTGTAATTCCTCTCTCAGTAAGTATTATCTGTGTTAATTATTTCTTTCCACTGCAACGAGCGCAGCCATTGATGATAGCGATTTGTATCGCGTTTTTGCCTGTGTTTTCCTTAGAAACAAATCAAATGTTTGCTTGATGAGGTCTAAATACTGCACAATATGAAAGTAGTCTATAGCGTTTAATAAACGTTTTAAATCTTTACTTATTTGCTCTAACAATAGAAAGTTTCTATCAATTGTCTGACGCCATCTTAAGAATTATGACAGCGGCAAATTCAAATTACGCAACTCTGCAGACATAAATGCTGAACGTAATACAAATGTGTAAAAATAAATGTGCATCGGTGGTTCCGAACTCATTTTAATGAAAATAATTCGAATCAGATTGGTTCTTTAAAAACAGTGCTCATAGCACGATCGTTATAACAAACTTTTCTAGCTGATACATCAGCTTTAAGGACAAACTTGAGAGCAGCACTCCAAGAGAGAAAAACAGACAGGCTGGACACGAGCGACACGGAAAATGTTCAAATGTTCAAATTAATTACGCACGAGTTGCGAAGAATATTGTTTCAGGTAACATACGTCAGTGTTGTGCGCGGCTGGTTTTAATGATCATTTTGCTGAAGATAACTGTTTTCATCATAATCCATAGTTGTATAGAATTTGTTGTATGAACTGTGATTTAGTGACACACAACTTACAGACAACACTTTAACACGACGTTAACTTGGAGTTCTTTAGCAACTTGATCAAATCTTTAGCCGGGAGAAAAGTTATTTAGTAATTACTCAATGTAATAAAATAAGATTATCATTTCCATTTACAAATTAGTTAAATACCAAACCACCGAATAACACAGCGAACGCCACAGTGTACCGATTTCCTTGGCTTCTTTCAGTGTAATTACCCCATCGGTGCGAATTGCGCGAGTCGCTTCTTGGTTGGCGACACTCCACGTAGAACGATGGCATTGAGAAGGGAAGCTTTTTCGTGGTATTCGGTGCCGAATCTCAGGACGGGACGGTCTTGGTTTTCGGCGGGCGCCAACTATGGTTCTCCAGTCGTATTGGTGCATGGATGCACTGATAGCGGGCTTAACAGTTATGCAACTTCAAGCAGACTCCACTTGAGGTGTAGTACATTGGTGAGCACATCCGCAGCTCTTGCATGTTGGGAATCTTTCTTTGAGGACTTTAGTCTTCACTGCAGCTGGTCGTACTGATCTGCTGTACTGCATTTCAGCCAATGAAGGTCGCATTGAACGTCCAGCTAGAGGTGCACAATATCTAACTCTTCCACATATATTAGTCCGATAGAATTTGTTGCTATTATTTTGTAGGTGGTTGACCCCCCTCCCTCCTTCCTCTTTAGTAGCTTTGCTAACCGTCAGTACAGCCCTTAATCGGTAACTGTTTCGTGTTTGTTTTTCCAATTTGATCAGTGCTCTATTTCTGTGTATTCGTATGTTTTATATTATAATATAAACTAAGTCAGAGGAAAACGATATATCATTTCAGTATCATTTTCTTCCTGATCACCCTAGCATTTATTAACTTTCATGTGGGTTGAGCACATGTCAGGAAGACAGGTTTTTTTATACTAAGATACCCATCTCAAGGGGCCACAGTTGATTTGTTAACGTTGTTTAGGTCGTTTCTTAACACAGGATAGAGGGAAGACAGGGGGCTTGAGGTCGGTCTGCACTTTCTGAGGGGCGAGGAGCAAATGTAGAAAGACAAATTCCCAGTGCCCACAGGTTAATGACTTGGATCAACGCCAAAGACTGTAGAGGGCACCTACGAAAGGCGCCCATTTTAGGACTCGACGGGATGCTTGCAACAAGAGATTCATGGAATTCAGCTACTACAATGAATTGTTTGCACAAGTCAGCGTTTGAAGTCACGGGTGTGGGTGCTAACAGAAGTAGTGAACACTAACAGCACTTTAAGGACAAACTTGAGAGCAGCACTCCAAGAGAGAAAAACAGACAGGCTGGGCACGAGCGACACGGAAAATGTTCAAATGTGTGTGAAATCTTATGGGACTTAACTGCTAAGGTCATCAGTCCCTAAGCTTACACACTACTTAACCTAAACTATCCTAAGAACCAACACACACACCCATGCCAGAGGGAGGACTCGAACCTCCACCGTGAGTAGCCAAACAGTCCATGACTGCAGCGCCTTAGACCGCTCTTCTAATCCCGCGCGGCGAGCGACACGGAGTCGACGCCCCAACGATCGCACTCAGAATACCCTCTCAATACAAAAACATTGGTTTTGAAAGAATCGTTGCAGCGATCTATTTCCCTCTTCCTATAGTCATTCCACCAATCCACCGGCACTTAACAAGCTTCGCTCAATATTTTGAGTCGCTCTGCACCTCAAGGGCACTGTGGTCAACCACATTTAGATTCCTCCCCTTCTCCTACTCGGTATGTAGAGATGCTTCTGGACAACAGCGTTCATCTGAAAGCCAAACGTCTTTGCCATTCGTATTATGGCCATCAACTGCAGTGTTTTACGCCGCTTGGCCCCGCCCTCAATCTTGTTGCGAGTGGGTACTGCTGTAGAAGCACCCTAACCTGAGTAAACGCACTGACGCATGAAGCTTGCTGCCTCTGCTAAGACGTTTCTTTTCATGGCTGTCTTCTGCTGCGACGCCTTACAACAGTGTCTTAGGCGGTGGATGGAGCTATCATTTAATTCTCTGAAGTGAACTTGTCCCCTGGGACACCTGCCCAGAGCGTCTGCAATTTGCAAGACTCTAGTGTTATTATCTGTCTCCGGTAACCTAAACGGTACTATCGTTGCTTGCTCTCTGCATTGTCTCTTTGATATCCTGTCTTGGAGTGTCCTTGATGGCTCCCAACAGTCTTAAGTGTAACAACGTACAAGTCATTGCGTCTTCATTTTAGGACATTTAGACCGCTGTGTGAATATTATCAATGGTGAACGTTAAGGCTGGTTCTGACGTGGGCAGGAGATTCCGCGTCACGTATTCCAGTAACGTAAATTGTATTTTATCTCTTACGATTTCCAAACCACTGAGGTGTTTCGTAGCTTTCACGCACGCTGCAGCATCATCATCAAACAGTGGCAGATTGTTCCTCGTCGTATCTTAGCTTATGTCTATCGAGAATAATAGCGGTACTGTCGTACTTTCCTGTATACTCGCCAACCCGGCAGTTATACTGGGTTCTCTTCCTTAGAAAGTACTCCAGCCACTCACGTTTCTGAGAACCTGTTTCGTATACTTGGCCTGTGTGTCCGTTGGTTTAATATTACTGAAATTTTAGCAGCAATGAGAAAAAAACCTTTAATACAAAATCAATAGTTTCCTCACTGCTATCTAAAGCCACGTTGAATGGTAAAACCTCTCGTTTCTGTTGTTAAATCTTACTCTAAGGCTCACTGTGCAACATATTCTATGCTCAATAGAAATGAGTCAGTAGCTACACAGGGTGCCCAGTAAGTAATGAAACACTTTTTTCTGAAAACTGGTTGCTTTTATTCAGAATTCCAATACACCACATTATTCCGGACTCTTTTGGTTAAAAAACCCTATTTTTCAAAAATGTCTTCGTTCAACGTGTCCGCATGGTACCACTCTACTGGTTGGAGTCTGAGCCAACGTCTTGCTATACCAATGGCCTCCCTGTCAACCGGGTACTGATTACCGTCGAGTGTACCCTTCATTTGGCCAAACGGAAGGAAGATGCGAGATCTGAACTGTAGGGCGGACGAGGAAGAAATCGAATGAAGTTTCGTGAGGTGCTCTCAGGTTCGTAGACATGTATGAGGCCTTGCATTGTCATGGTGAATTCGAAGTTCGTTTGAATTTCCGTGGCTACGAATACGCTGAAAAGTTTTCTTCAGTTTACTGAGGGTAGCACAATACAGAATTTATCGTTGCTCCCTGAGGGATGACATCCATCAAACTATCCCCTTCTGAGTTATCGGAGACCGTCGTCATGATTTTACCCGTTGAGGACTTTTTATTCGGAGGAGAGATGGTGTGGCTCCTCTCCATGGGTTGTCATTTTGTTCCGGTTTGGGGTGATGAATCTATATTTCATCTCCTGTGACGATTTTCGACAAAAAATTGTTACGATCAGCCTATTAATTCGCAAGCAATTACGCACTCATTGTCTTTCGTTGATCTTTGTGGTCTTCTGTTATGCGGCGAGAAACCCATCGGGCACACGCCTTTGAGTACGCCATCTGTGGAGGAGTGTGTCAGCACTGCCGACAGAGACTTCTAGTTGTGCAGCGAGGTGTTTCACTGTGATCCGTCGATCACATCAAATGAGAGTCTCCGCATGTTCCAACGCTGCAGGAGTCACAACTGTGTGCGGCTGGCCAGGCCGTTTTGTGCGACCTTCTTGCGATGATGACAAACGCCTCGCCGAACGACGACTGACTGCGCTTTTGCTCACTTCCGTATCTCCGTAGATATTCTGCAAGCGCCTATGAATTTCTGCGATGCTCTGGTTTACCACCAAAAGGCCCTTGGAAATCACCTCCGTAACAGACACAATTTTGAAGGCTGGCTAAAACGCCGCCACCGATCGGAACTTCGTGAAACTATAAGGGTTGAAGCTAAAATAATACTTGATGTCACACAAAAAATTCAGCATTTTTTCAGCCGAAAATGGGGGAGCAAAAATTTTTTGCATTACTTATTGAACGCTCGTCGTAGATTGTCCCGCGTATAGAGGCGTCGGTGCCGGCGCTCGCCTAGCCTCTATCCCACGGCTCGCTGCGCCGCCGCCGACCTATTCTCTCAGCGAGAAAGGTGTGTGCGGGTCGCGTGACGCTGGTTACGGCGCCCAGGGCAGACGGGGCCAGGATATTGGTGTGGCGCCGGCGGCCAGCACAATATCCGGGCGGCGGTAATCTGCAGGAAACGGCGCCTCTCCTCTCCCAGCCAGCCGCCGCTATTACACGACCACTAGGGGGACGGGCGGTTTTTAGCCGCCGAGGGACGCTCTCACCTGCCAGCCACGCATGCGGCCACCGCTGCGACTGGGGTGCGGCGTCGGTATGTCTCTCTCTGTCTGGCGTGTGGGTTTCTCTATATGCCACTTCATGCGATCTGCGCTCACATCAGGGATGTTGTAGGCGACGAATCTAAATCAGTCTCACGAATGAGTATTAGGACACTATTTACTGATGTGCAGTGGTGCATCTATAAAACTAAAACTAGACTCCTCCCGAACAGGCCACGAAGGCCCAACGGTACCAACCGGTCGCCGTGTCATCCTCAGCCCACAGGCGTCACTGGATGCGGATATGGAGGGGCATGTGGTCAGCACACCGCTCTCCCGGCCGTACGTCAGTTTCCGAGACCGGAGCCGCTACTTCTCAATGAAGTAGCTCCTCAGTTTGCCTCACAAGGGCTGAGTGCACCCCGCTTGCCAACAGTGCTCGGCAGACCGGATGGTCACCCATTCATGTGGTAGCCCAGCCCGACAGCGCTTAACTTCGGTGATCTCAGGGGAACAAGTGTTACCACTGCGGCAAGGCCGTTGGCGTAGTGGATCTATACCACCGGCAAAAATAATTACTTCGCCTGGGAGGACGACGTCGATTTTGAGCGCGTCACAATCTGCCGCCTGGCGGTTAGTACAAGTACTGATAATGCTTCCCACGACGCCTGCCAAATGGTAGCGTAGTAGCATAGCTACCAGAGCGCCACCTGCGCGGAAAATGCTCACACCCAGAAAGCTCAGTATGGTGCATGTGATGTGGTGTATGGTGTGAAGCATGCCATGGAGTCACACTCTTGCTTCCTGCAGCCAACTGGGGCCTTCCGAATGGTGGATGCTCCTCTCGGAGAACTACCACACAAACTGGACGTGCTGCTTCAGTTGTGTTCGACGCTCGTATCAGTGGTCACGTGAACATTCTCACACTGGTAGACGAGGTTCTGGACATCCATGCAGCACAGACGCCCGCCTGGATCGTCGTATAACGAAGGCAGCTGTGGCAGATCGTACAGCCACCACAACATACGAGGGTTAGTCAAATGAGAACTTTTAATTTGTAATAACAAATAGAAATTTAACGCCGTTATCCTGTAAGTTGCTAAGCGTGCTACAAACAGCGTGCAGCATGGGCTGCAGGTGGCAACATAGATCATATGCAAACATACCGTCGCAGTATCAGTATAAAGATGGCCGCCCCAATTGCGACATGCACCAGGGAAGAACAACGATCTGTTATAGGTTTTTGCGTAGTGAAGGTGTGAAATCTATTGAAATTCGACGAATGAAGGTTCAGTACGGTGATGCATGTTTGTCATAGCAGCAAGTCTACGAATGGAGTAGGAAGTTCGCAAATGGTTTGACTTCAGTGGAATATGCTCCTCTCCAGGTCATGCACAACGAGCTATGATTCCACGGAACATTGCAGCAGTTGAAGCCATAGTGAAGGAAAACCGCCGACTGGCACTGGATGACATTGCAGCATGTTTACAGATTAGTCATGGGTCAGCACACCACATTGTGCATGATGTGCTCCAGTTTCACAAAGTGTCTGCAATATGGGTGTCACGGCAACTGACTCCTGAAATGATAAAACGACGTGTTGATGCTTGTGAAGAACTTCTTCGGCGCTTTGAACGAGAAGGTGATGGCTTTCTGGCAAGAATAGTTACTGGGGACGAAACCTATGTTCACTCCCACCAACCGGAAACGAAGAGAGAGAGCAAGGAATGGCGCCATTCCTCATCACCAAAACCAAACAAGTTTCGAACAGAACCATCAGTAGGGAAGGTTATGCTGACTCTTTTTTGGAACGAAAAAGGCGTCATTTTGGAGTATTACATGCCTAGAGGGACCACTGTCACCAGCGCATCAAACACAGGTCTCCTAAAATAGTCATCTGTGGCCTGCAATCAAATCAAAGCGACGTGGATTGCTGTCGGCAAGTGTCTTTTTGCAACATGACAATGCAATTTCCCACACTGCCCGTACAATCACAGACCTGCATTTTGAGGTCGTCTTCCTCATCCACTATACTCACCAGACCTTGCCCCAAGTGGTTTACATATGTTTGTACCACTCAAAGACTCAATAGGAGGTAAGAAGTCCCGTTCTGATGAAGAGGTACGCCACGCGGTGCTTGAGTGGTTGCGCGGATTACCAAAATCATTTTTTTCTAAAGGAATTTATCCACTTGTAAGCGCTGGAGGACTTGCATTGAGCGTGGGGGAGACTATCTTGAAAAGTGATACAGCTTTGTACCACTTCTGCACAATAAATAATATTTTAAAAAATATTTAAGGTTTTCATTTGCCTCACCCTCGTAGATAAGAAGGCTTGTGAGCCCGGACGTGTCAACACGGACTGTCACGAACTGGTTATTAACAGTGGGACTATGGGCACACACACACCTCTTCCACTCATGCCACAGCGTCGACATGCTTGGCCGGACTGGTGTCGTCAGAGTATCGCTTGGAAGATGGAATGGTGTGCCGTGATCTTCAACGACGAAAGCAGACTCTGCGTGCTCGCAAGTCATGGTCGTTTTCGCTACGATCTAGACCTGGTGAGCGCTGTCTCGTAGAGTGCATCGTCAGCGACACACTAACTCCACCGAAGGACTTATCGTCCGGGATGTGATAAGCTATAACTCTCGTTTACCTTGAGTAGTGCTGCAGGGAACACTAAAGAGCGCTCGGTACGTGCAGAATGTGGTTAAACCCGTTCTTTTGTCGTTCTTGTAGCAGAAAGGTGATTTGTTGTTCCAACAGTATAATGTTCTCCCATACGCTGCCCAGGAAACTCGACGTACTCTGATAGAAGTGTAGCAACTTCGCTGGCCAGCACGAACTCGGGACTTGTTTCCAATCCATGTGGGATATGATGGGACGAGAAGTAATTTGTGTGACTCGTCCGCTAAGAATTGTTACATAACTAAGCGAATAGTTAGAGAGAGAGCGGCGTAACGTATCCCTGGACACTACTCACCATCTGTAGAAGCGACTGGATGCCAGAGTCAGCACCTGAATGGTCATCCATGGAGTCTACACCACATGCTAATATGGGAGTTTCAGCATGGGTGCATACCTGGGAACTCAGAATTGCTTATACTGTAAATGTAATCACTATTTCAACAATAAATCTTGAATGAATTGAAAACCTCTAAATGGGTGTACTAATTATTTTCCGGCAGTGTAGGTCAGTCGGGGCACCAGTCATACACATCCAGCAATACACATCCTGCAAAAAAGTGGAGAGCCCAGAAGGGGAGGAGCAAATAAAATGTAACTTCAAGGGCTGAGAGTTAATGTGATATTCCTAAAGTGATTACAAAGCCGAGTGAAATTTACAAAGAATTTGACGGTATGAGCCCAGCCCACGTACCAGTGTGAGGCTGGAGCCGCTCTGCCCTGGATGCACACACTGATTCTGTTGGGAAGGGTGTCATAAAGTCGTTGTGTCCATCGTGAGGCAAATTGGCACACACCTGTTGTAGCTGGTCTTTTGTATTCTCGTTGCTGACTCTGGGATGGATTTGATGTATGGGCTGGTCCTGTTCACCTATTGTTGAGGACGGATCTGGAGACCTCGCTGGCCCAGGAGTACCTCATCATTACGCAGACACTTCATGGAGACAGATGCCATGTGTGGACGAGAAATATGCTGTTGAAAAATATCGTCAAGATACTGTCACATGAGAGAGAACGCATGAGGAGGCACCACGTCCATGACATATCATAGTGTAGTCACAGTTCCCTCAATCACCACATTTACAGTTTTTCCGTCCCATTCGGATCATCCTTTCATGGTGCGTCGTTTTTTTGTCTTACAGTGTTTTAGTACTAAGTGTACACACTGTTGATCTAAAACATTACAACCATTGTTCATCACTGCCCCCGCCTACTGATGTAAGCGTCTTTGACAAAGGGCAGACTTTTGTGGATTGGCCCCTAGAACCTAGAAACGAGCATCTCGGAAAGGCGAAATTAGTCTGCTGTTCATGTGTTACTGTTGTGACCATCTACGGAAAGCGATTGATGTACGGTGAAACTAAGAGAAGGCGACAAGATATTGGGCTTTCACTACACATTATAGAATGTGGAAGTCAGTGGTTTGCCCGATCTGTAGAGAACGACAGGCGGCGAGTTGTGGCAGTTTTGAAGACTGAATGCAGCGCTGGTGCAGGCGCACGTGCGTCAGAGCAGACTGCTGCCCATGTTGTTAACACGAGAAGCCCTACGTCTTCCATCTTAAGCTATCGACATTCTCATTTACGACTGCATTAGATACGCATACATCGAGACGGGACCGTGGGTCAGTGGAAACATCATGCCTTACCGGACGAATATTATTTATAGTGGCGTCCAAATGAATGGCTGCTCGAATAATACATCGCATCACGGCCACCGGACGGCGGGAAGGGGGGGGGGGAGATGAGTCTGTGGACTTTTGAATGCAATTGCTGATGTGCTGCATCCCTTCGAGCTTGATGTTTCTCCGATATCGACTGCATTACTGGTTTTATATAATAATATACGTGCAGCAAGACCAATACCGTGTTACCGTAATAATAGGAGCAGTTTACGTGAACTCGCGTTGTTGTCTGGGCTATCTCATTCGCATAATATGAGGGCAGTAGAACACATCTTGCAGGCTCTCAGGCGCCAGCTCCATCGACATGTAAT
The DNA here is from genome assembly GCF_023864275.1 of Schistocerca cancellata. NCBI lineage: Eukaryota > Metazoa > Arthropoda > Insecta > Orthoptera > Acrididae > Schistocerca > Schistocerca cancellata. Next base: position 336,146,820 of record NC_064631.1, read on the forward strand.
TTACGGGAACTCAGTGAGCTATGCGTAGACACCTGATGCCAAAACCTACAGAAACCTGCCAAGCACTTGCCCAATCCATGCCACGCATGTCGCTGCAGTATTACGTTCGAATGTGGACCAACACAGTAATGAGCAGGAGATCATAATTTTGTAGCACATCAGTGTAGTTACTGAATAAATTGGAAATAAATGATGGACATGTATCACTATACTACCTGATAGAAGGAATAAAGCATGCCTAAAATGTGGTCGGGTAAGAAAGTAACTTCGTGGATGTACACACCGTTGGTAGGTCTGTAAATGACTGTAGTGGCAATTCTTTGAGACAGGTGCAGTAGTGTTGTTCGTGGTAAGTGACGTTACCAGGCTTGGTAGGGTATTTAAGGCCCGTGAATCGCACCACACGTTGAGTGATCACTGTGAAGGACACGGAGATGCTGCATAGTCATGTAAGACAGCTTTATCAGTACCTGACAGAGTTTGAAACCTACCTCCTTGTGAGTCTCCATTTGGCGAGCTGGTCTAATCTTGCAGTTTTCCAGATTTTTGGAGCATTCATCCGTGGCAGTTGCCCAATGTTGTACTGCATGGGAACATGAGGGCAGCCATACTCGTCGTCAAGGTTCCGGTGGACCTCATCTGACCACCACAAGGAAGATCGCATTCACATCTGCGCTTAGCATCCGAGAACAAGTAATGGACTCCCTGCACCATTCTGTGTCATCACGAACCATTTCTTGGGGACTGGCAACAGATGGACTAGGAAATTACCATCCCACGAATAGGCTGCTGTTAATACCAAACGGGTCGTCTCATGACCGTGAAGCTTGGGCTGGAGATGAATGGCAACGCACTGTGATGAGCTGTGCTTTTGCACTTCTCTGGATGAACATCGTCGCTGAGTGTGGTGGCGACCTGGAGAGAAGTCCCGTTCTTCGAATTCGTTGGAGAGGCACTGCGGTGTTACTCCTGGAGTCACGGTGTAGGGAGCTATCGAGTATGACTTCCGGTCACCCGAACGGGACGGAAAATCGGTAAATGTGATGTACATTTACAGATAAACAAACGACTACAATACCACAGAAACGTATTGGTCTATATCTGGTTCTTATACAAGCAGTTATTCGGCTTGACATTGATTGACAGAGTTGTTGGATGTGCGCTTGAGGGATATTATGCCAAATTATACCAAAGTGCACGTCAAATCGTCAAAGTCCCGAGCTGGTTGGAGCACCCTGCCCATAATGCTCCGAGCGTTCTCAGTTGGGGAGAGATTCGGCAATCACACTGACCAAGGTAGGTTTCGCAAGCACTACCATAAGTAGTAGAAACTACTGCTGTGTACGGTCCGGCGTTATTTCGATTGACCCAGGACGAAGGATGAATTGCCATGAGCAGCAACAAAGTGGGGCGTAGAATATCGTCGACGTACCGCTGTGCTGTAAGGGTGCCACGGATGACACCCAAAGCGATCCTGCTATGCAAAGAAATGATACCCCATATCATCACTCTTGGTTGTTGGTCCATGTGGCGGACTACAGTCAGGTTAGTATCCCACCGCTGTGTGGAGAGCCTGCACACACATCTTTCGTGGACATTTGGGCTCAGCTCGAATAGGGACTCATCATTGAAGACTACTCTAGTCACTGAGGTTCCAGACCAAAGATATGTTTGGAGACACCCCAGCAGTGAAATACCAACCAGGCTGTCGTCCTCCATAGGGCCCGACAACAAGAAGTGGTGGTCTAGTTTGTCGTTTCTTTACATAGCAGCTCCCATTTGGCTGTCATTCGCGGCTCCCTTACGGGACCGCGGTATGTCGACGAATGTTCTACGCTCCGTTTTGATACACTTCATGGCTTGTCCTCGTGCTTGTTGAATCCTGCCTTGGCCAGCAAGATATCCGTATCTCTCGCCAGTTGAGAACTTATGGAGCATATTGAGCAGAGCCCTCCAGTCAGCTCGGGATTTTGAGGATCTATAGCGCCATTTGGACAGAATTTTTCACGATATCTCTCAGGAGAACATACAACAAGCGTGATTTCGGCTTTATAGTCAATCTCAAGTGCATGTTGAAATGTTAAAATGTGTTCACCTGTTAGTGGAATTTCATCGTCGAAGAAACGTATTTCGGTGATGGCATGTGACAGACAGGTCAGACAAATTTCAACAGTTCAACATGCAATTGGAAATGGTTATAAAACCGAAATCATGATTGTGTAAAATAAATGTACAATTAAAAGTCAAATGGTGAAAATTTCTTTCAAAAAACTTCTATATTACTGTGGTCCCCCAAGAAGAAAAGACCATTGACATCAGTGACATCCAACAAATTTATAAATCAATCAATGCCAAGCCAAATAACTGCATACATAAGGGCCAGAGGCGTGCAAATGCGTTACTGACGTGCTCAGTTTTGGAAGCTATTTCTCTTGAATAAATTGTTCAGTTTTCCTGTAATTGTAATTATTTGTTTGTCTGTACGTGTACATCAAACCTAGCGACGTCCATTCCATTCGCTTAGAAAATATGCGCGATTTTCGGCAGGAGTCATCCAAGCGGAGGTAATTACCACAGTAAAAACTTATCGATACTGTGTTGAAACTGCCGGCCGCTGTGGCCGAGCGGTTCTAGGCGCTTCAGTCCGGAACCGCGCTACTGCTATGGTCGCAGGTTCGAATCCTGCCTCGGGCATGGATGTGTGTGATGTCCTTAGGTTAGTTAGGTTCAAGTAGTTCAAAGTCTAGCGGACTGATGACCTCAGATGTTAAGTCCCATAGTGCTTAGAGCCATTTAACCAATTTTTGTGTTGAAACTGGTATGCTGTTTTACCAGCAGGCGGCGCACAACTGGTATTACGCGAGCTGATCCTGTGATACAGGTGACACCGACATAGGTGGAGCTACCAGATCTAACCACACCCAAATACACTGTTTAGCTTTCGTCCCAATTATTCGTTCTACGACCAACCTTACCTGTCTTAGTCCGCAGCTCCGCAGCTCGTGGTCATGCGGTAGCGTTCTCGCTTCCCACGCCCGGGTTCCCGGGTTCGATTCCCGGCGGGGTCAGGGATTTTCTCTGCCTCGTGATGACTGAGTGTTGTGTGACGTCCTTAGGTTAGTTAGGTTTAAGTAGCTCTAGATTCTAGGAGACTGATGACCATAGATGTTAAGTTCCATAGTGCTCAGAGCCATTTGAACCATTACCTGTCTTATCTCCCGTCGACTAAATAAACGAAATTCTTCCGTGGTATCCAAAAATCCTTTCATAGTGTATGGCATTCTGAACTGCTCTTCCAGCTATAAACCTATCTTTTCTTCACCACTGTCCTACATACTGTATGTTGGAATCAGTCACACTTCCTCTCGCATCTCTTACCCTACTGTGAGTGCCACAAGGCTTATCTTATGCAATACGCTAACGACACCGCACTTCTAGGTACCAAACACACTCTGCAAGTCTCTTATGCCTCCCTACAATGCCTCTTGAATCTTCTGATCAAGAAGTATAATTCGAGGCACCTTCGAGTAAATTCATTGTAACACCAAGCCACTATCTTTCGTCCCACCACTTGGCGTTTCTGTTACCGGATTTCCATTTCTCCATCTGGAATCGACCCATCTGCCAAACACTAAAATATTTGGGGCTACGCCGTTACAGAAAATTAACATCGAATTCACCCCTCCTTATCATCCAACACAAAGCCTCAAAGCGTCTAAAACTATAAATTGGCGTCACCTGGAATCTACGCCCTTCCACAATTATCATAATCTCTAAACTCCTCTTCCGCCTCATCACAACTTATGATAGGATTGCCTGCATCTCTGTCTCTAATAAATACCACAAGTCCCCCGAATTCCTGTAAAGAACTGCACGCCACCTTATTTTCTGCATCTACCTACCTTGCCCAAAAAATGGTTCAAATGGCTCTGAGCACTATGGGACTTAACTTCTGAGGTCATCAGTCCTGTAGAACTTGGAACTACTTAAACCTAACTGACCAAAGGACATCACACACATCCATGCCCGAGGCAGGATTCGAACCTCCGACCGTAGCGGTCGCGCGATTCCAGACTGAAGCGCCTAGAACCGCTCGGCCACCACGGCCGGCTACTTGCTCAACTCGCATCCTGTTCCAGTATCCACTTCCCACATGTTCTCTTCTTGGAGCACCGTTAGGCCCAACACATTAACAGTAAAACCCTGATCTGGCACCCAATATCCCATATCCCACCTCTCTTACTCCTTCATGCCTTATCCATACTCTCCCACATTAATTTACACCAACGCCCACTACTAAACGATGAAATCTGTCCCGAGAAATGCTCCACCTTACAGGCAGTCATAAAGCCCCATTTCACAAGATTCTTTCATTTCCCTTCTTCATGTACCTCAATCACTTCCAGCCTCTATCCGCTGCTGCAGGCGGCTACATAATCACATGCAGCATTCGATCTACATCAAGACCGTGATCAATTTTATGCACCACCAGCATCACTATTATACCGTGGCAGCATAACATTATCATCAATGACTCTGATACAGTTGTAATATAAAATCAACTAACAGGTTTTGAAATTGGTAAGTACTGTCAACCAAAATCTGCTTTTTATGCATTGTAAAACGCTTCTAGCTTGCCCCTCTGTGGGAAATTAAATTGTAAAAGAAGGGGGGGGGGGACCAGAACCAGTAGCTCACGTCTGGATCAGATGCATCAGTAACTTCGACTTGGACCCTGGAGTTTTGTGATGGCTTATGAGTGCTAAATCATATTGTTTACCTATGTGCCGTAGACGAACTGTCCGTTTCCTTGCTGACTTGCGTCGAAATTTTTGGACCACCTTTTGTGCTAACCTGCGCCGACCAGGTCGCTCCATTGACTCTGCATTCTGTAGTATGTGTGAACTGTTCTTGCTCTGGCTCTTGTGTTAGTAACCTTTGCGCACTGACGCGCTTAGCAAGTAAATACGAGTATACAGCTTTATCAAGATGTGTATAATTTCTTTTCTTCTGAGCAGCTGTCCTACTTTAGAGCGTGATGTGTTCGTTTGTATATTAGGTTTCATCTTCTGTGATCTTTGGAACTTTGAACGATAACTCCCACCGTGAAAATGCCATTTTGAAGTCTTCAAGCCAACGGTTCCTTAATTAAAGGGATTCATGATGGAGTAATAATAATAAAAAAGTAATGAAGTAACAGACGAGTAAAGCTTTCATCACAATCTTGTTTAGTAAACGCGAAATCTGCATAAAGATACAGAGAATGTTTTATGGATTGTAGCAATACAGACGCTGTCTAGAGTAAGAGACAAATTCGCAACCTACACATGATGAGTGGCAGGGGAGAGAGGGTCAAGTTGCAACGGGGGTGCACAGCAACATTTGAATTTTTTCACGAAATATCGCATCAGGTGCTGCAATCTTGTGGTGGCACCTTCAACTGCGTAGTACCTTCACTGTGATGCTAGCAGTTGTTACTATAAGATGTTTTTTCTTTGCGTTCTATTTCTTTGATCGAAATGGTGATTGGGTACTGTTTACAGTTTCAAAAACGTTGTATATATATTAACACCTTCGGTGCCATAAATTAAATTTCACAGGTGATAAATAGTTACATTTTGAGATTTAACAATGTAATAACTGATTTTAGTTTAAAGTGATTACCGGAAAGTTTATTTGTGTTAAGTATGGCGGTGCGAATTGAGGCATGTTCTAACATAGTGTTGCAATGTATCCTGCTCTTGGTTAGGTAAATTTTTATGCACCTTGAATAACCTAATGCTTTTATTTTCCTTTTTCTTGCATTTTAGGTTTACTTAGTCTAAATTTTTACTGTAATACAAACAAAATGCTTCATTACAAACGCAAAACAGAAAGAAGTATCATACCTTTAGACGTGAGCAGCAGTCGCTTTGGTTCTGGGAAATGGAGGAAAGGCGATTACTCTGTCAGAAAAGTTTCAAAGGATTTAATATTTGTTATTATTCTGTCTCTCGATTTATCAAAAAAAGAAAAGGAAACAAATGTAAAATTTACTTCTGAGTACTCTAAACACGTGAAAGTACTTTCAGACCTTCAGGAAATAATACTCAGGGATTACATCTTGAGACTCAGCGACATTATGTTCGAGTAGACCAAAGAGGAAGCAAGAAAAATGGGGTAGCTTTGTGCAAAGCACTTCAACTTGAAAATGCCAGTCTCACTTGCAAAGTCTGGAAAGTTGATGAAATGGGCGTACCTACAGTGTTAAAGCGAAATATGATAGTTGCGCGGAAAGGTGTGAAGCAGGTTGGAATTGTGAGTTCTTTTGAATGGAGAGAAATGGTGGCAGCAGTAGCTGCTGTGTGTGCCCAAGTGACCTTCACAACACCGATGATAATTTTTTCAAGCAAAAATTTTAAAGATCACTTTATCTGTGATGGTCCCACTTGGTGCATCGTTGTCGCCGAGGATTCTTGATGTATGGTAGAGCAACATTTTTCGACATATTCGACCATTTTCTTAGAAAAAACGGACCAACGAAAGAAGATCCTTTCCTACTGCTGCTGGACAACCACTCGTCCCGTCTCAGCAGCCCTCAGAAGCTCTCTGTACATGTAAGAACAATTGTGTAATGCTTCTACCATTTCTTCCCTACTGTTCTCACAGATTACAGCACCTAGATGTCAGCGCTTACGTCCCTTTCAAGAAGATGTCCAGCAGGGGAATTGATTCCTGGTTGAAACCAAAACCAGGAAAGACACAAACAATTTATGATTTGCTTTCCATTATAACCAAAGGATTTCTGACCACCTTCACACCAGACAACATTACTTCAGGATTCTCAGCAACAGGCATATTCCCATTTGACCCTACCGGATTCCAAGACAGTGATTTTTCTGCATCTTTTGTGATCGATAGGCCATCCTGAAGAAAAACCTTCAGATTCTCTGGCTAGCTCTGATAACGTTGCGAATGCTATCAATATTGTTCCAGAAACTTCAGTGGACAAAAGTTTTTCCCCTGAGCACATTCGCCCTTGCCGTAAAGTTAGATCAAGGAAAGACAGCAATCATTGAAGAAAGACGAGAAAGTAGTTTTCTTGACAGATACACCTGAAAAACAAGCTGTAGAAAAAGAGAGAGAGGAGAGCGATGATAGGAAGGCACCAAAGAATGAAAAGAAGAAAATGGAAAGAATGAAGAAACATCTTGGAGCAGACAAAATTGTAATTCTATCCAGCTTCCAAAGCAGAAGAAGAAGAAGAAGAAATATTGTTTGATCTGTGGGACGTTTGTATAAAGGTAGAGAAATGGGTAGAGTGTAGTAAATGCAAATTATGGACTCATAGGTGATGTACAAATAATGATCCAGTCTACATGTGTGCAGACTATCGACACAATGAAGACAATTCCGACATGTCAGACGTTTCAAACTGAGTAGCCTAATTTCAGAGAATTTTTGTATACTGGAATGTGCCCTATTGGTGTGGTAATTTGAAACATGTTTCAACCTCTATTCTATATTTTTTGTAGCCATTCTAATGGTTGAATCGGACATTTTATTTGTGATTTCTATGTGTAAAGTATGTAATTTCTCAATATCATTTTCAAATTTAACCGGTTTAAAGTAAAAGAAATAACAAAAATTAAGAACTCTTTTTGTTGCAACGTGTCCCTCCCTCCCCTACTATATGTTATTAATCTGAAAATTTACACTGAGGTGACAGAGGTCATGGGATACCTCCTAATATCATGTCGGACCTTTTGCCCGGTGTATTGCGACAGGTCAGCGTGGCATGGACTCAACAAGTTGTTGGAAGGCCCCTGCAGAAAAATTGAGCCATTCTGCCTGTTTAACCGTCCATTATTGAAAAGGTGCTGACAATGCAGGATTTTGTGCACGAACTGACTCTCCATTATGTCCCTTACGTGTTCGATAGTATTCGTGTTTGGCGATCTGGTTGGCAAAGTCATTTACTCGAATTGTCTGAATGCGGTTCAAACCAACTGCGAACATTTGAGGCCCGGTGACATGGCGCATTATAATCCAAAAAAATTCCATAGTTGTTTGGGAAAGTGACGTCCATGAATGACTGTAAGTGGACTGCAAATAGTTGAACACAATGATTTCCAGTGAATGATGGGTTCAATTGGATCAGAAGGCCCAGTCCATTCCATTTACACACAGCCCACACAATTATGGAGTCACCACCAGCTTGTTGACAAACTGGATCAAAGGCTTCTTGGGGTCTGCACCACACTTGAAACCTGTCGTCAGCTCTTAAAAACTGAAATCGAGACTCGTCTTACTCCGCCACTGTTCTCCCGTAGTCTAGAATCGAACCGATATGTTCACGTGCCCAAGAGGGGCGCCGCAGGTGACGACGTGCTGTTAGCATAGGCACTCGCGTCCGTCGTCTGCTGCCATAACCCATTAACGCAAGATTTCACGGCACTGTACTAACGGATTAGTTCTTCGTGCGTTCCATGTTGATTTCTATTGTTATTTTACGCAGTGTTGCTTCCATTATCAACCACAACGTCAGAATTGCTTCTCTCGTGCGTTTATATTTCTTAAAACCGATCCGGAACCGCGCAACTGCTACGGTCGCAGGTTCGAATCCTGCCTCGGGCATGGATGTGTGTGATGTCCTTAGGTTAGTTAGGTTTAAGTAGTTCTAAGTTCTAGGGGACTGATGACCACAGATGTTAAGTCCCATAGTGCTCAGAGCCATTTGAATCTTTTAAAACCGAACTGATTGTCATCTAGCACATCCTCAATTTTTTTCCCCTTCTTCTGTATATTATTCTTGTAAGCAACTTGTTCGGTCGGTAGGTACAGGCCGTCGGTCACTCCTTCGTCCATGGTAAGAGGAAAAACCGGAGTACGATCGCTATCTGTACATATTAATATCGCTATCACATGACTTTTGTCACCTCAGCGCATTATAACAATATTTTTGATTAATGTAACCTAAAAAATGTTTTGTTTATTTTGACATATATCACGTATCTCATGGAAATGTGGTGAGCGGTGATGGTTATCCGGTAATTCGGGTAGCACGAGCTTATCATGCCACCGTATACAATGAACAGATGATCTACGGCAGTCCACAACAACAAGAATACTGAAGCTACACCACATCTCCTGTGAGAAGTTCTGATAGTGAAATAGATGACTGAATGTTGAATGTAATTTATACCTTTAGAAATGTATTCAGTTTCTTCTTGGATACTCTCGAATCAAGTGTCATTTTAATGGACTGCGTTAAGTCACTGTATTAAGTGGCCTAATTCGTGCACCGTTTGTGGATATAAACCATGTGAAAGTGTTTTCCGAAAAATAACTAATATTCAGTGAATAATGCGTACTGTCTTATACAGAGTTATTCACAAGTACCTCCGGGCTTTCAGAACACGACCGCGCGAAAACTACAAGACGTACTGAAAACAGACGCACATCAGTGGACAGAGCATCTCTGCACTTTTTTATTTCACGTTGCAAGTGCTCACTGTGGGCACAATTTGTACGCAGCAAATGTCAATACGTGTGTGGGAGTTATTGAAGACGCGGACGCGAATTGCTCAAGAAAGCGCAATGTAACTTACTTTGGAAATCTGTTTATTTGATTGCCTATCTGCAGTCTCAAATAATTCGACGCAACAGTACGAAACCTATGATTTAGCTGAATGTTCTGACATGCCTCCCGCAAAGAGTAACAACGTCATGTCGCGTATTGCGAATCGAAACTTCAAATACTCTATCCACTGGCATATGTCATGTTTTTGAATGTCTTGTAGATTTCACTAAGCCGCCTTCTGAAATCCCAGAGGTACTTACGAATAACCCTGACTGTCCAAACAGAAGACTGGTTCAGTTGCGCCTATTACGGAATTTTAATCAACTTGTTGGATGCAATTTTTTTTTTTTTTGGGTCATCAGTCTTCTAACTGGTTTTATGCGGCCCGCCACGAATTCCTTTCTGTGCCAACCTCTGTATTTCATCACTTGCCACCTACTTCCTCAATTACTTGCTGCGTGTATTCCAATCTCTGTCTTCCTCTACAGCTTTTTCCCTCTACAGTTCCCTCTCTCGTACCATGGAAGTCATTCCCTCATGTCTTAGCAGATGTCCTGTCATCCTGTCCCTTCTCCTTATTAGTGTTTTCCATATATTCCTTTCCTCTCCGATTCAGCGCGGAACCTCCTCATTCCTTACCTTTTCAGTCCACCTAATTTTCAACATTCTTCTGTAGCACCACATCTCAAACGCTTCGATCCTCTTCTGGTCCGGTTTTCCTACAGTCCATGTTTCACTACCACACATTCCTGAATTACAGACGCGCATTCTGAGAAATTTCTTCCATAAATTAAGGTCTATGTTTGATTATAGTGGACTTATCTTGGCCAGGAATGCCCTTTCTTGCCATTGCTAGTCTGCATTTGATGTCCTCCTCGTTCTGACCATCATTGGCCTAGGTAGCAGCAGGGCTGCTAAGTGCTATACCTCCTACTGCTCTCCCCTGACTTAAGCTCTTTTGAGTTCAAATCGATTTCTAAACTGAAGGAAACGCTACACGGCATTCGCTTCAGAACTCATACAAATTCGTCGGGCAATAGTCCGCACCGCTCCAACTGTAAACACAACTGGCACCTCTAAGACTATCCTACGACTTCCACATTGCTGGCAACGGGTTATACACAATGATGGTGACTACTTTGAAGGTCAGTAAGACTTTGAAACACGTATCTATTTTGAATGAGCTGTAAAAAACTGGTAGCCACTACGAAAATTCCAACCCTCGTATTTATCCGCGACGCGGCTACTAGCGACAGCTCCGCGCTGAAGCTCAACAACGACTCTCCTTGCACACACCAAGCCGGCGCGTGACCACTAGCTCTAGATCATTGTTGCCATAGAACAGTCAAGACAATGCTCTCTCAGAGAAAAGCCGTGGTTGGCTTTGAAAGTTCCAGAAACTAGCATAGGTCAGGAGTACAGAACTAATACGTTACATCATCGAAGGTAGCAGTACTTATTACACTACCAGCAGGGTTTAGAGATGCAGAAAAACGGTTCCCTTTTCTTCTGTTAGGAAATGCAAGTATGCCAAAGGTCAGCTGCAAAAGTTGCAGAACAAATACTGAAGAGGATTTACTTTTGCTAGATAAAGCAGGTAAACTATGTTTTGCTTTTACATTATGTTTTAGCAGCCTCATTCCTTCTCTGTGAAATTTGAGCAAGTATAAAATTTTATTAACTTTATTTTCAGGTTTTTGAAGATAAACTACATCATCATATTCAATCACCTGAAGTAATCTCGATCCTCAAAACTCGTTTGAAGTTGGTGTCGGTGTTTGCGGAGCCTCCAAGGATGGTGCGCCCAGTGCACCCGCTGTTAAGTCCGCCACAGTTGACGCGCGGTGCATTCCTCTAGTATCTAACACGAACGTTTCTTTTTTGTGTTCAGGCATCAGTAATTAGACAAATTCGTGACAAGCTACGATTTTAGCGATTTATTATTTTACCACAGATGATTAGGCTTCATGGGATATCTGTTATACTGATTGTGAGCCAGACATCTTGGATCTTAGAAATACACGGAAAGCATGTTGAGCAAGCGCATTTTTGCATAAAATGTCACAGTTAAAATAGTCTTCCGCAATCTGTGCTCTCGTGTGCTCGCTGTCAGGTCTCCAACTAGACTGATTATGCATGTTGTGGAGTCACTGACCTCCGTTTTATGAGGAGTTATGGCGGCCTATTACAAGTGAACTCCACTGGATAAAGCCGAATTACATGAACAAAATTTATCAGATAGTTGTGATATTTATTAAGAATTTTACTATAAAATATCAATGGTCTCCGGTGGCTGGTTATCTAATATTTACATTTCGTTTGACTTCATAAATCCATTTACCTTTCTGTCCGTAAAGCAATACAATTATCCGTGCAAATGACTACGATATGCACTGTATATCTTGTTTGGAAAAAAACTTGTTTCTCTGACTGACAGAACTTGCTGTTGAGGACAGTAATCTCCACTTTTCTCTTTGCTGTCAAACTTGAATTAGGCACTGCTCGGTCAAGTCTCTTGTTTGTCTTTCCTGTAGGTTTGGTTCTATGTTACAGTGATGTGGAGCAGTATGGATAGGTTTACCGAAAACGAGTTGCTTGGTATGCAATTCGTGTAAGGGCTTACTGTGTTAATGAAAGAGTGACACAACGGCACTGTATTGAAGTAATCACATCATAGCGCACAACTTTTGCACCTGCCTGACGGTAGTTACATGACTCCATATTTTGTATTTCACGTTTTCCTGATGGCTTATTGCAGTAGTTTTCATTGCACTGAGGGTACTTTCACAGAGAAAAAGGCAACTCGAGTAACAAACCTGAAAGATCATAATTACATTATTACTCTGTAAGCTGCGATCGGAGATTTTGGGTGCCTTGTACCAAAAAACTCAGTAATCATTTCTGAAAAGCCTTCTAAACCTCATTATTTGAAATTCGACTTCACTTTTTGTATGAAGAGTACAAAGCAGAACAAAAGATACATCGAGCACAGATATCTGCAGAATCTCAGTGAGTGCTGGTTACAGTGTTATCGAGTTTTGTGGTCGATGGCTGAACTAGCTATCAATGAGGAAGGTGATGGGAATGCTCGAGACGTAAGAGCATGTCCTTGGTGTCTTTGCATCAAAATGAAATTTCTTGAAATAAGGACCCTAGCGTTTCTGGATGTGGGATCCCTTGTGACTGCAAAGATATTCTTCAGTAAACTGGTGGAGGGCTACAGACAACAAATAAATTCTCTTGGAGGGAATAATAGTGGTTCCATGTTCAGTGTAAAAAAAAAAGGAAAAAAAAAACAAAAAGGAGATAGATAGATAGATAGATAGATAGATAGATAGATAGATAGAGAGAGTCGATGCGTGGTGAAGATATCATTATTATTGGTTGGGTGGCAAATAAGGCAAATAAATTTTCCTCAATCCTAGTCATGTCCAGCTGCAATGTTGAAAGCTAAGATACAACAAACGTGACCAAAATGGACCATGAGGATTATTTATGACAATTTTGGGCCACGAGGATTAGCACTTTAGACTGATAACTGCCAAGTTCCATACAAAAATTTTTAATTGTTGTAAGGATAATGATACAAATAATGGGACACCAATGTGTATGAGACGTGTACAGAAGAATGTTCAGGGAAGATCAGACTAGTAAGATATTGTAAAATCTCTCATGTAACTAACTTCCACCCTCAAGAATGGCAAAACGGAAGAAAGATATTGACTGACTAGTAACGCATAATTTGCGACGAGCACACCCTCAGTGAAAAATAACAAGTGCCTTGGTAGTGATGAATTCCATAGGAGGTGAGGTGACCACATACGAACAGTCAATTGAAGATCTGTCAGAGCTGGAAAGAGATTATACTTTCATGCTCCTCATACTTGTACGCCAATCTCCTTGCGCAAATCGAACAGGAGAAATTGCGTCAAAAGATAAAGCTTTGCAAAAACAGACATAATGTCTTATGGGATAACAGCAAACAGTGATTTTATAATGTACTTAAAATCCGTCTTGATTGCAAATTTTTTTTTTTATTATTCATATGACCGGTTTCGGCTCATTCAGAACCATATTCAGATCTGATATTTCAGTTACAGGAGTAACCCGTCCAAATCCAGCAACTTTCACATGCTACGTCACGACGTGCTGGATTTGGACGGGTTACTCCTGTAACTGAAATATCAGATCTGAAGATGGTTCTGAATGAACCGAAACCGGTCATATGAATAACAAAAAAAATTTTTTTTGCAATCAAGACGGATTTTAAGTAACATTATAAAAGATAAAGCAGTACAAGAGGAGAGAAGAGTCCAGGGAGGAAAATTTTACTTTGGCGCTCAGAATGGAAGACAATATGTATGACCGATATAGTTTCATGTTTATTTCCCTTTTCTATGTTCCTGCATATCGTTTTGGAGAGTAAGCAATATGTTCTATGTCTAGGGGACTGATGACCTCAGATGTTAAGTCCTATAGTGCTTAGAGCCATTTGTGGAATGTCACAAGTATGAACGTGGTAGGGAAGCTAGATAATCTGAAAATCAAAATGCAAAATCTCGTTTTAGGTATAGTGGGGAGTTATTACAGTGAAATGGAAAGGAGGAACAAGGATATCTGGTTATAAGGTTGTCGGGTAATATGAACCGTAGTAGAAAATATTAAAACGGGAGTAGGATCGTAGTAGAAAATATTATAACGGGAGTAGGATTCATTATGAGTATGAAGATAGGAAATACAGTGAGTCACTGTGATCAGTTCAGTGATAGCGCCGATGCTAGAAGCAGAAGATGAGCACCCCCCCCCCCCTCCCCCTTATCCCTTCACAGTCCAGTAAATCCCTCTGTGGACCCGAGGGGTGTTGAAGGTGTTGCCTAACCCTCAGCTGCTAGATCAGCCACTGGGCTGTTTTGGTATCGAAATTTCTGAAGGTACATTCCTAACGTACTTAACAAAAGTCCGTGGGTGGACTCTGGGTGATGTTGAGCGTACCGAAGGAGGGGAGGGGGAGATTCTTAGAGGGATCTTCGCCGTTTTATTCGTGCACATGTTTATCATGCACTCCCGCATGGTCACGCCACAGGAGGCCGAGAAAATGGAGGGCTGAAAGAACATAAGTACTTTTTGCTGCTTCAGATCCCTTTTAAGTTAAGTTGAATGGTTTGAACTGTGCCTAGTGGTACCAACATGCTCACGAGATTAAAATTTGCAGTCACAGTGCATTCCATAGGGGAACGATCACTTTCACTGGGGACGCAGCCCTACAAAGTCCTTAGAGAAGGGCCCGGCGGTGTCAGCAGTGTCAGAAGTTGGAAAACACATCTTCCTATTACTCATCACAATGCAAACGCTCGTTTTTTACCGCGAAATGTGTAGAAATCACCGGCAGATTTTGAGCGGTGATGTGTCTCAAATGTTCTCTTCGGATACTGATAAGGGAAACCGCTTGGTTTCAACGCTGTATATCTCGGTTCTGACCTCCATCGCACAAACGTCAGAAGTAGGGGTGATATGTGGGTAAGAGGGACTGTGAGGGGCTTTTCATCTTGCGGAACGTCCTTGGTGGCGTTGGGGCAGAATTGTGGTGAAATGGGGTTCCATTGTGACATCATTAACGCTCCTCGCAGCTGACATGGACTTATGAGTTTTTTTCGCTTTTGTCGTGACCTTGCTGTTTGAAGTGTCACCGAGTACGAGGCTGACGTCTCAGGGCGCCTCCCTTTTGCACCATTACAGAGGAAGGCAGGAGGCGCCTTTGAGGCAAATTTCAAAGTCACGCGTCGCAATGCGAGACAGTTATGCGGTTTCGAAAAAGTGATCCTTTAAATTTGTTGTGCAGTGTAGCACATACTGTATGCTTGTGCTATTGAAACGGGCACATTAAAGTAACATCAACCAGCATTGTGAGGAGATGACTGCTTACTTCCACATCGTTTTATGTAGTTATACATTAAGTAATTTTCCAGATTTATTCACGTGAGGCACTTTTCCGGTTTCATTTATTTGGGCAATGTTAATTTCTTTGTTCGGTTTCACAAATTGATTGGCGCACTTGGGAATCAAGTCCATTTTCTGTCCATTCACCTGGGTTTTCAAGTAGTCCGTCCCACTTCCTTTAATATGGACGTTAATGTCAATACAGGATTATTGTTCTGTTTTCTGTAGATGTTTGCCTGTATGAAGTTATATGACCTGCTGAAGACCATCTGTGTGTAAGACAAGAGAGTCCGTATTGATGTTCTGCAAAAGATATACACAATTACAGTGCCAGTATTACTCTGATGACGATGCACTGCGGTATTTATCTGCCGATACCCTGAATGCGACTTTCAAACACAATGTCCGATCTGTACGGAAATACACCTAATGGATGTGCGAATACAGATCTTAGACATATGGTTGACGGCTGGTCATGAGTCGTGCACGGATAGCAAAATGGTATGCCGGCACGGGAACTCAACGTGTTCGTTCAAGGGGTAAGATGCCCTGTGTCATAAAAAAAAAGAGTTAATGGATCAACGACGAACTTGAGCAAGCGTCTTGGGAAGTCCGCCCGGAACAAATACAACGACCAATAACGAACAAAATGGAATAAAAAAAAGGTAGTGACAATTAGCGATATGCGGGAAATCTGTGTTCGAGTCCCGGACCGGCACAAATTTTTACTGTCGCCCTCCCGTTCTAGAGCTGATGGTAGTCATTACTTGTAGTTACTAATCCATCTGATGTGTATACGCAATTAATTAAGTATTCAAATAATTTGGAACTCTCATGAATTCTTTTACGACTCCTCTGGTCATTTTCCTAACTTGTGCTCATTTAAGAATCTTGTCCACGAGAGAATTACACTCAGTTTAATTACATTTCAAGACGAAAGAGGATGTTTGCCTACGGAGGAGAGCGTATTTTTAAATGAAATTTCCAGCTAACAAGGTGTCCGCCCCCGGTAGCTGACTGGTCAGCGCGACATAATGTCAATCCTAAGGGGCCAGGTTCGAATCTCGGCTGGGTCTTAGATTTTCTGCGCTCAGGGACTGGGCGTTCGATTCCCGGCGAGGTCAGGGATTTTCTCTGCCTCGTGATGGCTGGGTGTTGTGTGATGTCCTTAGGTTAGTTAGGTTTAAGTAGTTCTAAGTTCTAGGGGAATGATGACCATAGATGTTTAGTCCCATAGTGCTCAGAGCCATTTGAACCATTTTTTTTGACTGGGCGTTGTGTCGTCCTAACCATCATCATTTCATCCCCAACGACGCGCAAGTCGCCGAAGTGGCGTCAAATCGAAAGACTTGCACCCGGAAAAACGGTCTACCCGACGGGAGACTCTGGTCACACGACATTCACATTCACAGCTAACAAGGTAAAGGCAATAGAACTTTGAGCCACCTGTTTTGCAGTGAAGAATAAGTTGGTATTTACGTACTATGTGATCTCCTTTCAATGTAATAGATCTTGTAGGAACAGATAAGTTTTAGTCGCATGGCACTGTCCTTCATTTATGAGTCTTACTTCATTTAAAGGAAAATGTTCCAGGGTATTAGAGCTGCAGTAATCTTATGAACTCACAGGTTAAAGTTTAAACTTAGTGACCGGCTTTCACCCCAAAATGGGAACGTAATCGTTGCCCCAACACGGCTCGCCACTTTTATAAAAGAAAGCTGTGTAGAGGAATGGATAAGAAAAAATTCCGTCTCTGTGTGCAACAGAGCGGTTAGAATTGTTTGGAAACCGGGGCCTATGTCCCTCACTGAGTACGACATGTACAGAAGAGCTCTCACGCTAGAGAGGGCGCTCTCAGTACCGAGAAAAAGAAAGAGAATAGCTCGTTGAGCGCGGCGAGTGTTTCGGAGAGAAGCACAAGAAATCCGCGTGCATCGCCGGGCCGCGCCGCTGTTTGCCTGTTAGCGGTGAGAGGATTTCGCGGTTCGCCGGGGCGTACGGAAACAGGTGAGAGGATCCGGCATAACGAGGAGTGGGGTGGGGGCGGGGCAGCACGCGGCTCAAAAAAGCCCTCTGCCTTCCCTCCTCCGCGGCGAGCGTTCGCTGGCACCACTGCATCGTGCGCTGGCGCTAGTTCTAGGCTGTAGGCCGGGGTCCGGCGATCGATCTCGCGGAGCGCCGCGCCGCGCCGCTTCCTGCTCTGCCGCTACACTTTCTCTGCCTTCGCAGGCTCCAGCGGTGCCCTAACTCTGCTGAAGATTTATACGGGCCTGACCACAACTGTGGCGAGAAATGATTGAAGGTTCCTTAGGATACAACATCACTCTTACGCACATTCTACCTGATCCAAAAAATTCTGACATCTATTAGTGGCAATATTGCAGTGCCTGTGCTATTCTCACCATCATCAGTTATTTTGCTCCCCAAATAGCAAAACTCCTTCACTACTTTACGTGTCTCGTTTCCTAATCTAATTCCCTCAGCATCACCAGACTTAATTCGCTACATTCCATTATCCTCGTTTTGCTTTTGTTGATGTTCATCTTATATCGTCCTTTCAAGACACTATCCATTCCTTTCAACTGCTCTTCCAAGTCCTTTGCTGTCTCTGACAGTATTACAATGTCATCGGCAAAACTCAAAGTTTTCATTTCTTCTCCATGGATTTTAATACCTACTCCGAATTTTTCTTTTGTTTCCTTCACTGCTTGCTCAATATACAGATTGAATAACCCTGTCTCACTCCCTTCCCAACCACTGCTTCCCTTTCATGTCCCTCAACTCTTATAACTGCCATCTGATTTCTGTACAAATTGTAAATAGCCTTTCCCTCCCTGTATTTTACCCCTGCCACCCTTAGAATTTGAAAGAGAGTATTCCAGTCAACATTGTCAAAAGCTTTCTATAAATCTACAAATGCTAGAAATGTAGGTTTGCCTTTCCTTAATCTAGCTTCTAAAATAAGTCGTAGGCTCATTATTGCCTCACGTGTTCCAATACTCCTACAGAATCCAAACTGATCTTCCCCGAGGTCGGCTTCTACTAGTTTTTCCATTCGTCTGTAAAGAATTCGAGTTAGTATTTTGCAGCTGTGGCTGGGAACCAGATACCCACCCCTGAATGTCCTTGAAAGGGACCTGTATGGAGGTCGTGCTTCGATGGTGTGGGGTGGTATTATCATTGGTGCACGTACACCCCTGCATGTCTCTGACAGAGGAACTGTAACAGGCCAGGTGTACCGGGACGTCATTTTGCACCAGTACGTCCGCCTCTTCAGGGGTGCAGTCGGTCCCACCTTCCTCCTGATGGATGATAACGCACAGCCCCACCGAACTGCCATCGTGGAGGAGTACCTTGAAGATATCAGGCGAATGGAGTGGCCTGCCTGCTCTCCAGACCTAAACCCCATCAAGCACGTCTGGGATGCTCTCGGTCGACTTATCACTGCAAGTCTTCAAACCCCTACGACACTTCAGGAGCACCACAGACACTGGTGCAAGAGTGGGAGGCTATACTCCAGCAGCTGCTCGACCACTGATCCAGAGCATGCCATCTAGTTGTGCGGCCTGTGTACTTGTGCTTGCTGATCATATCCCATACCGATGTCGGGGTACAATCGCAGGAAACAGTGGTGTTTTGTAGCACATGTGTTTTCTCAACTTATCACCTATACAGCGGACTTGCATATCTGTGTCATGTGTGTTCCCTATGTGCCTCTGCTATTAGCGCCAGTTTTGTGTAGTGTCACGTTGTGTGGCAGCACATTCTACAATTATCCTTAATTTATGAGCATGAGTATAGATAATAGCAACGTTAAGAAACATGTAGTTTCCTGTTTATAAGAGTTGCTGGAAGTGGTGGTCATAGGCATCCAGGCATCGCTGTCTTCCTGTGATGACGTCACCAGCAACACGGTGTAATTCTCCAGGCGTGAAGCTGTTAATTTCTCTAGTAAAGTTCCATTTAACATCGTCTGTTGTGCAACACATTATATTAAGTCCTGAGACCTCGTAGACCAGAGGCCTCCACTGACAAGGGAACACGTTGATGATGAGGGCCATGCTTTGGTCAGATGTGTGATCGGTTGCTCCATCTTTTTGCAATAGTGCCATCAACTTCACTGCGTTTATTAATTGAGCGTAGAAAGAATCAATGGTCTCCTAATATCTGACACTGTGTAAGGTGTAACTGAAAAATATGTGTTCAATAATGCGCATGCCGGGCAATGAACACCAAGCGCCAATCTTCTCAGAGCGGAGAGGTTCTTCATGCGGAATATGTGGGTTGTCCCGCAATTCTAGGAGTTTACATAACCTGCAAATGAAATCAGGCCTAATCTGACATGAAGTAAAGCAAGAGGTCCAAGTAATCGTTAGCAATTGACGTTAACAGCCAGTAATAAGATACACCAACCTGTTGCGACAACCTCTTTACCGACGTTTGGGCCTTCCCGTGATGTACACACGAATTCTGTTTACAGTTTCAGGGGTTCTCACGGCCGCGTATTCCTCTGTGGGTTCTACACGGATCCTGCAGTTCTCTATTTCATGTTCATATCTTGAATAGTGCTGGTCGTGAGGAGTTTCCCTCCATTTCTTTACATTCCTTGCTGGAGCCTGTCTATATGTAACACTGCACAATATCAATTCCCTGTTATAATACAAGGTGCCCCGTTTCTATTGCAATTCAGTGATAGGAGCTTCTAAAAACAACTGACGCAAGACCACATAGCTGCTTTCAGATTTCCGATAAAATGCAGGGTAGCCAACGTTCGAGACAGTGTTGCCACTTCAGAAAAAATTCGATTACAGATGTTTGACCGCTATGTGAGGTGTGTCGGTTTTATGTGGGACACCCTGCAGTTCACTCGACTCATCGGAATTCTGGGCAGGCCAGTCCATTACAGGGACGTTAGTGAACAGACGCTGCTGTATTACAAGGTGTGTTGAAATAAACAGTCATCATCTCCGAACTTTTCCTCTACTGGTCACAGTACTCAAAGAATTTAGCATTTTTTAAGCGCGATAAGGGGACTACAGCGTAACCACGAAAGACACTCATGTACCGTAACACTACCACATCCACATACCACTGCTAGCAAAAGAAAGGATGAAAGGTAATATTCTCGAGGCATTCACCGAATCCAAACACTTCCATCGGATTTTGTTTAATGCAAGACTACTATAGTCTTAATCCACCGGAGGCCCTATATGCGGCAGAGGCTCCTACAATGAACTAGGAAGTTCTGCTTGAGGGCAAAGAAACATTAACGAAAACAGCGAGTACAGTACTATTTAAGTATGTGCAGGAGATAAGTGACATGATCGAGAAAAGAAGGATAGCCTTTTGTGGCCATGTAACACGAATGAACCCAGTGAGACGCCCTGCTAAACCAGCAGGACAGGACAGGTAGTTTAGGTTGTGGAAAGGGCCAAAATAAGCGGCTGTCAGTTACACCCGGACATGCATCCTTTTATTTGATCAAACATTACAAGAGCCAAGAATTAAAAAAAAACACTGCTTTAGTTTTGGAACTTAATTAGCGGCTTATTGCGCCGTACAATCTCATGCCTTAAGGACAAGATCACTTTAATTTAAAACGGTTGAAAGCCAATAACTTAAAGCTCAACCAAAATCGTAAATTTAAGAGGCAAAGGCTTATCTAAAAACAGTTCCTTAATTAGGCTGAAGACCCAAAGAATCTGACACTTTAAGAGCAAACAACTTAAATTCAAAATCGTCTGAAGGCCTAACAGTTGATCGATTGTTACCTGAATTCTTTGAATGCGTTCCTGCGTTGGTTTTATCTCATTATTCAATTCATTCACTCTAGGTATCATGAATGACAACACCAAACCTGTGAAGTTTTGAAAAGATACTGCAATCCAAAATCTATGTTCTACCCTCAGAAGAGGCCTAGAATCATGTTTCGACATACACTGATACAGAAAATAAAAACAGCGTAAACTGAATTCTCTTCGTGTGTTCATAATTCAGAATAATCACAAACACAAATATTTTCAAGCAATAACTAGCTTCCGTTAACCACCTTACATGATTATACGTTATATGGTGGATAACCCTGCAGTACGGAGAGATACTCCCTCTATATGATCCTTCTTGCTGCAGTCACCACAGACACCTACTGCAGTGGCAACTTCGCAGATAGACGAGCGATGCGGGTTGCCAACTCCGCTGCAAAGTCTGGCCGACACAAGAGTATTTACAAGAAAGTACCACGGTTGGCAAAAAACATGTAGGTACGGTCAACATCCATCAAAGCCCATCGACCAGCAGCAGTGAAAGGGGCGCGACGATCAACGAACTATTTCTTGGCGATCACGTGTGTGCAAATAGTCACGGAAATACCCTTCCTCCTGGGGCTAGATAAGCCGACGTCCGGCCGTTCAGTCATGTTAGGCTATCTACGAGGTGCTAACAGCCGACTTCGTCGTGAAACAGTTGTACGGGTATAGAGTCAAAGGGAACTCTGATTATAGGAATTACTTGTTATTTGCTTGATCCGAAGAAGTGGTCCTTATTGTTTTGTTGATTTTGAAGAGTGTGTTACTGTTTGTGGTTTATTGTAGTTTCTTTAATTAAAAAGTTAGAAAAACGAGTTGGTTTTTGCTCCATACATTTTGCACTTCGAAAGGGGCACGCTGTTCATCCAAAAACTTCAATATAATTCCCGCTATTCTATCCCTGTATCTCGAAAATATCAAGGATTAAATACACATTGACTTGCTATAATTACACGTTCACCCTATGAAGGTAGATTCCAATATGGAATTCACTAACATCGATTACAGCCAAGCTCACGGCACCCTTTCTTAAATATTGATGTAAAAACAATATGAGATTGTGATTTCGTCTCTATTCAAATGGTTCAAATGGCTCTGAACACTATGGGGCTCAACTTCTGAGGTCATTAGTCCCCTATAACTTAGAACTAGTTAAACCTAACTAACCTAAGGACATCACACACATCCATGCCCGAGGCAGGATTCGAACCTGCGATCTTAAGGTCTCGCGGTTCCACACTGCAGCGCCTACAACCGCACGGCCAGTTCGGCCGGCCTCGTCTCTATTGATATAGTTCGTCTTCAGTTTCTACATCTCATCTTTTTCTCAAAAAGGCTTCTGAAAATGGTTTTATGAAACTGTTACCTGCAAAATATTCCTCTAAAAAGGCTTTAAATTTTTTAAAAGGTTGGCACAGTCTGTCCTGAGGTTCTCCAGTTCATCTCTTCCTCAAAAATGCTTCTGAAAATAATTTCATGGATTTGTTGCCTGGAACCTCTCCACTAAAACGTGTTTGACCGAAACAAACGCATCACTGAAGAAACTATAGCTTTCACCGAGGACTGAAAAGACAGTCATCATCACTATAAACGCGTTCTAGTTTCGCCGCCTGGTTGTCTGGCATATATTCATCAGAGGACCTCAAATAACTGCCTAGCCGTTCGCCCCCCCCTCCACCCAAAAAAAAAAAGAAAAACTTTGTGCGGTCCACATGCACTCTGCTACCCGAGTAGCTGCATCCTTGGCGTAGTAAACTCCTGACTTATCAAGGGGAGCCCTACAATTCCCTACCTCATCACACAGTTCCATAAATCTCAGCGAAGACCATCACAGAGTGGATGAAACCTTTCGTTGATACTCTCAACTCGGCTCCAAACCAAAGGGTGCTGATCAGCTCTGGGAACAATGCTACAAATTGCGAGCTCTGTTTGCAACCAGCGCCAAGGCCAGTAGCCTTCACCACTTTCGCCAACCGCTGGTATGAAGTGAGGATAGCCTCGGAACACGAATGACAGGCGTCGTTGGTACAGACGTGAGCCACAATATGCAGATGACTGCAACCTGTGTGTTCGACAGCTGGAAGCAAGCCTCCTCTTCATCTCGGAGGAGGCCGCCTCGTAGATACAACGACTTGGCTCTCTTTTTGCTTCAGACAAATCCACTCGACAAAATGCTAGTCAACCAATTAAGAGCATACGGGTTGCTGTTGAGCACTGTAGGTGCCGCAGAATTAGAACAACGCAACCACGTGACATTCCACTGCTGACGTCACTGTTAACAGTGAGGAAGTAATCGCGATGTGCATGTGCCAGTCGCCTGTCTAATATCAGAACTGTGAGGTGAGTATACGTGGGGATCTTAAGGAATGGCGGAAATAAGGCTTGAACACTATTTCCTTAAGGGAGTCCATAACGCGCTCCCAATAACTGGGAAACGTTCTCCCGTGTGGCTGCTTGGATCTTGCTGGAGGAATGGCCTCCACTCACAAGGAGGATACGCGAGACCAGGGAGCCAGTCTACACACTGGCCTCCCGCACTGAGCGACGCGAGCTTGCCACTTACCATGCTGTGAGGGTAGATACGCCACATCGGATATACTGCGATGTGGCTGTGCAGCATCAAAAGCGACGCTTGAGGTACTCCATGCGAAGCACCTGATATTGCGGCAGCGCTACTCCCCGGGGCAGCAGCCTCAGGACAAGTGACCATAGCCAACAGCACATTCAGCTGTCCGCGAAATGCGAGCAGCTCATGCTGCATCTGCATATAGCATGCGCAATTCCGACCCGTCCTAGTACTCGTACATCGTTTCGTTATTTCCCGAAGATACAAGACACCTGAATTTCTTCACGAATGTGTCGTTTTTGGGTACGAACCCTTGTCTTGCGTAAAAATGCTCATGATTTCAGTTCAAACTGTATCATGCGTACACCAAACTACAAAATGTGAAAAATTATTTTCCCTTTTAAAGTCTCTTTGTGTGTTGGCAACAGTAACGATACGTGCCATTTGACTTCCAGTGAGGCACACAAGTATTGGTCACATCATTTCAGGTTCGTACAAGCCACTCCTAGCTACCTGTGAAGAAGAATTCGATAGTTAATATCTGTTCGTGTGCAGTGCATAACCATGATACGTGTGGAGTTGACTTCCAGTCATAACGAAGCTTTTATTTGTGTTACTAGAAAACAACGGTGAAAAGAGTCTGTTTCGAATTTCGGTAAGGCAAAACTGTTTCTTCTCGTCATTTCAGCTTCACTCATCTCACCACATGTAAATAAGATCCTCTATAACATTTCATTATGCATATTTATCAGTTAAATTAGATGCTGCATTCTAATCCGTGTCCAACGCAAACTCTAAGATACATAATTTCAGGTTTAGACATACACAGCCCGCATCTCTTGGTCGTGCGGTAGCGTTCTCGCTTCCCACGCCCGGGTTCCCGGGTTCGATTCCCGGCGGGGTCAGGGATTTTCTCTGCCTCGTGATGGCTGGGTGTTGTGTGCTGTCCTTAGGTTAGTTAGGTTTAAGTAGTTCTAAGTTCTAGGGGACTGATGACAGTAGCAGTTAAGTCGCATAGTGCTCAGAGCCATTTCAACCATTTTTAGACATACACATACTTAGTTACTTGTGTTTCAAACCATGTTCAAGATCTTTCGCGTTTAGTTGACATATATTTTTACTTTCCTTTGAAAACATGTTCAAGATCTTTCGTAGTTAGAAACCAAACCAAGGGGGGGGGGGGGGGGGTTTCAAAGGGCTCTGAGCACTATGGGACTTAACATCTGTGGTCATCAGTCCCCTAGAACTTAGAACTACTTAAACCTAACTAACCTAAGGACATCACACACATCCATGCCCGAGGCAGGATTCGAACCTGCGACCGTAGCAGTCGCGCGGTTCCGGACTGCGCGCCTAGAACCACCGCGGCCGGCGAAACCAAACCAATAGTTTCTAGAGAGACGTCATGGGTCCAGTCCAGCACAAAAATTTTCGTACTGTAATTTTATCAGAACTTGATTTTTGAAATATCATTTATTGTGAGAAATTTGCGTTTAAAATCGTTACGGACAGTTTCCTCTCCAATACCGTGCCTCCCGATATTTGGATTATCGTGATATTAATTCAATCTAGACTAGGGTGTCCATTCGTCCCGTTTTTCCCGGGACAGTCCCGTTTTTTACCCAAATGTCCCGCTGTCCCGAAAGTTTTTTTGGGGACGCTCAAATGTCCCGTTTTTTTATTCCGCTTGGCTAGAGTATTTTATGCTACAGGTTGTTTGACTTGCTATTAACTGCACAATTATTTACGCTAGGAAGAGTGTGATGACTTTCAGCATACCCCAAACATGTACCGAACTGTCAAAAATCGCAAGTAATTTTAAACGCACTATAGGTTACGAAGATTCTTCTCTTCTAAATCGATCCACTGAACCTGTCCTTTCGGTCCAGAGATACTCTACACCACTGATACTTGCTCTCTGGCTTTCGTCACCACACTGTAAATGTTTTGCATTGTGCAATCACTGTTTCATTATGCCAAAACGAAAGTGTTATTTTAACAGCAATATGAAAAGCGAGTTTCCTTTTATCACTGGTAGTGGAGAAACTGTAGAATGTACGTTGTGCAGATCAAATTTTGCTATTGGTCATGGTGGATGGTCTGACGTTGTGGATCACATAAAGACGAAGAAACATCGCATGAGAGATCAAACGAAAAGAGCAAATAAATGCGTGAGTGACTACTATTAAACTTAAAATCAGTAACATGAATGGATAGGCAGTTGGTAGCACAAGAAGCTACGTTTGCATACCACAGTGCAATGCATAACCATAGTTTTAAGTCAATGGACTGTACTACAGCAGTTTTTAAAAGACTTTTCAATCCTAAATTCACGTGTGGACACACAAAATGTAATGCAATCGTTTCAAATGTTATTGCACCGTATGCAGCTCAGCAGGTTTTAAACGAACTGAAAAGTGCTCGATTCATTTCTGTAATGATGGATACATTGAATCATCTGGATCTGAAGTTGGTTCCTCTCCTTATCAGGTATTTTCACCTTGAAAATGGCATCATGATGGAAGTGCTCAAATTGGTTAATTTAGCTGGAGAAACTTCAGATTTACTTCAGAATTATGTGCTGGAGGTTTTTAAGAAATATGATCTTGAGGGAAGGGTGATTGCAGTTTCTGCAGACAACACTAACACCAATTTTGGTGGTAAGCAGAAGAAAGGAAAAAAAAATTGTTCTATAAACTGCAACAGAACACAGTGAATAATATAATAGGTGTTGGCTGTCGAGCACATGTGGTTCACAATTCCTTACAAACTGGCTCAGATTGCCTACCCATCGACTGCCAATAACTGTAAACAAAATCTACCAGCATTTCCATATACACTCCTGGAAATGGAAAAAAGAACACATTGACACCGGAGTGTCAGAACCACCAAACTTGCTCCGGACACTGCGAGAGGGCTGTACAAGCAATGATCACACGCACGGCACAGCGGACACACCAGGAACCGCGGTGTTGGCCGTCGAATGGCGCTAGCTGCGCAGCATTTGTGCACCGCCGCCGTCAGTGTCAGCCAGTTTGCCGTGGCATACGGAGCTCCATCGCAGTCTTTAACACTGGTAGCATGCCGCGACAGCGTGGACGTGAACCGTATGTGCAGTTGACGGACTTTGAGCGAGGGCGTATAGTGGGCATGCGGGAGGCCGGGTGGACGTACCGCCGAATTGCTCAACACGTGGGGCGTGAGGTCTCCACAGTACATCGATGTTGTCGCCAGTGGTCGGCGGAAGGTGCACGTGCCCGTCGACCTGGGACCGGACCGCAGCGACGCACGGATGCACGCCAAGACCGTAGGATCCTACGCAGTGCCGTAGGGGACCGCACCGCCACTTCCCAGCAAATTAGGGACACTGTTGCTCCTGGGGTATCGGCGAGGACCATTCGCAACCGTCTCCATGAAGCTGGGCTACGGTCCCGCACACCGTTAGGCCATCTTCCTCTCACGCCCCAACATCGTGCAGCCCGCCTCCAGTGGTGTCGCGACAGGCGTGAATGGAGGGACGAATGGAGACGTGTCGTCTTCAGCGATGAGAGTCGCTTCTGCCTTGGTGCCAATGATGGTCGTATGCGTGTTTGGCGCCGTGCAGGTGAGCGCCACAATCAGGACTGCATACGACCGAGGCACACAGGGCCAACACCTGGCATCATGGTGTGGGGAGCGATCTCCTACACTGGCCGTACACCACTGGTGATCGTCGAGGGGACACTGAATAGTGCACGGTACATCCAAACCGTCATCGAACCCATCGTTCTACCATTCCTAGACCGGCAAGGGAACTTGCTGTTCCAACAGGACAATTCACGTCCGCATGTATCCCGTGCCACCCAACGTGCTCTAGAAGGTGTAAGTCAACTACCCTGGCCAGCAAGATCTCCGGATCTGTCCCCCATTGAGCATGTTTGGGACTGGATGAAGCGTCGTCTCACGCGGTCTGCACGTCCAGCACGAACGCTGGTCCAACTGAGGCGCCAGGTGGAAATGGCATGGCAAGCCGTTCCACAGGACTACATCCAGCATCTCTACGATCGTCTCCATGGGAGAATAGCAGCCTGCATTGCTGCGAAAGGTGGATATACACTGTACTAGTGCCGACATTGTGCATGCTCTGTTGCCTGTGTCTATGTGCCTGTGGTTCTGTCAGTGTGATCATGTGATGCATCTGACCCCAGGAATGTGTCAATAAAGTTTCCCCTTCCTGGGACAATGAATTCACGGTGTTCTTATTTCAATTTCCAGGAGTGTATATGCAGTAAGGTTTGAATCTCTGAAGTTATTCTGTAAGTTTACTGAAACGGAATACAAAACTGTACTTGGGCACAGCAAGACAAAGTGGCTATCTCTGCTACCGGCATTGGAAAGAATTATAGAGATATTTCCTGCTTTGAAATCATATTTCATTTCCCTTGATAAGTGTCTTGTTATCCTTAAACAATTCTTTGATAACCCTGTGTCTATTGTTCTTCTACATTTTCTTGTTAGCCAGCTAAAGCCTTTCTCCACAACAATTAAATGTACTGAGAAACAAGAAATCACAGTAGAGGAAGTTTATCAAGAAATAAACAAATTATTGGGCAAATTGCAATGTATAATATCTGAAAGATTTCTCACATCCTTTGTGCATGAGACTCTAAGAAAGCTGGAAGAAGAGGGTGAAATTACTGTAGAACAATTTCATATTTATGCTGACATCTTCTATGACTCTTGCATTGAGTATATTAAAGAATGGTGTTTACCATTTCTCACACCTTTTGATGCATTTGACTGGTTTAACACTGAAAAAGAGCAGCTACAGTGGAAGGATATTCAGGACTGTTGTGTTTTCGTGAAAAGTATTGTATCAAATTTTCCTGTCGATGAAGACGAACTGTCGATGAATTTTCATGTGCACAGAACTTCATAAAAAGTGAAGGAGAAGACAAAGAAAGTGTTAGTGCAACGTGGTGTAAAATATTAAAATATTTCAAAAGTAAAAACATTAACATGAAAAACGTGATTCATTTGGTGGAGTTTTGTCTGGCAAATCCTGGGTCAAATGCTGCTGTGGAGCGTGTGTTTTCGTTAGTGAACTCTTTGTGGTCAGATGAAAAAAAAAAAAAACAGAATGAAAGTTGAAACAGTGATTGCCTTGCTCATTGTCAAAACACACTTTAATGGTGTATCATGTACTGACTTTTATGATACAATTTCAAACAAAAATGCACTTCTTGATAAAGTACATAAAAGTGAAAAAGTACGGTGACAGTGTGGCAGAATAATTGTAAAAAGTGATTTGCGATCATCTGAGTGCACGTTGTGAAGGTAAACTTGTATGAGTATTAAATTTAGTCAATACAGTATTTATGTCCCGATTTTTTTCTTCATTGTCCCAGGTTTTTCTCTAATTTATTTTAAATGTCCTCTTTTTCAATGAAAATGAAATGGACACCCTAATCTAGACTGGTAGCTATGTAGAGGAATGTTCTCTAATGGTCTCTTGTAGTAACAACTTCGTATAATCAAGCGGCTCTATCGAAAAGAGGTAGAGGATCTGTAAGAAGTTACGTTATGTCGGTTGAATATGAATCGAAAGAAAAGCAAATGGCATTGTTCGGATACTTCTGAGCATGATAGTATGTGCTACAACTGCTACCTTCCCTCAAATGTCATGGACGGTGTTTGGTCAAAAATTAACGGGTCAGTTCGTTCTGTCTTCTCCCCAAATGTCTTGGGGTCACTGACCCACCATATACCCGACTTATAGGATCACTCAGTAAGCAGAAAATCTACACAGGTAATGAATGGCTGTGTCATAAAGAAAAAACATTTTGCAAATTTGTTTTTCTTTTTTTTTTCCTTACTCTGATTTTAAAATGCGGTGTGCACCTATTCCCCTCACCCTACTGAGCCCTAATTACGCACAGCTTCCATACGCGTACATTTCGTAAATAATGAACAAGTTCGTATTTCTGTGGACTGTTTGATCAACAATAATGAAAATTACCTCAGGTGTAGTTCGGAGATTGAGGAAGAAGCATATGTTTTTGTTTTTTTGCTTTGTACTCTAACATAAAATTGGTGAAGGATAGAAATGGATCCAGCAGAAGACTAGGGTCTACTGACTGGGTTGATCCGGCCCGCCACGAATTCCTTTCCTGTGCTAACCTCTTCATCTCAGAGTAGCACTTGCAACCTACGTCCTCAATTATTTGCTTGACGTATTCCAATCTCTGTCTTCCTCTACAGTTTTTGCCCTCTACAGCTCCATCTAGTACCATGGAAGTCATTCCCTCATGTCTTAGCAGATGTCCTATCATCCTGTCCCTTCTCCTTATCAGTGTTTTCCACATATTCCTTTCCTCTCCGATTCTGCGTAGAACCTCCTCATTCCTTACCTTATCAGTCCACCTAATTTTCAACATTCGTCTATAGCACCACATCTCAAATGCTTCGATTCTCTTCTGTTCCGGTTTTCCTATAGTCCATGTTTCACTACCATACAATGCTGTACTCCAGACGTACATCCTCAGAAATTTCTTCCTCATATTAAGGCCGGTATTTGATATTAGTAAACATCTCTTGGCCAGAAATGCCTTTTTTGCCATAGCGAGTCTGCTTTTGATGTACTCATTGCTCCGTCCGTCATTGGTTATTTTACTGCTTAGGTAGCAGAATTCCTTAACTTCATTGACTTCGTGACCATCAATCCTGATGTTAAGTTTCTCGCTGTTCTCATTTCTACTACTTCTCATTACCTTCGTCTTTCTCCGATTTACTCTCAAACCATACTGTGTACTCATTAGACTGTTCATTCCGTTCAGCAGATCATTTAATTCTTCTTCACTTTCACTCAGGATAGCAATGCCATCAGCGAATCGTATCATTGATATCCTTTCACCTTGTATTTTACTTCCACTCCTGAGCCTTTCTTTTATTTCCATCATTGCTTCCTCGATGTACAGATTGAAGAGTAGGGGCGAAAGGCTACAGCCTTGTCTTACACCCTTCTTAATACGAGCACTTCGTTCTTGATCGTCCACTCTTATTATTCCCTCTTGGTTGTTGTACATATTGTATATGACCCGTCTATCCCTATAGCTTACCCCTACTTTTTTCAGAATCTCGAACAGCTTGCACCATTTTATATTGTCGAACGCTTTTTCCAGGTCGACAAATCCTATGAAAGTGTCTTGATTTTTCTTTAGCCTTGCTTCCATTGTTAGCCGTAACGTCAGAATTGCCTCTCTCGTCCCTTTACTTTTCCTAAAGCCAAACTGATCGTCACCTAGCGCATTCTCAATTTTCTTTTCCATTCTTCTGTATATTATTCTTGTAAGCAGCTTCGATGCATGATCTGTTAAGCTGATTGTGCGATAATTCTCGCACTTGTCAGCTCTTGCCGTCTTCGGAATTGTGTGGATGATGCTTTTTCGAAAGTCAGACGGTATATCTCCTGACTTATATATTCTACACACCAACGTGAATAGTCGTTTTGTTGCCACTTTTCCCAATGATTTTAGAAATTCAGATGGAATGTTATCTATCCCTTCTGCCTTATTTGACCGTAAGTCCCCGAAAGCTCTTTTAAATTCCGATTCTAGTACTGGATCCCCTATATTTTCTAAATCGAATCCTGTTTCTTCTTCTATCTCACCAGACAAATCTTAACCCTCATAGAGGCTTTCAATGTATTCTTTCCACCTATCTGCTCTCTCCTCTGCATTTAACAGTGGAATTCCCGTTGCACTCTTAATGCTACCACCGTTGCTTTTAATGTCACCAAAGGTTGTTTTGACTTTCCTCCATGCTGAGCCTGTCCTTCCGACAATCATATCTTTTTCGATGTCTTCACATTTTTCCTGCAGCCATTTCGTCTTAACTTCCCTGCACTTCCTTTTTGTTTCATTCCTCAGAGACTTGTATTTCTGTATTCCTGATTTTCCCGGAACATGTTTGTACTTCCTCCTTTCATCAGTCAGCTGAAGTATTTCTTCTGTTACCCATGGTTTCTTCGCAGCTACCTTCTTTGTACCTATGTTTTCCTTCCCAACTTCTGTGATGGCCCTTTTTAGAGATGTCCATTCCTCTTCAACTGTACTGCCTACTGCGCTATTCCTTATTGCTGTATCTATAGCATTAGAGAACTTCAAACGTATCTCGTCATTCCTTAGTGCTTCCGTATCCCACTTCTTTGCGTATTGATTCTTCCTGACTAATGTCTTAAACTTCATCCTACTCTTCATCACTACTACATTGTGATCTGAGTCTATATCTGCTCCTGCGTACGCCTTACAATCCAGTGTCTGATTTCGGAATCTCTGTCTGACCATGATGTAATCTAATTGAAATCTTCCCGTATCTCCCGGTCTTTTCCAAGTATACCTCCTCCTCTTGTGATTCTTGAACAGGGTATTCGCTATTACTAGCTGAAACTTGTTACAGAACTCAATTAGTCTTTCTCCTCTTTCATTCCTTGTCCCAAGCCCATATTCTCCCGTAACCTTTTCTTCTACTCCTTCCCCTACAACTGCATTCCAGTCGCCAATACTATTAGATTTTCGTCCCCCTTTACATACTGCATTACCCTTTCAATATCCTCATACACTTTCTCTATCTGTTCATCTTCAGCTTGCGACGTCGGCATGTATACCTGAACTATCGTTGTCGGTGTTGGTCTGCTGTCGATTCTGATTAGAACAACTTGGTCACTTTACGGATCCTACACCTGTTATACCATTTTCTGCTGCTGTTGATATTACCCGATACTCATCTGACCAGAAATCCTTGTCTTCCTTCCACTTCACTTCACTGACCCCTACTATATCTAGATTGAGCCTTTGCATTTCCCTTTTCAGATTTTCTAGTTTCCCTACCACGTTCAAGTTTCTGACATTCCACGCCCCGACTCGTAGAACGTTATCCTTTTGTACATTATTCAATCTTTTTCTAATGGTAACCTCCCCCTTGGCAGTCCCCTCCCGGAGATCCGAATGGGGGACTATTCCGAAATCTTTTGCCAATGGAGAGATCATCATGAGACTTCTTCAATTACAGGCCACATGTCCTGTGGATACTTAAAAGTTTTGGTCTCTTACCACGTAGCTTGTCGAACCTTCTTACATTTGAGGCCATGAAGCTCTTTTCTGGACAACACAGCAAAAACACTCGTTCCCGACAGAATACAAGCACTAGAGATCCGATTGCTTAAAAGACTAGCTGGGTACATTCTGGATGATATTGTTACCCAATGGGCAGAAGATATTCTGGAAGATCGAGGAAAATCAACAATTTCAACCTAGAGGGCGTAACAGCCAAATGCCTAATACATGCAGAGAGAGAAGAAGAGATATCATATTAAAAATATTATTAATTTTTAAAGTAACTGTGATTTTAGTAAGTTCTGTAATTACATATAAAACTTTGATCTGATGTAAGAGGGGTCCTGAAGGCATTAATCTGTCCAGGTCAAATGAATAATAAAAAAAAATTAAACATAAAACATAGGCTGTGCCAGGACGAATGGTCAATGCTCTGGTATGACAGGAACGACCATTTGAATCAGAAAACTTCGTGTGGACATATACACTACTCCGAGATAGAACATGTTTAATGTATATTGTTATTTATTTTCTTTATTATTCGGTACACTGTCATTGTTTACAACTTACCACAGCAGTGTAGACGAAATCCTGACGAATAATTTGATATAGGACACGTGGGCGGTCAAATCAGGAAACTACCTCATATTGGCTTACGACTCCTACGTACAGTGCAAGTGCGTCGCGCGAGATTCACAATATTTTGTCACTCTCTTCACACAAACTATAAGACCTCGAGAAAGAATGAATAGGAACTTTTTATAACAAATGTCATGTCGTTTACTTTTGTACTGTGACATGTTTCCGCTACAGACTGTGGATTTCGAGTTACTCGAAAAAAAAAAGACCTTACAAAAGTAGCTTTAAATGTGTCCCATCTCAGAAACATATTGGAAAACTTCAAATGTCTTCCATCTCAGAAACACAGTGGAATAGGTCGTATGTCCACTATTGTCCGTTATTGTCCGAAACACAGTGGAATAGGTCATATGTCCATTATTGTCCGTTATTGTTTACAAAAAGCTGAACACTGAGGGAGAGGTGTTCAGTCAGGAAAGCGAGATACAAGCTGTATCACTGTGCCAAGAGTACAGAGAACAAAGTGACGCCTCAAGTTGCCACGTGGTCTGCCCCATGCGATCTCATCCGTGAGAATGGTGGGGAGTAGCGAGCTAACTTTAATCCGATCCGTAAGAGTGGTAGGGAGAAATGGGCTAGTGAGCTACCTTGTGATCCGATCCCTGAGAGTGGTGGGAGCGCTGAGCTATTGGGAGGGGAGTGATGTCTGGGTCGCCTTGCGGTATTCTCCTACTGCGCAGTAGCTGAACACTGCAAGCAGCTTATTTTACTGCATACAACAAATTCCGAGTACGATACTAAGTCAAAAGATAAGAAGTAACAACTCACTCAAAAGTATGTTAATGCTTATTGAACTTCTGAAATTAGAGATTTTCTTTTCAAATGAATCAGTCAAACATGATGCTGGAAGTGCTTTGTATCTTAATTTGTTGTTCTAAAGAGACTTTATCTCGTTAGCCTCGGTAGCTGGATGGTCAGCACAGCGGATCACTAAGTGAACGGATCTGGGTTCGATTCTCGGTGCGTTTGAAGATTTTTGTTTTTTCCTTTCTTTTACGTATGTAAATTCACATGTACACATGGTCTATAACACATTTTTTGTACCTTGGGAAACGGTTTCTTATCGATGTGGCATGGGGTGCCATTGCAGCAGCCTGCCAGAGAATTTTCATTCTGCTTATTATAGCCAGCAGAGACACATTTCGAAATCAGATGAGCTACCATTCACTTTTCTCTGAATCACTCGATCACCAACTCCATAGAAGGATCTGGCTCTTTGAATCAATCGAGGAGCGGACTGCCGAACTTTAATGTGCAAGCCACAAGCCACTAGCACCGCAAAATTGGGGTCCTCTCACAGTAATAAAAAGCTATGTGTGCGAGGGCAGTGTCCAGTTCGAAAGCGTGTGAAGGTCACTTCATCCCGCCTGAGTAACTGGCAGGAGGAACGCCACAGCTGGGTAGTTGACTTCACCAAATGCAGCTTATTAGGCGTCCTCGCCAGGCATTCCGCATCCCATAAACGTATGTTCTGCCTGTGTAGTGCAGGGTCACCGACAAGTGTAAAAGTAACTTCCAGTTTTCCCCAGGTAAGTATGTTTGGACCCTAGCTTCTCATGCTGTAAATCACCCTAGAGACAGCATTAGTAACCTCAGACTTCTCGTAGATGATGCAGTTACATATAACGAAGCACTTTCGGCAAGAAACTGCGCAAATATTCAGTCCGATTGAGACGACTTTAAAGTGTTGCAAAGTTTGACAGCCGGCCTTGGTGGCCGAGCGGTTTTAGGCGCTACAGTCTGGAACCGCGCGACCGCTACGGTCGCTGGTTCGAATCCTGCCTCGGGCATGGGTGTGTGTGATGTCCCTAGATTAGTTAGGTTTAAGTAGTTCTAAGTTCTAGGGGACTGATGACCTCAGAAGTTAAGTCCCATAGTGCTCAGAGCCATTTTTGAAAGTTTGACAACTTGCTTTAAGTCTTCAGAGGCATAAAATTGCGCACTTCAGTGAATGAAAAAAGATAATAGGTCTTCTATGACTACAATATCGTCAGGTCACGATTGGGATCGATCAACTCATACAAATGACTGAGTGTATTAATTGGTGGGGGTACGAAATGGAACGATCACACCTGCTGAGTTGCAGGTAGAACAGATGGCAGAACTCGGATCATAGGTACAATACAGGGGAAAAGCAATCAGGTTAGAAAGAAGATTGCTTACAATACACTTGTCCGAGCCATCCAAGAGAATTGCTCATGTGTGTGAGATCCGTCGAAATAAGACTGCCAGGGGATATTTTATGTACGCAGATAAGACCAGCAAGTATGGTCACACATCCGTTTCACCCATGGGAGTGTCACTGTGATGAAGAACCTAAACTGACGTACCCTTGAATATGGGACGCTACCAAGAAAAAGCCTACTTAGAATGTTTCAAGAACTGCTGTAAATGATGAATCTCCTTGCCTTTGCTGCACTAGGGATCATGAGGAGAAGGTTAGAGAAATTACAAGACTCATGGAGGCGTTTAAAAATTCTCTCCAGGCTCCATACGTGAATGCTACGGTAGAACCCCTAATAACAGATACAATGAGAACTACCCTCTGCCATGCACTTCACAATAGCTTGCAAAATGTAGATGTAGATTGAAGCAGTGGAAGTAGCAGACAGGAATCCGCTCACTTAAAATACAAAAAATTTGGTATTATAGCGAGAGAACGAGCTACCACAAGACCAAGAAGCAAGTGAACTGAGGACCGGAAAATAGCCCACGGAGAGAGAATGAGAGCTGTAGTGAAGACCAGGAGGCTGAGTCTACAAGCACTGTGTGATCCAGTAGTGTCCTTATGCAAATAAGAACAACAATAACGTTGAAAGAAAACATAAACAAAAATATACGTAAAGAAATCGGACAACGTTACGCGTGGACTAAATTACAGGTAATGCAACCCTAAAGAGTTGCCAATCACCCAAGTAAAAAATAATTTACTTTACAGGGTTAGAAAGGATTGAGAAGCGAGATTTCGTAAAAAGACCCACCGTTGTATCATAGAGAATGAAAAACAAGCAGGGGACGCAGTGGAGCTCACAGCAGTTTGTTGTTCGTTAAGGGAATTCTTTTTGATTTGCGTTTTAGGCAACTCGCCTTTTCTCAAGGCTTATGAAGTATGAAATATAAAATTGATGACCTAATTCATAGAGAACAAAAAATTTAAAACAATTTTAGTCGACTGTTTAAAAAAAAATTACGAAGAAGACTAATCAATAGGCTGCTAAAAACCAATAATAGATTCCTATATAAATTGTGATCAAAAACGACGAAGTTAAACAACACCGAACTAGAAATTCGTCACTGGAAAAAATGTCAATCGTAACATGAGGATTTCATTTTCATGATTTTCCTGTGTTTCCTCTTTTTATCGTCAGACAAAATGAACGAAAAATTCTTTAAAGTAAGTGCAAGGATCGCTTATTTATCCTTCTCAGCCATGGAAAAAGGCTTTGGAGGAAGAGAAAGGAAATGTAATTCCCTCTCTCGGAATCCAATCACCAATTTCAAGTGCGTGCAGTGAGAAATTGCTGTGGTAATGTTTTTCCTCTGAGGAAGGTCTTTTAATTTTGCTGGTGGCAGCCTTCGGGTTAGGCATCTGTCAATAAAACGTGACAGAAACTTCTGAAAGATATCTGTCCGCGGTACAGTGCAACACGTTTAGCCGGTACATACTAACAGACAACATTCCTCCGTGTCTAAGTACATGCTGAATGCAGCGTTTAACAACAGCGAGTAGCAGGTCTGGGATTATAGCAGGCTTACTTGTTTGAAAAAATACAGTGCGTTCCCAAAGATTTATCCGATTTCTCAAGACTATAACAACCACATGAACGGAAATTGAAACTTGGGGTGGTTTCAACTTAGGCACAGAAACAAAAAATTTTTACTCTGAGAAGAACCAACCGATTTTACAAGGTTATACAGGACGGACATTAATAAAACCGATGAGCTGCAGGGACCGATCCCTGACTGGAAATGGAGGAAAAAAGATCCTTTGGACATGAGTCCAGAAATGGACGGTGTGCGTGCCGGAACACAGTACAGAGCTGCATCGTATACACGTCACAACACGTGTTCGAAGTGGCCTCTATGTGATGCAGTGTACGTGTCCACGCGTCGCACCATGGATTGCCGCACTTTTTGCACGTTCCAGCCCCTCTCCGAATGGCGTCACATGCATCATGAACAGCTGTTGAAGGGTTTGCACATCAGGAACAGGTTCAGCATACACAACGATTTTTAGATACCCACAGAGATAAAAACCCAAGGGGTTTAAGTCCAGTGATTAGCAGGCCACGCTACATTGATGTTTAACAGATACTGAAGCGACGCCTCAGCCATTCGTCGAGGATTGTCTGTAGCCCACAGATGACGACTATGGAGACTTATGATGCCTGTTCTGGTAAATGTTGCTTCGTCGGGTAAGAGGACTGCTGACAGAAATCCCATAATTTTGGGGAAATAGTCTTCCTGAGAAATTGTTGGGATAGATACTCCGCAAATAAAGCGCCCGAAAAAGTATCACCCTGATTTGCGGGCCTGTATAAGGTGTTGGAAGTACCCACTCCGGTGACGCTTACGTTCCTTAACGAAGAGAGTGAAAATCCATTGCATAACCACCTTAACCAAGTTACGAGAGGTACTGTTAAGCCCTGCTCTCCGGCCCCCTCGTCCGCTCCAGCCTCGAGTTTCCCGTTTTGATGACGGATGGGGGGGGGGGGGGGGGGAGAGAGGCTGAACTGTTGCACGAACGATCGACAGCTCGTGCAACGTCGTCTCCTGAAACACAGTCATTGGCGTGAAGGGGAGTGGCACGTTTGCCACGAACGTCGTTAAGGCCTTTAGGCCTTTTTCCAGAAGAGGCAATGAGTAAAGCAGAAAGCACAACAGGTGTGCAAGCCAATGGGCTGGGTGTCCGTTCTGCCACGCATCTGACGTACAAGTCTGTGTGGGTCAGCTTCTTCTAGACACGAAGAATGTGCTTTGGAGAGGGGAATGAACACGTTATTCCTTTGGCCGACCTGACTTGGAGGAGGGCAGCCTGTTGTTGTCGTCCACGCAATGTCCTGACGGCTCCAAGTTTTTCCATTTTGTCACCCCACAGTGAGTTTGGAAGCTTGGTGAGCTACTTTTAGTTCGTGGCTTCGGTGATGAGACCTCACGGCACTCGTAAAGACTGATAGTGCCTCCCCCCTCCCGCTGTGAGCATCATAATTGTGTCTGGTGCGGTTCCTGCGCGTCTTTGGGTCTTACTG
The DNA here is from genome assembly GCF_023864275.1 of Schistocerca cancellata. NCBI lineage: Eukaryota > Metazoa > Arthropoda > Insecta > Orthoptera > Acrididae > Schistocerca > Schistocerca cancellata. The sequence goes on from NC_064631.1 coordinate 336,185,669, forward strand.
CTTCTATATCGGGTTCGGTTCAGCCTCCTGTTGCTGGTGTTCCCTGTTCCCGTTTCTGGCCAGGTGGTTGAGGTGCGTGTCGCTCATATGAAAACATACTAGTTTCAAGTTCGTGACTGTCATAGAGTTGTGATTTGATTGTGTGTTTTAGGGTAACGTAATTTTTTTTCACGTCCAATGTGTCATATCTGTGAAGTTCAAAGTATTTTTTTGTTTTTCTTTCCCTGGGACGATTTACATTAAATCGCCAAGTCGCTTTCTTTAGCTATTTGGAGCCCGCAAGTTTATGCGTCTTATGTGGTCAAATCTTGATGCATATGTTTTGGTGGGCTATATTTCCAAGCCAGGCTTGTGTTTGCCGTAGGTGAAGTTCACCAACCAAACGTTTGAGTACCTTCTACCTATGCTTCAGTCCCGCTCGACAGTTGAGTATTTACTGTTTTCAACTCGTGGTGTGATTTGAAGCTGAATCTCGATTGGTCGTTGCAGTTCTTTACAATCAGGTGTAAGTGGAGATGGTTGCCTTGGCCAGTTATCTTATTATCTGTTATTAATTTACCGCAACTGTTTCGTCTATGCTGCCAGCGTATAAGCTGATTATTAAGTTTTTACTCTTTTTACTTAAAAGTTAACTCTCTGTTCACTAGGCTATCATTGTACCCACTGGTTGCTTAGAGGGTTGCCTGATGAATTGTGGTTTCATATCAGGCATCTTAAATTGTTTTGGTTTGCTTTTAATGAATTCCTTTTAGGTAAACCTGAATTATTTGTTGTATTTTAGTCGAACACATTCTAAAGGTGTAATTCCTTCCAGTTTTGACCTCTGTTTTCCTACCGTGTTATACTTGTTACAATACAAAAAAATGGTTCAAATGGCTCTGAGCACTATGGGACTTAACATCTATAGTCATCAGTCCCCTAGAACTTATAACTACTTAAACCTAAGTAACCGAAGGACATCACACAACACCCAGTCATCACGAGGCAGAGAAATGTTACAATACACTGTTACTTGGTGCATTCTTGAGTTTGGTACTTAATCGGTTATCCTTTTAAGAAAGGAAAAGACCCTTTGAAGAGATTTTTTGCAGTTATCAGTAATTGTTCATCTAATTGTTATTAAATTGTTTATCTAAGTGGGCGATTTTATCTTAATACATCAAGGTCTTGTAGACCAATTTTGTAAAGTTATTTTTCATGCGTAGTGTTAATAAAAAATGTTGATAGGAACGATGTTCACTGTTATCATTTCCAGTCCTTCCACTGCCAGGCAAGCTTACGCCAATAGTGCGGAAATGAAAACGAATCGATACAAAATAATAATCACGACCATGTATTCTCAAATCATCCAGAATACGATGTCTAGATGCGCATGTTGGATGTCTTCCTGAAGGATGACGTGCCAAATTCTGTCCAACTAGCGCGTCAGATCGTCTGAACCCCATGCTAGTTGGAGGGCTCTACCCATGATTCTACAAACGTAATCAACTCAGAAGAGATCAGGCGACCTTTCTGGTCAGGGTAGAATTTGTCAAGCAAGATGACAGCCAGTAGAGTTCCCGCTGTGTGAGGGTAGGCATTATCTTGTTTTGTGAGCCTAGGATGGTTTACCGTGAAGAGCAGAAAAACGGGATGTAGAATGTTGTCGACGTACCACTGTTCCATAAGAGTGCTCAGATGAGAACCGAAGGGGTCCAGCTGTGAAGTGAAATGCCACCCCAGACCGTCACTAGTGGTTGTTAGGCTGTATGGCAGGCAAGAGTCAGGCTGGTATCCCACTGATGTCTGGGTGCACAGACACGTCTTCGGCCTGGAATCTCATTGAGTGGAGTAGAAGTGTCTTCAGTGATGAGTCCTGCTTCGAACTGAGCCACGATGACCAACGAAGACGTGTTTGGAAACGCCTCGGATTGCGGTCGAATTCCGTACTGAGGAGTGATGGTCTTGAGCTCCATTATTTTCATAGCACGACACCTTTGGTTGTCATCCGCGGCAAACCTGCAGCACAGCGGTACATCGACGATATTCCACTCCCCGTTTTGTTACGCTTCATGGCAAGCCACCATGGGCTGACTCTGCAGCAAGATGTTGCCAGATCGCACACGGCGAGAGTTTCTATTGCTTGTCTTCTTGTTTGTCAAACCCTATCTTAGCTAGCAAAGTTGCAAGATCTCTCCCGAGCTGAGAACATATGGAGCATTGTTGGCAAGTTCTTCCAAACAGCTCAGGATTCTGACAATCTACCGCTCCAACTGGACAGAATTTTGCACGATATTCCTCAGGAGGACAACTCTGTCAATCAATACCAAACCGTATAACTGCTTGCATAAGAGCTAGAGGTGGACCAACACGTTATTGACTTGCTGCGTTTGTGAAAACCTCTCTCTTTAATAAATTATAGGATTTTTTCTGAATTTTTAGCCATTTGTTTGTCTGTATACTTACAACTACCGATTTCCATCCTATCCGGATAATTACTTCATATTGCGTGTTTCATTTTCTTAGAGTGTACATAAAACTTCGTTTCCAATTTATTTTTCGACAGAGTAGGTCTATAATCGACGATTGGTTCTAATGCTTAACACAATGGTACGACAGCGTGCTGGCCTTAAACCTTGTTTATTGCCAGTGGAAAAATTCATACACGTTTTTGGCTACTGGAGTTGATTAACATCGTTCCAGGAGGCCCTTAATATTGTCCGATGCAATCAAAAGACGACGTCGTATAGTCTCTAGTAACTAACTGGATTAGTTGATTTGGATGAGAGCTTGTGGTGGTGGCAGTCACGGTTCCCTGGACATATCTTTATCTATAGCTTCCCTTCCCTATTTCTCTCAATCCTCCAAGGCCTCTGTTTCCGTATGATGCAGAAGAGCACAGTCGTCATTTAAATGTCCTATGCCCTTACAATGCGAACAGCTGGGAACCTAGCACCTCTACTTGTCGCTTACAGCTCGCAGGACCCATGGTGAATATGGAACGGGAATCAGTCACAGAGGAGAGACGACTAGTGCCTAAGATATGGCAGTGAGGGCATTAGCCGCAGGGGTCATCTCTGTGCAGACGCAGTTTTCTGGCGGAAAGAGAGGAGGAATAAAGGGCGTAAACAAAGGACGGGTGAAGAAGAGGAAGAAAACGAACCAATGCCGAACTGAAGTAAAGATTCTCCTCAATGAATGAAACACACGAAAAGTTCGAGTTTCTTTTCTACACATGAGGGCTGTTGTACGATAGCGACAAGAAGTACCTGAAGACCAAATGGGAAATATCTGGAAAAATTTACAGCCATGATGTTGATAGTGGAGAATAGTAAGCAAAAGTTTTGGACTGCGAGATGCTGAGATGAAGCCACGATTCTATGATTCAAGGAGAGAATTGTCAAAAACTGCGACGAACGCGTTTTCCCTAATTGAAATGTAGGCAACGAAATGAATCACCGTTGCTTTTTCCACGTTTTATTTCGCTCAATCCCATACAACCTTATCGCTGAGCATCTAGTGGACAAGGCTGGCTCAATGAACTTGCTCTCCTTAGTATTGAATTGTAGCAGACAGACCAACGTAGCTTTTTCAGAGTCTTCTGTGAGGACAGAAATTATTACAAATTCGTAATTCTTATTTGGTTGTTGTTAAAGTAATTGTATCTGAACCATTCATTGCGACAAAAGCGGACTAAGTGTGTCTTTTAGGTAGTTTTTTGGTGAAAACGGTGATCTGATTCGTTTTTCTGCTACCAGTTTGAAGTATTGTAATCCAAAAAGATTTTACCTGTGGCTAAAGTTCCAATTTTTGTTCGCGTGTAGTGAGGTGATGTACTTAAGATGTTTCTGGATGTCACAAGTTAATATGCTAAAAAGACATATTGTCAAACCAGAAGATTTTTTTTGTAAAAGATAGAGTTACAAGTGTAAATCCATCATGTTTAAACGTTATAAGGAACGATCAAAATGTTTCAGTTTGAGGGCTTTGCTACAGCGTACATCCAACTTAGCCCGACGCTGATCCTGTCATATAAACACCGACATGTAGGCAAAGGATTCGTCTTCCCGACGTGCGTGAGGTAAATGCTGAGACATCAAGTATGGCAACGTTATTGCCAAATGCGTCCAAACAGGACCAACGTGCTGTTGTTTTTTTCTTCGCTGCCGAAGGATAAACATCGGTAGACACACATCGGAGGATGACGAATGGGAAGCATGTCTGTTGAAACTCGCCGTTGTGGAATGGTACACGAAGGGGTGGTGCTACTTCATGATAAGGCACGTCCCCATCTCTCAAATGTCATAATCCAGAAATGACGCCAACTCAAGTGGGACTCGCTCCAACAGCCTCCCTATAGTCCTCTTCCCATGCGATGTCACGCCTTCGGTCTCTTAAGAAAGACATTGAAGGTTCAACTATTCCTGTCGCACGCGGAAGATCAGCCGACGTTACGGACTTCATCACACAACAGGACGCGATGTTTTAACAAACGGGTACTGTCGACCTTGTGCGTCTTTAGGATGATTTCCTCAATGCTCACGGCGATTTTGTCTGATTGGCATACCGATTCTAGAGTGTGTGGCCTTTCTTTTCTGTAAGAACAAAGCTTTAATTTTAATGTTTCTTGTTCTAAAGGATGCAGTATCTAATTAAGCAGTCAAATCACAGCAACAATTAGTTTGTAACAGTTATTTCAGCATTTGTTCATTGCCGTTTCCGACCAACTTAATAATGTAAATGGTTTGATTGGTTTGAATCTTCGATTTGAAAGTTTGATGACTTTGAAACTTCCTGGCAGATTAAAACTGTGTGCCGGGCCGAGACTCGAACTCGGGACCTTTGCCTTTCGCGGGCAAGTGCTCTACCAACTGAGCTACCCAAGCAGGACTCACACTCCGTCCTCACAGCTTTTCTTCTGCCAGTACCTCGTCTCCTACCTTCCAAACTTTACAGAAGCTCTCCTGTTTCTTTGATGACTTTCTTGTCGAAACGGTGACCAGAGAGTTTCAGATTTGAAATTTCTCTTCCGTAAAATGCTCTTCTATTTTATTAGCATATTGCGCTACAGCGAACTAACAAGGATGTATGAGAAGAGGAGGAGAGGTGAGGATTAAACAAAAAGGTAGGGAGGAGTCGACAGGAAAAGGGTTGGTTGGGCGTATGATCAGATTCTGCGCCTGGCTCCAGTTACCTTCGTTACCCCGTTGATGAGGACGAAACAAAGTGATTGGCTTCTTCACTCAGAAAACCGAGGCTCGCGCCTCCTGTAACGAGGAAGGAGGGACAAATTTTTTTCTTCGGCAATTTTATGGTTTATTCCCCTAATAAAAACATCAACAGCCCTGGCCTATCTCTTTTCGTTGACAGTGAGGCGAGAAATAAATCAAATGCGAACTGCAAAAATATGACGTAGAGCAGATAGTTCGTTGCGGTGTAAAACCACGCTCCTTTTGTCTGTGCATCGACCAAACAACCGTTTTGCTGAAACTTTAAAACTGATTGCATTTATAGGTGATTGTATGGAGTCCACGTACGACCTTGCGTCTTTTCGAAACTTTATACGGCGATATACGAAGAATATACGAAGAATACATCCGCCCCATATTATCCACGTTTTCTAAAATATGGTGACATTTTATTTACCCACCCTTGCAGCCGAGGTCGATAACAAACACCTACGCAGTGGGATTCGACTCGGAGGTAAACGGTTTCGAATCCTGATGGTGGAACAAGTTCACTGCCAGTAATTGGCCCTCAAGGAGAAAAGGTCTAGTGGCACCAATGTCCTGGATTAAATTCCAGATCTCTCCGCAGTGCCTCATGGAGTGAGGGCATGTGACACTGGTGTGCTCGTCCTTCTGTCAGTTGGAGGGGGGGGGGAGGGGGTGGTTAAGCTCGGCGGCCCCAGTGGCGCTATTCGAAAGGATTAAGCGATGTGTTGCTACCGGATCTTCATTCCACTTCTTCCCTTCATCCATATCAACATAAACCCAACACTGAACCACACAATCAGTCATCACAGTCATCCATACAATACAGATACGCACATAACACTTCATAAAAGGTCAGTGGAAAGCTACGGCAAACCATCTCCATTATGACGTATATTTCTGTTGCCTCTCCACAGACTCCCCTCAGGTGTCGTTGGACCTACGGTTCGGCCATATGCATCGTGAGGCGCGCAAGCTGCGCTACCGTGGCGAGGTCCACTGCTCTTGGGAGAGGAAAGTACGACAAAAACGTGAAGTCATTCATGTGATCTTCTCCGACAAATTAATAGTGATCACTATACTCATAACGAACCTCGGTTACGTGGGTTGACAAGTGCAATGCACTGATGAGAGACTTGCAAGGCCACCAAATCTGCCTCAGTACGATGTCCGTATCCCGGAATTGGCTACGTTTCTGGTTACACAAGCGAAGGTCTGTCACCTATGCTGCATGTTCGCTTGCATAACTGCGACCTGTTAGCACCCTGTATGCTTCGGCTACGCAGACGGCGGCGTGACTGATCCCGCATAGTCTTTCTGTTACCGGCCATAGGAGTTTTGGACCCATGCATGTTGCCATAAAACGGGACGAAGGAGAATTTCACTTTGGACAGTAGACAGACCAGTGCAGGGCGCTACTTGCAGGCTATACAAGGTAGGAGAATCTGCAATGGGGGCACAATATAGAAGGTTATGATTTTCATAGATAATAAGAAAAAGAGTAACCATCGAAAGGCTAACGTTCTACGAGTGTCAACGTCGAATGTGAGAAGTTTAGAAAGGTAGGGAGCACAGAAAATCTGAAATAGGAAATGCTAAGGCTCAGTCTAGATGTAGTAGGGGTCAGTTAAGTTCAAAAATGGTTCAAATGGCTCTGAGCACTATGGGACTTAACATCTATGGTCATCAGTCCCCTAGAACTTGTAACTACTTAAACCTAACTAACCTAAGGACATCACACACAACACCCAGTCATCACGAGGCAGAGAAAATTCCTGACCCCGCCGGGAATCGAACCCGGGAACCCGGGCGTGGGAAGCGAGAACGCTACCGCACGACCACGAGCTGCGGACGTCAGTGAAGTGAAATGGGAATAAGACTAGGATTTCTGGTCACACGAGTGTAGAGTAACACCAACAGCAGCAGAACATAATATAACGGGAATAGGATTTGTTATTCATAGGAAGGTAAGGCAGAATTAAGTTAATGTCAACAGTCAGTGATAGGCTTGTTCTCATCAGAATCGACAGACAACCAACACTGACAACAGTACTTTAGGTACAGGTGCCGGTTTCTGCAAGGAGAAGAGATAGATAAAATATGAGATGATATTGAACGGGTAATGCAGTATGTAAAGTAAGATGAAAATCTAATGGCCATCGGGGAATGGAATACGGTTGTAGGGGAAGGAGTAGAAGAAATAATTACAGGAGAATATGGGCTTAGTGGTAGGAATGAGAGAGGAGGAGGACGTACACAAACGCATCAAGAATGCACACTCCGAGGCATGTGAAACACCTGCCTTGCTGTAGCAGTTAACGCTTCTCTTAAAAAGACAGAAATGCGCAGATAATTCGTGGACCCCTGCAGTTGCTGGGACAGAGCATAGACACAAAAGCACCTATGACGCACACATTGAGATGGATGAAGCTATGGAACTACAGAATGAGAATCAGCCCGTTAAAAAAATTGTCGGACAGTAAGAAGGTTGCTTGTAACCCACAAACGCCAGATGATTTTTAGAAGAAGCACAAACACAAAACTGACATAGCAACTAAGGAATGCGAGAAAACATTGAAACAATCTGCTGGATTCATTGCGACCAACTCTGGGCACAACTTGAACACATGAGGATAACGTCAGTTCCCGAGTCATTCACCAGTCCACGCAAAACAGAAAATTTCCACCCTTCACTGGGAGGGTCACAAAACCGCCACGAGTCACTGGGTGGCATTAGAAATACAATCCGCCAATGACAGTGCCGAGAGGAGGAAAAATTCCGTTAGTCTGTGAGCTAAGGAGAATCATAGGAAGCGAAGAGAGAACTCGTGAGACAGCGCGAAAGCAAGAGGATGTGGATGGTCTTTCTTTAATTCTTATCCTTCTTCCCATCCAAATGTCCATCGTCACTTTTTGACTTATTCCTTTCCTGTACCACGTTAATTGGACGAATCCTTACTATCCAGTGCTTGGGAAAGAAGCACTCGACTGATCATTACAATTTCCTTGCCTACCATCCGCCTCCTGGCGTCGTGATAACTCTGCTTCAGTTATACAACCCATTGCGAGCTGTCAACTTGGAGACCATTCCGGGGCCTCACCGTAAAGCCGCGAACCACCGGTGAGAGCTGCCGACTCTCGCCGCACGGTGATGAGGAGACAGGGTTCAACTAGTGTCTGCCGCTGCCATACGACTAGAAAGAATGGTTAGATGATTCATTGACCCTTCCTTCCCCTTAATAAATGAATTTTATCCACGCCTTGTCAATTTAGCCCTGAGACGTGTGTTGAAGGCACTGTGAGCCGTGGCGAGCTGGCGCCAGTCTTATTTCGTTCATGTATCGTTGAGATCGATTGTGGTCGAGGTAAGCTATCTTTGCTTTTCGCGTGTCATATCTTGCGGCGAAAAGGGTTGGTTGTTAGCCTTCGACGAGTAACACTCGAGATCTCGTGACATTCGCGGGGAGGCGAGTGTCAACGGCTGCCGAACGCGCGTGATGACCGTTACACGTTGTGGTGTGACATTGGTTGGGCGTTTTGCCGACATGGGCAGCTTGGAGATACAAGTTCTGTGACTTCGCTGGGAACAAAATTTGAAGGGAAGCGGTGAAGCTGTGGAACCCGCTCCCTCGTATTGTGTACCTGACATGGAGTAAGTCGTCGTAATTTGTTTGTTCACCGACGCACTCAGAGACTGTAAACTTTATTATTGTGGTAAGACCTTCATAGTCGAACCTTAAGACGGTGTGGAAGACTTCAGTTGGCCTAGTTAAATGGTAGCCGTTGTTTGAAAATTTTGTCAGAAGTCTTACTAGTGCTTTGTGTCTCTTGCAATGAAATGATTTTAGGTTGCCGTTTTTAAAGCCTGTACTCTATTAATACAGTTGTCCATGTGTAAGTGAGTCGAAGGTTCTGCCCAGTGTTTCTACGTTTCAGAGTTACTGGAATGTCTTTGTGATTCGGGCAGAAACTTTTGATTGTGCCAGCGCCTGGGCGGGGAGTGAAATGTCATCTGAGGTGTAGGCCAGGCAGTGTTTAAGAACCTGGCCACTACCGGAATTGTTCACATATCGTCTTCTAAAGTTTACTATTTATCTTCCTTCCTTCAAGGCGGGTTAAGCTGGTAGATATACATATTGTATGTAACCTGTTTGAATATGAACTTGTTTTCTTAAATATTATGGACTGGCAACTGGCTAAACCTTAAACTGCATAGCATCTGCTGAGTTCCTTGTGCAGCTTTTTCTAGTAATTTTGTTATTAACACGTCTGAGCACGTGAACATCTATTATCTAAAGATCAGTGTTTCTGTTGTATTTTTTTCATTCAAGTGGTTCTATCATGATATGTAATGGAATCTTAGCGTGGCATCAGTGTTCAAGTGTTATTAAGTCACCCTTTACCTGTAATTGCTTTCTTTCATAATTCTACTTTGAGGGAAGTCCTATATGGATGTTTGAACTTCTGAAGTTGTCAGAAACCCTGTTTTCTTAATTCGGAATTGTTCATTGTGTAGGTAAATGGTTTCTAGGGTCGGGAAATTTCACTTGTAATATGCATGTCACGTCATGCTAGAAATGACTGTCATCTCATGTTATATACGCAAATGGCAATGCTCTTGTCCTTGTGCTACATTTACACTTGGATTTCTGAAGATGGAAATAGTTCCGAAACGCGTCTTGCATACTTTGTGATCAATACAGTGGCTTTTCATATGACCTAGTCAGTTTAACTACATGTCTGCTCATATTTACTCGACTGTGTGACTTTATGTCACACCTTTGAAAACGGTCTTGCCGCCGTTGTAACGCCTGTTTTTTGTCAGATCACCGAAGTTAAGCGCTGTCGGGCTTGATTAGCGGTTCAGTGGGTCACCGTCCTGGTCTAGCGTGTGCTGTTTGCAAGCGGGACGCACTCAATGCCTGTGGGACCAATTGAGGACCTACTTCACTGAGAATTGGCGGCACCGGTCACGAAAACTGACAACGGCCGGGAGCGCCGCGTGCTGGCCACCTGCGCCTCCGGACCCGCATCCAGTGCAGCCTAAAGGGTGCTGATGAAACGGCGGCCGATCCGTACCGTTGGGCCTCCACGGCCTGTTCGGACGGTGTTTGTTTTAGGTCACACCTTTATTACTGACGCATGTATCAACTCTAACCACCACAGGGACGCCATCAGCAACACCACACATTTTTCATCATCTCAGTCAGACTTCTTAAATGAATAATGCAGCAATGTCAAGATGCTTCATTCATTTCCAAAACGAACTTCATCATTGCCTTCGAAATGGATTGTGAAATTTGGATATGGCTATGATAAATTCCGTGAAGTTGGGTGGTTATTGCACGTTTCCAGTGGCTTGTACAATGTTATGTCACCATCATTTGACTGGGGATGGGAGCTACTCGATGGAGAGGTGCTTCTGATTCATTGGTATTAAGTTAAGCGTCGTGGTAACACTGGCAGGTATAAAACGAACCATATGCGTTAAATTTACATTTTCTCTCATTGCGAATTGTGTTAAAGATATCCAGTACTTTCTTGTATGAAGTAATCCACTTCTAATATTCACTGATGATTTATCACACGACATAGTACGCCTTTTGAAGAATCCTTGCCATTGCTACCGTTGCTAACGGGCACGGTCATTTTTATAGCTTTGGAACGAAAAATGAATTTCATATCAACTCCTATGCTACATGGTCCTTTCTAGTTATCCTAAGCTCATATTCACTGTTTTTCGAAGACTATCTAATTCATATTGGGAACTTAACTGTAGGACACGAACGTAGCATTTCAAACCTGCAATAGCATACACCTAATTTCCTTTACGAAACGTCTCACATGTTCCAAGCTCAAGAAATGCTTCTTGTTTACTGTGTGTTCCTCAATAATGCATTTTAGAAACTTGCTCTGTGGCAGAAACAAACTATATAAGAAATGACAGTACGATCAGTTCTTATCTCGAAAGTCGCTACAGTATAATAGAGGAAAAGCATATGCTGTCAAATTATCCAAGACACTTATTCTTTCCGAAGTGAATGTTATCTGAAAATGTTGATACACTGTTGTCATAGGCTAAACTGGTCTGCTCCATATTGGAGATGTCCTTGGCACTCTGTGTGTGTGTGTGTGTGTGTGTGTGTGCGTGAAACCTACAAGTTCATTTCACCTTAAAGGAATGAAAAACAGAACGCATGTGGCATTTTCATTTACCGTGCTTCGTGTAATGATCTTGACTGTTTGATAACTAAGACGCATGTACTTAATCGGCCAAAAAGGCAATGAAAGGGAGGGACACTAAAAGAAATGTGATTTATGTGATGTGTTCGATGTTTACATCGCTGAGAACAGTCTGTTTTTACAGTTACAAACTACATAAAATATAATGAAATACATATATTTACCGTTAAGCCTAACACGGATATATATTGGAAATATTCAGACAATAAATTAATATTGACTTTCATATATTGGCTGCAGTTAAATAGCAGAGTCCAATTGCCGGATCAGTGTACACAATATATTAGTCAGTAGCAAACGATACAAATTAATGCGTATTGCGAATGTAATCCCATCTTCATATCAAGATCCACGAGGTCAACACTGTAGATTCAGTTCATTTTGACAGTATTTGAGTACGCCTTCCTTTGCACAAAGTTCGTAGCTGACTCCAGGTAGCTGCACTTCTCTGTTTTCATTGCTTTCCTTTATACTTGTTTTACCACCACAGGAACTATCAGAGCTGGAGGCTGTTAGAGACAGAAAGTTAAAAGAAAATTAATTGTTGGTTGAATGATTCTAAAAAGAAGTTTTATTTTTGTTTCGGGATGGTATTGTCCTTTCATAAAGATTCATTCCTATTCAGTTTAATATTTCACCCGTTGATCTCTACAACACCGTTACTGCTAAAGGGACTATCACCAACCAAATAAATGACGACAACGAGATCATCGAATTTAATAATCTGCTGCAAATTAAGCAAGTTTTGTCTAAACTAAAATCACGTAAATCCACAGGTACTGATGGTGTAATTAGCATTATGTTAAAGTACTGGCCTCTAAGAGCCCGAAAATCATTGGTTAGCGTGGTTAATGAAATATTAAAACGAAGCCATTTTCCCAGTCAGTGGAAGCCTGCCAAGGTAGTTACTATCCCAGATCAAATAAGGGTGATCCAGAAGTTACAACACAGATGCCTCTTCCTAAATTTTGAAAGTAGCTGAAAGGATTAAAAAATAAAAAATAAAAAGAATGCGAACCTCGAACGAACTACCCGAATGAGACCGAAATAGATAGATGTAGTTTATATGTACAGACGAACACAAGAATTTCAGAAAAATTGTATGATTTACAAAAGAAAAAGAAAAGAGCTTCACAAATTTAGCAATTCAATAATGCCTGGTCTACCTCTAGCCCTTATGAAAGGAGCACGTAAACAAAGGGTAGAACGTCTCGCCATGTGCGGGCCGGCATTATCTTGCTAAAATATGAACCCAGGATGGCTTGCAATGAGGGGAACAAAAGAGGGTGTAGACTATCGCCGACATCCACTGTGCTGCAAGGGCGGCACGGATAACAAGCAAAGCGGTCCTGCTATGGGAAGAAATGGCACCACAGGCCATTTTTCCTGGTCGTCGGACCGTATGGAGGGCGACATACAAGTTGGTCCCGGCGTCTCCAGCCTGGAATGTCACTGACTACAGTAGAATTGTCTTCAGTAGTGAATCCCGCTTCGAACTGAGTACCGAAGGACAGTGAGTCGATTTTTTTATTTTATTTATTTTTTTGTTTTGTTTGAGATCGTATTTCTACTAAAGCAAGAAACATGTAATGATGAATCAGTTCTACTAAATAGTTTCGATTTCATCCAAAATTTCATCCAAAATCAGCTCCACCGTAGTGGCGGCCAGAGTGGCCGAGCGGTTCTAGGCGCTACAGTCTGGAACTGCGCGACCGCTACGGTCGCAGGTTCGAATCCTGCCTCGGGCATGGGTGTGTGTGATGTCCTTAGGTTAGTTAGGTTTAAGTAGTTCTAAGTTCTAGGGGACTGATGACCTCAGTGCTCAGAGCCATTTCAACCAGCCACCGTAGTAGTTGCGTCCAGTGAAAGCAATCAGAAGTGGCTATAATGATGGTAAATCGGTCGCAGTCATATAACTGGTCAACGCTCTGCACTTCGACGTAGTACGGCCTTTAATTCTTTTTTTTAAAAGCAAAAGAAAGATTAATTCCTTCGTGTTGTAAAGACAGAACCCAAAATTTTCGCATTTGAAGCACAGTATTGTTGTTTACGTACTCATTGATAATACTGTTTCTGATATCTATCCTCTCATCGGATTGTGATTTGCAACACAATTACACCTTACTGTTAGAAGGGGTAAGCTTTCATTACTTAACAGTGTTAACGTTCCTGGAGAAACAGTTACTTTCTTATTCGAATTAAACGGCAAGAATACTGTTACCAGTCACTGTTTAGTTTATTTCGAGAACGTGGATTTATGTGTACACTACTGGCCATTAAAACTGCTACACCACGAAGATGACGTGATACAGACGCGAAATTTAACCGACAGGAAGTAGATGCTGTGATATGCAAATGATTAGCTTTTCAGAGCATTCAGACAACGTTGTCACCGGTGGCGACACCTACAACGTGCTGACATGAGGAATGTTTCCAACCGATTTCACATACACAAACAGCAGTTGACCGGCGTTGCCTGGTGAAACGTTGTTGTGATGCCTCGTGTAAGGAGGAGAAATGCGTACCATCACGTTTCCGACTTTGATAAATGTCGGATTGTAGCCTATCGCAATTACTGTTTATCGTATCGTGACATTGCTGCTCGCGTTGGTTTCGACATTCAATGACTGTTAGCAGAATATGGTATCGTTGGGTTCAGGGGGGTAATACGGAACACCGTTCTGGATCCCAGCGGCCTCGTATCACTAGCAGTAGAGGTGACAGGCATCTTATCCGCATAGTTGTAACGGTCGTGCAGCAAGACAATAACCATCTGCACGAACAGTTCTACGACGTTTGCAGCAGCATGGACTATCAGCTCGGAGAACATGGCTACGGTTACCCTTGACGCTGCATCATAGACAGGAGCGCCTGCGATGGTGTACTCAACGACGAACCTGGGTGCACGAATGGCAAAACGTCATTTTTTTCGGATGAATCAGGTTCTGTTTACAGCATCATGATGGTCGCATCCGTGTTTGGCGACATCGCGGTGAACGCACATTGGAAGCGTGTATTCGTCATCACCTTACTGGCTTATCAACCTGCGTGATTGTATGGGGTGGCATTGGTTACATGTCTCGGTCACCACTTGTTCGCATTGACGGCACTTTGAACAGTGGACGTCAGATTTCAGATGTGTTACGACCCGTGGCTTTACCCTTCATTCGATCCCTGCGAAACTCTACATTTCAGCATGACAATGCACGGCCGGATGTTGCAGGTCCTGTACGGGCCTTTCTGGATACGGAAAATGTTCGAGTGCTGCGCTGGCCAGCACATCCTCCAGATCTTTCACCAATTGAAAACGTCTGGTCAATGGTGGCCGAGCAACTGGCTCGTCACAATACTCCAGTCACTACTCTTGATGAACTGCTGTACCTGTACACGCCATATTGCTCTGTTTGACTCAATGCCCAGGCTTATCAAGGCCGTTATTACGGCCAGATGTGGTTGTTCTGGGTGCTGATTTCTCAGGATCTATGCACCCAAATTGTGTGAAAATGTAATCACATGTCAGTTCTAGTATAATATATTTGTCCAATGAATACCCGTTTATCGTCTGCATTTCTTGTTGGTGTAGCAATTTTAATGGCCAGTAGTGTAGATGGCCATTAACAGGCGGGTTCTACTACTGTCAATTGACATACCTACATAAACTCAGAGTTTCCGGGTTAAGGCTACTGAGATCTTAAATTCAGTACGGAAAGAATGAGATTGGAGACTGGAATATATCCAACAAATAATCCAGGACTTGGTTGTGAGGGGAAGAGTTTGGCAGGAGAGGAAGTTTTGGCAGGCTGCATCAACCCTCTCCATCTCTCACAACTCTCACCCACGTATTAATTGGTAATATGAGTTATCAACCAAGTATTATCATTACCAGCTATGCTCAGATATCAGCAAAGTTATGATGAGCGATGGCGGGTAAGCGGCTGTACAGGTAATACTTCGAGCTGCCCTCATGTGCCTGTCTGTTGGGGTAAGCATAGGTCGTGATGTGCACCCTCACTTCCTCCCCCGACTTCCGACTGCCAATTGCACGATGCAGCGCCAAGTGCAGTGTCACTGCCGAGTGGTGTTTGTGGATTGGTGTGGGTAGGCGCATACATTTATAAATCATACAATTGAAGTAGTTATACATTATGCAATGCATTTAATAATTTTTTGCCATGGTTTATGTTCATAGATATAAACGATCTTCCATTCCCTACTTTGCGCTATACTAAGCATCGATTTCCTTTTCTTTTTCAAATTTCATGGAAAAAGTTTCAGCAGTTTAGTCGCGAAAAACTAACGGTGTTTCACATCCATAATATTAGTATGGAAGCATGGATTAAACACTTTAAGGATAGTTACGTTGAACTGTATTATGCAGAAACATATCGACTAATAAAAGCATTCTCAGAAATAAGATAAAGTTCGAAAGTCAAACAATAAATAGTTTTTCCGAAAAGTAAGTATGTTTCCTTAGTTCGTGTTATATTCTTCAAGTCAATAAATAACTTTTACTACACAATTTTTAAGTAGCCTATGTTTTTCCTCGTCGTTGAAATTACCTCAAGACCAAATTTCATAGAAATCGGTTGAGTAGTTTAGTCGTGAAAACGTAAGAGGGATACATTCGTACTTATAGTGTGAGTATGGAATGTTTGTTGTCTTCTGAACCCCTTTAAATTACTTGTTAAGTGGGCAGTTTTTCGACTTAATTTCTTTTCGCCAGGCAGAGGCTGCAATATGAAATAGTCTGAAATTTTCTTTGTGTTATATTTGTGGAAACTGCTGCTGACTTGATTGGTGACAACACATGTGACACTGGAATAAACGTGCGTGCGTCTTTACTCGGTATGACCTCCATCCCAACTATTGTTATTTATTTATTTACTTAGATGTCAAGTTCCGTAGGATCGAATTGAGGAGCAAATCTCCAAGGTCACGGAACGTGTCAGTACATGAACCTACAACATAAAAGTAACAACAAATAAAAATAAATGTTCATGAACCTGAAAAAAAATCAGTCCATAAGTTTAAGCAAACGCTATCAGCAATACAATGAGAATCAGCTTAATTTTTCAAGGGACTCCTCGACAGAATAGAAGGAGTGACCCATGAGGAAACTCTTCAGTTTCGATTTGAAAGCGCGTGGATTACTGCTAAGATTTTTGAATTCGGGTGGCAGCTTATTGAAAATGGATGCAGCAGTATACTGCACACCTTTTTTGCACAAGAGTTAAGGAAGTCCGATCCAAATGGAGGTTTGATTTCTGCCGAGTATTAACCTAGTGAAAGCTGCTTATTGTTGGAAATAAACTAATATTGGTAACAAGAAACGACAATAAGGAATATACATATTGAGAGACCAATGTCAAAATACCCAGACTCGTGAACAGAGGTCGACAAGAGGTTCGTGTACTCACACCACTTATTGCCGTTTCTAAGCCAAAAATATCCTTCTAGAATGGAAGAGTTACTCCAAAACATAATACCATACGACACAAGTGAATGAAAATAAGCAAAGTAGACTAATTTGCGTGTCAAAGTATCACTCACTTTCAATACCGTTCGAATAGTGAAAATGGAAGTATTAAGTCTTTGAACAAGATCATGAACGTGGGCTTTCCACGACAGCTTACTATCTATCTGAACACCCAGGAATTTGAACTGTTCAGTTTCACTAATCATATGCCCGTTCTGTGAGATTAAAACCGTAACAACAATCGATTTAGTGATGTGCGCTTTTATACAGTGCATCCCCAAAGTTTCTCGGCAGCGGCGAGCTGCGCTTGTCTCTCTTTGCGGAGCACGGAAGATTGGCAGCGCATTGATGTCGCTGTATAAGCTAGGGGCCGGGATGCACTGCTAGTGGTTGTAATCATGAAGGGAGATGGTATTAATTATTATTACAGTTAAAACAATGACATTAATTAATTACATTAAATACAATTAAGTACCCTGTACTCACCACTACCACAGTAGATGCTGGAAATCTTTCCCTTTTTCTTGAAGACACAGTCCAATATGTTTTCATTTATTTTCTAGCACTTTAATCACTGTTTCACGTGTAATCATATGTAAATAATTAATTGTTGTTGTCTTCATCTATTGTCGCCGGCCGGAGTGGCCGAGCGGTTCTAGGCGCTACAGTCTAACCGCACCACCGCTATAGTCGCAGGTTCGATTGTTGCTTGCTTTGGGGAAGGAGACCAGACAGCAAGGTCATCGGTCTCATGGGATTAGGGAAGGACGGGGAAGGAAGTCGGCCGTGCCCTTTGAAAGGAACCATCCCGGCAGTTGCCTGGAGCGATTTAGGGAAATCACGGAAAACCTAAATCAGGATGGCCGGACGCGGGATTGAACCGTCGTCCTCCCGCAGGTTCGAATCATGCCTCGGGCATGGATGTGTGTGATGTCCTTAGGTTAGTTAGGTTTAAATAGTTCTAAATTCTAGGGGATTGATGACGACAGCAGTTAAGTCCCATAGTGCTCAGAGGCATCTGAACCATCTATTGTCTTTGGTTTCTTTTGATACACGTATGTTTTAGCCGCACGCCAAGGGAAATAGTCGGACGGAGACAGATCCGGTGTGCGTGGGAGGCCAGAGACCTTCCGTAACTACTGTCTTCAATGATTTCACCTAAAGGTCCTAGGGACTGGTGTGCCGTATGAGCAGTAGCATTTTCTTGTTGGAAAAATGAATGATCTCATTTTCATTCAGCAGGGCAATAAGTGGATAAATTATCTGGGGAGAATAGGCATCGGAAGTGACGGTAGTATCGAAAAAGATCGGCCCTATAACTGGCGCTAACGTTATGGTAACCTACATCCCGATTTTCCTGCTTGCAGTGGCGTTCCTCTTAAAACTAGTGGATTTTCTGATGACTAAATTCGTGGATTCTGGAAATTAATGTATCCAGATAGATGAAACCGAGCCTCATCAGTGACAAAGGTTTTATCTAAAACACAACTTCATGTTGGTTAACAAATAATTGAAACCATTCAGAATATGCTATTCGTTTCCCATGGTCCGTACAATTTAACTGTTGCACAGTAGTAATTTTATACCAATACAAAAAAATGGTTCAAATGGCTCTGAGCACTATGGGACTCAACTGCTGAGGTCATTAGTCCCCTAGAACTTAGAACTAGTTAAACCTAGCTAACCTAAGGACATCACAAACATCCATGCCCGAGGCAGGATTCGAACCTGCGACCGTAGTGGTCTTGCGGTTCCAGACTGCAGCGCCTTTAACCGCACGGCCACTTCGGCCGGCTATACCAATACATTCCCAGTTCCTTGACTATGGCCTTATGTTCTTTTGTACGAGAGACATTAGCCTCTTGCAATAACTCCTCACTAATTTGATTGGACGCCGGAACATGATGTCCGAAATGTCGTAAACCTTCCGTTCTATTAAAATTGTGGGCCTTCCAGTTTGGGGTGCATCATAAGCTGAACCTGTTGTCTGGAATTTTAGACTTAAGTTACGTACAGTGTCACGATGTAATCACCTCGAAACAGGAAAACGCAATCTAAATTGCCGCCTCACATATTCCGTAAAGTATTCACCTGCTCGGGAAATCTCTTCCACTAAAAAGGCTCTCTCCCTGCAATAGTAAGCATTCTCACTACACTCGGGTTATACAAGAACTAGACAACAACACAAGGAACAGCTGCAACACCACTACGGCCACCCTATCCCTGCAGGTTCGTGGAACACGTGCAGGCGACAGTTGAATGTGCTGGCCACGTGACGCGCCGCGCAAGACGAGACACGCGAGGCTCGAATCTGCTGAGAGACTTTGCGGACCCACGGCATAATACCTGAGTTACCACAGAACTGCGTGAATCCGTCCCACGAATCGAGAGTGACAAGCTAACATCTGATGAATAAGGTGCTGAACGAATTAACAATTCCTGGTTCAAGCTGTAAAAGATTTTTTTTTTTTTTTTCGTACATTCTCAATCTGATCGGGGCTAAACCAGCACTGTGTGTCAATATCTTGTTTGGTGTAATGAAGTTTTACACAGAAATTCATATTCTGAGGCCCCACTGTTACACATATCATCAGGAAACGTTTCACAGTGTTTTAATACTCGACCGAATTCGCTACAAATGTGCCGTTAGCTGAGACCTCTCTGTAGCACTCAGTCAGGAAATATAATGAACTACTTGAGAGCCACATACCAAAATAGATTCGTGACACTCGCTGATCGGTGTTTTATTAATTTATCTATCGCAAATCAGAAAATTACTCCATAAAAATTAAGCATAGATCAAAGTACATCTTTAATGCGAAGTGAAACAAACATTTGCTCATAGAAACTGTCGCTATAAAACTCTGTTAGATTGCCTGCAGCGAAATGACAAACATTGGAATTATATAATTACATTTTGCACTTTACTGATGCCTCTTTAACCTCGTCATATGTTACTTGCGAGAAAATGGAACTATACTGTCTTATTTGCCGCGTAATGTGCGACAGTTTTACCTTCGACGAAACTGTGGATTTGCATTACTTTGAAATCAGAACTTTTACAAGATCATTTCATAAATTTTATATGTTCAAACAATTGTTTGATACTGGTAAAGTGGAAAAATGATTCTTCACAGTAATGAGTTCCCTATCACACACAGAATCAAGACTAGAGAATGACAAATGAAATGGACGAGAAGCGACATAAATATGATTTCTCATGAGATTAGTCTGAAATCATGTTGGAATGTGTTCTTGTTTCTTTTTTTTCCGATTTACACTGAGGATGTAGGTTGTGTACATCAGTCGTTATTTCTCCAGCAACTTTTATTGCTTGGCGACAGATTCCGAAACAAGTTCCGCTTGAGATATGACCAGCTTCTACGCGCGTTATAGGATGTAAATAAAGTGGATACTGCCGTCTTTTGCAGAATCTAGGTCGCGTTCCTCGTTCGAGGAAAGCGCATCGTTGCTGCCTCAAAGGTGCCGACCGAGCACTATCTTGTTAACGAGGGCCCTTTGTCCCGCGCTGCGGATCCAGGCGGGGGTTCCGCATGCAGCAGAGGCGGTGAATATGAAGGCACCGTTGAAAGGGCGTACCAAGTAATAGGCACACATTAGCGTTTGCCTTTAGGCATTGATCAAGAAAGCACGGCGTGGGCAAAAGTCCTTATTTTGCTGGAAGTATTTTTCTCGGTCAAGTAGAAACAGCTCTCGGCTTAAGTGAAGATATAGTTATGGAAACTCTCTGACGGTCATATAGGGGTTTTCCTTGATTCATTTAACCACATACAGATTGTAGGCCCACCTGGTGTATAGAGAGCTACTACGAAAGTAATTTTGTGCCCAAGTGCAATAATTGATTATCCAGTAGCCTTCCTGTTCTCGTGCAGCCAACCACAACTTCGTTTCCTGTGCCAGCGTCTTCATTTCATATTAGCACTTAAGTCCAGCGCCGTCCATTATTGTTCGATATGTTCCTGTCTGTGTCTTCCCCTATTGTTTTCACCTTTCACATCCTATACTATCATGGAT
Source organism: Schistocerca cancellata (assembly GCF_023864275.1). Lineage (NCBI taxonomy): Eukaryota > Metazoa > Arthropoda > Insecta > Orthoptera > Acrididae > Schistocerca > Schistocerca cancellata. The sequence continues at coordinate 336,206,615 of NC_064631.1, forward strand.
TTTATTGCCTGATAGCTTAACACATGGTCTATCATCCCCTCTACTCACGATTTTCCTTGTATTTCATACTTACTTTTACTTTAGTAAGCGTTTCCACTTACCAACAGTAACCTGGTCTCAGATGCCACAAATTTCTATCGTGCCAATATTCTTCCCGTAGACTTATCCTTCTCATGGCTTTGGCTACAGTTCTCCTTCGTGTTTCCCTCTTTCAATGTCCCTCGCATCCTTCTCCCTGGGGGAGACTTGTTGCGTCAACACTGCTGGCATCGTTGTTCCTCAATTAATCGGACATGCTCATAGCATCTCAGTGCTAGAGAATCAGTCCTATCTGTGACTGATTCCACCATACCCATTCTTACAGTATCTGACGTCATATCCTCTGAACTGTGTGTCGTACAATGGTAGTTCTTATAGATATATTCAGTGGCAAATGTGGATACTGTCTATAACAGACTTAGTAGTACCGCAGTAATAAATTTAAATGTCTTGCACTATACGGTAGTTTTTCACGCATTCAATGTTTATGACGTCTTGCGTCCTGAACTAAGTGTCTTAGTATGACGTAATATTTCTGATATATTTAGTGGTATGTGTGAATACTGCCTGCAAAATGCGTCACGGATACAGTTGTAGCAAAGAAATAATAAATTAAAACGTCTTGCTTCTTAAAGTAGTTTTACGGTATGAACAACGAAAATGTAGCGAGCGAGAATTTTTTCCTTTCATTGTTTTGTGAGGTTAATCAGCGAAAAAAGAGTTCCATAAAAGTTTGAAATAATGTGTAAAGTTTGTGGCAAGTCTTTAAGTGCTCTCGTTCTCAAAAACTGATTAACTAATATATCGACATTCTCACGTTGTGGACAACACTACTTTTTCAAGCCTCATCCCCACCCCTATGATAGGTGGGTGGTTCATACCATCCCTCCGCCCCCCTCCCCCACACCCAAGTGATTCTTTCCAAACAGTAAAAGATATAAGCACTAACTTTGCTTGAAATTGGTCCAGTGGTTTAGGAGGAGATGTGCAACGTACATACCTGCATACATACATACATAAGTACACCCATTTTCATAATTTGTGTAAATACTGTCTGCTGTTTTTCACGTACGAACGTTTTGTAAATATTTGTGAATCGCATAACTGAGGAGGTACGTCGGTACCTGGTACTCACCTAGTATAATGAGGGAAACCACCTGGAAACCGCACGCCGGTTCTCGTCACTAATCCACCGGGATCCTGTGCCGGCGCTCACCGAATACTGAAAGTGGCGTGCTGTCAAGCTCTCCCATCCAAGCGAAACTCAACTGTCACCGTACATCATCTAATCAAATGACAAATAGATGGAAACACTCGACCTTTCCCCATGCTTCAAAATGATGAGTTTACGATTTTAACGACCGAGAGAGCGTTTATTAGTGTAATAAATTCCAAAAAAGTATTAGCAGTAAGTTCACCTCCAATTTGTTTTACAGGCTACAGGTTTCGGTGGTATGATACGCCACCATCAGGCCGCAAGTAACAAATTTATAGGAGTATTAACAACAAGAATTACGCAGAATATTGATACTATCTGTAGATACATTAAATCATGTTTATCACTAATAAATAAGATTTGTGTAGGTTTGTAATAGGAACCCAACGTATACGGAAGTTCCAGAAGCTATGTTTATTATGTAGATATAAAAAAACGAGAAGCTTCGAAACGTGGTTAAACCGTTGATAATGAGTGTAATAATTATACCATCAAAAGGTTTAAATGAGTAAATTACAAGACGGAGTACTAGGCTCACTACTAATAAGTACTAGACATAAGTAGGCATAATTTGAAAACTGGAAACATCATGTGACTACAAGTATGCAATTCAAACTCCTTATTCGTCATCAAAAAACGATACAATACACTACGGTATACGGCAGTCATCGTTCTTAGAGAAGCCATGTATTTGCATCTGTGTGTAACATACCGTACACCTATTGCATCCTACTGACTTGACAGTGTATCACTATGAGGGTTAACACTACTAATGACACGTATGTTTAAGATATATAGATCATTTCATTCTTTTCAGTCTCTGATGCTGTTTCTTCTCTGGAACCTCATAACGAATAGACTGCTTGCATAGCATACTTGTAATCATATGAAGTTTCCTGTTTTCAAATAATCACTATCTATGTTTACCAAAGGTTGAAAATACCGCTATAGTTGTAAGGTTCTTTTATTTAGAATGCAACCGGTTTCGGGCTGTTATACGCCCATCTTCAGGTGTCATACTGAAAATAGCCAGAGACGGGAGAATTTTTACCACGAAGCAATACACACGTAGGTTTGTGTCCTCACGTTCTGTCTGTGGAATCGGTTCGTCAGTATTTGATGTGGTTTACGAAACGTATCCAGCGATAACGTTAGGTGACTCACCCTGTATATATATATATATATATATATATATATATATATATATATATATATATGTGTGTGTGTGTGTGTGTGTGTGTGTGTGTGTGTGTGTGTGTGTGTGTGTGTGTGTGTGGCGACGTGGAAAAACACGCCAAAGTCTTCAGTTAAAAGAACATACACATGTGCCATTTCTATCACTCCCATTTACAAACATCTCGCTACTGACCAAAAGCGAAAGTAGCGAAATCTTACAGTCCACATTGTCAAACACTATTATGCCAATTAATAACTAGCAGCAAGAGCACTGAAAGGACACATTGAAAGTGGCAACAATTTAAAATCTGCTAACTAGAAGTCAACTGTTAATCGAGGCTTACATAGGATAAGACCTGGGACGAATTTCACATCATGAAAGACAGGTCAATTTTAAAGTACTGAGGACACATAATGACGCAGCACAATAATGCACCATAGTCATAGGGCAAGAAATGAAAAACATGAAAACTTCCATTAAGATGGGATATTTTACAGCTATGTAAGATGAACTGGGTGGTCCTTCCAGAACTCACTACAGGATACAGGCATATGCCTTACATCTGTAAAGCCTGATTAAGAGCCCCAAAACAATGGCAAAAAACATTGACCCAGTTAAGAAATATGCATGTATGGCGTACAATAATCAGAAAGCAGAAAGGGATGGAAATGAGGCTGGAAGCTGCTTAAAAAAAAAAAGGTTCATTCAGCAGAACTGCGTGGTTAAGTGCAGTTTGCTTGTTCAAAATGCCGACGGATCACGGCAAACGCTGCCGACGATTTCTCTTTCTTCTAAAATGTTTAAATCCGGTCCCTTACGTTGAATATGTAGAATGCTACGATAGATTGACAAAAAATTAATGAATTCCTTCATTTTCTCAGAACTGTTCGGAATCATAATTACTTTGCCCTCAAGGATACCATATATGGACAAACGCGTTAACCACGTGATCCCCCATTGCCAGTATAATTGCTAATATCAATCACATTGAACATCAGTTTTCTTCAACAGACCCAAAACACCTTCAAGGAGTAATTTGTTATAAAAGATACGTCGATGACATCATATTTCTGTATAATGGGACCGACGCCCAGCTGCAAATTTTTCAACACGACTTTAACAAAATGCACCCCAGGATTCAGTGTACAATAGAATACGACTCTGGCCTTACACTCCCAGTTTTAGATATGGAAATTTCCTTACAGGACAGTAAAGTTCGCTTTAACATACTTAGGAAACCAACTACGAGTAGTTCTATTATTCATTGCTCCTCAGTTCATCCAAAGCAGTAAAAAATGGCAGCTCCTAGTGAAATGCTTTACCACTCGGCTACAGTCCCTCTCTCGAAACAAAACTACCAGCGCGAGTTGCATACCATTAAATTCATAGCACATGCTAATAGCTACGAGCCAAATGTTGTTGATATTCTTCACCAATAAATATAATCGAATGCCGCTTCCAACAATCGGTACCGGACTATCCTGTCACCTACTAGTAATGATAATTCCAAAAATAAAGTTTGTAGGATTCCATAATTAGACGTTGTATCTGACAGGATCGGAAAATGGCTTAGAAAAGAGGGGGCTATACCCGCCTTCTACACCCCGCATAAGGTCGGGCATCTATTGAAGCACCACGAAACCAGGGAAGACAATCGCTACGCACAATCGGTCGTCTATCGTATCCAGTGTAGTGTGTGTCCTTCCGCTCCTTTAACATACCTTTCAGAGAGCATCAGGATGTTAGCAATTCCAAATCCATTCTCACTAATCATCTGAAGGATTATAACAAATCCACTTCAAATATAAACAGAAATTGCAGCATTCTAAATATTCAACGTCAGGGGCTGGTTTTAAACATTTTAGAAGAAAGAGAAATCATCCGCAGCGTTTGCCGTGATCCGTCGGGAATTTTGAATGAGCAAACTGGGCTTAACCACTCAGTCCTGTTGAATAACTTTTCTTTTTTGAAGCAGCGTCCTGCCTCATTACTTCTCTTTCTAGTTTCTGATTGTTGTACGCCATACATGCATACTTCTCAACTGGCCCTTAATTAGGCTTTACAGATGTAAGGCATATGCCTGTTTCCTATAGTGAGGTCTGCCAGGTCCACCCAGTTCATTTTACATAGCTGTAAAATGTCCCATCGTAATGGAAGTTTGCATGTTTTTCATTTCTTGTACTATGACTGTGGCCCATTATTGTTCTGCGTCGTTATGTGTCCACACTAATTTAAAGTTTACCAGTCTTTCATGATGCGAAATTCGCCCCAGGACTTATCCCATGTAAGCCTCGATTAGTAGTCGACTTCTAGTTACCAGATTTTAAATTGTTGCTACTTTTAATGTGCCCTTTTAGTGCTATTGCTGCTAGTTATTAATTGGCATAGTAGTTTCTGACAATGCGGACTGTAGGATTTCGCTACTTTCCCTTTTGGTCAGTAGCGAGATGCTTGTAAATAGGAGTGGCACACATGTATGTTCTTTTAACTGAGGACTGTGGCGTGATGTTCCACGTCGCCCCCCCCCCCCCCCCCCCCCACACACACACACACTATGCATGCCACTCGTGTAAAGGTAAAAGGTTCATTGCGTATTATGGTTTATATATAAATTTTATGTCGCCAGCTTCCACTCACTTTACTGTAGTTCTGTATTGCCCTGTTCAACATGTTACTTTACCACACATAACGCACTTATAACGTTTTTCATGTAACTTTCTATGTAATGTTTCATTTTTCCTTTCTCATTTAAAATGTAAATCACTAATTCAAATTGTGGATGGCCGGGCTAGTGGACCCGGGTTCCTCTTGCTGTCAACAGATGGCACTACTTTTACCACTCTGGTTTACCAGTTTGCTTCCTCCGCCGCGTCCGCTACTCCACGCCTTGCGACCGCTGGTAGCACACCGCGTCTTGTACTCGTGCACCGAAGCGCTCGGAGTCACAGCAGCAAGTGTAAGTGTCCTGGTATTCTTAGCGTATTTCTTTACCCAGGCACTCGTGTGCTGTACTGTCTGGTGACACTTCGGCACTGACTTAGGTTTTAGAGCACCTAGTGCGACCGGTGGTTTAAAAAATTTTTTTTTTACGGAATTTTGTGGTTTTTATTTTTCATGTGTATTGCTGCGTGTAAAAGTTATTTCCCGTCTCTTGCTATCTTCAGTACGACACCTGAAGATGGGCGTATAAGATTCCGAAGTTGGTCGTGTCGTAGATAAAATATTGTTACATTCCATCCTGGATTTTCCATTGTTTGTAATTGAAACATTTGTAAGTAGGCTGTTTAGGTTCTTATATTGGTAATGCCGCCGCCACGTAGCGCTCTCTGTATGAAAATCACTGGCTGTGCTGTGTGCAGTCTGTGGCTAGTTTGCATTGTTGTCTGCCATTGTAGTGTAGGGCAGCGGCAGCTGGATGTGAACAGCGCGTAGCGTTGCGCAGTTAGAGGTGAGCCGCCAGCAGTGGTGGATGTGTGGAAGGAAATGGCGGAGTTTTGAAATTACATATATTATAACTTTTGATGATATTAAGGTAAATACATTGTTTGTTCTCTATTAAAATCTTCCATTTGCTAACTATTCCTATCAGTAGTTAGTGCCTTCAGTAGTTTGAATCTTTTATTTAGCTGGCAGTAGTGGCGCTCGCTGTATTGCAGTAGTTCGAGTAATGAAGATTTTTGTGAGGTAAGTGATTTGTGAAAGGTATAGGTTAATGTTAGTCAGGGCCACTCTTTTGTAGGGATTTTTGAAAGTCAGATTCCGTTGCGCTAAATAATATTGTATGTCAGTGTAAGCACAGTCCTGTATAATTTGTTCTAAGGGGACGTTTCATATGTCGACCCTTAGCCGAGGATACCTCACTGGAATCTTCTGATTTTTTTCTTGTAGTTTGTGTAATTAGTGTAGTTACTGTTTATTGCTACCGCGTAATTGAAGAGAGAATCTCCTTTGTAGTTGCAGTCTTTCATTGTTGTACAGTAAAACAGTTGAGGCATGCATGTAGATTTGCACCAAGTGTTTCGCAGCTGCGCTTGCAATTAACTAGATATTATTTTCAGTGCTATGTTAATGTGTTCTCTTATTTTTGCTCTTCAAATTGTGCTTTTCTGTGTTATCGTGTGAAATATTGTGACAATAATGGCGTGTGAAAAACGTAACACTAGGCTCCAAAGTAACCTGAGAAATGACAGTGAAGACGAAAGCAGTGTGTTAGCGCCACCGAGTAATGAATTAACTAATGTTCAAAGTAGTAATTTGGTAATTGTACATAGGGAAATGGAGCGGGCTGCAAACAATTGTGTAGACAGTGAAACAATTAGTGAACAGGGAAGTATTATCGATCGATCGGTCGGCAACAGATTGCCTCAGGAATCGGAAATGACAGGACACAATCTTGCAAATACTGTAGATTCAGGTTTTGCGTCCTCACCCTTTTCTCAAATAAGTCAAGACACATTTTCTGCTTTTCAAACTGCGAATATTGCCGGTTCAAATGCATTGCCGAATAGCATTGAGGAACATGTTTCAGACACCAGTGCATTGTTATTACAATTAATGCAACAAATGGGACAAAAGCTTCAAAAGTTAGACACAATGAACAAAATCTTCAAAAGTTAGACACAATGGAACACAATCTTCAAAAGTTAGACACAATAGAACAACACCAGAGACAAACACAGCAACAGTTACACACAATGGAACAAAATCAGAGACAAACACAGCAAAAGCTTCAAAAGTTAGACTCATTGGAACAAACTCTCGAACAAACACGTGAAGATCTAACTGCTGAGTTACATAACATTGAATCGAAATGTCAAAAAGTCTGTAATGACGTAAAAACACAAATTTGTGAGCATTTCCAACCTATTTTTTCGCGTCATGAAAATGCATTACAGAATCACAAAGCAGCCATAAAAGAACTGCAAACTGTTGTTCATGAAAATAATGAGACCTTGCAAGCTAAAATGGACTCAGTTGCATCTACCGATTCGGTTACGCAACTTGCAAAAACTCAGGAAAACTTAAAGGACACAGTAGAAAGACACATGGAGGAAATTAGTTCATTATCAGAGAAAGTAGTTGAACTTTCGGACCAGCTAAATAATTTATCTACGAAGGTAGATGATAATCTGAATTACACAAAACCGGTAGTCTTTAATGACACAGAAGAGTGCGAACAAATTAGGAAACTGAAACAAAATCTGAATCAAATTAATACGCAACACCAAAGAGAAATCCGGGAAGTACAAGATCAGCTGACACAGGTAATACAAGAATTACGTATTTCAAAGGACACTCGCACTCCAATACGGGAAGAGGGACATAGAAATACGGAACAGCCACAAAATAATAACACAGGGCATTTCGGAAGTTATGAAAGAAATTGGCAATGTGCACCGAATTTTGAGATGGAACCGCCGAAACGACGTAACAATGACCGACATGCGACTCGCCGACACCATGATTTTGACTATAAGCTGTTCATTACTACACGTAAATTCAAAACATTTAAGAATTCTGCCAACGACATTCATCCACAAGCGTGGCTCCATCAATTCTCTCATTGTTTTCCTCCCAACTGGTCATTGGAGCACAGGTTAGAATTTATGTGTGGCTACTTGGAGAATGAACCAGCTGTAAGAATGCGATCGGTCATTCACGATTGTCAAAGTGAAGGAGAATTTTACCATGCGTTCCTCTCAGCGTATTGGTCACAAGCTACACAAGACCGAGTAAAACATAGCATCATGATTATGAAACACTTTGAACAATCTGAATTTTCCAGTCTTGTGAAATATTTTGAAGACATGTTGCACAAGAATCAGTACCTGTTAAACCCATACAGCCCCTCAGAACTCATCCGCATTTGCTTAATCAAATTACCTGAACATTTACGGCATATTATTTTGGCAGGACGTTGCAAAGACGACATTGTAGCTTTTCAGGGACTCTTACAAGAATTAGAAATTGACACAGACAGTTGCGCGATGCGAAAACAGGAAAACAATCACTGCAAGTCACATCCGTCACAATTCCGTGATGACAGAAACAATAAATGGCCACGACAAGCCTATTCTTACAACGTAAATCGTGACCTAAAGAGACACCACCCGTATGACAACCACTGGCAGAGTAATAGTTACAGAGGGAGATCGCATTTCCGTAGTAATGAATATGACAGAGACACTCATAGAAACAGACAATTTGGCAACCAGTACAATTATTATCACGGGAGACAGAACAACTTCAGACGCAATGGTCCACCACACAGTGATAATTCAAGGGAGAAATTCTCCACCACTTAACCGACAAGAAAGAAACTACAGGAATTACCGACATGACGACAGACGATATAATCATAACAACAGACCTGAATTTCATCAGAACTGGCGGGATTCAAGCAGAGCAGGGCACTGTCGACAACGTGAATTTGTGGAAGTTAGATCTCCTAATCCCAATAACGATGCGCGCCAGCAAAGAAATAGACAATGACTCGCACCGCAGGCAGCCACCTGCGCCGGCTGGCTCAGGGAAAAATAGCATACACGCTAACCTTGAAAAAAATTTTAGCATTCCTTACCGACGTATACAACATGATAATTGCTTTGAAGTTGAAACTCTGCGTACTGAGAAGAGCAAAGGGTTACACCACATCTCACATGTAAAACCGTTTATTGGGAGATAAACTGTTTTTTTAATTTAGTCTTTGCTATAAAATTTTTCACTTCATGTTACTAGTACTCTTTGTCACAGTTACAAACTGTTATCATGCAACAATGTTTGAAGTTAAATATCCAGTCAAGAACCAAGAGAACTTATTTAAACAGAAATTACGAATGCATTGTTATTGTGAACAGACGACACAGTGTTATTGTGTGTGTGCATTCTTGCTTGTTAGTTGCACGATTACGTTAACGACTATAAGGCTCACATACTTAGAACATTTACCAGTACCGCTAATGAGATTTTAATGCAACATTTTGGTTTACTTGAAAATACATTTGGGATTTAAAGTACTTTCTGTGAGATTAAAGATGACTTAGTATTTGGTTTCTTTGACAGCTACACGATTATATCATGACACTACTAATGTGTGACACAATTTACATTGTTGCTTTTGCGGAGTATCTGTTTTATATCTGCACGGTTTTTCTGAATTCTTCTGGAAAGCAAAACATGTTTTAGTAGTAACTTTTGTGGTATAGCTACAAGGAGAAAGCCTTTTCTGTAGCACAACAATACATTACAGCACAGTACTTTCTTCATCACGGCAATAAGCGTAATAAGTAAGATATCTATACGCAAAGCATTTCACTTTTGTTTATCATGAGGTAAGTACATTGACTTCTGCAGAACTTAGCTTTTGGAGGACGATAACTACGACAATTCCACAGAGATTATCTTACAGCAAGACGCACATATAGCGCTACAGGACACGTATTTGAGTGATTAATTTTGTACTTAAAACATTTATTTTAAAGATTTTTGAATTACAAAGAAAGTTTTCCGTGATACATTTCATTCCATTGCTGTAATCTGTAACACCTGAGGGTATAATTACATTAATCCTCAGGGGGGTACACGCCTGCTTTGTGTACCATGTGTTTGGCAAGCACAAGGAGCCCTAGCTAATATGGTATTTGCTTACACAACTTTACACATCGGTACCATATTCCTCTAACACATAATTACACAGCTATCTGATCATTTAACTGAGAGAGACAAATTTTTTTACTACATCAGTGACACATGTTTATGCAATTACACAGTTGGGTAACTTCACACTTACGAAATGGTATTTTGTCTGTACTTTGTGAACTGTTCATATTTTTTCAGAACCATTGCGATACTATGAGAGCTTTGAATGACGTATTTGGTATGGGATCATGATTTTTAAAGTACGTTTGAGGTAGATGACACTATTGAAATGAGCAGAGAATTTTTCTTAGGTCTTGAAATTATTGAAAGATGCTGTGATGAGTTTGAGATGTGATTGATGTGTTATGATGTTATTTTTATGACGACGATATGTATTATGCTGTTGAGGTATGTTTATGATCAATAAGCTGATGCTATATGAGGAATTTATTATGATGAAATATTGAAGAAATGTCGACAAATATGTATATGGGTAATAAGGTAAGGAATAATGAGTAGTGGTTAGGGACTCTGGTTTGTGAAAAAGGTTGTTGGAAACCAAGAATCATACTTTAAGAGTTATGAAATGTATGTAAATGCATGAATGTACTACAATGCCGACGAAAATTTTTTGGACATTGTTATATCAATAGGATTTTGTTTCTACAGTTTAGTAACGCAAATTCTTGACCTGTGAAATATTTTTATATGAGACTGTCACTGTATTGCAAACTGGTGTTGTAAATATTTCGGTAAGAAAGCCAAGTGACCTTGACGTAATGCGTATTGAGTGGCCAGCTGCGCGTCTCCTGGAAAAAGCCATTAGTGTGTGCCTTTCAGAGGCACAGGTAGAAAAAAAAGGGAGGCCATTATCCTCGCTATTGACATTCCTTTGTAGAAAGCATCGTAAATACGACACCCTCAAACTTGAAAACATGATAACACTGTGGAGCTCTTAATTTATGATATTTACTGCAATGCCTAATGAAATGACGAGAAATATTTTTATGTCTATACACCTGATTATGACTACTGTCTTTCTAGTTGAGAGAAATGCCATATGGCTTGCTTTATGTATTTATTTACTCATTTTGTTTAATATCTAGTTTCTAGCTGCACTGCAGCATTTATTGAAATAGAATTTTATAGATGTACTAATATAAATATTTTCTGTCTACAGATCCAGTAAATACTAATTTTGTAATACGTTTCCCAAAAATGGGGGAGCACAAAGACATTTCCCTTCACAGGAATTGCATACGGAATTTTCTTTTCAACTACTTGATAATTTTTTTTGTAGAATAAATTCTTGTGGTGCACCACTTTAATTACATAGACATTAAGATGTGAATATACATTCCCTTGTCTGCATTATCGTCTTTAGTGTACTATTTTTTCTGCTTGAGCTTTGTCATACTTAGGTATAAGTTATAGCATTTACTGCTGCTATTTGCCAGGCATAATGGTACTAAATTTCACTTCGTATTACTCTGTTAAGCTAGTTTTACTACTGATTTATTTTTCTTGTTACTGCACATTGGCTCATATTAGTTCTAATGTTGCATTGCTTGGTAATTTAGTTTTACTGTAGCTTGCTTTGCAATTTTCCATTTTTTTTTGTCATTGCTGTTTGTGTTAATTGTTTTGTGCTGCTACATTGCCTCGTCCCTTAGTTTAGCATCTGAGCTCAGTAGATTTAAGTTAGCTTAAGAGGGGTAGACTAGATAAGAAACTGACTATCGAGAATAGGTAAAGAATGCATTGCGAAGTTATATGAAAAAGATTTGGGCCAAAATGAGTATTGTACAATGAGAAATGATTATTTTGAAAGAAATATGAATAGAATACAGAAAGGAGGTATAGATAGGACCTTTTGGGTATAATGATGAATGAAGGGAGATCTCCAAGAAAAAAAAGGTTTTGTTTGCAAAATACTGCAGTACCAAATGGTACACTGAAAACGAACCCTGTTCTTTCCTTTTGTGTTATCCCACTATGTGTTTGTGTACCCTTGTGTATTTGTTTTCTTCCTGTCTCTGTGTAGTTTCACAGAATTTTTTCTTCTTCTAATACTAAGCTACATTCACTATGATGAGGAATACTGTTATCCTCAAATATAATTGGCATTAATAATATGTTATTTACCTTGTAAATATGCTTAGACATTATTTATTCTGCTTTGTTTTAATGCTTATGTGTGATGTTGATGTTTCAATAATTATTCTGATCTTTTATGTATTTACTTATGTCATAATTCCTGTAACACTGTTGTATATGTCTATTTCGATTCTTTTGTAAAGCCTGTATTACTACAAATGTTATCTGTATTGTTATGTTTTTAATTATGTATTTTGTACCTTTGTAATTGTATTCTCATGTTATAATATTGTAATTGATACCAGTTCATCAAATTAAGTAACTTGTAAGTTACATTTCACTGCACACGTTTCTGTTGGTCATAGTATATGGACAATATGTGAGAAGTAGGGACTGATAGTGTTTGCACGTGTGTTAATAATTCAGCAAGGGACTGGATAACAGCATTGCTGGTTCTAAGGACATTTCAAAAAAAAATTTGTGAGTGCACAAGTGGTGGTTCATGGACTTGCTATATTGTCCACAAGACTCTTCGATGGTGATTGTGGCACCTGCACAGTCGCAATAGGTGGTTGCTGGTTGTCTCTACACGGACTACAGTGAGTCTGCACCTCTGGTGGCCCACCAATACCATACTCTCTACCAGGACTACAGTGGGTCTGCTCTGTGATGACCTATCTACCAATATTCTTCAAAACGTCGAATGACTCTGCTGTGGGTTTGCTCTGTTGTAGCCCATTACCTGTCAGCATGTCAAGAGTCAGCACTGTCTTTCCGTTGGAAGGACAACACTACTTGTTCAAGACTGCATGGAAATCCACTATGTCTGTGTGTAATTTCTTTTACTAATGAGACTTTGTGGAAAAAAACTGTAATTACTATTATGATGAATGATCAGGACTGTTTTTATGGACTGTGAGAAAATTTTAGCTTTTGGCCAACATTGTATCAATAAGTGTGTGCATTTGATTTCTTTGTTATTGCAATCATGAAAAAATTTTTCAAATCTGTATTGACCACTGCCCAAAACAATTTGTAAAATTTTTTGTGGGAAGCGTGGGGGATATGTTCGTAGGCTGTTTATGTTTTCTTATTGGCAACGTTACGTAGCGCTCTGTATGAAAATCACTGGCTGTGCTGTGTGCAGTCTGTGGCTAGTTTGCATTGTTGTCTGCCATTGTAGTGTTGGGCAGCGGCAGCTGGATGTGAACAGCGCGTAGCGTTGCGCAGTTGGAGGTGAGCCGCCAGCAGTGGTGTATGTGGGGAGAGAGATGGCGGAGTTTTGAAATTTGTAATACTGGATATTATGAACTGCTATGTATATTATGATTTTTCAACACTATTAAGGTGAATACATTGTTTGTTCTCTATCAAAATCTTTCATTTGCTAACTATGACTATCAGTAGTTAGTGCCTTTCGTAGTTTGAATCTTTTATTTAGCTGGCAGTAGTGGCGCTCGCTGTATTTCAGTAGCTTGAGTAACGAAGATTTTTGTGAGGTAAGTGATTTGTGAAAGGTACAGGTTAATGTTAGTCAGGGGCATTCCTTTGTAGGGATTTCTAAAATTCAGATTGCGTTGCGCTAAAAAAATATTGTGTGTCAGTTTAAGCACAGTCGTATATAATTGTTCTAAGGGGACGTTTCACATCCACCGATCAAGGTTTTTGGTGTGCAACTTGCCGCAGCCAACATGGATTTTCAGTTGCCCAGTAAAGCATGTTATATATTAACATTTCCACGGTTCGTGAATGTAGCCTCTTCAGTAAATAAAATCAAGTTAATAAATGTTTCAGCTCTCTGAATCTCAAGTTGAGCCAATCGGCAGAATTCATCCGTGCCATCAAGGGATATAGCAGCGATTATTCCGTGACTGGACATTGCACACCACACAGTCACCCGTTGAGCGTGAAGAGAATTCCCGCTCGCAAAATGCGGATTCTCAGTCCCTCAAACGCGCCAGTTTTGCTTATTGACGAACCCATCCAAATGAAAGTCGCAATGATAATGGGGATGATAGCATGTTGCTATACCATCACGTATCGTTCGATAGTCTCCGTGCCATCAAGGGATATAGCACTGATTATTCCGTGACTGGACATTGCACACCACACAGTCACCCGTTAAGCGTGAAGAGAACTCTCGGTCGCAAAATGCAGCTTCTCTGTCCCTCAAATGCGCCAAGTTTGCTTATTGACGAACCCATCCAAATGAAAGTCGCCGACAACAACAAAGCTCGTGCGCATGCGCATACTAATTCCCATTATGCCTCCCGGCCAACCTTGCAGTTTGAACGTCCTAATTCAAGCCGTTCTGAAGTTATGACTATTTTATTTCATATAGGTCAATAAATGTCATCCTGAAATTAAGCTTGTACAGAACCCTCAGTACACTTTTCCTACTGTCACCTGGTTACTTTTTGTGATTGTTTTGTTTGCTGTTCCGAGCGGCAGTATGTTGTCGCCTATGGCATGCGTCAGTAGCAGTGTCTGTGCTGACAGTTTCCCGAGCCGCAGCGCCCTCGCCGCCGCCTCCCCAGACGCCACTCACTGCAGTTGACGTCGATCCGCCGGCCGGGCGCTGTGTCCGGCCAAATTGTGCGGCCTTAACGGGAAGCGCGGCGGCCGGCGGCACAAATCCCCCAATTTTCCAGCGCCGTAAGCAACTGCATTAGCAGCCGCGACGCCCTGCGACGCCGGCGCCTAATGCGATTAGTCAGATGGCGCCAGTGCCGGCAGCGGCGCCGACTTAATGAAAGCCCCTCGCGTATCCGTGGTCAGCGCGCAGTCTTCATATGTATGCAAATCCCTGCGCGCATTGTTGGGCCGGCGCGGCCAGTGTTGTCACCGCTGAGTGGGGAGGCCACGAGGGCGCCAGCCGCCTATTAAAAGCTCCACCGATACTGCCTGGCACCGCTCTCGTTACCCGGCCTCGTCTTCCCTAATGGTTTTCGCACTGGGGGCGAGTTATTATACCGTGATTCAAACTGCGGGGGAGTAAGGTGACCACAGAACCGAGAGCTTCCGAATACGTAGCATAAGAAATGTTGTTGTGGTCTTCTGTCCGAAGACTTGTTATATGTAGCTTTCTTTTCTGTGCTAGCCCGTAAATTTCTGCATAACCGTTGCGACCTTCTTTTATATGAAACTGTTTTCTGACGTGAAGCCGAGGACTCATTCTACAACGCCACCTCATTCCCTTCAGTCCCTTCCCCGCTCCACATACACTTCTAAATGAACTAATGATTCACAGAAGGCCAGGATTTGTCTCATATACCCGTCCCCTCTTTAAGTCTACGCATTCACCAACGTGGATACTTTTGAATTGAAGCGTGTAACCCACATACCTTAAGACTGCAGGAAACTGTATATGAGCTATATTAAAAAGTATGAGTGTAGCACAGGAGCTTTCATTTTAATAAGAAATGTAGAGTTCACTAAATAGGACCGTTGTAGGTAGACTGTTATATTTCATTAATGATATGACATGTCACACAATTAGTATGAATTTTTAAAGTCAGAAATACTAAACATATGTAAGTAAGTGTCTATGTCCTTTTACTCAAAAGTCAGCTAAGTGCCAAAGGTAGCTTCAGTCTTAGTACCAGTACAAAGTACAAATCAGTACATGTTAGTGTGACATAAGTTCTCACAAATCTGTCTGTATATTTCATCCAAATATGGTGTCGTTGATAACAAGGCTTCTTTCTTCTTTGCTACGTACTCTTTGCGCTTACATTCTGTTGAATATTTCATTTCTGATGTCAGAAGCCTCCATTCCCTTTTCAGAGTATTAACTTTTTCCAAGTTTCCAATTCTCTGAAGGAATATTTCACTTTTGTGACTGAGCAATTATTTGCTGAGGTACCTAGCATCGTTACCTTTGAGATCTGCGACTTGTTTTTGTTGGTATCCAGGAATCGGGAACAGACTGAATGTTAATGAAATTTCTTTCAATTTAGTCAACGACTTCAAATTCGTTAACATATGTAGCAGATCTTATAGTATCGTCCAGGTCCTCTGATACAAATGTCTCTTCTTCTCTAAGTTCTCTGATACAAATGACTCCTCTTCTCGAAGTTCCCACCGCATGCCAGGTAACTATGGCCGGATACTAAGAACTCCACGCGACACCAGGTAAACTAAACGGAACATCATTCTGTTTATATTGAAATCAGCTATTCGTACATAGCAGTTTTTGAGTTAATAGGTGAAGAACATAACAAAGCTTCCATCTTATGTGAACTCCATGTATGAACTAAACTAATCACTTCGGAAGATACCCATGTCTTGCGTGCATTGGCACTGTTACATAGATAGGTTGTAATGCAAACGCTAATTTACTTAAAAAAATGTCACGTAGCAGGTTTTCGGGTTTCACTGTTCATTCACGTTTAAACGTTAGTAAGCGTGTTCGTGGAACCATTTGCACACTCTCTGTAGTTCCACTATCAAATAGTTCGTGGAAAAAATAAGCATGCAAATCTATCAGCGTAACTATCTTGTTTCGATGGTCATTTCTCCCTGTGCTGTTGGAAGTAAATACAATATCTTCACATTCCGAGCAGAAATTTCGCGATGCAGGTGTTCTGAAAATTGTCTCACCACAGCGAAACCGTCCTCTTTTATTCAGATATTTACATCCTGAGAGTGACCATTTTTGTCACTAAATTAGTTTAAAAGCAGGGGCTTAACAGCTTAGTCGCCTACATTACATGTGCTCAGCGGGTCTCCAGTTATTTTGAACCATTCGTGACAGTCTTTCAATTTTCCATGGCCTGTTAACAAGGCCATCAAATTTGGTGATTGTCGTAGCAACGAGCTGGCCCTCTTCGAACTTTTTCGAGGTCCTCCGTCAATCCTATCTGATAAGGATGTGCCATACCACGTAACATTCCCCAAACATTTTCTATGTGATGGTTTCAATTTTACGTTGTTGTAATTATAGTCCCTAGGTCTCCAGTTGAAGCTACGAAATTTAAATCTGTGTTATTTATAATGTAATCGAAATTTAAAAGAATTTTTTATACTCATACCGAGGATTTCACTCTTCTGGTGTTTAGGGACCGAGCGAGATGGCGCAATGGACTCGCGTTCGGGAAGGCGACAGTTTAATCCGCGTCCGGCCATCCAGATTTATGTTTTTCCATGATTTACCTAAATCGCTCCAGGAAATTCCGGGGTGGTTCCTTTGAAAGCGCACGTCCGATTTTCTTTTCCATCCTTGGTACCGTCTGGGCGTGTGCCATGTCTCTAATGACCTCAGTGTCTGGACATTAAAGTCTAATCTGCTCGTGCCTTCCTGCCTTCCGTTTTGAGGATCAATAGTTACATCTCAGAC
Organism: Schistocerca cancellata; assembly: GCF_023864275.1. Lineage (NCBI taxonomy): Eukaryota > Metazoa > Arthropoda > Insecta > Orthoptera > Acrididae > Schistocerca > Schistocerca cancellata. The sequence continues at coordinate 336,224,120 of NC_064631.1, forward strand.
TGTGTCAATATCATGTCTAAATTATTTTTAAATTCGTTTTGGTCTTCTTATGACTTTACGAGATGGTAAATGACATCCTCTGTAAACAATCTGATCTGTCTGCTGGTATTATCTCTTAATAAGATTAAGAGCAGCAGGGGACATATAACATTTCCTTAGGAGAAATCTCGATATTACTTTGGCTGCACTAAATGACTTCCCGTCAATTACTGCGTACTGTGACTTTTGTGACGGGAAATCATAAGTCCAGTCGCGCTACTAATACGATACTCCATTAATTAGAAGCCGCTAGTGGAGAACAGCGTCAAAGAACTTCTGGAAATGAAGGAATGTGAAACCAACTTCAGATCCTCTGCCAATCACACTCATTACTTCATGTGGATAAACTGACATTTGTAATTTCCACGAACGATATTTCCTGAACATATCGTTCTTTTTTTTTTATAATGAGAGAAAGTTCACTGACGCAATAAAAGATCGCAATTCCAAAAAGGAGTTGCGCGACGTACACGAATGTCGGTACACGTGCTTGTATATCTTAAAGATGATGTCCGTTCAAATTTTCCACGAGGTACATAATAGCGGTGCTTGCAGTGCCACTATCAGGATGAAAACAGCTTTGCTTCGAGTACACGGTGCAACGGTCGTGAGCGTTAATTACCTGTGAGATTGGAAATGGTGAGATCATGTAGTGTAGAATGCCTTTAAGGCGACAAACACACTGTTATCAACACTCGTTGAACTTGAACGAGATCATGGAATAGATCTACGAGAAGGTGGCTGTTCCTTCTGCTATACTGCTGAAATACATGGCAGGAATGTAGCCAGTGTTCATGATTGGGTCGGTCGTGAGAATGTACTGTTGCAAAAAGACCTGGCTCCTGACGGCCACGAGTCACTACCGAGAGGGAAGACAGTCATATTCCGCGTATGCATCTGGTGCATCATACTGCATCTGGAGCAGCAATTTAAGCTGCAGTTGGCCCCACAGTCACACAACGAACCGTTACAAACATTTTACTTCAAGAACACCTCCGAGCCCGGCGCCGTGTAGCGTGCGTTCCACTGAGCGGAAACCACTGCCATATGTGACTTCAGTGGTGACAAGAGAGAGCTCATTGGAGAGCAAGATGGAGGCTCGGTGCCAGCGGTGGCCGTGTGTTGGTTAGAAGGCGGCCAGTTGAGAGCCTGCAATTAACCTGTCTGCGTGCTGGACACACTAGAGCTTCACCTGGTATTGTAGTCTGGGGTCTGATTTTGTATGACAGTAGGAGCACTGTAATGGTTCTCCCACACACACTCATTGCAAAATTGCACGTCAGTCTGGTGCTTCCATTCATGAACAGCATTCCAGGAGGTGTTATCCAACAGGATAACGCTCGCCCACATACCACTGTTGTAACCCAGCATCCTCTACACTGCCTTCCCTATATCGATCGACCAAATTCAGCAGGCATGGAACTCCAGCCCACGGTCTGACATCCAGCACCTGCAGAATACAATGCATGAATATTTGCATGCTTGCATTCAATATTCTGGTGATTAAACAGGTTATTAATGTAGCAGTATATTTAGAATGGATTGTTTCGCGTTTACTTTAACCTATGATCTTGGAATGTTAATCTCTTAAATATTTTACCCAGAAAAATACACTCCTGGAAATTGAAATAAGAACACCGTGAATTCATTGTCCCAGGAAGGGGAAACTTTATTGACACATTCCTGGGGTCAGATACATCACATGATCACACTGACAGAACCACAGGCACATAGACACAGGCAACAGAGCATGCACAATGTCGGCACTAGTACAGTGTATATCCACCTTTCGCAGCAATGCAGGCTGCTATTCTCCCATGGAGACGATCGTAGAGATGCTGGATGTAGTCCTGTGTTCCATGGCTTGCCATGCCATTTCCACCTGGCGCCTCAGTTGGACCAGCGTTCGTGCTGGACGTGCAGACCGCGTGAGACGACGCTTCATCCAGTCCCAAACATGCTCAATGGGGGACAGATCCGGAGATCTTGCTGGCCAGGGTAGTTGACTTACACCTTCTAGAGCACGTTGGGTGGCACGGGATACATGCGGACGTGCATTGTCCTGTTGGAACAGCAAGTTCCCTTGCCGGTCTAGGAATGGTAGAACGATGGGTTCGATGACGGTTTGGATGTACCGTGCACTATTCAGTGTCCCCTCGACGATCACCAGTGGTGTACGGCCAGTGTAGGAGATCGCTCCCCACACCATGATGCCGGGTGTTGGCCCTGTGTGCCTCGGTCGTATGCAGTCCTGATTGTGGCGCTCACCTGCACGGCGCCAAACACACATACGACCATCATTGGCACCAAGGCAGAAGCGACTCTCATCGCTGAAGACGACACGCCTCCATTCGTCCCTCCATTCACGCCTGTCGCGACACCACTGGAGGCGGGCTGCACGATGTTGGGGCGTGAGCGGAAGACGGCCTAACGGTGAGCGGGACCGTAGCCCAGCTTCATGGAGACGGTTGCGAATGGTCCTCGCCGATACCCCAGGAGCAACAGTGTTCCTAATTTGCTGGGAAGTGGCGGTGCGGTCCCCTACGGCACTGCGTAGGATCCTACGGTCTTGGCGTGCATCCGTGCGTCGCTGCGGTCCGGTCCCAGGTCGACGGGCACGTGCACCTTCCGCCGACCACTGGCGACAACATCGATGTACTGTGGAGACCTCACGCCCCACGTGTTGAGCAATTCGGCGGTACGTCCACCCGGCCTCCCGCATGCCCACTATACGCCCTCGCTCAAAGTCCGTCAACTGCACATACGGTTCACGTCCACGCTGTCGCGGCATGCTACCAGTGTTAAAGACTGCGATGGAGCTCCGTATGCCACGGCAAACTGGCTGACACTGACGGCGGCGGTGCACAAATGTTGCGCAGCTAGCGCCATTCGACGGCCAACACCGCGGTTCCTGGTGTGTCCGCTGTGCCGTGCGTGTGATCATTGCTTGTACAGCCCTCTCGCAGTGTCCGGAGCAAGTATGGTGGGTCTGACACACCGGTGTCAATGTGTTCTTTTTTCCATTTCCAGGAGTGTATATTCCAGAAATTTCATTACTGTACAGTAATTGTCGGCCACTGTGGCCTAACGGATCTAGGCGCTTCAGTCAGGAATGCGCAGTTGCTACGGTAGCAGGCTCGAATCCTGCCTCGGGCATGGATGTGTGTGATATCCTTAGGTTGGTTAGGTTTCAGAAGTTCTAAGTCTAGGGAACTGATGACCTCAGATGTTAAGTCCCATAGTTCTTGGAGCCATTTGAACTTTGTACGCTAATTACATTTTGGCATCATATTTTTCCGTCAGTGTACGTACACGTTCCAAAATCCTGTTACAATCCGACGTGAATAATCGTGTATAAATTTATATCTTATAAAAACTTACAATTAAAGCTTCCTAAAACTTAAATTTCTATTCAGCAAAAAATTTTTGTTTACCATAATTTTTTCTTGCTATTTCCTGTAATTATTTTATACCCTCTTTATGTCTGCCATTTTTTTCACGAAAAGAAAACTTTTCTACCACTTTGAGTGTCGCATGTGCTAATCTAATTCCCTTATCAAGCTGTGATTTAATTCCACTACATTTCAGTACGCTTAATTTTGCATTTGTTCATGCTCATCTCGAAATCTTTTTCAAGACATTATCTGTTTAGTTCCACTGATTTTTATGTTCAGTGGCGTATCTGACAACACTATAAAAGCATCAACAAATCCTTAGAGTTTCTATTTCTGTTCCATGAAATCAAAGTCCCTTTCCAGCTTTCTCCTTGCTTACGTTTACAGCTCACATGGAGAACGGGTCACCAACATGTCTAACTTCCCACTCAGCTACTGCGTGCATTGCTTGTCCTGAGACTCTTGTGTCTTTAGTGTCGTTTTTCTCTCCGTGTATCAACTACTGTCTTCAGAATTTCGAGTGTACTCCAACTAATATTGTCAATAGGAGATATACTATTTACCAGGAAAGTAAACTCCGCCACTTACATATCCTTTATACCGTGTAATGGAAATGATGAAATGTAGTACATTGTTATGTTGCTGTCCAATTCATATTCTATTCCTGCAAATTGTTTCACATACTATACAGTCGCTCTACTCAAGATACGCTCGGTCTCCTTACGAACCAAGTTTAGTACTCGCCTCCCTATCTGTGGTTACTCACGGACGCCGTGGAGTGCCCTCGACCCGAAGATAGTGGGCTCAAACGCTGTTGGGGAAAGACGTTTTTCTAACTTGTATCTGATGAGGGAGAGAATAAGAGGGATTGAGACTTAAAACAGCTGAACTCACGACTTAGTGCAAAAATCATGAACTAAATTCTGAATCTCTTCACAAATTCTTATGAAGTGAGGTCTTGTGGCATCGTTGACATTAATTTTCCGGTCAGAAGAGGGACGTTAAGCCCGATGGTCCCCTTTGTTCTGTTCGAGAACAGAACGTTATGAGCTGGCATCGGGATCATCAACTCCCCTCTCTTATCACCATACGACATAAACCTGACACCACAGTATACACACACATACACACACAAACACACATGCACACACGCACACACACACACTCATCACACCACACCACAGTCACTTACACAAAAGAGATACAATGAAAACACATATTTTATACAATGCATGCAAATATTCCAATGTCTGTTGAGTTTGCAACTTGCGGGGTGATCAGTCCTTCGGAGGTCCCAGCCAACAACGCCACACAACTCTCTCGTTCTTCCTTTACGAAAGTTTACAGTGCCGATCTAATATTATTGCCAAAGTTTCTGAGCTCCCGTAAATTCCCGGATGTTGTCATAAAAGCAATAAAAGCTCTTTGGTACTTTGGCGTGAAAACAATAACCTGAATGCAGCACGAATCAGAGGAGTGCAATTTATTGATGAGTGAGCATATGCGCTGTTGGTCATTATTGCTCTTCCGTTAATGTCTTTGTCTGCTCAGTCAATTGCGGTCAACAAATGACCATAGCACACATCCTAGTAAGAATTAATTGTTAATTTACATTTTTTATGTGTCCAGTCTACCCAATTTAACTATAGCAATTCTGTGCGACGGAAATTTGGATATTTGCTTGAAAAGTTGGAGTGATTCTATCAGCCTGTGCTTGGATTCCAAGCATTGTTATAGACATCAGTGACGTCTAAAAGATGCACGAGGTTTGTAGACCAGATGGGGTCTGTATTCAGCATTACTTTTTGTTTTGTGACAACAATCTTCTCCCCGGTTTGATACGCCTGCCATACGTTCGTCTCCTCTCCTGTGCTGAGCTCATGCACTCAAAGTTCTCACTTATCTGTTGGATATATAGCAGTCTCTGCTTTCCTCTACCGTTTTCACCCTGTTCAGCTTCCTCAGGTACCATTGTGGTTATTCCTTGATGTCTCAACACATGTCCTATTACCCTGTCCCTACGTCTTGTCAACGTTTCCCACAAGTTCTCTTCATTTCACCTCAGCTCACATAAGCTTCAAAATCCTCCCACAGCATATATCGTTGTGGTTGATGTACAGACAACCAGAGAAAGATGCCCAGGTAGCTGAGAACAACATAACTTCATTGCTACACACTAACATGGGCAACAGAAAGCAGATTCCTAGTAGAGAAAAATGTAGAGATAGTCCTGATCTGCTGAAAGAAAATCACTAATACGATGCAGTTCTTCAACTTGCAAGTTGAGCGCTCAGTCTGTCACAGTCAATAAACACAGACGTTGGCACTGTCAGCACAGGCTCAACTGGCGATGGAGGAAACACTCGCGGCACATCCGAAGCAGAACGTCGATGTCCTTGGAGGGAATCGCACTGGCTGGCGAACAGCTGGGCGGTGTCCTGCAAAGGCGCCCAGTGGAGGAATACCAGCGAGTTGTCTGGTGTCACGTGACTAGTGGAAGCAAGCTAGCACCAACTGTATCCGGCGAATATGACGTCCTCAGTACTGCAGCGTATCTTCATCTACATCTACATCTACATTTATACTCCGCAAGCCACGCAACGGTGTGTGGCGGAGGGCACTTTACGTGCCACTGTCATTACCTCCCTTTCCTGTTCCAGTCGCGTATGTTTCGCGGGAAGAACGACTGTCTGAAAGCCTCCGCGCTCGAATCTCTCTAATTTTACATTCGTGATCTCCTCGGGAGGTATAAGTAGGGGGAAGCAATATATTCGATACCTCATCCAGAAACGCACCCTCTCGAAACCTGGCGAGCAAGCTACACCGCGATGCAGAACGCCTCTCTTGCAGAGTCTGCCACTTGAGTTTGTTAAACATCTCCGTAACGCTATCACGGTTACCAAATAACCCTGTGACGAAACGCGCCGCTCTTCTTTGGATCTTCTCTATCTCCTCCGTCAACCCGATCTGGTACGGATCCCACACTGATGAGCAATACTCAAGTATAGGTCGAACGAGTGTTTTGTAAGCCACCTCCTTTGTTGATGGACTACATTTTCTAAGGACTCTCCCAATGAATCTCAACCTGGTACCCGCCTTACCAACAATTAATTTTATATGATCATTCCACTTCAAATCATTCCGTACGCATACTCCCAGATATTTTACGGAAGTAACTGCTACCAGTGTTTCTTCCGCTGTCATATAATCATACAATAAAGGATCCTTCTTTCTATGTATTCGCAATACATTACATTTGTCTATGTTAAGGGTCAGTTGCCACTCCCTGCACTAAGTGCATATCCGCTGCAGATCTTCCTGCATTTCGCTACAATTTTCTAATGCTGCAACTTCTCTGTATACTACAGCATCATCCGCGAAAAGCCGCATGGAACTTCCGACACTATCTACTAGGTCATTTATATATATTGTGAAAAGCAATGGTCCCATAACACTCCCCTGTGGCACGCCAGAGGTTACTTTAACGTCTGTAGACGTCTCTCCATTGATAACAACATGTTGTGTTCTGTTTGCTAAAAACTCTTCAATCCAGCCACACAGCTGGTCTGATATTCCGTAGGCTCTTATTTTGTTTATCAGGTGACAGTGCGGAACTGTATCGAACCCCTTCCGGAAGTCAAGAAAAATGGCATCTACCTGGGAGCCTGTATCTAATATTTTCTGGGTCTCATGAGCAAATAGAGCGAGTTGGGTCTCACACGATCGCTGTTTCCGGAATCCATGTTGATTCCTACATAGTAGATTCTGAGTTTCCAAAAACGACATGACACTCGAGCAAAAAACATGTTCTAAAATTCTACAACAGATCGACGTCAGAGATATAGGTCTATAGTTTTGCGCATCTGCTCGACGACCCTTCTTGAAGACTGGGACTACCTGTTCTCTTTTCCAATCATTTGGAACCTTCCGTTCCTCTGGAGACTTGCGGTACACGGCTGTTAGAAGGGGGGCAAGTTCTTTCGCGTACTCTGTGTAGAATCGAATTGGTATCCCGTCAGGTCCAGTGGACTTTCCTCTGTTGAGTGATTCCAGTTGCTTTTCTAATCCTTGGACACTTATTTCGATGTCAGCCATTTTTTCGTTTGTGCGAGGATTTAGAGAAGGAACTGCAGTGCAGTCTTCCTCTGTGAAACAGCTTTGGAAAAAGGTGTTTAGTATTTCAGCTTTACGCGTGTCATCCTCTGTTTCAATGCCTTCATCATCCCGGATTGTCTGGATATGCTGTTTCGAGCCACTTACTGATTTAACGTAAGACCAGAATTTCCTAGGATTTTCTGTCAAGTCGGTACATAGAATTTTACTTTCGAATTCACTGAACTCTTCACGCATAGCCCTCCTTACGCCAACTTTGACATCGTTTAGCTTCTGTTTGTCTGAGAGGTTTTGGCTGCGTTTAAACTTGGAATGAAGCTCTCTTTGCTTCTCTGTAGTTTCCTAACTTTGTTGTTGAACGACGGTGGGTTTTTCCCGTTCCTCACAGTTTTACTCGGCACATACCTGTCTAAAACGCATTTTACGATTGCCTTGAACTTTTTCCATAAACACTCAACATTGTCAGTGTCGGAACAGAAATTTTCGTTTTGATCTGTTAGGTAGTCTGAAATCTGCCTTCTATTACTCTTGCTAAACAGATAAACCTTCCTCCCTTTTTTTATATTCCTATTAACTTCCATATTCAGGGATGCTGCAACGGCCTTATGATCACTGATTCCCTGTTCTACACTTACAGGGTCGAAAAGTTCGGGTCTGTTTGTTATCAGAAGGTCCAAGATGTTATCTCCACGAGTCGGTTCTCTGTTTAATTGCTCGAGGTAATTTTCGGATAGTGCACTCAGTATAATGTCACTCGATGCTCTGTCCCTACCACCCGTCCTAAACATCTGAGTGTCCCAGTCTATACTGGTAAATTGAAATCTCCACCTAAGACTATAACATGCTGAGAAAATTTATGTGAAATGTATTCCAAATTTTCTCTCAGCTGTTCTGCCACTAATGCTGCTGAGTCGGGGGGGGGGGGGGGGGGGGGGTCGGTAAAAGGAGCCAATTATTAACCTAACTCGGTTGTTCAGTGTAACCTCCAACCATAATAATTCACAGGAACTATCCACTTCTACTTCACTATAGGATAAACTCCTACTAACAGCGACGAACACTCCACCACCGGTTGCATGCAATCTATCCTTTCTAAACACCGTCTGTACCTTTGTAAAAATTTCGGCAGAATTTATCTCTGGCTTCAGCCAGCTTTCTGTACCTATAACGATTTCAGCTTCGGTGTTTTCTATCAGCGCTTAAAGTTCCGGTACTTTACCAACGCAGCTTCGAAAGTTTACAATTACAATACCGATTGCTGCTTGGTCCCCGCATGTCCTGACTTTGCCCCGCACCCGTTGAGGCTGTTGCCCTTCCTGTACTTGCCCGAGGCCATCTAACCTAAAAAACCGCCCAGCCCACGCCACACAACCCCTGCTACCCGTGTAGCCGCTTGTTGCGTGTAGTGGACTCCTGACCTATCCAGCGGAACCCGAAACCCCACCACCCTATGGCGCAAGTCGAGGAATCTGCAGCCCACACAGTCGCAGAACCGTCTCAGCCTCTGATTCAGACCCTCCACTCGGCTCTGTACCAAAGGTCCGCAGTCAGTCCTGTCGACGATGCTGCAGATGGTGAGCTCTGCTTTCATCCCGCTAGCGAGACTGGCAGTCTTCATCAAATCAGATAGCTGCCGGTAGCCAGAGAGGATTTCCTCCGATCCATAGCGACACACATCATTGGTGCCGATATGAGCGACCACCTGCAGATGGGTGCACCCTGTACTCTTCATGGCATCTGGAAGGACCCTCTCCACATCTGAAATGACTCCCCCCCGGTATGCACACGGAGTGCACTTTGGTTTTCTTCCCCTCCCTTGCTGCCATATCCCTAAGGGGCCCCATTACGCGCCTGACGTTGGAGCTCCCAACTACCAGTAAGCCCATCCTCTGCGACCGCCCGGATCTTGCAGACTGAGGGGCAACCTCTGAAACAGGACAATCAGCCATGTCAGACCGAAGATCAGTATCAACCTGAGACAGAGCCTGAAACCGGTTCGTCAGACAAACTGGAGAGACCTTCCGTTCAGCCCTCCGGAATGTCTTTCGCCCCCTGCCACACCTTGAGACGACCTCCCACTCTACCACAGGTGAGGGATCAGCCTCAATGCGGGCAGTATCCCGGGCAACCACAGTCGCAGTCCGATCGGGGGATGCGTGGGACGAGCTGGCCGTCCCCGACAAACCCCCATCCGGACCCCCACAGTGATGCCCATTGGCAACAACCTCAAGCTGTGTGACCGAAGCCAACACTGCCTGAAGCTGGGAGCGAAGGGATGCCAACTCAGCCTGAATCCGAACACAGCAGTTGCATTCCCTATCCATGCTAAAAACTGTTGTGCAAAGAACGTCTGAACTAATCTACAGAGAGCGCAAACAAATCGACACAAAATTTAAACGGTTATTAAAATACAGAATTGCCTAGTAAATGCAGTAATGCTGCCGCTTGTGCACTGCTGACACACTGCTCGGCGGCGGAAGGAGACTACGCGATTTTACACTATTCAGGTACTAAAACGCGATGCTACAACTCTCAAATACTATAATACGCCCGAAATTTATGAATTAAACAATTCAAGTACCAAAAACACGCAAAGAAATTAAGAATTAAACTATGTAACAAATGAGTGAGCTAGGAGTATACGACTTGCTGCTGCAGCTGCTTATCCAACGGCGGCAGGGAGCACATCTATACTGTTCTTCTGGAGGGCTCTAGCTTTTAACATGGGCTGGGAGTGGTTCTGACGTAACAGAGACGCGAAAAAGTCTCACGCTAAGGCTCTAGCTTTTAACATGGGCTAGGGGTGGTCCTAACGGTTAGCTGGCGACGTGGGTGTCCGTCCCTTATCGTAGGGCCTTCTAATTTAACACGGTTCTGCTCTCGGCTTCTGTTCTCTTTCTCCTCTGGGAACTGCGCCTGTCTCACGGTGGGAAGGTATGACATGCATTTAGGCATTCTTGTGTTAGTCTGTGGTATTCCATTTGCTCACTCGTTACTCGTAATACATTCGTTAATTTAATGTCACGAGTTATTCGGAGCTATGTGACATACTCTTGGATTTGCTTATCATGTCAGGGTTTTCATGGAAGGTGTTGGATTTGCCTAACACCTTACACGCTGACATAAGAACAGTCTCATTACTGTCCTTCGTTCCCTTTACCTTTCTTTGTTTCCCTTTTCCCCTCGTTCCTCCGCTTTGGTGTTTGAGGATACTCTTTTTTTCTTCCTCCCTGTGCGCTCCTGACCGGTGGCCCACGTATCTGATACATAACAGGTGACTGGGTAACGCACAATTCCCAGCCCAGGGTCGACAGGTAGGGTTTGCATGTACCCCCTGGTAAAGGCCCAGCCCAGGGCGGCTACCTTCCCAAACTGCCGACTGGTCCCTCTGTCAGGTGTTCGGGAGGTGTGACCTGAGGTGTAAAAAATCACCTAAGGTGGGTGACTCCGCCCCTTGTGAAGGGGGGCCCCCAGTTGGAAGGAGCTTGCCATCGGAGATGCTAGCATTCATTGTGAGTTTTCTCGCAACGAGCCAATCATCTGCCCAGTTAATGTCTACGAAACACAAATGTCCCCACTTGTGATGGCAAGATGGAATATCTAAAAAACGTTATCCTTACTACACTTGCTCTTTACTACGCTGTGTCCCAGTCTGTTGGTGCACAATTCGTGCATGGAGACGTGCTCTCCGCGTTTTTAACCGTCATTCTATGACAAACTGCACTCATTATAAACAGATGCGTGCACCATGTCGTCGCGTTCTTCGGAATAGCAAAAAAGCTAGCTGGATTTAATTCACTGGTTCTTTTAACAGTTCCACCCCTTCCTCTTTCGTTTGAGCCAACCTCCGACGGCTCTCTGGGACCAAGATCCATTCGACAATTTCCTGCTTGACAATAATGGACGATGTCATTGTGGACCCTATTACTATCTCCAACACCTTGGGCCACCATTTTGAGGAAATTTCGTGCTCTTACCACTATCACCCTGCCTTCCTCCATCGGAAACGACCGGAGGAGGCTCGGGCGATACCCTTCACTTCTCACAATCGTGAGTGCTACAATGCCGCCTTTACTATGAGGGAGCTAGATCATGCTCTCAGTTCATCCCGATCCTCTGCCCTAGAGCCAGACGCTGTCCACATTCAGATTTTGCAGCACCTTTCTCTTGCAGGCAAGCACTTTCTGCTTAACATGTACAACCGCATCTGGGCGGAGGGCACATTTCCCGGATGTTGGCGTGGGTCCACCGTCATGTCCATAACTAAACCCAGTAACGACAAGAACCTCACTTCTAGCTACACCCCATCTCTCTCATCAGCTATGTTTGCATGGTGAGGGAATTTATTAACGACTAGACAGTGTGGATTACGAGCACGGTGTTCTGCAGTTGACCATCTCGTTACTTCGTCCACCCATGTCATGAATGGTTTTATGCGGAATTCCCAGACTGCGGCTGTGTTTTTCTATTTGGAGAAGGCCTACGACATCTGTTGGCGGAATAGTATCCTCCATACCCTTTACACGTGAGACTTCTGTGGCCGCCTGCCCTGTTTCCTTCAGGAATTTTTAAAGGACCGAGAATTCAATGTGCATGAGGGTTCTGCCTTGCCGGATACCTTTATCCAGGAAACCGGTGTGTCTCACGGTTCCGTTCTGAGCGTCGTCCTCTTTGTTATCACCATTAACCCTGTAATGGCCTGTCTCCGCCTGGTATCTCTGGCTACCGTTTTGTTGACGATTTTGCCATCTATTGCAGTTCTCCACGAACCTGTCTCACTTACCAGCGTCTTCACCGATGTCTTTACTTCTGGAGCATCGACAATGGCTTTCGTTTTTCCACAGACAGGAGAGCAGGAGAGACGGCTTACAGTGGGGGGGACGGAAAACGTAGGTAAGCAGTGACGTATGTGTGTAAGCGGACGCGCAAGGACCAATGTACTTTGATGTTCGGGAGACGTCGCCAGTATTGACGTCACAGATATTTTTCTAATAGAGAGCTGAGAGCTTGCCTAGCGGCACGGGGTGGTGTGGCTGTTGTCTTGGTGTGCTTTCCGTTGCTAGTATTGCTACGGGGTGCATCAGGACTGCGTTTTCTTTGCGTTCTCTGCTCGGGAACAGAGCCCAGAAATTGCAGCCATTTGCTCCACGGAGAGCATCGTCTGTGAGAATTCTCGAAAAACCTGTCTCTGTCATCAGCGGCTTGTTGTGCTGAAGAAGTGTGGTGTCTGCCTGCGTGCGCGGTTTGAAGCTAGTAGTCATACGGTAGCACGGTGATCGGTTGGTTCTTTTCTAAACCGACCGCCAACAGCTCTCTCTCCCTTAGAGCAATTGGTTTGCCTATTAGGGCTCGTTCCTCTTAAGGAAACTGAGGACGTCCTATTTTAACGCTTAATGACTGTAACTTGCGTTTTGATTTTAAGGCCTAGCGGGCTGGACTCTGCTGTACGTGGGATCTTATTTTGCAACTGTATTGGACTGAGAAGGAAGGTCCGTTCTACCGTGTGGCAGGTAATCTATTTGTACGTAGTAGCATAACCTGTGTTTTATGGTACTACAGCCACCTCTCTGAACGGTCAGAAGTAGATTTTGTTTAATGCTCCGAAGGTTTTAACATCTGCTACGTTTCTTGCTGAACTGTTCCAGCAGCTGTTTTGCAAAGATGACGGAAGTGCCAAAAATTTGTCCATACCGTCTGTTTAGCCTAGAACTGATCGTATAGCGATTGTTAAGGTGCTTGGTTGCTTGTGGAGATTATTTTCTGATGGATAACTTAACATTATTTAAGGTGGTTTTAATATTTTCTCCGTTTAATGCCTTAATAATTTTTTAATTTTGCTATTTTTGCATTTGTATTCCCCATGAGAGTGGTATCACTGGCGCAGGTCAAAGGCTTATAGTTGTTCCTCCAGCTTGTGAGGATTATTTTCTGAGGCCTGCTTTTACATTTGTTATGGTGGTTTTGATACCTTTTATGCTTAATGTTGAATTTTTTTTAAATTTTGCACCGCCTGCGTATGTATTTGCCTTGAGTGTGTCATCCCTGAGGCGGTCCAAACGTTTATTGTTACATCCTTGTATAGTCGAAGAGAGCTTTTCTATTTGTGTTGTAGTTACATCACTATTTTGCTTATCTTGTCATGGCTGAGGATTACGCCCCAAGGTCTGCCACTGTGTGTTTTTTGCCGCCTGCGTACTTGCACCAAGACCCGACGTCGGCCTGAGCAATTATAAATTATTCACGTTGTAAGATTTCGAAGACATAACAACAACTGTGTAAGCTGTAAACATTTTTGGTTTAATGTTGCAATCTTATGACAGAAATACACATATTTACACAGCTTACAACGTGACAATGTTACAACAGTTGTCAAAAGAATGCATCTCGTCCTCAGAAAGTGAAATAATCCTAAGCACAACAATGGTAAATATTAACTAGAAGTTGCTTCACAAAACTGTTCTTATGATTAAGTCATGATGTTGGCCAGCACTACGATAAATCATTCCGGTTCAAAGGGCCGGCCGCGGTGGTCTAGCGGTTCTAGACGCGCAGTCCGGAACCGCGTGACTGCTACGGTCGCAGGTTCGAATCCTGCCTCGGGCATGGATGTGTGTGATGTCCTTAGGTTAGTTAGGTTTAAGTAGTTCTAAGTTCTAGGGGACTGATGACCACAGATGTTAAGTCCCATAGTGCTCAGAGCCATTTGAACCATTTTGACCGGTTCAAAGTTCGGTACTATTTAGGATGACAATCAAGTCCACAGATCACGGTTAGTTTTGTGACAAGTAGAGCAAAACATTACCCAAGGTCACTCGAGTTTACAGTGGACGCAACCTGGTGAACCAACAAGTTTACGCCTCTGCTCTTGGTATTTACCTTAGCTGCCATGAGCTGTCGTCTGCATGACCGCTCTTGTCCTCTGAAATTCCTGTAAAAACTGATTAAGCCTTTTCTGATTTTTCCAGCAGAAACTCTCCCTATGTTTCTCGTTATGGGAGAAAACATGTACTCATCCCTGGTCTTGGAATATTACGATATGCACGCGCATGCCTGGAGCAGCGCGCACATTAAAATGCCCTCTCAAGAACAAATAACTGGCTGGTTCGTTTCTCCACAGTTGGAGATCAACGACGCTACAGGTAACATCTAGCTGAATGTCAGCCGCAGTGAACGCAGTGTTCGTAAAAATTTCTCCTCTGCATCGTACAGAGCATTATGCGCCCCTTTCTGCACTTGACGCCAGTTCAGAGAAGAATCACCGAAAATTTAGCTCTTGTCTTTCTCATAGCCGAACTCTCTCCCATTTAGCTTCTTTCGTTGTCCATGTTTCAGCTTTTTTCGACCAACAGGAGTGTTCCTCTTAATTTGTGGAAACTATCTATGCCAATCGCAAGGGCCCTACCATTAAAGTGCGTTGAAATCTCGGCACTTACTCCTTCCTAGTTCGTTTCCACTAATCGGACGGTTTGTGCCCACTCGAGATGCCTAAAAGTTAGATGCGTACATCACATGTGTACCACTCGCTGTTCACGTGATCAACTGCTTCACTGGTTTTGTTCATATTCATTTGGAATTCCGAAGCGCTATTTTCTAAGGCTTCTTTCTGTCTTACTTCTGGTGGCCCATTATTTGCTTTTCAGTATGCATCACCTGTCCGGTCGCTGACTCCCAACACGGGACGCCCCCTAAGGGGTTGTCATGGTGCCTCCCAGGGTGCGGCCTCTGCTTCTGCCCGTGCATGGTTCCACGCAAAATGTTTCCTATCACTGCTTGTTTCACCTTCTGCTCATTGACATGTATTATATATGAGTGGTGTGATAATACTGTCGATTGAGTTTCATACCTTTTACACTACATACTTATAGGCAAACCTGCTCATTACGCCAAAGTAAGTTAGGTGTCATATTCACCTTCCCTTTAAGATGTATAAAACTCTCATGTTAGGTACAAAATTGACCATCACTTATTCTGCCACCTTACAACGTTGATATATTTCTATCTTGTTGTAAGTAGGCTGTTTATGTTTTCTTTATGTAAGTAGGCTGTTTATGTTTTCTTATTGGCAACGTTACGTAGCGCTCTATATGAAAATCACTGGCTGTGCTGTGTGCAGTCTGTGGCTAGTTTGCATTGTTGTCTGCCATTGTAGTGTTGGGCAGCGGCAGCTGGATGTGAACAGCGCGCAGCGTTGCGCAGTTAGAGGTGAGCCGCCAGCAGTGGTGGATGTGAGGAGAGAGATGGCGGAGTTTTGAAATTACATATATTATGACTTTTGATGATATTAAGGTAAATACATTGTTTGTTCTCTATTAAAATCTTTCATTTGCTAACTATCCCTATCAGTAGTTAGTGCCTTCCGTAGTTTGAATCTTTTATTTGGCTGGCAGTAGTGGCGCTCGCTGTATTGCAGTAGTTCGAGTAACGATGATTTTTGGTGAGGTAAGTGATTTGTGAAACGTATAGGTTAATGTTAGTCAGGGCCATTCTTTTGTAGGGATTATTGAAAGTCAGATTGCGTTGCGCTAAAAATATTGTGTCAGTTTAAGCAAAGTCATGTATAAATTTTTCTAAGGGGACGTTTCATATGTCGACCCTTAGCCGAGGATACCTCACTGGAATCTTCTGATTTTTTCTTGTAGTTTGTGTAATTAGTGTAGATTTTGTTTATTGCTAGTGCGTAATTGTATTGAGAATCTCCTTTGTAGTTGCAGTCTTTCATTGTTGTACAGTAAAACAGTTGTGGCATGCATCTAGATTTGCACCAAGTATTTCGCAGCTGCGCTTGCAATTAACTAGATATTATTTTCAGTGCTATGTTAATGTATTCCCCTATTTTTCTCTTCAAATTGTGCTTTTCTGTGTTATCGTGTGAAATATTGTGACAATAATGGCGTGTGAAAAACGTAATACTAGGCTCCAAAGTAAACTGAGAAATGACAGTGAAGACGAAAGTAGTGTGTTAGCGCCACCATATAATGAATTAACTAATGTTCAACATAGTAATTTGGTAACTGTGCATAGGGAAATGGAGCGGGCGGCAAACAATGGCGTAGGCAGTAAAACAATTAGTGAACAGGGAAGCATTATCGATCGACCGCTCGGCAACATCTCGCCTCAGGAATCCGAAATGATAGGACACAATTTTGCAAATACTGTAGATTCAGGTTTTGCGTCCTCACCGTTTTCTCAAATGAGTCAAGACACATTTTCTGCTTGTCAAAATATGAATGTTGCCCGTGAAAATGCACTGCCAAAAAGCATAGAGAAACAGATTCAAGACACTAATACATTATTATTGCAATTAATGCAACAAATGGAACAAAATCAGAGACAAATGGGACAAAGGCTTCAAAAGTTAGACACAATGGAACAACACCAGAGACAAACACAGCAACAGTTAGACACAATGGAACAACACCAGAGACAAACACAGCAACAGTTAGACGCAATGGAACAAAATCTTCACATCACGCTTGAAAAAACACGTGAAGATTTAACTAATGAGTTACATAACACTGAATCGAAATGTCAAAAAAGTCTGTAATGACGTAAAAATTCAAATTTCTGAGCATTTTCAACCTATTTTTTCGCGGCATGAAAATGCATTACAGAATCACGAAGCCGCCATAAAAGAACTGCAAACCATTGTTCATGAAAATAATGAGACCTTGTGGGCTAAAATTGACTCAGTTGCATCTACCGATTCGGTTACGCAACTTGCAAAAACTCAGGAAAACTTAAAGGACACAGTGGATTCGATTTCAACACAAATGGACACTCTGAAACTTGGTTCAGAAAAACACACTGAGGAAATGTGTTCACTATCGGAGAAAGTAGCCGAACTTTCGGATCAGGTCACTAACTTATCTACAAAGGTAGATGATGATCTGAATGACACAAGACCCGTAGCCTTCACTGACACAGAAGAGTATGAACAAATTAGAAAATTCAAACAAAATCAAAATCAAATCAATACACAGTACAAAAGAGAAATCCGGGAAGTACAAGATCAGTTGACGCAGGTAATACAAGAATTACATATTTCAGAGGACACTCGCGCTCCAGTATGGGAAGAGGGACATAGAAATACGGAACTACCACAAAATAATAACACAGGACATTTCGGAAATTATGAAAGAAATTGGCAAGGCGCATTGGATTTTGAGATGGAACCGCCGAAACGAAGTAACAATGAGCGATGTGCGACTCGCCGACACGATGATTTCGACTATAAGCTGTTCATTACTACACGTAAATTCAAAACATTTAAGAATTCTGGCAACGACATTCATCCACAAGCATGGCTTCATCAATTTTCTCATTGTTTTCCTCCCAACTGGTCATTGGAGCACAGGTTAGAATTTATGTGTGGCTCCTTGGAGAATGAACCAGCTGTAAGAATGCGATCGGTCATTCACGATTGTCACAGTGAAGGAGAATTTTATCATGCCTTCCTCTCAGCATATTGGTCTCAAGCTACACAAGACCGAGTAAAACATAGCATCATAATGATGAAACATTTTGAACAATCTCAGTTTTCCAGTCTTGTGAAATATTTTGAAGACATGTTGCACAAGAATCAGTACCTGTCAAACCCATACAGCCCCTCAGAACTCATCCGCATTTGCTTAATCAAACTGCCTGAACATTTGAGACATATTATTTTAGCAGGACGTTGCAAAGACGACATTGAAGCTTTTCAGGGACTGTTACAAGAAGTGGAAATTGACACTGACAATTGCGGAACGCGAAAACAGGAGTACAACAATTACAGGTCACATCTGTCACAATTCCGCGATGACAGAAATAATACACGACAAGGCTATTCTTATAACGTAAATCGTGACCAAAACAGACACCACCCGTATGACAATCGTTGGCAGAGTGGTAATAATTACAGGGAAAGATCACCTCTCCGCGGTAATGACTATCACAGAGACAATCAGAGAAACAGACAATATGGGAACCAAAATAATTATGATCAAGGGAGACAGAATAACTTTAGACGCAACGGTCCAGCGCGCAGTTACGACTCAGGGAGAAATTCTCCACCACGTGACCGACAAGAAAGAAACTATGGAATCTACCGACATGACGACAGATGATATGATCGTAACGACAGACCTGAACTGCATCAGAACTGGCGGGATTTAAACAGAGCAGGGCCCTCTGGTCACAGTGAATTTCTAGAAGTTAGGTCTCCAAATCCCAATAACGATGCGCACCAACAGAGAGACAATAGGCAATGACTCATACCGCTGGCAGCCACAAAACGTACTTATGAAACTGACGACGCAGCTGCCGTAGCTAGTAATTACGTAAAAATTGAAGACATTAGGGACATCTTACTCCAGGAACACGATGTAAAACATAACAACATTGCCTATCCTGTGAGTCACATTACTGTAAATGACATAAAATTTACGGCAGTACTTGACTCTGGCAGTCCCATTTCAGTAATTAGTGAAACAGCTTTTAGCAAATGCAACAAATCGACCGATTGCCCCACACTTCCGTTACGTAAGATTAAATTACAAGGTGTAATCTTTGGAAAAAGTGTAGATGTACGCCAACAAACCAACTTAGAATTCTTTTGTCAAAGCCACAGCTTCTCTATGAACTTCCTTATTGTTCCATTATTGTCGACGGAAATTATACTGGGAGTAGACTTTTTGAATGAATACAAAGCAATCTTAAGCTTTCACGATGCTGAAATAAGTTTAGAGAAAGAAGGTAAGTCAATAGCTTTGAAATTTGAAGACTGGCTCTCAAACCATGACGAGGAAATTAATCGGCTTTACCTTCTGTTAGACAACAGTTCGGAATTTTCTACGGAACTAGACACTAACAATCACTCTGCAAGTACTGACAGGGATGATATCGACGGCATATTTGAAATTAATGAGTTAATTCAGAATAAAACTCAAATATTTGAGAATTGTAATGACACCGATAGGCAGGACCTTTTTGAGATTTTACAAGCACATTCCACAGTTTTTACTCACAAAACAGGAACAATCAAGGGATTTCAATACCAATTTCGTGTTCGTGAGCATACTAAATTTTGTGTTAGACCATACGCAATTCCAGCACATTATAGGGACCGTGTTAGAACAGAAATACAATCTATGCTTGACGAGGGCATTATTGAGCCTGCAGTAAGCTCATACAACAATCCGTTACATGTTGTTGAGAAGAAAAATGGATCGATCAGGCTTGTCTTAGATTCGAGACAAATCAATACTATCATTATTCCTGAAACAGACAGGCCGCAGACGATGGAAGAACTTCTTCAAAATTTTAATGGTGTAAAAGTGTTGTCTTCCATTGATCTCAGATCCAGCTTTTATCAGATCGAACTTCATCCAGAATGTAGAAAATACACAGCTTTTCTTTGTTTCGGCGTTTGTTATCAGTTTCGAAAACTTCCTTTTGGTTTGAACATTTCTTCGGCAGCATTCATTCGCGGGCTAAATTCTTTATTACCTGAGTTCTTAAAACGTTACATCACCTTATATGTGGACGATATTCTGATAGCAGAAGCTTCATGGGAACAACACAATCGCATCCTCAACAGCGTGTTACGTATTTTTGCAGAATGTGGAATTACAGTTAACTTGGAAAAGTCTGAATTCGTTAGGTCAAAGGTGAAGTTTTTGGGACATATTATTTCCTCTGAAGGCATTCAGCCGGATCCTGAAAAGTTAGAGGCAATCAGAGCCATTCCAGTTCCATCCACAAAAAAACAAGTCCACAGTTTTCTAGGTCCCGTAAATTTTTACCGTCGTTTTCTGAATATGCAAATTCTTGTTACACCAAAACTTTGTTCTCTCACTGGAAAAAATACTATTTGGAACTGGGACGAACAAGCACAGTTGGAATTCAATTCTTTGAAAGAAGCGTTACTTCACGCGCCAATACTAGCTCATCCAGATCTGTAACAAGATTTCTGCCTTAGCACGGATTCTTCTAAAGTCGGTCTTGGTGCTCATTTATTTCAAGAAGCCACAGAAAATGACACTACTGTTCAGAAAACCATTGCTTTTGCTAGCCGAGTGCTAACAAAATCCGAAAAAAATTATTCCGTTACTGAAATAGAAGCTTTAGCTATCGTTTGGGCATTTAACAAATTCCGGTTCTTTCTTTCTCGTAAGCACGTAAAAGTATACAGTGATCATCGTGCATTACAATTTCTTATGTCTTCAAAATTAAATCATGACAGGTTAAAACGTTGGGCATTGTTTCTGCAAGAATTCCGCTTCACAATAGTCTACATTCCTGGCAAGGAGAACATTGTTGTGGACGCGCTGTCACGCGCACCGGCTGGGCTTGAGAAAAGTAACACAGAAGGCAACCTCGAAAAAAAATTTCAGTATTCTTTACATTCAGAAAGTCGCCTTTGAAAACTTCATCACCACATCTTTAAAGGACATTGCTCATGAACAAAATAAAGATCCGATTTGGAAAGACATCAAGAGCAAATGGCATGAAAAGACACACACACAGATTCGGCATTACTATCTGGTGAGAAACAACATACTGTTCAAACGCTGCACTGTTGATGACAAGCAATGGGCACATTGCATTCCAGACGATTTTGTTAATAAGCTCATTTGGTACATTCATTTCAGCTACGCATATTTGGTCCATGAAAATGTTATCATATTCTTCGGACGACTTGTTATTTTAACAATATGGAAAAGAGAATTCGAAGAGTCTTGTCTATTTGTAAACTTTGTCAAAAGGCGAAACCATCTACTATCTCACATCGTGCTCCGTTGTTTCCTATTATTCCTTCTAAATTAAAAGAATTTGCTGCTGTTGATCTCTTGGGGCCGCTTGTCAGAACATCTAATGGATTTTCGTACGTTCTAGTCGCTGTTGAACTTACTTCAAAATTTGTTTCTTTCACTCCGTTACGTAAAGCCACTGGACGGTCTGTATCCAACGCCTTTGTTAAAAATTTCTTACGTGAAGTAGGCCACGTTGCTAAAGTCATTTCAGATAACGGACCACAATTCAGATCTGCTGTTTGATCACGCATGCTTCGGAATCATAAAATCAAACCTGTTTTTATTTCATTGTACTCACCACATTGTAACCCGTCTGAACGGATTATGAAAGAAATCAATAAGCTTTGCTGACTTTATTGTCACAGAAAGCATCAGCATTGGGACAGATATTTACACTTATTTCAAAACGTGCTGAATGAAATGCCTCATGATTCCACTGCTTTACCACCTACTCTTGTACTAAAGAATGAAGAACCACCGAACAGAATCAGAGAGCTTGTACCTTTCCCAAATACACGTAAACTTCGACACAAAGACATAATTGATTTGGCTCTTAAAAATATAAAATCTGCAGCAGACAATAGGAGAAAACCACACGGTAAAGCAAATGCAAAGAAATTATATATTGGTCAGAAAGTTCTCAGTAAAGCTCATTCATTGTCACATAAGAAGAAACACTTGAGTCACAAATTCTTTCTAGTTTACAATGGACCTCACAGAATCTGACGTATACCACATGATAATTGCGTTGAAGTTGAAACTCTGCGTACTAGGAAGAGTAAAGGCTTACACCACATTTCACATGTGAAACCGTTTATTGAAAGATAATCTGCCTTTTAACTTTGTCTTTGACGTATAACTTTTCACTTTACATTGCTAGTATGCTTTGTCAGACTTAGAATCTGTTAACATGCAACAATGTTGAAAGTTAAATATCAAATCAAGAACCAAGAGAACTTACTTAAACAGAAATTACGAATGCATTGTTATAGTGAACAGACGTCACAGTGTTATTGTGTGTGTACATTCTTGCTTGTTAGTTGCACGATTACGTAACGACTATCAGGCTTACATACTTAGAACATATACTGCCAATGAGATTTTAATGCAACATTTTGGTTTACTTGAAAATACATTCTGGATTTAAAGTACTTTATGTGAGATACCAGATGACACAGTGATTAGTTTATGTAACAGCTACACGATTTTATCATGACGCTACTAATGAGTGACAATTTACAATGTTGCTTTTGCGGTGTTTCTGTTTTATGTCTGCACAGTTTTATGTATTATTCTGGAAAGTAAAACATGTTTTAGTAGTAACTTTTGCGGTATAGCTACAATGAGACAGCCTTTTCCGTAGCACAACAATACGTTACAGCACAGTAATTTCTTCATCAGAACAATAAGCGTAATAACTAAGATATCTATACGCAAAGCATTTCACTTTTGTTTATCATGAGGTAAGTACATTGACGTCTGCAGAACTTAGCTTTCGGAGGAAAATAACTACGACACTTCCACAGAGATTATCTTACAGCAAGACGCACATTTAGCGCTACAGGACACGCGTTTGAGTGTTCAATTTTGTACGTAAGTCATTTATTTTTAAAGATATTTGAAGTACAATGATACAAATGTTTTCCGTAATACATTTCATTCCATTCTTGTAATCTGTAACACCTGAGGTTATAATTACATTAATCCTCAGGGGGGTACACGCTTACTTTGTGTACCATGTGTGTGGCAAGCACAAGGAGCCCTAGCTAATATGGTATTTGCTTATACAACTTTACACATCGGTACCATATTTCTCAAATACATAAATTACACAGCTATCTGATCATTTAACTGAGAGATAAACATTTTTTTTTACTACATCAGTGACAGTAGTTTACGTAATTACACAGTTGTATAACTTCACACTTACGAAATTGTATTTTGTCTGTACTTTGTGAACTGTTCATATTTTTTTGGTACCATTGTGATACTATGAGAGCTTTGAATGATGTATTTGGTAAGGGAGAATGATTTTAAAGTATGTTTGAGGTAGATGACGCTATTGAAATGAACAGAGAATATTTTTTATGGTTTGAAATTATTGCAGAAAGCTATGACTTTTTTGAGATTTGACTGAGGTGTTATGATGTTATTTTTATGACGACGATGTGTATTATGCTGTTGAGGTATGTTTATGATCAATAAGCCGATGTTATATGAGGAATTTGATTATGCTACATATTTATAATGATGAAATATTGAAGAATGTCGACGAATATGTATATGTGTAACAAGGTAAGGAATAAGGAGTAGTGGTTAGGCACTCTGATTTGTGAAAAAGGTTGTTGGAAACCAAGAATCGTACTTGTAAGAGTTATGAAATGTGTGTAAATGCGTAAATGTATCACAATGCCTGCAAAAATTTTTTGGACACTGTTATATTCATAAGATTTTGTTTCTACACATTTGCAATGTAAATTCTTGACCTGTGAAATATTTTTATATGAGACTGCCACTGTAGCGGAAACTGCTGTCATAAGTATTTCAGTAAGAAAGGTAAGTGACCTTGACATAATACGTTTTGGGCGCCCAGCTGAGAGGTAGTTGTCTGACAAAAGAAAGCCATTAGTGTGTGTGCCTTTCAGAGGTACAGGTGGAGAAAAAAAAGGGAGGCCATATCCTCGCTATTGACGTTCCTTTGTAGAAAGCATCGCAAAAACGACATGGTCGAACTTGAAAACATATGATTACACTGTGGAGCTCTTAATTTATGATATTTACTGAAATGCCTAATGAAATGACGAGAAATATTTGTATGTCTATACACCTGATTATGACTACTGTCTCTCTAGTTGAGAGATTTTTCTACTAACTTATGAAATGCCTCATGACTACTGAATGATGTTCTTATGCTTTACTTTGTACATAGTTGCTTATTTCATTTGATATCTGGTTTCCAGCTGTCTTGCAGCATTGGTTTCATAAAATAAAATTAAATGCATTTGCTAATGTGAACACTTTCTGTCAACAGATCTATTAAATAATTATTTTATCATCCACATTCTTCGAAAAAGGAGCTCTTGGAATGGAAAGAACAATAAGAAGGGACTGATAACAATAACTGCATATATAATTTTCTTTTCAAGTACTTGGTAATTTTTTGTAGAATTAGTTTTTGTGGTGCACCACTTTAATTACATAGACATTAAGATGTGAATAGACATTTCCCTTTGCTGTATTGTTGTTTTTACTGTAATATTTTTTCTGCTTGAGCTATGTCATGTTTAGGTATAAGTTACTGCTGTTTGCCAGGCATAATGCTACTAAATTGCACTTTGTATTACTCTGTTAAGCTAGTTTTACTACTGATTTATTTTTCTTGTTGCTGCACATTGGCTCATATTAGTTGTAATGTTGCATTGCTTGGTAATTTAGATTTACTGTAGCTTGCTTTGCAATTTTCCATTTTTTTTGTCATTGCTGTTTGTGTTAATTGTTTTATGCTGCTGCATTGCCTCATCCCTTAGTTTAGCATCTGAGCTCAGTAGATTTAAGTTAGCTTAAGAGGGGGAAGACTATAAGAGAATGAGTTGCGATGAATTGGGAGAAATGCATTGAGAAGTTATACGAAAAAAGTACAGAAAGCAGGTATAGGTAGGATTTTCTTGGAAATAAATAATGAGGTAAGAAATATGTGAAATAAATACAGAAACCATGCTTGGATAGGATTTTTTTGGTGGAAGCAAAGGTTGAAATAAGACGAAAGATCTATGGAATGAAGTTTTGGGTTGGACTTCAGTACCAAATGTTACACTGAAAACGAACCCTGTCCTTTCCTTTTGTGTTATCCCACTATGTGTTTGTGTACCCTTGGGTATTTGTGTTCTTCCTGTCTTTATGTGTTTAGCTAATACGATTTATGTTGTAGAATTTTTCTAGTACTAAGATACATTCACTATGATGAGGAATACTGTTATCCTCAAATATAATTTGCATTAATAATATGTTATTCACTTTGTACAGATACTTAGACATTATTTATTCTGTTTTGTTTTAATGCTCATGTGTAAAGTTGATGTTTCAAAAGTTATTCTGATCTTTTATGTATGAACTTATGTTATAATTCCTGTAACACTGAAGTATATGTTATTTCGATTCTTTTGTAAAGCCTGTATTACTACAAATGTTATCTGTATTGTTATGTTTTTAATGTTGTATTTTGTACCTTTGTAATTGTATTCTCATGTTATGATATTGTAATTGACACCAGTTCATCAAATTAAGTAACTTGTAAGCATTCATTTCACTGCCCACATTTCTGTTGGTCATAGTAATGCACAATATGTGAGAAGTTGGGACTGTTAGTGTTTGCACGTGTGTTGATCATTCAGCAAGGGACTGGATAACAGCATTGCTGGTTCTAAGGACAATTCCAAAAAATTTCTTGAGTGGACGAGTGGTGGTTTATGGACTTGCTATATTGTCTGCAAGACTTCTAAGGACAATTCCTAAAACTTTGTGCGTGCACAAGTGGTGGTTATGGACTTGTTATATTAACTGCAAGACTCTTCAATGGTTATTGTGCACCCGCACAGTCACAACAGATGGCTGCTGGCCATCTCTACAGGGACTACAGTGGGTCTGCATCTCTGATGACCCACCAATACCATTATTTCTACAAGGACTACAGTGGGTCTGCACCTCTGGTGGCCCACCAATACCATACTCTCTACCAGGACTCCAGTGGGTCTGCTCTGCGATGACCTACCTACCAATATTCTTCAAAACGTCGAATGACTCTGCTGTGGCCCATTACCTGCCTGCATGTCAAGAGTCAGCACTGTCTTTCCATTGGAACGACAACACTACTTCATCAAGACTACATGGAAATCCACTACTTCTGTGTGCAATTTCTTTTACTAATGAGACTTTGTGAAAAAAAAACTGTAATTACTATTATGATGAAGGATCAGGACTATCTTTATGGACTGTGAGAAAATTTTAGCTTTTGACCAACATTGTATCAATAAGTGTGTGCATTTGATATCTTTGTTATTGTAATTATGAAAAATTTTTTCAAATCATTATTGGCCACTGCCCAAAACAATTTGTAAAATTTTTTTTGGGGAGCATGGGGGCTATGTAAGTAGGCTGTTTATGTTTTCTTTATGTAAGTAGGCTGTTTATGTTTTCTTATTGGCAATGTTACGTAGCGCTCTATATGAAAATCACTGGCTGTGCTGTGTGCAGTCTGTGGCTAATTTGCATTGTTGTCTGCCATTGTAGTGTTGGGCAGCGGCAGCTGGATGTGAACAGCGCGTAGCATTGCGCAGTTAGAGGTGAGCCGCCAGCAGTGGTGGATGTGAGGAGAGAGATGGCGGAGTTTTGAAATTACATATATTATGACTTTTGATGATATTAAGGTAAATACATTGTTTGTTCTCTATTAAAATCTTTCATTTGCTAACTATCCCTATCAGTAGTTAGTGCCTTCTGTAGTTTGAATCTTTTATTTAGCTGGCAGTAGTGGCGCTCAGTGTATTGCAGTAGTTCGAGTAACGATGATTTTTGGTGAGGTAAGTGATTTGTGAAACGTATAGGTTAATGTTAGTCAGGGCCATTCTTTTGTAGGGATTATTGAAAGTCAGATTGCGCTGCGCTAAAAAATATTGTGTGTCAGTTAAAGCACAGTCTTGTATAATTCTTCAAAAAGGGGACGTTTCATTGTGAGAGGAAAATGTTGAAACTTTGTTAAAGCTTAAAGTGAGGCTCGAGTAAAATTGTATCCCTTAAAGTCTGTTGGTTATAAAGAAAAGATGATAAGGGTTCTATAAGGTTGGTATTGTTTTAAGGAAAAGAGGCATAAGTACTTTGAGTTCTTTAAATGTTTGTATGTTCTCAAGAAGAGATTTATGCTTGGAGCTTGTGATATGATAGTAAAGAATTTTGATGTTCAATAAATTAGTCATAAGGATTGGTAAGTAACAAGCGATATTCAATAAGCTTCCCAGCTCTTTCTCTGTGACATGACTGTTGTGTCCACTATCTTGGTATTAGTTCCTTGGTGACTGTATAAGTCTACTTTGCGGTCCCCAGTTTCGATGTTAGGTTTATCGCAAATTTACTTTCTGATAATGTTCAATACCGTCGTTTTTCTGCGGTTTATTCTCAATCCATAGCGTGTACTGTTCATTTCATTCGACAGCTCCTGTAATTATTCTTCACTTTCAACATTATATACTCATTTCTATAAAAGACATTAATTTACTTCGACATAATTTGTGATGGCAACTACTAATAAAATTTTAATTTGATAAAAATTTAAGTCTCTTCTTGCCATTTATGAATAATTAAGCCGTCTGTCTGAAAATTAAATAAAGTTATTGCTTCAGTACCTACTTAGACCATTTAAGCACTGAAATTCACCAAGTGACCAGTGTGTTCTTGCTTTATTCGGTTTAAGTGGTAAAAGTACAGAAACAACTGCTGCCTGTTTTTACTGCTGCTCTAATTATCAGCAAGCACAAAGCAGAGTTGCCCAAGTTTCATGTGTCCACTGGTATGGAAAGTGTCGACTTTAGTTTCAGCTCATTTAAAAAGAGCAAAATGCTTTGTATTACAAACATACAAACTTTATACCTTTGGATAGAACAAAATTTCGCAATTCATTCCATAGTATTGCGCTACAAGATAAAAGTTCGCTAACTATCGACTGGAAGATTCTGGTCCATCAACATTGTGATTAGCACTAAAAGAACGATACATTGTGACATTTAGTGGGAGACATAAAGCGTTATGTTGTATGTAAAAGGGTTAAGCATTACTATACACATGTAAACTTTAAATGAACATGATAGGCAAGCCTATTGTAAACGTGCTCTGGTGAACTAGGAATCAATACTTTAAGTAGCTATGGTAAAGTACTTGAAAGATATTAGTTTCCTGAATTGGCATTTTTATAGCCATTTTATGGGATGCTGTGTGGTTGGCCCGGTTCGATAGCTTTAGGTGTAATAGCCAGTTCCATACAAACAGTAGCACACAGCCAAGAAAATTACTAGTGTGTGGAAGTATAATAATGTTAGGTCAGATACTGATGAGAAAATGAGTGATTTTGAATATCCAATTAAAATTTGTGACGTATCAAAAACAGATAGCAAACTGGTTTGTTGAAGCATACAAGGTATAAGAAAATGTGGAAGGTGATAATATGAATTTACTACACTGTTGTTAGATAAAAATGTATTAAATTATTATTATTATTAGTAGCAGTAGTAGTACTACATTTTAATTCGAAAGAAAGTTAGACAAACATCTGGAAGACATTACACCAGTTACAACAGAATTTCCAAGAACTGGAGGATAAAATCACGTTTAAAAATTATCAGAATATTACGTGGCGCAGGAAACGGTGGTAGTGGAGAGTTGCTGGAGGTTGCACAGGTGGAAAGCCAATGCACGATGCATCCCTCGTAGCGAATGGGTGTATAACGTGCAGTAATTCACGGCGGATCTGTAAAAGTGCCTTTTGTCATTTATATTGATTTTCAAAGTTTACTGGATAAAATTACGGTTATCAATCAAAGCAAAATAAATCATATGCAATAAAGTATCAAAAATATTGACCATTAAGTATCTATTATTTCAGGAAAAATACTCTCACGAAAATTATAAAGATCCTGTAGTATACAGAGGTACATATGCATTTAAAGAGTTAAATAAAATAGTCAAAACAGATGGTGAACTGATAAGTAACAAATATTCAGAAATAAAACCAATAAAACCATTTAAAAAAGAAGAAAAAGTATTATTTTATAGAGCTATATGAGATTAGTGAGAAATTTATAAAATTTTGTCAGTTTATTTGAAAACATGTGATAAATTAGTGATTTTTAAGTATATTGTATTTTGTGGTTTCGTATGAGCTATTTCTTTTAAGGCTGTAGAAAACATAGATTTACATTGCATGAGGTTTCATGTTTGCAGCTGCATGGCTTTGACATGTTGCCACGAAACTTAGGCTGATAACTATTGAGTCTAAACTGGCATGAAAGAAGTTTTGGTTTTTATAAACTTTCTGTAACCAGAGACGTGCTGATTGCATTCATACAAAAATTTGGGAATGGCTGCGGTTGCCAGCAATCCAAGATAAGTTTTGTATGATTTTTACACTGTGTACCTGAAGATAGGTGAATGGTTGTCATCTAGAACCTGTGGAAAGACCTTGATATCTCCTGGCTGAAAGCCCGAAACCTCATAGAAGGTTTATTACGCCAAGAAAACATCAAGAATTTTAAACGTACATGTGTTCTGGTTTTGCTGTTTTCTTTGAAGTTTTTTTGTATACCAGAAAAATGATGTAAAACTCTAGGAATTTCGAAGAGTACCCAAAATTGATCCATAAACACTATTTTACATTTACTCATGAAGTATCCCATAAAAATTAAAAATTTTCAAAATTAAGGCATCACTGTGTGTTTTATCAGATACGAATTGAAGACATAACATTTTAGCACACGAAGTTTGGAGCCAAGGCACTATTTGGTTTCATATTTTCATCTAAAACCAACTTAGTTAAATTCTTCCATTGAAGTTTATCTTCACTAAATGTAAACAAAAAATTGCAATAGTAAGATATTCTCAGGTTAAAATAAGCAGATGTTCTCTATGGGGACTTGGGATAGTGTTACTGATGATCTTCTTGTCTGAATTTTCTAGTTCTTAATTTTGGAATGTTGTCGACACTAGTGTTGGTATATTGGACTTTATTAATAGCGAGCTCTAACGTGGGTGGAATTATGGCTGTAGAATCAAAAATATTGAATTAAATTTTGGTCCACAGGTCAGCAGTTTGCGAGTTAATTATGAATGTTTGGTTAAAAACCGTCGCTGACTTCATTTTTATTTATGAAGCATTGTTCTCGTTGGTATAAATATATTTGGAGTTTAAATTTTTTAATGGGTTGTAATCTAATAGGCCTCAAATGTCTTATATGGTTTACCTCTACAAGAAAGAGTATTTCACCACACTATGCACAGAAATTTACTGTACACTGCTAACAATAATGGACTCTCTGACGTGGCATCATAGCATTTGCGTGCAATAGTGAACTTGTCTCTGCTGTGAGTTACGAATTATTTCAAATTCTCCTGCATCACTTCGTAAACATTGACACTCTTCAATTTGCTAATCCATTTCTTCTATTTTATCAGCAGCAGTGCTGTACAATTAATTTTAAGATAATCCCAGACAGAACTACCGAGGAGTTTGAGGTCATGGGGTCTTGGAGATAAAGGTGAAAATGAGCACTAAGAAAACCTGAATAATTCTTCTTAACTTATAAATAGGGTTGCGGAAAACAAATCCCCCAGTTTATTGAGCTACATGAAGCTGCCTAACTTCTTTGTTACGTATGGACATCCATTTTATGGGATGATTAACTGTTTGAATTATTTAGTCCCAACCCCTTTCTTAATAAGGCACTAGATTTGTCTGTCGAGCATTTGCAGACAACCCACCCAAACTAGTGCCCCGTAGTACACCTACGTTACTGACATACCGATGAGAGCCGAAATCGAAACTTGCACAACAGCACAGCAAGTCTCCTAACAGGAAGTACAGCTCAGCTTTTCAAAACTGCTTTGGCCATTCTAGCTCAGAGGCTACTGCCACAGGGAACCCATTAACTATTGACCACAGCTATTTGGGCAAGCCAGCAGTGGGTCCTATTCTGGAGCTGCAGAAAGAGAGAGAGATGGCGTGGCACCCCGTTATATCAGTTTGGCCGTTGTTTGCTGTAGGGGGCGCTGACCGCGGCTGCTATTCCTGGGGGGCGGTTGCCGGAGGCGGCGTCATTGTTCTGGGATCACAGCATTAATACACACATACGCACGCACGCTTCCCACACACCCGCAGAGAGTCATCTGCCCGCCCTTGTTTACATCGTCTCTCGCGAGAAAAGGCTGTGCGCGCGTCGCTTTTGGTCCGCTGTGGCCGCTCAAACAAAGCTGCTCATGTCCGCGAAGTAATATAACGCCAGGCCTTTGCTACACACACAAAAAAGGGAGAAGTGCAGAAATGTGAGAAGATATTTTTGAATCTTTTAAATATTGCTTTTCCTCGCTTTTTCGTAATTAAAACGTCTGAGCCCTAGTGTAAACTTTCGGGAAAACATGAAGTGGACCCGTGTCGGCTAGTGACACAATGTGAGAAAAATATGAGTTAGGATATTCACTCCGGTTACCGACTGAGTGACCACCTTGTACTACAATGGTCTTTCTGACGTTGAACAGTGTAGTGAGTAGCTAGTATCTGCTGAAGCTATCAGAGACGGCTATTGTCGTTTTAGTCTTTAGTCTAAACAGATTTATTGCAGCTTTCGGCGTCTGTACTTCACCATCCACTTCATTCCTGCGTGACTGTTGCCAACTACACCTATTTGAACCTGCTTACTATAGTGAAGCTTTGGTCTCCATGTACAATTTCAACCCCAACAGTTCAATAACTTGCCAAATTGATGAGTCGTTGACGTCGCAGGATGTGTCCTGTCAACGATCCTTTCTTTTTGTAAATTTCTGTCATGTAATTCTTTTCTCCACAGTTCGATTCTATTCTCCTTCATTAGTTATCCGACCGGCCCAAACAGTTTTCATCATTTCACGAAGTTCTGTTGTCTTCTTGTCCGAACTATCATTCACGTTTCACTTCCATACGAAGCTGCATTCCGCACAGTAACTACGGACTGCAACAATTAAATGTGTCAAATTTACCTTTTTCAGAAAAAAAATTCTACTTTACCTGAGAGTAGCACCTGCACTCTACGACCTCAGTTATTTCTCAGATGTATTCAAATCTCTGCTTTCCCCAACAGTGTTCACCCTCCACTGTTCTCTATAGTACCACGCAGGTTATTCCCTGATGTCACAACACAAGTCCTATCATTCGGTCTCTTTTCTTGCAAGTGTTTCCCTCACGTTCCTCCGTTCGCCGACTATGCGGAAAACCACCTCTTATCAATCCATCTGATTTCCAATATTCTTTTCTACCACCACATCTAATATGCTTCGAGTCTCTTGTGTTCCGATTTTACGACTATCAGTGATTCAGTACCACACAATGCTATGCTCCAACGTACATTCTCAGAAATTTCTTCCTCAAACTAAGGCCTATGTTTGATACCGACAGACTTCTCTTGGCCGGGAATGTCCTCTTTGCTTGTGATAGTCTGCTTTTTGTACCCGTCTTGCTTCATTCGTCATCTGTAATTTTGCTTCCAACGTAGCACATTTCCTTAATTTCATCTACTTTGTCATCTCCAGTTTTGATGTTACGTTTCTCGCTATTCCCATTTCTGCTACATTTAAATAACTTTGACAGTTTATAGTTTACTCTCAATCCATAATCTATTCCCATTATACTGTTATCCCATTCAAAAGATCTTGTGATTTTTCAGCACTTTCACTGAGAATAGCCATGTCATCAACGAATCCTATCATTAATACCTGTTCATCCTGAATTGT
The DNA here is from genome assembly GCF_023864275.1 of Schistocerca cancellata. Lineage (NCBI taxonomy): Eukaryota > Metazoa > Arthropoda > Insecta > Orthoptera > Acrididae > Schistocerca > Schistocerca cancellata. The sequence continues at coordinate 336,256,980 of NC_064631.1, forward strand.
AATCCCACTATTGAACCCATCTTTTATTTCCTTGATTGCTTCTTGAAGATGTACAAACCGAACAGTACTGACGAAAGACTTTCTTACACGCTTTTTAATCCGAGGATTTAGTTCTTGGTCTTCCACTCTTATTGGTCCCTCTAGGTTCATGTACATATTTTATATTACCCCTCTTTCCCTAAGTCTACTCTTACTTTTCTCAGAATTTCGAACATCTTGACCATTTGACAATGTCTGACGCTTTTTCTTCAACCTTGGTACCATTATCAAGAACAACGTGAGAACTTCCTGTGACTTTACCTTTCCTAAAGCCACAATGATGGTCATGTAACTGATCGTCAGTTATCTCCTGCATTCTTCTGTATAGTTTTCTTGTTAGTATCTTGGTTGCATGAGTTGGTAAGCTGATGATGGATAGTTTTCGCGCTTATCTGTCCTTGCTGTTATCGGAATTGAGTGTTTGGTATTTTTCTGAAAGTGTGTTGGTACGTCGCAAATCTCATAGATTCCATGCACCAACTTGAATAGTCGTTTGGTTGCCACCTCCCCCTAACGATTTTAGAATTTCCCATAGAACTTTATCTACCCTTCTGCCTTATTTCATTTCAACTCTTCCAGAGATCTTTTAATTCTGACTCTAACACTGGATGCTCTATGTCATCCATATCGACAACAATTTTTTCTTCTAACACGTCATCACACAAGCCCTGCCCCTAGTAGAGGCCTTCAGTGTATTTTCCCACTTAGCTCCTCTCTCTTTTGCGTTTAACAGTGGATGTCCTACTACAGTCTTACTGTTATCACTGCTTTTAATTTCATTGAAGATTGTTTTGACTTTTCTGTATGCTGAATAGACCTCTCATCGATCATTTATTTTTCAGTTTCTTCATATCTTTCCAGCAGCCATTTTACCTGGGGTGACCTTTACTTGTCGTGTATTTTATTATTTGAACATTTTTATACTTCCTTCTTTCGTCGATAAATTGGAGTATTTCATTTGTTGCCGAAGATTTATTCGCTCTTACTTGAATTATACCTGTGTATTCCAGTCTAATACATTTCCCTCTTTACAGATTTCCACTTCTTTCTCACTGAGCTGCCTATTCAGGTGTTCCTCATCACAGTACCCATGTACACAGCGAGGTTCTAATGCATCTTGCTATTGCCAGATTTTTTTATACCATTTTTGCTTCCGTTATCTGTGGCCGTGGCAGTCTAGTACATAGAGCTCTAGTAGACCATGACTATGACTTGATACTATGTATCACACATACGATAGATATTTATTGAGGTGTGTTGCGTAAGGTCGATGATGGCAACTCAGGTTTGCCGAAAAACCGGTCATCATAAACAAAATTAAAATTACTGATATTGGCTGTCCAAATGTTTACTTATGAATTTCATAAACATATTCACCTTGGCTAATTAAACAACAGCGTCCGTAACACAAATCAGACTGCTACGGGAGTTTTCTAGTGTTCCGTATGTCCAATATACTTTGAATAACATATCGGACCACATGTCGAAATCATAAACCGACTGACGGATACATTTATGGGAGCCACTTCTCGCCGGGTCGGCAAATGTACAAACTGTGCCCGTCAAGCGCAGGTTGCCTCCAATGTTGGTGTGTTGACCGCTAGTCAGGAATTAAGGCCATCTCGTAAAGTAGCACCGTCAAAGCGACGACAGAGCGCACTCTTAGCAGTAGTGGCGCAAATGGGCACCACTCCGAAACGCGTAAAACGATAAGGAGAAAGTATGTTGATAGGAAATAACTTAATGACTTGCCTTTTTCTTCAGTATTGTTATACAGCATCATGATTATGTCTGTCTTGTACTCTACAGTACATATTTGTAATGTAATTTAGTGTAGGCGGGCGAAATTCTGTTCATGAACGACTATATGCAGCAAGCGATTCCCTGACAAGCCAAAGCCTAATTGCTGGATGTTTGGTCATTTCTGTTCTCGTCTACTTGAAACGGGAACTTTAAATGCGAGATCTCGAAATCGTCAGAGAACACGAACAGACGAAGCAGCTGAGATCGCATTGCTTACTGTCGTAGTCATGAATCCACAGGTCAGCACACGACGAAATCAACATGAAGTTAGAGTCTCGAAAACAACTGCACATCGCATTCTGCAACATTGTAAATTCGTTCCTTACCATTTTCATTTAAACCAAGAACTTTAACAATATGGCTAATTTTTGTCAGTGGTCTTAGCAACAACTTCTGAGTAATCCTGATTTCTTCTCTGATGTTCTGTTTACTGACAAGGCATCATTCTCCAACAAAGGAATAATCGATATTAGAAATATACATGTAGAAGGGCAAGCTATATTTCGGTGTATTCTCCCCTCGGCTTCCCTCCCGGAAATTGGCGGGAAAAAGACTCAGTTAACCGGTCATTTGGAGGGAATTCTATTGCAGTGCATGAAATATTGTTTAAACAGTTTAGGAAATGTATGGGATATTGTTTAATTATTTATGGCAGTGTATGGAATAAAGTATACTTATTTATTTACAGAATTTTTCAGGAAAGAAAGGGTTTCGACCCCCCACCTCTCCCTCCCCCTCGCTGGTACAGGTACAATTTCATATCTGAGTTATTAGAATAGCTCCTTCTCATTCTTATCAGTTTGATTGACTACTTAATTTAGTTAATAAATTAAGTAAACCTCCACCTCTGTTAAACCCCTCACTTCCCCCCCCCCTCCCCACCGAGCGAGGTGGCGCAGTGGTTAGCACACTGGACTCGCATTCGGGAGGACGACGGTTCAGTCCCGCGTCCGGCCATCCTGATTTAGGTTTTCCGTGATTTCCCTAAATCGCTCCAGGCAAATTCCGGGATGGTTCCTTTGAAAGGGCACGGCCGACTTCCTTCCCCATCCTTCCCTAATCCGATGAGACCGATGACCTCGCTGTCTGGTCTCCTTCCCCAAACAACCCAACAACAATCCCCCCCTCTCCCCTCTCCTACCTGGAAATTGGCTGCTCTGTTGGGGAGAGCAAGAATCTGATGACAGTAAATTCAAGGCTATGTTGTTTATTTATCAAAATATAAGTTTCCAGGGGTTGGATTTCTCTTGCTCTTCATTCTCTTTTGTTTGGAAAGATGCAGATCTTGTAAGAAATAATTACATTGATCACATTTTTTTTCATTCCGATTGTGCAAGGAATATGTCATGAAACACCTATCACGCATAATTACAGTTAAAAATCTTCCGGTTGTGAAGCATGCGCCGTCCACTGGACTGCACGGAATGTCACCGCACACGCTGCCAGGAGTCGGAGTGCACCGGCGGCCCCTGCAAGGTGACGACGCGGCTGTCTGCTGACAAGCCACACGTAGGTGTCTGTTTAGGTCCCGCAAGCATGCAGTGGCATCCCTTTCATACTTGACACATGAGAAATTCCTGTCGAAACACATGTTTACCTAGGTGCCGTAACAGGCCTTCGTACCTGTGGGTCAAGCGAGATATTTGCCTAGTGACTCACCGTTGTAAGCGCAGGTAAAAGGTCATCATTATCATACTGACGTCTCATGACTATGTAAATAACAGATATGTCTCCATCTGAATGAACTATAAATATCTTTTGCAATGTTTTCAGAAACTGTTTACAAAAATATTCCAGAATAACACAGGATGCATTCATGCTAGTGATAGTAATGGGACAGCCCATCCATTACATATAAACCCTTCCTGGAAATCGTAAAGTGTTGCAGAAATAGTTAACGGTCGCTTTTGTTATTGTGGGAGCTTTCGTGATGTCTCAGATTGTCTGCATGGAAATTCTTGTCCTAAGAGGGTCTGCTTACGAAAATAGCCCAGCATAAGAACGAATACTTCTTTCTGATGGTCCTAACGAGGCACCCGACCCATCATATGTTGCCATTCCCGGAAATCGTAACGTCCTGCTTTCAACATACATCTCAGAAACAGTAAAAGTTTTGCTCATGTTCTCACTGCTAAAAGCCTTCATGATATCTATGCATGATTGGGAAAATACTGTTAATCATAAAAGCATTCTTTTTGTTTGGAAAGAGAGCACTATCTAAGCACAGACGCGAAAATCAGAACAATTAGGCAAACAGAAATCAAAGCACTGTCCTACAGAACAGAAAAATGGCTGTAATTTTCGGTGTCCTACAGCTGCCACTCTGCAGATGTCCTAATGCCACAACGGCAGATGAGGGACAGCATATCACCATAGATGGATGGTCTGCTTCAACTTGTCTTTGAACACTTGAACAAAGAAGACATCACATTACTCTCAAAACTTTCCATAGATACCTTGCCCCCTTTTGTTCGAACCCGTCTGTGGAGGCTCCTATGTTCCAACACAAAGGATGTCTTGTGAATCAATGGAGCATTGTGATTGGCTCTCACAGAATTTACCCACCAAATTACTAATGCTGCCAGTGAGGGAACACTATACACCTTTTTTTTTCTGTGGACGAGACTTTCTGGAGCAAAACCATCTTGTAGAGATATCCATATTTCACTGACACCTAAACACTGCGAGAGAGCTATACGGATCATCCAATACAGAGAGACACTTCCTCAATTACATTGCTCTGCCACTGACGACGGAAGCTTGAATATTTCAGCGTGAAACAGATCTACACATATCATATCGATGTAGTAAACACAGAATTCGAATCCTGCACCAAACAAAATCATCACTTCTGCATCCTGCATATAGCTATCGACCATCAGAAACTCTTACATATACGGCGAAGACAGACAGCATAAGCAGATGGACCGTATACAGTCCTCGCAGCACCAGATATTTCCCGTGAGCTTGGTAGCTTATCCACCGCAGCCGACGGTCACAAGTCATCTGCCCCCGCACACACACTGGCCCCTCAGTGGACCGTGGTCAATCCCTGAACTGTGGTACAAAAGCCCAGACCTGCTTGCTTGCTTGCTTTGTACACCAATCTCTAGACTCTTGGATTACAAGAACGTACATATTTTCACATTGTTTATCAGAATATCATACCATTTACACGATACTTCTCGATATCAAGCACATAGCAGTATGCTACCGATTGCTTGTATAGTATAATTCTGAAGATATAGAATGGAAATTATTTTTCTAGAAACCCGAAACTTTAGCAATGTGCAGCGTGCTTTAAACCACCGAGTAACAGACTTACCTCGTCTGCAAAGATCTTTACGTGAAGAGTTGGAAAAAGTAGATGAAACTGACATTACCGCTGGCGAATAGCAATGTAGGTGATATAACACATTCCAAATCATCCTTATAATTTACAAGGTCAACAAAGGTGTTTCTCATGTCTAGAAAACAAGAAAACGAGTTTTCCAACCATCTTTCACCTGATAGATGCACACAACGTGCACCACAACCGATGTTCCCTCAACCAAATAAAGACAGGAAATGTGCAGAAGCAGTCAACCGGACAATTAACGTAGGAGGGAATAATGGTCCAGCACAAACACACATAGATATTGAATCTTCTCAAATTTCTCCAGAGAATGCAAGTGATCATGAATGCTGTCCAACACATACTGAGTATTAGTTCGCTATTCAGCCGTCTAGAGGGCGACACCGTTAGGTAGCTATATTTCTGTATGCCAACCGGCCTTCTCATTCTAACTGCTGCTGCCATAAGCCAGAAGGCTGAACCGTTTCTACCATGGGTCACCAGCGTCACGTACTCATTTGCACACCAGGCAAACTCATCCTAGAAACCGGCCGCATATATATTTGATCGCTGTACTTACAGTTAAATATTACGATTGCAGCCTCAATCGTACGACATTCGACAATGCGCAAAGTATCAGAAATACTCCCTCCGGACGACTGTGGCTCCGAAAATAGAAATATGTGCGCCGTTCTTATGACTTGACATAATTTTCCAAGTAAAAGAAAAAGTCTTTCATTCCCTTAGCGGCTATCACAGCAATCCCCGTCAAATCCATAGCTTGCCTTATGACAGGACGCTCATACACACATACTTTATAAGCCTGATGCTCAAGGCTAATTCATCTCGAATCCCCAACTACTAAGTGTAGTAATTCACAAATAAGTGAATGCTGGCGATACGAAATAATACTGAGCGAAATCAGCGATCGGTGGACATGTCTCATAAGTTTTTCTTCTGAGTGGTACGATTGTGTCCTAGAGAGGTGTAGCCGTCTTGCAAACCATCAGACGTTAAAAAACACGATCGCAACGACTATGTTACGGTCACAAGCGGTCTTGGTTCTACAGGTGCTCACAAGAATGGCTAACGATAGCCACGTTAAAAACTATACAAAACTTATAAATCGAGGTATATCATTACCTCCGAATGAAGTGGTTTTTCCACACAAATATCGCAACACTGTCTGTAGACGGTGATCGCTGGAGTGTGTATTCACCGAAATGGCGGGTGCACGTCACCGACGGCGTAAGTTCGTAATAAAATTACCGAATTTAGGAAGTGATTCATCTGAGAGACGTGGTATGCAGCCGGAATTTGCAACCTCATGCCCCCGCTAGATATATCTCCAGTATTTGTAATGCATTCTGTCTCGATGCCATGGCAGAGATTCTGCTATATATCCACTGGGTTATAGGCGATGGATGATTGATTGAGAATGATCACATACAGTAGCTGGTGTGCTGATTGAGGTCATAAGAAATGTACAATAGCTTTTCAGATCTCTAGAGTTATGCTTTCTGGTAGAAATGCTGTCTGCAATTTGGAGTCAAGTCTTTCCATTCAACCTGGGCTGAATCCTATGGAGAAGTCCTTTAATGATTACAGCTACTAGTGAATCATATTCATGTCGCTCTCATATCTCGAAACGAGTCACCTTTTTTGATCCTGTCTGTTACAGTAAAATTCCAACCTGGTTTTAAATAGTCCTATGCATCTTGTAACTGCTCCGCAAACTCTGCCCTGCCATCCCTGGAGCTTTGCATATGTGTTCATTTCAATTTAAGTCAGAACTTAGCAGAAGTAGGAGAGAACTCTGTCTACGACATTCTGAAACCTGTGTAGAAACAGGCTAAGCTGAGTTAGTGCAACAGGACAATGTTTTTACCATTTGGTGGAAATAGGAACAAGTTGTTGTAGATCTACCAACCTTGTACGATGTGTAAGGTCAGTGCCAAACAACGCCCGCTCATCCAATACGAGGTAGTACTATCAGTTATGCTGGTATTTTTTATCGAGAAAATTAGGAAGACTCAACATCATACAGGTACTGTAGTCCACAGTAGATCTGCATCCCTCAGGGTCCATTAACATCACCCCAACATTCAATCACCGTTATTCTGTACCATCCAATAAAGAAAAGTTACAAGCTGTAAAACTTCCGCAAACTTCATCCGATAGAGAACACAATAAGATTTATACCGCAGCTCTCACTTCTGATATATCGAAAACATGTACAGTCTGTGTTCTGGCATCGAGCACATGCCGCGATCCTATTCAATATACAGGTATTGATCCAGTGGAGCAGGCAGCCTGCAATTGAAGTCGCTTGCACAGACTGGTGTAAAGTTTCATCTCCTGTTCTGTAGTAGGATAAATATATCCCACAGACTAGGCTCTCAGGGACCCTGTGTCGATGTTTGAAACATTGGTTTTCTCTGTTGTAACATGTGCAGGCAACATAAGACATAGCTTTGCACACTGCCATGCATTTTGTTTTTTTCCACCACGATTTAGAGGTTTGTGCCGGGTTCTAAACTGACACTAACATGTTCTGATCCAATGTCACTCAAAGAAAACTAGACATTGCACAGTGTAAATCATGTTGCTGCTGCTATAAAAAGATGCACACACACACACACACACACACACACACACACACACACCATCGAAGATTTTAAACAAAAGACAGTCACAACATATGGAAACAGGTAGAATTTTGCGGCATTGAGGAGCGTTTCCAAACTAATGCCCAAAGGTGACTGATAGCCCTTACACTTCAAACATCTGTCACAGTCACAGGCTATCTGATGGCTCTGTGTTCCATTTCGATTGATCCCTCATATTGCAGCCATGTACGCGATCACCAGAAGTAATGATAATGAAATCAAGACCTTAAGCTGTCGACAGGCGTTGATGTACATCAAAGGGAACAGTTGTAATGTGTGCCCCGATCGGGACTCTAACCCGGGATCTCCTGCATACATGGCAGACGCTCTATCCATCTGAGCCACCGAGGGGACAAAGGATAGTATGACTGCAGGGATTTATCCCTTGCACGATCCCCGTGAGACCCACATTCCCAACTTGATGTCTGCACACTACATTCGTAGTGCCCCTGCCCATTACACTCATTACTCGCGGCAGACAATCTTACCGAGTCCCGTAAGAGTTCGGGCAATGCGTGTGCATCCAGCACAGAAGAAGAAGCTCAATGGCCGGTTAGCCTTAACTGTATGAAGATGATATCTGTTCTTTCGGACACGACTCAGTGATGTAAAATATCTTACAGGCAACAAAGTAAAATCTGAAAACTAACTTTGACAGCTCCTTCTATTTCGTAGAAGAATTTCTGTTATTGTCAATATGTAATAGGGGGATGGGTAGGAATTGCTAACTGACATCTGTGTATTTTTTGTTAAAAGGAAACCTTATAAATGTTCAAGATGTAGCCCTATTTACAAATTAATTCGTGATATGAATGTAAAATCAGTTGTTCCACATCATTACGGTTTACCACACAAGTTATCCATGGATCATGAAACTAACTTACTAAAATGAAGAAAAAATCGTTGCGAATAGCAGGAACTGAAGCCAAGTCCTCCGCATGGCAATCAGACGCGGTAACCACTCACCAATGAGGGCGAGCTCAATTGGCCTATAATAACAATATCTGACTGCACGTACTGCACTTCTACAAGTATTTATTTGCAGCGATACGTGCTGCGCTTCCAAACTAGAGTTTGTTATAATCTGACAGTATTTACCGGCTAATAAATCCATCTTTCATATGAATCTATGTAGTAGTTTTTTTATATTTACAGATCTATAAATTTAGAAAAACTCCTTGACATTCATTTCTGAACTTCCAGGTATTAGAGACGGCACTTGTGATCAGCAGGTGGTTCTTAGTACTGTATAATATGCGACATATCTTTCACTACTTTTTATTGCCAACATAAGCGAATCTGCGTTCCGTAAAAAGTTACTTTCAAATTATTCAGCTAATAGAAGAGTAGGTATCAATCAGTATTTAAGACTTGCTTGCAAACGAAAAGTATGTGCCGGATTGGGACCAGAAGATGGGACCCTAGCATTTATCGGGGAAGTGTCTACCGACTGAGCTATCCAAGCTCTTCCTCGCCCCACAACGTATGCCGGAGAACTGTGGAGCACGGAATGTGGGAGAAAGCTAACGGTGGTAGTAGAGCTATGAGGGGAAGTCGTGAGTCGTGCTTGGATAGCTCAATGGGTAGAGCACTAGCCCTAGAAATTCAAAGGTCCCAGGTTCGAGTCGCAGTTGGGCACACTCCGCAGCAGAGTGAAAATTCATTCTGAATATAATATTTGGTTCATGAAGTAAAGTGTTACTCAGTCCACCATTAGTTTGCAATGTAGCGATTGGAGCTTGCAACTGCTAATTGATCACGACCACAACTTCTTTTGACATTTTTTATTTCGATAGCTGTCACAGTTTAAAGAGGAGATTACTTGTATGCGTAGATACCAGCCACATTCAGGTCTTTTCAGTTTGCTACGGTATAATGAGTGGTCTTCGCCATTGTGTGTGCCTTCCTGAATACTACAACACTTAAATACTCTCCATCTTCAGATCTCTCTAGCGTTGTTCCAGTGTAACACGTTACTTTCGTCGCTATGTATGCTTCCCTCAACGTTAAAATCCATTATAGCGTTGAGGGAGCCATATGAGGCGACGAAGTTGCCGCGTAGCAATGTAACACAACTGAAAATACCAGAAGACAGTCGTTCAACGTCAAAACAAGTACTCTCCCACTTAATTCACCACAGTGATCGAAGTAAATAATCAGGACAACTTTGTAGACAGTTGCTGCATCTCTCCTCAAACTTTATAAGTGATCCCTTATGAACATAAATTGTTTTCAGTTTGTGTGACCGGCCGTTCTTGCCGAGAGGTTCTAGGCGCTTCAGTCTGGAACCGCGCTGCTGTTACGGTCGCAGGTTCGAATCTTGCCTCGGCCATGGGTGTGTGTGATGTCCTTAGGTTAGTTAGGTTTAAGTAGTTCTAAGTCTAGGGGACTGATGACCTCAGATGTTATGTCCCATAGTGCTCGGAGCCATTTGAACCATCAGTTTCTGTGACCGTATTTGTCTGGACGCTAAAAGAAAATTAATTTGTTTACAAATATTCGTTATTCTTTCTGTTTGTTCTCAAGAGATTCATTGTTTCTCTTCCTAAAGATGACCGTTGACACTCTTTGTGTTACAGGGATTCCTTACATGCAGATAGGTTCACATTACGTAGTTTAAGAAATCTGTGAGTGTGGCTACGGTTCCGTTAATTCTGAGTCGCGCTACTGTTCCATCTACCGCATTTTACCTGCGGCTACGCTCTTGACTCTCTGATTGCACAGGAAATAAACATGGTCGTGTCTCCCGACCTTACGCAGTTACGCGACCAGCTACAACCGCTCCTCTGTTCTCGTGCTACGTGTCTGGGTCCCTCGGCGCCGTATTGCTGGTTTACGAGATTCCCCGCTCAAAGGCGCTTTGTTCCACACTCTACTCTTCTTTCCTCGTTCGCCTTGGAGTCGTCTCATTCCGTGAGGGCGAGACACTTTCTTCAGAGACATCTCATCCTCGTTCCCGTTTCGCAAGGAGCTCTGTCGTAGTTCCGTGGAAGATTTTCCTCTGTTCGTGTGAATTACATTTGATCTTTCGTTCCTTAACTAACGATTTTCTCTTCTCTCCTTTTTTCCTCTTCTTCACGGTGTTTTGAAGACTTTTTAAGAAATGCCTAAAAAAAATTGAGGAATTGTGCTTGCAACGGGGACCACAGCCGAAATAAATATTCTGAAAGCTAGTAATCTGCTGCACTGGCTGTCGTAATTTGGATTAAGATCTCCTTTGCCATTACACACTGTTTTGGCTGTGCAGTCATATTCTAGTAGCCAGAACAGCTGTCAAAGGATCAGATATGGTTTACAACCAATATGTACGCGAGTCACACGTTGTTAAAAGTGCAGGGGAGTAACCACTTGCTAGTGTAATAGCGAACAGGGCTAAGTATAGCGGTGCCTCGTGGTCAGCTGATCAGAGACAGAATCGAACAATAAATTTACAATGCTGCATTCACTAAATATCTACTCACTACTTGCATATCTTTTAACTGTCATTTCATTCTTGTTGTGGAAAACGGGAATAATCGACTACGTTTTATTGGCGGAACACTTAGAAGATGCAACAGAATTACTAAAGACTGTCTACACTGTACTTGTCCTCTGTTTTTGGACTAGTGTTGTACGGTGTGGGATCCTTAACAGTTAGCATTAACGGAGTACATCGAGCAAGTTCAATGAAGGGTAGTACGTTTTATATTATCGTGAAATTGGGGAGAGTGTGACACGGACATGATACAGGATTCGGGGCGGACATCTTCTCACGAAATTTCAGTCATCAACTTCTCCACCGAAAGCGAAAATGTTTTGTTGACGGCGTCCTATGCAGGGAGAAATTATCATCATAATATAATAAGGTAAATCAAAGTTCGCACGGAAAGATATAAGTTTTTTTCCGCGCGCTGTTCGAGAGTGGAGTAACAGAGAATTAGTTTAAAAGTTGTTCGCTGAATCCTACGCCAGGCACTTAAGTGTGATTCGCGGCCGGCCTTTGTGGCCGTGCGGTTCTAGGCGCTTCAGTCTCGAACCGCGTGACCGCTACGGTCGCAGGTTCGAATCCTGTCTCGTGCATGGATGTGTGTGATGTCCTTAGGTTAGTTAGGTTTAAGTAGTTCTAAGTTATAGGGGACTGATGACCACAGATGTTAAGTCCCATAGTGCTCAGAGCCATTTGAACCATTTTTTTGTGATTCGCGAAGTGGCCATGTAAATGTGGATGTAAATATTAATAAGAAACCACAACAACTGTATGTTTATTATATCACTAGCGGTTTGGTTCGAAAGGGCATCGTTAGGTTAATCTGGCATCACTCTTCATAAGTAATACACACAGAGCTGTGTGAATATCGTGATCTAACACAACACGGTGAGGAATTCTAATGAAGAGAGTTGGCAGTGGAGCTCAAGATAATCAGGACCGTTTCATTCTAATCATATAATAAGTGACGTTACAGCAAATAAAAATGATGCAATAAATGGAATGCACTGATATAGCAGAACTGTGACAAAATCATGAATTCAGTGATGGTGTCGAACTGTAAGTACCATCAAATATCCATTTGCGTGAGCCTAGTTATTTTTATTGAAGAGTACATAGATGTAGTGTTTCGTATACAAGACGATACACATATAGCAGACACCATAAGCAATTTTTCATTAAAAATCGACTGGCAGTGTCCTCAGATTACAGAAAATGAGACAGAATATAGTGTTTTATCAGGAATAGTACACTGAGAGGAATACAATATTTATGAATACACAAAGCAAAAGCAAAGCTCCGCGTTCTGGGCCAGATGGGCCAATGTGGTCCGAACAAGAGACGCGTCAACTTCTACCCATGACGTCTTTGGATGTCGCGTTGGACGGGCGTGGTGGCAGCACATCACTTTACCGGCCGTTGTCGGCTTTCTAGACTTTGGAGCCGCTTCTTCTCGTTCAAGTAACTCCTCGATGGGCTGGGTGCACCCCGATCCAGTTCGCCTACCAAGGAAAAATCCCTGGCAGTACCAGAAATAGAAAACGGGTCCTAGGCATAGCAGTCAGTCATGTTAATCGTGGGCTACGGAGGAGGACTATATGCAGCGAGTAGCGACCGACAGGCGTAATGCAAGAAAAGAAGGTTATTGAAGCAGGAACGTAAGCAGTCGAATAATGAGATTCACTTGTGGTTTTAACGACAGATATACGTATACACCCGAAGGTCAGCCAGTCGTGACGCACTGTTACACTGCGTCCAGTTGCCTAGTTCGGCAAATGATGGATTGGTTACCCTTTGTTCTGTCAGACACAAAGTAACCAGATGAAGCCATTTCGAACTCAGCTTTAATTACGCATCTTTTGGGAAGTTCTTAGACAGAAGAAAACGCCGATAGACCATACATTTCCTTTAATTTGCGTCTATGGTCACAAACTTTTTGTTAACAGATTACCGGTTTCGGTCTATAATGAACAACATCAGATCTGTTTTATAAAAACAAAGTCCTAATGTGTTGCAGCCATAGTGGCATCGTCAAATGCCTGCAGTAGATTAGGACTTTGTTTTTATGAAACAGATCTGATGATGGCCATTATAGACCGAAACCGGTAATCTGTTAACAAAAAGTTAGTGACCATAGACGTAAATTAAAGGAAACTTATTGTATGTACGGGTCATTGCTATATTCGCAACAATGTCACAGCTTGTGTCACCATAAGGTAATCAAAGAACCAAATGTAGCAACTATTCTGTTCTTTATCCGTGATTTATTGGCTACAGAGCTGACATGGACAACGAACTATCGCCATTTCAATATGATGCATGAACCATGGACCTTGCCGTTGGTGGGGAGGCTTGCGTGCCTCAACGATACAGATAGCCGTACGGTAGGTACAACCACAACGGAGGAGTATCTATTGAGGGGCCAGACAAACGTGAGGTACCTGAAGAGGGGCAGCAGCCTTTTCAGTAGTTGCAGGGGCAACAGTCTGGATGATTGACTGATCGGGCCTTGTAACAATAACCGAAATGGTCTTGCTGTGCTCGTACTGCGAAGGACTGAAAGCAAGGGGAAACTACAGCCGTAATTTTTCCCGAGGGCATGCAGCTTTACTGTATGATTAAATGAAGATGGCGTCCTCGTAGGTAAAATATTCCGGAGGTAAAATAGTGCCCCTTTCGGATCTCCGGGCGGGAACAACTCAGGAGGACGTTGTTATCGGGAGACAGAAAACTGGCGTTCTACGGATCGGAACGTAGAATGTCAGATCCCTTAATCGGGAAGGTAGGTTAGAAAATTTAAAAAGTGAAATGGACAGATTAAAGTTAGATATAGTGGGAATTAGTGAAGTTCGGTGGCAGGAGGAACAAGACTTTTGGTCAGGTGAATACAGAGTTATAAATACAAAATGAATAGGGTAATGCAGGAGTAGGTTTAATAATGTGTAAAAAAAATAGGAGTACGGTAAGCTACTACAAACAGCATAGTGAACGCATTATTGTGGCCAAGATAGACACGAAATCCATGCCTACTACAGTAGTTCAAGTTTATATGCGAACTAGCTCTGCAGATGACGAAGAAATTGATGAAATGTATGATGAGATAAAAGAAATTATTCAGGTAGTGAAGGGAGATAAAAATTTAATAGCCGTGGGTGACTGGAATTCGAGAGTAGGAAAAGGGAGAGAAGGAAACATAGTGGGTGAATATGGTTTGGGGGAGAGAAATGAAAGAGGAAGCCGTCTGGTAGAATTTTGCACAGAGCATAACTTAATTGTACTTACCACTTGGTTCAAGAATCATAAAAGAAGGCTGTATACGTGGAAGAATCCTGGAGATACTTGAAGGTGTCAGATAGATTGTATAATGGTAAGACAGAGATTTAGGAACCAGGTTTTAAATTTTAAACATTTCCGGGGGCAGATGAGGACTCTGACCACAATCTATTGGTTATGAACTGTAGATTAAAACTGAAGAAACTGCAAAAAGGTGGGAATTTAAGGAGATGGGACCTGGATTAACTGAAAGGATCAGAGGTTGTACAGAGTTTCAGGGAGAGCATAAGGGAACAATTGACAGGAATGGGGGAAAGCAATACAGTAGAAGAAGAATGGGTAGCTCTGAGGGATGAAGTAGTGAAGGCAGCAGAGGATCAAGTAGGTAAAAAGACGAGGGCTAGTAGATATCCTTGGGTAACAGAAGAAATATTGAATTTAATTGATGAAAGGCGAAAATATGAAAACTCAGTAAATGAAGCTGGCAAAAGGGAATACAAACGTCACAAAAATAAGATCGACAGGAAGTGCCAAATGGCTAAGCAGGGATGGCTAGAGGACAAATGTAAGGATGGAGAGGCTTATCTCATTAGGGGTAAGATAGATACTGCATACAGGAAAATTAAAGAGACCTTCGGAGAAAGGAGAACCGCTTGCATGAATATCAAGAGCTTTGATGGAAACCCAGTTCTAAGCAAAGAAGGGAAAGCATAAAGGTGGAAGGAGTATATAGAGGGTCTATACAAGGGCGATGTACTTGAGGACAATATTATAGAAATGGAAGAGGATGTAGATGAAGATGAAATGGGAGATATGATACTGCGTGAAGCGTTTGACAGAGCACTGAAAGACCTGAGTTGATACAAGGCCCCCGGAGTAGACAACATTCCATTAGAATTACTGACAGCCTTGGGAGAGCCAGTCCTGACAAAACTCTACCAATTGGGAAGCAAGATGTATGAGACAGTCGAAATACCCTCAGACTTCAAGAAGAATATAATAATTCCAATCCCAACGAAAGCAGGTGTTTGCCAGATGTGAAAATTACCGAACTATCAGTTTAATAAGTCACGGCTGCAAAATACCAACGCGTATTTTTTACAGACGAATGGAAAAACTGTTAGAAGCCGACCTTGGGGAAGATCAGTTTGGATTCCGCAGAAATGTTGGAACATGTGAGGCAATACTGACCCTACGACTTATCTTAGTTGAAAGATTAAGGAAAAGCAAACCTACGTCTCTAGCATTTATAGACTTAGAGAAAGCTTTTGACAATGTTGATTAAAATACTCTCTTTCAAATTCTGAAGGTGGCAGGGGTAAGATACAAGGAGCGAAAGGCTATTTAAAATTTGTACAGAAACCAGATGGCAGTTAAAAGAGTCGGGGGGCATGAATGAGAAGCAGCGGTTGGGAAGGGAGTGAGACAGGGTTGTAGCCTATCTCCGATGTTATTCAATCTGTATATTGAGCAAGCAATAAAGGAAACAAAATAAAAGTTCGGAGTAGGTATTAAAATCCATGGAGAAGAAATAAAATCTTTGAGGTTCGCCGATGACGTAATTTTGTCAGAGACAGCAAAGGCGTTGAAATAGCAGTTGAACGTAATAGACAGTGTCTTAAAGGAGGGTATAAGATGAACATCAACAAAAGCAAATCGAGGATAACGGAATGTAGTCGAATTAAATCGGGTGATACTGAGGGAATTAGATTAGGTAATGAGACACTTAAAGTAATAAAGGAGTTTCGCTATTTGGGGGGCAAAATAACTGAAGATGTTTGAAGTAGAGAGGATATAAAATGTAGACTGGCAATGGAAAGGAAAGCGTTTCTGAAGAAGAGAAATTTGTTAACATCGAATATAGATTTAAATGTCAGGAAGTCGTTTCTGAAAGTATTTGTATGGAGTGTAGCCATGTATGGAAGTACAACGTGGACGATAAATAGGTTAGACAAGAAGAGAATAAAAGCTTTCGAAATGTGGTGCTACAGAAGAATGCTGAAGATTAGATGGATAGATCACATAGCTAATGGGGAGGTATTGAACAGAATTGGGGAGAAGAGGAGCTTGTGGCACAACTTGACTAGAAGAAGGGATCGATTGGTAGGACATGTTCTGAGACATCGAGGGATAACCAATTTAGTATTGGCGGGTAGCGAGGATGGTAAAAATCGTGGAGGGAGACCAACAGATGAATACACTAAGCAGAATCAGAAGGATGTAGGTTGCAATAGGTACTGGGAGATGAAGAAGCTTGCACAGGATAGAGTAGCATGGCGAGCTGCATCAAATCAGTCTCAGAACTGAAGACCACAACAACAACATATGGACATGTGAAATGACGTGGAAAGTTTACTGTATCTACTCAAACTGAAACCAGGCCACGAACGACTGTTACATAATAATTATTCCTTTATAACAGAAAATCGTATTTTCTATCATTTAACATAACTAAAGCCATTATAGAGGTCAAGGTTAGTTATATGACCACAGTGATTTGTAAGCCATGGTAGCGTTAAAGGAAATAAGACGTTACTAAATCGCAAAACTATTACCGTCATGAATAAATGAATGAAAAGTTTATTTGATTGCATCTATAATTTCTTTTACTACTTTCCAAACACTTTGCGTGCTCAAGCGACAGTTCGGATTAGTGTCTTGATTATTTAGAAGATTTCTTTCCTCAGTATGAAACCTACTGCGTATTTATAGCTATACGTAGCTAAATATATGGCATTATAATGAGAATTAAAAATGACTGGATAATTAGTCCGAACTGCGAACGTACCCACATAATTTTTCGAACGCCACAGTAACGTAGTCTGATACGTTGTATTCTGTTGGAGTGACTAAAAGAATCGATTCAGTCCTAGAAATGAATACCTCTTCTCATCACGAAACTGGGACGCGAAAAAAAGTAACTCGTTGATTCCACGTCACAAACCCTACAGTACTAATGAATTCACAAACGAAATGAGACGTACAAGTAACGAGAATGTGGAACGTTACTTATTACCTGAATTCCCAGTAGCTGCAGAGAGAAATAATCCGTTTTACATACAATATGCAGTACACTGTATGTCATTAATAGTTTTAATGTTAACGAAGATACTGAAACGTGTTTTTCCAATAAATATGGTCGTTAATGAGACATGAAAAGAGCCTGTGTTGCTGTTTGTAGCTTGCGTTCCAGCAATAATGGTTAGTCTCTCAGTCCTGTGCAAAACCTGTTAGGTGTGTGGCAGTAGCGATGATCTCGGACTGCTGTCCGTGAAGAACATGTCGATCACATATTCTGGTGAAGGCTGACCAGTAAAACTAAACGTTATTCAGACAGACTTTAGAGTAGACTTTTCAGCTCTTTTGTGAGTGGAGAGAAATATTTTACATTAGGACAAACAGTGATAGAGTGGAACAATCTTAAGATAAATATGGGCCGGATTTAGGCTACAGCCATGGTAGCAGCCGTTTGCCGTCAGTGTTCTTTCAAGTGATTCATACGAGTAATCCTTGTGGGTCGAATTAAAGTCTCTATATCTCCTAACCTCATTTGCTTTCTATTATTCGACTCCAGTTTTGTGAACAGTAACGACGTCGTAGTAAGTGAAGCCACAAATCTCGAGAACTTTTAAACACGCTTTGTATTTACGATTTGATCCTTCCTGCGAGAAGGGCATTGTCACAAGATATACACTCCTGCAAATTGAAATAAGAACACCGTGAATTCATTGTCCCAGGAAGGGGAAACTTTATTGACACATTCCTGGGGTCAGATACATCACATGATCACACTGACAGAACCACAGGCACATAGACACAGGCAACAGAGCATGCACAATGTCGGCACTAGTACAGTGTATATCCACCTTTCGCAGCAATGCAGGCTGCTATTCTCCCATGGAGACGATCGTAGAGATGCTGGATGTAGTCCTGTGGAACGGCTTGCCATGCCATTTCCACCTGGCGCCTCAGTTGGACCAGCGTTCGTGCTGGACGTGCAGACCGCGTGAGACGACGCTTCATCCAGTCCCAAACATGCTCAATGGTGGACAGATCCGGAGATCCTGCTGGCCAGGGTAGTTGACTTACACCTTCTAGAGCACGTTGGGTGGCACGGGATACATGCGGACGTGCATTGTCCTGTTGGAACAGCAAGTTCCCTTGCCGGTCTAGGAATGGTAGAACGATGGGTTCGATGACGGTTTGGATGTACCGTGCACTATTCAGTGTCCCCTCGACGATCACCAGTGGTGTACGGCCAGTGTAGGAGATCGCTCCCCACACCATGATGCCGGGTGTTGGCCCTGTGTGCCTCGGTCGTATGCAGTCCTGATTGTGGCGCTCACCTGCACGGCGCAAAACACGCATACGACCATCATTGGCACCAAGGCAGAAGCGACTCTCATCGCTGAAGACGACACGTCTCCATTCGTCCCTCCATTCACGCCTGTCGCGACACCACTGGAGGCGGGCTGCACGATGTTGGGGCGTGAGCGGAAGACGGCCTAACGGTGTGCGGGACCGTAGCCCAGCTTCATGGAGACGGTTGCGAATGGTCCTCGCCGATACCCCAGGAGCAACAGTGTCCCTAATTTGCTGGGAAGTGGCGGTGCGGTCCCCTACGGCACTGCGTAGGATCCTACGGTCTTGGCGTGCATCCGTGCGTCGCTGCGGTCCGGTCCCAGGTCGACGGGCACGTGCACCTTCCGCCGACCACTGGCGACAACATCGATGTACTGTGGAGACCTCACGCCCCACGTGTTGAGCAATTCGGCGGTACGTCCACCCGGCCTCCCGCATGCCCACTATACGCCCTCGCTCAAAGTCCGTCAACTGCACATACGGTTCACGTCCACGCTGTCGCGGCATGCTACCAGTGTTAAAGACTGCGATGGAGCTCCGTATGCCACGGCAAACTGGCTGACACTGACGGCGGCGGTGCACAAATGCTGCGCAGCTAGCGCCATTCGACGGCCAACGCCGCGGTTCCTGGTGTGTCCGCTGTGCCGTGCGTGTGATCATTGCTTGTACAGCCCTCTCGCAGTGTCCGGAGCAAGTATGGTGGGTCTGACACACCGGTGTCAATGTGTTCTTTTTTCCATTTCCAGGAGTGTATGTACGACCCGATGAAGCAGTGTCTGATACGGGCGCCGTTAACAGGACCAGGTACAGTTGGCTTGTAGTGACCGTTCTTCTATTTCCTTTGGCATGCATTTCCGCTGCAGCAATGGCAGAGTTTAGCCCATCGATCGATATTTTTGTATCAAAACCGTGCATGTTGATGTCAAATTTCCTTTCAATGCATGTGAAGAAACTGAAGGAGGTTTCATAAGGCGGCTGCACAGACTACAGCGAAACATGACGCACGTCATCGTCAGATTTGAAAAATGAGTGGTTGAAACGAACGATTTGTGTGCAATGCCGTTCGATGAAGTCAGATAATTACTGGGAGTGGTATCAAAATTTTCCTGGTAGAAGTAAGGTTTGTCCACTAACCAGTGTATCATTGCACTCTGCTCTTCTTTGAAGGTACATCACATGCCTAGTAGTAACAGATACAGTTCCTGTCCAGCGTTTGGAGGCACGGGAACTTGTAAGGGTACAATATCCCCATATAGACCTTTGGGGGAGACGGATATCTGATGGAAATTGTCATCTCAACCAAGCGTGTTTGTCGAACTAAGCCCGTTTTCATTTAGTAGGCAGTAGTCACAGACTAGTATCCGGGGATTAAGTACGAAAGCGTGGTTCGACGGGAGACAGAAAGGAACCAGAGTGATAAGAGCAGTACTGAACCTTGTGACTCGTAAGTGTGAAATGTCGACGGAAGTTATGGAAGCACGATAAAAGCAAACGTATTATTCAAAGAATTCAAGGGAAAGAAACATAATGACAAGCTATTGACGGAAATGCATCGGTATTTTTGTGGATCTAGTGTTTAAGAATAGCAAACGCGTGCCCATGTTTTTGTTGGGGGGGGGGGGGGTTGTGGGCGCTCAACATCGAGGTCATCAGCGCATGTTGTTGTTGTTGTTGTCTTTAGTCCTGAGACTTGTTTGATGTAGCTCTCCATGCTACTGTATCCTGTGCAAGCTTCTTCATCTCCCAGTACTTACTGCAACCTACATCCTTCTGAATCTGCTTAGTGTATTCATCTCTTGGTCCCCCTCTACGATTTTTACCCTCCACGCTGCCCTCCAATGCAAAATTTGTGATCCCTTGATGCCTCAGAACATGTCCTACCAACCGGTCCCTTCTTCTTGTCAAGTTGTGCCACAAACTCCACTTCTCCCCAATTCTATTCAATACCTCCTCATTAGTTATGTGATCTACTCATCTAATCATCAGCATTCTTCTGTAGCACCACATTTCGAAAACTTCTATTCTCTTCTTGTCCAAACTATTTATCGTCCATGTTTCACTTCCATACATGGCTACACTCCATACAAATACTTTCAGAAACGACTTCCTACACTTAAATCTATACTCGACGTTAACAAATTTCTCTTCTTCAGAAAAGCTTTTCTTGCCATTGCCAGTCTACATTTTGTATCCTCTATACTTCGACCATCATCAATTATTTTGCTCCCCAATTAGCAAAACTCCTTTACTACTTTAAGTGTCTCATTTCCTAATCTAATTCCCTCAGCATCACCCAACTTAATTCGACTACATTCCATTATCCTCGTTTTGCTTTTGTTGATGCTCATCTTATATCCTCCATTCCGTTCGACTGCTATTCCAAGTCCTTTGCTGTCTCTGACAGAATTACAATGTCATCGGCGAACCTCAAAGTTTTTATTTCTTCTCCATGGACTTTAATAGCTACTCCGAATTTTTCATTTGTTTCCTTCACTGCTTGCTCAATATACAGAATGAATAACATCGGGGACAGGATACAACCCTGTCTCACTCCCTTCCCAACCGCTGCTTCCCTTTCATGCCCCTCGACTCTTATAACTGCCATCTGGTTTCTGTACAAATTGTAAATAGCCTTTCGCTCCCTGTATTTTACCCCTGCCACCTTCAGAAGTTGAAAGAGAGTATTCCAGTCAACATTGTCAAAAGCTTTCACTAAGTCTACAAATGCTACAAACGTAGGTTTGCCTTTCCTTAATCTAGCTTCTAAGATAAGTCGTAGAGTCAGTATTGCCTCACGTGTTCCAATATTTTTACTGAATCCAAACTGATCTTCCCCGAGGTCGGCTTCTAACAGTTTTTCCATTCGTCTGTAAAGAATTCGCGTTAGGAATTTGCATCCGTGAATTATTAAACTGATAGTTCGGTCATTTTCACATCTGTCAGCACCTGCTTTCTTGGGGTTTGGAATTATTTTATTCTTCTTGAAGTCTGAGGGTATTTCGCCTGTCTCATACATCTTGCTCAGCAGATGGTAGAGTTTTGTCAGGACTGGCTCTCCGAAGGCCGTCAGTAGTTCTAATGGAATGTTGTCTACTCCCTGGGCCTTGTTTCGACTCAGGTCTTTCAGTGCTCTGTCAAACTCTTCACACAGTATCGTATCTCCCATTTCATATTCATCTATATCCTCTTCCATTTCCATAATATTGTCCTCAAGTACATCACCCTTGTATAGACCCTCTATATACTTCTTCCACCTTTCTGCTTTCCCTTCTTTGCTTAGAACTGGGTTTCCATCAAAGCTCTTGATATTCATGCAAGCGGTTCTCCTTTCTCCGAAGGTCTCTTTAATTTTCCTGTATGCAGTATCTATCTTACCCCTAATGAAATAAGCCTCTCCATCCTTACATTTGTCCTCTAGCCATCCCTGCTTAGCCATTTGGCACTTCCTGTCGATCTTATTTTTGTGACGTTTGTATTCCCTTTTGCCTGCTTCATTTACTGAGTTTTCATATTTTCGCCTTTCATCAATTAAATTCAATATTTCTTCTGTTACCCAAGGATATCTACTAGCCCTCGTCTTTTTACCTACTTGATCCTCTGCTGCCTTCACTACTTCATCCCTCAGAGCTACCCATTCTTCTTCTACTGTATTGCTTTCCCCCATTCCTGTCAATTGTTCCCTTATGCTCTCCCTGAAACTCTGTACAACCTCTGGTCCTTTCAGTTAATCCAGGTCCCATCTCCTTAAATTCCCACCTTTTTGCAGTTTCTTCAGTTTTAATCTACAGTTCATAACCAATAGATTGTGGTCAGAGTCCTCATCTGCCCCCGGAAATGTCTTACAATTTAAAACCTGGTTCCTAAATCTCTGTCTTACCATTATACAATCTATCTGACACCTTCAAGTATCTCCAGGATTCTTCCACGTATACAGCCTTCTTTTATGATTCTTGAACCAAGTGGTAAGTACAATTAAGTTATGCTCTGTGCAAAATTCTACCAGACGGCTTCCTCTTTCATTTCTCTCCCCCAAACCATATTCACCCACTATGTTTCCTTCTCTCCCTTTTCCTACTCTCGAATTCCAGTCACCCACGACTATTAAATTTTTATCTCCCTTCACTACCTGAATAATTTCTGTTATCTCATCATACATTTCATCAATTTCTTCATCATCTGCAGAGATAATCGGCATATAAACTTGAACTACTGTAGTAGGCATGGACTTCGTGTCTATCTTGGCCACAATAATGCGTTCACTATGCTGTTGGTAGTAGCTTACCCGCACTCCAATTTTTTTATTCATCATTAAACCTACTCCTGCGTTACCCCTATTTGATTTTGTATTTATAACTCTGTATTCACCTGACCAAAAGTCTTGTTCCTCCTGCGCCCAAACGTCACTAATTCCCACTATATCTAACTTTAACCTATCCATTTCCCTTTTTAAATTTTCTAACCTACCTGCCCGTTTAAGGGATCTGACATTCCACGCTCCGATCCGTAGAACGCCAGTTTTCTTTCTCCTGATAACTACGTCCTCCTGGGTAGTCCTCGCTCGGAGATCCGAATGGGGGACTATTTTACCTCCGGAATATTTTACCCAAGCGGACGCCATCATCATTTATCCATACAGTAAAGCTGCATGCCTTCGGGAAAAATTACGGCTGTAGTTTCCCCTTGCTTTCAGCCCTTCGCAGTACGAACACAGCAAGGCCGTTTTGGTTAGTGTTGGAAGGCCAGATCAGTCAATCATCCAGACTGTTGCCCCTGCATTTGCTGAAAAGGCTGCTGCCCCTCTTCAGGAATCACACGTTTGTCTGGCCTCTCAACAGATACCCCACCGTTGTGGTTGCACCTACGGTACGGCCATCTGTATCGCTGAGGCACGCAAGCCTCCCCACCAACGGCAAGGTCCATGGTTCATGGGGGTAGGGTGCCCATGATGGGCAACGGAAATTGGCCGAAATAGCATCTGATATAAGATTCAGTAAATTTCATGAGAATTATTCGTGGGTAGCCATAACCAGAGTGAAACTTATATTATAAAGACATCGAAGTTTGAGTATGATTTTTCTTAGGT
Organism: Schistocerca cancellata; assembly: GCF_023864275.1. Taxonomy (NCBI): domain Eukaryota; kingdom Metazoa; phylum Arthropoda; class Insecta; order Orthoptera; family Acrididae; genus Schistocerca; species Schistocerca cancellata. Next base: position 336,281,009 of record NC_064631.1, read on the forward strand.
GCAAATCGGTTTAAAAATGTTCAAATGTGTGTGAAATCTTATGCGACTTAACTGCTAAGGTCATCAGTCCCTAAGCTTACACACTACTTAACCTGAATTAGCCTAAGGACGAACACACACACACCCATACAAATTGGCTTAACTGGTACTAGTTGTTATTAATTATTAACTACAACCAAGGATACTATACAGGGTAATTGACAAGTGCCTACAGGTTTTCAGAAGACGATTGTGTAAAATCTACGAATCATACTGACAACAGACACATATCAATCGATAGAGCATCTCCACAACATCTTAACCCACATAGCAGATGTTGAATATGGACACATTTATAATGCCGCAATCGTTAATACTGGGGGAAGAGTACGGCGATTGCAACTCATTGCCGTCAAGAAAGCACACTGCATCTGCTAGCTTGAAAAACCTATTCATTGGTTTGCTTATCTACAGGCGCGGGAAAATTCGGTGGGAAAATATTGAGCGAATGAACTGCCTACATGTTCTGGCACTCCTGCCACCTACTGGTACACTCTCGAACTACGTCACGGCGCCAGTTATGAATCAAAACTTGGATAGATGACAGATCATTTTTCTGGATGTCTTGTTGTTTTCGTGTAGTCTTCTTCTGAGACCGCCGACGGACTTATCAATTACCCTGCATTATCTATTAAATTTCAATGTAAAAGTGTTGCGATCTGTATCAAAAGATCGAAATAGGGACACTCGATTGGTAATAGATACACGGTGATAGTTCTTAAATTTCCCTTATTCAGTTGTACGTAACGTCTTCGCTCTCTACTAAATAATTTCCGATGACGATTAAATTTGTCATCGCGTGGCGACAGTTTATAATTTCGCTTTTACGCGACTGGTATCGATAAGCAGTGAAGAAAACTGCCATGAACAAGTGGTTGTGAGAAACGTATCGATAAGTACTGGCTTTGCAAGCACGGATTCAGATAATAACACAGTGTGTAAGGTATATGAAATGGTCTTATTGATCTTAATAAATAATTACAATTATTACTCCGTTATAAAGACATAATTTTAAATTTGTTTTCCGCTTGAAAGTTAACGAAGTATCTAAAGAAGTGTTTATGATTTGTAAAAATGCTGTAAATATTTTCAATTTTGTTTACTGACATGGATGCCAAAACAATTTATAACTTGGGGGCTGTTATTGATGTAGGAAGCTGTGTCCGCGAAGCCATAGATGGCGTGATGTGAGTTTAACTGATGATTTCAGAAAACAAATTAATTATTTTAATGAGTACACACCACTTAAGGATTAGGCCTGAGGCGTGCTCCAACTCTTCCGGCATCTGCTGAATGGAAGAATCAGGAGCGGCCTATAATCGCGAGACCCATGGTCAGCATGACGCCAGTCCCTGCAACCGTTATTGTCATCATCTTTTACAATCTCAATTTAGCACTTGCACTCTGCATCCCCTGTTATTTGTTGGATGCAATAAAATTTCCGTCTTTCTCGACAGTTTTTACCCTTAACTTCTCCCTCTGGTACCTTGGAGATTATACCCTGATATCCTATCATCCTGTTCCTTCTTCCCGTCAGTCTTTCCGATGTTCTTTTCCTCGCCGATTTTATGGAGAATATCCTCATTTCTTATATCAGTGCACCCAATTTTCAACATTTTTCTGCAGCAGAACACGTCAAACGCTTCGCTTCTCTTCTGTTCCGGCTTTCCCACAGTAACACACTAGAATATGATGCTTTGCTCCAAACGTACATTCTCAGTAATGTCGCATGTCACATCTCAAACACTTTCCATGTCGGCCACAGTCGCTTACGCAGATGGTGGTGATAATTCATGATCACAATTCATGAACAGTGAAAATCACTTCCTTTTTTCTTGCGAATTATCTGTGGTTGGCGCCGGCTGTCTTGACTGTCTCAATTTTCATATTCCTTGGTTCCATTGCCTCCTCCACATAATTTTTCCAGCTACATCGTGGATGAACCGTTTTCTTCCACTGGGATGGTATCCATCGTGGTATAATATTTGCTATCCTTTCTTCATTCACACAGCCAAATCACATCAGCAACATTTGATGGACGTCGTCATAGATATCCCTATCCATTTTCGTCCTTTGTCGAATTGTGTCATTTCTTTTCCTGTCTATCCTAGTACAGCCTGAACTTCGTCTTAAGTAACCTATCTCAGTGGCAGGCAGTTTCCCCATGTTTCTGCTCCGTGCAAAACTACCCTCTGGCCTATAGTCTTATAAATTATCTTCTTCTTTGATCTTTTTACTTTTTGTTCATTTACCATGTTACAGCTCGTCCTTTATTAATACTACTAGTGATTTCATCAATATACACTACTGGCCATTAAAATTGCTACACCACGAAGATGACGTGCTACAGACGCGAAATTTAACCGACAGGAAGAAGATGCTGTGATATGCAAATGATTAGCTTTTCAGAGCATTCACACAACGTTGGCGCCGGTGGCGACACCTACAACGTGCTGACATGAGGAAAGTTTCCAACCGATTTCTCATCGGTGAAACGTTGCTGTGACGCCTCGTGTAAGGAGGAGAAATGCGTACCATCACGTTTCAGACTTTGATAAAGGTCGGATTGCAGCCTATCGCGATTGCGGGTTATCGTATCGCGACATTGCTGCTCGCGTTGGTGGAGATCCAATGACTGTTAACAGAATATGGAATCGGTGGGTTCAGGAGGGTAATACGGAACGCCGTGCTGGATCCCAACGGTCTCCTATCACTAGCAGTCGAGATGACAGGCATCTTATCCGCATGGCTGTAACGGATCGTGCAGCCACGTCTCGATCTCTGAGTCAAAAGATGGGGACGTTTGCAAGACAACAACCATCTGCACGAACAGTTTGACGACTATCAGCTTGGAGACCATGGCTGCGATTACCGTTGACGCCGCATAACAGACAGGAGAGTCTGCGATGGTGTACTCAACGACGAACCTGGGTGCACGAATGGCAAAACGTCTTTTTTTCGGATGAATCCAGGTTCTGTTTACAGCATCATGATGGTCGCATCCGAGTTTGGTGACACCGCGGTGAACGCATATTGGAACCGTGTATTCGTCATCGGCATACTGGCGTATCACCCGGCGTGATGGTGTGGGGTGTCATTGGTTACACGTCTCGGTCACCTCTTGCTCGCATTGACGGCACTTTGAACAGTGGACGCTACATTTCAGATGTGTTACGACCCATGGCTCTACCCTTCATTCGATCCCTGCGTATCCCTACATTTCAGCAGGATAATGTACGACCGCATGTTGCAAGGTCCTGTACGGGTGTTTCTGGATACAGAAAATGTTCGACTGTTGCCCTGGCCAGCACATTCTCCAGATCTCCCACCAACTGAAAACGTCTGGTCAATGGTGGCCGAGCAACTGGCTCGTCACAATACACTAGTCACTACTCTTGATGAAATGTGGTATCGTGTTGTACTTGTACACGCCATCCAAGCTCTGTTTGACTCAAGGCCCAGGGGTATCAAGGTCGTTATTACGGCCAGAGGTGGTTGTTCTAGGTACTGATTTCTCAGGATCTATGCACTCAAATTGCGAGAAAATGCAATCACATGTCAGCTCTAGTATAATATATTTGTCCAATGAATATCCGTTTATCATCTGCATTTCTTCTTGGTGTAGCAATTGTAATGGCCAATAGTGTACATAAAGCGACTGAAATAAGGGATCGGTTGAAGGGACACATCCTGAGGCATCAAATGGTAGGCAATGTGGTAATGGAGGAGAGCTTGGCGTGAAAATTTATAGAGGGAGGCCTAAACATGGTTGCAGTAAACAAGTTCAAATAGATTAACGTTAGGACAATTACACAGAGATGAAGAGGCTCGCATAGAATACATTAGCTTGGAGAGACGAATCAATACAGTCTTCTCATTGCCAATTTTTATTTCATATATGATTATTAATTTTGCATTGTAATCTGCAGCAATTTTGCGGACCAGAACAGTCCCTATTTTCTGCGTGATATGTATTCGCGTTTGTGAACGTGAACAACCGTCAGCTGCATAAGGGAATGACGACAGTAAAAAGTTGTGCTGCACCGGGACTGGAACCCGAATTTCCCGCTATATGTGAGCGGTCGCCTTAACTGCTTTGACAGCCCGTGCATGAGTCACAGCCAGATCCAAACTTCCATATATTGTCGCTCCTGCGTCACAGTCTGTACTCACAGTCACATTATGTAATTGCCTTGCAAGGGACGACATTCTAATTGAAAGTCATAGCCTGGTATCGGCGAATGAGTACAGTATTGCAGTGCATGTGTTTTTAAGACGAACAATGCATTTTAAGACGAACAATGCAAAGTTTCTTTGGACATGCACGCATACCCATAAGGAACATAGCATTGTTCTTCTTCTTAGCAACACAGGCACTGCAATATCGTCGCGTCTATATTGCTTTACGAATCATAATGTCGAAAATACATAGTTTACAGTATGTATTTGTGTACTTATTAAGAACTCACTGACGATAGAAAACCGTTGTTGAAACTGGTTTGGAAAAAATAAGTAGATTTTTGGGTCAAGACACGTGCTGCATCGTTTTCTACGAACACAAACTACACTGAAGAGCCACAGAAACTGGTACACCTGCGTCACATCGTGTAAGGCCCCCGGGGGTACGCAGAAGTGCAGCAACACCACATGGCATGGACTCGACTAATGTCTGAAGTAGTGCTGTAGGGAATTGACATCCTGAATACCGCAGAGCTGTCCATAAATCAGTATGAGTACGAGGGTGTGATCTCTTTTGGAAAGCACGTTGCAAGGCATCCCATACGTGTTCAATAATGTTCATGGGTGGGGTGTTTGGTGGCCAGTGGAAGTGTTTAAACTCAGAAGAGTGTTGTTGGAGCCACTCTGTAACAGTTGTGGACGTGTGGGATGTCGCGTTGTCCTGCTGGAATTGCCCATTTCCGTCGGAATGCACAATGGATATGAATGGATACAGGCGATCAGACAGAGTCCTTACACACGTGTCACCTGTCAAGAGTGGTATCTAGGCGTATCAGGGGTACCTTATCACTCCAACTGCACACGCCCATACAGTTACAGAGCCTCCACCAGCTTGAACAGTCCCCTGCTGATATACAGGGGCCATGGATTCATGATGTTGTTTCCATACCCGTACACGTCCATTGGAAACGATACTCGTCCGACCAGGCAACATGTTTCCAGTCATCAACAGTTCAATGTCAATGTTGACGGGCTCAGACGAGGCGTAAAGCTTTGAGTGCTGCAGTCATGAAGGGTACACGAGTGGGCCTTCGGCTCCGATATCCCCTACCGATGATGTTTCCTTGAATATTCGCACGCTGACACTTATTGATGGCCCAGCATTGAAATCTGCAGCAATTTTGCGGAAGGGTTCCACCTCTGTCACGTTGAACGATTCTTTTCAGTCGTCGTTGCTCGCCATCTGACAGGGTCTCTCCCCGGCCGCAGCGGTGTCGGAGATTTGACATTTTTCCAAATTCCTGATAATCACGGTACACTCGTGAAATTTCCGCACGGGAATATCCCTACTTCATCGCTACCTCGGCGATGCTGCATTCCGTCACTCGTGCACCGACTATAACACCGCGTTGAAACTCACTTAAGTCTTGATAACCTGTCATTGTAGTAGCAGTAATTGCGTAATTGATCTAACAACTGCGCCAGACGCTTGTTGTCTTACATAGGCGTTGTCGACCGCCGCGCCGTATTATTCCTATTTGTATACCTCTATACACGGTATTACAAAAAGGTACGGCCAAACTTTCAGGAAACATTCCTCACACACAAATAAAGAAAAGATGTTATGTGGACATGTGTCCGGAAACGCTTAATTTCCATGTTAGAGCTCATTTTAGTTTCGTCAGTATGTACTGTACTTCCTCGATTCACCACCATGATTTCATACGGGATACTCTACCTGTGCTGCTAGAACATGTGCCTTTACAAGTAGGACACAACATCACGATGGAGCTCCTGCACATTTCAGTCGAAGTGTTCGTACGCTTCTCAACAACAGATTCGGTGACCGATGGATTGGTAGAGGCGGACCAATTCCATGGCCTCCACGCTCTCCTGACCTCAACCCTCTTGACTTTCATTTATGAGGGCATCTGAAAGTTCTAGTCTACGCAACCCCGGTACCAAATGTAGAGACTCTTCGTGCTCGTATTGTGGACGGCTGTGATACAATACGCCATTCTCCAGGGCTGCATCAGCGCATCAGGGATTCCATGCGACGGAGGGTGGATGCATGTAACCTCGCTAACGGAGGACATTTTGAACATTTCCTGTGACAAAGTGTTTGAAGTTACGCTGGTACGTTCTGTTGCTGTGTTTTTCAATTCCATGATTAATGTGATTTGAAGAGAAGTAATAAAATGAACTCTAACATGGAAAGTAAGCGTTTCCGGACACATGTCCACATAACATATTTTCTTTCTTTGTGTGTGAGGAATGTTTCCTGAAAGTTTGGCCGTACCTTTTTGTAACACCCTGTATTTGTTTCTTTGGCACCTTAGTGCAATCAAAGAAGAAAACGTATACTTAGATTATGACGTGTGTTGTACGACAGCCTGTGATAAGCGTTGTTACTTAAGTGTGTTTTTCCAACTTTCTGTATCGACGAGTATCTCGGAATCTCAGCCTCAGTGCCGCTAGAATGAAACGCCGAAGGAGGTGGTAAGTTCTTCTTTCGCCTTAACAGAGCCGTAGCAGGAAAATCAGTTCTCATTCTGCTAAAGCTGCGCATTTGTTTGCCGAACACCGAATTCCGGGCGCTGTTCTTGCGGTGAGCACCTGTTGAGTTGGAAACGTCGGCGGGCGGGGTGGGGGCGGTGTGTCCGCTTTCCTTTCGGTAGCGGCGCGGCCCGGCCGCAGATCGGCTAGCAGCCAAGCCGGAGCCGCGGCTCTCCTCGCCTCTCCTTGCCGGGCCTCGGTCTGCGCCCCGCAGCCTCCTTTTACGAGGAAGTTGTGTGGCTCGGTTCGGCTGGGCCGTGCTGGGCCGGGCTCCACGCGGGCAATTTCCTACACCGACAGATAAACGCCGGTCCCGGCTTTGAATATAACAGCTACCGTGTCTGCGGCCAAAAGGAACTCCACGAGGACGTTCGCCACAGAGGGAAGTTATACGTTGCTGCTGCTTGCGAAGATATCTGGAGGAAAGAAACCCTAATAGCACCAAATTTAGCATGCCTTTCCGGTACTTGAGTCCCCTCTTCCATCTGAAGCTGTTCCCACACACGAGAGGTGCTCATAAAGTTTTAATGGTGTACCCCCTCGAAACCATCGAGCTGCGACCATGAAATGTGGTCACGGTGTTCGTCCTACTCTCTACATTAATTTTTCAGTGTGACACATTTCTCCCAACTACGGATGACTTTGAGGAGTCTGCCGGCCGGAGTCGCCGAGCGGTTCTAGGCGCTTCAGTCTGGAACCGCGCGACTGCTACGGTCGCAGGTTCGAATCCTGCCTCGGGCATGGATGTGTGTGATGTCCTTAGGTTAGTTTGGTACGTTCTAGGGGACTGATGACCTCAGAACGTAAGTCCCATAGTGCTCAGAGCCATTTGAACCATTTTTTTAGGAGTCTTAAGTTGTATAAGTCTGCATTTTGACTATTCCTGAAAAGTTCCACCTCGAAAAATCACTTAGTCGTCGTTATGCCTGCCACACAAATGTTTTGCGGATATGCTCATGTGACAGTTTCCTCCTTATTAAGATAATGTGTTAGCATCACACCAAGACAGTAGCAATCCACCTGTCATGAAATATGCTATTCAATATCGCTTCATCCGCACTCGAGCTATGTGCCGGAAATCCATCATTTTGGAAGTACATCACCATTCTGTCATGTAGTGAAACATCTTGCAGTAAGATTGGTAAAACATTACGTAGGAAATCAGCATACATTGCACTATTTAGATTGCCATCGATAAAAAGGGGGCCAATTATTCTTCCTTCAATAATGCCGCACCATATATTAACCCGCCGAGATCGCTGATGTTCCACTTGTCGCGGTCATCGTGGATTTCCCATTGCCCAATAGTACATATTATGGCGGTTTACGTTACCGCTGTTGGTGAATGACGCTTCGTCGCTAAATAGAACGCGTGCAAAAACACCTTGCGATGTTCCTGGCACATATCACCATGTCATTTTCTGCCGCTATTTCGTGATTATTTCTATATCAGCATGAATACTCCTCAGATGACACTTAAGTGCCTGGCAAAATGTTCATAGAACCACCTTCACAATAATTCTCTGTTATTCCAATCTCGAACAGTGCGCGGGAAAAATGAACACCTATATCTTTGTGTGCGAGCTCTGATTTCCATTATTTTATTATGATGATCATTTTTCCCTATTTAGGTCGGCGTCAATTAAATATTTTAGCATTCCGAGGAGACAGCTGGTGTGTGAAATTTCGTGAGAAGATTCTGCCGCAACGAAAAACGTCTTTGTTTTAATGATGTCCACCCCAAATCTTCTATCATTTCAGTGGCACTCTGATGAAGATACTGGATATGTGTGCTTGAAAACTGGCCTTCGCCTTCCTCGCTGGGATGGTATGTCGCTGGAATCCTCTCTACGCACTCTTTTGTCGGCAGAAGGCAATCTGTGAATCTCACTGGGTGAAGAGTATCTTCTTTGGCGATACGGGCAGTTTTCACGGAAGTCCATATTCTGAGCAGCTCGCTTAAGTTAGTTTTTCTCACGCGTAACTTGTGTTGCCAATTTATTGTAAACTGTTGTAGCTCTAACTTCTAACTCGCGAACTGCACAGATAAAATGGATCTTGATGTTTTTTTCTCCATGCCGTCTGCCGGTAAATTTTGGTATTAGCGACATTATTGTTCAATTTTACTGAATATTGAGATAACTTCGTTCTCCGTCAGTTTGTTGTTAATTTCATGAAACATACAGAGCAAATAACTCCTGTTATACGCAGATTTGACTTACGTTTCGAGATCGTTTAACTTCTCCTACAATATTTCCTTCTAAGCTGACCCATTAAAAATAAATATAACTCGTTGTATACATAATTCGTTAACTTCATTTATTCAGTGTTGTCCTCGTGTACAGCACTCAAGTACAATTTACAAATTATATTGTGAAAGCAACGAGCATTGCTCTGGTATAAGTACGATTTCGTTTTGCTTGTTATTAGTGACGGCAACGAAGGTTGCTCCCGCTCGTCTTCTATTACTGCGATATCGTTTTGCTAACTAGGAAGAGCTGACTGGACTTCCATTAGAATTATATATAAGTTGGTCGTGGGCTGCCGTTAGTCCACAATTTAACCACTAGTCTAGGATCTTTCAACCTTGCTCTATGATGGTTCTGTCTTTACCTTTCTCGGCGTTGGTGAATCCAGATGTTTCCACAGCTTGCTTTGTTTCTTTGTCTCACGTCCACGATGAAGCACTCGTCTCTGGTGATAAGGTGGTCATCTGGATTGGCCTGATAGAACACATCCCACTGTTCGACGGCACTATGACACGATGTGGGCAGTCACAGAATCTAGAAGACGAAATGAATATTAAACTGCCTTGGAAGCGCACGCAAACGAACAATTACACATTTCATTGATCATCGTTTGTTCTGTAGAGCACTCTTGCTCCAAAATTGTTTAATTGTGACTGACGTTCCCTCTTCATGCTCTCCATCAAAACAGTTCTGGTCCCAAAATGCATTTTCCTTGGTTTGTATTTCTCTAAGGTTTATGTGTTCCGAGAATTTGACGTCGTCACTGCTGAAACTACTGACTGGATTATAAAGTGTATTGCCATAATGAATAGGTTACGCCACTAGACAAGACCTGCACTTTTTTTCCTGAGATATTAAGGTATTGGCTGTCTATAGCATGCGGCGCAACTGTTTATTTTCTACTCGCTTTCATGGGAAAGGAAGACAATAGCGCGTTACTGGTTGGCAGAGGTTCTGCTACCGCGGAAGCTATATCTGCAGTCAGTCTTGTTTTTTAGGTAGTCCTCTCCTGTTTCTGAAAAATCAACGTGTATTTTCACTGCGATCTATAATTTGTGCATCACCAGCACACTAATCTGCATTTCCGAATTATCTGTGGTGTACGTATCTGAATGCTATCAAAAACAGCGATCGATTCCAAGCTCATATTATTCATGTGCCTGTGCCAGTTTCTCCATACAGTTGTATCGTATGATTTGTTTCGATGCTCAGGACATCCACACGATTTGAACATCTAATTTAATTTTTTGATACAGCTTTATGGTGGCATGATCTTTGCCACGCTATTCTAGATCCAATTACAGTATACACCTGCTCACGAAACATTTATTTGGTTCTGAAACATTTAGTACATACTTCGTGGAATTCCACAGTTCCATTCAACAATCCTTTCGAACCGCCGGCCTTGTGTTTCATTTCTCTCACGGAATTGGAAATCGAACGAGTTAGCCAATTCTAACAAACTGATAATGAACATGCTGGTTGAACCAGACTTTGGGTCGACAGGAACTTCACAGCAATATTAAGAGCGCGGACACAGGTGTATATGATACTGGAAGTTCGTGCTCTGACAGGGAATGCATTACCGATCTGAATTAGTATTAGACTAGACTGTAGTACTATGGAGCGAAACTAATTTGAATTTTTAAATAATTTATTACATCTACAAGTCTTACGATACATGGTGCGCAGATGAGTCCATTCCAGTAATACACTGTGCTATTAAACGATTATTTAATTTAAATCAACTAAAAGCGATACCATACGTTTCTGAGTCTTTCTTTAATGATAGCGTAGCCAAACATTGTAATTTCTCTTATTTCATCACTTATTCATCCATAATAAGTTTGCAGTCTTCTTTATTTCACTAACGATTAAATGGACCGCTCTGAGTATCTTCAGTAGGCACAGACAGAGTTACTAGAAGATGTTCTCCAAGCAACGCAGTTGTTAATGTGATTGCAACAAGATGGGTGTCCAGCAGTTGTTTCCTTGATGGCCATGTGTACTTAAATCAAATTATTCCTCGTCGGTGGGTTGCCAGAGACTCCTGTGAATTCGCCTCCACCATTTCCAGATTTAACACCTTCGATTAATTTTTCAGAGGACCGCATCTAAGGCACTATGTATCAATAGCGTCCTAAAAGTCTGCATGATGTGAGAAATGGAATGAGTATAGCATGTCGATCACTCTCCGATACCGTAACATTTCAGGGTACACAAACGCACAAAGACGCGCTGAACTGTGTGTAGACCAAGGCGGAAAGTTGTTTGAACAGCAATTATCGTAAACGGAAACTAAACAATATTTTCTAATGATATGTAGTAATTTTCAAAAGTGAAAATAATATTTATTCAGAGTTAAATGCGTAAGAAAAAGTTTTTCCTCTCACTACAACAATAAAAAGCACGTCCATTATCATATGCACACATGCGGTGTCCCTGTCTCCTGACAGGATGAGGTAGACCCAGCAAGACGGAATCATCGTACCATTATTTAATTCTTTCTTCTTTTACTTCTTATATCCAAAGTAAAAAACGTCCTTTCTTGTAGAATAACAGTCGATATAAGCCATCGTCCGTTTCCGGATGCACGTAATGTTCGAGTCCTGGATAAAATACCAGCAACATCTGATAAAGGAAAGAAAGAAATAAAGAACTTCAGCGTCGAAGTGACATACTCACCACACTGCGGAGGGGGGGGGGGTGGAGGGGGGGGGGGAGGAATATCCTTTTCCGTGAAACTGCGCAGACTTGGGACACCCCGCCGCTCCGGAGGGTAATGAAACATGCTGCCCAGAAAGTCCGTAAAGTACGTTTTGTACTTCGAGTGATGTCGGATGATCTCATGTTGTTTTTGTGGGTATACCAACAACGCATGCCCGATATCACAGTCCACGAGAGCAGGTAGTTTAATGCGTGCCCTGTAATATAGAGGATTTCCCACTGAGCCGTGCTCTCTCCCAACTATGCGTTTTCATGAAATTCGCTGCCTACCTGTGTTTGGTTTCCCGCCCTTGTTGCGTTTACTTCGTGGTTCTTCTTCCTTCTACGTGTGGCAGCATTGATGTGTATCGATATTTGCGCCGTGTTCCATCTTTGGTTTGGTGCATATAGTTTCTGGCAAGGGGCTCTGGAGTCAGTCGGTCGGTTGTTGTGGACGAGGGAAGTTATCTTCGCTCGGTGCAGTCGGCTGGGGCCACTGGCAGCTCCTGCGCAGTGTCGGAGCGTCTGTGGAGCTCTCCGACCGCTACGAGTTTCGTCGTTCTCCTACCCAGCTCGTCAAAGTTGAGTAGTGGTTTCAACTACTCAAGCCACATCTATTCATGCTGAGATGGTTCGCTTCGGTGGTTTGCTGTTGGGGAGGTTTTCTGGTGACCAACACCGAGTGTTTCTACTGCTGAGATTTAGCCACCATGCGGTGCAATTAACTATTTTGGTCGACTACGATTTGAATGCACCAGTGGAATTTTCTATTCAAAAAATGGTTCTGAGCACTATGGGACTTAACATCTATGGTCATCAGTCGCCTAGAACTTATAACTACTTAAACCTAACTAACCTAAGGAGATCACACAACACCCAGTCATCACGAGGCAGAGAAAATCCCTGACACCGCCGGGAATCGAACCCGGGAACCCGGGCGCGGGAAGCGAGAACGCTACCGCACGACCACGAGCTGCGGACGAATTTTCTGTCTTGTGGCCGTTAGTGTTCTGGTTACCTGCCTTGGGCACTGACGTAAATTCAGGCAGTGTTCTTTTGAGCGAAGTTAACTATTACCGAGTTTCAAATTCAAGTGTACCAGCGGAATTTTCTGCCTAGCGGCCGTTAGTATTCCGGTAACCTTCCCTGGCCACTAATGTAATTTCAGGCAGCGTCCATTCCTCACCAGTTGTCGCTGTCCAACATGGTGTGTAATTCTGACAGCTAATACATACTCAATTGTGGATTATCACATTTGTAACATTGCCGGTTTGAATTGTCATGTACTGATTAACGGGAAGCAAGTAGTTGTGTCGGTCGGTCCGTGGCTGTACCCTGGCTGGGTTCCGACGGATCGAGTATAGTTGGGCCTGCCTCACGTAAGTGAACGAGGGTAGACCGACCTCCCTGGAGACCTTCTAAGTGCCATCGGTGTCTAATTACCTGTTGTCAGCTATTTTAAATTTTAGGCTGATTGTTATTGTTTGTTTTCTTTAAATTTTGCAAAATTAATATTTAAATTTATTTTTCGAGCTTAAACACTGCAGTCTTTAGCCTTTATAGGTTATGGTAATATACACTCCTGGAAATGGAAAAAAGAACACATTGACACCGGTGTGTCAGACCCACCATACTTGCTCCGGACACTGCGAGAGGGCTGTACAAGCAATGATCACACGCACGGCACAGCGGACACACCAGGAACCGCGGGGTTGGCCGTCGAATGGCGCTAGCTGCGCAGCATTTGTGCACCGCCGCCGTCAGTGTCAGCCAGTTTGCCGTGGCATACGGAGCTCCATCGCAGTCTTTAACACTGGTAGCATGCCGCGACAGCGTGGACGTGAACCGTATGTGCAGTTGACGGACTTTGAGCGAGGGCGTATAGTGGGCATGCGGGAGGCCGGGTGGACGTACCGCCGAATTGCTCAACACGTGGGGCGTGAGGTCTCCACAGTACATCGATGTTGTCGCCAGTGGTTGGCGGAAGGTGCACGTGCCCGTCGACCTGGGACCGGACCGCAGCGACGCACGGATGCACGCCAAGACCGTAGGATCCTACGCAGTGCCGTAGGGGACCGCACCGCCACTTCCCAGCAAATTAGGGACACTGTTGCTCCTGGGGTATCGGCGAGGACCATTCGCAACCGTCTCCATGAAGCTGGGCTACGGTCCCGCACACCGTTAGGCCGTCTTCCGCTCACGCCCCAACATCGTGCAGCCCGCCTCCAGTGGTGTCGCGACAGGCGTGAATGGAGGGACGAATGGAGACGTGTCGTCTTCAGCGATGAGAGTCGCTTCTGCCTTGGTGCCAATGATGGTCGTATGCGTGTTTGGCGCCGTGCAGGTGAGCGCCACAATCAGGACTGCATACGACCGAGGCACACAGGGCCAACACCCGGCATCATGGTGCGGGGAGCGATCTCCTACACTGGCCGCACACCACTGGTGATCGTCGAGGGGACACTGAATAGTGCACGGTACATCCAAACCGTCATCGAACCCATCGTTCTACCATTCCTAGACCGGCAAGGGAACTTGCTGTTCCAACAGGACAATGCACGTCGGCATGTATCCCGTGCCACCCAACGTGCTCTAGAAGGTGTAAGTCAACTACCCTGGCCAGCAAGATCTCCGGATCTGTCCCCCATTGAGCATGTTTGGGACTGGATGAAGCGTCGTCTCACGCGGTCTGCACGTCCAGCACGAACGCTGGTCCAACTGAGGCGCCAGGTGGAAATGGCATGGCAAGCCGTTCCACAGGACTACATCCAGCATCTCTACGATCGTCTCCATGGGAGAATAGCAGCCTGCATTGCTGCGAAAGGTGGATATACACTGTACTAGTGCCGACATTGTGCATGCTCTGTTGCCTGTGTCTATGTGCCTGTGGTTCTGTCAGTGTGATCATGTGATGTATCTGACCCCAGGAATGTGTCAATAAAGTTTCCCCTTCCTGGGACAATGAATTCACGGTGTTCTTATTTCAATTTCCAGGAGTGTATTTTGAAATTTTGAAGTTTGATTGTGACCCTCAGCCACTGGTAATGCACACTGGATATGTTTTTTCTTTAAATTATTTTATTGCTATCTTAATTGGATTTTTACCTTATTAAGATTTCTTATTGGAGGCCTTCAGCCGTGAAAGAGTTGCTTGGGTTATAAAGGTTATTAAAATGACAATGATGATGATTGTATGGCACTGGGGGGCCGGGAGACCCCTCGCGGGCGGTTCGGCCACCACTCCACAAGTTCTTTAACGCCACTACGGTGACTTGCGAGTGAATGAGGATGAAATGATGATGAAAGACACATAACACCCAGTCATTCTGAGGCAGAGAAAATCCCTGACCCCGCCGTGAATCGAACCCGGGACCCGGAAGATCACGAGCCGCGGGCATTAAAATTACAGCCCGCATCTCGTGGTCGTGCGGTAGCGTTCTCGCTTCCCACGACCGGGTTCCCGGGTTCGATTCCCGGCGGGGTCAGGGATTTTCTCTGCCTCGTGATGGCTGGGTGTTGTGTGCTGTCCTTAGGTTAGTTAGGTTTAAGTAGTTCTAAGTTCTAGGGGACTGATGACCATAGATGTTAAGTCCCATAGTGCTCAGAACAATTTGAATCATTTGAACCATTAAAATTACAATAAATGACAATTAGATGCAGAAACTGACCTCAACCCTTGGCCATTTCCACAATCCTATTACCAGTTCTGCCCAGCGGGTTTAGCGGGCGTCTCACCGACGTTTTGTGTAAGAGAAAAAGACCGTCACTAGCAAGAATGTCTGTCGCGATCGCGGAGTCGTCGGTGCATTACAGGTGTGTCATGATGCGTTACGTCAGCCATCAAGCGTCCTTCGCTTCACCGCACCGCAGACAGTGTCCGTCGGTGTCCAGGACTCCAAATTTATGGCAGATTAGGGGATCGGACCTGCGAATTTCGTACAACCGTCGGTATGTGACTATTTTGAGGTTGCTAAATGTATACCAGACGATCTCGCCGCCGTGGTGAGGAGAAGCGTATGAACAAATCTGTCGCTTCGTTGGGTATTTAAGTGCGAAAACATTGCTACCTTTATGAAGCCTTACGTATCGGTGGTGGCGATACTCGTGGAAAGTATTCGTAACCGAACATAACTGAAATCGACAAAAAATCGCGGGACGTGGAAAGAGGAAGCCGACATAGTGCCCACGGCCACAGTGGTTCAAAGGACAGGAGAAGAAGAACGTCAAGGATCGACGGTGTGACGGCAGGCTGCTGTCGGTCCCAGGTCCGTATCATAGCTTGCATGTATATATATATATAGAGTGCGTTGTTCGTCACATTCGTGAGATTAAATCCTCCAGAATGGTTTGATATGTTAAAGTCTCGAGTTTGACCTAAAACAGCACCTCTTGTTTGATATAGTATCCAAAGGCCGCCATTAACCTGTCAGCAATACCATTTGGAATTGGCATTACCTGTGCCCGGTGTGGCAGTCGTAAGGCAAGATGAGCGTACGTGCAATCGTACGTGTTGGAGCAGACGACAGTACCTCGCCGCCGCTGATTGCCCCCTGTCGTAATCTGAGTTTGCAGAGCGTCCAAAAGCTGTTGGATGTGCATAATCTTGGTTTCGTTCAAGCCGATCCTGCTACCCGCCGCCGCATCGTGTGTAGTAACACGAGCAGCCACCTGACGTACTTCGTTCACCGATCAGACGAGCATCATGAAGTCATCTACATATGCGCGACACATGAAGGAACTCGCACGGAGCCGGGGGTCCGCAGAAGTCCTTCGGAGAATCTGTATCGACGAAGGACATCCTTGATTAACTGAGCTGTAAACAAGAATAGTGCCTTCCTTATTTCCACTGACTCTCAGCGCCGAAGGAGCACTAGGAAGGGGGCACGTAAGGACGGTGATGAAATTCTAGTTTATTTTAATGTGTCGCATGGTCGACTCCAGGAAATCATCGTTGTCCTGCGAAAGTCACAATCAAAATCCATTAATATGAACGATGGTCGCACGAAACATGCTTCCTGATACTTCACATTAGGGTTGGGATTAACTGTAATGAAAAGACATGGAAGGTGTTTGTTGTTTAATGTAATAGACGTTACTACTTAACAACAACATTATCATCACAATTTAAAAACTTATTAAAAAATCAGAATTCTCGCCAAAACTTGAACAGGCTCAATTAATTAAAAACCAGATTTAATAACTATACCATCGAGAGCAGGGCATGAAAATCGGAAGTACACACCTCCAAACAAGAAAAGTAGCACCAACTAGGCTTGGGTACAAGCAGGTTCAACAAACTATTTTACCAGACAAATGTGCTTGGGTACAAGCAGGGTTCAACAAACAATTTTATAAGCCAAATGGCTTACAATAACCGCCATTGAACGTGCTAACAATTTGTAAGCTTAAGTAACCGTTACACAATTGGGCAACATTCATGCAAATACAGGAATGATCACAAGACACGCCGCTGATTGTAGCTGTTGGAAGCCCACTTAACAATGTATAGCCATTAACTAAAAAAAACATCCCTTCAGCAGACAAACAGGGAACGTATAAAATTTAAATATAAATGCCCACCTGTATATTCCGACTAAACATTAACAACAACCTTCAACAAATACACAATTACCCAACACTCAAAGTAAGCTGAGAGCTACAGCAGAAAGCTATCACAAACAACAAGGAATGAGCAGCCAAATTTCACAACATGTGTAGTAGCTAATGACTGTGGACCAAGGTCAGGTTCGGCAATTTATATTGATAATTAACAGGTCTTAAAGCTAAAGCGCTAAGAAGTAGTAATAAGAATACAGGACTTAAACGAATAGCTACAGAGATATAAGGAGGAAGAACCTCAGGCTTGGCAAACACGCCTTAACCTCCGGACCTCTTTAAATTCAACAAATAAATCCAACTAATACTTCCCGCTCGAACGGCGACACTCCACCATGGCACGTATCAAGCGTTCAACTTGAGCCACCACGACGCGACTGCTAGGGACGGTACACTGGGTTGACCCCAGACGCCGTGTGACGATGAAAGTGCCGCCACGTCGAGGAGCAACGAAGCCTCTTCAGCAGGCCCAGGAAACAGGAACGCCTCGTTTGCCGCAAAAGCTACCCTGCGAACACACTAAAAAAGGGAACATTAAACTCCGCGAATAAAGCTTCAAGAAAGAATGGCCAAGGAGAAAAAAAAATTGGACTAAAGGCAAAAGCAGATTCCGATACACGGTAAATTTGACACTCCTTAAAATTACTATTATTCAAAAGCGAAAATATCACCGCCTGCTGATGCAATAACTCAGGCATACACGTATACCAAGAATGCCTTGCCTCTCAGACATATCATGTTACAGCTGATTTTCTTCACGGGACTTATAACAGAGTATAATCTTGCACTGGTCCCGGTGGAGGTTCGAGTCCTCCCTCGGGCATGGGTGTGCGTGTGTGTGTGTGTGTGTGTGTGTGTGTGTGTGTGTGTGTGTGTGTGTGTGTCCTTAGGATAATTTAGGTTAAGTAGTGTGTAAACTTAGGGACTGATGACCTTAGCAGTTAAGTCCCATAAGGTTTCACACACATTTTACAATCTTGCACTTTCATGACATGGAATCGAACACAAATTGCAAGTAGTAAAACTGACCGACAGTCACGCGCTCAGTCACTCTTAGGCTCTTTAATATAACTGACCCAATTTCATATAACACAGATATGAACTTACAATGTCAAGTACTAGGTGCGTTAATGTAACAGGTCCAGTTCCATATAACACAGAGCTGGTCTTACAACATCAAGTTCACATGGTTCAAATGGCCCTAAGCACTGTGGGACTTAACGTCTGAGATCATCAGTCCCCTAGACTTAGAACTACGTAAACGTAACTAACCTAAGTACATCACACACGTCCATGCCTGAGGCAGGATTCGAACCTGCGACCGTAGCAGCCGCGTGGTTCCGGACTGAAGCGCCTAGAGCCACTCGGCCACAGCGGCCGGCAACATCAAGTACTCAAAATAAGAAAACAACTCTTAATTCCACTCACGTATCAAGGAGCCGTGTCTGGCAGGATTCCGGCCAGGATGTTATTGCCTCCAATCCACAAACGCGATCGTGGAGGCACCGTAAACTTTAAGCTTGCAGAATAATCCAGGAACTTGCCGAACAGGTTGCACGCGACGTCCGTAGGTACCAGTCCTTAAACGAGCCGGCCAGGCTTGCCCCCAACTGATTTAACCTAATGCAACTTCTCGACAGCCGGCAGCCGGAGTAACTTGCCAGCCAACGCACTCTCCAGGCCTCGCCAAACCAACAACACAGACACTTTGACCTAAGACTTTAGCACGCGACTAACGATCGAATCGATATTGGTAACCTAAGTAGTTAGTGGCGCCAGTGGAATGCCAAACCGCCCAGTTTAGAGCGACCATGGGTCACTTCCATTAGAACAATGATATCGCGGTATTCACCTGAGACAGAGTGGATGTTGCTCCGAACCCCTTAGTAAGCCTGTCCTGGGGGCAGTGTCTTGTGTATTAGGGTCATTATTCAGGATGGTGAGTGGTCGAAATTCATGAGCACTGACGCTCCCTGACGATTTCGGTATAAACATTACCGCCATGAATTGCGACGGTACGTCCGCGACAAGGAGCAGTAAATCATTATACCTCAATATCCACTGGGATATCATTCGATCCGGAAGTTCGCGATAAAACTCAAGTGTCATCCCATCTTAAGTGACGTCCTCACGTGATGTTCCGTTAGGGATTCCAGTAACGCCGCTGCATGCGAGCCATCTATCTCCATGTTCATCTTTCAGGATATATCATTTCCCATCCGATCGTCCGTGGGCGTTCCGGCGAAAAGGAGACGGTACTGATCTAGAAAAACAGCAGAAATGTCCTGTTGTGACTTCAAGGGCCAATAATCTGCTTTACGGAACACTGCGATTACGCGCATTTCCCCTGGACACATGATGCATGGAAATACGTTCTCCATCGACATAGTCCAAGCACCTAGCACGGATTGAAAGTCCCTTCAGCTGACATCTCGTGATCGATAAAATGCACGGCTAATCCGGTTTTGCCCTTCGCTGCGCAACAGTGGTTCTGCATATTGTAGCCACCATGAATGAACTGTACGGTGCACTGAGGTACGGAGAGTGAATGTCTGCCACATTTCTGCAATCCGCAGGCGACGTTCAGGATCCACCAATAAGGATGAATTAGGTTTCCACGAACTACGTCTTCACCAGACCTGTTGTCGTGCGAGGGTTAGCGTCCATAAATACTCAAGGTGACACGTAAAAGCTGTGGTCCAACGTTCAGCAGCCAGCGCTTGATCTCGTAGTCCGTCAGAAACATAAATCCGATCTAGTCTGGTCGCCGAGTGGCTAGTAAAAGACGAGAAGCCTTCATGATTCCCATGGATCTTTTCACATGCATTCATTAGTGCCATGTCCCGACAAATCGAGCGCAGTGCGTATCAGGAGCTAAAATTCGGAGTTTGATTCTTCGAGGCGAGAATACAATTAAAATTCCCTCTTACCAAGATGTGATCCAAGTACAACTGTGCACACGCCCTTCTATTGTCAGATCCTGAAACCACCTTATATTCTCGGTTCGTTGTCGTCATCAGGTTCATGTCATGTCACTGTAATCTTAAAATTGTGCTGCCAACTCCGCTACTCTTAGACTTTCTCTGCCCTGTCACATTGGTCATCAAGCCCAAAAACGCCCTATTCTGCGTATCGATGCAATTGCGGGGACGCTGTCACTGACTCCGCCATCAATAGTACCATTTCAAACGTTGTCAATGATGAAGGAACATCTGAAAGGCAGGACATCCGGTTACCTCCGAAGGAATCCTTTCGACGTCCTTTAAAGGCACATTTATAATGTCAAATATCTCTTCGATGCACATGTATCACGTCAGATGTCTCTTCGAGTCGATGATCGTGTCCCCTAGGCTACGTGAGGATGTGTCGCCCGAAATATGATAGCGCTTGCCGGCCGCGGTGGCCGTGCGGTTCTAGGCGCTGCAATCCGGAACCGCGGGACTGCTACGGTCGCAGGTTCGAATCCTGCCTCGGGCATGGATGTGTGTGATGTCCTTAGGTTAGTTAGGTTTAAGTAGTTCTAAGTTCTAGTGGACTGATGACCTAAGATGTTAAGTCCCATAGTGCTCAGAGCCATTTGAACCAGCCATGATAGCGCTTCTTGAGACGCTTCGGTGATCGTTGTTTTGGCGCACTGCCCTCTGCCGACGTAGGTGATGCCTTACGTTGTTCATGGCCACTCGTTGATCCATTGCGGCGCCGTGTTTTCGACCTTCTCTTCCACGCTGCATACTGCTTTTGAGGATGCATCAGGTCCCTCCCTCATCCGCCGCGATGGGGGTGTAGGAGTGTTCTCCCCATCTCATCCCTGCTCCCCCAACTCTGTCCGCTCTTGCATGACAATGTCCGCGTCATGCTCCGAACTTGGCAACACCTCCCGGCGGGCTTCCGACACGTATGTCATCGACAGCTGCGTGGATAATTCTCGCTGCGACTCTGCTACACGTGGCAGTTGCATTGTGACGTTGTACGCTTTCCGACGGGATATGTCCCTCTCCACCACAGCCAGAACAAGCCCGTCGTAAGTCACATCTCGACGTCCTCAAGTATATAAGTATGAAGGGATATGTTTTTTAAGGACGATCCGCACCTGTCGGACGCCATTTAGCAGAGGATAGATGCCAAAACTCGTCCAGCGTTCAGGTATATGACTGAGCACTGACCCATATGGTCGCAGCGATTCTCGTACCTGAAACGGCAGTTCAGAGATCGGAATGACCCTCACTCCCAAGCCTGAAGGAGCCACTGTTACACCACTTAAATAGCCATCAGAGTGTCTAAATTTAAATCCTCTTTGTGCAGCGACGATGGTTCTTTCGCATGAAGCTTCACCTCATCTTGACGTACATTGCGCCCCTTACAAAGGACATGTGTATTCCAACGAGATCAGGAACAGGTAAACGAACTTCACCCCTCAAAAAGTTCTGTTTTAAAAACCTTGAGTCTGGCAGATGCGATGTCAAACATAAACTGGATCGTAGCCTTTCCGAAATTATGTGGCATGGAGACGTGTTAAGACAGCAACACTCGAGAGTATCAGCGGCGTAAACATTTCCCCTTCTACGCCCGGGTCCGGGAAAACAGGTCCGAAACGCGCCACTGCCTAACGCAGACTGTTGACCACGTATGCCGTTGTTATAATTGTCTTTCTAGATGGAAGTTTTTGATGATATGTCAGAAAAGACGCGAAATGCAAAACTTTTAAAAGAATAGATATTCGGTTTTGAGAACTTTACGCAATGATATTAATTTTTCCGATTTGAAATTTTTAAACTGAGTGTGTTTGGTTCATTTTCCAACAGCGTTTAGGAAATTAATTCTTCACACCTCTATACACCCTTCTGGGTTTGACAAACACGAATTTTAACAAAACAGGAACCAACTGACTTGCACGTTCTTTGCGCCACGTGATCTTCTCAGCGTGTTCAGGGTGCTACAAAAAGGTACAGTCAAACTTTCAGGAAACATTCCTCACACACAAAGAAAGAAAATATGTTATGTGGACATGTGTCCGGAAACGCTTACTTTCCATGTTACAGCTCATTTTATTACTTCTATTCAAATCACATTAATCAGGGAATGGAAACACACAGCAACAGAACGTACCAGCGCGACTTCAAACACTTTGTTGCAGGAAATGTTCAAAATGTCCTCTGTTAGCGAGGATACATGCATCCACCCTCCGTCGCATGGAACCCCTGATGCGCTGATGCAGCCCTGGAAAATGGCATATTGTATCACAGCCGTACACAATACGAGCACGAAGAGTTTCTACATTTGTACCGGGGTTGCGTAGACAAGAGCTTTCAAATGCACCCATAAATGAAAGTCAAGAGGGGTGATGTCAGGAGAGCGTGGAGGCCATGGAATTGGTCCGCCTCTACCAATCCATCGGTACCGAATCTGTTGCTGAGAAGTGTACGAACACTTCGACTGAAATGTGCAGGTGTTCCATCGTGCATGAACCACATGCTGTGTTGTATTTGTAAAGGCACATGTTCTAGCAGCACAGGTAGAGTATCCCGTATGAAATCATGATAACGTGCTCCATTGAGCGTAGGTGGAAGAACATGGGGCCCAATCAAGACATCACCAACAATGCCTGCCCAAACGTTCACAGAAAATCTGTGTTGATGACGTGATTGCACAATTGCGTGCGGATTCTCGTCAGCCCACACATTTTGATTGTGAAAATTTACAAGTTGATCACGTTGGAATGAAGCCTCATCCGTAAAGAGAGCATTTGCACTGAAATGAGGATTGACACATTGTTGGATGAACCATTCGCAGAAGTGTACCGTGGAGGCCAATCAGCTGCTGATAGTGCCTGCACACGATGTATATGGTACGGAAATAACTGGTTCTTCCGTAGCACTCTCCATACAGTGACGTGGTCAACGTTACCTTGTACAGCAGCAACTTCTCTATCGCTGACATTAGGGTTATCGTCAACTGCACGAAGAATTGCCTCGCCCATTTCAGATGTCCTCGTCGTTCTAGGTCTTGCCCAGTCGCAAGTCATAGGCTGGAATGTTCCTTGCTCCCTAAGACGCCGATCAATTGCTTCGAACGTCTTCCTGTCGGGACACCTTCGTTCTGCAAATCTGTCTCGATACAAACATACCGCGCCACGGCTATTGCCCCGTGCTAATCCATACATCAAATGGGCATCTGCCAACTCCGCATTTGTAAACATTGCACTGACTGCAAAACCACGTTCGTGATGATCAGTGACCTGTTGATGCTACGTACTGATGTGCTTGATGCTAGTACTGTAGAGCAATGAGTCGCATGTCAACACAAGCACAGAAGTCAACATTACCTTCCTTCATTTGGGCCAACTGGCGGTGAATCGAGGAAGTACAGTACATACTGCCGAAACTAAAATGAGTTCTAACATGGAAATTAAGCGTTTCCGGACACATGTTCACATAAAATCTTTTCTTTATTTGTGTGTGAGGAATGTTTCCTGAAAGTTTGCCCGTACCTTTTTGTAACACCCTGTATAAAACGTCGGAACATCACATTCTCTCGGCGACAAATACTTCTTTACTGAAACACTTCTCGTTATGCGTTTCGGTCACTTCAGTCTTCAGACGTCCTGAGTGTTAATTGATGCTGCTTACGTTCTCACAGTTAATGATTCCAAGCGTAAACACGAACTCATGTGAAATACTCGACATGAGCGAGGAAGCATACAGCGGAAACAAACACTGGGAAAGAGAGCGGGATAAGGGAGTAATGTGTTTAAGACGGCGCGCAGAATACGGGGAGGATGTAAGCAATAGCAGCATAGAAACACTGCTTATAAGTGTATTGCGGAAATTAGGTGGATAGCGAAGGAAGCAGTGTCACTCACATTTTTGGTCTTCCTGAGGCAGCAGTAGAATGCAAAGAACCTTTCCCATGCAGAATTAAAAGTAAGTATGAACGTGTTTGTTCTTTACAGTTGTTGCGCGTCTTATCATTTCTTTCTCAAACTACCTCCTTTGTATCTTTAAAGTGTTGTCTGTTTTACTGTAACTTTAATTTTTGACACCGTATGGGGTACTTTCCGCGGTCACTTGCTTTTATTAACATTAGATAACTTTGTTATCTAATGTGTTGTGGCCGTTTCAGTGAAGATAGTGCCATTACGAAGCATTTGAATAGATTTCAAGAAACGTGCTGTAAATTTCTGTCCATTCTGTACTTTTTTGGTCGTAAAATCGGGATGGTTTTCAGTGGTATGTTGCACTCTCTTCAAGGTGTATCTAAAACAGCATCTTAGCTGCTTTACAATATGTTTTAGTTTACACTTCCGGTTACGTTCATTGAATACATTGAGTTGACAGATGCCTACGAACTAGCGGTGTGCTTTGGTGCATAGAGCATGTGCTCCAAAGCAGTCCATCATGCTCTAGACTTCCTTCACCCGAGAATATTCAATGAACCAGATAGAGGAAGTTAAATCAGTTCTTTACAGCCGGTAATGTGATGTTTAAACACAATTCTGGAATACCGCGGTAGGTTACTGTTACTGAAACGTTGTGCTATCGCCAGCTCGCAACACGTCTCCTGTAAAACAATCTTTGCCGCGAAGAGGATTTGGGACGTTTGCCGTGAGTGGCGTTGAGGCCGTTTTCCGAGGAGGGGCAGTCGGTGAAGCAGCATGGACTGCGCAGGTCTGCGGGGCAAAGGGCCGCCTGTTTGTTCACCGTCCAAGTTGGTCTGGCTGAGCATCTCCAAGACAAGAGGTACCTGCACGGGAACAGAAGTGAACAAATAAATTCCTTTGGCCGACCAGGTCTGGAGGGGAGCGATGGGTCGTTGTCATCAACAATTCCCCTGGCGGCTCCAATTTTCCACTGTTTTTCGCCGCACATCGGCTTTGGATGATCGGCGAGCTACTTTTAGTTCGTTGCTTCGGCACCGAAACCGCGCGGCATTCATAAAGACCGATTTCCTCCGCGCCGTGAGCACGGTAATTGTGACTGGTTGGCTTCCTGCGCGTGTTTGCGCCCTTCTCCTTCTATAACGGATTCGTTTCAGACTCCTGTTATTGTTGTTCACTGTTCCTGTGTCTGGTCAGGCGATTTGAGGAGCGTGTCACTCGTATCAAACATAATTGCTTCCCTTTTCGTAATTATCGTAGAGCTGTGGTTTGATTGTGTTTTTCAAATTCTCGGTGTTTCGTAAATTTCTTTTATGTTCACATTATTAAATGTGACGTCCAAAACATTTCTCTCACCTCGTACCTTGGGTACTAAAACTCAATGTCGTGACCGAGCGGGGTGGCGCAGTGGTTAGACACTGGACTCGCATTCGGGAGGACGACGGTTCAATCCCGCGTCCGGCCATCCTGATTTAGGTTTTCCGTGATTTCCCTAAATCACTCCAGGCAAATGTCGGGATGGTTCCCCTGAAAGGGCACGGCCGACTTCCTTCCCAATCCTTCCCTAATCCTATGAGACCGATGACCACGCTGTCTGGTCTCCTTCCTCAAACCAACCAACCAACCTCAATGTCGCTTAGTTATTTGAAGACCGCAAGCTTATGCTTCTCACTTGGGCAAATCTTGTTGCATGTATTTTGGCAGGTTATACTTCCAAGCCTAGCTTGTGTTTACGTAGCTGATGTTCATCAGCGAAACTTCCGCGTCTTTCTTCCACCTACGTTTACCGTCTGGCGCAACGGTTAAGTATTTACCGTTTCCGTCCCCTGACGCTGAACTTCTTCACTATCAGATGTAAGGGTTATATTTTAGCGAATTTTCAGAAATGTTTCATTTATGCTGCCAGCGTGTAATCTGACGACATAAGTTTTACTCGTTTTACTTAAGAATTGTTTCTCTGTTCATGATAATGTTTGTTACTTTGGGTGTGTTTCCACTGGTTGCTTCGAAAAGGAGGAGTGTGGTGAGCAGCGTAACGGGTCTACCCTAAGTAATTTTGGGGGACTTTGATCCGGACCACATTGCCCGACGTGCGATGGTTTCATACTAAGAAGATTTAAGTGTTTCAGTTTCCTTTTAATGAACATCTTTTTAGGTCAACCTAAATTATTTGTTGTGTTTCAGTCAAACACATTTTAAAGATGTTTGTTCAAATGGTTCAAATGACTCTGAGCACTATGGGACTTAACTTATGAGGTCATCAGTCCCCTAACTAACCTAAGGACGTCACATACATCCGTGCCCGGGGCAGGATTCGAACCTGCGACCGTAGACGTCGTGCGGTTCCAGACTGTAGCGCCTAGAACCGCTCGGCCTGAAGATGTTTGTGTCCTACCTACTGCAAGCTGGTTTTTTAGAACGTTTGAAGAGATTGATACGTAACTTCAATTGGTGAAATGTTATCTTGCTTCTATTACTGAAATTTGTCGTAAATATTTCAACAACAGTAACCAGTGACACAAAAGATTTGTATATTTTTGGATAGCATTTGTTGTAAATTTAAACTTTCATACTTCATATTCCGATTAATGACTTTTGAAGAG
This sequence comes from Schistocerca cancellata, assembly GCF_023864275.1. NCBI lineage: Eukaryota > Metazoa > Arthropoda > Insecta > Orthoptera > Acrididae > Schistocerca > Schistocerca cancellata. Next base: position 336,307,831 of record NC_064631.1, read on the forward strand.
TAGGGAGCAAGTATTTGAATGAATACAAACCTTTTGTTATTTGAAGAAATGGCTGTGAGCACTATGGGACTCAACATCTGAGGTCATCAGTCTCATAGACTTAGAACTACTTAAACCTAAGGGCATGACACAGATCCATGCCCGAGGCAGGATTCGAACCTGCGACCGTATCAGCAGCGCGGTTCTGGACTGGAGCGCCTAGAACCGCTCGTCCACCACGGCCGGCTTTTGTTATTTGATCGCACTGAAGTTTTGATAACATTGTTGATCGATTTTGTAATTGTTCGTAAACAACTTTATTTAATTGAACACTTTTGTCCTAATATGTCATCCTGTTGGTATAATTGGTAACGTTATTTTTTAGAGAAGTGTTAATAAAAATCTTGACACGAATGATGTTCAACCCTTATTTTGCCCTGTCCCTTCAGTCCCAGGCGATGTTACGCTAGTAGTGCGTACCAATTACTTTCAGTTCTGTCAATGACATTCCAAGAGGAGTATTACATACTCTTTGGTTTGTATCGCTTGTAGTCTGAGGCGAGTCACCAAAACCATTGCCAGTCGTTCCTTTCCAGTTCACGATGGTCTCAGAGCCTCACGAGGCGCTAGCGAACTGCGCGTCCACTCAGAGAGAGCCACACATTTGAGGAAGCTTAAAAGTCCCATTCACAAGCGGGTTTGTCCCCTGCGAAAAATTAACCATTGATTTATAAGCTATCCCTGTCTGGCAGTTTTGTTCATTTTCCTCCACACTTACTCTTTAGAGAACTAAGTCTCCCGTCGTATCGTCTTTTTCACTGGTGTGCTCAATTTGCAGTCTGACCCAATTTTAGATCAACGCTGGTTAACCATCCCCGGCAGTCTTCATGCAGTGTCCCAAACCTGTCCCAGATGGACGGTGACTAGCGAGCAACGCGGAAAATCTCTCACTGTTCTCACGCTTTCTTATGTCGCGCCACTTTCACCATTTGCTGTTTTTTCTCTACTTGTGCAAATCAGTGATTATTCACTTCTTCTTTTGTGTGGCCAAATTGTCCGTAGTTGCTTTACGATTCTTGAGGATATTTTCGTTCTGTTGTTGCAACTACATGTTCCGCCCTATTGAGGGAGAGCATCATCAGTGGTCCTTAAGTGAGCTATTTACATATTGATTTGCTTTATGATCGAGAAACAGTTCGTTAACAATATGTTAGTTTTTATCTACGGTGATTTTCCGCTTGATTTCTCGCCTACATCAGGAAACGCAGTGTGCTAGCAGATCGTTGACGTTTTTCTTCGTTAGATACTGATAGTTGTAGTCTAATTTCTAGTTGCTCTGCAGTACTATACATTTTTTTATGTTTTACACAGCACAGTTCTTCACACACCACTATTTTCTGTTTGTTTTTATGCTTCTACTTATGAACTGTGGTTTGTGATTTCTAGTATTGCCAACATAACATTACATTATCTATGATCTATACCCCGTTTTTAGTTTATTGCATACGTGTAATTGTATTTAATTATGTTGCTGTGTTTTTATATACTATGTAAGAGTAGTGAAGAAATAATGATTTTTTTTTGGGGGGGGGGGGGGGGGGGAGGTGGGAAAGAGCGGAGAGAGAAGCCATGATGAGAGAAGTGTATAGTAGTGTGATGGACTGGGAGTTGGAAGAGAAGGTGATCAGCAAGAAGTGAAATGAAACTGGGAGAGTGCGAGATTGGGGGAGGGTGAAGGACGGAAAAGGCCCTTTTCTTTTTCAAGTAATTACATCATTTATTTTATATAGTCTGGATTCCAATATTTATTTGGTCATTGAGCAAATATTTATTTTGTTAATGCTTATAGTGTGTGAAAATTTTCTTGGATGGGGGTCTTTACTGATTCTTATGATGTTCAAATCTTTTTTCAATATTACTTGAGTTATGGTGTTCCTTTGTAGATGATGTGCAAATGCTGAACGGTTGTTTTGCATTTGAATGCTCTAATGTGTCTCTATACTGTATCTTATGTCTGATGTCCTACCAGCTATTCCAGTGCATATCTGTTCACAATCTCTGCAACTGAGCTGATAGATACCAAGTTGTTGGTATCTGTCTCGTTTTGATTTAAGTTTTGGGATGTGCTTTTGTATTGAGTTGTTCATTTTTGTAAGCAATGTTTATGCCTTGTTTTTTGAATATGTTACATGTTTTATGTGTGAATTTGTTGTGGTAGATCACTGTATGCCATTTTTTGTAGAAGTGCAGGTTGTATAGGTTGGTGTGGTTTGGTTAGTATTTTTCCATATTTGTGTTTATTTTTCCGCTTCGTTTGTCTACCATTGTTTCCTTGTCTGTTTTGAATATTATTTGTTTTTTAATGGCCAGCTCTTTCTGGTAACCAAAAGTGTTTAGGGGGATCTTTTTCAGTCTGTTTTACATACCTGATTGCAGCCTGTTTGTGATGTTGCAAGTGTTTTGAAGTTGCATTTAAGATAATGTCACTTTTTGTAGGTTTTCTATATATATATATATATATATATATATATATATATATATATATATATATATATATATCAAATGTATGTTCGTTATTGTTTTTTCTTACTATTTTGTCTAGAAAGTTGAGTGAATTTTCTTGTTCTTTTATTGTGAACTTTGTTCTTGTGTGCAGTATTTATGTCTTTGTGTAGTTGTTGTTTTCTATTTTTAGGTAAATCTACCATGCATGTTATGTCATCTATGCACATGCACCTGTAGATGATGATGTAGTTTTTCCCTGTTATATTGTCTTCAGATATTAATTTTTCTATATCATTCATGAAAATTTTGGCTAATGTTCCTGAAATAGGTGAACCCATGGGTAAACCTTCTTCTTGTATATAGTGTTCTTGATTGAATTAAAAGTAATTTTGTGTTATTGACTGCAATAAATATATTGTTTCATCTCTGTGTTCATGAGGTAGCTTTTTGTGTGTTCTTTGTTTTTCTTCAATTGTTTTTATGGTTTCGGGACCAACTGCACATACTTTCTACATCAAAGGAGAGCAGTGTTGCTGTACCAGGGATTTTAATGTATCTTACATGTTCTACTAGTTGAGAAGTATTTCGTCATTTTTTAGTTTATAGTAGTGGGAGAGCTGTGGCCGCATTTGTTTTGCTAGTAGGTATGTAAGATCTGATTTGAAATTCTCTACTGGACGGAATGGATAATTTATTTTTTGGACCGTTGTTTGACATATCACATTTGGTGTTTCAGACTTTTTTGGAAAACTCTCTGTTTCTCTCTATCTGTAAATGTAAGCTCTATGCTTTTGAGTGAGTTTTTAACATGTTTGAAATCCGTGAGTTGGGTTTCATTTAAACTTTTTTATGCTCTTGCTGATGAATTCTTCTGTTCTTTCGATGTATTCTTCTGTTTCTACTATGCATTCTATTGTTTTCACGAGGATGATACTATTACCTTTGTCTGATTTTGTTGCAATGTTTTCTGCTTGCAGTTTTTTCTTTAGATTTTTAAGTTTTGTTTCATCATTTGTTTTGACTTTACTGTTTTTTTCAGTTTGTATTTCTATGTTTCTTTTTCAATTTCTTCTTTTATTAACTGCCTAGTTAGCCTTGTGTTGACATTACTGTTGTCATTTTTTCTTTTATAGTGAGAATATATTCAGATTCTATAATGAGATCTTCTGTGTGTTGTACATTTGCTGGTGAGTCAACGTTGTTTTAGATCTTTTCCTAAGAGCCGTTGTTCGTTTTTATTTAGTGTTATATCTGTAAGATTGACCACCCGAGGATAGGAATGGTGTGTGTGAATGTATTTGTTGTTATGGGAGTTTTTGTAGTGTTATTTGAGATTTTTAATTTTCTTGTACGTTTTAGTCACGTTTTGTTTATAGCTCTGCGTGTGCACCATTCGCCTTTTTCCAAGATGGAAGCCGAAATAGCAGGATTATTTAATTTTTGTGCCAGATGAAGGTGAATTTCGTATAATTCGTGCTTTATTGTCTATTCCTTTGTACGTAGTGACTTAATTTCGTATTTCAGCCAGGCATTTTTAGCGACCTGCCTGGCAACTTTCGCTACTTTCGAATTGTTTTCGAGCTTTACATTTATGCACTTTGGCATAAGGTCATTATGTTTACGATGGTTATTAAATCTGATGGTTTCAACTGTTTTATATGGATTAAAATGAATCTTCTTGAACTGATAATAAAGGTCAACTGGTGATTATTCATTCAGGTGACTCACTGCATTTCCGCTTGTTTGTAACGGAAATGCCTGTGAGCCTTCGCACAAATGTCTCATGCGGTCGGGAGTCGGTGGCATCCCTCTGCTTTGTATCTTTAAAAGGGACAACCCTGTCAGAGCTAAGGAAACACTTCAGTTAAAACGTTCCTATCAATTTTCTGTGGCTTCCTCAAATGAACAGTATGTCTATGGTGGGGCATTTTTAGTCCAGAGCGTCTAGCAGAGAAATATTGAATCTAAATGAGAGGCAGTCAGCAGCAGCGCTCATCTAATGTAGAAACACTGTGGTGCGCATTCTGAGATAAGGGAAATGAAGGAAGGATGGAAGAAAGGATGATCAGGGTTTAACGTCCAGCTGACGCCGAGGTTATTAAAAATGGAGCGTAGTCTCAGAATATTTCAGAAAAGGGAAAGGAATCGGCTTTGCCCTTTCAAAGGAACAGTCATGGTATTTGGAGCGAGTTCGGAAAATGAAGGAAAACCTAAATGTGGATGGGCGGAGGCGGATTTGAATCGTCGCCCTCGCAAATGCGAGTCCAGTGAGCCAACTGGTATAAAAATGAAAGTTTCTCAACATTATGTTCTGTTTAATCATCCACGTCACGGTTACAGAACACCTGAAACTTCAGGGTATAGTGCTCAGCTCGTGGTGTAGTGAGGTGTCGCGCCAGTGTCTGAGAGCCCTTCCATGGTTGCTATCGTTGTGGTTGTCCCTTCATTATCTGAAATGGTCATTCACTGCAGCATGGATCCCTTTACCTTGAGGATTTTTTCTTTCTTGTTAAAACTATCTGTGAATGTCTATGGCTTCACAGAACTAATGTCTTGTTCTCCATAACGAGAACCTGTACGTTGGCAAGTTTTATGACGTAATCAGTGTCACATAGTGCTTGCTCCTTCACAGCTGATTTCTCCACCTTTCTCGACCTGTAATGACCCTCGTATTGATGGATATTCCGCTCATTCCAACACAGACATTTCTCCATGTACACGGTATGCGAAATATTGCCGACATTGTGAGTGGGCCTCTTTCGTCCTTTTTCGATCTGAGACACTATTCGATCTTGTTAGCCAGTTTTTAAACGGCCTTCATGCCTTGTTTGTGCAGTAAAAGATAGATTCTGTCCGTCATCCTGAGAATTTCTGACAGAAGTCGTTTCACTTCCCCAGGTATGAGATATCGTGACACATCTTATGTACTTGATGTAGTAACCGTTGCTCCTCAGAACATTCTCGGCGTCGCACCTCGCGTAAGAGATGCTGCAGCTCACGAATTCGTACTGCACGCGTTACGAGAGTATTAATCAGTCCTCTTTTCTGAATCGAGTGATTATTTGACTGTCCATGTAGTTATCGATCCAGCATATCTGTAACCGATACACGACGTGACAAAATTATTCACCGTTCCTCGTAACTAGTACATCTAGAAACGGTATCTGTTGCTCCTTTTCTATCAACATAGTAAATTTAGTGTTGTCATAGAGACAATGAAATTGTCCGACGAAGCAGCCAATTTGTTTACCGCGATTCTACACGACAAAGGTATCGTCGGCGTATCTTAGGTTTACAAGGTGCCGAGTCGAGTGCCTGTGACTTGAAATGCTGCGTGAAGAAACTGGCAACCACCGGAGGAGCTGGACAACTCATGGCGACGCGTTCCGTTCAACATGAAGCAGCACGTGCCGCGAATTAATTTATCGATCTGCTTTCTGCATCTTTCGAACATTTTCTTGTGTTGCAAGCCAAAAACTGAGGCCCAACATTTAAATGTTTCCTATCACCTCAGTCGCTGCGAGTATCGAGACGACTGGTAAAGAGCGACAGCATTAATCACAGCAGCATGCGAAAGGAACTCGATCGTAGACCGAGCGACAGAAGAACAAATCTCATAAATTCAAGAGATGCTAAGGGAAATACACTACTGGCCACTAAAATTGCTACACCAAGAAGAAATGCAGATGATAAACGGGTATTCATTGGACAAATATATTATACTAGAACTGACATGTGATTACATTTTCACGCAATTTGGGTGCATAGATCCTGAGAAATCAGTACCCAGAACAACCACCTCTGGTCGTAATAACGGCCTTGATACGCCTGGGCATTGAGTCAAACTGAGCTTGAATGGCGTGTACAGGTACAGCTGCCCATGCAGCTTCAACACGATACCACAGTTGATCAAGAGTAGTGCCTGGCGTATTGTGACGAGCCAGTTGCTCGGCCACCATTGACCAGACGATTTCAATTGGTGAGAGATCTGGAGAATGTGCTGGCCAGGGCAGCAGTCGAACATTTACTGAATCCAGAAAGGCTTGTACAGGACTTGCAACATGCGGTCGTGCATCATCCTGCTGAAATGTAGGGTTTCACAGGGATCGTATGGAGGGTAGATCCACGGGTCGTAACACATCTGAAATGTAACGTCCACTGTCCAAAGTGCCGTCAATGCGAACAAGAGGTGACCGAGACGTGTAACCAATGGCACCCCATAACATCACGCCGGCTGATCCGCCTGTATGGCGATGACGAATACACGCTTCCAATGTGCCTTCACCGCGATGTCGCCAAACACTGATGTGACCATCATGATGCTGTAGACAGAACCTGGATTCATCCGAAAAAATGACGTTTTGCCATTCGTGCATCCAGGTTCGTCGTTGAGTCCACCATCGCAGGCGCTCCCGGCTGTGGTGCAGCGTCAAGGGTAACCGCAGCCATGGTCTCTGAGCTGCTGCTGCTGCTGCAAACGTCGTCGAACTGTTCGTGCAGATGGTTGTTGTCTTGCAAACACCCCATCTGCTGACTCAGGGATCGAAACGTGGCTGTACGATCCGTTACAGCCATGCGGATAAGATGCCTGTCAACTCGACTGCTAGTGAGACAAGGCCGTTGGGATCCAGCACGGCGTTCGGTATTAACCTCCTGAACCCACCGATTCCATATTCTGCTAACAGTCATTGGATCTCAACCAACGCGAGCAGCAGTGTCGCTATACGATAAACCGCAATCGCAATAGGCTACGATCCTACCTTTATCAATGTCGGAAACGTGATGGTACAAATTTCTTGTCCTTAAACGAGGAATCACAACAACGTTTCACCAGGCAACGCCGCTCAATTGCTGTTTGTGTATGAGAAATCGGTTCGAAATTTTCCTCATGTCAGCACGTTGTAGGTGTCGCCACCAGCGCCAACCTTGTGTGAATGCTCTGAAAAGCTAATAATTTGCATATCACAGCATCTTCTTCCTGTCGGTTAAATTTCGCGTCTGTAGCACCTCATCTTCGTGGTGTAGCAGTTTTAATGGCCAGTAATGTATTGATATGGAGTGGTTCCACCCTTCGCCACTGTGACAGCTTAGTCCAAATCACTTGCTCACATTTATCGACTGTCCTATGATATCGCTCTTTGCACCGCCTAAGGCGTCGCTTACCATTGTCTATTGTAATGTAATGCTCCTCGACCATTGTACACCATTCTTTTCTACTCCTTTCTACACGCTGTCCTTACTACACTACTGATAAGCACTCCGTCTTCAGGCCACGAGTGGCCTACCGGGACCATCCGACTGCCGTGTCATCCTCAGGGGAGTATGCGGATAGGAGGGACGTAGGGTCAGCACACCACTCTCCCGGTCGTTGTGATGGTATTCTTGACCGAAGCCTCTACTATTCGGTCGAGTAGCTCCTAAATTGGCATCACGAGGCTGAGTGCACCATAGCACATTGTAATTCATGATTCCCCTCGCTGACAGCACGCAAGCTTTTACAGCCACGCACCGCGATGCTTGACAGTCCCTGTCCATCAGTGCATGAAGTCTGCCTGCTCTTGCAGTAGGTGTGGCTGTTCCGTCGCCTTTCCACTTCAGTCATTTCACCAAAAGTTGACTTCTGCATCTTTAAGAGGGTTGAAATGTTCCAGATGATATCCTATGACTACTGCACGTTCGAAGTCGCAGATGTCTCTTGATCGGACACTTTCTGCTATTACTGCTTCTCTAATGACAACACATTGTTTCCCTCCTTTTTTTAATGTTACAATCGCTTCTTGTGAAACCTAGTGGTCAGTTCTACATTACGTACAAGATCCGGTTACTTATGATCAGATATTGCCTATAGGGTGATCGGAAATTCCCGTTACAGACTTCCAGGGCTTGTAGAGGGGAGTGAGTAGATAATATTCTGAATTGGAACTCGTGTACGAAACGTGCCGTTTCCGTACTGCAACTATTTGAAAACATGTTGGTAACGCAACCACTTTTACCAGTAACTGATTAGGCGTTATCCAGTTCATCACTTGTTTTGCAATTCCACTCATTGATAGTCAAAGAAATTTCTCGTGTAATCACTGAAGGGTTCTTTTCAATGTGATGCAGTACGACCTATTCCTATGCGGATGTGCGGCGTCTTGTTGGAGCACCATCTTCACGCCTGCTGACGCTGAAGGCATCCTTTCGCAAAGTCGATGGTGGCGAAAAGGATATGCGATGGAGTCAGACATTTTGGAGGGCGATCTTGATAAAGGCGACGATGAGCTCTTCCATTACCGTGAGCTTTGCCTTTCAGAAGGACCATATCGGTGCAATCTGCTGAGGTGTACTCAGACATGTTGCTGTAATATTCAGACGCGTAATGAGGCTCGGACCAGGTCAGACAGGTATGGCAGGCGTGATATGGCATCAACTGATCTGACGTACCAACCACCAAGCCCCCTCCCCCCTTCTGTAACTACTGGGTTGCACACCTACCTAGAAAACATGTTTTAAAACTGTTGTGTGCTATACAGTACGTTTCCGGTCTTGGGTTACCATTCAAAATATTATGTACTCACTCTCCTCTACGAGTCCCAGAAGTTTGTAACAGGAATTTTCGAAAAAAAAGTTTTTTGAAAGACGGTAATTTGACAACATCGAGTATAAATTCAAAGGTTTCCTGTAGGTATTTGTCTAGTGTGTCTTGTTTTTTGTAGGTATTCGTCTAGAGTGTGCAGAAGTGAAACGCGGACAAGAAACGGTTTAGACATGAAGGGAAAGAAGTTTTTGAAATGTGGCGATACAGAAGAATACTGAAGGCTTTAGTATACCCTCGGTCATCTTCCACTATTTTTAGCACCACTGATCTTTCCATAAGAGTCTGTTGATCGACTGAGGTGTTAAGAAATACGAGGGCTGTGAAAATAATGAATGTTTTATTTGCAACGGTTAGCTGCACACTTCTCTACACAGTCGTTACACCGACTTGGACATTTCTCGTAGCGTTGTACAAACTTTCCAATTCCCTCGTCATAGAAGGAAGCCACAATGCTTTCCGCAAATTCTCTACACTGTCTGCAGCTCTTGTCCGTGCTAAAATGTTGTCTTCATGAGCAATGAATCATGTGAGCAGAGATGAAACTCAGGGAAAGCCAATTACGCGCTGTATTGTGGGTGATCGAAAGCTTCACATCGAAAATATTGCAGGAGCATCTTCATTGCTCCTGCAGACTGCGGTCCAGAATTATCACGAAGAAGGAAATGCGTAACAGTTATGTTTTACAGGTTGCATGGCATCAGGTGAAATCTCTTACCAGGTCACCATTCTTGGCGGGACACGCTATTTCTAGGCATCTTTCCATGCTCACTATGCGTTCGGAACAGAAAGGCTGACTTGACGCGTTCGATATGTCCAACACATACGTGCAGAGCTTCATCGGATTATCGCCGTGGTTTCTATTTCGCTCGAAGGCGAAACTTTCTTTGCCCGTATATTCCACAACCTAACGGAATGGATTGTTGATGGGCTACATGCTAAGAGACTAAGAAAATGCCATGTGTTTATGGAAAAAGTTGCATGGCTAAAAATAGTGTAGGATGACCAAGGATATACTAAAGCAAGCCGCGCTGTCTGGGGAGCCTTGCCACAGTTCGCGCGGCTTCCTCAATCGGACGTTCGAGTCCTCCCGTGGGCATGAGTGGTGTGTTGTCCTTAGCGTAAGTTAGTTTAAGTTACTTCCTGGCAGATTAAAACTGTGTGCCGGACCGAGACTCTAACTCGGGACCTTTGCCTTTCGCGGGCAAGTGCTCTACCAGCTGAGCTACCCAAGCACGACTCACGCCCCGTCCTCACAGCTTTAATTCCGCCAGTACCACGTCTCCAACCTTCCAAACTTCACAGAACCTCTCCTGCAAACCTTGCGGAACTATCACACTTGGAAGAAAGGATATTGCGGAGACATGGCTTAGGAACAGCCTGGGGGATGTTTCTAGAGTGAAATTTTCACTCTACAGCGGAGTGTGCGCTGCTATGAAACTTCCTGGCAGATTAAAACTGTGTGCCTGACCGAGACTCGAACTCGGGACCTTTGCCTTTCGCGGGAGCCAAGGTTCGCAGGAGAGCTTCTGTGAAGTTTGGAATGCAGGGGATGAGGGACTGACGGAATTAAAGCTGTGACGACGGGGCGTGAGTCGTGCTTGGGTAGCTCAGTTGGTAGACCACTTGTCCGCGAAAGGCAAAGATCCCGAGTTCGAGTCACGGCCAGAAACACAGTTTTAATCCGCCAGGAAGTTTCATAGCAGTGCACACTTCGCTGTAGAGTGAAAATTTCATTCTAGTTTATGTTAGATTAAGTAGTGTGACTAGGGACCGATGGCATCAGCAGTTTGACTCCACAGGAATTTACCTCCACCACCATTAAAGTAAGTACTAAAGCAAGCAGGTCAAATGGATGTAAGTTGGAGTAGTTCTGCAAAGATGAAGAGGTTTGCACAGCATAGACTGGCGTGAAGAACTGCATTAAACCAATCTGGGGACCGATACGACAACAACAACAAGAGCTACCCAACAACAACACTACCGCAAATCATTTATCTAAGAATTATTTAATATTTTTAGTTCCTTAAGTTTTCAAATTTTCATCTATATTCTGTAAATCATATAGTGATTTGTAGACCGAGTAGCGAAGGTCCCACATAACCCTAGTGTCATATTTCATCACACGTTTGCGTAATCAGTCACATATAAATCGCAAAGAATAAAGGTTTCTAAATCCTACGTGGAGCGAAACGCAGCACATATGCAGCCCGTTGGTTAGATAGGCGAATCTCCGGAATCCAATACATGTGTTCGCCTTTCCGCTGATTTTTTCTCTCTTCTACTTTTCGCGGTCTTTTTCCCCCAGGACTCTGCCCTGCGCCGTTTAGCGTCGGAGCCCGCGGCTGGCGGACGGAGGTGGGCGCGCGCGTTCCACAGCCCCAGACTGCTGGCTGGCATTCCTGCCTCCTCCGCCTCCTGCCCCACCCGCTCTGCTTTCGTGCCACAGACCTGCCTCCCTCCATCTCTTCCCCGCCCTCTCGCCCTTTCTACGGTTGGCCGACCCCTCACATGACAGGATACCAGCTTCCGCCGGAGTTCCGGCCAAGTCACTAGCCTCTCCTGCCCACCTTACTGCTCCCAGAGACTCTTCGTGTGACTGGGGTATACGTTTGGAATGCTGCGTCGCCATCTTTTGACCCTTTCTGAACCTGAGAATGGTAGTTGTTGTTATCTGTTGCTTTCCGCATTGCCGTAGGAATCTATTTACCAAGTGACACAGGGGAAAAGATCAGATTTCTGGGTGCTCGAATAAGTAGTCATTTCTAGCAGCACAGTCAATAAAAAACCACACGCAACGTTCATACCATTAGCTGTTTGATATACAAAGGTGCATTACTTCAGGCTATGCAGTCATTTCGCCCCTGCATAGTTTAATGTCTTCACTGACGTTGGCGCCAGTACGAGGGCTTATAAAGTAAACACAAGGAAATGCAATATTAAAGACAATAATTTTAGCTTGGAGTGTACCGAAGATAATTCAGTGACTACCCGAATTCATTGAACGCAGTAGTACAGAAACTGGAATAACTGAGCTATTCTAATTTCTCCAGAGTTATATTGACAAACACAGTTTGGTTACGAACTCTGCCTTTTTTGAGCGATCAGTCTTATGACTAGTTTCATGTGGAGCGCCACGAATTCCTTTCCTCTGCCAACCTCATCGTCACAGGATACCTACGTCCTCAATTATTTGCTGGATATATTCCAGTCTCTGTCTTCCTCTGCAGTTTTTAAGCCGGCCGCGTTGGCCGAGCGGTTCTAGGCGCTTCAGTCTGGAACAGCTCGACCGCTTACGGTCGCAGGTTCGGATCCTGCATCGGGCATGAATGTTTGTGATGTCCTTAGGTTATTTAGGTTTAAGTAGTTCTAAGTTCTAGAGGATTGATGACCTCAGATGTTAAGTCCCATAGTGCTCAGAGCCATTTGAACCAATTTGCAGTTTTTACCCTCTACAGCTGCCTCTAATACCACGAAAGTTATCCCATGATGTCTGTGCTGATATTAAGTCGTCAAGAGTTGCGGCGACTTGAATTCCAGCGCCGACTGGTCGGGACTTGCAGTGGCGCGGTCTGTGGTAACCGGTCCTTGCCGGGCTATGCAGTCATTTCGCCCCTGCATAGTTTAATGTCTTCACTGACGTTGGCGCCAGTACGAGGGCTTATAAAGTAAACACAAGGAAATGCAATATTAAAGACAATAATTTTAGCTTGGAGTGTACCGAAGATAATTCAGTGACTACCCGAATTCATTGAACGCAGTAGTACAGAAACTGGAATAACTGAGCTATTCTAATTTCTCCAGAGTTATATTGACAAACACAGTTTGGTTACGAACTCTGCCTTTTTTGAGCGATCAGTCTTATGACTAGTTTCATGTGGAGCGCCACGAATTCCTTTCCTCTGCCAACCTCATCGTCACAGGATACCTACGTCCTCAATTATTTGCTGGATATATTCCAGTCTCTGTCTTCCTCTGCAGTTTTTAAGCCGGCCGCGTTGGCCGAGCGGTTCTAGGCGCTTCAGTCTGGAACCGCTCGACCGCTTACGGTCGCAGGTTCGGATCCTGCATCGGGCATGAATGTTTGTGATGTCCTTAGGTTATTTAGGTTTAAGTAGTTCTAAGTTCTAGAGGATTGATGACCTCAGATGTTAAGTCCCATAGTGCTCAGAGCCATTTGAACCAATTTGCAGTTTTTACCCTCTACAGCTGCCTCTAATACCACGAAAGTTATCCCATGATGTCTGTGCTGATATTAAGTCGTCAAGAGTTGCGGCGACTTGAATTCCAGCGCCGACTGGTCGGGACTTGCAGTGGCGCGGTCTGTGGTAACCGGTCCTTGCCGGGACACATGGCGACCTCTCTTGTGATCCTGCTGTCTGTCACTTAGGGTCATTGAGTCTGCTTACCTTCTTCGCAGCACGACGCTCGCCGCGCCACCTTCTTAACATTTTAATCAGTTTCGGTGTCAGTGCCGCTGCCACTAAAACGATGTTTTTACAAGTGGCTGAGAAAGACTTCCTGATTGTACTGGAAACTTTTCGGCGCTGCTGAAAGACTTGACCGATGTCTTTAGGGGGAGCTGGTTATTGTACCGGTGCTATTTAATGCAAGCGAATTTATTTACCAAACAGACACGCAGTGTGGGCAGCCTTGGGTATAGAACTTCTGTGGCAGTCTTGTTCATGAATGAAAAAAACTCCCGAACAGGCCATGAAGGCCCAACGGTACCGACCGGCCGCCGTGTCATTCTCAGCCCACAGGCCTCACTGGATACGAATATGGAGGGGCATGTAGTCAGCACACCGTTCCCCTGGTCATATGTCAGTTTCTGAGACCGGAGCCACTACTTCTCAATAAAGTAGCTCCTCAGTTTGCCTCACAAGGGCTGAGTGCACCCCGCTTGCCAACAGCGCTCGGCAGACCGGATGGTGACCCATCCAAGTGCTAGCCCAATCCGTCAGCGCTTAACTTCGGTGATCTGACGGGAACCGGTGCTGCCACTGCGGCAAGGCCGTTGGCCTTGTTCGTGAACGGAGTGTTAAATTTCTTGTGATTTAAGGTGGTACATTCTCAAAATCATTTAGCTCTATACTAGTTGGAGCGTTCAACTCATTCAATTACACTTTCAACTGACCTAAGTCAGCCGGCCGCGGTGATCTAGCGGTTCTAGGCGCTCAGTCCGGAGCCGCGCGACTGCTACGGTCGCAGGTTCGAATCCTGCCTCGGGCATGGATGTGTGTCATGTCCTTAGGTTAGTTAGGTTTAAGTAGTTCTAAGTTCTAGGGGACTTATGACCTCAGATGTTAAGTCCCATAGTGCTCAGAGCCATTTATTTTGACCTAAGTCGCTGGAATCAACTGTTTTAAATTATGTGTCATTCTTAGTAGCATTATCATTTATTGGCTATCTTGCGCAGCAGCTGTTAACATCTCAGTGCGGCTGCCCCCGTCGCAGGTTCGAGTTCTCCCTCGGGCATGGGTATGTGTGTCGTCCTTAGCGTAAGTTAGTTTAAGTTCGATTAAATAGTATGTAAGCTTAGGGACCGATGAGCTCAGCAGTTTGGTCCCATAACGATTTCCCTTACCGGCGATCTTGGGCTTTTAAAATGTTTTCTGTGTTCATAATTGTAATAAACAGAAATTGTTCAATGAATATCACCCTCACTTCCTCCTAGCCCTTCATTAGTTCTGGTACAATGTCTTAACAGGTGATCCGTCGTCTTGCCCCTTCTTCTTTTCAGTGTTTCCAAATATTTCTTTCCTCGCCAATTCTGCGGAGACCCTCCTCATTCCTTACCTTATCAGTCCACCTAATAGTCAACATTCTTCTGTAGTATCACAATGCTTCGATTCAAGTCTGTTCCTATTTCCACACAGTCCATGTTTCACTACTATATATGCTACGATCCTAAAGCCCATTTCTAGAATTTTATTCCTAAATAAAAGGCCTATATTTGATACTAGTAGACTTCTCTTGGCCAGGAATTCCCTTTTTTGTCAGACCTAATCCGCTTTTTACGTCTTCCTCGCCTCGTCCGTCATGGGTTATTTTGTTACGTTGATAGCAGAGTCCTTAATTTCAGCTACTTCGTAATCACCGAACCTGGAGCTAAGTTTCTCGCTGTTCTCATTTGCACTACTTCGCATTGCTTCCGTCTTTGATAGATTTACACTTAATCTATATTCTGTACTCACTCAACTGTTCATGCTATTCAACAGATCTTGTAATCCTTGTTGACTTTCACTGAGGAACGCAATGTCATCTTCGAACCTTATCATTGATATTCTTTCACCCAGAATTTTAATTCCATTCTTGACCTATCTTTCACTTCCGTCATTGCTTCTTTGATGTATATATTGAATAGTAGGAGCGAGAGACCACACCCTTTTTAATGCTTACACTTAGTTCTTAGTCTTCCGCTCTTATTGTTCCCTCTAGGTTCTTGTACATATTGTATATTACACGTTTTTCCTGGTACCTTGCCCCTATTTTCGGGCGCTAAAAACTACACTGTTGAGCGCCCGTAACACCATATCCTTCCATCCTTGCCCCTATTTTCCTCATAATTCCGAAGATCTTGCACCGTTTAAGGTTGGCGAGCGTTTTTTGCAGGTGTACAAATCCTATGAACGTGTCTTGATTTTTCTCTTAATCTTCCTTCCATTATCAAACGCAACGCCAGAACTGCCTCTCTGGTGTCTTTATCTTTCCTAAAGCCAAACTGTCATCTAACATATCCTCATCTTTCTTTTCCACTCTTCTGTATATTATTCTGGTGAACAACTTGGATGCAAGTGGTGTTAAGCTGACTGTGCGATAGTTATTGGACTTTTGGCTCTTAAAATGTTGTTAATTGTGTGGATGATGTTTTTTCTATAGTCAGATGGTATATCGAGTTTCGTATAGTAGACACAAACGTGAATAGTCGTTTTGTTGCCGCTTCCCCGAATGATTGTAGGAATTCTGGTAAAATGTTATCCATCCCTTCTACTTTACTTGATCTTAAGTGCCCCAAAGCTCTTTTAAATTCTGGTTGTAACACTGGATCTCGTATCTCTTCCCAGCAGAATCCTATTTGTTTTTCTATCACGTCATCACACAAGTCTTCCCCTTCATAGAGGCTTTCAATATGCTCTTTCCACTAATGCGCTTTCTCCTCTGCGTTTAACAGTTAATTTATCAACTAATATAACAGGCACTATCACAATAAACATTTATTTAAATATGGTGACCAGTTTTGAACTTTATGCTGCTCATCTTCAGATCCACCACACTGTAAAGATTTGAAGTGTGAATTTAAAATAGGGAAGTCAGAAAATAATATAGTGTTCGAAAAAAGAAAGAAAAGGAAAACCAGTGAGAGTTAAAATACCGTAGCATTTAGCCTTGTGTTGCAGTCTACGCTGCACGGACCAGTTCGGTGAAATGGCAGTTGTTTACTGTTGCGGGTGGTTAATATGGCACAAGTTAAATAGTGTGTCGTAGCCAGAGGGCAGTGACTTACGTAAGATGTGTGCCCCCAGGGGCTCAGCATTCATTTGCTGAGTACGGGCTTGGCGACCCTGGGGTCCTGAGCTGGGGACTGGTCAGCGCCGCCAGTCTCCTGTCACCGTAACCCCCGGACATGCTGCAGCGACCACCGCATGGCGGGGGAATGGTAATCTTGACTTGACCGCCTGGATTGCGAGGAAGGTCAACCTCCATAAAAACCCGTCAATCTTACGGTGTGCTGCGCGCCTATAAGGTGCATGGCTGTTGGGGTGGAACAGTCGCAAGCGGGCAACCTCTGGGGCACCTGCCGCACCCCAGTTGTATAAGGCTTACTCAGGCACGCGGGGCTCTGTCTGAGCGGACCTTTAGTTCCCTAGCTGCTCGTGAAATCGCAATGGACCCTTTGACCTCTACGTTTCCCCCTACCAGTGGATTGGGTGGGCCACTGGTAGGAAAACACACCCCATCGAAAAAGCGACTTCGTGCTGCGAGTCATCCAGCGCCTGTTGTTACTAGAGATTTATCAGACTGTCGTAACAGAGCACATGCTGATAAACAGAATTTGTTTTTGATTGCCAAACGGAAGGAGGGTAGCTTTGAGAGGGTTTCTCCCTTTTACATTCACAAGGGTCTTGAGGGAATTGCAGGAACACTGAAATCTGTCAAGCGACTGCGCAATGGGACTCTGTTAGTTGAGACTTCTAGTTCCCATTAAGTCTCTTCTCTTCGGAAAGCAACCTGTCTCGGAGAGTACGCTATCGAGACCGAACTCCACTCCACTTTGAACTATAGTAAGGGTGTTGTGACATGTAGGGACTTGGTGGATATCCCCAAAGACGAGTTGAAACCTGAATGGGCTGACGAAGGTATTGTTGACGTGCAACATATTATAAAACGCGTCGATGCGGGCCTAGTCAAATCCGACTCGTTTATTCTCACGTTCAATTGCCCGAGGCTCCCAGAGCATGTTAAAGCGGGTTTCTTACGTTTGCCAGTACGGCCATATTTCCCCAACCCAATGCGCTGTTTTAAATGTCAGCGCTTTGGGCATACTACGTTGGGTTGCAATGGGATAACCACTTGTGGTAAATGTGGTCAGCCTGCCCATGAAGGAGCCGATTGTTCATCGCCTGTGAAGTGCATGAATTGCTCTGGGAGTCACCCTGTCTGGAGCCGGGTCTGCCCCATCTATCTCGAGGGACGGAAGATACAGGAGATCAAAACATTTAAGCGCATCCCCTATGGTGAGGCCAAGTAGCTCTTTAAGGCCATGCAGCCTCCTGTGTTTACAACATCTTTCGCTTCCGCTCTGCAGAAACCGGTACAGTTGGCCACTGTTGCTACACAAACGGAGGTTGCTAGTGTCAGCACTAATACCTGCGTTTGCCAGTGCACTTGTGCTGCTGCGGTTGTTTTGCAACCTGCAGCTCTCCCCACAACGTCGGACAAGGCCGTGGTTGCTGACATTAGGATACTTCCTGCCCCTCCCCATATGGCACCTTCTGCCCAGGCGAGTAAAGCTCCAACTGTTGACAAGGTTCTGCATTCTAAGCCCCCCAAGACAAAGACACCGAAGGTGAAGATTTGACACCTGAGGTGACTAGTCAGGGTCAGTCCGATGACGAGGCCATCGTACTGTCTGACATCTCCCTTGGGTCGCCATCGGAGCTGATGGACATTGATGTCGACTGGGGACGATCTTCTCGCTCCAGGAATAAATATCCGGCCAGTAAGGGCTCTCATCCAAAGCACAGAGGCAAGGTGAAAGTTCAGCCACCCTGATCACTGGCTCCCATGTTACAGTGGAACCTGAATGGGTTCAGGACGCATGTGGCCGAATTACAACTCCTTGTATGAGAGCGCCCCTTGTGCTTATGTCTCCAAGAGACACATTTTCGGGCCACTGATGCTCCTTCTTTATGGGGCTACACCGTGTATCGAAAAGATGATCTGATGGGGGAAAGGCCAAAGGGTGGTGTTGCGGTTTCTGTCCGTGACATGCACCAGTCATCTGAGCTCCCTCTCGTCACGAACTTGCAAGCAGTTGCAGTTGACCTTCTTGTGGGGCGGAGGAAGAGGCTCTCACAGACCTTATTAGCCAACTCCCCCGCCCATTTCTCCTTCTGGGGGACTTCAATGCTCACAATGTCTATGGGGCTCTACGACTACTTGCCCCAGGGGTCACGTTCTGGAAAGCCTCATGACGTCTGAAGAACTGTGCATCCTCAACTCTGGTGCTCCCACTCATTTCTGCACTGCTTCTGGGTCGTCGTCAACTATTGACCTCTCCTTTTGCTCTCCAGCACTCGCGGGTTCTACTCTGTGGGAGGTTGCTGCTGACCTCCATTCTAGTGACCATTTCCCCCTTTGGATTCGTCTCCTGGATGAGGATGTGGCATTACCAGTGCCGCCCAGGTGGCACCTCTGCAGAGCTGACTGGACACTTTTCAGCCATCTGGCTGTTTTGGAACACCGTGCCAGCGTCCACGAATAGGTCGACCATGCTACAGCCGTGATCTCTAATGCTGCTGAATTGTCGATCCCACGGTCCTCAGGTCATCCCAAGAGGCGTTCTGTCCCTTGGTGGACCAC
This sequence comes from Schistocerca cancellata, assembly GCF_023864275.1. NCBI lineage: Eukaryota > Metazoa > Arthropoda > Insecta > Orthoptera > Acrididae > Schistocerca > Schistocerca cancellata. Next base: position 336,326,978 of record NC_064631.1, read on the forward strand.
TGAGTGCCACTCAGCCATCCGAGCCCGTCGTGCAACTCTGCGCCGCTTCAATTGCCGTCCCTCAGCTGACAATCTTGTGGCCTTTCGGGTGGCAAGGGCCAAGGCGCGGCGAGTGATTAAAGAGAGCAACGATGGTCATGGCAATCGTTCTTGAACTCCATCTCCCGCTCCACTAGTTCTACGAAAGTATGGGAAGCCATCAGGAGGATTTCTGGGAAACTCAGGCAACTACCTGTCACGGCATTGCTGCGTCAGGGATGTCTCCTCGCAGAGCCGAGAGATATTGCCCAGACACTGGCCATGCATTTTTCGGAATCTACCGCCACTATTAACTGTGATACAGATTTCTGCCGCTACCGCATTGCCACTTGGACTTCCAGACTCCAAATTCTGAACTCTACAACTGCCCCTTCACAATGTGGGAACTGGATTAGCGCGCTGTCTGTGGCTCATGATACTGCGCCCGGTCATGACCAAATCCGGTACAGCATTCTGCAGCACTTGTTGCTGCCATCCAAGGAAGTTCTCCTGAACTGTTTTAATATGATATGGTTATCTGGCACGTTCCCTGACTCGTGGAGGGAGGCGATTTTGATTCCCCTCCTCAAACCGGGAAAGGACCGAACGCATCCCAGTAGTTATCGGAGTATTGCTTTGACGAGCTGTGTCGGGAAGACGTTGGAATGCATGGTCAACCGTCGCCTGGTTTAGCTGTTCGAGACCAGGCAGCTCCTTAGCCACTCTCATTGTGGCTTTCGGAGATGTCGTTCAACTATAGACAACCTGACCCTGCTTGAGGCGGCCATCCAGCAGGCCTTCCTACGTAACCAGCATTGTCTAGGTGTATTCTTTGACATTAATAAGGCGTATGACACTACTTGGCACCGCTTTATCCTCAATCAACTCAATCAGTTGGGCTTTCGTGGCCATCTCCCCATCTTCATTCGGTCCTTTCTTTCCCACCGCCTCTTTCGATATCGGGTTGGTAATGTGCTACCTGATTCGTACGTGTAGGAGAATGGTGTTCCTCAGGGAAGCGTTTTAGTGTCACCCTCTTTGCCATCGCCATTAACAGTAACACGACCACTATCTGGAGTCCTGCCCAGTGCTCCTTGTTTGTGGCCAATTTTGCTGTTTTCTGTTCTTCCTCCGGCCTTGTCACTGCTAGTCGGCAGTTGCAGCTTACGATAAAGCGATTAGAGGCATGGACTGTGAAGACAGGTTTCACCTTTTCTGAAGACAAATGTGTGTATGTTCATTTTAATCGTTCTCGACGTCTTTTTACCTCCCCTGAATTGCGTCTGACGGACACCATTCTTCCTTTTAGCGACACTGTGAGGTTCCTGGGCCTCACTTTTGACTCCAAGTGGTCGTGGTTGCCGCACCTTAAAGACCTCAAGGTGCGGGTCCTGAAGGCACTCAATATTTTGAAGTGTCTGAGCCATCGGTCCTGGGGAGCAGATCGGGCGCGTCTGCTGCAGTTTTATAGGGCTTTCGTCCGGTCGCGTCTTGATTATGGATGCACCGTGTATGGGTCAGCGAGGCCTTTGTATCTGAAGATTCTTGACGCAGTACACCATGAGGGTATCAGGCTGGCCACTGGTGCCTTCCGTACCAGTCCCATCCCCAGCCTGTGTGCTGGGGCAGGGGAACCCCCGCTCGCAATCCGGCGGAAACTCCTCATGGTGCGACGGGTGTGTCAATTCCTTGCCTGTCTTACCTCCCCTGCGTACCCTACCGTTGCCCGACCGCCTATGGAACGCCTCTTTTCCAGTCGTCCCAGGGCAACGAGACCATTTGGGATTCGTGCCAAGCATTTGCTAGAGTCCCTAGGTGTGGAGCGTGTGGCACCCCAACTCCAGGGTTTTACCTGCCTGCCTCCCTGGTTGCTCCAGAGGCCCAGCGTCCTTTTAGACTTGTCAGAGTACTGGAGGAGCTGCACTCCTGCGTTTGTTTTTGCCTCCTTATTTTACGATATTTTAAACCAGGTTTCCGACCATGTACCTGTATTTACGGATGGCTCTAAACAGAGGGACTCTGTTGGTTGTGCTATTGTTTTCCCTGATCGAGTCGACAAGTTACGGCTTCCTGCGGCGTTTACCATCTTTGATGCCGACTTGTTTGCGATCCTGCGGGCATTGGAGCAGATGAGATGTGTTCCCAGTCTTAAGTTTCTCATCTGTTCTGACTCCCTGAGTGCCCTTCAGACCATGCAACACTTGTACCCAGTGGATACGGTCGTCCAGAACATCCATGATGCCCTACTCCACCTGCAACGGCAGCGGAAGGAGGTTTCTTTCTGCTGGGTGCCGGGGCATGTGGGTATTAGGGGAAACGAACTGGTGGATGTGGCTGCCAAAGATGCATGTTACCTCCCTCACGTTGTTGAATGTGCCGTCCCCCTCCATGCTGTTACCTCCCTTTTGCGTTTTCGTGTTATGCGTCAATGGGAAGAGGAGTGGCTGGCAGTCGGTGAAAATAAGCTCCGTCTGGTCAAGGCCACCACGCGGCCATGATGTACGTCCTACCAGTCATGCAGGCGGGATGAGGTTCTCCTCACTCGCCTCCGCATCGGGCACAGTCCCTTAACGCATGGTTTTTGTACTCCGGCGTGAGGACCCCCCCAATCTGCAGTGCTTGTGGCGTCCAGATTACTGTTCACCACATTTTACTTGACTGTCTTTTATTCTCTGACCAGAGGGCGGTGGTTTCCTTGCCACCGGATTTGCCCTCTATTTTGCAAGACGACGCAACGACTGTGGTTAAGGTCTTACAGTTTTGTGTCCTGTCCAATTTGTTGCCTCGGATTTTAGGGAGAGGATTTTAATGTGCTGCTGGGTGACTGGCTCACCCAGGTTTTAGGTAAGAGGTCCGCCAGTCACAATTACCTACTTGTTTCACATCGATTCCTGTTCTCTTTTCCTTGTGTTTCCTTTCCTTTTTTAGTGCGTTTTTTCTCCTCTTGTTTCGCCTCTGTATGTGAGGATTTGGAACTGCGTCAGGTCTGTGTCTATTAGCCATTCTCCATGTTCGCTGTCCGTCTTCGTCCCTTCACCGCATGTGTTCCTGTTCCTATGCGTTTGGGCGCTGATGACCATGCTGTTTAGCGCCCGAAAACCTCAAACACACACACACACACACACACACACACACACACACACACACACACACACACACACACGTAAGATGTGTTACAATGAACGAAAAAAGTATGAAGGAAAATGGTAAACAATTTGTATTGCATTATACAAAAAGTAGCTTACAAATAAATACATCAATTCGATGAAAATAGCCGCGTGAGTTAAAAACATTTCAAATTAAGAGAGCCAGTGTGATAGACTGTAACCATGGTGATCGGTCTTTGCCTCATGGCAATGGTTGATACCTTCAGTTACGCTGTTTCCATAGAGACGTCATCAAGATGGCTGATGGTGGTAAAAGATGCATTATATTGCTTTTTATGATGGCGTGTAGTTATCAGTAAGAACGGGCAAGTATGAAGAAGTGAGCAGCGTCACCTGACGAGAAATGACTGCTTGTCACACACACGCACTGTATGTGTGGTATCAGTGAGCGTGCTGTCCGTGCGTTAGGATGGGGAAGGTGCGTGAACTGAGTTTCACCGAGGACAGATTGTGGTGGCCCAGAGTCTCGGCAGGAGAATTTCGAAAACTGCACGACTTTTCGGGTGTTAGAGGGGTGAAGTGATGAATGTCTTCAACACTCGGCGAAACCAACGTGAAATCACGTCCAGGTTTCGTCGAGTTTGGGCGGCGACCACTCATTACAGATGTCGGACGTCGTAGGCTGGGCAGACAGCAAAGGCGGCGAACTGTGGCGGAACCGACATCAGACTTTAATTCTGGGCAGAGTAAAAGTGTGTCTGAACACACTGCATCAGACACTCCTAACAATTGGGCTCCACAGCAGACGACCCATGCATATGCCAATGTTAGCACCACAACATCGGCAACTTGTAATGCTATTGTAAATATAATACTGCCATTAACCTGTATATTTAATTTTTTTTTGTTTCATAATAATTTTGAAAAAAAATAGTATAACGAGAGTAAGCTTTTGTTAAGTGTAGTTTATCTATTTAAAATAACCTCTTTGACGTAGGTGGAATAAATGTATTAAAACATATTTTGTGAATAATTATGTAATATTTCAAGTACAACTGTAATTAATTATGTAATATTTCAAGTACAACTGTAATTAATTATGTAATATTTCAAGTACAACTGTAATTAATTATGTCAAATTTGTATGTATACGCTGTTATGCAATTGTAGATGGTTCATACTTAGGGTTTTTGTAATCAGAAGTGTTAATTGAAAAGATGTAGAGATCATAGGTAGAACGGAACTCCGTTCTGTGGTGGAATGGAAAAGGTGGTGGGGCGCGCGAGTGAGATTTGGCGCGCAAGTGGCTCATATAGTCGGTAGCTGCCCTGCAAGTGGTGAACACTCATTATGTTGGTCAAGCACGAGAGGCCCCGAATTTACCTGCAAGACTGGGTTTTTGGCCTCGGACGTGTTCTGCATGATTGCCGCAGTACGACAATACATTAATAGCTCAGAAATTTGTAATTTTATCGTCGCCACCAAGAGGAAGACAGAGCTATGTACATCAAGAGCCGTACCTGCGCAATGTTACTACGCAGCACCACCTCACGCCACCTTCGACATCAGTAACAGGCAAAGTACTTTATTTAGAAGTGTATCACATTATGAACCATCCATCTTCAATCAGTGGAATATAAGTGTTAAATGTACCTTTGTGTTTAACCGTGATTTTCCTATGTCATTTATCTCAGTAGGGTGCTTACCTAAACGAATTTATTCCGAATATCCTTATGTTTATTGAAGCTCGAATAATAGTAAATTACTGGCAAGAGTACTGTTTTGGTAGTAAATTCTGAAAATCATTATTAAACACTAAAGTTTGCGCGTATCAGTTTAAGAGCCACCGCTTTGCGTGACCATGAGGATAAGTTTTCAATAGTATTTCTGAAAGTAAAGTAACATAATTGTTTAACTGCTACAATCTTAACAGTAATTGGTCGTGTTGCTTCTCCATGTCAAAGAAAGCCGGCCAAATATTGGTGTTAGTAAAACGTTAACAAATAACATTCCTAAAGAAATGAAATTCAGTCGTGTTAAATAATAGTTTTGGTCATATGAATGATAGCTATAAGTTTAATATTTTTTTTGTATCATTGTTGAAACATATGTGTGTCTTCTTTAAATAATTACTGAAGTATAGTGATAAATTCCATAAGTAACAGAAAGTGGGATTAATAGTGCTTATTGCCAAGTGACCGTAGTAAAAGGAAGTAGTTATTTATTCAGTGTCGAAAATTGACTTCATCTTTTTGGGTAGACACTCTGCCCGATTTGGGCTGGCGGCCATTTTATCAAGCGAAACAGTTTATTGTTATAACAGGCTTTGTCGGATAAAAGGTTTCCAAAAGTAATTATTCTCACTGCTTTCCCCCCAAACTGTATGATACGGAGAAAAATAGTTCGATACTTTACCATTGGCTTGAACACCGTTAAAATCTCTCTCCGAGAGTCGATAGTTTGGAGTGTTAGTGCTGCATGATTTTGTGGTGGTGTTCCTGCCGCTACTTACTACACAGTTCTGACATTCCGAATCGAAGATCTTCCGTCTTTACAGTGGTAGAACTTAAACGTTCTGGTACCGTATTGGCGAGAACGCGAAAGTACCGTTGCAAACTACGACGGAAATGGGCACGTGACCATCGGCACTGCACGTTGACGCAGTGGCAGAGCGTTGCATGATCTGGTGAATCCCGAAATCTCCTTCATCATGCCGACGGTAGGGCGCGGATACGTCGCCTTTCAGGGGAACAGATCCACGACACCTGTACTGCGGGACGGAGACGAGCTGGCGGCGGCTCCATTATGCATTCACGTGGGCATCCATGGGTCCAGTGGAGTTCCGGTCAAGGCACCATGCCGACCAATAAGTATTGTAAACTGGTTGCAGGCCACTTACACCCCTTCATGACGGTCATGTTTCCCAACGGCAGTGGCATTTCGCCACAAGACAATGCGCCATGTTACAAGACCAGGAGTGTGATGGAGTGGTTCGGAACAAGGTAGCGAGTTCCAATTGATGTCCCTGCCCCCCACCCTCCCCCCGCAACACGCTAGATCTGAACACGATCGAACATATATCGGTTGTGAGTCAGTTGACAGTTGATGGTTTGTGTAACACCACAGTTATAGGTAGCCTGCGTAAACGAGTTATGTTGGACACTTATGCATCGAATATATAGATCGCGAGAACTCCTTCGGCATCAACTCAGGCCTGAAGATGGCGCACTGAAGCGCTGAAACTGCTACACAATAAATAAGATTATAAGGTCGGTTGTAGCCGTTTCATTTTCTTATAATAGTGAACGGCACTGGACCCCCAGACCTTAAATCAGAAGGATGGACATAGAAAAACGTCTGCGATGTGACTGAACGTGGTGTCAGAGATCATTGCACCACTTCCTGAAATTTACGGGAATTAGGTGACTTGCATGCGCAGATGGGTGCCACCTCCCTGCAGCGACCTATCAAGGTCTCATTCCTTCCATGTGACGTCGCGTCGCCGATTTTATCCGCGCTACACCGGCTATTAGGTAGGTAATCATAACGCTCTGGCTGATCTCTGTATCAGATGTGTATGTGTTGGTGATCGATTTGGACGTAATAAGTTCTGCGAAGATATATTAAGATAGTTCACTTGTGACAGTTGATTGATAGTGCAGTCTATAATTTTCAGACCTTCTAGTTGCATGGAGGCAACGTTAAACGACTATTCCTATACCACAGTGGAAGAAGCTATTTGAAGCTTAAACTGACAGTTAAACGATAGAAAGTGTTCTTACACACGGGATAGGATCGTAAGTGTAGCAATATATCTAAAAGCTAATACTACCAAGATTTCGACTGATTAATTTGCACTTAAGAATTCTGATGTCTAATGAAGCTTGACAAAAGTTTAACGCTTGTTGAATCAGTTTCATAGTAATTTGGTGGTTAGAAGAAAATCAGTGAATAATATCACACGACTGTGAATGCATAGCATTACGACGAGTGAATAAAACAAGAAAATTCAGCGTTGTTGAAAAGCTTATATTATCTAATTGCCGTTTTTGGTAGATTCCTGTTGCTTTGCAAGTTAGTTAAAATTAATAACAGAGTGATACTTGAACACACATTAATCCGATCATCGCCGGCCGGTGTGGCCGTGCGGTTCTAGGCGCTTCAGTCTGGAACCCCGTAACCGCTACGGTCGCAGGTTCGAATCCTGCCTCGGGCATGGATGTGTGTGATGTCCTTCGGTTAGTTAGGTTTAAGTAGTTCTAAGTTCTAGGGGACTGATGACCACAGATGTTAAGTCACATAGTGCTCAGAGCCATTTGAAGCCAATCCGATCATCAAGAAGAGTGTTATCTCTGACTGCAGTTAAAGCTGACATGAACACTGACATTTAAACAGTACTGACGCAGTGCAGTTAATGGTATCATTTGAACTAATTTCTTTAAAGATTGCGTGCTCAAATAAGACGTGCAGTAAAATACTGTTATCATAAGGTGCTTGAAAGGTGACATTGACGCCACAGATTATCGTTTTGTTGAAATATCGATGTACGAAGTCTTTGTTTAACAATATCGCAAATTTTTGCCGCGGACGTAATTCAGCATTCCTCGTCCAGATCTTCCACGCATCTTGTCAGCGAAAAAGGTCTTCTGTAGAAGGAACGTATGTAAACAGAAGAAGATTTGAATTATATGAATATTATTGCGGGTTCTTCTGGTCCGGGTTGTACTACGATTTGAGCCTGCGGCGTGGCGACACATGGTCACAATAGGAGCTTTACGAGAAAGTCCTTCTCCATTAAGTAACTCGTTGCATGCAGCATGTAGTCGACGTCAGGAGAGGAAGGATAGTACAGTGCTCGTACAAAAACCATAAGGTCAATCATTATAGGGATGACACTACACGGCGGAAAGTAAGTCGTAACAGAAGCAAAGCCTAAAAATGTAATACACTAATGAATAATTGTATATTTGAAAGTACTGGAGAATATGACTATCTGAAGCATGAGGGTCATTTACAATATCTTTTTACATAGGTTTTATATCGCATTCGTGTTAATATAATAAAATTAGTAATCAGAATTCTGGGTATCACAAAACTGATAAAAATTCAATAAAATCAGCTCAGAATTATCGCGGCGTCTAAAATACTTGAAATTAAATACAAGCAGAAATATTAACAGTCTAAAAATTTTGTAAGCTAGCATGAAAAATCAGAAGTTCAGATCAATGAGGCTGGTAGAGGTCCATCACCATCTACCAACGTTATCATTAAAAATACCTAAATTCAAAATATATATGGAAATAAAAAATCCATGAACGTATGGAAAAGAAAGTTAAGGTCAATGAATCTGGTAAACATTCAATGTATAATCGACATCAACAGCAAAAATGAGTTATAAAGCGAACATATAGAGTGATGGGCCAATAAAGGAAACAAGAAAGCAGCTATTCTTTTAAATAACACCTTTAAAAATGTCTAAAAAAGCTTTTTCACATTCATTTTTCGCCGCTCATTTATAAGAACTGAAGGGTTATTCTTATAGCGAACGAATATTTCCAACTCTTCCAAAGTTTTCAACAGCAAGCCCTTAGGACCGATATGAAGAATCTCAAGGCCGTGTATACTATTACCTTCTGAATTATTATAGGTTATGAGGGGTAGTCCGAGAACTGACCTGCTAAGCGAAACACCAGAAATGTGGTCTTTGAAACGTGTTTTGACGTGTCGCCCAGTTCTCACAATCATAGCCAGCCTATATATATACAACTGAGCCAGAGTAGTGTTTATTAGCATTCCCAGTAGTATGCCTCAATTTGTTGAAAAAACATGTATGCGGTCGAAAAAACAATGACTTTGTCAGTATTTCTAAATAGTTTGTTGGTTCTGCCAGATAGTGTGCACATATAAATCTTTTTTACAGAAGAATTTGAGACAAATGAGAGTTTTTTGATTGAATTGTTTGAAAAAGCCATAAACAATTTTCTAGGGATAGTCATCTGTGATTGCAGTTTTCTTTAAAGTCCTTAGTTCCCTTTGGTTTTGGCCTGATTTCGGAGGTAATTTGACCATTCCTTTATGCATTATTAGGAAAAAGGCTTGTTTTTATTGTCTGTTGACAAGAATTAGCATTGTTAATGACATCCACCGTTGTTGGTTTCCTAAAAGTAGCAAAAAAGGTTTTGCAGTATGATGATAAAAGGTCAGGTTGTAAGTTATCGCCTGGTTCTTCTATATAAGTCACTGAATGGTATTTTATTTATAGGCTAGCTCCTAGTCTCGCCACACGTTTTACCTCAGGGTTAAGAACTCGACTTCAATTGTTCTAGACAAACACTTGAGAAACCATTATAAACAGAAGTCAGCATCGACATTTTACCAAATTTGTTAAACAATTTAATTACATGCGCAACAGGTAATATTAATGGAGCAAGTTACCATGAAGCACAATGTAAATGTATCACTAGCTTGTAATCTTATCATTGGGATTGTCATAGGTTCATTAATTACGTTAAATTGTGGGGAGAAATTAGATTCATTAGGATTAGACAAATTGGGATGGGTTGAGCAATTGATGAAATTTAGTTTGCTGACAGTTTGCATTTATTTATCCTAAAACGGGCAAAACAGTAGTTGCAAAGTTTATAACGGCTTCCGTGCAACATATCCTACACATTATGAATTACCATGACGATACAACTGCAGAATTTACCAGCAATGGTCTCACGAAGTACATGATTATGGTCACACATTCCTTCTCTTGGAAAATAATGGAAAGGAAAATGAACGATTCACTCAACTAAACTGTACACCCCAATTCAATTACGTGCACATGCAGTTAGAACGACGTAGGAAGTGGACCGAGATCAACTCGAAATTGGTAAACTAATCTCTGCAAAGTTATCATGTGCAATGTCTGTCTGGCTGTTCATACAATTTTTCTCAGTAACTGGTGACGCACCTTGGCGATGTTTGTGCCTCTCTGCCTGGCCGTCTGTTAAGCCCCCATTTTCTGAGGAACGGATAGACGTATCAAGTCAACGTCTATGGTTCCTTGGTAGTATAATAAATGTTAGCTTCTAAATTGATGTAATCAAAAGATAAGGCCGTTTATCGCACATATTTTGATACTCGCAAACGCAATCATCAAAACCTTCGGGATGACTCCCATTTTCCTACAATTATGAAATTCGGCGGGAAGCAAGCTTCATAGTTTAAAAACCAAAGGAAAAAAATCTAAAAATTGTTCATTTGTTATTATATCACATGAAATAATTTTCTTTCGTAGTTTTTCATTCAACTTCGAACTTGAAATTAAAACATCTTGCCGGTATCGATTGTTTACAGGAAGTAATAATGGAAAACCTCGATCCCGGAATGGTCAGTTTTTATTTTTTTTACGGTATAGTTCCTTTATTTTCAGCTGTTTTAATCGATCTCGTCCCATCACATGTTCTGCAGGCGCTAAAGGTGTCGACTTCGTGCACTCACACAATTCTATCTTCATCCTCAGGGTTTGGTTGAGAGTAAGCCAAATTTTCTTCAATTCTGACCTAGCCTTCCATAAACGACGCTGTACGAACTCGACTGTTTACGCACGAGAGCCACCCGCTAATTTCAGCCCGAGAACTCTAAGAACTGTGCTGGTGGTACAGTACCGGACATCAGTCGGACACACGGCCGCTGTCAGCGACACAGTCTGCTCCATTATTCGCGAGGCTGCAGTTTAGCCCATGATTAACACCGTTTCCATTGCACACGTCTGGCGCGGAATGTGCAGTGTTAATCAGGCAACACAATCCTTGGCCAAATGACTGCCTCTCGCTAGCGAGAGGTGGCGCGCAACTAGCGCCGAATAATGAGATTGCAGCCAAATCACGAGCACCAAACAAGGGCGGCGCACGTACGGCCGTGTAATTGCCGTCCCACGTGAACACGCGCCAATTACGCCGCGACCGCGACTAGAGGAGGGGAACGCCGCCTCGCACGTCCACCAGCTTCCGTAATTTACGGCCGGACGTGCCGCCGCATCCGTGTTGCACTCCCTTGTCCGCTTCGCAGGACTTTCGTTTCCTCGCTGCTATTTCGACACGTATCGTGCACTCACATGAAGCACCAAGAGGAAACGAGATATATCGATCTGAAGCTCCACACCCCCAGCGGTTCAAGACTCGTCTGATGTCGTCTATACTCTTATGAGCACCATACCCCTCGCTCGATGTTTCTGCAAGGCATGAGATAATTGAATGTACTCTTACAAGAAAATTGACCACTACATATTATTCGTACATTGCGTTTTCGGGCAACGAAGACTTTCTCTCTTACAGCTCAGCTACCATAGAAGATTATTCCATGTGACTAGAGCTGATATTTCCATGCAAATGCATGTATTATATGCATATTTGTATGTTTGGCCATCTGGGGAGTAAACACATATTTTGAAGATATTTTTCCATATAATATCAAGAATTAAGACATTTATAACGCATATTATATCATTTTTCTGGCTTTAGTGCATATTGGCCTATTGCAATGACTTGTATGATAACACCATTTACTGATGCTTTTTCTTGTATTGATTATACCAAAAGTGCAGAATATGAGCAATTTCGGGAATCTGTTGGAGAGCTCAAGCTTACTGGTTCGGTTCGGTAGGGATCGGTAGAAGCTAATATCCTTCGTGTCTTCCCTCACTGCTGCTAATCCTTGTTACCTATGGCAAATGGCACGAATTATTGTACGTGAGCTATGGAATTATTGTACGTGAGCTATAGAATTATTGCACGTGAGCTACGGGGTTATTGTAAGTGAGCTATGGAATTATTGTACATATTCTATGGGATTATTGTATGTGAGCTATGTGGCACGAAAAGTATCTTGCCAGCACTGCAGAAACTACTTGCGTCTGCATTGGTGTTCCCCGCGACTTACCCACTCATCGCAAACACCTCTGAGTCGAGAACAATATGAAATTTGCAGACTGTCTCGACCGCCAAATGAACATTGTGGCCTTTATCGGAAATATCCGTACTGGTAAAGTTTCAGCTTTCCTACTGTTCGTGATTCAGGCCCAGGTATATTAAGTGAAACAGTCGAAATGTCACAAGAAGAATTCTGGTTATACTATTCGCGACGCTCGCATCGATCAAAATTATATATAACAAAGTCGTGATCAATGATACATAATGTATATGCAAGACAATAAAGATATTTTTCTAGAATAATTTTCTTACAGTGTGAGCTTTCATAACGATTGATTAGTCTAGATACGCGCCAATAGGCAACCACATTGCTTCTGGCGAAGTGCCGTCAGGGAAGTGCCGACGGGGTAACGAAAACGGCCCACGCTAAGGACGCAGGCACAGAGGGGCGCTAGCTTACTGAGAAACAAGAAAGGATACAAGAGGCGAGAGCTACAAATGTGCTCTTAGTCTTAGTCCTCGTATTCCTATTTTCTGGCTACTAGAAAAATCCTTTTCCTGGGCCTACGAAGGTAAATGCATGGTTTTCTCAGAGTGATGTAGTTGCCGTGGTGCCCTAGTCATCAGGCGCCGACGGCACTACGCAGAAAGAATTTGTCACGCGGGTTGCGACGAACACATCCGCCTACAGTGGAGGCAACATGGAGCTTTGCAACCCAGGAAATCCATGGCGACACCAGCAGAGGATATCAACAGCACTCCGGCCAAGTCACCAAGCGGCGTGCACGGCCATGGTAGAGGTCGTTGGGAAACAGCATCTCATCATATATCCTCCAAGGGACGTGCCAAAAATAGGCCCGAACGTATCCGTCCGCGAGGTGGCTCTTTACCCCGGCGCATGAGTACCGGGTAGCAGTCCCGTTGCAGCCAGCAACCTGAATACCTCCACTACACCGTGACAAGGGCTAGGCCATCGACTTCTGGACAGCATCCAGCCTACTCTGCTGGGACTCTTAAGTGGAGTGCGGCATGTTCTTTGAGACTCGGTGTAGTTGATTGTGTCAGACTGGAAGTTTCTATCCTTGTCGGTCTTAAATGTGTCTTTATTGTTGACTCTCAATACTTTTTCCGCGAAGTGCATCGTAAGAGTTTTTATGTGATTATTCTAATTGGCTGAAGCTTGAATTTGGTTCTTGGTTTTAAACCTGAAGTGAGAAACTTATTTTTCGACTTTAAGCTAAGGTTATTTGGACAGTGTGCTCATCAAAGCGCATTTGACTCAGAAACTTAATTCCCTATTTTTAACGTAAAGCTCTTAAGAGTAAGATAAAAAGATTGTCCATCGGCATTCCAGCTATTCTGCGGCGCAACTTCGAACAGAATAACGTGCGTGCTAAGTGAGTTTGTTATCAGACCAGTGTTCTACTCACATGGGAAAACTAAAGAAATGATATATTCATTAAAAGGATGTTTTCTCTGGGTAGTATTTGGTGTTTACTGTGTACTATGTAAAGTGCCGAAAATTGCATAAGGCAGACAACTAGTGCGTTGTGCCGGCCGTTGTACCCGAGTGGTTCTAGGCGCTTAAGTCCGGAACCGCGCTGCTGCTACGGTCGCAGGTTCGAACCCTGCCTCGGGCATGGATGTGTGTGATGTTCTTAGGTTAGTTAGGTTTAAGAAGTTCTAAGTCTAGGGGACTAATGACCTCAGATGTTAAGTTCCATAGTGCTCATAGCCATTTTCCTAGTGCTTTATATGAAAGCTGCAGTAAATGTGAAAATGCGTCATATTAAGTTCAGAAACATGGAAAATTCAGCAAGAGGGAAACAGCACTACGAAAGATCTCAAACTTCTTACTACTCGGAGTTACACTACTGGCCATTAAGATTGCTACACCACGAAGATCACGTGCTACAGACGCGAAATTTAATCGACAGGAAGAAGGTGCTGTGATACGCAAATGATTAGCTTTTCAGAGCATTCACACAAAGCCCGCACCGGTGGCGACACCTACAATGTGCTGAATGAGGAAAGTTTCCAACCGATTTGTCATACACAAACAGCAGTTGACCGTCGTTGCCTTGTGAAACATTGTTGTGCTGCCTCGTGTAAGGAGGAGAAATGTGTACCATCACGTTTCCGACTTTGATAAAGGTCGGATTGTACCCTGTAGCGATTGCGGTTTATCGTATCGCGACATTGCTGCTCGCGTTGGTCGAGATCGAATGACTGCTAGCAGAATATGGAATCGGTGGGTTCACGACGGTAATAAGGAACGCCGTGCTGGATCCTAACGGCCTCGTATCACTAGCAGTCGAGATAACAGGCATCTTATCCGCATGGCTGTAACGGATAGTGCAGCCACGTCTCGATCCCTGAGTCAACAGATGGGGACGTTTGCAACACAACAACCATCTGCACGAACAGTTCGACGACGTTTGCAGCAGCATGGACTATCAGCTCGGAGACCATGGCTGCGGTTACCATTGACGCTGCATCACAGACAGGAGCGCCTGCGATCGTGTACAGCATCATGATAATTGAATCCGTGTCTGGCGACATCGCAGTGAACGCACATTGGAAGCGTGTATTTGTCATCGCCGTACTGGCGTATCACCCGGCGTGATGGTATGGGGTGCCATTGGTTATACGTCTCGGTCACCTCTTGTTCGCACTGACGGCACTTTGAACAGTGGACGTTACATTTCAGATGTGTTACGACCCGTGGCTCTACCCTTCATTTGATCCCTGCGAAACCCTACACTTCAGCAGGATAACGCACGACCGCATGTTGCAGGTACTGTATGGGCCTTTCTGGATACAGAAAGTGTTTGACTGCTGCCCTGGCCAGCACATTCTCCAGATCGCTCACCAATGGAAAACGTCTTGTCAATGGTGGCCGGGCAACTGGCTCGACGTAATACGCCAGTCACTACTCTTGATGAACTGTGGTATAGTGTTGAAACAGCAAGGGCAGCTGTACCTGTACACGCCATCCAAGCTGTGTCTGACTCAATGCCCAGCCGTATCAAGGCCGTTATTACGGCCAGAGGTGGTTGTTCTGGGTACTGATTTCTCAGGATCTATGCACCCAAACTGCGAGAAAATGCAATCACATGTCAGTTCTAGTATAATATATTTGTCCAATAAATACCTGTTTATCATCTGCATTTCTACTTGGTGTAGCAATTTTAATGGACAGTAGTGTATTTCGAAGAGCCCTGAAGGGGGGCAAGAGAAAGGGCTCAGAATTTTCACTCTCCATATCGTACATTTGTGTACGATGACGTCACTACATCATCCATCAGTAAGCCAAGTTATTGCTGTATAAGCGTTGCACATCGATGCTGTCAGTCAACTCCTGAAGAAGAACGTGGTGAACATTTTCGAAAGCTCGAGTGATAACTCAGACATAACATAGCTTGAGTCAATTTTACGCAGCTAAATTTATTGTTACAAAATAACAACGTATCGCGATGTTACTTTCTATGTAGAACCATCTAATTTTTGTTGTTGTTCATCACCCTTCTAATTGCGTAAAATGATAATCCAGTTTAATTTCTCTGTAATTCCCAAATCAAATATCAGTTAAATTTTGAAATTTTTTCTTTTAAAATTGGTTTCTCTTGCTAATACTTACTCCAATTAAGCTTTACTTCGAAACTAGATTTTTGTTTCAAATATCAAATCATGCGCAGACGTTAGTACCTAAAATTGCATTGAAATGAAAGATAATGGGGAAAAAAACAGTTCGGCTAAAGTGCTTTAAGATGCCGAAATGGATGTGATGGCCAGTCGCCATATTATCAGGAACATTCGACTAGATGGCGCTGTAGTTACAACTAGACCACATACATAATCAGACGACTGCAAGCATAGTGTTTGGTGCTGCGGTAAAGTGATGTTTGGTCACTAAATCGACTTCAGAGTTATTATGGTTTTGATAATTTTCATAGTTCTGTTAAGGTGAGATAGCTTAAACAGATTTTTGATTTCCTTGAATTATGTGAGTGCAGTGTTCATTCAATCAGTACAACCTCAACATATCAATGACGTACTATTTCAGAAGCTGGCCGTATCACCCACGTATTTGGGGTAGCTTGCCTCGGGGTCTCAGGGAGACGTATTTTTCACTGGCTGACTGTACTTCAAATTCATTACATAAACATTTCGGCATAACATATACGGAGACACGAAAAAGTGGAAGTAATATCGAAATCCACAGAGACATGCAACAGAAGCTCTTAGAAATACACTCCTGGAAATGGAAAAAAGAACACATTGACACCGGTGTGTCAGACCCACCATACTTGCTCCGGACACTGCGAGAGGGCTGTACAAGCAATAATCACACGCACGGCACAGCGGACACACCAGGAACCGCGGTGTTGGCCGTCGAATGGCGCTAGCTGCGCAGCATTTGTGCACCGCCGCCGTCAGTGTCAGCCAGTTTGCCGTGGCATACGGAGCTCCATCGCAGTCTTTAACACTGGTAGCATGCCGCGACAGCGTGGACGTGAACCGTATGTGCAGTTGACGGACTTTGAGCGAGGGCGTATAGTGGGCATGCGGGAGGCCGGGTGGACGTACCGCCGAATTGCTCAACACGTGGGGCGTGAGGTCTCCACAGTACATCGATGTTGTCGCCAGTGGTCGGCGGAAGGTGCACGTGCCCGTCGACCTGGGACCGGACCGCAGCGACGCACGGATGCACGCCAAGACCGTACGATCCTACGCAGTGCCGTAGGGGACCGCACCGCCACTTCCCAGCAAATTAGGGACACTGTTGCTCCTGGGGTATCGGCGAGGACCATTCGCAACCGTCTCCATGAAGCTGGGCTACGGTCCCGCACACCGTTAGGCCGTCTTCCGCTCACGCCCCAACATCGTGCAGCCCGCCTCCAGTGGTGTCGCGACAGGCGTGAATGGAGGGACGAATGGAGACGTGTCGTCTTCAGCGATGAGAGTCGCTTCTGCCTTGGTGCCAATGATGGTCGTATGCGTGTTTGGCGCCGTGCAGGTGAGCGCCACAATCAGGACTGCATATGACCGAGGCACACAGGGCCAACACCCGGCATCATCGTGTGGGGAGCGATCTCCTACACTGGCCGTACACCACTGGTGATCGTCGAGGGGACACTGAATAGTGCACGGTACATCCAAACCGTCATCGAACCCATCGTTCTACCATTCCTAGACCGGCAAGGGAACTTGCTGTTCCAACAGGACAATGCACGTCCGCATGTATCCCGTGCCACCCAACGTGCTCTAGAAGGTGTAAGTCAACTACCCTGGCCAGCAAGATCTCCGGATCTGTCCCCCATTGAGCATGTTTGGGACTGGATGAAGCGTCGTCTCACGTGGTCTGCACGTCCAGCACGAACGCTGGCCCAACTGAGGCGCCAGGTGGAAATGGCATGGCAAGCCGTTCCACAGGACTACATCCAGCATCTCTACGATCGTCTCCATGGGAGAATAGCAGCCTGCATTGCTGCGAAAGGTGGATATACACTGTACTAGTGCCGACATTGTGCATGCTCTGTTGCCTGTGTCTATGTGCCTGTGGTTCTGTCAGTGTGATCATGTGATGTATCTGACCCCAGGAATGTGTCAATAAAGTTTCCCCTTCCTGGGACAATGAATTCACGGTGTTCTTATTTCAATTTCCAGAAGTGTAGTTCATGTGGAAATTGTATCTTTGAAAATTACGGGATTCCAAGGAGCACCATTATAATGGAGATGAAAAATAATATTTCTACAATAGATAGAAATGTATGTTCACGGTAGCTAAAGGAAAAAGGCTAGTGCTACGTATTAAAAAGGCTCCAAAATTCGGATGCCATGTCACTAAGTCAGACGTTTGGAAGGTTGCCTGTAATTTATTCGTCCCCAATCCATAACCACTATCAGCCAGTACCTCCTTTATCATCTCGTTGATGACTACATAAAAAAGTAGAAGGTTCAAACAGTCAACTTGCCTGATATCACACAGCCCTGCAATTAGTTAAAATGGAACCAATTTTCGCTAAGATGTAGTTGTTGGAAAAAATGTCTTCACTCGTCTAATTAAGTTGGAAAGTATACCTCGATCGTAGAGCAGGTTTCTCACACCTGTTAACTGAATGCTAACGAAAACATTCTGTAAATCAATAAAACTAAGATAAGCTTGTCTGTTGTATTCAATGGACAACTCTGCAACTTGTCCAAGAATAAATACTGTCCTGCTCGTCACCTACCGGGTCTAGAACCGTACTGTTCATCTGAAAGATTGTAAGGCTTTTTATTTTATTTCCTGTTATTTTTACTATAAGTTTAAGAACGGAACTCAGTTAACTGATCCCCCTGTATTTGGAAGTGTCTTTCGTAGTTCCTTTTTTGTACATGCTAAGTGTAATACTAGTTCTCAAGTCGTTTGGAATTTTATTACCGCTTACAACATCGTTACCCAGCTTTGTTAATTGTTCAGTTAGTGGATATTCTCTATACTTTGTAATTCATTGGGCATCCTATCTTTCTTTGGAGACTTTCTAATTTTTAACAAACTCACAGCTTCTTCTACCTCTGCATGTGAAACTGTTAAATCATGATGCAGTTCGAGTAATTATTTGAACCTTGAACAATGTTAAACCTCAAGTCAACAATATTTTTATCTTTTTCATCATCTATCTTCCAACTGATTTTGATGCAGTTCCACATTTTATGTAAATGCGTTCATTTCTACAGATGTTACATCGAAAACCATTGACACTTATTGTTTTTTGAACACATTAGGAAACTTCGGTATGCACCTAGCTACAACCAGTTCTTAAGAAGTCACGTGCAACGGGCGCTAAGATCATTTCACACAGTTTGAAATTCTTAAAAAGGGTAACGTAAGAATTCTGCTCTACCTTTAACCACCAACTGAGACTTTACACTGAGGTGACAGGTCATGGGACAGCGACGTGCATACATACAGACGGGAGTAGTATAGCGTACACAAGATACGAAAAGACAGTGTACTGACGGAACTGTCATTTGTACTCAGGTGGTTCATGCGAAAAGGTTTCTGACTTAATTATGATTGCACGACGGGATTAACCGACTTTGAGCGCGGAGTGGTAATTGGAGCTGGACGCATCGGACATTCTGTTTCGGAATTGTTAAGAAATTCAATATTCCAAGATCCGCTGTCTCAAGAACGGCACCAACGACGACTGAAGAAAATCGTTCAACGTGACAGAAGTGCAACCCTTCCCCAAAATTTTTGCAGATTTTAGTTCTGGGCCATCTACAAGTGTCAGCGTGCGTACCATTCAACGAAACATCGTCGATGTGGGATTCAGAATCGAATGCCCAATCTTGCGCCATTGATGACAGCACAATACAAAGCTTTACGCCTCTCCTGGGCCCGTCAGCAGCGACTTTTGACTGTGGACGACTGGAAAGATGTTACCTATTCGGACGAGTCTCGTTTCAAATCGTATCGAGCGGATGGACGTGTAAGGGTATGGAGATAACTTCCTTAATCCATGGACCCTGCATGTCAGCGGATAATTGTTCAAGCAGGTGGAGGTTCTGTAATGGGGTACGCGTACGCCGTTGGAGTGATATGGGACCCCTGAAACATCTAAATACGACTGAGACAGGTGACACGTACGTAAACATCCTGTCTGATCACCTGCCTCCATTCCTGTCCAGTGTGCATTCCAACGGACTTTCGTAATTCCAGCAGGACACTGCGACACTCCACACGGCCTGAATTGCTACAGATTGGCTCCAGGAACAGTCTTCTGAGTTAAACACTTCCGTTGCCCACCAAACTCCCCAAACATGAACGTTATTGAGCGTGTCTATGATGCCTTGCAACGTGCTGCCTATAAGAGATCTCCACCTCCTTGTACTCTTATTGATTTATGGACAGCCGTGCAGTGTTAATGGTGTCAGTTGCCTCCAGCACTACTTCAGACATTAGTCGAGTGCATGCCACGTCGTGCTGCGGCATTTCTGCGTGATTGCGGGGGCTCTACATGATATTAGGCAAGTGTACCAGTTTCGTTGGCTCTTCAGTGTATAATCTCACGTTAAAGATTTAACACAGTAAGATAAGTGTTCAATCAGAAACTGTGTGTATGGCATCAGGCAGCGTAATTCAAGCCACATTAATTACCCAGATTATGTTAATCCCGTATTTGAGAATTCGAGTACTTTACACCTTCCAAACAATTTGACACATAATTTTATATCTTTAGGAAACTTATTTTCTCTTACACCCCGAAAAAATTATGAAAGGGAAAAAAAATGGTCGCTTGTTACATTTTCACTGTTCATGTAGTGAAACATCATCGTAAAGCATGGGTTTTTAACTTATTTCTTTAGTGCCAACTTTATTCGCGGTACATTTCGCAGGCAGTATCGACATGAACCACTGGATATACCTGCAAAAATGCATCATTGTATGACACACAGTTCAAGAGATACGCCGTCATAAACATTGAGATGCGTGGAAAAATAACTTTCGTTTAAAATGGAGCAGAAATTACTCAGGCGACACTCAACCAGTTTTCGATAACGACAGCTGTTAACGACTTCCAAGTAACTTTATACATAATTTCAAAACATTTGTAAGCTTTTCACTGCTTACGTACTTGAAGGTAAAGGTCAACTTCGTCCACAGGCCCTGACGTGCCCGTCATTACCTACCGCCGTCTCATCCTCTGCCGATAGTGTTACTGGACTCGGTATGGAGGGGTGCGGAATCAGCGCAACGCTCTCCCGGCTGTTGTTAGTTTTCGTGACCTGTAGCCGCTATCGCTCACGACTGAGTGCACCGCGTGTTCCGGTCTTCTCAACAAGGAAGAGTTTCAGCTAGTGCTCGGAGTCGAATCCGGAACCTTCGCGTGGCAGCCAGCTGCGCTGGCCAATCAGCTGCAGAAGCGGACTTCTCGCTTACATGCTTAACGTCAAATTTTTAACGCATCAACTCTTTTGTAGATAATTAGACTGTTGAAACAATTTCATCTTGCGAATTCGAATGCTTAAAGAACTGATAGTGAGGACTGTGAGTACATTAGCACAATCAGCGGCGCATGTTCAGAGAAAAATACAGTGCATCTACACTACGTAATAGTATGTGGCCGAATGGTTCTCGAGCATATTATTGTATCCTTTCCTAATCAGTTTGTGAATTGTCCGGTTGAAGAACGACGATTCCTGTCACTATCATGATCACTCCGCGAGATGTATGTGAGACGAAGCAGTCAGTATGTTTCTTGACTTTACTCGCAACACATGTTCTGGGAATTATAAAACTAAGCCGTTAAGAGATGCATAACGCCTCTCTTGTGCCGTTTGCCAGAGGACTTGGATGCGGTGTTCCATGACACTGAAGTATTGCGTTACGCTCATGTGTCGAATATGTTCTTTAACGTAACAATACGTCTGCACTAGGAACGTGTGTATCCAATAAATTCCCGAATGCTGCGCGCTCCTTTGTTGTAAGTGGACACGTGTCGCGAACGTGTAGCACGAGCCTTTTACGCTCCGCCTAAGGCATTCCGCCTCCTGCTTGTTTTTCCGATGAACGTGAGGGGGAGCGAAGCACAGTCGGGGACGCCACTCGGGGCCATAAGGTCGTGTGGAAACCATCTTTAGACACTTTGTTTTACAACTGAATAGTCTACAGAAGAAAGCTGACAGGCACATTTCGAGCTGTATCAGTAGGAATGAATATTATGAGGTTTCAAACTTCCATATTACGAGAAGAGAAAGTTGAACGAAGAAAAATTTTCAAATGCGTGTGAATTCCAAAAAAATGGTACAAATGGCTCTGAACACTATGGGACTTAACATCTGAGGTCGACAGCCCCCTAGAACTTAGAACTACGTAAACCTAACTAACCTAAGGACATCACACACATCGATGCCCGAGGCAGGATTCGAACGTGCGACCGTAGCGGTAGCGCAGTTCCAGACTGAAGCGCCTAGAACCGCTCGGTAGCAACGGCCGGCTGTGAATTCCAAAGGGACCAAACTACTGAGGTCATCGGTCCCTAGACTTACACACTACTTAAACTAATTTACGCTAAAGACAAGACACACACACACCCATGCCCGAGGGAGGACTCGAACCTCTGGCGGAAGGGCCGCGCAATTGGTGACTAAGTGCCTCTAACCGCGCGGCCACTCCGCGCGGCGTTGAAAGAAGATGCATGGACAAACACAGGGAATGTAATGGATTCATCTTCGGCGTAAACTGAACCAAAACGATAGTATTGCTTTCAGGATTGCATAGAAACAAACGGTTAAAACTTCGAGAAGTAACTACTACGCTGTATTGTTACTGTTAATTAACTTTTCATTGCTCTATATTTTTAACTTTACGGTATTACGAATTCAGTGTGCTTCGCAGATGCATTTGCAGACTAAATTACTGCCAGTTATATTTCGAGATCAACTTGAAGCTTTAAGCGTTATTGGTTTGGACTTGAAGCGATTTCATTTTTTGTACATTGAGTTAGTCGACAAGAATAATTCGCCAAAGGGAACCATTAAAGCGAATTTCAGACGAGCGATATTTTCATATTTTACCTAATTATTGCATCGTGATTGCATATTAGCCATGTCCTCTAGACCGAGAGGGTGGCACAGCGGTACGGCACTTGAATCGAATTCAGGAGGAATCCGGACTGAAATGTTGTGTGGATTTCCAAAAATCGCTAGAAAAAATGCCAGGATGATAATTTTGAAGATTCACGGCAGCTTTCCTATCCTTCAATTATAGCTCCTTCTTCGCCACTGAAGACCACATCACTTTTCCTCGTTTTTTACGTTCTTGATTCAAAAATGACTGCTTTGCTATTGCTTCAGCTGCCTTGAGATGTGCAAAGTAAAACAAGTTACACTTGTTTCTGTAAAGTTCGTATTACATTGGTCTGTGACTGAAGTCTCTGTCTCATGTAAAAGGCCGTCGCATTTTTGTTGTTGTTGTTGTTGTTGTGGTCTTCAGTCCAGAGACTAGTTTGATGCAGCTTTCCATGCTACTCTATCCTGTGCAAGATTCTTCATCTGTCAGTACCTATTGCAGCCTACATCCTTCTGAATCTGCTTAGTGTATTCATCTCTTGGTCTCCCTCTACGATTTTTACCCTCCACGCTGCCCTCCAATACTAAATTGGTGATCCCTTGATGCCTCAGAACATGTCCTACCAACCGATCCCTTCTTCTAGTCAAGTTGTGCCACAAACTCCTCTTCTCCCCAATTCTATTCTATACCTCCTCATTACTTATGTGATCTACCCATTCTTCTGTAGCACCACATTTCGAAAGCTTCTATTCTCTTCTTGTCCAAACTATATACCGTCCATGTTTCACTTCCATACATGGCTACACTCCATACAAATACTTTCAGGAACGTCTTCCTGACACTTAAATCGATACTCGATGTCAACAAATTTCTCTTCTTCAGAAACGCTTTCCTTGCCAAAGCCAGTCTACATTTTATATGCTCTCTACTTCGATCATCATCAGTTATTTTGCTCCCCAAACAGCAAAACTCATTTACTACTTTAAGTGTCTCATTACCTAATCTATCTCCCTCAGCATCACCCGACTTAATTGGACTACATTCCATTATCCTCGTTTTGCTTTTGTTGATGTATATCGTATATCCTCCTTTCAAGACACTGTCCATTCCGTTCAACTGCTCTTCCAGGTCGTTTGCTGCCTCCGACAGAATTACAATATCATCGGCGAACCTCAAAGTTTTTATTTCTTCTCCATGGATTTTAGTTCCTACTCCGAATTTTTCTTTTGTTTCCTTTACTACTTGCTCAATATACAGATTGAATAACTTCAGGGATAGGCTACAACTCTGCCTCACTACCTTCCCAATGACTGCTTCCCTTTCATGCCCCTCGATTCTTATAATTGCCATCTGATTCCTGTAGAAATTGTAAATAGCCTTTCGTTCCCTGTATTTGACCCCTGCCACTCTCATAATTTCAAAGAGAGTATTCCAGTCAACATTGTCAAAAGCTTCCTCCACGTCTACCAATGCTACAAACGTAGGTTTGCCTTTCCTTAATCTATCTTCTAAGATAAGTTGTAGGGTCAGTATTGGCTCACATCTTCCAGCATTTCTACGGAATGTAGTGTAAATTATTTTATTTTAGAACTCTGCATTACAGACTACGTCCACATTGTATTTTATTTGCGTACTGTTAAATGTACCTACTTGTTATGGACGTCAAGTGGACTTCCCTTTAAGAAATACTTTCCACAGTTGGTTTCTTTTCTCTTCTACGAGACACAACGTACATTATTCCTCAAAGGATACACTATTTAGTATTCGTTTTTCTGTAAATATCTCTCTGCTTTTTATCTGACAACCGCAGTGCGAGATACTCATCTGAATGAGATGTCTGCTAGTGATGTAAGTTAACAGTTGTCAATAGCATGGTCGTAACTGTCTGGCTCAATTAAGAGTGCATTCCTTAATGCTCTGAACACATGTGGCGTTATTCAGAAAGTATTTTCTACTACACGATGTAGCCTACTCTAGTGATAATCTACTACTAAATCTTTTTAATAAAACTTTCGTATTCTTGACAGCGAAAGATTACTTGAAATTTTCTGCAAATTTCTAAACGGTATTCTCTCACAGAAATAAAATATTACAACCTCCGATCGGTGAAGAAAAATTCAACATGTTTTCTAACAGTGTGCAGTTTTTTATTCTTAAATACAGAAATTTTACTATTACATCCGTCGTCCACAAAGGTAGTGTCTGCAACTGGCATCAGTCGAAGCTAAAGGAATTAAGCTGAAACTGTACTTACAATTATAAAATTAAGTAAAGCTATTAATTGCTGCTTGCGTGCGAATGAATTTGATGTTGATATCTTCACAGTTGTGAGAAATCTACACAGTTGTGAGAAAAATATCAAATGGTCTCCACTTTATGTACAATATTTAGACATTGCTGAGAACAGTTAGGCAGCTGGAAGGATAAGACATATAATTCAGGATCATAGTTACGTTATTCAGGCTTGTATGCTATAACTTCTTGTATGTAAAGCAGTTAATGCTGTGGCCTCTCATATGCCATTTATAGTAAAATCTTAATACGATCCGTTTCTATTGGTCGAGATTTAAGGACAGGCAAAATCTCTTCTTTTTTTATAACATTGTCAACGACGAACAAGTGCACTAACATATAAGATGCAGTTGTAAATAATTCCTCACCGAAACAACTTTGGAGGGAAAGAAAGCACTATCGCAACTGATACGTGGTTCCTTAGTCGTACCACACTTACATATCATACCTTAAATACCATAAAAGAGGAAGTGGGATGGAATCATGGTTGGTAGCCACACGTTATAATTAAGACAATTTATGGACATTGCGACTTTAAAAAAATTTGAGAATTACAAATTGTGGACAAGCCACTAGATAAAGCTTTGCAAATACAGTTAGAAACTCAACGTACTCAGTACTCAAACAGTCCCTTATTAAGAAACCAGAATTACTGACAAACTTGAAAAATTCAGACTCCCAATAGGATTTCCCTGAAGATACATATAATAAAACAATTTCAAGTAAAAGGTTACTCAATGACATTTGAACACTAGTGCCAAGCTAAGATCCAATTACATAACATGATACAACCACTTAGACATTAAAACTACACCAGAAACATTGATCTTTAAAAATAAACATTCACGTGCTCAGACCCGTTAATAAAAGAAGTTACTAAAAAAGGCAGCGCAAGGAACTCAGCAGATGCTATGCAGTTTAAGGTTTACCCAGTTGCCAGTCCCTAATATTTAAGGAAACAAGTTCATATACGAATAGGCTACATACAATATGTATTCATATATCCACCAGCGGTGGAAGGAAGATAAAAACTAAAGTTTGGATGGCGATATGTGAACAACTCCCGGCAGTGGCCAGGTTCTTAAACACTGCCAGGCCTAGACATCGGATGACATTTCACTCCCCGCCAAGGCGCTGGCACAATCAAAAGTTTCTGCCCGAATCACAAAGACATTCCAATAACTCTGAAACATAGAAACACTCGTCAGAACCTTTGACTCAAACATGGTCAACTGTTAATACAGTGCAGGCTTTAAAAACCGCAACATGAAATCATTCGATTGCAAGAGACACCAAGCACTAGTAAAACTTCTGAAAAAACTTTCAAATAACGGCCACAATTTAACGAGGCCAAGTGAACTCTTCTGTACCGGCTTAAGATTCGACTATGAAAGTCTCACCATAATACACTCCTGGAAACGGAAAAAAGAACACATTGACACCGGTGTGTCAGACCCACCATACTTGCTCCGGACACTGCGAGAGGGCTGTACAAGCAATGATCACACGCACGGCACAGCGGACACACCAAGAACCGCGGTGTTGGCCGTCGAATGGCGCTAGCTGCGCAGCATTTGTGCACCGCCGCCGTCAGTGTCAGCCAGTTTGCCGTGGCATACGGAGCTCCATCGCAGTCTTTAACACTGGTAGCATGCCGCGACAGTGTGGACGTGAACCGTATGTGCAGTTGACGGACTTTGAGCGAGGGCGTATAGTGGGCATGCGGGAGGCCGGGTGGATGTACCGCCGAATTGCTCAACACGTGGGGCGTGAGGTCTCCACAGTACATCGATGTTGTCGCCAGTGGTCGGCGGAAGGTGGACGTGCCCGTCGACCTGGGACCGGACCGCAGCGACGCACGGATGCACGCCAAGACCGTAGGATCCTACGCAGTGCCGTAGGGGACCGCACCGCCACTTCCCAGCAAATTAGGGACACTGTTGCTCCTGGGGTATCGGCGAGGACCATTCGCAACCGTCTCCATGAAGCTGGGCTACGGTCCCGCACACCGTTAGGCCGTCTTCCGCTCACGCCCCAACATCGTGCAGCCCGCCTCCAGTGGTGTCGCGACAGGCGTGAATGGAGGGACGAATGGAGACGTGTCGTCTTCAGCGATGAGAGCCGCTTCTGCCTTGGTGCCAATGATGGTCGTATGCATGTTTGGCGCCGTGCAGGTGAGCGCCACAATCAGGACTGCGTACGACCGAGGCACACAGGGCCAACACCCGGCATCATGGTGTGGGGAGCGATCTCCTACACTGGCCGTACACCACTGGTGATCATCGAGGGGACACTGAATAGTGCACGGTACATCCCAACCGTCATCGGACCCATCGTTCTACCATTCCTAGACCGGCAAGGGAACTTGCTGTTCCAACAGGACAATGCACGTCCGCATGTATCCCGTGCCACCCAACGTGCTCTAGAAGGTGTAAGTCAACTACCCTGGCCAGCAAGATCTCCGGATCTGTCCCCCATTGAGCATGTTTGGGACTGGATGAAGCGTCGTCTCACGCGGTCTGCACGTCCAGCACGAACGCTGGTCCAACTGAGGCGCCAGGTGGAAATGGCACGGCAAGCCGTTCCACAGGACTACATCCAGCATCTCTACGATCGTCTCCATGGGAGAATAGCAGCCTGCATTGCTGCGAAAGGTGGATATACACTGTACTAGTGCCGACATTGTGCATGCTCTGTTGCCTGTGTCTATGTGCCTGTGGTTCTGTCAGTGTGTTCATGTGATGTATCTGACCCCAGGAATGTGTCAATAAAGTTTCCCCTTCCTGGGACAATGAATTCATGGTGTTCTTATTTCAATTTCCAGGAGTGTAATAAAGTTTCAACGCTCCGAGTGCGTCGTGAACAAACACAATTACGACAACTTACTCCATATCAGGTACAAAATACTAGGGAGCGGGTTCCACAGCTTCACGGCTTCCCTCCAAATTTTGTTCCCATAGAAGTCACAGAACTTGTATCTCCAAGCTCCCCATGTCGGCAAAACGCCCAACCAATGTCACACCACAACGTGTAACGGTCATCACGCTCGTTGGGCAGCCGTTGACACTCGCCTCCCTGCGAATGTCATGGGATCTCCAGGGTTACCCGTCGAAAGCTAACAACCAATTCCTTTCGCCCGCCAACCCGGAAGATAAGACACGCGAAAAGCAAAGATAACTTAGCTCAACCACAATCGATCTCAACGATACATAAACAAAATAAAACTGTCACCAGCTCGCCACGGCTCAGCAACATTCTCTGGGTTATGTAGATGGCTTAAATTCGGTTACTGATTTGCTTTCTTCACAGATGACACAACATCAGTCAGGGCAGCTGCTTGATGCCTGTTGTCACGTAAAATGCCGAGTCTCGCTTTTTATTGAGCCACTGATTTTTCAACTTTTACTTTGTTATTTCAGTGCTATTTATTACTTCCCAGATACGTAATATCTCTCTGGGGATACGGTCGGTGTCTAGACCAGCATCAGCCCATTTGGTTCTGTTGGTCTTCTCCTATATTTTGCATTTTATTTGTAGTTCTCTGCTAACTTCTGCTATTATTTTCTACTTGTTCGCCCTGATCGTTTCCTACAGATCCTTTTTTATCAAGTAGACTTTGACTAACTATAGTTTTGCTAAATTTAGTAATGGTATGTCAGATTATTGTACTTCATAGTTGGAACAGCTATCAGAATTAGTAAGTTTTCTCGAAGGTTCTACAGAGATGTAGTTCCAGTTGTGGATCGTGTGGGTCAGAAAGGTTATGTGGAAAATTTCCTGATTCTAGAAAACTGACTTTATTGGGTTCATACTGGATTCTTTCTGTCAACGGCTGACTGCTCCTGTAGCACGTCGCAAGAATTCTGCAATAGATGAGAACGTTTAGTGTAGAAAGGAATCTTGTGAAATCTAATTCCTTTTACCATTATAGAGGAGAAACCTTAAGTGTCAGTTTAGTTTCAAATTTCGTAATTTTTCGTGCAAGGTATGTGGGTAAAACTTGTGCCAACTTTCGTGGAATAAGAAGGGAACTGATAACTGTAGAGTATGATGACGGTAACATCGATGTCGGTGTGTATTACAAAATAACTTTCACAAAATAGGTAACATCCGTAGAGGAAGCCATACTATACATAGATACTGGTTACTGCCCACACTAATGTTAATCTTAGCCTACTGTGTTATCCTACACGAAGGGACAAACAACCTACATTCCGGTGGGAGATATATAACAACGACAATACTCCACGATCACTGCACTTCATCCTGTAGAGAACTGCCGTCGTTACACGCAATTCCAGTTCCGGTACGCATCGTTCACTCTATCGTCCCCTTAGCTGCCAGAACCTCTACACACTAATTAAAATTTATCTGCCGTACATCAAAAATTCTCATGAAAAATCCTTTACTGCATTCTACATTACTTTCACTAACTGTTCATACCACAAAACATTGTGATACAGTTGGATAACTTGCTGCCAGTCGATATAGAATGAAGCGACAAAAGTCATGGGATACCGCTTACTGTCGTGTCGGATCTCCTTTTCTACAGAAAGACGGCTACTGAGATTGTTTCCTATGTCGTTACTGTAGATCAGGAATAATAGAGGGTTGGTTCAAATGGCTCTGAGCACTATGGGACTTAACATCTTAGGTCATCAGTCCCTAGAACTTACAACTACTTAAACCTAACTAACCTAAGGACATCACACCCATCCATGCCCGAGGCAGGATTCGAACCTGCGACCGTAGCAGTCCCACGGTTCCGAACTGCAGCGCCTAGAACCGCACGGCCACCGCGACCGGCAATAATAGAGGGCCTATAACACTTCCTTGGGGAGCACCGGATATTATTTCTGTTTCTCTCGATGACATTCCGTCTATTACTACGAACTGTGACCTTTCAGACAGGAAATCACGAATCCAGTCGCACAACTGAGGCGATGTTCCATAGGCACGCAGTTTGGTTAGAAGATGATTGTGAGGAACGGTGTCGAAAGCTTTCTGGAAATCTGAAAATAGGTAATCAATTTGACATCCCCTGTCGATATCACTCATTACTTCATGAGAATAAACAGACAGATGTGTTTCACAAGAAAGATATTTGCTGAATTCATGCTGGCTACGTGTCAATAAATCGTGTTCTTCCAGGTACTTCATGATGTTCCAATACAATATATGTCCCAAAACCCTACTGCAAGTCGATGTTAGTGATATGGGCCTGTAATTCAACGGATTACTCCTGCTTCCATTTTTGGGTATTGGTGTGACTTGAGCAATTTTCCAGTCTGAAGGCACGGATCTTTCTGTGAGCGAGCAGTTGTATATAATTGCTAAATATGTAGCTATAGTATCAGCATACTCAGAGAGGAACCTGACTGGTATACAATCTGGACTGGAAGGCTTGCTTTTATTAAGTGATTTAAGCTGCGTTCCGACACCGAGGATATCTATTTCTATGACTCTCATCTTGGTACTTGTTGTTGTTTATAATTCAGGAATATTTACTTCTTTGGTGAAGGAGTTTCGTAAAATCGTGTTTAATAACTCTGCTTTAGTGGCACTATCATCAGTGACTTCAGCGTTGTTATCGTGTAGTGAAGGTATTTATTGCGTCTTGCCACTGGTGTGCTTTATGTATGATCAGAATCTCTTTCGGTTTTCTGCCATATTTCAGGACAGAGTTTAGTTGTGAAAATTATTGAAAGCATCTCGCATTGAAGTACGCACTATATTTAGAACTTCTGCAAAACTTTGCCATTCTTTGGGATTTTGCGTTCTTTTAAGTTTGGCATGCTTTTTTCGCTGCTTCTGCAACAGCGATCTGACCCGTTTTGTTTACCATGAGGGATCAGTACCATCACTTATTAATGTATTAACATTATTTACTCCCATTGTCACTTCAGACACTCAACTCATTTTAATAGTATTTGTCACGTAAAAATTTATTTCTTAGATAGCTATAATTTAAAAAAAAAGCATTGTATGTGTGAAACCCTGGTCTGAAGTATGAGAGGGCCTGATGACCCTAAATATATTAGGCTAAATAAATAAATACAAAAAAGTAACAAATATCGTGTCATCAAACAATTTCTCCCACCCAGTGAGGTCTTCAGAGTACTCTTTCCATCTATCCTCTTTCTCCTCTGCATTTAACAGTAAAATTCCCATTACGTTCTTCATGATGTCATCCTTGTTTCCGTTTCCCCGATGGTTGTTTTGACTTCTCTATTCGTTGAATCCATCATTCCAAAGATCATATGATTTCCATTTCTTCATATTTTCTCTGCACCCATTTTGTTTTGGTTTCCAGCATTTCCTATTTATTTCATTCCGTTCATGTTGCTGTATATCTGTCTTCCTCTGAACTTCTTTGTACTTCGTTCTTTCGTCGATCTCATGAAGTATTTCTTCTGCCATCCATGGTTTCTTCGTAGATCCATTCCTGGTAGATATATTTTCCTCTCCAGTTTCAATAATGAACCTTTCCAGAGATGTCTACTCCTCTTCACTGAATGCTGCGCTAATCCTTACCGCAGTATCCAAATCCATAAGCAACATCAAATGCGTTTCATCGTCCTGCAGTACTTCAGTATCACCTTCCACACTGATTCTTTCGGACGATCCTCTTAAACGCTGGACACGCTTTACAATTCGGTGTTCGGTTTCTGAGTATCTGTCTATCCACAATGTAGTCGAACCAGGGTCTTCCAGTGTCTCTGCGCCTTTTCCAAGTATAATTCTCTTCCTGTATTTCTTGAACAGAGTAGTGGCTCAAATTTGTTGCAGAACTCAATTAGTCTTTCTTCTCTCTCATTCATATTACCAACCCCTTAATCTCCCATAATCCTTCCGTCTACTCCTTCCCCCACAACCCAATTTATATCCTCTGAATTACACTTTCAATATACTCGTACCTTTTCCAACCCTTCGTCTTCTACTTGAGATGTCGGTATATATACCCGAAAAATTGTTATTGGCGTTGGTTTGCTTCACTATCACTGAACTGTTCACAATAACTCAATCTCTGGTCTACCGTTCTATTCATTAAGAAGCCTACTCCCTTTGTATCAGCAGCGCTTGATACCTCGCGTAAGGGTTGGCATAATTTTAAGAAAAACCACATAGAAGGGGTCCTATACATTTGTTCATTTGTTGTTTCTTGGAATATACTTTATTGCTTAAAAACAATTATAATTACTATTTAAAAACCTTGTTAAGAGAATAACAACGTGCAAGTTACCAATGACTGGTATTTAGATTGTAAATGTCGTTACTTCTCCCTGTCTGTGGCAGGCTGAGAAGGGAGTTTGCTTAATTTTATCAGCAGGGATTACTTTTATTCATTTTTATATAAGCCTGCTGTGGGGAAGGATGTTATGCACACTTTTTCTCTCTCGGCAGCGTAGCCTTCCCTGACAATTCTATCCGCTTTAGAATTGATGTTTAGGCCATCAAAGTGCAGAGTACAATATTATCGATTGAATTTGAGGTCGCAATGGATAACGCAATTTGTAATTTTGGGGGTAATCAGAGAAAACTACGTCCTGCACGAATCTAGTCTTGTGCCAATAATTTTAGTAAAGGGGCAGCGTGATTAATATGATTCTCTTTTCTTAGGTATGGTTTAAATGAGCAAGCCGAGAACGGAAATTACTTCGAAAAACAAAGTTAATTTTATTTTAACCAACGTTAGACAAAAATTAACGAAGTTACTTCTTAAGAATATTTTGAATACACATTTCACTAATTCTGCTTTGAATTTTCATTTAACTATGGACAAAGATTATTTAACTATGCACATAGATTATTTCTCCTTTGAATTACAAGCAGTGTTGCCTTTGATTTGCATCATCCTGTGGGGGGAAGGAAAATCTTGGAGAGCATGTGGTCACTACACTACTATGCTGATACATACACATGCACTAAGTTATCTCTGAAATGCAAATATCGTAACTATATCTCTATGCAGACAGTGGCTGGCATCGAGCAGGACTCGTGGCTGGTATCTCCAGCGTGAAGTGCTTGAATACGAAAGAAAAGCTACACTTGTCACTAAATTTTCAATAAGTTGTTAAACATCGACACACGCTAGCATAACTGTTCAGCAATCGCAAAAACTGGCTACAAATCCCTTTATTAGCTTTCTTGGCGGTTGCAGTTTGAAACTATGCACCACGTGGCAGGTCGCAACGAAAATCTAGAACTGAGAAGATTATTCTTCTATCGGATAAATTGAACAAAATTCAATAAATGGTTCTTAATTAATCAATCGCGAAAAAGCCTCTGACAAATAAATTGTTAACATTAAACATATTTAAACATTCAAATACCTTTGGCCTGATTTCGACGCAGCGTTCTGAAGGAACTCCTCGTAACCGTTGCGCGGCTCTTTCTCCCGAGCAGCGCGAGGTGGTGGGGGAAGCCCATGACCAACCTCTGCTAAGAAAACTTTTTTTTAGACTTTCGCACCTCTGGTCGAACCCTCCTGTTCCTGCTCTTTGCCTTCCACTGACTGTGTTAAAGTTGGTAGAAGTTTCTGAGACCCACTACATCTCTGGTTCGTCTGCTACCACACTCAAAACATTCACACCTGACCACGTACTGGAGAGGTGGGGAAATGTAAATAGGATCACAGGACGTGCATATTTTAATGAGAATAAAAGACTTTGATCCATAATTGTTTCTACTTGCATGTAATTTGGGACTGAGATTATTTCACTGTTCATTAATTTCGTAAAGTTATTGAATTTACGATGATAATGTCTGTCAGCTGATAGCAATATATTATAACACTGATTTTAACTATATAACGAAACCTATTGTGACGTTACAAACGCTCAAAAATTTAATGAACTTGCATAGGAATAATCCATTAATAACAAACTTTAACAATTTATACCACTAAGAACAGGGCTTGAAACCAGGATTATACAGTCGGCAAGTACAAGTAAGAAGTCACACCAACTGCGGTTTATCAATAAAATGAATTACAAACGACTGTCACTAAACGTACTAACAGTTCCCAAGAATGGAAAACAGTAAACAAACGGGTAACTCCCATCCAAAACACAGAAAGGATAACAACTGACGCCACCGAGTGTTGCTATTGAAATTCCCTTAACAATGTATAAGCTTTAATAAAATACCTTAAGGAATAAAATGCTCAATCCCCAAAATGGAAGCTATGCTGGGAAGGCATACAATTCAAATGTGACTCTCAGCTGATACGCACCAGCAGAAACATTGAGAATGACCCTTAAATAAATATATAATGCCCCAAAATACAAGATAGTTGGCAAATAGAGCAGGCGTCTATCACAGACAACAAGCAAGCAAGTTTTACAATGAGTGGAGCTAGCTAATGACTGCGAATAAAACGAAAAGGTGAACAGTTCATTTTCATAAGCATGAGGCCTTAAAACTTAACGCTGGAGCGCTGCTCTTGGGGGGCAAAAAGAAAAAGAATTGTTATTTTACATTTTTTTTGAAAAATGTCGAAAAAGTTAATATTTTGTTGGGCCACTTGGCAACAGAATCAGGGATTGATTACACTATTATAATAACATACGTTGAGCGTTAAATACCCGAATAAGAGCAGCATATTGATATATTTGAGATCGTTCGGAAGAAACGTTATCATTTCCGTGCATTTTTATAGTCGCAATGTAGTCATACCCGGAACAACACTAAGGGACCCGAAGATTTATAGACTTTAAAAGAAATGCAACACTACACAATTAAAAAAAGAAGAGTTGATTCAGAAATAATAGGGAAACGATAATGTTCCTTCTGTCTCATGCTGCGTTCGGCCCATCAGCGTGATCGTAATTTCTGATGATAAACTAACACAAAATAATTATAATTCAAGTAAATAAGGAGATGGAAATCATGAAGGTTAATTTACTAAAATAAGCACACTTATCTTTAACACACGTGTTTTTTAATGCTACGTACCTTTTCATATTAAATTACAATAGATGACCATTGAGGTTAAATACTTTATACATAACAGTCAAAACGTCCTCTTGATGCTGTCTCTTCGTAATCAGTTACAAGAAACTACATGTTTTCTGATTGGAAAAATAACAATTAGCATATTCACTCAATATTTTCACATAAAATATAAAATACCGTTGCGGAACGCAGCAAGTCCGCGTCCGCCTTTCATGGAATACAAACAGTAAAAGGTGAGGTGCCTAATGCCTCGTTTGTCTTGAAACAACATAATTTTTTTTATATCATTAATAGATACATGTACCAATAGATTTACAGGCACCACGCAAGAACGGCAAAGATAAAGAATAACAGATTCCGTCGCTGCTATGCGATGGTTCATTTCTTTTACTTTACAATTGTTCGATAACTTTAGGCCATCAGGCGTTTTCTATTGAGCATATATTAATGTTTGTGAGGCGAAAATTATTAATATTGCAACGCGCTCCAGAATTAGCAATAAGGGTGCAAGGTTTAAACGATTAGTTAAAGAGCAGATATAGTGGGGAGGAACTTCGGGCTTACAGAACACCCTTCGAAGCTTATGTGCTTACTGAATGCACAAATCGTATAAATTAAGAGTTTGCGATTAATTGGCGACACTCCGCCGTGGCACGTATCAGACGGTCAACTTTATTTAACTTGAGCCAACACAATTCAGCTGGTAGAGGCTCCACATTGCGGGCCAACCTAAACGTCGTGCCACGACGAAGGTGTCGCCGTAGCAGAGTGAAAGAGAGGTCACTGCTCCTGGCCCAGGATGCAGGAATGCGTCGGCCGGTGGTAAAACTATCCGGACAACACACATCAGAAGTTACAGACGAGAATGCCTAGGATGAAGCCAATATTAACTTAATGCCGAAGCGACTAAATGTACATGCTACAAGCTTCACACTCCCTAAAATTACTTAAAAATTAAAAGGGTGAACTCTCAGCGCCTGATAATGCAATGACTAGAGCATACTCATCTACAAAGGGTCGCTTACCCTCGACACAAAATATGTTACAATTTCAATTTCATCAACTCAATTTATAGCAGAAAATGCTGGTACACTTGCAGGGAATATGGCGTAGAATAATAAATTACATCAGTTACACTAACCGATGACCATAAACACAATCACTCGGAGGCACCTAAATATAACAGGTCTAATTTCATATTAACATAGACGAGGCCTTATGACAGGAAGCACTAATCAAAAAACACTAAGTTCTTTTCAGGTGTGAAGGAGTCGTGATTTCCAAGATTCTAAGCAGGAGTGTTATTTCCTCCAAACCATAAAGGCGGTCTCCGAGGCGCTATAAAATTTAAGCATGCAGACTAGCCCGGGAACTTGCAGACCAGGCTGCCGCTATCACTGCTTAATCCAGCCGGCAAGGCTTGCCTCTGACCGATTTAACCACTCCCGGCTTACCGAGACCCGTACCGGACTGTAGAAATCCCCCAAAACCAACAACTTGCCAGCCACGTGCCCTCCAGTTAACTGTCAGTACCAGGGCCCGTCAAACCAGCAATACACGCCTTGACCAAAGAGACGCCATGACCGCATGAACTGCTGTTGACGTTATATGATATACATCTGACCAGATATCTTTATACCCTCCGCCACACACCGTCAGGTGGCTTGCGGAGTATGGATGTAGATGTAGATGTAGATGTAGATTCAAACAAATTTGGGGCTTGTAGCCGGTCGTCGTTTAATTCCTTGCTCAGTATTTCGATTGGGCACCTGCCAGTTATCATCAGGTAAGCCATCGAAGACTGACGAAGATTTGCTCCGTTCTGCCTTACATAGCGCTCAGCGAGTATTCCGCACACCCGTCAAAATCCAAGTTGACAGACGGACCCCCGGCCGGAGTGGCCGTGCGGTTCTAGGCGCTACAGTCTGGAGCCGAGCTACCGCTACGGTCGCAAGTTCGAATCCTGCCTCGGGCATGGATGTGTGTGGTGTCCTTAGGTTGGTTACGTTTAATTAGTTCTAAGTTCTAGGCGACTGATGACCTCAGAAGTTAAGTCGCATAGTGCTCAGAGCCATTTGAACCATTTTTTTTTTGACAGACGGACCACATTTCACGGTGACAGCGCCATCGCTGGTGGAACCGAGGAACTCAGCTGTCCTCTTGTGTTATCGTTCGCCACGTCCGTTGGCACACTGTTTCGTCTTCGAATACAACAAATCTTGCAGATGGAAGGTGTCCCACGCACTGTCCAATGTAGCCATTATCACGGTTCATCAGATTTTTCGCCCGGCGTATTTCCAATGATTCTTTAATAACGGAGTCCCAAAAAGATGTAACTGGGATCATATTCACAGATATATCATACTCCACTGGATGTCTATTGGAAATACAGTGTTCAGCAATACCGGACTTGCTTGGTTGCAAAAGGCGAGTGCAATGGTGATGTTAAATACAGCGGTCTTTCACAGAGCGTGTGGTCTGTAACCCACAACACAATGACTAGTTATTCTGTAAATTCTGGCCGTCCACAACAACAAGTCATCCTTCACCGATCCAAAAAGGTCTGCAACCATAGATGGTGAACGGGAAACCACTTTCACTTGAAATGTGCAGAGGATTCTTGCTATTTTAAACGAAATGATGCCCACAAAAGGAAGAGAAGCTGAAGTTTTTCCTTGCGTGTTCTCCTATTTATCCGATTCACGATTCGTAATTTCAACTGACAGAGTTCTGTCAATCTGCTTCGTGAATTATTCATTCTTTCTAGACACTGTGTTTAGGTAAATGTCTACATCTAAGACGGTGTGAGCTCTATGTAGGAGTGTTTTAAGAACGCTCACAGTTCTTTCATTTAACCGAGACATCCAAGAGAGGGAGAAAACCATTTTCTCCATTTTCATGATGAACCGAATGTTGTTATGAGAGGAGATGAAGTAGTGAAGAAGCTCGACCAATTTAACCTCACCATGAGGCCACATTCCGAAAGTATCATTCACATACCTCCAAATACAGCTAATTTACCGGTTGCTCTCTTCTTGAAACCCCTCATAAAAAGGGGACGATTTCAGTCAGTTCAAAAAATTCTTATTTGAATGTAAAATACGTTGAGGATAGTGCATGCAGAAACAAAGCAGTGATGTCCGCATGAGACTTTTTACCAATTAGTGCCAAAGAATGTACGGGAGGGACGTGTGTAAAAAGTGATACTCTATCAAAGCTAACCAAACGACCAGAACTGCTTAGACACAGAGGTCCAGGCTTCTTATTTAGACAGATAAATATGATGTGGATATTTTCCCACTAACATTCTCAGCAACGAAGCAAAATGTTTGGCTAAATCATATGTAGGCGCTCCAATGTTGCTCACTATTGGACGTAATGGAACACATTGCTTACGAATTTTTAGAAGACCGTACAGTCTTGTTGGTACACAACCAAGTGGTCTTATCCTCTCGATCACATCTTGCGTCCGCCGCTCGTGGTCTCGCGGTAGCGTTCTCGCTTCCCGAGCACGGGGTCCCGGGTTCGATTCCCGGCGGGGTCAGGGATTTTCACCTGCCTCGAGATGACTGGGTGTTTGTGTTGTCCTCATCATTTCATCATCATCCAGGAAAGTGGCAAAATTGGACTGAGCAAAGGTTGGGAAATTGTACGGGCGCTGATGACCGCGCAGTTGAGCGCCCCACAAACCAAACATCATCATCATCATCAGATCACATCTTGAGGATGATCTCTATGTGACGACACTGATGTAGTGGTACTGAAGGCTGACAAAGATAATGCAGTCGTCTCTTTACCTCGTTGTGTGTATGATGATAAAATATATGGCCTGCTATGTGATTCTACCTACAGGATGATTGATTATGACCTTTCAGTTCGTGTGTAACTGAAAACTTCTGCACTATAAATTCCTCTTCCTTACCTCAAGGGGTCATCAAGAGGGTAAACACACATTACGTCCAATAGTAGACCTTCTGGTGACAAACAGACCCGAACTATTTGAAACAGTTAACGCAGAACAGGGAATCAGCGATCATAAAGCGGTTACGGCATCGATGATTTCAGCCGTAAATAGAAATATTAAAAGGGGTAGGAAGATTTTTCTGTTTAGCAAAAGTGACAAAAAGCAGATTACAGAGTACTTGACGGCTCAACACAAAAGTTTGGTCTCAAGTACAGATAGTGTTGAGGATCAGTGGGCAAAGTTCAAAACCATCGTACAATATGCGTTAGATGAGTATGTGCCAAGCAAGATCGTAAGAGATGGAAAAGAGCCACCGTGGTACAACAACCGAGTTAGAAAACTGCTGCGGAAGCAAAGGGAACTTCACAGCAAACATAAACATAGCCAAAGCCTTGCAGACAAACAAAAATTACGCGAAGCGAAATGTAGTGTGAGGAGGGCTATGCGAGAGGCATTCAATGAATTCGAAAGTAAAGTTCTATGTACTGACTTGGCAGAAAATCCTAAGAAATTTTGGTCTTATGTCAAAGCGGTAGGTGAATCAAAACAAAATGTCCAGACACTCTGTGACCAAAATGGTACTGAAACAGAGGATGACAGACTAAAGGCCGAAATACTAAATGTCTCTTTCCAAAGCTGTTTCGCAGAGGAAGACTGCACTGTAGTTCCTTCTCTAGATTGTCGCACAGATGACAAAATGGTAGATATCGAAATAGACGACAGAGGGATAGAGAAACAATTAAAATCGCTCAAAAGAGGAAAGGCCGCTGGACCTGATGGGATACCAGTTCGATTTTACACAGAGTACGCGAAGGAACTTGCCCCCCTTCTTGCAGCGGTGTACCGTAGGTCTCTAGAAGAGAGTAGCGTTCCAAAGGATTGGAAAAGGGCACAGGTCATCCCCATTTTCAAGAAGGGACGTCGAACAAATGTGCAGAACTATAGACCTATATCTCTAACGTCGATCAGTTGTAGAATTTTGGAACACGTATTATGTTCGAGTATAATGACTTTTATGGAGACTAGAAATCTACTCTGTAGGAATCAGCATGGGTTTCGAAAAAGACGGTCGTGTGAAACCCAGCTCGCGCTATTCGTCCACGAGACTCAGAGGGCCATAGACACGGGTTCACAGGTAGATGCCGTGTTTCTTGACTTCCGCAAGGCGTTCGATACAGTACCCTACAGTCGTTTAATGAAAAAAGTAAGAGCATATGGACTATCAGACCAATTGTGTGATTGGATTGAGAAGTTCCTAGATAACAGAACGCAGCATGTCATTCTCTATGGAGAGAAGTCTTCAGAAGTAAGAGTGATTTCAGGTGTGCCGCAGGGGAGTGTCATAGGAACGTTGCTATTCAAAATATACATAAATGACCTGGTGGATGACATCGGAAGTTCACTGAGGCTTTTTGCAGATGATGCTGTGGTGTATCGAGAGGTTGTAACAATGGAAAATTGTACTGAAATGCAGGAGGATCTGAAGCGAATTGACGCATGGTGCAGGGAATGGCAATTGAATCTCAATGTAGTCAAGTGTAATGTGCTGCGAATACATAGAAAGATAGATCGCTTATCATTTAGGTACAAAATAGCAGGTCAGCAACTGGAAGCAGTTAATTCCATAACTTATCTGAGAGTACGCATTAGGAGTGATTTAAAGTGGAATGATCATATAAAGTTGATCGTCGATAAGGCAGATGCCAGACTGAGATTCATTGGAAGAATCCTAAGGAAATGTAATCCGAAAACAAAGGAAGTAGGTTACAGTACGCTTGTTCGCTCACTGCTTGAATACTGCTCAGCAGTGTGGGATCCGTACCAGATAGGATTGATAGAAGAGATAGAGAAGATCCAACGGAGAGCAGCGCGCTTCGTTACCGGATCATTTCGTAATCGCGAAAGCGTTACGGAGATGATAGATGAACTCCAGTGGAAGACACTGCAGGAGAGACGCTCAGTAGCTCGTTACGGGCTTTTGTTAAAGTTTCGAGAACATACCTTCACTGAAGAGTCAAGCAGTATATTGCTCCCTCCTACGTATATCTCGCGTAGGGACCATGAGGATAAAATCAGAGAGATTAGAGCCCACACAGAAGCATACCGACAATCCTTCTTTCCACGAACATTACAAGACTGGAATAGAAGGGAGAACCGATAGAGGTACTCAGGGTACCCTCCGCCACACACCGTCAGGTGGCTTGCGGATTATGGATGTAGATGTAGATGTAGTGAGCAATACTGGAGCACTTACGTCGATTTAGCCAAACATCTTACTTCGTAGCTGAGACTATTGGTGGGAAAATACTCACATCACATTCGTAGCTGAGCTGACTTTGTCAGAGGACCGGAGACTAAGCAGTTCTGACCGTTTGGTTAGCTTTGATGTAGTATCACTTTTTACAAAGGTTCCTCTCGCAGATTCTTTGACACTGATTGGCAGAAAGTTTCAGGCAGACCTCACTGCTTTGATCTAGTCTGCTCTATCCTCAGCGTATTTCGTGTTCAACCAAGAATATTTTGAACCGACTGACGGCGTCGCCATGGGCAGCCCTCTGCCTCCCTTGGTGGCCAACCATTTTACGCAGGATTTCGAGGAGAAAGCGCCTGAATCTGCTGCCCTTAAACCACTATATTCTGACC
The DNA here is from genome assembly GCF_023864275.1 of Schistocerca cancellata. Lineage (NCBI taxonomy): Eukaryota > Metazoa > Arthropoda > Insecta > Orthoptera > Acrididae > Schistocerca > Schistocerca cancellata. Next base: position 336,368,441 of record NC_064631.1, read on the forward strand.
GATACTTTCGTAGTGTGGCCTGAGGGAGAAGATAAGCTACGTCTTTTCGGGACTCTATTATAAAGAATCAGTGAAAAGATGCCTGGCGGAAAATCTGATGAACCGTGATAGCTGCTACCATTTGAAGTCTGCGTGGAACACCCCCTATGGTTGTGAAATATTGAGTGAAAACTTTTTGTGAAAATAAATCGTTATTGAAGAATTCCTAAAGTATTTTTGAAGCTTCGTCTATGAATACTGGTAGTTGAATTCTGATTTTACAAATAAAAATATACGAGTTTCTGTGTTTTTGAAAACTGGACCGCTAAGTGGGTGAAATAGAGAATGAGAATTTTGGGAAATTTATTTTATTATGAAAGCTTTTTTGAACCTAAATCTACGAAAATTTAAATTTGGCTTCTCAGTTAGAAATAAAGAAAAATAAGTGTTTCACTGCTTTTGGAAATTCAGGCGCCAAAGGGGTGAAATAGGGTGAGACTAATTCACCGCCTTATCATCGCCCAGCCCAAAACGCTAAGGATATAAACTTGAAGTTTGGCGAGGATGTGCATCTTCAACTGTTGGCGTCGTTTCTGAGGTGAGTGTCCGATATTCCACTCCTAATGGGGTGAAACAGAGGAAAAAAGGCTTTTTAAAAGTATGTTCGCAATAAAGGAAATTCTGAAGCTAGGACTACGAAAACTGGTATTTGGTTTCTCAGTCACAAAATAAAAATATACGTGTTTCATTTTTGAAAATTGAGCCACTAAGGGGGCAAAGGAGTGGGTGAAAGCTTTTCTGAAAATAAATAATTACTCAAGGACTACTAACGGCTTTCTAAGGCAACATCTATGGCAATTGACTCTTCGGTTACAATTTGGAAAATACTTGTTTCAGTGTTCCTCGATATTCAACCCCTAAAGGAATGCAATAAGAGGGTGATAATTTTTAAGAAAATAATTCGTTACGTTAAAAGAAAATTAAAGTTAAATTTTCTGAAATGTGGTATTTCACGTCTCGATTAGATACAAAGAAATGTTTGTTGGGGGATGAAAATTCCTATGGAAATATCGCCACAAGAACAAAAAAGGCATGATTAACAGATACTTTGGACTCCAGCTATTAGAATTGCTTTTTGGTCAGAAGTACATGCGGAAAAGGCCATTCTTATATGGGCTTAATTAGCGTGGAAAGCTTATCAGGTGTTGCAATTTGTGTACAACATAAAAATTTGATTAAACAAAAGAAATCTCTGTAGGCCATAGAATCTATGCAAGCGAAGTAGCAGGCGCTGAGCTAGGTACAAGTTACACGTTAGACCACACTGCCTTGCTGCTCCTTTGCAGCCATGTTGGAGTGATGATATCTGGATTAGTTTTCGTGATATTATTATTTTAGAGGAATGTTTTTAAACATAGTGGCGATTTGTGAAATGTGCGGGTGAAGCTGAAGAAACGTTTTGCAGAATCTTTCAACTTAAAAAAAAAAATATTATGAAGATGAGGCCCTGTGTCGCACGCAGTGCTACAAATAGTTTTCATGATTTATAGTTGGTCGCCAGTCAGCTGAAGATGGTCATCGACCAGTAAGGCCTCCCACTTCATCTGATGGCTCACACATTCAGAACAGCAGTGACATGATCCATGCTAAGAGGTTAGCATCTCAGTTGGGTGATGCCTTGAAATTTTAAGGGCAAAATTGAACATGCGTCGACCTGCGGCAAAATTTATTACCCTTTTGATGGCAAAACAACATGAAGAAAATCGAGCAGATGTTTATTGGCAACTTTTTGAACAAATCCATGGCGATTGAACATTCATGTAAAGGATCATAGCGGGAATCGAAAGCTGGATTGACGGCATCGACATTGAGACAAAAGTTCTACCATTACAAAGGACTGGTAAAGGATCCCTACGCCCTTAAAAGCACATTACTCTCAGGAGAGAGCTAAGCAGATCCTTTTCAGTATTACCATTCTTAAGACTCCCATTAAATTTCAGTTCGATACGGTTGCCTTTTCATGTCAATCAAAGAGCTTAAATACAAAAAACTGGATACGTCACAGTACTGCATAGCGGCTCTGTTGTCGTAGCGAGCAAAATACTCCGCTCCAGTGTGTCCGTGAATTGAATGCCGTGTACAAAGAAAATATCGCACCAACTCTCATTGATTAAAGTTTCTGCCCAATTGCAAAACGTTTTTGGTTTAGATGAGTTTCAAGCCTTCGGTCCCCATATCGATACACAGTCCATAGCCGGCCGGGGTGGCCAAGCGGTTGAAGGCGCTACAGTCTGGAACCGCGCGACCGCTACGGTCGCAGGTTCGAATCCTGCCTTGGGCATGGATGTGTGTGACGTCCTTAGGTTAGTTAGGTTTAAGTAGTTCTAAGTTCTAGGGGACTGATGACCTTAGAAGTTAAGTCCCATAGTGCTCAGAGCCATTTGAACCATTTGAACACAGTCCATAATACTTCCCTTCAATGGTTTTTGACGAATTTTCTTCTCACGTCACACCGGACTGCATTGCACGAAAGATTATACACACCACATCACACCCCAAGTGGCAGGAAGGATTGCCATGAACAACACACTACAAATCCTGACTGGTGAGGGATGAGGGTGGAGTAGAGATGCGTTTGCAGGTCACTTTCGTACATTTTTCTTAAATAACTCGAAAATCATGGACTCCAGTGAAAATGTATCTCAGTAAAAAATTTAGCTAAATTAAATTTCCTACAAAAAGGTGCAGCTCACTTTTTCTGCAGAATAAACAGCTTTCGCGTGGCGAGCGAGAGAATATGAAAATCGCGCGCGTGGTTTATGAAAGCCAGCTATAACGTTGTGGGTTGCCCAAAACGACAGTGTTAGGGGCGGGTGAACCCTATTTAACTGATTATCCACTGATTATCTAGCATGTATTTTAGATTGTATGTGTACGTGGTTGTATCCTTTTCAATACCTTTGTTGGACAATCTCAAACTCTTCTATTTGTCTAGTTTCGTAAGGGTCCCAAACGCATGAGTAATTTTCGATTATCAGTCGAAACAAGAGTTTTGTCAACAATTTCTAGGGATGATTTACATTTCATTAATATTTCTCAATGAATTTCAAATTGGCGTCTGCTTTCCTTTTTTTCGAGTCATCAGTCCTCTGACTGGTTTGATGTGGCCCACCACGAATTCCTCACCTGTGCCAAAATCCTCATTCTGGAGTAGCACTTCCAATCTACGTCATCAATTATTTGCTGGATGTATTGAAATCTCTGCCTTCTTCTACAGTTTTTGCCCTCTACGATGGAAGTCATTACCTGATGTCTTAACAGATCTGTCCCTCCTCTTTGTCAGTGTTTTTCACATATTCCTTTCCTCTCCGATTCTGCGCAGAACCTCATCATTCCTCACCGTATCAGTCCACCATTCAACATTCGTCTATAGCACAACACCTCTAACGCTTCGATTCTCTTCTGTTCTGGTTTCCGACATCCCTTGTTTCACTACCATACAATGCTCTACTCCTAATGTACGTTCCCAGAAATTTCTTCCTCGATTTAAGACCTGTTTTTGATACTAGTAGACTTCTCTTGGCCAGGGATGCCCTTATTGTGAGTGCTAGTCGGCTTTTGATGTCCTCGTTGCTCACTCCATCATTGGTTGTTTCGCTGCCTAGGTAGTAGAATTCCTTAACTTCATCTACTTGGTGACCATCACTCCTGAAGTTAAGTTTCTCGCTGTTCTCATTTTTGCTACATCTCATTACTTTCGTATTTCTTCGATTTACTCTCAATCCATATTTTGTACTCATTAGACTGTTCATTCCATTCAGCGCATCATGCAATTCTTCCTTACTTTCACCCAGGATAGAACTGTAATCAGCGAATTAGTTTTATGCCGTCGTTTTAGGGCACTCTAGACGGGAAATGCTTTCAGTGATTTATCGCCAGTAGCGTAATTAACGATTAACGGAACTCTTCGCCCGTTTATGTGAAGTACGTTGAATTACGTTCACGATTGACTATCGGTGGTTCCTACACCGACCATAGATCCTACACTTCAAAGCGTTGCATCCTCGTTACACATGACAGTAAGGTCCATAAAACGCCTCATGAAGCGTCTGGCGTCATTCACAGGATTCTGTACACACACACACACACACACACACTCACACACACAAAAACACACATATTATATAGAGGGCGAGAAGGGCGGAGACGGGGGGAGGTTGGAGAGAGGGTGGGAGGTGGAGGAGTGAGGGAGGAGGTGGGAGGGGTGACGAGAGTAGGAGGAAGAGGGAATGAAAGCGAAGTAAGAGGGACTATATCGCTTCCGTGCGGTACTCCTGAAAGTACCATTACATTTGTCGATTTAATCCCATTACGCGTGACGTTGAACTTACCTTCTGGGGAAACCTAAGTGCAGTCATAAATCTGGCCCTATACTCAGTAATCTCGCAGTCTGTCCACTTACTAGCATAGCGAAATGTGTTTCATGTCTCCTGGAAGTCAAGGAACATGGCATCAGGCAGTGCGTCGTTGCCTATGATGCATTAGACCTCATGTGCAAAGTGACTTGTGTTCAACAATATTTCTGTCTAAGGAACTCACTTTTTCATAGAGGAGATTTCGATTCTCCGAAAAGGTTATTATGTATGAGCGTATGAAGTGTTCGGTTACAGCGATTTGTCTATGTAAAATGCAGCGGTGGTGAAATGGCATCACGTACGTTCTCTTTTAGAGTATGTCGCGGGAGAGCTGTGTCTGCACGTGAAGCCCGTGCGCTTTCACTCGCTGCTCCGCAGCGACGTCGAAGCGAGCAGTGCTCCTGGGAGCCCGGCCATCTGTCAGCAGGGGAGGGAAGGGAAAGTGGAGCTGTCGTAAGCCGCCACCGCCCACTGGCTTACCGGACATACATCAGCGGCTGCTGCGTGCCGGATCGGTCTGCGAGACGACTGGATGTGCCGCAAGGGACCATCAAAGTGGGAGGGAGTTCAAGAGGCGCTAGCCACAAACAGCAGACCGCCGCTGTTGACAGGCAACACTCAGGCACCACAGCAAGTTGCTCCGCACCAGGATGCTTAGCGGCACATAAATACCGAACTAGATTCGAGAACCGCTGCTAGTGTTTGAAAGTAAATACTCCGTGTAGAGAAGCAACTCAAGACTTTTAATAAAGGGAAGTCATCCGATGTCTATTGTATACCAATTAGGCTTTTTTCGAAGTACATCGACGAAATATATTTTTTTTAGCAATATACAACCATTGGCTCGACGACAGAGCCGTACCTAAAGGCTGGAAACTTTTACAGGTCACGCCAGTACACGAGAAAGAAAACAGAAGTACTCTGCCGACTTGTAGACACATATCACTGACATCGATTTGTGGTATGATACCGCGTTCCTATTTTATAAAAACCTCAAAGAAAGTGATCTGTTACCAAATAAGCAACATCGTTCTTTTGGTACTTTAATGACTCTTTAGTCGCAAGAAATAACGAGTGACATCGATAGGTCATCTCAAGTTCCATATTTTCAGATTTCCAGTCGATTTTTAAAACCGTCCCTGACATGCGACTGTTAATCAGTTTGCGTTTCTATTGCGTCTAGATTCGTATTTCCTCTCAGAAAGGTCATATGTCGTGGTAACTGACGGGAAGTCGTTGAGTGAAACGGAAGCGATATCTGGGCTCCTCAAGTAAGTGATAAGGCCTTCTGCTGTTCTTAACGTCTATAATCGAGTTTGGAGATAATATGAGCAGACCTCTTAGAAAGTCTGCAAATATTGCAACTGCCATTTCCCCTCTAGTAAAGTTGCAAGAAATGAAGTGGCTTTGCCAATTCCTGGCTGGTTCATTTGATGTAGATCAGCCCGTACCTCCGCTTCTTGATTAATTTCTGCCACTTATCTGGCCCAGTTGCCGCAGATCAATAGATAAGACATCCATCTTCCGTCCTTTGTAGTGTTACATCTCCTGTTAGAAGCAGAGCTTGAACAGTTTTTATTACTTGCTACTAAACGAATGAGCTTCCACCTTCAAACTAAACAGCCACTTTTTCCTTGGACTGTCTGCGATTGAACCATGGCCAATGAGCGATCTTTTGTGAAGCTACGCCAAAGGGGACACGTCAGTGTCATCGAGACTGAATGCTGCCCCAGTGTTCCTTATTGGAAAGTTTCTCCTTTTTTGTAGAAGACAGTTACTCTGTCTATCTTTGAACAGTGCAGAATGAGAAGCAAACATTATGTCGCCAAAAGTGTTTCTGTGACCGTTTCTCAAAGTGACATTCTGGTGCCACAGAGACTGCAATAAAAGATTGCTCACGCAATGCCTATTTTTTCAAAATGTTCGAATGGCTCAATTTCAAAGGCTCACCTGAAGTTTATATCGACAAACTGACACCACGTAATGTTAGTTAAAAACAAGCTCCTCTTTTATGTGCTGTAACATCCCATTAGCCACTCTCAAGAGTGTCATAAGGTGAGGGTCGAGATGTCAGTTCCCTCTCGTCTCTAAGGCTAAGGCAAGCTTACACGTTGTTCTTACGAAGGGGCTAAGTGGAGCCCAAACGCAGAGTAAAAAGAGTATTCTGGCGCTTAGATTCCGGCAGGAGTAGATTTACATACGTTGCGGCTAGCAGACTTCTAGTAGATTCATATGGGCACCGACGCTGACTTCAGGTTGTGGCACAGACTTTTCGGTTGATAAGTGCTGCTTCGTTGATAAGGTACCAGATTCGGGTATGTATTGTGTATTCTCAGGCAACTGTATGGAGACGAGTATTTTAATTCAGGCCTTCTCCAATACTTTTACTAGTTTTATTTCTGTTTGACTCGTACATGGACGACAGATTAATGAATCTAGTCCGTATATTTTCCTCAAAAGACTGCTCAAGCAATGCTAAATGGGTGATATTGATCTTCTTACACGCCTAATTAAACTTCATTTTGATGCAATATGATGATGCATCCAGTTGTTTTTGGTTGACCAAGATTATTAAAGATGATGTCCTTCACTTTGTCTCACTAGCTTTTCCCTGCAGCCCACTCACGAGTGTCCGAAGTGTTGTGCAAGTGACCCTTATGTAAACGGCTTTGTTTAGTTTTTCATAAGTGAATTCTACATAAATTATTTATTCCATTTATGTGAGTATGCGAAGTATTAAGTCATCAATATAGATTTATAGCTACCTTTCCACGGACAGATTATTGCTGCTTCATATCACTTAATGTTTTTTCTTTTTTAGTAATACTGGCTCCATGCGTTTGTATAAGTTCAACCCCTATTCATTATGATTAGTGGAGAACATTTCGATATAGCTCAACATGCCAGTATCTCATAATCATCAGTTCAGATCATTTGTACTGTATATAGCTCACTGTATATAGGTCTCTCCTGTAGTAGAACACTTGTGGATCAAAACTAATTACAATATGATTTAGACTGTCTATCTACGTGGTTCGAAAAGTGACAGTAGAACCTAAGAATAAAGAAGCGGGTCCTCCATATGAGTACTGAAAAGATACATTACATTTCGCTTATACGATAAATCACACTAATTTACAGGTTATCTATTCAACTAAATACCTAGAGTTTACCATTAGGAACAACTTAACTACAAACCGGCACACAGGAAAAGTTGTTGACATGCGAACCAAAAATTGCATTTTGTTGGTAGGAAATTTATAAGATGCAACAAATCTACTAAAGAGACTGCCCATACCACACTATATCGCCGATTCCCGCAAGAAAAGAGAAACAATGTAGGTACCATTAAGAATGGTATACTTCGTTAAATGTTACGTTTGATCAACACCAAAGAATGTACATACAAAGTCAAAGACGTATATACTAATCACATATGTTATCATACGCTCCCACATCTTCTTCTCCCTAGCCAGCAGTTGTGGCCGAGCTGTTCTAGGCGCTTCAATCCGGAACCGCGCTGCTTCTCCGGTCGCAGGTTCGAATCTTGCCTCGGGCATGGATGTGTGTGATGCCCTTAGGTTAGTTAGGTTCAAGCAGTTCTAAGTCTAGGGGACTGATGACCTCAGATGTTAAGTCCGATAGTGCTCAGAGACATTTGAACAATTTTTTCTTCTCCTTCATCGATCGCAAAGTCAGTGACCAGCTGAATCATGGGCTGAATTAAAGTTGGGCAACACAGCGCTACGTATTTTCCCACCTCGTCCTTTCAGCAGCTTTTCAATACAGGCTCGTTTCCACATATGATAGAGACGAACATCGTGCAACAGAGCCTTGTCACAAATTCTTGGCACTGTGGATAATTTTTTCTGGCAAATTTGTTGAAAACCTCGCAGTGATATAAAGTATTCCTCCTCTGTTAGCTTACAGAAATGCTCTGTAAATTTCTGTCTAAGAAGGTGTTCGCACCTCAGATATGTGGTCGCCATAGCTCCCAGACCGGAAGGTATTGCATTTAGTTTTTATTCATTACGAAAATATGCTAAAGTCAAGGCGATGGAAAGAATGCCGTTATCCTGCGTAAGACATCGGGAGTTGATCACAACCTCGATACCAACAAGAGTAATGTTGAGTCACTCTGCTGTCACCTGCGGCCGTTCTGAAACGTCCTGCTGCAGCATTTAACTGTTTCTGTCATTCTTTCCCAACGTCCTCCCCACGTTGCTACCCTCTAAACAATAAACGTCAACGTGATTTTACTCTGGGCAAGGAATGACAATGTGTGGAGCCCACATTTCGGCCATATTTTCGTTGGCGGCTTGAAACGGTGTAGCGTTGTCCGTATATATGGCCTGCGGCAACCGATTCCACCCCATGAAGCGCTCAAATGCCAGTAGAAATCTGTCACTAATGTTATCGAACACAATTGTAGTTGGACAGGACAGGTAGCAGCGCATGTGGAGGGAGAGACTGAGCATTTGTTAATAATGGGCCTGCAAAGACAACTACTACAACCGCGAAAGGTTTTCGTGTTTGTAAGCGATCTGCCGGGAGAGGGATTTCTGTTTGCTGACAAGGTGTCCTTTTGGCGAGTTTACATGCCATACGCAATGATGTGAACATCTAAGTGGTGAGCCCGAACTTAAGTGTGCGTGAATACTAGCAGAAAGTGGCTATTAAAGGGTAATTATTGACTTATGTTGTATGAAAGTTTAACATAATGAAGATGTTCTCCGAATCTGGTACGATTGTTTGGAAAAAAGGGACTGAAACGTTTGATTTCTGATCCGGTAGGCCATTCTTGGCCTTCTGTGAGAGCAATCGTTTCCTGTTAAAGTATAGGATATCATGCAAGACAGGGATGGCGCAGTTCAGTTCTTGTTAAGGAACCGCAGATGAGATTGTTATGTTATTGCCACAAGAGTTATGATGCTTCGTGTAATCTTTAGTATTTTCCAATGAATGCTCGACTTTTTAAAGGCAAAGTCTTGAGGCGAGCACTTTGTGATGTACGTTCCGAAGTGTCGAGAGTTGTACCAATTTTTGTGACCGAAGATGAGGAGGACGTGTGAACCACGGAGGTCCGTGCCACATCTTTCTCCGTCGTGTTCTGTGTAATTTCCTCCAGGTATGGTATCCTTAAGAAGTGGTTCTATGAAGTTTTGCGGATGTTTTTCGTACCAGAAATTGGGACCACTCATTCGCTTTATTATTATCTCGAACAAGGATGTTAATTTCAATATTATCGGTGACCAAAAGTTGTCATTTCTTCTTCATGGCAGCAGCCATTCTTACAAGGCTGCACGCTTACGTTCCTGGTCTGAGGAACACTCGTTCTCCTTGTCAAACCTCTGTCGACCTGTAAAATTATCGACCGCGCGACCGCTACGGTCGCAGGTTCGAATCCTGCCTCGGGCATGGATGTGTGTGATGTCCTTAGGTTAGTTAGGTTTAAGTAGTTCTAAGTTCTTGGGGACTGCTGACCTCAGATGTTAAGTCCCATAATGCCCAGAGCCATTTGAACCATTTTTCTTAAATCATCCGATACCAATTTCATAGACAATGTCTGGGACCATTTGTAAAAGCGAGAAATACGTAACCATGATAACCCACAACTTGGTGTCTCTCAGAGATGTGTTGTTCATTGAGTGGCTTCAGGTGGATATGGAAGACCTGAAGAAGTACATTGACTCTCCTTCTTGGTGAAATGAGGCCTCTCTTAAGGATATAGACGGTGTTACATGACATTTGTGTGATGTCTCCATGGGATGACTAATGTTTGGTTGATGTACCTGTTAATGTGTACATTCAGACATGAGTAACACGAAGAAAGTGTGTTGCGTTGCACATGGAGGACAGTGTTAAAAAAATCCAGAAAGTTACTGAATTGGAGGTGCCCGTCATTGTTCAGTGTGTGCACCGAGGCTCTTTCGTGGTGTGCTGTACTCCTTACTCTCCTTCTCCAACCGATGATTATAATTCAGGAATAGTTCTCGACTAGAGTACGAACGGGTAGAAACATTCGTTCTGGCAAAATAGACTTGGCTTGAACCAATACATCACGATGCGGGCGAAACAGTAAAGCCGTCGGCACACGGACCGCGCTTTCGTACACAAATGTTGAGCATACCAAGTTCAACGTGCTTCTAAACGCTCAGAAACGATGTGATTTGTTCATGCGGTACGTGTATACCTGAACATGGTATACGAGATCGAAGCGCGCTCCAGCAGCAGTTGCCGGCTGTAACTGGCTCGCAAATCACACTGTTTACTGGGCGCTATTAAAACCCACATTTCCTCCCTTGTACATATGCTAATCATATTGTTCTGTCCGTAGTACAAGTAAATGAAAACTTTGATATCCACGAACAAATTACAAGGACGAAAGAAAGTATCTTGTAAAGTCAATAAGAACATCACCTTATAAAAATTCCATTACAAGCAGTTCAATGCAGATTTACTATAGTTTGCACATAAGATAAAAGATATTTAATCATAATCCCTTTTTAGTAAAACCTTATGGCCATTCTTACTCGATGCAAGTTGCCTTTCAGTAGCAAAATTTTTACAACATTTGAAATAGAAAAGTTGTAACAAGAAAGTGAAAATATCTTACTGCAAGTAGTGCAAGCTGTCTTGTAGATAATTACATTTTTACATTATATTACAGTTTCATTTTCCATGGATCCCTCGGAGAGAAGTCTCTGGACTGTGGGAAGAGTCAAAGTTTTTTTACTCAGGTACATGGATATTGTAAAATTCTAGTGCAGATTGAGTTATGAGCTATAATCCTTGTGGAGATATTCATCGATGGAGTAGAAGGAGCTGGCCAACAGGATGTTCTTTAATTCACTCTAAAACCGATCTTTATCACTTACAAGACCTTTGATATGCTCAGGTCAGTTAATGAATATATGAGTGCCAATGTATTTTACTCCTTTTTGTACAAATGTTAAGCTTTTATAGTTATTATACAGGTTGTTCTTGGTTCTAGTATTATAATCATGTTTTGCACTATTTTGTGTAAAAAGAGACATGTTGGAAATGACAAACGACATCAATGAGTGTATGTACTGAGAAGTAGTAGTTAGAATACCAAGTTTCTTAAAGAGGTACCTGAATGATGATCTAGCACTGACACCAGATATCATTCTAATGACTCTTCTCTGAATTTTGAAACTGTTCTCTTTGTGAGAGGAGTTTCCCCAAAAGATGATTCCATAACTCGCTAGTGAATGGAAGTAGACCGAATAAACTAACTTCTTCAATTATAAATCACCTATTTCTGCTATCATGCGTACTACAAATGTAGCTGAACTAACACGTTTCATTAAGTCTATAGTGTGAGTTTTCCAATTTAGGTTGTGGTCAATTTGTTGTCCTAAAAATTTGACGCTGTCTACAGCTTTAATTTCATTGTTTGAATACACTATACTTATAGGATCAGGTATTCTTTGTGAGGTACTAAGGTGTATGTACAGGGTCTTATCAAAATTCAGGGACAATTCATTTGCTGTGAACAAACGATTGATACTTACAAATATTTCATTAGCTTATTGCTCAGTGAGATCACGGGTACTGTTTTTTATAGCAATACTTGTATCATCTGCAATAAAGCCAATGGAACGAACTCAATCCATAGAAAGAACGCACTTATATTTATCTAACATTGAATATTATAAAATATTCTGCTATCAAACCAACAATAATGTATGAGAACTATTAGCAAATGGGAAGGTAGGGATTAAAAAAATAATAATAACAGCAACTTACCTTGTCCTTATTACACTTTGGTCTCCTTGAGTTTAAGATGCGTGAAGGCTTCAGTCGTCGTTAAGATATTAAGCGATATTTAATTATAACAAATTATACCAAAAACAATGCGTTTCTGATGAATTCTCGATGTGTCGTTACCCTGAAACGGTGTACTTTCATAATACGCAACTTACAATAAATCGTTAACCACGAATATGATGTTTTCCGTTATTTCATTACAACAAATCGTACAAATAACAAATTTTCGAGAGATGCTTAATTTCCTGGTGCTTAGAAATGGCATTTAAACATATGAGTTTCAATTGAAAGCCAAAATTGCGTTTCATGTCTCTGTATTGTGTAACATAGTGTCGTCTGACGTGGGTGGAGCTCTTACTTCTCATTGGTCTACGTTCAGATGCACGTCCAGAATATTTTACATACAAGATATTGTCCTGGGCGTTCGGAGACTCGCTGTGACGTTAGAAATTCTGCACAATCAACGCTCAACGTTGGGGTGCACGTTCCGCGTGCCGACGGCATGACAGTTAGATCGACTTTGTCTAGTACCGTTAAGGCTTTAGTTGTGGACGAGAGTGCTGTAGCTGCAGCATGGGGCGCGGATGAATCAGGTCAGCAGTGGGCAGACGGTGTCCAGCCAGGGTCGCTTGTGGCGTCGCCTCCAAATAAGCCTGCCCGGCCGCGCGCTCATAAATCACACCACCCAACCGACGGGAAAGCCCTCCGGCTGCGCTGACCTTTTAATTGCGGGTTAAATGCTTTCCCTTCAGAGGAAACTATTTTCCGTCCGCATAAAAACAGAAGATGGAGTTTCAAAATGCAAACATTCTTTTAACAGCTGTTTACAGGAGAAGAAAACAGAAATTAATAATCAGCAAATACAAAACTCTTGTTTCGTGACACCTGCTACTTTCAGCAAATGCAAACCTCTTGTTTCGTGACACCTACTACTTTCATGACATTCAAGTATCATTTAGAAGAGACCTCGAAGAACTGTTTAAATGTTTTGAAAGAAGAAAAAGATATAAAGAAAAAACGCTATCTATTCGGTCTTCCTTCTGTTGAATTGTACAAGGGGTTCACATTTGATATAACTATACAGTTACAACTACAATGTAATGAAGGACAGTCTTTACCATGGTACGAGAATGAGCATGTCATATTCACTATGGACGAATATCGAAGCTTATGTTGGTAAAAATCTTAACTTCATGACTCGAGCAAGAACAGTATATATGCAAACAACTGAGAAGGACAAAACTTTCAAATTGCAGTTAAGGTATACTATTGAGATGTAATACCAAATGTTACCATAAACTAACGTGGTTGAAATCTGATTAACTTTGGTGATGTAATAGTTGAGGTGGCCAAAAAGACGTCTACATAGCGGTAAAATATCAATAATTTTATATACAATGTGTACACTTCGTAACTGAGATATACTGGTTGTTTCACAAGGAATATACGTGTTCAGAAAGTATGTATTTATTAAACTGTAAGACTTACAACTATGAAACTTGTGACACACATTTACGAATCTCTCAAGTTTAGTTTATTGATGCTCATTGTGTCCTCCACCAGCGACACGAACGATATCACATCTATACTCCAATTCCTCCCGTACTCGACTAAGCATCGTCACTGATGTTATGGCAGTAAGGATACAGTTCTTCAACTCTTCTCGGTTTTTGGTAGTGTTTGTGCAAAAACGTTGGCGTTGATGAACCGCAACGGGAAGATGTCACAGGGCGTCAAACCTGGTGACTGAGTAGGCCAGCTGAGAACTGCTAAGTCACCGGCTGTTTGACGACTAATCCAAGAGCTTCGTGGAGTTTCATTCAGAAATCTGCGCGCTCTGCGACTTCAGTTGGGGGATGCTCTGTCGTGTTGAAAAAATTAAGTTGTCTTCGTTCCGCCTCGGGAGCAAACAGTTTTATAACATAGGAAGATACAACTGACCTTTTACCATGTTTTTAGCAAACAAGAAGGGGCCTTAAACATGAATGGGATATCGCACAAAACACATTGACCTTTGGGTATTCTAATACATGTTAAGTGTGTGGGCGTGTGAGCTCTGCAGGCCCAAAATTCGAATATTGTGTTTATTTACTTTCCCACTAAGGTGGAAAGGCTCTTCAAAAAATGTCACACGTTTACTTTCGTCGTCACGACGTAGAGCCGATGTCTCAGAATACGCCAAATCGTTGTTGTAGGCAGCTGTAACTTGCGACTGATACGAAGAGTAGATTTGGTAGAACTATGTTGGAAAGCGGCTTGAACTGGTGCGACATTTTCGTCGGAAACACGAGGGTGGCCAGGACTCTTTCCTTTACGTACATATCCTGTGTCTGTAAACTGTCGATATCAACTGCGAATCATGAGTTCATTAGGAAGATCAGTTTGATACTTCAGCCTGAAACGTCTTTGCAATGTAATCACGGAATTACACTTCGAAAATTCGAAAACACAAAATAATTTCTGCTGTGGAGTAGCCATTCTGAAACACGTAAATGCAACCAAGTAAGCAGAAGACAATCGACATCTATCGGCAATGAATATAAACTAGACAATGTATTCGTTGCTTCAATATATCTAGAGCACTACCATCTTAACCCTAAATGGGAAAAATATCAATTTCTCTCTTTCAGCAAAGAGTCTAGAAGTAATAACAGATGAAAATCTAAGTTGAAATGAACACATATTAGGTCTCCATGTCATACAAAAATGTAAAAAGTTCTTCGCTCTGCGCATGAAAAAGGAACTGTAACATACTTCCAATTATTGAGTACAGCGATGTTACCGTGCAAGGTCCTTCTCAGGACAGGTGGCAGCACCAGAAACAGGTTTTGAATAGCTGTGTTCGTTGTATCTGTTATGGTTGACTCTTTGATCATATGCACAGTTATCCTGGTTGCACACAGAGAGGTACAGAGACTTCGATACCCCCTGTCTTCTCTACTGTCTTATCTAAGTACACTGTCCCTCATACATATCCTCAACCCTGCTGCTCGTATCTGAACAACACTGCAGAAACACCCGTCCCCATCAGAGCAAAGTCCTTTGAATCCGACCCTGGAACAACTTTAGTATTGTATTGGAGAACTATATATCGTCTCCAGCTTCAGAAGACCTATCTACAAAAGCAACAATAAGATTACCATTGTCTCTGTGCACACTCGTTATCCTTGTACATCCCTCTCTCTAACCTGATATTCCTCATTTCCCAGTATCCATAGGCAACGTAGCATCCTTAAACTTTCTTTTCTCAGAACTCGCTATATGAGAAAACATATATTTTGTAGACCTATAAACTTCTTATACCTGCTAACATAATTATTGTTATTAAAGTCACAATTATTGTCGTTATTATTATTATTATTACTATAACTATGATGACTATTGGTGGCTGCAACTGCAGTAGTACAGGTGACACAGAACATTTCTGCAATCCAATAAAGTTAGAAATGATGAAGGAAAGAAATTGTATTCATAGTAATTGAAACCTTACAACTTTGTCATTTGCGAAACATTGAGGGTATTTATCATTTTTAAAAAAATTACCTCCTTTAGTTGGCGTGCTCCCGTACGAATACATTCGTGAGATTTGCTGTTAAGATTCCTCATTGTACGCTGCAACATCTCAGCTGGGATGCTGTGAATTGCATCCCGAACTCTCTGTTTTAACTCGTCCAGGGTTATTGGTCGAGCTGTGTAGACTTTGCCCTTGAGATAGCCCCACATGAAGAAATCAAAAACGGATAAATCTGGTGTTCTAGGGGGCCAGGGAATGTTACAGAATCGAGAGATCACACAGTTGTTAAACAATTCTCACGCATATGTCATTGATTGCCGTGCAGTGTTTTTTGTCGCTTTGTCCTGTTGACACCAGGCTTCTTGAACGTTTGCAAAGTTGTTCAATGTAGGTGTAATGAAAGTTCGTAATATCCCCACGTAACGATCGGCATTGACAGTTATTGTGTTTCCCTGTTCATTTACGCAAAAATACGGTCCGATAATAACATGTGATGATACACTACGCCCTACTGTCACTTTTATAGCGCGTAAGGGCGCTCTTCAACGTCATTAGGATCTGTCTTTGCCCAGTAATGGTAGTACTGTTTATTCACATAACCTGTGAGATGAAAATGTGCATAATCTGAAATTAACAACTTGTTTAGAAATTCACCGTCGTTGTTTGTTTTTCTTATCATTTGTTGACAGAATCGTAATCGTAACCGGCAATCGTTCTTCAATTGTTGCACCATCTGTAGTTCGTACGGATGAAATTTGAAATCAAGATGGAAAATTCTGCGAACACTCTCCCGGAACATTCCAATAACTGCTGCTTGCTTACCAATTCAACGCTGCGGGCTCCGTAAGGCAGACTCACGTACAACATCAATGTTCGCTGGACAACGCACACCTCTTGGTCGTCCTGTAGGATTCCTTCTTGAGGGCAGATCCAGTCTCTTCAAAGTTATTAGTCCAATATTTTATAGCGTATTTCCACGGAACGGCATCATGACGTCCTAAATTATAAGAACGTCGAAATTCCCTCTGCGCCGCTACCAAACAATCACTATTTTCATAAAACATTTTTATGGCTAACGCACGCTGTTTCCGATCCACTGATCCATGATTACTGAAATGGCGGACTGTTTACTCGCTAGCTGTCACGAACCCGCAGTGCTGCCACCTGGCCGTGTTTGGCACTACTCACTTCAAACACTGCCGTTATTGTGTGTCACCATTTTGAAGTAATAATAATTAACAGTTAACTTTGTTAGCTTACAGTTAGAATAATTTAGTCAAAATATTACTTCAGACACTCAAATCACTTTACTACTAGTTGTCATATTAAAACTGTTACTTCTCAGCTAACTATAAGGTACTCTGTGTGTGCGAAACCTTGGTCCGATATAAGAGACGGTACGATGTTCCTGATCAGAGTCCCATCCTCTGTTATGCCGGTCCTGCCTGGATATCTGCCCCCCCCAAATTCTATCAGTCCCTCCAGATCCTTGAGCGTCATGCACTCCGCCTCGCCTTCCGTATCTGCCTCCCGTCCCCCACGCGGATCCTCTATGATCTCATTCCTTTCCCCCATCTGCTCCTCTTCCTCGAACATATCCGCATCCTCTACACCTCCCGCCGTCTTGAACCCCCTCACCCCCTGGTTGCTCCTCTCCTCTCCCATCCTCGCCCCCTGCCACGTCTTCACCGTTGTGTCCCCCCTACCCTCCATCTCTACACCCTCCATCTCCTTTCCCAAGGTGGCTTCCGTCAACTCCCCCTCCTGGATGATGCCCTCTCTCCCTCCATTTATCCTTCCTATCAACTCTGATCCTCCCTCCCCCTCCTTTCCTCTGTCCTTTCCCTGGGCTCCCTCTTCCCCCCCCCCTTCCGTCCTGTTTCCTCCCCACTACACCTCTCCCTACCTCCCTTCTCCCCCCCAGTCCTTTTGTATTCCCCTCCTCTGCCTACCCCCCTCCCTGTCGCGTCTGCCACCCACCCCTCTTATGGGTCCTCATCCTCCATCAGCTCCTTTCCCGGTTCCCCCCCCCCCTTCGCTTTTACTCTCCTTTCCCCCCTTTTTGTTTTCCCATCTTCTGTCCCGTTTCCCCCCACCTGCTCTCGACTGTGGTGTCACCTTTGCCAACTTTTTCGTGCAGTGTTCTAGTGACTATTCAGTGTTGTTTGTCTTTCACGTGTTGCGAACAGAAACCATGCTGTCGCTGGGTGTGAATTTTATATCCTTTGCGAACAGAATCCAGACTGTCGCCGTGTTTTTTAATTGCCTATTGTTTTCCCTGTCTGCTCCGTATGTATTTTTATTCGCTTCATCATCCCCCTGTTGTTTGTTTTAATTTCCCCGTTTTCTTTTCACCTTGTTACTCACTAAGTCCCCGATTTTATCGCCTGTTTTTTATTATTTTATATTCTCCTGCTCTTTGTCAGAAAATCTGTAGGCTGCAGAGCGGCGTCCTAAGCTGCTGCCAGCCCGCCCCGTTTGGGGGGAATTGAAATTCAATAAAGGAAAAAAACAAAAGCCTGATCAGATCAGGTTAAATAAATAAAAAGAAATAAATAACCGAGCCGCAATGATCGATAGTGTTGTCAACGTAATATTTTGTAACGTCGTACATTCATTTTGAAACCCCCCGTACATACCTGCAATTCCCATGATTCTTCTGCGATGCTGAGTAATATACAAGGAGAGTAATGTTGTTGATAAAAACAAGGAGTCTTAAATGCTGATACAGTCAGATAAGTTTCTAGGAAGTAGTTGTGCTTAGTAGCACCGTTAAATCGATATATTTTATTACTAGAGTCTTCCACACTAAGGTTGATATAAGTAAACGTACACTGAATCTGGGACGAAGCTCCGACTGCAGCTACTTAAAGACACGCCATCCAACCAGATCCAAAGGCAGTGAGGTCACGTGGATTCATCGTCCTCTAGTACCGTGTACGTGTGGCGCCACTCATCGGAAACCGTGAGTGACGGAAGAGCGATCTCGCTGGCAGAGCACTGACTGGGGCTTAAATATGTCGCATCCCGCGCAGCTGTCTGCAGCGCATGCGCTCCGGGTGCAGACGGTGAAGCTTGTTCGATTTTGCAAATTATCTATTGGCTTGTAGGATGGCCAGAAACGCGTCGTTGCGCACATTTATGGTGTAGAAAATAATCAAGAAGGCATACCATTCCGATAGTTGATAACTTCGCTTTTCGTGACAAAAATATTCCCATTCAATTATGCGTAGCTTGACACCTGTAGATTAACTAGTTAGCGAGTTTCAGTGGATCAGTTACTGGTGCAACCTTTCGTTTCAATGAAACAGGAATTAGCATTTAACTTCATTGAAGAATGGTCATATATGACAGATATATCGATACAAGAATTACGAGGCTTGAGGATTGGTACAGGTGGAGGGCAATGTTTGTTTCTTATGATGAGGAGACACATGTAGCCCAGGGACAGGGCTTCCACAGTAATTTAGACCGATCGAGAAATTCAGGAGGTAAATTGACGTAATTGCACTGAATTCCCAGTCTTCTTGAAGAATTAACAAACAGACAATCAGTTGCAAAATGGGAGGCTTAAACAAACCTTGCTTGTTTAAGCCCCTTGACCATGAATTCAACGTTTATAAAACGTCTTCTTCAGAAGGAGATTGTAACGACTGGGTTGGATGTTGTGGCGGAAGTTCTTTAAAATAGATCTGAAAGCCGTTAGCCAGATAATACTAGTTGTACATTTGTGAGCTAATATTAAACGATAACCACTATGTTGTGCATATTTTAATTATTATGGAGGTGAAAATTTATATTGGACTGACGCCTTAAGGCTGTAATTTAACGTACCTCCACAGCAATATGTAACCTAGTTGTCACTATGTCCTTCAGAAGAAAACGTTTTTATAAACGTTAAAACCATGGTCATGGTGTTTAATTAAACCTGCCAATTTGCAACTGATTGGCTGTTTACTAAGTCTTGAAAAAACGTTTCAAATGGCTCTAAGCAGCATTGGACTTAACATCTGAGGTCATCAGTCCCCTAGACTTAGAACTACTTAAACCTAACTAACCTAAGGACATCACACACATCCATGCCGGAGGCAGGTTTCGAACCTGCGACCGTAGCAGCCGCGTAGTTCCGGACTGATGCGCCTAGAACCGCTCGACCACAGCGGCCGGCACTAAGTCTTCAAGAAGGTTTCACCTTATGGTGGCTGCTACAGCCATGTACAAAATTTGGAATTTTCGAGTGTTGGTAAACGCCGAATTAACAAGAAGGCAGCTCCAGACATATGTGTAAACATTGCGGTACTGTCATAATAAACGAATAAATAATTAAGTAAAACCTAATTAAGTATGAGAAATACAGGTACACCAAAATAGTGTACATTTTTACGATACAAGATTATTTATTATTATTCTTGCACACGCAATCCCTGTGTTCTTCGTCAATATTATATGGATGCGGTAACAATAATTATGACTGCACAGTTCACTGATTAAGCCACATATAGATAGTGAGCTAAAGGTGCCTGCCGTTCACTTTATATAAGTTCTTTGGCACCAAGGTGTTAGGTCTAAGCAGTTGATTATAAGGAAAATCTGAACTTTCTGATCTTGAGGCATGAAGGAACAGTCAGCTTGGTTATGTACGCAACAGAGGAGGGGGACGGGGGGTAACAGTTGTAGCGGAAGAACAGGACCTGACGACAATAAGCTAGTGTAAGTGGATATTAAGTTGCAATAGTGATGAAGAGATGAGGCTTGCACAGGGAGACTAGTACGCAGACCCGCTGTGTACCACGCCTCGGACTGGAGACCACAACAAGTCGCATACGTGATTTAAAATTCCTTAGTAGCGTCCCGGAGTTACTTTGAACCACATGTCTACACAGCAGTCACACATTTCTTTTCTGCATCTACATCTACGTCCACATCTACATCCATACTCCGCAAGCCACCTGACGGTGTGTGGTGGAGGGTACCTTGAGTACCTATATCGGTTCTCCCTTCTATTCCAGTCTCGTATTGTTCGTGGAAAGAAATTTCTTTTAAATTACGTCCTATGATTTGTGGACTCAATCTAGCACCGATGCCGTTCTAGAGGTATTAAATTGGGTTCAGATCAGGCGAATTTGTTGGAAAAGATTTAACGTGAAGTTCACTATTATTCTCCACGAATCACTGTAGCGCGATTCGCCTAGCTTTGTGTCACGAGGAGTTATACAACTGGAAGGTGCCATCACTACCATGGAAGATATCAAGCATGAAGGGATGCAGGTTGTCCACCGGTTTGCGTCTGTGGAGCAGTTCAGAGTAGCATTTCGCCTGGATGAAGGCATATCTGGACAGCACCTGTTGATACAAGACACGTGATTCATCCGGCCAGGAGATACGTTCCCACTGCTGCGAAGCCCCATGCTCAACAAAATGAGCTGACTGGTGTGTTATGAAACACTTGTGCCCGCACCAGCATTTTACTGTGTTGTCGGGTCTGCCACAGATCGCCGTGTATCCCACTCTATAGAGCAGACAAGCCTCCGAACTAAACGTTATGTGATGAGGCAACGACGTCTAATACCTTGCAACCTACTCGTGGATTTACCGTCACTTAATCACTTTTCATAGATGCTCACGACAGTAGCACGTTGAAAGCACCCACCTTTCGCTGTTTCTGAGATGCTCGTTACCATGCGACGGGCCATAACTTTCTGCACTTTGTCAATGTTGCCTATGTTAGTGGATTCAAAAAATGGTTCAAATGGCTCTGAGCACTATGGGACTTAACATATGAGGTCATCAGTCCCCTAGAACTTAGAACAACTTAAACCTAACTAACCTAAGGACACAACGCACATCCATGCCCGAGGCAGGATTCGAACCTGCGACCGTAGCTGTCGCGCGGTTCCAGACTGAAGCGCCTAGAACCGCTTGGCCACTCCGGCGGGCTATGTTAGTGGTTTTTCATATTTGCGGGCCGTGACTGCGATAGAAAGAGTCGCTAATCTTCTCTGCGCCGCTAATATACTCTCCATACCGCATCACGCACCCGCCACACTACCGGGCAGCATTCAGTAAGGCGGTGGCACAGTGGTGGAAAGCGGCTCGGACGTGTGGATATAATTGGACGTGAATGTATGCATATAACTACACCCCGCGACGCGCACACCACGTCTCCGCCCGCAAACTGAGATAACCGTGAACGGCTTGGGCGTGGATCTGTTCTATATGTCTGATGAACCCTGATTTCATCTGAGTGGTTATGTCAACTCACAAAATACAGGATCTGGGCGGCAGCGAATTCGCATAACTTCCAAGAAACACCATTGTATGATCAGAAGGTTGGAGTTTGAAGTTTAGTGTCTCCACGCCGCATTATTGGCCCCCTCTTTCATCAGACGCTGCCTTCGGCGCGTTACATTACCAACATTTTGAGACTGTGGCAGCCTTAATGGAGATGGAAAATACTTACAGTTACTTCCAACAGGATGGAGCAACTGCTCATACAGCGGGTCGAACCCTGGAGCACATTGACACAATCTTCAGGCCTGACACAGTTGTTAGCAAAGGTTAGTCTGGTAGCGGCCCTAGCTAGCTTCACAGTCACCTGTCAGTGTACTTTGTGAGGGAAGTCCTCAAGTGTAAGGGGTGTCACAGCAACTACAGCAGAACATTTCGGACGAGACTACAGCAACTCCAGCAATCCAGCTGTGATCCACCTTCAGAAACTTACTGACCAGGTCCCAAATGTGCCAAGAGGTGAATGATCTGGTTAGTGCTGTATTGGTACTGTGGTTTCACGGCTGTACTGTGAATGTCAGGAATTCGATAAAACATCAAATCTCCGACATCGCTGCAGCCGGAGAAAGTTCCTGCAAGAATAGGACGAGCGACGACTGGAGAGCATCGTTCAACGTGACAGAAGTGCAACCCTTCCGAAAGTTGCAGCAGATTTCAATGCTGGGACATCAACAACAAGTGTTAGCGTCAGAACCATCCAACGAAACATCATCGATATGGGATTTTGAAGTCAAAGGACCACTCGTGCACCCTTGATGACTGCGCGACATAAATCTCTACTGCTCGTCTGGGCCCTTCAACACAAACATTGGACTGTTGATCACTGGACACATGTTGCCTGGTGGGACGACTCGGGTTTCAAATTGCATCGAGCGGATGGAAGTGTACGGATATATCTACATCTACATCTACATCTACTGCAAATCACATTTAAGTGCCTGGCAGAGGCTTCATCAAACCACCTTTACAATTCTCTATTGTGCAAATCTCGTATAGCACACGGAATGAATGAACACCTATATATTTCCGTACGACCTCTGATTTCCCTTATTTTATCGTGGTGATCCTTCCTCCCTATGTAGGTCGGTGTCAACAAAATATTTTCACATTCGGAGGAGAAAGTTGGTGATTGGAATTTCGTGAGAAGATTCCGTCGCAACGAAAAACCCTTTTCTTTTAATGACGTACAGCCCAAATTCTGTATCATTTCTGTGACACTCTCTCCCATATTTCGCGACAATACAAAACGTGCTGTCTTTCTTTGAACTTTTTCGATGTACTCCGTCAGTCGTATCTGGTAAGGATCCCACACCGCGCAGCAGTATTCTAAAAGAGGACGGACAAGCGTAGTGTCAGCAGCCTCCTTAGTAGGTCTGTTGCATTTTCTAAGTGTCCTGCCAATAAAACGTAGTCTTTGGTTAGCCTTCCCCACAATAATTTCTATGTGTTCCTTCCAATTTAAGTTGTTCGTAATTGTAATACCTAGGTATTTCGTTGAATTTACGGCTTTTAGAGTAGACTGATTTATCCTGTAACATAAGTTTAACGAGTTCCCTTTAGCACTCACGTGGATGCCTGACACTTTTCGTTATTTAAGGCAACTGCGGCTTTTCACGCCATTCAGATATCTTTTCTAAATTGTTTTGCAGATTGTTTTGATCTTCTGATGACTTTATTAGTCGATAAACAATAGCGTTATCTGCAAGCGACCGAAGACGGCTGCTCAGATTGTCTCCCAAATCGTTTTTATAGATAATGAACAGCAAAGGGCCTATAACACTACCTCGGTGAACGCCAGAAATCACTTCATTTTTACTTGATGACTTTCCGTCAATTACTACGAACTATGGCCCTCTGACAGGAAATCACAAATCCAGTCACATAACTGAGACGATATTCCATAAGCATGCAATTTTACTACGAGTCGCTTGTGTGGTACAGTGTCGAAAGCCTTCCGGAAAACCACAAATACAGAGTCGATCTGAAATCCCTTGTCGATAGTACTCAACACTTCCTGTGAATAAAGAGCTAGTTGTGCTTCACAGGAACTATGTTTTCTAAACCCATGTTGACTGTGTGTCAACAGACAGTTTTCTTCGAGGTAATTCACAATGTTCGAACATAATATATGTTCAAAACTCCTGCTGCATATCGACGTTAACGATATGGGCCTGTAATTTAGTGGATTACTCCTACTACCTTTCTTGAATATTGGTGTGACCTGAGAAACTTTCAAGTCTTTGGGTACGGATCTTTCGTCGAGCGAACGGTTTTATATGATTGTTAATATGGGGCTAATGCATCAGCATACTCCGAAAGGAACCTAATTGGTATACAGTCTGGACCAGATGACTTGCTTTTATTAAGTGATTTCAGTTGCTTCACTACTCCGAGGATATTTACTCCTATGTTACTCATTATGACAGCTGTTCTAGATTCGAATTCTGGAATATTTACTTCATCTTCTTTTGTGATGGCATTTCGGAAGGCTGCATTTAGTAACTCTGCTTTGGCAGCACTGTCGTCGATAGTATCTCTATTGCTATCGCGCAGAGAAGGCATTGGTTGTTTCTTGCCGCTAACATACTTCACATGCGACCAGGATCTCTTTGGATTTTCTGCCAGGTTTCGAGACAAAGTTTCGTTGTGGAAACTGTTACAAAGATCTTGCATTGAAGTCAGCGCTAAATTTCGATCTTCTGTAAGAGATCGCCAATCTTGCGAATTTTGCGTCTGATTAAATTTGGCATGTTTGTTTCGTTGTTTCTGCAACAGTGTTCTAACCCGTTTGTGTAGCAAGGAGGATCAGCTCCGTTGTTTGTTAATTTATTTGGTATACATTTCTCAATTGCTTCCGATACTATTTCTTTTAATTTAAGCCACATCTGGTCTACACTTGTATTATTAATTTGTAATGAGTGCAGATTGTCTCTCAGGAAGGCGTCAAATGAATATTTATCTGCTTTTTTCAATAGGTATATTTTTTGCTTATTTTTCGAGTATTTGGGGATTACAATATTCAGTCTCGCTACGTCAACCCTGTGTTCACTAATCCCTGAATCGGTTCTGATGCTCGTTATTAATTCAGGATTATTTGCTGCTAAGAGGTCAAGTGTGTTTTCACAACTGTTTACTATTCGAGAGGACTCATGAACTACGTGCTGCTCGAAATAATTTTTAGAGAATGCTTTCAG
Organism: Schistocerca cancellata; assembly: GCF_023864275.1. NCBI lineage: Eukaryota > Metazoa > Arthropoda > Insecta > Orthoptera > Acrididae > Schistocerca > Schistocerca cancellata. Next base: position 336,393,625 of record NC_064631.1, read on the forward strand.
CACAATTTCGGATGATATTTTATGCGTACCTCCGGAATTAAACATGTATTTTCGCCAACATATCGACGGTAAATTAAAGTCAGCACCAACTATTATCGTATGAGTCGGGTACCTGTTTGAAATCGAACTCAAGTTTTCTTTGAACCTTGCAGCAACTGTTCCATCTGAATTGGGAGATCGGTAAAAGTATCCAATTATTATTTCATTCCGGTTGCCACCAATGACCTCTGCCCATACTAACTCACAGGAAGTATCTACTTCAATTTCGCGACAAGTTAAACTACTCCTGACAGCAACAAACACGCCACCGCCAACCGTGTTCAGCCTGTCCTTTCGGAACACCGTTAGTTTCTTCGGAAAAATTTCGGCAGAGCTTATATCCGGATTTAGCCAGCTTTCAGTGCCTATAAAGATTTGAGCATCAGTGCTTTCTATTAGCGCTTGGAGCTCTGGTACTTTCCCAAAACAGCTCCGACAATTTAGAATGGAGACACCCTCATGAATCCCCGACACTGCTTGTGAGAAGGGGACTATTCTAGCTAGTAGAGGTTCTGTAATTGTGAGGCGTGTGTGCAGTTGGAGTGATATAGTCTAAATACGACTCCGACAGCTGACACGTTCGTAAGTGTCCTGTCTGATCACCTGCATCCATACATGTCCAGCGTGCATTCCGACGGAACTGAGCAATTCCAACGGGACTATGCCGCACCCCACACGTCTAGAATTGCTACAGACTGGCTCCAGAAAACTGAGTTTGAACACTTCCGCTGGCCACCAAACTCTCCAGATATGAAAATCAATGAGCATATCTGGGATGCCTTGCAACGTGCTGCTCAAAAGAGATATCCACCTCCTCGTATTATTACGGAATTATGGACGGCCCTGCAGGATTCGTGGTGTCAGTTCCCTCCAGCGCTACTTCAGACATTAGTCGAGTCCATGCTACGTCGTGTTGCGGCACTTCTGCGTGCTCGAGAGGGTCCTACACGATATTAGGCAGGTTTACGAGTTTCTTTGGATCTTCAGTGTATATATCACGACACGAAAAGGTTGGAGATATCTGGATGTGAACTTACTTTACTTCAATACTACACAACTTTTCTGGCCCCTTATGATTACCGTAATTTTTGCGGTATCATTTTAAATTATTGGATTAAATATTCCTGTACCTGTGGGTTATGTCCACCAACACATGTTACAGTAGCTCCTTTTTGGTCGGTTATAGTTTAAAAGCTGCCTCCCATCCTATTCCCGTTTTCATACACAAAGCTAATATTTTTATTTACCGAATGTAACTCCATCAGTATTCTCAAGCATAGAACTTCAGCAAGAACAGTCTTCGAATCTACATAAAGGATATTAGAATATTTCTCAATGTCCGTAAATTGTCATTCATCAAACGTCTCAGCGCTTTCATCACATTTTGTCATAGCGCTGTAGATAAACGGAAAAAGCGCACCAGTCGGAAGCTCCATCACACTCGCCGGTTATCCACATCAGCACTTCAGCTCTAGTATGTCATGCTCTTATTGAAAAGTCGTATTTACCAGTGAGACTAGTTGTAAGGGCCAGCGATCCTCGATAGACAAGTGAATAACGCCACAGTTACTTGTAGCGTCGAACAGTTATTCAGTATCCAAAGGCAGACTTGTATTGCCGTCGACTGACACTCCAGGCCGTTGTCAGATGTTAGAAATGTCCAGTACAAATGCACCCAAGAACAGCTGATCTACCAAGAACCACACAGTAATGAGTGGTGCTCCCTTACGCCAAGATGAAGGCTATGAGGGGTCATGATACGCTAGTGAAATGGTTGCAGTAAACAAGTACTGCATTTCATGTCACGTGCTGTGTCCCACTGGGCACCGTAACTCCCTGTGCTACAACTGTGTCGTTTGAGTTACCTGCTGAGTAGGCGTTAGGCGGTGAACCTACGTACGGTATAAAGATACAGCTCCGCTGTGGCCTACAGAGCATCGCCTTTCACGCATGAGGAAATAGAGCGTTGCTTGCTATCATTTCGCTAGCTGTGTATTTATGTGAGATGCACGGCTTGATAAAGAGAGTCGACTGGAGAGTCCATCGATGGGTCTAATTCTGCAGCAGACATCCAGTCTTATAGCTATGACGAGGGCCAGCAGACAACAGCCTGCGACTAGTCTTCTATGGCCGTCGTCGTCCATCAGTTCAGCGTTATTCGATTGAACTTAAGAAAGATTTCTTGACACAGTCTGCCGATCGTATTATGACTTTAATACATGAGTGATACTTGAAAAATATTGCAGTTGACGTCGGATCTCATCCAAAAAAGCATTAAGCATTGTGTAACTGATTCCATAATAATCAGTTATTTCAAAATGATCATTCAGTAATTTGATGACGTTCATGCGTGACATCAGCTGTACAAATTTATTTTTTAATTTCTAGCAGTTTCGGTTTTAGCGAGCATCTTCACACGAAGGAAAATGAACCGTACGTTAGATGGAGATGCAATTAAACATTAGATTGGATAAACCGGAAACATCCTGAGTCTCAAAATGTTTACAAAACTGCATATCATCATCAACATAGCACAAAATTTACTTCATTACATTTAAACAGAATGATAGTCAGTCAACATGTTACTACCTTAATGATCATTCTGTTTAATTACAGTAAAAAGAATTTTTTGCTGGTGTCGAAACCATGACCTGCTATATGTGGTTCCGTAAACATTTTGTAGCTCCGATAGTTTTCATTTTATCCAGTTGAAATCTTAACTGGATGCTGTTATGTGATGTAGAAGTGCTGAAGTACGATGTACGTCCCGTGTCTGTTACTGGTGCATCCTAAGAGCTGACAACATCATCGGAGCACCGACCACCATCCTTATTGCGATTATTGCGATAACATTACAGCAGGATACCGAATCAGTGTTGCATTTCCCGACGGGAAAATTTCACTTAGGTAATAACATAGTCACGATTCCGAAAACAGATGTTGGAAGGTAAGGCGTATCCAGGAGCAGATATAGACTCAGATCAGAATTTAGTAGTGATGAAGAGTGGGCTGAAGTGTAAGAGAATAGTGAGGAAGTATCAACGCGCGAAGAAGTGAGGTGCGGAAGTACTAAGGAAGGCTATAGATACTGCGATAAGGAATGACTTAGTAGACAGTTCGGTTGAAGAGGAATGGGCATCTCTAAAAATAGCAATCACTAAAGTTGGAAAGAAAATATTAGGTACGAAGAAAGTAACTAGGAAGAAACCATTGGTAATAGTAGAAATACTGCAGTTGATAGATGAAAAAAGGATGCACAAAAATGAGCAGGAAAATCTGGAATACAGTAGTACGAGTCACTTATGACTCAAATAAATAGGAAGTACAGGGAGGCTAGGGCGAAATGGCTGCATGAAAAATTTGAAGAAATCGAAAAAGAAAAATTGTCAGAGGGAATCACTCAGAATAAAGCAAAGTCAAAACCACCTACGGTGAAATTAAAAGCGATGGCTGTAGCTTTAAGAGTGCAGTGGGAATTCTTCTGTTAAATGCAGACGAGAAAGCTGATAAATGGAAAGAATATACTGAAGTCCTCTATGTGGGGCAAGACTTGGCTGACGGTATGACAGAAGAAGAAACAGGAGTCGATATATAAGATACAGGGTATCCAATATGAGAATCATAATTTAAGAGCTTTTCAAGACTTAAGATCAAATAAGTCAGAAATGATAGATAACATGCCATCAGAATTTCTTAAATAACTGCGGGAAGTGGCAACAAATCAAGCGTTCACGTTGGCGTGTAGAATATGAGCCTGGCGACACACCATCTGACTTTCGGATAAAATATCATCCAGACAATTTCAAAGACTGCAAGTGCTGACAAGTGTGGGAATTATCTTAAAATAAGCTTAACAGATAACGTATCCAAGTTGCTGACAAGAATAATATACAGATGAATGGAAAACAAAATTAACGATGTGGCAGATGACGATCAGTTTGACTTTAGGAGAGGTAAACGCACCAGAGAGTGGGAAACTGGCACATACTCTACACGCAACGTGAACAGTCGATTTGTTGCCACTTCCCACAGTTATTTAAGAACTTCTGATGGAATGTTATCTATCCCTTCTGACCTTTTTGGTCTTAAGTCTTTCGAAGCTCTGACAGCACCAAATTTTCCCTCTCCTTTCTGACTCTATTACTGAACAACTCAAACACGACAGCTTGCTCTGTATACAGTGTGTTCATAATAAAAGTTCTAGTTTCTAAATGTTGTAGAAGGAGTGCCACTACCCAGAACGAAGTGAAATTTTAACACCATGTTTTTGATGCAGGGGGAAACGTCATGTGAGAAAAAAAGAGTAATAGACTGGTCTGTAAGCACACCAACAGACGCGCGTCACATGGCTGTTTCTGAGTTTGCTCCCGAACGCCCACGAAAGGTCGAGCGGTTGTTTGTAAACAGACAATGTACGGGGAACAGCCGGAACGTTGGCCATGCCTGAAACCACGGTGCATAAAATACTACGAAATATCCTGCACCGCTATCCATACAAAACCACCCATGTTCAGCAGTTGCTTGCTGCTGACCTGCCACCAAGACAAATGTTCCCTCTGGAATTTCTTGCTCGCATGGGCGCGGATAATGAATAGCCATAGAACAGTCTGTGGAATACGGGCTACGGAAAATCTGCACGCACTTCTTCCGGTACCACTAAAACAGTGGCTTCGTGGTACGAGTTGATGCAATCGTTTATGACAGGGCAGTACTTTTTCGAAGAGATGAGAAATGCGGGTCCTGTTGCCTGCACCTTAACTGGTAAACCCTATGAGAGTTTTTAGATCACCAACGTCATTTCAAACCTTCAACAGCGTAGACGTGTGGGCACTATCATTTTTATGCAAAATGGCACTCCTAAGCACAATGCACAGACAATGAAGCGGATGCTGCAGACACATTTCGGAAACGCTGGATTTATCAGGCGTCGTTTCCCTACAGCCTTGCCGTCCAGATCACCAGATTTAAACCGGCGACTTGTAGCCGTGCGGTTATCCGAAAGATGTGTTCAGTACTCCAGTTACGACACTCCAGTCTGTGAAACTTGCTGTCTCTCAATTTCAATATATGGTAGAAATAGGTGGCCAGCTAATCGAACAATTCTTGCTCCAGTCTCACAATTAGAAACCGATGTAATTTTGGTTTTTTCTCAGTTTTGGCCCAGGACAATCAAACACCGATTTCACTTTGCTCTTTAGGGCTGTTTCATGGCGTCAGGGCAATTAAAAACGGATGTTTCTCATCCGATGTGGTACCACCTTGCCTCGTTGGACAGGCTTACTTAATTAACAGTGCCACAACGTTGGCTCCTGACCCTGTGTAGCCGTGAAAATTGAACAATACGGATGGTGTAATGTGGAACACGGACCATAGCCTTCGCATTGCGATTCATTTCCCGTTTGAAACCGACCCTGCTAAACGCTATTAAAACACTTACAGCGCTACGTATTGGTAAAGTTTTCAATAGTGTTTTCTCCATGAATTTCCCCCTGCGCCAAAAATATGTTCTTCGAATTTGATGTCATTCTGAGCAGTGGTTCTCTTTCCACAGCGTTATGAAAATAGAAATATGATTTATAATTAACACAGCTACTAAAAGCAAGCAGTCTTGAGAAGAAAAGCGGTTGTACCCTATTACATTTTCCAACCCAACATGCCACACAAAATGTTGAGCACTACGTTTAATTATTAGTAGTGGTTCCTGGATAAGGAAGGGGTTGGGTAAAAATATGGAAACATGGCCAGAAAAGCATGTTTGAACCTAAATGAAGTTGTTAGCGAAGCCTGCAGGGCGCTCTGTTGCATTTGACCATGCCATGAACAGCAGCCGTAGAATTCTGTCAATGCGTTGCAGAATCGTGTCTGTACAGTTGTGACTGCATTGTGCTGGAGCTAAGTAACTTCGGACGTGGGCAAATTGTTGGTGCTTGTGTGATGGGTGCTCCGGAGACAAGATAACCAAAATGTCTGGTGCTCCAAGAGGCACCATGTCAAAAAATTTAACACCGCACGCAGGGAAAGCGGGAAAATGCCATCTGCTAAGTCACAACGCGGAAGAAACAGTCGAGTGTCGTGATAGAAGGTCACTGAAGAGGATTACGACGAAAAATAAGGGGTCGACAAGTGAAAACTTTCTACAGGGCTTAATGTCGCACTCGCGAACCATGCTTGAGCCAAAAAACACGAAGGGGCCCGATAAGCTGGCAATTTCAGTATGAGCTGGAATTCCAGAAGCACTCATCAGTGATCCAAACGCCTGTAACATGGAAACGTGGCGCCGAAGCCACAATACCTGGACTATGGAGCAATGAATGAATATAATTTTTTTGTGGTAAGGTGTTATGGGACCAAACTACTGAGGTCATCTGTCCCTAAGCTTACACACTACTTAATCTAACTTAAGCTAACCTACGCTAATGACAACACACAAACCCATGCCAGAGAGAGGACTCGGAACTTCCGACGGGGGAACCCGCGCGGACCGTGACAACGCGTCCAGACCGCGCGGCTAACCCGGGCCGCTGCAATTCGGTCAGGGAGTATTGTTGCGAACTGTTTTCAACTTCCTGCCGAGTTTACGTCTAAAGAGTGAAACATGACGGGGATTCAGTGATGATCTGGGCAGTTATGTCGCGGTACTCAGCTGGCCCCACGGGTACTTCAAGGGCGCATTGCTGCCAAGCATTATTTGACGCTTTTGGCTTTTCAGGTCCAACCCAAGATACAATGTTTGCTCCCTAATGGTGACGCTCCGTTCCGAGGCGACAACCCCTGTTCACACAGCTCGCATCATACAGAACTGACTTTGTGAACACGGGGATCACTCGTCGCAACGCCCGTGGCCACGTCAGTGGCCAGATATAAATATTATTCAGCCTTTGTGGTCTCCTTTGTAGGGAAGGGTGAGTAAGTGTCATCCGCCTTCATCATCGTTACCTCAGTTTCTCACTATTTTGCAGAAAGAATGATAAGATTGCCTTGAAAACCATACAGAGCCTGTACGTAGCCATTGCGAGGCGACTGGAAGCTCTTTGGAATGCCAACGGTTTCCCAACGACGTATTAGGCACGTTAATATCTTGTGTATTTAGTGTTTTCATATTTAATTCCACCTCCGGTAGCAGTGACTAGCTACAACATCAAGCATGCTACACATATTTGTCACGTGCTTGGTGCTCTAGGCTATCAGATGAGGCGATATTCTGTATAAATGGCTTAAGCGAGATGCTACGGGACCAAACAACACAAATTTACATGTAAAATGCATTTACATTTCGACGTTACGCCTGTTTGTTCGATGTACCATATCAATCCATTCACGAATTGTGTTTCTGGAAGTACGCAAAATAACAGTCGATGACTACCACGTCATCTATGTTGTACTCTTAAAAATTTCTGAGGCACAAATATCTGTAGATGTATGAATACCTGAATGTCTCACACGCTCTATAGTTCTAGTGGAGGAGGTCTATCTTTCAATGAATCCCTGTTTTCTCATAGCCATACTATCTTTGAAAACAGCTGCGTTTTCATTTTTAGAATACGTACCTCATCTCTCATATTCCTACAGTTAATCTGTCATGTAAGGCGTCTCTTATTAGTCGAACACGATTATGCTTTAATTATATTTTGTTTTGTGATTTCAGTTTTGCTACGTCTTTGACTATTACCTTCAACGAAAAAATTTGAATTCAAGAATCCTATCATTAATTGTTCCCAGTTGAGTAACAGCGTGCATATGAATCTTCACACGAACTGTCAACGAATTTTTGTTACCGATAAACTGTCCGAAAACTAGATTAACATTCCATTTTATCTATTTGACCTGTGAAACAGAAATTCCAGTTGACGTGTAAGCTATTGTCGAACATGTACCAACGTTAGCAGAAAAAGTTATATCAACATCCTCTGTGTGCCAGGCCGGAAAAATTTCCGGTCGTCGTGACTGATTTTGCGAGACACTGAGGTAGTAGACAGATCGATAAGTTTTAGTCGTAGTCAACAGCTCGTTGTTGAACACAGTAAATAATTACTCAGAGCTTTATTTGTCCGCATGATTTGGAATGAACTGCTTAAATATTATGGGACGGTTTTTGAATAATGGTAAGTAATGTACTCACTTGATTTCGAGATGGTTCATTTTATACCTTAAACATCTTTATAGAGAAAGTTAATTTTGTACAGAACGTTGATGAGAATGGAACTGAAAGCGTTCATTCATTTTTAATGACAGATAGAATACTGTATTTAAAACTCAGTTGTGACTTTTCTGTAGACATTTATGGAGCTTATGGTTCCGTTAACATGTAACGTCATTCTTGTGCTGAAGCGGCTCTCGTAATAACGTCTGCAACCGATCCAACTCAGGTATATAGACAATATTGCTTTTACTTCATTTCAGCCAGGGACCAGGAGAGGATCATTGTGGAGAGAATCCCACACCTGATTCTTCTACCTGACACAACGCAACAACAATGTTGCTCAAGGGGGGAAAAACTAACAACAAATTATGAATATATGTTTAGCTGAGGCTCTCTCGAATCACCCTTTCTGTGTGCCTGTATGTGTGAAAGAAAGAGAGAGTTACAAAATGGCTCTGAGCACTATGGGACTCAACTTCTGACGTCATTAGTCCCCTAGAACTTCGAAGTAGTTAAACCTAACTAACCTAAGAACATCACACACGTCCATGCCCGAGGCAGGATTCGAACCTGCGACCGTAGCGGTCACGCGGTTCCAGACTGCAGCGCCTAGAACCGCACGGCCACTTCGGCCGGCAGAGAGAGTTACAAGGATGGGGTAAATTTAGTAATACGTTTTATATAAAGCTTTGTTTGTATTTTCTGTATGACAGACTTTATTGTTTCATTTTCTCACTAGATTCTATATATTTTGCTTCTTAGGAATGATAATGAGGGCTGCAGCTTACGTGTTCGGGAAACGAGAACGTCGCCGAGCCGCTGTTGTTGACAGACGGGGCTACAACGTTCGTCATAATTAATAACTGTCACCAAGCTTCACCACTGAAAAAATAAGTCTCACAAATTACATCAACACAGAGAATAATTTACGAGTTCAAACAGAGGGAAAGGAGCAGAGGTTATTAGATAATGGAACGGTATTTAGCGGAATCAAATCAGTACAGCCCAGCTGAGGCTTAATTTTTCTGTTGTTTAACTAATGAAAACGCCATGTCGAGAAATACAGTATATGAGTGAACTTTGTATTCCAGTAAGAGGAGGAACGTATGTACGCAAAATAAGTATTGTCTCCAAATCCCATTGCGAGAGCAGAGACATAACAAATATAGACAGTAGTGTCAACTACTATTTTTTAAGTAAAATTACTACTGAAGACGAATAAGTTGTTACAGTGCTGTTACACAACTGTTTTCTCTGTGAACTTGGACAATATCGAGTGGATCAGCGTCTTACGAGTGAAGGCTGGATATTTACAGGCTAACGGGGAAATCTGCCTTTTAGAGAAAGAAAAGCTATTATACTTAGTCCAACTTTTTTTGCATTCGGTAGATTCGAGCTCTGGAGTGCGATTCTGGAAGCAATACAAAATGCCCATCGACGTTTGGCGTAACCTGTCTACTGCAATCAAAAGAGCAAAACGTTACAAATATCTATAGAAGTGGAGATAGAGCTTGCTAAATATGGAAAAGAGGGCATATGTTCCGTCAATCAGAACTTTAAATGCCTTGTTTTACCACTGCCAAAGCACTGAAATGATCAACATTAGTATCTCGATGAAAAATAATTTTCTCTTTCTCACACATTTTTCGATCAAATTTGTCTAGGGTTCTTGCGTAATATTACAAAGTTACTGTTTTACCCTTTTCAAGTTAATCAGTAGGGTAAATCCGTGTAGAATTCCACAAAACAGGCCACCACTTTCTCAGAGGCGAAATGCAGTAGGTCTTTCCTTGGTGCACACGCTGTGGCCTCCATTCAATGTTTTGAGAGCTGCTTTGTTTCTGAATGACATTTCAGATCAAAGACTCATCCACAGTAACATATTAACACATAAAAAAATTATATTGCTTTTAAATGGTCTAAAACTGCTGGGGAAATTGAAATTCGCATTGATTCGCAGTTTAGGTCAGAATCCAACAAATGTAGCGCTCATATTACCCAATGATTTCTCGTCGTAAGATATTAATTTTGTTACAGCAGAAGCTTAGGTGTATTGGTTATGATACTAGCCAGTTCTATCGAAGGTCGTCAGTTCAAAACTCTCCTCGACTAAACAATTTTAATTTTTATATTCGGTTCGAGTACATTCTAGAAGTATCCACAAATGTCAAGAAGCATTGTACTGGAATGTTCTGTAGCTGTATATATACTGTGTGTGTGTGTGTTCTGGACGGAGGCAGTACGCTCCGCACTCTTGTATGCGCAAGTGCTGAATAAACGTTCGTTAAGTGAAGTCAGTGTTCATCATTCAACTAATTACACCTTCTTTTACGTGACATTTTAAAGTACATCACACTTTCTCTTCTGAGAGGTCAGTGGAATCAGATGTTCTACACACTTTTAATTCCCTATCGTTCGGTACCATACTGTACACTTTCTTCAGCTCTGCACCACCTGTTACGTGTTTCCTTCAACCTACTTGAATCCATTTGTCAATTCTTTAACAGTTGAAAATGAATGAGCGCATTCCTTACAAACATTCAGTATTCTTCTATATACACTACTGGACCTTAAAACTGCTACACCACGAAGATGACGTGCTACAGACGCGAAATTTAACGGACAGGAAGAAGATGCTGTGATTTTCAAATGATCAGCTTTTCAGAGCATTTACACAAGGTTGGCGGCGGTGGCGAAACATGCGACGTGCTGACATGAGGAAAGTTTCCAACCGATTTCTCATACACAAACAGCAGCTGATCGGCACTGCCTGGTGAAACGTTGTTGTGATGCCTCGTGTAAGGAGGAGAAATGCGTACCATCATGTTTCCGACTTTGATAAAGGTCGGATTGTAGCATATCGCGATTGCGGTTTATCGTATCGCGACATTGCTGCTCGCGTTTGTCGAGATCCAATGACTGTTAGCAGAATATGGAATCGGTGGGTTCAGGAGGGTAATACGGAACGCCGTGCTGGATCCCAACGGCCTCGTATCACTAGCAGTCGATGTGACAGGCATCTTATCCTCATGGCTGTTACGGTTCGTGCAGCCACGTCTCGATCCCTGAGTCAACAGATGGGAACGTTTGCAAGACAACAACCATCTGCACAAACAGCTCGACGACGTTTGCAGCAGCGTGAACTATCAGCTCGGTGAGCATTGCTGCGGTTACCATTGACGCCGTATCAGACATCAGCGCCTGCGATGGTGTACTCAACGACGAACCTGGGTGCACGAATGGCAAAAAGTCATTTTTTCGGATGAATCCAGGTTCTGTTTACAGCATCATGATAGTCGCATCCGTGTTTGGCGACATCGCGGTGAACGCACATTGGAAGCGTGTATTCGTCATCACCATACTGGCGTATCACCATGCGTGATGGTATGGGGTGCCATTGGTTACACGTCTCGATCACCTCTTGCTCGCATTGACGGCACTTTGAACAGTGGACGTTACATTTCAGATGTGTTACGACCCGTGGCTCTACCCTTCATTCGATCTCTGCGAAACCCTACATTTCAGCAGGATAATGCACGACCGCATGTTGCAGGTCCTGCACGGGACTTTCTGGACACAGAAAGTGTTCGACTGCTGCCCTGGCCAGCACATTCTCCACATCTCTCACCACTTGAAAACGACTCATCAATGGTGGCCGAGCAACTGGCTCGTCACATACGCCAGTCACTACTGTTGATGAACTGAGGTATCGTGATGAAGCTGCACGGGCAGCTGTACCTGTACACGCCATCCAAGCTCTGTTTGACTCAATGCCCAGGCCGTTATTACGGCCAAAGGTGGTTGTACTGGGAACTGATTTCTCAGGATCTATACACCCAAATTGCGTGAAAATGTAATCACATGTCAGTTCTAGTATAATATATTTGTCCAATGAATACCCGTCTATCGCCAACACTTCTTCTTGGTGTAGCAATTGTAATGGCCAGTAGTGTAGTTCTATCCCGAGTACAGTTTTTGGTGGCGATACGGTATTACAGTTTATTAATTTGTTTGTAACTCGTACAAAAATACTATTTTAAAAGGTTATGTATAGAAAACTGTTCCACAGATGAAATGCATGTTTGACTTATATTACTGCTCTTCATATGTAAATGCAAGAAAGTCATTTCATTCATTTCATTCTAAGTGTTATTCATATGTAACAAAATGACACTGGAAGCTGACATCCAGCTAGAGATAAAACGTCACGCTAAAATTATTTTCATTTTTAGTAATGGAAATTAGCAATCAACTGGATTACGCATTGCTATGTATTTCAGTGTTCTTTAATACTTTTCTGTTGAGCTACGATGACGGACATTTTTTTCCTTCAGTTAGAAAAGTATATGATTTCAACACAGTATAAATCTATAAATGAAAGCGGCCAAAACTCGGCTTCATGGATTCCATCAATATTAATATTCCGTACACAATCACAACTGAAAATATCGTGCATATAAAAGGCATTACAATTCAAGCACCAGAGATTAAAGAGATTACCATCAAATATCTCACTTATTATACACTTGGAGCACTTAGATTAGATTAGATTGGATTAGATTAGTACTTGTTCGATAGATCATAAATGCTACACATTGTAATGATGTTGAACATGTCAGGTTAATAAAAGGTGTCTATACAAGATATTACATTACACAAAATATTACATGACACTTAATATTTTAAAATTTTTTGTGGGGGTTAAGAAATTACCCACTTACTATATCCAAAACTTCATATAATGAGAAGAAAGAGTTACCATTAAGAAATTCTTTTAATTTCCTTTTAAATGCTATATGGCTATCTGTCAGATTTTGATGTTATTAGGTAAGTGACCAAAGACTTTTGTGGCAGTATAATTTATCCCCTTCTGAGTCAAAGTCAGATTTAACCTTGAGTAGTGAAGATCATCCTTTCTCCTAGTGTTGTAGACATGTACACTGCTATTACTTTTGAATTCGTTCGGATTGTTAATAACAAATTTCATAAGTGAATAAATATACTGTGAGGCTACAGTGAAGATCTCTAGCTCTTTAAATAAGTGTATGCAGGATGATCTTGGATGAGCTCCAATTATTCTGATTACACGCTTTTGTGCAATGAACACTCTTTTACTAGATGATGAGTTACCCCAGAATAAGACGCCATACGAAAGCAGACAGTGAAAATAGGCGTGGTAAGCTAATATACTCAGATGTGTATCGCCAAAATTTACAAAATAGCATAAGTAGTTGATGTCAAACGTTTCAGCAGATCTTCAGTGTGTTTTTTTTCCAGTTTAACCCCTCATCAGTGCATACACCTAGAAATTTTGAATATTCTAACTTAGCTACCGATTTCTGATCGAAGTATATATTTATTAATGGTGTCATTCCATTTACTTTGTGGAAATGTATATAATGTGTGTTGTCAAAGTTTAATGAGAGCCCATTTGCAGAGAACCACTCAATGATTTTCTGAGAAACATCGTTTACAATTCCACCAGCCAATTATTATCTGTTGGGTGTGATAGCTACATGTGTATCATCGGGAGAAAGTACCAGCTTTGCATCTTCATGAATACAGAATGGTTAGTCATTAATATATATTAAGAGGAGCAGAGTATCCAAGACCGAACCTTGCGACACCCCATTCTTGATTGTTCCCCAGTTTGAGAAATCACCAGTTTTTTGCATATTATATGAACTGCTTATTTCAACTGCTAACTCTTCAAGTTAGGTATGATTTAAACCATTTAAGCGCTGTCCCATTCATACCACAGTACTTGAGCTTATCGAGAAGTATTCCATGATTTACACAATAAAAAGCGTTTGAGAGATCACACAAAATCCCAATGGGTGACTTCCGGTCACTCAGAGAATTTAATATTTCATTAGTGAAAGTATATATTGCATTTTTCGTTGAAGAACACTTTTGGAAGCCAAACTTACATTTTGTTAAAACTTCATTTTTACAAAGGTGTGAAGCCACTTTACAATACATTACTTTTTCAAGAATTTTGGAAAAGGCAGTGAGAGCAGAGATTGGGCGGTAGTTGTTGACATTAGACGTATCCCCTTTTTTATGCAGTGGTTTAACAATGGCATACTTTCGTCTATCTGTGAACATACCCTGCTTCAGAGAGCTGTTACATATGTAGCTAAGAATCCCACTTACCTCTTGGGAACAAGCTTTTATTATCCTGCTGGAAATGCCATCAATTCCTTGTGAGCTTTTATTCTTGAGAGAGTTTATTATCTTCCTAATTTCAGAAGGAGAGGTGGGTGGAATTTCAATTATGTTAAATTGTGTGGGTAAGGCCTCTTCCATCAGCTGCCTTGCTTCTTCTAATGAACATTTAGATCCTATTTTCTCTGTAACATTTAAAAAATGATTATTCAAAATGTTTTCGACTTCTGGCTTGTTGTTTTTCTAGTTTCCATTCGCTTTGATAGTAATGCCATCATTTTGTTCTCTCGGTTGCCCTGTCTCCCTTGTAATAATATTCCAATTGGTTTTGATTTTGTTATCAGAGGTATTAATCTCAGACATGATGCACATGCTTCTGGACTTTTTAATAACCTTTCTTAATGTAGCACAGTAGTTTTTATATTTGGCTGTTTCTGGGCCATTAGTCCTTCTTGTTGTTAGATGCAGTTCCCTTTTGTGGTTACAAGATTTTTTATTCCTTTAGTAAGGCAAGGTTTTTTGCATGGTTTCTTATAATTAAATTTAACTACTTTCTTGGGGAAACAGTTTTCAAATTCTCTTACAAGTGTATCATGAAATAAGTTATATTTTAAATTAGCATCAAGTTCCTTGTAGACCTCATCCCAGTCTAGCTGCTGAAGATTTTCCCTCACATTTATAATTGTTGAGTCATTAATTGAATGCACGACTTTGGAGGGTAGTTTTGAATTACTGAACAGACCGATGTCATATACTGTAATTAGATGAGCACCATGATCAGAAAGGCCATTCTCAAAAGGACAAGAATTTATGTTTTAAACCTATCTTGGTCTATAAAAGTGTTATCTATCAAAGTGCTGCAGTCCCTTACCACCAGAGTAGGAAAATTAATGACAGATGTCAAATCGAAAGAACCGAGTAAGACTTCCAGGTCAGTCTTCCTATTACACTCTTTCAGTGTATCAACATTGGAATCCCCACAAATAATAATTTGCTTTCCCCTATCTGTCAGATAGCACAACAAGGTATCCAAGTTTTCCAGGAATAAATGAAAGTTTTCTGAAGGGACCCTATATACTGTTACGATTATAAAGGAGCCCTCCTTCAGTTTAAGTTGACAGGCGCATGCTTCTATACGTTGCTCTAGACAAAACATTTTTGTATCTAAGCTTTTTACACAGTGATAACTTTTGACATACAATGGCAACTCCTCCTCTCACCTTATGCTCTCTACTCATATGTGCAGCTAGTTTATAACCACTGATATTTGCCTTTTCCATATCAGACACAATTTGATGCTCAGACAGGCACAGTATATCTATTACATTATCAGATTCAATGTCATCTAAACAAACCAGGTGCTCATCTCCTTTATTCTTCAATCCCCGAATATTTTGGTGAAAAATGGTAACATTATTTTTTCCTTTACTTTTGTAAGAATCTGTTTCTTTCTTTAATCCACCAATATTTTGGTTAAATATGGTAACATTATCATTTACTTTACTGTTGTGAGGATCTTGTGAGTTTTGGACCTCTTTAGCACCTGCCTGTCTGAACTTCTCATTGGACATTGATATTAGTCTAAAAGAGAGGTACATCCATGAGTACTAGTGTCCCCCCTTATGGATTTCGCTAACAACCCTGCCAGTTAACCCTTCCCTTTCCTATTGAAGAATAGTGACAGATCATCAAGAGTCAGTCTAAACGGTAGATTAACATCAACAATATTTATTTTCTGGATTGCTGAACCCTAAGAACCAGGGTGCTATCTTTCATTTCACAGTAGTGGCAAAGAATAACTATAGTTAGGGAATGTCGATAAGAGATTTGTGATGTCCCAGAGACCTTCAGAGGAAGAGAACAGGTTTAAAGGATATCGAAACTGTCCTCCCCTAAACAGTCTACATTCATTCTGGTATGACCGTTACACGAAATGGCGTTAGCGTTTAGCTGCTGAACTTTTTATTGGAGCTTCTCTACCTTTCAGACAGTTTCCCATCCGTCCCTCAGTAATATAATAACGAGTTTGCTAAATTTTTCAGATCTGTCCTCTTAGTCATCTTGGTTAAATTTTATGTGTTTTCATTGTTGAATACACAGAACAAGAGAATTAATCTTTTCTCCAGTAGAAAGTCAATAATTCTATTCATCTTGTGACTCTCCTGTACTTTGCTGGCTCCTCCACCGGCGACTATAAATTTTTTAGGAGAAAGAGTGATGGGAAGTGGCACTGACGGCCGTTGTAGTTAGTGAAGCCAGCTAACAAACCTGTTTTTCGCACCTCTGGTGTCAGAGCGACAATGGTCCGGTGCCGCGTAGTGCAGTGTGCTTTGACTAATGAATATGTACAGAGACAAATAGGCTCACTCTTTTGTGTGTAAATTTTATTTCACCATATGTTAACGAAGTGTACTTTACATTCTGTGCAGAAGAAAGCAATAAAGAAGTAAGTAGGGCCTCCTACCTACTTTAGCTGACAAGTCGAGTGTAGTTTTCATTTGGATATGTTGTATACCACCAAGATTCGATCATAAAAATTGAGGTTGTAAATGATCAGAAGTGATCTATTATACAAGTTTATTCTCTCCTCACTCATGTTCCAAATTTTAACTTAAGAAGTATCAACAACTGACATAATACACATTATTTACTTACGCATTTTGTAACTAACCAAAGAAATGTTTCCCAAAAATAATGTGTGCTTCTTATTAGAAAGACGAGTTCGTCGATGCTTTTTGTTTGAGGTGCAGAGCGTCAGTAGTCCCGATTTAAGTACCTTTCATTCCTATCGTTTCTAGTTTGTTTACCGGCCGGTGTGGCCGAGGAGATCTAGGCGCTTCAGTCTGGAACCGCACGACCGCTATGGTCGCAGGTTCGAATACTGCCTCGGGAATGGATGTGTGTGATGTCCTTAGGTTAGTTAGGTTTAAGTAGTACTAAGTTCTAGAGGACTGATGACTATTAGATATTAAGTCCCATAGCGCTCAGAGCTATTTGAACCGTTTTTTTCTAGTTTGTAGCCGGCCGCGGTGGCCGTGTGGTTCTAGGCACTTCAGTCCGGAACCGCGGGACTGCTACGGTCGCAGGTTCGAATCCTGCCTCGGGCATGGATGTGTGTGATGTCCTTAGGTTAGTTAGGTTTAAGTAGTTCTGAGTTCTAGGGGACTGATGACCTAAGATGTTAAGTCCCATAGTGCTCAGAGCCATTTGCACCATTTTTTTTCTAATTTGTTTATCCTTCATCAGCAATTCTAAGTATTCTTATTTCTCACCTACAATGTTAATCCTTAGAACTTTGCATTCAATATTGATTTCTTCGCACATTTTCTTTTGCATTCGGTTTAAGCTAGTTACACCATCCATGCTAAGTACTTTTCAAATATATCATGTTATACGAGGAAAATTCAATAAGCAACGCAACATATTTTTTCTAAAAGCAGGTTGGTTTTATTCAGGATTCCAATACGACATATTGTTCCTCACTTTTTTGGTTACAAAACCCTATTTTTCAACATAATCTCCGATCAGTGCTACTGCCTTACGCCATCCTACTGGGAGGACCTGTACGGCCGCTTGGCACCACGCTACTCGTCGACACCGGAGCCAAAGACTTGCTCCATCAGTATCCTCCTCTTTATCCACATATTGTTTTCCGTGGACTCGTTGGGCCAAACAGATGGACGTCAGAAAAATCTGAGCATTATTGTATAAGGAAGTATAGTCCAACGATGTTTTGTGAGGTCCTCTCTGATTTGCAGACTTGTGTGAGAGTTTGCGTTGTCACGGAGAAGCAGACATGTGTTTGCATTTTCGTGACGACCAATACGCTGAAGTCGTTTCTTCAATTTCCTGAGGGTTGCACAGTTTACTTCAGAGTTTATCATTGCACCATGTGGGAGGACATCAAACAGAGTAACTCTTAATGAGTCCCACAAGACCGCCGCCATGACTTCATAGGCTGTGGGTACGGCATTGAACTTTTTCGCAGGAGGAGAGGTGATGTGGCACCATTCTATGGATTGCCATTTTGTTTCCGCTTCTACGTGATGAAGCCATGTTTTATCGCTTGTGACGATATTCGACAAAAATCGGCACGATCAGCATGGCAATGCGCAAGCATTTCCGCACAGATAGTCCGTTGTTTTTATGGGCTCCTCTTAAGCGGTGACGTACTTTTGAGTACCCCAGCTAGTGCATTATGTCACCACAACCAACAGAGGAGCCCAGGTGTGCAGCGAGGTATTGAAGTGTGATCTGTCGATAAACTCGAATGAAAATGTCGACACTTTCCAACATTGCAGCGTTCAGAGCTGTGTGTGGCCGGGCAGCACGCGAGAGATCGGATGGTTTGTACGACCTTGTTGCGATGTTCACAGACACCTTACCTTGCCTAACGACTCAGCGCTCTTTTGTTTTTTTACTGCCAGTTCTCCATAGATATCCTGCCAGCGCCTATGAACATCTGAGATGCTGATTTTCCACCAAAAGGAATTCTGTGTCAGCTCTATGCCTGAAACGCACGTCTGTTACAGACGCCATTTTAAAGGCTACGTACAGCACCACCACCTATCGAAACTTCATGATATTATAGGGGTTGAAGCAGGAATGTTCCACGA
Organism: Schistocerca cancellata; assembly: GCF_023864275.1. Classification (NCBI taxonomy): domain Eukaryota; kingdom Metazoa; phylum Arthropoda; class Insecta; order Orthoptera; family Acrididae; genus Schistocerca; species Schistocerca cancellata. The sequence continues at coordinate 336,412,588 of NC_064631.1, forward strand.
AGTCCGACAGCAAATTCCGAATTTTTCAACCGAAACTGGCTGAGAAAAAAAAGTGTTGCTAATTAAACGTTCCTGGTATTATATTATATATTTTGTTTATTTGCCAAGCAATGAGTTTTTTGTGTATCTCTTTGCAGTTCTCTTCTAATTTTTTTTTTACATTCCTCGTCATAGCTCCTATGGGCTTCAAGATTTTTGTTTTCTTTATTCTTCCTTTATGAGTCATCTCAATACTCTAGCAATCAGGCAGAGTCGTAGGCGCGAGAGCTTGCATTTCACATACTCTGGAAATACGTTTTTATGTAGTTGTGAAAGACTGAATTTAACAGTTTTGTATTTATTTCAGTGCAACGTTCCAATTTTTTTCCGAGTAGTATCTCGCATTTTTGTGACGAGTCTCGCACAAGAAACGAGATAACTTTATTTACAGCGGAAAGGAAGAGCTTGTCAACGAAAAATACGCGAGTGTCTTTTGTTGGAGGCAGCACTCCTTTTTTATCGAATCATGAATATAAGTGGAAACTAAGTCATGCAAATGTAGTTCGTTCCGACAGGAGACGGTCGCAGATTCACACAAACGCGAAAGGAATTGTGGAAGAAGAAAATAAAAGTAGACCATTCGTAAGGAGACGGCCTAGATAGCGCACGCAACGACAATTTGATTATGGTTAACGAAGAGAAAAGACATCACTGTAAAGAAGGCAGAACGGCGGCGTCATCTCCTTCCGTTTGACGGCGAGGCGCTGGAAACCAGCCAGAGGGAAATGTATGGGAAGCAGACCACAGGAACACACAGAATGGCCATTCTGAGTCAACTGTGCGGAAGAAAAGAACGTCCGGAAAGGGGAGGGAGACCAGCGAGCTGGAGGCGGAGTTTCTGCACTGCAGGCCGGCAGCGGAGAACCGCCAGACACTCGCGGGGACATAAACACTACATCAAGAGGCGGACACTGGCAACCATTTGTCAGTGGTTGTGCCCACAGTAGACTAATCACTGTATGTTTCCACTGTTCTTATTCCTCCCTCAGACAGGACCAGAGAACCGTGTTCCAGTCCTTCAGGCAAGTACGAGATACAGGTGGTGGACAAAACAATACAGGTATGAACCCGTCTGAGGTACACAAATCTACTTATTAATGATCTGGACCACTATTTTCATACAAATAACACCTATTCCCAGAGCTATCCTACTATTCTATCACTAACTCGGTGTTTTGGAACATATTAGGTAGCGTATGCTGTCGCGAGCGTACCGATTGAATCGTATGTATTACGTAAATAGTACCTTGACGTTAAGAGGGACCATGTATGTAGTGATCTGGTAGCGATTATACTTCATTTAGTGAAATAAAAATCTGATTTCTTTCCTATGACTAGACATAACGAAATTTTATGTCACAAAAAGCCGGAAGTGATGATTATTTAGTAGGAAGACCAAAAAAGAAGTTCCGGAGGACCTTCTAACTGTTAAAGATATCGAGGAAACTGATCTGCATTTTTCAAGTAAAATTTATTAGATACTGAAATACAAAGAAAGGGTACTGAAAACTATATTAGACACAGGCAGTAAAGATGTAAATATCATCTGCATATACGGAAGTATACTGTTCACCAAAACAATAGTAACTCAAAAGAGATGTCTGAAAGCCAGTTAGGGAAAGAAAATGCAATGGCCAACAGCAAGCAAACGTAATGGCACACGGTGGGAAGACGTGTGTGGCGGAGCTTTGGAGGGTGTCGGACACGTTGGGTCATGAGCGTAACTGCGTTCGCGTCGCAGAACAATTCCTGTTAGCAGTTTAACTGAGCGAATGATACTCATCTTAGAAGTAAGAGTATGTGTCGCAAATCTAGCACGGATGCACAGGTACGACTGTGCACGTTTTCAAAAACTGATTCCAAATTCGTAATCCGTCACAGAAGTTGGGAAGGAAAACATAGGTACAAAGAAGGTAACTGCGAAGAAACCATGAGTAATAGAAGAAATACTTCAGTTGACTGATGAAAGGAGGAAATACAAAAATGTTGCGGGAAACTCAGGAATACAAAAATGCAATTCGCTGAGGAATGAAATAAATAGGAAATGCTGGGAAGCTAAGGCGAAATGGCTGCAGGAAAAATGTGAAGATATTGAAAAAGAATAATTGTCGGAAGGACAGACTCAGCATACAGGAAAGTCAAAACAACCTTCGGTGACATTAAAAGCAAGTGTGGTAACATTAAGAGTGCAACGGGAATTCCACTGTTAAATGCAGAGGAGAGAGCGGATAGGTGGAAAGAATACACTGAAAACCTATATGAGGGGGAAGATTTGTCTGATGTGGTAGAAGAAGAAACAGGAGTCCATTAAGAAGAGATTGGGGTCTCAGTGTTAGAATCAGAATTAAAAGAGCTTTGGAGGACTTAAGGGTTTGATAACATTCCATCAGAATTTCTAAAATCATTGGGGGAAGTGGCAACAAAACGACTGTTCACTTTGGTATATAGAAAGTATGAGACTGACGACATACCATCCAACTTTCGGAAAAGCATCATCCACACAATTCCGAAGACGTCAAGAGCTGACAAGTGCGAGAATTATCGCACAATCAGCTTAACAGCTCAAGCATCCAAGTTGCTTACAAGAATACTATCCAGAAGAAAGGAAAAGAAAATTGAGGATGCACTAGATGACGATCAGTTTGGTTTTATGAAATGTAAAGGCACGAGAGGGACAATTCTGACGTTGCTGTTAATAATAGAAGCAAGACTAAAGAAAAGTCAAGACAGGTGCATAGGATTTGTCTACCTGGAAAAAGCGATCGACAATGTAAAATGGTGCAAGACGTTAGAAATTCTGGAAAAAGTGGGGGTAAGCTATAGGGAAAGAAGGGTCATATACAATATGTACAACAGGCAAGAGAGAATGATAAGAGTCGACGACCAAGAACGAAGTGCTCGTATTAAAAAGGATGTAAGACAAGGATGTAGCCTTCCGCCCCTACTGTTAAATACTGTGTACATCGAGAAAGAAATGATGGAAATAAAAGAAAAGTTCAGGAGTGGAATTAAAATTCAAGGTGAATGGGTATCAATGATACGATTCGCTGATGACATTGATATCCCGCCCCTTACACTCTGTTCTAAAACTATGAATAACAATTCAATGATTTGAGGTCTGGCAATTTCGCTGGCTAGGGACGATGTCTGGAAATAAAAGAAAAGTTCAGGAGTGGAATTAAAATTCAAGGTGAACGGGTATCAATGATACGATTCGCTGATGACATTGATATCCTGATCCTTACTCTCTGTTCTAAAACTATGAATAACAATTCAATGATTTGAGGGCTGGCAGTTTTGCTGGCTAGGGACGATGTCTGACAATATTCTGAAGCTCCACAAACCATGACTGAACGTTTCTGGCTGGGTGTATTGGCGCTTTATCCTCTTGAAGTATGGCAGTTTCTGGCAGCAATGTCGTAGTCATAATAAGCACTTCATTTTCGAGGAATTCATTCGCAGTAATCCGGCCAGTGAGGGTAGAAATAGAACCAGTTGAATATGATGATATGGCTGCCCAAATCATAAGGGAACCTTCCCCATGCTTGATAGTAGGAAGCAAGAGGCCGAATCGTTGCTTCTTTTGGGGTTCTCCACAAATAAACCCTGCTATTCACAGGAAAAAATATGTAAACGAAGATTCATTAGACCTTACCACACTCTTCCATTCATCAAAGGTCGAGGTTTATTGATCGTGGCACCACTTGTTTCGTAACTTTGCGTTAGCTTTCATTACTAAGAATTTCTCAGTTGCAGCCTTTCCATGAACGTTAACCTTGTGAAACTCCCGCCGTACTGTTTTTGTCGACGCACTATTAGGTGGGTGCTGAGTTCTATAGTTACTTTTGCCACGCTAGTATTATGTTGTCTGGCCACAATCATTTTCAAAGCTCGTCGCTCTCCGTCAGTTAACTTCTGCTTTCGACTACTATTCCTCTTAGCCCCTGATCTTTTCCCGTGTTTTGTGTATTCTGTCATATCCGTGGATGCTGTCAGTAGTGAAACGTTATACAATTCTGCCGTTTCCGTCGCAGATGCTGCCGCTAACCACGCACCAACGAGTTGCCCTTTTTGCAAGTCTGAGAGATCACACATTTCACCGATCGTTTATATTAATCGTCGCAGAACAAAGCGAATAATCCACTGAAAGATAACCTCCAAGAGTTGGCATGCCGACTGTGCACTGTAGTCGCGTCGTAGTATTTACAAGTACACAGTGGTGTCAACTTGCAACAAGATGTAGTATACTGCATGGTGTTCGTATTATTTTGTCCATTCCCTGTACCTCGAAGTTTCAGCCAATTGAATCCAGGACCTCTGTTCGGCAGTTAGTACCATGGATTCCGAAATACGTAAAGTAGACAATAGTTGCTTGTTCTTTTCAGGCCAACAGCCTAACAGTATCCTCTATCTACTTATAATCCTTTCACCACTACGCAGCTGCACCTCACATCCACATAGTTCCGCGTTTTGCAGTTATTTTCTACCTTCAGGTTTTCTACCTCTATTACACCCAGCGCCGAGATTAATCCTGGATGTCGTAACAGGTATCTCAGTCACGAGTTGTGACATAATTTTATAGAGTTCTCTGTTCGCTCTGCAAATCAAAGAAAGGTTGAAAGCACTCAATCTATGTATTCGAGTGCTACATGTGGTAGCCTCTTTGTTTACCAAAGCCTAAACTGTCACTTACAAAAATTTATGGTCGATATTCCAAGACTGAATACTGCAACATCAAAAGCCACCAAAAATGAGCGCAAAATACGTCAGTTTAAAAAAGCAAATAAAATTCACCAAGAATTGTTTTCTATTCCTTACAAACTAGCTATCTAAACTTCGACCAAATATTTAGATAAATAATGTTGCTGCGAATCAGAGATATGAACCAAGTAAATTAACAGATCACCCATGGTACGCACAACTGGCTAGGACACTGTTGCGGAAGCAATGGCAAAAGAATCTCAGATTTTTAATAAAATGTAAAATTTCCAAGATTGGCGACGTTTTGCAGATCCATGAACTTAGTGCAGATTTCAGTGCGAGAGGCTTTTAATAGCTTCTCCAAGGGAACTCTGCCTAGAAATTTGGAAGAAAATCCAAGGAGGTTATGCAGAGCGTACCAGAGGCAAGGAAAAAACTGAGTGACACAAGGTCCAGTCGCATTATGTTCGACGTCAACGTGCAATAATTACTCACAGGCGGCATGTGGCAGCACTACCACCGAAGGGCTTATAAAGCGTGTCGGGGGAACGCGGAAAACAGTGTAGTCGTCGTAGTAATGAGGAAACGGAGCGATTTATCTGTCGTCCAAACGAGTATGATCATTGTCTATCGAGCCATTTGCGAAATGGATCTATTTGTAAACTGAACGCGTGTTCCCGTGGTCAAAGCAAAAGGATGCTAACCAAAACCGGCTCCGAGGCAACTATGGTGCACCATGAACCATAGATGACAGAGATGAGGGACGGTTGCGGAGATGTGTAAGGAGGAAAAGATGTACAAGTCTTGACAACTTACATCCCTGGTGAACCGAGGGACTACCGTTAGCGTCTCCTTAAAGACTGTTCAGCGAACGTTGCTGCGTATGGATTTCCGCAGCAGGAGCCTGTTTCAGGCACCCTTGCCGACTGCTTTTCATCGGTAGCGAGGACTGGAATTTTCGCCCCCGTACCGCAACTAGACGTCCACTCGGGGCGACAGGTGTCCTTTTTGAGGCGATCACGTTTTATGCTCCACCGGGCAGACGGTCGTTGCCGTGTACGGACCTGCAACAATCGCCTTAAGGGTCCAGGCCAGAGGAGGAAGTGTTATGGTCTGGAGAAGCTTGCTGGGGAATGTTTTCGTGCCATACCCTAGGTGATCTCGCCAATCTGTAAGACACAAAGCATCGACACGAGTACCCATCTATGCTAGGGGACCACGTCCACCCCTACAAGCAGTTTGTTTTTGTCTTGACGCGATGGTATCTCCCACTAGGGCAATGCAACGTGTCACTCAGCTTGCAGTGTGCGTGCGTGATTCAAAGGGCACAGGCTTGAGTTTATGGTAATCCTCTGGCTACCAGACACCGCGGGTTTAAGCCCAATAGAAAATGTGTGGGACCATCTAGTTCGGGCTTCTTTCCATGGATCCTGAACGAGAAACCTAGCGCAGCTGTCCACGGCAGTGATGTCTGCATGGATCCACATCCCTGTCGGGACCTCCCACAACCTCATTGACTATCTTCCTGCACATCCTCGCTGCAAAACAGGTTAATCAGTCTACTGAGGAGTGATCACATTAATGAGACTAGTCCTAATAGTAACGGTAATGCTGCAGACGACACAGACCCTCTAAATCACCATTTCTTGGAATTTTTTGATCTAATATGTAGAAAATGACTAATAATTCGAACTGAGAACATCAGTCAACTTTAATTAGGAGGTAGTTACCTTCGGTGTACAAAGGAGGCAACTGAGAAGAAACCATGGGTAACAGAAGAAATATTTCATTTGATCGATGACAGGAGGAAATAGAAAAATGTTCCGGGAAACTCAGGAATACAGAAATACAAGTCACTGAGGAATGAAATAAGTAGGAAGCGCTGGGAAGCTAAGACGAAATGGTTGCAAGAAAAATTTGAAGAAATCGAAAATGTAATAATTGCGGAAGGATTGACTCAGCATACAGTAAAGTTAAAACAACCTTAGGAGTCACTAAAAGCAAGAGTAGTAACATTAAGAGTGCAACGGAAATGTCACTGTTAAAAGCAGAGGAGTGAGCGGATAGACGGTAAGAATACATTGAAACCTCTATGAGGGTAAGACTTGTCTGATGTGGTACAAGAAGAAACAAGAGTCCATTAAGAAGAGATTGGGGATCCAGTATTAGAATGAGAATTTAAGGAAACCTTGGAGTACTTAAAATCAAATAAGGCAGAAGCGATCGATAGCATTCCATCAGAATTTCTAAAATCATTAGGGGAAGTGGCAACAAAACGGCTATTCAAGTTGATGTGTAGAATGTAGGACTCTGACAATATACAGCCTGACTTTCGGAAAAATATCATCTATAAAATTTCGAAGACTGCAAGAGCTGACAAGTGGGAGAATTACGGCACAATCAGCTTAACAGTTCATGCATCCAAATTGCTGACAAGAATCATTTACAGAAGAACGGAAAAGAAGATTTAGGATGTGCTAGGTGACGATCAAAAAAATGGTTCAAATGGCTCTGAGCACTATGGGACTCAACATCTGAGGTCATCAGTCCCCTAGAACTTAGAACTACTTAAACCTAACTAACCTAAGGACATCACACATATCCATGCCCAAGGCAGGATTCGAACCTGCGACCGTAGCGGTCACGCGGTTCCAAACAGAAGCGCCTAGAACCGCACCGCCACACCGGCCGGCAGGTGACGATCAGTTTGGCTCTGTAAAAGCTAAAAACACGAGAGAGGCAATTCTGACATTGAAATCAAAGAAATGTTCATAGAATTTGTCGATCTGGAAAAAGCGTTCGATAATGTAAAATGGCGCAAGATGTTCGAAATTCTGAGCAAAATAGGAGTAAGCAACAGGGTGAGACGGGTAATACACAATATGTACAAGAAGCAAGAAGGAACCATAAGAGTGGAGGATCATGTACGAAGTGCTCGTATTAAAAATGATGTAAGACAGGGATGTAGTCTTTCGCCCCTATTGTCCAGTCTGTACATCGAAGAAGCAATGACGGAAACGAAAGAAAGATTCAGGAGTGGAATTAAAATTCAAGGCGAAAGAATATCAATGATATGATTCGCTGATGACATTGCTATTCTGAGTGAAAGTGGGGAATGGGATTTGTAGAATGGTATGGACAATCTGATGAGTAAATTGGAGTAAATTGAAGGAAGACGAAAGTAATGAGAAGTAGCTGAAATGAGAACGGCGAGAAACTTAACATGCGTCTGATAGTCACGAAGCAGATGAAGTTAAGGAATTCTGCTACCTAGGCAACAAAATAACCAACGACGGACGGGGCAAGGTGGACTATAACTGGCAAAAAGTGCAGTCCTGGCCAGGAAAGTTCTACTAGTATCAAAAATGGCCCTAATTTGAGGAAGAAATTTCTGAGAATGTACGTCTGGAGTACAGCATTGTATGGTAGTGAAAAATGAACGGTGGGAAAACCGGAACAGAAGAGAATCGAATCATTTGTGATGTGGTGCTACAGGCGAATGTTGAAAGTTAGTTGGACTGATAAGGCAACGAACGAAGAGGCTCTGCGCAGAATCGGAGAGGAAAGGAATATGCGGAAAACACTGACAAGCAGAAGGGACAGGATGATAGGATATCTGTTAAGACATAAGGGAATGACTTCCATGGTACTAGAGGGAGATATAGAGGGCAAAAGCTGTAGAGGAAGACAGAGATTGGGATACATCCAGCAGGTAATTGAGGACGTAGGTTGCAAGTGCTACCCTGAGATGAAGAGGTTGGCACAGGAGAGGAATTCGTGGCGGGCCGCATCAAACCAGTCAGAAGACTGATGACCCAAAAAAAAGTCCTTCGGCTTAGCGCTATGCAACTTAAATTCATAAAGGAAACTCTACCGGTCCATATTTTATACCACTTAGGTTCCTTTGAAAGAATGTTGTTGAAGTACCTCTGCTTTTAGTAATCATATACAGCTACTTGGTTGACGAAACACCCGTACCTGATGACTATAAAGTTCAAACGGCACGTCAACATGTAAGAAAGTAAACCTCTGCTGAATTGTAGGCTCATCCCTGTGAGACCGATTTGTAGTAGGTTTTTGGTACATATAGTCCGAAAGCCACCTCATGGTTTGTGGATTAGCGTACTTTGTGTACGGCTGTCTTCCTCCTGTTCCATAGTCACAAATGATACGGGAGATGAACGACTGCTTGTAGGCCTTCTTGTGAACTCGAAGCTCTCAAATGTTCCCTACGTGGTATACACAGGAGGACGTATAATATCGGTTAATCCTTCCACGGATGTGAGCTCACGGAATCTTAACTGTAAACCACAGCCTGATACACAACGCCTCTCTTGAAGCGACTGCGACTTTAGTTCGATGACAACATTCGTGACGCTTTCGCGGTTACCGAGTGGACCTCTGACGAAACACGCTGCTGTTATTTGTATATTCTTTGTTGTATGTATCATCCCGCATGGAATGGGTCACGGACTGGTGGGCAATATTCGAGTATTGGTCGAAGAGAGTTGACTAAGTTATCTCCTTCGTGGATGGTGAACCATTATTGAAGATCCTTGCAATGAGTCTGTGACATCTGACCTACTTTCCGTTAGTTATATGTTGCCGTTACACTTTATGTCGTTCCTTACGCATACTCGCAGATCCTTAAAGGATGCAAACTGCTTCCAGCAATTGTACTACAATCGTGTAAACGCACAATAATGGACCTCTATGCGTATTTATCAGTAAAAGATTATGTTTGAAGAACGGAGAGAAATTAACGGCCTCCTGAAGTAGCGGTCCTTGCTGCAGGAGACTGCTATAAGTGTCTTAATTCGTAATGTGATTTTCCGTCTACATATATAGCCTGCCGAAGACCCGCAAGGAAGATATTCCCCTCAGGCCGACTGCGAATAAGAAAGGTGCTCCGACGTATCGTGTATCAGAACACCTTGTTACTCTGTTGAACGTACTAGTAGGGCGGAATAACATCACATTAAAAATTGTATGAACATCACATTAAAACTTGGCCAATTTCTTCCGTTGGTGAGAGGGAATGAGTTTGATTGACGCTGATATTGTGGTAAGTTTCAATCGGGCTTGACTCTCCACCCATATTCCTCTGCCTGATCCGTTAAGGTTATTCAGGTTAGGTTTGGTACTGAATTAAAGAACTTATTTCTACATGTATTGTCTTCCACTAAACTTTTCATTCAATGACAAATACTATGAGCGACAGATGAAGTTGCGAAGGGAAGCCACTTGTCAAGTATTATTGCCAATTTGTTCATGGAAAACTTCGAGAAATTTTCTTTGGAGTTGGTGGCTTTGAAATCTGATCCTTTTACAGTGATGTAGACGATACTTACGTCTTTTGGCAGCGAGAATTTGAAAGCCTTTTTAAAACATCTGAATTAAATCAACCCGAATATTTATTTCACGACGGAGTTTGAAAAGGATGGGTACCTTCCCTTCCTTGATGTATTGGTCAGGAGGGAGGTTGACAGTACGTTGGGACGTGCTCTTTACACGAAGCCTACTGGCACTGCCTTCCATCTACAGTCTGATAGTTGTCACCATTCGTCACAGCGTGAAGCTTCTTTCACACGACCCACATCTTCTCGGACCCTAAGAGTTTGTCATCTGAGTCATCTTTCAGCAGAACTCTGTAATGAAAGACGGATCAGACGAGCGTTTCGCTATTGACCAACCGTGAACAGGGTAAGTGATGATAACACTGAGGTGGCACCGAAGTATATGGTCTTTTTGCCATCTGCGGGGAGCATTCCCAACATGATTGGTCGTATTTTGAGGAAATACGATGTGAAATGTGTGTTTGGACCACCATCTAAAGTTAAGGTCCTTTCAGGTTCCGTAAAAGATGATCTTGCTTTGCGCTAGGCGGATACCTGCCGTTTTTCTTGCAGTTGTGGCATGTCATGTGTTGACCAGACTATCAAGACCAGTGTACAGGGGATAAGCTCGCACACGCATACAACAGCTGACTAAATCCGCTGTTGCCAAACATTGTCTTGGCACCGACTATCCGAAAACACTGAGATTTCGGAGTGCACTTCCCGCTGTTGGGAAGTTGTCGAAATTAAATTAGGAAGTGAACTTATAAATAGAGATGAAGGTTTTTGTTTAAATTCTGCATGGAATCCTGCTCTTTCCCTTGCCAATAAAACTGAGGGAGAGAGTTAATGTTATCTCACACGTTGGTTTTTAATTTCTGATGTCGGCCATCCTTTTTGTGTGATGTCGCTAGGGTTTACAGTGTGCATATCTCTCTCTCTCTCTCTCTCTCTCTCTCTCTCTCTCTCTCTGTGTGTGTGTGTGTGTGTGTGTGTGTGTGTGTGTTTGTTTTACCTCCCAGGAGTTACTCTACAAAGCGAGGTTCTAAATTTCCTTGCACAGCGCTTACTTATTGTAGTTTTGCCTTGAAAATGACATTGTGTATTGCTGTCGAATTATCAGCGGTTGTCGACGACATCACCCGACTGCATTACCTTAAGTTACTTGCACAACTGTATCTTTATCATCTTCATTTATTTATGTTTCAAAGTTTTTAACTATGTCTAATACATAATCTATTTTTTAGTACATGTCCTGTTGACTGGTATCAGATGTATAGGGCAATTTTTGTGCATTGGTATATTCGACGGTATTCCCTTAAAACATCATAAAAACAACATTCTAAGACCTTAAGAGATAAGTGTGTTTTCGTTTGCTGGTCTTGGATTGTAGTCACACCTACATTTTTAAGATACACTCACTTATTGTTCCTTTTTTTTATAATCCTGGAGTACAGCTTAAAGTAGTTTCAAACAGTCTTATTCTACAGTATTGTTGTTGTTGTTGTGGTCTTCAGTCCTGAGACTGGTTTGATGCAGCTCTCCATGCTGCTCTATCCTGTGCAAGCTTCTTCATCTCCCAGTACCTACTGCAACCTACATCCTTCTGAATCTGCTTAGTGTATTCATCTCTTGGTCTCCCCCTACGATTTTTACCCTCCACGCTGCCCTCCAATACTAAATTGGTGATCCCTTGATGCCTCAGAACATGTCCTACCAACCGATCCCTTCTTCTGGTCAAGTTGTGCCACAAACTTCTCTTCTCCCCAATCCTATTCAATACTTCCTCATTAGTTATGTGATCTACCCATCTAATCTTCAGCATTCTTCTGTAGCACCACATTTCGAAAGCTTCTATTCTCTTCTTGTCCAAACTATTTATCGTCCATGTTTCACTTCCATACATGGCTACACTCCATACAAATACTTTCAGAAATGACTTCCTGACACTTAAATCTATACTCGATGTTAACAAATTTCTCTTCTTCAGAAACGCTTTCCTTGCCATTGCCAGTCTACGTTTTATATCCTCTCTACTTCGACCACCATCAGTTATTTTGCTCCCCAAATAGCAAAACTCCTTTACTACTTTAAGTGTCTCATTTCCTAATCTAATACCCTCAACATCACCCGACTTAATTCGACTACATTCCATTATTCTCGTTTTGTTTTTGTTGATGTTCATCTTATATCCTCCCTTCAAGACACCATCCATTCCGTTCCACTGCTCTTCCAAGTCCTTTGCTGCCTCTGAAAGAATTACAATGTCATCGGCGAACCTCAAAATTTTTATTTCTTCTCCATGGATTTTAATACCTACCCCGAATTTTTCTTTTGTTTCCTTTACTGCTTGCTCAATATACAGATTGAATAACATCGGGGAGAGGCTACAACCCTGTCTCACTCCCTTCCCAACCACTGCTTCCCTTTCATGTCCCTCGACTCTTATAACTGCCATCTGGTTTCTGTACAAATTGTAAATAGCCTTTCGCTCCCTGTATTTTACCCCTGCCACCTTTAGAATTTGAAAGAGAGTATTCCAGTCAACATTGTCAAAAGCTTTCTCTAAGTCTACAAATGCTAGAAACGTAGGTTTGCCTTTCCTTAATCTTTCTTCTAAGATAAGTCGTAAGGTCAGTATTGCCTCACGTGTTCCAGTATTTCTACGGAATCCAAACTGATCTTCCCCGAGGTCGGCTTCTACTAGTTTTTCCATTCGTCTGTAAAGAATTCGTGTTAGTATTTTGCAGCTGTGGCTTATTAAACTGATTGTTCGGTAATTTTCACATCTTTCAACACCTGCTTTCTTTGGGATTGGAATTATTATATTCTTCTTGAAGTCTGTGGGTATTTCGCCTGTTTCATACATCTTGCTCACCAGATGGTAGAGTTTTGTCAGGACTGGCTCTCCCAAGGCCGTCAGTAGTTCCAATGGAATGTTGTCTACTCCAGGGGCCTTGTTTCGACTCAGGGCTTTCAGTGCTCTGTCAAACTCTTCACGCAGTGTCGTATCTCCCATTTCATCTTCATCTACATCCTCTTCCATTTCCATAATATTGTCCTCAAGTGCATCGCCCTTGTATAGACCCTCTATATACTCCTTCCACCTTTCTGCTTTCCCTTCTTTGCTTAGAACTGGGTTTCCATCTGAGCTCTTGATGTTCATACAAGTGGTTCTCTTATCTCCAAAGGTCTCTTTAATTTTCCTGTAGGCAGTATCTATCTTACCACTAGTGAGATACGCCTCTACATCCTTACATTTGTCCTCTAGCCATCCCTGCTTAGCCATTTTGCACTTCCTGTCGATCTCATTTTTGAGACGTTTGTATTGTCATGCAAGCGGTTCTCCTTTCTCCGAAGGTCTCTTTAATTTTCCTGTATGCAGTATCTATCTTACCCCTAATGAGATAAGCCTCTCCATCCTTACATTTGTCCTCTAGCCATCCCTGCTTAGCCATTTGGCACTTCCTGTCGATCTTATTTTTGTGACGTTTGTATTCCCTTTTGCCAGCTTCATTTACTGAGTTTTCATATTTTCGCCTTTCATCAATTAAATTCAATATTTCTTCTGTTACCCAAGGATATCTACTAGCCCTCGTCTTTTTACCTACTGGATCCTCTGCTGTCTTCACTACTTCATCCCTCAAAGCTACCCATTCTTCTTCTACTGTATTTCTTTCTCCCATTCCTGTCAATTGTTCCCTTATGCTCTCCCTGAAACTCTGTACAACTTCTGGTTCTTTCAGTTTATCCAGGTCCCATCTCCTTAAGTTCCCACCTTTTTGCAGTTTCTTCAGTTTTAATCTACAGGTCGTAACTAATAGATTGTGGTCAGAGTCCACATCTGCCCCTGGAAATGTCTTACAATTTAAAACCTGGTTCCTAAATCTCTGTCTTACCATTATATAATCTATCTGATACCTTTTAGTGTCTCCAGGGTTCTTCCATGTATACAACCTTCTATCATGATTCTTAAACCAAGTGTTAGCTATGATTAAGTTGTGATTCTACAGTAGTTAACGCAAAATGTCTTTTCGTCATTCCTTTAAAGCAGTATTACATCGCTATTTACAATTTTGAGAATATCTCCGTTTTTGCAGCACATGTTAAACCAACAGTCTATAACGATGCAAGATTAACATGTACACAATTAACTCCGCATTAATTACACTGTCTTCCGTAGTTGTCGTACTTTTTGTGGCCTTTATTAATGTGATTAAGTTCTAGCTCCCCATCTAAGAACGTTTTTCATTCACGTTCCTTTATAGTGCCTTCGTATCATAAAGTTTTTTGATTTCTCATGTGATCTGGTCTAGCGTTGTTGGTGAATTGGACTGTTTCTCTCTCTCATTTTCGCTTATGACATTAAGAGCTTTATAAGTCATCTTTCGGCGTCTGGAGATATCATTTTCCGTAATACAAACACACAGCTTCCAAGCCGCTCTGTGGGCTCTGTTACCTAACTTTTGAAGCGGAACTGTTTGTTCTGCTCCATTTACTACTTTCTCATGATCGTAGTTTGATACAGTTCAGTAATATGTGAATGATGATATTCTTGTTATGTTTATGTATTACGGGTAAATGGACAGAAATAGGAAACCAACTTTGCCTAATATGTCACTTCTTTTTCCTTGCATCCATTTCTATTTCTGTGTGTCCGTGTTTGAATAGATGCGGGAGAGAACGAGATAAAGACTGGGAAACTTAGAGTTGATCAAAGATTGTGGGAGTGGGACTGAAGTAGTACCAACGTAACCTAAGAGGACAAATTTAGCAAAGAGAAATATACACCTCACATTCCGCCATTAGCTGTGTCCTAGATTAACTAGTTTCAAAATACGTTTTCGTGTGACGCTTCACACCTTGAAAGTTTGGTTATTATAAATGAGCGAGGCCGTAGCAATTTTGTCTGAGGTTTTACGGATTTAACGGTGATTTGTTTATGAATTGTCCATTTAGAAATCAGAGAGGCTGTAATAATTTCCTCTGAAAATTTTAATAATTTTTCAGGTGATTCTTTGTAATCAGAATCCACCATGCTCCACTGCCACCATCATTTTGCTGTGCTGTAGCTTGACAGAGTTTATTTTATTGAAAGTTAGAAGCAAAGAATATGAGTGAAGCTGCCCCACATTTCTTATAGGGATTTAACCCGTTTTATTGTGATTCCTGAAAATAGAGGTGGGACCATACATTACTGCCTTTTGTGTGCAGATATCTGCATGGTGTTAAAGAGCATATATTACAAATATTTGTTGTTTGAATTTGAAATGCCTTTTGTCAGATAATTTGAAGTATAGATGAAAATAATTCATCCAGATAATTTTTTGTAATTTTGACAGCGTTGAATCTTTCCCTCCGCCGCCCCTCCCCACTCTCTTCCTACACATTGTACGGTAGCGTCAGACATACGCATTCACGGCCTGTAATTATGCAACCCCTTTACTTTATGTTAGTAATTAATTAATGACTAAGCGTTAATTGACAAATTAGATTCATCCAACTACATGGTGCCCACCTGCATGTCCTGCATGTTGGGTATTATGACTGTGGTCAGCCAGAAAGTGTGTGTCCGATAACCTCATACGGTTGCTAGTAGATACTATGCTTAAGTTGCTCACGTTATCACGTAGTTCTGGGTGCACGTTAAGCGTTGCACTAATCACTTGCTAGTGTTTGGGAGACGCCATGTCTTTTACAGTATGAGTATGGTAGCCAGATCCTGTCCTGGTTTCATTTTCAGACCTTGTTTGACGATGTCCCATATGTTTTACAACAATGTAAATTTCCATCTTCAGTGAACATGAACGTACTTTCCAATGAAAATCCTTTCTGCTTGTCCATTTGAGAAATGAATGTGCATTTTTTTCTAAAAGAACTCCTCTTCCACTACAATTATCTCTATTCAGTACTGACTCATGAGAGAATATTTACCCCTAGAATAATTACTGTTTTGACAGGACAGCCTAAGAGTGTAGCAATGCAAAGAATAAATTAGTGATAATAAAAGAAAGAGGTACTTGTTGCACAAACTGCACGTGGTGTTCCATTGGTAGCTTGCCATTCTTGTGTTATCCGTTGCCTTCTTAACTAATTTCAATATCAGTTTGCGTTCTTGATGGCTCATTGACCAGTGAATGAATAGTTAATGGATCTTTCCACACCGAAGTCGAGTTTTACCGTGGAACGCTATGAACAGAACTACTCGAAGAACGCCGGTAAAAACTATTAATGGAATGGTAGTATCCCTTGACCTTCAATTTTTCTTTCTATATCTCCAGATTATCTTTATGGCTTGAGAGGTAATTTTTATGTTAAGGAGACAAAAAGAGACTTTGCTACAGTAATAGGTACAAGGTGCCCAGGTACATACAGGTTCCGATGATTACCTTTAAACACCTCAGATACACATGTTAAGAAGATGAAATACAGGGCGCTAGGATATCCCGTTGCAGACTTCAAGGACTTGTGTAAGGGGGTGAGTAGATATTAATTTGAGTTTGCACCCAGGTCCGTTTGTAAACAAGTTGCTAACGCGCCCATCTTTGAAAGTAATTGATTAGGCGTGATCCAGTACATCACTTTCATAGCCAAAGAAATTGCTCGTGTACTCGTTGAAGGGTTCGCTTCAACGGGATGCAGTACGACATCTTCAAATTCGGGTGTGCGGCGTCTCCCTGGAGCATCACAGTGACACCTGCTGACGATGAAGAGCTACACTTACTCGAAACTGTTGCATAATTACGGCGAAAAGTGTATGTGACGGACTCGGACGTTTGAAAGGTGTCTGTCCGATTTGCCATGTCGACTTTCAGAAAGTTTTGCCGTAATTGTGAATGATTTTGCGAGCCTGATAAATGTACACAACATCTATAGTACTGATATAATGCTGTTCTCTGTAAGTCTGTATTTTGAGACCAAAGGTAAGTCAGGGGGAAGCATTGTGTAGTGCGTGACGGTTAGTCTGGCAATATATTGGGTTTATTAAGGATGGATGCTGCCCGCCGTGCAGTGGAGGCTGCATTATTTAAAAATGATTTTGTAATAATATATTTTTGAGGAATATATTAACGGAAGAATTACAAATTCAAGTGTTAAGGTAATCCAGTTTTTTCGTACTTGTAACTTGGTAGTTTCTTATTGTTAGGACACTGCAAATGGCTGAAGTTTGTAGTAGAAATTTTATAATGGAACATACGGTTTTGTCTTATAACTGAAAAAAGTGTCAAGGGAAGTAATTGCATCCAGGAAAATAATTAAGAAATATTTTGCTAACTTGTCTACTTTGAGAACTTTATGAAAGGGTCTATTGTTGTTATGGCTTAATGAAGCATATCAACACTTAGAGCCTTTGTTCCCTTTTAGCAGTCGTTAAGTGTAGATCCTCATTTTTTTCATTCTTTACCTTTATGAATGTGTTTGTATACTCGCATTGCACGTCGCGAGTTGTGTATTTTCCAGATACCAACTAGACACTTACAAACATGAATTTCAACAAATACAAAGAAGAGTTTAGAAATTTTACTATGCCGTTTCATCTGTCGACGTTTTCTGTCAGGATGTGCAACTATATGGTAGCCTGCTGACTTTTTTCAGTTAGATAAAGCTTTGTTTTGCAGCCAAGTACATATTACATTATCAGTTATAGGCTCTGACGTAGCAGTTACATTCAGGATTTGTGAGGCAACAGCTGAGGCGGTTATACACGTATACCATTCCAGCAACACAATTAGTTTTGCATTTTTATACCTGTGAACAATATAGAAAAATTTTCAGGAGAATGGTTAAATTTGCTTGTGTAGGAAAAGAGTTTTGTCTATTTTCTGCAACTTTGAATACCGCTTTGTGGTGTTTTACAGCGTGTGGTGCAAGTCAGATCCCTCGATTTTATGCGTTTGCACAGTTATATTTCTGGTCACATGAGTATAGGGTAATATCAACAGTAGCGGGAAATGGCATAACGGGAGTAGGATTCGTTATGAATAGGAAGGTAGGGCAGAGAGTGTGTTACAGTGAACAATTCAGTGATAGGTTTGTTCTTGTCAGAATCGACAGCAAATCAACATCGACAATGATAGTTCAGGTGTACATGCCGACGTCGCAAGCTGAATATGAACAGATAGAGAAAGTGAATGAGGATGTTGAAAGGGTAATACAATGTGTAAAGGGACATGAAAATCTAATAGCCATGGGGGACTGAAATGCAATTGTAGGAGAAGGAGTAGAAGGAAAGGTTACAGGAGAAAATGGGCTTCGGACCAGGAATGAGGGAGGAGAAAGACTAACTGAGTTCTGTACCAAGTTTCTGCTAGTAATAGCGAATACTGTGTTCAAGAATCACAAGAGGAAGAGATATACCCGGAAAAGGTAGGGTGATACTGGAAAATTTCAATTAGGTAACATCACAATGTAGTACCGATGAAGAGTAGGCTGAAGTTCAAGACATTAGTCAGGAAGAATCAATATGCAAAGAAGTGGGATATGGAAGTACTAAGGACTGACGAGATACGGCTGAAAATATGTAAGGCTATAGATACAGCAATAAGGAATAGCTCAGTAGGCAGTACAGTTGAAGAAGAATGGGCCATGGGCCATCACAGAAGCTGGGAAGGAAAACATAGGCACAAAGAAGGTAACTCCGAAGAAACCATGGGTAACAAAAGAGATACTTCAATTGATTGATGAAAGAAGGAAGTACAAAAATGTTCCGGGAAACTCATGCATAGAGAAATACAAGTCGCTGAGGAATGAAATAAATAGGGAGTGCAGGGAAGCTAAGACGAAATGGCTGCAGGAAAAATGTGAAGACATCAAAAAAGAAATGATTGTCTGAAGGACAGAATACAGGAAGGCCAAAACAACCTTCCGTGACATTAAAAGCAAGGCTGATAACATTAAGAGGGCAATGGGAATTACACTGTTGAATGCAGAGGAGAGAGCGGATTGGTGAAAAGAATACATTGAAAGCCTCTATGAGGGGGAAAATTTGACTTATGTGATAGAAGAACAAACAGAAGTCGATTTAGAAGAGATAGGGAATCCAGTATTAGAATCAGAATTTAAAATAGTTTTGGAGGACTTAAGATCAAATAAGGCAGAAGGGATGGATAATATTCCATCAGAATTTCTAAAATCATCGGGTGAAGAGGCAACAAAACGACTATTCACATTGGTGTGTAGAGTGTATGAGTCTGGCAACATACTATCTAACTTTCGGAAAAGCATCATCCACACAATTCCGAAGACGTCAAGAGCTGACAAGTGCGAGAATTATCGCACAATCAGCTTAACAGCTCAAGCATCCAAGTTGCTTACAAGAATAATATACAGAAGAATGGGAAAGAAAATTGAGGATGCGCTAGATGACGATCAGTTTGGCTTTAGGAAAGGTAAAGGGACAAGAAAGGCACTTCTGATGTTGCGGTTAATAATGGAAGCAAGACTAAAGAAACATCAAGTCACGTTCACAGGATTTGCCGACCTGGAAAAAGAGTTCGACAATGTAAAATGGTGCAAGATGTTCGTAATTCTGAGAAAAGTAAAGGTAAACTGTAAGGAGAGACGGGTCATGTACAATATGTACAACAGCCAAGAGGGAACAATAAGAGTGGACGACCAAGAACGAAGTGCTAGTATAAAAAGGGTGTAAGACAATGATTTAGTCCCTTACCTTTCAATCTGTACATCGAAGAAGCAATGATAGAAATAAAAGAAAGGTTCAGGAGTGGAATTAAAATTCAAGGTGAAAGGATATCAGTGATACGATTCGCTGATGGCATTTCTATCTTGAGCGAAAGTGCGGAAGGATTACATGATCTTCTGAATGGAATGAACATTCTAATTAGTACAGAGTATGGATTGAGAGTAAATTGAAGAAAGACGAAGGTAATGAGAAATGAGAACAGCGAGAAACTTAACATCAGGATTGATGGTCACGAAGTAGATAAAGTTAACGAAATTCTGCTACCTAGGCAGTAAAATAACCAACGACGGACGACGGACGGAGCAAGGAGGACATCAAAAGCAGACTAGCAATGGCAAAAAGGTCATTCCTGGCCAAGAGAAGTCTAATAATATCAAATATCGGCCTTAATTTGAGGAAGAAATTTTTGATAATGTACATCTGGAGGACAGCATTGTATGGTAGTGGATTATGGACTGTGGGAAAACCGGAACAGAAGAGGATCGAAGCATCTGAGATGTGGTGTTGCAGACGAATGTTGAAGGTTAGGTCGACTGATAAGGTAAGAAATAAGGAAGTTTTGCGAGAGGAAAGGAATATGTGGAAAACACTGACAAGCAGAAGGGACAGGATGATAGGATATCTGTTAAGACATGAGGTAATTAGTTTCATGGTACTAGAGGGAGCTATAGAGGGCAAAAACTGTAGAGGAAGACGGAGATTGGGATACATCCAGCAAATAGTCGAGAACGTAGGTTGCAAGTGCTACTCTGAGATGTAGAGGTTAGCACAGGAGAGGAATTCGTGGTGCTGACGACCAAAACAGAAATGGTGCCTGGAATAAGTGAATTTTACATTGATCTTTGCTATTGCTAATGATGTACTCCCAATTAAAGCAGTTCTTTTTTGAAGTGTTATATGGTGAGACAGCGATTTTTTTACACTTTACTAAAGTGTAGGTGTCTCGTTGTACAGCGTTATTTTCAGAAGCTTGGAAATCCATTTATTCAGTGTGAGAAGTTTCCTTTCTATTTGCTGTGTTACTGTAATTGCATTAAAATGTCGAAAGCTACCAGAGCTAGGTCAAATGCCAGAGCTGCGGCTGATGTTACTTTTGGTAATTCTGTAGACAGAGAAGGGAAAACTAGACAGGAATTCTGTCACAATATTGATTTAACGGAGACAAATTGGACAATGCGTGACAGGATTGATCACGGTAATTTTTCGGTATCAGACGTGGAACAAGAACGCGCAGTTAGGGATTCTGCTTTGGAAACTGAGTCTCCAGGATGTAATTTGCCACTACACTCAGTTTCTGTAGGTAGAGGTTCAGGTTTTGCATCCAGACTGTCGACGAAACAGAGTCAGTCTCTACACCTTCCGTTACTAGCGCCTAAGATAAGGACAACAATGTTTTGCAGGTAATGTAATAATAGGTTAAAAATGTTAAGGATGACAATAAATAAAAGGATGGGAAATTTCTGAAGAGACTGTCAGAGCGCAATAAAGAACAGGTCAGAAATTTGAAGAAAGTGGCAGAAGATATAGCCAGCAATCTGGAATAGATTAATAAAAAGTTTAGAGAGGAACTTTTTGCCGACTTAAATGTTCCTCGTTTAAGCAAATGTACGTGAGGAGTTCAACCCCGTAATAAATAAGACACACGAAAGAACGACTCATTCGTGATATAGAGAATTCCTCCACTGATGCCATAGAAATCATATACTGTGAACCGAGTGGTAAACAAAATGAACAGTGTAAGCCTATTAGTAACCAAAACGAGGAACAGATATCAGGGGAAGCTGACCATAATATTGTAAATATAGGGATTGTTCAGCACCAAGCATTAAACTTAAAGGAAACCAATATTTTTAATTGGGTGACTAATCACATGCCTTGGTCAGATGATGATAGTGAATGTGAAACAGATGTACATCCACTAGCAGCAGGGAACGTAAATAACGATATGGTAGTGTTTTTTGGTGACACTTTCTAACAAAAACATTTTGTGACATGGATAAAGATAAAAAATGAATACATTTTGTCTAGTTTAGTTATGGCTCTGAGCTCTATGGGACTTAATATGTCAGGTCCTCAGTCCCCTAGAACTCAGAACTACTTAAACCTAACTAACCTAAGGACATCACACACATCCATGCCCGAGGCAGGATTCGAACCTGCGACCATAGCGGTAGCGCGGTTCCAGACTGAAGCGCCTAGAACCGCTCGGCCACCAGCGCCCGGCGTTTAATGATGTTACAGACAGTTTGTTGGAAGATAAGGTAGACAATACTGACACCTTAATCCACCCTCTAGCGTCAGTCTCTGTAGAATTTTATGTATCAGCGGTCTTAAACACAGGTAGCCCCATGTCGGTTGTTAGTGAGGCAGCTTTCAGTAAATGTCAGGAATTAACTGTTTGTCCAACATTTCCATTGTAACGAACCAAAATTAACGGTGTGATCATTGAAATAACTGTAGCGGTCAGAAATCGAACACGTTTGGATTTCGTTTGTCACCATATGTATGCCAACTTCTAAGTTGTGCCTCTTCTTACTTTTCAGATTATGTTAGGTGTTGATTTCTTGACTGAATACAAGGCTATTCTAAACATTAATGTTGCTAAGGTGAAAGCTGTAGCCGGCCACGGTGGTCTCGCGGTTCTAGGCGCCTAGTCCTGAGCCGCGCGACTGCTACGGTCGCAGGTTCGAATCCTGCCTCGGGCATGGATGTGTGTGATGTCCCTAGGTTAGTTAGGTTTAAGTAGTTCTGAGTCTAGGGGACTGATGACCACAGATGTTAAGCCTCATAGTGCTCAGAGCCATTTGAACCATTTGAAAGCTGTAGTCGATGGCGAGTTAATCTGTTTGTAAATCGAAGACTGATTTTAAAAGAAGGAAGAAGACATTAACTGTCTGAAATTTTTTTCTTTGTCAAAATCACAACCTTCAACTGAATCTGTCAGTCATAAATTAAGTTCTTCTCAGAAAATGGAACAGTTTCTT
Source organism: Schistocerca cancellata (assembly GCF_023864275.1). NCBI lineage: Eukaryota > Metazoa > Arthropoda > Insecta > Orthoptera > Acrididae > Schistocerca > Schistocerca cancellata. The sequence continues at coordinate 336,435,351 of NC_064631.1, forward strand.
AATATCTCAAAAATTATACGTAGTAAAATAGACAGTACAGAGGATGCTTCTGAAGTTATCAGCCAAGAGTTATACGATATCTTACAGTTCCATCCTGATGTCTTTGTCAACGGATCTGGTATCATCTGAAATTTCCTGTGTGAATTTAAAGTCAAGGAGAACACGAAGTTTTTGTTCTACTTATGCTATTCCATTGATATACAGGGAAAGAGAAAGAGCCAGAACCAGGGTAGGTAGAGGATCCATGTATCTATGATGGGTACATCAGCTGGCGACTGATGCCTCCTCAAGATGGGTGTTGCTGTTCCTTCTTTTAATTCATGGAGAACTTCGTCTACCTTTCTATTTAGGTAATAAATGTGAATAACTCTCTCCTACTAACCTAGGGTAAGTATAGTGAACTAAACGTTAAGACTGGTTGACTTTCCACTACAAGAAATTATTTTTCTTGTTGGTGATAAATGTAATTTGCTATTAATCTGTGAATAATGTTCCAGTAGGCTACTGTATTGATGCCATTTCTGAGATGTTTGAAAATAGTTATATGGAGCTAACAATCCTCAGCTACCGACTATTGGTAACACAGATATATGAATTGTAAATTCCAGATGAATATGTATCTTGTGGGAAACTGCACACAGTGTTTAGAATGAAAGAGAAAGTGTAAAGTATAACATTTATGTTAAGAAATACTGAGACTAAAAGGTAAGGAATTATGTGCTTATGATGTCTCTGTATTTGGGAGAGGAATTATGTTGATATTATACAGTAATATAAATGGTGCTTATGCTGAGCAGTAATGAAGAAATATGTATTCAAGTGATCTCTCAATTGTGTATTATCATCTCTCAAAATTGCAAATGTGTCGCATTATTGATTGAAATGTAACAACTCACTGAAGTAGTTGAGGTTTACATGGGTCGCACCGCACTTTTGATACATACACATATTCATTTAAAACCCTGTTTTTTGTTATACAGCCCACACTTCCCCACACTTTTCTCAATGTATTCGAATTGCGAGTCTTAGAAAATATTTTTCTGTACGTCGTTTTGGTTAGCCAACGGCCTTGCCCCAGTGGTAGCACCGATTCGCCCAGTTAAGGGCTGTTGGGCTCGACTAGCACTTGGATGGGTCACCGTCCTGATTTGACAAGTGCTGTTGGTAAGAAGGGTTCACTCAGTCCTTGTGAGGTCAATTGAGGGGCTACTTGTTGGGAAGTAATAGCACCGGTAAAGAAAACTGACAACGGTCGGGAGAGCGGTGTGCTGACGACATGGCCCTCCATGTCCGCATTCGGTAACGCTTAAGGGCTGAGAATGTCACGACAGCCGGTCGGTAGCCTTCAAGGTCTGTACGGACATTTTTGTTATATTTTTTCACCATTTTCATCGAAGAAAGGCTTCAACTAAAAGTTTTTATGCAGTCGTACCTTATCTCAAGACAACAACGAAACTTTTAAATCAGTTTTGGATTTCGTCGCCCGTAATAATCACCGTTGACCTGATCGACGCACCGTTTGTCTACTTTTCAGATACATTCTTCAGTGGAGTTACTAACTTTACTGACTTTCCTTTCTTGCTTCCATTTTCTGGAAAGCTTCTAGGAGCACTGTGGGACAAAATTGAGGTCGTCCGTGGGGTGCTCATGAACAGCGAAATAAGGTGAACTGCAGAAATAAAACTTGCTGTGTATATTCACGCTCGTCTGGTCCGCTGCTTAATTCTAGTTGATGAATGTGACGCGTTGCCTTTAAAAATGGACAGAGCGGTAATATTTCAGCACTAGATTGGAATTAAGTATGCATTGGTCCAATCAGTTCTGGCAAATGGAAAAAAAATAAAACGTGTGCTAGTGGTGATGTATCAGTGAGGGGAGATGAATGCGGGACTTGATCAAACTGCTACCAGCGGGCAGTACATTATGGCTGCGCGGCGCTCGTGCACCGTTGGCGCGGAATTACGTTAGACTGAATAGTGGCCAATAAACGCAGCGGCCGGAAGCCACACGTTATTCGCAGCAGCTCTGCTGGGCCGCGAAATGTGGAAGCGGTGGCCGCGGTCGGCAGCTAAGCGCCGGGTTCAGGCTGCGGGCGGGCGCTGCGGTCGCATTGCTGTAATTACTGGGGGCGGGGGGCCGGCGCTGCTGAGGGACAGGACGTGCGTCTGGGGGCTGGGGGCCCGCAGGTGCTCGTCTGCGGCGCGTCAGAGGACCAGCATCTCTGCCTTTCCCACGTTCCATAGGAGTCTCGCAGCACGAATTGCAGCTTCGGGAAGGAATGTGCCTCAGAATACTTGCTACTATGATATTACGTTTGTTTTCTGCAGTAATAGAGGAATTCTGTACGGTTGTATTGTTGACAGTGCAGTAGCAACGTACGACATAGTAGTAGCACTGGTAGCAGCAGCCCTAAAGGTAATTGTAAACTTAGTTAACTCATCAAAATATACAGCTTTTTCTGTCCAAGTAATGGAGCGCCCAAACGAGAGTGTATAAGACACCAGGGGATGATGCTACACTTTATGATCCAAAGTATCGGACAGCGCTACGAAATGTGGAATTGATTACTAGATGTGATCGTTCGACCGGGAAATTACTCTACTTTGCTTATTTTCATTAGCTTATATCTTATGGTATTATATCTTGGGGTAACTCTTCCCATTCTGAAAGGATAGTTTTGGCTCAGAAACGGGTAGTTCGGGCAATAAGTGGTGTAACTTCGCGTACCTCTTGTCGATCCCTATTCACTAGTCTGGTATTTTGACATTGCCCTGCCAATATATATTTTCTTTACTGTTGTTTCTTGTTAACAGTATCAGCTTATTCCCATGAACTAGCAGGTTTCGCTCTGTTAATACTCGGCATAAATCCAATCTGCATTTGAATCGCACTTCTTTAACTCTTGTGCAGAAAGGTGTGCAGTGAACTGCAGCATCAATTTTCAATAAGCTACCACAAGAATTCAAAAATCTTAGCAGTAATCCACGCGCTTTCATATCGAAACTGAAGAGCTGCCTCCTGGGTCACTCCTTCTATTCTGTTGAGGTGTTCCTTGAAAAATTAAGCTAATTGTTATGTTATGTTGTTGACTGCGTTTACTTAAACTTATGGATTGACTTTTTTGGGGTTCATAAGCATTTTATTTTATTCGTTATTACTTTTATGCTGTAATTTCATGTAGTGACACGTTTCGTGACCCTGGAGATTTGCTACTCAATTTGATTCTGCGGAACTAGACGAATAAATAAATAAATAAAAACGTCACGAGAGGCCGACCCGCCAGTGTAAATGGAGGTGGGGAGTATTGTGCTGTCAATAGAGAAGAAGAAACAGCAGAAGGGAGAGCTCAGTGACTTCGAACGTGGACTGGTCACTGAATGTCACCTGGACAGCAAATACATCAGGGACATTTCAACCCTTCATAAACTGCTCTAGCCCACTGTTGGTGCTGTGATTGTGAAGCGGAAACACGAAGGAAGAACAGTAGTTCAACCAAGACCGAAGGGTGGTAGTAAACAACACTATGATATCAGCGGAAGGAATTACCCATGTGTTCTAAAACATTGCCAGCAGCTCAGCTAACACGGTGACTGCGCGTAGCGAGTTAAAGCGAACTAGGTACAAGGGTCGAGCAGCGCCTCATAAGCCACAAATTGCTGTAGCCAGTACTAAGCGACGGTTTTGAAGGTACAAAGAGGGCAACCTTAGGACAGTGGATGACTGGGAAAGTGTGTCCTGGAGTGATGGGTCACTCACTCTATGCCCTGTGGAAGTCCGGTGGAAGCATCTGGGTATGACGGATACCTGCCATCGTATCCTTCCACCACGTGTAACGCCAACAGTGAAGTACGCTGGAGGTAGTGTTAGGGTTTGACTGTGGTGTTCGTCTTTAGGGATAAAATCGAAGTGCTGAAAGATATGAACAGACTTTACAACATTGTCTGCGGTGTACAGTAGAGGAACAGTTTGGCCACGAATTGTAACCTGTTATAAAGAAACATTTGTGCGGCGTTAGTTTGTGAACGATAACATTCTTGAAATGGATAGATTTGCCCGGGGTCCAGACCTGAGCCCAATGAGACACCTCCGACGTGAACTAAAGTCTCAACTTCGCTCCAGACCACAGCGTCCAACATGACTACCTTCTCTGGTTGAGACTCTTGGAAAAGAATCAGCTGACATTCCTTCACAGACCCTCAGATATCTCAATGAAAATGTCCCCAGCAGAGTCGAAGTCATCATAAAGGTGAATTCCGGAAACACCCCATATTGATACACACTAATATACACTATTGGCCATTCAAATTGCTTCACCAAGAAGAAATGCAGATGATAAACGGATATTCGTTGGACAAATATATTATACTATAACCGATATGTGATCACATTTTCACGCAATTTGGGTGCATTGATCCTGAGAAATCAGTACCCAGAACAACCATCTCTGGCCGTAATAACGGCCTTGTTACGCCTGGACATTGAGTCAAACAGAGCTTGGATGGCGTGTACAGGTACAGCTGCCCATGCAGCTTCAACACGAAACCACAGTTCATCAAGAGTAGTCACCGGCGTATTGTGACGAGCCAGTTGCTCGGCCACCATCGACCAGACGTTTTCAATTGGTGAGAGATCTCTAGAATGTGCTGGTCAGGGCAGCAGTCGAACATTTTCTGTATCTAGAAAGGCCCGTACAGGACTTGCAACATGCGGTCGTGCATTATCCTGCTGAAATGTAGGGTTTCGCAGGGATCGAATGAAGGGTAGAGCCACGGGTCGTAACTCGTCTGAAATGTAACGTCCACTGTTCAAAGTGCCGTCAATGCGAACAAGAGGTGACCGAGACGTGTAACCAATGGCACCCCATACCATCACGTCGGGTGATACGTCAGTATGGTGATGACGAATACACACTTCCAATGTGCGTTCACTGCGATGTCACCAAACACGGATGCGACCATCATGTTGCTGTAAACAGAATCTGAATTCATCCGAAAAAATGATGTTTTCCCATTCGTGCATCCAGGTTCGTCGTTGAGTGCACCATAGCAGGCGCTCCTGTATGTGATGCAGCGTCAAGGGTAAGCGCAGCCATGGTCTCCGAGCTGATAGTCCATGCTGCTGCAAACGTCTTCGAACTGTTCGTGCAGATGGTTGTTGTCTTGAAAACGTTCCCATCTGTTGACTCAGAGTTCTAGACGTGGCTGCACGTTCCGTTACAGCCATGCTTATGATATGCCTGTCATCTCGACTGGTAGTGATACGAGGCCGTTGGGATCCAGAACGTCGTTCCGTATTACCCTCCGGTACCCACCAATTCCATATTCTGCTAACAGTCGTTGGATATCGACGAACGCGAGCATCAATGTTGCGATACGATAAACCGCAATCGCGATAGGCGACAATCCGACCTTTATCAAAGTCGGAAATGTGATGGCATGCATTTCTCCTCCTTACACGAGGCAACTCTATAACGTTTCACCAGGTAACGCCGGTTAACTGCTGTTTGTATATGAGAAATCGGTTGGAAACTTTCCTCGTGTCAGCACGTTGTAGGTGTCGCCACCTGCGCCAACCTTTTGTGAATGCTCTCTAAAGCTAATCATTTGCATATCACAGCATCTTCCTCCTGTCGGTTAAATTTCGCGTCTGTAGCACGTCATCTTCGTGGTGTAACAATTTTAATGGCCAGTAGTGTACATACATATAATATGACAGACTGACATTAAAACTAAAAATAATTAAATTATAAAATATCACTTCAATGAGTATGATCTCACAATCATAATATTATCATGTATGGTGGCACTTTTTATGCAGAGGTTACCTAAATATGACAAGAAATATTCATTATACCTACTTTACAATCATAAGTCTTTCAGGCCTGTAATACTTTTGTTTTTAAATATATTCGTATTTCGTCTCGATGCGGTGCTTAGTGCTGGAAGTGCCAAAAACAATGTACTCAACAGTGTGGACTTGTAAAACGGATTAAAGCCAATGGCTCTCAGGGACGGTGTCCCGAATGTACTGCGTCATCGTGTAAAATGTTTCAAATAGTCAGAGCTTCTACGCTTCAGTATTTCTCATGACAGCTACAGTTGTGTTATGACCATATTGTAGTGTACTGCTTTCTCAAATTTTTTTGATATTTTTACTGCAATACCTGAAGAGATCTTTGCCGAAACATGTAATAAAGAAAAATCTCTTTGACGACTGAGATACAAAATAATAACTGAAGTATAGTACATTTGAAGATAAACTGCTGTAGCCCTTTGTCTTCATTAATAAATAAACGACCTACGCAAGGAAGTTTTACATATGCCGTAGTATTGTGTGAGTGAACTATTGACGAATAGTTGAATCCCTTTATAAGTGTGTCAGCAGGGCATAAATTTAAACAGACAAAATAAAAGCAACGTAAGTCTAGGAAGGGAACATCGTCCTCCATCAATTGTCAAAGAATAGCAAATTGCTTAAAATTTTATCATAGCACAGTAGTAGAGGTCTCTACTAAAGAGCTTCACGCTGCAGAAGAAGATCGAAGGGAAGGAGGGAGACTGTGTTTCGGAGATATACTGCGCTTTGCACTAATTTGTGTGGGCAGATAAAGAACCCGTGGAAGTCTTAACTGTTTTGATGCTGACGCTGATGATAAAGAGGACATAAATTTAGGGTGTCCCGCCTCATTTAGGTGGAGTGATGATAGTATTTCACTGTCCTTAGTTTGGGCTGTTCTTAGTGAGGACTATTCCACATGTCACCAGAATAAACTCTTCGCGCTTTGCTTCTTCGGAATTAGTAGCTTCCGTTATCATCTCCTTTTCTGGACAATATCAGCCCAGGTTTTACAGGGCGTGGACAAGTATGCAGAAACCAGAATCACAAAACATTAGCATGCCTAATACTGTTAGGAAACCTGTTGGCATCCAAAACAGCCTACAGTGGGAGCGGACTGTATAAATATGGGTCCAGTATGGATTACAAGTTAAAATATATAGCATTATTTGTGCGAAATAGTAGCAAGTTCTGATAATTATGACGGCTGTGGATATAGATCATGCACCCTTCTCTCCAAAGTAGACGCCATAAGGCTCAATAACATTGGTATCTAGCGATTGTGTGTGCTCGTAAAAGCAGTCCTGGACGATGCGAGTTGAGTGAAGAGGGTCCCTGTCGCTTTGGAAAACACCATCACCACTGGGGGGACAAACGCTGTACCATGGAATGGACCTGATAAGTCAAAGTTGTCACATAATCCTTGGCTGCACTGTGACCTTGCCATGGGTCCCACGAGATACCACGATATGGCTGTCCCAATAATCACCGAAATTCCGTCACACTTGGAATTTAAATTCGGCCAGAATTTGGAAATAGTGTGGAACGAGACTCATCTGACCAAATAACATACCTACATTGCTCTGTAGTCCAGGTTTTACAGCTGTGGCAACCACGTTTTTCTGTTATGGACATCAGCATCACTGATGAGTGCTTTTGGAATTCCAGCCCGCCCTGCATTTCTCTGCTTCTGTATCCTCCTGAGAACTTTTTGGTGCTGACAAGGGTCTCGAGCACGACATCCAGCTCTGCTGTGACTTCAGCAGCTGTCATCCTCTTACTCCTGGCCAAGATCCTTTTTAATGAGCGTCTGCCACGACAACAAAATCCACATTTTCGTCAGAATTGTGCCTTAGCCAGTAATGTTTTTCTGCTTTCCTCGTATGCGGCATAAATCTTCGATTCAGGATGATAGGACATATGTTAAGACATCACGAAATAATTTCCATGTTACTGGAGGGAGCTGTAGAGGGTAAGAAATGTAGAGGAAGACAGAGACTGGAATACAACCAGCAAATAACTGAGGACGTAGGCTGCAAGCGCTACTCTGAGAGGATGGCTCAGGAGAGGAATTCGTGACGGACCGTATCAAATCAATCAGATAACTGATGACTTAAAAAAACGGAACGGCGGGTTTTGAATCACTAAACATTTCAGGTGCCTACGTTACGGAGGAAGCACCCACATTACGATCACCGCCAAGTCGCCCACATTCGACGTCACTTAGCTCCGACATAGTACACACACACACCTAATGGGACACTGTTCTGACCATCACTGAGTTACTGACACTTGCATCGTACGAGGACACAAGTGCCGTTCGTGGTCAGCTACAACAGCGCAACGCACAAGTTTGGCCAGCACCTGCATTTATTGCGGTTACGTAAAATAATCATTCATCGCAGGTGGCAATCAATAAATTTGTACTATAGTTTTCTTGTGAAACCAATTAATTTGTCAACGTCGCTATGTTAACACAATTACTGTATTACTAATTTTAGCAATATATGTTGACTGAGATCGGAAATTAAGGCCTGTGAAGTGGCAACAAGCCTTCACGCGAAGGACTGGGCCTAAGGGACTTCAGATGCTTCATTCACTTGTTTAATACATACGCATAATTTGTGAACCAGTCTTCTTCATAAATTACATAAATTTTGACATAAAATTTAATATTAAGTAAGAAACACACTCTAACTAACAGAGCAATTACCCCAAGTAATAAGCTACCTTTTTTAAAAAAAATTATAAGCATTTATGACGCAAATGATTGACAATTTCAAAACGAGCAATAACATGGAACTGATGGATTACCCATATCTTAATGCCCCTGTATAACATCAACACACAGTACCCAATAATAAACAAAACAATTTTCAAAACTTACTGTCGAATAACAACGGACATGAACCGTTCTTTAACAAAGCCTTTGAGATAGAAACATTGGGATTGATTTTAATAAATAATAACTTACATTGGAGTTTTAAATCAACAAGGAATTAAGTTAAATTCCCCTACCTTAGAGAAAACAGCCAGATGTACTTTCAAGGAAATATTAATTTACTAAAAATGAACTTATACGTGAGAGAACGGCAATAACAACGGTTGAGGACTCACTTGAACAGGTTAATCGTTAGAGACCTCAGGACGCTCAGAGACACGACGCTCACGGAGTGCCTAGCAAAGCGAAACGTCGAAATCAGGATAACTTAACCTGTCCATAGTATAGATGAACTAAACTGTGGCAGCCCTGACGCCTCGGCCGACGCACAATGCCGCCGCGTCTATGTGGCGGCAGGCCAGCAGGTACCACGGCCGTGAGTAAGTACGAGTACCAGGACAGCACGCTAGCGGAACCATCTTTGCCGACAGCCTCAGGTTGAGTGTGCCACTTCCATATGAACCCCGTCACCAACGATCACCTCAGAGAAACCTCAATGACACGTTCCTGCAATACAGAATAATTACCTTAAGATATGGACTACCACAAAGACGCTACCAAGAAACCCCTTTCAGACGCTAAAGGCCATGCACTCCAAGAGATATAGAATGGCTCCTTTAAGTAGAAAGTAACAGTCTAACGGTGCCATTGGGGCTGGCAAACACAAGTAATCCCTTTTTTACATTTTTAACTCTGAAACCGTAAAACAAAATTACAACTGAAATGTGAATTTTTATCTCAGTGTAGTTGGTGGAGGTGTAGGAACGCTTCTACAGTCTGTAGTTAGCTCTGAGGACAAACCTTGAGACGCCGGTATACAGTACATGCTCACACGACTCGTTACTACATGGCCCACTGTATTACAATAAGCACATATTATTCAGCCACTGTAGCAAAAATACATCACACAATAATTTTAATTTAAAGCTGATATTTAAACATTCATTAACGAATAAGGCAAATTAGTCGGCTTACATAATTTAGTACCGACGCGGACAACCAAAGCCAACCCAAATATGAAAATTCATTCCACTAAAATATTTAGGCTCAGCCTAGAATTTACGAAATGAATTCCTGACTGCCAGCCGTTGTGGCCGAGCGGTTCTAGGCGCTTCAGTCCGGAACCGCGCTGCTCCTACGGTCGCAGGTTCGAATCCTTCCTCGGGCATAGATGTGTGTGATGTCCTTAGTTAGGTTTAAGTGGTTCTAAGTCTAGGGTACTGATGACCTCAGATGTTAAGTCTCATAGTGCTTAGAGCCAATTTAAGCAGTTTTGAATTCCCGACTCATGCCTCAGACATGCACAAGAATTACAGTTTGAAGTTCCTTCAAATGTGAAGCTGAGTTACAATACCATGACGGATAGTGATAGTACATGTAAGAACACAGTAACAGCCAGGTTTGCTTACCATAGTGGCCTTCTCGTTTCAAGAACACTTGACATCAACTACAGACTAGTAAAATAATTCAATAAGATAATAAAATTTCATACAAACGACATAAGTTCCACCACACGGCTTGGAAGTCTCACAGAAACAAAATTTAACACACCTTAATGTCAACTCGCTCTCTCAATCACAGGAAAGACACTACAATCTACCACCATGGAGACGAGAATAGCCACGAATCGAACCCAGCAGAAAAACAACCGTCCATCATGATGGGTACTCCTCTGACAGATGCCAAACGATGAATACAAGGTTCTTTCAGGCCGCGATGTTGAAATCCTTTTTCTCTTACTGCACCGACATCGCACTCGTTGCCATAAAACTTGTCTTTGATTCCAACTCACGGCCCATACTGCCACGACCAAAGACAACCAAAAGCAATGGATCGCCACCGTCCTTCCCCAGAGGGAACCATACTCGTTTCAAAGGCCCGTGGCCAAAGATGGGAGGCGGCTACCAAAGCCCATATCACAAGAAATATAACCATGGCTCATTGTCGGCTTCAGATTCATAGAACCGGGCAGCGGCAGTTACATCACGGAACGATGAATCCTAATTGCTAAATTAGAACTATACGATATGCTTAAGAAATTCGAGGTACTTCAATGACTTGCTATTGTCATTCTCATTGTTACCCTCATTGTAATGTCTCGATCTTCTTATGAAGGTTTTGCAGTCCTAATGAGAGAGAGTGACTTAAATATTGTACGATGTCACAGCCACTGTCAGCTTATATGGATCTGAAGATGGCATATTACCGAAACTAGTAATCCAGTAACCGTGTTAACATTGTTAACTTGGCAAATGAATTGGTTTCCACAAGAAGACTACAGAACATCTTCATTTATGTTCAAGCATGCATTACTCGTGATGTTTTTTTTTTTTATATTTATGTCCAACCCCTGTACATAGGGTGGTCCATTGATAGTGACCGGCCTAAATATCTCACGAAATAAGCGTCAAACGAAAAAACTACAAAGGCCAAAACTCGTCTAGCTTGAAGAGGGAAATCAGATGGCGCTATGGTTGGCCCGCTAGATGGCGCTGCCATAGGTCAAACGGATATCGACTGCGTTTTTTTTAAATAGGAACCCCAATTTTTATAACATATCCGTGTAGTACGTAAAGAAATATGAACTTTTTTCGCTTTGTGATAGATGGCGCTGTAATAGGCACAAACGTGTAAGTACGTGGTATCACGTAACATTCCGCCAGTGCAGACGGTATTTTCTTCGTTATACATTACCCGTGTTAAAATTGAGGAAAAGGTCGATATCGTGTTGATTTATGGCTATTGTGATCAAAATTCCCAACAGGTATGTGCAATGTATGTTGCTCGGTTTCCTGGCCATAATCTAAATGTCCGAACCATTCGCCGGATAGTTACGTTTTTTAAGTAAACAGGAAGTGTTCAGCCACATGTGAAACGTCAGTCACGACCGGCAACAAATGATGATGCCCAAGTAGGTGTTTTAGCTGCTGTCGCGGATAATCCGCACATCAGTAGCAGACAAATTGCGCGAGAATCGGGAACCTCAAAAACGTCGGTGTTGAGACTGCTACATCAACATCGATTGCACCCGTACCATATTTCTATGCACCAGGAATTGCATGGCGACGACTTTGAAGGTCGTGTACAGTTCTGCCACTGGGTACAAGAGAAATTACGGGACGATGACAGATTTTTTGCACGCTTTCTATTTAGCGACGAAGCTTCACCAACAGCGGTAACGTAAACCGGCATAATATGCAATATTGAGCAACGGAAAATACACGATGGCTGCGACAAGTGGAACACCAGCGACATTGAGGGGTTAATGTATGGTGCGGCATTATGAGGGGAAAGATAATTGGCCCCCATTTTATCGATGGCAATCTAAGTGGTGCAATGTATGCTGATTTCCTACGTAATGTCCGACCGACGTTACTACAAGATGTTTCACTGCATGACAGAATGGCGATGAACAGGGTGGTCCAAAAGTCCGGAAACACCCTCATAAAATTCGAATGGAGTAGCAAACAAGGAAACACCGTCCCTACACACGAGGATCGGGAAGGGGGAAACTTTGTAGGCTAAGCCACCAACATGGCGGCCATCTTGAAAGACGCTATCTTGGATTCACCTCAAAAATTTCAAATGGGAATGTGGTCATGTGACATATCAAACAGATAGAGAATGTCACCAGAAAAACAATGTCGTGGTTATTTTAAAGATAGCTTTATTCATTCGCGCGTTATAGCCAGTTACATGTGGCAGCGGTGGGGCGCTCGGCAGCATGAGTGTTATGTGCCGAAGAGACATTACGCTGTTGTTACACAGTCCAGAGAGACCACCAACAGTCATAGGAATGGCTCGATATGTTGTCCATTATGTTGGATTGTTAATGCTATCCTCAGAACCCAGTCCTGATGAACTTTGACCAACACATCTGACTGAATTTGACCACACGCTGCTTTAGATGATGCAAATCCCATATTTTCACAGAATAAATCAGTGCTTTGACATGACCCCATAGATAAAAATCCAAAGGAGTCAAATCTGGTGAATGTGGTGGCCACTCCACAGCACCCCTACGACCAATCCAATTTCGAGGGAGCTGCACATCCAGGTATGTTTGCACATTGTGCTCCTAATGTGGTGGGGCTCCATCATGCTGGAAGAATTCCGGAAATGTCACGTCCTCCTTTAACAACGAGGGAAACACTTCTTCATCCAATAACCTCAGATAATAGTTGACTGTTAACGTACCATCAATAAAAAAAGGTCCAACGACTTTGGTACCCCACACACCACACCAGACCATCACTTTTTTGAGTAGACCGTTTTGGAAGCATCAATCCAATGCGGATTTGTGTCGGACCAGTATCTGTGATTCTGCATGTTCATTGATAAAGAAATTTGCTTCATCATTGAACAGCACCTGATAGGGGAAACGTGGGTTCATCTGCAGCTACTGTGTCACCCATTCTGCGAACTGTACGCGACGGTCTGGGTCATCCTCGTTTAGGTGTTGGAGCAGCTGAATTTTGTACGGGTGCCATTTGTGCTGCAATAAAATTCGCAGTATGGAGGTACGGCTAACCCCACATTCTTGTGACAGGCGACGAGTACTCCGTTGCGGACTCTTGTTAAATGATGCCAACACGCTCACTGTGGTTGCTTCATCGGTGGCGGATTTTCGTCTTCCAGCCTTAGGTTTATCTGCGACAGAACCTGTTGCTCGGAATTTGGCCAAAAGCTTGGCAACTGCGCTGTGAGTGATGGGCTGTCTGGTTGGGTGACGACTATTGAAATCATCAGCAATGACCCATGTGCTTCTTTCTCCTGATATCGAGATGATTTCAATGCGTTCTTCATGTGTTAAGGACATTTTGTAACCTGTAAATAAGGAAACAATGATTAACACGTTAGCATGTGTAAATGATACGTAAGAGTTAACACATGTAACATATCAGGCATGGGATACTCACTTTACACCCTTTCAGACACCATTTTATGGCTTCTCAGTACGTAATACTCACGCTGCCGAGTGTCCCACTGCTGCCGCAAGTATTTGGCTATAACCCGAGAATGATTAAAGCTATGTTTAAAATAACAAAGTCGTTGTTTTTCTGGTGAAATCTCTATCTGTTTGATATGTCACATGACCACATTCCCATTTGAAATATTGGAGTTGAATATGAGATGGCGGCTTTCAAGATGGCCGCCATGATGGTGGCATAGCCTATAAAGTTTCCCCCTTCCCGTTCCTCGTGTGTAGGGACTCTGTTTCCTTGTTTGCTACTCCATTTCGATATTATCAGGGTGTTTCCGGACTTTTGGACCACCCTGTACTTCCAGCATGACCGATGTCCGACACATAGCTCGCGTGCGGTTGAAGCGGTATTGAATAGCATATTTCATGACAGGTGGATTGGTCGTCGAAGCACGTTCCCGGATCTGACGTCCCCGGATTTCTTTCTCTGGGGAAAGTTGAAGGATATTTGCTATCGTGATCCACTGACAATGCCTGACAATATGCGTCAGCGCATTGTCAATGCATGTGCGAACATTACGGAAGGCGAACTACTCCCTGTTGAGAGGAATGTCGTTATACGTATTGCCAAATACATTGAGGTTGACGGACATCGTTTGGAGCATTTATTGCATTAATGTGGTATTTACAGGTAATTACGCTGTAACGGCATACCTTCTCAGAAATGATAAGTTCACAAAAGTACATGTATCACATTGGAACAATCGAAATAAAATGTTCAAACGTACCTACGTTCTGTATTTTAAGTTAATAAACCTACCTGTTACCAACTGTTCGTCTAAAGTCGTGAGCCATATGTTTGTGACTATTACAGCGCCATCTATCACAAAGCGAAAAAAGTGATCCAACTAAAACATTCATATTTCTTTACGTACTACACGAATATGTAATAAAAAATGGGGGTTCCTAATTTAAAAAAAAACCGCAGTTGGTATCCGTTTGAATTATGGCAGCGCCATCTAGCGGGCCAACCATAGCGCCATCTGGTTTCGCCCTTCAAGCAAGTCAAGTTTCGTTCTTTGTAGTTTCTTCGTTTGACATTTATTTCGTGAGATATTCTGCCCGGTCACGATCAATGGGCCACCCTGTATACACGGCCAGACCAAATTCCTACCCACAACAGTGTCAGTCTATCTCTAGACGAAATCTTAGAATGGTAGGCGAAAGTACAATGTAAATGTAACTGCTGAATTCACGTGTTCTGTGTACTTGGTACAGACAGGACACAGTCCAGTGCGTCAGTGTACTGGAGCGGCCTGGGCGCGTCCCATTTCGTTGGTACCTTCAGTGAGTAGTCGCTCCCCAGCCGGCACCGTTAGTCACGGCGGCGCTTAGAAGTGCTCCTTAAGCCTCGCGGCTTAGCGAGTCTCAATAAATACGCTTAATTAGCAATCAGGCCGGCCGGCTGGCGGCGCCGATAACGCCGGCCCGGCTAAGCCGCCAGCGCAGACGAGTCGCGCGGGACGGACGCAGCTGCGGGGGGATTTCAGGGGCCGCGAGGGCGCATCCTGCTGATACGTCCATCGTCTAATGTCTATAAATAAGACTGGCGGCTGTTGTTTTTACACTACTGGCCATTAAAACTGCTACACCACGAATGTCACGTGCTACAGACGCGAAATTTAACCGACAGGAAGAAGATGCTATGATATGCAAATGTGGCGCCACCTCCAACATGCCGACAAGAGGAAAGATTCCAATCGATTACTCATACACAAATAGCAGTTGACCGGCATTGCCTGGTGAAACGTTGTTGTGATGCTAGAATATGGAATCGGTGGGCCGGCCGCAGTGGTCTAGCGGTTCTGGCGCTGCAGTCCGGAACCGCGGGACTGCTACGGTCGTAGGTTCAAATCCTGCCTGGGGCATGGGTGTGTGTGATGCCCTTAGGTTAGTTAGGTTTAAGTAGTTCTAAGTTCTAGGGGACTTATGACCTAAGATGTTGAGTCCCATAGTGCTCAGAGCCATTTTTTTTATGGCATCGGTGGGTTCAGGAATGTAATACGGAACGCCGTGCTGGATCCCAACGGCCTCGTATCACTAGCAGTCGAGATGACAGGCATCTTATCCGCATGGCTCCAACGAATCGTGCAGCCACGTCTCGACACCTGAGTCAACAGATGGGGACGTTTGCAAAACAACAACCATCTGCACGAACAGTTCGAAGACGTTTGCAGTAGCATGGACTATCAGCTCGGAGACCATGGCTGCGGTTACCCTTGACGCTGCATCACAGGCAGGAGCGCCTGCGATGGTGTACTCAACGACGAACCTGGGTGCACGAATCGCAAAAAGTCATTTTTTCGGATGAATCCAGGTTCTCTTTACAGCATCATGATGGTCGCATCCGTGATTGGCGACATCGAAGTGAACGCACATTGGAAGCGTGTATTCGTCATCGCCATACTGGCATATCACCCGGCGTGATGGTATGGGGTGCCATTGGTTACACGTCTCGGTCACTTCTTGTTCGCATTGACGGCACTTTGAACAGTGGACGACCCGTGGCTCTACCCTTCATTCGATCCTGCGAAACCATACATTTCAGCAGGATAATGCACGACCGCATGTTGCGGGTCCTATACGGGCCTTTCTGGATCCAGAAAATGTTCGACTGCTGCCCTGGCCAGCGCATTCTCCAGAGCTCTCTGAAAACGTCTGGTCAATGGTAGTCGAGTAACTGGCTCGTCACAATACGCTAGCCGGCCGTAGTGGCCGTGCGGTTCTAGGCGCTGCTGTCTGGAACCGCGAGACCGCTACGGTCGCAGGTTCGAATCCTGCCTCGGACATGGATGAGTGTGATGTCCTTCATTTAGTTAGGTTTAACTAGTTCTAAGTTCTAGGGGACTAATGACCTCAGAAGTTGAGTCCCATAGTGCTCAGAGCCATTTGAACCATTTGAACAATACGGCAGTCACTTCTTTTGATGAACTGTGGGATCGTGTTGAAGCTGCATGGGCAGCTGTACCTTTACACGCGATCCAAGCTCTGTTTGACTCAATACCCAGGCGTATCAAAGCCGTTATTACTGCCTGAGGTGGTTGTTCTGGGCACTGATTTCTCAGGATCTATGCACCCAAATTGCGTGAAAATGTAATCACATGTCAGTTCCAGTATAATATATTTGTCGAATGAATACCCGTTTATCATCTGCATTTCTTCTTGGTGTAGCAATTTTAATGGCCAGTAGTGTATTTGGTCGCCTTTTGTGAAACATCAGCCCGTTCCAGGTCGTCCTCTCACATTCTTTTCCAATTTAGTAATGACTTGCATAAGTCTTGCCTATCGTTTTCACCCTCTCTTTCGATTCACACGATATTTGCTTTCCTTGATCGAACTGTCTTCACTCTTACCTACATGAGGTGTCAGGGCAGTAATCCAATTTATACCAACGCAGTTTTGATACTAATGAAACCTAACATTACTTGATTTCGCAAGACATTCCGTATCTTCTTGCTTTCGACTCATGGGAACCTCCAACTTCGGGGAAGAAACAGCCCTTCCCACCGGGCAGTCGCGCTAATGGGGGATCAGAAACAGAGTTCGTTGTTCGGGCAGAAACTCCTATGTTCCGAACGTGCCACAGGGGGCCCGGTTGACCATTTCGAGAAACTACTCCGAAATCCTAATATACTACCCCAGCTGCACCTCACAGAATTTGCATTTCTGTTTTCCGTGGGAAGGACAGTCCGCAAATATCTAAATTCATAGAAATCCCGGAGTACTTGCCTCGTTGTGAGAACGTGGTTCTGCACCTTTCCTCTGTGCGAACGCACTTTTCTAGTTTGTCTTCTGGCATCTACATTGTTGGCGGGAAACAACAGGGTCGATTCCAGTAACTCATTGGAGGGCAATTTGGCCTTTACGGTGATTGGGTGAATGACGTTCACCGAGCGGAGACACCGAGGCTTGAAACGAAGCGTGGGGTCTTTTCGAACATATTCGTGAACACGTGGTTCAACCGCAGCCGTAGGAAGACATCTTTAACAATAACCACTTGGCTGATCGTGTAAATAATTTGTTTTACGACCGCTTCCGCAGCACAGAAGCCACATCATCAGTTTAGTTTGGAGCATTCGTCCTGGCACTACTCTCGCGATCGCCATGATATTGCTAAGCAGATTGGTCTTGACTTTTGCCAAGTCGCCAGAGTTCGATTTCGCATTTCAAGGGAATTAGATGAATTTGTCACGATCGCAACTGACAAGATGACAGCTAAAAATGGTTCAAATGGCTGTAAGCAGTATGGCACTTAAAATCTGAGGTCATCAGTCGCCTAGACTTAGAACTACTTAAACCTAAGGACATCACGCACATCAATGCCCGAGGCAGGTTTCGAACCTGAGACCGTAGCAGCAGCGCGGTTCCCGTGTGAAGCCCCTAGAACCGCGCGGCCAGAGCGGGCGGCCAGATGACAGCATCCCGCGGCCGCAGCCACAACAGCCTGACCTACGGCAGCCAGCACTAGCGCTCGCAACCTCACACCCAATGGCGAAATCACGCAAATTCGCTGCAGACGCGGTAAGTACGCACTGCAGTGCGATCGGTGGAAGACAGGAATTTCAGCTGGTTGGCGAAAGAAAGTTCAATTTCAATGTTTCAGCTTCCGATGATCCCTTACTGTAACATGAGCTTCATCCAACTCTTTGTGTACTTATTTATTTGCTGACATGTAAAATTCGGGGAAAAACTTTAATTAAGCAGCACTCATGTATCGCCTTTGGAATGGTGAATAATTTCTTTGAGATCATGCTGATACGTTTATTTACTTATTCTTATTTTCGTAGAGATGTATACTCTGTTCACATTCTTGGTATTTTTTAATATTTTGAATCACAGCTCGGTTGAATCAGTTTGGAAGCTCTGACAGTAACTGAGTACTAATTCAGACAGTTTTGTCCAGCAATAAGCTGGTGGACCGAGCGAGGTGGCGCAGTGGTTAGCACACTGGACTCGCATTCGGGAGGACGACGGTTCAATCCCGCGTCCGGCCATCCTGATTTAGGTTTTCCGTGATTTCCCTAAATCGATCCAGGCAAATGCCGGGATGGTACCTTTGAAAGGGCACGGCCGACATCCTTCCCTAATCCGATGAGACCGATGACCTCGCTGTTTGGTCTCTTCCTCCCAAACAAACAACAACAACAATAAGCTGGTGGCGACCCTAGTTTAACTTTCTGAATAATTTGCTCTTCGGTTTGTGTTTTAAGGTCATTGTACAAAAGATATATTATCTACGTATTATTCATTAAGTAACAAATCTTTGTTATTAGCAGATCAAACATTATGATTTAAGTATTTATCTCACCACTACAATGAAATTGCCAACGCCCTTCAACCATAAACGCTTAACGAAGCCTCCTGTTGAAATTGGGATTTAAATTAGAGTTTGCTGCAAACGTCACAGTTATACTGATAATTACTCTTAGTGGTTCATAGAGAAATGGTACCGCTTTCTGATCTGCGATGGCCGGCCGCTGTGGACGAGCGGTTGTAGGCGCTTTAGTCTGGAACCACGCGACCGCTACGGTCGCAGGTTCGAATCCCACCTCGGGAATGCATGTGTGTGATGTCATTAGGTTGGTTGGGTTTAAGTAGTTCTAAGTTCTAGGGGGCTGATGACATCAGATGTTAACTCCCATAGTGCTCATAGCCATTGGAACCATTTTTGATCTGCGACGGTAGTACTGGGAACTGCCTATTCACAGAGGTTCGTAGAAAGTTGCCAGATGTATTTTCGAACACAACCGACTTCCCATAGTTTCAGTATTGTTTCTGCAAACGTTATTTTCGAAAAGTTTCAGTGAAGGTGGGAAGATTAGGGTCGAGCCTCAAATCGACAACGAGGGCCTTGAGGACGGACAGGGAAGAATGGAAAACCAAAGTGGCTGTGTTCTTTTGGAGAGATCAGTTACGCTATACACTTGAATCTACCGACGGAAACCGCAGAAAACTTAAAGCTTGATGACTTGGTGTGTACCTGAACTCCACTACTTCCGAATACAAACCAGTATGTCAGCCACTGTAAAACCACCCTCTGTCCCAGTGGTCCAGCTCCAACCGACTATTACAATGTCACTAGGGTATCTAATCAAGAGGCAACTTCAGAAAACTGTTGGAAGGCCAAAGAAGTTCAGAAAACGTCGTAGGTGATGTAAGTTACTCTTTTTTTCCTTTTTTCTTTGCTTTGTTTTTGTGTTCAATAAACGTAAACGTAAACTCTGTCTTCAGGACACGGTGAGCCCATAGTTAGCGACCGACCGCCGTGTTACGCTCTGCCAGTGGAGTCACTGGATGCGGTCTGGACAGCCTAGGGGTCTGCACTTCGCTCTCCCGGCTGTCGTCAGCTTTCGTGACCCGGAGCCGCTACTACACTGTCAAGCAGATCCTCAGTTGGCATCACGAGGCTGCGTGCGACCCGTTCCGGGTCTCCCTCCAAGAAAAAGAATCCCTGTCAGTAACGGGAATCAAATCTAGGCCCTCCGCATAGCGGTCAGCCACGCTGGCCTCTCAGGTGCTTGAGAGTGTTGTAAAACTAAGCAGCATACCTGTGAAATATTACTGTAGGAGAATGAGGTTTGATACTGTTGTGCAAGTAAAGACAAAGAAAGTTTTTTTTTAACAAAAGCAACAAAGAAATATTTTGCGTGGTGACGGACATGCATTGGGATGGGTATCAAATAACGAAATCTTTCTGACTGTAACCTCACTGTGTACTAGGAACTGATAATGATTAAATTTGTAATTCATAGGAAGTACAGAGGGTACCAAATACTGTGCGTAGAACGGCTTCCTCCAGCACCAAAAATGGCTCTAGCTAGACTGCGCATGTAATCAAAGTGAGCTTGAATGACGAATACCAATACTGTACGTCATTGCATGCTGCTTCATCTCCGTGCCAAAAGTTTCTCATATGGCTGGCATGTCAGTATCTCAATAACAAATGAGCAGATACTTAAAGTAGGAGAAGGAGTTAGAGAACGTACTGGTCAGTTCAACGGTCAAACGTTCTCTGTACCGAAATAGGTCAGGACACCGCGGGAAAATATTTGTTCGGCCGTATCTTGTCGAAAGATGTGCGCACAGAAACTTCCAAGTTACGGAAGAGCAACATGACTAGACACGTCAGAAATGTCCAAATTAACGGCTATGCGACCCAGACGTCATCGTATAATGTATTAGATGGCATCATCACCCCAAGCGCTGAGCCTCTTTGACTGTGATGAATGTAATCTGAGAACGTGTCAATGTCAGCGTCAACTTTAACATCAGTGTCACTTTTCCTCAGAGCCCCAACATGTGGGTATATGAGAATATCCTGATGCTGTACACAAAACTGGGATACGTCTGAAAGAACTCCCGTGCCCAATTTTGCGGTAGGACCTGTCGGTATCTCTTTCCGAATATTGCGCCAAGGGCAGCGGCCAGAACAACCGCCGTGGCGAATGTCCTAGGTACTCCATACGTCTTCGCGCTTTCTGCGTAGATTGTTGTCTCTCTGCAAACGAGTCCATTCACTGACTCAAAATACGCGATAAAAAGTTTTCTCGTTGAAACAAATAATGGCAGAAAGTAGTTAACACAATTTAAAATCATACATAGTCTATATACATTACACTAAAGCTCATGATAGTACTCAAAGAGGAAAACTTTCGGGTATTATGGAAAACAGACAACTATTACTACATCTGATCAAAGTTACCTGAAGTACATATAGTCTACTAACCCTGCCAGCGAAGACCAATGTGGAAGCAGATGAACTGATGTGGGTCTCGTCACAAAGTAGTTTCGTAAGCTGTCTTGGACGGCATGCGTGAAGCTTTCTATGAGCGCAGAACCTTTGACCAAGGCGCTTATCTAATTTTTAAGGAAAACGAAGACATTGGCCGCATTCAGCAATAACAAGTGAAAATCTATGCCAGACGAGGAATCGAACCGGGTTTCCCACTTTACGTGAGCGGTCGCATTAACTGCCGATGCTGTCCAGACACACTCGCTGTCCAGCCCAAATTCTTAACTTGTCACACGCTACAAACGTCCATTATCCATTGACCCCGGGGTCTGTCACATGTAATCACTTTTCACTACTGAATTTATTTCAGTGCCAAAATGCGGACGATATCTTCGTTTCTTCTAAAAAGTAGGCGCCACATTGTGCGTAGTACTATCTATGAGACATAGATGGCTCACGTTAATTTCAGTGCGGGTCCAAACTATGTCAAACATTTGCAGGATTCAGTCAATCTCTGTGAGAATAAGTTCGAGGCCGTTAAGGCCACCACTCGAATAAAGTGGGAAATCTGAGTTCGAGTTCTGGTCCAGATACATTTTGCTAGAGGACATAGTTTTCGAATTATTCAAAGGAAACCTATAAACGTGACTGTAAAAGAATTTTCCTTGAATAACTCTAAAACCATAGCCTCTAGCGACATCGTACCACAGTACAAAATTTAACTACATCAAATTTCCTACAGAGATGTTCCATTCATCTTTTTTGTAGGACTAACAGCGTGCACGTAGCGAGCTAGAGACCATGCAAATTTTGCACGTGGTATTTCAAGGTGTTTTGGGTTACGTAAAATACATAGATAAGGGCAACTAAATTACCCGGTATGTACGTACGATCGCTGTTTTTGTCCGACAAAACAGTAAAGCTTACCTGTTGGCGGCTACAGAGCAGGCCATGACTTCTTTCACTATTTTCAGCTACCTCGGACCTAGACTTTACCTTGCAGTGTGCTCTGTTTCGTGCTTAGTTCTTCAGTCGCTCGTTCTCGTAGCTTGCTAGTGTCTTCGTGGTGTTGAGACTCTCTGCTCCCCCATAAATAAATTCACACGTAGAGTTCTTTCCCTCTACCCGGGCTTTGTAATCGAGTCAACTAGTATAGTTACACTGTGTCGTCCAAGGAAACATTAATAAAGGGACCAGACAAAGATGTTATTCACTTATGAATCTATCTAAGTTTGAGAGTAACAGAGATATTAGCAAGTACAATACGAGAAATAAAAATTCTGCATTACCCTTTCATGAATTTAACTTTGTCATAAAAAGAGCAGAGTTGCGCGAAATCTTACAAATAACAGAAGTGTTTTCAAATGTAGATTAAAGAATTTTCTCCAGACGCAGGAAGGCGCGCCGATCTCCCGTCTCACGGTGTCGCAGCTCTCCCCGGCCAGACCATGTCGTGGGTAGATCCGTGTTGCCCTCGTGTCGGCCGCGAAGCCACTACGCCTCACTATACAGCGCGGCCACTGGACTCATGTGCCGACCTCACATGCGCCGACGCTCCAGGCGGAGATGTCATCTTGTGTCCCAGTACGCGACCGACCAACCGATCGATCCAACCGCCAATACCCCTTGCCTGAGCCAACTGGAGTAGACTGGCGGCCTAACACATACTAGCACTCCAGACAACAGACAGACACTAACCTCCTCACCAATGCGGTCGAGAGACAGACGCAGACTAACTTGGCTGACCAACTAACCAGACTCGGCGATTCAGACTGACCAACTTCCGAGTTTTTTATTCTTTATTGTTATTTTTATACCTGTTACAGGTAGGCCATCAGCGCTCTTCGGCCACAGAGAAAACAAAAGATACAAATGAAGACAAACAAAGAGTAAACAAGGTGGGTACATAGACGGAGACAGACACTTTTAAAATACACGGAGCCGTTCACGGGCGTAGAGTCCAAGATAAAATTGTGCAGACACGTGGACACACACAGAGACGATAACTGTCACACGCAAACGTTGGAGCACAAAACTAATAACGAACACTTGAGCACGAACGACGTCACACACAAAAACACGAGGCGATGATCTCCGGCGCGTGAATGTCCACTGAGTGTGTACGAGTCCGGGGACCTGCCAAGAGAGGAGGAGTGGGTGGGAGAGGGAGAGTGGAGAGCAGAGATGCCAAGGGCAGGGGAGATATGTGGGAGGAAAGAAGGGTGGAGGGGGGGTAGGGGAAGCCTGGGGGACGAGGGGTGGAGGAAGGGGGGATGGAGGGAAAAGGAGAGAGAAGGGAGGGAGGGTGCCCAAAGGAAAAAACACAGGAAGGGGGAGGGGAGGATCAAAGTTGGTAGGAGGGGTAAATGGAGGGGAGGAGGGCATCATCAGGGAGGGGGAGCTGGCAGAAGCCACGTTTGGAGAGGGTAAGGAGGGTGGAGAGATGGAGAGCAGGTGGAACGTGGAGATGCAGGCACGGCAGCGGGCAGGAGTGGGAGAGGATGGTTGAGACAAGCAGGTGAGGAGGATCGAGTTTACGGGAGGTGTAGAGGATCCATATCCATTCGAGGAAATGGAGGAGGTGGGGGAACGGAATTAGGTCGTACACGATCCGCGTGGGGGAGGGGAGACGGTGGAGGAGTCCAGACCCCACATATGGCCGGAAAGGAGCTTGAGGACACGGAGTCGGGAGCGTGCCTTGGCTTGGATTGTCCGGAGATGGGGGTCCAGGAGAGGCGACGGTCAAGAGCGACGCCAAGGTACTTAAGGTGGGGGTGAGGGCGATAGGACGGCCATAGACGGTTAGATAGAAATCGAGGAGGAGGAAGGAAGGGGTAGTTTTGCCTACAATGATCGCCTGGGTTTTGGAGGGATTGACCTTAAGCAACCACTGGTTGCACCAAGAGGTGAACCGGTCAAGATGGTATTGGAGAAGGTGTTGGGAACGCTGTAGGGTGGGGGCAAGGGCAAGAAAGGTGGTGTCATTGGCAAACTGGAGCAGGTGGACGGGGGGTGACGGCGGTGGCATGTCCGCCGTATACAAAAGGTACAGAAGGGGGGAGAGGACAGAGCCTTGGGGCACACCAGCGGAGGGAAAAAAGGTGTAGGAATCCATGTTATGGATGGTGATGTAGGAAGGACGTTGGGAGAGAAAGGAGCCGATCAGATGGACGTAGTTAATGGGAAGGGTGAAGGTTTGGAGCTTGAAGAGGAGACCGGAATGCCATACGCGGTCATAGGCACATTCGAGGTCCAGGGAGGGGAAGATAGCGGAGCGACGGGAAATAAGCTGTTTGGAAAGGAGATGAGTGAGGTGAAGGAGAAGGTCATCAGAAGAGAAGGACGGCCAAAAGCCACATTGGGTAATGGGAAGGAGTCGGTGCTGAGGGAGATGCTGATGGATGCGGCGGGTGAGGGTGGATTCCAGGACCTTGCTGAAGACCAAGTTAAGGCTGATGGGATGGTAGGAGGAGATGGTGGACGGCGGTTTACCGGGCTTAAGGAACATCAAGATATGGGAGGTTTTCCACAGGCTGGGGTAGTAGCCAGTAGACAGGACTACATTGTAGAGCCTGGCCAGGGTGGAGAGGAAAACGACAGGAGCTTCACAAAGGTGGCCACACAGGTGACACGGTCGTGACCAGGAGTGGTGTTGCATTTCGTGTGGAGTGTAGCAATGAGATCCTGTGTAGTGATAGAGGCATGTGTGTGTCATGTTGTCCAAGTACTGGAAACCAGGTGCGAGGGGGGGGGGCATAGGTGTCAGTTTGATCGCAGATATCCGGGAAGAGGGAGTAATCGAACTGTGGATCGTCGGGGATGGAAAAGACATCGGAAAGGTAGGAGGCAAAGTGATTGGCCTTACTAAAGGGTGTCAGGGAAGGGGTGATCATCATGGAGAAGAGGATAGAAGGGGGAGGGTTTAGTTCCGGTAAGGCGACGGAAGGCTGACCAGAACTTGGACGAATTTATAGGTAGGGTAGTATTTAAACAGGTGCATGTCTGTCGCCAGTCCCGGCGTTTCTTAGCCGCGAGCAAGTTTCGGTTGTGTTACTGGAGTTGCCGGTTGCGTCACAGAGTGTCCGGGTCACGCATGTGGAGGAAGGCACGGTAGAGATGGAGGGATTCAAAAAAGAAGGAGGACGGCCTGTGGGGGTTACGTAGGATCGTGGGGGTGGATGGCGACAATAGGGACGTGGGCCTCCATGGCCTCATACAAGGTCTGCTGGAGAAAGGAGGCAGCATGGGTAATATCACCAGGTTGGTCGTAGGTGAAGGGGTGGCCATCGACCTGGGTGGAGAGGGTATCCCGGTAGGCATTCCAGTCAGCACGGGAGAAATCATGGACATACTTCGGGGGTCATTACAAGGGTCGGGGCGGGGGCGACGACCGTCTGAAATGGTGAGGAGGACAGGGAAATAGTCGCTACCAATGGGCTCCAGGACATTCATCGCTATGCAGCCAAGGAGGTTAGGGGAGGAGAGGATGACATCGGGAGTGGAGTTGGATTCGGGGCGGGTGTGCTGGGGAATGGGGAAGAGGCCGCCTTGGAGGGAGGAGAGAAACCGATGCCACCGCCGTAACTGGGTGGCGGAACGACTATGGATGTTGAGGTCGGCGGCGATCACGTAGGAGGAGAAGGTACGGTCAACGTGGGAGAGGAAGACGAAAGGAATAGGGGCGTTAGGGCGGACATAGATGGTGGCGCAGGTGATGGTAAGGCCGGGGAAGAAGAGACTAAGGATCAGGTGGTCAGTGGGGCCGGGAAGGAGAGGTTGGAGCCAAACTGGGATCTGGCGGTGGTGACCAATGGCAACTCCGCCATGCGCTATTGGGAAGGGATTATGGGAGTGGTGAAGGAGGTAGGGCGAAGTGTGGATGGTAAGGGGGGGTTGGAGGAAGGTTTCATTTAGGAGGAAGGCATCCACACGGTGGGTAGCAAGGGTGTGCAGGAAGAGGTTCTTGTTGGCACGAAGGGAGCGGATGTTGTTGAACAGGATACAGTGCTGTCGCGCCATGACAAGGATTTAAACGAGGGTGTCGAGACGGGAAAAGGTGAAATGGGCCTGGTTGTGGGAGTAGGTGGCATACATTTTAAGGTGGAAGACGGAACGGGCGGCGAGGGATATCTGCTGGAGGGTGTGGGGGCGCTGGAAGGGGTGAACATTTTGGAGTACGATGGTAAGGAATCTGATTATGTCCTCAGCGGTAGGGGGGCGAAGGGAATTGCCAGGAGGGGTGGGGACGTCCAGAAGGTGGACAGGGATGGTGAGTTCAGGAGTGGTAGGAGGAGGTCAGGCCTTACACTGTTGGGAGTACGTAGGATGAGGGAGGTTACAGGTGTTACGGGAGGGAGGGGACTGTAGGTTGGGGCACTGCTGGAGGAAGTGTGTTTGCTTACAGTGTGGGCAGGTGGGGGCCTCGCAGCACTCAGATGTTGAGTGTGCGTTGTACCACAAACACCTCTGGCAGCAGAGGGATTGAGGAGGAGAATGGGAGGGGTCGATCTTGTAACGTTGGTTAAAGAGGAGGGCACCCTCCTTCAGGAAATGGTCTATGGAGGGGGCATGTTCAGAAAAAACCCGCATAAGGCGGGTGGGGCCGGCGGAGTTGTGAATGCGGTGAGCTGCACGCACCTCCAGATAGGGATGCGCCTTGAGCTCCACCAACACCTCCTCCTCCATGATCGTCGGACTGAGTCTAGTGATCACGGCGGTGAGGATCAGCGGGCGATGTGGGGGCTGGTGTTGGCGGGAGGGAGACGGGGAAGGGGCAGGGGTGAGGGAGGTGTTAGGGGCAAAGCGGGTGACTGGGATGCGGGAAAGGATGTCGGTGTGAATGGTAGGGCTAGTGGAGGAGATGAGGACTGAGTCTCAGCAAGGAGTGAGGAGGGAGATGGGAGCACTGGGAAAATGCTGGCGAATTAAGAGGGTGAGGTTCCGGGCCTCAAGAAGGGAGGGATCAGAACGGGAGAGAAGGTAGCAGTAGGAGGAGGGGGAGGAGTAGGAGGAGGTAGGGACAGGCGGGGAGACATCCATGGCATCCTGGGCAGGGGAAGGGGGACGAGGAGGAGCCTTTTTAGGTGCAGAGGGCGCTGGGGTGCCACTGGGCGTTTGACGGCGGCGGAGGAAGTGTGGGGGATGGGAGAAACTGGAAGGTGGCGTGGAGTGGCAGATCCTGGTGCTGGAGTTGGCGCCGGAGATGGTGAGGGCGAAGGCGATGGCGATGGCGATGATGTAGACGACGAGGAGGGCGAAGGTGAAAGTGGAGTGTGGGCTGTGGCCCTCCGGGCCACCACCCTAACGGGGGCCGTGGAAATGGAAGGAGCAGAGGGAGGGAGTGGAGGGAAGGGATCAGAGGAGGCATGGGAGGGAGGAGCCAGGGATGGGGTGACAAAAAGTGAGGAAAATGGGAGAGTGAGGAGTGGGGGAATGGATTGAGGGGGAGGTGATTGGGCACACCACGTGGTAGTGGTGGCGGCGGCGGAGGGAGATGTGTAGATGATGGCAGTGGTGGTGGCTGAGGTAGTGGTGGTGGGTGTCGACATTGTGACAAGGAGAAAGACAGAGGACAGGACAAAAGAACAGTGGCAAACAAGAGACAGGCAAGCGGACGAAAAAAAGAAGGAAAAGGATGTAGAGCGATGAAGAAGACTGGGGCCAAAGCCCCACTCTGCTGCTGCTGGCGGGGGGCGACCCGGCTGGCTGACTGGCGGGGACGCCGCTGCTGCTGCTGGTTGCTGGCTGGACCGCTGGTGGCTGGGACAGCTGGTGGCTGGGACTGCTGCTGGCTACTGGCTGGCTGGCTGGACCGCTGCTGACTGATGGCTGGACCGCTGCTGGCTGCTGGCTGGCTGGCTGGACCGCTGCTGGCTGCTGGCTGGCTGGCACCTGCAAAACCTATCGCTTCTATTAGTGACCAGAATGTCACAATCTAAGGCTGGTAGTATTGCGAATTACCTCCGGAGATGCCAACTTCCGAGCCCCTTAAATACACGTGAACAGGCAATCTTTCCCCTTTTCCACCAGAGTGAGCCACAAAAGCTGCAATTGCCACAGTGGCGCCACCGCCAGAAACGGAGGGCGACTGCTATACGCTACGCGCTGCTGTGCAATCTTCAAAACAGGAAATTTTACTACGACTCAGACCACATAGCCATTATGTAACTTCCTTCTTACCCCTTCTGACACACGTTATTCTCTGTCTAGTCCAGATTTAAATCACTTTTTTTCCCTACACAAACTCCTTTGTACTTTTCTTTCTGTTTTCAGTCCACATTGCTTTACTTTATTGCTTTTACTCACTTCCTGGCTATTCTTATGTCAATTCCTGTGACGGGTACTGCAATAACAGACTACTAAGAGATTAACAGAATAGTACTCGACTTAAGAAACTGCAGTATGAGAAACGAAAATAAAAGAAAACCACTAACAGAATGGGAATTGTTGTACATCAGACACGTCTTCACTTAAATTGTGAACTATCTGGCCCTCTTTTTTCTATTCTCTTGAGGCGACTCGTTACACCCCTCCCCATTCTCTCCCACTCAATATCGCTGTCAACGTTTCATCTGGTGGCTTTTTCCTTCTTTTCAGTATTTCAGTGTTTTTAGAGTCTTGGTAATATTCTACAAGACTGTTTATCTCTTCTCATTGTTTGAATATGCGGCATATGATACAACATTCTCCCTTTTATAAAATATTCTAATCTTTTATTCCTCATTTGACTCGGTACCATCTGTTTCTCCTCCATTTATTTCCTTTACAACTTTTCTACTTGGTGCTGTTGCTATTTAGTTACTTTTGTCCCTACCAGTACCATACTCTTCCCAGTCATCTTCGTTATACTCATTCCTTGAAAAAATCCATGTAGAGTCATTTCGACTGTCATAATTACTATCTTTGTCATTTTGTCTTTACTCCATTCCCACTGACAATATTTCATCGTATTCATTTTCTTTTATTTCAATATTTCCTCGGGACATTTGTTTTCGACTTAAGAATGATACCACTAACTGCTTTGTTCATTTGCCTCTCCTCAATTACCTGTGTGTTGTTACATTCGTCAATTTTGTTACAGAATTAATATCATTCCCAATTAACGCCATTTTAGAAACTAGTACTGTTCTCACATTTCTTATGCACTTCCTGAAAAATGTAGGACCTGTATTAACAGGTTTTATTTCTGGTATGGGAGCCTTGCTGCATGAATTCAACGAACTTTTTTCTGAATTTAGTGAAAGAATCTTTGTCTGCCCTCGTATCCAGTCTCAACGCATGGAACATTTTTTTCATTGCTTCCAACATTTGTTGAAACGACGTGACCCCTGTTTTGCTCTTTATTGTCAATTTTCAGCTTGCATTTTTCTTCAATATGAACTCTGACAAGTCCTTTCCGATCACTCAAGGTAAATAAATACGTGACACTAATGGTTATTGCCCGTTTTAAATAGGAAATGTTTATACAGGCGATTGACTTCGTTATTACACCATACTGTGGTGGGCACCACACGTATCGAACTCTGTCGGCCGCTGTTTAGTGGGTAAAAGGACTTTAACAATAGTACTATTCAGCCGAGATTCCTTCACTTTTTCAATTTAGATCACGTATGTAAACACACCCCGTGCTGACACCTGAATAGCGATTGCTACGAATACTACCAACCCTGTGATCGATATGGGATCAAAATTTGTTGATACTGGCTGTCGTGTATGACCCCACTCGCGCTGTGAAAGCTCGCAGTCTCTGCCGACCCAATATTAGCAAAGTTTTGGTAGTAGGCCGTCCGTCTGAACGTTACCTGTGCCGCCCTTCTGTAGGGATGTCAGCCTGGCTCTGCTACCTGTTTCCTATATAAACACGTAAATGCTCACACAGTCGGCAGGGGCGGCTAACCAAATAATTGTTTACTTGTCAATACTATGACTCATTATTTCGGAATAATAGCGTCACCATATACTCCAAAATGCTTGAACTCACTGGAGAAGTAATGTCTAACTACTAAACCAAAGAAAAAGTAAAAAGTACACAAGTGGTCAACATTTTAAAAGAAACATTTTAAGTGGCTCTGAGCACTATGGGACTTAACATCTATGGTTGATGATGTTGATGTTTGGTTTGTGGGGCGCTCAACTGCGTGGTTATCAGCGCCCGTACAATTACCCAATCTTTGCTCAGTCCAATTTCGCCACTTTCCTGGATGATGATGAAATGATGAGGACAACACAAACACCCAGTCATCTCGAGGCAAACATCTATGGTCATCAGTCACCTAGAACTTAGAACTACTTAAACCTAACTAACCTAAGGACATCACACAACACCCAGTCATCACGAGGCAAAGAAAATCCCTGACCCCCCGGGAATCGAACCTGGGAACACATTTTAAGTAAATTACTTTGTACTAACTGAATATGTGATGCACCCTAAACTTCGACTCACTGGGCACCCCTCTGTTTCTTATCGGTCTCATGAATATGACTCACTTCTTGTCGTTCTGGACGATATGCACTCGGCAACAGCGATTACTACATACAGCGATCCCTCCTACTTTAGTAGTCTATTTGTTCCGCTCACTGGAAAGGCACTTTGAAGGCAGATAACCGTTTGGGTGGCCCACTAGCAGATCATTATTTGTAAATGTAATCCTTCAAGCACGACTTTGATGTTCCATCAACAGCTGTATCATTTGGACAGTCCGGCGCGCGAGATAGCCTCGAGCTCTGAAGCACCTTGCCACGGTTAGCACGGCTGCCCCCTTCGGAGGATCGATTCCTCCCTCGGGCATGGGTGCGTTTGTTGTCCTTAGCGTAAATTAGTTTATGTTAGGCTAAGTAGTGTGTAAGCCTAGGGACCGATGACCTCAGCAGTTTCGTCCTATACGAACTTACCACAAATTTCCAATTTGGACAGTCCCCTACAGATACCCAAGACAATAATTACCAAACGAGTTGTTGTAGCCAACAGCATTTGATTTTCGCTCGTTTTCTAAGCATATTATCGGCTTCCTATAACCGTAACGAACTAGTTCACAGTGTTCTGCTAGGAGCGTGTAAACATTGTCCTTTCTGTGAATGTTCCATACGATTCATCATCATTTGGTCATCGGTCTTCTGACTGGTTTGATGCGGCCCGCCACGAATTCCTCTCCTGTGCCAACCTCTTCATCTCAGAGTAGCACTTGCAACCGACGTCCTCAATTATTTGCTGAATGTATTCCAATCGCAGACTTCCTCTACAGTTTTTGCCCTCTACAGCTCCCACTAGTACCACGGAAGTCACTCCCTCATGTCTTACCAGATGTCCTAACACCATGTCACTTGTTCTTATCAGTGTTTTTCACATATTCCTTTCCTCTCCGATTCTGCGCAGAATCTCATCATTCCTTACCTTATCAGTCGATCTCATTTTCACCATTCGTCTGTAACACCATATCTCAGATATTTCGATTCTCTTCCGTTCCGGTTTTCCCACAGTCCATGTTTCACTACCATACAATGCTGTACTCCAGACGTACGTACTCAGAAATTTCTTCCTCAAATTAAGGCCAATATTTGATATTGGTAGACTTCTCTTGGCCAGGAATGCCTTTTTTGCCATAACTAGTCTGCTTTTGATGTCCTCCATGCTCCGTCCGTCATTGGTTATTTTACTGCCTAGGTAGCCAAATTCCTTCACTTCATCTACTTCCTGACCATCAATCCAGATGTTAAGGTTCTCACTATTCTCATTTCTGCTACTTCTCATTACTTTCAACTTTCTTCGGTTTTCTCTCAGTCCATATTGTTTATTCCATTCAGCAGGTCATGTAATTCTTCACTTTCACTCAGGATAGTAATTTCGACAGCGATTTCACCTTGAATTTTAATTCCACTACTGAACTTTTCTTTTATTTCCATCATTGCTTCCTCGATGTACAGATTATTTAACAGTAGCGGCGAAAGGCTAAATTCTTCTTACAACCTTTATAATACGAGAAGTTCGTTCTTGGTCGTCCACTGTTATCATTCCCTCTTGGCTGTTGTACATACTATATATGACCGGTCTCTCCCTATAGCTTACCCCTACTTTTTTTCAGAATTTCGAACGTCTTGCACCATTACGCTTTTTCCGGGTCGACAAACCCTATGAAAATGTCTTGATTTTTAGTCTTGCTTCCACTATTAACCGCAACGTCAGAAGGTTGTTTTGCCTTTCCTGTATGCTGAGTCTTTCCTTCCGACAATCATTTCTTTTTCGATTTCTTCACATTTTTCATGCAGCCATTTCATCTTAGCTTCCCTGGCTTTCTATTTATTTCATTCGTAAGCGATTTGTATTTCTGTATTCCTGAGTTTCCCTGAATATTTCTGTACTTACTCCTTTCATCAATCAACTGAAGTATTTCTTCTGTTACCCATGGTTTCTTTGCCGTTACCTTCTTTGCACCTACGTTTTCCTTGCCAACTTCTGTGATGGCCCTTACGAATTACGAATTTATATTCAGTTTCTAAAGCGTGTACAATCGCACTTCTGCCTCCGTGCTCGAATTGCGACGCGTACACTAACTTCCATGGTTCTTTCGCTCAGTTAAACTGCTAACAGGAATTGTTCTGCGACTTGAACGCAGCCACGCTCACGAACCATCGTGTCCGACACCCTCCAAAGCTTCGCCACACACGTCTTCCCACCATGTCATTATGTTTACTTGCTGCTGGCCATTGCATTTTCCTTCCCTAACTGGCTTTCAGACATCTCTTTTCAATTATTATTGTTTTGGTGAACAGTGTACTTCCGAACATGCAGGTGATATTCACATCTTTACTGCCTGTGTCTAATGTAATTTTCAGTGCCCTTTTTTGCTATTTCAATATCTAAGAAATTTTACTTGAAAAATTCAAAAGAGTTTCCTCTATATCTTCAAAAGTTAGAAGGTCCTCCGGAACCTCTTATTTGGTCCTCCTACTAAATAATCAACACTCCCTGCTTAATGCGACATAACATTTCGTTAGGTCTAGTCATCGGAAACAAATCAAATACTTCTTTCACTTAATGAAGTATAATAGCTACCAGATCACTACATACAAGATCCCTCTTAATGTCAAGGTACCATTTACATAATCCATACGGTTCAATCGGTACGCTTGCGACAGCATGCGCTACCTAATATGTTCCAAAACACCAAGTTGATGATAGAATAGTAGCGTCAAGCGTCTTGGATAGCTCTTGTACTAGGGGCCATTTGTATACCCAACAGAAGGACGTCTTACTAGAACTACCCGGCAGTACGGGGTCACAATTTTAATACGACACACATCCTCCAGCTTAGAAAGAATAACAAATCGATTGGTTCTTTTCGCGTTAGATGTGGTCTTCGGTGCACTTTAAGGGGCTTATGGAGGCTCCATTTTGTGGGTGGTTCCCGAAAAACGTGATTTCTATGTAAAACAACAGAGCCGCTGTTTTCGAAACGACTATGTACATCAAATGGCAGAATTTTTTATGATACGTTCCTAAGATCACAATATATCAGAACTTTGAAAATTTTCTTTATGTCTTTATCCGTTTTCGGTATACAGAGTTTCAAACTTATCCTACTTCTACCGTAATATACGCACTTAAAGTAACTGCAGAAAACGGGTCAAATTTTAATGCTATATTTCATATGCATTTATTTAGAAGTATCATGTTCACTTTAAAAAAAATCTTTGTCCGTTATCGAGAAACACCTCAAAAATAGTTTTTATGTACCAAAACTTAGCCGCAATTTCCAAGATGTCTATGCACAGCAAATGGCCGTAACTGTTACGATATATTCTTATTATACCGATCTCGCACAACCTTGAAAATTTTCATCGTATCTTGGCTCGTACCCGAGACATAGAGTTTGAAAGTTACGCTACTTGCACACATGAAATACTCACGTAAAATCCAGTTTAAGGCGGAAAGCTAATATATAAAGTGATGTAACACAGAGTAATTTGCTTTAAAGTGTCTCCATTCTCATCAGATGGTTTCTGGAAACCTCATGTTGTTGAGTTACTAAAGCACTTGCAAAATTTTTCTACACATAAAGTTCTGTACGTCTTGCAAAATTATATACTTTTGCATTATTTCAATGTCACATGAATAAACTCAAAATTTTACAGGCCTATAAAGTTCTTTTCATAAGAGTGACATGCAGGGAAAAGTAAGGAATTAGTGGAAAATTCTATCGGAGGACCAAAAAGGCGAATATGCTGCTGTTTATTAAATACGGGAAAGCTGGGTACTAGCTGCCTCGTTCTGTCTTCCTCAGGACCATTAAAAATTTACCGAAAAATTTTGGCATGCGAATATGTTCGTGCCTTTTCATGCTGAGGGAGTAAGTGGCAGTGAAAAACGTTAGAAATGTAACCAATACAGTGGTTGTTGTATAGAAAGAGCGAAGCAGACAATAACAGTGTGAGGGAAAGAGAGGGATAGAATGGCAGTGGAACATAGTTGATAGTGGAAGAACACTGCTAGGAAAAGGGTGAAGGAGAAAGTGCCACTGGAAGAGGAATAAAAGGAAGGAGAAACTGGAAATGGTTGAGAGCGAGTGATAATGAGGGAGACTATGACAATGACAACGGGAAAGAAAGAGATTGCGACAGTGAGAAGACGTAGCAGCAGTGGGAAGCAATGAATGAAATAGTAGCAGTAAGAGAGAGAAAAAGGGAGACAGTGACATTGAGACGAGTCAGTATTAGTAGGAGTAGGACAGAAGGAGACTGTGGCTGTGAAACAGGGGACTTTGACAGAGAGTCAGAAAGATGTAACGACGATGAGTTGGGCTGAATGAGTGAGTGACAGTGGAAAAGTGAGTGTGGATAGGTGTGAGGGACTTACAGCGATGAGCTAATGGGTGTCAGTTACAATTAGAGGAACTTGCCAGAATGAGAGGTGAATTGCACGTTAAAAAGAGCACGAAGGTGTTTGTCAGTCAAAATTTTTGGGAAAATTTTTGAAGATACTAAGGAAGGTGCAATGAAGCAGCTGGTACCCTACTTTTGAATCAGTGTTTTTTAATAAACAAGAACGTATTTTCCTTTTATGTGCATTGTCTTTCCACTGGTATCAAAATGACCTGGAAGGAAAACTGGGAGACATCAAATGAATGCAACTCAGCAGCAGGCCGAAAAGCCGTCATACGAAACATTCGTAAGAGATTTGTCTTTGGCAATTTCCCACAATAGAATAATCGCCGGAAACTGAACAGTACCAACGTTTGTGACTGCGACGAGCAGGGAACGGGAAATGTTAACAGTTCGTTTTCTAATCGCAGAAAGTACGTCAGAGAGAAGAGGGCTCTGCACACGAGCATAAAAGACATGTTGATATTTACTACTGTTAATACTTAGTGTCTTCTGGCTTCAATCATTGAAATTGTTTACAGTTAAGTAATGGCATTACTTTCAGAAATGGTGTAAAAACTGAAATTTAGAATTTATCTTGTTGAAGCCTGAGAATAGTTTTATTTTTTCTTAGCTTTAAACGAAACATTCTCTAAACGTTTGGACAAATTTTCTCTCAGTATCTACTATAATTTTAATTTTTGTTGTACATTGTGATAACTGTTGTGATCTAATTATTTTCGATTCCTGTGGTTGCAATACTTAAAACGTTTGGACAAATATTCTGTCAGTATCTACTGTAATTTGAATTTTTGCTGTACATTGTGATAGCTGTTCGGTACAGCAGCGCCAAACGACAAACAAAATACTGTATAATAAAGTAATATACAAACACGACTGCAATACACATAAGCACACACACTGTGCTGACGAGCGAATTTCAGAGAAAGCGACTATAGTAGGGGACGAATGTCTTAATACTTCTTCCTCATCCCCAATTGATTACCTATATTATGAGGGAGGCGTTTTCAGTGTGTCGTCAGAGCGGGTGCATCAACCGGTTATCAAAAAGATCATTCGGCCACACAGTCTTGTGTTTTCGTTTTAGACTTTACCCCTTTATCTTATTCATAATTGGAGATATTACAGACAACGTTCATGCTTTCCTGTTTTGCAAGCTGAGTGGTAATGTTAACATGAGTATTTCTATGCGATGGGAGAGAACGAATAAAATTTTAGCAGACTTTGTATTACACGAATTTCTTTAATGTTTCATATGTTTTGATGAAAAGAGAATTGAAAACGTCGGCTGTCAGTTATGGCAATGGTAGAAGAACAGGTGGATATTTTGAGAAAATGCTCTGCAAAGTTCCAATAAAACCTTATTTTTCAAAAGACCCATTGTGATCTTTCTATTCAGACAAGTCATCCTTTTCAAATATTTCAAGGGTAACCACATATTTTTAAAACCGCAAATTATATCCATATTCTCATTCTTAACTTTGTCTATTTTATTATGGAAATATTCGCGTTTATCTGATTAGCAACAACTTCCGAAGCGCATTTCCGTTCAGGAACATGGTAATGTTCTTTATCTGAATCGTAGTTACTCATACCATTCTCGGATTTGTACAAATCGTCCCTGCAAAGCATTTCTCTGTCACAAACAATGCTTGCGTTACTGAAACTGACAGCCACATTTTTCTACCACTTACCACTTTTTACAAGCACAAATTCTGACAAATTTACTATTAGAGAGAATCTAAGGTAGAGGTGTAATTTCGTGGTTTTTCGTGGAACTATCAACTAATATGAATAAAGCACATCACGTACCATGATTTACATGCAATAACTCGGTTTCTAATGGATTATCCAATTATTAACAGATTAGGACTTCAATTGGCATTTCAGTAAGCCGAAATAAAAGTGATACTTGTGAAACCAAGAAGGAACTGAAATTCTCATTCTTCCGCAATCATTAAAAATGTCACTGTAGCAGGCTGACCTTTTAATGTTCATTACGATAGTTTCGGACAAATTATTAACGAGTCAAGCATTGTGGCGTTCCCAAAATTATAAATTACAAACAAATTATATAAAACAACTTTCGTTTTCTAGAAGTGAATAATAGTATAGGGTAGTTAATATTGTTTTGTGTTTTTTGATTGATTATGCGAGGTATGGTTGTTTTCGGCGGGACATTTCTAGCTTAGAATCAGCTGATAAGGGAATCATCAAGCAAACAAGATAATGAATAGTTCTTCTTCTTTCAATATATCATGAGGGATACTTCAATAACTGCGCGACTTTATCTCTAGTAGTAAACGTTGGAAATCATTAAATGTTCCCGAGCGGCTCTTTCTGTAAGCAGAAGCCGATTAGTTACAGTTGGCGTACTCAATTACTTGAGCTAACAGATCCTCAATTAAGAATTCTCTGTTTTCATCGTCCTCTTGATGCATTTTCTTCATTCATTGGCGTAGTTCCAGTTGAATGCCAAACGAAAAGTAATTGCTGTGTAAGTGCACCTAAATTCTTTTGTAACTTCTGGTGGGCAGCTAGGAAAAGAATTTTTGTGTTCTCTCTGGCTATTCTGAATGTTACGTTTTAACGAATACAAAACTAGGTTGATCGCAAGGAGAGCAAAATAGTAAGTTAGCTTTATTCAGCGGTGAATTACAAGCCATAGTATTATTCTAACGAATATAAAACGTTCCCAGAATTATGGTTGGCTAGCAGCAGAGTCATTACAAAGAAAAAGAAGAAAAGAAGGTTGTCATTTTTGCTGATACAGTTATCTGAGAATTGTTCAAATGGCTCTGAGCACTTTGGGACTTAATTTCTGAAGTCATCAGTCCCCTAGAACTTACAACTACTTAAACCCAACTAAGCTAACGACATCACACATATCGATGCCCGAGGCAGGATTCGAACCCGCGACCGTAGCGGTCTTTCGGTTAAAGACTGTATCGCCTAGAACCGCTCGGCTACTCCGGACGGCTGTCTGAAATTTTTCACAGAGTACAATACTGATTTCTCACCAGACGCTTGGCATTCAACCAAAGACGGGCAAGTGTTACAAATAGTGCCACAGACTGACACATTGCCCACACGAAGAAATAGAACTTCAAAGCCATCTCATTTAATATAACAAAGGAAAATTAAAAATCTGAGTTTCTGAACATGTGTTTGAACACCGTATCTGTCTCTCAATATTACTATTGAAATACAAATACGTGGCATTTGGTTATTTATGGAAAAGCGGAAGACTGTAGAGTTCATAGTTATGTAACGTTTTTCACAGATATTCCGAAACCAAGTCAAAAACTAAAAAAATAAACAAATGACAAAGTCAAAACACGTAATCACTTAATCATTTAATAAAGGATGTTTGTAGATTCTCACCCTGTATTTGACAGAGTAGAATAAATCCAAAATTAACGTTTAACGTTTTTCTCTGTGTTCTGTGTCAAATTAATCAAGCTTTACGGTGCTCTAATGTAAATGCATTTTCAAAGAAATTAGGTATTGGTTACCACCTGTTTTCACAAAACACATGTTCTTCTCAACTTCGTTGGAAACATATTATTTAGAATGTATGTATCGTCATCAGCGGGTGTTAATTTTACGTATATTAATACGAGTATCTTGCTTGTTTCGCTTGGAACACATTCATTAGTTTTGTCTCGGTAGCTGGACACGGCCTTTTCCGAATGTTTTTAGCCTTATGCATATGTATGGACTAGCAAATGGGGACACAGTCACATAGGCCTTGTTTATTTCTGCATTCAAGTGTAATTGGCATTAGCATCTTAAATTTAGCCATTGTTTTGCCTTAAACCTCTCATTATGTTTTAGTGGGATTTTCTGTATTTCATCCATTTCTTTAACCACCTTTATATGACAGACAATAGGACCTTAATCTTTTCCATTATTTTATTAAACCTACCATTAGTTACATGTAGGATTTGCTGTCCCCTACAAATGTTTTTAATTCTTCATAGGTATCGCTGACCGCCTCATCAGAATGTGACCATATTGGAGCGCAGTTTTGAATGATTCACATGGAACATCTTATGTTTATTTTTGCTAAATAAATTGCTGTTCTGTCACTTGAATCTTCTGCTTGGTCTGTTCCTCTTGAAAAAATGCCCTGATTTTAATCGCCAGGTAGTTTACTTACTGAGACCAAGCTGCAGGAAACAATCCCGCAACGGATAAGGAGCAAAAATAGTCATACGGCCGTATGGCCGGAAAAGCCTTGCCACATGATGATGGAGATGAAAGGTCTTGGGTAGTTTTGTTGTCCGTGATGTAAAACACGCATGAAAACACACCAAGCAAGTGGGGATGTTATGTCTGTAATATAATTCTACACTCAAAAGCTCCATCTTGTAGTAGCCACATTAACTTCCGTGCCATCAAAGGCACGTTTTCCAGTATGGGATGCAGGTTCACTGGCTGGCCTGTGAGATGTTATGGAAACATGGCTGGTCCCATCAGGTGGCTGCTAATAACCTCCGCTAACACATTGAGGCTGAGCTAGTGCTGATGGTTCTCTGCCACCAAACCAAGGTGATTCTCCTTAGCTCACACGTCTGTGTTGTGAATGTTGATGATACCGCCGCCGTAAAGGTAGCCTTTTCTCTGTTTGTGTGTATAGGATGGACGACGGAAATCTCAACACCACGATGGCCTCTGCTATGCATCACCGACAAATCCGGATACGAAAGATAAGTCTGTAGGTGAGAAGGTCTACGTGCATTGTAACACTGGTAGCAGTTATGGAAAATGTTCCCGCAGTTTATGAATAATGCTCCCGCAGTTTATGGAAAACGTTCTACTTGGTTTTCTGGTTTACTCCATGATGCCGAGCCACGTAACTTGTGCTGATTAATTCCAGTGTCACGGTCACAGATTCACACAGACCGTCATGTGCGTGAATCTCCCTTGGGAGGTATTTGCGGCCTCACGGACACATGACCTTTTCTTTCTGCTTACTCTGTCAGGAATTGTTTCCTGAAGATTTTCCACCTATATTTGGTCATATTTCCGTCACTATTTTGGCAATAATATTACTGGTTTTCTGCTTCTCCAGCTGTTAAGATCTACCGTCAGGCCGTAAGATTCAGCAAGTTACTAACCATAAATAAAAACTGTTGTAAGGATAATCAAATGTGTTTATAATGTTCATGTTACGGTTTATTCTTACACACTTCTGCCGAGGCAAGACCTCACTCGTTGAGCATTTCACTACCCACGGGACTCTGTCCAGGCAGAGCACGAAGAGTCTTTCGTGTTAAACTACAGGCACGCAAAGATAACAGCAATCTGAGCACAACCCTAATTGTCTGATCCTATAGTCGACGCTATCAGCCTACATACTGATCACTCCCAGAATAGCACTGAAAATTTAGCTTCAAAAAACCCTTACAGGGCTCGTAAAGCATTTAACTCTAGATACAAACTAACTCATTTGAAGTAAAAGTTGGTGAAGAGCCAATGCGTATACATAGAAGGTGAGGCAGCTAAGTCCTAACACCCCTTGTATATCCCCAACCGTAACAGACACAAAGATGGCATTTGGACAGTGAATTGCCGTGACAGGAGTTACTTGAATACATCACATTTCATGTTTGTGTTATTTTTTACTACAGAGATATGAGGCCATCTTTGGTTTTTTTAAAAGTAACCCATCTGTTAAATTTTAGCGTAACATGATGGGCTTAAAAAGACGGTTCAAAATATGTGTATATCATAACATTTCGGCGAATAGTTCGTCCTTCGAAGCGGCGTTGTCCCTTGCGAACTTTTCTGTTGGCCAGAGGAACTTAATAGGGAAGGCGTTGTTTTCCGGCTTCTCGATAACGCCGCAAGGTGACGCACGAGGTAGTTGGAGAGAAGTGTATAAATGTGCTGCTGGGGTAATGAGACATCGCACTTCCGTCACAGTTTCTCGGAGAGGAGGATATTAGTGTTTAACGTCCCGTCGACAACGATGATGATGATGATGATGTTTGGTTTGTGGGGCGCTCAACTGCGTGGTTATCAGCGCCCGTACAATTTCCCAACCATTGCTCAGTCCAATTTCGCCACTTTCCTGGATGATGATGAAATGAGGAGGACAACACAAACACCCAGTCATCTCGAGGCAGGTGAAAATCCCTGACCCCGCCGGGAATCGAACCCGGGACCCCGTGCTCGGGAAGCGAGAACGCTACCGCGAGACCACGAGCGGCGGACCCGTCGACAACGAGGTCATTAGAGACGGAGCGCAAGCTCGGGTGAGGGAAGGATAGGGAAGGAAATCGGCCGTGCCCTTTCAAAGGAACCATCCCGGCATTTGCCTCAACCGATTTAGGGAAATCACGGAAAACCTAAATCAGGATGGCCGGAGACGGGATTGAACCGTCGTCCTCCCGAATGCGAGTCCAGTGTGCTAACCACTCCGCCACCTCGCTCGGTTTTCTTGGAGAAGACATGTACACCAACGTAGAAAAGTTACATATGCTTCTAGTGTATGGTTAAAGAAAAATGGCTCAAATGGCTCTGAGAACTATGGGACTTAACTGCTGTGGTCATCAGTCCCCTAGAACTTAGAACTACTTAAACCTAACTAACCTAAGGACATCACACACATCCATGCCCGAGGCAGGGTTCGAACCTGCGACCGTAGCGGTCACGCGGTTCCAGACTGTAGCGCCTAGAACCGCACGGCCTCACCGGCCGGCCTATGGTTAAAGCAGAAGAAATGCTGTTAGAGCAATAATTAGATATGGAGAACTGTATCCTGATCGTAAATATCTTACGCGCCAGTTTCTTGCTCGTATTTGCAAGAAACTACTTGATTCGGGATCATGGAACGCCATACAGAGAACAAGGTAGAAAACTGTAAATGGCGAGGTACATGAAGAGGGCGTTCTAGCGTTGGCGCATAACGACCCTAATGTTGCATCGCGACGTGACGCCTCGGAATGTGGAATAAGTCAGAGAAGCGTTCTACGCATATTGCACCGGCATAGATTTCACCCGTTTCACCTCTCATTACATAAAGCATTTCCGATGTAGATTTCGAACGGCGCCAGGAATTTTAGCGGCTTGCTCTGCAGTGTCTACAAGATGATCCAACTTTTTCCAACGGGTGCTTTTTACTGATGAAGCGACTTTCACCAACCACGGTAATGTGAATTTGCATAATATGCATTACTGGGCAACAGAGAACCCTCATTGTCTTCGACAGGTACAGCATCAGCAACCGTGGAGTGTTAACGTGTGGTGCGGCATCGTCGGATATGTCATTGTGGGCCGTACGTCATTCCGGGTATACTAAATGGCAATAACTATTCACAGTTCTTGCGAAACGTTCTGCGCATTTTGCTGGAAGAGGTACCACTAACTACGCGTCAGTGCATGTGGTTCCAACATGGCGGCTGCCCTGCTCACTCTTCCCGTGTGGCTACATAGCTGTTAAACGAAAATTTCCCGGATTGTTGGATAGGAATACGTGCTGAAATGAAGTGGCCAGCCCGGTCTCCTGATATGACCCCTCTTGATTTTTTTCTGTGGGGAGCTATCAAACATAAAGTGTGTTGTGGTTGGCAGGAGAGCCAACACCGTGTTACTAGAGGAGGGCGAAAGGCACGCGTATTAGCTCACGCAGGCTGGCATGAGGTCTGGAACAGGACAAGGAAATTAGAATTTAGAAAAACGGGCGTAGCTGGTGGAATACTTAACTTTAATCCATTAATGATGAACGTCGCTCTTGACGGTACATGATTCACAATATCAATAGTAACTGAATATGGTGCCTTGCTAGGTCGTAGCAAATGACGTAGCTGAAGGCTATGCTAAACAATCGTCTCGGCAAATGAGAGCGTATTTTGTCAGTGAACCATCGCTAGCAAAGTAGGTTGTACAACTGGGGCGAGTGCTAGGAAGTCTCTCTAGACCTGCCGTGTGGCGGCGCTCGGTCTGCAATCACTGATAGTGGCGACACGCGGGTCCGACGTATACTAACGGACCGCGGCCGATTTAAAGGCTACCACCTAGCAAGTGTGGTGACCGGCGGTGACACCACATTCCTCCCCCGCAAATCGGCGTACGGTGTGGCATAAGGCTTCCGCCCGCCGTTGGGAGGACCCCATGCTGACGTGTGCGACGAGGTGGGGAGCCTAACAACAGGCGAGGCTGTGCCACCCGC
Source organism: Schistocerca cancellata (assembly GCF_023864275.1). NCBI lineage: Eukaryota > Metazoa > Arthropoda > Insecta > Orthoptera > Acrididae > Schistocerca > Schistocerca cancellata. The sequence continues at coordinate 336,478,897 of NC_064631.1, forward strand.
ACCCTGCCATTCGGGCCGCTGGGAGCTAGGAAACGCCTGAAAACCTGCTCCAGGGTGCACGCCAACATGCGGTGTATGCGCCCGCAGAGAGACAGGAGGGGCCGAAGGGTCGACATCCATCGGGACAGGGCACCCGACGGGCGAAGACGACATATGGTCCGGAGCGGGCAAGAGTTCCATGTCGGAGGACAACTGGTCACGGGAAGCGATCGGCGGCGCGTGACCCAGGGAGGCGCCCGACGGTTGCAGCGACGCGTCCACTGCGGGCGTCGCCGACGGGAGAACAGGCGGCGGCGGCGGTGGCGGCGGCGCGTCGCCGTGGGGCAACATGGAAGGCAGCGTCGGGAACACCTGGGGCTGAGGCGAGCCAGTAGATGGGTCCCCAGGGCGCTGACCGGACGGCACCGTCGCTGAAAGCAGACGGGGAGCGGCAGATCCCGTACGACGACAGAGGTGCAGCTGATTGAGATGCCGAGGCCCCCAAAATTATATACATAGCGCGGCCGAGGCAGCGAAGAATGCGCCCTTCGAGCCAATGCCGTGAACCTCGATAGTGGCGATAGTAGACAACGTCGCCTGGAGCAAAAACTGGTGTCTGCTGCTTCACAGGAACCTGATGCGGCGGATGTAGCAAAGACATCAAGGCTCGATGATGACGACCGTGGAGCAACTCAGCCGGCGAGCGACCATCTCGGGGCTGAGAGCGATACGAGGACAAAAAGAGCAATAACGCGTCCTCCCGCGAATGCGAGTCTTTCAACTTTAACATCTGTGACTTGAAGGTCCTGACCAATCGTTCAGCGGCATTGTTTGACCGTGGCGAAAACGGCGCGGACGTCAGATGTTGAATACCATTGGCCTTGCAGAATGACTGAAATTCTTCGGACATGAATTGTGGGTCATTGACGGAAACAATAGTCTGTGGAAGACCTTCAATGCAAAAGATAGCAGATAACGCTTGGATGGTGGCAGATGACATCGTGGAAGACATCTGGACAATAGAAGGAAAATTACTGAATGAATCTACCACAACCAACCATCGAGCATTCCAGAATGGACCAGCAAAATCGATGGGTAAGCATTGCCAAGGGGAAGTGGCTTTTGGCCATGCAAAGAATTTCTGCGGTGGTGCTGATTGTTGTTCGGCACACACCATTCAAGAAGAGCACATATTCGTAATCGCGGCATCGATTCCGAACCAAGTACAGTGCTGACGAGCAAGTTGTTTCGTTCTCACTACACCCCAATTTCCTTGGCGGAGAAGCTGTAAGACAGAGGACTGTAACGAACGTGATACCACGACCCTGAACTGATCATTATCAGAACGCAACAGCAAAACACCACGTCGTACAAAAAGTCTCTCCTGGTGAGCAAAAAATCGGCGAACCAACGGATCCCCGATCCGTGACTTTGACAAGGGCCATTGCGTAGCAACAAAACGCAGAACGGTAGCAAGGACAGGGTCGGCAGCTGTGGCTGTAGCTACACGACGAAAATCAGTCGGAAACGATGCGACCACGTCATCGGTTTCCGAATCAATGAACATGCAAGCAAGTTCGGAGGAATAGAATGCTCTATCCTCAGCAACAGGCAAACGCGACAACGCATCGGCGTTTCCGTGCGTAGCGGTACTGCGAGAGGAAAATAGACCAGCGAATGAATTTCTACACTGTACGTGGAGGTAAAGGCTTGTTCGGATGAAAAAGCGATGCCAAAGGTTTGTGGTCTGTGATGATGGTAAAGTGACGACCATACAAGATCTCATGAAACTTTGTAACACCAAATACGAGAGCCAATGCTTCTTTCTCGATCTGTGAATAATTTCTTTGCGCAGGCGAGAGCAATTTGGACGCAAAGGCAATAGGGCGATCGTGCGATCCATCCTTGTGCGCAAGCACAGCCCCGATCCCGAAATCCGATGAATCCACCATCAACAAAAGGGGCTTCTGGGGATCGAATGGCGTAAGGCAAGTATTGGAAAGCAACGCCGATTTCAACTGGCGAAAGGCGCGTTCGCATTCCGTCGTCCAGACGAACGTAACACCTTTACGGCGTAAGCGATGAAGCGGAGCTGACATGGAAGAGGCGTGTGGTACATATCGGTGAGAATAGTAGAATTTTCCCAGCACACTCTGTAGCTGTTTCAAATTCTGCGGCGAAGGGAAGTCTTGTATGGCACGGAGGTGCTCGGGACTGGGATGTATGCCTTGGGCATTGAGTACATGTCCCAGGTATGGCAAGTCACGAGCAAAAAACACACATTTGTCCTTCCACAAGCGAAGACCATTTTGTCGCAAGACCTGAAATAATGTTCTGAGATTGTATAAATGTTCTTGTTCTGTCTTTCCAGAGATCACAATATCGTCCAGATAGTTTGCTGCAGTACTGACCAACGCACAAACAGTTTGTAGATATTGCTGAAACAATGCAGGGGTGGATGCACACCCTAATGGCAGTCGTTTGAATCGATACAAACCAAGATGCGTGTTAACCACCAAAACGCGCTGAGATTCTTCGTCCACTGGTATTTGCAAGTACGCATCTGCTAGGTCCAACTTCGAAAAATATTTACCCGGGCACAGTTTGTCAAAAAGATCTTCCGGGCGGGGTAAAGGAAAAGTTGCAATCACTAGTTGTGGATTCACTGTTGCCTTGAAGTCCACACAAAGTCTCAATTTTCCCGAAAGTTCTGGCAAAATTACTAAGGGTGATGCCCAGAGATATGCCTGCACACGTTCAAATACACCTTGTGATTCCAAATCGTGTAATGTTTTTGCGACCTCATCATGCAATGCACGGGGAACATTGCGTGCTCTGAAAAATTTCGGTTGCGCGTTTGCTTTCAGTTCCAAATGTGCTTTATAGTTCTTAGCGCAACCAAGGCCCGGTGCAAAAATGTCTGCAAATTCTTCACATAGACGAGAAACAATGTCTGAAGGCACAGTCTGGTTCACTGATAGGACCTGATTTACTATAGACAAGTTAAACAACTGAAATAAATCGAAACGAAACAAGTTCACTGCAGAAGAAGAATGAAGGACGTAAAATGAAACAAGTTTTGTTTGTCCTTTGTATGTTGCAAGAAGGCTGCACTGTCATAACACAGGGATCCCTTGACCTGAATAGCTAGTTAACTTAACATTTGCGGCACATAACAGAGGTGTGCCCAGCAGTTTGTAAGTGTCTTGATTGATCAGTGAAACTGCAGCTCCGGTATCCAGCTGGAATGGTATCACTTTGCCGTTAATGTCCAAGTCCACAAAAAGTTTATTGTCCTGCTGATGACAAGAGCGACTGTCTTGCGCAATGTGAACTGACACTGGTACAAAATCACTTGCGACTTGACGGGAGTTCCGGCGATGTCGACACACACTATTTGTGGGACGAACACGGTCACTGTTAGAGTGAGTGGCACTGGGAGGAGTGGATTGAACTACATGAATTTCCATGGGCAAAGTTTTGCAAGCCTGAGTATCCTTGGTTCGATTCTGATTCTGGCGCGAAGCAAAGGGCCTGGAATGGATTTGAGCTTCTGATCTGAGCTTTTTCTGGCAAACACTCAAAACATGTCCTTTTTTATTACAATAAAAGCAAATAGCTTGGTGTGATGGGCATTTCTCACGCGAATGTCTAGTAGCGCACCGTGGGCAGGATTTGAGCACTTCATTTGCTTGCCAGCACGGAACACATGGCTGAGATCCTGGTGGCAGTGGCGCGGCCGGGCGCGAGGGCTGTTTACTGGTCCGTGTAGCTCGCCCGGCGGGCCGGTTAACCTGACACACGGCTGGTGAAGTTTAAAAAAAATTCCTGCGCAAAGTGAAGTGTCTCCTGCCGATCCAATATGTCCATCACTTGTTGAAGGGTGGGATTGACTAGTTTCAACATCTGTTCCCTTATACGAACATCAGAAACGTTCTGTGCAATTGCATCACATACCATAGTATTTGAATAAGGGAGTCCACATTGACACTCAAAAGCACAATCCCTAGTAAGGCCTTGCAAGGTTGCAACCCACTCCCGATTAGTCTGATCTGCCATACGTTTTGTACGAAAGAAGGTATACCGTTTTGCAACTACATTGACTGATTCTTTGAAATGTGCATCTCATATCTCATGCAGCAAAATTTCTTCGAGTTGCTACGCCGTGTCGGGGAAATAATTTCACTATCACACGGTACGTGTTCACCCCGACTGATGATAACAAAAAAGGCTGCCACTCGTTACCTTGAATGCTGTAGGCGGCGAGATGGAATCCAAATTGGCGTGACCACTCCGTCCAGCTTTCCAGTGGACTATCAAAAGGTCGAAAAGTTGGTGCAACTGCGTGTTGTGGCTGCGTTAGCGGTGTGGCGGCTGCTGCCGCATCGTTTTTCATCACGCGTTGACCCTGGACGAGCTGTCCAAGGGCATCCAGTAACGCCTGCGTCTGCTGATTCTGTAAGCGATAAAATTTGGACAGTACACCTGGTGATTGTGGCGAAGCCATTACACAAGTAAATCAGGGCAATATCGATAAGAACGCGGTTTTGCCTCGTCGCCAGTGTTGTGGTTGGCAGGAGAGCAAACACCGTGTTACTAGAGGAGGCCGAAATGCACGCGTTTTAACTTACGCAGGCTGGCATGAGGTCTGGAACAGGACAAGGAAATTAGAATTTAGAAAAACGGACGTAGCTGGTGGAATACTCAACTTAAATCCATTAATAATGAACGTCGCTCTTGACGGAACATGATTCACAATATCAGTAGTAACTGAATATGGCGCCTTGCTAGGTCGTAGGAAATGACATAGCTGAAGGCTATGCTAAGCTATCGTCTCGGCAAATGAGAGCGTATTTTGTCAGTGAACTATCGCTAGCAAAGTCGGTTGTACAACTGAGGCGAGTGCTAGGAAGTCTCTCTAGACGTGCCGTGTGGCGGCGCTCGGTCTGCAATCACTGATAGTGGCGACACGCGGGTCTGACGTATACTAACGGACCGCGGCCGATTTAAAGGCTACCACCTAGCAAGTGTGCTGCCTGGCGATGACACCACAAAGTGTATGCCCAAATACCAACTACGCCAGACGATATGAAGCACCGTATCATCGAAGATTGCACTGATATCTCACATAACATCATCGCAGTCGTCCTCAAATCATTCGAACTGCGACTACAAATGTGCATTGGAGCAGAGGGGAAGCATTTTGAGCACATGCTTCAGTAAAGTTATATATCATGGACAGTATGTATTTTGCACCTTTGCGTGTATTTGCTTCGTGTTGTGATCAATAGTAAATATTTTCAAATAGAAAAGAAATACGAACAAAATAATTGTGACCAATAAGGGCTTCCTCATTTACATTTGTATTTCTGTTAATTAAAATGCATTAACATCTTGTAGTATTTTAATACTATATGTTGTCGGCTATTTTGGTATCACAGTTATCAAATAAACAAATAATATTTGCGCCACATCATCAGTTAATTTTTGCGCAAAATATCGCAGTATGTATTACTATTGTCGGGTAAATGGGCGTATTTGTCTAAGGACGGACTCCCGGCGTTTACCATGTATTCCAAACAACAGGAAAGGTCTCATTGGACAACGAAGTCGTCTCGTAGGACGAACACGATACGAGAACATATCTGTGCCTCGAAAACTATTCGCCTAAATATTATTATATACACATATTTGAAACCGTCTTTTTCAGCCGATCATCTTACGATAAAATTTAACATAGGGTTCCATTTAAAAATACCAAAGTTGGCGTCATATCTCTGTAATAAAAAAACACCACAAACATGACATTTGATGTATTCAAGTAGTCCCTGTCCTTGAAATTCACTGTCCAAACGGCACCTTTGTATCTATTACGGTTTGGGAGATACAAAGGGTATTATGACTTAGCTGCCTCACCCTCTATATATTCCACATAAAGGCATCCATAAACATGGTTACCTTATCGGTAGTAACAAATGTACGGTATGAGAGCGTACATTAGTACCAATTCTGCTTGATCTCATTAATCCTTAAAAGAATGTAATTAAATGCTTTCCCACCCTTCCCTACTTCTAAACAGACAGCTTTCTCAATTCCACAGTGCTATCACGAGAATGTCTTTGACGGTAGTTACGGATCCAATAAGCGATATGAATAATAGTTGTACCAGATTTCAGAAAGGTTCTAAACTAATACGATCCCCTCAAAACATCCGATGGATTGTATTCGCACTGGCCTCTAATGGCAGTCCAGTTGTTGCAGTGAGTGTTCAAAACTCATACCAAAACTGGTGATCACTTATTTCGTGCCCTGACAATTGGCATAACGTACACATGCCCAAAAAAAAAAATCGCAAAACCAAGAAGTATTTCTGTGAAGTAACGTCTAAATGTTGGTCTATTCAAATTTCGCGCCAGTCGCATAAGAGTGATGCTAGTAGCGTCAGTATGATGATGTGAATCAAGTTTGCTCTAAATACAGTCTGTAACGGTTGTGAGTGTTAGTTACGTTTGGGATTTGAAGTGGTGAGTTGGTAATAGTGAAACATGCCTTTAATGTAAAAAAGACGCCATTATCAACATCTCATTGACTTTGAACGAGGTAGTGTATAGGCCTACTAGAAGCTGGATGTTCCTTTGGCGATACTGTGGACAGACTTGGAAGGAACGCAGCCACTGTACGTGGTAACTACCAGCGGAGATCACTGGAATTTAAGGTCACAAGATCACCAGACTCTGGATGGCCGCATGTCATTACCGAGAGCAAAGATCATCGTGTTCGGCGTAGGCTCTAGTACATCGTACTGCATCTGCAGCACCAATCTGAGCAGCAGTTGGCACCACAGAGACAGAGGGAACTCTTACAAACCGGTCGTTTCAATGACAGCTCCGAGCCAGGTGCCACGTGGCGTGCATTCCACTGACACCAAACTACCACCATTTGGAACTTCAGTGGTTTGAAACGAGAGCTCATTGGAGGGTATGTTGGAGGTCTGTTGTGTTTTCCACTGAAAGTTGATTCTGCCTCCGTATAACTGATGCCATATGTTGGTTAGAAAGTGGCTAGTCGAAGGCCTGCAACCAGTCTGTCTATGCACTAAACTCATTGCACCTACACCTGGAATTATGTATGGTCTGGGGTACGATATCGTATGACAGCAGGAACACTCTCGTGATTATTCCACGCACCCTGATTGCTAATTTCCACGTCCGTTTGGTGTTTCGGCCTGTTGTGCTGCCATTCATTAATAGCAATCCAGTGGTGTTACCAACAGGATAACCCACGACCACATACCACTATACTAACCCAACAAACCTTACAAGGGTATCAAAAAAATGGCTCTGAGCACTATGGGACTTAACATCTATGGCCATCAGTCCCATAGAACTTAGAACTACTTAAACCTAACTAACCTAAGGACATCACACACATCCATGCCCGAGGCAGGATTCGAACCTGCGACCGTAGCAGTCGCGCGGCTCCGGACTGAGCGCCTAGAACCGCTAGACCACCGCGGCCGGCTTACAAGGTTATCGACATATTGCCTTGGCGTGCTCCATCCCAGATCTGTCTCAGTCGAGCACACATTCGGCATAATCGGACGACAACTCCAGCGTCGTCCACAACGAGCATTAGTCGTCCCTGTATTCACAGACGAAATGCAACAGGTATGGAACCCCATCTCGTAAAGTGACTTCCGGCACCTGTACAACACAATGCATGCACGTTTACATGCTTGTATGCAACGCTATAGTGTTTACAACGAATATTAATGCACCAGCATTTCACATTTGTAATGGCTTATCTCGTGCTTACATTAACCTGTGATCTTGCAATGTTAATTAGTTAAATATACCTAAGCAAATGAATTCCCGAAATTTCATTATTCCGTGACTGGACAAAGCACACTACACAGTCACCCGTTGAGGGTTAAGGGGCTTCTCGATCGCGAAATGCAGATTCTCAGTCCTCCAAATGCATCAGATTTGCTTATTGACTAACCATCCAATTGAAAGTGTATTTCGTCGTTAAACCAAACCATGCATGGATATACAAATTCCCATCATACCCCGCAGTCAACAGTGCAGTTTGAACGTCCTAAAGCGAACCGTTCAGAAGTTATGAAAGTTTTATTTCATATAGTTCAATAATTGTCACCCTTTAGCAAGACGTAAGGCATTCAGTTACAATTCAAAAATACCATAAGCTGAGATAATGTTTGCAAATAACCCTGCCCAACAGCTTTAACCAGCGTACAGAAACTCGACATTGTGGGCAATAATATTGAGAATAATATTCATGGTTCATGACTCGTTCACTGTAAAAGGAACCAGAGGTCTGATTACAATAACACCAGTAAGAAGTCACCAGAGTATAAAATTTTTTGTTTTCTTAGAAGTGCTTCGATCACCTGGTCACAGGTCCAGTAACATACCTGGTGGTTCACGGAATGCTACTACACAACTGGCAGAAATGATTACAAGTAATCAAAATCTATTTCAAAACGCTAAATAGCATGAACCTTTGCACTGAGTAAGAACTTGTGTACATCTCAGTGACATTGCTCTTTCCTGTAAGTACTATATCGGTCGTTTAAAGGAAAGAGTTACGAAGAACTTTCACCAGAAATGAAGAGAGCGCTGTATGTAAACACACTCATACAGTACAAGACGCTGCCCTAATAAGTCGCACATTCCAGTAACCGGCACAAACACATTGCTCGACAGCAAGCAGGACAGCACACTCTTTTTAACGGCCGTCCAGCAGTCCACGTCTACACAGTCAAGCACGAAACCCGCCTTGTGTGGCTGGTCGGTGATACTCCAGGGTTTCCTCTTGTAATAGTGTCCGCCCCCGGTAGCTGAGTGGTCAGTGCGGCTCTCGCAGCCGAGCGAAGCAGACGTGCGGTGTGTGCTCTCCGCTGTCAGAGAGAGCCCGCGCGCCTTGTTTACTTTCTTCGGCCGACACTAACGTGACGCCGTAGCGCTACAAGACCATGGCAAACCAACACAGAAGATCAACCTTGAAATTCAAATTTCGGAACGACTTTACCCGACCAAAGGCGCTCGAAGTTGAACGCTTTTTAAAAGAGGAAGCCAAGATCCCGGCTGCCGACATTGTCGGCATTCACTTTTCGATAGTCAGTAGCACGGTCTATGTAAAGCTCATAAACGAAACTACGTGCGACAAGGTGCTTCGTGAGATGAAACAAGAACTCCGCTTCTGCCACGCAGATGGCAATGTTGGCAACGTCGAGGTCGGCCATGCCGCAATGGGACTGCGGACTATCCGCATATTCGAACTTCCATTTGAACTCCCGGCGGCAGAAGTTGTAGCGGCGCTCCGCCCCTACGGCACGGTACACGAACACGTGGCTGAAAAATGGACCCAGTTTAAGACGTATCCAGTACTCAATGGAGTACGCCAAGTGCGCATAGATCTCCAACGACACGTGCCATCCTATCTACAGATAGGAGGATGCCGGGCCATAGTTATTTATGACGGCCAGCCGAAGACGTGTTCCGGATGCGGCAAAGAAGGACACCTTCGTTCCGAGTGCCTCCAGCGTCGGATCACACAACTCCCACCGAAGGACGTTGCACCACCAGCGGCGAAGACTATTCTACCCGTGACTTACGCGGCGGCGCTCACGACGTTCTCCACACAACAGACACGGCCGACCGCTTCAGCGGTACGAGAATCACTTTCCACGGACAAAAACCTGGATGATCCGCCGACCTGGCCAGTGGTGGAAAATAGTACTACGACTCTGGAGCTACCGAACGCGACAGACATTGACGCCGGCAAGATGGCAATTGATTCCCTTATTGTACCGTCCGAAGCGTTTGTTCCGGCGGAGCGTGAGTCAGTGCCGTCTTCTGACAATGAAGGCCATGTACGGAAACAGCGATCACCGAAACGCCGAAAGCGCCGTCGTCGGACCGTGTCGGAACACAGCGGTTCGCATTCGACCGGGGAAGAACAACTGACCACTCAAGAAGCCAGCCGCGAAGCTGAGGCTGTTTCCACTGACTCCAACCTTGCAGAACAGACAGAAAAACATGCAGCTTTCGAACATCAGCCCATTGACAGAAACAGTGAGCAGCAGGAAGGTACCAGTGCAGGCAGGGAAGTCGCCCGGTCCCTTACTACCAAACATTCCGAGGCTATGGAACATGAACAGACATTCGCGCCCGCTTCGTGGGCCGAGGACGTCGAGACACAAGATCCCGACACGCGGCCAGCTGAGGCGCCGCCGGATCACGCAGCGTAAGCAGCACAAGGAGGACCGCGTTTGGCGGGGGTTGACATCACTTCCGATGTTCGCTTCTCTCCAACTTCAACATGGATAACCTCGCCCAAACAACGCGTTGCCAGGCTTACCGCCTGGCGACAATGAATATCAACATGATCAGTTCTCCTGTCAAGATCCAACTTTTGAAAGAAACCATACGAGCCATGGGAGTTGACTTTGCTTTCCTACAAGAAGTGAAAACGCCTGCACTCCCGCACTTTTACGGTTACGCCACACATGTGACGCCCGGTAGCCCTGCAGACACCGGAGTGGCAATATTAGTGCGTGAAGGTATTGAAGTTACCGACGTCGCGTTTCTTCCCTCCGCGCGAGGAATAGCATTTACGGCACTCAACACCCGATTCATTAATGTTTACGCGCCGTCGGGTACCACAAGACGTTACGACCGCGTCAGATTCTACTCCACAGATGTCGCTCCCCTTTTCCTTGGACGATACGACCACAGCGTCTTCACCGGCGATTTTAATTGCGTACTTCACCCCAAGGACCAAATCCCACATTACATGCCTTGTCCGGAACTGGGTGCGATGATCCAAGAACTTCACTTGTGCGACACGTGGGAAAAAGTCCACGGTAACCGCTCTGGCCACACTCATCTTGCCAGTCATTCGGCCAGCCGACTTGACCGCATATATGTGTCACAAGATCTCACACAAGGTGTGGTGGACACCGAATTATGGCCTCAAGCCTATTCCGCTCACAGTGCCTATATCTGCACTATACACCTACGCCCCCAACAAGTCTGGCGCAGCAATGGCTTTTGGAAGCTCAACATAACTCATCTCCAGGACCTGGATTGCCGTCGGCAAGTTGCAGCAACGTGGACTGACTGTGAACGCCGCCACCCACGATACACCTCGACCCTGGAGTGGTGGCTCCTCTGTGCCAAACCAGCAATCCGTAGGACACTTATGCGATATGGCAAGGACGTGACTGCGTGGCATCGACAGACCCTTGATTTTTACTACGCGGCACTCAGGGACCTCGACGCCTTACCCCCTTCCTCGGAGAGACAACATGACCAAAGCAGAATCAAGGCTCACATACTATCATTGACGAAGCGTCGACTAGAAGGTGCAGTAGTCCGCTCGCGACAGCACGACCGAACGGTTGCAGAGGAACCCACTATGCACCACGTTGTGGCGGATAAGCGCCGACAACGCCAACATTTAATCTCACAACTCAGGACACACGACGGTCGCTTATGTACGACCCAAGCAACCATAGTAAAGGCGGTGGAGGATCATTTTCGTCATTTTTACAAGGAAAGAACCGTCAATGACGAGGCCACTACTGAAGTGTTACAGCAGGTAACACGTACTATCGACGAGGCTACCGTGAATGCACTAACAGAGGAAATCTCACTCGAAGAAGTCGAAGACGCCGTGGACAAAGGTGCGGCCAATAAATCTCCTGGACCTGATGGATTGCCCATCGAATTCTACCGGACTTTCCGTGACATCATGATACCTCGCTGGGTTATAATGTTCCGCGAACTTATGTCTCCAGACTGTGTTGTGCCGCCAGCGTTTGTAGAAGGTCTCCTCATACCAGTACACAAGCCAGGTGGAGGGCTATCGATTAACGACTATCGGCCGCTTACAATGCTGAACGCCGATTACAAGATTTTCACCAGGATTATGGCGAGCCGTATTAAGACGACTTTGCCGATGATCCTCGCTCCAGAACAGACGTCGCAGGGGGGAGAAGCCAACATACACATGGCCACCGGTGACTGCAGGGACTTAATAGCGATCGCTTCTGCGTGCCGTCTGAGAGCGGCGATCGTCTCCGTCGATTTCAACCGCGCCTTTGATAGAGTGCACCACAACTTCCTCCTACGAGTGATGGACTGTATGGGATTGCCCCCGGGCCTCATCGACACCCTACGGCGTCTTTTGACCGCAGCCAGCTCACACGTCCAGGTCAATGGAAGGACGGTAGGACCAGTACCCATTAAGAGATCTCTACGACAGGGTTGTCCCCTTTCTACCTACCTTTATGCAATCGCACTCGAGCCACTCCTAAGGGGCCTTAACCACCGCCTATCTGGCATCACGCTGCGGGACGTCACCTTTCGCTATAGGACATACGCTGACGACCTGCTACTGCTGGTTCGTTCCAATGACGAAGTTCAAAACGTACTAACCTGGATTGAGCAATACGGACAGGCCGCAGGCAGTCTTCTGAACATCAACAAGTCGGCGGCGTTGGACATTGGGCGTGGTCTCGGACCGGAAGCCCTCGCTCCCCTCCCACCAGTTTCTGATCTGCGATATTTGGGAATCACGTTCAAGAAAGATGTACGTAAAACAGCTGCAGCAAACTACCGACGGTTATTACAGATCATACGCGCAATGGTGCGACAGAACCTGCTCCGGGACATGAATCAGCTACAACGTGTTGAATACCTGAACCTCTACGTAGCATCCAAACTCAACCACGTGGCACAGGTCCTCCCACTACCGCTGCAGATAGGTCGTCGGCTTCAGGCGGCCTTCAGTTACTACGTTTCCGCAGGTCATATCTTTAAAGTACGTTACGACACTCTTAACCTCCCAGTGCACAAAGGAGGGCTGGGATTGGTCAACGTCAGGGCGAGATCAGCTGCCCTTTACATGAGCAACATGAGGAAACGATGGAAAAGTCAATATACCTCTCTCACGGGTCGTTTACTACAGGTTCTGATGACAGCCTCTAACGTCCCGCCGGTGTCGGTTGCGCACGTCGCACCACAGCTCTCCCATGTGTCGACTTCATTCTTGATTACAGCTATGTCAGCTCGAACCTCTCCGCCACACGTCCACCAAAGGCGAAAGATTTTTATACCAACCTTCTGCGGGCTGTTCACCATAATGTGGTGGAAAACAAGTACCCTACGGTTCACTGGCCAAGAGTGTGGAAAACAATACACCACCACTTTCTGTCATCCACGGTGCGTTCGAAGTGGTATCAGATCGCCAACAAAAAATATGCCACACGCCAGCGACTTCACACTATTGGACTGGCAGACTCCCCTTATTGCCCAGATTGTCACCTTTTGGATACCGATGAACATCGTTTTACTTGCGCATCATCGTCCGGAGTTTGGCGACTAACACAGAAGATATTGGCTTGTTATCTCCGGGTCACACCTGATATGATTGACCCGCAGACCCTACTCTGTCCCGATGAAACTTACTTTCCGGCTGCAAAATATCATGCGCTTACATGGTTCAAAGGACTTACCGTCGCCTACATCTTTAGCGACGGAGAGAAACAGCAGCTTGATTACTGGTGGCTCCTACAAAATGCTCACAATGCCCTCGAACGCACACCGAAATACCGTAGGCTCTTCGCAAATTATTTACGCAGCGTTTTCGTTAACCCCCCACTCAGTTGGGGAGTGCCAGGCTGTGGTTAATGTGCTGTGCCGCATCACACTAACGGCTCAACGTTCTTCCTTGTCAGCCATGAGCAAAGGAAGAGGCAAGCTGCTGCAAGGATACTGTTTTCCTTGAGGCACTAGCGACGCAGAATGCCTCCGTTGCAGATGCCCTTCAAAGGCGCTATTGGAGATTTCAGATAACGATGGCGAGACTCCAAGTGGAACCAGTTACACTATTGAAGAACCTTTTAGTTAGAATTACATCAGTGGTTTATATTTTTATTTTTTGATTTCTCTTTTATGCCACCTTTGTAGTTGTAACACTTACTTGTAACACTTAGTTACTAGAATTCTCATTTGTACACGCTCCCTAAATGTAATCATAAAAAAAAGTGGCAACGGATAGCCCTAACCTTGATTTCCCATACTTCCCCTGGTCTATAGGCAGCTCTCTGGGGTGGGTTTACTCAGGAGCCAACGCCTGAAGTGGATCAGATTTTTTTGTTATAGGATGACAAGTGGCGGTGGCACTTAGGTTTTTTATTTTTTTATTTATTTATTATTTTTAGTTCCATCTTCCTAAGGGGCTTTTTAAGGAAAAAAAGTGGTTCAACAAGGGGGTAGCGTCTAAAAAAGGGGGTAGCAAACACAAAAAAAAAAAAAAAGAAATTAAAAAATTAAAAAAAAGAAAAAAAGAAAAAAGTGGTCAGCGTGACGGAATGTCAATCCTAAGGGCCCGGGTTCGATTCCCGGCTGGGTTGGAGATTTTTTCCGATCAGGGACTGGGTGTTGTGTTGTCGTAATCATCATCATTTCATCCCCATCGACGCGCAGGTCGCCGAAGTGGCGTCAAATCGGAGGACTTGCACCAGGCGAATGGCCTACGTGACGGGAGGCCCTAGCCACACGACATTTTTTCTTGTAATGGTACTTGAATTACATAACCATTAGACACCTCACCTCAACCTCTCGAGACCAGCTATATTCTACTTTGTTTCTGTAAAATAGTTAACATATTTCTGTGACAACATTCAAATTTGATTTCATTAATGTAGAGGTGCTTCGATACATCGATATTTATATATTGCAATGATATTATTCTTATGTGTATTCTTTCTTTTGTCACTATGATCTTTGACGTACTTGTAACTCTGATTTTTGGGCGCGTAAGCGGTTATTAGAGTGTCAAGCTTTAGTCGTCATGTTAAAAATACGCAAATTGTAATCAGTTTATGAAATGTGAACTTTAACAGTGAGAAAGATATTTTCAAGTATGTTTTATATTGTGAAGTGATGTTTTGGAACGAGTTACATGATATTGCAACAAAAGTAATAAAAAAGAAGTGTAACTTAAATTCGGAGTGCTGATTACTTTTTTACATCACCTTTGTCCTAATTTGCAAAAGTGTAATCTTCAAGAATGGTTTATGAAACACATCTATAAAACTTTTGAATATCGCAGAATAACACCTAGGCCTCTTTGCATCCGAGGTTGGAATCATCACTACCTAGATTTTCGACGATTGAGCCATGAGTTCACAACGAGACCAGAGTGGGAAACACGAAAAGATGAGTGCCTAGTTTATCCATTATTTCAAGAAATGACTTTATTAACTGTGCTCTGATGACACCTGCCACATAATATAACTTTGTTGTTGCCCGAAAATGCAATACTTAGCAGCGTGAGCAACACTACAATCAAATTAATTTTTGACCTTTGTTGTGGTAGGGTTGTTAGACTCTCGGGTTACTCGTTCGGCCACACAACACGTTCTTTCTGTTGCTTTAGGATGCTGCGTACCACGGCGCTCAAAGATCTGTCCCGTGTGCCCAACTGGTCTCACCCACTGACACGTGCCAGCGCTGGTGTCACGGTGCTCTCGCCGACAGCGTGCTGGTGAAGTCGCGCTACCGCAGCCGAAACTCTGTTCGCATGGCTTGTCAAATTGTCGCGACTGTGTGACGGCTGGGGACGGCACAGTCAGTAGTTTCAGATGTTATGCTGTCAGAGATTGTGCATGATCGAATGTCAAGTGTACAGAAATAACCTCCTGGTTCTTAAAGAGTCTGTGATCCACTACGTGACTGCACATCATTATACAGGGTGTTACAAAAAGGTACGGCCAAACTTTCGGGAAACATTCCTCACACACAAATAAAGAAAATATTTCATGTGGACATGTGTCCGGAAACGCTTAATTTCCATGTTAGAGCTCATTTTAGTTTGTTCTTCCACCTACGCTCAATGGAGCACGTTATCATGATTTCATATTGAATACGCTACCTGTGCTGCTAGAACAGGTGCCTTTACAAGTACGACACAACATGTGGTTCATGTACGATGGAGCTCCTGCACATTTCAGTCGAAGTGTTCGTACGCTTCTCAACAAGAGATTCGGTGACCGATGGATTGGTAGAGGCGGACCAATTCCATGGCCTCCACGCTCTCCTGACCTCAACCCTCTTGACTTTCATTTATGGGGGCATTTGAAAGCTCTTGTCTACGCAACCCCGGTACCAAATGTAGAGACTCTAGGTGCTCGTATTGTGGACGGCTGTGATACAATACGCCATTCTCCAGGGCTGCATCAACGCATCAGGGATTCCATGCGACGGAGGGTGGATGCATGTATCCTCGCTAACGGAGGACATTTTGAACATTTCCTGTAACAAAGTGTTTGAAGTCACGCTGGTACGTTCTGTTGCTGTGTGTTTCGATTCCATGATTAATGTGATTTGAAGAGAAGTAATAAAATGAGTTTTGACATGGAAAGTAAGCGTTTCCGGACACATGTCCACATAACATATTTTCTTTCTTTGTGTGTGAGGAATGTTTCCTGAAAGTTTGGCCGTACATTTTTGTAACACCCTGTATACACGCTCATACATGCTTAGTTATGAGTACGGTTTTGATTTTAAATATCAATCTTTCGGCATCAGGTTATAAATGTGCATTTACTGTGTTTCGTTTGAAATTTTATTATTACTGTTTTTAAATACTAGTGCAAGAGATCATATTTCTCGTGTATCTACAGACTTTCATGTTATTTTTCATTTCAAAAAATTCTTACACTCAATGTAAATATTCCCCTATGTGATTCTTGTTCCTTTTTTATCTAATAATAATTTTACTGTCCACTGGTTGTAGAGAGGGTTACCTGTATCAGTAACTGCATATCCCGCCATAGGGGGCGCGGGGAGTGGATCGCGTATATTGTTCAAAAGCAATTTTTTACAGGACATACTACTGATATAGGGGAAGACACATCTTTAGTCCTTCGCCCATACACTATGTGATCAAAAGTATCCGGACACCCCAAAAACATACGTTTGTCATATCAGGTGCCACCTACTGCCAGGTACTCAATATCACCGACCTCAGTAGTCACTAGACATCGTGAGAGAGCAGAATGTGGCGCTCCGCGGGAACTCACAGACTTCGAACGTGGTCAGGCGATTGGGTGTCACTTGGGTCATACGTCTGTACGCGAGATTCCCACACTCCTAAGCATCCATGGGTCCACTGTTTCAGATGTTACAGTGAAGTGGAAACGGGAAGGGACACGTACAGCACAAAAGCGTAGAGGCTGACTTCGTCTGTTAACTGACAGGGACCGCCTACAGTTGAAGAGGGTCGTCATGTGTAATAGGCAGACATCCATCCATACCATCACACACGAATTCCAAACTGCATCAGGATCCACTGCAAGTACTATGACAGTTAGAAGGGAGGTGAGGAAACTTGGAATTCATGGTCGAGCGGCTGTTCATAAGCCACACATCACGCTTGTAAATGCCAAACGACGCCTCGCTTGGTGTGTGGAGCGTAAACATTGGACGGCTGAACAGTGGAAAAACGTTGTGTGGAGTGACGAATCACAGTACAAAATGCCGCTATCCGATGGCAGGGTGTGGGTATGGCTAATGCCCGGTGAACGTCGTCCGCCAGCGTGTGTAGTGCCAACGTAAAACTCGGAGACGGTGGTGTTAAGTGTGGTCGTGTTTTTCATGGAGGGGGCTTGTTGTTTTGCCTGGCACTATCACAGCACAGGCCTACATTGATGTCTTAAGCATCTTCTTGCGTCTCACTGTTGAAGAGAAATTCGGGGATGGCGATTGCATCCTTCAACTCGATCGAGCACTTGTTCATAATACACGGCCTGATTGATCGTACGCCTGCTAGAGTGGAAGCTGTCGTCATGGGTAAGGTTGAGCCAACACCATATTGAATTGCAGCAATAAAGATGGAGGGCGACACGAATTTGTAAGTCATTTTCAGCCAGGTGTCCGGATACTTTTGATCACATAGGGTGTAAAAATGTTGTTCATTGAAGTTTTCTGGCTTCAGGCCCATAATTTTGTGGAATACTAGAATAAATTAAAAGGTTACAACTGGTTGAGGACGAAAGGTGACTATAGAATGTGGTGACAATACTTATTGGCCATAGTTCGTCTAATTAAATCGGAAATGATTATCATCCCGTATTCAGAACGTCGTAGAATTCCTGTGCAGACTAATTTTCGAGGAGCTGGGATCTCGTTCTCATAGCGGCAGTATGTGTCTCTGGTTACTCTGAAATGTTTGCTAAGGTATTTATTGAGGAACACTGTCTTCGGAGGCAGTAAAAAGCGGGCACAACGATGAATATCCGATTTGTATTTATCACTAAGACTTCATGGTAACTAAATTGGAAACTGGATTTCTTGTTTAATAAAACTGCCCAGCTTATGATGTATTCTCAAAACATACTAGCTGGCTAAGAAGTTGTTGTTGTTGTGGTCTTCAGTCCTGAGACTGGTTTGATGCAGCTCTCCATGCTACTCTATCCTGTGCAAGCTTCTTCATCTCCCAGTATCTACTGCAACCTACATCCTTCTGAATCTGCTTAGTGTATTCATCTCTTGGTCTCCCTCTACGATATTTACCCTCCACACTGCCCTCCAATGCTAAATTTGTGATCCCTTGATGCATCAAAACATGTCCTACCAACCGATACCTTCTTCTAGTCAAGTTGTGACACAAACTTCTCTTCTCCCCAATCCTATTCAATACCTCCTCATTAGTTACGTGATCTACCCACCTTATCTTCAGCATTCTTCTGTAGCACCACATTTCGAAAGCTTCTATTCTCTTCTTGTCAAAACTAGTTATCGTCCATGTTTCACTTCCATACATGGCTACACTCCATACAAATACTTTCAGAAACGACTTCCTGACACTTAAATCTATACTCGATGTTAACAAATTCCTCTTCTTGAGAAACGCTTTCCTTGCCATTGCCAGTCTACATTTTATATCCTCTCTACTTCGATCATCATCGGTTATTTTACTCCCTAAATAGCAAAACTCCTTTACTACTTTAAGTGTCTCATTTCCTAATCTAATTCCCTCAGCATCACCCGACTTAATTTGACTACATTCCATTATCCTCGTTTTCCTTTTATTGATGTTCATCTTATATCCTCCTTTCAAGACACTGTCCATTCCGTTCAACTGCTCTTCCAAGTCCTTTGCTGTCTCTGACAGAATTACAATGTCATCGGCGAACCTCAAAGAGCCCGCATCTCGTGGTCGTGCGGTAGCGTTCTCGCTTCCCACGCCCGGGTTCCCGGGTTCGATTCCCGGCGGGGTCAGGGATTTTCTCTGCCTCGTGATGGCTGGGTGTTGTGTGCTGTCCTTAGGTTAGTTAGGTTTAAGAAGTTCTAAGTTCTAGGGGACTGATGACCATAGCTGTTAAGTCCCATAGTGCTCAGAGCCATTTGAACCTCAAAGTTTTTACTTCTTCTCCATGAATTTTAATACCTACTCCGAATTTTTCTTTTGTTTCCTTTACTGCTTGCTCAATATACAGATTGAATAACATCGGGGAGAGGCTACAACCCTTTCTTACTCCTTTCCCAACCACTGCTTCCCTTTCATGCCCCTCGACTCTTATAATTGCCACCTGGTTTCTGTACAAACTGTAAATAGCCTTTTGCTCCCTGTATTTTACCCCTGCCACCTTCAGAATTTGAAAGAGAGTATTCCAGTTAACATTGTCAAAAGCTTTCTCTAAGTCTACAAATGCTAGAAACGTAGGTTTGCCTTTTCTTAATCTTTCTTCTAAGATAAGTCGTAAGGTCAGTATTGCCTCACGTGTTCCAACATTTCTACAGAATCCAAACTGATCTTCCCCGAGGTCGGCTTCTACCAGTTTTTCCATTCGTCTGTAAAGAATTCGTGTTAGTATTTTGCAGCTGTGACTTATTAAACTGATAGTTCGGTAATTTTCACATCTGTCAACACCTGCTTTCTTTGGGATTGGAATTATTATATTCTTCTTGAAGTCTGAGGGTACTTCGCCTGTCTCATACATCTTGCTCACCAGATGGTAGAGTATTGTCAGGACTGGCTCTCCCAAGGCCGTTAATAGTTCTAATGGAATGTTGTCTACTCCTGTGGCCTTGTTTCGGTTCAGGTCTTTCAGTGCTCTTTCAAACTCTTCACGCAGTATCGTATCTCCCATTTCATCTTCATCTACATTCTCTTCCATTTCTATAATATTGTCCTCAAGTACATCACCCTTGTATAGATCCTCTATATACTCCTTCCACCTTTCTGCTTTCCCTTCGTTGGTTACAACTGGGTTTCCATCTGAGCTCTTGATATTAATACATGTGGTTCTCTTTTCTCCAAAGGTCTCTTTAATTTTCCTGTAGGCAGTATCTATCTTACCCCTAGTGAGACAAGCCTCTACATCCTTACATTTGTCCTCTAGCCATCCCTGCTTAGCCATTTTGCACTTCCTGTCGATATCATTTTTGAGACGTTTGTATTCCTTTTTGCCTGCTTCATTTACTGCATTTTTATATTATCTCCTTTCATCAATTAAATTCAATATTTCTTCTGTTACCCAAGGATTTCTATTAGCCCTAGTCTTTTTACCTTCTTGATCCTCTGCTGCCTTCACTACTTCATCCCTCAGAGCTACCCATTCTTCTTCTACTGTATTTCTTTCCCCCATTCCTGTCAATTGTTCCATTATGCTCTCCCTGAAACTCTGTACAACCTCTGGTTCTTTCAGTTTATCCAGGTCCCATCTCCTTAAATTCCAACCTTTTTGCAGTTTCTTCAGTTTCAATCTGCAGTTCATAACCAATAGATTGTGGTCAGAATCCACATCTGCCCCAGGAAATGTCTTACAATTTAAAACCTGGTTCCTAAATCTCTGTCTTACCATTATATAATCTATCTGATACCTTTTAGTATCTCCAGGATTCTTCCAGGTATACAACCTTCTTTTATGATTCTTGAACCAAGTGTTGGCTAAGATTAAGTTATGCTCTGTGCAAAATTCTACAAGGCGGCTTCCTCTTTCATTCCTTCCCCCCAATCCATATTCACCTACTATGTTTCCTTCTCTCCCTTTTCCTACTCTCGAATTCCAGTCACCCATGACTATTAAATTTTCGTCTCCCTTTACTACCTGAATAATTTCTTTTATCTCGTCATACATTTCATCTATTTCTTCATCATCTGCAGAGGTAGTTGGCATATAAACTTGTACTACTGTAGTAGGCATGGGCTTTGTGTCTCTCTTGGCCACAATAATGCGTTCACTATGCTGTTTGTAGTAGCTAACCCGCACTCCTATTTTTTTATTCATTATTAAACCTACTCCTGCATTACCCCTATTTGATTTTGTATTTATAACCCTGTAATCACCTGACCAAAAGTCTTGTTCCTCCTGCCACCGAACTTCACTAATTCCCACAATATCTAACTTTAACCTATCCATTTCCCTTTTTAAATTTTCTAACCTACTTGCCCGATTAAGGGATCTGACATTCCACGCTCCGATCCGTAGAACGCCAGTTTTCTTTCTCCTGATAACGACGTCCTCCTGAGTAGTCCCCGCCCGGAGATCCGAATGGGGGACTATTTTACCACCGGAATATTTTACCCAAGAGGACGCCATCATCATTTAATCGTACAGTAGAGCTGCATGTCCTCGGGAAAAATTACGGCTGTAGTTTCCCCTTGCTTTCAGCCGTTCGCAGTACCAGCACAGCAAGGCCGTTTTGGTTAATGTTACAAGGCCAGATCAGTCAATCATCCAGACTGTTGCCCCTGCAACTACTGAAAAGGCTGCTGCCCCTCTTCAGGAACCACATGTTTGTCTGGCCTCTCAACAGATACCCCTCCGTTGTGGTTGCACCTACGGTACGGCCATCTGTATCGCTGAGGCACGCAAGCCTCCCCACCAACGGCAAGGTCCATGGTTCATGGGGGGGGGGGGGGGGGGGCGCTAAGAAGTAGGGGTGTAATATTTTGGCGAGTAAATGTAATCGTCGAATACCATGCTACTTTGACTGTAAAGAGACTGATTCCACTCGTGCTATCTAACTGGAATGTCTTTGATTCCATGTGGGTGGTGGCTGCGAAAGACAATGTGCTATATCAATGAAATGAATATTAAATGAAATTAGTATACATTCTGTAGTGAGAATGATGCGTTATGAGGGTGTACTTATCATTTAGTGGCAATAAAAAATGGTTCAAATGGCTCTGAGCACTATGGGACTTAACATTTGAGGTCATCAGTCCCCTAGAATTTAGAGCTACTTAAACCTAACCAACCTAAGGACATCAAACACAACCATGCCCGAGGCAGGATTCGAACCTGCGACCGTAGCGGTCCAGACTGAAGCGCCTAGAACCTCTCGGCAACACCGGCCGGCTTAGTGGCAACATTTCTGACTATTTGGACTTAAATAAATCAAGTTCTTTTTTTGTACAGCAGTCTTCATTTATCGTGTAGAACTAGACCTGAATTCTAAAACAAAGTTGCAGATTGGCAATCAACAAAGAACGCTCTAGGGCACATTTTGTGCGTTCGGTTTTTTAGAGATTTCTTTAATTTGTTTTCATTGCTTGTTGCCCTATACCAGGCACGTGATTTGAAGAATTTACCGAGCTATGTGACCTTTGATCAAAAATAATCCACGTCGCCACAAGTTGGCTATAAACATCTGCCGGTATTTCACTTTTTAAATTCACCAGACAGACAGGATTCTACAACTGGTAGGCTGACAGAGGTTTCGAAAAATTATGTTGAGAAAAGTAGAGTTCCACGACAGCAGTGTGAAGTTTACTACCACATCTGGCGGACTGCCAACTACTGTAACAAGATAGCGACGTCTTACAACAGCAGTACTTGAGAGTGGGACTTCGGTTTCGCTTACGTCTCTTACATTGTCCTTAAAGAAATAGGACACCGTAACTGACTACGTCTGTATTTGACACGTAAAAGCAAAAGTAAGCGCATCCACAACTGGTTGGGTCTCTCTCCGTTCTGAAAAGCAATTCTTGACCTAGGCTTCAGTTGATGGAAATGGGCAGCGATTCACTAGTTCTTTTCACTGAGGAAGAAATAATCACTCACGTGAAAGTAGCGCAAAAAAGCGGAGACTTGGTTTTTGAAGTAGCTGACATGTGCGCCAATAGTCGGCCCTCCGGATCCACATCTGCATTCCACTACATTATAAGGCGTCGCATCCCTTAGAGACAACAGCATTGCCAGAGAACCCCCTCGTGGAGCTGCCCCCATGCCATTTAAGCAGAATTTCGTTTCGTATTCACGCAAAATTTACACAAAAATCTCTTTTTTACTTTTTCTGACATACTTCAAACGTTTATATATCATATAATCTGGCAGTTTTGAATGGAATGATTACCATTATGAGCGTCTTTGTCTCAACACACTACTGATATGTTATTCTTTTGCTTCCAGAGATCATGTTACTAATAGAGGACGACAGACAGGGAGTGAGTCTTCTATAGAAGAATGTGTTATCTGGTATGTGAGTGACGAGTGACGTGGTGAACAGAGAATTGCTTTTATTTCAGACGCTCCCTGATGTGACTGAGGCTAGAGGATAATTTTTAGATGATTTCATAGAGTGACGTCAAGTTTGGAAAAAGGTAAGACAAACTGGTTCTTATTTGCTAAAAGCGTTAGTCGTTTTTGTGGCGACACAGACTCTGAAGTCATTTCTTCAGTTTCCGCACAGTGACTTCTTCAGGAGCATGCAGTTAGGAAACGCATTAATTTGTAAAATTTTAGTGTAAGTTAGTAGACATTTTCTAGCCAGCCGTGGTGGCCGAGCGGTTCTAGGCGCTTCCGTCCGGAACCGCGCGACTGCTACGGTTGCAGGTTCGAATCCTGCCTCGGGCATGGATGTGTGTGATGGCCTTAGGTTAGTTAGGTTTAAGTAGTTCTAAGTTCTAGGGGACTGATGACCTGAGATGTTAAGTCCCATAGTGCTCAGAGCCATTTGAACCATTAGCCATTGTGTTCTGATTGATGAGGAAGCCATTTTGTGTACTGTTGATGGCCATTCTTTGTATCCGGCTCCACTTACAGATAGATACAGTACAGCATAATTGTCACCACACACATCGAAAGTAATTTAATCAAGTAATGGCAAATGTAAGTCAGCAAGCCCCGTTCTGGTTCATACCACATGAGCTTCACCAAAACGGAATCTTTGAGCACTTGCTTTCATATTGCTAGTAGTATATTGAGACACTGTATTCTTGTGCAAACATAAAAATTTACACTTCTGTTAAGGTGTACAAACTATGCGCTAATGGCAATTAGAAACAGTCTTAATTAAGAAGTTTTGTAACGCAGCTTCCAAGTTAAAAAATACAACTTTCACACTGCATTCTTTTAGTTACATATTTGGTGTAAAGAATATAAATTCGACATTCTCAAGTAACAGCGGGTAGGCTTGGCACAAAATCTGTTCAAATCACCTTACGTTTCATAATTCGGTAAAGGGCACAAACTCTATCCCATACCGATTATTTCAGATGAAAATTGCTTTATTAATTATATGCTAGAACTGTACGTAGTAAAAGTGGATTGTGACGTAACGTAATTGACATTAGTAGCTACTATATGAAATTGCTTGAAGCGATCTCTGCCTTTCCATATCGATGTTTATATTCCATCAGTTTTCTGTGTGTGATTGAAGTTTTCTTTTTAATTCTTATCTTTAGATTGCTAATATATATTTATTAAGCCTCGACCACCCCTTATTCTCAGTGATGTAACAGGTTTTATGTGGGTAGCTTCCGTAACCTAACCCTATGAAACTTCCTATCTTGATTTTGATACTTTCTTAGGAAAGCATTTTCAAGAAATTGAATTATTTCAGTGGGAGATAAAATACCTCAGTTCTGATGAATGATTTTAGTGAAAAGAATCGGAATGGAATCGTATGATGTACATCACGATAGCATTCATACTGATTTTTAATTCGACAGTTTTTCTAGTGATTTTACATTTTGTATTATTTTAGCACTTCCGCCCTCTTTCCACCGGGTCGAATGAATAATCTATAAACAAATTTTGAATGCGAAACCAACCGGAGATTTGTGAGGTACTTTCTATGACATTAGGATACATTGACTTACCTGTATATTTGATCACCGCCGTAACAGAGCCAGAATGAATTTAACTCTGCAGCGGTGTGTGCACTTACTAGAAACACCCTGGCGGATCGCGACGTGAACCTGAGACCTCTACCTTCCGCGGGAAAGTGCTCGAGTGTTCGAGTCCCGATCTGCCACATAGTTTTAGTCTGCCAGGAAGTTTCAGGTCAGCGCACATTCCGCTACAGAGTGGAAATTCTCCCAGGCGGTGGCTAAGCCATGGATTCGGAATCTACCAGGTAGTTAGTCCTTCAAGGTGTGCTGGAGAACTTCTGTGAATTTCGGAAGAAAACATGTGATCTACTGTTTGCAGTGCGGATCGTGAATCGGAGTTGGTTATCTCAGTCAAAAGACGAAAAAAGTCGGTAGACCACCTGTCCTCGAAATACAAAGGTCCCATATTCGAGTTCCAGTTCTGCACACATTTTTAACCTGCTGGGAAGTTTCAAAACAACTTCAACTTACACGAAACTCAATTTGATTCGTAAGACGCATCATAATTCTGACGTAAGGCTACTCCGGCGCCATAAAACACGCCGTGAGGTACCAGAGCGGAGGAGCATCCTCAGATGACGGTGGCCATCTGGGTAGTTGTGAAAACCTTGATATCTAAGAATATAACTGGCAGACTATTTGATAGCTACAGCTGTGTGTGTGTGTGTGTGTGTGTGTGTGTGTGTGTGTGTGTGTGTGTGTGTTGCTTTGGTCCAGGGTGAAAGTGGCAAGACTGAGTCGACGAGATTTTTCACGTAGAAGGACAGCCAAGAACTCTGGTCGCGTGTGGTGTTCGTTCACGCATGCAAACGTCAGTCCACAGTCCCCTCTACCACGCTACACTGAGTGTGAACAGGAGGAAGGTGAGGTAGGGGAGCTTGCGAAAGCGTCACATGTGGTATTTGGCTTTGTGCATGTTTCGTATTTCTTAGTAACATAAACAGTAAACAACACAACATTTTAGTATCACTCAACTACTTATGGCGCGCTGAATAAATAATAACAATTATTTTGGCACAAATTCTCGGCTTACGGACGGATGCAGCAGTTCGTCACTCAGACTGCCACGCAATCGTTACTTGTATCGTTTCATAACCGGAAAAAGCGTTTCACTCATCTATGTCGATCCAGACACTGGTAGCATACTTGCAAAATCATTATGTAGAGGTAGAAAGTCTTCGCAAGGGAAACAAAGAAGAACTCTGTACAGTATTAAAGCAAAAAAATTATATTTTGAACCTGAATTACACTGCAAATCGAACAGTTCCATCTGCAGAGGTGCAGGACGCTTTCAACTGAAACGGAAAACAGTATCGAAAAGAACACAAAATACGCATGTAAGGTTGACAGTGTCCTCAAACTTGAAAAAGTTATTCCGGTATTTTTTCAGCGCGATTTTTCATATTTCGATATTTCTTTAACGCCAGTAACCCTAGAGAAATAACCAAAGATTCATGTCAGACTTTGTGCATTCCCAAACAGGATTTAATTTTAAAGTGCACAAACTTACACCGTGAAAGGATAAATATTTTGCTTCTCACCTTGGAATGTCTTAGTGAGTGGAGTCTGCAGTCAACTCGATTTAAAATGCAAGGTGCGGCATTCCTCCCACATCTTCTAATTTTCGCTCTTGCTTTTCTTTTCCCTTCGCAAGTTGAACGGTAATGGCTCTTAAGCCGAAAACAAGTTCTAGGCGTGTCCTTTGGCTTAATCAGTGCACTTTTCAGTAGCATATCGCCCCACGCTTCGTTCAGTTCTGTCAAAAACTTATTCAACTGAAGAAGTAATAACGTGCGCGACTTCACGAAACTTACTATACGCACAAACAGTCCCATCACGTGTTACATGCCTGCAAATTCAAAGCCAAGATCTTCTTAATGCACAGAAGAACGATTCCCGTTGATATCGTCCGTCGACCGTTATAATCCAGCTGTTCTATCGTTAACTAATTCCTTAAATTCTTTCTGCATGGTGCTGCAATGTCGATTCATAGCAAATTTGCGGTACTAGTCAATTATGCGACAACATAATAGATATTGAGGCTTTTAATTTTCCTCCTCTGTCATTCCCATTCAGTTTTAAAGGATTCCAATGACAGATCGTTAGATTGCCTCTTTTCACACAAACAGCCAGTGAATTTGTGAATTTCCTTTACACAACGGACAAATAGCGATGGGAAAAAATCACTTACATCATGATTCTGCGGAACTGACGGAAGTCTTGCCGATCAAAATAAACTACACTAAATGCTGGAAGAAAGTGTCGCATCGCACTGCTAAAGGAAATGTTGGGCTGTACAGAAAAGAACCGAGCAAATCCGAGACACCACAAAAAGCTCCTGTTCGTTTTATCTGAAGAACCAATAGTTTACATGCAATGAGTGAGAGAATATGAAAATCTTGTGTGTAGTTTTTGATGGTGGTGTGGGTTGCATAAATCCCATATATAAGCGCTGCTGAGTCACCCTGTATACGGGAATTTTGGACCGGCAAACCCGGACAACTTGCGACCATAAAATAAGTATACACACACGAGTGTTACGTATTTGAGAATCTGATGATAGGAGCTCGCCTTTTGTAAATCAGACTAACAAACTGATAGATCTGATGCGATGCGTTGTTTCTTTGACCCTGCTGTTCTGTTCGAGTTTATATGACCAGAAACGGCTATAAATTTCGTTTCGTATTATTTAAATATCATAATAACTTTGTGAAATTTGGTGACTGTCTGAAAATGCAAGAGAAGTATGTGGTTGAAAAAGTTTTAAAATACAAGCTGTACAAGTTTGGTTCCGCCGTTTGCCGATAGGTGGCGACAACGGTAAGTAGCGGTCGAAAGAAACAGATCGCAGACGTCAGGCAGCTAATTTGGACCTCGTTAAACATAACCTCATTCAAACATTAGTCGATTTGTGTCTCCATCTTGATTGAAAATGTCAGTTTACGAGCCTAATTCTTCTCATTTGAGGGAGGTGTTACTGTTATATTTCAATATGCAGAAAACAGCGGCTGAGTCTCATCGAATGCTCTCGAGTACGTATGGTAAGGACTATATTAGTGAAAGGACGTGTCTTGAGTGGTTTCAGCGCTTCAAGCACGGTGGATTTTAACGTCGTAGACCGCCAGAGTGGTGGAAGAGAGAATGTTTCCGAAGATGCAGAATTGGAGACAGAAACGATTAACATCTCATTTCTATAAATAATTTAATAATAATTATGATACATTAACTGTAAATTATTTATAAATCAACCCAAATCGAGACAAGTAAAGTAAATACCAAAATTTTGATAAACCCTGATACAAAAGGTATAATAAATAAAATATACTTTTAAAAATTTAAAATAATATTTCATAAAACACTTACATTAACAAGTGAGTGAAGACTCGCGTAAGACTCAAGAAGAAATGGTACGATAAGTGGCAGTGACACAGAAAGCCATTTCAAAACGTCTCAAGGCTATGGGAATGATTCAGAAAGAAGGAATTGGGTCCCGTGTGAGCTGAAACCAAGAGACGTTGAACGGCGTTTGAGTGTTTGTGAACAGTTGCTTCTGAGGAAAAAACGGAAGGGATTTCTGCATCGCATTGTGACCGGGGACGAAAAATGGGTTCATTACGATAACCGTAAACGCAAAAAATCATGAGGATACCCCGGCCATGCTTCCACGTCGACGGCCAAACCGAATCCTCATGGCTCTAAGATCATGCAATGAATTTGGTGGCACCAGCTCGGCTTCGTGTACTATGAGACGTTAAAACCAAGTGAAACAATCACAGGTGCTCGTTAGCTAATGCAATTAATGCGTTTGAGCAGAGTATTAAAAGACAAACGGCCACAATACAGCGAGAGGCAGGATAAAATGATTTTGCAGCACGACAACGCTCGAACCGAGGCTGCAAAAGATGCGAAAACCTACTTGGAAACGTTAAAATGGGACGTCCTACTCCACCAGCCGTATCCTGGAAACATTGCTGCCTCTGATTATTAGCTGTTTAGATCAATGGTGCATTGCCTGGCTCATCGGCACTTCCGGTCTCATGAAGAAGTCACAAATTGGATAGCTTCGTGGATCACTTAAAAAGATGAACAATTTTTTCGACGCGGGATTCGTATACTGCCCGAAAGATGGGAGAAAGTAGTGCCCAGCGATGTAAAATACTTTGAATGATACATGTGTAACAAATTTGTTCCATTAAAGCCTCAAATGTTGGGGAAAAACCGTGAAAGAAAAGTTGTAAACTTTGCATTTTAAGTCATCTGGTCATAAATCTTCAGAGTTACATACTTAATGTTTGGGTCAAGTTGACCTGACATTAATATGATTACTCTATTACAAAACTTTCTCGTTGTCTCATAATTTATAGTAGTAACTGGAACGCCCTGCGAAACCCGCAGGACAGGTCAGCTAGATTGAATTGTGGAAAGGGGCCAAAATGAGTCTGTCACTTACACTCGAACACATATAACTTTATTTCTTTGACCAAATATTACAGTACAGATTCTTGAACTTAGTTATCGGCTGAATCGCCACACTATCTTATGCCTTAAGGGCATAACCACTTTAATTAAAAAAAACGGCTGAAAGCCATTAACTCAAAATTCAGACGCCATAAAGAATATTTAGAAGGCAGAAGGCCTTACTTTAAGTAAGTTCTATAATTTGGCTGAAGGTCCAAAAATCTAACACTTGAAAAGCAACAACTTTAAATCAAAGACGGCTGAAGACCGATGATTTAAGACTGAAGGTAAAATTAAATAAAAAAAGCACAAGGCAGAAGGCCTTATCTTCAACTAGGCTGAAGGCCCCAAACAGTCTGATGCTTGAAAGACGAAGATCCTTAATTTAAAAGCGGCTGAAGGCCCCCATCACTTAAAACTCAAGATAAAATAAATTTAACCCTAGGATGCATATACAGGGCCTCCGAGGCCCTTGTATATCTTCATTTTTTTTTTAATTCTTTAATTTTTTGTTGGTTTAAAACTGCTTTCCAGTAGTCTTTCACTAACACTGTGACATTCCTCCTATCAAGTCTGAACGAGATACCTTTTTAAGTTTTTTGTATAATTCAATACGTTAGACCCCATACACCGTGAATGCATAAGCAGGGCTTCAGAAGCCCTCACACATTTATAAATGTTCTTTAGCCTATATTGTCTTCAACATTTGTTTGGGAGCAGTTATTAATTCAACAATAACTGTAGTGGTCCAGAATGAGATTTTCACTCTGCAGCGGAGTGTGCGCTGATATGAAACTTCCTGGCAGATTAAAACTGTGTGCCCGACCGAGACTCGAACTCGGGACCTTTGCCTTTCGCGGGCAAGTGTTCTACCATCTGAGCTACCGAAGCACGACCCACGCCCGCTACTCGCAGCTTTACTTCTGCCAGTATCTCGCCTCCTACCTTCCAAACTTTACAGAAGCTCTCCTGCGAACGTTGCAGAACTATCACTCCTGAAAGAAAGGATATAGCGGAGACATGACTTAGCCACAGCCTGGGGGATGTTTCCAGAATGAGATTTTTCACTCTGCAGCGGAGTGTGCGCTCATATGAAACTTCATGGCAGATTAAAACTGTGTGCCCGACCGAGACTCGAACTCGGGACCTTTGCCTTTCGCGGGCAAGTGCTCTACCATCTGAGCTACCGAAGCACGAGTTCGAGTTTCGGTCGGGCACACAGTTTTAATCTGGCAGGAAGTTTCATATCAGCGCACACTCCGCTGCAGAGTGAAAATCTCATTCTGGAAACATCCCCCAGGCTGTGGCTAACCCATGTCTCCGCTATATCCTTTCTTTCAGGAGTGCTAGTTCTGCAACGTACGCAGGAGAGCTTCTGTAAAGTTTGGAAGGTAGGAGGCGAATTACTGGCAGAAGTAAAGCTGTGAGAACCGGGCGTGAGTCGTGCTTCGGTAGCTCAGATGGTAGAGCACTTGCCCGCGAAAGGCAAAGGTCCCGAGTTCGAGTCTCGGTCGGGCACACAGTTTTAATCTGCCAGGAAGTTTCATATCAGCGCACACTCCGCTGCAGAGTGAAAATCTCATTCTGGAAACATCCCCCAGGCTGTGGCTAAGCCATGTCTCCGCTATATCCTTTCTTTCAGGAGTGCTTGTTCTGCAAGGTTCGCAGGAGAGCTTCTGTAAAGTTTGGAAGGTAGGAGGCGAGATACTGGCAGAAGTAAAGCTGCGAGTACCGGGCGTGAGTCGTGCTTCGGTAGCTCAGATGGTAGAGCACTTGCCCGCGAAAGGCAAAGGTCCCTAGTTCAAGTCTCGGTCGGGCATACAGTTTTAATCTGCCAGGAAGTTTCATATCAGCGCACACTCCGCTGCAGAGTGAAAATCTCATTCTGGAAACATCCCCCAGGCTGTGGCTAAGCCATGTCTCCGCTATATCCTTTCTTTCAGGAGTGCTAGTTCTGCAAGGTTCGCAGGAGAGCTTCTGTAAAGTTTGGAAGGTAGGAGGCGAGATACTGGCAGAAGTAAAGCTGTGAGTACCGGGCGTGAGTCGTGCTTCGGTAGCTCAGATGGTAGAGCACTTGCCCGCGAAAGGCAAAGGTCCCGAGTTCGAGTCTCGGTCGGGCACACAGTTTTAATCTGCCAGGAAGTTTCAACTGTAGTGGTATTTCCAGCAACAGGATTTCCAACAGTAGCAGCAGCAACAGCTGTAGTAGTAATAGGATAACTAAAAAATAATACACACTACTTATACATATTGGCGATGTCAGTGTATTATTAATCTTTTTGCTATCAAATGTTTTATTATTGCATAGTATTGTTATCCTGTGCTGCTCTTGTCAGCGTCATTGTTACTGTAGTTTGTTTGTTGCTGCAAGGCCCATATTGTTACGAGTATGACTCGTTCAGTGCTGCACAAGCTGCTGTTCGAGAGACACGCCTATTGCTATGGCTTCAACACACAAAGCAAGAGAGTCAGTATGTGCAAATGCAGATAATTTTGAAAGTGTTGTGGCTCAGTGGTTTGAAGAAGATGATTCTTGCGAGGAAGGAAATACTTTTGAAGATACAAGTAGTGAAGAATAAGCCAATGAACCTGCAGATGTTAATATTGAGGCAGATGACAGTCCTTCCGATAATATTACTTCATCAGATTCAGAAAATGAAGAACCACCACAAAAAGGTATAGAAGACCGCACATACATTAGTCGGAATGGAACGATTTGGGAATTAGATCCTCCTGCAAATTTTCGTACGCTTGTCCATAATGTCGCAAAGACGGCACCTGGTCCAGCCCGTGGTTTGAAAACCTGTATACCTAAGGATGCTTGGGACTATTTCATCTCCAAGGAAATTCTAGAGGAAATCATGAACTGCACAAATATTGAAGGCAGAAGAGTGGCTGCTTTACGTGGTAAAAATGGAAAAAACGTTTCGCTTGCTGAAATGGGGTTTTTCTTGGACTTTTACTGCTTTCTGGTGTTGAGATGTCCCTATTAGAGAATTATTCTTGGATTAAAAGGCAAATCCTACATATAAGGCCACCATGTCAGCAAATAGATTCGAGGATATAAGGAGAATGATTAGATTTGATGACAGGCGTACCCATGAAGCTCGATCTGCAGATGAAAAACATGCAGCTGTTCGCTATGTATGGGAACTATTTCTTGACAAGTGTAGAAATAGAATGATTCCCAAGGATTCGCTCACAGTTGACGAACAGCTAGTCCCATTCCGTGGAACATGCAGCTTCACCCAGAATATGCCCTCTAAACCAGCCAAGTATGGCACAAAAATATTTTGATTATGTGATGCTACATCTGCATATGCTTTAGACGGAATTGCCCCATTAACCTATTCAAAATAATCTTGGAAAGAATGTGGTGAAAGATCTTGCTAAAGGCATTGAAGGTTCATCAAAAAATATTACTGTTGACAACTTCTTTACTAGTATGCAGCTGGCAGAAGAGATGCTTCAGAAGCAAATTACAGTGGTGGGAACAATCAAGCAAAATAAACCAGAAATTCCTAATGAGATGAAACCATCTGGCTCAAGAGCGATTAAAAAAAAAATGGCTCTGAGCACTATGGGACTTAACATCTGAGGTCATCAGTCCCCTAGAACGTAGAACTACTTAAACCTAACTAACCTAAGGACATCACACACCTCCATGCCCGAGGCAGGATACGAACCTGCGACCGTTGTGGTCAGGCGGTTCCAGACATTACAATGGTGAGTTATGTTCCCAAAAAGAAAGTCTGTAGTTCTCATTAGCACAATGCATCATGATAGAGACACTGATGAAACTCATGCAAAGAAGAAACCATATACAATAAAGTTCTATAACTCTACGAAGGGTGGAGTAGATCAAATGCACCAGAAAATTTTTTATTAGACTTGCAAGAGACAAACAAGAAGATGGCCATTTGCGTTATGAATGAATATGATGTACGTCGCAGCAATGAACAACGAAATTTTATTTTTCGCCCAACATCTGACATACCATAGTGGAAGAAGTGATAAAAGGCGTTTGTTCCGAAGAGATTTAGCAGAGGAAGTGGTAAGACCACTAATGGAACTTCGTATTCAGATCCCTAATCTTCCAAAGAAAATCGTTGATACCATGCAAAGATGTGGTGTTCAAAAAGATGTCATATTGCCGAACCTGCTTCAGAAAAAAGAAAAATATGCAATTATTGTCTATATAATAAACACAGGAAGAGTGCTATGACATGCATTAAGTGTAAAACCAACATTTGTAAGGAACATAGTGGCGTTCTTTGTGCTTCTTGTTTGTCACATGTTGAAAACTAAGAAAAATGCTATTTTATGTGAACGATGAATAATAACTTTTTGTCAAAATATTGCCTACATACATAATATTGTGAATAATGATGTTTTAATTGAAGAAATTGGTTGTAATAAATGTTATAAAATGTAAACTGCAACTTATAAGTGAATTAATAAAATTATTTGTATATGGTGTTTGTAAATGGATGTAACTAATAAAAATTCACTCTTAGAGTTTTTTTAAATTAATAAAATGTTAATCTTGCCCACCAGATCCTGTTACTGTATCTTAGGAATCTTCAATATGACAATAAATTTGACAAAAATAAATTTGACTCCAAAGAATGATTATATGAAAAGAGGAAAATTTTAAATTACGGCAGGGCCTTGGAGGCCATGCATATGCATTCATGTGTGTTTTCGCCACCATGCATCCGAGGGGTAAGCAAGAAAGCCTTATCTTAAAGTAGGCTGAAGGCCCCAAACAATGTAACACTTAACCAGCATGGAACTTTAATTTTAAAACGACTGAAGGCCCATGACTTCAAATACACTCCTGGAAATTGAAATAAGAACACCGTGAATTCATTGTCCCAGGAAGGGGAAACTTTATTGACACATTCCTGGGGTCAGATACATCACATGATCACACTGACAGAACCACAGGCACATTTACACAGGCAACAGAGCATGCACAATGTCGGCACTAGTACAGTGTATATCCACCTTTCGCAGAAATGCAGGCTGCTATTCTCCCATGGAGACGATCGTAGAGATGCTGGATGTAGTCCTGTGGAACGGCTTGCCATGCCATTTCCGCCTGGCACCTCAGTTGAACCAGCGTTCGTGCTGGACGTGCAGACCGCGTGAGACGACGCTTCATCCAGTCCCAAACGTGCTCAATGGGGGACAGATCCGGAGATCTTGCTGGCCAGGGTAGTTGTCTTACACCTTCTAGAGCACGTTGGGTGGCACGGGATACATGCGGACGTGCATTGTCCTGTTGGAACAGCAAGTTCCCTTGCCGGTCCAGGAATGGTAGAACGATGGGTTCGATGACGGTTTGGATGTACCGTGCACTATTCAGTGTCACCAGTGGTGTACGGCCAGTGTAGGAGATCGCTCCCCATACCATGATGCCGGGTGTTGGCCCTGTGTGCCTCGGTCGTATGCAGTCCTGATTGTGGCGCTCACCTGCACGGCGCCAAACACGCATACGACCATCATTGGCACCAAGGCAGAAGCGACTCTCATCGCTGAAGACGACACGTCTCCATTCGTCCCTCCATTCACGCCTGTCGCGACACCACTGGAGGCGGGCTGCACGATGTTGGGGCGTGAGCGGAAGACGGTCTAACGGTGTGCGGGACCGTAGCCCAGCTTCATGGAGACGGTTGCGAATGGTCCTCGCCGATACCCCAGGAGCAACAGTGTCCCTAATTTGCTGGGAAGTGGCGGTGCGGTCCCCTACGGCACTGCGTAGGATCCTACGGTCTTGGCGTGCATCCGTGCGTCGCTGCGGTCCGGTCCCAGGTCGACGGGCACTTGCACCTTCCGCCGACCACTGGCGACAACATCGATGTACTGTGGAGACCTCACGCCCCACGTGTTGAGCAATTCGGCGGTACGTCCACCCGGCCTCCCGCATGCCCACTATACGCCCTCGCTCAAAGTCCGTGAACTGTACATACGGTTCACGTCCACGCTGTCGCGGCATGCTACCAGTGTTAAAGACTGCGATGGAGCTCCGTATGCCACGGCAAACTGGCTACACTGACGGCGGCGGTGCACAAATGCTGCGCAGCTAGCGCCATTCGACGGCCAACACCGCGGTTCCTGGTGTGTCCGCTGTGCCGTGTGTGTGATCATTGCTTGTACAGCCCTCTCGCAGTGTCCGGAGCAAGTATGGTGGGCCTGACACACCGGTGTCAATGTGTTCTTTTTTCCATTTCCAGGAGTGTATAACTAACATAATTTTTATTAGGCAGAAAGCCCAAGACTTTATCTTTAAACAGTATATTAATCAGGCTGAAGGTCCAAACAATCTGACACTTGAAAAGCAAGAAACTTTAATTTTAAAGCGCCTGAAGGCTTATGACTTAAAACACCACTAATTCAAAACCATCGGCTATGAGCCATACAAACACACACAACAAAAAATAAGAAAAGGCAGTACTGCTAACGGCTCTCAGAAGTTTTGGGGGTCGGCCAGCACTTATACTAACGTTCACTTAGGTGAGACAGGCAGTCGGCCCAACCATTCTCGATCCGACGATAACCCAGCCAACAGACAGTCAACGGACCCACCGACAAGGTAACTTGCGCTCCACTCGACCAGCACACAACCGGGAGTTCAATGCAGACTTAAAAGGCATGGACGCCCACAACCTATCATGCATTAATCTGTCGAACTACACACCGTGATGGATAGCGACAGCACGGTGAGGAAAGGACACTGCCTAAATTTACGTCAACGGCCTCGTAGCAATGGGAACAACCCCACACACTCCGACGCTGCGTAGAGACCGCCAGCTGCCCGGCCGAAATACACGCTCCAGAGATTTTCTCGCTGCTCCACGCCAACCGGCCGACTGCCACACATCAACACGGAGACAGCACTAAAGTAACTGAGCAGTGACATCACAAGCTACACACAGTTTCACGAACACTTGCACGAAGGACTAGACAATACTAACGGCAGCAACTGTGCAATAACAAGGACGAATCACGAGTCAGTACACGCAGGCAATAAGCGATCGCCGGGCCACGTCCACGTCATCCCACAAGACGGCCGACCGACGACCAACCAAGGTGGTCCACACTCAAGTCCTATGTATCGGCAACCTTAGGGCGAGTCATGGCTGTCTGGACCTCACTGCAACCGAGCCCCGACTGAACTTCTGCCGCTTCCAAAGTCAAACACTGCCAGGTCCGAACTGCACTTCTAGCGCCTCGCAACTCACTGGCAGGTCCGGACCAACTCGGAACACACGACAACCGGGATCTAATAGCAGTTAGCAAAGATAATTCGCCTGGGCTTATATCGATAAGCGCCGCTGCTGCCGCTCTTGGGGAGGCAAAGCAGCAACTCAGTGACAACAGAAACTGAAACTAACATAACGAGGTGGCAGTTGTTCATGCTTACTCTCAATATTCCACAAGTCAACAAAGGCGATGCGTTTACAACAATAGACTTCTCATTACGGCTTGTTAACTGTCCAAATTATCCATTGTTTCTGCTCAGTTTGTTTTCTCTATCGTTTGGGATCAGTCTGAACTGTGACATCTTGGTGATTATTACATCATTGGCTTATACTAAGTTTGAGGAATTAGGAAATATCTAAACAGACGAAAGATCACTTTCCGAGTTCTAAGATCATGTCAGCAATGCATCTGAAAGCGAGAGTTATGATGACAGTGACAACAGAGCACAGCCTGTTCAAATTAGTGTACAGACTTCTATTTCTAAGAACGGAAACATAGAATGACAGTTACAACCACCAGCACAGCACGGCCGACTACTTGCTTTCAGTGTCATCAGTAGCGCGCCAGGAGTTACGAGGTATGCAAGATGCAGAATAAGTGATGAAAAAGTTCATTTGAAGTTCAAATGGTTCAAATGGCTCTGAGCACTATGGGATTTAACTTCTGTGGTCATCAGTCCCCTAGAACCTAGAACTACTTAAACCTAACTAACCTAAGGACAGCACACACATCCATGCCCGAGGCAGGATTCGAACCTGCGACCGTAGCAGTCCCGCAGTTCCGGACTGCGCGCCTAGAACCACTAGACCACCGCGGCCGGCTCATTTGAAGTATTATTTTCTACAGCACTTCCGAATGCAATAATAGACATGTCAGATACTGAGAGGCAACGAGTTTATGGCAAACAATGGACAAAAATTGATAATTCTCTTTTTCAGATATACTTAGGACTGCTATTCCTTGCGGGTGTATACGCTCACATGGGGAATCTACAAATAGTTTGTGGCATAAGGAAACTGGGAGTAACAAATGTCTAGCAACCAATTCTCTAGAGACATTCTGTAAAATCTTGGGTATTAATAACCGCTTCAGCTGTATTTTGGTTCTTTATTACACTACCACTACCGGTTTCGTGGCGTTAAAGCCCTATCTTCAGGTGACATGTGATTAAAACATTAGGGCGGAAAAGCTCGGAATCTTCTTTCTCAATATTTGTTGTCCGTCAAATACAAAACACCGCTAAAAGACGATATGTCGTGGGTTAAAAACTGCCTAATTCCAATGTAGTGGATTGGTCATTTGTGTAGTAAAAGTGAACAGAACAGCAGGGTTAACTGACGTTGGTGCCTGTGTTAGAGGGGAGTTCCCACCACTGAGGCAGTGTGATGTACGGAGCGCGACACGGCCGCAGTGTATCACGCAGGAGTGTGCGCCGCGGCGCTAACAAAATTCTGGCGCGTCTCCGCGAGCCGCGGGGATGAGCTTCCTGGCGGCGCCTCGGAGGCGCCTTTATGGCTGAGAATTTTACGGCGCCGATGTATCTCGCGGCGCCAGCGCCAGCTGCTACCTGCGCCTGCTCCGCCGCCTTTTGTCAGTGTCCAAAGTAGCGCCGGGGCGGCGGCGGCGGCGGGGACGGCGGCGGCGGCGGCGGCGGCGACGCGCGACCATCTGACTTTCATGAAAGGCCGCCGCCGGCGAGATCACGGGCCGTTAGCACGGCTGCCGCCGAGGGCCTGACTCCGCGCGCTGACTGATTCTGGACGCCACTCCAATCTGCCCGCTCCCCAGATCAGCCGAGCCCTGGACGCTCTGCTGCCCCGCTGTGAACAGATTTCGCTGGAGAATGTGCGCACAAAGAGTTATCGTTCGTCTTAGCTTGATTATATTTGGCCCTTGCAAAATAATGGACGGAAAAATTTGGAAATTCGTGGTAAGGTCTTATGGGACCAAACTGCAGAGGTCATCGGTGCCTAAGCCTACACACTACTTAATCTAACTTAAACTAACTTACGCTGTGGATAACACACACACCCATGCCCGAGAGAGGACTCGAACCTCCGACGGGGTGAGCCGCACGGAGCGTGACAATGCGTCTCAGACCGCGCGGCTACCCCGCGCGCCTAATGGACGGACTTTTCCCTTTATTTAAAAAGGGCACGTTTTCTTGGAACGAGAGCGCTTCACATAAAACGTCTGGCTAGTTGCTGTTACACAAAGGTTAGACACAGTGGAAACTATTAGTGATTAAAGCGGAGCTCACAGTACTGTTATGAGAATGCGGCGAAGCACCATATATAGACCCAAACTCCAAACTTGCGCCTGTGGCAGTCCTGCTTGGGCTCTGTCCATGGCGGTTTATGTAAGTATTGCCCGGTTTCTGCACGAAGCGTATATATAAATCAGACGCAAAGCTTGAGGAAATTTCTACAATGAAGAACCTCGATAGTCTTCATTCCGTCTAACGAATTCCTTACCCTTAGAATCCAAAAAATGTGACCCTTGGGCTGTCTTGAACGATCAGTGCTCAGCAAGAGGAACGGTGGCGTGGTGATCTTGATGTCGTCGGGGCAGTCTTCAGGGAAATTAATAAGTTCAAGGTTCTCACATAGGTCTACTGCTCTGGTGAACATTTATCTATTATGAAATTTGAATTGCTTCACAAAGAAAACAGCCTTGGATGAAAAATAATGATTACGAGTATTTGACAAAGAGTTTCGGCTTTATTGAGGCATCTTCACATTATCTACAAAGAAAGAGCAAAAAAACGACGTTGCTGATGACTGCTATTAATACTACGACGATAACGACGACAGGCTACTCCGCTGGCGACGACAATGACGACTGTCCTGACTACTACTGCTACTACTACTACTACTACTACCACTACTACAACGGCGACGTCGGCAGCGACGACAACGACGATATTGCTTACGACGATGAAGACCTTCTTGACGATTACTACGTAGGCGACGAAAAAGACGACGACGACGGCGACGACAGTGCTGGCGACAACGACGATGGTGCTGACTACAGCATGGAGGAATACAACGATGACGTTGAGAAGTCCAGCGACGGTGCTGACGATGATGACGGTGCTATGACCACAAGCAATACGAAGACAACGACGAGGCATACAATAACAACGAACGGCGGTGACAAAGGCGCTCATTAAGAGGATGATGATGGTGATGTAAGAGTGGTTTGAGCACAGGAAAGTTAGGGTTTTAGCGTCGCAACAGATGTTTTCTTTACGGGTCCGGTTAACAGTGTAATACCTCGTATAATCTCCACTAACATTACGACACACACACACACACACACACACACACACACACACAGGGATGGAGAGAGAGAAAGAGAGACTCATAAGAAAAGAAAAACTTGAATGTGAATCCACAGGTACTAAAATCACGTAGTCACCCAGTTTCTTTAAACCATAAAATGAGAAGATCGGTAGCGATGTAAGTAATTAATAACAAAATGCTACAGAAGTAATATGTGGCTAAAGTAAAATTATGAGAATCAGTATCACGGTAACGCAGTAAACCCTCGACGGAAAGATTAGTCCGCTCAGTATTAAAAAATTTAAATCCACATTCGTCTCACAGTAAGCTGAAATGTATGAAGGAATCACAATGTTTTAAAATGTGATGAACAGTGGATGTAAGTCATAAGCAGCATCAACGTTTGGTTGTCGTGATGGAAGGTAAAGACATGCTTCGAGCCGGCCGGAGTGGCCGTGCGGTTCTGGGCGCCACAGTCTGGAGCCGAGCGACCGCTACCGTCGCAGGTTCGAATCCTGCCTCGGGCATGGGTGTGTGTGATGTCCTTAGGTTAGTTAGATTTAATTAGTTCTAAGTTCTAGGCGACTGATGACCTTAGAAGTTAAGTCGCATAGTGCTCATAGCCATTTTTGACATGCGTCGAGGGATGTTGCGAATTCAGACCGACTATATCGTGTCCGAGTGACCTGAAGTCGGACTTCCAAAGTCGGACGGTTTCTTCACAAATCGCAGCTTACTGTCTCCTATTACCCGCAGTTTCTCCTTTAGAACGATACGTGTTCTTAACTGCTAGGTCTGTTACTAGATTTTCTCATACACAATGCACTTCATTAGGAAGGATAGGAACACAGAAATCAGTCGCAATATCATTGGTTTCTTAATATTCTTGTATACACATATTTCAGCTATAAATAGCTATCTTCAGTACAGTTTAGTGAGTTATAATTCAATAAACTTGCAGCAGTTCACATCACCATCTGAGTTTACGGGTTTATAGGCAGAAGGAAAGGTGAGTTCTCCCCACATAGCGGGAAGTCTATTGGTGACGTAAACTGCTTTTTGTTGGATTATTACTCACTCAAATGCAGCGGAGGTGGCTATTTGTAGTGGAAGTCTGAATACGCAAGGATAAAAAAATTAAAAAAACAAAAAAAACAAAAAAACAATGGCATTGCGACTGATTGCTGTGTTCCTACCCTTCCTTATACTTGTCTGATGTCGCTGTGACAACAGTTCGCTATGGAATCAGAGTTGAACGTTGCACTTAATTTTGGTTTGTGGATGGGGGTGGGGGGCGGGGGGGGAGGGGCAACAACCACGTTTTTTGTTTGAATCGAGCCGCAACAATTTGGTATCGCGTGCCAAATCCCTCATCTCGGAGAATCGCATAAATATAACTTCCTAAACTGTTTGTTCTACGTTTTCCTGTCTCTCACTTCATCCGTATGTCTCAAGGAACTTATTCCTTGATCTCTTAACGTATGTCATATAAACCTCTGGGTTCTTCTAGTTACACTTACCCCCTATTTATTTCGCTCTAACACTGCGAATACTCTAATTTCTTATCAGTATACTTCATAATTCAGAATTCAACGCTAAGACCAAATCTTACACGCAAGCAGTCGCTTGGTGTTTTTTCCCCCAAGCCAAAACTCACTTCCTTCAATGTAGCTGACTCTAAGAATCAAATCAAGATTCTTTATATCTTCTGCCAGGTTTTCAGAAAGTTCTTACCCGTCATACCAGCCCGCGACGTAATTTTTCCACACACAATCTCTCTCCAATGCTTTCCGCAGAGGATTTCTTTCTACAGTCTTCAATCTGCGTATTGAGCAACCAGCGGAAAAAACCATAGAGATATTTGGAAAGGGAATTAAAGTTCCGTTGGAAGGAATAAAAACTTTAAGGTTTGCCGATGACTTGGTAATTCAGTCTGAGAAGGTGAAGGAGTTGGAAGATTACTTGAACGGAATGAATAGCATCTAGAAAAGAAGTTAGAAAATGATCATGAACAAAGTAAAACAAAGTTAATGAGGTGTATCCGAATTAAATCCGGCAGTACTGCGGGAACCAGACTGGGAAATAAGACACTAAAAGAAACTTATGTTCCGCTATTTAGACAGAAAATTAACTCATGTAAACAGAATGTAAAACAAAGAATCTGAATAGAGTTTTTGTACACGACGATTTTGTTAACATGGAATATGAATTGAAGTGTTACAAAGTCCTTGTTCAGAGAATTTCTCGCCAGCAACACACCACAGTCCACAGACTAGAAGCGCCGAAACAGGACCACGCTTACAAATATGTGCGAAATTGGCATACCTTTACACACAGTAGTTTCGTCAGAACAGACAGGTAAACATGTACGTCGAACTGGAGGAAACTGTACGCCGCGTGGAGTTTTGTAAGGAAAACTTCACCTAGGTGGCGCCGATAGACGTAACGTAGAAATAGCAGCACTGAAGATATGGTGAACAGTTGTAATGCAGAACAACAATAAAACTACAAACGTTTAAAAGAATTACAAAAAAGAAGCAGAAAAAATATGTAAATGCGAAACATACTGCCGTGGAATTTACATATATGAACAGAATGTTGCCGCAGAATTAGCAGTGGACAGCGCATGCACTAACATGAACCACCAGATGGGGCACGATATAATTATATGGTGGGAAAATTACTGTCAGGCGGGTTACGAGTAAATAAACAAATACGCAAAATTCAGAATTAAAATACAAAGCCCTCCACGTGTAGGGACGAGTACGTAAGTAAGAAAACGGCATTCGTCCTAACAGCAATAGACGGAGAGAAATTTAAACAAAAAACCGAAAAAAACACACAGCTCTTTGCATAATCAAACAGTGGTCGAAAGCCATAAAATAAAGAAATTAAGAATGATATAGCCGAGTGAACAATTTGAAAACTGGTAATATTGATTCGTAATAGGACTGCCGTGAGCTCGCTGTCCGTTTCACAT
The DNA here is from genome assembly GCF_023864275.1 of Schistocerca cancellata. Lineage (NCBI taxonomy): Eukaryota > Metazoa > Arthropoda > Insecta > Orthoptera > Acrididae > Schistocerca > Schistocerca cancellata. The sequence goes on from NC_064631.1 coordinate 336,522,025, forward strand.
ATGTGGCAGCGCCGTTGGTGGGCGCGAATAAATAGTCTCGCTATCAAAGTCACTGGCTACAGCACGTTCCACAGTAGCAGATGTAGGAATGCGAACAAAGAGAAACAGTTGGGGGACCAGCTCATTCAGACAACTTGCACGCAGAAGAATCACTGAAGGAAGTTAAAGTACAGGGTGACGCAGTTAAAGGTAGCCCGCCTCACCTCTGAATGCGAACGCAATATTTCGACGTCTGAAGGAGAGTAACAGCTACAACAACAGGCAGTTAATGCAATAATCGATTGTTAGCATTCTTCTGCCAGCATTTCAGTTTATTTCAACAGTGAGGTTAGACGTCTCTCCTTGAGGCCTGCAGAATGACTCTTTCGATAGAAGAAAGAATTGAAATTGTGGAAGCATGTGCGAAGACTGGTTCGATTGAGGAAAATCGCTAAATTTCCGGGGTCATGTATCCAGATAGAGGACTACAAGCAAGGAGAGCAATACAAACCGTATAAAAACTATTGCGTCTACAAATCTGTGCAAAATGTAAATCAAAAAACAAAAAAATTCTTCAGTTCACAGACCAGGAGTTATTGCAGACATCCGCTGAAGAATTATTCAGAGTCCAAAGGAGTCTATGTGTAAATGTGCCCAACAGGCGTACGTCAGTAGGAGTTACTAGCGGAAATTGACAAAATCTTAATTTGAAGCCATATGGTGTGACGTTTGTCCAGCAATTACGGGAGAATGACAGTCGTAAACCTGTAGATTACTAGAAATGGCTTTTGAATAATATCAACGATGGGCTGTGAGACGCTTTCCATTACATCATAAGTATGAAACGTGTTTTCATCTTTCCGGTCATGTGAATTCATAGAACACGAGATACTGGGCAACGGAGAATTCTAACGTTGTGTCTCAGCAACCACTCCATGATGAAAAAAATCGGCATGTGGTTCGGCGTTCCAGGAACGCGCATGATTGGACGGATATTTGTTGATGCTACCCTCAACACGGTTCCATGTATGTTGCGTTTTTGCATACTGTCAGCCGTGCGCAACTGGGTATTGATGTTGTAGAAGGTCGCTTTGAAAATCTTCTATAAATGCATTTATTCTCTGTAAGTAAATGATAAGTCCATTTCGGATTTTCGTTTCTGTAATGTGACTGCATTTCCTTTATATTTACACGGGCTTCCTTTTACCTGCACCACTCTGTATTTTGAGAGTATGAATGAAAGAACGAAGGGGCACAGCCGAACCACGAAAGGAGTGTAGCCATGTGCAACTCCAGTCTGTTCCATTATATTTACTGTTGCGTGCATTCTTGGTTCAGAACTACTAATTACACTACGCAGCAGTGGCCAACAAACCACTGACACAGTACTAGGCAAAGTAAATAACGACCCATACAAGAAACACATCACAGATGATAAAGATAAAATAAATATGTAGCTAACATCCCATAAGTTGTCAATATATCACAAAATATTGCAAATGTTTTCAACAGCCAAAAAGTAAAAATTAGAGTCTACATACACTGAAGAGCCGAAGAAATATAAAAAAAAGGGAGGAAGGTTTATCTGTTTAGCAAGAGTAATAGGAGGCAGATTTCAGACTACCTAACAGATCAAAACCAAAATTTCCGGCACTTACAATATTGAGTGTTTATGGAAAAAATTCAAATGGTTCAAATGGCTCTGAGCACTGTGGGACCCAACATCTGTGGTCATCAGTCCCCTAGAACGTAGAACTACTTAAACCTAATTAACATCACACACATCCATGCCCGAGGCAGGATTCGAACCTGCGACCGTAGCAGTCGCGCGGTTCCGGACTGAGCGCCTAGAACCGCTAGACCACCGCGGCCGGCTGGAAAAAGTTCAAGGCAATGGTAAAATGCGTTTTAGACAGGTACGTGCCGAGTAAAATTGTGAGGGACGGGAAAAACCCACCGTGGTTCAACAACAAATTTAGGAAACTACTGCGAAAGCAAAGAGAGCTTCACTGCAAATTTAAATGCAGCCAAAACCTCTCAGACAAACAGAAGCTAAACGATGTCAAAGTTAACGTAAGGAGGGCTATGCGTGAAACGTTCAGTGAATTCGAAAGTAAAATTCTATGTACCGACTTGACAGAAAATCCTAGGAAGTTTTGGTCTTCATTTAAATCAGTAAGTGGATCGAAACAGCATATCCAGACACTCTGGGATGATAATTGCATTGAAACAAAGGATGACACCGGTAAAGCTGAAATACTAAACACCTCTTTCCAAAGCTGTTTCACAGAGGGAGACCGCACTGCAGTTCCTTCTCTAAATCTTTGCACGAACGAAAAAAATGGTTGACATCGAAATAAATGTCAAGGAATAGAAAAGCAACTGAAATCACTCAACAGAGGAAAGTCTACTGGACCTGACGGGGTACCAATTCGATTCTACACAGTGTACGCGAAAGAACTTGCCCCCTTCTAACAGCCATGTACCGCAAGTCTCTAGAGGAACGGAAGGCTCCAAATGATTGGAAAAGAGCACAGGTAGCTCTAGTTTTCAAGAAGGGTCGTCGAGCAGATGCGCAAAACTATAGGCCTATATCTCTGACATCGATCTGTTGTAGAATTTTAAAACATGTTTTTTGCTCGCGTATCATGTCATTTCTGGAAACCCAGAATCTACTCTGTACGAATCAACATGGATTCCGGAAACAGCGATCGTGTGAGACCCAACTCGCTTTATTTGTTCATGAGACCCAGAAAATACTGGATACAGGCCCCCAGGTAGGTGTCATTTTCCTTGACTTCCGGAAGGCGTTCGATACAGCTCCGCACTGTCACCTGATAAAGTAAGAGCCTACGGAATATCAGACCAGCTGTGTGGCTGGATTGAAGAGTTTTTAGCAAACATAACACAGTATGTTGTTCTCAATGGAGAGACGTCTACAGACGTTAAAGTAACCTCTTGCGTGCCACAGGGGAGTGTTATGGGACCATTACTTTTCAAAATATATATAAATGACCTATTAGATTGTGTCGGAAGTTCCATGCGGCTTTTCGCAGATGATGCTGTAGTATACAGAGAAGTTCCAGCATTAGGAAATTGCACCGAAATGCAGGAAGATCTGCAGCGGATAGGCACTTGGAGCAGGGAGTGGCAACTGACCCTTAACATAAACAAATGAAATGTGAATACATAGAAAGAAGGATCCTTTATTGTATGATTATATGATAGCGGAACCAACGCTGGTAGCAGTTACTTCTGTAAAATATCTGGGAGTATGCGTACGGAACTACACTCCTGGAAATTGAAATAAGAACACCGTGAATTCATTGTCCCAGGAAGGGGAAACTTTATTGACACATTCCTGAGGTCAGATACATCACATGATCACACTGACAGAACCACAGGCACACAGACACAGGCAACAGAGCATGCACAATGTCGGCACTAGTACAGTGTATATCCACCTTTCGCAGCAATGCAGGCTGCTATTCTCCCATGGAGACGATCGTAGAGATGCTGGATGTAGTCCTGTGGAACGGCTTGCCATGCCATTTCCACCTGGCGCCTCAGTTGGACCAGCGTTCGTGCTGGACGTGCAGACCGCGTGAGACGACGCTTCATCCAGTCCCAAACATGCTCAATGGGGGACAGATCCGGAGATCTTGCTGGCCAGGGTAGTTAACTTACACCTTCTAGAGCACGTTGGGTGGCACGGGATACATGCGGACGTGCATTGTCCTGTTGGAACAGCAAGTTCCCTTGCCGGTCTAGGAATGGTAGAACGATGGGTTCGATGACGGTTTGGATGTACCGTGCACTATTCAGTGTCCCCTCGACGATCACCAGTGGTGTACGGCCAGTGTAGGAGATCGCTCCCCACACCATGATGCCGGGTGTTGGCCCTGTGTGCCTCGGTCGTATGCAGTCCTGATTGTGGCGCTCACCTGCACGGCGCCAAACACGCATACGACCATCATTGGCACTAAGGCAGAAGCGACTCTCATCGCTGAAGACGACACGTCTCCATTCGTCCCTCCATTCACGCCTGTCGCGACACCACTGGAGGCGGGCTGCACGATGTTGGGGCGTGAGCGGAAGACGGCCTAACGGTGTGCGGGACCGTAGCCCAGCTTCATGGAGACGGTTGCGAATGGTCCTCGCCGATACCCCAGGAGCAACAGTGTCCCTAATTTGCTGGGAAGTGGCGGTGCGGTCCCCTACGGCACTGCGTAGGATCCTACGGTCTTGGCGTGCATCCGTGCGTCGCTGCGGTCCGGTCCCAGGTCGACGGGCACGTGCACCTTCCGCCGACCACTGGCGACAACATCGATGTACTGTGGAGACCTCACGCCCCACGTGTTGAGCAATTCGGCGGTACGTCCACCCGGCCTCCCGCATGCCCACTATACGCCCTCGCTCAAAGTCCGTCAACTGCACATACGGTTCACGTCCACGCTGTCGCGGCATGCTACCAGTGTTAAAGACTGCGATGGAGCTCCGTATGCCACGGCAAACTGGCTGACACTGACGGCGGCGGTGCACAAATGCTGCGCAGCTAGCGCCATTCGACGGCCAACACCGCGGTTCCTGGTGTGTCCGCTGTGCCGTGCGTGTGATCATTGCTTGTACAGTCCTCTCGCAGTGTCCGGAGCAAGTATGGTGGGTCTGACACACCGGTGTCAATGTGTTCTTTTTTCCATTTCCAGGAGTGTATTTGAAGTGGAATGATCATATAAAATTAATTGTTGTTAGGGCGGGTGCCAGGTTGAGATTTATTGAGAGAGTCCTTAGAAAATGTAGTCCATCAACAAAGGAGGTGGCTTACAAAACACTCGACTTGAGTATTGTTCATCAGTGTGGGATCCGTACCACGTCGGGTTGACAGAGGAGATAGAAAAGATCCAAAGAAGAGCGGCGAGGTTCGTCGCGGGGTTATTTGGTAAGCGTTATAGCGTTATGGAGATGTTTAGCAAACTCAAGTGGCAGACTCTGCAAGAGAGGCGCTGTGCATCGTGGTGTAGCTTGCTGTCCAGGTTTCGAGAGGGTGCGTTTCTGGATGAGGTATCGAATATATTGCTTCCCCCTGCCTATACCTCCCGAGGAGGTCACGAATGTAAAATTAGATAGATTCGAGTGCACACAGAGGCTTTCCGGCAGTCGTTCATCCCGTGAAACATACGCGACTGGAACAGGAAAGGGAGGTAATGACAGTGGCACGTAAAGAGGCCTCCGCCACACACCGTTAGGTGGCTTGCGGTGTATAAATGTAGATGTAGATGTAGATGTAGAAACTGGTACACCTGCCTAATATCGTGTAGGGTCTCCGAGAGCATACAGAGCTGCTGTAACAGGACGTGACATGGATTCGACTAATGTTTGAAGTAGTGTTGGAGGGAATTGACACCATGAATCCGTAACAGTAGGAGGGGGTGGAGATCTCTTCTGAACAGCTCGATGCAAGGCATCCCATACATGCTCAATAATGTTCATTTGTGGGGTATTTGGTGGCCATCGGAAGTATTTAAACTCAGTAGAGTATACCTGGAGCCACTTTGTAGGATCTTTAGACATGTGGGGTGTCGCAGTTTCCTGCTGGAATTGCTCAAGTCCTTCGAATGGGTGCAGGTGTTCAGACGGGATGGTTACGTACGTGTCAGAGTCGTATCTAGACGGATCAGGGCCGCAATATCACTCCAACTGCACAAACCCCACACCATTGCAGAGCCTCCACCAGCTTGAACAGTACCCTGTTGACATGCAGGGTCCATGGATTCATGAGGTTGTCTGCGTACCCGTACAGGTCCATCCGCAGGATACACTTTGAAACGAGACTCGTCCGACCAAGAAACATGTTTCCAGTCACCAACAGTCCAATGTCGGTGTTGCCGGGCCCAGGCTACACGAGCGGGCCCTCGGCTCCAAAAGCCATATAATAAACTACAACAGAAATTGGTACATTACATGAAGTGTAATCATATCAATATTTAGGTTTCGGAATATATTTCGTAATATACAAAACATCATTCCATACTCTATCTGGAACAAACAGGCCGAAATTTACATACCAGCCACACAGAGCGTATAAAAGCCTACAAACACACAACGTCAGTAATAGCCATACGTAGTTACAGAATACGGGCCACACATTTTTAAAGGTAGAGTGAAATGTCAGAACACTCCACCGATTAAATAAAGATCATAAAATGGATCTGCGGGAAAATCTGGAGATAAATTTGCATTAAGAGGTGTCTCGCTTTTCTTTTTTATCTTTAAATTGTTAGGAGCGTGTAAAGCCTTGCTATATCCTGATTCTACAGAGTGCAATGTTACGTGAAATGTTAATATTGCTCAGTCGTATTCTTATATCACGAGTTCAACATGACAGTGCAAGGAATGGATTACATCAGACCTTCGGTAATCATTTCTCAAGCGGAGAGAGCTGTTGTAAGTATTCTGAGGGGGGGGGGGGGGGAGGGTTAGAAATCAAGTGTTCAAATGTGTGTGAAATCTTGTGCGATTTAACTGCTATGGTCATCAGTCCCTAAGTTTACACACTACTTAACCCAAATTATCCTAAGGACAACCATGCCCGAGGGAGGACTCGACCCTCCGCCGGGACCAGCCGCACAGTCCATGACTGCAGCGCCCCTGACCGCTCGGCTAATAATCCCGCGCGGCGGGGGGGATAGAAGGAAGAAGATGGTGACGTCAACATGGGAGGAAAATGAAAACTGAATTGTGTTCCGTGAAATAAACATTTAATAGCTTGTAGGCCCTCCAGTCTAAACTTGTTCATGAAGTACCAAAGCCGGCCGGAGTGGCCGTGCGGTTCTAGGCGCTGCAGTCTGGAACCGAGCGACCGCTACGGTCGCAGGTTCGAATCCTGCCTCGGGCATGGATGTGTGTGATGTCCTAAGGTTAGTTAGGTTTAATTAGTTCTAAGTTCTAGGTGACTGATGACCTTAGGAGTTAAGTCGCATAGTGCTCAGAGCCATTTGAACCATTTGAAGTACCAAAATAGAACAAAGAGGGGTGGTTTGCAAACAAATATGATCTCCGGAAAGCGGTCTTTGGCCAGAGGTGATAATTCGTGAATGCAGTTTAGAATGTAATAAGCTTTATTCACAACATCCAAACATTTACTCTTGCTAACAAAGTTCTGAAGGAGGAAGGTATACAGGGTGAGTCACCTAACATTACCGCTGGATATATTTCGCAAACCACATCAAATACTGACGAATCGATTCCACAGACCGAACGTGAGGAGAGGGGCTAGTGTAATTGGTTAATACAAACCATAAAAAATGCACGGAAGTATGTTTTTTAACACAAACCTAAGTTTTTTTAAATGGAACCCCGTTAGTTTTGTTAGCACATCTGAACATATAAACAAATACGTAATCAGTGCCGTTTGTTGCATTGTAAAATGTTAATTACATCCGGAGATATGGTAACCTAAAGTTGACGCGTGAGTACGATTCCTCCGCTGTTCGATCGTGTGTATCGGAGAGCACCGAATTACGTAGGGATCCAAAGGGAACGGTGATGGACCTTAGGTACAGAAGAGACTGGAACAGCACATTACGTCCACATGCTAACACCTTTTTATTGGTCTTTTTCACTGACGCACATGTACATTACCATGAGGGGCGAGGTACACGTACACACGTGGTTTCCGTCTTCAATTACGGAGTGGAATAGAGTGTGTCCCGAAATGTCAGGCCAATAGATGTTCAATGTGGTGGCCATCATTTGCTGCACACAACTTTAATCTCTGGCGTAATGAATGTCGTACACGCCGCAGTACATCTGGTGTAATGTTGCCGCAGGCTGCCACAATACGTTGTTTCATATCCTCTGGGGTTGTAGGCACATCACGGTACACATTCCCCTTTAACGTACCCCACAGAAAAAAGTCCAGAGGCGTAAGATAAGGAGAACGGACTGGCCAATTTATGCGTCCTCCACGTCATGGTAATGTACATGTGCGTCAGTGAAAAAGACCAATAAAAAGGTGTTAGCATGTGGAAATAATGTGCTGTTCCAGTCTCTTCCATCACCGTTCCCTTTGGATCCCTACGTAATTCGGTGCTCTCCGATACACACGATCGAACAGCGGAGGAGTGGTACTCAAGCGTCAACTTCAGGTTACAATATCTCCGGATGTAATTAACATTTTACAATGCAACAAACGGCACTGATTACGTATTTATTTATATGTTCAGATGTGCTAACAAAACTAACGTGGTTCCATTTAAAAAAACGTAGGTTTGTGTTAAAAAACATACTTCCGTGCATTTTGTTATGGTTTGTATTAACCATTTACACTAGCCCCTCTCCTCACGTTCGGTCTGTGGAATCGGTTCGTCATTATTTGATGTGGTTTACGAAATATATCCAGCGGTAACGTTAGGTGACTCACCCTGTATGTGATTCATACTCCAATACGCAACATCATTACAGATTGATAAAAAGGGCGCCGGAAACTAAATTCACAATGCTGGCTAAAATTCTAATAATTCTGACAAATTTCAAATTACCCACATGTCCCCTGGCTTTTAACTATTCATAATGATTAGTACGCTATGTAGAGAACAAAGGTATGGTATTATTGTCGGTGATCCGTCGCCTTAAGTTCGAGTCACCATAAACATAAAAATGTTGATGAAATTTGGCACTCACAAGTTCGGATATCGATCCAGGTTTTCGTTCTACTCAGATAATCGCTAGGATGATAGGTTGACCCCGAGATCATACTCATACTTCACAAAATAACACATAATAGAAAAAAGTCATGATTTCACGCGTCAACGAAGAACATTTGTTCACCTGGTGGTCGAATTGAAATAACGCATTGTTCATCTACACTGAACTACGAATTAAGTAACTTATCCTAATGGAAAAAAGGGTTTACGCTAGAAGAGCTCTTAAGAACACACCTTACTCAGTGCACCAACACAGCCAAAGTGCTGTCTTCAACTTCTTAGGAATCTACATTGTCCACCGTCAGAAGAGCGCATCCTTTAAGAGTGGGCGCGTTAGCCAGCCAGTCGGCAAACCACTCGGGTGTAAGGCGTTCCATTAGTTCTTTTGATAACAGCTAAATTGTCCTGGACATGGACCAACAAAAAATTAGTGGGACCAGTGAGAACGTTGAAATAGTGCAACAAATCACAAAACCTTATTGGAGCCTATACCAAGAGACGAAAATAAAAGTCACATTATGGTCTTCGGCAACTGTGCCAACTACAATCTAGCAACGAAGCACCCGCTATATTACATCATGGAATACCATAAAATTCTGCAGAATAAGCGACGATATAACAAGTGTTGCAACAACTTCCTCGCAAAGACAATTTAACGGAAGTTAAAAGTCCTCAGCTTGACAAGCGGAGAAGTCTATTTCGTCAAACTGCAATGTAGTTTTCACGGTAAATATGTTTAACACAACGGAAAAGCCACAGACTTGGCAAGAAAGAAGAAAGTTTTTAATTTTGAACCAATTATGACATAAAGGATTGAATTAATTATTGTTACTATAGCATTTATCGGGCGGTATCGATGTCATATTCTACCATTTGTCTCATGATGTAATGCATCTGTGTACTGGTCAATAGAAGTTCTTAAAAAAAAGAAAAGAAAGGGAGGCATCACCCATATACCGCCTCGGATGGTAGTTAACACACCGCCAAAAAATCGTTGCTCTGTTCCCATTGAAGTTTAACAGACAAAGTATGAACAGAAAAAGCAGTGGAAATGTCCACAGTTCCCCACGTTGGGCTTTACTGAACCAGTCGCAAGGCATTATTTTTTAGAGCTTGCTGGAAAGTAACGCTTCTGAACTTGTAATGTAAAAACTTTTAAAACTTTTAAAATAAAGAAAGGTTATTAGCATTCTACATTTGTATTCTTCACGTCTATATATTTGCAGCCCTCTGCCGCTAGAGGGCTCCAATTGTACCGTGTAACATGGCGGTGAGTAACGTAACTGCGTCTGTGCGTGGCACACAGCGTGCTGTAATCGAGTTTCAAATTTGAAGAGTTCATCCACACGCGGAGCTCCCTGTCCTTCAACAAGACAATGCCAGCACGTACACGAGCGCTGCGACATTTGCAACAATCCGACCCTTGGGTCATCGTCGTCGACCATCCTCCATATATTTCCGACTTGACCCCTTCGATGTTTTACTGTTGCCAGAATGTACGCATACCTTTGAGGATTTCACTTGGAGAGTGATAAACAAGCGCAAGCAGAGTTGAGGTTGTGGCTCCGTCAGCAAAGTCATACATTTATGAAACATCCCCTTAGAACAATTATACATGACTGTCCTTAAACTGACACACAATATCTTTAGCGCAACGCAATCTGACTTTCAAAAATCCCTACAAAAGAATGGCCCTGACTAACATTAACCTATACTTTTCACAAATCACTTACCTCACCAAAAATCTTCGTTACTCGAACTACTGCAATACATCGAGCGCCACTACTGCCAGCTAAATAAAAGATTCAAACTACTGAAGGCACTAACTACTGATAGGCATAGTTAACAAATGAAAGATTTTGATAGAGAACAAACAAAGTATTTACCTTAATAGTGTTGAAAAGTCATAATATACATAGCAGTTCATGACATCCAGTCTTAGAAATTTTAAAACTCCGCCATTTCTCTCCCCACATCCACCACTGCTGGCGGCTCACCTCCAACTGCGCAACGCTACGCACTGTTAACATCCAGCTGCCCAACACTACAATAGCCAACAACAATGCAAACCAGCCACAGACTGCACAAGCACAGCCCATGATTTTCATACAGAGCGCTACGTGGCGTTGCCAATGTAAAAACCTAAACAGCCTACTTTCACATTCTACAGAGACGGTATCAACAAACATTTTTAGTTGAGAGAAATATGTTCATCGCCAGATTCACTAGGTTGAAAAATAAAGACGTAGTTATGAAGAATAAAGATATAGACTGTTAGAAACATTAATTTCATTAAAAAAGTTTTAAAAGTTTTCAAATAAGGTATTCGGAGGGATACTTTTCAATGCGCCCTCTTAGAAAGAACAGGACGCTCGTTGTCCCTGGCCACATCAGGCCACAAGCCAGGTTTCCAAATGGACTCCACAAAGAAATAATCAGACAAAACTACCCTAACTCTCCAGTTACAAACATCTATCGGCCACCGGTAGATGAGTGGTTATTGCCTGATGTCTTAACATTAGCCGGCACGGTAACTCAGCGTGTTCGGTCAGAGGGTTAGCTGCCCTCTGTAATTAAAAAAAAAAAAACTGAGTTAATGGAACAACGACGAACTACAATGGGTGTCTTGCGACGTCTGCCCCGAGCAGATACAACGAACGAAAACGAACAAAATGAGATTAAAAAAAAAGTGGTCAGCGTGAGTGAATGCCAATCCGAAGTGCCTGGGTTCGATTCCCGGCTGGGTCGGAGATTTTCTCCGCTCAGGCACTGGGTGTTGCGTTGTCGTAATTATCATCATTTTATCCTCATCGACGCTCAAGTCACCGTAGTGGCGTCAAATCGAAAGACTTTCACCCAGCCAACGGTCTACTTGACCGGAGGCCCCAGTCACACGATATTTACATTTACCTGCTCATCCACACTTTGTAGAGCTTATAAGTAGTAGGGAGTATTGGTTTCTGGCGCGTTCTTTTATATTTTGTTTTATCTATTTTTTATTCTTGAGTCGTCGGTCTTGTGGCTGGTTTTACGCTGTCCGCCAGGAATCCATCTGCTGCGCCAACTTCTTCAGCTCAGTGTAGTACTTGCATCCCACAGCCTCATTTATTTGTTGGATGCATTCCTCTACAATTTTTACTCTATACAGCTCACTCAGTGCTATCGAAGTTATTGCCTGATGCCTTAACAAACAGTATATCCCATCATCTTCTCCGTTCTCCTTGTCAGTGTTTTTCCTATGTTCCTTTCTTCGCCGATTCTGCGGAGAACCTCCTCATTCATTACTTTACCAGTCCAGCCTGTTTGCAACATTCTTCTGGACGACCACGCCTCTAATACTTCGATTCTCTGCTTTTCCTGCTTTCCCATGGTCCATGATTCTCTACTATACAATGCGATGCTCCAAACGCACCTTCTCAGAAATTTCTTCCTCAAATTAAGACCTACGTGGTACGCTTCCTGTACTATTCATAAAATGCATAGAACAGTTTACAATATGTTTTTGATAAATGGCAGCATCGGTCGCAAAGATTGAAATCCTTTATTTTACAGATCGATTTCGGTCACTTTGTGACCATCTTCAGTGCAGACTGTTGGTTCCAATAGTATATGGACATGTCCGAAAGAACAGATACCATACCCATATAAGTATATAGTTGTGGCAATACCGGCCATGACCTTCCTCTTGTGTGCGGATGCACACATATTACCCGAACTCTTACGGGACTTGGTAAGTCTTCCACGAGTAATGAGTGTGTTGGGCAGAGGCACTACGAATGTAGTGTGTCGACATATAAGGTGAGAATGTGGGTCTCGCGGAAGGCGTGCGCGAGATGGTCCCTGCAGTCGCCCTATCGTCTGTGCCCTCGGTGGCTCAGATGGACAGAGCGTCTGCCATGTAAGCAGGAGATCCCGGGAACGAGTGCCGCTCGGGGCACACATTTTAACCTGTCCCTGTTGATATATATATCAACGCCCGTCAGCAGCTGAAGGTATTAATATATAATTCTAATTGCATTCAGAATGGGTGCATGAACAAGGTATCTTCTGTGGAAGCCTTTATGTAGAGAAGTTTGCTGAACGGTCCATGAGGAGACGCTGTTGGCAGACCTTCGGTTCATCTGGCGAACAGTTGCTGAAAGGTTCGCTCGTATACTTCTTCGCAGCCGTCCTTCAGCCCTGTCATCTACGGCTTGTGGTGCACCACAATTACCTCGACGACTGTTTTGGATAACGTCATTTTGCCATGCACGTTATACTTTAACCACGGCTGTGCGCGAACTGTTGACAGAGTTTGTTGTTTCGAAAACGCTTCTAGCCTTGCCCCGAAAGTCATTGTTTCGGAAATGCTTCCAGTCTTGGCCCGAAAGCCAATGGTCGCGCCCTTTTGGACGTCAAATAAATCACTCTGTTCCTGCATTACTTCAATGACTAAACTGTCATCCCCCCCCCCCCCCCCCGCCACCCCGACACGCTTCATATAGCCCCCACCGCTAGAGGTGCCACCTACCGTCTGTGAGTGGTTACTGCACGTTGAGTCGCATTAATGTGATTGGACCGTTTATATGTTACGTGTAAGGAAGCAATGTGACAGCAAACTATCATAAAACTTCGTGGGCCCATCAAAGCAAACATAGATAAAAAAACATAAGCCGACAAAACTACAAAAGATACTGTGAGCTGGCCGGTGTGGCCGTGCGGTTAAAGGCGCTTCAGTCTGGAACCGCGTGACCGCTACGGTCGCAGGTTCGAATCCTGCCTCGGGCATGGATGTGTGTGATGTCCTTAGGTTAGTTAGGTTTAAGTAGTTCTAAGCTCTAGGGGACTGATGACCACAGATGTTAAGTCCCATAGTGCTCAGAGCCATTTGAACCTTTTTTTTTTTTTTTTTTTTTTTTTTTGATACTGTGAAATAGTTGTTTACAGTTACGTAACACGTACCAATCACGAAAAATTCGATAGAAGTAGTTACAACCATGAAATTAAAAATTATTATTTGGAAAATCAAAAATTATTTATAAAATTGCTTGAGTATTGACAAAGTGCTATGTTTTCTAATGAGCATAAATTTCTGTCTGTTCCAATGTATTGAGCAAAAATACTGGCGGCGCACTGTGGAGAACTTTCAGGTTACGGATAATGGATCCTTCAGAGTGGTTGTGATGTGTGTTGGTCAGATACCGATTTACTACGAGAGGTAGCTGCAGTATGTTCATTAGAACGAATAGTAAAAGTTTTGTTCTGTATGGCCAATGTACTCTTTGTTACAGTCGTCAAATAGTATTTTATAAACACTGAATTTAAATAGCTTTTATTGTAATCTTCTATTTTATGCTTCAGCCTGTTCTGTAAAACACTGTTAGTCGTAAAGGCTCCTGTCAATGTGGTAATTTTGAACAGTTTATTGATTTTGACAGATAAAAGGCCCATATAGGTTATTGTGGTAAACTTGCGATTAGAAATTGTAAGATTCTCATGAGATTATTACGACTCATGAAACGGATAATCAAATTAATTGGAATTATGTTTGGCAATTTGCTTTAAAATGTTTAATTCTTTTTGGAACGCACCTGAATATCGTCTTGTACTGTATGCTACAATCGATACTTCCATGCCATCTCTACGGGAGCAATCGGCATCATTCAAGTTCTGTCTTTGCTGGCATGCGATCCACTACTTTTCCGCGTATTCCCATAGCCGAATATCATTTGTTGGCCTTCTTGGGCGCTCTTGTATACATTTTTATCACGATTTGACCTAATGCTTTTTACAACAGTTTTTTGTATAATGTAATATATCAATTTCCGCACTAGTTGCTAACATTTGTAAAATTGTTCCGTGTTATCTTATTGAAATAACAGTTTTACTTTTTGTATATATCTGATTGGCTATTACTGACGTAATGCGGTATGCGGTGGGCGGAGTATTCCACACTTTCTTCATCAGTTTACTTTCATGGATCCACGACACCTTCTCCGTTCACCGCCACCGACTGACATCACAGGAATCTTTCTTTCAACTTTGATTATTTTTGTATATTTTACATTTTATTATCAGATTTCGCTCTAAATCCATTCTATTTCTGTGCAATATGGTCTGCAGGTGATCGCATTTTAACTGAAACCAGTTACCATTGCCAGTAAATCATTTATTGCTGTCAAGACTGTCTTTAGTTCAGTTTTAAAATATTTTATCGAATCAGCTGATACACTCCATGGGAAATGATCTCAAAAACTACTTATCTTGTTTCCATTTGACTGCCTCTTATATTCATTATCACAGTGTCTACAGCCTTAAAAAATCATCATTCCTCACAATTTAAGCATTCTTCTTCTTCCTTCACTGATTTCTCCAGACGATTCTTTTAAACCTCAGTCTGCTCTTCCTCACAAATAAATTTTCATCGGTGCATATATTTGCTCCTGGATAGGCGTTACATTCCGGTATCTGAGTTAAGGATTCTTGGACTGACCATGATTTAATCCAGTCTGAATCTTCCGTGCCTCCATACCTTTGACAAATATACTTTATCCTCTTTTGAATTTTAAACATCGTATTGACTACACAAGATAAAACTTTTTGCTGAACACAATTACTCTTTCACCTCTTTCAATCCTTCTACCGAGCTCATATTCTCCTGTAACCTTCTCTTCTACTCTTCCCCCACCCACACGTTCAAACATTTGATTTAAACGTTCATTATCCACGTATAATTTCTTCACCTGCTCACCTTATTCTTATGATTTTGGCTTTATATCAGAAGTATTTTCCTCGGTGTTGGCTTGCTGTCGATTCTGATGTTAACAACCCTATCACTGAATTGTTCATGGAAACACACTCTCAGCCCTATTTTCCTACTCATAACAAATTCTACTCCCGTTAAATTATTTACTGGTGCTGTTGATATTACCCTATATTCATATGAGCACCAAAACCTCACCCTCCTTCTATTTATCTTCACTGACCCCCACTATAACTAGACTGAACCTTTAAATTTCTCTTTTAAGTATTTCTATGTCCGAAAGTATCAGTGGGACACTAAAATACGGAGGAATGATGAGACTCCTTTGAAGTTCGCTAAGGATGTGGATATACAGAGACAAGGAATATCAGAATAGTCAGTTCAGTTGAAGTAAGAAGTGCTATAGGGTTTTGGTGGAGGGTGTATTTAGAAATATTGACTAGTAGACACAGGGGAGAAACGAAATGCTCACACAAGGGAAAAGCAAAACCTGCATTACATACGCAATAAATCGCTATAAATGTCAAAGAACTATTTACCATTCGAGTTGATATGCTCATTCTGGACCTTGTGTGGATTATTCACATGATACTTGTAAATTTAAAGTTCTTGAAATAGATCTACAGTCATTCTTTTCGACTCAAAGTAGAAGATGGACATTGCACTTTCAGGTGATCTCTCCTATGATACTCGCTAGCTAAATAACATCCAAGGGCAGTAATGTTCTTATAATTATGCTCTCTAAGTCTAGTCTTAAAGTCACGACCAGTCTACCCCACTTATATACGATCACATGACCCGCATATAATTTTGTAAACGTCTGACTTCGAAAATGTATCTACTCTTTGATCTACTGAAGCGCGTAAGATGGAAGTGAGTTTCTTCCGTGTATAGAATCCAATCTGCAATCTGCAATTAGTTCCAATAGCTCAAGTATTTCGCCAGTACTCAATATCCTACGCATCAAGAAATTTGTGCCTACAATTTGCAGTCTGTTGTCAACTGGAATGTTAGTGTAAGGGTTGGTGGTATCTAAAGAGGCAATAATAGCCTTCTGAGGGAGTGTTCTGTTCCTCAGAAGCATTTCAGTTACATAGTAATTTTTTACAGCCCAAGTCAATGTAAAAGAAAATGCAGCTTTCAATTTAGCATAGAAGAAACTATTGACAAAATAATTAGGTCCCTGAGATTTATTCACAATAGTAGAAATAGTGTGGTTCACTTTCTGTAACTTAATCTATGAACGAAGGGTGGGAATTTTAGGATTCACTGGGTTCTGTTTTCTTTTATCATAATCTGAAGCAAAAAGGCAATGGGGGTTTTATAAACATTTTATATCATTGAAATATCTTTGACGTGGAATTTATTGACTTCAACAATGTTACGTAATGTATTACTCAACCTATACGCTGTTACTGGAAGGGAATTGGAAAAATGACCTGGACATGAAGCTTTATGAAGAGCTGTATGAGGAGTGACTCTGATTTTGTCTTGTAAGAGCTGGGAAATTTTACACGTTTCACACACTCCTTTTACACTAAACTATTGTCCTTTTAAAAATTTGTGCATCCACATTTATCGGAAGATTGAAATTTAACCTTCCTTTCAAGACATTCTCTTCATTACATGAAATTTCTGACCTAAACAAGTTTACAATTCTAGCACTTAGACTAGTTCACAGTTCTAGCCGCCATTGGGTGTTTGTATGCGGGGGTAGTGTTATCTGAGTTAAAAAAGGACACGCTGTGCAGTAAGTGCATGAAATTTATGGGAAAGCCTTTCACTAATGTCCCATCTTTCCCAAAATAAATAAAATCAAACTTTGGAATCTTTAGTTTACCAAAAAGATATTCCGAAAGGACATACGATAACGGTTTACAAGTTGCAGTACCTGTAACGTCTGGTAGCTGCTTAGCCCTGCATGTGATTTGAATTTAACTTTTCTCAAATATACATTCACATTCGCTTTTGATACGTCCTGCACTCAAAGAAGAGCTATGTAGCCTTACCATAGCGTATTTAGGATTCACATCACATCTCAAACACTTTGTGCCGAAAATAATTTTCATTTGATTAACCATAATTTTCCTTCTGAAAATGTAAAGCAGTTTGACCACCTGAATAGCGCAGCATGGCAGTTTAATGAATTTATGTACATGTTGGTTTTGTAACCCATTTTCATTTCATATTTAGTTATGTGATTTATTTTAACGGATATCAGAATATTGCATAATCAGTTCATTTTGCGTTTAGTCAGTTTTCCCTCGGTGACTTATACAGCATTTTGCGGACTACACATTGAGTTCTTTAAGTTCTGGAAACACATGAAAAGTAGGTGGGGGCAAGTCAGGACTGTATGGAGAAGGATCGATGACAGTGAATCCAAGGCGTCAGATTGTTGCGTATGTGGCACCGCTAGTGTTTGGTATGACATTATTACGCTGAAGGAAATTCGAAACTCTATTACACCTTTGTTTCTATCGCACCAACAGAGATACGTAACATACCGCCATGTCACATGCAACATTTCGAAGCCCTCTAGTGGCAGAAGGCTGCAAATATTTGTACATGAAGGGTACAGATGTAGAATGTTAATACCGTTTGTTTTATTTAGAAAGCTTTGAGGGTTTTCACATAAGAAATTCGAAGATGTTAGTTCTCAGCTCACTTTAGTAATTTTATAATCGTTTACCATCAGCAACTTGAACCTTGAAGCAGCATCATCAGCGAACAATCTTACGGTACTGCTGATCCTGTCTGTCGAATCGTTTGTGTATATCGACGGCATTAGAGGTCCTATCCCGTATTATTGGGCCACAGCTGATGTTTAATTTGGTTGGAAGTTCTTCATCCAGTAACATGTACAGGCTTCTGTCAAATATTTATAGAACAAGTCAAATATGTGCGAAGACGCTTAATGTGGTAGCATATTAACAGACGTAATGTGGTACAGTGTAGAACGATTTTTAAATAATGCTGTACAGGTAAAATAATATGAGATCTTCTTTGTATTTCTAAAATATTAGTTGCAAACTGCTTATTTCTTGTCATTTTTACAGAGTTTAATGACAAGCTTGTCTCGGGATTTGTGTCATTTCCAAGTGTTCCTCTTGTCACTTCTCTTAGATATTATTTTATTCTAAGTCTGTGAAACAGTACTATGAGATTTTTGTCTTATATTATACGTTCTTACATCTACATGGAGTGAAGTCCATAAAACATCTTAGGCCGTAATTTATTGTATTTACTACGTTCTTAATATAGGTCCCGCATTTACCTCCTATCAAAATTTCGTGTTTTTTTTTTCTTTTTTAACAGTTGTCAAATTACGTATCGTTCCGTTGGTGCATTATGTTCACAAGTAAATTATATGTTATTCCGTCAGAGATATTATTTTGCCAGAGATATTTTGCGTTATGCAGATGTCTGAAATATTGTTTTTTGTTTACCGTCTTGCGTTCCTTTCTTTTCTTTTTTTGTTTGTTTATGAACTTTTCCAGATAATTTGTTTGTTTGAGGTCCATTTGCTCAATGGGATGTCATTTGGACATCTATTTGTTTGTGCATAAGTTTCTAGTTCTTCAAAAGCGCTAGTTGTAGATAAAAAGTTGATTGGTTGCTTTCCCAAACTCTCGTGTATTCGCTAAGTCTTATATTAAAGCTTCGTAGTGTTTGTCTAATGTAAAGGCTATTGCGGTAGTCAGAGGAAATTTGGTATACACTTGGATAAAGAAAAGATTTAAAGAATACACGAGAGACTACGAAAGCAACCAATGTAGTTTTTATTTACACTTAAGAAGTGAAAGCGATAGAGTAAACACAATCGATAACACTTTGATAAATCTGCATTGTATACCAGAAAGACAAACCAGGAACATTTTGGAAGAAATCGAAATTTACACACACACAAATATATATCCGCATGACGTTCTAAACGAACAAATGGACTTCAAATATAAAAATTATTCGGCAAACTGTATTAGCATAATAGAAAAAGAAAAGAGATGATCACAACACTGTAAACAAAAAACAAGAGACAACATTAAAATCGCGCATCTGTATAGTGCAGAATATCTCTGGCAAACAATATCTCGGTCAAAGATACGATTTCATTGTAAACACAGTGTAACATGGGAATGATCTGTCATTTGACAACTGTGACAAATAATACGAAATTTTTATGTAAGGTAAATAAGTGACCTGTATTAACAACGTAGGAAATTAAAATACGTTCTAAGATGTTTTATGTATGTCACTCCATCTAGACGTAAGTATAATTTACAATAAGGATCTCGTAGTACTGTTACGCAGACGTAGAATGAAATGTTATATAAATGTAGTGTCAACAGGAACACTTGAAGATGGCACAAATGCCGAAACAAACTTGTCGTGAACCTACGTAAAAGCAACAAGAAGTAAACTATTTGCAGCTAATTTTGAAAAAGATTAAAAAAGATGTCATATTGTGATCTTACACAAGGTGTGGACCCAGTAGAGAGGAAGGAGTCGTAATTATTTTAAAACATAAATTTTTAGTACAACATTTTTAGTGGACTGAAAAGTATATAGCAATTTTTCCTAGTACTATACAGAATCCTATCCATAAACAGACAGTTCTGAAATTTTATGACTATTAATTTTTATTAGCTCTGAAAATACTTATAAGATTTGTAAAGAAAAACATAGGATACAATTGATGCATAATTCTTGCGTGAATACTTCACCTAATATTATCTATTGCATAAATTCCACGATATTCATTATAAATCTTACAAGATGACTGGCACTACCTACCCTTTTCATCCTCATCCCAATTCCTACGGGAGTTAGGTTGGTCAGATAGAAACGAAGCGAGTTAATATGGTATTGTCTTACAGCTCCGAGCCGTGTTTGAAGTTTCGAATCTCTAGCTGATTGCGAAGTAAGTTTTAAATCTACTGCACAAAATTGTACTGCACAGACGGACAAGAAAGCAACCTAATGAAAAGGTTTAAAAGGGCAAATTCACGTGTGTGTGGTTTCCGTGGTTTCCTTTTTCTGTGAATTATCATAGCAAGTGGAGCAATGTTCACCAGTGCGTGTCCTGTTACGAAGATACAGTTCTGACAAACGAAAGGACCTTATCTCACGGATATCTCTAATAGTTTCCTGCTAGGAGATGGTATATCTTCGCCAGAACAAATGTTATCCCACTGATTGCCGGTGCCGAGAGTTTAGTTAACTGCGGGACATTTTCTGAGAACAGCAGCTGGCGGCCATTAGCGGTTCTCCCACAATCGGCGGCCGCACATGTATCACGTGGCGTGCCGCACTGCGCCGGCTCGTGCGCCTCGCAACTTGCGATCACGCGCACATTTCGATTCGAGAGTCGATTACCGCCGGAATTTCCGCGCCGCTGCGGACGCCGGCCGAACTTGGCTGCGGCCCGGGGCGACTGCCCTCACTTCGGCACAGGCCGTTCCGCGTCACCGGCAGACGTGGCTGATTGATGACGGCGACGGTAGCGCTGCCAGGGACTGCGGCCGGGAGCGGGTTTGTTTCCGGGAGACAACGCAGCAAACGGTGTGCGGGCACACAGGTTTTTGTAGAACTCGTGATCGTTTGCGAAATAAACCATGGGATCGAAAAGTGTTTCTGGATACGATCGGATTATTTGCATGGCACACAATTGCGTGAAATGTGCGTATATAAAAGTCTCAAACAGTTACCAATTTCTGCAAAGGATAGAAAGCGTAACAGAAGTAATTCTAAAGACAAAATATCGTATTCCATGAAAATCATTTCTAACCCATAGATTACTTTCTGAGTAGATCACTGTCAAATCAGAAATACGAGAGCCTCCACCATCTTTTAAGGGGAGAGCCACAATTGCTCCCACACAAATATTACCAATACTTCTCCATCCACTTCGAACACGATTAGCGCCGATGTCGTATCCAATGATACACAGAAAGAGACTAAGTACTCGGTCGCACAACTGGGGGACCCAAGTTGTTGAAGAAGGCAGGGAGCACAATGCAATGAACAGAAGATACCTCACTCTTCTGCCATGTTATATCACGTGGTGCAATCCCTCGGTCTTTGGAGTGGCACATACCTGCCCACACAGCGACAACAGTTCAGACACGCATTCGGTCTACGCGAGGGGTGACCAAGGTTTCGACTCGTAGAAACTGCCTGGACACGAGTGCCATAGTGCTTAGCGTCACTGCACATTTCCCCCACAGGCACGCTGGGCTACCTGAGCGCTTGGAGGGCCGGAGAAACGGCGAAAGCACCGCATTTAAATGGCAATGGAGTCACACTGCATAAAACTTGGTTTTTATTTCGCATCTCTCAACAAATTTGATCGCAAAGAAAACACGTTTCCAGTATTATTTAATTATTTTTGGTGGACCGAAGACATATCAAAATTTTTATCTGGTGCAAACCGTCAACTTACGAGCAGACACAGACAATTTCACAGATTTCGCATCCAACTGGCCACATAATCGCGACTTATTTATGAACATAATCGAACAAAAGGTCTTTCACACAAATATATCGATTAAAATATTGTAATATTTTTCCAGTCACGTTATTCAGACATAGAAACTCTACCTGAGCAATGTAGACGTTCTGGGCAGTTTTAACATAAAAGAATTTGTCATTGAAGCAGGATTTATCCTCCATGTCACACCAGAGCGTAATCATCTGAAACGTCAATGGGTCTCGAAATCAGATGTACGATCTATAGAAAACGCCGGTTGGCTGTGTTATTTTTCCGTTGAATCATACATACAGTTGTTAAAAGATAGCCATGTTCAAAACTGTAAAATCTAGAAGTGTTTAATTGAAAACTATTCTCGTAATTCTTTCAAGCCCACAATGAGAACCTCACGTGTTCTTTAAAGAGAGCGAGCTTAGGGGAGTGAAGTGCGTTTGTCAGAATGTGTCCCTTCTATAACGCGACTTCCTTTTCAAATGCATCCCCATCAAACCAGACAGGTGTTGTTTCCTTCCGCGAAGGAACGAGACACGCCGAACCGTTGGCTGCTCGCGGCCAGCACACTCTGCCGGCGTGAAGTCTGTTTACAAGGTACACATCGGCTGTCATTCTGTTGACCTATGCTGTGATCTCGGACTGTATCTGACTGGATTTGTCACAGTGTTACAACGGACTTAGATCTTACACAAAGACGTTCAATATTTTATCATGTTCATCTTTTGTTTAGTTACAGACATCCACAAAAAGTTTTTATGCATTGAACTAACTTGTACAGATCTTCTCACTAGAGTTCGTGTTCAAATAATGGAAACACAAAAGGCGTGCCAACAGTAGGTTTCTTCCAAATGTTAGGGAGACTATTGCTTATGTTATTGTTCTGTAAGTTTCTAACTAAGTAAAGTAACGATGTCATTCTGTTTCTAATGAATGAACGTTTAAGTATTAAAAACGACCCATTTCAGACCTATAAGTCTCAACGGAGAAATAACACAGGCGACCGGTTGGACGGTGCACGTACCAAAGGCTGGAACATTTTTTAATTTTTAGTTTTTGTCTTGAGCATGTCTGTTCATAACTTTCACTATTGCCTTCTTGCAATGTAACAAATCTGATGAAAACATCCTTAGGATTGTGGAAACCTAGGTCAATGTATTAAAAAACAGAAGCAACCGGCTGGCTGTGTTGTTTCTCCGTTAAAACATGCATACAGTTGCTGAAAGACAGCCATGTTCAAAAATGTAAAATCTAGAAGTGTTTAACTGAAGATGAGAAACGCCTGTGTTGTCATGTAACTCTACGTACTGTTTAATTTTTGTAAGTTGTTACATGAGCAGACAACAGTATCGAACCTCATGCTAACATACGACAAAAGATACACTCAGTCTCATAGACAAACCTTGGAAAGAAAATGATGTGAGACTATTTGCACTGTGGGAACACTTTGGAATTATGGGTCTGCAGTTCCCTGTTACAGACTGTGGCGACAGGACACACTCCTCGGGAGTGAAAAGAATGTCTTGCCTTGTTTCGCTGTTACACTGGGCCGAGAAGTTTTTATCGTCGGCTGGAAGCCTTTCGCTACGAGCCTCCTCGGGCGTGACGTCTGTTGGTCCTGTCTTCGGCGGTAAACAAATCGTAAACCGCGGAACTTATTTGAAGGCGCACTCGCCCTGCTTTTTTTTGTGGCGATGGGAGCTGCGAGGGGAGGGGGGGGATAATCCGCTTTGTGTTCCCGGGCCGCTTATATTTCGGGCGGCGCTAGCGGTCGGCCTACAGGTTTGCGACGTGGAATTAAACTGCAGATTTAGCGCTGACTGCTTCCTAAGTCCCGGCTATAATACCAGTTAGTCAAGGACCGCGTCGGATTCCATCTGATCACTTTCTTCCGCACAAATCTCCGACGGAAGATCTTACGCAGTTTTTGTTAAGTGCTTCCAGTTGTACAGAGCAGATGGAAGCAGCGTGAACTTTGAAGTAAATTTAAGTGAAAAAGTTTCTATAGGAGCTCTGGTTTAAGAAATCGTCTCGGAGAGGACGGCTGTGTGTAAAAAACGAGTCCAGAGGTCCCATTTCTTTCCGTAGAATGACGCCTTTGGCTGTCAGTCGCACCCTTACAACACAACGGCACGTTGACGATGTTCTACTCCCTGTTTTGTTGCCCAACGTAGTAAGCCACCTTGGGGTTACATTTCAGCATGATAACGTCCGCCCTCAGAAGGGGAGAGTTTCTACAACCTGTCTTTGTGCTTTCCAAACCTACCTTGGCCAGATATTAGACAAACTTATATACACTCCTGGAAATTGAAATAAGAACACCGTGAATTCATTGTCCCAGGAAGGGGAAACTTTATTGACACATTCCTGGGGTCAGATACATCACATGATCACACTGACAGAACCACAGGCACATAGACACAGGCAACAGAGCATGCACAATGTCGGCACTAGTACAGTGTATATCCA
Organism: Schistocerca cancellata; assembly: GCF_023864275.1. Lineage (NCBI taxonomy): Eukaryota > Metazoa > Arthropoda > Insecta > Orthoptera > Acrididae > Schistocerca > Schistocerca cancellata. Next base: position 336,546,401 of record NC_064631.1, read on the forward strand.
CCTTTCGCAGCAATGCAGGCTGCTATTCGCCCATGGAGACGATCGTAGAGATGCTGGATGTAGTCCCGTGGAACGGCTTGCCATGCCATTTCCACCTGGCGCCTCAGTTGGACCAGCGTTCGTGCTGGACGTGCAGACCGCGTGAGACGACGCTTCATCCAGTCCCAAACATGCTCAATGGTGGACAGATCCGGAGATCTTGCTGGCCAGGGTAGTTGACTTACACCTTCTAGAGCACGTTGGGTGGCACGGGATACATGCGGACGTGCATTGTCCTGTTGGAACAACAAGTTCCCTTGCCGGTCTAGGAATGGTAGAACGATGGGTTCGATGACGGTTTGGATGTACCGTGCACTATTCAGTGTCCCCTCGACGATCACCAGTGGTGTACGGCCAGTGTAGGAGATCGCTCCCCACACCATGATGCCGGGTGTTGGCCCTGTGTGCCTCGGTCGTATGCAGTCCTGATTGTGGCGCTCACCTGCACGGCGCCAAACACGCATACGACCATCATTGGCACCAAGGCAGAAGCGACTCTCATCGCTGAAGACGACACGTCTCCATTCGTCCCTCCATTCACGCCTGTCGCGACACCACTGGAGGCGGGCTGCACGATGTTGGGGCGTGAGCGGAAGACGGCCTAACGGTGTGCGGGACCGTAGCCCAGCTTCATGGAGACGGTTGCGAATGGTCCTCGCCGATACCCCAGGAGCAACAGTGTCCCTAATTCGCTGGGAAGTGCCGGTGCGGTCCCCTACGGCACTGCGTAGGATCCTACGGTCTTGGCGTGCATCCGTGCGTCGCTGCGGTCCGGTCCCAGGTCGACGGGCACCTTCCGCCGACCACTGGCGACAACATCGATGTACTGTGGAGACCTCGCGCCCCACGTGTTGAGCAATTCGGCGGTACGTCCACCCGGCCTCCCGCATGCCCACTATACGCCCTCGCTCAAAGTCCGTCAACTGCACATACGGTTCACGTCCACACTGTCGCGGCATGCTACCAGTGTTAAAGACTGCGATGGAGCTCCGTATGCCACGGCAAACTGGCTGACACTGACGGCGGCGGTGTACAAATGCTGCGCAGCTAGCGCCATTCGACGGCCAACACCGCGGTTCCTGGTGTGTCCGCTGTGCCGTGCGTGTGATCATTGCTTGTACAGCCCTCTCGCAGTGTCCGGAGTAAGTATGGTGGGTCTGACACACCGGTGTCAATGTGTTCTTTTTTCCATTTCCAGGAGTGTACTTTTAGAGAGGAATAGGTAAATGTGCAAAATAGGTAAATGTGCAATTATAAGTCCTTCACATAATTTCAATTTAACGAGATATTAAATTTCACTAAATTGGTGGTCTTATGTTCACGTATCATTGTGAAACTGGGCCTGCCGCGGTAGCCGAGCGGTTCTAGACGCTTCAGTCTGGAACCACGCGGCTGCTGCGGTCGCAGGTTCGAATCCTGCCTCGGGCATGGATGTGTGTAGTTTTAAGTCTAGGGGACTGATGACCTTCGATGTTAAGTCCCATAGTGCCTAGAGCCATTTGTGGAACTGGCGTGCCAAGTTCGTTCCGCGGTACAACATTTGACACTTTTCCCTCCACTGAACATTATAGTTGTTTGCAGATTAGCTTCACTGACTTTTCCAACTCCCAAGTTCAGAAACTTTGGAGCATTATGGGCAGGACCCTACAACCAGCTCGCGACTTTGACGATCTAATGCACCAGTTGGACAGAATATGGCATGATAAATCTCAGGAGGACATCCAAAAACTATATCGAAAAATGCCAAACCGAATAACTGCTTACAGAGTTAGACCAACACTTTATTCAATGGCTCAATTTGTGAAGCTCTCTCTCCTGAATAAGTCATCCAATTTTTCTTAAATTGTATTCATTTGTTTGTCTACACATGCATATCACATCTGCCTTCCTATATCCATCCCGTTCGAATAATTTAGTAGTGTGTAGTTTTTCTTCCTTTCTCTTAGTGTGTAATAAATCTCTTGACCTGTTAGGGTTTCGTCGAGTTCTCCTGCCATTTATCATTGGTCAGCGGCCTTAGACCGTTGCGATGGTAGCGAAGCATGGATTTTGGGATCCTTTTTGAGCTCATTCATTGTAGGTGTTTTCTCCATTTATTTCTAAATTTGTGAATATAATTTGTGATGGATTCCATTTTAAGGTCATTCAGAACATTTTCATTCCTATTGTTGCGGCTTTTGGTGTGAACAGCTATTCGTCTCAATAACTTCATTTCGCGGGTTGTTAGTCTTTTCGCATCTTTTGCCATTGTTATACAGTCTTATTTGTCACAAAACAGAAAAGTTCTTGCAAAAGTCTTATAAAGTCTTACTTTAGTGTGCTTATGGATAGGGAAGCTTCCATTACGTTATTAATTGTTCCCATTGTGTTTCAGTGCCTGGCGGTTTTTCAGCTGGGTCTCTTCCTTTCTGAAAAGACGGTTTCACAGCCTAAGTATGTGAAAATGTTCACTTTTTACCGAATTTTAATTCCGTGTTGATGAGAATGTTGTGTTTCTCGGATACGATCGGTGAATTTTGTACAGAACGTTGATAGTCATCCTCTGAAGACGTTACAAGAGCTAAATCATCTGTAAAAAATAACATATTTTGTTTTGCGTTTATACTGAACCGAATGAAGGGCTGTGGTATTTGTCTCCACCCTTATAATTACGATTTTATTCATGTAAATTATAACCAAGAGTGCTGAAAGTCCGCATTCCTGTCGTGGTCCTGCATGTGCTAAGAATTTATCTTGTTGAATTGACTAGATTTAGGGAGCACAGCCTGATATTACTTCGGGGACTTATGTTGCGAGTGTTGTCGATGGTGCACATGTGATTGCAGTTGGTTTCTTACTTATACCAGGGCGGCGTCCGTTTCACATGCCTCAGATATGGAGGCGACTTCATGGCAGAGACTGTCAGGAGTGTGGCAGTAATTTTCAAATATTGCGGGAGTGGAAGGGGGGGGGGGGGTAGGCAAGTAACATGTTTCCTAAATATTATCATTAACAGAAAAGTCGTCGAATCTTGTGAGACCGAAGACAACACACGAGCGAATTCAAAGCACTTTCCAAACTAAACGAGCTTTCGTGGTTTGCCAGATAGGCAAGTTAATCGTATGTCCACAGATTTTATGTTTAGCGACTCACAAAACTATGAATTAGGGTTGAGGACGTGAATGTTGTTGTACGACTGGTTGTTCGGAGGAGAAACAGCTTGTATTCAGAACTTGACTGATGAAAACAGGGGTAGCAATCAGGCGTTTCTTAATTGATTGTCATTTGTTGCGTCTAAGATACGGTAACTTACAACTTTTGTACAACCTTATCCAATTCTCCGTAGAATTTAGTCTCAAGAATACTCGTAGACTAAAAGCATTTGTAGCCAGATATTAGAGAAACTTATGTGCTTTTGGAGAGGAATAGATAAATGTGCCCTTATAATTCCTTCATATTATTTCTATTTAGCTAGGTATTAAATTTGTTTAAATTGATGGTCTTACGTTTACGTGTATCATTGTGAGACTAGTGGGCCAACTTCGTTCCAGGACATCGTATGACGCGTTTCCCTCCACTGAGTGTGGTCGTTGGTTGCAGCTGAGCTTCATTGACTTTTCCTTCTCACACTCGTCACTAAGGGACCAGCTTTTTTAGAGTTCACATTAGACTGACTGTGATAAATAGCGCCAACTCCGCTTGGCTCTTGCTTATGGCCGGTATCGGTCTATTTTTAGGACCTATAGGATTCCGCCATCTTACTTTGGTAAAGTTGGCAACACACTGCTCAGCATACAGTATATTATTTTGCATTGAGTGAAACAGACCTCTGGATAGACACTATGTTTGCCTTAGAATAAACTAACAGTGGTGATCCACCCAGTGGAGCAGTTAGCGGTAGCTACATGATTTCTCTAAGGGGTGATCAGATAAAAGCGAGACAGGAAAGAAGTAAGTGAATTTTTTGTATTTCAAAAGTAATCCCCATGACTTTAAACACATTTATCCCACTGTGTGACAAGACGGCCTTCATGGAAAAGTGTTTTTTGGTTGGCTATGGAGCCACTCTTGTACCCAGGCATGCACATCTTCGCCCGAAGCAAATCGACGGCCGCGAATGTTTGTGTTCATAACTACAGGTCTGCTTTGCTGGCTCCGATTCTGCAGTGTAGTCGAATCAACGCTGAATGCATGTGCGAGGGCATTTTCCTGCAACAAGATGATGCCGTCCGTCGACATCATGATTATATTATAATTATATTCTAGTTATGGCTTTCCCGGAGCTTGCACGCCTGTTGTTTCGACTACACTGCAGAATCGGAGCGAGCAAACGGACTCCTTACGCATCCTCAATGCAATTCCGATCTGTCTCCATGCAATTTACATATTTTCGGAGTCACGAAGAAAGACATTCGTTGCCGTCGATTTGCTTCGAACGAAGAGATGCTCGCCTGGGTACGATCATGGTTCCGTAGGCAATCGCAAACATTTTTCCATGAAGGCATTGCCCTCTTGTCTCACAATAGGATAAATGTGTTAACAGTATATGACAATTTCTTTTGAAATTATAAACAGTTTATTTAATCGCAAACATTTTTCCATGAAGGCATTGCCCTCTTGTCTCACAATAGGATAAATGTGTTAACAGTATATGACAATTTCTTTTGAAATTATAAACAGTTTATTTAATTTTTTCAATTGTTTTGCTTTCAGTTGGAAATGATGTGGCTACCGCTAACTGTTCCACTAGGTGCTTCAGTACTGGTAGTTTATCTAAAAACAAACATAGCTCCTATCAAGCGGTGTTGTTTTTAATCGGTCTACGGTGAACAGTATGTTGTCAATGTTATTGTGATTATCCAATGAACAGTTCGAAGGGCGCTAGAAATGTATTTCGAAGAAACTGGCGTCAGGTAAACTGTCTGTTACAGTGCTCCGCCGATTTCAGAATATTCTCTCTCATTCGTTCTGCTAGCTACTTGCATATCTGCTGGTCAGTGCCGGCCGGAGTGGCCGCGCGGTTAAAGGCGCTACAGTATGGAACCGCACGACCGCTACGGTCGCAGGTTCGAATCCTGCCTCGGGCATGGATGTGTGTGATGTCCTTAGGTTAGTTAGGTTTAAGTAGTTCTAAGTTCTAGGGGACTTATGACCACAGCAATTGAGTGCCATAGTGCTCAGAGCCATTTGAACCATTTTTCGCTGGTCAGTAATAGGTCGGTACTACTTACACGCCTCAACCACCTGGCTGAGCAAGTTGGAACTAAAGAAGTCTGCTAATCCTGTTCTTAATTACGAAATTTTTCCTGTGAATATTTTTATGCTCTTTACAAGGTGCAGCAGGAGGAGTGGTCAACTTTCAGGGATGTGATCGGAGCGATCATTCGAAACAAGACAATCTAGTGGACATTGACTCTAAAATGCACGTCTGAAGAACAATGAGCACTTGTTCTTCTTCGCTGCTGTGAAACATACCTCTCCTTCTATGTGCTTATCGTCGATACTGTGACACAAATCTCTTCTGCTGCAAGCACTCGCTTTCCTTATTATGAGAGATGCTAGCATTGACCAAAACGAGACAAAATGTCTAGTAAAGGAGGGCTCCAAAGTGCATACTTAAGACCGATTAGCCGATTAACCCTTGTTCATCTTCTCTTCGGTCTTCTACCAAATGCTCACCGATCACAGGATACCTTATTTTGGTCAATACCACCAACCTCAAACTTGAGGAAGGAACTACATCGTCAAAAGCAAGACAACAGCAGACCAGAGCCATATCGAGGTGATGGTGAGCCCTTGGTAGAGCTGTCTAGGCGTACGGATGCTCTCATCTCACCCCACCTCCCCCTCCCCATTAATAAAATTACATATGCATTTATTAAACACACGATTAGTAAATATTGACATTTCACCGGTAGGTTTAATAAAAATGAAGCAATAAAGAAAAACAGTACTTAAATGAATCACCTGAAATGTATTCGCGGTTGCGCGAATACTAGCAACCGTCACTGTATAGGGAAATTACCACAATGAAAATTTGTGTCGGACCGAACTGTAAATAGATTTGTTGTCCCCTTTACCTCTTTGGCTGTCCGTGAACAACTCACGGCCAGACCAGAAATTCCGTAGTTCGTACTTCCTGCGGCACAGTCTGCACTCATACTCAGCTAATGTAATTTCCGTGCAGTAGAAGGACATTTTATGTGAAAGTGGCTTCCCGTTATAGAGCGGATAAACTCGATATTGCAGTGCCTGTGTTGGTAAGAAGAACGGTACAGTCTTCCTTTTCACATGCATGCATATCCGAAGGAACAGGCACTCCGTCGACTGCAACCGTTCTGAAATACATAAAATATTTCCGCTGTTCCGTTTAGAGCGGGAAGTCCGTGTTCGAGACCCGGTCCACTACAATTTTGTTGTGATAATTCCCTTGTTCAGATGATGGTTGTTCTTATTCGGAACTATGAATGATCTTCACGTATTTCATAACACCTGCAGCCACCGCCGCCGTCGCTGTGCCTGTTCCTTAGGACATGTAAGCATTTTCAATGGAACATTGCATCCATATTCTTATCAACACAGGCATTACAATATCATATTAAATGGACTACACTAAGCAACCCTACAACAGGGCCACTGTTTCGAAATCCGGTCATTTTCTCCCAATGCGACGGATAAGTTCGAGATTCGGTTCGAAGGTGCCTAGAACACTCCTCTGTAATGGTGCGATGTCGTCCTCGGGTTCGGCGTCGCGGCATATGCGACAAAAAAGGCTCATGTGAAATGAAAGGTCACATTGGCACCAGATTTCATCACAATACTTCCCACCGCTTCATTGGAAGTGTCACACGGTCGGAAGGTTGTCACACTCCCTGCTACCCACATTTCATCCCTTCTCTTGACGCCTCTCTGATGGAAGCGAAATGCAGGAAGATCTGCAGCGTGAAACACGTATGTGTTCAGTGTATTCAGTACAGCAAGCCATGAGAGAATCTCTGACCAGAGAGTTATTTATCGCTGCTAGTCTGCGCTTGACTGCGCGAGAGTTCAGTTCCGAGTTGGACGCAGTAGTTGTACGTAGCGAGTCGCGAGAGCATGTAGTAGTTGCGAGTTGTACTTAGTCGGAGTCGTGTGTGAGGAGTCGGCGGGCGTCGACATGGGTCTCTGGTCACGATTCGGGACGAGGTATATTGTTAAATAAGGTAATGAAGCAGCATTGCGCTCAGCTAATAATGTATTGTAATTGTAATTAACTTGTTCAAGAAATGCCCCAATAATAATTTTTTTATAAAGTAAATCTTCTAAAGAAAGGCAATCATTTCCATTTTTAAAGAATTTTTCCTATGCATTTCCTCCAAGAATCAGAATTAAATATACGCCAGCATTGCACGGAGCTGTGCCGCAAAACAAGAGCAGATATTGAGGGAGTTGACTGATGTAAGAATTTTGGTTTTTTTGTTCACATTTAATAATCGCACAGGGCCGAGGGACAGCGCAGCTGCCCTTATAAAATTTATCAGGTTCATTTTAGCCTTAATTTTGTTGGAAGTCAACATTTGGCACACGTTTTCATTAGTATTGTCTTTAGAAATTCTTAAGGGGAGGTTACACTTAGCACGATGACTATTAACATTTAAATAATTTCCTCTTTATTCTTGTGGGGAGGTTACAAGCGAATAGACACTTGGTGCAGGAAGTGGCAACTGATCCTTAACATAGACAAATGTAATGTATTGCGAATACATAGAAAGAAGTATCCTTTATTGTATGATTATATGATAGCGGAACAAACACTGGTAGCAGTTACTTCTGTAAACTATCTGGGAGTATGCGTACGGAACGATTTGAAGTGGAATGATCATATAAAATTAATTGTTGGTAAGGCCGGTGCCAGGTTGAGATTCACTGGGAGAGTCCTTAGAAAATGTAGTCCATCAACAAAGGAGGTGGCCTACATAATACTCGTTCGACCTATACTTGAGTATTGCTCATCAGTGTGGGATCCGTACAAGGTCGGCTTGACGGAGGAGATAGAGAAGATCCAAAGAAGAGCGGCGCATTTCGTCACAGTGTTATTTGGTAAGCGTGATAGAGTTACGGAGATGTTTTGCGAACTCAAGCGGCAGACTCTGCTAGAGAGGCGCTCTGCATCGCGGTGTAGCTTGCTGTGCAGGTTTCGAGAGGGTGCGTTTATGGATGAGATATCGAATATATTGCTTCCCCCGACTTATACCTCCCGAGGAGATCACGAATATAAAATTAGAGAGCTTCGAGCGCCCACAGAGGCTTTCCGGAAGTCGTTCTTCCCGCGAGCCATACGCGACTGGAACAGGAAAGGGAGGTAATGACAGTGGCACGTAAAGTTCCCTCCGCCACACACCGTTGGGTGTCTTGCGGAGTATAAATGTAGCTGTAGATGCAGAAGTCAAAACTACGACGCCCAGTACTGATGGCTCTGAGCACTATGGGACTTAACGTCTGAGGTCATCAGTCCCCTAGAACTTAGAACTACTTAAACCTAATTAATCTAACGACATCACACACATCCATGCCCGAGGCAGGATTCGAACATGCGACCGTAGCAGTCGCGCGATTCTGGATTGAAGCGCCTAGAACAGCTCGGCCACAACGGCCGTCCACACTACTGAAACCTCACGATTTTGTTATGGTGGCCGAGGAAAGCATTTTAGATACACTGTCGTTCAGAAGCGACATGAAAAGTTCTCACGAGGTGACACAGAGGGCGCGAATGAAGCTAATCCTTTCCTTGGGACTTTGATGACAACCTTCAGACGCTTCAGTCGCTATAAGGACATCGTGGGTCTGCGACCCCACTGAACGTGATCTGACCCAACTACACTGCAAGTTTTGTTCTAATATATTGCATTCAACCATTATAGAAATTTGAACGTTACCCGAAGCAGCAAATGGTGTTTATGCTTTTTCAGCTCACATGTTCCGCTTCCTCCTGTGGCATGATCTTAGGGGGAGTGTGACACTGAAAAGCACATGAATAAAATAGCATTAGAAAAATGCCCCCATTGACACAATCTTAGAAGATTATAGCTTTGTAGCTGCCTTACCTCCTGTCTGACGCATGCGAAATCGGAGGTGTATTGGAAGTGTTGCGTGTCCCACCACCGCATAGTCATCAGTAAATGAACGTCTCTGTACAGGGAAAGTTTTAAAGTGTTTAACAAACGAGCGCGGGAGGCACTGAGGGTGTGCCTAACTGGGGTGTCTTTAAACGGCCCCTTTGAAACTTCAATCACGGATGAGTCAATGTCGCACTCCCCATTTGATCGTGCGAATCAGGAGGCTGAAAAAGCACGTACACCCTCTACTGCATCGACTCACGTTCGAATTTCGTCGAATGATTTCGAGCGCTTCCTAGATGCTTCACGCTGTAAATTACAACAAAATTTGCGGTAGCACTAGGTTACAAGAGGGCTTGAACACATTCAATGGGTTTGCAGCTCCATGATGTCCTTACAAAAGGGTAGGATTACTCTGAGCGATGTCAGCAGCGTCTGCGGTTTTCTGGAACGCCGTTCTTTGGCATATCGCACTACAAACTGTTCATCTTGACCGCGAAATGTGTGTAAATAAACACCCCAAGGAAAGGAGTGGTTTCATTGGCGCCCTCTGTGCCACCACGAAGGGCTTTTCGTCTCAACTATATTCGTCTCTTTCAACGAAAATATGTCAACAGAGTGCGTTTGCAGCCGTGTGAAGACGGAAAGCTTTCTTCTAGCAAAGAGAGAATAGAAAAAGATTCGTAAGAGACCTCAAGCGCATCTGCTGACTATCTCTCAAATCCTCTGTCTTTCTTCCTTGTTGTACACTGCACAACGCAATTAACTAATCACTGTTTCGAAACCCTGTAAATGCCTCTCATTGCGACTCAAAGGTTTGAAATCTGGCTCCACTGTAAGTGCGCAAAAGCTTTGCGCCCTGTAGCGACACTGTCTGGTAGTTATTACCACCCCCTTCTCCTCCGTCAGTCAGCGCTCTTGCAGAGGCGTATCTCACCACCTGCTCGTACCGCCCTGCAGTACACTATTTTATGAAGTTTTACACGTTTAAACACTCATTACAAGTTTATAAAGTCATTTTTGCGCACTTATTCACTTGCATACACTTCAGCCTCGCACGGACTCGTTTCCACCACGCCTTCATAGCATTAAAGAGGCGTCATTGTCGGAGGACCCACCGAGCATTAACCTGGTCTTGTGAATGTGCTATCGTAAGAGACTATGCGAGGTGTGGCTAAAAATGAACGACCAATAGCTGTGAAGTCCGAAGCCTTCTCGATAAAATGCGGCATCTCTGGTGTCTGTAGACATATCATTGCGGCGGGACTTCGTTTGGGTGAGATCTGTTATTTTGTTTTCACAGAAAAATGAGAAGTGTGGCAAAAGAGCACTCGAAACTGCTACTGAAAGATACCTTTTATTCAAATAAGTGTATGGTGAAGGTTGTTTATAGAGTACCAGAGGTTTTGAATGGTTCACTCACATCCAAGATGGCCGAAAAGACGTTGGAGATGACTCATGCCCGGGACGCTTTTCAACATAAAAAACGGGTGAAAATGTCGAAAAAGTAGGTACTCTGCTTCGATCTGTTCGTGGGTTCTGTATTCGAACAAGTGCTGAAAATGTAGGAATTTACAAATAATGAGTAAGGCAAAAATTTACTTAATCGATTTAACATCAGCAAAGTATGTACGAAACTGGTGCCGAAAATGCTCACTATGGAACAAAGAGAACCTTGTAAAAATGTTTATACTGACACTTTGAATATCACTGAAAATGGTTCTAATTCCTTGGAGAGACTGGTAATATATGATGAATCTTGGTTTTTCAGTTATAATCCTGAAACTACGCGCCAATCCACACAATGGAAGAGCCCTACTTCACTGAGAACGAAGACTGCTCGAATGAGCAAATCAAGTTCGAAAGCTATGCTTTCTTTGCGATATTCATGGAATTGTGTGTCTTTGCTGGATTCCTGAAGTTCAAACTATTAGTCAACATTACTACTTTGAGAATCTTGCTTAAATCAGGGAGAGAATAAAAAGAGAATGACCCGAATCGTGAAAGAAGAACAAATAGATTCTGCATCAAGATAATGGACAGGTTCATACCGTATTGTCTGTTAGGAGGTGTACAGCGATGTGTAGCTTCCCATTGTTAGACCACCCACTTTATTCGCTTGACCTAGCCCCATATGACTTTTACCTATTCCTCAAGGGAAAATCTGCATTAAAGAAAAAAGATTTCAGTCCGTTGAAGCAGTGAAAGGAAAAATGGCTCGCATCATCAAGGAGGTGACAGAGGAAGACTTCCACCGCTGTTTCCATCAATATATAATTGGCATGGAGATAGAGGATGGGAGTGTAGTGAGGGCGACATAATTAAATATGTATCTCTTTTAAATAAGATATTTTACAGCAATGATCCCGTTATTTTACAGCCACACCTCGTATATGTCGTTTCCAAACAAAAGCACATAAAGCGAAGTGGAGGAAAGAGTCAGGGTGGAATGCTCCGCAGCAGATTCGATAGTTTGAGGAAGGAGAAGGGAACAAAGAATAGATTATGACGTCCCGTCGAGACATTAGAGACGCAACACAAGCTCTGAGAAAAGGGAAGGGTGGGGGTAGTAGGTAATCGGCTGCCTCGTCTTCAAAGCAGCCATCCCTTCATTTGCCGTAAGTGAGTTGAGTAAACAACAGACATACTGCAATCTGGATGGAGCTGCTGTATATTTACGTGACAATCCAGTGTCTTAACTACCGCGGTTCTTCGTTTGGTGGGATCCATTAGGCAAGTAAAATAGTGTAATGTGCAATTATGTGGTTGGTAGTCGGTCAAATAAAGTATTACTACTCCTGTAACAAAATTTTTATGGCCCAATGTCGTCAGTTGGAACCGGTCTGCCGACGGAATGTTCACCTCTTTGCAATCCGTTATCTTTACCATTACCTAGTAATGTCAATGACTACCGAAAGAAAATGGTTTTAGAGGAGTGATAATTCACACAGACTACTATTTCATTCAGACAGTCTTTATTTTCACATTTTTACTTCACTCAAGATGCATTGGATATACACCCATTTCAACTGAGCTGCTTGCAGCGAAATTAACTTCCAGAATCTCAAAACAAAAATAGAACTTCGCTGAGTAGCAACCACAAAGCTTGTTACAATATGCAACAAGCTGTACAAGGTGGCCCACAAAGTTGCCTTAAATGAAATTATTTTATTAATATTTATGTAACACTACTAATAAAATATAGAAAAAAATAACTGCAAATATACACAAGGAAGTGGCACAATGCCTCAAGGTAACCAGCCTTATGTGACCCGTGGAAACTACGCAAAATTTATTCGCGTTAGTCGTATTTGATTGTAAAGCCGTTGCCATAGAATGGATGACGAATTTTGTCATCGGAATTTATAATGTAGAATCGAGTCAGAATCACTTTGCTGCTTCCCAAGAAATTTTTACGGTACTGCTTCTGACGCTAACAATCGGCTAGAAGCACTAAAATTTCCCTCTTTTAATGTGAGTACAGTCGTGCGCTTGTGCCACGGAGGAATGGCCATCTAACCAGCTTAGAGAGAGACGAATCATCACAACACATCGGAAACAGTCGCGATTTCTGTTACAATGCGCGTGGTGGCTGTTCCGCAGCGAGTCTCGAGTAACAGAACAGATTTATTAGCAGAAACTTTGCATTGCTGGGGCGAAATTTCGGTCATTGTTCGAGGCTTTTATTGAGCAGGTCGGCGGTACAAGTGTTCGGCGTCCCGCCGAGGCCGCTTTAATTAAAGTTCCAACTTCCTCCGGACCGACTACGCCGCTTTAAACATTAAAAGTGTTTTACGAGCGTACCTTTTTTGGTGGGTTGCACAGCTAGACATTAATTGTTATCGCCGGCGATTAAAAAGAACTTCACAACTTCGATAAAAAAACTTACATTGAGAATTAAAGCAAGTGGCTGTTAGAAAGACCAAGAGGTATAAAACTGTAACGTTGATTCGTGTCAAATAATTGGCAGTGAGTCATACAAGACTAGGGCTGATTGCGCAGTCCGGATTTTATATTTCTAAGCGACTGCTGGGTCCTCACGAACGAATGGCTGCACTGCGAAGTGTGGTACCTATATATAAATAAAAAAGTTAAATCCACAATATAGTCAATAAATGACATAATATCATCATACAGGTCCGTGATCATTCCGTGTGTATTTTGTGTGTGTGAATTCCTTTGGGATCAAACTGCAGAGGTCATCGGCCCTTAGTCTTACACACTACTGAAAATAACTTAAACGAACTTATGCTAAGAACAACACACACACCCATGCTCGAGGGGAACTCGAACCTCCGGCGGGAGGGGATGCGTAGTCCGTGACATGGCGCCTCAAACCACGCGGCCACTCTGCGATGCATTTAGTATTAACAACTTGATCGCTTTTTTAAAAAAGTATATGTGTTGAGTTCTAATCACCAGAATTACATTAAACGATTGTTGATGTAAATTATATTCTCACTGAATTTCATGAGATACTATGGTTCAAATGGCTCTGAGCACTTTGAGACTCAACTTCTAAGGTCATCAGTCCCCTAGAACTTAGAATTACTTAAACCTAACTAACCTAAGGACATCACACACACCCATGCCCAAGGCTGGATTCGAACCTGCGATCGTAGCGGTCACGCGATTCCAGACTGTAGCGCCTAGAACCGCACGGCCACCCTGGCCGGCTGAGATTCTATATACCGACATTATTTTAATGTGGTTCTAATGATGGTTCGAGCTGAAATGAGTGTAGGCGTGTAACTTAATATACATGGAAGTGATCATAATTCTGTTTGTATAATTTTCGAATTCAGTAACGTACCACAACACATGTCTTAAACATCTACATCTACATCTACATCCATACTCGGCAAGCCACCTGACGTTGTGGATGAGGGTACTTTGAGTACCTCTATGGGTTCTCCCTTCTATTCCAATTTCATATTATTCGTGGAAAGAAAGATTGTCGGTATGCCTCTGTGTGGGCTCTAATCTCTCTGATTTTATCCTCATGGTCTCTTCGTGAGATATACGTAGGAGGGAGGAATAAACTGCTTGACTCCTCGGTGAAGGTATCATCTCGAAACTTCAACAAAAGCCTGTACCGAGCTACTGAGCGTCTCTCTTGCAGAGTCTTTCACTGGAGTTTGTCTATCATCTCCGTAACGCTTTCGCGATTACTAAATGATCCTGTAACGAAGCACGCTGCTCTCCGTTGGATCTTCTCTATCTCTTCTATCAACTCTATCTGGTACGGATCCCACACCGGTGAACAGTATTCAAGCAGTGGGCGAACAAGTGTATTGTAACCTACTTTCTTTGTTTTCGGATTGCATTCCCTTAGGATTCTTCCAATGAATCTCAGTCTGGCATCTGCTTTACCGACGATTAAACTTATATGGTCATTCCATTTTGAATCACTCCTAATGCCTACTCCCATATAATTTATGGAGTTAACTGCTTCCAGTTGCTTACCTGCTATAATGTAACTTAATCATAAAGGAGCTTTCTTTCCATGTATTCGCAGCACTTTACACTTGTCTACATTGAGATTCAATTGCCATTCCCTGCACCATGCGTCAATTCGTTGCAGATCCTCCTGCATTTCAGTACAATTTTCCATTGTTACAACCTCTCGCTGTACTACAGCATCATCCACAAAAAGCCTCAGTGAACTTCCGATAATATCCACAAGGTCATTTATGTATATTGTGAATAGCAACGGTCCTACTACACTCCCCTGCGGCGCACCTGAATTCACTCTTACTTCGGAAGACTTCTCTCCATTGAGAATGACATGCTGCGTTCTGTTATCTAGGAACTCCTCAATCCAATCACACAATTGGTCTGATAGTCCTTATGCTCTTACTTTGTTCATTAAACGACTGTGTGGAACTGTATCAAACACCTTGCGGAAGTCAAGAAACACGGCATCTACCTGGGAACCCATGTCTATGGCTCTCTGAGTCTCGTGGACGAATAGTGCGAGCTGGGTTTCACACGATCGTCTTTTTTGAAACCCATGCTGATTCCTACAGAGAAGATTTCTAGTCTCCAGAAAAGTCATTATACTCGAACATAATACGTATTCCAAAATTCTACAACTGATCGACGTTAGAGATATAGGTCTATAGTTCTGTACATCTGTTCGACGTCCCTTCTTGAAAACCGGGATAACCTGTGCTCTTTTCCAATTCTTTGGAACGCTACGCTCCTCTAAAGACCTATGGTACACCGCTACAAGAAAGAGGGCAAGTTCCTTCGCATACACTTTGTAAAATCGAAATGGTATCCCATCACCTCCAGTGGCCTTCCCTTTTTTGAGCGATTTTAATTGTTTTTCTATCCCTCTGTCATCTATTTCTATATCTACCATTTTCTTATCTGCGCGAAAATCTAGAGTAGGAACTACAGCGCAGTCTTCCTCTGTGAAACAGCTTTGGAAAAAGACATTTAGTATTTAGGCCTTTAGTGTGTCAACCCCTGTTTCAGTACCATTTTGGTCACTGAGTGTCTGGACATTTTGTTTGACGTAACACCAAAATTTCTTAGGATTTTCTGCCAAGTCAGTACATAGAAGTTTACTTTGGAATTCATTGAACGCCTCTCGCATAGTCCTCATCACACTATATTTCGCTTCGTGTAATTTTTGTTTGTCTGCAAGGCTTTGGCCATGTTTATGTTTGCTGTGAAGTTCCCTTTGCTTCCGCAGCAGTTTTCTAACTCGGTTGTTGTACCACGGTGGCTCTTTTCCATCTCTTACGATTTTTCTTGGCACATACTCGTCTAATGCATATTGTACGATGGTTTTGAACTTTATCCACTGATCCTCAACTCTATCTGTACTTGAGACAAAACTTTTGTGTTGAGCCGTCAAGTACTCTGAAGTCTGCTTTGTGTCACTTTTGCTAAACACGAAGTCTGTGGCGTATTCAACAATAAATCGAATTGGTAGCGCCACTGATGATGGACGGAGCACCACTGATGATGGACAGAGCAAAAGATAGGTCTAGCTTACGTGAGGCTTCGGAGACATTCCGATCCAATGACTGGTTGCCATACCAGTAATATATGGAGTCCGTCTAGTAGTGGATACGTCGATGGCACTGTAAACTCGTTAATCTACTCAATGGTCTTGGTATGAAGGTATAGCAAAGCCAGTACTTCTGAAACAGTGATTCCACAACCTTTCACCATCATGTCGAGTTATGTGATACTTCCCTTGAATTTTAATGATCACGCGCATGGGTGAGGCCCGAATGTTATGACAACTCAAATTACGAAGCACTCAGTAGTTAGCACGCTGTAATGGGGATTTTTCGGCTATATAAAACAAACAAAATCGAAAGGTGATTTCAGTGCTGCCTGTGCTGCCACGCCATCACAGTTTGCTCTGGAGACTACGTAGCCGAAACCGTTAATTAAAAATGAAACACAAAAATCGACTTGATTGATTATCAAATGAAGCTACAAAGACGTTATATCTAAAGTTGTAAATAAAACAGGAAAACAATATTCCAGACGAAGAATTACCCGTTAACACTGAGACTACCAGAGAACAACACTTTCATCCCCTTTCATGTTTCAGGGATTTTTTTTTGTCATCAGTCTTCTGCCTGGTTTGATGCGGTCCGCCACAAATTCCTCACTCGTGACAACCTTTTCATCTCAGAGTAGTAATTGTACCCTACGTCCTCAGTTATTTGTTGTATGTGTTCCAGTCTTTGTCTTCCTCTACTATTTTTACCCTCCACAGCTCCCTCTCGTATCACTGAAGTCAATTGCTTGATGTCTTAACACATGTTCTATCAACCTGTCCCTTATTCTTGCCTTTTCCATGTATGCCTTCCTTCTCTTCTTCTGCGGAAAACCACAAAAATGGTTCAAATGACTCTGCGCACTATGGGACTTAACTTCTGAGGTCATCAGTCCCCTAGAACTTAGAACTACTTAAACCTAACTAAGCTAAGAAAATCACACACACCCATGCCCGAGGCAGGATTCGAACCTGCGACCGTAGCGGTCGCGCGGTTCCAGACTGTAGCGCCTAGAACCGCTCGGCCTCCCCGGTCGGCGCGGAAAACTTCCTCACATGTTACCTTCTCCGTCCACGTAATTTTCAACATTCTGTAGCACCACATTCCAGAGGCTTCGATTCTCTTTTATTCTGGTTTTCCCTGTGTTTGATACTAGCATACTTCACTCGGAGAATAATTCGTTTTTCGCCAGTACCAGTCTGTTTTTTATGTCCTCTTTGCTCCATCCTTTATAGTTTATTCTGGTGTCTAGGTACTACAATTCCTTAACTTTGTATACTTCGTGATTCCCAATAATGATGTAAAGTTTCTCGCCATTCTCATTTCTGCTGTCTCTAATTACTTTTCTCTTTATCCAATCTACTCTCACTCCATATTCTGTACGCATTAGACTTTTCATTCCATTCAATACATCCTGCAATGCTTCTTCACTTTCATTGAGGATAGCAATGTCACCTACAAATGTTATCGTTAATATCCTTTCAGCGTAAATTTTCATACCACTCTTAAACATCTTTTACTTCCCTCATTGCTTTTTCGAGCTACAGATTGAACAGTAGGGCCGGAAGACTACATCCCTGTCTCGCACCCTTTTTAATCCGAGCATTTCGTTCTTGGTCTTCCAGTCTTATTGCTGTCACTTGCATCTTGTACATTTTGTATATCACTAATCTTTCCCTTTAGTTTATCGCTATTTTTCTCAGAATTTTGAACATCTTGCACCGTTTTATATTGACGAACACTTATTCCAGGCTGACAGCTCCTATGAAAGTGTCGCCATTTTCCTTCAGTCTTGCTTCCATTATCAACCGCAACGTCATAATACCTTTCCTAAAACCAAAGTAACCGTCTTCTAACAGATCAGTTTTCTTATCCATTCTTCTGTATTATTGTTGTCAACAACCTGGATGCATGAGGTGTTAAGCTGATTGTGCCATAAATTTCGCAGTTGTCTGCTCTGGAAATCTGAATTGTGTGGATGATGTTTTTCCGAAAGTCTGATGGTATATCGCCAGTCTCATACATTTTATACATCAACGTGAATAGTAGTTTTGTTGCCACTTCCCCCAGCGATTTTAGAAATTCCGATGGAATGTTATCAACGCCTTCCGCCTTATTTGATCTTAAGTCTTCCGAAGCTCTTTTAAATTCTGATACTGGATGCCCTACCTTTTCTATACCGAGTCCTGTTTCTTTAATCAGATCATGAGACCCTTCTACCTCCTCGTAGAGGCCTGTAATGCACTGTTTATACATATCCGTTCTCTCCTCTGCGTTTAACAGAACTCCTTATGTATAATTTTAATTAATATTGTGTTTATACTGGTTGCTGGTGAGGAGGAAAGTTAGTTATTACTATTTTAATAATGATATCATTCATAAGCAGGCCATATCACAGTCATCACAGTCGCTCAAAAAAGTTATAATTAGGCTTGTTTATAATTAGGCTTGTTTAATCAGAATCGGACGATGACTCTCCTTGTCCGCAGTCTCGATGATTCGAAGCGATCTGCAATCCTGTGTAAATAAAATGTCTTGGTTTCCTTGCGTTGCGTGGTCAGTCGAGAAACCTCAGATCAAGCGGAAAGTTTGCTTTGATAGAGTTTAATTATCCGATGAAAAAATGGAGCTCTTGGATCTAATAATTGCAGGTTAGTTTCCAATTCATCGGAAGTTCCCTTCTGATTACCAACGAAACGACACCTCCGTGCAAATTCCAATTAGAGAATACATATATAATAAAATTCTTTACACACCTTTGATGTAAATGCTCAGTATATATTCTCTTGATTAGCATACAATATATTTCCAATCTCTTTCTTCCAGTAATCTCGATAGCAAAATTACAATCATTCAATGCGGCTATTCGGCACGGAGAAGATCCTAGAAGTCCTCCCAACACACACCAGAGAGAATATTACAAAGAGTAATTATACGCTCATGAAATAGTAATAGTACTGTAATACTTTGCGCATCGATTCTGCGAGTATATAGATGATCAAGTAGGAAACGTAATTCACTCATAGAATTATGCAGGGATAATTAGTAGAATATAAAGAGATATTACATATGTTACCCCCATTGTTTCTAATTTCCCCGAAGGAAGTTTCAATTTTTCTGTATGCTGAATCCTCACTTCCGACAGTAATTTCTTTTTATATTTCTCCATTTCTTTCATTTAGCCATTTTGCCTTAAATTCCCTGCATTTCCTATTTATTTCGATCCTTATCGACTGGTAGTTCTGTATTCCTAAATTTCCCTAAAGATTTTTGTATCTCATTCTTTCGTCATTCAGCTGAAGTATTTCATCTGCTGTCCATGATTTCTTCGCAGTTGCCTTCCTTGTACCTACAGTTTTCCTTCCAATTTCTGTGAGTGGCCTCTTTAGCGATGTCCATTCCCCTTCAGCTGTACAGCCTCCGAAGTTATTCACTATCAGAGTGTCTATACCCACTCTCCATTCCTTAGTACTTCCGTGTCGCACTTCTTTGCGCATTCGTCCTTCCTGAATAGTCTCTTAAGCTTCAGCCTACTGTTCGTTAGTATTAAATTGATTTCCGAGTCTATATCTGCCCCTATTTACACCTTACAATACAGTGTATGATTTCAGAGTCTGTGTCTAACCACGAAGTAATCTAACTGAAATCTTCCAATATTTCCCAGCCTTTTTCAAGTGTACCTCCGCCTCTGTCATTCTTCAACAGAGTATTCGCTTTTACTAGCTTAAATTTATAGCAGAATACAGTTAGTCTTTCTCCTTTCTCTTATTTCCCTGCAATCCTTTCTTCTTCTCCCTCCGCTGCAACCGCATTCCAATCTCCCATGACTATTAGATTTTAATCTCCCTTTACTTTCTGAATTACAAGTTCAGTTTCCTCATATACTTCCTCTATCTCTTAGTCCTATGTATGTGACGCTGGCATATATTTCTTGTTGTTGGTGTTTTTCTGCTGTCGACTCACTGCCCTGCCTCCCTATTCATAACGAATCACACTCCTGTTATATTATTTTCTGCAGCCGTTGATATTATCCTATACTTGTTTGACCAGAAATCCTCGTCTTTCTTCCATTTGAGTTCATTGACCCCAATATATATAGAATGAACCTTATCATTCCCCTTTTCAGATTTCCTAGCTTACCCACAACGTTCAAACTTCTGACATTCCACGCCCCGACGCGTACGACGTTATTCTTTCGTTGGTTATTCAATTTTTTCTCTCCTAGTGACCTCTCACCATTGCCAGTTTCCTCCCGGACATCCGAATGGGGGAGTAGTCTGGAACCTTTTTCCATGGAGAGATCATTATGACTCTTTTCAATTACAGGTCACATGTCCTGTGGTTACTCTTTACGTGTCTTTAATGCTGTGGTTTGCATTGCCTTCTGCGTTCTCATGCTGTTGATCATTGCTGATCCTTACGCCTTTAGGGGCACTTTGTCACCCCAAGGGCAAAGTCTCTCCGCTCCTTCGCCATCTCTGGCAAGGCCATTGTCTGAATGAAAGTGATCTCTTGCGCAGGAAGTTATCAGTCGCCATAGGTGAAGATTTTTATTCGAAATTTTTTAAGCGGTGGTGGTGTTCGAACCTGGGAGGGAGGACGTTTTGATTGCTAATCAAAGACTCTACTTCAAATTCAGGGGTACCAGCTGAGAAACATAATCCTGTACAGCTCCTGTAATTTTAGAAATAACGGCGCGGCATTTCGCCATGACCATTACGATAGGTCATGTAACAAAGGGCTGTCATGTTCCAAGGAACAAAATTATTAGGAATTAAATTCGTAGAGTCCCCACAATTGTGATTCAGAAGATAATTATGCAGTTGCACTGACGTGGTCATACTGCAACTCCAGAACCGACTACGCAGTTAACAATGCCATGCCGTTAATACATATCCGCACCAGCGTGCAGTGGTACATTATAATTTATGGTGTTAGCACAGCGAATCAGGAGCGTCGTTTATTAACCCTTTTTGGAAACTGTAGTTGTATCCATACGACTTACGACATTCGTTTAATTTTCAACGATGTTACTATTATTATTACTATTATTATTATTATTATTATTATTATCATTATTACCGTTATTAGTGGAGATCCACCACCCTATCAAACCTGTGCGCTTTTCCTTTCTTACCCCACCATTCCTTCAAATTATCCTTTGATTTACCAACACAACCTGTGTGTCTTCCAAGTTACCCGTTCGAGTTTCTTTTCTGGACGAGGAAATTTAGAAAATCGCATTTAACTTCCAAGACGATTTGCTCCGATTCTCAATAGCACTCGGTGTACTATTGTCCATGCTTCTTAACCTGTCGAGAATACATTTCTAGGATTTCCATTACTCCACAAAAGTTTAAAATAAAGGGGAAAGTGTTGCACGTTGAGGATGGTGTACCTAGGGAAACACGATTCAATGTAGTGGGGTATTTTGGAATAACATGAAGTAGTACATGCTGTAGAAGATCATAATCGGTTTCCGACATATGCTGCTGTTTTCGTTGTTGTGAGACACCAGGTAGTGTTTTTCGAAGCTTTTGTAAATAATTTGAGCTCTAAACGTATATTAAAGATAAATATTAATTCTTCAGCTGCAGAAGTTCATCGTAAGCAAAATTTTAATTAAAAAAAACTAATTACATAACGTCTCGACGTTAAGCCATACTTCGTCAGCGGTGCACCGTGTTGTACCTCGAAACGGAAGCAGGCCTTCTACAATTGAACATGCGATATTTACAAATGAAATAAGCTTTTTTCATGTAACTGTTTAAGCTGTCCTAAAAATGGATGTAACTTTTCAAACACTTCTGTTTCTATGGTATTTCACTCAAAACTGGTTTTTGATAATATTTCTGCTTAATTTGACTCCACTTATTGATTACTGGTGAGCAATGGAGTAATAATTTTGGAGACTATTGAATATGATAGTCACAAAATTTTCACGAGTGCAACACTTTTAAACACTTTTAAATTTCAGAAGAATATTTATTGCTAGGTACAGGGCCACGTTGTACCTTGTAACATGTTTTCAAGAACACCTTACTTTTCCAGAGTAACTTTTTTAACTGCCGAAAAAAATTGCAGCACACAAGTGAATACCATCATTTAAAAGCTGAGTCGTAAAATACATTAATCGTCTATTAGACGTCTGACCAGAAGTGAAAGTTTGAAAATTGTTGCAACGTACAACACTCTCCCCTATAGGGCTGTGACACCAGCCAGATAGAAGTATTCTTTTGTGGATGCATTGTTTAAGAAAATCTCTAGCAAATCAGCAAGTTTCACTAAGGACTGTTTCCATGCGATCTGTTCACATGGTGCTGAATTACCGGGTGTGGATAATCTGTAAGAGAGAACTCAAGTCTGTATTAAATGCACTGAGGTTTCACATTATGTAAATGAATTTTTTGGGGGTGAGATCTTCCGTTTTGTGAATAATGTTTGAGAGTTAAAGACAGACTAAAGATGATATCGAGATACCAAGACATAAAGTAATGCCAAAATTAAAAGTCCTTCCCCACAACATGTAGGAGTCTCTTTAAAATCAGTACCGCCATTAGACTGTCGTTTATTTACAGTGTTACAGTGTAAATGTAACACTGTAAATAAACAACAGTCTAATGGCGGAAATGACTTTAAAGAAATATATTATGACTGTGGCCCCGCCTTATGAAAAAATTATTATATGTAGAGTCTGTTAGCTTCTCTGTTTTTAACAGGAAATGTAAGCCCCTACGTCTCCACAGGATTCTGTAGTTCTTTTGCGTTAAGTATCCAGAGAAGAGAATGAATCATGATAACTAAATGGCCGCCGTCCCGTCACATAAAGGAGACATGTGCGGAGCGTACTCCACGAGAGTGTTACAACGGATCCTGGCATCCTGTACTGCAGCGAACCACCGTCGCAGGAGGCAAGAAGAGAACCGCACCGGAAATGAGCGCGGAGAAGTTCAAATTGGTTCAAATGGCTCTGAGCACTATGGGACTTAACATCTGAGGTCATCAGTCCCCTAGAACTTAGAACTACTTACACCTAACTAACCTAAGGACATCACACACAGCCATTCCCGAGGCAGTATTCGAACCTGAGACCGTAGCGGTCGCGCGGTTCCAGACTGAAGCGCCTAGAATCGCTCGGCCACCAGCGGCCGGCTGCGCGGAGAAGCTTTCCGACATTGGCGCGCCAGGTACAGTCGTGGACAAAATGAGCGAGACCCCTCGCCTTTTCGTTATGCTGATCCGCACGGCTTTAAAGTCTGCTACACAGCATAACAGGCAAGGCGACGAAGTGCTACCAACATACTATGCACTTGCGTGAAATTGACAAACTATCTGAACTTTTTTAGGCTGTTTTCAATAATTTGTAAGACTATATTAATGCTGATTAGTGTGTTAAATACAACACGTTAATATAAGACAGAACTGAAAGAAGAAACGCTAATTGGTATGAACTGTACCAATAAAAATGAATTTCAACTTATCGAGATAACATAATTGTTTTAGTAAGACAAAGAACGCCGGATCGTTACGAATTAGCAAAATATTATCCGCTTTCGGCCGCGAAACGGTCTGTGTCAACGTTCAGACCAGTTATACTGGATTACCGTTGCTGACCTACCATGAAAGTGTGCAAATTTAACAAAGCGTGAAGATTCATAACGAAATTCAGTTAAAAATCATTCAGTGCCACACTTAAGTCAAATCCATTATTGACAGAAGCGGAAAAAGTAGGCAGTAACATGTATGAAATTCTAAAAGAGTGTCATATTGACATGCACAGGGCGCCAGTACAGAATAAAGGTAGCGATAAAACGTATTGGGGCCGCGAGAATTTCTTAAAATTGCTTTACTGATATTCTACCTGCCTCCATCGAGATTAGTACCGAAAACAAACCAGACCTTCCTTTCACTACGCTAGCAGACAACCCATGCAAACCTCTATTATTACCCCAGACATGAATAAGCCACCAATTTCGCAATGAAAATGGCATATTGATCTGCAGTTTCTGTTGCATAGAGCTTTCTGGACTCAAAAACATGAATTTTCTTCCTTTATGTCACCGCTTATGTGACAACCATTCGGGATGTTTATCGAAATAGCAAAATACTGTTATTAGAGAGTAAATTTAGTAGGATATTTCTGCACCACCCCAGGAAATAAACGGCTCCACAGCTGCCAAACGTATTCTACACAGTTTCGAATTCTCCACTAGACTCGCCACAGCCGCAAAACGTTCATTAGCCTCAGTGTTTCTTAAGCTAGCTATCAATGGGAATGTTGGCACTTCTAAAACGCGGTAGCATTAATACTGGGATGTGAACTACCACGTGTATAGGCAAATGGATTCTATTTGCATTCCTGTAAACGTGATTTGGATCAAAAGCGTAGCTACGATTAATATGCTGATGTATCGACTGCAACTAGAACATTTCGAATAAAGAGTAGGGGGTGTTATTTATGCAGCCCTCATCTTCAGTATCTGTCGTAGCTGTTTTCGTTGTTAGGATTTCGTCACCTAAACCGGTAAAAACGGAACCCTACAAGTCTCACTTTCTTGACCGTCTATCGGTCTACCCAAACTTTAAAACCCGTTTACCTCCAGAACGGGTAGACATAATAAGCGGAAATGTATCGCACTTCTTGCGGTAACCGGTCCCTTGGTGGTGTAAAAAAGTGAGCTTCTATGTCAACGCAATCTAAAGATACGGCCGTTTATGAAAAAAAAAATTTACGTGAAAGGTCAAAAAATGGCTCCAAGAACTATGCGACCAAACTGCTTACGTCATCAGTCCCTAGCCCTATAACTACTTAAACCAACCTAACTTAACACACATCCACGCCCGGGGAAGGATTTGAACTGACGGCGCAAGCAGACGTGCGATCCGCAATATGACGCCGTTGAAAGCACGGCTAACCCGCGCCGGAAAGCTGTTAATATCATCTGATGTTGCTAACAAGTTATTTACAAGTTATTTACGGCCGCCTGCCACAGAGACTAAGTCCGAGTCTATTCACTTAACGTAGCCAATAAAACTGACCGGCCATCTGCACAATCTGGCAACACTGTAAGATGCGGAAGCGTTAGGAGGAAGTGTTGTCTACTTCCGAGATGTTCTCGGATTGTGTGAGCCCGTGGTCTAGTGCTAGCCGGCACGGTAGCTCAGCGTGTTCGGTCAGAGAGCCGGTTAGCCTCTGTAATAAAAAAACTGAGTGGAAGGATCAACCACCGAACTTGAACAGGATGTCCTGCGACGTCCGCAACGACCAAACACAACGATCAATAATGAACAATAAGAAAAAAAAAGAAAAGAAAAAATGGTAATCGTCATGCGTTCTAAGCTTATGGTCTCCTGTTCGTGTCCAACAATTTTTTTTTTCCACATTTCGGTCTAAAGTTATGATTCTGATTGAGCATCGAAGATAATTCGCTTAACATTCTACCCACCAGCAACGACAAGTATTCCAGAAACAACTCCGCAGGACAGCTCGTGGCTGCGCCGCGATCATAACAGCTTCCGCTCGAGCGTTTCCTCGCGCTGCAGCGGCTACCGGCCACCGGCCAGACGCCACCCGCCGCCTGAAATCCGGCGCCGCCCATGTGAACGCGGCGCCACGCTGCCAGTGTATGTATCAACTGTCATTTTCGAATTTGAAGTTCTAGTTATCATCTTGCAGTTTAACATTCGATTTTGCATACTTGAAAATCATGAACTACAGTTAAGCATTGTAAAATTGAGTCGCAAGTGGAAAAAGGTGTAACACCTGAAACACAACGTTTATTTTTGGTATAACAGAGGGGTGAATGCAGAGGAGGCAGCTAGAAAGATTTGAACTGTGTTTGGAGCGAGTGCTTTTGGTAAAAATACGCCAGAAAAAGATATTCGTGTTTCAACAAAGATCGTTCTGGCATGAATGATTTTCCACATTAAGGAAGTCTCGACTACTGATATATGTGATAGATTACCATTTAACCATCATGCGACATTTGCATTCAACAGGCAAAGTTCAGAAGCCTGGTGTAGGAGTACTGCATGCTCTAATTCTAAACAACAAAAATCAACGGAGTGACTATTATTGAACGTCATCAGGTCACTCATCGAGCATTCCTTTCGGTCGAAGTGTAAGAAAATCGAACCAACAAAACTACATCACCTGTGCTACTGTATGATAACGCACTATGTTGATTTGAGAAACAAAACAATCCAGGAGATTGATAGAAAAGTCGTCTGTCAGGCACTTGTATTGATAGGGAAGTCCTCTCTCAAGCAATTGTCCCTCTCGTCATATATTTGTAAAATTTTACCTTTCCCGCTCTTGATTGATCAACCGTCAAGGCAATTCATTTCTAGACGGAAATACTCTTAAAACTACTCTAGTTTAATGACATCGTTAGAACCAGTAGGCTTCTACAGGCGTAGAACTTGTAAACAACTTTAGCATTGTCAGATCGTTTTAGATATCGTGAAAGAAAATTCTGCTGCTGATTAATTTCTCTTTGATAATTACTGTTGCGTTTAGTAAACTAATGGAAAATGCAATTAAAATATTCACTGTACTAATATAAATTAAATTCAGCTTACTACAGAAACATCACGACGGCAGTCTATCTTAATAAAGCATTATGTGTCTGTGAGACGATCGAACCTATTTTAACTCGAATTAGTAGGATATTACCAACTTTTGACTTCGAAAAGATCTGTATTTATTTCATTTACTGTACCATTCGCAAGTATTATGAAAATGTGACATTTCATAGATATAATTATGTATTCACAACAACAAAAAATATGTCGGCAGAAAACAAAAGTGGCATTATGAATTTGGCAGTACCGTAAGGTTTTCGCTCTGACACTAAGAGTTACTGAAAGTAGCAAGACGAATTTTGCTCGAGCGTTGTCTTACGATTCCCTTATTGAGTTTTTATCAGCCTGCTTGTAGCTGTGCTACAAAAGAATTAAAAATCTGGCTTTCAGCGAGTCGCGAATGGTGAACGAAAGCAGCTTGCACCTGTTAGCTAAGCATGTTACCTGGGAACTGGTTTTTTCCTAAACTGGGAAGACGTCCTTTTGTGGTTGAATTGTTGGCAAATGTCAGTCAGACGTGTGCCGTTGGTCTAAGTGTTACGGTGTGTTGAATTTGTGCCAATGATTTTTCTACAGGTTTCTTCTGTCCCAAATAGAGAGTTGAAGTATCCCACTAGTATTTTCACGTCATCCTGGTGTATTTTGCTCATAGTATTTTCGAGTGTGTTCCAAAATTTTTCGACATTTTCAGAGTTTTTCTTATTTTCGATGTTGGTGGGGACACGTGCATTGATGAGTGTATATTTTTTACTGTGGCTCTGAATGAGCATAGTCATAAGTCGCTTGTTGATGGGCCGGCCATGGTGGCCGAGCGGTTCTAGGCGCTTCAGTTCGGAACCGCGCGACTGCTACGGTCGATGGTTCGAATCCAGCCTCGGGCATGGAAGTGTGTGATGTCCTTAGGTTAAGTTAGGTTTAATTAGTTCTAAGTTCCAGGGGACTGATGACTTCCGGTGTTAAGTCCCATAGTGCTCAGAGTCATTTGAACCTTTTCATTGTTGATGGGTGTGATTTCTTTGACAGAGTTGATGATAGATCTGTGTTCGAGAAATGCAATGCCGAAGATTGGTACGCCTTTCGCTACCTTTTGTTGTATTTTGCTTTTGAAGACGCAATGGTTTCCCTAATGCAAGGTTTCATTGTCAGTTAGTCGTGGTTCTTGAAGAGCAAGGATGAGAATTTTTTGTCGGTGGATTTCTTTTGTGAGATTATTTAGTTTTCGTGTTTGGATCATTGTATCGATGTTTACTTTTAAATGTATGTTTCTTCCTTGTAGGGAAATTTACCGGAGATCTTCCATATTCTCTGCCGTGCTAACCTGGACTCCCCAGAATCCGAAAATCCAACTGCCGCCTGTCGACAGCCGGGTTGTGTACCACCTGGGGTAAAGTTGACTCTGCTTGCATAGTTCATGTTTGCTTGTGTTTCATTGGTTTGGCTTGGGTGATACGAGGACCGGACGGGACCAGAGGGTGTTGAAGCCTTTGAAAGCAAATATTTTCAGCCAAGCTCATTGAGCTAAGAGACGGTGACCAGAGTAGCGGTGAATTTCACTCAGACGTGTCTGGATTTTGGGTTCAACGGATTTGGTAGCCGTTCAGGATTGTGTTAGTATTTGGTTCACCCCTAGTATTTGATTTCCTCGGTACCACCCATATGGGGGAGGGTTTCCCCTATCCGCCACACGCGATTATTATTATTATTATTATTGTCATTATGTCATCAGCAAATCCGATATGGTGTATCTTCCCACCACTGAAATAGATGTGTATTGTTCGATTCAGTATTTCCATCACATAAATGTGGGTTATAATTACGTTACATTGCTGCTAGAAGACATATTTCTCACTTTTTCTTAGCCAGTTGCTACCTGTTACTCCATCATAGGAATTTATGTGCGCAGCATTGTTGCAATACAGACGTTCAAATTATCCGATTTCTGTAATTTCGTTTCGATACCAGATAGTTCTAATCGGATTCAGCTAGGCAGTCTTAATGTGGATATCTGACTACGACTCTCATCATGTGATAGACTGGGCAAATCACATTCTTAATCGGACTGTTGAATATAGATCACTTATCTCTGACAGGGCCTGAATTCTTAAACACTGTGGAAAATAATAATCCAATGTGCTTATTACAAATACGTTATTTAAATATAAATACATGGACTAACGAGATAATAGTTTATTTACAGGAGCAGAGCCCCATCCATCATAGCAGAGCAATGCGTGATTGGTTTCAGGCCCAAGAGAGGATAAAGCTGTTGCCGTTTGTTCCACGATCACCAAACATCAACTAGAGAGAGAATATGTGGGCAGAGGTAACAAGGCCATTGCCACGTGGATCTACAAAAGCAAGCGACCTTTGGACAAATATAGAAAACATATGTTGGGAAGTAAACCATCACGCTACACTGTCGACGACTTAATGAAATCAATTCCCTAAGCCTTCCAGAAATCTTACGTAATGATCGTGGGTGGGTTGGTTACTAAAAGTATAAAAAAATGTTCAAATGTGTGTGAAGTCTTATGGGACTCAACTGCTAAGGTCATCAGTACCTAAGCTTACACACTACTTAACCTAAATTATCCTAAGGACAAACACACACACTCATGCCCGAGGGAGGACTCGAACCTCCGCCGGGATCAGCCACGCAGCCCATGACTGCAGCGCCCTAGACCGCTCGGCTAATCCCGCGCGGCTACTTAAAGTATACTCGTCCACAAAACCCATGTGGACAATTATCTGATAATCGGTCAAGATTTGCTTTGTGGCAGCTCTTTACCATACAAGACCATTTACTTTCAGGCTCCTCCTTACAATTCTTGCAGTGCAAGGTAATTGAAAAAACTCATCCACTCGACGCCAACTGAGGAACTGACTGGTGCATGTGTTGTTCAACACACAGTAGTTGTCAGCCTCACTAGAATCAATGACTGTGTGTCTGTGTGTCTGTGTCTGTGTCTGTGTGTGTGTGTGTGTGTGTGTGTGTGTGTGTGTGTGTGTGTTTTCGTGTTCATGCACAATCTGAATCAATACTATTAACATTAGAGAGAACCAACAATAAATAATTCATCAAATATGACTGTAAAGTATTTTAATGCGATGGGAAGTTACTAACTGAATTTTCACCCAACCCACGTCCAGCATATTACGTTAAGTAAGATGTATTAACTCCATAGTATCGTTAGCAGAGACAGTGCGCTCTTGTTGTCGAGGCTCGCGACAAGCGCAGCGATCAGCAGTGCCCAATGCCGCCGCGATTTGTTTATGTTGGCTGAGCGTGGACACTGCAGCAGACGCTTCGCCATAAACAGAAAGAAATCACCTTGTCTCTGACCGCAGTGAGCGGATATCACTGCCTGCGTGTTCTTATAGTAACCAACGTGAGACTCTACTCACAGGAGCCATGGAGCAACTGCAATGGGTATCATGTCATTAGTCATCAGAATATTAACCAGTGATGAAATGTCCACTCTATATGAATCCCAAGAAAATAGGAACCTTCTCACAAAGGAATGTGAGGTGATATCAAAATTTATCCAACATACAAAAATTAACTGCAGGGCTTTCATGTATGCAGTAGTAGCACACAAGGAAATATTATGTCTTGGAAGCGTATATTTCATTTCTTCTTCTCATTTTAACGCCCTTGTTTTAGTATGAAGTGGGAAAATAAACACGAAAAACTCAATTTCCTGAGAAGCATATAAGTCATTTCCTCTTCTCATATCATAACTTTTGTTTTAGTATGAGGTAAAAAAATAAACAGTTTAGGGTTCTGAAACATAATATGACACCAGATTCTTATCGTAGGCGCTATCGGAAACGCAAAAAGCAGGGAGCTGTCCATTGTTTTGTCCAAAAGTCTGTTTCCTTTCATGCATTACTCACGTTAGGAGATTCTTATTTAAGGACTTGTGGGCATCAAGTTCTTCAGCAGAACAAGCCTTATGTTATTGTGCTAATTACGGTATGGAAAAAATGCAACAAAGACGAGTTCCCCTGGAGCACATGTCTGTATTCAGCAATGACCGCCAGCTGCCACAACACTTCACAGAATCCTTGCGGCGGGCAACACAACTGTGCGTGCACTGCAGACTTCATTCAGTAAGACGTCAGGAGATGGATGGAAACGTCAAATTAACGTTTCTTTCCGAGTCGTATTCAACCCAGAATGAGGTGTTATTAAGGTAGTTGAACGTTCTAGCAATTACACTTATATAATTCCAATATGAGTATTCAGATAGCCAAAAGAACCCGTTAGTGCGAAACCATCTGGAACTGCATTAACATCAAACTGCAAGAACTTGAGACAATACGTGGACTCTTCTCTTCACGAGGTGACCTATTACTGATATTTAGGATTCTCACCTGCCTAGGCGTAATGGAAACGGAACTTCAGAGGCGCTTTCCGCTATTCTTGACGAACATGAGAAACTTGTAATCACTGCGAGTTACAACTGCGTGATGATAATGGTTCAGGTTGTCAGTAGTTGTGGTGGTGTTATGCTGTCAAACTGCTTACAGGAACGTTAACGGTGGCGCACATAATTTAGCGCTGATTACCTACCTAAGTAAAGATAGTGTTGTGGCGTCGTCGCTTGTCTTTATTTGGCCTCAGCTTGAGTAATCCGATTTAACGAACATAGTACTACGTTCGCGGGCTGCTAATGATACAGTATGACTACAGAGATCATCGTGCAGGTATTACATTAATTCTGCAATGAATTGCTTAAAAAATGTTACCCTCAGCTATGCAGCTGGAATGACTCTATGTTGCACTCTATGTTGCACTTGGTTAAGTGATCAGTTCGCTGCAATCCTGTTTCTTCTGTTTGTAAATGCTTGTATACATCAAAAATGGTTCAAATGGTTCTGAGTGCTATGGGACTTAACATCTGAGGTGGTCAGTCCGCTAGAACTTAGAACTACTTAAACCTAACTAACCTAAGGACATCAGACACATCCATGTCGGAGACTGGAGTCGAACCTCAGACCGTAGCTCTCGCGCGGTTCCAGACTGTAGCGCCTAGAACCGCTCGGCCACCTTGGCCGGCATACTTGTATACTGACCACTCGTTATTTGACTAAATATGAACTACAATCTAATTCGCATGTATATGGCATGGGTTAGCTCCGGCACGAAGGTATGACTAAGGATTGGTTTCCGTTGGAGTCCCGTTATTTTGATGGCAAGACTAATGTTCGCAAATCACCTCTATTGCCTCAAAAAACAATTGCATCTTAAATATCGAAGGACCGACGTCCGCACTGTCACAGCGCGTTGAAATACAGCAACGACAGCAGATGAAAATTTGTGACCGACTGAGCTTCGAACCTAGACCTGCTGCTTACTAGACAGACGTTCTGACCACTGCACTATTACTTTTTCTTAAAGTTTGAGAAGAATTTCAGCACCAGGCAGGTGGAGTCAAAGAGGGCAGGGGTCGAAAATCCGAGGCCTGGCCACAGTGCCTCCCCCATACCTGTCACTGAGCAGCTGCATTATTCACATGTATTCCATGTTTGCACTCATATATTCCTTTAAATTGTTGAACAAAATTGAAGTAGTAATTAAGGTAAAATAAATTACAGATTGTCGCCTCCAATCGTGTGCGATCCTTGTGGAACATAACTTATAACAGTGAACAGGGTGACGGAAAAATAAATAACAAACATTCATTCAGAAATATATTCACAATTTAAGTTATTATGCACTGGATGCATATGAAGTCTGTAAGGAAGCCATATATTTTTCAACAAATGGAAGAAGTTTCGGAGCAGGAGGGGGTTTGCCAAATTAGAACAGTTGTGATTTAAGAACCGACGTAAAAGAATATTCCAGGAATAAAAAAAAGTGAAAGAATAGTATTCTGCTTCTAATCAATAAAACTGTCCATCTCTTTGTAGCCCACATAAAGCAATAGATAAAAATTTTTAAAACATTCCTTATATTTGTTATTCTTCTTCAGCTTAAAATGTTCTTCTGCAATATAAAACATGCACTCTTCTAAGTTCTAAGTTTTGTTTATTACGACGTACAACACAAACTGTCCCAGAAGCCACGAATAATTGTTATTCTTTGCGGACGGGTAACGTTTCCAGTCAGGTTTAAAGCTTCAGTTATCGGTACATGACTTTCTGCGGTTCTGTGGATAGTGCTAATTTCTTCCTAGAACAGAAAACTTTAGATGAGCCGCGGAGACCCAAATAATTATACAGGAAGTTTCAGGAGGAATAATAAATATTGTAGGAGGTGTTAGTATAGACAAGTTGCAGAAAAAATGCCATATTACATGTGTCCAATTTTTATTCCGTATATACAGCTGGGTTCAATGCATTTATGTTTCGTATGTTGGTCCTTACAGGACCCAGTTGTCTACATTTCCTTGAAAATGACTTCCAGCGTTATTGGAAGAGGTTTATTTGGCTACAGGAATGCCTATGTTCCTCCAGAATGACGGGGCTCATGCAAATTCTAGGCGTCAGGTGACATATTATCCAAACCTAACATTTTCTGGAAGATGGATCATTAGATATGGGCACTTTTCTTGGCCTTCTAGGTCCCTGGACGATCTCTCTTTGGATTTTTGCCTGTGGGGATGGTTAAAGGCGAAGTCTACAAAGAAAAAGTAAACCCAAGAGCCGATTTGATCGTTCGGATTATGAATAGTGCAGCCCTCATAAAAGAACGCAAAGACGACCTCAGAAGATCTAGACGTGGTGTTATCAAGAGAAGTCAAATGTGCATTGAAGTTGGTGGGGAAATTTTTGAAAATCAACTTTGAACGTCCTCATTTGCCTTTGATTTGAGTTTGTTAGGGTTACGTACACTCTTTGCCATAAAACTCGACCGGCGGCCGGCCGTTTCAGAGGCTAAGTCCGCGCCGATCGCGACATGGGACAAAAAAACTGGCCAACTCGCTAATTCTCTAAGTCCGGTTATCTGCACAATCTGGCAACACTGTAGACTGCGGAACTTCCTGGAGGAAAACTTGTCCCAAGATAGAGAGACTCTAGGCTGACTACGCCTGTGGTCTTGCGGTAGCGTGCGTTGTTTCTGTTCATAATGTCAGTGGATCGAGAGCAGCTGGCATAAAATATTTTTATAGCCTCTTCTGTCTGAATGCTGAAGACGTGAATGTAATGGTAGCGCAGATTCAATCTATTTCGCTTTGTGACACGCCGATATCAAAATTTTATCTAGTAACGATTTTGCGGCATATTTCCTGCAGACTGTCATCCTCTGGACGCCGTATGCGGCAAAGCTCCGGGATCCATTTGCTGGCTACTGGCAGCGGCCGTGGCGACAGCAGCGGCGCTGCACTCCCCCGTTCTTTATCGAAAGCGCCTGCTACCGCTCATCGCTTTTGATGATTTAAAACGCTTTATTATTAAATGTTGCTCCACAGAAAATTTCTACAATTGCCATTCACGCTCAAAAACAACGGAGACAGACGCCCTGATTAGTAGGCGGGTAATCGGCAAGAGCTGAGTATGGCCCGAAATTAATTTTATAGACTGGGACGAAATTAAACCACCTCACTACATTCGATGAATTTATAAATGCTACATACCTCGCTTCTTTTCCTTTCAAACTTAATTATTTGTGCAACTTTTGGTCAATGTTTGGATGTTTTCGTCAAGCCAGAGTGAGCGTCTGTGGTGTAAAGTGTATTACAGCTCCTGTTTCATTCCTTATGGTAAGTCTATACGATAAACTGTGTGAATACCTTGCAATGCATGCTCTGTAGCAGTGCAGGCACACTGCATATTTGGAGTTCCATGTACGGGTTCATGAAGTATTTATTGTTGATCGGAAGTGATAGTTAAGATCATCAGATTTCAACCAGAAAAATTTGTCGTTTTGAAGGTTTCAGAGAACGGAAAGGAATTGCTAACGCCGGTGTTAGAAAACGTCTACAGTTAAATGCTATTGCAAAAATTTAGAAGATGGGAACTATATTAATGAACAGGTGCACTTCATAAACAACCTTCCGACATGTTAGACCTATATGACGAACAAAGCTCAAATTTATATCGTTGACAGTCGGTTTGAATCTTTTCAGGACCTATTTTACAGTGAAGCACCTTGGAATTTGCAAAGCAGAAATCCATGATATTAACTTAATTTACTAAGTCGAAATCGGACGAAGATTGATGTTTAAAGGCATTCTTCAGATTTCGCATAAGAAATTTTTACTAGCAGTTTGCAACTCCATTAATTAAAATGGAAAATAAAAGGTTGTAGTCAGCGGCTTCTACCGTGATTCGAACTTATAGTACAAGCACTGCAACGCACAAGGGGACCTCTGAGCTAACGACACACTGGCGGCCAGAGGCGGACTATAGTCACTGCGATGTTGCCTGAGCCTCAAAACGCAACCTTAAACACACAAACAGAGGAGGTGGAGATTACTGTTTTAACATCCCGTCGACCACGATGTCATTAGAGACGGAGCACAAGCTCGGATTAGGGAAGGATGGGGAAGGAAATCGGCCGTGCCCTTCCTAAGGAACCATCCCGGCATTTTCCTGAAGCGATTTAGGGAAATAATTGAAAACCTAAATCAGGATGGCCGGCCGCGGGATTGCACCGTCGTCCTCCCGAATGCACACACAAACTGGTGTTACTTATGTGAAGAACGCCGTTCTTGGAGTCCAGAAATTAAATATACTTTCTAATTGTGTCATCTTGCAGTGGATTATATCGTACGAGTCTTCGAATTGAAAAACGAATGTCAAGTGAATTTAGCGAGGTAACGCCGACCTACACCCGGAAGTAAATGCACTATCAGAGTGTTGACAAATACTTGCTACGACGCTGCCATTTCTCGGCTCTCTGACGAGGCAGCTCTTCAGCGAAATGCTTGCCGTGATTCTCCGATACGGTTCTTCAGAGTGGAGACGCGCGCGCACGTTTGGTTTTTATGCGGCGTTCTCCCCTGATGGTTTCTGACGTCGCCTTGTGGGCTATGTATACATATGAGACATTCAATTATCATTAATCCAGAATGATACAAGTTTCAGCTTCCGGCGTGGAAGAAGGCTGTTGACGCCGACATTATATCATTTCAACGTAGGGAAAACAAAACGGATCATTCAATGTTTCTCATTCAACATAAAGCATGTGAGATAAATTTCCGTAACGTTCATAATCATCTAAAAATACAAACGAAGTAAAAATACACCGGAAGCTTATTCGAATTGAATATAATGTAAGATACCAAACGCTTTGCACCTCGATGTCGAATTTGTCCACTTGCAATCGTTTGCAGCATGCACATAGAATGTCATGATTACCACGAGAATGAAGAAATATGTTGGTAAGGATGGAAGCAAGAAGAGACGCAGTCAACAAATATTCTATTCCTCATGGCATTCATTTCATTTGACACGTAAGAAGAGGTAAAGCGGCAATTTACTTTCGTTAACACGAAAGATATGCCGCACATATTGATAACGAGGAAGTCTGCGTCTTCATACGTTTCCTCCTTGAAATCTGTATGCTGTATTATATACTAAGTAGCTCGATCATTGTTTCAGTAATCTTACCCTCTTGTTTGACCCCGTAACGATGAACAGATTCCAAATGCATGTCTCTGCGTGAAAGTAGCTGTTCGAACCCTTCCTGGGTTGTTTTTTGTGTTTTATTGCTTGGAATTCCTGAAGCAGACCACTGTGCCTTCCCCCCTCGTGGGTTAGGTCTCAGAACTAAACCGCTTTGTATCCAATGGCATAATTTATTCATACAGCATCAGCATAAGACTCTTCCGAGTGAGAGAATGACAATAACAATCGTAACAAGAACAAGCAAATAATGAATGATGTTTATTCCAACGCAGAACGAGAATGGCTTTAAATATAAAAATCTATATCTATATCCATATCTATTGATCTTTGAGTTGGCACAATGCAAAAATATTCTTAGCATTTAGTTACTGAATTTAGTTCTGGATGTTTGCAGGAAAAGGAAAAGTCGGTACTTCTCGCTAGTGTAATATAATGTGAACACGACTCAAGCAGGCCCTCAAGCAGGCACTGCTGCATTCTGTTCCCTGACATTGCTCTGATGACGGTTAATGCAGATAGTTCCGATTATGAAATACAAAACGTATTGTAGGTTAGTTCCTAGGATAGTAACATTGAATTTGCGTTGTAGATGGCACATGAACGTGATAACTATCCATATTACTCATCAATATAAAAAGACAATATTTTGGAAATTTAGCAGGATTACTCAAAATCAATTCTGAAATTGGGTGACTGACCGCACAGGTGCTAAACGTCGTCAAGAGTATACGATGTCCTAATCGCATTGGGAATATGAAGATCGTCTTCGACAGCTCGCCACTTTCACATTGCTATCTCTACCCTACTCCAGACAGCTCTCGGTGGAGTTGCACTACGTTGCCGATGTTATGGAAGGCCTTCAAACCGACAACAGACCACATATTGAAAAATACAAGCGAATTCTCTTGCAGCTTAAGCTTATTGTAACTAATCTAAAAATTATTGGAGAGGAACATTGTCCTATTCAAAAAAAGTAAAATGTTACACACTATTGACGTCAAACGGACATTATCTATGTCCTGTCTTGTGTCCTACTCATCTATAATATCAAGTGTACTATGAAAATAATTATATATAATGGATTATAAGGTAATGCATTGATACCAGATGGTGGGGGCCGGCCGATGTGGCCGTGCGGTTCTAGGCGCTTCATTCTGGAACCGCGTGACCGCTACGGTCGCAGGTTCGAATCCTGCCTCGGGCATGGATGTGTGTGATGTCCTTAGGTTAGTTACGTTTAAGTAGTTCTAAGTTCTAGGGGAGTGATGACCTTAGAAGTTAAGTCCCATAGTGCTCAGTGCCATTTGAACCATTTGAACTATTTAACACAAAATGACATTAAAAATTTAAGTTATTCACGAGCAGCTAGTTGAGAATATGTATGAACATTAAATGACACGACGAACCGTCTTGTTCTGCATATGGATTCAAACCCAGCTCATGCAGACTAAGCAAAGATTTCGTGACTGACGGAAACTAACAGTCATTCCTGATTAGGCATACAGAGAGTGATATAACTCGATTTTAGGCAGTATCAGTTAGCAAATATCAACTTTAAATTGCATAACGCAAACACTTTTAACAGACGTGAATTCCTACCCAGCATCTATTGTCCCTGTTAACGAACTACGAGAGATGTTAAATATTGCTTCTTCACAAGTAACTTACTTGAAATGCCGTGAGGTAAAGCTGTGTGTTGGACACGGATTCGAACCCGGAACCTAATCGGATTGCCATCGAAGCACAGTCAAATGTGACATATCGGAATTTCGCGGCAGTAACTAGATGTTTTAACTGAAATGACGAGACGAAACATTAATTTTTTCCTTCCCAGGACTCCAACCCGGCACCTATCGCTGTTATATTCTAGAGAAAACTAACGTTAAATATGGGTTTGTTGCACCAGCAGTGACATGTGAGCATGTTTGAACTGAAATAATATGACGAAGAGTTCAGCGCTCACTGGGAATAGAGCCCCACACATATCGTTGTTGACTACACACAAAGAGACGTCAGCTACCGAATTTTTCTCCACCAGCTGCTCAGAATAGCATCTTGAACTTACAGTCATCTCGCAAATAGTTCTGTGTCTCACTGGGAGTTAAAAACGTCGGATATCGTTAGTGTTGACAGCGAATGAAAATACATTAAAAATCAAAATTATTATCCACCAGCAGATAGGTGTTCTCATGCTAGAGCTTGATAATACATAATTAAATCTTTAGTGCCGGGCCAGGATTCGATCCCATTCACGCATAATATGTGAAGGTGTTGAGGAATCTGCAGTTTTGAACAAACAACAAATTGTAGTCGAGCTGTATTGCCACGAAGGGATCAAATATCGCGTTAAGGGCGGTCTGAGTTGCATTCCCAGATCAGAACCAATTTTATCGACATACAGAAGCTCAAATAAAAGATGGAATAAGTGTCCTGTGACCATACATAGCGTTTGTGTCGTCACTTGAAATAAATAACTAGTATAAGAAAGGTTACTGGTGATAGAGTTTCTACATGTCGCCACTCCAGACTTTATTGTGGTTCAACCTACCGTCTACTTGGTAAAGAAGGAATATCATCTTTAATGTGAATTTTCAGACCACGCAGCCATTACATCTCCTTCACTTGGTGTAGCCAGGAGAGAATGGAATCTGTCTCTCCCTATCTAAAATCATTGACAGAAGTGGGAATCGAACCCAGACCATAGGTATAACAACCTACCATCCGTCCAACAGACCACGAAATCCTCTTCTCGGTGAGTCATTTTTCTATCGTAACGCAGTTGCGCCACACTGGATGAGAATTCTGACACACAGGCTCCCTGTAGTAATTTGCAGCATGTTCAGTAAATTCATTTACTTGGTTGACCGAATCACCATGAACTAGCTGCCTCGGCTACCCAGTGCATACATTCGACTATTTTGTAATCACAGAAATAAAATCACGTTACTGCCACCTACACACAACTGCCAACATTGTAGGATGCAGAAGTTTAAATAGGAAGTGTTCCTTTCCACTTGAGCTATTCTATTGCGCTATCTGTTACTAGAAAACGTCGTTCAGTCCAAAAGAAAAGCTGTAACTGTTTGTCTCTCAGAAGTCAAGACCTGGCCATATGCATAATCTCACAGTGCTGTGGAATCCAAAAGTTCTGGAGGAATAGTTGCCGAGCTCTGGAGCTGTTGTAGCTACGTGTCAGCTCGTAGCATAGATAAGATGTCGTGAGTTCGAATACATTCAGTGCTACATTTTTTAAAACGCAATTCTGCTCTCTGCTGAAGTTATCAATCTAATGGAACTTTGAACATAATTCCCTTCACTTCTCAACCCAAAGTAGTCGCATGTGGAAAAAGAACTAACTACTGTGACATTTTGTTCTATTCAGGTTTAATAGACAGCAGGCAGCAGATGCATCTCGAAGATGTGCAGGGAGAGCGCATCGTGCCATAATATGTCAGAAAAGTATTTTCTACATTAGCCGTCGTGTGGTAGTGATATTTGATTCTTCTTCAAACTTTGATTGACAGCTTTAACTCAGAACAAATTTTCTACATGCATGTAATCAATAAACTGCATGTGCATTGTCAGACTGTCATAGGTAACATCAGAGAATTCGCACATATCGTTGATGATTAATTTCTCTCTCATATTTACTATTGTTTTAACAACACTAAAGGAAACCTTACGAAAATTGTGCACTGTATTATAAGAAATGAAATAAAACTAACCATGATAACCTTACGACGAAAGTATCTGTACACAAGCATGCCTCTATCGACACGAATTAATAAAATTCTACTCACTTAGATTTTGATTGGGTCTGTGTTTAATTGGTATGCTGTGTCATACTCAAGAGGTATGCAAATGTGGCATTTCATAAATATAGTTACGTATTCCTAGAAACCCAAAATTCGCTTGTCAGCAGCGGAAAGAGGCGTTACCTGTTGTGCAGCATTGTAAGCTTTTCAACATTGCACTATGAGCTGAAAGCATTTTCTTGCGATTTCCTTATTGATGTTTGATCTGACTGCTTGTAGCTCTTTCACAGAAGGGATAAAAACGTTTCAGTCAGTGAGACTGGAACTGCGAACCGTAACAGACGCTGTTTCACAGGTCAGCACGTTACCACAGAGCTGGCGAGGAGGTATGGGTCTCAGCTTCCTATTACGACGGCAATAGTAACTAGAACTCGTAAACCGCTATTTAAAGGTCGAGATTAGTTGCGATTTCCACCTGCAACGACTTTCCTGGGCTGAAAACCGTAAATTTTCAATCTTTTGTTACCCTTCAAGCTATAATAACTCAGATTATTCAATGGAAATGACAGGTAAAATCAAGTGAACTTTGAGGCTTAATTCCGTGCACACCAGGAAGTAACTCGTCGATCACAGAGTTGCCAAACATACGTTGCCTTGTTGCCAAATCTCAGTTACAGTACCAGCAGGAAGAAGACGAACCGATGTGATCCTACAGCGGTCTGGGAAGTGACCATAGCTGGTGTCTCCAAGTCGCGGCTGCTACGGCCTGGAATACGTAATGCGTCTGATTCGCTTTCTGTAACTAGGTTTAGGGACTGGAGCGTAGTTACTAATAATACTCAGAACTGACTGCAAACTGAGCATCATAAATCAGTAACTCTCATTATTGTTTTTATATTTCTTTCGTAAGTGCACTCAAAACTAAGAAAGTCATTCACAGGCGTTTTCGTGCCTCGCCGATAGTCGAGCACAACATACAAATAAAAATAAAAAAGAATGTGTGTGTGTGTGTGAGAGAGAGAGAGAGAGAGAGAGAGAGAGAAATAAAAAGCAATGAGAGAGAGTGTAAAAAATTGTTGTAAAGAAATTGAATCATGGTATTTAAAGAAATCTTTCATTAAAATGACACGTTCCACATCATTACAAAATGTCGTATTCATGATCTATGGAACAAGAGTTAATCTAATGTAATCTAATCTAATCTAATCACATCATATTGATGATTAGCCATGAAGAGTCATGAATTACCGAAAGTTTTGCCAATACCAGTAATCAAATCTAAACTTGAAAATAAAAGACGACAATTTTTGTAATAAACCGTGACTCCTATCAAGACCAATGGGTACAGTGCTGCTATATTTTCAAAATTATTATCAACCTAAGTCTGAGTTCATCCACAAACTGAGGCGTATTTATAATATTGAAGCTAGACTGTGTATCCTTGTCTTTCTTGAGTGGTCATTGGAAGGCGTTTACACACACGTATACAATACTATGAATACTTCGAACGCTATGGTTAACGTTGCTCTCATAAACTACTCTTTTTTTTAAATTCTTCTGGGTCTTAAGCGTGCAATATGTGTTGTAGATACAGTCTCAGACCAAAAACTTGACCGCCGAGTCGTTCACGTAAGGTGGACAATACAGTCATGCTCCTCTCAGAATTCTATGTCTGGCAATATGCTCGATCTAGCAACATGTAGACTGCGGCACTTCCCAGAGGAAGTCTTGACTCCAGTCTTAGTACATTACTCTTGACTACGACCGTAGTCTTGAGGTTAAACGCGAGACCAGCTAATATGATATTGTAGATTCGCTTGAATTACACTCATAGCTTCAGCACCGAGAGGAAAGGGGCGATAAAAATGTTGTCGATATGTGCTTTCGGTCGCCAGACGTCATATTAGCTGGTCTCGCGTTTTACCTCAAGACTACGGTCGTGTTCCATCAGCGGTATGAATAAAATGATATTATAATCGAATTATCCGGCAACTTCACACTTCACAGTGGATTTTCTCGAACTAAGAAATTTGCTGAATTTGTGAAAAATCAAAATGGCTTCACATCCAGCCTATGATGCCTAGAAGAGTCTTTACATCCTGCTGACATGAGAATAGCATAATCTCTGCGTCAGAAGCTTGCTTCTACTTGACCATTTAATAGACTCGCATTTTTTCCACCGTGACTAATTTTGTAAGCTAAGCACATCATCCGTTACAGCACACTCCTGGGGCTGGGTAATGCGGCCACAATGGTCTGGTGGAACGAGCTATCACAGGTGCAATGCGTGGGTTCAGGCATTTACTTTTAAGAGGCACAAACAGATTTATTTTACCTCTGGTAACCTCAAGAGAAAGACGTTATAATCCAGTATCCGCATTAAACATCACGTTCCTTCATTACCAACTGGGCAGAGCCGGTTTACGTTGGGAAATGACACAGCGGAAGTCATGGTAAAAAGAAATACAGTCGCCAGTAAGCTTACTTACATTAGAAAATTTTATTTTATATGATGAACCGATAGCCATTTAAAGGGACAGGGCTCTTATTTTACTTGTACTTGATTGAACTAGAGACGTTTAAAAATTTGGTGCTGGACTGTGATTCGAGTTCGTATCTCCTCTTTCGAGGATCTGAATCTCTCGGAACAGTATAGTTCAGTCATTTCGTTCCTTTTCCCAAGACTGCAATCTTCTCTAGGTCTCCTCCAAAGGTAAGTATGTGGGTCTGAAACCTGATCCAGTACAAAAATATTCATAATTTCATTTCTAGCTTTATCAAGTGCACACCCACCTGCTAGTGAAAATTAACGCGCAATTTCAATGTCTGTTCATGTGTTGCCAACAATCGCAACAGGTGTCGTTATTTCTGGTCAAACACGCACACATCTTACTGTTCATGAGTAAGCAACTAATACTTAAGCTATATTCGTGGATGCACGGTAGGTGTGCAGTTCGATTGTCGCTTAGGCACAAAAGTTTGTATCCTTATTTTAAATTCAGACACCTAGCGGCTCGTAAGAAAAACCGATACGTAA
Source organism: Schistocerca cancellata (assembly GCF_023864275.1). NCBI lineage: Eukaryota > Metazoa > Arthropoda > Insecta > Orthoptera > Acrididae > Schistocerca > Schistocerca cancellata. The sequence goes on from NC_064631.1 coordinate 336,589,497, forward strand.
CATTTGATTTTTCTTAGTTAACAATCGGATTACGTGTTGGGTTCGTATCTCCGTCACAGAACTTCACATCATGCACTTCATCTTTAAATGCATGCACACTTTGTTACTTCAGAATGGAGGTATATCAGACATCTTTCGTGGTTAGATAACAGGGATAAAAGGGTCTTGATAGGAGTCACGGTTTATTACAAAAATTGTCGTCTTTTATTTTCAAGTTTAGATTTGATTACTGGTATTGGCAAAACTTTCGGTAATTCATGACTCTTCATGGCTAATCATCAATATGATGTGATTAGATTAGATTAGATTACATTAGATTAACTCTTGTTCCATAGATCATGAATACGACATTTTGTAATGATGTGGAACGTGTCATTTTAATGAAAGATTTCTTTAAATACCATGATTCAATTTCTTTACAACAATTTTTTACACTCTCTCTCATTGCTTTTTATTTCTCTCTCTCTCTCTCTCTCTCTCTCTCTCACACACACACACACATTCTTTTTTATTTTTATTTGTATGTTGTGCTCGACTATCGGCGAGGCACGAAAACGCCTGTGAATGACTTTCTTAGTTTTGAGTGCACTTACGAAAGAAATATAAAAACAATAATGAGAGTTACTGATTTATGATGCTCAGTTTGCAGTCAGTTCTGAGTATTATTAGTAACTACGCTCCAGTCCCTAAACCTAGTTACAGAAAGCGAATCAGACGCATTACGTATTCCAGGCCGTAGCAGCCGCGACTTGGAGACACCAGCTATGGTCACTTCCCAGACCGCTGTAGGATCACATCGGTTCGTCTTCTTCCTGCTGGTACTGTAACTGAGATTTGGCAACAAGGCAACGTATGTTTGGCAACTCTGTGATCGACGAGTTACTTCCTGGTGTGCACGGAATTAAGCCTCAAAGTTCACTTGATTTTACCTGTCATTTCCATTGAATAATCTGAGTTATTATAGCTTGAAGGGTAACAAAAGATTGAAAATTTACGGTTTTCAGCCCAGGAAAGTCGTTGCAGGTGGAAATCGCAACTAATCTCGACCTTTAAATAGCGGTTTACGAGTTCTAGTTACTATTGCCGTCGTAATAGGAAGCTGAGACCCATACCTCCTCGCCAGCTCTGTGGTAACGTGCTGACCTGTGAAACAGCGTCTGTTACGGTTCGCAGTTCCAGTCTCACTGACTGAAACGTTTTTATCCCTTCTGTGAAAGAGCTACAAGCAGTCAGATCAAACATCAATAAGGAAATCGCAAGAAAATGCTTTCAGCTCATAGTGCAATGTTGAAAAGCTTACAATGCTGCACAACAGGTAACGCCTCTTTCCGCTGCTGACAAGCGAATTTTGGGTTTCTAGGAATACGTAACTATATTTATGAAATGCCACATTTGCATACCTCTTGAGTATGACACAGCATACCAATTAAACACAGACCCAATCAAAATCTAAGTGAGTAGAATTTTATTAATTCGTGTCGATAGAGGCATGCTTGTGTACAGATACTTTCGTCGTAAGGTTATCATGGTTAGTTTTATTTCATTTCTTATAATACAGTGCACAATTTTCGTAAGGTTTCCTTTAGTGTTGTTAAAACAATAGTAAATATGAGAGAGAAATTAATCATCAACGATATGTGCGAATTCTCTGATGTTACCTATGACAGTCTGACAATGCACATGCAGTTTATTGATTACATGCATGTAGAAAATTTGTTCTGAGTTAAAGCTGTCAATCAAAGTTTGAAGAAGAATCAAATATCACTACCACACGACGGCTAATGTAGAAAATACTTTTCTGACATATTATGGCACGATGCGCTCTCCCTGCACATCTTCGAGATGCATCTGCTGCCTGCTGTCTATTAAACCTGAATAGAACAAAATGTCACAGTAGTTAGTTCTTTTTCCACATGCGACTACTTTGGGTTGAGAAGTGAAGGGAATTATGTTCAAAGTTCCATTAGATTGATAACTTCAGCAGAGAGCAGAATTGCGTTTTAAAAAATGTAGCACTGAATGTATTCGAACTCACGACATCTTATCTATGCTACGAGCTGACACGTAGCTACAACAGCTCCAGAGCTCGGCAACTATTCCTCCAGAACTTTTGGATTCCACAGCACTGTGAGATTATGCATATGGCCAGGTCTTGACTTCTGAGAGACAAACAGTTACAGCTTTTCTTTTGGACTGAACGACGTTTTCTAGTAACAGATAGCGCAATAGAATAGCTCAAGTGGAAAGGAACACTTCCTATTTAAACTTCTGCATCCTACAATGTTGGCAGTTGTGTGTAGGTGGCAGTAACGTGATTTTATTTCTGTGATTACAAAATAGTCGAATGTATGCACTGGGTAGCCGAGGCAGCTAGTTCATGGTGATTCGGTCAACCAAGTAAATGAATTTACTGAACATGCTGCAAATTACTACAGGGAGCCTGTGTGTCAGAATTCTCATCCAGTGTGGCGCAACTGCGTTACGATAGAAAAATGACTCACAGAGAAGAGGATTTCGTGGTCTGTTGGACGGATGGTAGGTTGTTATACCTCATAGCAACAAATAGACCGGAACTTTTCGACTCTGTGAATGTAGAAGAGGGTATCAGTGATCATAAGTCAGTGGTTGCATCAATGACTACAAGTGTAATAAGAAATGCCAAGAAAGGAAGGAAAATATATTTGCTTAACAAGAGTGATAGGGCACAAATCGCAGAATATCTGAGTGACCACCATCAAACGTTCATTTCTGAGGAAGAGGATGTGGAACAAAAATGGAAAAAATTCAGAAACATCGTCCAGTACGCCTTAGATAAGTTCGTACCGACTAAGGTCCAAAGCGAGGGGAAAGATCCACCGTGGTATAACAATCATGTACGAAAGGTACTACGGAAACAAAGAAAGCTTCATCATAGGTTTAAGAGTAGTCGAATCATAGCTGATAAGGAAAAGCTGAACGAAGCGAAAAAGAGCGTAAAGAGAGCAATGAGAGAAGCATTCAACGAATTCGAACATAAAACATTGGCAAACAATCTAAACAAGAACCCTAAAAAGTTTTGGTCATATGTAAAATCGGTAAGCGGATCTAAATCCCCTATTCAGTCACTCGTTGACCACGATGGCACCGAAACAGAGGACGACCGAAGAAAGGCAGAAATACTGAATTCAGTGTTCCGAAACTGTTTCACTGCGGAAAATCGTAACACGGTCCCTGACTTCAGCCGTCGCACGGACGCCAAAATGGAAAATATTGAAATAAACGATATCGGAATTGAAAAACAACTGCTATCACTTAGTAGCGGAAAAGCATCCGGACCAGACGAGATACCCTTAAGATTCTACAGTGATTATGCTAAAGAACTTGCCCCCTTTCTATCAGCAATTTATCGTAGATCGCTGGAAGAACGTAAAGTACCTAGCGACTGGAAGAAAGCGCAGGTCGTTCCCATTTTCAAGAAGGGTCATAAATCAGATGCGAATAATTATAGGCCTATTTCGCTTACGTCAATCTGTTGTAGAATAATGGAACATGTTTTGTGTTCTCGTATTATGACGTTCTTAGATAATACAAATCTCCTTCATCATAACCAACATGGATTCCGCAAACAGAGATCATGTGAAACTCAGCTCGCCCTATTTGCCCAAGAAATTCACAGTGCCGTAGACACTGGCGAGCAGATTGATGCCGTATTCCTGGACTTCAGGAAGGCATTTGATACGGTTCCGCACTTACGTTTAATGAAAAAAATACGAGCTTACGGAATATCGGACCAGGTTTGTGATTGGATTCAGGATTTCCTAGAAGAAAGAACTCAACATGTCATTCTTAACGGTTCAAAATCTGCAGATGTAGAGGTAATTTCGGGAGTAACGCAAGGAAGCGTGATAGGACCTTTATTGTTTACAATATACATAAATGACTTAGTTGACAACATCGGTAGCTCCGTGAGGCTATTTGCAGATGACACGGTTGTCTACAAGAAAGTAGCAACTTCAGAAGACTCGTACGTACTCCAGGAAGACCTGCAGAGGATTAATGCATGGTGCGACAGCTGGCAGCTTTCCCTAAACGTAGATAAATGTAATATAATGCGCATACATAGGGGCAGAAATCCATTCCAGTACGATTATGCCATAGGTGGTAAATCATTGGAAGCGGTAACGACCGTAAAATACTTAGGAGTTACTATCCGGAGCGATCTGAAGTGGAATGATCACATAAAACAAATAGTGGGAAAAGCAGGCGCCAGGTTGAGATTCATAGGAAGAATTCTAAGAAAATGTGACTCATCGACGAAAGAAGTAGCTTACAAAACGCTTGTTCGTCCGATTCTTGAGTATTGCTCATCAGTATGGGACCCTTACCAGGTTGGATTAATAGAAGAGATAGACATGATCCAGCGAAAAGCAGCGCGATTCGTCATGGGGACATTTAGTCAGCGCGAGAGCGTTACGGAGATGCTGAACAAGCTCCAGTGGCGGACACTTCAAGAAAGGCGTTACGCAATACGGAGAGGTTTATTATCGAAATTACGAGAGAGCACATTCCGGGAAGAGATGGGCAACATATTACTACCGCCCACATATATCTCGCGTAATGATCACAACGAAAAATCCGAGAAATTAGAGCAAATACGGAGACTTACAAGCAGTCGTTCTTCCCACGCACAATTCGTGAATGGAACAGGGAAGGGGGGATCAGATAGTGGTACAATAAGTACCCTCCGCCACACACCGTAAGGTGGCTCGCGGAGTATAGATGTAGATGTAGATGTAGATGTATGGTCTGGGTTCGATTCCCACTTCTGTCAATGATTTTAGATAGGGAGAGACAGATTCCATTCTCTCCTGGCTACACCAAGTGAAGGAGATGTAATGGCTGCGTGGTCTGAAAATTCACATTAAAGATGATATTCCTTCTTTACCAAGTAGACGGTAGGTTGAACCACAATAAAGTCTGGAGTGGCGACATGTAGAAACTCTATCACCAGTAACCTTTCTTATACTAGTTATTTATTTCAAGTGACGACACAAACGCTATGTATGGTCACAGGACACTTATTCCATCTTTTATTTGAGCTTCTGTATGTCGATAAAATTGGTTCTGATCTGGGAATGCAACTCAGACCGCCCTTAACGCGATATTTGATCCCTTCGTGGCAATACAGCTCGACTACAATTTGTTGTTTGTTCAAAACTGCAGATTCCTCAACACCTTCACATATTATGCGTGAATGGGATCGAATCCTGGCCCGGCACTAAAGATTTAATTATGTATTATCAAGCTCTAGCATGAGAACACCTATCTGCTGGTGGATAATAATTTTGATTTTTAATGTATTTTCATTCGCTGTCAACACTAACGATATCCGACGTTTTTAACTCCCAGTGAGACACAGAACTATTTGCGAGATGACTGTAAGTTCAAGATGCTATTCTGAGCAGCTGGTGGAGAAAAATTCGGTAGCTGACGTCTCTTTGTGTGTAGTCAACAACGATATGTGTGGGGCTCTATTCCCAGTGAGCGCTGAACTCTTCGTCATATTATTTCAGTTCAAACATGCTCACATGTCACTGCTGGTGCAACAAACCCATATTTAACGTTAGTTTTCTCTAGAATATAACAGCGATAGGTGCCGGGTTGGAGTCCTGGGAAGGAAAAAATTAATGTTTCGTCTCGTCATTTCAGTTAAAACATCTAGTTACTGCCGCGAAATTCCGATATGTCACATTTGACTGTGCTTCGATGGCAATCCGATTAGGTTCCGGGTTCGAATCCGTGTCCAACACACAGCTTTACCTCTCGGCATTTCAAGTAAGTTACTTGTGAAGAAGCAATATTTAACATCTCTCGTAGTTCGTTAACAGGGACATAGATGCTGGGTAGGAATTCACGTCTGTTAAAAGTGTTTGCGTTATGCAATTTAAAGTTGATATTTGCTAACTGATACTGCCTAAAATCGAGTTATATCACTCTCTGTATGCCTAATCAGGAATGAGTGTTAGTTTCCGTCAGTCACGAAATCTTTGCTTAGTCTGCATGAGCTGGGTTTGAATCCATATGCAGAACAAGACGGTTCGTCGTGTCATTTAATGTTCATACATATTCTCAACTAGCTGCTCGTGAATAACTTAAATTTTTAATGTCATTTTGTGTTAAATAGTTCAAATGGTTCAAATGGCACTGAGCACTATGGGACTTAACTTCTAAGGTCATCACTCCCCTAGAACTTAGAACTACTTAAACGTAACTAACCTAAGGACATCACACACATCCATGCCCGAGGCAGGATTCGAACCTGCGACCGTAGCGGTCACGCGGTTCCAGAATGAAGCGCCTAGAACCGCACGGCCACATCGGCCGGCCCCCACCATCTGGTATCAATGCATTACCTTATAATCCATTATATATAATTATTTTCATAGTACACTTGATATTATAGATGAGTAGGACACAAGACAGGACATAGATAATGTCCGTTTGACGTCAATAGTGTGTAACATTTTACTTTTTTTGAATAGGACAATGTTCCTCTCCAATAATTTTTAGATTAGTTACAATAAGCTTACGCTGCAAGAGAATTCGCTTGTATTTTTCAATATGTGGTCTGTTGTCGGTTTGAAGGCCTTCCATAACATCGGCAACGTAGTGCAACTCCACCGAGAGCTGTCTGGAGTAGGGTGGAGATAGCAATGTGAAAGTGGCGAGCTGTCGAAGACGATCTTCATATTCCCAATGCGATTAGGACATCGTATACTCTTGACGACGTTTAGCACCTGTGCGGTCAGTCACCCAATTTCAGGTTTCATTTTGAGTAATCCCGCTAAATTCCCAAAATATTGTCTTTTTATATTGATGAGTAATATGGATAGTCATCACGTTCATGTGCCATCTACAACGCAAATTCAATGTTACTATCCTAGGAACTAAACTACAATACGTTTTGTATTTCATAATCGGAACTATCTGCATTAACCGTCATCAGAGCAATGTCAGGGAACAGAATGCAGCAGTGCCTGCTTGAGGACCTGCTTGAGTCGTGTTCTAAGGAAAGGGTAGTTGCTGGTTCACATTATATTACACTAGCGAGAAGTACCGACTTTTCCTTTTCCTGCAAACATCCAGAACTAAATTCAGTAACTAAATGCTAAGAATATTTTTGCATTGTGCCAACTCAAAGATCAATAGATATGGATATAGATATAGATTTTTATATTTAAAGCCATTCTCGTTCTGCGTTGGAATAAACATCATTCATTATTTGCTTGTTCTTGTTACGATTGTTATTGTCATTCTCTCACTCGGAAGAGTCTTATGCTGATGCTGTATGAATAAATTATGCCATTGGATACAAAGCGGTTTAGTTTTGAGACCTAACCCACGAGGGGGGAAGGCACAGTGGTCTGCTTCAGGAATTCCAAGCAATAAAACACAAAAAACAACCCAGGAAGGGTTCGAACAGCTACTTTCACGCAGAGACATGCATTTGGAATCTGTTCATCGTTACGGGGTCAAACAAGAGGGTAACATTACTGAAACAATGATCGGGCTAGTTAGTATATAATAGAGCATACAGATTTCAAGGAGGAAACGTATGAAGACGCAGACTTCCTCGTTATCAATATGTGCGGCATATCTTTCGTGTTAACGAAAGTAAATTGCCGCTTTACCTCTTCTTACGTGTCAAATGAAATGAATGCCATGAGGAATAGAATATTTGTTGACTGCGTCTCTTCTTGCTTCCATCCTTACCAACATATTTCTTCATTCTCGTGGTAATCATGACACTCTATGTGCATGCTGCAAACGATTGCAAGTGGACAAATTCGACATCGAGGTGCAAAGCGTTTGGTATCTTACATTATATTCAATTCGAATAAGCTTCCGGTGTATTTTTACTTCGTTTGTATTTTTAGATGATTATGAACGTTACGGAAATTTATCTCACATGCTTTTGTTGAATGAGAAACATTGAATGATCCGTTTTGCTTTCCCTACGTTGAAATGATATAATGTCGGCGTCAACAGCCTTCTTCCACGCCGGAAGCTGAAACTTGTATCATTCTGGATTAATGATAATTGAATGTCCCATATGTATACATAGCCCACAAGGCGACGTCAGAAACCATCAGGGGAGAACGCCGCATAAAAACCAAACGTGCGCGCGCGTCTCCACTCTGAAGAACCGTATCGGAGAATCACGGCAAGCATTTCGCTGAAGAGCTGCCTCGTCAGAGAGCCGAGAAATGGCAGCGTCGTAGCAAGTATTTGTCAACACTCTGATAGTACATTTACTTCCGGGTGTAGGTCGGCGTTACCTCGCTAAATTCACTTGACATTCGTTTTTCAATTCGAAGACTCATACGATATAATCCACTGCAAGATGACACAATTAGAAAGTATATTTAATTTCTGGACTCCAAGAACGGCGTTCTTCACATAAGTAACACCAGTTTGTGTGTGCATTCGGGAGGACGACGGTGCAATCCCGCGGCCGGCCATCCTGATTTAGGTTTTCAATTATTTCCCTAAATCGCTTCAGGAAAATGCCGGGATGGTTCCTTAGGAAGGGCACGGCCGATTTCCTTCCCCATCCTTCCCTAATCCGAGCTTGTGCTCCGTCTCTAATGACATCGTGGTCGACGGGATGTTAAAACAGTAATCTCCACCTCCTCTGTTTGTGTGTTTAAGGTTGCGTTTTGAGGCTCAGGCAACATCGCAGTGACTATAGTCCGCCTCTGGCCGCCAGTGTGTCGTTAGCTCAGAGGTCCCCTTGTGCGTTGCAGTGCTTGTACTATAAGTTCGAATCACGGTAGAAGCCGCTGACTACAACCTTTTATTTTCCATTTTAATTAATGGAGTTGCAAACTGCTAGTAAAAATTTCTTATGCGAAATCTGAAGAATGCCTTTAAACATCAATCTTCGTCCGATTTCGACTTAGTAAATTAAGTTAATATCATGGATTTCTGCTTTGCAAATTCCAAGGTGCTTCACTGTAAAATAGGTCCTGAAAAGATTCAAACCGACTGTCAACGATATAAATTTGAGCTTTGTTCGTCATATAGGTCTAACATGTCGGAAGGTTGTTTATGAAGTGCACCTGTTCATTAATATAGTTCCCATCTTCTAAATTTTTGCAATAGCATTTAACTGTAGACGTTTTCTAACACCGGCGTTAGCAATTCCTTTCCGTTCTCTGAAACCTTCAAAACGACAAATTTTTCTGGTTGAAATCTGATGATCTTAACTATCACTTCCGATCAACAATAAATACTTCATGAACCCGTACATGGAACTCCAAATGTGCAGTGTGCCTGCACTGCTACAGAGCATGCATTGCAAGGTATTCACACAGTTTATCGTATAGACTTACCATAAGGAATGAAACAAGAGCTGTAATACGCTTTACACCACAGACGCTCACTCTGGCTTGACGAAAACATCCAAACATTGACCAAAAGTTGCACAAATAATTAAGTTTGAAAGGAAAAGAAACGAGGTATGAAGCATTTATAAATTCATCGAATGTAGTGAGGTGGTTTAATTTCGTCCCAGTCTATAAAATTAATTTCGGGCCGTACTCAGCTCTTGCCGATTACCCGCCTACTAATCAGGGCGTCTGTCTCCGTTGCTTTTGAGCGTGAATGGAAATTGTAGAAATTTTCTGTGGAGCAACATTTAATAATAAAGCGTTTTAAATCGTCAAAAGCGATGAGCGGTAGGAGGCGCTTTCGATAAAGAACGGGGGAGTGCAGCGCCGCTGCTGTCGCCACGGCCGCTGCCAGTAGCCAGCAAATGGATCCCGGAGCTTTGCCGCATACGGCGTCCAGAGGAGGACAGTCTGCAGGAAATATGCCGCAAAATCGTTACTAGATAAAATTTTGATATCGGTGTGTCACAAAGCGAAATAGATTGAATCTGCGCTACCATTACATTCACGTCTTCAGCATTCAGACAGAAGAGGCTATAAAAATATTTTATGCCAGCTGCTCTCGATCCACTGACATTATGAACAGAAACAACGCTCGCTACCGCAAGACCACAGGCGTAATCAGCCTAGAGTCTCTCTATCTTGGGACAAGTTTTCCTCCAGGAAGTGCCGCAGTCTACAGTGTTGCCAGATTGTGCAGGTAACCGGACTTAGAGAATTAGCGAGTTGGCCAGTTTTTTTGTCCCATGTCGCGATCGGCGCGGACTTAGCCTCTGAAGCGGCCGGCCGCCGGTCTCGTTTTATGTCAAAGAGTGTACTAACAGCTGTATCTCTGTCCTCAATAAAAAGTGGACGCATTTATATGGAATTTTTTTATGCATTTCGTCTGTACTACCACCTGCTAAAATATCTACTATTCCTCCTGAAACACCCTGTATATGGATATATGTGTGATGTCTGTTCTTTCGGACACGTCCGAAAGAAAATGTTTCATGGCATTCTGCAACGACCTTCGATCTAGTTGTACGGGCTGATAGAGATTTCTGAGCTGCTTGGCTGTCTGAATAAAAGTGGATGCTACGATTTTTGTAGGGTCTACTCTAATTCTCCTCCGTGCACTTGCTGATAGAAGATGTCATGTAATACTGTGGCCATCTTCCCTAAAGAGATTCTAGGCAGTACACCAGACCCGGTACATTCATCTGTTCTCGACCTCTCAGCAAACTACTATATTATGTCTCCTGCACGGTTTAGTGGTTCGTTTTTCCACTGCTCCCTGCCTCCAACTGTTACATGGCAGGGTTTATTGAAACAGCTACAAGTTATTGTATAGTTAGTCGGCATTTCCCGAGCCAGCGCCATACTAATTTGGGATTCCGTATATTCTAACTATATCCAGCTATTTCCAATTTTTAGCCTTTGTGTCCCTGCCGCTGTCTCCATTTTAAGCCACAGGTGTAAGGCTGGCATGTCTAGCGTAATATCAATCCCAAGAGCGAATGTCCTGCTAATTCCATCTGTTTGTGAAAGCAGATCAGTCTCTGCACTTTGCCAGACTCCCTAGTAGCCACCTTCTGTTCGACTTTGTTCATATTATAGGCCTATAAATTACCAATGGTCTTTTTACAGAGGTGTATATCCAGTAAGTACTGGGTTTGGACCCAATTTTACCCTACAGCAGCTTCTAGTGCTTATAAGATTGTCTTTCGCAGTGGAACAAATTATTTATGTGAGGTGTTCATAATATTTTTCCATCTAGGGCTACCTCTAGATACATTACAACCCAGCTATATGTATGTTCAATAAAAATTGGACACATGTTATATGTCATTGTTTCTGCAATTTGTCTATACTACCATCTCCTACAATAATTAGTATTTCTCCTGAAACATCCTGTATAATTATTTGGCTCTCGACGGGTCATCTAAAGTTTTCAGTGCTAGACGCACGGCATCGTCCGAACCCTGACGCACGACATCGTCCGAAACCTCGCGGGAATACAGTGTGGCCGCGAGCGAGTGGAATAATGGTCGGTGAGGAGGGGGGTGGGGGAGGGAGGGGGGAGTACCGCACATGTGGTATACGGCAAAGATGGGAATTCGCGTCTGATGAGGAGCGTGTGTAGATATGTGCTGCAGAGAGGTTGGTTGCTGTGTCCCGACAGTGCCCACCGTCGGAGCTTCGAGTCCTCCCTCCGGCATTGTCCATAGTTTAAGTTAGATTAAGTAGTGTGTAAGCTTACTTGGTCCCATACGTTCTCACCACAAATTTACAAAATTTTAAATCCAAAATACTGCATCTCGGTTCCTACAATAGTGCAATAAGTGCGCACTGGTTAGATGTAACTGAAGTGAGTCTCCATCTCGGATTGTGGTTAAAGGCGAACCCCAAGCGAATGGCCACGAACAGTTGGGAGCGGAAACTTAATGTCATCGGAACCGTGTTGAAGGACCATGATATGCGATCGTTAGAGTGACTGCAAAAAGTTCACTTTATAAATACATACATACGTAGCGAAATTTATCATGTCACAGCTGTCTTACCGATACTGCAGGTCACTGCACATAAAATATTAGCTGTAGCCTCTTGGTATGTGTGGAAACAAAATATCTTCAAAGTACCCTTCCACACGGCGACTTTGCACAGGCAAAACAGAGGACTTGGAATTAAAGACGTGCCTTTAAACTAATACATGCCACTAAGACAAGCATCACGAAACTTCTGTTCTTCTCGCTAGATCCTGGAGATAGGAACGCTCCTGTTAATGTAGCACGCCAGCCTAGATTACGTCCGAAAGTACTATGGCGATTGGAGCTGTATAAGACTTCCACCAGCACAAACCAACACTAGAACCGTCTATGATTATATTACCAGACATCGTCTACACAAACCAATTCCGGTGAATTAACCTACAAAAAACTGGAGAAACGTCTGGAAAAATATCAACAATAAAATTATACCAACTAGAGTCAGTGCCGTATGGTGCGACGTTGTAAACGAAACCATACCCTCAGCGGAACGATTATGAAAAATCAAATTGAGACCATCTTCATACTGCGACAAATGTGGGCTTCTAGAAACTGTAGCGCACATCTTCTTATGTGAAAATAGAATCAGAATTTGGAACTGAACTACGAAGAAATTAGCACTATCCACAGAACCGCAGAAAGTCATATACCGATAACTGAAGCTTTAAACCTGACTGGAAATGTTACCCGTCCGCAAAGAATAACAGTTATTCGTGGCTTCTGGGACAGTTTGTGTTGTACGTCGTAATAAACAAAACTTAGAACTTAGAAGAGTGCATGTTTTATATTGCAGAAGAACATTTTAAGCTGAAGAAGAATAACAAATATAAGGAATGTTTTAAAATTTTTTTTATCTATTGCTTTATGTGGGCTACAAAGAGATGGACAGTTTTATTGATTAGAAGCAGAATACTATTCTTTCACTTTTTTTTATTCCTGGAATATTCTTTTACGTCGGTTCTTAAATCACAACTGTTCTAATTTGGCAAACCCCCTCCGGCTCCGAAACTTCTTCCATTTGTTGAAAAATATATGGCTTCCTTACAGACTTCATATGCATCCAGTGCATAATAACTTAAATTGTGAATATATTTCTGAATGAATGTTTGTTATTTATTTTTCCGTCACCCTGTTCACTGTTATAAGTTATGTTCCACAAGGATCGCACGCGATTGGAGGCGACAATCTGTAATTTATTTTACCTTAATTACTACTTCAACTTTGTTCAACAATTTAAAGGAATATATGAGTGCAAACATGGAATACATGTGAATAATGCAGCTGCTCAGTGACAGGTATGGGGGAGGCACTGTGGCCAGGCCTCGGATTTTCGACCCCTGCCCTCTTTGCCTCCGCCTACCTGGTGCTGAAATTCTTCTCAAACTTTAAAAAAAAGTAATAGTGCAGTGGTCAGAACGTCTGTCTAGTAAACAGCAGGTCTAGGTTCGAAGCTCAGTCGGTCACAAATTTTCATCTGCTGTCGTTGCTGTATTTCAACGCGCTGTGACAGTGCGGACGTCGGTCCTTCGATATTTAAGATGCAATTGTTTTTTGAGGCAATAGAGGTGATTTGCGAACATTAGTCTTGCCATCAAAATAACGGGACTCCAACGGAAGCCAATCCTTAGTCATACCTTCGTGCCGGAGCTAACCCATGCCATATACATGCGAATTAGATTGTAGTTCATATTTAGTCAAATAACGAGTGGTCAGTATACAAGTATGCCGGCCAAGGTGGCCGAGCGGTTCTAGGCGCTACAGTCTGGAACCGCGCGAGAGCTACGGTCTGAGGTTCGACTCCAGTCTCCGACATGGATGTGTCTGATGTCCTTAGGTTAGTTAGGTTTAAGTAGTTCTAAGTTCTAGCGGACTGACCACCTCAGATGTTAAGTCCCATAGCACTCAGAACCATTTGAACCATTTTTGACGTATACAAGCATTTACAAACAGAAGAAGCAGGATTGCAGCGAACTGATCACTTAACCAAGTGCAACATAGAGTACCTGTGTAATGAGTCATTCCAGCTGCATAGCTGAGGGTTACATTTTTTAAGCAATTCATTGCAGAATTAATGTAATACCCGCACGATGATCTCTGTAGTCATACTGTATCATTAGCAGCCCGCGAATGTAGTACTATGTTCGTTAAATCGGATTACTCAAGCTGAGGCCAAATAAAGACAAGCGACGACGCCACAACACTATCTTTACTTAGGTAGGTAGTCAGCGCTAAATTATGTGCGCCACCATTAACGTTGCCGTAAGCAGTTTGACAGCATAACACCACCACAACTACTGACAACCTGAACCATTATCATCACGCAGTTGTAACTCGCAGTGATTACAAGTTTCTCATGTTTGTCAAGAATAGCGGAAAGCGCCTCTGAAGTTCCGTTTCCATTACGCCTAGGCAGGTGAGAATCCTAAATATCAGTAATAGGTCACCTAGCGAAGAGAAGAGTCCACGTATTGTCTCAAGTTCTTGCAGTTTGATGTTAATGCAGTTCCAGATGGTTTCGCACTAACGGGTTCTTTTGGCTATCTGAATACTCATATTGGAATTATATAAGTGTAATTGCTAGAACGTTCAACTACCTTAATAACACCTCATTCTGGGTTGAATACGACTCGGAAAGAAACGTTAATTTGACGTTTCCATCCATCTCCTGACGTCTTACTGAATGAAGTCTGCAGTGCACGCACAGTTGTGTTGCCCGCCGCAAGGATTCTGTGAAGTGTTGTGGCAGCTGGCGGTCATTGCTGAATACAGACATGTGCTCCAGGGGAACTCGTCTTTGTTGCATTTTTTCCATACCGTAATTAGCACAATAACATAAGGCTTGTTCTGCTGAAGAACTTGATGCCCACAAGTCCTTAAATAAGAATCTTCTAACGTGAGTAATGCATGAAAGGAAACAGACTTTTGGACAAAACAATGGACAGCTCCCTGCTTTTTGCGTTTCCGATAGCGCCTACGATAAGAATCTGGTGTCATATTATGTTTCAGAACCCTAAACTGTTTATTTTTTTCCTCATACTAAAACAAAAGTTATGATATGAGAAGAGGAAATGACTTATATGCTTCTCAGGAAATTGAGTTTTTCGTGTTTATTTTTCCACTTCATACTAAAACAAGGGCGTTAAAATGAGAAGAGGAAATGAAATATACGCTTCCAAGACATAATATTTCCTTGTGTGCTACTACTGCATACATGAAAGCCCTGCAGTTAATTTTTGTATGTTGGATAAATTTTGATATCACCTCACATTCCTTTGTGAGAAGGTTCCTATTTTCTTGGGATTCATATAGAGTGGACATTTCATCACTGGTTAATATTCTGATGACTAATGACATGATACCCATTGCAATTGCTCCATGGCTCCTGTGAGTAGAGTCTCACGTTGGTTACTATAAGAACACGCAGGCAGTGATATCCGCTCACTGCGGTCAGTGACAAGGTGATTTCTTTCTGTTTATGGCGAAGCGTCTGCTGCAGTGTCCACGCTCAGCCAACATAAACAAATCGCGGCGGCATTGGGCACTGCTGATCGCTGCGCTTGTCGCGAGCCTCGACAACAAGAGCGCACTGTCTCTGCTAACGATACTATGGAGTTAATACATCTTACTTAACGTAATATGCTGGACGTGGGTTGGGTGAAAATTCAGTTAGTAACTTCCCATCGCATTAAAATACTTTACAGTCATATTTGATGAATTATTTATTGTTGGTTTTCTCTCTAATGTTAATAGTATTGATTCAGATTGTGAATGGAAACGAAAACACCCACCCACCCACCCACACACACACACACACACACACACACACACACACACACACACAGACACAGACACACAGTCACTGATTCTAGTGAGGCTGACAACTACTGTGTGTTGAACAACACATGCACCAGTCAGTTCCTCAGTTGGCGTCGAGTGGATGGGATTTTTCAATTACCTTGCATTGCAAGAATTGTAAGGAGGAGCCTGAAAGTAAATGGACTTGTATGCTAAAGAGCTGCGACAAAGCGAAGCCTGACCGATTATCAGATAATTGTCCACATGGGTTTTGTGGACGAGTATACTTTTAGTAGCCGCGCCGGAGTAGCCGAGCGGTCTGGGGCACTCCAGTCATGGGCTGTGTGGCTGATCCCGGCGGAGGCTAGAGTCCTCCCTCAGGCATGAGTTTGAGTGTTTGTCCTTAGGATGATTTAGGTTAAGTAGTGTGTAAGCTTAGGTACTATGCTCCTTCAGAGCCCCAGTAAAAAATATACACTCATCAATGCACTTGTCCCCACCAACATCGAAAATAAGAAAAACACCGAAAATGTCGAAAAATTCTGGTTCAAAATGGTTCAAATGGCTCTGAGCACTATGCGACTTAACTTCTGAGGTCATCAGTCGCCTAGAACTTAGAACTAATTAAACCTAACTAACCTCAGGACATCACACTCATCCATACCCGAGGCAGGATTCTAACCTGCGACCGTAGCGGTCGCTCGGTTCCAGACTGTAGCGCTTAGCAGTGCATGGGAAAAATTCTGGAACCAAGTCGAAAATACTATGAGCAAAATTCACCAGGATGACGTGAAAATACTAATGGGAAACTTGAACTCTCTATTTGGGCAGAAAAAACCTGTAGAAAAATCTTTGGTACAAATTCAACACACCGAAACGCTTAGAGCAACGGCACACGTCTGACTGACATTTGCCAACTATTCAACCACAAATGGACGTCTTCCCAGTTTAGGAAAAAACCAGTTCCCAGGTAACATGCTTAGCTAACAGGTGCAAGCTGCTTTCGTTCGCCATTCGCGACTCGCTGAAAGCCAGATTTTTAATTCTTTTGTAGCACAGCTACAAGCAGGCTGATAAAAACTCAATAAGGGAATCGTAAGACAACGCTCGAGCAAAATTCGTCTTGCTACTTTCAGTAACTCTTAGTGTCAGAGCGAAAACCTTACGGTACTGCCAAATATATCATGCCACTTTTGTTTTCTACCGACATATTTTTTGTTGTTGTGAATACATAATTTTACCTATGAAATGTCACATTTCCATAATATTTGCGAATGGTACAGGAAATGAAATAAATACAGATCTTTTCGAAGTCAAAAGTTGGTAATATCCTACTAATTCGTGTTAAAATAAGTTCAATCGTCTCACAGACACTTAATGCTTTATTAAGATAGACTGCCGTCGTGATGTTCCTGTAGGAAGCTGAATTTAATTTGTATTAGTACAGTGAATATTTTAATTGCATTTTCCGTTAGTTTACTAAACGCAACAGTAATTATCAAAGAGAAATTAATCAGCAGCAGAATTTTCTTTCACGATATCTAAAACGATCTGACAATGCTAAAGTTGTTTACAAATTCTACGCCTGTAGAAACCTACTGGTTCTAACGATGTCATTAAACCAGAGTAGTTTTAAGAGTATTTCCGTCTAGAAATGAATTGCCTTGACGGTTGATCGATCAAGAGCGGGAAAGGTAAAATTTTACAAATATATGACGAGAGGGACAAGTGCTTGAGAGAGGACTTCCCTATCAATACAAGTGCCTGACAGACGACTTTTCTATCAATCTCCTGGATTGTTTTGTTTCTCAAATCAACATAGTGCGTTATCATACAGTAGCACAGGTGATGTAGTTTTGTTGCTCGATTTTCTTACACTGCGAAAGAAAGGTGTCTCAGTTGTGGCAACAAATGCCAGCTGTGTTGCACACACCCTGGGGGCAGAATTCGTAGCCCAAAACACACTTTTGGAATTATCAGATGTAAAATATCAAGTTCACGTTACTCTTTCCTCGAGTTTACGTCTTTTGGTGGGGCACAGCCTTTATTTCTTCTTAGGAAGTTGACAATAAAGGCAACAAAATACGTCACCAGTAACAGTACTGCATAGGAATGGTCGATGAGTGACCTGATGACGTTCAATAATAGTCACTCCATTGATTTTTGTTGTTTCGAATTAGAGCATGCAGTACTCCTACACCAGACTTCTGAACTTTGCCTGTTGAATGCAAACATCGCATGATGGTTAAATAGTAATCTATCACATCTATCAGTAGTCGAGACTTCCTTAATGTGGAAAATCATTCATGCCAGAACGATCTTTGTTGAAACACGAATATCTTTTTCTGGCGTATTTTTACCAAAAGCACTCGCTCCAAACACAGTTCAAATCTTTCTAGCTGCCTCCTCTGCATTCACCCCTCTGTTATACCAAAAGTAAACGTTGTGTTGCAGATGTTACACCTTTTTCCACTTGCGACTCAATTTTACAATGCTTAACTGTAGTTCATGATTTTCAAGTATGCAAAATCCAGTGCTTAACAGCAAGATGATAACTAGAACTTCAAATTCGAAAATGACGGTTGATACATACACTGACAACGCGGCGCCGCGTTCACATGGGCGGCGCCGGATTTCAGGCGGCGGGTGGCGTCTGGCCGGTGGCCGGTAGCCACTGCAGCGCGAGGAAACGCTCGAGCGGAAGCTGTTATGATCGCGGCGCAGCCACGAGCTGTCCTGCGGAGTTGTTTCTGGAATACTTGTCGTTGCTGGTGGGTAGAATGTTAAGCGAATTATCTTCGATGCTCAATCAGAATCATAACTTTAGACCGAAATGTGGTAAAAAAAAAATAGTTGGACACGAACAGGCGACCATAAGCTTAGAATGCATGACGATTACCATTTTTTCTTTTTTTTTTTTTCTTATTGTTCATTATTGATCGTTGTGTTTGGTCGTTGCGGACGTCACAGGACATCCTGTTCAAGTTCGGTGGTTGATCCTTCCACTCAGTTTTTTTATTACAGAGGCCAACCGGCTCTCTGACCGAACACGCTGAGCTACCGTGCCGGCTAGCACTAGACCACGGGCTCACACAATCCGAGAACATCTCGGAAGTAGACAACACTTCCTCCTAACGCTTCCGCATCTTACAGTGTTGCCAGATTGTGCAGATGGCCGGTCAGTTTTATTGGCTACGTTAAGTGAATAGACTCGGACTTAGTCTCTGTGGCAGGCGGCCGACGGTCAGTTTTTATGTCTAAAACTGTACTCCAATGTGTTTCATTCACGTATCTGTGTGGCGCTAAAGTGTGGTTATGGATAATACGTGTGCTCAGATTGCGAATGTAACATCATAAGTAAAGAGAGGGAAATGAATTAGGCGTCCTTCGTCTTCCGTAACATCAAATATATTTTAGTTATTCTATCTTAAATGAACTGCGCAGAAAATCATTCACCAGAAGTAAATAACTTGTTAGCAACATCAGATGATATTAACAGCTTTCCGGCGCGGGTTAGCCGTGCTTTCAACGGCGTCATATCGCGGATCGCACGGTGCTTGCGCCGGTGGTGTTTTTATGTCTAAGGCTGTACACTTGAGATATTTCGTTTCCCATGAAATGGTGGCAGACGATGCTGTGGTGTCTTCGAAGCGCGAGCTTCGTCAGTGCAAGATATCTCTTCACAGCTGAGCGTACGTTTTCTTCCTGCTGCTAGTCTAATGGACAATGGCAATACTGTAGACTACTTTTTTACAACTATGTGATCATCGATTTATGTTCGTGGGTGGTTTATAATTATGTTAGTAAAGTCACTCGATATTTTTATGTCCTTTAAATTACATTTGCTTCATGATTCATATTGAAGACGTAGGAAACGTATGTTATTTGGTCCAGGAAGCACGTTCCAACATAAATTGATGCTTACACTGACATTTATGTTGCGAATTAGTCGTCTTATCCATCACATGGATAACGAGGATGCTCCGTTTCGCTACAGTTGTTTCATAGCTAACAAGGGAACCTCCCTATAAGTTGGCGCAGTGGATAGGCCTTGAAAAACTGAACACAGATCAATCGAGAAAACAGGAAGAAGTTGTGTGGAACTATGAAAAAAAAAAAAGCAAAATATACAAACTGAGTAGTCGATGCGGACTGTGATGTCCTTTAAGTAGTTCTAGGTCTAGGGGCTGACGACATAAGCAGTTTGGTCGCATAGTTCTTGAAGCCATTTTTTGACCTTTCGCGTAAATTTTCTTTACATAAACGGCCGTATCTTTAGATTGCGTTGACATAGAAGCTCACTTTTTTACACCACCAAGGGACCGGTTACCGCAAGAAGTGCGATACATTTCCGCTTATTATGTCTACCCGTTCTGGAGGTAAACGGGTTTGAAAGGTTGGGTAGACCGATAGACGGTCAAGAAAGTGAGACTAGTAGGGTTCCGTTTTTACCGGTTTAGGTGACGAAATCCTAACAACGAAAACAGCTACGACAGATACTGAAGATGAGGGCCGCACAAATAACACCCCCTATTCTTTATTCGAAATGTTCTAGTTGTAGTCGATACATCAGCATATTAATCGTAGCTACGCTTTCGATCCAAATCACGTTTACAGGAATGCAAATAGAATCCATTTGCCTATACACGTTGTAATTCACATCCCAGTATTAATGCTACCGTGTTTTAGAAGTGCGAACATTCCCATTGCTAGGTAGCTTAAGAAACACTTAGGCTAATGAACGTTTTCTGGCTGTGGCGAGTCTAGTGGAGAATTCGAAACAGTGTAGAATATGTTTGGCAGCTATGTAGCCGTTTATTTCCTGATGTGGTGCAGAATTATCCCACTAAATTTACCCTCTAATAAGAGTATTTTGTTATTTCGATAAACATCCCGAATGATTATCACATAAGCGGTGACATAAAGGAAGAAAATTCATGTTTTTGAGTCCAGAAAGCTCTATGGAACAGAATCTGTAGATCATTTTACCATTTTCATTGCGAAATTGCCGGCTTATTCATGTCTGGGGTAATAATAGAGGGCTGTATGCCTGGGTTGTCTGCTAGCGTAGTGAAAGGAAGGTCTGGTTTGTTTTCGGTTCTAATCTCGATGGAGGCAGGTAGAATATCAGTAAAGCAATTTTAAGAAATTCTCGCGCCCTCAATACTTTTTATCGCTACCTTTATTCTGTACTGCCGCCCTGTGCATGTCAATATGACACTCTTGTAGAATTTCATACATGTTACTGCCTACTTTTTCCGATTCTGTCAATAATGGAATTGACTTAAGTGTGGCACTGAATGATTTTTAACTGAATTTCGTTATGAATCTTCACGCATTGCTAAATTTGCACACTTTCATGGTAGGTCAGCAACGGTAATCCAGTAGGACTGGTCTGAACGTTGACACAGACCGTTTCGCGGCCGAAAGCGGATAATATTTTGCTAATTCGTAACGATCCGGCGTTCTTTGTCTTACTAAAACAGTTATGTTATCTCGATAAGTTGAAATTCATTTTTATTGGTACAGTTCATACCAATTAGCGTTTCTTCCTTCATTTTGTCTTATATTTACGTGTTGTATTTAACACACTAATCAGCATTAATATAGTCTTACAAATTATTGAAAACAGCCTAAAAAAGTTCAGATAGTTTGTCAATTTCACGCCTGTGCATAGTATGTTGGTAGCACTTCGTCGCCTTGCCGGTTATGCTGTGTAGCAGACTTTAAAGCCGTGCGGATCAGCATAACGAAAAGGCGAGGGGTCTTGCTCGTTTTGTCCACGACTGTACATATAGTCTGCGACAGCGAGCTCGGCTCCAGTTCACCACCGGCAATCGAGGATGAAGCTTCGACAATGCCAGCCACTCGTGCTGGCGAAACGTCAGTAAAATCATAAGATGAACGTTGGCCAAAGAACTCGAGACAAATTCCAATAGGCAGTTTGTTATAGGACCATTATTTTTCACAGTATATATAAATAACCTAGTAGATGACGTCGGAAGTTCCGAGGACATACAAAAAAGTCGTAACTCTAGAATATTGTAGATATGTTCAGAAGGACTTGTGGAGTACAGGTGCATAAATACGTAGAAAGTGTCATTACTGTATGAGAAAACGATTGCACTACAATCACTGGAAGCAGTTACATGCATAAAATGTCTAGGAACATGTGCACGGAGTGATTTAAAGTGGAAAAACCTCATAAAACTAATCGCAGGTAAGGCAAATGCCGTATTCAGGTTGATTGGAAGAGTCCTCGCGAAAAGTCGTCTACCCACAACAGAGGTAGCTAGCGAAAATCTCCTTCCACGAATACTTGAATATAGCTTAACAATTTGGGACCCATACCAGATACGATTGATAGAGCCAATAGTGCCGCCCGTATCGCCACAGATGCATTTGGTAAGCGGGATAGCGTTACAGAGATTCTCACCCAACTCCTGTGGCAAACGCTGCAAGGGAAGGACTTTGCGTCAGAATGTGGTTTACTGTTAGTTCCGAGAGCGTATATTCATAGAAGACACAAATAATATTTTAAACTGAAGCTGTGAGGTCTGGGTGTGAGTCGTGCTTGAGTAGCTCAGATGATAGAGTACTTCCCCGCAAAAGGCAAAGATCGCGAGTTCGAGTCTCGGTCCTGCACACAGTTTTCATCTGCTAGGATGTATCATATCAGCGCACACTCCGCTTCAGAGTGAAAATCTCATCCTGGGAACATCCCCCAGGCTGTGGCTAAGCCATGTCGACACAGTATTCTTACTTCCAGTGTACTATAGTTCAATTCTTTTATCTAGGCGGCTCGCGCATGCCCGCCCAGACGCGGGAGATTGCTGCGTTGCCTGTTGCACACGACGCACGCGCGTCCGCCGCTCGTGGTCTCGCGGAAGCGTTCTCGCTTCCCGAGCACGGGGTCCCGGGTTCGATTCCCGGCGGGGTCAGGGATTTTCACCTGCCTCGAGATGACTGGGTGTTTGTGTTGTCCTCATCATTTCATCATCATCCAGGAAAGTGGCGAAATTGGACTGAGCAAAGATTGGATAATTGTACGGGCGCTGATAACCACGCAGTTGAGCGCCCCACAAACCAAACATCATCATCACGACGCACGCGCCAATAGAAGCAGCGCCATAGTATAGCATAGTTCGCAAGCTTACGTGTAGGGGGGAGCGCGCAGTTCATGAAGTAAAGCCACCACGGCCGCATTAACCCTTTCGCTGCTACAAAGACGTGCTCCCTGCATTCCGCGCTGTGCGCGATTTTGTCACTGCACTGCTCGCCTCTGCAGACACATCGTGTTCCGACTGCTTCGACACTCTTATCAATCGATTCCACAAAAACTATTTGGCCCAAAAATTAGATTTTTACACATCTTCTTGACTGATACCTCCCCCCCCCCCCATAAATGACTTAATTTTGTTTCGACGTTCAACGCAGTCATTATGCAGCATTAAATATAGTAAACCATTGCACGAAATTTTGAAGAGTTTGTAGAGGTAAAAGTCCATAGAGTATACTTTCCGTATGGTCGATTTTAGTTGCCACAATGTTGAGAATGAAATGTGGACAAGATACCTAAATTTCATATAAAATTTACTGTATAACAATAGCTCATTTAAGTACCACATAGGTGTCGTATGTAATATTGAGAAATATTCCGTCTTTCGCGACTCTAACAAAAGTTTTATTTACACTGAGCACGTTTGGCTTTATTTTAAAGCACTTCAATCAATCAAAAGGAAGTAGACAAAATACATTAAACAAAACTGTGGACTTACAAAAACATTAGGACTTGAATATACCGTCTATCAGTGAGCTATGTCAAATATAATTTTTGTGTGTGGCACACACAAACATCATTTATTTGCTAAAACACTGACCTGCCAACACAAACGTTGAATATTGTGTTACCGCAGCACAAAACTACGAAAGGTGACTTGGCAATGGAGGAGACAAAATACTGTCCACTGAATATGCTTCGCCGGCCGCGGTGGTCTAGCGGTTCTGGCGCTGCAATCCGCAACCGCGGGACTACTACGGTCGCAGGTTCGAATCCTGCCTCGGGCATGGGTGTGTGTGATGTCCTTAGGTTAGTTAGGTTTAATTAGTTCTAAGTTCTAGGGGACTTATGACCTAAGATGTTGAGTCCCATAGTGCTCAGAGCCATTTGAACCATTTTTTTAAGATGCTTCAAAAGAGAGAAATGCGTCTGGTCTAAATAAGTCCCTTATTACAGTTGCAGAAGAGGAATATATTTCAGTGCCATTGGTAAAACTGCGACTGTGGAACAAAAACGAGAAAGAGAACATAAGTACCATTGTGTATGTGCCATACCTTTCTTTGATTGAAGTGCTTTAAAATAAAGCCAAACGCGTCCGGTGTAAATAATACTTTTATTACAGTCGGGAAAGACGGAATATTTCTCAATATTACATACGACACCTATGTCGTACTTAAATTAAATGAGATATTGTTATACAGTAAATTTTATATGAAATTTAGGTATTTTGTCCACATTTCTTTATCAACAGTGTGGCAACTAAAATCGACCATACGGAAAGTATGTGCTATGGACTTCTACCTCTGCAAACTCTTCAAAATTTCGTGCAATGGTTTACTACATTTAATGCTGCATAATAACTGCGTTGAACATCGAAACAAAATTAAGTCATTTATGGGGGAAAGATATCAGTCAAGAAGACGTGTAAAAACCAAATTTTTGTGCCTAATAGTTTTTGCGAAATCGAATGATAAGTGTGTCAAAGCAGTGGGAACACCATGTGTCTGCACAGGCGAGCAGTGCAGTGATGACAAGATCGCGCACAGCGCGGAATGCGGGGAGCACGTGTCTGCAGCAGCGAAAGGGTTAATGAAGAGACAAAGCACTAGAAATTTCAAAAAATTGCATTCAGACGAATATAATTCGTGAAGTAAGGCACTTCGGTATTATTTTTAAATAATGAAAATATTAAGCACTTCATAAGGTTTGACCTCATAACCTTACGCGTAGGAGCCCAACACCTCAACCATTACGCTAACGCACCTCATCCAACTACATAACGCCATGAGAACTATAACACCTCACGCTTCGTCGAAGTACAATAGGAAATAAACAATTACCGCTGTTCTTTATTGCGAAAAAGCGGTTCGTGAGTGTGATACAAACACCTTTCCTTGCTATCGCCGGAATTAGGAGTCTTATTGCTTGTTTGGTTTAATTAATTAATAGAATATGAAGCAATTGGTACAAAGAATGCTTTTTCCAAACTTTCTATAAAAGAATGTCTGCTATCAAGACATTGCTTTTGTTCTATTACTTTATTTATGACAGAACGTTTCTAAAACTGAAGACACTCGTCCATGTTCTGCACTGCAGTCGAGATGTGGCAACGTCGTTCTCTATTCATTGTCTGACTGTGTTTTGTGACGTCAGATGCGCAGAACGAACCTAAACTCGTCCGCCAACATAAATGACGCGCACTTTAGTTATGCAAGTTTCGCAGGAGAGCTTCTGTGAAGATTGTAAGGTAGGAGACGAGGTGCTGGCAGAACTGAAGCTGTAAGGACGGGGCTTGAATCGTGCTTTGGTAGTCCAGATGGTAGATCACTTGCCCGCGAAAGGCAAAGGTCCCGAGTTTGAGTCACGGTCCAGCACAGAGTCTTAATCTGCCAGGAAGTTTCATATATGTGCACACTCCGCTGCAGAGTGAAAATCTCATTCTGGGAACGAATATATTGCTTTCTCCTGCATACATATAGTGAAAAGACCATGAAGGTAAAATCAGAGAGATTGGAGCTGACGGCGGTTTGCCAGTACTCGTCCTTCCCGTGAACTATTCACGACTGGAATAGGAAAGGAGGGAAGTCACGCTGGTACACAAATAATGCTACACCACACTTCATAAGGTGGCTTGCGGGATGTAGATGTAGACACATAAGTAAACATTGAAGAGGTTAACAATGCGTTGATGTCAGATGGGTACAGTTTCTATTCAATCACTGAAAGAAAAATGGTACCCAACACATATCCATGTGGTGTCGACGACCAATGGCCAAAGTGGTCTCAAAAAAAAAAAAGGGTGGAAAATGGATCCACAAAATTACTTGTTGAAAGTGACAAACGCAAAGGACAAGGAGCTGCATCTCAAACCACTCACGTCATTTGTGGATGCCGATCATCATCTCCAGGTAGCTACCTAAGCAGACAAGATAAACTACGAAACTAGACAATTCTGTTCCCTACATCACAACAAGAAGAAATGTACAACCAGTCTCTGTTCTAGAAATAGATCGAGTTTCGATATTTAAGTATTTCGTGAAAATTTTGAACAAAAAAATAAATGAATGTCCAAATTTTAATGGGCGCGAGGATGTGCAAAATTTTCATTCGCGATCATGTATATAAAACAAATGAGGAGCACACGCAGCTCTGATGGTCAAAGAAATAAGATAGCGCTGTAATAATCACACTCTATGGCAACAGAAATATTTAAAAGTAACTTGCAGATATTTGTATCACCTCAGTGTACGCTACATGGTAACTGATTACGGAGTGTTGGCACAGTGCACACACTTTTTCTTAAATTACAGCTCAACAAGATGTGAATGAAACAGAAGTTATTGTTGAGCCAATACAAAACATTCCAATTTTATACATATAAAAGTTTCACGAAGCTTTTCAGACCGTAATTATTTCTTTCACATCAGTGGCAGGTGCATGATTTTTTTACGAACGCGGTAAGGCTGAACGACTGGTGATAGCTAACAGCTCTCCTCCAGTTCATCCACTGATGTATCTGCATCCCACATGCAGGAATCAACAGTGTCCATAGTTTATTCAGACTGTGTGTAGGATCCGCGTGTGTCCTATTACCAATACGCCTAACTTGGCTTCACTTCAAGAAACATTTCCTAATTGTTTTGCCAATTGTACAATTCACGTTAGAATCATCAATTTTTCTGCTGGTTAGGGTGGACAAGAAGCGAACACTTCTACGAAGAAGAAAGAACAAGAGAAGGTGTAGCCGCCGGCATGAGAAATAGTGCAACACCCACAAAAGTACACCGAGACACCAAGACACCAAGACTTCACGCAATGGCAGTAATTTTAGAAAGTATTCATAGCCGTGATAACGTTGTAAATAATTGATATGATTTGACACAAAAAAACTGCATTAATGAGCTGTCAGGGTGCTGCTTGTTGATAGTTTTGGTATTACAATTATAATTAAAAGCTGTAATATCAGATCTTCAAATTCAGACATGCTTACACCAACACATTAACTTAAATATTTCGATTAATCCTTAAACTTCGTGTTTCACACATCTGAGAAGAACGGACCAGATATTACTGAATTCCGCTCTCGCCACAGGGATATCAGGCCAAGAAATAAGAATAGGAAGAAGAAGACGAAGTGGAAAAGTCCAGTGTACCACACGCAGTGAAATGATAAGAAAGTATTTCCAGTTGGAATTCTAGATGAACGACCAGATTCAGATGCCTCATGTTAAAAGGCAGCCTTTAATGATCGTGAGCTCTGCAATTTTCCAAAAGAGCTTTAGTAAAATGATAATTAAATGGACACCCTAGCTGCAAACAGGCGTTGATGTACTTCATTGGGGACACGTTGAAAATGTGTGCCCCGACCGGGACTCGAACCCGGGATCTCCTGCTTACATGGCAGACGCTCTATCCATCTTTTGTTTTACTTTTTTCTCCATCCACTTTTTTTATCCATCCTTTTTTTTCAGCAATCCAATTGTTTTTAACCACTTTTATTTTCTTTTTATTTTTTATTTTTATTTATTTATTTTATTTTATTTTTTTATTTTTCTATTTTTTTTTTAAAATTTAGGATGGTCAGGGCGTGGTACACGCCGCACTAGCAGTGGGGTATGTTCACGGCACTGCCAGTGCGTCGAGGCCCAAACCCCTCCCACCCCTTTTTCATGTTCCCTGTTGGGTCATAGTGTAAGTAGGCTGTTTATGTTTTCTTTATGTAACTAGGCTGTTTATGTTTTCTTATCGGCAACGTTACGTAGCGCTCTATATGAAAATCACTGGCTGTGCTGTGTGCAGTCTGTGGCTAGTTTGCATTGTTGTCTGCCATTGTAGTGTTTGGCAGCGGCAGCTGGATGTGAACAGCGCGGAGCGTTGCGCAGTTGGAGGTGAGCCGCCAGCAGTGGTGGATGTGGGGAGAGATATGGCGGGGTTTTGAAATTTGTTATACTGGATATTATGAACTGCTATGTATATTATGGTTTTTCAACACTATTAAGGTAAATACATTGTTTGTTCTCTATTAAAATCTTTCATTTGCTAACTATGCTTATCAGTAGTTAGTGCCTTCCGTAGTTTGAATCTTTTATTTAGCTGGCAGTAGTGGCGCTCGCTGTATTGCAGTAGTTCGAGTAACGAAGATTTTTGTGAGGTAAGTGATTTGTAAAAGGTATAGGTTAATGTTAGTCAGGACCATTCTTTTGAAGGGATTTTTGAAAGTCAGATTGCGTTGCGCTAAAAAAAATATTGTGTGTCAGTTTAAGCACAGTCCTGTATTATTTTTCTAAGGGGACGTTTCAATAGCACTAAGTGTGCAGAAATCTTAACACAATATTCCCATTCTCCGCTGTAAGAAAGACAAAGAAACCTCTTCTCTGAGTAGAAACTGAACACTGATAAAAAAAAATTTGGAAGCAAGGTAATAGTAAATAATAATAAGGAACCAAGTGACTTTTATTTTTCTTCTGTTCGTTCTCGTTCAAGGTGTTGTAGTGGTTTCACATATTTAACCAACACCCATTCTTTCAAAAATGATCTTCTGCATGTTGCCCTAGTGCTTCTTGTGGTTGCGATACGTGCTGATTTTTGCATATTCACACTTCATGTAAACGCGGAATTCTATCTCGTTGTCCGACCCAAATGTGTGGATGACTCAACTAACATATTTTCCCAGTAACCAGCTAATGGCATTGGTTTTTAATTTCGGAAAGTATGTCGTGTCCGGTGTCAGGAGGAGCGATGGCGTTATATATTGCGTAGAGGATCTGGTGAGAAAGGCGATTTGTTGCCTGATCCAATTCCAGTTATGCACATTGCCACCACAGGTGAATCTGTGGCTGAGTGTATCCACCAGACTGCATTTTCCACAAAGGTGTGTCTTGTTTAAACCGATCCCATATAGTCTCTCGTTGGTGCTGATGACATTATTAACTGTTTTGTACCATGCGGAAATAGCGTCTGTAGATAGGCCGGCATAGTTGATGTTCCGCCATACAGCTTTCCAGTCACAATTTGGGAATTTCGTTTCAAGTTTGTTTCTACCCTCATTTAACTTCCTTTCAAGTATGATGTCGCGCGCTGTGATACGTGTGTTGCTTCTGATTTCGTCACTAAGATAACTTGCTTCGAGGAAAAAGTTCCTCACATACTGCAGACGGGCATTAATCCTTCGCACATCAATCGGTGCTTGCAGGCTATGGGGTGTCACAGCCTCAAAGAGCTTTGCGGTTATACATTGTGGAAGTTCTCTGAGTATATGGAAAGTCCGTTTGAGGAACAGAGCAGACGCTTTATTGCGAATATCCACCAAACCGAAGCCCCCGTTTCTGACATCCAGTATAACCGTAGTCGCACCAACCCTGAATATGTCTCCTCGCCATAAATAATTGGTAACAAGCACATGATCCCTTTCGCTACTAGTTTAGGGATTGGAAATACCTGCGCAGTGAAATACGCTTTAGACAAAACGCAGGAGTTGATGAATCTGACTTTTTGCACCAGGTCCATAGTTCGATGGATGTTCTCCGTTACAGCACCATGAAATTTCCTCCTAGTTTCCGTCCAGTTAAAAGCAGCCATCCGCATCGGACATGCCATTAAGGTTATTCCCAAAGTTTTATGTTTGTTGTCTTGTTTTGCCCATGTCAGTCGAAGGTGATCTAGGACCCGTAGATTCAATATTTGACTTTTGTTTTCATTTGCTGTCGCTCCCGACGCTAGACAATACCTTTGGATTTCTCTTTCCAGTGTAACTGTCTCCTCCTTATTCCTTATTACAACGCCCACGTCATCAGCATATGCTCGTATGACAGTTTTCTCACCATTCAATGTTATTCCTGTTAATCTTGCGTGGACAGTGCGGAGGAAGGGCTCTAAAGATACGGAAAATAAAAACATAGATAAGGGACTGCCCTGTGGAACCCCTCGCCTTATCTGTATGGGTTTAGATGTTTGGCCATTGATTGCTATTTTCGCATTTATACCTGTTGCAATATTCCTTAGCATGTTCACAATCTGGGGGTGGAAAGCCATTCTTGACAGCGTCGCAAAGAGGTATCTATGACTAACGCGGTCAAAAGCTTTGTTGAAATCTATAAAGATTAACGCACATTTTATACTTGTCACTGAGGTAATTGCAATGACGTCTCTGTATGCAGATAGACTTTCGAATATCGTTCTGGTCGGAGAACAAGATTGGGGATGACTCAATATTTTGTTGGAAAAGGCAGAGAGTCTTTTGTTGATAATACGCGAAATTATTTTGTAATCAGAATTTAGTAGCGAAAGAGGCCGACAATTGTTTAAGTTGGTTTTGCCTTTACTCTTAGGAATCAGTACTATTTTACTTTCCTTAAACTCTGCAGGGACCGGTTTCCCGTTCAGGACCTCATTTGCCATGGAAGTGATCTTGTCCCCAATTATAGACCAGTAGCGGGCATAAAACTCCACAGGGAGGCTATCAAGTCCCGGAGATTTGTTGAGAGGTGAGTTACGCACTGTCTCATGCACTTCTTCTTTAGTAATAGGTGACAGGATGTGAGCGTTGTCTGTTCCCGACAATTGTGGACCTAGTGAGAGAGTCCTCGAGAGCTGCATCTTCCACTGTGGTAGGGGCATATAAGGTTTCATAGTACCTGTGGACTTCGTCCAGTATTTGTTTCTGGCATGTGAGCCTCGTACCAGTATGCGTCTGGACTTCATCAATTAAAGTTAGACGTCTGTTTTTAGCATGCCGCACCAAGTGATACAGAGAAGCTGTTTCATCTTCTACTACTGATGTGGCTTTCGATTTAATTTTGAGTCCCTCCATCTGTTGCCGTTTAATGCTTAATAACTTGGCTTTTATTTTTTTTATATCATTCAGACGAATTACGTCATCATGGGCCTGTTGATATAAGTCTCTTAAAACTTTATAATAAAACTCCATTGTATTCCTCAACTCCCCTGTGCCTCGCTGCACTATACTGCATGGCAACTTTCCGCAGCCTTGGTTTAGCCCTCCTTGTCCACCAGTCAATGACTGTTGGGTGCTTGTCTACTGTGCGGAGGCACATAGTCCACGCAAACCTTATTTCCTGTTCCAGTTCTTCGTCAGTTAAAACAGAGATATTTAAGTTCCATTGGCCTCTGAATCGACGGGTTGGCTGTACACTTAAATTAAAGAAAGTTAAAAGTGTACTGTGATCGCTAAAATACACGGGAATAGTTTCAACGTTTAATAAATAATTTTGCAAATTTGGTGACACGTAAATTCTATCTAGTCTGCTGCGGGAGTGGCTGGTTATATACGTGAACCCGACCGACGTCGGGTGCTGAAGTTCCCACACATCCTTAAGGTGTAGATCACTTACTAACTGGGACTGATGACCTTCGCTGTTTAGTCCCCCTTAAACATCCCAACAACAACTTACTAACTTTTTTAACTGTGGCGAGTAGTTGAAGTTTGGTTGTTGATCTTTCTGGTTTAAAACATAGTTAAAATCTCCACCTAGTATAAGAGAACACGGATTTTTCCTCAATAAATAAATCAGTTCATCTTGAAAAAACTTCGCACGATCCAATTTGTGGGAATTTCCTGATGGGGCGTAAAGGTTAAGCACTGTCACATCGAAAATTTTTATGCCTATGGCTCTTCCTGATTCTAGTCGTTCGATTTCAGTCACCGGAATGCCTTCCCTTATAAGTATGGCTGTACCGATATTGGCTTCCGTAGAAACATTAACAATTTCAAAAAAGCTTGGGATCCGAAATTCCGTTATCGCAACTTCTTGTAGCAACGCGATATCTGTTCCGGACTGGTACAAGAATTCTTTTAGTGCTGCCAATTTCAAGGGTGACTGTATTTTATTAATGTTAATAGTAGTAATGCTATAAGCTTGCAGCACAGACATACCAGAAGAAGCTATTTGAGATGAGGTTCGGTATGATTATAGCAGCAACGTGTTTCCCGACAAGGCACGACCTTTACAAGCTGTGTGCCCATTACATGTACTAACTTCCTAGAAAAATTTGCACTGCTTTTAAACAAAGAGCTTGAGAAGAAAAATATCCTGAAATCCTGACAATGCATTGCTGTAAGTCACTGTGGCCATTCTCTTTCTCCTCGTCAGTGTTGGCCCTGATGACTTCATATTTAATATACTTTTTCTTGAGGTCTTTCTTCTCTGGTGTGGCTTTCGCTTGATGACGCGTGACAGCAAGACCCGGTGTCGGTCGCAGCCGCCGGCGGTGGCTGAATGGGGCAACGGCCGTGGCGTGCGAGTCGTCAATGTTTGGTTCCGGCGTGGTGTCTGTTGTGTTGGCTCGCTGGCGAGGCGGTGATGCTTGTTTATTTCCTCCTTCGGCGCGGCGTTGCGCTTCGGAGTCGGCAGGTTGTTTACTTGGTACTTCTTCGTACTGTTCGCACTGTATGGGTTGTGCACTTGATGCGGCTATTTCAGCCGTGACGTCAGGCTCAGGGTCACATTTCCGTGAAAAGTCACTACCCGCTGCGTCACTATCTGTTCGTGGCGGTGCAAGTCCTTGTGCGGAAGTGGGAGCCACATCGACCTTCATTCCATCTCCTTTTTCCACTTCCAACAGATCTTCAGGACTGGGCTTCGGCCTCCTGGCAACGGGTGTTTCACAGGAAGAGTCCTCATCAACATTTTTTTTCAGTGTCCTCTAGAGGACGTTTTTTGTGGGAATCTCGCTGTCACGGGACGGAATTTCAGCAGTTAATGCAGGTTTTAAAGACGGAAAGTCATTAACATTAAGTGCAACATTTTCAGAGGTAGTAACAGGATTCACGAACGCTGCCGGCTCTGTTGTATTACTGGCTGGCAACAAATCGTTGAGTGTTAATTTCCGGCGTTGCGTAAGGTTATTTGTTAGCACAAAAACACGGCGAGGGCAGTCCTGACGGAGGTGACCAGACTCGTTACATACATGACATGTAGGGGTTTGCCCTGAGTACATAACATGCGCCTTGTGCCCGTCAACTAAGATGTGGGAGGGAATGTTTGCTTTTACTTCCATCTCCACGGAGCGAATGCCATTAAAGCACTGCAGCTTGAAATGCGAAGCCCACCTTTCATTGACTATTTGCCTGACAACCCCATACTTTGAAAGGACATCTTTAATTTTCGAATTGTCTACTTCTATGGGAATATTCAAAACCCTAACATTCCTAATTACAGACTCGGAATTCCGGAGTTTGACAGTACTTTTAGTACCATCACGGTGTATAAATTCCGTTTCATAACCAAATTTTGCCAGAAAGCGGTCTACACTCACGGAATCGTTAAACTTTACAAAAATGCAGTATCCGTCAGAGTCTAGCTGCATGGTATGAACAGATTCAGAATGAAGGCCAATGACCTCGGTAATCCAGTCGTGTATTTCAAGTGCAGAGGGCTGTACTCGACGGGTGTACTTGTCGAAGGTGAAAATCACGGTGTTTTTTCTCACGGAGTTTGCCATGGTGTTCTGCAGCGAAGAAATCTCGGACAACGCCGACATCCCAACGGCACTTCGTAGAAAGATGACACGAAAGAAGACCAAATGCTCAATTGATAACGCTTAATTCACGTGCAAAACGTCAATAAACGAACACAAAACACGAAAACACTGGCGTAAACACTGAACGTTCACGGAGCAAACTTGAGGAGCGTGCGACCGCTGCGGCAGCTAAAGCCAGACTCGCCACCGCGGGCACAGAGAATAGTGCGTCTGCAGGGACTTATCCCTTGCACGCTTCCTGTGAGATCCATATTCCCAACATGTCCACACCACTACATTCGTAGTGCGCCTAATAGATGTTTGCCCATCATACTCATTACTCGTGGCAGATTAATCTACCAAGTCCCGTACGAGTTCGGGCATAGCGTGTGCGTCCGCACAAGAAGGTCAATGGCCGGGGAGCGTGCAATGGATAAGTCCCTGCAGACCCACTATCCTCTGTGCCGGCGCTGGCTCAGATGGGTAGAGCGTCTGTCATGTAAGCAGGAGATACCGGGTTCGAGTTCCGGTCGGGGCACACATTTTCAACATGTCCCCAATGAAGTACATCAACGCCTGTTTGCAGCTAGGGTGTACATTTAATTATCATTTCATTTCTAGCAATGCTGCATGGTCATCCACGGTAACTGTTCTTTCGGGAACAGATACTACCGTCACGTATACCTTTAGTAAAAGCTTAAAACATTCATCCCAATGTCATTAGTTCTCTTTATCAGGCGACACTTTCACAATTTTCGAATACAGCAGGAGAACGAGCTCTCCCTACAAGGCACTCATTATCTTTCACGTCTTTACGCTCCTTATACTGCTTCTTTGTAGTGCGCCTATCTCTAGTTACACTGTCATATTTACATAACCAATACTTAACGTTTGTTATTCGACCTGGTACTCATCTCAGTATTTACTCAATGTTTGTCTGTCGTTTTCTGTTTGTTTTTCTACCTACGAAACAAAATTATACTGACGAAACTGATCATACAATGTTATATGTAATGTAACTGCGTGTAAATGGGATTGTAGATACTGGAAGTACTGTACATCAATTCTCAAGAGACATTTATATTCTTTGTAGGATAATCACACTATATACATAGAATCCACAAGTTGTACTGGTTATAGAAGAGCCACTTTGTGTTAAAGATTTTTATTTTCACAGAATATGAAGAGCACCCCTTAGGGAACATCGTAACTTCACCGAAACAATTGTGAATAGTTTAATTTGACGAATTTGAAACCTGATTCTGTAAGTGATATTTGTACAGCCATTTGTAAAAATAGTCAGCTAATTGACATATTATTATATCTAATTTAAATTTTGCTTGTTATTCGACGTTGTCTGGTGTTGAGATAAGTGATGTGTTCTGTTAAAGCTATGGATTCAAAAAGAAGCGTAACAGGCCAGATCGCAAAAATAATATTATTTTGTAACTGTTTTCGGCTTATCTGCAAACCATCTTCAGACCATAACACTACAATACACTAACCAACGTATTTTGTTATGATCTGAAGATGCCTTGTAGATTATCTCAATCTGATATTTAAGTGAAATTAGTTTGACCATCCTTACTATTAACAGTTTTTCTGAATCCACAAATTTAATGGCTGTTTGCTACTCTGAAGTGAGGAAGTCGTGAATTTACTTCGAATGAAACCGGGGGAGACAGATGGCGGGGATACGTTTCGACGTGAATGTGAGTGTCTTGCGAAAAGGGTGTATACATGAAGTTTTCCCTTAGTGGAGCAATGACTAAGCTTCTGGAGATGTAGAATGTTGGGTTTATGAGAGAAACAATACTAGCGCAACATTTGTTAATACAGAACAGTGGTTTAATTCATTGCTCGAGCTGCAGCACGTATGTGACAATACACTGATTAGTACGTGAACTATTATATAACTTACAGTGTGGTTATACCCTGTGAATATCAAAATGAAGATTAATCGGCTACAGCTTTGTATAGGTCTTTAAAATGTTACTGAATAATTATTTCATCCTCTTGCTATAAAGTGCTTTGAAATAAGTATTGTTTTTGTGTTGGTCAGTGAAAGTCAAGTTCTTCGTACAACGAGATCGATTTTGCAAGAGTAATTAGGTTCCCAATAATGATAACGATATAATATAATGGTTAGCCGCTGTGACAGGTTGAGTGAATGTCAGATAGTTACTGACTGTTCCTCATATCTGTCAGTCACAAAGAGTTTCACATTTACAGTTTCGAAAGACGTTTTTTTCGTGGGTGAGCTGAATGTCAGAGTTAGACCAAGTTTTGTGGGACAGATAATGAACTACTGAGAATGATTGTGTTTGCATTAATATCGTGGTGAAAAAAGACCATGTAGCAAGCACCAATCTTTTAATCTACTGTGGAATCGTTAAACCACGTCCTGTTATAATCAATTCCTTTATTATTAAACTGGATGTCTTACAAATGATTGATTGTGCAAGACATCAATGGAACTCATAGTGTCGATTCTTTTCATACTGTTGTTACTTGAAACTACGTTTCATGAACAAGTACTCCATAAGTGCCACTTACTGAAAGACAGTTATTGAACTATATGAAATAAAATCAACATAACTTCTGAACTGTTTGCGTTAGAACGTTCAAACTGCACGATTGGGCGTGGGTCATAATGGGAGTTAGAACGGTTTGGTTTAGCGACGAAGCCACTTTCATTTGGATGGGTTCGTCAGTAAGCAAAATTGGCGCAATTGGGCGACTAAGAATCCGCATTTCGCGATCGAGACGTCTTTTCAGCCTCAACGGGTGACAGTGTGGTTGCAGTGTCCAGTCACGGAATAAACGATGAAATAAACCTTACGACATTGTGACTACCGAACGGTATCCAAAGTGACCCTGATTTCGACAGTATGTGGTTCATGCAAGGTGGAGCTCGACCCTTTAGAAGCAGGAGAGCGTTTGTCCTCGAGGACCATTTTGGGGATTGCATAATGGCTCAGGGGTACCCAGAGGCCACTGGCATGGGCCTAGATTAGCTGCCATGTTCTCCGGATCTGATCACATGCGAATCCTTTTCTTGGAGCTATATTAAAGACAAAGTATACACCAATAACCCAAAACCATTGATGAGCTGAAAACAGCCATTCCGGATGTCATAGCATCGATGTTCCGACACTTCAGCAAGCATTCAGAATGTCGCAATTCGTCTGCGCCACATCATCGCCAATGATGGCAGGGATACAGAACATTCCATAACCTAAATACGAATAACTGTAGTGACGTTTACATGTTGAATAAAGAGTGTGTAACTAATTTACGTCTTTTTCATATAGTCTAATAATTTCACCCAGTATTTTAGAGACACAAAATGTAAACAGAGTAAATACATACTGTTCACAGTTACACATACAATATTTTCAACCAGTCAGGTAAATGTGGTCATTGATCATACAATTCTTCGTTAGCTGTAGATTCTTGTTGGGGCATTGTCAGAGGTGTGAAGACAAGTCATTGTCCAGGCTCGCAACATAGGGGAGCTAAGAACTCAGTCTGGATTCTCACTGTAGGAACTTCTAACTATCGTAACTGATAGTATTTTCATCCCCTTTTGCAAACTGTTTTCGGCCTAGTGGTGAAATGATCTAGGCACGCAGCCGCGACGTTCTTTCGTGAAAGGAAATGGATTACTACCTCGCGGCTGATAATTATATATATTTAGCAAAGCCACTTTGCCTTGGATTGCTGCTATCGTCGAAAAAGTATTAGAAGAATCCATGAACCTGTTTACTCCTTCTGTCGCTAATGATGAAATCACATGTCTAGCTATAACAGTAATATAGTTTGTGACCTTGTAAAGAACTTCATATACAGAACTTCGTTCCTAACAATAAATATTGGCACTTAGTGTGAAAGGTGAGAGAATAAACATTAGACAGTACATCACTCGAATAGAAATGATTTTCTAGATTTCCTATGAGAAACATATTGAATGTGTAAGACATTATATACGCTCAACAAGAGCGCCCAAAGGTTGTAAGATAAGACGGGAGTGTAAGTGGGCATCAGAAAGTTCCAGTTTCTACCCTGTTAAAATTCTACGTAATATCGAATTTTAAATCGTTTTCTTAAAAGAAAAACACCTGAATAAATATACTTTTCCCCTGAGAGCTAGGGGAGAGCCGCGGACCACCCTTGCCCTTGGCTGATATTATAATGGCACTCTGTCTTTTCCTCGCTTTTCACAACACTGCACAGGAAGCAATGTCTCACGCGGTGATATCTTTTCCGGGTGGATGGCGGGGGCAGTATTATTGCTGGCGTTTAGAGCGGCTGTCGCTTAGAATAACACAGACTTCGGATGAGATAGTTCTCGTGACGTTAAGTTCCTCAGCCTTTTTTATTCCTTTCTTTTTAGTTTCACTTGTTGCAATTTCAGTAAAATAGTGCCCAGAAAAGGCTTTTAACAAAATCTACATTTCAACCTGTTATTACGTAAGATATCCGATTCTCTGCTCTGAATTTTTAATTTCAAAAAATCTAAAAAAATATTGAAAAAGTAACAGCAATTACAGAATTACGTTTGATAATAGGTATTCAACGTATATGTACAAACCAGCAAACAGATAAAAGAACTGCCAATTTCTGCTGAGTACTTTTGGAAGTGGCCACGTGCGTGGAGGTACTGATAAATACCCGTTCTGTTTCGAGTAGTTTGGAATCTATGAACTCTGTGTACAAGATATTAATTCAGTGGAATAACACGTGGAGGAACAGTCAGTAAGATTGAAACAATTGTTATGGCTGCTGTAAAGATTCTTCCTCAAATTAGTCTACTTTCTCCTTTGTACACTTCTTTCAGTTTAACTCTTCTTCCAGTTGCAACCGCTCAACTTCTACAATGCTGCAAAATTAAAAGTATGGCGCGCAAGTCAGTCAACGTGAATTTTCTCTATCAGATCCATTTCTTAAAGTTTGCAAAGTGAAATTAATCGCAAACAAACAAATTAGCACACTACTGTGTCTAATTTAGGAATTTGTTACAAACCTTAGAAAACTGCCGCGGCTGTTGTATGAGTGCGTTCATTATTCCTGCGAAAGGCAGACCCTGTTCATCAAATTATGTAAGGGGTAACAATTATATAATTATCTGTGAAATTTGTGACACTAAAGTTTTCCATGTGGTCAACAAGAGTCACGATATTTACCTGAAAAACAGCCGACACAATGCTTGTAATGAGCCAGTCTGCGAGTAAACACTGCCTAGCGATTTAATGACAGCCCGCATCTCGTGGTTGTGCGGTAGCGTTCTCGCTTCCCGTTCCCGGGTTCGATTCCCTGCGGGTCAGGGATTTTCTCTGCCTCGTGATGGCTGGGTGTTGTGTGCTGTCCTTAGGTTAGTTAGGTTTAACTTATGACCACAGCAGTTGAGTCCCATAGTGCTCAGAGCCATTTGAACCATTTTTGATTTAATGACAATTTGTCGATTCTATTCATTTCCCCTGACACTAACTTGTGTTTGATCGTTACATTAAAACATTCCGTTTTTCTAACGTCCTGCCGAATACTTTTGAAAGATAACGTATTAGTATTTTTATTAGTTCGTTTTTTCGATATGTTCCATAGATCATCTGAACGATTCTTTTATCGAAATGATGTGGAACGCGTCAGTGGACACAATATGTATACGCCATTAGTGATCAGATTAGTGAACATATTATTATTTAGTGCCAGTCGCACACTTATGTAACATAAAAACTGGAATTTTTTTAGAGGGTGCCAGCTTTTAAATAAAAATTTATCCATGGAACAGAAGGAGTTATCTAGGGGAAATGATTTAAGTCTAGACTTAAATCTTACTTAGTTACCTGTCAGATATTTTACATTATAGTGTAAGTGATCAAAAATTCTTTTCCTGAATATTGAATGCAATTCTGAGCCACTGACGGCTCCAGCAGCAGGAAATAAGGCTAATTTTTTCCTCTGGTATTGCAGCTGAGGACATCCGTATTGTTCTCAAATTTCGATGTATTATTTACGGCAAATTTCCTTTGAGAATCTACGTATTGTGGTGGTCTAATTAAAATTCTTTACTAATTGAAGAGGCGCCTACATGACGATCGCGGATGAACATCATATATCATTTTTACTGCTCGCCTTAGTGCACTCAGTACATTTTCCTTAACTTGTGAATTGACACAGAAAACCACCTCCTACAGGTAAGATCAAGTTTCTCATCGAAATGTCATTTTGATGCAAACAAGACTCTGACTGTGTCGCCTAGGTGACTTATTGACTGTTTTTCTATTTGCAGTAACTCTCTGAGATTAACGATTTCACCCTATTCAGTTAAGTTATTTTGGAGAAGGCACTAATTACGCCTTCATTTTACAGTTTTATGTTCTCAAGCCGTGTTTGCTCTGTTCAATTTTGAGTAGTGTTGCTGTATGATTATTATGACAGATTAGAAGGTTTTATGCCATTAAGCTAGTAATGCGTTTGAAAATTACATTTTTAAACTTGTATCTTTCCGTTTATGTTTTACCTGAGTGGTGTTTGTAACAGCTATTAGTTCTATGAGTGGCGGGTCCGCTGTGTGGAGCGGTGATTCGTCGCGGGGACCTGTTGCTGTTAACACTGCACCATGGTGTGTTTCGGGAGTGTTTGTGGCTGCCCAGCATTACCTTAGTGGAGCTGTTCGTGCTGGTAGCGTATCTCTTGAGTCAAGTTTTTGAAGCCTACTTTCTGCCAATTATTTTACATCTCTGTTGAAATAGGTAGTACCTGATTAACCTACAGATTTATTTTTTTTAAATCAGATTATTTCAGCCTTTGTTTGTCGTGCTAATATTTGGAAACTCTGAGTTTACTTTCTCTGGTGCTGAATGCTTCAGATGTTTTTCCTTTGAAAGATTAGTCTGATATACGTATATAGACTGAACCTTTTAGTCTTATTATTTGTATGTAGACTGAAGTGGCTAGTGGATATTTGTAACAAGGCTGGGAATCGAATCTGGGTCTCGTGCTTACTAGGCATGTGCTTATGCCACTAAGCCACCTTGGCACAGTGATTCGCACAACTGCACGGATTGTCCTAGTTCGCCTCCCTCCTCTTCCAAAGACTCACAGACACCCCACTCTTCTTCAAATTCCTGACC
This sequence comes from Schistocerca cancellata, assembly GCF_023864275.1. Lineage (NCBI taxonomy): Eukaryota > Metazoa > Arthropoda > Insecta > Orthoptera > Acrididae > Schistocerca > Schistocerca cancellata. Next base: position 336,630,145 of record NC_064631.1, read on the forward strand.
TGGGTTCGATTCCCAGCGTTGGTACAAATTTTCACTCGTCACTCCAATCTCGTCTCTGATACTGTGTCATTTCATTAGTCCGATTAATATTGAAATTAATTTAAATTTTTTAAAACTATTTTGAGAGTTGTAAGTCGGGATTTTTTGTTCAGTTTGGGGAGAGTAATTCTTTTAATTACTCCAAAGCCAAGTTGCTTTAAATAAGAAGTCTTTTACAGTATTATTTTGTAATTTTGCACTTGTCACTGATTTCCTTCTTGTGGCTTGGGACGTTTGATCTGAGGCTTAGATATATCATTTGAAAAAAAAAAAATGAAGTAGTTCTGTTGGTCTTACTTTGACGTGGTTAATATTTTATTCCGTTTATTAGTGTAATGTGTTCTATAAATAAATGTGAACTGTCAAAGATGATACAATTGTTGTGGGCCTACTGTATCAGGGTGTTACAAAAAGGTACGGTCAAACTTTCAGGAAACATTCCTCACACACAAAGAAAGAAAATATGTTATGTGGACATGTGTCCGGATACGCTTACTTTCCATGTTAGAGCTCAATTTATTACTTCTCTTCAAATCATATTAATCATGGAATGGAAACACACAGCAACAGAACGTACCAGCGTGACTTCAAACACTTTGTTACAGGAAATGTTCAAAATGTCCACCGTTAGTGAGGATACATGCATCCACCCTCCGTCGCATGGAATCCCTGTTGCGCTGATGCAGCCCTAGAGAATAGCGTATTGTATCACAGCCGTCCACAATACGAGCACGAAGAGTCTCTACATTTGGTACCGGGATTGCGTAGACAAGAGCTTTCAAATGCCCCCATAAATGAAAGTCAAGAGGGTTGAGGTCAGGAAAGCGTGGAGGCTGTAACAACAACGACGCTGTACTACTGTACATATAAGTAGTTTTTTTTTCTTCTGATTTTTCGATAAACTTGTGTAATTAATGTTCTGATTTCATTTCTTTTTTGTTTCATGCCATTGTGTTAAGAAAACTGTAAACGAGTTTCAATGTGAATATTAATGTTTATGCCAAATGTCAAGCAATATTGTAATAGAATTGAAATGTAACAAATGTTGAAACTGTTGTAAGATGTTTAAAATTGTAATTGTGCGTCTGGTCCATACGTAGGCAATATGTTAGGATATGTAGAATGCAAAACCTCGGGTGAATACCCGGCCTGTCAGGGAGCGGTAAAAGGTGGATGGCAGGCGAGCGCGGGAAAATGCACGCGGGCACTGCACGGCACAACGGGCTCAGCAGTAGTAGTTGGAGTTTGGCACTGGTTTGAGCAACACCTTCTGGAGCGAGAAGGCTCTCCTGGAAGACATAGCTTCACTGAGCCTCTGGTATGCCGTTCCAGCGCCTACACAGCGTGGCAAAATTCTATAGGGACTAAATGGAAAATTATTGCGACGCTAAGAAGAATTAAAGTGCCGATACATCAAAAGCCATAACTGTGGTTGTATGTGTGCTCTGTGCCTCGCCACCTTGGCGCCGCCTACTGTCGCGTCGATACAAGAAGGTTGAAACTTTTAGTACTGTGTTCGTATGGATCAGAGAGTGAACTGTGCAATAATAACCTAAATTTTATCAGAACTCTCCCATCATTTAATTATCCTCACAACTAACCTAGACAGGGTCCTTTCCAAATGTTGTGCAATCCGAGTGTCCCGAAATGAAAATTAAAATTTGTGTGAATAATAACTATTTGCAGAGCTAGCTATGTTAGAATGGTGTTTAAAGAAATGTTTTGTTAATGAACCAGTAAATGAATAACGAAGGTCTAACGAAGTTGAAAGATAACTTTAATATTGTTATAGTAATGAAGTTTATTATTTCGAGACAGATATAAAGGTATTTCAATGAGCAGTAAATAAGATGAAAAGAGTAGTAACTTATATACTGGAAATCTTGAACGCATAATAAATTCAGTAATCATTTTTTTTAATACACCGATCATAACAGTTTGAGCCCCCCCCCCCCCCCCCCGACCCTCCCTTTTTTCATTTGAATTCTGAAGTGTTCTAAATTGTTTTGACCAGCAAAAGTTAAAGTCAATATAAAAGTCAAAATTTATCAGTGTTTTATCTTTATCAAAATTGACATTTTGTGTGTGGCACGAAAGTGCTATTTCTAGGGTAACCTATGGCCGATTTTAATCAGATTAATAGACAGTATATAGTTTTGTAGTATACATTATAGTGTAGTGATATGTATTCATGGTTTTTTCCACATCAGTACAGAACGTGAAACTGTCAGTTCAATAGATTTTCTGGTTCTAAAATTCTACTATATTATGCAGTGTTACTACGTGTTGTTTTGCATGAATACATACCAACTTGTACAGGGAAGAAACTGAGTTAATGCCTAATTACGCTGGCGACCGTATTATTATCAAATTGGTAGCTTGGTAGCATCTTCAGTGTTGCTTTTGGTCCATCCTGACGTGTAATTGCATTTCGGAATTGCTTGACGGATCATTGTTATTACAGAGTGGGTGTAAGTCTCATTTGCCACCATTCAGGTACACGCGGTCGATATCTATACGAAAATCCTTTCTCATAAGGTGAACCCCGCTCACTTACCGTAGTAGAGGCTTTAACGAGTATTGTGTGCCACACGCGCACATTTGGAATTGGTCCGCCTCTACCAATCCGTCGGTCACCGAATCTCTTGTTGAGAAGCGTACGAACACTTCGACTGAAATGTGCAGGAGCTCCATCGTGCATGAACCACATGTTGTGTCGTAGTTGTAAAGGCACATGTTCTAGCAGCACAGGTAGAGTACCCCGTATGAAATCATGGCGGTGAATCGATGAAGTACAGTACATACTGACTAAGCTAAAATGAGCTCTAACATGCAAATTAAGCGTTTCCGGACACATGTCCACGTAACATCTTTTCTTTATTTGTGTGTGAGAAATGTTTCCTGAAAGTTTGGCCGTATCTTTTTGTAACACCTTGAAGACACATAAGGAAAAGCCCCGACGAGCTACGACAAACGTTAAAAACCAAAGAGAATAAACACTAGCGCGACCTCTGTAAGCGACGGAAAAGATGTATTTTGCTGAGACGGAAGGCGAATGACAAATGACGGAAACTTCGTTAAATTTTTTGTCAATTATTTAATAGACTCTGTCTTTAGTCTTCGTAGGGAGAAAACCTACTTTTTGTGAGAAGTGTGTAGTAGAATCTGTGATCTCTGAATGATAATTTTTACGAAAATATGAAGTGTGAGGATTCTTATTAGTGCAAAATCACGAAAGTTTTTATTGTCTTCCGCGCATTATGCTAACGTCATATCACTGTAGCTGCCTGCATCTGAAGAGGAAGTCCGATAACAATCAGTAGTTTATTCACGGTCAAAAATGAGAAGTGCCTATGGCGGAAGAAGAAGCATATAACTGAATTGCGTAAATCTCAACGGAGTAGAGAGCGCAAAAATCGACGTAAATTCGCGCTACTACTGACTTACAATTTACAAGAATTGTAAATTGAGACTGAAATACAAGTCACTCACTTCATTGTAAGTAATTCGATTAATAATAATAAAATTTTTTATTATTCCAGGCGCTATTTTCCTATTCCATCTTATGTAAGGAGATATCAGGGATCTCGAAAAGGAAGCACAAATTATTACAAAATAAAACACAAAGCTATCGGAAGTTCTTATTACTAATAGCTAGACATACCAATGTCACCCTTTTATAATGGATGCCAACTATGTGCAACATAGTCAAGGCTGAAGGTATTGTTTTTATGAGGTCTATGCGTATTATTTTGTTGTCACGTGGGTACTTTCAGATACATACGAATATTTTGTTTCTTCATACACTCCTGGAAATGGAAAAAAGAACACATTGACACCGGTGTGTCAGACCCACCATACTTGCTCCGGACACTGCGAGAGGGCTGTACAAGCAATGATCACACGCACGGCACAGCGGACACACCAGGAACCGCGGTGTTGGCCGTCGAATGGCGCTAGCTGCGCAGCATTTGTGCACCGCCGCCGTCAGTGTCAGCCAGTTTGCCGTGGCATACGGAGCTCCATCGCAGTCTTTAACACTGGTAGCATGCCGCGACAGCGTGGACGTGAACCGTATGTGCAGTTGACGGACTTTGAGCGAGGGCGTATAGTGGGCATGCGGGAGGCCGGGTGGACGTTCCGCCGAATTGCTCAACACGTGGGGCGTGAGGTCTCCACAGTACATCGATGTTGTCGCCAGTGGTCGGCGGAAGGTGCACGTGCCCGTCGACCTGGGACCGGACCGCAGCGACGCACGGATGCACGCCAAGACCGTAGGATCCTACGCAGTGCCGTAGGGGACCGCACCGCCACATCCCAGCAAATTAGGGACACTGTTGCTCCTGGGGTATCGGCGAGGACCATTGGCAACCGTCTCCATGAAGCTGGGCTACGGTCCCGCACACCGTTAGGCCGTCTTCCGCTCACGCCCCAACATCGTGCAGCCCGCCTCCAGTGGTGTCGCGACAGGCGTGAGTGGAGGGACAAATGGAGACGTGTCGTCTTCAGCGATGAGAGTCGCTTCTGCCTTGGTGCCAATGATGGTCGTATGCGTGTTTGGCGCCGTGCAGGTGAGCGCCACAATCAGGACTGCATACGACCGAGGCACACACGGCCAACACCCGGCATCATGGTGTGGGGAGCGATCTCCTACACTGGCCGTACACCACTGGTGATCGTCGAGGGGACACTGAATAGTGCACGGTACATCCAAACCGTCATCGAACCCATCGTTCTACCATTCCTAGACCGGCAAGGGAACTTGCTGTTCCAACAGGACAATGCACGTCCGCATGTATCCCGTGCCACCCAACGTGCTCTAGAAGGTGTAAGTCAACTACCCTGGCCAGCAAGATCTCCGGATCTGTCCCCCATTGAGCATGTTTGGGACTGGATGAGGCGTCGTCTCACGCGGTCTGCACGTCCAGCACGAACGCTGGTCCAACTGAGGCGCCAGGTGGAAATGGCATGGCAAGCCGTTCCACAGGACTACATCCAGCATCTCTACGATCGTCTCCATGGGAGAATAGCAGCCTGCATTGCTGCGAAAGGTGGATATACACTGTACTAGTGCCGACATTGTGCATGCTCTGTTGCCTGTGTCTATGTGGCTGTGGTTCTGTCAGTGTGTTCATGTGATGTATCTGACCCCAGGAATGTGTCAATAAAGTTTCCCCTTCCTGGGACAATGAATTCACGGTGTTCTTATTTCAATTTCCAGGAGTATATTTATGATAGATTATGACATTAGCAGGTAACGAAAGAAGATAATGGCGAACTGTCTGTACAGAGCTCATAGCTTTTGGAACTCGGAGAAGCTTCAATTTTCAGTTTCGAGGAGAATAGATGCTGACAGCGAAATACACTGGTGTGCAAAACTTAAGATCGGAAGTAACTTTAGCACGATGTGTCACTGTCAAGTAACATAGTTAGATGAAACTTGGACGACACGTAAAAAGAACTCCCGCAGTGCAGGTAATAAAACAGAAGATAGCTGAAAGGAAGACACAATAAGACGAAAAGTAGTGGCACATACAAAGATAGTAAGTACACGGTAGTCACACGATTTATGATAGTCCCCTAGATATTAAAAAAGGCGGGGAATAGTACGTGATAGGGTGTGTGGTCGCCACAGACGCCAGTGCTTGTGGTAGTGCGACCCATTTCCTCAACATCGCGGTTGACAAGTCCGGATGGTCATTGGTGCACGTGGTCACGCTGCAGTACGACTCCCAGACGCACCCCTCCTGTCCTCCATGGGATTTACGTCGGAGGAACGGCCTCGCCACTGTCGCCAGTGTCGTTCCCAGTGCGCCACCTGTACAGCTAGATGCGGTCGATCGCTGTCATCCATAAAAATGAAGTCAGCGCCGAATGCACCCTTAAACAGACGCACACGGGGAAGTAGTACTGCATCACTATGACACTGACCAGTAAGTGTACCGTGTTAAAAGGTTTGGAGGTCAGTATACCAATACACTGTTATACCTCCCCACACAATAACACATGGACCACCAAAACGATCATGTTAGACAATGTTCTTGGATGCATTACATATCCTCAAATGGCTTGAGGTGAAACGCGAGGGCCTAGCAGTTCTTTCTTTGTTTGGTCCAATTTTCTTCGAATTATGTAACTTGGCAGTGACACACTGTAGGGGAAGTTACTTTTGTTCCTTATGTTTTGCATATCAATTTAGTTTCGAAATTTCACGGCTCTTGGCTCTCGGTACACGTGCAATTAGTTAACATGCATCACCTAACTGGTACTCCTCGAACTGGTACTGAAATGATACGTCTGTCTATGTGGTGCGTAAGGATGCGGTTTGGATTTGTGAAGATAACAAGTCTTTTGCTAGAGTGTAAGGGGGGCATTCTGTCCCCTCTGCTACCCCATAGGTGCATTCTTGCGCAGAATAGTATTTTGAGAGATCCCATGGGGCACGATTAATCATTAGGGACCATTCAACATAACCATGAAATGCTCACTTCGAAGAATGCGGTATGGATATTACTGGCGGAGCACCGATTGCAATAATAGAAGACTACTATATTCTCGTGCTGTTATCCGTATCAGATGTCACTCGCCTAAGAATTAACTCGCGTGAGTAATCGCCTCACACCTACAACAACGAAGGAGACGGCACTAGTGGCCAAGTATGCAACTGACTTCATTGTCAGTTTCACGTTTGTTGCATGTCTTCTTCATAGTGTTGCTATTTTAACACCAGAATATTAACATAAGAATTTTGTGAGGCTCATTGAAGAGTAGGATCGCGCATTCAGGGACATCCCAGCATAAATGCTTCCTGACGATTCTGGGGATGGAAATGGGCCCTTGGCGTCATTGGCCGGGATGCCCCTTGCGGGGCAGGACTGGCCGCCTTGGTGCAGGTCTTATCACATTCGACGTCACACTGGGTGACCTGGGCGCCGGATGGGGATGAAATGGTGATGAAGACAGCGCAACACTTACCTGAGCGGAGAAAGTCCCCGACCTAGCCAGGAATCGAACCCGGGCCTGTAGGACGGCAATCCGTCACGCTGACGACTCAGCTATCGGGGATGATATGGTGTTAAAGGCTGGCTCAATATGATCTCCACGCTTACGTGTCGCGACCACTGATGTGATATTCAAAAGAATTCCCTCATGACACGATGGTCATTTGACACTCAGAAAAAAGAAAACGAGTTTATGCCTTAAAAACTTTAGTTAGAGTTGGTAATTTAACAACAAACAGAAAAATTCGTGAACAGTCTCTCTATACTTAGCAATGTAATCTGTAGTTGTAATAAGTAATTATACAATTAAGTTCAGACTTTGATTAGCGCAGCACGAGTAGCTCCAAGAATACGGAGTTATAATTTACTTCTAAAGCAATGCATCTACGTAACGTTACATAAAAATAAGATTTAGTTTTAAAGGCTAGTTTCTGCCTTCTTGAGATTAATTATTCTGGCTGAAATTGACATCCAACATTTCATTATGATTTTATGAATTCATTGTTTTAACTATTCTTATCCTACAATTAGTATATAACGACCTGTATAAAGTAAGAAGGTTACAGTTTAAGTTTGAAATGGCATGGACAAATAATTCTACTATTGCCCAAGAACTCACGCATATCACACAATCCAAGATATTCTCCACGTGGCAATAACAGAAAACATAAAGGCAGCCTCGTGAAGTCTCTTCTCTGAATGTCTTGTGGAAAATTCTTCTCTTACGCCATAAAGATTTCGTACGATGGCGTTCTTGAACAATCAAGGAGGCTATTTTTCTTTCTTAGTACTTTGCCTGCAGCTCGAAATCAGGGAAAGGCAGGCTATCTCAGAAGTTTGCAATGGGCATGAATACAGCAGTCGGTGAGGTAAAGAGATACTTGTGAGTGGCACGGGGTGCTGAAAGCCAGCGGCGTGGTCGCGTGAACTGCGTGTGGCAGGAAGTTTACCGCCCAGATATACGAGCCCAGGGTTTACGACTGCGCGCCCCGCAGCCGGGAGCGTTAAGGCACTGGAGAATTATAATCCGAGGAAGGTGTGCGGTGAACCTCTGTACCGCTGCAGAGCTATGGAAGAGGCTCAGACGTGCTGATCTGATGAAAAGAAGTCTGAATAAAACAAGGCCTTGTCACACTAACTCACTGTAGTGTCACTGCAAAATTTTAACGGCGCTACGTCCTTTTCAGACGTAATAATTAATGTCTCTGTTTTAGTTGCTAGCGACTGTATTGTGTTTTGTATAAAGGGTTGCATAATCCTCACTTAATGGCATTATACAAACAAGGATAAAAAGTCGTACTTTGAAATGTAGTGCTTTGAAATGGGAAATCTGTAAAACTATTATTGTTTATTATGTAACAATATATGACTTACAAACGGTCGCCAGTGTGTAAGGACTCATGCTATTTTAAAATGGTCAGTCAACAGCGAGCATTTTACTTAATTACGGAGAAATGTAGTTGCCTGAAACACGATTAACAATACACGTAGTATTCCTTTATTTGGTTACCGTGGTAACATGATTCAGAAACACTGAGCTACTCAAATGAGTTGTCATCTCTCCACAGAAATAACACGTTGATGAGCAAAATTTTTAAAAATTAAACTTATACAGGGTGTTTTGGGTACAGTTGCCTCACATTTAGGCAAAAATCATTGCCCACTTGGACTCACAGACATAATAACAATTTTGAAAATCCATATTTTCATTATAAAGCTTAATCAAGTGAAAGATAAAAATCGTTAACTTACTGACTGCTATTAGAGGTTTAAGAAAGCTGATGCGAAGTAAATACTGAAATTTTTGGGAAGTCATAACTATTCTGGTTTGCGCAATACGCCACACATTTCCGTCCTTTACCTACCTTTTCATCTCTTTGATAGAGTTGCACTTGTATCCCACGTCAATAATTACTTTTTGGGTACGTTCCAGTCTCTGACCTCCGCTACAGTTTTCAGCATCTACAGCTCTCTCAACTACCATGGGACCACGGAAGTTATTGCTTGATAGCTTAATACGTGTTCCACCAACTTGTATCTTTTTCTTCGCAGTTTTTCTGTGCGTTCCTCTCTTCGCTGGTCCTATGGGAAAGCTCCTCAGTTATTATCAGTAAACTTAATTTTCAATATCTTTTTGTAGCACCACATCTCAGACGCATTGACTGTCTACTTTCCGATTGTCCTACATTCCATGACTCTGCATGATGTTGTACACTGTTATCAATTTATTCAACGTGTTGACCCACATTGTTTGATGACAGGTGCCTTCCTTTGCCCAGTAATTCCTTCATTGCTTGCGCTAGTAGTCTTCCTATATCCCACTTGCTACATACGTCAAGTAATATATTGCTTCCAGGTAACAATACTTCCTAATGTCCAATTCATGGTCAGCAGTTTTGACATTTAGTCGCTCATCTCATTTTTGTTACTTCTCGTTACTTTGACCTTGCTTATCCTCATTACATAACCTGTACTCATTAGATCTCTCGTTCAGTCAACAAGCCCACTAATTCATCTTCGACTGAGCATATTAATGTCATTCGCGCAACATACGACTTAAGTTGCAACGATACCTAACGTTACTGCTGTTAAGTGGTTGCTCTTCGACACAGCATCCCATACGAGCGAAGTAGTTGCTCCTTTACGTATGATTACTCGTACTTCAGCTATTCGGGATATGCATGGCTGTGCTTAAAAACAATGGCTCGATGTAGTCAAAGAGTCCAGATGGGCACATCTGCGTTCATACCCTACAGCTAATTAGGTGCAAACAATAACCTGCAGCTGTGATCCTACAGTCAAAGAGTTGGCTAGAGTTGCGAATTACGAGTAGTAAAATGTAAAGAAAAACAAAATTAATTTTAAATGAATAATTTAATATCAGAGATCCTATTCTAAGCATTTAATGGATGTAGATGATAGAAAATTATGTTAAATAACGTTTATTCAAGAAAGGATAATCTCAAATAAATGAAATGTGGACCTACGATATTAAATTAAAATATCAGCAGAAAATACTCTTATCAAAAGCACTGAAGTTATGTTGAGAGCGTTACGAGACTGATAGGAATGATAGGAATATCCCCAAACTAAACAGTAATCAAAGATACCACGAAAACTAAATCCATTTCGAAATAACAGTAGTCCAAATATTGACCAGCTCACAACAGTTCAAAGTGCAAGTCAATTATTTAAAAATTATCACACTCGATAATTGATACTCTGCCTATTCTCAGACCAATAATATAAGCGGAAAAAATTAGAGTCCTACTCTGGAGCACATACATATCATTCGTTACTTAAACTCCCTTCAAAAATTAGATTACTGAATTGGCTGTTCACAGCCCAGAATAAGTCGACTACATGACTGAAACATGCACGTTACCACAGGCAGGTCTGCCTCTTCCACCACTTGACACAAAGCCAAAATTTCTCCCTGGAGTTCTTCCTTGAAGATTCCCACTTGACTCCCATAGTGTTACGCTACTGACTGCTTTTCCACTGGCAGTCTCCATCAAGAATACATCGTTTTTAAACTCTACACACACGATTTGATTCAACACGACCAGTTCATGGACTAAATTAATATATTACAACAATATTTTAATAAAGAAGTGTTATAAATATTCTTTCATAATCAAATCTTTTACAACATTTACAAATAAAGGGTTGTTCGTAAATAAAGAAGCAAGTGCACTCAGAATAAACGACAACAAATTGTCATTAAATTCCTTTTAAGCAATTATTTACGTCTACTTCACAGATGCATGTTTTGGTTCTCATTTTAATTGTGGTGTCCACTAACACATGTGACTGACGACTTTTAAATAAAGAGTTTCTAACAGCACTTGTAATCGACATTTAAATAATGTTTCTGAGAAAATAGTAAACTCTTTATTACATAAAAACACAAGAATGACAAAATATGGGATACTGATGCTGTGTTCATTTGCTGTGTAAAGGAGGAGAATACGATCTTCTGACAAACATCTGCATAATAAAAATATATAAAAGACGTAATAAATCAAGAAACAAAATCGATACTGATACATAGGATTCTTAGATGATAACTACAGGGCAATACTGTCATCTGAGATATCTTATGTTGAAACCGAATAAAGCGTTTAAGAGTTGTTAATTCAGAGGTTAGTTGTGAAAATATTTATTCACTGTGAAATATTTACTTGTGTAGCTCTGAAAATACTGAAAATATTGTTGTGTCACTGGATGCGCCTCATTTTTCTGAGAAATACGATGTATTCAGATTTGCATTAATATTGGATTGTAAATTATTATAGACTCTCAAATACCTGTAAGAAGCATTCTTTCAACTTGTCTGACACTACGACATGTCTTAGAGCATTATCTCCTGTACAAAGGAAATGCGAGCGACAGCCACCCAAATTCCCAGCTTTGCGATTTGCCTTTTTCCGGTGACGTTGCTCGTCTCTGCACCTCGTTGGCCGGAACCGGTCAATTAGCTGCGCTGGCCGTGGCGCGCCCTGTGCCCGCTGGCGTTCAGTCATGCAAAAAAATCAATCTTACCTCTTACCAGTGCTAGACGGCCCATAAACTCCCATGCATACGAATAATTTACAATGCACTTTCATTCTGAGTTTTTGTGTTACTCTTCTGAAACTTACTACCAGTCGCTTATTGTACATACCGCATATTTCCGGTCTTTCCCTATATTTTACACCTAGTTCATTGGGAATTTCGAACATATTGCACCATATTATATTGGTTCAAATGGCTCTGAGCACTATGGGACTCAACTGCTGTGGTCATAAGTCCCCTAGAACTTAGAACTACTTAAACCTAACTAACCTAAGGACAGCACACAACACCCAGCCATCACGAGGCAGAGAAAATCCCTGACCCCGCCGGGAATCGAACCCGGGAACCCGGGCGTGGGAAGCGAGAACGCTACCGCACGACCACGAGATGCGGGCATATTATATTGCAGGACGCTTTTCTAGTTTGGCATATATTACGAACGTTGTCTTGTTTTCTCGTAGGTTTTTGTTCCATTATCGAATGGGCCATCATAGCTGCCTTTCCGGTTACTTCAAGTTTCTGAAACCCAAACTGATCGCCATCTAACATATCCATAGCTTTCTTTCCATTCTTCTGTCTGTTATTCTTGCCAGCAATTCGGATGTGTGAGCTGCCGAGCTGATTTCAAAGTAGTTCTGCCAGTTATCTGCTCCTTTTATCTTCAAGATTTCATGGATGGTGTTTTCTCGTAAGCTTGACAGTACGCCGTGCAGACCTACCTCGTTAGACGTTGTTGTCATTTTGTCACTGATGTTAGTATTTCTGAAAGAATGTTACCTAATTCTTCTGCCTTACTTTCCCGAAGGTCTTCAAAACCCAAATTTTAAACTGGGTCACCCTCTCAGAAGCCTTCAATGCGCTTCTTTCCACGGATACGGTTCTTCTCTGCGTTTAATAGTGGAATTCCCATTGCACTCTTTAATGTTGACGCCTTTGCTTTTAATTTCCTCGAAGGTTGATTTGACTTTTTACTCACTGAATTAGTTTTTAAATCGGTTACTTTTCTGATTTCTTACCATTTTTCTACAGCTGTTTCGACTGGATATTCCCTCACTTTCTGTTAATTACTTTCTTAAGTGATTTATATTTCTGTGTTCCTGTCTTTACCTGAAATATTGGCGTACTTTCTTTTTTCGTAGATTAATTTAAGTGTTTCTTTGCAGTTGCCTTCCTTGTAGCTACGTTTGCTGTCAAAATCATGTGATTTTCGTTTTCAGAGCTCTACATTCCTCTTCAACTGAACTGCGTACTGTGCTACTTTTAATCACAATATGTACAACCTAGAGAACTTCAAACGCATATAATTGTTTCTCAGTGATTAATTATCTCACTTCTTTCTACACTGGTCTTCCGGAGTGGAATTTCTATGCATTTGAAACTTGGATTAATAAAATGATCACTCTGATGTCAACTCTCGAACCCATCAGATGCTTTTGTACAATGTTGTTTCTGAATGTACGATTTTATTAATTGTACCTTAAGTTTTTTTCAGAATATATGTAGAACAAGTACTTGTCCTTGTAATCTCATTTCATACCTGTCCATCAACGTGAATATAATTAACTGGAAATAATGATCACTACAATTCCATTTTTATCATTGGCTAGCTGTCATTGATTTGTCGTAATGGCGCATTAGCAGCCATTACATGAAATATAATTAATCAAAACATATTTGAGTTTCACCAGCAAGATAACAGGAAAAAATACTTTAAATATGTTTGCTATCAGAAAAAGAAAACTTTTTTGCAGAAAAGTCGTTATTAAATATACACGACTAATGCAAAGATAATAAATAATAATACGAGATTCAGGCTTGCTTATGAGTAAAACGCTGAACGGTAACAATCTTGTTTCCACTGCCATAAATATTACTCTAATCATAATTATGTATAAAAAGTCAATGTTTAACAAAGAATTTCAGTAAAATTGTGAATAATAATGCAGATGATTGTAAGGTCTCTCTCTTCAACAATATTTATTTATGAGGCATTAAGTACTAAAGTTTTGAACAAACTACGCGTATTTTCGAGTGTGTGTTGACAAAATAAGTAAATAGTTACAATCCAACCTAGTACCTTTACTCAGAATTATTTGCCTTTGTAGGAACATGGACGATTTTTACCGCATATTTTAGATACTACTTCGAGTGTGCGAAATCTACACGATGTCACGACTTATAAATATTTTCATTCACGTACAGTACTTCTACGTATTAAACTTACTAAATGTTAATAAAGAAATTGTTTCAGTTCATAAAATTCCACATAATATTTGGTAATTGTCATACATTTAAAGATCTACATTATTTGACACAGGAAGTATAAAATTATTGACTACCTACATCTATGAACAACAATGTCTCTTTTCAGTAGCTTATCCTTAAAATAACAAGCAAAGAAATTCTCATTCAAATTACTTATGATCTGTATGGAGATATGTTCCCTTTATACATTTAACCTCTGGAGAAACAACTAGGAAACTTACTTCATGAGGAATATCTAAAATACGGACTAGAATGCATTACTTGGCATTTCTTATTCTGTTTCTTTAATATTGATGCCTTTGGGTGAGTTTTCAGTAAAATCTTTTCCCGTGCATGATGATGTAGTCTCTCCTAACTTTTTGTCATAGTTGGCTTTTTTCTTTCGTGCACTGTGCTCAAGTGTTTCTAAAACTCATTTTCGCTACGTTTTACTGTATCAAACCATTTCAGGTACTTTTGGAAGTGCGTCAGTCCATTAATTTTACTCTGGTTCGTGTAACATTACCTCCGAGGCAGTATGCCCTACTGAACGAGGTGGTCGATGATTCAAATGGTCTTCCAAAACTGATTCATACTTAACCCATTCAGACCGCTGTCTTGGCACAAATGATCTAATGACTCTATAAAATCCACAGAAAGTAAGCTCAAAAGCGATATATTCAGGTTGAAATCTAGATGTCAGGATTTGTTTAATGCCTTGTCCTCCTAAGAATTCCTTCCACTTATGTCCTGTAAAATAGAAGGCATTGTCTGACAGAATAGTGTTTGGCTTGCCTACTTCTGGAATACATTCTCGAACGAAACTTCTAATAACAGAAGTAGCTACTGTTCTAAGTGGATAAAGCTTGAGGTATTTAGTAAACAGATCATAGATAGCTACCATATACTTTAATCTGCCTCTAGCTTTAGGAAGAAGACCAGTCTCATCACAAGGTACAAGTTGCAAATGTTTAATAGGTATAATAGGACATAGATCAATTTGGCTACATCAGTGCATCAGTTTCAACTTTTGACACAGGATACATGTACATAAGACTTGACATACTTTTCGCCTAAGATTTGGTAAACAGCAATATCTTGAATTTTATTTGCATATTAGTCGACTGCAAAGTGTCCCCAGGTGTACTATGTGAACCAAACAAAATTGACTAAACATTTTGATTGGATACATATATGCCACTTACCCACATCTACCTTACTACTATGGAACAGTAAATCAGAATATAGTTTGAATTTTTGTGAAATCTGTTCATTATTATTTTATCACAATAACTGTGTGACACATTTAGGATCTCGTTCCTGTAATTTGTCCATAGTCCTAAAATGGTAAGGTAACACTGTCTATATGGTGAATTCCTGATCAGTAATATTCTGAAATCAGATGACTGGTCTAACATTTCATGATGGCTGGACAGTCCCTGCACCAATCAGGAAATAATACCAGCTATTACATTATCCTTGCCTTTAATATGAATTATTTCAGTATTGCATTAAATCACAAAGAGAAAATCTTTCATGCCACGATTTAAATAGTAATAGAATATTGACTGATTGATGCTCACAATATATCTTTCATGTTTCCCATGTATAAAGTAATAAAATTTATCTAATGCCTACTACACAGCAAGCACTTCTAATTCTGTCAATGTACTAGCTCTATCACAATTAGAGAGGTTTCTGCTTGCAAAACTAATTACTTTAATATCTTGCTTATTGTCTCATGTACCAGTTCGAAATAGACAGGCTCCAAATCCATGTGTTGCCAAACAAATACCTCCTTTTGTGTTACGATGGTGTAGAAACATTAGAATAAACTAATGCTGCTTTAATCTTTTCAAATGCTTCAACACATTATGGTGTCCAATGCCATGGTGTATTCCTCCATTACAAATTTAACAGGGTATCATTATCAACTATATGGTTGGGTACTTTTTCAAAAAATGATGCTTATCCTAGAAACTATTGTCGTGTCTTTTAGTGATGTGATGTGTGAACTTTTTATTGCGTGTAACTTCTTTGGATCTGGTTTAATCCCCTCTGATGATATAATATGTCGTAGAAATTAAATATGTTTCTTGTCAGATTTAGACTTCAACAACTTTCTACAAATAAAATTTTTGGAATACCACTTCTAGTATTTCAAGATGCTCTTCCTGTTTTATTGTTGCTCTTAGTACGTCAGGAACACATACTGTAACTTTTTCTAACAGCTCTGACCCTAACACAGTACCCAAAGCTGCAGTAATTGTGCCACACTTACATTCAAACCAAAGGGGATTACTAAATTCAAAACTACATTCTGTGAACAGAAAAGCTATATATTTCTGGATTCTTCTGATAACAATACCAGCCAGTAGGACGCATTTAAATCCATGGAAGTGAGAAATTTAACGGCATAAAATCTTTGTGTCGGTTCTTCTAGGTTTCCGGGATGAGTACACACTGGTACAATAATTTTATTGATATCTCAGGCCTCCAGAACCACTCTAACACTACCACCTGGCTGAACCACTGCCAAGAGAGGACCACTGTACGCTGATTAGAAGGTTCTATTATTTTCCAGTCCAACATCTAAATAATTTATTTAGCTACAGCTTCTTTTTACTCCACAGGAGAGAATAGGAAGCACAACAATATGTCTTATCAGGATAGACTTTCATAAGGTAAACATAGTTTTATATCACTCCAGGTGCTTCGTCGATTACACGTATGTACCTGAGAGACGATTGAAAATAATCCTTTCGTTGTGTTTTAGTTAAATATTCGGATTCAGCAGCTTTATGCTAAGAACATCACTTTGATTTATCGTCTTTGCCAGAGCAGATTCTTCTGAAAAGAATTCTGCAGTGCTGCGTAGTGTCTTGAGAGTAGCTCATTGTTCATTAATGTGCTGGCAATATTAACCACACACCTCTGGATTGTGCACCAAATCCGACTTCATTCTATTACCTTTACCTTCTGTACAACAAAATCCTACCCAGAGATGTAATACTCCTTTTCTCTGCACAGACCATCCCCTGTACAAGTAACAGACAACTTAGGTGCAGTCAAGAAGGGGATTTTAGTTCTTCCTCCTTGATGACTACATCCACTTGTATTCGAAATCACAGTCCGTGACTGTGCCTGTAAGGCTCCAGTTATCCTAAAAACTTCTTCTTCTTTTGTGGCGCTACAGCCCAGGATGAGCCTTGGCCTTCCCAATGGCTTCTGCCATTCATCACGGTCGCATGCTACCCTCCTCCAGTTTCTGCATCCGAGCTTCTGTAGGTCTTCTTCAACTCCATCCAGACATCTTGCTCGAGATCGACTTCGCCCTATTTGTCTCCTTTGTCACCTCAGACTCCTTCATTCTTGCCATCTGACCTGCCTATCTTATCCTTCCTGATCGTATGATTTTTGTTACACGAGCATCGGTATATATAATATACAAGTCTGCATCGTACCTTTTTCCTTCTTTGTTCTCTCTCATACACACGGTCAATTATTCCTCTCGAAACTTTCCTCTCAAATCCGTCGAGCAGCCATGCATCGGTTTCTGTCAAGTGAAATGTTTCCGAAGCACAAGTGAAGGTTTTATAAAAAATGAATTTTGTTGGACAGCTGAGGAGCCTTGACCAGAATAAAGTACTCAAGGCGAAATATGCCTTATTCGCTGATATCAGCCTAATTTTAATTTCAGATGGTATGCCATTAAAGCAAGTGACTGTGCAACCAAGATACTTGAAGCTATCAACTCTTCCAATTGTGAACCCATTCACACTGAAAGTTGACGGAATATTGGGTTGATGTGCTTTCCCACAGGCCATGTACTCGTATTTAGTTTTATCTTCATTTATCATATAACCCACCTTCTTACATGCTTGACTTAAGCCTGTAAAAGCTTCTTTCAGTGCTGGTACCGTCCGTCATCTGCATATGTGCACTGACTTCTAAAAGATAGCACCATGGCCTGTAGGCCTGCATCTCCAATCACCTTCTCGAGTGCTACATTAAATAACAACTATGCTAATGCATCCCCTTTCAATAGCCCATTTTTTTATTTCTAGGATGTCTGAATAGGGGGTAATGCAGGAGTAGGTTTAATAATGAATAAAAATTTGGAGTGCGGGTAAGCTACTACAAACAGCATAGTGAACGCATTATTGTGGCCAAGGTAGACACAAAGACCATGCCTACTACAGTAGTACAAGTTTATATGCCAACTAGCTCTGCAGATGATGAAGAAATTGATGAAATTTTTGATGAGATAAAAGAAATTATTCAGGTAGTGAAGGGAGACGAAAATTTAATAGTCATGGGTGACTGGAATTCGAGAGTAGGAAAAGGGAGAGAAGGAAACATAGTAGGGGAATATGGATTGGGGGTAAGAAATGAATGAGGAAGCTGTCTGGTAGAATTTTGCACAGAGCATAACTTAATCATAGCTAACACTTGGTTCAAGAATCAAAAAAGAAGGTTGTATACATGGAAGAATCATGGAGATACTAGAAGGTATCAGATATATTATATAATGGTAAGACAGAGATTTAGGAACCAGGTTTTAAATTGTAAGACATTTCCAGGGGCAGATGTGCACCCTGACCACAATCTATTGGTTATGAACTGTAGATTAAAACTGAAGAAACTACAAAAAGGTGGGAATTTAAGGAGAAGGGACCTGGATAAACTGACTAAATCAGAGGTTCTACAGAGTTTCAGGGAGAGCATAATGGAAAAATTGACACGAATGGGGGGAAGAAACACAGTAGAAGAAGAATGGGTAGCTGTGAGGGATGAAGTAGTTAAGGCAGCAGAGGATCAAGTAGGTAAAAAAACGAGGGCTAGTAGAAATCCTTGGGTAACAGAAGAAATATTGAATTTAATTGATGAAAGGAGAAAATATAAAAATGCAGTAAATGAAGTAGGCAAAAAGGAATACAAACGTCTCAAAAATGAGATCGACAGGACGAGCCAAATGGCTAAGCAGGCATGGCTAGAGGACAAATGAAAGGATGTAGAGGCTTATCTCACTAGGGGTAAGATAGATACTGCCTACAGGAAAATTGTAGTGACTTTTGAAGAAAAGAGAACCACTTGTATGAATATCAAGAGCTCAGATGGAAACCCAGTTCTAAGCAAAGAAGGGAAAGTAGAAAGGTGGAAGGAGTATATAGAGGGTCTACACAAGGGCGATGTACTTGACGACAATATTATGGAAATGGAAAAGGATGTAGATGAAGATGAAATGGGAGATTCGATACTGCGTGAAGAGTGACAGAGCACCGAAAGACCTGAGACTGGTTTGATGCAGCTCTCCATGCTACTCTATCCTGTGCAAGCTTCTTCATCTCCCAGTAACTACTGCAACCTTCATCCTTCTGAATCTGCTTAGTGTATTCATCTCTTGGTCTCCCTCTACGATTTTTACCCTCCACGCTGCCCTCCAATACTAAATTGGTGATCCCTTGATGCCTCAGAGCACGTCCTACCAACCGATCCCTTCTTCTGGTCAAGTTGTGCCACAAACTTCTCTTCTCCCCAATCCTATTCAATACTTCCTCATTAGTTATGTGATCTACCCATATAATCTTCAGCATTCTTCTGTAGCACCACATTTCGAAAGCTTCTATTCTCTTCTTGTCCAAACTATTTATCGTCCATGTTTCACTTCCATACATGGCTACACTCCATACAAATACATTCAGAAATGACTTCCTGACACTTAAATCCATGCTCGATGTTAACAATTTTCTCTTCTTCAGAAACGCTTTCCTTACCATTGCCAGTCTACATTTTATATCCTCTCTACTTCGACCATCATCAGTTATTTTGCTCCCCAAATAGCAAAACTCCTTTACTACGTTAAGTTTCTCATTTCCTAATCTAATTCCCTCAGCATCACCCCACTTAATTTGACTACGTTCCATTATCCTCGTTTTGCTTTTGTTGATGTTAACCTTATAACCTCCTTCCAAGACACTGTCCATTCCATTCAACTGCTCCTCCAAGTCCTTTGCTGTCTCTGACAGAATTACAATGTCATCGGCGAACCTCAAAGTTTTTATTTCTTCTCCATGGATTTTAATAGCTACTCTGAATTTTTCTTTTGTTTCCTTTACTGCTTGCTCAATATACAGATTGAATAAGATCGGGGAGAGGCTACAACCCTGTCTTACTCCCTTCCCAACCACTGCTTCCCTTTCATGTCCCTCGACTCTTATAACTCCCATCTGGTTTCTGTACATATTGTAAATAGCCTTTCGCTCCCTGTATTTTACCCCTGCCACCTTTAGAATTTGAAAGAGAGTATTCCAGTCAACATTGTCAAAAGCTTTCTCTAAGTCTACAAATGCTAGAAACGTAGGTTTGCCTTTCCTTAATCTTTCTTCTAAGATAAGTCGTAAGGTCAGTATTGCCTCACGTGTTCCAGTATTTCTACGGAATCCAAACTGATCTTCCCAGAGGTCAGCTTCTACTAGTTTTTCCATTCGTCTGTAAAGAATTCGTGTTAATATTTTGCAGCTGTGGCTTACTAAACTGATTGTTCGGTAATTTTCACATCTGTCAACACCTGCTTTATTTGGGATTGGAATTATTATATTCTTCTTGAAGTCTGAGGGAATTTTTATGTTTGAGACATATATTTCTTCATTCCATTCATCTAGTATCCTTTCTTGTTCCCATATGAGGGCGATAAGTACAAACAGAGACTGCTCTACTGTTGCTCCTCCATATTTTAGCAATTCTGCAGGAATGCCATTGGTGCCGGGAGCCTTGTTGTTCTTCAGTTTTCTTAAAGCTTTTTTGACATCCTCTAACCCTGGGCCATCCAGTGGCTGTTCATAATCAAATCCTGTATCACAATCATTAGAGATATCCTCCGCTTGCTCTATCTCTCCATTCAGCAGGTCAATAAAGTATCTTCACCATATTTCCAGAGTCTCATTTATTATGTTTCCTTCTTCATCTCTAATCAAGCTGGTTATTGGAGCAAATACAAGTGACAGACAACTAATGTGCAATCAAGAATGGGATTTTAGTTCTTCCTCCTTGATCACCACATCCTGTTGTATTTGAAATTTCACAATCTGTGACTGGGCCCCTAAAACTCCGGTTGTACTAAAACCTGGAATGGTAAAACTGAAAACTTATTTTTGCGAATGAATTCTGGCTCATCATGTTTCTCCTAGCGCTGGGATCAAAAATTATTTCCACAGGTACTTCTTTAATTGTTGTTTTTATAACAGACTGTACTGCTTTATCTTTCTACATTTTATATTGCTTTGGTTCTTTACTTCTTTCCTCCTTGATCTATTCTCCCTCATAGTATCTTAACATCTGTATATGATGCCGTAAGATGCCTTCCTCTTGTCCTCCAACCAATCTAGGAAGGCTATGTGTCACAGGCCCTATGTTTCCGACGAATGTGGATGTGCTGGATTTTCATTACGTCAACGATTCTCATACGATGCTTCTACTGTAGCCAAGACCCATTTACATTCTGCGCAGTTAGTGGATTATTGTTATTATTTATCATTGACTTGATTTTGTAGAGGGTTGCCAGGTACAGTTTGTTGATGCCAGGGACATGAATTTTCATTACACTATCGTTTTCCCATGGCTCTGCCATCGTTATCTTTATTAGCGTAGAAATTTTCGTTTTACTTCCTTTTTCTATGAAAATTATGTGTTACCATTATTATTTTTACTATTATAAGACTCATAATTTTGGTCTCCATGCGTAAGTGGCGCTTTATGGTAATCAAAATCCCCATTCCTACTGTTATTTATGTTATTGTTGGTATTATTACATTTTTAATTATTATAAGCAGTCTCATTATTATTTCCTATCGAATCAGTTGAATTGTTATGCCATTAAGACGGGTGTTCGTGAGTTAAATCTAAGCAATAAGTTACAGACATAAAGTGATGCAAACTTGTGTCAGGTACGTAGAATAGTTTCTATCTAAGATTAATTGAGTAATTAGTTTAAAGAATTAATATTAGTTCTCCCTGTGATACTGGTTCATCCTAGTTTTATTAAGATAACGCTCAAAGTACTTTCTAAGGCTGCCCTTTTTCCGATTAAAATATTCAGGGCTGCAAACTTCCTTCTGAAGAAATTCTGACTTGCTGGGGTACTTAAATTTTCAAATAATAAATAGTCGTTCAAATTCTTCACGCTTTCTCCATGTTTTAGTAGCTTGATTGGTCCACAATGCCACACCTTTGGTTGTATGAGAGACAATATTTTTTTTATTATGTTCTGTCCATGATCTTGGAAAAATTCCTCAAACTTTTTGTGTGTACGATAGGATGCGGTACATCTTTCTCTGCCGAAAAAGTTTGAAATTTGCGCTTATTAATAACCCTGTGTTCCAATTTTAATTCAAACACTGAAGGAATTGCACTCCTCGCATCGTCTGTTTAGTTAGGATATGCACCAAAGTTTGGTGTTTTATAACAATACTTAAGTCCTTGGCTATAGATAGGGTGGTAATTCTCATCTTATTTTGGTACTTTTGGCGAACTGTTCCATTGTGAATTATTGTCCGGAGACAATTCATTTTCCAGTTGGTGTAAGCTGTAGTTTATTTCAAATTGACATTTTGGGATTTCAGAAATTACTTTTCCCTCATTTACTGAAATGGGGAACTAGTCAGGAATCTTTTGCTTATTTAGAAATTATCAAGATACTTTTTCATTTACAGGCTACATGTCCTGTGACCACATATTATGTGTCTTTAATTCAGTCGTTTGCATTACCTTCTGCAGCTTCACGCTGGTGATCGTTGAAGATTCTTCTACGTTTAAGGGCAGTTACCCACCCCAAGGGCAAGAGAGGGGCCTGTACCTCTGTCCACTCTTACGTCCTCTTTTACAAGGTCGGCGGCAGAATGAGGGTGACTTCTTATCGCGGAAGTGTTCGGCCTCAATTTCTGACAATTGTTATTGAAAACGTAGGTAGAGGTGGGGTTAGAACCGTGAACGGAGGACGTAGTGATTGGGAACCGAAGACGGTACCAGTAGACCAGGGGTCAACACTTCCTGTAATTGAAAAATATGTGGTTGGGAGCCTAGTTCGAATTATTATGACTTTGTCAAAACATCTGTCAATGTTTGCACATCTACGGTATTAGTTAAATATTTCTGGATAGTCATTCCTGGTTTCACTTCTGTCAACTACACTTCCCAGCTGTATATTTCCTGTAATTTGTCGTCTAACAAATCTTCGGATATATTGCTCATTACCTGTGATACTTTTCCTCATTGCATTCTATGGCTCACATGCTACTACATCTTGCAGGAAGTGTGAGCAGTAAACTTGCGGGAATGGTCCATCCGCAAATGTGTCTACTTCTTATACGTCGTATAGTTTTCACATGGTCGTCTTACTAAACCTTGGAGGTATTTACGAATGTCCCTGTATGTTCGTTTCCTCTATTCGGTGTATTTAGCACATTGGAACGGCTTATGTTGAGCCCTGCATACCATTGCACAGTTCCCGGTGTGTATTATAATCTTAACTATTCTACATAAATACACGGGATCGGAAACCTGTTCTCTCTAAAAGTATATCGTCACTTTGCAAAAGCTCATATAAGTCTTCCAGAGAAAAAAAATTGCATCCGAGCCGGCTTCACGTGACTGGGCTTCAGAGTAGTTTAAAGCGAAAGTTTGTGGATCGAAGTAGTCCACGCAACAGTCGCACAGTTGATGCATAACTGTATCGTCTCCAGTTGAGTGGCTGTACCAATCTCTTTTCACCTGTGTCGACGACACGTTGAACCGTAACCTTTCACTCTGAGAACTATAAAATATATAATCATATTTTTGGTCGAAAATCATAAAGGCCTGTGGAACTCGAAGTAACAGTTGTTTTGTTTAGTGCTTGTGATCGTTCAGAGGCAGTGCGGTAAATCGTCATTGTCCGTCATCCGTTACAGACTTATCCGGAAAACGATTATGGCCATACAGCAGAACCAATTCCTGTACGGAAGGCGTGTGGGAAATCGGATGTAGCGGTTTTTTTTGCAACATATTAGAGGCAGTGCGGTAAATCCTCATTGTTCATCATCTATTATGGACTAATTCAGCTTGATGTAGGTACTCTTCAGTTATCTAGAGAATACTACAATTTCTGGAAACCTATGGTGAAAGATGGCTTGGCCTTACACCTGGACCAATTCCTGTAAGAAAGGCGTGTGGGAAATCGGATGTATTGGTTTCTTTGAAACGTATTAGACTGCAGTGAACTCAGGCTGAGAATGGGAAATTAGATTTATATTTTTTGAGCTAGATCCATTTGTTTAGATGTGGCCACAGCTCTCTACTTATTCGATTACTACACTAATTTTACCCCAACAAGTCTTCAATACGGTTTTATGTTAGCAAGGCAGAGATATTCCTTTTGTTATGGAGGAACAATGTTGGAGGTAAGTTACCGCAAAAAATAGTACCAATCTCATCTACTCGTTTTTGGTACCACCTTGTTATCACTTAATCTCTAACGGTGAAGTTGGCCAGCTGTATAGGACTAATATTCATTTTTGACAAATGTTAAGTGGCTCTGAGGCAACATGGGTTGCACCATTAGCTGAACACAGAAGCATTCTCAAAAATGTGCATAAACCAAAATCGTTAATTACATACATGCCTGTAACGTCCTACAAGAACAGTATTTAGTAACGACTTACTGCATGTGGCAGGATATCTCCCCATAAGTATTTTGAATAGTTGGTCATGAAATCATCGTTCCATCGTCTCGTTTGCTATTTACCATCGGTAGCACTGTACTGTCTGAAATGAAAGTGGACATAGCGTAATTGGAGTCAGTTTAAACAATTATGGCTCATGATGCGTTGCCCAGTGTCCGCGAAAAGCGTCGATTTGTTTATCGTTGGAAGTAAAATAATTATTAGTGTCGAATTTTAGGTGCCCGTTGATAGAGTGGTCCTAAATTGGTCTAGTGCTGTATTTTTTTATCGGTGTGTGTTAACAGGGACAGTAAAATGCGAAGAATAACTGGCAGCAGCAACGACAGCACCGCCCTGACCTGCGCTTACTGCTACATGCATGCACAATAGCAGAACAAGAACCATATATTCCTTCCTGCTATGTCGTCGAAAACTGATATTTTTGAGACCGTGGCTATCTACAGAATACACTACGATTCTTGCAGGGAGGAAAACAAAAACCAGCCACTGTTAATAATGCTAATTACTTACACAAACCTCGGCGTTAGCCGTTTCGAATCAATAGTTTCATCTTCAGACGGCTATTCACTGTTATTTTACATTATTTTGTTGCTGGAGAAAAAGCAGCGAACAACTAATGTTAAAAAATGTGGTACAAACACGAAGAGCCGCCTGTAGATGAATCTGCCGGTTCGCAATACGTAACGGCACGATTTGCGTACATAAATAGCATTATTAACAGTGGATGGGTACCGTTTTCTTCTTAGCAAGAATCAACTAGTAAAAACTTACTTATTGTCACTTAGAATCAGCCAGTTTTCTTTTATATGACGACCATTCCTAATAAAGTGTATATTTTATAAATTGCCTCATTACATTTTGGGTGATGCTGAGAGTAGCTAAATTCTGTCTTATCAGAATATCTTCCTGTTTTTGGTACAAGTCATTCATATATAAAAAGAGATAACTATTGTATAAAACATTCCTGGACTTACTGCCACGTCAATTCAGGATAAAACCTCGAGCTTTTCGCGCTTTTAAGCTCCGTCATCGTCGGGAGCATCTGAGATGAAATGTTTCTTCATTCTCCTAATAGATATCAGGCTTGGCACTTAGGAAGTTTTCTGTTTCTACCTGTCATTTATACTCAGTGTCTAGATTTAGTCCAAAAATGTCACGAACTACTGATGCTAGTTCTTACGTACCGTAGAGTAAGTCTCTGGCCTGGAGTTAATCTCTGGAGATGTATCATGTTAGATACCTATAATAGAGTTTTCAACTTGCTGCTTCCGCTAGATGTGTGGGCGATTGTAACTAACAGTAAGCTCTTAACAATGTAGTTTGTAACAGACTAACCAATGTTACAATCTTGCCTGAACTAAAATCTTTTCTTATAATTGAACCATCCTCGTAATAACAGCCTTTGTGAGTACTGAAGTAATAATTTCGACGGACATAAAAGCTATACAGAGTTTCGTGCCAATATATATTTCATACTAAAGTCAATGTCTTTATTTATTATACTCATCATTCTCAACAGTATTTTGCAGTAGGAGTTTATTGCACTTTTTTTCTCTTTAATATTCACTCTGAGACTGATGTATTTCGTAAAGCGTTTGTCGTCTACAATTTGCACTCCAAATACAACTGACATATAGCTTTGTAAGTATAATGCAAAAGGTGAATTAGTGGGCACATGTTATTTGTAAGTGTTCTTCTTCCTACGCCATCTGTAATATCCAACCTCAAATACGTGGCCTGCTATTCCGTATGTTAGTCTGCCAACTCGATATATCACTCCCGTTTACTTTTTTTTTTTTTTTCACCTTGACGCACCACGTAAACGAGATTACTACCTCTGCTGGAAGATTGCGTACTCTGCCACGCGAATTTGCACGCGTTATTTTCCCTCTCTGCGGTGAAAGTAGTCTCAAGATGACGTCCCCTGCGACAGACGCCGTCGCGTTTTCCAATTTTCAACGTGCGCTTCCACTATTGAAGGCAATTTCGATCGTACGTCAGTGACGTCACCGGGACGACGTCATTTATCACGAACGTCACGCTGCGCCGAGATTTCCATGCTGCTCCGCCGTGGGACCGGCAGCGGGGGCGGAAGTGGGAGTGGAGGCGGTGTTTGCTCCGTCGAGTGTGCGGCCGGCGCCGGCGCCCCCTCGGCCGCAGCGGCGATAATGGGGGCGGGCGTCGCGACGGATGGAATGTAATATGTTTGCCCGGCCTGACTTATTGCGGCTGCCCACCGCCGCCGATCCCGCGTCCCTCGCCTGGGCGCGCGACCAGGGGCCGCGGCACTACTTGCCGATTCTGAGGCTTGCGAAGGCCGCAGCGGTTCTTCAAGCAAACGCTTGGCTACAGGATACTGTTAGAAATAAGAGGACGAATAAAATAGCTTCGAAGGCGCCCGCGAAAGGTAGTGCTAACCCCTTCGGTCACAAATACGAGGAGCGTTCAATAAGTAATAGCACATGTTTTTTAAGAAAGCAGGTTCCTTTTATTCAGGATTCCAGTACACCATATTATTCCCCAGTCGTTTGGATACAAACCCGTATTTTTATACATAATCTCCGTTCAATGCGACGACCTTACGCCACCTTACAGGGAGAGCTTGTATGCCCATGTGGTACCACTCTACTGGTCGACGCCGCACCCAACGTCTTGTTTCATCAATGACCTCCTCAGTATCCACGTACTACTTCCGGTAGAGTGCAACATCCATTGGGTCAAATAGATGGAAGTGTGAGATGCGAGCTGAAGGGTGAATGACAAAGAACAGACCAATGAAGTTCTGTGAGCTACTGTCGGATGCTAAGACTTCTGCGAGGCATGGAGAAGAAGAAGTTTGTTTTCTTTTTTGTGGCAACGTAGACGCTAAAGTCGTTTCTTCAATTTCGTGACGGTAGTATAATAGACTTTTTGGATGATCGTTGCACCTTGGGGGAGGACATCAAACAGAATAATTTGTTCAGAGTCCCACAAGACCGTCGCCATGATTTCACTGGGTGACTCGAAGGAAGAGCAACTCCATGGATTGCCGTTATGTTCCCGTTTAGAAGTAATGAATCCATGTTTCATCGCATGTGACGATCTTCAACGAAAAGTTCAAGCTTCGTAACGCGCAAACAATTCTGTACAGATGGTGCTTCGTTGCTCATTATGGTCTTCTGTCATGGGGTAAGGAACCCAGCGGGCACACAGTACTCCAACTGGGGGACGCGTGTGCCTGCACTACGAACAGAGACGTCCAGTTGAGCAACGAGGTGTCTGTCATCCGCCAATCACCTCAAATGAATGTGTCTGCAGGTTCCAACATTGGAGCAGTCACACGTGTGTGCTGCCGGCCGGCACGTGGGAGGTCGAACATGTTATCGTGACCTTGTTGCGATAGGGACAGAAGCCTCGCCCAACGACTCATCGTGCTTTTGTTCACACTCAGGTCCCCGTTGTCATTCTGCAAGCGCCTATAAACAACTGCGATGGTTCCGTTTTGTCCCAAAAGAAACTTTGGTTTAAATGGCTCTCAGCACTATGTGACTTAGAATTACTTATACCTAACTAACCTAAAGACATCACACACAACAATGCCCGAGGCAGGATTCGAACCAGCGACCGTAGCGGTCGCGCAGTTCCACTGTAGCGCCTAGAACCGCTCGGCCACCCAGGCCGGCCCAAAACAAAATCAATGAAAGTTATCTACATGGGACGCACCTACGTTATAGACGCTATGTGAAGGCTACGTGAAGTTCCACCACCGAACGGAACTTCATGGAACTATAGGGGCTGAAGCGGAAACTTTCTGCGGTGTTCCACAACGTAGTCTGCAATGCTTCAACCGAAAATAACCGAGAAAAAATGTGTTTCATTACTTATTGAACACACCTCATACTAATACACTGGTCGTACAGTACGCTGGTTACACGCTTAGTGTGTTTCCAGAATTGAAACATGTGACAGTTAGCAATACGTCGTGGGGAGCTGAAATCGGCGCCCTGTCTTCCGATTCCTTTCATTTCTCGATGAATTTCCCGCTAACTTTACTACTTTAAAATTAGTCCTTATACAGGGTGTTACAAAAAGGTACGGCCAAACTTTCAGGAAAAATTCCTCACACACAAAGAAAGAAAATATGTTATGTGGGCATGTGTCCGGAAACGCTTAATTTCCATGTTAGAGCTCGATTCACCGCTAGTTGGCCCAATTGAAGGAAGGTAATGTTGACTTCGGTGCTTATGTTGACATGCGACTCATTGCTCTACAGTAGTAGCATCAAGCACATCAGTACGTAGCATCAACAGGTTAGTGTTCATCGCGAACGTTGTTTTGCAGTCAGTGCAATGTTTACAAATGCGGAGTTGGCAGATGCCCATTTGATGTATGGATTAGCACGGGGCAACAGCCGTGGCGCGGTACGTTTGTATCGAGACAGATTTCCAGAACGAAGGTGTCCCGACAGGAAGACGTTCGAAGCAATTTATTGGCGTCTTAGGGAGCACGGAGCATTCCAGCCTATGACTCGCGACTGGGGAAGACCTAGAACGACGAGGACACCTGCAATGGACGAGGCAATTCTTCGGGCAGTTGACGATAACCCTAATGTCAGCGTCAGAGAAGTTGCTGCTGTACAAGTTAACGTTGACCACGTCACTGTATGGAGAGTGCTACGGGAGAACCAGTTGTTTCCGTACCATGTACAGCGTGTGGAGGCACTATCAGCAGCCGATTGGCCTCCACGGGTACATTTCTACGAATGGTTCATCCAAAAACGTGTCAATCCTCATTTCAGTGCAAATGTTCCCTTTACGGATGAGGCTTAATTCCAAAGTGATCAAACTGTAAATTTTCACAATCAACATGTGTGGGCTGACGAGAATCCGCACGCAATTGTGCAATCACGTCATCAACAGAGATTTTCTGTGAACGTTTGGGCAGGCATTGTTGGTGATGTCTTGATTGGGCCCCATGTTCTTCCACCTACGTCCAATGGAGCACGTTATCATGATTTCATACGGGATATTCTACCTCTGCTGTTAGAACATGTGCCTTTACTAGTACGACACAACATGTGGTTCATGCACGATGGAGCTCCTGCACAGGTTCGGTGACCGATGGATTGGTAGAGGCGGATGCCCTCCACGCTCTACTGACCTCAACCCTCTTGACTTTAATTTATGGGGGCATTTGAAAGCTCTTGTCTACGCAACCCCGGTACCAAATGTAGGGATTGTTGATGCTCGTATTGTGGACGGCTGTGATACAATACGCCATTCTCCAGGGCTGCATCAACGCATCAGGGATTCCATGCAACGGAGGGTGGATGCATGTATCCTCGCTAACGGAGGACATTTTGAACATTTCCTGTAACAAAGTGTTATAAGTCACGCTGGTACGTTCTGTTGCTGTGTGTTTCGATTCCATGATTAATGTGATTTGAAGAGAAGTAATGAAATGAGCTCTAACATGGAAAGTAAGCGATTCCGGACACATGTCCACATAACATATTTTCTTTCTTTGTGTGTGAGGAATGTTTCCTGAAAGTTTGGCCGTACCTTTTTGTAACACCCTGTATGTGCATATAGTAGGGGAAAATTATTGGTAGTACAGTTTACAAACTCAGCTTCTGACAGTAAGTTCTTTTTGATAAACCTTATGACTTCCTGAGGCACATTAATAGTTTAGTTACTGCTTCCTGCCAGGGCTACATTCGAATTCATATTTATGTGTTACCAATTACTAGAGTTGCGCTCTGCTCGGGCATGGGTGTGTGTGTTTGTACTGAGGATAATTTAGTTTAAGTGGTGTGTAAGCTTAGGGACTGATGACCTTAGCAGTTAAGTCCCATAAGATTTCACACACATCTGAACATTTTTTGAGTTGCGCTCTACCAAAACTACTGTTCTGTAATTTTGGTACACTACGTGAATGGCGTAGTAAATGGTACGGTTAACGGTAGTATTGGTAGCATTGGCAGGCAAAGATGCACCAGTGAATGGGTAAGAGAGAAACTGGGGTCCAGCGATTTCTTTTTGTTTCTTTGTTTATTTGGTTGTTCCTTTTGCGCGTAATTAGAACCGCACATCATGCTGTTCATTTTTGGAACACAAAATACGACCAGCTTAGAGACAGAAGTGATGACACTTTCTGCAGGACCTGACCATCATTTTGCAGGACAATGCTCAAGCACGTACAGTGCAAGCTGTTACTGATTTGTTTCACTGTTGGGTCTGCTAAGTGCTATGCCACCTACTGCACTCCTCTGATTTAAGTCCTCGTGAGTTCAACTCGATTTCTAAACTAAAGGAAACACTTCAGGGCATTCGCTTCAGAACTGCTACAAATTCGTCGGGCTATAAACCGCGCCGCTTGAACTATCAACACAACTGGCACTGCTAAGAGTATCCTACGACTTCCACACCTCTGGCAACAGGTTATACACATTGCTGGTGACAACTTTGAGGATCAGTAAAACTTTGAAACACGTATCTATTTTGTACTAGATGAAAATAAGTAGTTCCACTATTAAAGTTCCTACCCTTGTGTGGCTGCAACTGTCGGGTATGCGGTCGTGTGCACCGACAGTCGGCAGTCTAACAGTGTATCGAGGAAGCTTGTCGCTCCGTGACACTGGCGACGTTACACCTCGGCCGCACCACATTTAGAAGGCGCATTGCGTTATGCGCAGCGTGTGTGGTGTCTGCCCCTGAAACTCTCAAGGGTTGTAGCTCCCAAACTAATTTAAATTGATATATACACAGCTGGTGTTAGTGATTCCAGTGCATGAGAGAAAGAAGTATTGTTCCACTTAATAAAGTGGTATCTTTTTGCTGCTACTCTTGGTATAATAACACAATAAACTATGTTCATAGCTACGCAGAAAGTGTAACGTTTCTTATGGCGACCTACCGCAATAAATATTTCCGTCGCCTATTACTTCGCAACTTACAGGGGAAACACATTTAGTGAAACACCCTATATATAATTGATGTCGTTATTTTGTACTCAACAGATAATTCTTCATCATGATCAAAGGCAAGTGTTCCCTGTCATTACTGATAAATGCGAAGGCTATTTATGAATAACAGAAACATGTTTCATACAAGATCGATGAATGATTGAAGCGATGTGTGATGTACTTTGTTTTGCGTTTTTTATCCTTTTGTTAAGGAAATTGCTTTTTACAGCAACACATAAATCTGTATTGTTTTCTTTATTTTACTACAACATCACTCTGTTTCACACTACAAATAAACAATTATCGAGTAAAGTCTAAAGTAAACGTTGACAAAATCAGTTTTGCTACAAATACCGTTTGTTTTTAAGTAACAGACACGAGGAAACTAAGCAGAAAATATGTGTTCCCTAGATTATCTGATCTTTTTATACTCTTAGTTTCTAGATGGTTTACCACTTCCCGTATTTCGGGGAATCTGGTAAGGCACTGATCGCGTATCTATAGAAAGCGATCGTTAAGAGGCAGGGCCTGATAGGTATGCAGCACACATAATATATAGGTAATGTGGGTATGACCTAATTGATGAAAGCTGCTAGGAAACCTACCATAGTCTACGCTTGCTTATACTCTTCGATAGCCTACGTCAGTTTTACAACGCCACTTTTACAACGCTACCAATTACGAGATACATGCTGCATGTTATGGAGAGTATTAAATGTTTAGACTTATGTTAATTGTTAATTGCCCATGGAGTTTTGTGTGCGTTTCTCTGACGATTAAGAAGTTTTGACCTCTTTGCTAGATAATGCTCAGGAAAATTAGATTCAGTTGGCATGGTAAAACTGTGAATCCAGTTGTCTCCAAGGATTTTGGAACAGATAAGTGTGTGCACGCTTGGCTTTATATTCTTTGGTTATAGCAGCTTTATTCATAGCTGCTTAGGCAACATACATACATAAAAAATAGTTTTTTCGCCTTGTATTCTAAG
The DNA here is from genome assembly GCF_023864275.1 of Schistocerca cancellata. NCBI lineage: Eukaryota > Metazoa > Arthropoda > Insecta > Orthoptera > Acrididae > Schistocerca > Schistocerca cancellata. Next base: position 336,662,635 of record NC_064631.1, read on the forward strand.
AAATATTTAATTCTAAGAAATATTCCACATTGTGATGTGCGAATAGCATCATATACACCACTCTGAGCCAATAATATTGATTATAATTGTGGTGACAAGACGAAATTACAATCATGCGGCCACGCTATGGGCTATTTGATTGCTCTGGGAGTTAAACTCACTACATTACATGAAATACCAGTTCTCTTTATTATATAAATGAATAAAGGATTTTCTTAACTTTGACACAGATCTTTGCCTCAAGAAAGACTGACAAGTCTTATTGACTGTTATAGCATTACTTGATGCACAGATTAATAAACTGTTCTCTTACAGCACTATGGTTCCCATTAAAATGTATGAATCTATCAGAAAGGTCAAGTCTTAAAATTTAATCAGACGTGTAACATGCAACAACTGAAAATGAAATAATGGCAGAACTAGTAGAAGCCGACCTCGGAGACGATCAGCTTCTGTTTTAGAGAAATTTAGGATTCGCGGGACAATACTGAACCATAAAGATAGGTTGCAGGTACGCAGTGGTTAGTTCATCCCAAACTACCGCTGAGTAAAGGACCAGGGCTCGAACCTGTATCCAGTATATATATTTCTCGATTTTATCAAGACTTTCGACAATGCTGACTGGGCTATTTGAAATTCAGATGGTTTATTTATTTAATTTAGTCATCAGTCTTCAGTACCACATGAACTCCAAGTGTTTAATTTTTGCAAGATGTATTCAATCTCTCTCTTTCCGTACAATGTTTGCCCTCTACACACACCTGTAGTACCATTGAGGTTATTTCCTATATGCCTTAACACGTGTACTATCACCCCTTCCCTTCTTGTCAGTGTTTTCGATATGTTCCCTTCTCCACCAACTCTGCAGAGAACCGTCTCATTCCTTACCTTAACAGTCAACCTAACTTTCAACATTTTTCTGTAGTACTACCCCAAATGCTTTGACTCTCTTCAACAGGTATCAGGAGTAAAATACAGGTACTGAAAGGCGCCTAAAATTTATACGGCAACCAGACTACAGTTAAATTAGTGGAAGGATGTAAAACGGAAAAAGTAGACGAGAAGGGAGACAGACAGGGATGTGACCTATTATTATTTAAGCATAGCATAGAACAACAAATATAGGAAATCTAGAAAAAATTTGGAATAGTATGAAAAGTAAGGGAGAAAATAATATAAGCTTTAACGTTTGCCTATGACAGTGTAATTCGATCAGAAACGACAAACGAATTGCCACATCTGTTAAATGGAACGGGTAGAGTATTAGAAATACGTTCTAGGATGAACATCAACAAACACAGTAAAGGAAAATTGCATGTAGTCAAATGAAAACAGGCGATGTTCATGGAATGACATTAGGGAATTATACACCAGAAGTAGATGTGAGTTCCACCATTTCAGCCGCAAAACATTACACGAGCAAGATGACGTGTTGTTGCTCTTGAGGAGTGTACATTCGTTGACTTGTTGAGAGATCTGTAAAGCAATACAAAGAGGAGAATTAGCTTCTTGTCGAATCTTTAAGCTATCCCAGGAGGTTTAGCCAAGTGGCTCTAACAGGCAGACCACCAACTGTGCAATTTACATACCTGATTGCGTGATCCGATGGGGCATACAAATTTTACTTAACTTACGTATGACCATCTCTCAGTTGTGTGATAAAAATAGTGAATCGATAAGATTCCAGCCTTAACCGATAGTTGTGTACATCCCCATTACATAGTTCTTCATACAGTTCCACATTTTTTATTATTTATTATCTTTTATTGACTGAAATTAAGTTTTTCGATTGTACACATTTTCATAATGTCATAAATTGTTTTTAATCTAATTTTCCAATTTGTTTTAACGTTTCGCGTTTACTTAAAGTTTTATTTTTTTTAACTCAAGTGTCACATCTCTCGCTTTACTTAATATTTGTCTAATATATAAAGACTACGATATAAATTTCCACCTAATAATTACATCTTCTACGAGTAAATTAAGTTATTTGACAGGAAATAAGGTAACCGTCTGTTCATGTTCCGATTTCCTCCCTGCCACTAGAACTACACTAACTGGAAAAAAAGTGCTTTACTGTCGTTATTCACAAGTAGACTTGAAATTTAGGCAGAGATTCTTCCTATGATATATTTTACTTATATGTTCTTCACTTCGTGCATGTCTGTGCAACGTCCCTTGTGCTTTAAATTTCCATACCGGACAAAAGTTGTCTTATCAAATGCGAGTGAGAGATAAGCAAGCTCCGTAAACATGTCTTGATGTTACACCACTGCTGGTATTATTTTCTCAGTCCACCTGGCTGTCATAATTCAGTGGGTCGCCTAGGACCCTAGACTACACATCTAGTTCTCAACGGAGATAAAATTTTTAAGCCAGTGCAGGTATTTCCTTTATTTCCAGAGAAATTTAAAGTTATTATAGCATTCGGCCACACTATCGCGAGATAACATCAAGGTAAATTGAAGACGCTATTTTTTTTATTCCGTGTCCACATTAACTGTTAATTGTACAGATGCACAATGCGTTGCAAATTTCTTATTTCATTTTTTCTAAGAGACTAATTAGATCACTGATATTGCGAAAAATTGTTACCTTTTCTGCATTTATGTGGGTATACTTCATTCAGACGAGAAATATAAACTGAAAAAAATCACATAGTTAACAAGCATTGAGAATAATGTTTTGCACTTTATACGCAGGTGCACTAAACTATCTTAATTTAAGTTTTCATTCTCAGCTATAGCCAGCTTTCTTTAAACCACTTGTCTGTATGGTGACGTATCACAGTTTACTGCCCTATGTAGCTACACCGCATTCACGGAAAAAGTTTATCTGCCCTCAGGACTTTTAAGAACTAGTATGCATTCCACTACATTTGCATCAGACGAAGTATCAGTTTAAATAATGATAGCATACTACGACTCATGATGTTTACTTTGCTTTACGCAAGTATTTGTATCAGGTAGATCCTGATTTTGCTGGTCTGTGGACAGTTGTGATGGTCTGGGAGAACCTTTTTTTATATATTTTTTGTTTGTTGAGGTGTTGGAAGGTAACAGCAGATGTGTAATGCAGGAGGTGGGGCAGTGACTTTTTTCAGAATAGCTCTTATTCTCATAATATACAAGGTAATCTAGAGTCATTGCCATTATTCTCAGAATGAGTAGTTTAACGCTTGTCGTAATTTGTCATCAGTATATTGTACAGAAATAGCTAGCAATGACAGCGTTTGCCTATCGGTGTATAACAGTGTGAACCCATACCAGAAGGGTCATCGTCATAACGAAACTGACGGAAGAAGACGAATGAAAGAACTGCAATAAAACTTATTGGGATTACATTCATGCATAAGAAGGGCCATGTATGAACTCTACAGTAATTTCGACTTAAGATTCTGCCGTAATTTCTTACAGAAGATCCATCAAAATTCTGGCCTTGTGTTACAAAATTGGAGAGATTCAAACACATCATCTAAGCTGGTGGCGAAATGGAAGACAACCGAAATAAATCTAAATTTTTATATTCAAAGATGAATTGTCGATTGAAATCATTGGCTGAAAGCCGAAGGCATCACAGGTGAGGCTTGTTGAAATAGGCATCCTTGTTTGAAGGCTTATTAAGACGCCTATCACAGACAAAATTTGTAGTAGGTCTTGCAATTAACTAGTGCCTTTCCTTGTCCATGTTTAGAGAGTGCCACACGCGCAGCGAACAGTCCTGCAAAACTCAAAATAACGCAGGTCACAGTTAAACTAAAGAGTTAAATCGTATTCATGCATGGTATAGCTGACCAGTATCGTTCCTTCTGCTGTACAGTCCCGCTGTATAGATCAACATCGGGCTAAGTGACTTAAGAAAACGTGCGACGTTGTTCTCTGGAAGAATTGCGAATAAATTTTCAGTGTCATGATTGTAAAATTCTTTCCCTCGTTGCACGTAAAGGCACCTTTCCTTTGCGGAACGTGTTATTTTCCTAAGTGTGTTGGCGGCCGAGGCTGATGATAGCATCTACAGAATAAGCCATGGCAGCTTCATTTCACCTTTTCTTCCCACTAGGTGAAAGGAATTACCCTTAGTTTCCTGTGTGTTATCGCTGGCGCGGAGTCTTGAAAACATGGCAGAGCGTGTCGACAGGGTAATATCTGGGTACTTGTCGTGAGAGCAACACGGAAAGTGATCGGACCATTTGCTGTGTGGGCCATTGGCTCTTTTTGTACGGAGCCCCGTTGGTTGCGAGTGTACAGTTAGTGGCTGCATCGAAGTTTTCACCACGCCCTTCAGTGTGCTTCATCTGAACTGTCTTCCATTATGCCCATGCTGCCACCTTTTGGATACTGGCGTTCTGCACTGGGCTGAAATTATGGAATAACGACTTTTTTGTGTAACAGTGGTTGCTTTCGTTCTCGCTGAGATGTGGCCGCCTCTGTGACTCCCGTACGGTCCTCAAAAAAAATTTGCACCCTTTATAATTATTACTAACCACAACTAGTCTGTTTGAGTTTGATCCGTTTAATGGTTAGAGCTTGTTCCGCATTTGTAACAGTGGCTGCTGATCATTTTAAGTGTTACCTGAAGTTTTGCCTGTTAACGCCACAACCAGGCTTTCAAACCAGTATTACTTCCCAGTGAGCCGCCAGGACATTCGTCTAGTATTTAGTGAAACTGAGAATTCAGCCCTGTTAAGTAGTTCATGATCTCCGTGGTACAGCTGGTTTATTACTTGTTTGTTTTTAACGCCTTGGGATATTTTCTTGGATTTATTGTTTAATCCTATAATTATTTTAAGGAAATTTGTCGAATGAATTTATGATATTCAAATTGTGTTTTAGATCGTTCTGAAATCTAAGAGCCATTGAAGACAGCGTTGCTTCTAAACTAGCAATTAAGTACTACCTTCTAGAGGTAAGCTTCTGTCCCTCATAGAAATTTCAGCTTGGTGCAAAAAGGTCTCGGGCTGTGCAGGCTAGGTAAATTATTCACTGTTTTTATATGTTGAGTAACTTTCTGAGATTGACGATTTCACCCTAATCAGTTAGGTTCTTTTGGGGGAGGCGTTTGTTACGCCATCATTTTACAGTTATAGGTGTTTGCTCTGTGCAATTTTGAATGGCATTACTCTATGATTGCTACGGCACATTTGAAGGTTTTATGCCATTAAGTTATTAAGGCGTGGGTGAATAGCATTTTTTAAGTTGTATCTTTTAGCTCATGTTTAACGAGAATGGTATTTCCACAATTAAATTTCCACTCTGCAGCAGAGTGTGCGCTAACATGAAACTTCCTGGCAGATCAAAACTGTTTCCCGGCCCGAGACTCGAACTCGGGACCTTTGGGGTCTGCCGCTCGTGGTCTCGCGGTAGCGTTCTCGCTTCCCGAGCACGGGGTCCCGGGTTCGATTCCCGGCGGGGTCAGGGCTTTTCACCTGCCTCGAGATGACTGGGTGTTTGTGTTGTCCTCATCATTTCATCATCATCCAGGAAAGTGGCGCAATTGGACTGAGCAAAGATTGGGTAATTGTACGGGCGCTGATAACCACGCTGTTGAGCGCCCCGCAAACCAAACATCATCATCAATTCGGGACCTTTGCCTTTCACGGGCAAGTGCTCTACCATCCTTTTTTTTGCATTTTGTTTGTTATTGTTCGTTCTGTTTGGTAGCAGCGGACGTCACATGACATCCCCCGAGTGGCCGAGCGGTTCTATGCGCTACAGTCTGGAACCGCGCGACCGCTACGGTCGCAGGTTGGAATCCTGCCTTGGGCATGGATGTGTGTGATGTCCGTAGGTTAGTTAGGTTTAAGTAGTTCTAAGTTCTAGGGGACTGATGACCTCAGATGTTAAGTCCCATAGTGCTCAGAGCCATTAGAACCATTTTTGAACATGCGCTCCCCAAAGACGACTCACAACCTGTCCTCACAGCTTTACTTCCGCCAGTACCTCGTCTCCTACCTTCCAAACTTTACGGAAGTAAAGGTCTTTTGACCTGCCAGGAAGTTTCATATCAGCACACATTCCACTGGAGAGGGAGAATGTCATTCTGGAAACATCCTCCAGGCTGTGGCTAAGGCATGTCTCTGCAACATCCTTTCTTCCAGAAGTGCTGGTCTTGAAAGGTTCGCACGAGAGTTTCTGTTAAGTTTGGCGGAAGTAAAGCTGTGAGATTGGGTCGTGAGTATTGCTTGGGTATTTCAGATAGTAGAGCTCTTGCCGGCGAAAGGCAAAGGTCCCAATTTCGAGTCTCGGTCCTTCACACAGTTTTGATCTGCCGGGAGATTTGAATCGCGTTTGTTAACAGATCTTAGTTTTACGAGATGCGGGTCCGCTGTTTGGAGCACCGCTTGGCCTTGGAGATCGGCTGGATGGTGTTTTTCGGGAGTGTTTGTGACTGCCCGACATTACTTCAGTGGAGCTTGCAGCGTATTTCTTCAGTTAAATTTGTTTATCCTTCGCTCTTAATTACAAGCCCTTATGTTAACATTTTCTTCCAAATATTTTACATCTCTCCTGAAAGGGGTACTATTATCCGACTTCAGGTTTTCTAAATCAGATTGTTTCAGCCTCTACTTATTGTACTAATATTTGGAATCTTTGGACTTAATTTCTCTAGTGGCCAATGATTGAGATTTTTTCTAATTATTTTGCCAATCACTTTCGTATTATATTTACTCGACGCAATGAAAGGAAAATCTTGCTTAACTGTTCCGAAGACTGAAGATTTGGAGTTGGAATTAGTAATCGCAACTGTAGATGTTATTTTCATAAGCTAGTGTGATTAAGATTGAAATCAATTTAAAATTTCTCTTTGTAAAACCTTTTTGAATAGCCGTAAGCGTTGATTTGTTCTTAAGGTTCTGAGGGAGTAATTATTTTAATTATACCGAAGTCAGATTGCCTTAATTAAGAACTGTCTTACTTTATTATATTAGGGATTTTTTGCTTGTGGCTTGGGCCTTTGATAAGTGGCTTGAACCGGTTATTTGTAAAAAAAAATAAAAAACAGAGAAAGGTCCTGTTGCTCTTTCTTTGAGATTGTCAATATTGTATATTGTGTTCGGTTTATTAGGGTAATGTATTCTGCAAACAAAAGTGAACTATCGAAAGAAAACTGTTGTGATAATCGTGGTTCCACCCTTCCACGTTCCTTTCCCTTTCCCAGCCTTATGTAAGGAGATTTCACAGATTATTATCACGCTCGTGTTGGTGATAATTTACGGAAGTTAGAATGTGAAACGAGTCTCCTGAATGTTCGTCTCGTTCCGAAGGATATGTCAGCATGAAGAATTTCATATGCCCTCAGTGCACGAGACTCTGCGGAGACGTTGCGACTGTAACCCAGGATACGGGTGCTAAGACTAGTAGTCGGGAACCGTTTAACACTACGTATCCCGCCCAAGGCCACCTAACACTGCCTGTGAAATTTTCATCTGTGATTAGGAGACGACCTGACAACCTTCGAGTCGAGCGGCAACGCACACGAGTGCGTCTGAGATTTCGGCTACAAAATGGGTGGGAAATACTGCCATCCTTCATTTCAATTATCCATTGGAACGTACGTTATACATTATTCAAGGATTGTGACTGAATATGCTCACACGTGGAACAAACCAAAAACTGAAGTCGCGTTAAAAATGAAAAAAAATGTGTCTTAATGTTTAGGAGTATTTTCAATACAGAATTTGGTTCCAGATATGAGCAAAGACATTGCAAAGAACAGTGGCGGAAACGTCTACTTGGACCTTAGTCACAGTGGTGTCGTCAAAGAGTATGTAAACAAATTCAGTCTGGGTAGCGTCATTATTAGCTTATTAATTGAATGGACAAAAATTAAACAAGAAACAGAACAAAGGAAACTTAGATACATCCTGGCCAGTGAGATCCTTGTTTCGAAGCAAGAACAGAACACATTCACATGGTCCGAGGACGAATGGCACACACGGCTTCACTCTCTGGGTTATCTTAACGGCTGTGATGTCACGAAAGGAATTTATACTACCAAGCAAAATAATAAAATAAAATTTTCCAAAATCTGAAAAAAAGTTGAGGTACTACACGGGATAAACGCTAGGGTAAAGAACACAAAGAAATTTCCTGTTACTTCATCCAGAAAATACGCAAAGTGTTGTGCAATAAGATTTCACACATTATACCGTTTTTTTCTGACTGCAAGACATAAATATTTGGACGTTTCTCACATGTGCTTGTTAGCGCAAGTACACAATGGGAGAAAGTAATGACTTCGTAAATAATATGCATCAGATGGCCCTTTAATACCTTGAGCGTTTGGTTGGATGTAAGCGAGATGTACTTTCTGTCACCGTTTCCCTATGAGCAGCTAAGGACGATCTCACGTGCTGATCTTCTGTTCCATGGGCCTTGGAGTTGTCATACTTCACCACGCAATGCAGGATTTCTAATGTCTACACACACGATTTCATTAATGAAGAGAACAGTGGGAAAACTACAGACCATTACCGAGAGAGAACTGTGATTATATAAGATATATTCATGATAAAACAGAAAAATAAAAGGTAGTTCTGAAACTTCGTGAAAGATTAAAATTGTGGGCTGGACCGAGAATGAAACTCGAAAATATTGTCTTTTGCGGGCATCTGATGTGCTGGCTGAGCTATGCAATTACGATACACGACCCGCCCTCACAGCTTTGACCCGCCAATACTTCATTCAGAAAGATAGTTTTGTCTCAAATAATGGGATTTAGTCAGCCCAACGTTTTGGGATATATACGTAGCTACTGACTTGCCGTAGGACAAGAGAAAAATTACACATAGAAAACAACGAGAATCAACAAAGAAACAATGACAACTGGTCAATGTTTAGAGTGATAGTTTGGAAACTGTTCTGAATTCTGGGATCTGACAGCCACAAAAGGAAGCAGTTAGTTGTGAGGCGTCTTGTAATACTAAATGACAGACAGGGGCAGCGCAACAAATCGTACCGCATTAGCATCGACGGAATCGTATGCCGATTGGTCATGGCAAAAATCTCAATCATGGCTGAAGTTACGCTGTAGAATATACTGCCACCAGCCACAAGTTTTCTTAAAATCATTTTATTATACCATTACTAGTTTCGGGCCTTGTAATTTGCCCCTTCCTAATCGGCCTACTGGATTGCGATATAACTGACCGTGATCGCATATTGAAAGGTGGCTACACTGAGTCACAGCGCCAAAGATTGCGCCAGAGAGTATTATTCTGCAGCCTCTGCTGGGGAGTTGTAGTTCAGAAGTTGCCGTGGGCAGTGGTAGTTTAGAGGTTGCCGTGGACAGTGCTTGTTGAGAGGATGTCGATAGCAGTACTAGTTGAGGATATGTCGCGTGCAGTTGTTCTGTTGCGTGAGACAGCGGATGCTGTTTGATTGGAGATGTTGCAATGATCACAGTGTATTTTTCGTAACAAAAAAAAAATTTATTTCAAATTTCCTAAATAACAATGCCTCTTGGTCACAGGTTCAGTCAACAAAGCATCTGGCTTGTGTTCATGTATTAGACTATAATTCTGGTTTCTATGTTCAATTATAGTATTTCTGGTTTTTTTAATTACTTCATTGTAAATGGTGTTTAAAATATCTTGTCGTATTGAGGAAGAACCGTGCCAGATATGTACGTTGAAACACACATCCACACACACAACAGTTACACTTGTGCTTTCTTGTTTCGTAGCTTTTATAGCTCCTGGGGACTTAATTAATCAATTATGTTAACGGAAATTTCCTTTCATTCTTTGTTGTTATTCTATGCAGCCAGATTGAGTAGTAATGCTACTCAGGGCCAACCGGTTACGAGACTTCGTAACCGGACAAACAGCGACTAAGAAATATTTGCATTTTATTTAATTAAGCCCCCATGCAATATGCCTAATGAAATTTTACAGTGAATAAGGGATCGCTACGAAGGAAAATAACACAGGTTAGTTGGACGAAAATGTACAACAGACCCTTCTGAAGGAAGAATCTATTCTAAAACTAATCTAAATCCTGCTGGTCATATTGAAATGGGTGGAATATACTGCAATCGCTCGAGAACCCATGGGGTTGGGGGGGGGGGGGGGGGTAGAAAGTGTACCACGTAATATTTACTACAATAATTAGTCATGATACAAAGGAAAACTGATTAGCTAAAAAGGGGATAGTTAAACAGTCTTTAGTTAGTAGTTTCGTTAGTGAAATTTTACGTTAATTTAAGCGAATGAAGTTAATACTAAAAATTGTAAATTAGTTAAGCCTCTGTTATGAAATACAGGAACGAACAGTTACTGAGGTAGAAAATGTTAGACAGAAACTGGTCATCAGCAAACAAACAAAACTGGCAGTAAACACTTGATCAATTTTCATATTCTTACGACACTCGGTCATTGCATAGAAAGGAAAGGGACCATGCCTGGTAATAACGTCTGATGACAATGACAAAACAGGTGCCTTCAAGTTTTAGATATTGCAGTTTATTATTCAAGTTAGTAATAGTTTGTGAAATAAATACCACTGGGTAAATCCTCTACAGCGCTATATTTCTCAGTTAACAGTCTTACGGCGTTTTAGCTGTGCGGATGACGTAGAATGTAGCCGACGACAATGCTGAGCTGCCGTTGGTGTTGCTGCTGCTGTTTGAGAACCCCGAGACGTCTCCAGAGCCACAGATAATTACGGGACAGGGAAGAGTTAGAAAATTTTGGATGGTGCAAAATGTATTTTATCTGCATTTCCGGTGTTACAACCTGAGCCCGAGTCAGATGGTAGCGTTGAAGTCTTGTAAGTTTCACATTTAAGCCTTCCTGAAAAGCCCTCCCTTACATATTATAAAACAGAGGCTTGGTTTTCTTTTACAGTTCATACTGATCAATGAACTTAACTAACTTTCGCAAAATTTTAGCTGCGCGGGATTAGCCGAGAGGTCCAAGGCGCTGCAGTCATGGACTGTGCGACTGATCCCGGCGGAGGTTCGAGTCCTCCCTCGGTCATGGGTGTGTGTGTTTCTCGTTAGGATAATTTAGGTTAAGTAGTGTGTAAGCTTAGGGACTGATGACCGTAGCAGTTAAGTCCCATAAGATTTCACACACATTTTTTTTGCTAAATTTTGAAAGGTACCGAGGAAAATAAAGACAGTTGGTACCCCACTTTTCAATCAGTCTTATAAATAAACAAGAACAAATTCACATTTTTTTCTCCGATAGTAGTATTTTTCCGCTGGTTCCCTTCTTTTCCCTGCTGCAGGAGGGCATGTAACTCATTTGGAAATAAATGTATCTACATCTATACTCCGCGAGCCACCTTACGGTGTGTGGCGGAGGGTACTTATTGTACCACTATCTGATCCCCCCTTCCCTGTTCCATTCACGAATTGTGCGTGGGAAGAACGACTGCTTGTAAGTCTCCGTATTTGCTCTAATTTCTCGGATCTTTTCGTTGTGAAGTAAAATTTAAATATGTGCTTGTGCGAATCTGAGATAATACAAAACTAATTTTACTGCTCAGACCGAATTTTACGTGCGAAAAAATTTGCATGAGCTTCAGTACTACAACATGGGTTTCCAGTTCTTAACGGAGGCACTTTAGAGCATATTTCTCCATGCTACGTCACTTTATAAACAACTTTTGGGCGTCACACTTAGTTTCATGAGCGCATTTTACAAGTAGAGTAACTTTGAACCTAGGTGTCTCGGAGACGGATAAGTATATGAAGAAAATTTTGAGGGTTCTTCGAGATCTGTATCCAAGGAATACATCGTAAAAATTACAGCCATTTGCTGTGCATAGCGATCTCGGCATCCGTGACTGGTTTTTAGTACCCAAAACAAGTACCAGATAAACAGTTTTGAAAACGAGGAGATGGCTCTTCTAGATAAATGCTTAAAGAATATACCGTTAAAATTTGATCAAGGTGCTGTGATTATATTTTATTTAGATTTCGCCTCATACCCCATTTTGCATGTAGAAGTAGGGTAAATTTGAACAACCTCCTTGAAAACGGATAAAGGCACCAAGAAAGTTTTGAGGGTTGTTCGAGATAGCTGTTTTGGAGTCCTTGTGCCAGGTTTTGGTCTGCTGTTGACAGAGGCCGAGGAACTGCCCATGAATGGTGCCACCGTAAGTCCCATCAAGCCCACCGTAGGCATCAAATGCAAAATGAACCAGCCGATTTGCTCCATTTGCCTAAGCAAGAGGAAGTGCGTAATAATCATGCTTCGATCCTGTACTGTAAGATAGTGAGATTAAGACGATCCTTCTGTTGGGTATGCAAATGGTCTCTAGCCCAAGGCCTATCCAAAACACCTGGTCCTACGTTTATCGTCAATAGAACCAGAGATATGAGCAGCGGAAAATCCCGTTTTTATGAGCGACTTTTTGGAACCTAGTAGGTACGCATGCCACAGGATGCATAGCGATCTCTGAAAATGAAAGCCTTACTACTTCACAACGGACTGCCTTTGGTTCTGAAATTACAGATGTTAACTTCGGTGTTATGTGTGCTGCTCTCAAAAGGCACTTAAACGAAATCATCATAGGAGTGGGGTGCCCTGCGCATATATTACGTAGTAGGACAAAGTGGCTATCGTTGTACTCAACAGGTGGACCCAGCACGTAAGTCTTACTTACTCTTCCGGACAGGAAAATTTCTATAGGACGTCTTTTCGGAGGAATGTCCCCTGCTTCTTTCTTCATCGACGCACATTTTTCATTGCGAAGGAATGCCTGATAGAAAGGAACACATTTCCATTATAAGTGTGTGAAGTATTAGAAATTGTGCTTCACTGAAACGGAGACTTTAGAACAAGAACATTCAGACAAGCTTTTCGGAAGCTGGCTTCGTAAAAGATAGCCATATGTACACGAAAAATATATATTTTCTATGAAACTTGCTTTGAATAACTGGAAAAATGGACGCAGGCAGAAGAAGAATCCAGATTCAAAGACTTAAAAGTCCTTCACTTTCAAGGTATTCTTCCACGTTGTTAATACTTAAAAACCTCAGGCGTGAAAGTAAACGATTCGAACAAACGTGACCAGTTCTGCAATAACTCAATAACTGCACCAATTCTACAATGCTGCATGGAAACTCTGCACGACACTACACTACACTGCACAAAAAGTATCAAAATGTCAAAACCCCTTCATTCTGAAAATTTGACAATTTTTATTTGCGATTGATGAGATCAGTGCATCTACTGAATGTGTATTTTTTTGTCATAGCTGCTCAGTGGGCTAAACAAAGGAACCGTTTGTTGATAGGATCAGTGAAAGGAATTGTAGTAGTCAAGCACAATTTCAGGCATATGCCTTTCGAGAATTTTTATGGCTATATTCTTCGAGATAACAATTCAGCTCTCCTTTCAGCAGTACACTGCCTGGAAAAATAAGAACACTATCGTAAAACGCGAAATATTACTTCAGGATAATTGCATTGCTTTTGTAATAACAAATTACAGTTCTGGGATTAGAGCATGTTTATCACCGAACTGTGTAAAATATAAACAATTTATTGATTGTAATATTGTCAGGTTTTCTAAAAAAATTGAGGAACACTGTCCTGCTTTCGACAGCTTTGAATTGATAACCATAGACACTCAGCATATGATGTGCGAACACTTCAGAATTTGATTTTAGATATCTTTTAGAAACAGTGTTTTGATGTACGGGAGAGTTGGTTAAATTGTCTAAACAGTAAGTTACACACTTATTTAAATAATAGGATCACAAACTCTAGGATGTTGTTCTTGGTGTCTGACTTTCATAGTGGCAATTCTCAAAAGAATAATCACACTACATTTAATTTTCCAAACATCTGCAAGTAGTACGAATTAGGAATGTAGCCATCTGGTTTCCTAACTGTTATCAGCTGGTGCGTGTATTCTACCACTATTATAAACTATGTCCCTAAGCTTGAAGATGTGTGCTAACTAAGTCTAAGGAAATTTTCCATATTTCAGTTCTTACATCACTATTAGCAGGCATTGATACGCAGCTTTCTTACTTCTCTCTGCATCCCAACACGCTTTTCATAAATCCATATTCTGGATTTGCATCTTACCATTTTTTTCCATTCGATCTTCCTCTTATAATTTGCAGCGTTTTACGAATGAGTTTCCGTACTGGGTACCCCGCAGAGTCTTCAAAACACTTTCGTTGTGCAGGTAAAGTTGTAGTTCTATATTTCTTCTTATTTCCTTCGGATAACTTTTCTCACAAACTCCATGAACAGGCCTTCAAGTTTTGCTTAGTATTTCTGTAATTTTCCTCGGTATTATTTCTTGTATTGATACATTTAGCCCATTTTCTGCCTGGAATGGCATTTACTGCACTGAAATTATGGGATAATCCGTTTCTTTCTGCAGTGTCGAAAGCAAATGTTCGTATTTCAGATATGCATAAACCGACCTCATTTCAAACGTCAGAAAATACTTTTCCAGTTCCCTTTTTATTTATATTTTCAGCTTGCCTCTCCATTATTGCTTAAGCACATTTTATGAGTGTTCATATTTATGTAATCCACGGCGTGCATTAAGGCTACAGTTACAGCTACATGCTGTTGATCTGTGCTCAACTTTCCGTAACGTATTTCTTTTGCCATATTGTAATACAAAATATTATTTATTTAATAATTTAGGACAAAGAAAGGATTAGAAAATTCAACAGTTCCTTTAGAAATATTATGTTCCACTAATAATGTTACACGCAATTTTTAACACTAACTGTCCGAATATATTTCTCAAATTGTAGCTGTACAAAATGTGAATCTTATAGCGGTACATTATGGACAACGTTGCCACTTTCTCTGTGTCAGTTTACGAGAAACGAGCCACAATGAACAAGATTCGTGATTGTGTGAGTAGCAAGGTTATGTAATGCTTATTCAACCATAAATAAAACATCGCGTTCACACTTCCTTATAACAATAACTCTCTTCTATACGTATGAGGAAAGTTAGACAAAAACATACAACAAAATCAGCGCTGTGTTCAGACGATGTGTTCCGCATCGCACAGAGCTCTCAGCTGACAATATGGGTCCAAGAACGACGTACTTCACGCTGACCTCTAAGCGTCGGACAGTACAACAAATACGAATTTTAAAGTAGCGATATAAATTAGGAGTCGGTAAAATGAGGGCCACTCTCCCCTAACTGATTTAGAGCAATGGAAGGAAATCATCAAACAGCTTTGTTTCAGGTGCACAGTTTACTATGTGGGATCATAATTGAATAAAAACTAATTAAGAAAAGCACCAGCAAGAACGCACCATTTAATTTAACAAATGGTTCAAATGGCTCTGAGCACTATGGGACTCAACTTCTGAGGTCATCAGTCCTCTAGAACTTAGAACTACTTAAACCTAACTAACATAAGGACATGACACACATCCATGCCCGAGGCAGAATTCGAATCTGCGACCGTAGTGGTCGCGCGGTTCCAGACTGTAGCGCCTAGAACCGCTCGACCACCCCGGCCGGCTTTATTTAACATACACCTTTCCTAAACAGTACTTTACTCTCGACACATGCTCCCTAAATAAAATTCTGTCCTTCGAGCTTGTCACACAAAATTTGGAATTCTCGTAAGTGGTTTTTGAAGACCAGACATAACAATGCGGGCTGCATAAATCGTCGTCGGTAGAGGAGCAGAAGCACCTTTCATACATACATGAAATGTTCTACTGAATTCCAATTTTCCATATCGTACAAATAAGTGACAGAATTACAAATATTAAGTGCTAAATATGGGAGTTGGTAAACAAACAGGTGACCCGGCAGACTCATGGCGAACGATATACGAAGCACGCCAGTATGTATCACGATAACATTATATTCAAATTTTGCTGCGTAATATTATTCTAAATGCCAATTTCTAATGTTTGATGTACTACATTCTTCATGTCAACCGAGTTCAATCAATACTCATAAACATGATTTGCATGTATATAGAACTGTCTATGTATGAGATACCCTCATTTTTATAATGAATGATGTCGTAATGCAGGAAATTGGGCTTCCGCCTACATTAATGGTAGATTAACTAATAATTGAGTTACCGGGGACAACGCAATTATGGCATAAAGCTGTCATTAACTTTAATGACGCTTCCTGAAGCGCTAAGTTAAGAGAAACTGTCACAATTGGAGATGAACAATGTGTACCAAAGAAAGCGAGACACAAGAATCAAGAATTATGCCATATATGTTTCCTGTGTAGCCGTCATAGTAGTTTTAACATAGATTTTGTTTTGGTGGCACTGACTTCAGCCACAAGGAATTTTCTCGTCGAATGTCTGTGAAATCGTACGTTTTCGTTTGGAGATTGTAAAAAAAAAAAAAAAAAAAAAAAAGCTTAACACTAAATCGATGAATCGATTTACGGAGATCAGCCTCAGAAACGGAATATCTGCCGCAGACCTGCAGTCGTAGACGAGATGACGAACTGTCTTAAAATACAGTTACAAGCGATCGAAGATTTGTCGATCTACTTACTCTCATAGGAGTTCGAAATACTTGTCTAAAAACCTGTAAGCTTTCAGCGAATGTAGAGTCTCGGTGTTAAATGCATCTGAATACAAAATGAAGGCACATTAAAGTATAGTGTCTAGTTTGGGATCATTTCTTCTCTAACTCAGTTAAAGGACAGATTCCTGGTTGCTAAAATGCTTTAGATTTTTCTGTGAAGTCTCGTTGTACTTTTCACAGAATGTATCAGTTTACCCTCACACTTCAATGGATACGAAGACACGCTGATACTGAGGATTAATAATTGTATTTTATTTTAATTATTTTGTCTGCGACACCAATGCCATAATTTTCTGACGCATTTCGGCCAATACCCGTTCTTCAAATGGACGTGAAATAGACTGGCAGAAAGTATCTAATCAGATATTATTTATTGTTTTATGTTACTGATGTTTGCTCCGTAAGATATTGTATGGCTGTTGACAACTGTACGTTACAATAATGGTTTTTGTATTTAAAATGAATTCCATAATCTTTTTTAAATGAAATCTTCAAACAAACAATTTTCAGTGATCCAGTAGAATACACAACAGGCACTAACATATGTTAAAACATAGATACTGTGAAACAAATATTAAAACAGTACGGACTATCTCTTGCAAAGTGTTACAGCTGCACATTAAATTACTCTCAAAATCAAATAGTAAAATCGTTTTTTGAAATGCATTCAGTGACTGCTGAAAGAAGCTGCATATTGTTGTCATTGAAAAGAGAAATACCGTCTATGACAATTACACATGTGAGGAACTCAACAGCTGCGTATTTTTTCCCTCCAATCTTAATACTCACTGCAAGAGAAAATCGGATAGTTTACCAACAACATTATTTATTATCAGTCTATTTCATATTTTCTTGGGGGTTGCCAATGGCGGAAACGTGTCCGGAAATTAATAAAATGTTAGTGGTCTGTATAAATACATTATAAAATAACTATTGTTCTTCATGCCATTTTGTGTTCATGGGTGGCCGAGTGGTTCTAGGCGCTACAGTCTGGAACCGCGCGACCGCTAAGGTCGCAGGTTCAAATCCTGCCTCGGGCATGGATGTGTGTGGTGTCCTTAGGTTAGGTTTAAGTAGTTCTAAGTTCTAGGGGACTGATGACCTCAGAAGTTACGTCCCATAGTGCTCGGAGCCATTTGAACCATTTTTTTGTGTTCATGGAATATATGTATTTCCCAAGTTACTAACAAAACCAGTGAAATTCTGTTCCGTTTTATCTTTCAATGCAGTGAAGGAACCATTCTTCGAATCATAGGCTCTGGTGGAGTCAGCTTTCACACATGAGAGCATGCTCTCTTCTTTAGTGCTGGTGGCAACTGATGGGTGGCCCACGAAGAAAAAGCGGCGCAACATGTGAAAAAGCCGACCGAGGCTTCGCGTGGGCGGTAGATGACCATATTGCGTGCCCAGAGCTCATTTCTTGTTGCAGAACACCACGCCTCCAGGAGGAAGACACGCCGTGGCCACTGCAGGCTGGGGGCTACCTTAACAAATTGCCCCCTCTTTTACAGCGCAGCTATAAACGTAATTACCGCATTTCTCGGGCTTACGAAGACTCAATCAAATTCTTCAATGTCTCACAATATTAATTCCGATGAGTATGAAACGATGTCTGAAAGGTTGTTATATAACGCAGACCTCGAACTTCCACAACGATACCTACATTAAGTTCATTGAAAAACGTTTAACACGAAACTGAGGGAACCGCAATATTTTTTGGTGCTGAAAGACTTCCGTGATAATCGACACATACTTAAGAAAACAACAGGGCCTGTTGTGTTTTCCATCTCTTCGAACATCATGAATGCATGATAAGTTAATTTCTTACTCAGCTTTCATCTTGCAGGTATTATTGCACATCGAAAGCCCATTCACAGTATATATTTTTTTCTTTTTTTGTGAAACACTCAGTTTCTTTTAAGCGTCAAATATTCAACAAGTTATTTGATACCAGTTTATTCATTTTTCTGTACGCATAAGAATGCGCGATCAAGCAGCCGCACATATGTTTTATGACGTTCAGTATTTCTAGTGTAGTGAGTACAGTAAATACTTTTATTTTAAATTTTGCCGTTTTTAGCTCTCTGCTGATCTCCACAATCACTTTGTCATTATTTTACAGTTCTTTAAATACTGCGATTTAAACTTTCCGCAATCACAAATACGTTCCTCCCTAGTGACATCTTACCAGTACTGTAAATATTTCCTTAGATACGCCCTCCGCATCCGTCTCTCCTTTACTGTCTAAGCAGACGTAAAGTAGAAACCAGTTTTGTCAGTGTTGAAGACATCTTTCGCATGATGTGCTTCACACACTGAAGGCGAAGTACACTGCACATGTCAGTACTCATAGTCGTTGGTTAGCAAACGCTTATAACATTAACCGAACTTTGTTTCAAATGTTACAACGAACCTGGATTTCTAGAAAATTCAATTTGTTTTGTGACTTCATCAGTACTTCCTGGCAATAATAATTGCCTTATCTTCAGGGTGTTACAAAAACGTACGGCCAAACTTTCAGGAAACATTCCTCACACACCAAGAAAGAAAATATGTTATGCGGACATGTGTCCGGAAATGCTTACTTTCCATGTTAGAGCTCATTTCATTACTTCTCTTCAAATCACATTAATCATGGAATGGAAACACACAGTAACAGAACGTACCAGCGTGACTTCAAACACTTTGTTACAAGAAATGTTCAAAATGTCCTCCGTTAGCGAGGATCCATGCATCCACCCTTCGTCGCATGGAATCCCTGATGCGCTGATGCAGCCCTGGAGAATGGCGTATTGTATCACAGCCGGGGTTGCGTAGACAAGAGCTTCCAAATGCACCCATAAATGAAAGTCAGGAGGGTTGAGGTCAGGAGAGCGTGGAGGCCATAGAATTGGTCCGCCTCTACCAATCCATCGGTCACCGAATCTCTTGTTGAGAAGCGTACGAACACTTCGACTGAAATGTGCAGGAGCTCCATCGTGCATGAACCACATGTTGTGTCGTACTTGTAAAGGCACATGTTCTAGCAGCACGGGTAGAGTATCCCGTATGAAATCATGGTAACGTGCTCCATTGAGCGTAGGTGGAAGAACGAAACTAAAATAAGCTCTAACATGGAAATTAAGCGTTTCTGGACACATGTCCACATAACATCTTTTTTTTATTTGTGTGTGAGGAATGTTTCCTGAAAGTTTGGCCGTACCGTTTTGTAACACCCTGTATACTTGAGACCGAAAAACATGGCACGATTCCGAGACTAAATAAACTAATTTCTAGACCAAGTTCTATATACTCATCTGTGAATTTCTAATAATGACAAGCGTTTTGCCGATGGCACTGCCGAAACTCAGACCGTAAAATATCAACACTATATAGCATTGCCTCAGGTAAAAAGTAGTACATATAAATTGCAGAGACTTAACAATGGAGACGAGTTATCTGTGCTATCAGAATTACAAATATTATTATCATCTGTGTTTTTTTGTAGAAGAAGGATGAGAGGTTTCTGTTTCATTGTCTTGTCGATTCTCGGTCCTCACTGACGGACATTAAATTTTCACGGTCTACAATTATTTGTAGTAGGAATATAATTTTGTTGAATACATATGAGATTAATAATTGCAGTGCGTATTTTTGTGAGTAACTAGTACTTCTCCTGTATATGATTCAGTACGTAATAATTAAATGTTGCCCTGGCCATTTATGTGTATGCTCATTGATGTAGCGTCGCCATTGATGAAAAAAATTATACAATTTCGTCCAACAGGCATATAATACCAGTAGTATAAAAAGAATAATTTTAATAATGTGAAAACGGCGTCCTGCAATATTTTTCAATTCATATTAGGCCTGAGATTCAGTTTTTATTAATAACAATATCGATAAATGCTTACGCTTCTCTCGGGTTCATGGAGACCCCGGCGGGGTCAGGAATTTTCTCTGCCTTGTGATAACTGGGTGTTGTGTGATGTCCTTAGGTTAGTTAGGTTTAAGTAGTTCTAAGTTTTAGGGGCTGATGACCATATATTTTAAGTCCCATAGTGCTCAGAGCCATTTGAACCATTTTGAGCTTACGCTTCCGCTGCCCATAGGCAGCTATCCTGGAACATCCAGCTCCTCCGAAAAAATAATTAACAATTGTTTATATGTATTATCGCGTCATAGTTAAAAAGTATTTTAATCCATCGTGAGTAAGACGGATGTCTTCACGTTGGGATATGTCTGCTATTGTTGGTGATAGCACCCTGAGAAAAACTAGCCGTGGGTTTTAACATGCATAAAAGAGAAAGATTCATTATTTCCATTATCAAAACTATTTCATACAATAAGAATAACAGCACGGTTATCGTTGCATGAATTATTCAGTCCATCATTTATTATCGTTTAAAATTACGTGATAACTGGCAACAATTGTTTACTGTGTTGGGTACAACAAAGATATCAATAAATCTGATTGACATCGTGACTGCAAACAGTAAAGATATTATTCGAGATGTAAAATCTATTCCTTTTATTTCGTGATAAGGCAAAAAATTATGAAATTACACTAGGCGTTAATAAAACCGACAAACTGCAGGAACGTATTCCTGACTGGAACAGGAGGAAATAAGGTCCTATGAATATGTGTCCGGAAATGGACGGTGTGCGTGCAACAACAGCAAATCGTCTC
Source organism: Schistocerca cancellata (assembly GCF_023864275.1). Lineage (NCBI taxonomy): Eukaryota > Metazoa > Arthropoda > Insecta > Orthoptera > Acrididae > Schistocerca > Schistocerca cancellata. Next base: position 336,683,815 of record NC_064631.1, read on the forward strand.
GCAACACAGTACGGAGATGCATCGCATCCATGTTACAACAGATGTTCAAATATGGCCAGCATGGGATGCAACGCACGGGTTCACACGTCGCATCATGGACTGCCGCCCCCTTTCGCACGTTCCGGCCTCTCTCCGAATAGCGTCACAGGCGCCGTGGAAACGCTGTTGAAGGATCTACACATCAGGAACCAGTTCAGCATACGCAACACTTCTCATGTGCCCCAGAGGTAGAAATCCAGGGGTTTAAGTCCAGTGATCTAACAGGCCATGCTACAGGTCCTTCGCATCCTATCCAACGTCCGGGGAAGAAGTGGAGATGTCAGCGAACTGTAATGCGGAAGTGGGGTGGAGCTCGGTCAAGCAGAAATCACATAACCGATCGTTTTGCCAAAGACACATTTCTTAAGCAGAGCAGGTAGAGTATTCCGCAGTAACTCCAGATACGTTACTCAGCCGAGGCGTTATGGGATAATATCCATACCAAGTATGTGGTCGCCAAGAATCTACCCCCACATTGAGGCTGAACCGGTGCCGATGAGATGCCTCAACCATTCCCTACAGATTTTCTGTAGCCTACGGATGATGATTATGCGGACTGATGATGCCAGTTCTAGTAAAGGTTGCTTCCTTGGGAAAGAGGACTGATGATAGAAATCCCATAATTGTGACTTTATGGTCCAAAACATTACACCGCGTCAGCAATCGTGAATAATTTAATGATAGTAAGGAATCCGCCTCGATTGCAAATACAAACCTGCTGTTGACCCAGGTTTCGGGCCGGATAACCGCGCCTTCTTTGGAACGCACTAAACTACAAAATGCTTAAAGAGGCATGGTCCAATATTAATATAGAATGCCCAAAAGGGCAAAAGACATTTTATGCGAGTCGTTTGCCCTTTTGGGCGTTCTGTATTAATATTGGACCATGCCTATATAAGAATAGTAATAGCGGCCGAAGACTTCCGACATAGGGAGTTACCCTCACCGAGCCAACGACCACGTGAAAGATGGCGAAGGAACGGGCAGAGGTTCAGCGCACTCCCTTGCCCTTGGGGTAAGAAAGTGCCCTTAAAAGGTGAAGGAATCAGCAAACATCAACGGCAGGAGAATGCAGAGGGCAATGAAAATCACTGTATTAAAGACAAATAACGTGTTTCCACAGCACACATGGCCTGTAATTGAAACAATGTCATGATCTCTCCACTGGCAAAAGCAGCTCTTTAAGACTATGAATAATGTTGCAATACAACTTACACTTGAGGGCTAGGTTGTTGTTGTTGTTGTTGTGGCCTTCAGTCCTGAGACTGGTTTGATGCAGCTCTCCATGCTACTCTATCCTTTGCAAGCTTCTTCATCTCCCAGTACTTACTGCAATCTGCTTAGTGTATTCATCCCTTGGTCTCCCTCTACGATTTTTACCCTCCACGCTGACCTCGATTGCTAAATTTGTGATCCCTTGATGCCTCAGAACATGCCCTACCAACCGGTCCCTTCTTCTTGTCAAGTTGTGCCACAAACTCCTCTCCTCCCCTATTCTACTCAATACCTCCTCATTAGTTACGTGATCTACCCATTTAATCTTCAGCATTCTTCTGTAGCACCACATTTGGAAAGCTTCTATTCTATGCCCAAACTACTTATCGTCCATGTTTAACTTCCATACATGGCAACACTCCATACAAATACTTTCAGAAATGACTTTGTGACGCTTAAATCTATACTAGATGTTAACAAATTTCTCATCTACAGAAACGCTTTCCTTGCCATTGCCAGTCTACATTTTATATCCTCTCTACTTCGACCATCATCAGTTATTTTGCTCCCCAAATAGCAAAACTCCTTTACTACTATAAGCGTCTCATTTCCTAATCTAATTCCCTCAGCATCACCCGACTTAATTCGACTACATTCCATTATCCTCGTTTTGCTTTTGTTGATGTTCATCTTATATCCTCCTTTCAAAACACTGCCCATTCCGTTCAACTGGTCTTCCAAGTCCTTTGCTGTCTCTGACAGAATTACAATGTCATCGGCGAACCTCAAGGTTTTTATTTCTTCTCCATCGATTTTAATACCTACTCCGAATTTTTCTTTCGTTGCCTTTACTGCTTGCTCAATATACAGATTGAATAACATCGGGGAGAGCCTGCAACCCTGTCTCACTCCCTTCCCAACCACTGCTTCCCTTTCATGCCCCTCGACTCTTATGACTGCCATTTGGTTTCTATACAAATTGTAAATAGCCTTTCGCTCCCTGTATATCACCCCTACCATCTTCAGAATCTGAAAGAGAGTGTTCCAGTCAACATTGTCAAAAGCATTCTCTAAGTCTACAAATGCCAGAAACGTAGGTTTGCCTTCCCTTAATCTTTCTTCTAAGATAAGGCGTAAGGTCAGTATTGCCTCACGTGTTCCAACATTTCTACGGAATCCAAACTGATCCTACCCTAGGTCAACTTCTACCAGTTTTTCCATTCGTCTGTAAAGAATTCGCGTTAGTATTTGGTATTTTATTAAACTGATAGTTCGGTAATTATCACATCTGTCAACACCTGCTTTCTTTGGGATTGGAATTATTATATTCTTCTTGAAGTCTGAGGGGATGTCGCCTGTCTCATACACCTTGCTCAGCAGATGGTAGAGTTTTGTCAGGACTGGCTCTCCCAAGGCCGTCAGTAGTTCTAATGGAATGTTGTCTTCTCCCGGGGCCTTGTTTCAACTCAGGTCTTTCAGTGCTCTGTCAAACTCTTCACGCAGTATCGTATCTCCCATTTCATCTTCATCTACATCCTCTTCCATAATATTGTCCTCAAGTACATCGACCTTCTATAGTCCCTCTATATACTCCTCCCACCTTTCTGCTTTCCCTTCTTTGCTTAGAACTGGGTTTCCATCTGAGCCCTTGATATTCATACAAGTGGTTATCTTTTCTCCAAAGGTCTCTTTAATTATCCTGTAGGCAGTATCTATCTTACCCCTAGTGAGATAAGCCTTGCCATCCTTACATTTATCCTCTAGCCATCCCTGCTTAGCAGTTTTGCACTTCCTGTCGATCTCATTTTTGAGACATTTGTATTCCTTTTTGCCTGCTTCAATTACTGCATTTTTATATTTTCTTCTTTCATCAATTAAATTCAATATTTCTTCTGCTACCCAAGGATTTCTAGTATCCCTCGTCTTTTTACCTACTTGATCATCTGCTGCCTTCACTACTTCATCCCTCAAAGCTACCCATTCTTCTTCTACTGTATTTCTTTGCCTCCTTCCTGTCAATTGTTCCCTTATGCTCTCCCTGAAACTCTCGACAACCCCAGGTTTAGTCAGTTTATCCAGGTCCCATCTCCTTAAATTCCCACCTTTTTGCAGTTTCTTCAGTTTTAATCTACAGTTCATAACCAATAGATTGTGGTCAGAGTCCACATCTGCCCCTGGAAATGTCTTACAATTGAAAACCTGGTTCCTAAATCTCTGTCTTACCACTATATTATCTATCTGATACCTTTTAGTATTTCCAGGGTTCTTCCATGTATACAACCTTCTTTCATGATTCTTGAACCAAGCGTTAGCTACGATTAAGTTATGCTCTGTGCAAAATTCTACCAGACGGCTTCCTCTTTCGTTTCTTACCCCCAATCCGTATTCACCTACTACGTTTCCTTCTCTCCCTTTTCCTACTCTCGAATCCCAGTCACCCATGACTATTAAATTTTCATCTCCCTTCACTACCTGAATAATTTTTTTTATCTCATCATGCATTTCATCAATTTCTTCATCATCTGCAGAGCTAGTTGGCATATAAACTTGTACTACTGTGGTAGGCGTGAGCTTCGTGCCTGTATTGGCCACAATAATGCGTTAACTATGCTGTTTGTAGTAGCTTATCCACACTCCTATTTTTTTATTCATTATTAAACCTACTCCTGCATTACCCCTATTTGATTTTGTATTTATAACCCTGTATTCACCTGACCAAAAGTCTTGTTCCTCCTGCCGCCTAACTTCACTAATTCCCACTATATCTAACTTTCACCTTTCCATTTCCCTTTTTGAATTTTCTAATCTACGTGCCCGATTAAGGGATCTGACATTCCACGCCCTGATTCGTAGAACGCCAGTTTTCTTTCTCCTGATAACGACGTCCTCCTGAGTAGTTTCCAACGCGAGATCCGAATGGGGGACTATTTTTCCTCCGGAATATTTTACCCAAGAGGACGCCATCATCATTTAATCATATATTAAAGCTGCATGCCCTCGGGAAAAATTACGGCTGTAGTTTCCCCTTGCTTTCAGCCGTTCGAAGTACCAGCACAGCAAGGCCGTTTTTGTTAGTGTTACAAGGCCAGATCAGTCAATTATACAGAATGTTGCCCTGCAACTACTGAAAAGGCTGCTGCCCCTCTTCAGGAACCACACGTTTGTCTGGCCTCTCAACAGATACCCCTCCGTTGTGGTTGCAACTACGGTACGGCCGTCTGTATCGCTGAGGCACTCAAGCCTCCCCACCAACGGTAAGGTCCATGCTTCATGGTGGGCGGGGGGGGGGGGGGGGGGGTACGGCTAGGTGACCATGAGGAAATGTTTCAATAACCAATGAAGGGATAACTTTCTACGAGTCGGGGCGTGGAATGTAAGAAATTAGAATGTCACAGGGAATGTAGAAAATCTGAAAAGGGAAATGTTAGGATCGATCTAGATATAGCGGGTGTCAGTGAAGTGAAATGGAAAGAAGACAACGATTTATGGTGAGTTAAGTATAGGGTAGTATCAACAGCAGCATAAAATAGTATGACAGGAGTAGGATTCGTTATGAATAGGAATGTTGGGCAGAGTGTGAGTTACTGTGACAGTTCAGTGACAGGTTTATTCTTACCCGAATCGAGAGTAAACCAACGCCGACAACGATAATTCGCATATGCATGCCGACGTCTCAAGCCAAAGATGAAGAGATAGACAAAGTATATGAGGATATTCTGGGGATAATTAAGTACGTAATCTAATAGTCCCGTGGGATTGGGACGTGGTTTAGTAGAAATAGTAACAGAATGGGTTACGGGAGAATAAGGGCTTGGTACTAGGAATGACAGACGATAAAGTCTAACTGAGATCTGCAATAAATTCCAGGAATTTATAGGAATTCATAGGAATACCCTGTCAAGACTCACAAGGGGAGGAGTAATACCTGTTAAAGACCGGGATATGCAGGAAGATTTCAGATAAGTTACTTCATGGTAAGACACAATTCCGAAATCAGATAGTTGAGTGTAAGGCGTCATCAGGAGCAGGTATAGACCCAGATCGCAATTTAGTAAGGATGTATGGTATACTGAAGTTTAAGAGTGGTTAAGAAGAACCAGCAGGCAGAGCGGTGAGATAAGGAAGTACTAAGGAATGAAGAGATATGCTTGAAGTTCTCTGAGGCCATAGATCCTGCGATAATGAACAGCTCAGTGTGCAGTTCAGTTGAAGAATAATGGATGTTTCTCGAAAGGGCAATCACAAAAGTAGGAAACACAAACACAGGTTCAAAATAGATAGTGGTGAAGACAGTATGGGTAACAGAAAATATACTAGCAGAAGAAATACTTCAGTAGGTCGATGAAAGAAGGGAGTACCAGAATGTTCCTGCAAATTCAGAAATACAAAGGCACAAGTCACTCAGGAATTAAATAAATGGGAAGTGGAGGGAAGCTAAGGCGAAATGACAGCATGAAAACTGTGAAGAAATCGAAAAAGAAGTGATTGCCCCAAGGATGATGCAGCATACAGGAAACTCAGAACAAACTTCGGTGAAGTTAAAAGCTGTAGTAATAACATTATGAGTGCAGTTGGAATTTCACTGTTAAAACCGAGTGAGGTAGCACATTGGTTAGCTTACTGGGCTCGCATTTGGGAGGACGAAGATTACGACCAGCCTCCTGCCATTCTGAATTAGGTTTTCCGTGATTTCCCTAAATCGTTTAAAGCAAATGCTGGGATGGTTCCTTTGAAAGGGAAGGCTTGTGCTCTGTCTCTAATGCTTTACTTGTCGACGGGATGTTAGACAATAATCTCCTCTTATTCCTCCTCCACTGTTATTCACAGAGGAGAGAGCGGGTAGGTGGAAAGAGTATATTGAAAGCCTCTATGAATGGTAAGACTTGTCTGATTACATGACAGAATAAGAAAAAATAGTCGATACAGAGGAGACTGGGGACCCAGTATTAGAATCAGACCTTTGGAAGAGTTAAGATCGAATAAAGCAGAAGGGATGGATAACAAAAATAGTTCAAATGGCTCTGAGCACTATGGGACTCAACATCTTAGGCCATAAGTCCCCTAGATCTAGAACTACTTAAACCTAACTAACCTAAGGACATCACACACACCCATGCCCGAGGCAGGATTCGAACCTGCGACCGTAGCAGTCCCGCGGTTCCGGACTGCAGCGCCAGAACCGCACGGCCACGACGGCCGGCGATGGATAACATTCCATCAGAATTTCCGAAATGATTGAGGGAAGTGGTAACAAAACGACTATTCACTTTGGTGTGTAGAATGAATGAGTCTGGCGATATGTCATCAGACTTCAGAAAAAAGTCAGCCGCACAGTTACGACGATCGCAAAAGCCGTCATGTGCGAATATTATCGTACAATCAGCTTAACAGCTCAAGATACTGACATGAATAATATGTAGAACAATGGAAAGGAAAATTGATGATGCGTTAGATGGTCAGTTTAGCCTCAGGAAAGGTAAAGCAGCAGAGAGGCAATTCTGACTGTTGATAATGCATGCAAGACTGATGAAAGTCAAGATATGTTCAATGGATTTGGTAACCTGGGAAAAGCGTTCGATAATACAAAATAGTGCAAGATGTTCGAAATTCTGAGAAAAATGGGGTAAGCTATACGGAAAGATGGATAACACATACACTCCTGGAAATTGAAATAAGAACACCGTGAATTCATTGTCCCAGGAAGGGGAAACTTTATTGACACATTCCTGGGGTCAGATACATCACATGATCACACTGACAGAACCACAGGCACATAGACACAGGCAACAGAGCATGCACAATGTCGGCACTAGTACAGTGTATATCCACCTTTCGCAGCAATGCAGGCTGCTATTCTCCCATGGAGACGATCGTAGAGATGCTGGATGTAGTCTTGTGGAACGGCTTGCCATGCCATTTCCACCTGGCGCCTCAGTTGGACCAGCGTTCGTGCTGGACGTGCAGACCGCGTGAGACGACGCTTCATCCAGTCCCAAACATGCTCAATGGGGGACAGATCCGGAGATCTTGCTGGCCAGGGTAGTTGACTTACACCTTCTAGAGCACGTTGGGTGGCACGGGATACATGCGGACGTGCATTGTCCTGTTGGAACAGCAAGTTCCCTTGCCGGTCTAGGAATGGTAGAACGATGGGTTCGATGACGGTTTGGATGTACCGTGCACTATTCAGTGTCCCCTCGACGATCATCTGTGGTGTACGGCCAGTGTAGGAGATCGCTCCCCACACCATGATGCCGGGTGTTGGCCCTGTGTGCCTCGGTCGTATGCAGTCCTGATTGTGGCGCTCACCTGCACGGCGCCAAACACGCATACGACCATCATTGGCACCAAGGCAGAAGCGACTCTCATCGCTGAAGACGACACGTCTCCATTCGTCCCTCCATTCACGCCTGTCGCGACACCACTGGAGGCGGGAGGCTGTTGGGACGTGAGCGGAAGACGGCCTAACGGTGTGCGGGACCGTAGCCCAGCTTCATGGAGACGGTTGCGAATGGTCCTCGCCGATACCCCAGGAGCAACAGTGTCCCTAATTTGCTGGGAAGTGGTGGTGCGGTCCCCTGAGGCACTGCGTAGGATCCTACGGTCTTGGCGTGCATCCGTGCGTCGCTGCGGTCCGGTCCCAGGTCGACGGGCACGTGCACCTTCCGCCGACCACTGGCGACAACGTCGATGTACTGTGGAGACCTCACGCCCCACGTGTTGAGCAATTCGGCGGTACGTCCACCCGGCCTCCCGCATGCCCACTATACGCCCTCGCTCAAAGTCCGTCAACTGCACATACGGTTCACGTCCACGCTGTCGCGGCATGCTACCAGTGTTAAAGACTGCGATGGAGCTCCGTATGCCACGGCAAACTGGCTGACACTGACGGCGGCGGTGCACAAATGCTGCGCAGCTAGCGCCATTCGACGGCCAACACCGCGGTTCCTGGTGTGTCCGCTGTGCCGTGCGTGTGATCATTGCTTGTATAGCCCTCTCGCAGTGTCCGGAGCAAGTATGGTGGGTCTGACACACCGGTGTCAATGTGTTCTTTTTTCCATTTCCAGGAGTGTATTATGTACAAAACCAAGGGGAAACCATAAGAATGGAAGACTAAGAACGAAGTGCACGGATTAAAAAAAGGTGTAAGACATGGATGTCATTTTTCGCCCCTGTTGTCCAGTGTTGAATCGAAGGAGCGTGGCCGCCATAAAAGAAAGTTTGAAGAGCGGAATTACTATTCAAGGCCAAAGGATTTCAATGATAAGTTCGTTGCTGACGTTGCTATCCTCAGTGAAAGTGAAGGTGAATTAGAGGATTTTCTGAGTGGATTGAACAGTCTAATACGTATGGAGTAAGGACTGGATGTGAATCGAATAAAGAAGAAAGTAATGAGAAGCAGCAGAACAGCAGGGAACATCATAACTGATGATCGCGAAGTTAATGAAGTTAAGGAATTCTTCTGCTTAGGCAGTAAAATAACCCATGCAGGACAGAGCAAAGAGAGCATCTGAAGCAGACTATCACTGCTGGTCGGCTGGTGGTTAGTTCCTATTGGACCAAACTGCTGACGTCATCGGTATCTAGGCTTACACACTACTTAAACTGACTTACGCTAAGGACAACACACACACCCATGCCCGAGGGAGGGCTCGAATATCCGACGGGGGAAGCCGCGCGAACCGTGTCAAGGCGCCCTCGACTTCGCGGCGACACCACGCGGCCATCATTGTTAAAAGGGCATTCCTGACCAAGAGAATTCCATTAGTATCAAACATAGGCCTTAATTTGAGGAAGAGATTTATTTGAAGATAGGTTTGGAGAACAGAATTGTACGGTAGTGAAAGATGGACTGTGGGGAAACCGAAAAAAAGAGAATAGGAAAAGCTGAGATGTGGTGCTATAGAAGAACGTGGAAAATTAGGTGGACTGTCTAGTACGATAAAATAAAAAAAAAGTTAAATGTATTACAATTTTTTCAGTTTTAATCTGATAATTACATGTATGTTGTGTTTCATACTAGAATGTCGTGTTCCCAGTTTGGCACAGCTTTGCCACATGAAAAACGAAAGAGGTTTAAGACGTCCGTCTTCTGGTCGGCTCCTGATCGTTGTCAGAAGGAGGCTGGTTTTTGATTACGCAAAAAGGACAAGCCGGATTCATTTACGTAATCAGTATGAATTTTATAATTACCTAAGGGACCTTTAACGATGAACAATAAAAAAATTGCATTTGCAAATGAAATCATTAATAAATGGGTCGGCTATGAGTTGTATAGAAAACAAGGAGCGGCCTTCTGTCTACGACCAGGATGCCGCAGTATTCTCAGCTGCAGTAAAGGCTGTTTGACATTTATAAAAATAATATGACATGGAGCTAAAAAAAGGAAAAGAATAGAATAAGAAATCTGGTATACACTAAATATACTCAAATAATTCTCACAAGCAATTAGGGCTTATTTATAAACAGTATAACTTACATAAGTAAGTATGGTGCCATCAGATTTCAGCCTGTCCTGTGCTCGCTTCTTAGTTCACGTCACAAATTACATTCATTATTTTTCTCCTTCCTTCGGGACAATTCTTGCACCTTTCAACACCTTCATAACAATAACTTGCCGATTTACAGTATCGAACATAAATTACTTGAATTTTATCAATTAATAACTGTTGTCTGCACGCTGGCAAGACCGCTCACTTTTATGGTTCAAAATGGTTCAAATGGCTCTGAGCACTATGCGACTTAACTTCTGAGGTCATCAGTCGCCTAGAACTTAGAACTAATTAAACCTAACTAACCTAAGGACATCACACACATCCAGGCCCGAGGCAGGATTCGAACCTGCGACCGTAGCGGTCACGCGGTTCCAGACTGAAGCGCCTTTAACCGCACGGCCACACTGGCCGGCTCACTCACTTTTATGGCTTAAAACCGACCTTCTTCATGCTTTTACATTACAAGAAGAAGTACGAGAAAATATGAATATCTACAAAGGTTTTTACGCTCATATTTTTTACTTAGATCGAAGCGGAACGCTCCTTTCAGCTTCTGATAAAATATTTCTTTGACTGCGCAATCGATGTATTAGCGTTCGCGCTAGATGCGCATCTATGCAGTTACGTAAATTATATAAAACAAATGTCTTTCAAAGAATAGGTCTCTTCTCATAATTTTATAATTTAATACACAGCTAGGTGAATGCCTTTCCAAGGGTACTCATAGCTTTCATTCAATGGAAAGCCCAATAATATTACAACTGATGAAGAGGTTTTCTGTAGAATGGGTGAGGGAAGGAATGTATGGAAAACACTGACAGGAAGAATGGACTGGGAGATGGCACATCTGTTAAGACATCAGGCAGTAACTTTTATGGTACTAGAAGGAGCTGTAGACGGTGAAAACTCAAGAGGAAAACAGAGATTGGAATACATCCAACAAATAATTCGTGGCGGGCCGCATCTAATCAGACCGATGACTGAACAAATACCAGAATATTATTAAAAAACCAATAAATGCCCGCATCTCGTGGTCGTGCGATAGCGTTCTCGCTTCCCACGCGCGGGTTCTCGGGTTCGATTCCCGGCGGGGTCAGGGATTTTCTCTGCCTCGTGATGGCTGGGTGTTGTGTGCTGTCCTTAGGTTAGTTAGGTTTAAGTAGTTCTAAGTTCTAGGGGACTGATGACCATAGATGTTAAGTCCCATAGTGCTCAGAGCCATTTGAACCATTTTGAACCAATAAATATCTCACTTCATTACATATTTCTCTCACTGTAATTTTCTCGTAGGTTCCGATTCCACTACTTTTAAAATCCAGATTCTATCAAACTTCTGGCACTGTTAAAATAATTGCATGGGGGCACAATCTGAACACACTTCCCCGGCTTTGCTTTTAGTAACAGTGATAATGAGGACAATAAATAATGAAAGACAGACACTTAAGCAATGTAAGTGACAATGAAAATAAGAGTTTAGTTCCTACTTGATAATCAGCGAAGTGCTACTTCTGCTTGCAGCACACAGGCTGGCTCTACCATCCTCTTGTGATACGCAGCAGACACGCTACACGTAAAGTTTTTCTCTGTCGGTAACACCGAGGAAATAGCTTGACGATTGAAAGAGAACAAAAGGTGTCGACTTTCTTTCCACAAGAAACAGGGGCGTCCGCCCGGTTTCATGTTTACAAAACAGACCCCTGTTTCGTGCTCGTTGCCCTTGCTGCTGCTCAAACAGTCGAAACAAAGTGTGCGACCTCACTCACATTTATAACGCTCTACCTTAGGCTATTGCCCGACTTATATTTGTGCGGTAATTGGTCTTCCAGAAACACACAAAATTTGAACAGTAATAGCGAACGAAAATGAAAATGGTTCAAATGGCTCTGAGCACTATGGGACTCAACATCTTAGGTCGTAAGTCCCCTAGAACTTAGAACTACTTAAACCTAACTAACCTAAGGACATGACACACACCCATGCCCGAAAAAAAATGGCTCTGAGCACTATGGGACTCAACTGCTGAGGTCATTAGTCCCCTAGAACTTAGAACTAGTTAAACCTAACTAACCTAAGGACATCACAAACAGCCATGCCCGAGGCAGGATTCGAACCTGCGACCTTAGCGGTCTTGCGGTTCCAGACTGCAGCGCCTTTAACCGCACGGCCACTTCGGCCGGCCCCATGCCCGAGGCAGGATTCGAACCTGCGACCGTAGCAGTCCCGCGGTTCCGGACTGCAGCGCCAGAACCGCTAGACCACCGCGGCCGGCTCGAACGAAAATTAGAGCAGGGTCCATCTAAAGGGCACATTCACTGCTAATGTTGGATCTTAAGTAATTTATGTTAGGGATTAGTGTGTTGTTTTGTGGACCTATGAATATCATGTCTGTATCGTAGCTACTGCTCTATGTGGCAATGTAGTCAAATATTACGGGGAAATGAATTACCCTCTGCGACCTCTGCGTGTTGCGGGATTTCAAATAAAAATCTGGCCCTCAACTACGTACCCTCAGACTCAGAGTTGAAATATTAAAAGTTTTGGCTGGTTTCGTTGTCTATGTGGTGGGATACGTAGTTGCCACAGTACATGCCAAATACTGCTGAGTCTACAGTATACAATATGAATACACACATGAATCGAATGGTCGAAGGTTCCTGTCACTCGGCAATTGCGAATTTTGAATGTAACATATAAATTTATAAATGAGAGATTGCAATTAAGTAAAATCTGCAGGTAAAATTTTAACGACTTTAAATGACGTCTACGATAGCAGAAGTATTTTTAAGAATGCCGTTTATTTCTGCAAAATTTTATTTAATTGCTGGAACATGGACATCAGTCCATGTTCCAGCAATTAAATAAAATATAAGTTGAATAACAGGGAAACAATAGATTCCTACTTCACGTAATTACTTACGAGCAACAACGTATCTCTCGAGGTATTTACTTCTAAACACATACTACGGCTTCACTGCAGAAGCCACGGATATCTTACAAGTGCAAAAGTCGGCACTACGAAATATTTCTATCTCCCGTGAGCACGCGTAAACTGCTGAACACTCTACAAGTATTTCCTGCGTCCAGTCCGTCGCGCCTTCCCGTCCGGCACTCCCTCATGTGCTGTGTGACACGATGCTCCTCCCCACTTCCATACAGTCCCTCCATTCACTTCGGTAGTCTCCTACCATAGTAACGAGCGCTGTGATTGGGTAGAGCGCTCCCGCCATGTCTCCACGCTAACGCACACTCAAAAACGTATTAAAACACATACGAAATATTGGATTTACATATAAATAACTTGAAATTAAATAAATATTCCTATGGCTGGACCATGAACACGTTCTGCCACATATTATTAAATACGTAAACAGATTAAATAAACATATATCAAAGGAATAGAAGCAAAAGTAGGCCAGTAGCCTAATGTCTCTGTGCTCTCTAAAACACAGTAAAGATTTGACCAATTTCTTCATGAATGGTATATATCGCATATAAACAAAGACATAGACGAATAAATATATATTTATAAGCATGCTGCTATCGTCTTTTCGTTTAACTTTGGAGTACTTATAGCCTGAAGCGATCAATAGTAATCGGCCATATTGACCTCCAATAACTCATATACTAGTCAAGTTACATGCCTGTAATTCATACCAATATAGGTTTACACTAATAGCTTTCTAAAGACACGTCGATTGACAAAATCAGATGAACTGTTTAGATTTTGGAAACTCGTTGCTGGGTGTTAGTTGTATAAATTAGTCAGATACTCAACTTTAAACTAATAAAGATATAGAAAACCAGATTACACCATCAGAATCATCGTGCAAATAATGGTATTGTACATGTTTCGTTTTAAGGTATCATTTTTCCTCTGGCTATTATTAATTTCTTCATGAACTGTGAAATGGCTGCCATTATGGTTTCACAAAGTCCGCCATCTTTGGCACTCCCGCCATACAAATCTCCTTCATCGACACAAAGCACAGTCCTCGACACAGCGTCAATGTGGAGTCCCCAGCCACGCGGTCGGCCTGGAAACAAGCGCTGGGGCTACATCTTTTGCTCCGGCTAACGTTCGGCACCACATGTTTGCTGACGAGCCCTGGCTTGCCGAGCGGCCCATGCGGCCACGCCTATTGCGAACTTACAACATTTTCAGGGCGCCACAACACGCCCATTACCTCGCAGTGTGAGGTACTATTAGGTGCCCGCATCTCGTGGTCGTGCGGTAGCGTTCTCGCTTCCCACGCCCGGGTTCCCGGGTTCAATTCCCCGCGGGGTCAGGGATTTTCTCTGCCTCGTGATGGCTGTGTGTTGTCCTTAGGTTAAATACTAGGTTTAAGTAGTTCTAAGTTCTAGGGGACTTATGACCACAGCAGTTGAGTCCCATAGTGCTCAGAGCCATTTGAACCATTTTACTATTAGGTCTGCAGCATTTAAGACAAATATTGTATTGCGTCGAAGTAAAGAAATAGTCCTCACAAAAAGTAAGTGAATCTAAATACCAGAAGATAAGGTAAACGTAAAATGAATAGGCTCTCAATAACGATGTTTAGTGGCACAATTTGTTGGCCTGGCGTCTTGGAAAAGAGGTGTCACTCATGTCGATACTTTACCCAATGGACATTAACGTAAAAGCCGCTGTAGTTTTGACTTTGTACACTAGGAGCGCTGCTGTCGTGTCACGTGACGATCTGGCCCGCGAAACTCAGAATGTGAAGTTGGCCGCCGGTAACCAAGGCTGCCCATGCCTGTTTTACACCGTAGTCGCCGAGACTCGCAGGCGTCAGCAACAGAGCAGGCACATCGGAGCAGCAGGTATGGGTTGCGTATTGGGCAGCTTTCTGCCACAGGAGTTCATCGTATATATTTACTGAAATATACATCCATTATGGATTTATTTCAGCAACTCAGTAAGCTCCTTTCCATTTCCTGTCTAAATTTTTAGTTGCTCTTGTGAATGCAGATGACCTCCCTTGCTGGTTGTGTGCAAAATTTTTAGATTTTCATCGAAACTTTGTAATGTTGTTTCTCAGTTTACAAGTAACAATCCATTGATGTCTTGTTATTAGCGTATGTGTTTTCTTTCTGACAGCACAAAATTTCTTCCCATTTGGCATACGCAGGGTGTTTAAAAGGAATACGTCACGTATTTCTACAGGTGATAGTACTGGCCCTCCCGACGGAGGTTCGAGTCCTCCCTCGGGCATGAGTATGTGTGTTGTTCCTAGCATAGGTTAGTTTATGTAGTGTGTAAGTCTAGGGGCCGATGACCTCCGCAGTTTGGTCCCTTAGGAATTCACACACATTTTTTTTTTGTAGTATTAGTTGAAACTAGAACAACCTTTCCTATAAATACATGTATGGGTACCGATAACAGCTGAGGAGTGATAAGGAATACCACTCAATCCATGATAAGAAGATTGCAGCACTGCATTGATACCACTTGTCATCACTTCAAACATTTTATGTAAATGGACGTTCATGACACCTTTGTGACCTTCGTTGACCTTCAAAGACCTTACTGTTACACTTCATTGGATTCGTCTCGATAGCCGCTATCAGAAAATAAGTACCAAACTACAGCCTCCCATTTAAAAAAACGAAGGTGACCATCATATCTCTGAAGCGACCCCACCTAGCAACAAGAGAACAACGTCATATTCTGGTCCCCGTTGTCGCATGCAACATATGTCCTACAAACGTTTCAGCTACTATCATACTTTCGGAGCTATTCTAGGGGGTAATGGTTTGTGATTCACCCTTTATATCCTCCACTGATAGTGCTGGCACCTGACATCTGTGAGTGGTTGTTGCTCGTTGACGTCGAACGAAGGCGGTGTTCACACTGATGTGACTGGATTATGTGTTTCTTGGTGTTTGATAATTCTTCGTGTAAATCGTATTAGAATACACAAAAGCACAGTGGACGTCGTTACAGATGAAATTCAATTTCTTGTAATGAATATGAAATTTTTTATTGTTGCTTTAGTTGCTGGCCGGTGTGGCCGAGCGGTTCTAAGTGCTACAGTTTGCAACCGCGCGACCGCCACGGTTCAGGTTCGAATCCTGCCTCGGACATGGATGTGTGTGATGTCCTTAGGTTAGTTAGGTTTAAGTTGTTCTAAGTTCTAGGGGACTTATGACCTATTAGAGATCAGAGCCATCTGAACCATTGTTGCTTTAGGAGTTCGATAATGATGTAAATCATCTATCACCGTCCCGAGTCAATGAATATAAGCCATTATCAAGACGTCAAGTAATTTAGAAATAATTTATCTTACCGTAATGTAAGTGACGCTATTGGCTGTTTACAACAAGTTAGTACGTAACCAGGCACGTGACGGTATCCGCGGCCTGGCAGCCGCTTGTTTGCGGAGGCACGGAGGGCTCGCCCGGCGGACAGAGGGGCAGAGGCAATGCGGGCAAACAAGGCAGCAGCGATTGTCGCGGCAGCTGAGACAACAGCGTGGGCCGCGCGCCGCTAATGAAATGAGACCGCGACACGCCGGCGACGTCTGCCGCTGCCGCTGCTGGTGCTGTCAGTGTCTGCGCCTGCGTGCGCTGCTCTGGCAGCAGCTGTCTGCACACAACACCGAGGTTGGACGCTAGATGCAGCGTCTACATCTGCATCGTACTCCGAAATCCTCTAATGGTGTGTGGCAGGGGGTACATTCGATACCATTAACTGATCCCCCATTTCCTGATCCACTCATGAACGGCGCGTGGGAAGAGTGGTTGTCGGCAAGTCTCTTTATTGGTTCAAATTTCTCGAATTTTCTCGTAGTGGTCACTGTAGGATGGTATATGGGAGATATTAATACTTGAATGCATGAAATGTATTAACGGCTGCTAATATGGTCAACCATCAGCTGTATAACTGAGTGACTATAATGAAAATTTGTACCGGAACTGGACTCAAACCCGGATTACAGAACGAATATTACATCGTATTCCTGACCAACATGGGCACTGCAGTTCTGCATTTATCCGCCGACACCAGGCCGACTGGTCCCGGCGAAGGTTCGAGTTCTCCTTCGGGCATGGGTGTGTGTGTTTGTCCTTAAGATAATTTAAGTTAAGTAGTGTGTAAGCTTAGGGACTGATGACCTTAGCAGTTAAGTCCTATAAGATTTCACACACATTTGAACATTTGACACCAGGCAAGCGACTTTCAATTAAAATGTCTCCATGTATGGGCGTATGTATAATGAATATACGAGTGCAGGTTATAGATAAAGCTTTGCGACATGTGGAAGTTTGGCTGTACAGGTGACTGATACTAGGATACCCTAGCCGCTACGGTCGCAGGTTCGAATCCTGCCTCGGGCATGGATGTGTGTGATGTCCTTAGGTTAGTTAGGCTTAAGTAGTTCTAAGTTCTAGGGGACTTATGACCTCAGAAGTTACGTCACGTAGTGCTCAGAGCCAGGATACCCTAATGGTAACACGACCTCTGATGATCAGCACGAAATCTGGCCTCCAGTCCCAGTCCGTTACCAAAATTCATTGTTGTCATTCCAGTTTACAGCTGATGGTTGTCCATATTCGCAACTGTGAATACATTTTTAAGCATTTCATAACCACTGTAGTCGCCGCTGCACTTGTTCCATCGGACATGCAGACATCTGCAAAGGAATATTACGCTCTACTTCTGAACAATATAGAGGTAATATGTTGTTCGACTCTTCCCGGAAAGTGCTCTCTCGGAATTCCAGGAGTAAACCTATCCGTGACGCACAACGCCCATGGTGAAACGCGTCGCTTTTCCTTGTAATTTCTCTACCTCTTCTGTCAGTCCTACTAGGTAAGGATCGCGTATTGGTGATCAACACTCAAGAATCAGTCGAACAAGCGCCGTATAAGACCTGTCCTTTGTTTTTGAGATACATTTTCTTAAGATTCCGTCCATGAATCTCAGGCTGAGATCTGCTTTTACTACTACTTGTTATATTTGGTCATTCCACTTAAGAGTGGTAGATTCCTTTTCTTATGTGTACGCAGTATGTTACATACACACTGAGTAAACAAAAGTCATCCAGTAGCAGCAAGCACGTATACAGATGCCGGTAGTGTCGCTACACAAGACAAAAAATGGCATTGCATTGTACTCAGGTGATTCCTGTGAAACGGTTTCCAACGTGATTACGGCCGCGCGACGGGAATTAACAGACTTCGAACGCAGAATGGTAGGTGGAGCTAGACGCATTGGACATTTCAGTTTGGAAATCCTTAGAAAATTCAATATTCCGAGATCTGTAGTGTCAAGAGCCTGCTGAGAATAGCAAACGTCAGGCATCACCTCTCATCACGAGCAACGCAAAGGCCGATGACCTTCACCGAACAACCGAGAGCAGTGGCGTTTACCTACAAGTCTCATTGCTAACATACAGGCAGTATGGCGTCAAATAAACGCAGATATGAATGTGGGACGTACGATAAACATATCCGTTAAGACAGTGCGGCGAAATCTGGCGTTAATGGGCTAAGGAAGCAGACTACCGACGCGAGTGCCTTTGCTAGCAGCACGACATCGCTTGCAGCCCCTGGACTCGTGAACACGACGGTTGTACCCTACACTGCTGGAGAATCGTCAGACGAGCCCCGATTTCAATTGACAAGAGCTGATGGTAGTGTTCGAATACGGCGTAGGACCGACAAAGCTACACTCCTGGAAATTGAAATAAGAACACCGTGAATTCATTGTCCCAGGAAGGGGAAACTTTATTGACACATTCCTGGGGTCAGATACATCACATGATCACACTGACAGAACCACAGGCACATAGACACAGGCAACAGAGCATGCACAATGTCAGCTCTAGTACAGTGTACATCCACCTTTCGCAGCAATGCAGGCTGCTATTCTCCCATGGAGACGATCGTAGAGATGCTGGATGTAGTCCTGTGGAACGGCTTGCCATGCCATTTCCACCTGGCGCCTCAGTTGGACCAGCATTCGTGCTGGACGTGCAGACCGCGTGAGACGACGCTTCATCCAGTCCCAAACATGCTCAATGGGGGACAGATCCGGAGATCTTGCTGGCCAGGGTAGTTGACTTACAGCTTCTAGAGCACGTTGGGTGGCACGGGATACATGCGGACGTGCATTGCCCTGTTGGAACAGCAAGTTCCCTTGCCGGTCTAGGAATGGTAGAACGATGGGTTCGATGACGGTTTGGATGTACCGTGCACTATTCAGTGTCCCCTCGACGATCACCAGTGGTGTACGGCCAGTGTAGGAGATCGCTCCCCACACCATGATGCTGGGTGTTGGCCCTGTGTGCCTCGGTCGTATGCAGTCCTGATTGTGGCGCTCACCTGCACGGCGCCAAACACGCATACGACCATAATTGGCACCAAGGCAGAAGCGACTCTCATCGCTGAAGACGACACGTCTCCATTCGTCCCTCCATTCACGCCTGTCGCGACACCACTGGAGGCGGGCTGCACGATGTTGGGGCGTGAGCGGAAGACGGCCTAACGGTGTGCGGGACCGTAGCCCAGCTTCATGGAGACGGTTGCGAATGGTCCTCGCCGATACCCCAGGAGCAACAGTGTCCCTAATTTGCTGGGAAGTGGCGGTGCGGTCCCCTACGGCACTGCGTAGGATCCTACGGTCTTGGCGTGCATCCGTGCGTCGCTGCGGTCCGGTCCCAGGTCGACGGGCACGTGCACCTTCCACCGACCACTGGCGACAACATCGATGTACTGTGGAGACCTCACGCCCCACGTGTTGAGCAATTCGGCGGTACGTCCACCCGGCCTCCCGCATGCCCACTATACGCCCTCGCTCAAAGTCCGTCAACTGCACATACGGTTCACGTCCACGCTGTCGCGGCATGCTACCAGTGTTAAAGACTGCGATGGAGCTCCGTATGCCACGGCAAACTGGCTGACACTGACGGCGGCGGTGCACAAATGCTGCGCAGCTAGCGCCATTCGACGGCCAACACCGCGGTTCCTGGTGTGTCCGCTGTGCCGTGCGTGTGATCATTGCTTGTACAGCCCTCTCGCAGTGTCCGGAGCAAGTATGGTGGGTCTGACACACCGGTGTCAATGTGTTCTTTTTTCCATTTCCAGGAGTGTATATACCCAGGTCGGCAACAATGTACTGTGCAAGCTAGTAGTGGCGCCCTAGTAGTGTGGGCTGTGCTTACATGGAGAAGACAGGCTCCGCTGGTCCAACTGCACCGATCATTGACTGGAAATAGTTGTGTTCGGCTACTACCATTCGCAGTCATTCATGGACGTCATTTTCCCAAACAATGATAGAATTTTTATGGATGCAAATGCGCTATGTCACCGGCCCAAAATTATTCACGACTGGTTTGAAGAATATTCTGAACAATCAGAGAATCCGACGTGAATCTCTTCGAACATTTGTCGGACATAACGGAGAAGTCAGTTGATGTACAAATTCCTGCAACGGCAAGACATTCACAATTATATGTGGCTATAGACGCAACATGACTGTATTTCTGCAAGGTACTTCTAACGACTTGTTGAGTCCCTGTCACGCCGAGGTCCAACACTATATTAGGAGGTATCCCATGAACCTTTGTAGCCCCCGTCTGTTTATCTTCAGCACAATTCATCAAGCCTCTGCAGGTCCTTTTGCGAATTGTTAGTTTTCTGATGGTGCCATTTTCTTGTAGACAATAACATCGTCTGCGAATAGCCTGATAGAGCTTCCGATGTTTTCTACTAAGTTATTTTTATGTATTGTAAACAGTAACGGTCCTATCACACTTGCTTGGGTTTCTCCGAAAATAACCCTTACATTTGTCGATGTAGTTCCGTTTAGAAAGACCTACTGAATTCTCTCTGCAAGGAAGTGTTTAATCCAGTCCTAAATCTGTGTCGTATTTTGATTTCATGAAAGTGCAGTTTTGGGACGGTATCAGATTCCTTGCTGAAGTCCAGGAACACGACAACAACCTGAACAAGGAGGATCTTATGGAAGAACATGGAGCGATGAGTTTTGCAAGATCTCTGTTTACGGAATCCATCTTGGTTTTAATGAAGGAGATTACCGTTATCCAAAAACGTCATAATTCTTGAGCATGAAACATGTTCCATAATTCTACAAAATATTAACGTCAACGATATAGGTCATAGTGGTCTGCATTTGTCCTACGTCCCTTGCTGAAAACGGCAATGACTTGGGTTCTTTCTTTTACTAATGTCGCGTCATTCATATAGCCGCTAGTCATTTTAGTACAAGTACACTGACGGTGTCACGGCTTTTCCGCTACATCCTGCTGTTGGTAACGGTTCGCGTGATGAATGGTAGTAAGTGAACATGACAAATCATCATCAGCCAGTCAAATTGCTCGTTCGTACTTTCCTATGCTTCGGAATTCAAGTTAGGTGGTATTTCATTTCACTTGCAGCAATTAAAGCTGTGCAGAGAGGAGTTCAATATTACCTGTAAGCATACAGGTGAGGACTGCATCCATGGCTTCCACACAAGGTGAGGAGGAAATGATAATGGATGAGCATAAGGGGAATACTTTTTAGTAAATAATGGCGACGCAGCAGGATGGACTATGGATGCATTTCACAACTTATAGAGCCTGTGCTGGAGCTATTCGTGCTTTTTCAAATGACCGGTCAATCCACAGAGTAGGAGACATCTTCGTCCAGACTGAATGAATGAGAGATGCTCACTTTCGTCTATGGGGCTCGAATGAGGATGCTTTATGCGAATTTTGTACCCCTTTCCAATCGCGCGCGTGCGCGCGCGCGCGCGCGCGCGCGCGTGTGTGTGTGTGTGTGTGTGTGTGTGTGTGTGTGTGTCTGTGTTCGCCTTGCTGTGTGCCGTAGTTCCCAATACCAGTCGAAATTGTCAGGAAACTGTCCTACAGCCATTGCTGGAAGAATTGTCTCCTAAAGATCTGCATGTGAAAAGGCTGCTGAGGAACTTTTACACAGCTACTTGGTAAGAAAGGACAGGACAGAATACTATCACTGAAGTGAAGGAAGAGTAGTCACCTATCGATCTACAAGTGAAACAGCTGTTGAGGAACCTGAGCGCAAATACATGGTAAGAAAGGATAGGAAAGCAAGCTATCGCTGAAGTGTGGGAGAAGTATCCTCCTACCGATATACAACTGTATAGCTCCTGAGCAACTTGTATGTACGTACATACATACATGGTAAGAAGGGACATATCAGCAAATTATCACTGAAGTATAGGATGGCCAGTACACACTACGACAACTGACAAAAATTGCTTCACTGTTCTGATTACACATCGAAAGTATTCTGAAAAAACCATCACTCGCAAGCAATGGATCATAATGCGACACATGGAATGAGAACCGAGAAAAGTCATTTTAATAACACAACTACCAAAAAAATGCTTTCTACAATGAATATTGAACCGAGAACAATGATATTGCGTAGAATATACTACAAAATAAGCACTTAACACCTTCCATACGTTCAGGTAACAGATTCCACATTCTAAGGTGAGTAGAAGACTTCACCAATAACTTAATGCATATAGTATGTAACATCGACCTGATAACTAATATTTAGCGAATATTCATGATTGATAAGATATTTTTTTCTTGTGAGTGTTAGATGAGTGTCTTAGGTGGTGAGAGATATAATCCTCTTATAAGCAAGCAATTATAAAGAAAACCACAATAGCAATGACTATGTTACTTTACAAATGCATCCCACCCTTGGTTCTACACAAAGATGAAGCACTGTAATAACATCACACAACTACAGGAAAAAAACACGTTCCTCCAAAACAGTGCATGTGTCTTCAGCTCGATGTATAGATGGATGCTAAGCAGCTTAGAAGCAGTCTTAAGTCCCCTCCCACCTCCCCTCCTCCGTACCTCTTATAACACCCCAACGAACCCCATAAAGCCAATTAAGACAGAATATCATAATATGACGTAGGGAAGGGTTATCTTGGCAAATACGACATCTTTGCCGATAAGCTAACACCAAGAAGTTTTGATAACAACAACATTATACATCACTGAGAGTTTTTGATATGAAAAGAGGAGGAAGAAACCTCAGATTTAATTAATAGACAAATATCCAAGTGATAATTGCAATTAATATCTTGAAAGCTAAGTCCAAGGTGATGTTAGTCAGAGATAACTTTTATGTGGAAGAGAATTGTAAGCGCAACGAAAAAATTCAATTCGCCTACAATATTCTTTCACAGAAGAAGTCGCTTGCTGGCTCTCGTCCTGTAAAGACGTGCGAGATCAATTCTTGTCTTTGTTATGAAGAGTACGGAATGCGACGAGATTGTTTTGCGTTCAGAAGTGTTTCTTGCGTGACGTGATTCACGAACTTCGGAAACTGATTTTCTAAGCAGAGACAGGAACTGATAGACGCGTTTAACCGTGCGTAACGGGTTAATTGAACATTATTGACGAAACTAGTGAATATTGGACTTGACTTTCAAATAGTTGGAACTAAAAGAAGAGTGGATACTATATCAAAGGACTACACTCAGTTAGTCTAGAGTAGGACACAATTACACGACTTCACGAAGATAATACGATGACGCTGAAGAGTCAAGTTGTCGTAATTGTCAAGAAACTTAATTTTAATAGAACTGACTTTACCAACCAACTGCGTGTGCGCGTGGTGCGAAAGTTATGAAGTATTTAGTGGCTAAGGAACAATAAACTGTTCGTTCCAAGTGAAATATCAAGCGTGGACTACATTATTAAGTGATTTAATCAATGATTGTTAACCAATGACTGTTCAGCAGGGACAATTTAATCTGAATAACAAAATACCTACTTCATTGATTGGAAAGAGAACTTTTGAATGTTTTTTTTTAACATTATGGTGTAGGTTCACTCAGACGTGATCAATGAGTATCTGTGGATCTCGCTTCATACAGCCCCCTGCGGGTTCGGGGGTTAGAATAGGCCCGCGGTATTCCTGCCTGTCGTAAGAGGCGACTAAAAGGAGTCCATCCCCCTCCAGGGGGTAGTTAGCGCCTGCGTCCGGAGACGGACGGTTCCACGACCTATAATTGTGGTCTTTTTGGTTTTTCACTTCTCGTTTCTTCCTTCCTTTGGTTGGTTCCTTTCTTTGTTCTTCTCCATCTCACTGTCTTCCTTACTCTTTCCCTTGCCTTCTTCTCCTTGCCTTCTTCTCCTTGCCTTCTCCTTGTCTTCTCTGGTCTCCGCCTCAGCGTTTGAGACAGTCTGTCCTCTATCTCTTCCTTTTCCTCTTCTTCCTTCCTCCCTGTGCGCGTCTGAAGGCCGACCCACGCGTTCGCACGCGTAGCCGGTGACGGGGTAACGCGTAATTCCCCGCCCTGGGTAGACAAGTAAGGCACGCACGTACCCCTGGTAAAGGCCAGGCCCAGGGAGGGG
Source organism: Schistocerca cancellata (assembly GCF_023864275.1). Lineage (NCBI taxonomy): Eukaryota > Metazoa > Arthropoda > Insecta > Orthoptera > Acrididae > Schistocerca > Schistocerca cancellata. The sequence continues at coordinate 336,707,936 of NC_064631.1, forward strand.
TGACTGCCTGAACTGATACCTTCTGACCATGCCGATTGGTCCCTCCGTCTGTTTCGCGGGAGGTGTGACCTGAGGTGTAAACATTCACCTAAGGCGGGAGTGCCCTCTGAGAGGGTCCCCATAAGGAAGGAGCGCGCCATCGGAGACACTGGCAATCATGGGGGATTCCTCCGCAATGGATTTCTCTTCTTCTCTCTCGACTTCTGCCCACAAACGGAAACATGACCAGCCACCAGTGACAAAAGTACTACCGCCTGCCCCACAGTTCCTCGTCGTTTCTCGATCTGAGGACGGAAAGGATTTTTCCTCTGTCAACCCTTTCGTTATCCAGAAGGGCGTCGATGCAATAGCCGGTACTGTTAAGTCTTGTACAAGGTTGCGTAATGGTACCTTGCTACTAGAAACTGAGAGCGCCTTTCAGGCACAGGAACTGCTTCGAGCCACACTCCTGTACACGTTCCCTGTCCGGGTGGAGGCTCACCGAACTTTGAATTCGTCTCGTGGTGTGGTCTATACTAGATCTCTCGACGGATTGACTGATGAGGAGATTCAGTCTTTCCTCGCTGAGCAGGACGTGACGGCTGTCCATAGGGTCATGAAAAAGGTGAACAATAATCTTGTACCGACCCAGACACTTTTCTTGACCTTTGATAGTGTTCAGCTGCCATCGCGCATCAAAGCGAGCTACGAGGTTATTTCTGTTCGCCCCCATGTCCCGACAGCTACGCGCTGCTACCAGTGTCAGCGTTTTAATCACACTCACCAGTCTTGTTCCAACGCGGCTAAATGTGTCACTTGTGGCAGGGACGCCCATGAGGGTGACTGTCCACCTCCGTCTCCTCGTTGTGTGAACTGTCAGGGTGACCATGCAGCGTCCTCCCGCGACTGTCCCATCTATAAGGAAGAACGATGTATCCAAGAAATTCGGGTCAAAGAGAAAGTGTCCACCTCGGCTGCTCGCAAGCTATTTGCTAGTAGGAAGCCCACGCTGCTCCCAGCGGGTAAATTCAGTACTGTCCTCGCCTCTCCTCGGACTACCAGGGAGGTGGCAACCCAGACATGCGATCTGACCTTCAGCACCACGGTCGTCCGTTCGGCCAGTGCTAAGATCGCGCGGTCGACGTCTCCTCTTCCTCCCATCACCCCACAGACACAAGCCCCTTCATCAGATTCTGCTAAGACGAAGATCCAGAAGTCAGATGCACGGGCCTTCAAGAAGGAACCGTCCCGAGCAAACTTCCTACGTACCTCGACCTCCCAGCCATCGACCAGTACTTCCACCAAACGACCTTCCAAGAAGGCTCATAGGAAGCACAGTTCTCCTTCTCCGCCACGGCGCATTTCTTCTCCTGCGCCACCCAGCGGTTGCCGCCCCAGGCCGTCATCCGTTTCGCCTGGCCGCACCGCTGGTAGCCGAACATCTGGCCGTTCACCAGCGGAGGAAGCTCCCCCTCCAGGCCATCTTACCGAGATGGCCGATGAACCTATAGAACCAATGGACGATGACTGTCCGCCTACTGATAGCGGCGGCAGTGCTCGCTCGAAGCCAGGCCCTCAGCGGCCTTCGAGGTGACCCCTTCTTTCATCTTCCCTTTCTTCTTACGATGGCACTTATTCACTGGAATATTCGCAGCATTCGCTCCAACCAAGAGGACTTGAAGTTGCTGCTCCGCTTGCACCGTCCGCTCGTCGTAGCCCTCCAGGAAACGAAGCTACGCCCATGCGATCAAATTGCCTTGGCACACTACACCTCTTTGCGTTTTGACCTACCCCCTGTGTTAGGTATTCCGGCTCATGGAGGGGTTATGTTGCTGGTCCGGGATGATATTTACTACGATACCATCACATTGCACACCGGCCTGCAGGCATTTGCCATCCGAATTACTCTCCCCACTTTCACATTTTCCATTTGTACCGTTTACACTCCATCGTCGTCTGCCGTTACCAGGGCAGACATGATGCAAATTATAGCTCAGCTCCCTGCACCATTTTTGTTAACCGGGGACTTCAATGCCCACCATCCCCTTTGGGGCTCTCCAGCATCCTGCCCGAGGGGCTCCCTGTTAGCAGACCTTTTCAACCAGCTCAATCTTGTCTGCCTCAATACTGGCGCCCCTACTTTTCTTTCGGACACATCTCACACCTATTCCCATTTAGACCTCTCTATATGTACTACCCAACTTGCACGCCGGTTTGAGCGGTATGCACTTTCTGATACATATTCGAGCGACCACTTCCCGTGTGTTATCCATCTCCTGCAGCATACCCCCTCTCCGTGCTCATCTAGTTGGAACATCTCCAAAGCAGACTGGGGGCTCTTCTCTTCCAGGGCGACCTTTCAGGATCAAACCTTCACGAGCTGCGATCGTCAGGTCGCACACCTCACGGAAGTCATTCTCACTGCTGCTGAATATTCCATCCCTCACCCTACTTCTTCTCGACGTCGCGTACCGGTCCCCTGGTGGACCGCAGCATGTAGAGACGCTTTACGTGCTCGTCGACGTGCTTTACGCACCTTTAAACACCACCCTACAGTGGCGAATTGTATCAATTATAAACGATTACGTGCACAGTGTCGTCGTATTATTAAAGAAAGCAAGAAAGCCAGCTGGGCGGCTTTCACAAGCACCTTCAACAGTTTTACTCCTTCTTCTGTTGTCTGGGGTAGCCTGCGCCGGCTATCTGGCACTAAGGTCTACTCACCAGTTTCTGGCTTGACGGTCGCGAATGACGTCCTTGTGGCGCCTGCGGATGTCTCCAATGCCTTCGGCCGCTTTTTCGCAGAGGTTTCGAGCTCCGCTCGTTACCACCCTGCCTTCCTCCCCCGAAAACAGGCAGAGGAGGCTAGGCCACCTAACTTCCGCTCCTCGAATTGTGAAAGTTATAATGCCCCATTCACCATGCGGGAACTCGAAAACGCACTTGCCCGGTCACGGTCCTTCGCTCCAGGGCCTGATTCTATTCATATTCAGATGCTGAAGAACCTTTCTCCTGCGGGTAAAGGTTTCCTTCTTCGTACTTACAATCGCATCTGGATTGAGGGACATGTTCCCGCATGCTGGCGCGAGTCTATTGTTGTCCCGATTCCTAAGCCGGGGAAGGACAAGCACTTGCCTTCCAGTTATCGACCCATCTCGCTTACCAGCTGTGTCTGTAAGGTGATGGAGCGAATGGTTAACTCTCGTTTGGTTTGGCTGCTCGAGTCTCGACGCCTCCTTACCAATGTACAATGTGGATTTCGTAGGCGCCGCTCTGCTGTTGACCATCTGGTTACCTTGTCGACCTTCATTATGAATAACTTCTTGCGGAAGCGCCCGACCGCAGCTGTGTTCTTTGATTTGGAGAAGGCTTACGACACCTGTTGGAGGGCGGGCATTCTCCGCACCATGCATACATGGGGCCTTCGCGGTCGCCTCCCTCTTTTTATTCGTTCCTTTTTAATGGATCGACAGTTCAGGGTAAGTGTGGGTTCTGTCCTGTCAGACACCTTTCGCCAGGAGAATGGGGTGCCACAGGGCTCAGTTTTGAGCGTCGCTCTCTTCGCCATAGCGATCAATCCAATAATGGATTGCCTCCCAGCTGATGTATCGGGCTCCCTTTTCGTGGACGATTTTACCATCTATTCCAGCGCTCAGCGTACATGTTTCCTGGAGCGCTGTCTTCAGCGTTCTGTTGACCGTCTTTACTCCTGGAGTGTCGCCAATGGCTTCCGTTTTTCTGCCGAGAAGACGGTCTGTATTAACTACTGGCGCTACAAAGAGTTTCTCCCACCGTCCTTACGACTCGGTCCCGTTGCTCTCCCATTCGTGGAGACAACAAAATTTTTGGTCTTACATTTAACAGGAAACTTAGCTGGTCTCCACATGTGTCATATTTGGCTGCCCGTTGTACCCGTTCTCTAAATGTCCTCCGTGTTCTCAGTGGTATGTCGTGGGGAGCGGATCGAACCGTCCTACTTCGTCTATATCGGTCGATCGTCCGCTCCAAGCTGGATTATGGGAGCTTCATATACTCCTCTGCACGGCCATCCATCTTACGCCGCCTCAACTCCATACAACATCGGGGTTTACGTCTTGCGATCGGAGCGTTTTATACTAGTCCCGTCGAGAGTCTTCATGCTGACGCTGGTGAATTGCCACTCACCTACCGGCGCGATATACTGCTTTGTTGGTATGCCTGTCGGCTACTGTCAATGCCCGACCACCCGTCTTATCGTTCCTTTTTTGACGACTCTCTCGACCGTCAATACGGGTTGTATGTCTCTGCCCTGCTACCCCCTGGAGTTCGCTTTCGTCGCCTCCTTCAACACCTTAATTTTTCACTCCCTGCAACCTTTCGAGTGGGCGAGAGCCACACGCCACCTTGGCTCCAGGCTCAGGTTCGCGTTCACCTTGACCTCAAATCGCTCCCAAAGGAGGTTACCCCCGGTTCGGTCTACCACTCCCGTTTTGTCGAACTTCGTTCGAAGTTCATTAATATGACCTTCATTTATACAGATGGCTCTAAGACCAATGACGGGGTCAGGTGTTCTTTCATTGTCGGGGCACAAAGTTTCAAATACCGGCTCCATGGCCATTGTTCGGTCTTCACAGCTGAGCTCTTTGCCCTCTACCAGGCTGTTCTTTACATGGCCATTGTTCGGTCTTCACAGCTGAGCTCTTTGCCCTCTACCAGGCTGTTCTTTACATCTGCCGCCACCGGCATTCTGCTTATGTCATCTGCTCCGATTCCCTGAGCGCCATCCAGAGCCTCAGTGATCCGTATCCGGTTCACCCTTTCGTGCACCGGATCCAACGCTCTCTTCAGCAGCTGGTGGACGTCGGTTCTCCGGTTAGCTTTATGTGGGTTCCTGGCGATGTCGGTATCCCTGGGAGCGAAGATGCAGATGCCGCGGCCAAGGCTGCGGTCCTCCAGCCTCCAGCCTCGGACAGCTTCTTGTTGTGTCCCTTCGTCAGATTGTAGCAGGGTCATTTGTCGGCGCATTTTATCGCTGTGGCATGCCGATTGGGCTGCACTTACGGACAACAAGCTTCGGGCCTTGAAACCTCTTCCCGTGGCTTGGACGTCCTCCTCCCGCCCTTCTCGGCGGGAGGAGGTCGTTTTGGCCCGGTTACGAATTGGACACTGCCAGTTCAGCCATCGCCATCTGCTGACGGCTGCGCCGGCGCCGTTCTGCCCATGTGGGCAATTGCTGACGGTCCGCCACATTTTAACGTCCTGCCCGGATTTTAACACACTGCGTCTTGATCTTGGCCTGCCATGTAGTCTAGATGCCATTTTAGCGGATGACCCACGAGCAGCTACTCGCGTTCTTCATTTTATCAACTTGACCAACCTCTCTAAGGATCTCTGATTATGCTGTTTTTTTTTTTTTTAATCCTATGCCTGTCAGTCTGTCTTTTATCGTGTTTTCCCTTTTGGTTGCGGTTTTAAACTTGTGCCTGGCGTTGCATTCCTAATGTAGTCTGGGCGCTAATGACCATTGAAGTTGTGCGCCCTAAACCCCCCCCCCCCAAAAAAAGCTTCATACCGGTTCAACAACTCCATAGCAACGAGCCAGCAACGTATGAGAAGACTGATAATTACAATGTTTCCTCGCAATTGGTGGTGTGTACGATACGGATGAGATAAGATTTAACAACTATTGCATATACGAGCAATGAATCATTCAAACTTAAATCAGAAGAAGCATCCTTCGTACGAGTTCGCATTTCTGTCTCCCGTTCACCAACGGGGACCTACGTCATCGCCCATCGTGTCTCAACTCCACTGCGAGAGCTGTGGCAGTAGCAGCTCTACGGCGTCGACAATATCAGCACGCGATTGGAGTGCGGGGACGCCACACTCTCCTCCCCTGTAGATACGAATACTTGTTCTCTAGGCCTGTTGCAACATTTCGCTAATGATACGCAAAAAGATCCACCTGCTTTCGACGCTCCGCTTTGGTCGGTGTTGGGTTAACAATAATATACCGTTTCAGGGCCGGCCGGGGTGGAACAGCGCGACCGCTACGGTCGCAGGTTCGAATTCTGCCTCGGGCATGGATGTGTGTGATGTTCTTAGGTTGGTTTACGTAGTTTTAAGTTCTTGGGGACTGATGACCTTAGAAGTTAAGTCCTATAGTGCTCACAGCCATTTGAACCATCTGAACCGTTTCCAACAGCCTCCCGTAACTCACCCACTCTCTTCTCCTCTGAGCACTTAAAGTTGCCGGACGTTGTGGCCGAGCGGTTCTAGGCGCTCCAGTGCGGACCCGATGTGCTGCTACGGTCACAGGTTCGAATCCTGCATCGGGCATGGATGTGTGTGATGTCCTTAGATAAGTTAGGTTTTAGTTCTACGTCTAGGGGACTGATGACCTCAGATGTTAAGTCCCATAGTGCTTAGAGCCATTTGATTTGAGCACTTACTGTTGGTGTCTGAGGAAGTCTTGCAAATAAATTGTCAGGAAAGTGGGTATTACACACATTTCATATGCACAAATATCAGTACAGAACTGTGGCTTTCAAGCTCTCTGTTTACTTGTCAGAAAAAAAATTACAGTCATTTTTACACCCGACAGCAAGGTATGATTTGCATTCACTGCCTCTTCGTTATTTCGTAACATCCAATTGAGCAACGCTGTGAACTCGGTCTGCAATATTGTTGTTGATCACAGATTTGCAAACTGCGACGTCAGCGCACTATAAAAATAATTTTTGTCGTATTTACCTCCATTTCACGTATTTTCCAACACTTTTCGCAATTTTCCGTAGTTTCAGCGCATTTTACCCAATTATTCGAGTTCCCAACCAATGCTATCGACGGTATGTCATGTCAGCAAAACGTCTCATCGTCTAGATCTCGTTATGCTATCAGCCACTGACATTGTAGATCGTTCTCAATTTAGGTTCAAATGGCTCTGAGCACTATGGAACATAACTTCTGAGGTCATCAGTCCCCTAGAACTTAGAACTACTTAAACCTAATTAACCTAAGGACATTACACACATCTATGCCCGAGGCAGGATTCGAACCTGCGACCGCAGCGGACGCGCGGTTCCAGACTGTAGCGCCTAGAACTGTTCGGCTACTTCGGCCGGCTCAATTTTGGTATCATTGCTAAACCATCTCTTCCATTACTTAGTGACTGCTATACACGTGGACTTATCTTGACCTTGTTACACTGCCTACATAAGATGATACAAATACTGTCCTATAGTGTGGGAAACTGACAGCAGTAGAGAAGAGGTAGAAAATCTACTTTCCCTATCCAAAACACTTTATAAATTCAGTAAGACTTTATTACGATTGGCTATCTCTGCGATTAGCTATCTCTGCCTATGTGGATGGGACTCACAAAGTGTTCTCGCATTTGCAGCAGAAAGGCAAATATTGCAGAACTCACCAATGACAATTTTTTTGGGGTCATCAGTCTTCTGAATGGTTTAATACGGCCCACCACGAACTCCTTTCATACGCCAACCTCTTCATCTCAGAGTAGCCCTTACAACCTACGTCCTCAATTATTTGCTGTGTGTATTCCAATCTATGTTCTTCTACAGTTTTTGCATTCTACAACTCCCTCTAGTACCATGGTAGTCATTCGCTGATATTCTATGATCCTGCCCCTTCTCCTTGCCAGTGTTTTCACATATTCCTTTCGTTTATGATTCTGTGCAGAACCTCCTCACTCCTGACCTTATTAGTCCACCTAATTTTCAACATTCTTGTGTATCACCACATCTCAAATTCTACGATTCTCTTCTATTCTGGGTTTCCCACAGTCCATGTTTCACTACCATACGATTGTTTACTCCAGACGTATATTGTCAGAAATTTTTTATTCATATTTAGGCCTATGTTTCATACTAGTAGACTACCCTTAGCCAGAAATGCCAGTTTTGCCACGGCTAGCCTGCTTTTGCTGTTATCCTTGCTCTGTCCGTCATTGATTATTTTGCTGCCCAAGCAGAAGAATTCCTTACCTTCATCTACTTCGTCACCATCAATCCTGATGTTAAGTTTCTCGCTTTTCTCATTTCAGCAACTTCTCATTACTTTTATCTTTCTTCGAGTTACTCTCAGTCCGTATTCTGTACTCATTACATTGTTAATTCCATTCAGCAGATCGTTTAATTCTACTTCACTTTCACTCAGCATAGCAATGTCATAAGCGAATTGTATCACTGATATCCTTTCACCTTGAATTTTATTTTCTTACGGGCTTATTAATCGGAGCACTTCGTTCTTGGTCGTCCAGTCTCATTATTGCTTCTTGGCTCTTGTAAATATTTTGTATTACCGGCCTTTCCATATAGCTTATCCCTATTTTTCTCAGAATTTCCAATGACTTCCACAATCTTACACTGTCGAACTGCCGACCGGAGTGGCCGTGCGGTTCTAGGCGCTACAGTCTGGAACCGAGCGACCGCTACGGTCGTAGGTTCGAATCCTGTCTCGGGCATGGATGTGTGTGATGTCCTTAGGTTAGTTAGGTTTAATTAGTTCTAAGTTCTAGGCGACTGATGACCTCAGAAGTTAAGCCGCATACTGCTCAGAGCCATTTGAACCACTGTCGAACGCCTTTTCCAAATCGACAAATACTATGAACGTGTCTTTATTTTTCTTTAGTCATGCTTCCATTATCAATCACAACTTCAGAATTGCACTCTGGTACCTTTGCTTTTCTACAGCCAAACTCATCGTCATCTAGCACATCCTCGATTTTCTTTTCCATTCTTCTGTTTTTATTCATGTCAGCAACTTGGATGCATGATCTGTTAAGCTGACTGTGCAATAATACTCGCACGATTCTGCTCTTGCAGTGTTCGGAATTGTATGAATGATTTTTTTTTCCAAAATTTAGATGGTATGACCTCAGAGACTTACATTCTAGACAGCAACGAGTATAGTAGTTTTGTTGACACTTCTCCCAATGATTTTAGAAATTCTGATGTAACTTTATCTATCCCTTCTGCCTTACTTGATATTAAGTCCTCCAAAGCTCTATTAAATTCTGATTGTAATACTAGATCCGATTCTCTTTTAAATCGATTCCTGTTTCTTCTTCTATCACATCTGACAAATCTTCACTCTCATAGTTGCCTTCAATGTCCTCTTTCCACTTCACTCTTCAATTTATAATCCTTGCTTCTTGTGTAACCGAAAGTTGTTTTCAATTTCCTTTAAGCTGAGATAGTCCTTCTGACAATAATTTCCTTTTAGATTTCTTCACATTTTTCATACAGCCGTTTCGTCTTAGCTTCCCTGCACTACCTATTTATTTCCTTCCTAAGCGACTGGTATTTCTGTATTCCTGAATTTCCCGGAATGTTTTTGTACTTCCTTCTTCCATCCATCAACTGAAGTATATCTTCTGTTAAACATGGTTTAATGATTACCACGCCAGGAAACGAATCATATCCATAGCAGCACTCTGCCCTCTATTTCCAAATGAGTTGCCCTTCATTGAGTCTATCGAATAAAGATCCTGAGCAAAACTCTAGTCGGTTTCTCTGTGCATCTTGTAACTCTTCCTCTGTCCTTAACGAATCCACACTGCAAGATTGTTTCTAGTTTAATATGGACCTGACCAGAAGCAGGAGGGCACTATACACACTACATCTAGCATCTCGTGAAGGAACGGAACAATTGGAGTTACATGTAATCATTACACTTCGACATTTTGCTTTTGGGAAGAACTTAGCACGTGTTGAAAAGTAGCACAACCAGCCAATGCTACTGCTAGAGACTAATATTCTCATTCCAATACAATTCCTACATTCTGTGGAGACTGTTCTGTACCAGTCCTACTACGTGACTCATCGTAGTACACACAATCTCTCTAGATGCATGCAAGCTGAGGAGGCTAGCTGTATAGTAGGTACAAGCCTGATACACATGAGTGTTTTGTTGTGATGTAACAGGCGGTTAAAAAGAAGAAGAACGTATGTTTTATGCATGATGGAGCTCCAAATGGAAGGAGTTTGAAACATTTTTATGTGAATCACTTGCGCTGCCAGTTGTGGAGTGTAGTAGTAGTATGTGGAGTCTGTACCAAGAAGGTATTGGAAAAAGAGAAATGATAATCGATTATAAACACACGCTTCTAAGGCTACACGGCTCTGCACTTAAATATGCTATAGTGTTAAAGAAGTGTGGTTTCCGATATATTAGTCTTGGAATGCAACACTGTTACTAGTCCTCTGCCGGTATACATGATTCATCACACATGTGTCGGAAGTCCTCTGCTGACTATGATATGGAGAGGTATGCTGTCAACAAATGCAGGAAGATAGCGCTCTAGGTCACACCCAGAACATGCAACTGTATACAAGTCGAACACAGGTTATTTCATACAACTGATACAGCCCAATAGAACAACAGAAAATAAAAGAAATACGTTAAACGGCGATAAATGGCCGGCCACATGATCTCCCTCTCTCTAGAATGCATCATCGGTCTACCTCATTACAACACTCTCATCCTTTAACTCGGATCCATATTAATTTAGAGGCAGGTGGTTCTCTTTTCTAGGAAAGTATCCGTCAGCAGTCAATTTTCATATATTCGTTTTACCTCACTAGACATAGAAATTTGTTAAAAACCATGCAGCAACTGTTCCGTACTGTATTTGTTAGGTGACACCACATGGCTGTGATTGGTAGCAAGTACAGAGAAACAAATAGTAAATACATTTTGTTAGAGTTTAAAAACTTAAACAATCTTGCACAGTGTCAAACACGCATTCTTTAGTAGTATATGGCAATCCTTGAGCATATAATACAATGCTCTTTAGCTAAGAAGGAAGTAAAGTTTACCGTAGTCATATGTCCAGACACTATATAATCTATATTGTCGTTACCGATACGTCTGAGCCCAAATCCGGTATTGTGACCTAACATATGTAAATATATTACTCTAAATTTGCAGTCATCTACGTTAATGAACCCATGTAAGCATCGTATTGCTGTCCGCCATCAGTTATGGTTTTCCAGTTTGCCAGTGCTTTCATATACATTGTTTCTCGTATTCCTCTTGCTGTCACACACACGTTCCTATGAACAAGAATTTTCCTGCACCAAGTAAACATGTAAGTAGTTTCTCATTCTCCCCCAATTTTCCTGCGTGTTGTCGTATCCTTCATCGATTTATACGTATTTTCCTTTCATTTTTGGAATTTTATCGATTTTGCGTCATTACTTCTACATATATTTTTTATATGCATCCGTTCAAATTGATAACATAGGCAAGTGTGGCTTGTTTTTATACAGATAATATTCATAAAACAAATAAGAAATCCTGAGAATTTCCCTGTTTTTCATAATTTACATGCATGCATTTTGGATGGGACAAGCGTGAAAGTAATCAAACTAGATAGTTGAAAGTATAGTAATCTCCGTTTCGAAGCTATATGAGACTCGACGAGTGCTGTATCTGAAGGATGTAGTGGAAACTCAAAGTCTGGAAACAATTTTGCGAGTTGACTAGATTCGCACTCCAGTGTGTAGCGAGCGAGCTGCAACAGGGGCTTGGCCTGTGTACAGAGCTGAGTTCTCCTGCTGCTGCTGCCTCGAGTTTCCAAGAGTACATGCTCTTATTGCTTACCAGGTATTGTCTGCTATTTTTGGATACGCCATCCGACTCTGATACAAGACGACAAACCAGCCAGGGTATCTACAAGCAATCGATAAAACACATGTACAAGGATTGCTGTTTCGGGTTATCGTGCTGACGTTATTCTGTTGTAAATATAACTCAATTAGGCTTTTTCACGTGCTGTGTTCACAGGCAGGGACCCGACGCCCTCTCTCCTTACTTCGCTGACACCAAACACAAGGCCTGTGATGGCAGTGTCTCGGGTGATTTCGACAACCATCTGGGATGTGGATCTAGCAGTCTTATGAACGGTATATCGGTATTGCTGGATCTAAATTGCACCACATTTGGGAATATTATTAGATGCGAATCCAGCTCACATCTCATTTTAGGTGTATTGTATGGCGTGGATCTGCCCGCACACAAATGGCTGTAGTGGATGGGATGGATCCACCGACCCAATAAACTGTGGATAAAGTTAACAGTGGATCCACCACCACGGATGATCGTCGGCAGCGTTCGAGTGTGGACCTGCTTGCAATAAGTCTGGGGATATCGTTTGGGATGGATGCAGCATGTTGAGATTCTGGGAATACACTACGTGATCAAAAGTATTCCGACACTTGGCTGAAAATGACTTACAAGTTCGTGGCGCCCTCTATCGGTAATGCTGGAATTCAATATGGTGTTAGCCCATCCTTATCCTTGATGACAGCTTCCACTCTCGCAACCATACGTTCAATCAGGTGCTGGGATGTTTCTGGGGGAATAGCAGCCCATTCTTCACGGAGTGCTGCACTGAGGAGAGGTATCGATGTCAGTTGGTGAGGCCTGGCACGAAGTCGGCGTTCCAAAACATCCCAAAGATGTTCTATAGGATTCAGATCAGGACTCTGTGCAGGCCAGTCCATTACAGGGATGTTATTGCCGTGTAAACACACCGCCACAGGCCGTGCATTATGAACAGGTGCTCGATCGTGCTGAAAGATGCAAATCGCCATCCCCCAATTGCTCTTCAACAGTGGGAAGCAAGAAGGTGCTTAAAACATCAGTGTAGGCCAGTGCTGTGATAGTGCCACGCAAAACAACAAGGGGTGCTAGCTCCCTCCATGAAAAACACGCCTCCGAATTTTACTGTTGGCACTACACACGCAGGAAGATGACGTTCACCGGCCATACCCACACCCTGACATCGGATCGCCATTTGTGTACCGTGATTCGTCACTCTACACAACGTTTTTCACAGTTCAATCGACCAATGTTTACGCGCCTTACACCAAGCGAGGCGTCGTTTGGCATTTACCGGCGTGATATGTGGGTCATGACCAACCGCTCGACCATGAAATCCAAGTTTTCGCACCTCCCGCCTAACTCTTGCAGTGGATCCTGATGCAGTTTGGAATTCCTGTGTGATGTGACTGTGCGGGTATTCATCTGTAGATGAATGACGTTCAGACAGTGGGCTGCAGGATTTGCGTTACTAGAAGTGTTAGTGTCATGGTTTACAGTTAATTGCTGGTACTGCTAAAGTGATGGAGGGTTCCAACAAGAACATCACTGTACATTACAGCTGCAGACATCCAACATGGTTCTGGACAAGGTTTTATAAAAAGACAGCAACAGTGCTGCTGTTCTTCAAGAGTACGGATGTATTAACAAAATACGAAGAGTACTCTTTCCGCACTTGTGTTGAACAAGATGATACGAAAATTCAAATTAACTGGTGATTTGGGATTTCTCCTGGGCGAGGCTGTCGGCCAATTGCACCACAAATTGTTGAAGAATTTACTGTTGGTGTGACTAAGAATGCTGGATACAATTTACGATCTTCAAACAGTGCACGAGCTGCTCACAACAGCTGAACCTTCCGTGGTCCACCATTCTAAGTGTTCTGTGAACCATTGTGGAATAGTATACAGGCTGTCTTGGACGGAGATGGTAACACTGAGTAACTTTTGTAACTTGGTACATAAACATGGTACGCTATTAACAAATGACACCCACTCATGTGGTTATTAAAATGTGTTTTGTTCAATTGTCTATTCATTGTTTCCCAGCAGCATGTCCTTACAAATGTTTCAATAAAGGTTCATTGTCCTATAATCACTCGTTGTTCATGGAGATCCTCTAGTAGGGTAGCAGAATGGATACAAGTGCAGGTAAACATCAGGTGATGATCACTTCCAGTGATAAGATAATGCCACAACTTTTAATCTGTAGGATAGCAATGAGAGTTCTGGGCGAGATAACCGCCTTATCACTACTTCCGGTGTCAGGTTACACATACAATATCAGGTTACACACTTATGTTCAAGTTACATCCACCCCCCCCCCCCCCCATCACACACACACACACACAACGTCCCTCCTCGCAGGTAATCACTGTAAACTGGTCAAGCAACGTCATCAACGGGAATCCCAACACATTCTAGACAAGTGTGTGAGTCATATTCAAGGTCATGGTGTAACTTGATACTGATCATGCGATTCTATCCACACATCTTAAGTGACTACTTATTCAAGGTCATGAAATAACTTGATACTTGATACTGGTTACATGACATAAAATTGGTGGGAAAACCTTGCATCACTGGTGCCCATTAAACCACAGAAACGCAATGGACCAATAAGATTCGTGCTCCCCGTCCTCCTCCATATCACCATCCTTTCTACCTAGCTAAACTATGTAGGCCTCTTCATTCGAGATCTGAGTACCATAAGGGAGAGCTTCAGGTTTGTTATCAATAAATTCACAATAATTCTACAGTGGCAGCATTTGAATGTAATGACAAAGATATAAAAAATTAACTAATTGTTTATTATGAACTATTTCTTTTTGCAATACACTATCTATAATCGTTTGTTGTTTTACCTACAAATATATTTTTTTTACACTCATAGTTTTGTAATTGCAGTCATTTGTTATTTCTACAACAGTATTTTACAAGGTTTCTTTTATATACAATAATTATCAGTGTTTTGGGTGTAGTGACACACACACACACACACACACACACACACACACACACACACACACACACGAACACACACACACACACACACACATGCACACACGAAGAATGGCTGATCCAAATATTTCACGCACACAATTTACAAATAAATACTCGCTCAGACACTCCAGTGACTAGTGTGCGTACGGTAGGGTTCTTGTCCCTCCCCTACAGATGAACCATTTGTCATCTTAATAGGACAATTGTATTTCCATCTGCAGTGCCACATGTATCTCATGCCTCTCAATAGAAAAACTACCGGCGCACCATACGTGGAGCAACATTAACACCTTCGAGCACGTGCCGCTTGTAATGAACTAACCAGCTAGTCTTTGAGGCAGCTTGATGTATGTCCCTATTCAGACTCTGGGTGGCACCAGCATTCTAGCAGTTTATGTACTTTTTCGACCTCTGCCTCACAAAGTCAACAGTCTGAGAACCATTAGCCTCGTCTTTGATCAGGCTGATAGTCTTATTGTTTTGTAGTGTTATTCCAAACGGATTATCGGCTGTGTATCCACACGTGTCGAATTCTTCAAGATTCTACCTAATTACTTCGTATGGATCGCAGTCTGTCACCCAGTAGATGAAACTGTCTGCATTCACATAAGGTAACTTGGGACCGACAAAGCTTGGCTTCGCAGACTTGTAGTGAAAGCCGCACAATGGAGTTTGGAGAAGTCCAGAACACAATAAGGTATAGACAGGCTTCGTAAAATGCCCTGAAATCTTGCCTATCTCCGTAGCAACTGTTGATGATAGTGACCTATTTGAAATTTGGTCTGGCGATGTAATCTCTTGAAGTGTAGCACCCATCCCACCAGTAAACTTAATGACTTCTGCTGTATTCTCTAAAAATTTCCATGTTTTCCGTAAATTGAATTGTTCATTATCTTGCACAAATCATTTTCAGTGCCGCACAAGAAGCCTCTCTTCGATGTTAACATCAAGGTTTCCTTCACCAGCAACGCTACTTGAAGGAGATTCCACAAGTGATGCTAACAGGTTCCATACCCAAACTGACACATTGTTGGAGGTTTCTGTAGTGCAAAATATAACGCTGTTTGTTCCCCAGCATTGTCAACATATTTGGGTCGAACCATTTCACGGGACAAAGGGCTCCGGACGTAGTGGCCAGTCGCCAAGCTCCTCATGCAAATGTGTGGGATATGCCAGGTGTGCCCCAGAGCAACCACAGCCACGTCTGCTGACTTTCCCCTTTCGAAATCCATCAGAGTCCTTCAAACGTTAGACATGGTTGCACACATAAATGTCGTTTACATCCAGGTAAGTGATGTAACTTAAACCGTCAGGTGGCCTATACTCTTCATTAGTCATTCGCAGGTTATTCGTCATGACACACACACTGACAAAGACCCGTAAATTCTTCATTCGAAGAAGAGCAGCATGTCAACATTGGTTAACAGTTCGATGACTGCATGCATTTTTCTTAATATTGCGTCCCATGGAAGGCTTCGTGCCCTGAGATAGAAGATAGGAAACAGAGAGTATGTGCGCAGGCATACACTCTGGAACTTTTCAAAAATGTCCACATCGCTGTTCATGCATAATCTTGCATATTCTCCAAAATCAGGGATGTCGAACTCCTGCCAAACATTCACAGCATGTTCACACATCGCATCCGTTACGGCGTTAAGTATTAGTTTACTGGAGAATGTGATTATGTCAGGCAACATGATTTCTTGGAGTCTCTCCACTGAATGCAGGTATTCGCATGGAAAGCCTCCCTTCTTCAGTTCAAGCTGAAACCTCGAATCATAACCTCGCATCATCCTGTTCTGGTGATATTTATGTTCTCCTGACGAGTCATCTCAGCAAGTTTCTGAGGACGCATGCATGAAGTGAAGCAAATCCAGGAATTGGAGTGATATTCTTGGCGTAATCCTCTTGGAAAACGAAATTTAATTTTGAGTGGTGTCAGAAATGACAGTGACCTGATTCCCCCTCAACCCCAAAAAACCCAGTTGTTGAACGTTCGAGAAAATGGGCATCATAAGCATTCAGATAGTGAAAGAAGACGGGTATGAACTTCCCCATTAGATGACAATGTCCTCTGTGTGGATTATCTGCTACTCTGTCCAGCGGTAGCCCACAAGTATGACACTTAGTTGCCTGTTCGTACAAGGTATCATTCCCTGCAAGTCAGCCTTGAGAATGTTGTTGTAATAAAAAAAAATCCCATGAACTTCTCACATAAGTATTTCGAGCTCAGCGAGCAACCATCTGACAGGGTTATCTCCGACGTAAGATTCGAATTGCAAGTGGAGTCATATGAGCACAAGAGTTGACACCCTTCCACAAACGGTATGTGCTGTTCTGTGGAGGTTGTATGGGAGGCAGATCTAGGAGGCATTCGAGGTCGGCGAGTACAATGAAGTGACATTGCTCCTGATAGTGGTCATTCTTAAATGTAAGAACTTTTTATCCTCAGGCATTTCCACACTTATTGGTTTCCGGATAAAGGAATCAATCAGACACTTTTCAAGATAATCATCTTGTTAAAAGAGATGAGACATCCCGCAGAAATATATTTTACACTTTTTTTATGCTCAAGAGAGCGGAAAACAGGCGGGACATGACTTTGTCCACACGAACTGTGAGTTCTCGTCCTGAGAGAATATCAACAAATCAACATGTTTGGGGTGCTGAGTGGCCAATATTGAAACACAGAGGCGTCCAACTACTTTTTGGTTTACTACTGTATTCTGCACAGTATTCTCGTGGTCATCATCTTCTGGCTTAATATTCTCCAGGATGTGTACATGAACTGAATAATCAGCGTTCTGGCTCTCGGATTTTGGTAGGTCCTATATGTACCGAAATTATAATGCTCACAGATATCCCATTAACAGGCATGCTGTGCATCTTTGAGGAAACTTCTATCTCGAACCAGAAACAACCACGCAAAGCAATATACCTCATTCTTATCTAGTTTCTGGACATTTATACATGCCTCTTTCCGACAGTATCTTTTTGAATTAGGATGAAGCTGGACCTCCCTCTAATTGACTCGTAGATACAAGTACGTATTGAAGTGGGGTACATACTAAAGTGTCATACCTGACACTCATTCCTGCACGTTTGCAAAGTATGACGTTCTCGACAAAACTTTTGGATCACTCTGTGACTGAATAGTCTTGCGATATCACGCCAGTTCTCCACCAAATTTGGGCAATGCCCCTTTCCTCACTGCTGTCTTTCATGGGATGTGTGAACTCACAATATTGCGCTGTGGTAGCTTAATGGCAGAATATCATAGGTCGTTGACGATTTTGGGAGCATCCTTTCCAAAACACCTTGGCAGGCATCGAGAAAAATGGCATTATCTCGACAGCCTGCATTCGAGTTATCAATGTGTGCTTGCGAGGTCCTCTACCCAAAACAGCTAGCAACCATAGAATAGTCCATTGTGGCAACAGGTCTTACTTGGTGATCCGTAACAGAGCGGACAGGGATACAGTTGCGGAAAGTCACAGTGTGATGTCAAAGCAAAGTCTAGTGCCATGTAGGTCCATGGCTATTGCGAGATGAATTGGTTCAAATGGCTCTGAGCACTATGGGACTTAACATCTGAGGTCATCAGTCCCATAGAACATAGAACTACCTAAACCTAACTAACTTAAGGACATCATACACATCCATGTCCGAGGCAGGATTCGAACCTGCGACCATAGCGGTCGCATGGTTCCAGACTGAAGTGCCTAGAACCGCTCGGCCACAACGGCCGTCGGTGTGGGTGTAATAACAACCTGAGTACCACCAAGTGCAGGGGTGCAGTGGGAATGACTTTTTCAGTAAGCATGTTGTAACTAAAAACGATAGCTAATGCTGGAAAATTATTTTTAACGCCAGCCACATATACTTGCCAGCAAGAGTATAAATGCCTATTTACATACTATAAGATATGACCGTAAAATGAACAGAGGATGGTGACAGAAGCTCACTGGGTAACGGAAACAGGACGACCCTGACCCAAAGATATCAAGAGGCAGACCTAACCTACCTAAGATATGTGTAACTCTCTCTCTCTCTCTCTCTCTTTCTCTCTCTCTCGCCTAATCATGAGCTGTCTACCAAAATATTCAGTTTTATATCTGACGAAGGCAGTATGTATCCCATAACTGATACACCCAGAGGAACAAACGAAAAAATAATTAAATGTAAGACAAATTGTTCCAAAATTATAGAAACGTCAAGCAGTATTATTAGCTACTAATCCAAGTCATGTTGAAAAAAATAAATTTCTCGTTATTTCGTCTATAGTAATGTCTATATGTGAGCCATTTGTTTTTGACCTATAAACACAATAACATTTTTTCCAAGAAATCTGCAAGCTCCTGCAACCTTTAGCACAGTTCTATCATTTTTTGGGCCAGATGTTGCTGTGATCCTAATAGTTCTCTCTTCGCTGGTACAAACTTGTAGCTTTCGAGAAAAGTGGTCAATATATCTCCGGGCACATTGATCTAGTGCTTATGCCTCAACAAATTCCAGCTGCTTCCTAAGCACAGAAACAGATAGCCTGTATGCTAAAGCCATATACGGATTTCACCGTATTATTAACATTTTGTTACCAGAATATAGCATTTTTCCTTATTTTCCAATTTTTTACCAATTTTTCAATATTCTGTATATAAATTTACAAGTGTATGTAGGCTCTTATTGCTTACATTATGGTCCACCTGTGATACACAGTCCCAACCCAGCTATAGTATCTACAAACTACTTTTCAAAAGGTCATCACACATGACATTAAGTGTCAAAGCCAACGCTAAAACCTTTACAGTACCTGTATATTAACTGCTGTGGAGGTTGAGTGTTGACGTTATTCTGTTGTAAAAGCGCGCATGTCCATCCACCCACCACCCACCCACCCACCCACACACACACACACACGCACACACACACACACACACACACACACACACACAAACACACGTAGCTCAGATAGGCTGTGCTGTCTCAGCTTCACTAGAGCCTCCATTGTCCCGTGTGGGTTTGGAGTAGCATGCAAGAGGTGGATCTGACTGAGCCATCTGTGTGTACATTTACAAAAGAGTAATGTTAACAGTATCCACAGCAATCCATGTAAGTGCTGAGTTTAGTGTTGGTCTTGGTACTTCCGCATGTTGACATTTCGAAGGAGTACAGTTCGTTGACACCTTGGCTGGACTGGGACTCTGTATCACAGGTTGATAGTAACGTAAGCTGTAAGAGCATATATAAACTTGTATATTTATGTAGAGAATATGGACAAACATGGAAAATATCGGAAAATAGGGAAAAATGTGGTAAAACGGTAAAAAATATTAAATATACGTTGAAATCCGGATGTGGCAGCGTCATACCGGATTTATGCATTTGTACTTAGGAAGAGTAGGTTGAAGTTCAAGACATTAGTCAGGAAGAATCAATACGCAAAGAAATGGGATACGGAAGTACTAAGGAATGACGAGATACGTTTGAAGTTCTCTAACGCTATAGATACAGCAATAAGGAATAGCGCAGTAGTCCGCCGCTCGTGGTCTCGCGGTAGCGTTCTCGCTTCCCGAGCACGGGGTCCCGGGTTCGATTCCCGGCGGGGTCGGGGATTTTCACCTGCCTCGAGATGACTGGGTGTTTGTGTTGTCCTAATCATTTCATCATCATCCAGGAAAGTGGCGAAATTGGACTGAGCAAAGATTGGATACTTGTACGGGCGCTGATAACCACGCAGTTGAGCGCCCCACAAACCAAACATCATCATCATCAGAATAGCGCAGTAGGCAGTACAGTTGAAGAGGAATGGACATCTCTAAAAAGGGCCATCACAGAAGTTGGGAACGAAAACATAGGTACAAAGAAGGTAGCTGCGAAGAAACCATGTGTAACAGAAGAAATACTTCAGTTGATGGATGAAAGGAGGAAGTACAAACATGTTCCGGGAAAATCAAGAATACAGAAACACAAGTCGCTGAGGAATGAAATAAATAGGAAGTGCAGGGAAGCTAAGACGAAATGCCTGCAGGAAAAATGTGAAGAGATCGAAAAAGATATGATTGTCGGAAGGACAGACTCAGCATACAGGAAAGTCAAAACAACCTTTGGTGACATTAAAAGCAACGGTGGTAACATTAAGAGTGCAACGGGAATTCCACTGTTAAATGCAGAGGAGAGAGCAGATAGGTGGAAAGAATACATTGAAAGCCTTTATGAGGGTGAAGATTTGTCTGATGTGATAGACGAAGAAACAGGAGTCGATTTAGAAGAGATAGGGGATCCAGTATTAGAATCGGAATTTAAAAGAGCTTCGGAGGACTTACGGTCAAATAAGGCAGAAGGGATAGATAACATTCCATCAGAATTTCTAAAATCATTGGGGGAAGTGGCAACAAAACGACTATTCACGTTGGTGTGTAGAATGTATGAGTCTGGCGATATACCATCTGACTTTCGGAAAAGCATCATCCACACAATTCCGAAGACAGCAAGAGCTGACAAGTGCGAGGATTATCGCACAATCAGCTTAACAGCTCATGCATCGAAGCTGCTTACAAGAATAATATACAGAAGATTGGAAAAGAAAATAGAGAATGCGCTAGGTGACGATCAGTTTGGCTTTAGGAAAAGTAAAGGGACGAGAGAGGCAATTCTGACGTTACGGCTAATAATGGAAGCAAGGCTAAAGAAAAATCAAGACACTTTCATAGGATTTGTCGACCTGGAAAAAGCGTTCGACAATATAAAATGGTGCAAGCTGTTCGAGATTCTGAAAAAAGTAGAGGTAAGCTATAGGGAGAGACGGGTCATATACAATATGTACAACAACCAAGAGGGAATAATAAGAGTGGACGATCAAGAACGAAGTGCTCGTATTAAGAAGGGTATGAGACAAGGCTGTAGCCTTTCGCCCCAACTCTTCAATCTGTAGATCGAGGAAGCAATGATGGAAATAAAAGAAAGGTTCAGGAGTGGAATTAAAATACAAGGTGAAAGGATATCAATGATACGATTCGCTGATGACATTGCTATCCTGAGTGAAAGTGATGAAGAATTAAATGATCTGCTGAACGGAATGAACAGTCTAATGAGTACGCAGTATGGTTTGAGAGTAAATCGGAGAAAGACGAAGGTAATGAGAAGTAGTAGAAATGAGAACAGCGAGAAACTTAACATCAGGATTGATGGTCACGAAGTCAATGAAGTTAAGGAATTCTGCTACCTAGGCAGTAAAATAACCAATGACGGACGGAGCAAGGAGGACATCAAAAGCAGACTCGCTATGGCAAAAAAGGCATTTCTGGCCAAGAGAAGTCTACTAATATCAAATATCGGCCTTAATTTGAGGAAGAAATTTCTGAGGATGTACGTCTGGAGTACAGCATTGTATGGTAGTGAAACATGGACTGTGGGAAAACCGGAACAGAAGAGAATCGAAGCATTTGAGATGTGGTGCTATAGACGAATGTTGAAAATTAGGTGGACTGATAAGGTAAGGAATGAGGAGGTTCTACGCAGAATCGGAGAGGAAAGGAATATGTGGAAAACACTGATAAGGAGAAGGGACAGGATGATAGGACATCTGCTAAGACATGAGGGAATGACTTCCATGGCACTAGAGGGAGTTGTAGAGGGCAAAAACTGTAGAGGAAGACAGAGATTGGAATACGTCAAGCAAATAATTGAGGACGTAGGTTGCAAGTGCTACTCTGAGATGAAGAGGTTAGCACAGGAAAGGAATTCGTGGCGGGCCGCATCAAACCAGTCAGTAGACTGATGACAAAAAAAAACAACTTAGGAAGTAGCCGACATTTTTTGTGACATAAGCACGAAATCCGGATTCACCCATGGCCCAGAGCAGCGTCATTGACCAGTAATTAAAGCGTTCCGGGTTAGAGGTTTGAACCTTGCTGCTGCTCACATCTTAAATAACAATCGTCAGCAATGGGGTGGACGTCCAGCATAAGAGGTCACCCGTGATCTGCAACGGTCATGTCAAAGAGAGCTGAGGAACGGACAGAGGGGTGGGAAACTGTCCCTAAAAGACGGAAGAATCAGTAATGATCAACCCCATGTGGATGCAATAAAGACACCAAATATATATCCACAGGTGGGTAGTAATTGAAATAGTGTCATCATTTTCTCTCCATTGGCAAAAGACTCCGGACTACTCCCCCATTCCTACGTCAAGGAGAGGACTGCCAGGGTGGAGATAACCATGAGAGAAAGACTGAATAATTAGCGACAGCGTAACGTTCTAAGTGTCGGGTTAAGGAATGTCAAAAGTTTGAACATGATAAAAAACTAGAAAATCTGAAAATGGAAATGCTAAGGTTCACCTAGATAAATTGGGATCAAAGAAGTGGAATGGAAAAAAAGCAAGGGCGTTTGGTCAGACTATTATAGGGTAATAGAAATAGCAGCACAAAAGGGCATAACGGGAGTAGGATTCGTTATAAACTGGAACGTAGGGCAGAGATTGAGTTACTGTGAACAATTTAGTGATAGGGTCACTCTCATCAGATTCGACCGAAACTAACACCGACGTCGCAAAAAGAAGATGAAGGGACATATGAAGTATGTGTGGATAATGAACGAGGAATTCAGTACATAAAATAAGATGAAAATCTAATAGTAACGAAGACCTGGAATGTGATTGTAGAAGAAGGAACAGAAGAAATGTTTACGTGAGAAGTCATCATGATCAAGCAGCGAATCAGACATGAAGTAGTGAATTTTAAGTTGTACTCGCGAGCACATTTGCACTCAAATCACAAGCTAGTAATAATAAAGAATAGGCTGAATTCTAAGAGACTAGTCAGGAAGAATCAATGGGCAAAAAGTTGGATACGAAAGTACTGAGGAATGAAGAGATAAGCTTGAATTTATCTGAGGTTGTAGGCACTGTAACAATGAACAGAGCGGTAAGCATTTCAGTTGAAGATAAATGAACATTTCTAAAAAGGACAATAACAGAAGTTGCGAAAAACACATGTACGAGGAAGATAACTTGGAACACATCATGGGAAACAGAAGAAATACATCACATGTTCGACGACAGAAGAAAGCACAAGATGATCAAGGAAATTTAGGAATACAGATGTACAAATCACTTAGGAATGAATAAGTAGGAAGTGATGGTTACGTAGGGCGAAACGGCTACATGAAAAAAGTGAAGATATAGAAAAAGAAATGATTGTCGGTGGATTGACACAGCCGGCATTGGTGGCCGAGCGGTTCTAGGCCCTTCAGTCCGGAACCGGGCTACTGCTACGGTCGCAGGTTCGAATCCTGCCTCGGGCATCGATGTGTGTGATGTCCTTAGGTCAGTTAGGTTTAAGTAGTTCTAATTTCTAGGAGACTGATGACCCGAGATGTTAAGTCCCATTGTGCTCAGAGCCATTTGAACCATTTGGATTGACTCAGCATACGAAAAAGTCAGAACAATCTTCGGTGAAATTTCACAGGGAAATCGGTAACATTAAGAGTGCAATGGATGTTCCACTGTTAAACGCAGACGAGAGAGCAGATAGGTGTAAAGAGTACACTGGAAGCCTCTATGAAGGGGAGGACTTGTCTTATGATGTGATAGAAGAAGAAACAGGAGTCGATAGTGAAAGGGTAAGGGATTCACTTTTAGAGTCAGAATTTAAAATGGTTTTGGACGAATTGAGATCAAATAAGGCAGAAGGTATCGATAACATTCTATCAGAGTTTCTAAAATCATCGTGAGAAGTGTCAATAAAAAAACTGTTCAAGTTGGTGTGTAGAATTTATGAGACTGGCGATATGCCTTCAGACTTCGGAAAAAAAGAAAGAAAAGAAAAGAAAACATCTGCCACGCAATTCTCAAGATACCAATAGACGACAAGTGCGAGAACTGCAACACAATCTTCATAATCGCGCCGGCCGCGGTGGTCTCGCGGTTCTAGGCGCTCAGTCCGGAACCGCGCGACTGCTACGGTCGCAGGTTCGAATCCTGCCTCGGGCATGGATGTGTATGATGTCCTTAGGTTAGTTAGGTTTAAGTAGTTCTAAGTTCTAGGGGACTGATGACCACAGATGTTAAGTCCCATAGTGCTCAGAGCCTTCATAATCGCTTAACAGCTCATGCATCCAGGTTGTTGACAAGAACAATATATAGATGAATGGAAAAGAAAAGAGGGTATGAGTTAGATGACTATCACCATAGCCAACATACTCGTCTTACAAAGATCAGCACCTGCGTTGATATCTAAGATAATACTAATTTTTTGCTGTGTCTCAGTTGCACATTTTTAATTAGGTTACATGTTTGGATCACTGAGGATAATCATCAGATCGAAGTAGCTGAGTCATCAACCCGTCTTTTGTACTCAGAAACACTTATCATATTACTCTTGCATGTGGTTCTGAGTAGAGAAGACAGGCTGCTGGAGTAACTGCTTCAATCTTAAGATTATCCCGAGTGATCGAAATATGTAACCTTATTAAAATGTGCAAATAGAACGAAACAACAAATGAGAATTAGCCTAGATGACGATCAGTTGGGCTTTAGAAAAGGTAAAGCCACGACGGCCGCTGTTTTGACGTTGCAGTTGATGATGGAAGCAAGACTGACGAAAAGTGAAGACGCTTTCACAAGATTTGTCGACCTAGAAAAAGCGTTCGACAATGAAAAATGGTGCAAGGTATTAGAAATTATAAGATAACTGGTTTAATCTATATTACAGTCTGGTTATATACAGTATTTACAAGAACGCTGAGGGAACAATTAGACCGGATGATCAAGAATGATGTGCTCGGATTAAGACAGGGATGCATTCTTTAGCGCTTTTCGTTCAGTCTGCATGTCAAAAAACAAATGGTGGAAGTAAAAGAAAGGTTGAAAGTGGTATTACAATTCAGTGCAAAAAGGTGGTAAGATTCGATTATGACACTGCTACTCTCAGTGAAAGTGAAGAATCAAATGATTACAGAATATGGGTTGTGAGTAAATCGAAGAACGCCAAATTAATGAAAGTGTCAGAAATGAGAACGGCGACAAAGTTAACATCATAATTGGGGATCACAAAGTAGATATTGAGGAACTCTGCTACCTAGGCACGAAAATAACCCATGATGGCCGGAACAAGAAGGATATAAAAAACAGACTATCATTGAGAAGGAGGGCATTCCTGACCAAAAAAGGTCTACTGGTACCAAAAATAGGCCTTAATTTGAGGAAGATATTTATGAGGATGTACCTTTGCAGTAAGCATTCCGTGGTAGTGAAAATGGACAATGGGGATACTGGAACAGAACAGAATCGAAGCATTTGAAATGTGGTGCCACACAAGAATTTTATAATTAGGTGGAGTGATAAGGTAAGCAATGAGGAGGTTCTCTGTAGAATCGGTGAGAAAAAGGGTTTACGAAAATGACTATTACGAAGAAGGGATAAATTGATAGCATCTCTGATAAATCATCACCGGTTAACTTCCATGGAACTAGAGGGAGCTGTAGAGAGTAAAAACTGTAGAGGAAGACAGAGACTGGAATCCATCCAGCAAATAACTGACGACGTAGGTGACAAGTGCTACTCTGGGATGAAAAAATTGGCGCGGGGGAGGAATTAGCGACTGGCAGCATCAATGCAGTCAGAAAAGTGAAGAATCAAACAATAAAATAAGCATACTAGATCAAAGTGCCTCGAAAGCTACAAGTCTGTAGCAGGGAAGAGAGAACTATTAGAATGACACCATCATCTGGACCCCAAAAATGATGGAGGGAACAGTGCTTAAATTTGAGAGAGCTTGCAGAGCTCATGGAAAAAATGTTACAGGTTTTTTATTAATACAGAAAGAGGGTTGGAGGAATGTTGTATCACAGACACACACACACACACACACACGGAAATTAAAGGGAAGTATACAAATCGAGTAATAAGTGGAGAGGAATTGTAATGACTAAAATATATGAGACAATGACAGAACACATGCTATGATAGTGGAAAGACAGTGCCGTCTAGACAAATGTGGTGACAAAACCAAATTGTCTCACTATCACTAGTTCTGTGTACATAAGAGGACGGCGTTTTTTTAACATATATTGTGGTATTCTCTCTCAGTATATAGGAGTTGCGTCATATATGCACAGCGGATCTTAGAAACGTTCGTTCGCAATGTAAAATGATATGATTTCAGATAACACACCCATGGATCGCTTAAATGGCTCTGAGCACTATAGGACTTAACTTCTGAGGTCATCAGTCCCCTAGAACTTAGAACTACTTAAACCTAATTAACCTAAGGACATCACACACATCCATGCCCGAGGCAGGATTCGAACATGCGACCGTAGTGGTCGCCTGGTTCCAGACTGTAGCGCCTAGAACCGCTCGGTCATCCCGGACGGCTATGGACCAGATACTGAATTACTGTAGACGGAATAACAAGAAGGTTCTATTTTATCAATGTGATTTAGATTATCAGCTAATAAATTTTTAAACAATTTTTCCGATATTTAACTATTTTTTCGATTGCTCTGGGGTTATCAGTTATATAGGATACATACTACTTTCGTCTGACATTAAGCTGTTTAGAAGGACAGGGAACTCACGTTTCAGAGAGAGAGAGAGAGGGAGAGAGAGAGAGAAAGAGAGAGAGAGAGAGTAGAGGTAGACATGGGGAGGTAGGTTAGGTCTACCTCACGATATTTCTGTCTCATAGTCGTGTTGTGTAATTACCCATCAGCCAGTGAGCACTTTGCGCCATCTTTGTTTAACATTTTACCATAATATATTATTATTATTATTTAAGCCTAAAGCAGCAGCTACATACATTCTTGCTATAATTTGGATCTGGAAGGCGTCAGAAATGATCTTCCTCCATTAGTATGTATTTTGAGTAAGAACATGCATACCAAAAAAACCGCATCGGCGCTACCCCTGTCTCTGGGGTACCCATGTCATAGAACAAATACACACACAAACACACACACACACACACACACACACACACACACACACACACACAAACACACACACTCATAGTAGTGTAATTACACCCACATGTAGACGGTATGACAGAAAGTAATGTCATCTTGGGTCTGATTTATTGCATAACTTCGTTCACTCGCAAAGGTGCTGTCTGAAAAACAGTTCGAAATAAAAAAAAATATTGTTCGGCAGGTATTTTAATTTGGCTCACAGCCTGTATCTATTATTATCTGTCTTCATCATCTCAGAAACCATGGATGATGTTGGTGATGGTAGACTCATGTGGTGTCGAACTTACAGGATTCTACCACATCCACCAGCATGAAGAATTTCATTGCTGCTGTTTATCTGGAAAGTAGGAATAACTAATGAGCGCTTCTGGAGACAAGCATTTCTGATGAATTTCACCACCTGCATGTCCAAGCTTGCTTTGCAATTAAACTTGCTTCTGCAGCGTTGCTGATCTTGCTGCTGTATTGACTAACAGGAAGTTTAAGTGTTATGTAGATAAAGACTCTAGCTTGCAGTTTCACCAAAGAAACTGAAGTCGAAGAGTCGTCAGACAAAAAGCTAAGGACACATATGAAACACAGAAGAGAAAATGAAACACAGAAGGTGTCTAACACACTTTCATAAAACATGTTCCTTTCAAACAATAAAATTAATTGCGATAGACGAGTAAACGTTATTCTTACCCACAATATAAATAGCATTGATGTATCAAGTAAGGAAGAGTACCTGCTACAAGTCCGTTGCTTTCGATGATATAAACTAACGCAAATTAATCGTACTGTGTAAATAAAAAAATGTAATAAAAGAGGAAAGCAAACAAAAACGTCCATACATGAAGTAGTGCTTGGAAAGTCGGCACAAACATTTGCAGTATTAACACCGCTTCAGAACCGTACTCTCAATGAACATACAAATAAAATCCTTTATGTGGTATTTGTTCACTGACGAGCATACGATACATCATTCTGTATTTCCACTGAAGTGATCAATTATTAGTGGATTCCTTTTATTCTTCTTTTTCCTGCTCTGAAAGAATATGACCAACGTGTGCCCGATACATTCTGGTTACATTTTGTAGTCGTGTGCGGTATTAAAGCTCGCCGAAAGCTAATAACGACGGCTTTGAGCTACAAAGCTTTCTGTTTCGAGCACTGGAAATGGTCACTCGTTCAAAAATGAAATTTTGACGTCGCCGAGCGCACACCATAAAAGCTGACTGCGGCGGAGATGAGAAATACCTCTCGTCCACGCTAGAGCGTATCAGCGTGAACACAGCTGCTGACAGCAGGGTGGGGCGCTCACGGCAGCACGGCACTGCTTTGTGCGCGGGGATCCGCGCGGTACTCGTCACGCGCTTCGTGCTCAGTTCAAAGTTAAACTTGTTCCTGCGATATGTGTCACTGCTTTGTGTTAAACTTTCATGAATAGTTCAACCCAGACTAGCTACTGAAAGTGTGTTTTTCGAGATTTTACACCTGTAAGCTTATGGCCAGTGTTACAGCGTCGTTAATCGAAAATCATGTACAACAGTCTATCAACTAAGGGGTGAAGTCTAGCAACCTCTCTAACGCTTTATCTACACTTCGAGTAACCGAAAATTCACTAAACTGACAATTGCTGACATATAAAATATTGCAACTGGATTCTTTCCTAAAATGAAACAGGACTTTCGATGTCCAGTAACAGTCAACAAGCATGATGTGCAGTGTCGTAAACAGAGCATTACCCTGCTAAGTGCTACATTGAAGAATCTGTAGACAGGACATAAATCGTATGGTCACATCCACAAGGTGAACTTTCCGATAAATAAGATAAGAAGCAATCGTGTAAGCAAACAAACATCAATATCAATAACACAATTAATAACGTTATATTAGTTTAAAATGGCGCTCAGTAAGTCTGCATGAATCGAGACTAAACTGTGTCACAGCACCAGAAAATCCAATAAAATCAATTGTTTTACTTGTTTAGAAAATAATATCTGAGATTCGATAACTTGTTGCTAGAATTAAATTTACTATAATATTCTTGCCATGTCTCGACCGATGACACATATTTCACCTTTGAACGGGAACTACACACAAAAAAAAAATTACCATCACCTCGGCTTCGAGAGTTCCGGAACCTTTACAGAAAATTGGAATAGAGGTCTACTTAAACTTCATTTCCGCCCTTTTTATTGCTCATGAAAACCACACATTGCATGTTGTACCACCATACAGCGAGACCTTCACAGGTGGTAGTCCAGATTTCTGTACCCACCGTTACCTCTAATACCCAGTAGCACGTCCCCTTGCATTGATGTACGCCTGTATGAGTCGTCGCATACTATCCACAAGTTAATCGAGGTACTGTTGGTCCAGATTGACCCATCCCTCATTGGCTATTCGGCGTAGATACCTCAGAGTGATTCGAGGGTCACATCGTCCATAAACAGCCCTTTTCAATCTATCCCAGGCATGTTTCATAGGGTTCACGTCTGGAGAACAGGCTGGCCGCTCTAGACGAGCGATGTCGTTATCCTGAAGGAAGTCATTCACAAGATTTGCATGATGGGGGCGCGAATTGTTGTCGTCCATGAAGACAGATGCCTCGTCAATATGCTGCCGATATGGTTCCACTATCGGTCGGAGGATCGCATTCACGTATCATACAGCCGTTACGGCGCCTTCATGACTACCAGCGGCGTACTTCGACCCCACATAATGCCACCCCAAAACATCAGGGAACCTCCACCTTGCTGCACTCGCTGGACAATGTGTCTAAGGCGTTCAGCCTGACCGGGTTCCTTCCAAACACGTCTCCGACGATTGTCTGTTTGAGGGCATATGCGACACTCATCGGTGAAGAAAACATGATGCCAATCCTTAGCGGTCCATTCGGTATGTTGTATCGCGCTGCATGGTGTCGTGGTTGCAAATATGGACCTCGCCATGGACGTCGGGAATGAAGTTGCGCATGATGCAGCCTATTGCGCACAGTTTCAGTCGTAACACGACGTCCTGTAGCAGCACGGAAAGCATTATTCAACATGGTGGCGTTGCTGTCAGTGTTCCTCCGAGCCATAATCCGTAGCCGGCCGGAGTGGCCGTGCGGTTCTAGGCGCTACAGTCTAGAGCCGAGCAACCGCTACGGTCACAGGTTCGAATCCTGCCTCGGGCATTGATGTGTGTGATGTCCTTAGGTTAGTTAGGTTTAATTAGTTCTAAGTTCTAGGCGACTGATGACCTCAAAAGTTAATTCGCATAGTGCTCAGAGCCATTTGAACCATAATCCGTAGGTAGCGGTCATCCACTGCAGTAGTAGCCCTTGGGCGGCCTGCGCGAGGCATGTCATCGACAATTTTTGTCTGTCTGTATCTCCTCCATGTCCGAACAACATCGTTTTGGTTTATCCCGAGACGCCTGGACGCTTCCCTTGTTGAGAGCCCTTCCTGGCGCAAAGTAGCAATGCAGACGCGATCTAACCGCGGTACTGACGGTCTAGGCACGGTTGAATTACAGACAACACGAGCCGTGTAGCACTTTCCTGGTGGAATGACTGGAACTGATCGGCTGTCGGACCCCCTCCGTCTAATAGGCGCTGCTCATGCATGGTTGTTTACATCTTTGGGCGGGTTTAGTGACACCTCTGAACAGTCAACGGGACTGTGTCAATGATGCAATATCCACAGTCGACGTCCGCCTTCAGGAGTTCTGGGAACCGGTGTGATGCAAAACATTTTTTGATGTGTGTACTTTTGAAGTATGCAAAGGGGGAACAAAACTTTCCTGGCATCACAGTGTATTTCACTCTCTGTCTGGATCGACAGACACAGAACGAATATCTAGCGGCATTATCTGATCTGCTAACTTTATTCGTTGAAGTCACAGAGTTGTGGGGAGCGCAGATATATGGTAAGCAGTTACCATTTTTAGGTAACTGTTCACTGAATTCTTCTTTAGAGATCCGAAGATTTACATAACGGGCTACAAGAACATGAAAGATGTATAGTAAGTTAGAACTGAAGCTGTTAACTTCCACATGTGAAACCGATCTGAAAGTTCTATAAATGCTGTTGATGTAAGAACGAACCTTTAATTATGCGATAGTGAAGTGGAGACGTGAAAGGACACGTACAACACAAAAGCGTACAGGCCGACCTCGACTGTTGACTGACAGAGACCGCCGACAGTTGAAGAGGATCGTAATTTGTAATAGGCATACATCTATACAGACCATCACACAGGATTTCCTAACTGCATCAGGATCCACTACAAGTACTATGACAGTTAGGTGGGAGGTGAGGAAACTTGGATTTCATGGTCGAGCGACTGCTCATAAGCCACACATCACTCCGGTAAATGCCAAACGACGACTCGCTTGGTGTAAGGAGCGTAAACATTGGACGATTGAACAGTAGAAAAACGTTGTATGGAGCGATGAATCACAGTATACAGTTTGGTGATCCGATGGCAGGATGTTGGTATGGCGAATGCCCGGTGAACGTCATCTACCAGCGTGTGTAGTGCCAACAGTAAAATTCGCAGCCGTGTTTTTCATGGAGGGAGCTTGCACCACTTATTTTGCGTGGCACTATGACAGCACAGGCCTACTTTGATGTTTCAAGCATCCTCTTGCTTCTGTTGCAGAAGAGCAAACTGGGGATGACGATTGCCTCTTTCAACACGATCGAGCATCTTTTCATAATCCAAGGCCTGTGGCGGAGTGGTTACACGACGATAACATCCCTGTAATGGACTGGCCTGCACAGAGTCCTGACCTGAATCTTATAGAACGCCTTTGGGATGTCATTTGTAAAAAGGATTGAATGAGTTAAATTTTAAAGTAATTGTTAGTAAATGAGACAGAATGACTAATTTATGTTTAAAAAATGAAAAAGTATGATTGAGAGTTATATATATATATATATATATATATATATATATATATATATATATATCTGTGTGTGTGTGTGTGTGTGTGTGTGTGTGTGTGTACAATAACATACATAGCACAAAACGTATAAAAAACTCAAAGCATATTTGACACAAAAATTCTCCTTCTTATACAGAATTCACACTTGTGTCACTGTGCATCCGAAATGGTGTTCACATCCTTAAATAGTATACAAAATGATGTGATCAAACATTAAGTAAACAGTGACATGAAATGGTGGAACGAACCTTAAATCATTCATGAGTTGGCCATATAAGATTTAAACAAGTTAAAACAAGTTTTTTTACATTGCACATTCAAAGTATGTGTGTTTATAATAACAGTGTCAGACACTGATTTTCCATCTTATCATACGAGTGTTCATATTTTTCTTATAATCAACACCATCAAGTCAATCTGTGTTCTACAAAATGTAAGATGCACAACAATACATTAAACTTTTGTTGAAGTAAGTAAGAAACACAGGAAATATTCGTTGGTTTGAGGCACAAAACTTGTTAGACATTGGATATCAGCGTAGTCGCTGGTTTGGTACGAGAAGTATGAAATTAGCATCTGGGTTCAAGGTTTACTGGAACGAGTATTGTTTGTTATGGCACACTAACAATGGTCTAATAAGAGGACGAATTGTTTGAAATATATGATTGTTCTCAAGATAAGGTGTCTCCCTATTGTGTCTATTACACACACATAAGAAATTGTTAATTTCTTCACAGAACTGGTGACCATAATCTGTCTTAAAAGAGTACAGTTACTTGATGTGATCACAGCTATTCACCATTGTTTTGGGTACAGGTGTAGTAAAAAAGTTACAACAACATTTCTTCCTTCCTTAATAGTACCACAAAATTCCTCTACATTGAATGGCTTAGCGTGTTTTCAGTAGCTCAACATTCTGAATCATGGTTAACGTTCTTCAGTCTACAAATTCCTCTCACTAGACAAAACGCTCCACTCTATCCACAAGGTTCTATCTTAAAGTCAAAAGCATGTACCCTTCACTCCCATCACCTTGAAAATCGTGAGTATGTTCGTGATCGTCTCAGTTTTCACTACATGTAAGACAAGTAGATTCATCACATGGACAGCATGTAGTGGTTGGTTGACGGTAATTATATGCAGTCCCGATAGGATGTCATAATTTGACACAGGTAAACATAACCCCTTCTGAACGCCTTTCTTGTGGCTGTTCTTCTCGTCTGACGAGCTGGATGTTCAGTCGTGGCGAGGCAGTGATGAGTTTCTGGGAATTCCCTTGGATCGACAGCGTGTATAAGGGCATAGTCAGTGATGAAGAGGTAGAGAGTACTGTCCTAGCAATGTCTGGTCTGGGTCAGAGAACAGCTACCAGTACCATGGCGCGTGGTATGGCTGAGCAACTTGCAGGGCTGGTTCCTTATGCCGCAGTGTGCACGCCAGGCTGAAACGGATGGGCAGTAACACATGTTTTACCCATTCTTTCACCTTCCGTTACGCCCTTCAACAGCTCACTCCTGTCTTCCTCCAACGTGTGACTGACCGTAACTTCAAAAAGCTGAACAATACATGCATTAACACTAAAATCTCGAGAAAGTTTCACACGTAGTCCAGCTCCTACCTTACTGTAACAACATTGCAAATAAACATTCTCAATATATTTACAGTTTCAGGACATTTCAAATGATCAATCTCAATTCCTCTGTTTTATTTCTTCTTTATCCCAGCAAACAAAATTTAAATTTCACTGACTTTTCTCATTTCAACATTATTTCTACATCGTTACTCTGCAATTCACACTTAAGTGCCTGGCAGAGGGTTCATCGAACCATTTTCATCCTACTTCTCTACCATTAAACTCTCGAATGCGCGTGAGAAAAAGAAACACCTAAATCTTTCCGTTTGAGCACTAATTTCTCTTATTTTATTATTACGATCATTTCTCCCTACGTAGCTGGGTGTCAACAAAATATTTTCGCATTCGGAAGAGAAAGTTGGTGATTGAAAATCGCAAACAGATTTCGCCGCAAAGAAAACAGCCTTTGTTTCAGTGACTCTTATTATACATATTAAATCATCTAATTCAATAACTGACTTTACGTACCTTCAGAAACTCAGTTTTATATATTTCATTTATATTATGACAGTTAAGTTGTATTTACATTCCTATTACTTAAGATTTTCAGTCACAGTCTTTCAATCGTATTATGACAGTTTCTTTAATTCAGATTTCCGTTGGGAGCTTAGGCGAGGTTTAGGTTATTGGTTACTTACTGCCATGTGGTTATTTGTACTCACATACCTCACCAGAATCCCAGAGAGGTCTACTGACACATAGTAGACTACTGACCTTTACCTGCATGCTTGCCGCCCTACACATTCCACAACCTTACTACCTTATTCTTTTTCTTTCATCTTTATTTTATTTCTTTCATCTAATAGTTACAGTTTCTATTCTTCCATCACGTTCCGTCTTACGAATTCTTTTTCTGTCTTACAGTACATCTACATCTACATCCATACTCCGCAAGCCACCTGACGGTGTGTGGCGGACGGTGCCTGAGTACCTCTATCGGCTTTCCCTTCTGTTCAAGTCTCGTATTGTTCGAGGAAAGTAAGATAGTCGGTATGCCTCTGTGTGGGCTTTAATCTCTCTGATTTTATCCTCATGGTTTCTTAGCGAGATATACGTAGGAGGGAGCAGTATACTGCTTGTCTCCTTCGTGAAGGTATGTTCTCGAAACTTCAACAAAAGCCCGTACCAAGCTACTGAGCGTCTCTCTTGCAGTGTCTTCCACTGAAGTTTATCTATCATCTCCATAACGCTTTCGCGATTACTAAACGATCCTGTAACGAAGCGCGCTCCTCTCCGTCGGATCTTCTCTCTCTCTTCTATCAACCTCATCTCGTACGGATCCCATACCGGTGAGCAGTATTCAAGCAGTGGGCGAACAAGTGTACTGTAACTTACTTACTTTGTTTTCTGACTGCATATCCTTAGGATTCTTCCAATGAATCTCAGTCTGGCATCTGCTTTACCGACGATTAATCTTATATGGTAATTCCATTTTAAATCATTCCTAATGCCTACTCCCAGATAATTGATGGAATTAACTGCTTCCAGTTGCTGACCTGCTATATTGTAGCTAAATGATAAAGGATCTTTCTTTCTATGTATTCGCAACACTCTACACTCTACATTGAGATTGAATT
The DNA here is from genome assembly GCF_023864275.1 of Schistocerca cancellata. Classification (NCBI taxonomy): domain Eukaryota; kingdom Metazoa; phylum Arthropoda; class Insecta; order Orthoptera; family Acrididae; genus Schistocerca; species Schistocerca cancellata. The sequence continues at coordinate 336,743,624 of NC_064631.1, forward strand.
GCCATTCCCTGCACCATGCGTCAATTCGTTGCAGATCCTCCTGCATTTCAGTACAATTTTCCATTGTTACAACCTCTCCATATACTACAGCATCATCAGCAAAAAGCCTCAGTGAACTTCCGATGTTATCCACAAGGTCAATTATATATACTGTGAATAGCAACGGTCCTACGACACTCCCCGGCGGCACACCTGAAATCACTCTTACTTCGGAAGACTTCTCTCCATTGAGAATGAGATGCTGCGTTATGTTATCTAGGATCTCTTCAATCCCATCACACAATTGATCTGATGGTCCATATGCCCTTACTTTGTTCATTAAACGACTGTGGGGAACTGTATCAAACGCCTTCTCTAAACTGCAGCGATCAAAACATAAAACGATGAAACTTAAGTACATGCATAAAACGGTTCTCAACTGACGTGAAAATTATGACACGTAGTACTCTTACATTATATGTTATTTGATTTGGCAAGTTCACTCTTACCTACCTTTCCACTTTTCCTTATGGTAGGTTATATTGTGCGATATTCTGCAATGGTTCGTGGCGTGTACATCCGTGATTAATGAATCAGTTTCGCCTTACCTTCCTTCCTAGGGTAATGAAATGTGCACTCTTCTGTGATCTTTTGGTTTGTTCCTTTCCTTTTGCCTTAGTCTTCCTCGAAAAGTCCAGCTCTCTGCTCTGTCAACAGACAGTACATAAAAATAAAAAACTGCCACGTCAAACTCTCATCAAACTAGCAAATAATCATGTAAGTCAACGTCCTTGCAACATAACATCACACTCACATAAATCGTAATTATCAAAGTACATGGTTTCTTACTCAGTGCTTACTGACACCAGGCAAACATATAAAAACATCCTTCAACAAATACACAAATCTTCATCAATGATCCATTTAATGTATCTCTTCTCAGTAGCTCTTACACCACCTTTCTGACTTCTGCTGACCATAACTGGAATTGTTCCCTGCAAAAACTCTTTTTCACAACCTCGTGACGTCTACGTTTAGGTGGGATTACTTGATGTCATTAATACAGCTTTTTATGACAGACCTGAGGATCAATGTCATGTCACTGCTCATTCGTACAAAACTTCTCATCCTGAAAATTTTTACGTGTGAAGTGTGGTGTTTTAGATTTAATTTGCTGCTTTGTAGAGTATTTAATTCTACAACATTGTTATGAACAATTTTCCACTCATGGTAAAGGCCACAAAATACGTAAAAGAACTTGCTGTTCAGATCCCCTCTCTTCTAAGTTTGCTTCTAGGTTCGTAGTAAAACTTCGTCTTCTACAGGAAGCTTTATCCATCTTGAAACTTCCTGGCAGATTAAAACTGTGTACTGGACCGAGACTCGAACTCGAGACATTTGCTTTCACGGGCAAGTGCTCTATCATCTGAGCTACCCAATCACGACTCACGACCCATCCTCATAGATTCAATTTTGCCAGTACCTCGTCTCCTACCTTTCAAACTTAACAGAAGCTCTCCTGCAGACCTTGCAGAACTAGCACTCCTGGAAGAAAGGATATTGCGGAGACATGGCTTAGCCACAGCCTGCAGGATGGTTCCAGAAAGAGTGAAGTGGAGCTGTGAGGGCGTGTCGAGAGTCGTGTTTGGGTAGCTCAGATGACAGTCGGCCTCGCGCGCCGGCCAGTGCTCCGCTGCCGGCGTTGTTTACTTCCGCGTCGTAGCTTTAAGGCTTGTGTCCGTCCACCGTGAAGAACATGTCGAGCGCTTACCGCCGTGCGACCCTTACAGTTTCTTTCCCAGCTGAACATGCGCGACCACGTGCACATGAAGTTGAAAGGTTTCTACGTGAAGAAGTTCGTTTAGATCCTAACCACGTTCTCGGAATCCATTTTTTGATGACGAGTAGTGTCGTTTATATTAAAATCACAAACACCGAGGTGTGTGAAAATGTTATTCGCCGACATGCCGATGGTCTTAAGTTCAAATACTCTGATGGTCACGTCGGAGCTGTAACACTTGAACTCGCAGAGTATGGTCAACACACGATTAGGGTGTTTGAACTACCTTTCGAAGTACCAATGGACGAAGTTGTCTCTGCGTAACAACCATACGGTAACGTCATCGGTTACGTAGAGGAAAACTGGCAAACCTTCACGACCTACGATGTCCTTAATGGTGTGCTTCAGGTCAAAATTGACCTGAAAAAACATATACCATCATACCTGACAATTGGCGGGGTATGAGCCATTGTCATGTACGACGGCCAATCCCGAACATGTGCGGGTTGTGGACAAGAAGGCCACATCAGATCCGCCTGCATACGACGCCGCCTGATCCAGACGCCGGTCGGTGAGGAAGCGTCCCCAGCGGTGATAACTCAGATCCCTGTCACATATGCCAAGGTTGCCCAGGAAGGTAGCACCTCAACACAAGGTCTTCCTGCTCCGTTGACGTCGTCTGATCAGGTAGATGCATCCGCTACGGAGATTCATTCTGAGGTGCCACAGAAGCCAGATCCTGACCTGCCGAATCTTCGCAGCTCGGTCACTGAAAATGCTACTGAGATGCTACTTCTGCTTTCCTTCAGACGGGTCCAGAGTCAGATGAAAGCCACCCGCAATCGAACTCTGAACGACATGTTCGAAAACAAGGATCGCCACGGAAGAGAAAGAAACATAGCCGTACACCCCCTGATGAATCCATTCTACGGATGGATACCAGGGATGCAGACCCGAGGATGGACGGCAAACCGTTCTTTGATGACCAAATGTCTAATGCGAACGACCCGCCACAGGCGACCACTGGCAACGAACACCCCTCCTTACTGGCGCCGTCGCCCCCACAGGTCGACGTTGAAGAGAGCCTATCCGCTAAGCCGAAAACTAAGTCACCTCTCCACGTGGATGATGTGCACAGCCGATGCCCTACCGCAGTAGCAGTCTGATGGGCAGACGACGTGGAGATCGAAGGGACTGTAGTGGACGGTGCTGATGATGGGGCGCCCCCATCGGTTGCGCCCGCGCCCGCGTCCGCAAACTCTCCACAATAGCAGCCTCTTCAGCGCACCGGCAAGATTGACGGCTTCACGCTCCTGAAGAAGGAGCCCCACCTGTGCCTGTGGGACTCCAACACCAGCATTATCGTGTCGCAACAATTAACTTCGCGTCCATTCGTGTGCCCCATAGACCAGCGCTGCTCCGCGATATGATTTATGATGCGGACATAGATATTGCGCTTTTTCAGGAAGTGCATGTCGCCGATTTTTCACCACCACATGGCTTCACGGCGCATCTTTCTCCCGCTTCGAACACCGGTAGTGGTGTTGCCGTCATCTTACGAGAAGGTCTTCCTGCCGAAGATGTCCTATACCTCAAATGGTTCAAATGGCTCTGAGCACTATGGGACTCAACATCTGAGGTCATAAGTCCCCTAGAACTTAGAACTACTTAAACCTAACTAACCTAAGGACATCACACACACCCATGCCCGAGGCAGGATTCGAACCTGCGACCGTAGCAGTCCCGCGGTTCCGGACTGCAGCGCCAGAACCTGTCCTATACCTCCCCAACGGCAGAGGTATGGCCCTTACTCTCTTTGGTGTACGCATCGTCAACATTTATGCGCCGTCGGGCTCCAGCTACCGTCGTGAACGCAATGCCTTCTTCGCGAATGAAGTTACACCCCTTTTTCATGGGACCACACGATGACTGGGTCATGGGTGGAGACTTCAACTGCACCCAGCGACCTCAGGATCAATTGCCGTGTCACTCACCATACGCAGCTCTGGAAACAGTCGTCACGCGACTACAATTTGTCGACACGTGGAGACATGTTCACGGTGATCTTTTGGGCTTTACGTACTACACTGCGCACTCCTCTAGCCGACTGGATCGCATCTACATCTCGCGATCCCTAATTCAGCACACTCGACAGGCTGAAATCTGGCCTGTTGCTTTCTCAGATCATGACGCTTACTTCTGTGATGTTGTTCTCACAAGACAGGCAGTATGGCACGGACGTGGTTCATGGAAACTGAACACCGCACTTCTTAATTCACCTGACTGTCGACCTCTAATAGAAGACACTTGGATCACATGTAATAGACGCCGTCCCACGTATCCGTCTACCATATCCTGGTGGATCCAGTGTGCAAAACCTGCTCTTGGCGGAACTTTGATCCGGTATGGCAAACATGTTGTCGCCTGGAGGAAGCGCACTATGGTCTTTTACTACAGGATTCTACGAGAATGCTCCACGATGCCAGCCTCCCCTGAGCGCCTTACAAGGATGAACCATGCTAAGGCCCACATCTCCAATCTCAGGCGAAGGCATTAGGAAGGGGCGATAGTACGACCTCGTACTGCTGATCGCATGCCTCATGAACATCCGTCGATGTACCATATCATCCAAGAACGCCAACATCGACGCCGAAAATTGATTCACGTCCTAACAGACCAAGAAGGGCGTCGCTACGTAACTCAATCTGCAATAGGGAATGTGCTTCACGCCCACTACCAGCAGCTCTACTCCGCAATTCCACTTTCCCCAGAGTTGATCGAGGAAGTTTCACAGCTCAACTTCAGTGGTATCTCAGGAGATGCGGCGATTGACTTGATCTCAGAGGTGACTGATGATGAAGTCCGCGATGCGATCCGGGCAGGAACCATCAATCGCTACCCAGGACCCGACGGTCTTCCCCTCGAATTTTATCGCACCTTCCGTGATTTGTTAGAGTCTACCTTCACCTCCATCTGTCGGGAACTGATGTCTCCGGAAGTACCTGTGCAGGGCGCTTTCATGGAAGGAATTATTATTCCTGTACATCAACCACATGGTGGCAACAATGTCAGTGATTATCGGCCCGTCACCCTCCTTTACAGTGATATGAAAATATTCACTCGCCTTTTGGCGGCACGACCTAAAAACGTTGCCCGATATGTTGTGTCGCCAGACCAAGCATCTTTGGGAGGGAATAATAATATCCGCACGGCTTTATGCCGCTACAGGGATATGATCGCCGTTACCCAGGCACAACGCCTCTCTGGGGCACTTGCGTCTTTGGACTTTTGTCAAGCTTTTGATAGGGTTGACCATTTGTTCCTTACGGCCGCTCTCTACAATATGGGTTTCCCAGTCGCCGTTATCACGGTAGTGATGCGCCTTCTCCGGGGTGCCTCATCCAGGATTATGTACAATTGTAGACTCACTCCTCCGATAACAATAGGTCGATCCGTACGTCAAGGTTGCCCTCTATCAGGGATTTTGTACGCCTTTTCTTTGGAATCCTTGCTATGTGGACTACGACAACGTTTGGTAGGGTTGTCCATAGATCGCTACCGATTCTGTTGCACGGCATATGCTGACGATGTAGTCATCTGTTTACGTAATGCCGACGATGTTCGAGCTGTTTTGACGTGGGTAGCGAGTTATGGTCAGGCGTCGGGTAGCTCTTTAAACGTACGTAAATCACAAGGTATGTTCATTGGCACGGGACTACCCGTGGAGTGCGTTACACCTCTCACCACTGTTGATACCATTCGCTGTTTGGGAAAAGATTTTTCATGTGATCTCCGGCGTTCAGCCACCATCAACTGCCGACGCCTCCTTTTAATGATCAGAGCAGGTGTTATGGACCATCGCCTTCGATCCCTAGATATTCTCCAACGAGCTCGATATGTCAGTATATATATCACATCCCGAGTTCCCCATGTAGCACAAGTTCTACCTTTCCCGCTTACTGTGGCACGTCGCATGTTGGCAGCGATGGTATCTTTCGTCAGCTCTTGGCTGTTGTTCAAAGTTAACTATGCAACCCTTACTCTCCCCCGTGAACGAGGTGGGATAGGTCTGTTTCACGTGCCGGATAGAGCTCGCGCCCTATTTGTCAGCTCTCAGATGACGGTATGGACACGTTGCCCAACGAGTCTCACTAGTCTCCTCCTGTCGGCATATACGCCATTCTCACTGTCAGCCCAAGTGATGATCTCGGATATTACGGACCAGTTCCATTATATAAGATACTTCTTTCTGGAACTCAGTTATCTACGCCTCACCTTACCAAGACAGCTTTTACTCAACGCAGTTTTAATCTGCCAGGAAGTTTCATATCAGCGCATACTCCGCTGCAGAGTGAAAATCTCATTATTTATCTCTCTTATCGGTCCTCGCTGATTTTTCATCCTCTTCTCAGCTTTTCCGCTTTTCCTCTATCGTGCACTTTTTTAAAAAAATTGCTTAGTGGGAGTTATGTGTAGCAGTTGGGTGACCTACGATTTCTATTACTCTGTCTCCAAGTGCTTGGTTAGTCAGAACCTATCTTGAGGCCATTCTATTAACCTCACGTGGTAAGTCATTAATCATATCTTGAAACTTTGCCAGATACACACCAGTGTCGATTGCGACATTACAAACGACACATCTTAGTAATCCTCCCTGCTCCGTTTGAGGCTGGGAATATTTTGATCAAAATTTTGACCCATTGTCTTACAGAATCCTCCTCGGTTTCCCAACTGGGTGAAGAAAGTAGTCGTTGAAAGCTCTAGTTACTGATCTAATGGTGGCGTTCTTCAATGGTGCAATAGTTAAAATTTGGATTCAAAAGTCATTATTACCTACTGCTACCTTGTATGTGAATTCTGTATCACCCAAATACGTTAGTGATCTCGATGTCTCTTAACTTGCTTGATATGATTAAGAACATTGGACTTGGTACATGGCAGTTGTAGGTTGTTACCTTTTGACATGGTGCACATTCGTTCAGTGCCCTCCAATGCTCCTGTACATATTATTTAAGTGCACTCAATCTCTCAACTTAGTGTAACACTTGCAGGGTCCTAAATGAGTGTAACTTAGGTGTGTATACCAAATTAGCTTGCTGACAAATTCCTCTGAGATATACAGTAACCAACTGCTCTCGGTTCGGTTGGTTCATCTAAACAGAATGCCATTCCCAATGAAATAATATTACCTAATGTTGGTTACTGTCCTGTCTCGCATTATAGTACGAAAATTTTTAAATTTACTTTCTTCAGGTATAATACTTCAGAATTTCTCTCCTTGGTCTCATAGTCATTCTCCTGGGCAAAACACATAGGTTCTTGTGGTAGTGCATCCACGATGTTGTTCTCTTTTCATACATGATATTTAACGTCTTGAAGATAAGCTGCAAACTGTAAGAATCGTACCTATGTTATTCTTGCCATCAACAGGATGTTCGAGGCTTTGTGGTCACTGTATGCCTTCGTTACTCGCTGTGTCAAGAAGTACCTGAATTTTCTGAATCCCCATACAACATACGCTTGTAGATGTCATGAATAAATTTTTTTCAATTTGCTCAAAACACGAATACCAAAGGTGACAGCTGTCTTTATTATTTTTCCATCGTGTGAGTTCCTGGAACATGTGAATGCCGAGCCTGATCCTTGATGAATCCGCCCACATGCAGAATTCCTTGCTTCGTTCTTGGTGAAACAAAAATGGCTATCTAAGTAGTGCTTCCCACAATTTTTCATTTCTGCCTCGGTCCTCCCCAATTTTACATTTTTGGCTGTCAACCGACACTGGTTGGATGCGGTAAGCGTTTCTTTAGAGCCCGCTTGTAGAAGAGTCCCGAAAACTCATTTGCTTGTAGCTTTGTTCTTCGTAAAGAGTTATTTTCACTTGTTTCTATCTTTCATGGGTTTCACTACACTCTTCCAATGACTTTCCTCACATAAGTATGTCGTTAAAATACAGTGTAAGTTTATCTTTGAATGTCTCATGGATGATGGATACTAATCCTCTACTAAATGTAGACGGTGAAACATTTGATCCAGTATGTAATTTCACGAACTGAAACATCTCTGTAGCACAAAAAAGCTGCATACTTACGACAGTCCGAGTGCCGCTCTGTTTGCCCGTAGCTAGTAGATAAATCGATTAACATGGGGACACGTACCTCATGAAATCCTGCAACAGTTCTTCAAGTACCTCTGGTCTATCCGTCACTGTTTCGATTCTGGTATTGATTTTTCGTGAGGCAAGTAGATCCATTTTCCTAGCGATGTTTCACAACGGGTTATTGTATGATCTAAACGCCTCTTCTACAGGCCTTCTCTCCAAACTGTTTTCATTTATTTCTGCGCCTGCTCTTTGAAGCTGACCAGCAGTTGGCAGGGTTTAAAACAAACTTGTCATGTTCTTTCACGTAAAATTTTCATAGAAATGTCTGGACTGTGTCTGGTACATGTGAAAATAATCGTGCATTGTGACTTCGACACATTTTCCAGGCCTGTTCCCCACTGCAGATTGGATGTGTTGAAGTTTGGCCACTATTCCATTGTGAATCGCTTCAATCTCACTTTTATTTGTCTCCACGAGTCTGTCTCTCTCTCTAGCTAATTATCGAAGAGCATATTCACTAGTGAACTTGCAATTTACACGGTAACAAATTCTCTTGTTAGGTGCAAGACTGTTGCATACGTATTCAAAAAATCAAGATCAAATATTGCTCCAAATGCATAATCACAAAACTCACATAAAACCATTCTTGCTATTCATGTTGGCTCGAATGATTACATTTGGCGTTTTCCATGCAGCCATCACCGTTCCTAATAGCAAACATCATATATACCTTTATCTAAAATTGAAACCTGGGTAGCTGTATCTAGTACACACTAATCTATTCTTCCAGGACGGGATATTCACAAAGTTCTGTCTTGTATCCTTTCCTAACAAAGCGCACCTGGGCTCCGCAGAACCCAAATACAATGCTTCTGCTGTCCCATCATCTCTCAGAGTCAATTCCTGGATTCATTCCTTTGTTCCTCGTTCCTTTTGTCACGTCTTGGGTCAACTCCACGAACTTCAGTTATTTGGACTCTTCCTTCTCGCTGATCGTTATGTCTCCTGTTGTTTCTCCTATCATTCGATCGATACTGAGGCCCCCATCGTCTGTGATCATTTCGCCTATCCCATTAATTTCCATTTCTTCTTGGCAGGTGTCTCGCCCTTCTGCTTTGGTTATACTGTTACTGGCTTTCGAGTGGAAAACAATTATGTACGAAGCGCAATAGTCCCGTCGCTTCTGTGCTATGATTGTATTCTAACACTTGCCGTAGGTTTTGGACTCCCCATACATCAAGCATGTCCCTAGCTGCTATTATAATTTGTCTCTGTATTTTATGCGATAGTTTCGTCAAACAAATTCGAATTGGTTCCAAACTGGTCCTGCCACCTCGCAACTACATCACGCTCCACAATTCGTATTCCCAGCTTCACTTCATTATGATTTGCCTTTGACCAGTGTTCATGAAGGAAAGTGCATTTCAAATCATACTTCTTACACTCTCCTACAATCACTCACAGTCTCGCTGCTGTCTCTTCTCTGAATTGTGGGCAAAAAGTTAATCTTCAAAATATACGGCCATGATCTAGGTAAAGCCTCTCTGAACTGCTTAATCCAAATCATTGGGTATATGAGTGGCAATGCATCCATAAACAATGAATATTTTTGCACTACCACAAACTGTTTTCTTATTTCTTCTTCATCTGCTTTGCACCAAAAAGTTTCAACGGTTGTGTTGGTGTTTGCCAGTGGAGTCCAATGTGCCGGTACTCCCCTGATACAACATAATCTGTCCAGATGTTTAGCTGATTCCTCTTTCTCCCGATTCTTCTTTTCTTCGCTTTAGTCATTCATGTTTCCTTTTTTATTACAGCTCGAGCTTCTACTGCTCTCCTTCTCTTTCATTATGTATCTTATGTTTTCGTACTACATAGTCTGATGTGGGCCTGCGTCTCCTTAAATTTTACAAGGTTTCGTGTAGACTTAATGGAACTGTGTTCTATTGGAGCATGCTGTGTTTGGTGTCGACAACTGCTCGATGGCGGTAATTAATAGTTGGACTTGTTTGGTGCTGTGCATGAGGTAGTCTTCAGTGAGTCACTGTTCTGTCATTGATACCACTGTTTTGTGCCCTTGTGTCAATTGCTTTCTTTAATCCGACTACAGAGCTATTTGTATCCTGCATTAGTATCTCTACCTTCGATATAATCTGCTCCTGGAATTTTTAAGTTTCTTTTTCACTTCTTCATCTAACATTTTATTCAGATTCTCAGGAACCTGCCTATTCTATTCATATTTTGTGTCCCTTTTCTCCTCACTTTTTTTAAATTGTTCGTCATTTATTTTCTGGTTTTTCTCTGTCCATTCTTCTGTCAAGTTTTCTCGCTTCTTCAAGCATTCAGTGCTGTGTTTTCGTGGCCTGCTACTGTGGATGTCTCCGCTGCTCATGAACCTTCTCTCCTAACTTCTCAAATTTCCTGATTATCTTGCAATTTTGTTCATTCCGTACATTTTTATCATTTCACTGCCCGCTGAAATCTACATGATGTTTTTCTACGGGAACTCCTTGTTTGACCCACTGTATACTCTTTCTAAATAAACTGAAAATTCTCTCTGTACCTCACCCATCCTCACTGAAGTCCTACCTCATACCTAGCTCATGACCTTCTGAATTTCGCACGCCATAACGAAATCTCTAAACTTCAATACTCCTAACGTTCGAATAAAACCAACGAACCTGCAGTAAATACATGCTACCACTCGATGCCCTCCCGACATAAAACAGTAGAAAATTAAATCAGATACCCCCAGAAGGTCAAGGATGATCTTCAGCTGGACGATGAAATAAAACATATGAAACGGTTGTGTGGCAGCAATTTAAAGGTAAAACACTTCTGTTAATTTGATGATTATTGAAATGATTAACACAAGTCTTTCCTTAAAAATTAAATTTTAATTTGAAAAAAAAATTGTGGACTCAACTGTGGCATCAGCACATCACAAGTAAACGTATGCTGAGCAGAGTCGCTAATCTGTAAGTGTATGATGCCATACATATTGTGTGTGCGCTGTATTTTAATTGGCATCTTTAATTAAATATCACTATTTCGCCCTATATATCTGACATAAGTAATCATCACCCATCAAATGTCCCTGAGCACCATGGGACTTAACTTCGGAGGTCATCAGTCCCCTAGAACTTATAACTACTTAAACCTAACTAAACCTAAGGACATCACACACGTCCATGCCCGAGGCAGGTTCAAATGGCTCTGAGCACTATGGGATTTAACATCTATGGTCATCAGTCCCCTAGAACTTAGAACTACTTAAACCTAACTAACCTAAGGACATCACACACATCCATGCCCGAGGCCGGATTCGAACCTGCGACCGTAGCAGTCGCGCGGCTCCGGACTGAGCGCCTAGAACCGCTAGACCACCGCGGCCGGCCCCGAGGCAGGGTTCGAACCTGCGACAGTAATGGTCGCGCAGCTCCAGATTGTAGCGCCTAGAACCGCTCGGTCACTCAGAAAGTACCACAGAAGAGTATAGGTGTCCATCTACTGCCGGAGTTGAAAGTATGTTTGACCGCTAACTCCTAAACCTGTCTTGGCAACAGAATGAAATTACTGAACTTCATTTCAAATAATTAGTCTTCCCCTACAGTTTACTTCACTGTTCGACTGGATTTTCCATCCTACAGTGACAGTAATCATTGTTCGTTGTCGAGTCATACAGCTTGATAAGGAACATGCTTCAAAATTCGATGATTAGAGAAACCATTTACAACTGCAACTGTTTTGATCTTGATTACTGCTCTGCCGCACGAAGTGGCTCCATGTCACGGATTGCACGGCCCCTCCCGCCGGAGGTTCGAGTCCTCCTTCGGGCATGTGTGTGTGTGGTGTTCTTAGCGTAAGTTAGTTTGTGTAATGTGTAAGTCTAGGGGCCGATGATCTCAACAGTTTGGCCCCTTAGGAATTCACACACATTTGAACATTTGTCTACTGCTCTACAGTTTCGAAATAACATTGTTATTATGAGGCAGTTGAAGAAGCATGCAATATTCCAAGCTGAATGTAATTCTACGACTGCTATCTGGACCTGAAGAGTGACCAACAAGAAGTTATTACCTTTGTTTCCGTCTCTCTCGTCCAGTTCAAGCAGTTATTTTCTAGAACAGACAGAGAAGTTTACTCGCGACGTCCAGTGTTCCACGAGGCGCCGCCAGTTTTTCCAGGGTGGGAGCGGACCCGCCCTCAGCGGCGCGGGGACACAGCCGGCCGGGGCGCGCATACACGCTCGTTTACCGAGAGTGCCGCTGCCCTACAACCAATTCCGGGCGGAGCGCAATTTTACGCTCCGAGATGGAGAAGTCGTTCGCGGGAGGAACAAGTCCCCGGTCGCCGTTTTTCTTTTGCAGGAGAGGCAATAGGGGACGGCACGAGGGCAGAAGCGAGCTGGGGGCACCTGGCGTCTGGTGCCGCAGGTGGGGCTAAGGAGGGACATCAGATAGCGCCGCGCGCGCCGGCGTAGCCAGGAAATTAAATGGGAAGACAATAGACAGTGCTAGCGCGGAATAAAAGAAAGCAGTGGCAAAGGAGGAGCAGGTCAAGGAGGGAGGGGGGAGGGAGGCCTTGACCTACGGTGACCCGGCCGCCTCTAAAACATAGCTCCACCCTCAGTCCTGTCCACCTCCACACTCCAAGGACCATTGGTGCGACACGCTCTGGCTCCGACCTGCCTTCAACGACAGCCACAAATCGGTGTTTTCCGACAAATTTTTATACTGAACCGGCGAAATTCGGAGAATGTTCATGGATATTTTCTATTTTATACTTATATCGATATGGTGTCTGTTCTTTCGGACATGTCCGAAAGAACAGACACAATTGATGACATGCAGCCGTCTAGAACTAAATTAGAATTATATTAATACCGTCAGCTGCACACGGGCGTTGATATGGATCAATGGGGACAGGTGAAAATGTGTGCCCCGACTGGGACTCGAACCCGGGATCTCCTGCTTACATGCAGAAGCTCTAACCACCTGAGCCACCGAGGGCGACTGCATGGACTACCTCGCGCACGCCTCCCGCGAGACTCACATTCTCACCTTGTATGTCCACACACTACATTCGTAGAGTCCCACCCCAATACACTCATAACTCGTGAAAGACATTCGCCGGCCGAAGTGGCCGAGCGGTTAAAGGCGCTACAGGCTGGAACCGCACGACCGCTACGGTCGCAGGTTCGAATCCTGCCTCGGGCATGGATGTGTGTGATGTCCTTAGGTTAGTTAGGTTTAAGTAGTTCTAAGTTCTAGAGGACTTATGACCACAGCAGTTGAGTCCCATAGTGCTCAGAGCCATTTGAACCATTTTTGAAAGACATTCTTCCATGTCCGAAAGAACAGACACCATATCCATATAAGTATATAGTTCTAGCGATACCGGCCATGACCTTCTTCTTCTGTGCAGATGCACACTTATTCCCCGAACTCTTATGGGACTTGGAAGAATGTCGTCCACGAGTAATGAGTGTCTTGGCGTTGGACACTACGAATGTAGTGTGTGGACATACATGGCGAGAATTTGAGTATCGCGGAAGGCGTGCGCGAGATAGTCCCTCCAGTCGAACTATCATCTGTGCCCTCGGTGGCTGGGATGGGTAGAGCGTCTGACATGTAAGCAGGAGATCCCAGGTTCGAGTTCCGCGTCGGGGCACACATTTTCACCTGATCCCGTTGATCTATATCAACGCCCGTGTGCAGCTGACGGTATTAATATAATTCTAATTTTCTATTTTGCTATAAGGGAGCTACCATCAAAGATATTCTTGTTGTCTTACTTCCTAAGACTGGTTTTATGCAGTTCTCCACGCTGGCCCCTGCTGTAGGGATGGCGGTTATCGCCGAATCAACCGGTTTTGTGTTACACCGGTCGCTTTCGTCTCAAGTTTAACCCCAATGTTAAAACCGCTCAAACTAACTGGTTTCTGAAGTAAACGATTTTCGATTTTTTTATTGAAATTACTTCCCTTAATAAACGCAGACTTCGAACAAAGGTTGATTGGCACTAATGAAGCTGATGGAGTAGAAGGTCACTAACGATATGGGTCTGAGACTGCGGCAGAAATCGGACTCACTGTCCCAAGCAAAGGTGAAGGAGGTGGCTGCGGCCTCAGTGAGAGCAAAAGATCCCAACATGATGACTTCTCTGTTGCATCTCTTTTCGATGGTATCAATGTTTTTCACCCTAAAACAACCACTAAATTAAGGGTTAAGTTATTATCCCAAGATTATAGCACGTCAATAAAACTATAGGTACGTGAATCAAGTTCACATTTTCGTACAGGGAACATTGTGGATGCTTTCTCATTATATGATCTCGCATGTTTGGTTTCTCCTACCGTTTCTAATCTTTTAAAGCAAATGGAATATTATTCTTCACTGCTACAGCATTGGGTAAAATATTTGCGAAGTAAGGCTGGTACAATTTTGCATTACAACTGATGTGCAAAGACGACAGAGAGAAACAACCGTAAAGTCAGGTGGAGGCAAGTCTTGAACACCGCACGTACGCACGTGCCATCTAAGAGCCACGCCACACGGCGACAGGTACATTATTCTTCCTGCAATGCTGTGCCAGTTCTGATTTCACGTGTTCGTTGATGGTTTTTAACTGTCAGCGTTGTTATTAAAATAGTGCTGCTCGCTTTTCCCAACTAATACATTAATTCAGTATTTCAAATTAAAGAAAATGTAACAAAGAAACATACCCATATTTTTTAAAAAGCGTTCTCTAAAAACAAAAAATTTTAGCACTGATGTGGCAAATTGAAAAAAAAAAAATGAAATGTGTGTCAAATCTTACGGGACTTAACTTCTAAGGTCATCAGTTCCTAAGCTTACACACTATTTAACCTAAATTATCCTACAGACAAACACACACACCCATGCCCGAGGGAGGACTCGAACCTCCGCCGGGACCAGCCGCACAGTCCATGACTGCAGCACTTCAGATTGCTCGGCTAATCTCGCGCGGCGTGGCAAATTGAAGTGACGGTATTTTACACAGTTATTAATAAAAAATGGGAAAAAGCTGCTATAACCGTGACCAAACAAATATCGAAAAATACTAGTTATTCAGAATTAAAATACAGGTATCGGTTTTGACTGGTCGGTTTTTCATCATCCCAACGCTTCTGTGCAAGCCTCTACATCTTTGACATAAACACTGCAACCTGTATTCTTTGGAAACAGCTTACTGTATTCAGGCTCTGATCCGGGATTCCACAGGCATGAATTTCTTACACGTACATTCCCCCACCACTATATTTACATGCTATTTAGCGTTTCACCACTCCGAAGTTGGAAACGCTACTTACGATATATTCAGGATGGCAACAAGTAAAATTATTGGTAAGGGAATTATGGATCTTTTAGCGAAGAGCTTATAGTGACATTGAGGAGAAGAAAACGGATTTAGAAATGTTGGGTACGAAAATGGGCATCTCAAAAGAATCATTTGGAAACATCCACTACGCTAATAGCGACGTTTTGTTCTAAAATCGTTTTCCAGTGAGTAAAATCAATATTGAAATCTTTTCTAGCCATATTTCTGCCTCTGCAGTGTCAACTCTGAACAAATTAAAATTATCACTGAAATATCAGGCAACGGTAGACACTGAAAGAAGTGTACTGCCGTCTAAAGAGCATTATTTCTAAATATTTAAGTCATCTGCAGTACACTGAACGTATATCAGAAAATTAGGTGTTTGTCTCAACAGTTCAGCTTTGTTTCTATTTTTAGGGTTAGTCAAGTTTCGTACGTAACATACGAAAAAATCTCTAGATTTCTTCAATCTGTAACTCACCTTTGTATGTGAGGGATCCTTGTGATTGCAGAAGGCCTCTACAACTTCCTATTGACACGGACTACCACCGGATGCGTCAAAGCGCAGTCACGTCGTTGCTTCGTAGTCCAATCAAGAGAGTCAAGTGGAACGAGCAGAAGAAACGAATAATAGAGTGAAAACAAATGAAATGGAAATATTGAGCTGATCAGAGCCAGCTATACCAAAAATTGACAAACTGAATATCATCCAACAGTATCAAGGGAATTAGATTGACCAGACAGAAGCAAAAATGAAGTCGACTAGCGCCGAAAAATGTGAAGAAACTCATAAAAGTATCCATGAAGTGGTCTGAGATGTACCACTGATCAATCAATAAATGCGGAAAAAGGAACGGTAATTTTGGAAACTTCGAGTAAGGAAGAAATGATTAACAGAAGAAAAAGTTGCCACGAAATTGGAGAAAACGCAGGTGCGCCTGTTACTCAGTCTGAGAACTATGAAATGGAATTTCCTGTGCCTAATGGAGCAGAAAACCACGTCGTGATACAACCGAAAAGCTGGGCCTCACCGGATGCTACCATGAGTAGATTCACAAACAGACAGTGAATAGCTTCGTCACACAAACAAGGTATGGCTGACAGAATGTATCCTGCCACTCCAGGTGCTAGTAAAAAGAAATATAAGGCTGAAAGCAAAGATCAACTATACGTATCAGTCAAAGTCGTCCATGCACATAAGGTTAGGACGTGGGACAGGTAAGTTACTTTTAGAAAGTAGAATAATCCCCAGACACTCTGCGAGATATTTAATTCTTACTTTTACACCTATCCTGAAATACACTAGTGTTTAATAGAGCAGGCATATACCGTTGCCATTTACTTGCCAATAATTTATATATCAGATACCTTACTAGACAATAATTATCTCAAGATTGAAGAGATCATTCTTTCCCCTTGCAAATATTCTTTTAAATTACTTTTATTTACAATTCTAAATTATATTACGTCTAGAACAGAACCCGACGCTAAAAGAAATAAACCGACTTAGTTATAAACAGAAATAAAAAAAACGAAGCTTATTGTGAAGGCGAAGCCAACGCCAAAGAATTGGAGAGCATAAGGAGGCGCATTAGGGATGGAGGGGTTGAATAAAATTGATAAAAAAAAAGTGACAGGATGGCAGTACTTGTGTCACTTCCGTGGTACTGGAGGGAGCTGTAGAAGTAAAACTGGAGGGGAAGACCGATACTGAGTACTTTCGCAAATGATGTACGGTTTATATCCTACGCTGAAATGAAGGGATTGGCACGAGAGAGGAATTCGTGGTGTGTCCATCGAACCGAACCGGTCAGAAGACAGATGATTCAGCATTAAAATGTCTTTTGGAATCCGTATTTAGCTACATTTTAGACCAACAGCTTCCGCATTTATTTTTCAGTCTAGATACGCGAACAGCGTCCTTGATATTGTATCACGTAACAGAAAGAGCCTTTAAAAGGCAGTAAAAATGAGGTCTACACGGGCCGTTCAGTGCCGGACCTGTTGGTACACTGAGAAGCAGAACTTAAGGACGAAAGTAACATTCGCATGATGCGCCTCTACCAAGTTACATATCTCGACGATACATGTACCACATACAGAGAGAACTGCTGCAGTATGCCGGCCGTTGTGGCCGAGGGGTTCTAGACGCTTCAATCCGGAATCGCGCTGCTGCTACGGTTGCAGGTTCGAATCCTGCCCCGGGCATGGATATGTGTGCTGTCCTTTGGTTAGTTAGTTTTAAGTAGTTCTAAGTCTAGGGGACTGATGACCTCAGATGTTAAGTCCTATAGTGCTAAGAGCCATATGAACCATGTATGCAACATTATACTATGGACGTCAACTGAAATAAACACGCAGTGAAACGAACAGAAGTGACACTTTCATTCAAAGTGTCACTGAATTCGTCGCAATTTACGATGGTACCCTGGATATTAGAAAAGGCGGCACATGAGTCTTAATAGGGCGTGTGATCACTACGGAGAGCAACGCGTGCCCTGTAGCGTGCTCCTTGCTGGCCACAAGGCAGTCGGGAGTTCTTATGGTAGGGCGTTCCATTCCTCCATTAGGGCGCTTGTCAGTGATTGGATGGTTGTCGGTGCATGTGGACGTTCTGAAATACATCTCCCCGACGTATCCCACACGTGCTCGATGGGATTTAAGTCCGGAGAACTAGCAGGCCAGGCCATTCGCCGAATATTCTATCGTTTCAAAAGCTCCAGACCCAGCAGTGTTCAATGCGGTCGGGCATTGTCATCCTTAAAAATAAAAGCAGGGCCCAAAGCACCCGTGAAAAGACGAACATGGCGAAGTAGTGCCGTGTCACGATATGGCTGGTGAGCGTACCGTGTTAAAAGATTTGGTGTTCAGTACGCCCATGCAACATCATCGCTCTCCACACTATAACGCGTCGATCGCCAAAATAATCGTGTTCGATAATGTTTTTGGGTCCATTATGTGCTCCCATCTCTCGTCATATGTGGATGCGTAAAACTGAATCTGCTCTCATCCGAGAAGAACACGCGACACTCCACGCTGGTCTAGCCCCTATCCTCTTGGCACCATCGCGAACAGTGCGGCCTATGTGCTGGAGTCAACGGAACACAACGTACGGTCATCGGTCAATGATACGACACTCAGGCTGTCGCCATGCCGCTGTGAAACAGACAGTTTGCTTTGAAGTCCTTTTAAAAGTGGTTGCAACTGTACCCGCTGTTGGACATGAGTCTGTTGTGGCCCGTTGCACATTGTAGCGGTCATCTGCAGATGTAGTCGAACGTGTTCGACCATCTTCTGTCAATCGGGCAGAAGTTTCTGTGTTTCGGAACGCTCCCCAACCACGTGAAACAGTGCTGTGAGAAATACCAAGCTACCGGGATACACTCGTCATATTTTGTCTTTCTTCAAGTTTCCCGATTATCCTTCACAATGTGACGTCATTCGGATATTGGCTCCGCGTCATGTTGTAATGAACACCACCACTGTAATGAACACCACCACAGTGGACTGTAGCTGCTCACCGACTGACACACACTCTCTTTTCCCATTCCTTCAATCGCCTCGTATTGCGGTGCCAGCCACATGTAGCGCTACAGCCACGCTGACAAGCCATGTTACTTTCTGTCCACGACTGGGAGACCTGTGGGAACATCTTTCCGTACTTTCGATCATTTCCACGGAGTAGTTAATGTGTTATATTACTCTGCTTAGCTCGTCCTTAAGTTTTGCAGAGCAGTGTAGTAGGCAAATCGTGAAAGTTTTCGTCACATAGCTGTTATGTAAAGAAAATTTACTCCTACAAGGTATGCCTAATTTGCAAAATACACTCCTGGAAATGGAAAAAAGAACACATTGACACCGGTGTGTCAGACCCACCATACTTGCTCCGGACACTGCGATAGGGCTGTACAAGCAATGATCACACGCACGGCACAGCGGACACACCAGGAACCGCGGTGTTGGCCGTCGAATGGCGCTAGCTGCGCAGCATTTGTGCACCGCCGCCGTCAGTGTCAGCCAGTTTGCCGTGGCATACGGAGCTCCATCGCAGTCTTTAACACTGGTAGCATGCCGCGACAGCGTGGACGTGAACCGTATGTGCAGTTGACTTTGAGCGAGGGCGTATAGTGGGCATGCGGGAGGCCGGGTGGACGTACCGCCGAATTGCTCAACACGTGGGGCGTGAGGTCTCCACAGTACATCGATGTTGTCGCCAGTGGTCGGCGGAAGGTGCACGAGCCCGTCGACCTGGGACCGGACCGCAGCGACGCACGGATGCACGCCAAACCGTAGGATCCTACGCAGTGCCGTAGGGGACCGCACCGCCACTTCCCAGCAAATTAGGGACACTGTTGCTCCTGGGGTATCGGCGAGGACCATTCGCAACCGTCTCCATGAAGCTGGGCTACGGTCCCGCACACCGTTAGGCCGTCTTCCGCTCACGCCCCAACATCGTGCAGCCCGCCTCCAGTGGTGTCGCGACAGGCGTGAATTGAGGGACGAATGGAGACGTGTCGTCTTCAGCGATGAGAGTCGCTTCTGCCTTGGTGCCAATGATGGTCGTATGCGTGTTTGGCGCCGTGCAGGTGAGCGCCACAATCAGGACTGCATACGACCGAGGCACACAGGGCCAACACCCGGCATCATGGTGTGGGGAGCGATCTCCTACACTGGCCGTACACCACTGGTGATCGTCGAGGGGACACTGAATAGTGCACGGTACATCCTAACCGTCATCGAACCCATCGTTCTACCATTCCTAGACCGGCAAGGGAACTTGCTGTTCCATCAGGTCAATACACGTCCGCATGTATCCCGTGCCACCCAACGTGCTCTAGAAGGTGTAAGTCAACTACCCTGGCCAGCAAGATCTCCGGATCTGTCCCCCATTGAGCATGTTTGGGACTGGATGAAGCGTCGTCTCACGCGGTCTGCACGTCCAGCACGAACGCTGGTCCAACTGAGGCGCCAGGTGGAAATGGCATGGCAAGCCGTTCCACAGGACTACATCCAGCATCTCTACGATCGTCTCCATGGGAGAATAGCAGCCTGCATTGCTGCGAAAGGTGGATATACACTGTACTAGTGCCGAAATTGGGCATGCTCTGTTGCCTGTGTCTATGTGCCTGTGGTTCTGTCAGTGTGATCATGTGATGTATCTGACCCCAGAAATGTGTCAATAAAGTTTCCCCTTCCTGGGACAATGAATTCACGGTGTTCTTATTTCAATTTCCAGGAGTGTAGAAGGAACTTGAGTTTTGGTCTACTTTCTTTTACGAGGTTAGTAGCAGAGGTTCATCTTCCGTCAACATAAGGTTTTTGTTGAACTGATTCTGTTGGTTTTTTAAAAACGTGTCGACTTAAATACTTACATCTTGTTGCGTTAACTGACTAAATCAGAGAATGAATTAGCGGTGAAAGGCAAGTGTACTGCTAAGGAGAAAAAGGATCTTCTAAATTTAATTTTTGAAGTAAATAAGCAGAGGCGGAGATTTCATGCCTCTCCTTCCGTCATCCTCCCAAATATTCACTATCCCAACTCTGGAGAGTGCGCTGCAGGTTGACTGTGAAGCGGCGAAGCTTTTAGCCTGCTAAACAATAGCTTACGGCTTCAGATTAAAGCCGCTCAACACTGTTACCACTTTATACTTACCGTTTCTAAATTAATTATCGGCGCTTTATACCCTTCATTGTATGTAATGTGAATACAGTACCTCTTTAAGTAAATCTAAAATAAAGCTTTCCGTGTCTGAATCAATATACCACTTCGGGCCTCAAATCTTGCGTTATCTTAGATACTGTAGTGTGCCTAACATTTGAAATAGGTCTGGTCGCTGGTCGCTGGTCTACACGTTACGTAGTATTTATTAGGACAAAAACTACGATTATTAATCTATCTAATTAGTGTAGAACAGATCGTGAAAGTAAGTAAACGCAAGTGTGCTTGAAGTACTGATTTGCTGAATGTTAGAAACGACCGAAGAGAAATACATATTCTAGTTTATATTATATGACTTTTTCATTTCAGTTAATCATACAAATGTACTTAAATAAAAAGAATATAGCAACGGAATATACTACTCTCAGCGTTGAACATTTGTTGAAACCACAACACTTGCTAAATGTTCTTTCGGACGATAGATGCACGCCTTTATTTACTATAAAGGCATGTAACAAGCAGTAATTTAATGTAGGACATTTTCAGCAGAAAGCAGTCGTCTGGCACTTATATTGTCTTCTGAGACATCGTGTTGATGTTGTCTTAAGCAAGATATCGGCCGACACCTTTACCGGCTTACCAAGTTCTCTGGAGGCACAGTGCAGCTGGGAACAAGAGGCAATTTCACCCTGAATTGCTTAATCAGCCGAACTTTCTTGGCAGACACAATTACGTGCAATTCAGCAGCCATCTCCTTTGACAGCTTATTAAAGCCCCTGATCGGGAAAGAGGTGAATTTCCCGTCTAGTTGCTTCCGAGAATAATCAAAATCGACACGTAATTGACAGCAGTTCACAGCCAATCTACCGACTTACTGCTTCTTTTTATATTTCTACCACTTCGTAGAGTCCTTATTACCAGTGGTCATCCATTACACTGAAGGGGCTCACCTTGAGAAATTTATTTCTTATATCACCTTTCTCTTCGTCGAATCTCGCACGTCAGTGAAACGTAAATGTTATTGTCTGATAGTGTCTCGATAAGCTAATGATTCCGAGCATTAGCGTCTAAAATAGATTATTAACAATAAGGCTGCCTACGTTAAGTTAATAACACCAAAAATCTGAATTAATTTCCTTACTTTAACGAATAAATAAGATTTGATACTGACTTATGTTATCAATGAATATTCACAATTTTATAATTATCGAATCTTGTTACTGTCAGTATAGGCTAAACAAAGACACCTCTCTGTGACCCTCTTTCGTTAACAATATGATACTTCTATAACAAAAATACATTCACTATAATTTACAAGAGATTGCTGTACTTTACACTCATACATGGATAGTGGTCTACAGATACACAGATCTGATCAGCCAGAAGTGAGAACAAAAATAGGTATAATGCGTGGCTATTATTTTGAAGGTCCCTCTCATTCAAGTGTGTTGCAGTATGTAAATAAATATGTGTCTACATTGATCACTTAGCTTTATTTGTAACGTGTGATTTAAATATCATTGTCCTTCCATTACAGTTTTCTTAATATTTTCTTGATGCAATGCAGATTTTCACGTAAGTGTTTAATCTCTCCATTTCTTGAGTTGATACAATTGCCTATATTTTGTGATACGTTATCATCTTCTGAGGGAACTGAATTTTTGCCTTCACACTGAAATTTTAAGAGTGACAATTCCATTTAACCTCTTTTCTATAGACTTTTCAGTGTAGTAGATAGTATGGTGGACCTTACCATAACATAGCATTTCAATGAGCAAGACAAGAATTAGTAAGCTGCAATCGACTGGTCATCCACGATGCTTGGAATTCTAGAGATAGTGTTTCTAACGTGAGCAGTTGTTGAGAGTGCCTACTGCGCCAGCATGTACGCGACTCTCTTTCTAAGTTTGCAGATGCTGCCCCCCTCCTTCCCCTAAGTGCCACATCAGCAGCTACAGTAAAAAAACAAAGGACAAAGAGTTCTAGATTAATCCAGTTTAAGACTGTTTATTTTTAAGTAACATTTCTGTATATGTATGTATGTATGTATGTATAAACGCCTGAATATGAACAGAACATGTTCGAAACGTGTTGCATTATGTTAGATTAAGCATAAAATAAAAAGTGACTGGAAGCAGGAACTTGAAATAAATAATTATCCCACACAGTCAGTGTGCCAAACATAGCCATTGTTGTTGTTGTTGTGGTCTTCAGTCCTGAGACTGGTTTGAAGCAGCTCTCCATGCTACCCTGTCCTGTGCAAGTTTCTTCATCTCCCAGTATCTACTGCAACCTACATCCTTCTGAATCTGCTTAGTGTATTCATCTCTTGGTCTCCCTCTACGATTTTTACCCTCCACTCTGCCCTCCAATGCTAAATTTGTGATCCCTTGATGTCTCAAAACATGTCCTACCAACCGATCCCTTTTTCTAGTCAAGTTGTGCCACAAACTCCTCTTCTCCCCAATTCTATTCAATACCTCATTAGTCATGTGATTTATCCATCTAATCTTGAGCATTCTTCTGTAGCACCACATTACGAAAGCTTCTATTCTCTTCCTGTCCTAACTATTTATTGTCCATGTTTCACTTCCATACATGGCTACACTCCATAGAAATACTTTCAGAAACGACTTCCTGACACTTAAATCTACACTCGATGTTAACAAATTTCTCTTCTTCAGAAACGCTTTCCTTGCCATTGCCAGTCTACATTTTATATCTTCTCTACTTCGACCATCATCAGTTAATTTGCTCCCCCAATAGTTAAACTCCTTTACTACTTTAAGTGTCTCATTTCCTGATCTAATTTCCTCAGCATCACCCGACTTAATTCGACTACTTTCCATTATCCTCGTTTTGCTTTTGTTGATGTTCATCTTACATCCTCCTTTCAAGACACTGCCCATTCCGTTCAACTGCTCTTCCAAGTCCTTTGCTGTCTTTGACAGAATTACAATGTCATCGGCGAACCTCAAAGTTTTTATTTCTTTTAATACCTACTCTGAATTTTTCTTTTGTTCCCTTTACTGCTTCCTCAATATACAGATTGAATAACATTGGGGAGAGGTTACAATCCTGTCTCACTCCCTTCCCAGCCACTGCTTCCCTTTCATGCCCCTCGACTCTTATGACTGCCCTCTGGTTTCTGTACAAATTGTAAATAGCCTTTCGCTCCCTGTATTTTACCCCTGCCACCTTTAGAATTTGGAAGACAGTGTTCCAGTCAACATTGTCAAAAGCATTCTCTAAGTCTGCAAATGCCAGAAACGTAGGTTTGCCTTTCCTTAATCTTTCTTCTAAGATAAGTCGTAAGGTCAGTATTGCCTCACGTGTTCCAATATTTCTACGGAATCCAAACTGATCTTCCCCGAGATCGGCTTCTACCAGTTTTTCCATTCGTCTGCAAAGAATTCGCGTTGGTATTTTGCAGCTGTGACTTATTAAACTGATAGTTCGGTAATTTTCACATCTGTCAACACCTGCTTTCTTTGGGATTGGAATTATTATACTCTTCTTCAAGTCTGAGGGTATTTCGCCTGTCTCATACATCTTGCTCACCAGATGGTAGTGTTTTGTCATGACTGGCTCTCCCAAGGCCGTCAGTAGTTCTAATGGAATGTTGTCTACTCCCGGGGCCTTGTTTCGGCTCAGGTCTTTCAGTGCTCCGTCAAACTCTTCACGAAGTATCGTATCTCACATTTCATCTTCATCTACATTCTTTTCCATTTCTATAATATTGCCCTCAAGTACATCGCCCTTGTATAGATCCTCTATATACTCCTTCCACCTTTCTGCTTTCCCTTCTTTGGTTAGAACTGGGTTTCCATCTGAGCTCTTGATATTAATACATGTGGTTCTCTTTTCTCCAAAGGTCTCTTTAATTTTCCTGTAGGCAGTATCTATCTTACCCCTAGTGAGATAAGCCTCTACATCCTTACATTTGTCCTCTAGCCATACCTGCTTAGCCATTTTGCACTTCCTGTCGATCTCATTTTTGAGACGTTTCTATTCCTTTTTGCCTGCTTCATTTACTGCGTTTTTATGTTTCCTCCTTTCATCAATTAAATTCAATATTTCTTCTGCTACCCAAGGATTTCTACTAGCCCTCATCTTTTTACCTACTTGATCCTCTGCTGCCTCCACTACTTCATCCCTCAGAGCTACCCATTCTTCTTCTACTGTATTTCTTTCCCCCACTGCTGTCAATTGTTCCCTTATGCTCTCCCTGAAACTCTGCACAACCTCTGGTTTAGTCAGTTTATCCAGTCCCCATCTCCTTAAATTCCCACCTTTTTGCAGTTTCTTCAATTTTAATCTACAGTTCATAACCAATAGATTGTGGTCAGAGTCCACATCTGCCCCTGGAAATGTCTTACAATTTAAAACCTGGTTCTTAAATCCCTGTCTTACCATTATATAATCTATCTGATACCTTTTAGTATCTCCGGGATTCTTCCATGTATACAACCTTCTTTTATGATTCTTGAACCAAGTATTAGCTATGATTAAGTTATGCTCTGTGCAAAATTCTAACAGACGGCTTCCTCTTTCATGTCTTACCCCCAAACCGTATTCACCTACTATGTTTCTGTTTCTCCCTTTTCCTACACTCGAATTCCAGTCACCCATGAGTATTAAATTTTCCCGTCCCTTCACTATCTGAATCATTTCTTTTATCTCATCATACATTTCATCAATTTCTTCATCATCTGCAGAGATAGTTGGCATATAAACTTGTACTACTGTAGGAGGCGTGAGCTTCGTGTCTACCTTGGCCACAATAATGCGTTCACTATGTTGTTTGTAGTAGTTTACCTGCACTCCTATTTTTTATTCATTATTAAACCTACTCCTGCATTACTCCTATTTGATTTTGTATTTATAACCCTGTATTCACCTGACCAAAAGTCTTGTCCCTCCTGTCACCGAATTTCACTAATTCCCACTATATCTAACTTTAACCTATCCATTTCCCTTTTTAAATTTTCTAATCTACCTGCTCGATTAAGTGATCTGACATTCCACGCTCCGATCCGTAGAACGCCAGTTTTCTTTCTCCTGATAACAACGTCCTCTTGAGTAGTCCCCGCCCGGAGATCCGAATGGGGGACTATTTTACCTCCGGAATATTTTACCCAAGAGGACAACATCATCATTTAACCATACAGTAAAGCTGCATGCCCTCGGGAAAAATTACGACTGTAGTTTCCCCTTGCTTTCAGCCGTTCGCAGTACCAGCACAGCAAGACCGTTTTGTTTATTGTTATAAGGCCAGATCAGTCAATCATCCAGACTGTTGCCCCTGCAACTACTGAAAAGGCTGCTGCCCCTCTTCAGGAACCACACGTTTGTATGGCCTCTCAACCGATACCCCTCCGTTGTGGTTGCACCTACGGTACGGCCATCTGTATCTCTGAGGCACACAAGCCTCCCCACCAGCGGCAAGATCCATGGTTCATGGGGGGACATAGCCATTATGGCTGAAAATAATAATGTGGGTGAGAGTTATCATGTTCGTAAGCAACCCCTGGAAAGCTGTTCCAGAATGGCAGCAGAACAGGTCAATTCACGTGACTGACGTACAAATTAGCAGTCAGAGTGCGAGGCGTAACAGACCATAACTCCAGTTGCAGGTCCAGTGTATCAAGCACGAAGACAGGTTTGTCGAGGGCCTTCACCTGGTCTTCTTCTAGAGGCAGAACCAGCATTCACCAGAAAACACATCACATCATACCTCCACGCTGCCCTCCAATCAGCTCGCTTGACACCACTGACCTCGCAAGTGTTGGTGATTTGGGATTAGTGGTGTGACCACTGCTGCCAGAGACAAGCCAAATCCTTTGCACTATCACAGAAGGGACAACCAGCTTCTTCTAACCCTATAACATGACCTCTTTCGAACTCAGTGAGATCCTGTTAACGGTGTCTCCGTCGCAACTGAGAAAGTCCAATCTTAAAGGTAACTAAAGCTCAAGACCTTACTCTGTAAGGCACAATGCATATTCAAATTAAGTATATATTTATACTTTTAAATATTGTCTTTATTAGTTATTAAAATACACACAGCCCGGTTATTGGCACTTCCAATATATAGGATGTTTCAGAATTACACCGACAAATTTCGAGAGGATGTAGACGGTTTCTTGAGAATAAAATGCGGATAGGAACCATTGTCTGGAAACGTCTTACAGCGACGCTGCAGAGCGTCGTAGTCATAGGAACTGGCGCCTTTACTTGTGTATATGCATATAAAGGATGATTCCGGGGTGATGTTTTAAGTTCCAGGGATGATGGAGAAGAATAAATGTATCAACCTGAGGTAAGAGACTTCGGTCTGGAAACGAACGAATCGGAAACTGTAAACGAAAATCATTCTGATACCTATGACAGTGGAATGCATGTACCTGTACTGTTGTTGCTAAGATTGCAGGGTAGGCAATTTTCATTTGTGTTACTCTGGGCCAAAACAAGAAATAATTGTACAGAAAATAAGGGCTCCAAAACGCATACGTTAGGAGCTATGAGCACTTGTTCAATGTAGGAGATATGTGTCACAGAAGTGAAGATGAGCAAGTTCTCATAGTTCCTCAGGTATGCATTTTGGAACCCATGTTTACTGGAAATTCTTTTCTTGTTTTGGTCCACACTACCACCTCCTACTGTTGGCCACACTACAATCTTAGCTGCAATAGTACTGCAGATGCATTCGATTGTGAGACGTATCAGAAGGATTTTCACTGATAGTTCTCGACTCGTTCGTTTCCGACCAGGGTTCCATAACTCAAATTGATACATTTATCCCTCTTGATTATCTCTGAAAATTTCTAATATCATCGTGAAATTACCCTGTATGTACAGACATTTATAGGTGCTGGCGCCTGTAACTTTGACGCTCTGCATCGTTGGATGATGTTTCCGGGCGCGGCTTCCTATCCTCATTTTGGTTCTTCAAAACACATTGCACATCCTCTCGAAGTTTGTTGATGTAATCTCGGAGCATCCTGTATGTTAGTGCATGAAGTGCACTTGTCAAAAAGAACAGTTTGACGTTCGTGCAAAACTAAATAATGTTATACTCACATCTAAAACGATTGCAGTATGTGTCAAAAACACATCTTATTTTGGCTAAAATTGGTATCAGTCAGAGAAACATTGTAGTGAAAGGACATTGCGATGTTCCACACAGCCTGTTGTTTAGATGTGGTCTAGGCTTAGCACCTTTCATTAGTACTCAAAATATCCTCCTCCCAGTGGTTAGAACCCCGCTACTGCTTAAATTTTCAATAAAAATCATCTGCAATGGCGGCCGAACGCCTCTGGCATAGGAAGTCACATTCGTACTGCCAACGAGTCGTCAAAGATTTTCACGCCTCTCTCTTGCCCTTGGTGTTGGATCCTACTCCTGAAACGTGGAAGAACCAGCAACGATCAACGGAATGAGGACGCAGAAGGCAATGGAAACCGCCTCAAAAGGAGAAAGTTAATATGTATCCACAGATCATTTGGCCTGTAATTCAAAAAGTGTTATGATCATTTGTCCATTGCCAACAGACTAGTCCGCATCCTGATTTCCGCGAGGTGTTTCCAAAGCAGGAGGTGACCAAGGTTGAATAATCAATGCAAAAAAAAAAGAGAAAAAATAACGTTCTACGAGTCAGAGAGTGGAATGTCAGAAGTTTGAACGTGGTAGGGAAGACATAAAATCTGAAAACGGAAATGTTAAGGCTCAATCTAGAAATAGTCGGCGTCAGTGAAGTGAAATGGAAAGAAGACAAGGATTCCTGAAATAGTTCAGTTATACACGCCGACGCCGCAAGCAGGAGATGGTGAGATAGTATTCGGACACCTCCAGAAACATACGTTTTTCATCTTAGGTACATTGTGCTGTTACCTACTGCCAGGTACTCCATATCAGGGGCCTCAGGAGCTATCGTGAGAGAGCAGAATGGGGCGCTCCGCGGAATTCACGGACTTAGAACGTGGT
Organism: Schistocerca cancellata; assembly: GCF_023864275.1. Classification (NCBI taxonomy): domain Eukaryota; kingdom Metazoa; phylum Arthropoda; class Insecta; order Orthoptera; family Acrididae; genus Schistocerca; species Schistocerca cancellata. Next base: position 336,772,476 of record NC_064631.1, read on the forward strand.
CAGGTGATTAAGTGTCACTTGTGTCATGCGTCTCTACGCAAGATTTCCACACTCCTGAATATCCCTACGTTCACTGTTTCCGATGTCATAGCGAAGTGAAAACGTGAAGGGACTCGTACAGCACAAATGCGTACAGGCCGGCCTCGTATGTTGACTGACAGAGACCGCCTACAGTTGAAGAGGGTCGTAATGTGTAATAGGCAGACATCTATGCACACCATCACACAGGAATTCCAAACTGCATCAGGATCCACTGCAAGTACTATGATAGTTAGGTGGGAGGTGAAAAACGGATTTCGTGGTCGAGCGGCTACTCATAAGCCACACATCACGTCGTTAAATGCCAAATGACGCCTCGCTTGGTGTTAGGAACATAAACATTGGCCTGTAGAACAGTGGAAAAAGGTTGTGGGGAGTGTCGAATCCCGGTACACAATGTGGTGATCCGGCAGGATGTGTGTATGGCGAATGCCCGGTGAACGTCATCTGCCAGTGTGTATAGTGCCAACAGTTAATGTCGGAGGCGGTGGTGTTATGGTGTGGTCGTGTTTTCCATGGAAGGGGCTTGCATCCCTTGTTCTGCGTGACACTATGTGGCGTTCGCTGTGTTATTCAGTGGTTTGGTATTTAACTAACTTGTAAATGAAAATGATAATCTTGTTTTATTACATTGAGTAATTACCAAATAAACTTTCTCCCGGCTAAAGAATTGGTCAAGTTGCTAAAGAACTCCAAGTTAACGTCGTGTTAAAGTGTTGTCTGTAAGTTGTGTAAGTGTCACTAAATCACAGTTCATACAACACATTATATACAACTATGGATTATGATGGAAACAGTTATCTTCAGCAAAATCATCATTGAAACCACCGAATATTAGCCCCGTACAACACTGACATATGTTACCTGAAACAATATTCTTCGCAACTGGTGCGTAATTAATTTCGGCTCCATACATCAGCTAGAAAAGTTTGTTATAACGATCGTGTTATGAGCACTGTTTTTAAAGAACCACTCTGATTTGAATTATTTTCATTAAAATGAGTTCGGGACCACCGGTGCACATTTTTTTTTACACATTTGTATTACGTTCGGCATTTATGTCTACAGAGTTGCGTAATTTGAAATTGCCGCTGAGATAATTGTTAAGATGGCGGCACACAATTGATATAGACTTTCTATTGTTAGAGCGAATAAGTAAGTATTTGAAATGCTTATTAAACTCTACTTTCGTATTGTGCACTATTTAGACTTCATCAAGCAAACATTTGATTTGTTTCTAAGGAAAACACAGACAAAAACGCGATACAAATCGCTATCATCAATGGCTGCGCTCCTTGCAGCGGAAAGAAATAATTAACACAGATAATGCTTACTGAGAGAGGAATTAAAGTTACAAATAATTATTCACTCATATTTATAATAATAATGAATTCTATTCTCAAGTAATAATTAACAAATAATTACAATTTCTCAACAGACCTCAGTTTGATATGCGTCCGCAACCTACCAAAGCCAACCAACAAAAGGTAAAAACAAAGGAAGACAAAACGCAGATCATAAAAGGAATTTACAATTATCATTGTCTTTGTATGATACACATCGATATGTCCAATTACATCATAGAATATTATATAAATAATTAATATTTATCATCGTTTTCACTATTTTTTCATATGTCGAATAGATAGTGTTTATAACTGTTACAGGCATAATTTCCTCTCGTCGCACTGTAGCTAAAATTTATCTCGTGGATGTTACAACTATCACAGCACAGGCCTACATTGATGATTTAAGGACTTTCTTGCTTCGAATCGTTGAAGAGCAATTCGCGGATGGCAACTGCATCTTTCAACACGATCGAGCACCTGTTCATTATGCACGGCTTGTGGTGGGGTGGTTACCCCTTTGGGGTGTTTTGGAAGGCCGACTTCGTGCTACGCCTCACCATCCGACATCGATACCTTTAATCAGCTGTCATTCACCAAGAAAACTTCCAGCACCTGGTTGAACGTATGCCTGCAAGAGTGAAAGTTGTCATCAAGGCTAAGGGTGGGCCAACACCATATTGAATTCCAGCATTACCGATGGAGGGCGCTACGAACTTATAAGCAATTTTCAGCCAGGTGTCCAATAATTTTGAATAGTGTATAAGTGGATACTGAACAAATATTTCAGCACGTAAAGGAACACGAAAACATAATAGTCATAGGAGATGGGGTTGCGGTTGTAGCGAAGCATAGTAGGAATAAAAGAGGAGAAAGACTGACTCCTGAAAAAAAAAATTTAGATGCTAATAACGAAAACTCTGTGTAGAATTACAAGAGCAGGAGGCATATTTCGTAAAGCCGGGAGGTACAGGAAGATTTCAGGTAGATTACATCATGTTCAGGCAGAGATTCGAAAATCAGATACGGGACTGTGAGGTGTATCCAGAGGCAGATATAGACTCCAATGAAGAGCAGGTTGAAGTTTAAGAGACTAGTCAGGAAGTATCAGTGCGCAAACAATTGAGATAGGGAAGCAGTAAGGAATGAAGAGGTACGCTTGAAGTTCTCCGAGGCTATAGATAATGGGATAATGAATACTTCAGTACGCAGTTCAGTTAACGAGGAATGGACCTCACTAAAAAGGGCACTCACAATATTTGGAGAGAAAAAATAAGGTTCAAGAAACGTAACATCGAAGAAACCCTGGACAAGAAAAGAAATGCTTCAGTTGGTCGACGAAAGTAGGCAGCACAAAAATGTTCAGGGAAATAGAGGAATACAGAGCTACAAGTCACTTACGAATGTAAGAATCATGAAGTGCAGGAAAGCTAAGTGGCTACATAAGAAATGTGAAGAAATCGAAAAAGAAATGACTGCCGGAAGAACTGGCACAGAAAATAGAAAAGTCAAAACAACTTTCGGTGTAATTAAAAGCAAGGATAGTAATATTAAGAGTGCAATGGGAATTCCACTGTTAAATGCTGAGGAGAGAGTGGATAGGTGCAAACAGTACATCGAAGGCGTGTATGAGTGGAAGGACTTACGTAACGAGAGACAGGAGTCGATAGGGAAGAGATTAAGTATCAAGTACATCAAAATATAGAAGAGCTTTGGAAAACCTAAAATCAGATGAGGCAAAAATAGATTACACTACTCCGGAATTTCTAAAGTCATTGTCGAAAGTGGAAATAAAACGATTATTTACGGTGTTGTGTAGAAAGTACGAGATTGGCGATACACCATCAGACTTTAGGAAGATTGCAAGAGCCGACAAGTACAAGAATCATCTTAACAGCTCACGCATCCAAGTTGCTGATAAGTATAATACACTCCTGGAAATTGAAATAAGAACACCGTGAATTCATTGTCCCAGGAAGGGGAAACTTTATTGACACATTCCTGGGGTCAGGTACATCACATGATCACACTGACAGAACGACAGGCACATAGACACAGGCAACAGAGCATGCACAATGTCGGCACTAGTACAGTGTATATCCACCTTTCGCAGCAATGCAGGCTGCTATTCTCCAATGGAGACGATCGTAGAGAAGCTGGATGTAGTCCTGTGGAACGGCTTGCCATGCCATTTCCACCTGGCGCCTCAGTTGGACCAGCGTTCGTGCTGGACGTGCAGACCGCGTGAGACGACGCTTCATCCAATCCCAAACATGCTCAATGGGGGACAGATCCGGAGATCTTGCTGGCCAGGGTAGTTGACTTACACCTTCTAGAGCACGTTGGGTGGCACGGGATACATGCGGACGTGCATTGTCCTGTTGGAACAGCAAGTTCACTTGCCGGTCTAGGAATGGTAGAACGATGGGTTCGATGACGGTTTGGATGTATCGTGCACTATTCAGTGTCCCCTCGACGATCACCAGTGGTGTACGGCCAGTGTAGGAGATCGCTCCCCACACCATGATGCCGGGTGTTGGCCCTGTGTGCCTCGGTCGTATGCAGTCCTGATTATGGCGCTCACCTGCACGGCGCCAAACACGCATACGACCATCATTGGCACCAAGGCAGAAGCGACTCTCATCGCTGAAGACGACACGTCTCCATTCGTCCCTCCATTCACGCCTGTCGCGACACCACTGGAGGCGGGCTGCACGATGTTGGGGCGTGAGCGAAAGACGGCCTAACGGTGTGCGGGACCGTAGCCCAGCTTCATGGAGACGGTTGCGAATGGTCCTCGCCGATACCCCAGGAGCAACAGTGTCCCTAATTTGCTGGGAAGTGGCGGTGCGGTCCCCTACGGCACTGCGTAGGATCCTACGGTCTTGGCGTGCATCCGTGCGTCGCTGCGGTCCGGTCCCAGGTCGACGGGCACGTGCACCTTCCGCCGACCACTGGCGACAACATCGATGTACTGTGGAGACCTCACGCCCCACGTGTTGAGCAATTCGGCGGTACGTCCACCCGGCCTCCCGCATGCCCACTATACGCCCTCGCTCAAAGTCCGTCAACTGCACATACGGTTCACGTCCACGCTGTCGCGGCATGCTACCAGTGTTAAAGACTGCGATGGAGCTCCGTATGCCACGGCAAACTGGCTGACACTGACGGCGGCGGTGCACAAATGCTGCGCAGCTAGCGCCATTCGACGGCCAACACCGCGGTTCCTGGTGTGTCCGCTGTGCCGTGCGTGTGATCATTGCTTGTACAGCCCTCTCGCAGTGTCCGGAGCAAGTATGGTGGATCTGACACACCGGTGTCAATGTGTTCTTTTTTCCATTTCCAGGAGTGTATATAGAACAATGGAAAAGAAGTGTATGTGTTAGACGACAATCAGTTTGGCTTTAGGGAAAAAAAGGCAACAGATGCAGCTCTGACGTGGCTGTTGTTAATGGAAAGAGGACTGGAGAAAAATCAAGAAACGTTCATACGACTTGTTGACCCATAGAAATTGTTCGACAGTGTAAAATGGTGCACGCGGTTCGAAATCCTAAGGCAAATGGAGGTAAGGTATAGGGGAAGACTTGTAATAAATAACACGTACAAGAACCAAGATAGAACTACAAGAGTGGAAGGCTAAAACGAAGCGTACGGGTTAAAAACTGTATAAGGGAAGTATGTAATACCGTTGCTGTTCAATCTATACGTCGAAGAAGCAGTGAAGGAAAGAAAATAAAGGTTCTAGATTGGGATTAAATATCAAGAAGAAAGGATATCGGTTTTAAGATTCACTGATGACATTGCTATCATGAGTGAAAATGGAGAAGAATTACAGGATCTGATGAATGGAATGAACAGTCTAATGAATATAGAATATGGACTGAGGTTAGCCGGAGAACGTTGAAAGTAATGAGAAGTAGCAGAAATGACAATAGCGAAAAACTTACCATCATAATTGAAAAGTTGAAGGACTCTGCTAACTAAGCAGCAAAATAACCCATGACGGACGGAGTAAAGAGGACATAAAAAGCCGACTAGCAACGACTAGAATGGCATTCCTGGCCAAGAAAAGTCCACTAATATCAAACACGGGCCTTAATTTGTGGAAGAAATTTTTGAGAATGTATGTTTGTTGCACAGCATCGTATGATAGTGAAACATGGACTGTGGGACAACTGGAGCAGAAGAGAATCAAAGCATTGAAATGTGGTGCTACAGACGAATGTTCAAAATTAGATGAATTGCTATGGTAAGGAACGAGAAAGTTCTCCGCGAATAAGCGAATAAAGGAGTATGTAGAAGACACTGACAAGAAGAAGGGAGGGAATGGTGCGACATCTGTTAAGACATCAGTAAATAATTTACATATTATTAGAGGCAGCTGTAGAGGGTAAAAACTGTATCCTGCAAATAATTGCGAACGTAGGTTGCAAGTGCTACTCTGACATCAGACGGTTGGCGTGGGAGAGGAATTCGTAAAAGGCCATATCAAATCATTCAAAAGACTGATCACTGAAAAAAATAAATAAATGAAAATTACCGAATTTTGCGTGACTGGCCAGCCTCAATGGCTGTTGGTGACAACATGGCACAATTGTTCAGATTACTTCACAATGGATATGGCAATGCGGAAAACAACAAGACATATGTAAAAGTATAAACTTAACATTACATCAAATTTAACATTGTGTTCTCTCATGATGTATAAGTGCTCGTTTTAAGATTTGTCATGTCCTTTGCTATATAACCAGTTGCATTATGACGTGTTTGCATCGACATGGCGTATAAGTAATCGTTTTCTGATTTTTTATGTCCCTTTCTAAATCATCAGATGTATTGCTACATGTTAGCATCGACTTCACTTGAAAATGGACAGTGAGTTTGATGTCACGTTTCTGAGGCTGTAAGCTTGCTATCAGTGCCCAGCCCTGTGAACTGTCTCAATTGTAAAAAAAATTGTTCAAATGGCTCTGAGCACTATGGGACTTAACTTCTGAGGTCATCAGTCCCCTAGAACTTAGAATTACTTAAACTAACTAACCTAAGGACACACACAGACATCCATGTCTGAGGCAGGATTCGAACCTGCGACCGCAGTTCCAGACTGCAGCGCCTAGAACCGCTCGGCCAATCCGGCCGGTTCTTAATTGTCCCTCCCAGTAAACTTACCATTATTGTTCCATTCTACAAATTGTCCATCGTTATCCCATCCTGTAAACTGACCATCATTGTCCCACCCTGTAAGCTATAATGATCATTTCCTCACCCTGTAAGCTGACCATCATTGCCCTACACTGTAACTGACCATCATTGCCCCCCCCCCCCTGTAAACTGACCATCATTGCCCCACCCTGTGAACTGATCACCATTTCCCCTCCATGTAAACTGACCATCACTGTCCTACCTTGTAAACTGGCCATCATTGCCTCATCATTTAAAATGAACATCAGTACCCCAACCAGTAAAATATATACAATCACTGCCCCTTCAATTAAACTGACAAGTATTGCCGCACTCTATAAATTCAACATCGTTGTCCAACGATAAACTGACCATCATTACCGTACTCACTAAACTGACCATCATTGCTAGACCCAAAAAACTGACCATCATTGCACCACCCCGTAAACTGACCATCGTTGTTCCATGTTATAAAATATTGTCGATCACTCCCCTAACCAGAAACTGCAACTCTATAAAGTGACCATCATTGCCCGACCCTGTAAACGGACCACCACTGCTCCACACTTTAAGCTATAGACGATCACTGCTTCACCCATTAAAAAATCCTGTAAAGTGACCATCGTTGCCCCACATATTAAGTGGAACTTCATTGCTCCATCCTGTAGAGAATGGATGCTCAGTGCTCCAATCAGTAAACTGAGCGTCATTGCCCCATCCTGTAAAATGGGGACCATCACCCCATCCTTTAAATGACCTTTAGTGCCCCACACTGTAAACTAAGAAGTATTGACCCACCATGTAATTGGACTACCACAGCCAAATCCTGTAAGCTATGGACATTAGCCACCCCACCCCATAAACTGATCACAATTGCCCCTCAATCCATCACTGCCCCATCCTGCACACTAAACACGACCAACCCACTCAATGTCAAGAGACATGTAGTCTCTATTGCACAATAGCGAAAGTGGGTTTTATCATCAGAAATAAGACGAAAAACGTTATATACTGGAAGATAAGTTTAACACCATGGTGTGGTGTCGCTGTATGTTTGTATGACTTTGAAAGTCATACAAACTCATTTGTGTTACTACTATTCAGTATGCTATTTCATGTAACTGTTATATAGTCTCCAACATGCAAAAATCTTTGTTGGATTGCAGAATGAAATTAACAGTTAATTATTAATAAATTAATAATTTTGCTAACTTTGGTATCGATTTTATCCAAAGTAAACGAGTTTTTGACATAATGCAGTGGCATGGTGCAATACACCAGCCCATTGCGGTGGTGGGATGGGTTGACTCACGACATGCCTTTGCACTGTGCAGTCTCAGCCCATAAGTGACCAAAAGCAAGGCCTGTTCACAACAAGTCGGGGCCAAAACTGCCATAAACACTCACCACTCTGATCTAGCGGCATTTCAGCTGCTGCCTGCGCTTACAACTACTACACCCCAGCTGTCAACCTGTTGTGAGTCACACAGCGGTATCCAACTGGGTTCCTCCTCCTGTAGCTGCTGGTCTATGAAATGCCTCTAGACCTGATATTGATGGTGCCTCAGTGGTCACCAGCCATTTGGGATCTCCTGCAGGATGTCATCAACCAACTCCTGGGAGTTTCTAAAGGATCTTTGGCTCACAGTCTGAGCTGTGGTGCGACTTGTGCGTGTCCTGCTGCCAGAACTGCCAATATCAAGTACTTAAATGTGTCACAGATACTGCCAGTGGAATTCCAATGTATATACACGCTCACAGGGCCACTGACGTTCCTACTTCGCTTGTCAAGTGTCTGTCTGCCACTAACACAGCACTTGATGTTACACTGAGGGTCAATGCACATTAGCAAGAAGCTATCTTCAGATCTTGTGGGAGTATTTTGTTGTGTAAAGTGTTATGTCGGTAGGAGCGCATGTCTCATGTCACGATTTCTGAGGAACTGTTACTATGCGCTCCTAGCGAAAGACATCAATCAATCTACCTGTCATATAATTTTACTGGTTTTGCTTTATAGAGTTGGGCCGAGTATCTTTTCTCTGTCTGCATTTGCTCATGATGTTCTTGCCCATAATATCCTTGCCACGGAGAACGATCCCGCTAGTAATCTCCATTTGTGTTTTATTTTCAACTTAACAACGACTGATGGTCAGTACTACATGTACGTACAACCATTTGTCCAGCAACTACGCAAATTCGGGCGGGAGTTCTTGGTTTAGCGTTGCAGTAGAACCATGGGAAGGCTTTGACTGTTATTCCCGAAGCTATGGTGGCGATAGGTTGTCGCGACACTGTGTCACCCGTATGTCGTCGTGTACCCAGGTGTGCAGTCACGTGGCTTACTGCTTCTAATCGTCGCGTTGGAACGCTCTCTCCAAAATTTTAGCCATGGGGCAGAGTGAACAATTTTAGACCGAAGGACCACACATTTCCTGTCCTGTCTTCTGGTCGAAGGGAACACCTGCTCATTCCGAAAAAGCAGATTGGTGACTGGTCAGTGTGCTCCCACCAAATTTTCTCTCTCTTTTTTGCAGGGGCGAAGCAGTTTAAAATTATGGATAGAACTTACAATGGAGAAGTCGAGGCCAGTCGCAGCAAGATGTCGCTGCTACGTGATCAAGCAAGCAGCGATTTTTTAAATGGGAATTAGTTCGATTTCGGATTATTTTTCCCTGCAATAGTGGAACTCCATCGATAGGAGCGGTGTAGAACTCCCACGAGAGATGATATCTGTATCGCTTTACGTAAATTCGATGTTTAATCTGTCACAATGTACTTCATGACTCGTGTACTCATTTGTTTGTCATGCTTCTTTTTGCTACCCTTCATAAACTAACTTTAATAATTAATCTAATAATGAAAAATGATGAACCCTGCTTTCGAATCTTAGTATGTGTTTAATTTATGTAGATGCTCCGGGTCGATTGGTCCACAAATCCTTGCTGACTGCTAATGATCGGTACGTTAGCGTTGTTTCCCCGTATGGAACTATAGGATTAGTTATTTTAGTGTGTCCCATGTAAATGTAGTTTCAATAGTACGCCGCATCTGTTAAATAAATTTTATCGCAGCAAGTAACTAATTCATGTGTCTGTAGGTTAAGTAGCGATTTTTTTCGTTGAGTTATTTAGTGATATTAGTTTACTTGGAGTTTCATAACATATGTAAGATTTTTAATTTCGTGATGTAAGTAGCGCGATAGGTATATAGTTACAATATCCCGGATAATAAAGCTTTTCGAAATGTGTTGCAAGCAGGGAGTGAGTGTGCTGCCTAAAGGCCAGGAGAGTAAGGTGGCACAGGCTTTAGAGAACGGGGATGTTGCTTTAATGCAAAGTGGGCATTTAAGAGATACAGAGGCTGATAGTCTGGCTCCAAGCTCATCTAGTGTGGTAGGTATGAGGGCCACTATAGACTACACCAGAGAACAGTTTAAACGCGGAACATGGCCTCTGGAAACGTAAGTATGACAGCGTGGCAAGGAATAAGCTCACAGAATTTATCCAATTCCGACTCTACTACATTCCAAAGGCTGGTGTTACAGGAATTACATCTACTGAGCGTAAGGTGCAATGAACAGGACATTAACTTAACTGATACAAGAATAGAGTTGAGAAGGGATACGCATACGCATTGGGCAGAGATGCAGGCACTGAGTACAGAAATGCAGGCACAAAGCACTAAGTTAACTCCGAATTGTTGCGTGAGGGATTAGCTTTTATCCCCTTTACTGAGACGAAGAATTAAAAATTAAGTCCTGAAAATATAAGGTGATGATTTTTCATGCTATGTGTCATCAATAACACTGCTTTAGATCGAAATGCCAACACCCTTTACGTATTTTGAGTGATGTTTAGATGTGGATATATCATCATAGCACTTGACATAAACATTCTGGACATGGAAATAATGTAAGATACTTTATATCTTTTGATGAATATTTCAAACGTGAAAATAGGTATGAGACCCTTGACATAAACAATGTGTGTGTGTGTGTGTGTGTGTGTGTGTTGTTTGTGTTGTTGTTGTTGTTTTCTCCCTCCTCCCCCCCCCCCCCCCCCCAAATGTTCGCTGGTCAGCTTTGTTTCATTTAGGTCTAGGATGGAATACGAGTTGCCTGCTTTGCATGGTATATTAGAAGACCACATTTGTTCTGTACGCATTTTCGACACTGCACTTGATGTAAATAATATGTTTTTGACGTCTTCTCACATACATTTTAGATGTGTAGCCTAAACCATTCACTTATTTTTCATTAATATCACACTGTTTCGTATAAGCTGTAGCAGTCTACATTGTTGAGGAACGTGTGTTGTGTGTGTGTGTGTGTGTGTGTGTGTGTGTGTGTGTGCTGAGGTGGCTTATGTATTTTGACACATAATGTAGATGCGACAATATTCCATTGTGTATTAAACAAAGTGTAGCATCGAGATCGAACTATGGAACTCTCAGTTAGTCTCTAATTTTTAATTTTAGGCATGGAAATCAAAATACTTCAAGTTACAACCATTTGCAGGCTCTTCAGATATTTCTGAAAGTGGTGCAAAATTCAGATCGTTTGGGTACATTTCAGCATTATGCCAACTGACACAAAATTAAAGTTGTTTGGATACTTTTGAACATTACGCAGAATTATGATCGTTTGGACACTCTTGAACATGGTACAAAAAATTTTCATCATTCAAATATCTTCGAACAAGTTGAAAAATTCAGTTCATTTGGATAGTTTCGCAAATGGAGCCAAATTCAGATTATCTGGATACTCGTATTTTTAATACGGCGCCCATGTGCGCTAGATTCACGTGAAGGTTACGCTTTTTTTATACGAAAATATTGCGTTGATGTCATTACCTTAAGACTTTTTTTTTATAAATAACGCAGGTCATTCACAATAATTTTTAACATGACGTGGGTCTTAGATCATTCAGATATTTTTCAAGACGCCGACATCATGATCACTAGCTCAAATTCCCGTCAAGGCCATATTGTATTCAGTGACGGCAGCACCACCATTGCAGCGCCAGGACTGCAGTGTCGCAACCGCAGGACTGAGTTGTAGAGGCTTCCTGAAGTAACTTTAATAGCGAGCAACTGCTCCGCCGCCAGATGAAGGCTGTCTGAACTCTTTGAGTAAGTCAGATAGATGACAACTGTAAAACTTCTAGGGACCTCTCTATAGGCCTTATATTAGAAATCGGTGGATTGTTTCGAAAACGATAATGGCTAAGCGTAAATTTTTGAAAAGAAAACAGAGTTATTACAACACCGATGTCGGGTTGGCAGTTCGAATAGTACACACTTAGTACGTCAATAAGGTCCAAATTAATGGCAAATTTCGATGTTCCCATGTCATTTATCACATTTAGTGGCTACTGTTTCTGTAGGCTTTCCTAGGAGTTGCCTGAAGAACAATCTGTAACAGAATTTCTCAAATAGTATACGAGTTGCTAGTTGCCCTTCTCGAAATAATTGCAATTATCTCAAAAGAAAAATTGGTACATACAATATTGAAGGTTGAGGAAACATTCACGCTTTATCCTATAACAAGGTAGTAAATGTGCATCTGCTACGTAACTACAAAATATTATATTAGTTTAATCAACAGTCTTTTCAATGAGTATCATCACAGGTAAATTTTTAAAGGGTATTTTACAGCTGTTTGGCGTTTTTATTTATTTGATTTTTCTTGCTGGCCCAATTTCCGCCTTATATGGGACGATTCCCAGATTCTACAAGCAATTATTAATCATATGAACAAAATAAAATGCAGTAACTGACTTCTATGACAATACCTTTGTTAAATAAAAGTAAAGCTTAAAAACAGGGAAAAATAGGAAAGAGACTAAATCAAGAGAGACAGAGGAAAATAGTAACCATTCCTTAAATGTGGCTTACACACTGGATAATAATACTGTGCCAGCGTTTTGTGGTTCATCTGGACTCAGTGTTAAGTAGAGGAGATGCTGTTATTCTTTCAAAAGGTACTGTGTTAGTCAGTTGGTTGAAGTCACCTGCTGCTCCCTTTTCCTTTTCATGTTTTCGCAAAACATCATTTTCTCCTTACTGTGGTATAAAGTGACGAAGGTATATTCCGGTAGGACGATGTCATATTTTCACTCCCACCCAGGTGACCATGCTGTACAACTTCTCTGTATGATAACAAAGAGAGAGCAAACGCTTCCTGTAGAGTTTCGCTTACAGTGTGGAAGAAACGCAGGCAGATATGAATTGATGAGTACTTACTTGATGCACACAGAGATTGTTTATGATTTACTTGCCTTAAATATTTGTTCTCCACCTAGTCTCGATCAGCATGGAAAATTCGTCAATAGAGTTAATAGCTGGCATTAGAGTTTCCTGGCTGCTTCTTATGTACAACTGAAAATCACCTGTGTGTGGCCGATATCGGGAGTAATAACGTGAAGGTAAGAAAATACGTCTTGAATCTAGAGAGAAAATAAGAACGGCTCTTATGTTTCTGCATAAAGCACTCCTCATATTATCTGTCAACTCTGCGTCTTTTGGGTTCCCCCCTCCAGATAAACAGTACCTCATCGATAATATGAAGAGAGGTCACAGCCTTTTAATCATTACTTTCAATGGTTGCGATATTGAGACTTAACATGGGTTTCTGGCTTCAATGTGACAGTTTTTTACTGTAGGTAGCTGCCTTTGCAGAGACCTTGGTTGAGGGTTTGCATTTAATACATTCAGGAAATGTTTCACTTCGGAATTCATCCCGTCATCACTCAGAAATTGGTACTATGTAATGGTTCGTTAACCTGAGGAATATGAAATTCTATATCAGTAAAATACGTAAGGTGAGGCATCTTTTTATAGGACAAAGAATCAGTATGTTTGGATGTGCTCTGTCCAAAATAAACTCTGTCATTGGCGTGGTGCAAAAACATCGTCTTGGAAATCTCCCATGACTGTTCGTCTCAACAACCTCCCGTAGCCTCGTCAGATATCGATAGTGTGCTCCTGAGAAAGTCTGCCCCTTACAAGCGCTCTGTTAGCACCCTTCATGCCATTTCGATGATGACTGCGTCTACGTCTTTGTAGGCGGTAGTAAATCGACATGACTCCACCGTTTGTCTCGTTCCTTCCTCTCGGGGTAATTGCCGTAGCTCCGGCACTTTTCCATCAGCTAAAGAAGTAATTTGGACTGGTGTAATACAGCTGTAACATATCCGATGCTGCCTCGAGTCTGACCGATTTTCGAATGTGTGTGAACGGTCGAGGAATACAGAGGGCGATGATAGTTTGTCGTGTTCTATATGTCGTGCTACATGTTGAAAAATGTTCCAGTATTCGTTTTCACTTTTTTCACTATAATCTCGATTATTACAGAGGTCTTTGATCTACGTTTCTCCTGTGATTGTAGGATATCACTACAGAGGTAGTCTGCAACTTCGCTTTTAGTCTACTAGGCTTATATGACCACACTGGAAACGTCTGTACCACCAAACACTGTGTTGTATGATGGTTCATTTTTGCTATGGTATTCCTGTAACCAAACACTGGATTATGCAGCCTTATTGCCCTTCTGATGTAATAAACTACTTACCACACGATATTCCTTTTTGTTTATGGAATGTGTCACGTTTTGGCTCCCGGTATTATGGTGTGGAAATGGTTCAAATGTCTCTGAGCACTATGGGACTTAACATCTGAAGTCATCAGTCCCCTAGAACTTAGAAATACTAAAACCTAACTAACATAAGGACATCACACACATTCATGCCCGAGGCAGGATTCGAACCTGCGTGGCTCTGGACTGAGGAGCCTACAACCGCTCGGCCACAGCGGCCAGGATGGTGTGGAAATTTCAATGCCTGCCAGTACCATTCACATGTACGGGGAAATAAACAAAAAATAACTACATATCTTAATTTTTCGAGGTGATAATCACAACTCAGCCGTCATAAGGAAAACCATCAAAGCTTCTGTTAACAGTATTTGAGCAGGTGAACTTTTGTTACGTTGCTCTATGTGATTTCTATGTTTTAAGTTCAGTGTGATTAATTGTTCCATAATGTCGTAGGGTAACTTTAATAACCAACAGTTTCAGCCAGTCTTTAAGGATATTTATTTAGTATGCTCGATCATAGTTCTGGTAGGTATAATTTATGATAACAATTGCATTTTTCATTATTCAAAACAGTTTATGTTTTATGCTTTCGGCAATATATTTTCTCATTTTAGTAGCCAATTCCGATTACATTTCGTGCTTCTGATAAAAGTTGTTTAGCAACTGAAACCGGTTGTCTAACAGCTCCTTCATAAATCTAACAAGACAAATAAATTAATAATAAACAGTCACGGAACACGTGTCTCCTTAACCATGTCAGGTTTATCGAAGAACCTATTGTACTATTTCTTTTCTTCTTTCAGGTCTTCTTTCACAGCTGAAATCAATTTTACTGACTCCATTTCAGCTTTATTTCGAGTTTTGTGACACCCGATAACTGTCCGATTTAGTTGTTCCCATTTTTTAATACACCTATCGAATTTTAACATCGTTATTTAACCTGAATAACTGATGCTAAACTTATGAACTTTCTAGTTTACTCTTGTCTGAACATAGTACTGAAAGGGACACTTTACCATGGGCGTATTTCTATTAATACGTATTGTAAACAATATAATATTTGATACACTATGTTTTTTGCTAAGTTACCCAATAAAGTGTTAATTTAATAACTGAACTTCGACATTTTTCTAAATGAATTCAGTAGCATCTAAGTTTGCAATTAATAAATCACTGAAATGTGCAGCAGGAAACAAAATATATTTTTAATAACCAATAATACTAAGGCGCAAGTGGTCACGACGAAAAACAGACTTAACACAGAGCCTGTAGCACTCACCCATATTCTCTACTTTAATCTACTCTGATATAGATTTCAAAAAATTTTGCAAGTTTTGGCAGCATTCATCCACGTTAACCGTACTTCATCCAATACATCAAAATGGTTCGAGAGTAAATGCTCTCATAAATAACTTGTCAAACATTAGTAAATATGGTTTAAACACTAGACACTCCAAAAAAAACAGCTTTTATGAAATAACATAAATACACATTACACTACGAACCTCCATCTTTCATTAAAACAACAATTTCTGTTCTTGTCAGTCCCATCACAAAATGCAACCGCCCACCGTTGTTCTATTGTTCCTTCCATAGCGCTGGAAATTGTGGACGAGGTCCAAAATATTTTGTTACGGAGTATGAAGGCTGTTCTCTTACTGTTTCCTTCCACTCTCCTCTATTCGTTGTTTTATTTACGGTCAATTAAGAAGCAATTACTCCTTGAGCTTCAGGTAATTAGCACTGTGATTGATGGGATGTACCAACGGTAGTATATCCTCTTAATGTTACCTGACAAGAATTATTCATCTTGGAATGCAAAAGAAAATTGGGAATCAGGTGAAAATCTCTTTGACTTTAAGAAAAGTAAAGGCAACAGAGAGACAGTTTTGACCTTGCAGTTGATAATGGAAGCAGGACCGCAGAAATTCAAGACACGTTCATCGGATTTTTCTACCAAGAAAAAATATATGACAGTGTAAAATGGTGAAGACGTACGGAACTCTCAGAAAGGAAAGTGAAAGCTATAAATAAATACGAGTAATGCAATACATATAAAATCAGGGACAGTTAGATTGGAAGACCAAGAACTCGTTTTAAACAGAGTTTAAGACACTATTGTTCGATTAGTGTACATAGAAGGACCAGGGATAAAATTAACAGATTTCGAGAGTGATTAAAATTCAAAGTGAATCAGTATCAATGATACGATTCAATGATGACGTTGCCATCGTCTGTGAACGTTAGGACGAATTACAGGGTATACTGAATGTAATGAACAAGTTTCTGAGCACAGAATATTGATTGAGAGAAAACCGGAGGAAGACGAAAGTACTGAGTTGTAGCGAAAGATAGGTTAGCGATTAACTTACGTTCAATGCTGTGGTCCATGAAGTAGACGAATCGAAAGAACTTTGCTATCCTGGAAGCAAAATACCGTATGACGGACGAAGCAGGCACGACATAGAAAGCCGACTAACACGGTGCAGAAGGCTTTAATGGACAACAGAAATGTAGTGTCAAAAATCGGTCTTAAACTGAGGATCAAATTTCTGTGAACGTATGTCTGGAGCACAACATGGTATGGCAATGAATCGTAGACTGTGGGAAAAAGGAAAAGAAGAATATTGAGATGCTTGAGTTTTGGTGATACAGGAGGACGATAAAAATTAGTGAACTGGTAGAAATTGGTAGTTACTCCATACTATTCACGCGGAATAAAATGCGTGGAAAACACTGGAAGAAGGCACAGAACACAAAACCCTATGATATGTGTCGAGACATCAGAGAATAACTTTTATGGTACTATAGGACCTCTACAGGATAAGGGCTATAGGGGATGGCAGAGATTGGATTATATCACACAATTACGGACGTTGAGCGCAAGTGCTAATCTGACATAAAAGTCTGACATAAGAGGGGAAGATGTCGCGGCCGCTTCAAAACAGTCAGTGGCCGGATGACCTAAAATAAAATAAATTAAAATATCTACCCAAGCAGCTTATAATGTCCTAACTATAAGACCGCCAGTTTCTTCCATATACTGCAAAGGATCATTTGATTTACTATTTTAAGTTACTTGTGGCTGCCAGTAGGTTCGTCGAGGGGCATAATTGTTTACGCTCATCCAGCGAGTCGGTGCAGGTGGTTGCGACGCGACAGCACGCCGCTGCTCGACCCCTGCGATGCCGGCTTACCCGCGACGCAGTTCTAGTCTGCCGTGGCATACACAGCCAGCAGTCTCCAGGCTTAGCTTAATCCTCCGGGCGATGCCGTGTCGGATCGCGTGGAGGGCACGTAGGTCTCGCAGTATTGTGTTACACTGCCTGGGATTACGGGGACGGCCAGTCCCTGACGTCCTGTCCCGTTATACGCTTGGCTCGGGATTCGGGCTGCCATATTTCCGTTAACGGATGAACATTTATCGTTCGTGTTTAATCCTTCTTGCTGCGAAGCTGTAGCGTTTCACGTCATGTGTGGTACTACGCGTTCAAACGATAACAAGGCTGTTGCTTTCTGAGCTCGTAACGCATTCACTTTAAATGCTTACATTTTACCTTAAAAGTCAGTGTGATGGTGAGGTGACAGACTGAAAGGGCTGTAACGATTGGTTTTATTAATTCTAATAGACTGTTTTAGTATGTGTAGTTTTGATTGTTAATATGTTAAACTTGTACTACAGCTAAGTTATAAATATACAGAATTGTCGATTTCAGCTCATCCACTGTCACACTGGAATCATGATGATAGATATAAACATTACGTATACATTTCTGCTATTATTCAGGGTGATTCCTTGATGATGTTATAAACTTTCATGAATGACGGAGAGTGGTAAATGTATCAAGCTGAGGTCAGGGACCGTCGTCCGGAAACGACAGATTCGAAAGTTTTAAGCGGAAATCGTTCTGATACCTCTGCCAGTGGACTTCTTCACTGCTAAATCTTTGCTTTTCATATTTCGATATATGTACTAAGGACCAAAATCAGGAAAAAAATTGTATAGTAAACAGAGGGTCTTAAGTGCACACTGGACTCGCATTCAGGAGGACGACGCTTCAACCCCGCGTTGGCCATTCTGATTTAGGTTTTCCGTGATTTCCCTAAATCGCTCCAGGAAAATTCCGGGATGTTTCCTTTGAAAGGGCACGGCCGACTTCCTTCTCCGTCCTTACCTGATCCGATGTGACCGATGACCTCGCTCTTTGGTCTCTTCCCCCAAACAATCCAATCCACTCTTCTTCTTCTTTAACTGTGGCAGCTTTAATTAGTCTGTCCACTACTTACAAATTAAATCCAGTCCTTGAGTGCATATCTTAAGATCTATGAGTACTTGTTCTACAGAAGAGGTGTACTTCGCAGTAGCAGAGATGAACAAGTGCTCATAACTCTTAAGGTACGCACTTTAGAGTCCATGTTCAATAGACATATTTCACTTATTTTGTTTCATATTACAAACTCTCAGAATATGGAATGAAAACAGTTTGCAGTAGAAGAGGTACACTGGCAGGAGCAGCAGAACGATTTTCAAATCTAACTTCCGACTTGGCCATCTCCGGACCAGAAACCCTTACTTCAAATTAATACATTTATCGATCTCCATACCCCTGAAAGTCTGTAACATCGTCACGGAATCTCCACGCATAAAAGGCCCTTGGGATCAGGAGAAAGTTTTTATTGTTACAAGCAAGAATGGAAATGAATATTTGCTTAAAACTGTGTACCACAGAATGATTCGAATCCTTTCGAATTCGGAACCTTGCCTTTCGTTGATGATGTCCTGCGCATCTGAGCTTTCCAAACGCGACCTTAGATCCCCAGTTTCACTTCTGCTAGTATATCTTATGTTTCCCAAACTTCCCGGAAGTTCTCCTTTGTACCTTGGAGCACTCGTACTCGTGAAAAAAAGATATATGAAGGTTTAACGTTCCATTGACGACGTGTTCTGTAGAGACCGAGCCTAAGCTGTGATTTCAGGTGGATAGTGAAGGGAATCGGCTGTACCCTTCTGAAGGAACCTTCCCGGCATTTACGTAAAGCAATCTGCAGGAACTACGCAAAACCTAATTCAGGATTTCAGGACGGAGATCTGAATCGCCACCCTCCTGAATATGAGTCCAGTTTCATAAAACTGCTCCTCCACACCCGGCAGAACATCCGAAATGATCGATATTACGGATATATGGCACAGTCGCTGCGTCCAGCGTCTTACAACTGCACCACTGCTCTCGATAGTACTCTCAGAAGAAACAATGATACGGATAAATGGCGTAGCTGCAGCATCCAGTGTCTTACAACTGCGCCACCGCACACAGTAGCATTCTTGGCAAAGAAACGATATCGCGGATAAACGGCGTAGCGACAGGTTATGTTTTTGTTTACATAATTATTATTACGGTCTTTGGGAGCACGAAAGATTCATTCATGAAAAAAACTTAGAGCATTGACAAGTCGACGTCGGCAGAGACCACTCACCACCACAGTTAAGAAATGATGGGAATTAATTTTGCAGTGGCCCTACTGAGGGAATTACCCTGGTATTTCCTTAGCTTACAAGGGGACACGTTTATCGCGAATTTTGATGTTTGTAAGGTGTGTTGTAGAGGGATCTCTCCCGAGTATCTGCCTAGCAGATTTTCATGAGACATACACTAGTTTCCGAGAAAATCGATATTGAAGTGTCATGTGAATAGCGGTAAAGTTATTGATGTTTCAAACAGCAGAGCGTAGTGCTGCAGCAATGGTTCATGGCCATCACGCTGGCGATACTGGTTCAAATGCAACCCGTGTACTTTTCTTTAAAATTTCTTGATAAAGAATGTCATTAAAAATTACACGTAACTCAAAATTATTCAAAAATAATCATTTTTACCGCAGTACTTCCATTTAAAAAAGTCTATTGTTACAGCAAACTTTCTTGAGATCTACATTTCATCTGCGGTTCGTAGTTAAAATTTCAAATATTTGAACAGCTGCGGAAAGATTCCAGATACAGACAAAACTGCTCATTCCTAACTTACTTCGACTATGTAACTAATACCGATCAAACCGGCTGCCGGTACCGGCTGACGTACGGTACAATAGATCCCTTTCGTAACAAGGATCGAATACCGTACACTGCAGAGAAAGATCTCAACAAGTTCAGTCATTTCTTCACAACACAGAAAGATATTGCTCTACGTTTCCTTATGTATGCACTAACCACCTGGGAAATTTAATCAGCCTGTCTAACAGGAATTGTCGAGTTGGCTTATAAATTTAAAAATGTAATTGTGATATCAGGGAATCAGGGAAGTACATGAAAGTTCTCCACGAAGAGTTTTTAAGGTCTGTCATTCTTCTGTCATGGGAGAAGAAAAATTTCTTTACATTAATGATTCGTGCGGGAGGGGGGGGGGGGGGAGTGGGAAAGACTAAACAGACACTTAACGATAAAATTTTAGCAGATGAAGGAAAAGCATGTACCTATACCGTAAACACTATTCCGCCCTAATATACTGTACTTGGCCAACGCTGCGATATTTATTTTTACGGCAGATTAAAATTTTCACGAAAGCAATTCAAAATGTTCCTGACTTCCTAACTACTAATAGAGAAATCGCTTCGAGGGAAGTCCTAAAAATTCATATTTTCTATCCGCATCAATTTGGTAGAACTGATTCCACACGAATCATCAAATACGCCATGTTCGCATCCAAGTTGATCAAATGGTTCAAATGGTGCAAATGGCTTTGAGCACTATGGGTCTTAACATCTGAGGTCATCAGACCCCTAGAACTCAGAACAACTTAAACCTAACTAACCTAAGGACATCACACACATCCATGCCCGAGGCAAGATTCGAACCTGCGACCGTAGTGGTCGCGCGGTTACAGACTGAAGCGCCTAGAACCGCTCGGCCACACCGCCCGGCATAAGTTGATCGAAGGGAGAACAATGCGTAGTTTGAATCCAAAGGAACTGTGTTTTCCGGTATCGCTCCTGAAAAATCAGTGTGCCTGCAACGAAGAAACTTACACTAAATGTGCTTGGAGCTCTACCAATTTGTGTTATGGTTGTTTCTACGACAAATATTATCCGGAATTCCGCTATAGCAAAGCATTCGACTGAAGTGATAACTAGTTCTGTGCAACAAAGGAAATTCACATTCGAAAAAATTTAAAAAAAATGATCGATTATCAATGAAATTACTGGTAAAAATTACTTTTTTTGAATAAATTTGCGTGAGATATACTACTTAATGGTACTCTTGTAAGTAGGCTGTTTAGGTTTTTATGTTGGTAACGACATGTAGCGCTCTATATGAAAAAGTATGCTGTTCAGGTTTTGATGTTGGTAACGCCATGTAGCGCTCTGTATGAAAATCACTGACTGTGCTGTGTGCAGTCTGTGTGGCTGGTTTGCATTGTTGGAATTTGCTATTGTAGTGATGGGCAGTTGGCTGTTAACAGCGCGTAGCGTTGCGCAGTTGGGGGTTAGCCGCCAGCAGTGGTGGATGTGGGGAGAGAAATGGCAGAATTCTGAGCAGACGATCTGGACGTGTGTCCATCAGAGAGAATAAATTTGTAATATTGGATATCGTGAACTGATATATATTATGACTTTTGAACACTCTTAAGGTAAATACATTGTTTGTTCTCATAATCAAAATCTTTCATTTGCTAACTATGCCTATCAGTAGTTAGTGCCTTCAGTAGTTAGAATCTTTTATTCAGCTGGCAGTATTGGCGCACGCTGTCTTGCAGTAGTTCGAGTAACGAAGATTTCTGTGAAGTAAGTGATTCAAGAAAGGTATAAGTTATCTTAAGGTAAATTCATTGTTTGTTCTCTATCAAAATCTTTCATTTGCTAACTATGCCTAGCAGTAGTTAGTGTCTTCAGTAGTTAGAATCTTTCATTCAGCTGGCAGTACTGGCGCACGCTGTCTTGCAGTAGTTCGAGTAACGAAGATTTTTGTGAAGTAAGTGATTCAAGAAAGGTATAAGTTACTGTTAGTCAGGGCCATTTTTTTGTAGGAATTATTGAAAGTCAGATTGCGTTGTGCTAAAAATATTTTGTGTCAGTTTAAGCACAATCATTTATAATTTTTCAAACGGGACGTTTCATATGTCGACACTTAGCCGAGGATACCTCACTGGAATCTTCTGATTTTTTCTTGTAGTTTGTGTAATTAGTGTAGCTATTGTATATTGCTAGCGCGTAATTATAGAGAGAATTTCCTTTGTAGTTGTAGTTTTTCATTGTTGTACAGTAAAACAGTTGTGGCATACATGTAGATTTGCACCAAGTATTTCGCAGCTGCGCTTTAAATTAAGTAGATATTATTTTCAGTGCCATGATGATGTGTTTTCCTACTTTTGCTCTTCAAATTGTGCTTTTCTTGTTATCGTGTGAAATACGTGATAACTATGGCTTGTGAAAAACGTAATACTAGGCTCCCAAGTAAACAGAGAAATGACAGTGAAGACGAAAGCAGTCTGTTAACGCCACCGTGTAATGAATTAACTAATGTTCAAAGTAGTAATCTGGTAATTGTGCATAGGGAAATGGAGCGGGCGGCAAATATTGGTGTAGACAGTGAAACAATTAGTCAACAGGGACGCATTATCGATCGATCGGTCGGCAACAGCTCGCCTCAGGAATCCGAAATGACAGGACACTATTTTGCAAATACTGTAGATTCATGATTTGCATCCTCACCGTTATCTCAAACAAGTCAAGACACATTTTTAGCCTTTCAAAATGGGAATATTGGCGGTTCAAATGCACTGCCGAATAGCTCTGAGGAATATGTTTCAGACACCAGTGCATTGTTATTACAATTACTGTAACAAATGCGACAAAAGCTTCAAAAGTTAGACACAATGGAACAAATTCACCAAAAGTTAGACACAATGGAACAAATTCAGAGACAAACACAGCAAAAGTTAGACACAATGGAACAAAATCAGAGACAAACACAGCAACAACTTCAGAAGTTAGCCTCAATGGAGCAAACGCTTGAACAAACACGTGAAGGTTTAACTGCTGAGTTACTTAAAATCGAATCTAAATGGCAAAAAGTCTGTAATGACGTAAAAACACAAATTTGTGAGCATTTTCAGCTTATTTTTTCGTGTCTTGAAAATGCATTACAGAATCACAAAACAGCCATAAAAGAACTGCAAAGTATTGTTCATGAAAACCACGACACCTTGCAAGCTAAAATTGACTCAGTTGCATCTACCGATTCGGTTACGCAACTTGCAAAAACCCAGCAAACCTTAAAGGACACAGTAGATACGAAGAATCAATACGCAAAGAAGTGGGATACGGAAGTACTAAGGAATGACGAGATACGTTTGAAGTTCTCTAACGCTATAGATACAGCAATAAGGAATAGCGCAGTAGGCAGTACAGTTGAAGGGGAATGAACATCTCTAAAAAGGGCCATCACAGAAGTTGGGAAGGAAAACATAGGTACAAAGAAGGTAGCTGCGAAGAAACCATGGGTACCAGAAGAAATACTTCAGTTGATTGATGAATGGAGGAAATACAAACAAGTTCCGGGAAAATCAGGAATACAGAAATACAAGTCGCTGAGGAATGAAATAAATAGGAAGTGCAGGGAAGCTAAGACGAAATGGCTGCAGGAAAAATGTGAAGACATCGAAAAAGATATGATTGTCGGAAGGACAGACTCAGCATACAGGAAAGTCAAAACAACCTTTGGTGACATTAAAAGCAACGGTGGTAACATTAAGAGTGCAACGGGAATTCCACTGTTAAATGCAGATGAGAGAGCAGATAGGTGGAAAGAATACATTGAAAGCCTCTATGAGGGTGAAGATTTGTCTGATGTGATAGAAGAAGAAACAGGAGTCGATTTAGAAGAGATAGGGGATCCAGTATTAGAATCGGAATTTAAAAGAGCTTTGGAGGACTTACGGTCAAATAAGTCAGACGGGATAGATAACATTCCATCAGAATTTCTAAAATCATTGGGGGAAGTGACAACAAAACGACTATTCACGTTGGTGTGTAGAATATATGAGTCTGGCGATATACCATCTGACTTTCGGAAAAGCATCATCCACACAATTCCGAACGGCAAGAGCTGACAAGTGCGAGAATTATCGCACAATCAGCTTAACAGCTCATGCATCGAAGTAGCTTACAAGAATAATATACAGATGAATGGAAAAGAAAATTGAGAATGCGCTAGGTGACGATCAGTTTGGCTTTAGGAAAAGTAAAGGGACGAGAGAGGCAATTCTGACGTTACGGCTAATAATGGAAGCAAGGCTAAAGAAAAATCAAGGATTTTTCGACCTGGAAAAAGCGTTCGACAATATAAAATGGTGCAAGCTGTTCGAGATTCTGAAAAAAGTAGGGG
The DNA here is from genome assembly GCF_023864275.1 of Schistocerca cancellata. Lineage (NCBI taxonomy): Eukaryota > Metazoa > Arthropoda > Insecta > Orthoptera > Acrididae > Schistocerca > Schistocerca cancellata. The sequence continues at coordinate 336,797,011 of NC_064631.1, forward strand.
TAAGCTATAGGGAGAGACGGGTCATATACAATATGTACAACAACCAAGAGGGAATAATAAGAGCGGACGATCAGGAACGAAGTGCTCGTATTAAGAAGGGTGTAAGACAAGGCTGTAGCATTTCGCCCCTACTCTTCAATCTGTACATCGAGGAAGCAATGACGGAAATAAAAGAAAGGTTCAGGAGTGGAATTAAAATACAAGGTGAAAGGATATCAATGATACGATTCGCTGATGACATTGCTATCTTGAGTGAAAGTGAAGAAGAATTAAATGATCTGCTGAACGGAATGAACAGTCTAATGAGTACACAGTATGGTTTGAGAGTAAATCGGAGAAAGACGAAGGTAATGAGAAGTAGTAGAAATGAGAACAGCGAGAAACTTAACATCAGGATTGATGGTCATGAAGTCAATTAAGTTAAGGAATTTTGCTGCCTAGGCAGTAAAATAACCAATGACGGACGGAGCAAGGAGGACATCAAAAGCAGAATCGCTATGGCAAAAAAGGCATTTCTGGCCAAGAGAAGACTACTAATATCAAATACCGGCCTTAATTTGAGGAAGAAATTTCTGAGGATGTACGTCTGGAGTACAGCATTGTATGGTAGTGAACCATGACTGTGCGAAAACCGGAACAGAAGAGAATCGAAGCATTTGAGATGTGGTGCTGTAGACGAATGTTGAAAATGAGGTGGACTGATAAGGTAAGGAATGGGGAGGTTCTACACAGAATCGGAGAGGAAAGGAATATGTGGAAAACACTGATAAGGAGAAGGGACAGGAAGATAGGTCATCTGCTAAGACAAGAGGGAATGACTTCCATGGTACTAGAGGGAGCTGCAGAGGGCAAAAACTGTCGAGGAAGACAGAGATTGAAATACATCAAGCAAATAATTGAGGGCATAGATTGCAAGTGCTACTCTGAGATGAAGAGGTTAGCACAGGAAAGGAATTCGTGGCGGGCTGCATGAAACCAGTCAGCAGACTGATGATCAAAAAAAAAAAAAAAGATACGATTTCAGCACAAATAGACACTCTGAAACTTGGTTCAGAAAAACACATTGAGGAAATCAGTTCATTATTGGAGAAAGTAGCCAAACTTTCAGATCAGTTTACTAACATCTACAAAGGTAGATGATCTGAATGACACAAGACCCGTAGCCTTCACTGACACAGAAGAGTATGAACAAATTAGAAAATTCAAACGAAATCAAAATCAAAGCTATACACAGTACAAAAGAGAAATACGGGAAGTACAAGATCAGTTGACCCAGGTAATACAAGAATTACATACTTCAGAGGAGACTCACGATCCAATACGGGAAGACCAAAATCGTGACCAAAACAGACACGACCCATATAACAACCGTTGGCAGAGTAGTAATAATTACAGGGAAAGATCACCTCTCCGCAGTAATGACTATGACAGAGACAGTCAGAGAAACAGAAATATGGGAACCAAAATAATTATTATCAAGGGAGACAGAATAACTTCAGACGCAATGGGCCACCGTGCAGTTACGATTCCGGGAGAAATTCTCCACCACATGACCGACAAAAAAGAAACTATGTTAACTACCGACAAAACGACAGACCTGAATTTCATCAGAACTGTCGGGATTCAAACAGGGCAGGGCCCTCTCGACAAAGTGAATTTGTAGAAGTTAGGTCTTCTAATCCCAATAACGATGCGTGCCAACAAAGAGACAGACAATGACTCGCACCACAGGCTGCCACGTGCGCCGGCTGGCTCAGCGAAAAATAACATAGACGCTAACCTTGAGAAAAATTTTAGCAATCCTTACCGACGTATAAAACATGATAATTGCCTTGAAGTTGAAACTCTGCACACTAGGAAGAGTAAAAGATTACACTACATTTCACATGTAAAACCATTTATTGAGGTATAATCTGCTTTTTAAGTTATTTTTTGCTATAAAATTTTTCACTTCACATTACTAGTACTCTTTGTCACACTTAGAAACTGTTAACATGCAACTATGTTTTAAAGTTAACTATCCAGTCAAGAACCTAGGGAACTTATTTAGTTACGTAATTACAAATGCATTGTTATAGTGAACAGATGACACAGTGTTATTGTGTGTGTACATTCTTGCTTGTTAGTTGCATGATTACATAACGACTATAAGGCTTACATACTTAGAACATATACTGCTAATGAGATTTTAATGCAACATTTTATACTTGAAAAGACGTTCTTTATTTGAAGTACATTCTGTGAGATTAAAGATGACTTAGTATTTGGTTTCTTTGATAGCTACACGATTATATCACGACGCTACTAATGTGTGACACAATTTACATTGTTACTTTTGTGCTGTATCTGTTTTATATCTGCACAGTATTTCTGAATTCTTCTGGGAAGTGAAACATGTTTTAGTAGTAACCTTTGTGATATAGCTACAATGAGACAGCCTTATCCATAGCACAAAAATACGTTACAGTATAGTACTTTCTTGATCACAGTACTGTATGTAATAACTACGATATCTACACGCATAGCATTTCACTTTTGTTTATTACGATGTAAGTACATTGTCTTCTACAGAACTTTGCTTACGGACGACGATAATTACGACACTTGCTACATTTTTACCCTTAAGTAATGACAAAGTTTATCTTAGAACAAGACGCACAGTTTTGAGCTACAGTACACGTATTTGAGTGATTAATTTTGTACTTAAAACATTTGTTTTTAAAGATTTTTAAATTACAAAGATACAAAGGTTTTCCGTAGTACATTTCATTCCATTTCTGTAATCTGTAACACCTGAAGGTATAATTACATTAATCCTCAGGGGGTACATGCCTACTTTGTGTACCATGTGTTTGGCAAGCACAAGGAGCCCTAGCTAATATGGTATTTGTTTATACAACTTTACACATCGGTACCATACTTCTCTAACACATAAAATACACAGCTATCTGATCATTTAACTGAGAGAGACAAACATTTTTTTTACTACATCAGTGACAGATGTTTACGTAATTACACAGTTGGATGACTTCACACTTATGAAATTGTATTTTGTCTGTATTTTGTGAATCGTTCATATTTCTTCAGAACCATTGTGACATTGTGAGAGCTTTGAATGATGTATTTGGTATGGGATCATGATTTTTAAAGTACATTTGAGGTACAGTAGATGACACTATTGAAATGAGCAGAGAATTTGTTTTTTAGGTTTTGAAATTATTGGAGGAAGCTATGACGATTTTGATGTTATTATGATGTTTTATGATGTTATTATTACGATGGCGATGTATATTATGCTGTTGAGGTATGTTTATCATCAATAAGCTGATGCTATATGAGGAATTTGATTATGTTAGGTATTTATTATGATGAAATATTGAAGAAGTGTCGGCGAATATGTATATGTGTAAGGAATAATGAGTAGTGGTTAGTGACTTTGATTTGTGAAAAAGGATGTTGGAAACCAAGAATCGTACTTTAAGAGTTATGAAATGTGTGTATATGCCTGAATGTTTCACACTGCCGGCGAAAATTGTTTGGACACTGTTTTATTTACAGGATTTTGTTTCTACACATTTGTAACGCAAATTCTCGACCTTTGAAATTTTTTTATATGAGACTGTTACTGTAGCGCAAACTGCTGTCGTAAATATTTTGGTAAGAAACTTAAGTGACCTTGACGTAATGCATTGCGGGTGCCCAGCTGTGCCACCTGCCTGGAAAAAACGCCATTAGGTGGGGAAAGAAAGAGACCATTAACCTCATTATTGACATTCCTTTGTAGAAAGCATCGCAAATACGACATGCTCATTACCTGTAAACACATCGTTCTTTGTGCTATTTATAGTAATACTTATGAAATGATGGGAAATATTCTTACATCTGCACACCTGATTATGACGAGTGCCTTTCTACGAGAGTTGAGAGAAATTCTACTAAGTTATGAAATGCCACGTGACAATTGAATGACATTTCTATGCTTTGCTTTACATAGTTGCTTATTTCATTTGATATCTGGTTTCCAGCTATGTTGCAGCACTGGTTTTATAAAATAAAATTAAATGCATTTGCTAATGTGAGCACTTGCTGTCAACAGATCTATTAAATAATAATTTTATGATCCACCTTCTTCGAAAAAGGAGCACTCGCAAAGGAAAGAACAATAAGAAGGGACTAATAACAGTAACTGCATACATAATTTTCTTTTCAAGTACTTGGTAAGTTTTTTTGGAGAATCGGTTGTGGTGCACCACTTTAATGACATAGACATTAAGATGTGAATAGACATTTCCCTTATCTGCATTGTTGTCTTTAGTGTACTGTTTCGCTGCTTGTGGGTTTGTCATGATTAGATATAAGTTATTGCATTTTCTGCTGCTGTTTGCCAGGCATAGTGCTACTGAATTTCACTTTGTATTACTCTGTTAAGTCAGTTTTACTACTGATTTATTTTCCTTGTTTGCTGCACATTGCCTTATAACAGTTGTAATATTGCATTTGCTTTGCTAATTTAGATTTACCACTACTAGCTTTGCCAATTTGCACTTTCTTGTCATTGCTGTTTGTGTTAATTGTTTTGTGCTGCTGCATTGCTTCGTCCCTTAGTTTATGCATCTGAGCTCAGTAGATTTAAGGTAGCTTAAGAGGGGGTAGGCTATATAAGAGAATGAGTTGTGATGAATTGGAAGAAATGCATTGAGAAGTTATATGAAAAAAGTACAGAAAGCAGGTATAGATAGAACTTTTTGGAAATAATGAAGAACGAAGGAAGATCTCAAAGAAGTAAAGAAAGTTTTGTTTGCAAAATACTGCAGAAAACCAAACCCTGTCCTTTCCTTTTGTGTTATTCCGCTATGTGTTTGTGTACCCTTGTGTATTTGAGTTCATCCTGTCTTTATGTGTTTATCTGATGAGAGGTATGTTGTAGAATTTTTCTAATACTATGTTATTTACTTTGTAAAGATGTTTAGACATTATTTTCGAAAGCTATTCTGATCATCTATGAATTTACTTATGTCATAATTCCTGTAACACTGATGTATTTGTTTATTTCTATTCTTCTGTAAAGACTGTATTACTACAAATGTTATCTGTATTGTTATGTTCTTTAATGATGTATATTGTACCTTTGTAATTGTATTCTTGTGTTGTAAGTTCTTTAAAGTAAGTTTCATTTCGCTGAATATGTTTCTGTTGGTCATAGTATATGCACAATATGTGAGAAGTTGGGACTGTTAGTGTTTGCACGTGTGTTAATACTTCAGCAAGGGACTGGTTAACAGAATTGCTGGTTCTAAGGACATTTCTAAAAAAATTTTGTGAGTGCACAAGTGGTGGTTCATGGACTTGCTATATTGTCCGCAAGACTCTTCGATGGTGATTGGGCACCTGCATAGTCGCAACAGATGGCCGCTGGCCGTCTCTACAAGGACTGCAGTGGGTCTGCACCTCTGGTGGCCCAACAGTACCGTAATCTCTACCAGGACTACAGTGGGTCTGCTCTGTGATGACCTACCTACCAATATCCTTCAAAACTTCGACTGACTCTGGTGTGGGTTTGCTCCGATATGGCCCATTACCAGTCTGCATGTCAAGAATCAGCACTGTCTTTCCGGTGGAAGGACAACACTACTTCTTCAAGACTGCCTGGAAATCCACTACTTCCGTGTGAATTTTCATTTACGGCTGAGACTTTGAAAAAAAAGAAAACAAACACTGCAATTTTACTGTGGTGAATGATCCAGATTGTCTTTATGGACTGTGTGAAAATTTTAGCTTTTGACCAACATTGTATCAATAAGTGTGTGCATTTGATTTCTTTATTATTGTAATTATGAAAATTATTTTCAAATCTCTATTGGCCACTGCCCAAAACAATTTGTAATTTTTTTTTTGAGGGAAGCATGGGACCTTTGTAAGTAGGCTGTTTAGATTTTTATGTTGGTAACAACATGTAGCGCTCTATATGAAAAAGTAGGCTGTTTAGGTTTTGGCGTTGGTAACGCCATGTAGCGCTCTGTATGAAAATCACTGACTGTGCTGTGTGCAGTCTGTGTGGCTGGTTTGCATTGTTGGAATTTCCTGTTGTAGTGCTGGGCAGTTGGCTGTTAACAGCACGTAGCGTTGCGCAGTTGGAGGTGAGCCGCCAGCAGTGGTGGATGTGGGGAGAGAAATGGCAGAATTTTGAGAGTGGACGATCTGGACGTGTGTCCATCAGAAAGAGTAAATTTGTAATATTTGATATCATGAACTGATATATATTAGGACTTTTGAACACTCTTAAGGCAAATACATTGTTTGTTCTCTATCAAAATCTTTCATTTGCTAACTATGCCTATCAGTAGTTAGTGCCTTCAATAGTTAGAATCTTTTATTCAGCTGGCAGTATTGGCGCACGCTGTTTTGCAGTAGTTCGAGTAACGAAGATTTTTGTGAAGTAAGTGATTCAAGAAAGGTATAGGTTATTGTTAGTCAGGACCATTTTTCTAAGGGGACGTTTCACTCTGTACGATGGAATTGAAGGAAAATTAAAAGCCCCCAGGCAGAATTTGAACCTATATCGCCAACGTGGTATCTGCGAATTTCAGCCATTACACTTCTATTGCTTGGTCGGAACAACAATAACGTTACGCTATAGGAGACACGCATAAGACCTAAACATCGTTGTGCTCAGAAACTACTGTAGGGGCCATCGCATGAGAAGCTGCTAGCCAGCTACTCATAACAGTTCCGTGTAGAACGTTTCCAAGACACATCAAAATGAGCGATTAACACGTCTGATGGTCACCTTGGTAGCGAAACTATTGAGACATCAAGGCCACAAGAGCTGAATGGGTTCTGAATTTTCGCACCCCACTAATGTTTATAAATACAACCTCACTGAATTCATACTGTTGTTAGAAAGGAGAAGTGTACTGTCTGACAGTCGCTGCGCCAATTCTCCACCCCTAAAAGCAAAAAAGCAATGGACTTTACTAGTATTTTGTCCACTTGTTGATATAAGTTCGCCAGAGAACTATTTGCCGAGATATGTGGCAGTCAGATCGTCCGGGGTATCGAGTCATATAGTGGGCGCCAGAAACAGTAGGTTAGCGTTAATATAATATGGCTTCCATTGTTCATACAGTGACAGTCTGTTATATTTTAAGATTACTGACTTCGATTTTTGTGTTGTTGTTACTCTACGAAGCTCTTTTTCTGTAAAATCTCTTTCTGAGAAATTTGTCGTCTAACCATTGATTACTCGTACGTGTATATAAATTGAAATTACTTGCTTGTTTGCGTTTTGTCATATAAAGGACAATAAGAATTTTCTGCTTTCATTTAAATATTTCAGCTGGTCTTTACGTGTAAGTTCAACCTCCTTTTAAGTGCCAGTTATATCTTCGATGCACTACATGACACGTTTCTCAGTACTCCAACGTGTTGAGCTGCTAGATATTTTTCGTTTCATTCTGTATGTTAGAAAGAGTACGTTATAAAATTGTTTTCAATATCGTACCTGTACGGTACAAACCTATTTTCAACATTTTACCTGTTTGTTACTCGTATTTCGGTGCTTTTTGTTAAAACTATGAAATTTGACGGCTGATATAAAATTAACACGATGATCGATACTACACAATCTATGCTTTGTCATATGCGGACATTCCCAGCTCTGCAATCAGCAAACGGTGCAACGTATCGATATCAGTCAATACAACAGAATAATTTAAGAAAAATGTTTCGGTTTTGCTGTTGCAAAGGAAATTAGGAGAACATTTATACCGACAAAAGGGCACACACGGGGGCTTCGGGAAATTGCAGGGGTCGAGAGAACAGCGAGAATGGAAAGGCTTCATGGATGGGGAAAGAAGGAGCAGCGGAGTGTGAATTTCTCTTTCTTTCTTTCTTTCTTTCCAGTCTGCTTTTCGTAAGAAAGGTAGAAGGACTCCGAGCGATATAATTTTTTCTCAGGTAAGAGGGAAATATTTAGGACTCTTGCTCATACTTTTCAATTCGTCAGACTTCGTGTTGTTCGCTAGGTGCGTAACGTAAATGTACCTTGTGATTGTTTATAGTTCATTAAACTGATTCTTACACTTTTTCTATGACCTATCGAGCTAGACGTCGACTAGTTTCAGACTGTTACGTCTTGTGGTACGTAGGGTAGAATTTGGCGTAATACGTTTATCACTTTGTAATCATTTTAAGCAGTATTTTAAGAAATTCTGACGGTATATTTCCATGAATATTTTTATTTTAACTTCTAATTAGCTTTCTTCTTCAATACTTTAGTCATACTACATAACATATTGTCTATACCTCTTCTTCAATGTACCTGCGGTGAACTTCATGTGTCATTCCTATTTTTTGTATTCCCTTCGTGCATTGGAGAACTGTTCTTATGTTAAGAGAGGTTAATAAAAACCTCAATACTGTCATTCAGTATCTATGTATTGTTTACCTATCATACTTTATGCAGCATACCTTCACATAATTAATTACAGGCCTTAGTATCTAACACACAAAATCACTAGGCTGTATTCTAATGTACTTTTGTTGGTATTCCTCTGCATTTGAAAGTAATAACTTGCAGATTTACTCAAAATTTCGAATCTGCAACTAACCTTGTTAAATCTGCTACTTTCAACTGGCAAGTGAAAGAAAGCTGATCGATGTCTTAGAAAATTTTGATATGTAGATTGTAAGTAGGCTGTTTAGGTTTTTATCTTGGTAACGCCACGTAGCGCTCTGTATGAAAATCACTGACTGGGCTGTGTGCAGTCTGTGGCTGGTTGGCATTGTTGGAATACTCGCCATTGTAGTGTTGGGCTGTTGGCTGTTAACAGCGCGTAGCGTTGCGCAGTTGGAGGTGAGCCGTCAGCAGTGGTGGATGTGGGGAGAGAGATGGTGGAATTTTGAGAGCGGACGATCTGGTCGTGTGTCCATCAGAAAGAGTAAATTTGTAATATTGGATATTATGGACTGATATATATATTATGACTTTTGAACACTATTAAGGTAAATACATTGTTCTCTATCTAAATCTTTCTTTTGCTAACTATGCCTATCAGTAGTTAGTGTCTTCAGTAGTTTGAATCTTTGACTTAGCTTGCAGTAGTGGCGCTCGCTGTATTGCAGTAGTTCGAGTAACGAAGATTTTTGTAAGGTAAGTGATTTGTGAAACGTATAAGTTAATTTAGTCAGGGCCATTCTCTTGTAGGGCTTATTGAAAGTCAGATTGCGTTGCGCTAAAAAATATTGTGTGTCAGTTTAAGTACAGTGATTTATAATTTTTCTAAGGGGACGTTTCAAGATGTCAGAAACACATATGTGAAAAAGCACCTAGTCTTTTTAGTCCACTAACATTACAGTCAATTGGGATGTCACGTTACTTAAATTTAGTAGAAGTTGCAGATAAAGTCTGTGAAGCACTATTTTAAAATGAACCATGGTGCAGTCCTCTTACCATCGCTTAAGGCGACAATAGTGAAGGTGACTCAAGATACTTTTCGGGTGAATGTTAATCTATTCAGGGGGTGGAAGATACAATTTTGCTTTATTCCCTTCTTTCAGCACTATTTTCTTCAAATGGGTTATTACAGCGATTAAGACCCTAGACGAATGGATTTCTAATTTTCATGTGGTCTTCTTGATTTAGATTTACTGCAGATCCAGAAAATCACCTGACGTATTCTAGGAGAATGTGAGGGTCAATTGATCCCCCCAATTAGTCCATGATGAAGTAGCGCTACGACATTCTCTCTCGGCTAGACGTTAATCCGCTCCTTCCCTTCGAGATTTCTAGATTTCTGTAACCAGTTCCTTTAGGTGTTCCGAATCTCTATCATGTGATATTCAAATGAAGCCCCGTGTCAGTTTATGAGCATAATAATTCATACAGATGTGTAAAGTGTTGTGCCTTCGTTTTAGACAATTTTTATGCAGTCAAAGTTTAGTTGCAACGTGGAATTTCCCGTTATCTAAGATATCCTACTATTATAGGGAAAGTTCCTTTGCAATTTTCATTCCAAATGCGAATAATAATAGCTTTAGTCTGTTTCTGTTTTAACACAAGTGTCTTTTCATAATATAGATGATAACTGATGAAATACGTACATGACCACTCCTCTGTCGAAATAATGCACCTACAACTTCAGTATTTCAATTCTAGAGCCTGCTGGCATGCATTAATAGTTTTAATACCATTATCCGTCGAGCAGCAATTATTATTATTACGTATTATTATTATTATTATTATCATTATTATTATTTCGTTTTTGAGTCATCAGTCTTCTGACTGGAAGTATTCCAGTCTTTGCCTATCTCTACCTTATTTACCCCCTACGTCTCCCCCAGTACCAACGAGGTTTTTCCTTGATGTCTCAACACATGTCCTACCATCCTTTCCCTTCTTCATCCCAGTGTTTTCCATATATTTCTTTCATCGCCTACTCTGCGGAGAACCTTTTCATTTCCAACAGTATCATTCTACCTAATTTTAAACCTTTTTCTGCAGTACCACAATTCAAATGCTTTGATTCACCTCTGCTCTGGTTTTCAATACCGTAGAATTTCTTCCTCAAATTAAGGTTCATATGTGATACTAGTACATTTCTCTTGGCCAGGAGTGTCCTCTTTGCTGGCGCTAGTCTCTTTTGCATGTCCTCTTTGCTCCATCCGTCATGGGTTATTTAGCCTCAAGGTAGCACAATTCCTTAACTTGATCTACTTGGTGATCCTCAGTTTTCATGTTAAATTTTTCGGTGTTCCCATTTCCGTTACTTCTCATTACCTTCGTATTTCGTCAATTTACTCTCGATCTAAATTCTGTAAACATTAGAGTGTACATTCCATTCATCGCATGCTGTTATACTTTTTGGCTTTCACTAATGATAACAATGTCATCAGCGAATCTTCTCACTGACTTCTTTTCACTTTGAATTTAAATTCCATTCTGGAACCGTTCCCTTATTTCCGTCATTACTTTCTCGATGTATAGATTGAACGGCAGGGGAGAAAGGGTACGTTCCTGTCTAACACCACATTTAATCCGAGCGTTTCATTCGTGGTCTCCCAGTCTTATTGTTCCCACTTGGTTCTTGTACGCATTGTATATTATGCGTTTTCCTCTAAACGTTACCTATATCTTTCTCAAAATTTCGAACATCTCGTACCATGTCCAATTTTCAAACGCTTTTTCCAGGTCGACAAATCCTTGACTTTTCTTCAGTATTGCTTCCTTTGTCGACTGGAAAGTCAGATCTGCCACTCCGGTGCCTTTACCTTTCAAAAACGATCATCACCTAATAGATCATCAACTTTATTTTTCATTCTTTTGTAGAATATTAGCCTTGTCAGCAACTTGGGTGAATGGGCTGTTTAGCTGATTGTGCAAAAATTCTCGCATTTGTCGGCTCTTGGCATCTTCGGAACTGTGTGGATGATGTTCTTCCGATGACATGGTATGTCACCAGTCTCGTGCATTCTACACACCAACGTGAATAGTTAATTCACTGCAACTTCCACCAATGACTTTTCAAATTCCCATGTAATGCTATCTGTCGATTCTGTGTTATTTGGCCCTAAGTAGTCCAAAGCTCTATTAAATTCTGCTTCTCATACTGGAACCTGTATCTCATCTCTGTTGCCTCCTGTCACTTTTTCCATCACGTCATCAGAGAAGTCCTCCTCCTCTTAGCGATCTTCAATGTACTCTTTCCAACTGCCCGCTGGATCCTCTGCATTTAAGAGTGGAATTCTCATTGCACAATAGAAGCTAGAAAATCTGAAGATGGAAATGCTAAGGTTCAATCCAGATTTGGTGGGGTCAGTGGAGCGAAATAGAAAGAAGACAAGGATTTATGGTCAGCGGAAAACGATATGGGTTGGATTCGTTATGATGGGGGATGATAGGGCAAAGAGTAAGTTACTATGAAAAGTTCAGTAATAGTTTTGTTCTCAACAGAACTGACAGCAAACCAATACCGACAACACTAGTTGCGGTATACAAGTCGACATAGCAAGCGGAAGATGAATAGATAGGGAAAGTATTTGGGCATACTGAACGGGTAATTCAGTACGTAAAGGGAGATGAAAATCTGGCAGCCATTGTGGATTGAAATGCGGTTGTAGAGGGAGGAGTGAGAAATGGGTTATGGGAGAATATTGGCTTGGTAATAGGAATAGAATATAATAATTCCAATCCCAAAGAAAGCAGGTGTTGACAGATGTGAACATTACCGAACAATCAGTTGAATAAGCCACAGCTGCAAAATACTAACACGAATTCTTTACAGACGAATGGAAAAACTAGTAGAAGCTGACCTCGGGGATGATCAGTTTGGATACCGTAGAAATGTTGGAACACGTGAGGCAATACTGGCCTTACGACTTATCTTAGAAGAAAAATTAAGGAAAGGCAAACCTACGTTTCTAGCATTTTTAGACTTAGAGAAAGCTTTTGACAATGTTGACTGGAACACTCTCTTTCAAATTCTAAAGGTGGCAGGGGTAAAATACAGGGAGCGAAAGGCTATTTACAATTTGTACAGAAACCAGATGGCAGTTATAAGAGTCGAGAGACATGAAAGGGAAGCAGTGGTTGGGAAGGGAGTAAGACAGGGTTGTAGCCTATCCCCGATGTTATTCAATCTGTATATTGAGCAAGCAGTAAAGGAAACAAAAGAAAAATTCGGAGTAGGTATTAAAATCCATGGAGAAGAAATAAAAACTTTGAGGTTCGCCGATGACATTGTAATTCTATCAGAGACAGCAAAGGACTTGGAAGAGCAGTTGAACGGAATGGATGGTGTCTTGAAGGGAGGATATAAGATGAACATCAACATAAGCAAAACGAGGATAATGGAATGTAGTCGAATTAAGTCGGATGATGTTGAGGGAATTAGATTAGTAAATGAGACACTTAAAGTAGTAAAGGAGTTTTGCTATTTGGGGAGCAAAATAACTGATGATGGTCGAAGTAGAGAGGATATAAAATGTAGACTGGCAATGGCAAGAAAAGAGTTTTTGAAGAAGAGAAATTTGCTAACATCGAGTATAGATTTAAGTGTCAGGAAGTCGTTTCTATAAGTATTTGTATGGAGTGTAGCCATGTATGGAAGTGAAACATGGACGGTAAATAGTTTGGACAAGAAGAGAATAGAAGCTTTCGAAATTTGGTGCTACAGAAGAGTGCTGAAGATTAGATGGGTAGACCACGTAACTAATGAGGAAGTATTGAATAGGATTGGGGAGAAGAGAAGTTTGTGGCACAACTTGACCAGAAGAAGGGATCGGTTGGTAGGACATGTTCTGAGGCATCAAGGGATCACCAATTTAGTATTGGAGGGCAGCGTGGAGGGTAAAAATCGTAGGGGGAGACCAAGAGATGAATACACTAAGCAGATTCAGAAGGATGTAGGTTGCAGTAGGTACTGGGAGATGAAGAATCTTGCACAGGATAGAATAGCATTGAGAGGTGCATCAAACCAGTCTCAGGACTGAAGACCACAACAACAACAACAACAACAACAATAGGAATGAGAGAGGAGAAAGATTCACTGAGTTCTGCAATAAATTACAGCTAGTAATAGCTGTAATATACAAGAGAAGAAAGTCTACTAGAGAAAGGTCGGGAGATACGGGAGATTCCAGTTATATTACGTCATGATCAAGCAGAGATTCCGAAGTCAGATATTGGATTTCAGTGCGTACCCAGGAACATATATAGACTCATGTCATGATTTAATAATGATGAAAAGAATTGCCTGAAATTCTCTGAGGCTATACAGTGATAATGAACAGATCATTAAGCAATTCAACTGAAGAGGAATGGACGTCTACAAAATGGGCAATCACAGAAGATGGAAAGAAAAACATAGGTACAAGGAAGGTAACTGTGAATAAAGCGTGGGTAACAGAAGAAGTACTTATGTTGATCAACGAAGGACGGCAACACAAAAATGTTCTGGGAAATTCAGGAATATATATACAAGTAGGTTGGTTCACGAACACGGTGCGCAAGATACGCCTGAAATTCTTTGTTTGCACTTCTCGAATTGAAAATAGACACATCGAAAAACTACTTATTAACTCATAGAAAATCAAATATAATGATGAGTTGCAAGACACGAATATAACGGAAAGAAACATATTAAATTGTCTAGCTGCTGAAACAATAGTAACGAATCACATATTAACGGAGAAGCTCGAGAGGAGAACTGGCAGGCCAGTGCCCGGAAGATAAGCTGAAAAACCGTAAAGTACTCATGAACAGATCTTTGGATGATAAGAAGGCAGGAACCATTAGGCTAAGGCAATCCTTAGGCGGCCAAGGCGAAAAAAGAAAGAGGAAATAAAGAATAAAAAAAGATGAAAGTCTTGAGAAGTAGTAGAAATGAAATTACCGACAAACGTAACATCCCTTTTCAGGTTTTCTAGTTTCTCAAGTGCAATAGGAATTCCACTGTTACTGGATGCCCTGCAGCAGACGTTGGTATTTTCTCACAGTGGAAGCAGAGTAACGCATGACGGATGAAGCGAGAGGAGCTTAAAAGCGGTTCACAGAGCCAGAGACATCGTTACTCACCATGAGAAGTCTACCGGTATCAAACATAGAGTTTAATGTAAGAAAGAAAATTATGTGAATGTACATCTGGAACACAGCAGTAAGTAGTGGACTAAGGGAAACCCGCAAAAGAAAAGAATCGAAGCTTTTCAGATAACGTGGTTCATAAGGTTCGTGTCCGCCCCGATAGCTGAGTGGTCAGTGTGACGGATTGCCGTCCTACGGGGCCGGGTTCGATTCCCGGCTGGGTCGGGGATTTTCTCCGCTCAGGGACTTGGTGTTGTGTTGTCTACATCATCGTTTCATCCCCATCCGCCTCGCAGGTCACTCAATGTGGAGTCGAATGTAATAAGACCTGCACCAAAGCGACCGGAACTGCCCCGTAAGGGGCCTCCCGGCCACTGTCGCCAGACGTTTATTACCATTTCTATAAGGTTCCTGAAACTTACGCGGACTAATAACATGAAAAAAGAGGACGGCCTCTGTAGATGAATAAACTAGAAACGCGTATTTGAAATTACAGGATGATAGGATAAAGAAACCATGATAGTAGAGCTCGGGGCAGGTTGCCAAGGGGCTGGTTGTCACAAGTCACAGATCTGGTTGCTGCTGTTTTCTTCTGGACTAAGCACAATGTACAGTAACGTCACAGTATTCTGTGTAGGGTATCCGAAGTACAGTTTCTGCTCATAGTTTTCTTGATTTCATTAGTGTTGTACTGTTTTTGCAGCTGTTGATGAACACTTGTTGATACGACAACCGTCATCATTCATTCTGTATTCGATGAAATCTATATCTCAATTAATTTACATTATTTTATAATAGCTGTACAACGTTATGAAGGATCACAACTCAGACTACGTTCAAGATCTGTTTTTGCAGCTCGGTTTGGCTGAAATTTTTGCTCGAGGCAGGTTGCCACGAAAATTTCGGAGAGTTGAAAATTTGAGGATCTACTCCGACAGGGACCCGAGTTTGTCCTCGCGTGTACGATGTTCAAACAACTTACGTCACTGCAGCCGAGTGACGTCGTCGGCAACCGCCGAAATTTTAAGAAAAAACCATTGGAAGTAACCGCTGTGAAAGTGAATTTAAAACCTCCGTTTGCATAACAATCCTAGAAAGGTGACACACACACACACACACACACACACACACTTACACACACACAAACACATTGTAAACATTAATATCGCCATACAACCAAAGGTGATCGATGCCAGGAGTACCGACAGTGAAATTTACTAAACAACGGGCAAGATACACTCCTGGAAATTGAAATAAGAACACCGTGAATTCATTGTCCCAGGAAGGGGAAACTTTATTGACACATTCCTGGGGTCAGATACATCACATGATCACACTGACAGAACCACAGGCACATAGACACAGGCAACAGAGCATGCACAATTTCGGCACTAGTACAGTGTATATCCACCTTTCGCAGCAATGCAGGCTGCTATTCTCCCATGGAGACGATCGTAGAGATGCTGGATGTAGTCCTGTGGAACGGCTTGCCATGCCATTTCCACCTGGCGCCTCAGTTGGACCAGCGTTCGTGCTGGACGTGCAGACCGCGTGAGACGACGCTTCATCCAGTCCCAAACATGTTCAATGGGGGACAGATCCGGAGATCTTGCTGGCCAGGGTAGTTGACTTACACCTTCTAGAGCACGTTGGGTGGCACGGGATACATGCGGACGTGAATTGTCCTGTTGGAACAGCAAGTTCCCTTGCCGGTCTAGGAATGGTAGAACGATGGGTTCGATGACGGTTTGGATGTATCGTGCACTATTCAGTGTCCCCTCGACGATCACCAGTGGTGTACGGCCAGTGTAGGAAATCGCTCCCCACACCATGATGCCGGGTGTTGGCCCTGTGTGCCTCGGTCGTATGCAGTCCTGATTGTGGCGCTCACCTGCACGGCGCCAAACACGCATACGACCATCATTGGCACCAAGGCAGAAGCGACTCTCATCGCTGAAGACGACACGTCTCCATTCGTCCCTCCATTCACGCCTGTCGCGACACCACTGGAGGCGGGCTGCACGATGTTTGGGCGTGAGCGGAAGACGGCCTAACGGTGTGCGGGACCGTAGCCCAGCTTCATGGAGACGGTTGCGAATGGTCCTCGCCGATACCCCAGGAGCAACAGTGTCCCTAATTTGCTGGGAAGTGGCGGTGCGGTCCCCTACGGCACTGCGTAGGATCCTACGGTCTTGGCGTGCATCCGTGCGTCGCTGCGGTCCGGTCCCAGGTCGACGGGCACGTGCACCTTCCGCCGACCACTGGCGACAACATCGATGTACTGTGGAGACCTCACGCCCCACGTGTTGAGCAATTCGGCGGTACGTCCACCCGGCCTCCCGCATGCCCACTATACGCCCTCGCTCAAAGTTCGTCAACTGCACATACGGTTCACGTCCACGCTGTCGCGGCATGCTACCAGTGTTAAAGACTGCGATTGAGCTCCGTATGCCACGGCAAACTGGCTGACACTGACGGCGGCGGTGCACAAATGCTGCGCAGCTAGCGCCATTCGACGGCCAACACCGCGGTTCCTGGTGTGTCCGCTGTGCCGTGCGTGTGATCATTGCTTGTACAGCCTTCTCGCAGTGTCCGCAGCAAGTATGGTGGGTCTGACACACCGGTGTCAATGTGTTCTTTTTTCCATTTCCAGGAGTGTAGCTTTAACTCGGTCTCTCTCTATTTTACTAGGAAGAGAGCAGGATTCCACCCAAAATTTAAGCAAAACCTCCATTTGTATCATTAAGATTACTTGCTAATATAGTTTTAAGTGGTTCCTTAATAACACTACCCAATTACCGGAACTGCATGCCTGAACCTCCATGTTGTAATTTTCCATAGGACGACCGGTGCCAAGACAATATTCGGCAGTGGCCAATTTGCTTGGCTGGTGTCAACGTTTGCGACGCTTTTGATTTGCATCCTAGTCCTGCACACCCTTGATGGTCTGACCAATATTTGACATGCAACAACTGCAAAAAATACTATTGACACGTGCCTTACGGAAACCAATATCACCTTTTAATGGTACCTAAAAATCATTAAAGAAATGGTTGAGGTAGCATCACACGGTCGTTTGGCCATCGACCAACCATGTTCGGGGTGACTAATCATAATACCGAGTTGGCACAAGCACTTACGCAGGGAGAAACTCATGACTGATCGTACTTTGCGGAAATATGATGTGAAATGAATTTTTTGACCCCCAGCTAAAATTACGGTCGTTTTAGCTTTCATTAATGGTGATCTTGGATTGCGTAGGGCGTGTGTCTACCAAATTACTTGCAGTTGTGGCACGTCATAAACTGGTCAGACTATAAGGAACTTCGAGAACCGGAGTACTGAGCATAAGCGTCACACACGCTTACAACACCCGAGCAGATCGGCTATAGCAAAACACTGCCTTGGCTCATCCTATAGAATATAACAACACGGAGATTCTGGCTTGTACCTCCACCTATTGGGATAGTGTTACTGAGGATGCGGTTGAGATTAAACTAGCAAGTAATCTTGTAAACTGTTGTGTGGAATTCTACTCCCGCTTGCCAAAACGTAGGGACACAGAGGTAATGCTACATAACCCTTTGTTTAGTAATTTCAGCTATCGATAACTTCTGGCGTTGGTCATCGTTGGTTGTGTAGTGCCGCTAGTGTCTACAATGTGTGTGTGTGTGTGTGTGTGTGTGTGTGTGTGTGTGTGTGTCCGTGCTTATATGTATTATCTTTTTATCTTTCCGGAATTTACTTGACGCGTTTTTTGCCTTGAAGGATAATGATAATGTGTTTGGCTAGGCCAGGAGCCACCCCTGTGGGGAGCCCCTCCGCCTGGTGCAAGTCTTTTTAGTTGATGCCCCTTCGGCGACTTGGGTGTTAATGACGATGAAATGATGATGAAGACAACACAACACCGAGTCTCCTACCGGAGAAGATCTCAGACACGGCTGGGAATCTAACCCAAGGAAGGAAGGGCGGGAGTCTGGGTTTAACGTCACGTCGACACCGAGGTCATTAGAGACGGAGCACAAACTACGGTTGTATCAATGATGAGGAAGGAAATGGGCCTTGCCTTTTCAAAGAAAGCGTTCCTGTATTTGCCTGGAGTGGTCTAGGGAAATGACGGAAAATCTAAATCTGGAGGGTCGGACGCGGGTTTGATCGTCGTCCTCCCGAATGCGGGCCCCGTGTGCTAACAACTGCCTCATCCCACTATGTAAATCTAACCCTGGACCGTTGCATGTCTCTCCTCCGTACTGACCACTCAGCTATCGAGGTGGACTTTTGCCTTGAAAATGACGGAGTGGTCACCTATCAATATATTCGCGGTTGACAACGCCTTGACCTGTCTGCATTCCATTATTTTTACCCCGGAAGTTATTGCTGGTAATATTTTACTTGTTTTTTCTGTAAAGATGGAGAGATTTCGTGGGAAAAAAACGAACCGAGAACATGTTTCCTCAGACATCATGTTTGCAGCAATAGGGAATATAAGAAAAGAGGCTTTGTTAATTCGTAAGACTGTAGAGGGTAATCAAATCAGTTATCTAAAGTTAGTAAGATACTGAAAGAGAATTCCCCTAGATAGAGCTGTGCGATAAAATGAAGTTCTGCCTTCCACAACCGTTAGTTATTATTCCAAAGAGAAAAGAGTTTCTTCTGATTCTGTTATGGGTACATGTCGCAAGGCCAAGCCATGTGCGCAAGACACTTCATGTAGAATGATTTTCAGCAGAAGTTGGCATTAGGAAACAAACAGTAAGAAATAACTCCAGAAAAATAGCTACGGTAATTAAACGCAGTCATTAGTTAAAAGAAAACTTGAAGAACTATTCTGAAATGCGAGTGAAAGATCAATTAAATGTCTGTTTAGAAACGCAACTATACATAATTAGAACGTAGAAAATAAGACTGGTAGTAAAACTAAGAAAAGGTCTATAATGACAATTATTTTTGTTTAATTTGCCTTCAGCTATTTTTCAGGAGTAACGAGGTGAGGGGGTCCTAACATATGTACGTCTGGACACACAACTTTATACGTGTCAGAATTGCAAGTGTGCTCTGGAATGTGACTATTCTAATATAGGACTGGACACTGTCCAGTGAAATTAATGTGACCACTTATCACAAGCTGGAATACTCACCTTTCGCGGGGCTGACTGCTTCGAGACGTGCAGAGAAGAGTGGGGATACTGGCAGGGATGTGAAACCACGCCGACAACCCAGCGCAGTGGTCAGCTACGCTACATTTTTCGGTTCAGGATCCATGGCCCGAACAGCCAGACTGAGGTGGTCCCACAGATTCTTCATTGGGTTTAAATACGGAAATCTTAGTGGCCAGGGGAGTACCGTAATTTCATTCGGACGTAGACTGCTAGCTCTGTGACATGTTGCATTGTCCTGCTCGTAGATGCTGTCGTGCCGAGGAAAATGAGACTGCAAGTAGGGGTGGACATGTTCTCCAAGGGTGGATGCAGACTAATGTTGCTCCATTTTGTCCTTCAGAATGAGGAGATCATCCAAGGAATGCCATGAAAACATTCCACTCAGGCCAGGGAACTTCCCACTATTTCTCTAGGTTGTTTGCGTTGAGGCATTTCATACCCACACTCCACCTGCTATGTGTCCGGTGGGACATAACACATGACTCATCTGAAGAGGCCACCTGTCGCCACTCAGTGGTAATTCAGTTGCGGAATTGGCGTGCAAAATTTCAGCCTTTGTCGCCGATGAAAGCAGCCATCACGGATGCATGAACCTGGCGCCTGGTGCCGAGGCCCATACGTAGCAACGTTTGCTGAACGGTCGTTGAGGAGACGCTGTTGGCAGCCCCTTGGTTGATCTGGGTGGTCAGCTCCTCAATAGTTGCAAGTCTATTCGCTTGTACCCATTTCCGCAGTCGCCGTTTACCCCTGTCATCATCGCCCGTGGTGCGCCACAGTTGCCTCGGCGGCTCTTCTAGGTAGCACCACTTCGCTATGCACGGTATAGTATACCCACGAACAGTATAAATTTAGTCGTTTCTCAGATGCTTCCACCTTTGGCCGGAAAGCCAATGACCATGTCCAGATAAAACGCTACGTTTCCGCATTACAGCACAGTCTGCATTATTTTTCCGCGCACCGCCAGACACGCTTTATATATCCTCCACTGCTGTTCAAAAAAATGTTCAAATGTGTGTGAAATCTTATGGGACTTAACTGCTAAGGTCATTAGTCCCTACGCTTACACCCGACTTAACATAAATTATCCTAAGGAAAAAAACACAAACACCCATGCCCGAGGGAGGACTCGAACCCCCGCCGGGACCAGCCGCACTGTCCATGACTGCAGCGCCTCAGATCGCTCGGCTAAACCCGCGGCCCTCCACTGCTATTGCTGCCATCTGCCTAATATGAGTGGTTGTTGCACGTTGACGTCGATCATAGGGATGGTCGCATTATGACTGGACCACATATTTACTCAAATTGCTATTTCAGTGCCTAAATTGGTCTTAAAATATGTTAGTGGTATACAATTACCGTTACTTTATTTTTCCACTGTTGATGCAGCTGTTTTGAGTAACTAATTTAATTCGTCCGATCTAAATAATCTGACGGCCGACCAGAATGTCTGTCATAGGCAATGAGGAGCCTGCCAGGTGTTTACAAAAATTTTCTCAGAGAGTTTTTTTTCTGGAAAGCCAAGCGCTACAATGGCCTTTAAGTTGTGGGAAAACATAGTCAACACATGTTGGGAGATACAGTAATAATGAAAAGGGCAACTGTAAAGACAGTATAAAAAAATTGAAATGTATAAATTGTGGCAATCTGTACAGGTTTCTCCTACAAGGGAATCGTGGAGGTGATCAAAAAGTCAGTATAAACTTGAAAACTGAATAAATCATGGAATAATGTAGATACAAATAAAGGTACAAATTGACACACATGCTTGGAATGACATGGGGTTTTATTAGAACCGAGAAAATACAAAAGTTCAAAAAACGTCCGACAGATGGCGCTTCATCTGATCAGAATAGCAATAATTAGCATAACAAAGTAAGACAAAGCAAAGATGATGTTCTTTATAGGAAATGCTTAATATGTCCACCATCGTTCCTCAACAATAGCTGTAGTCGAAGAATAATGTTGTGAACAGCACTGTAAAGCATGTCCGGAGTTATGGTGAGGCATTGGCGTCGGATGTTGTCTTTCAGCATCCCTAGAGATGCCGGTCGATCACGATACACTTGCGACTTCAGGTAACCCAAAGCCAGTAATCGCACGGACTGAGGTCTGGGGACCTGGGAGGCCAAGCACGACGAAAGTAGCGGCTGAGCACACGATCATCACCAAACGACGCGCGCAAGAGATCATCACGCGTCTAGCAGTATCGGTTGGGGCGCCATCCTGCATAAACATCGTACGTTCCAGCAGGTGTTTATCAGCCAGGCTGGGGATGATGCGATTCTGTAACATATCGGCGTACCTCTCACCCGTCACGGTAGCAGTTACAAAACCAGAATCACGCATTTCCTCGGAGAAAAAAGGCCCAATAACGGTAGATGTGGTAAATCGAAGCCATACCGTGACTTTCTCGTCGTGCAATGGAGTTTCCACGACAGTTCTAGGATTTTCGGTAGCCCAAATTCTGCAGTTGTGGGCGCTGACAGACCCTCGGAGCGTGAAATGAGCTTCGTCGGTCCACAACACGTTACTCAACCAATCGTCATCTTCCGCCATCTTTTGAAACGCCCACACTGCAAATGCCCTCCGCTTCACTAAATCGCCAGGTAACAGTTCACGATGCCGATGGATTATGTACGGATAGCATCGGAGGGTACGCCTAAGTGCCAACCAAACAGTAGTGTATGGAATGCCGGAGCGACGTGCGACTGCACGAGCGTTGATTTCCCCGTGCAAAGACGAACCCGCTGCAGTCTCCATTGCTTCCTGAACTGTCTCAGCAGCATTACGCCTTGTGTTCGGTCGGCCACTACGGGGTCTATCGTCTAAATAACCCGTGGCTTCGAACTTCGAAATCATTCTCGTCAGAGTTGCATTTGTCAACGGACCTTTACCCGTTCGAATCCCCTTCCTATGGCGATAGGATCGTAACACTGAACTAGCACATTCCCCATTCTGATAATACAGCTTCACTAAAAGTGCCTTTTCAGGTAACGTCAACATGCTGCGACAGCCGACGCATCTGATTCTCTCTCTCATTATCGCTCCTTTCATACACAATTGTCATGCGCAGTCAATGAGGTTTTGCTGTCCAGCGCCATCTGTCGGACATTTTGTGAACATTTTTTTTTGATTCTAATAAAATCCCATGTCATTCCAAGCGTGTGTGTCTATTTTTACCTCTCTATCTACATTATTCCGTGGTTTATTAAGTTTTCAAATTTATACTGACTCTTTGATAACCCTGTATATATATATATATATATATATATATAAAGTTTAATCTGACTAGATTAGGGCCCTCTCTTACAACGACCAGGAACTACACACACCAAAGACACTACCAAAACATTTACCGGAATAATACACTCCTGGAAATTGAAATAAGAACACCGTGAATTCATTGTCCCAGGAAGGGGAAACTTTATTGACACATTCCTGGGGTCAGATACATCACATGATCACACTGACAGAACCACAGGCACATAGACACAGGCAACAGAGCATGCTCAATGTCGGCACTAGTACAGTGTATATCCACCTTTCGCAGCAATGCAGGCTGCTATTCTCCCATGGAGACGATCGTAGAGATGCTGGATGTAGTCCTGTGGAACGGCTTGCCATGCCATTTCCACCTGGCGCCTCAGTTGGACCAGCGTTCGTGCTGGACGTGCAGACCGCGTGAGACGGCGCTTCATCCAGTCCCAAACATGCTCAATGGGGGACAGATCCGGAGATCTTGCTGGCCAGGGTAGTTGACTTACACATTCTAGAGCACGTTGGGTGGCACGGGATACATGCGGACGTGCATTGTCCTGTTGGAACAGCAAGTTCCCTTGCCGGTCTAGGAATGGTAGAACGATGGGTTCGATGACGGTTTGGATGTACCGTTCACTATTCAGTGTCCCCTCGACGATCACCAGTGGTGTACGGCCAGTGTAGGAGATCGCTCCCCACACCATGATGCCGGGTGTTGGCCCTGTGTGCCTCGGTCGTATGCAGTCCTGATTGTGGCGCTCACCTGCACGGCGCCAAACACGCATACGACCATCATTGGCACCAAGGCAGAAGCGACTCTCATCGCTGAAGACGACACGTCTCCATTCGTCCCTCCATTCACGCCTGTCGCGACACCACTGGAGGCGGGCTGCACGATGTTGGGGCGTGAGCGGAAGACGGCCTAACGGTGTGCGGGACCGTAGCCCAGCTTCATGGAGACAGTTGCGAATGGTCCTCGCCGATACCCCAGGAGCAACCGTGTCCCTAATTTGCTGGGAAGTGGCGGTGCGGTCCCCTACGACACTGCGTAGGATCCTACGGTCTTGGCGTGCATCCGTGCGTCGCTGCGGTCCGGTCCCAGGTCGACGGGCACGTGCACCTTCCGCCGACCACTGGCGACAACATCGATGTACTGTGGAGACCTCACGCCCCACGTGTTGAGCAATTCGGCGGTACGTCCACCCGGCCTCCCGCATGCCCACTATACGCCCTCGCTCAAAGTCAACTGCACATACGGTTCACGTCCACGCTGTCGCGGCATGCTACTAGTGTTAAAGACTGCGATAGAGCTCCGTATGCCACGGCAAACTGGCTGACACTGACGGCGGCGGTGCACAAATGCTGCGCAGCTAGCGCCATTCGACGGCCAACACCGCGGTTCCTGGTGTGTCCGCTGTGCCGTGCGTGTGATCATTGCTTGTACAGCCCTCTCGCAGTGTCCGGAGCAAGTATGGTGGGTCTGACACACCGGTGTCAATGTGTTCTTTTTTCCATTTCCACGAGTGTAATAGCATAAAAAATAAAATTGACATTAATAATGATAATAATAACTGACAACAATAATAATATCAATGAAAATGGTAATAATCTACATCAGCATAACAATAATATCAAAGGGCATTAAGAATGATATAGGTTGCTTTAGCACATTAGAGCACAGGTTCAGCATTAAATAAGCGGAAGGGATAAAGAAAGAGGAGAAGATTGATAAGAGAGTGACGGTGGCCCTTAGGAATGAGGAGGATTTAAATATAGGAATCTGCGGGCAACGGGGTGGGAAAAATTGTAGGGGGGACGGAAGTGAGGTACAGAGTAGTACGTGGGAGAGATGGCTATTGTGATATAAGGTGGGACATTACCTGTCCGCTGAACTTTGGAAGGAATTTAATTTCTCTGATGTTTTGAGGAAGGTGTTCTAAATTCCGTTTCTTTATATAGAAAATGATACAGAGAACATGGAGTGCTAGCTGACGATGAAGAGAGGATTTTACTTTGTCGAGAACGAGTATTTCTGCTGTGCTGTTCAAATAGTAATGTAAGAGTTGAAGACATATAAGAGAGACTGCAATTACTGAGAAGATGGTAGAGCAGCCATACAGAGTATGATAGTCTACGCTTATCAGCACGCAACCATGATAACTGTTCGTAGTCAGGAATGATATTGTCCAAAGAGTTATGTCTCAAATGCATCACACACAAACATTCACACCAGATTCCCCTGCGTGAGTTTTCGTACGAAAGTCCTTGAAGAAAAGCATTGCAATAGTAAAGTACAGAATTATTGTCTCTACGAGCGTTATTTAAGCTCGAGAGAAAACACTTTTTATATTCCCGTAGTGAATGTAGTAAGGCTGACACCTTCACAGAGTGCACTTATGTGTTTAGTCCATTCTGAGATGGTCCACAAGTAAGTTCCTTGCCAAAGAGGAAACGTTTCCCTTTGTGCCGTTTAGGATTAAGTGTGGTAGTGACTCTCTGTACTGCGTCGTAATAAGTTTTTTGTGAGCGTCTTATGTTGCTCGAATTTAAATGGGTTAATTTTACCACTACGCTCTGCACCAACTCAAATCATGCAAGTACGAGGTGCATTCAAGTTCTAAGGCCTCCGATTTTCTTTCTCCGGACTGGAAAGTGATAGAAACATGTGCATTGTCAATACGTCCCAGAGATGGCAGCACCGTACGGCAGATGGAATTTTACCGCCAGCGGCGAGAATAAGAACTGTTTTAAATACTTAAAATGGCGACGTTTTCCTTACTTGAACAGCGTGCAATCATTCGTTTTCTGAATTTGCGTGGTGTGAAACCAACTGGAATTCATCGACAGTTGAAGGAGACATGTGGTGATGGAGTTATGGATGTGTCGAAAGTGCGTTCTCCTTACTTGAACAGCGTGCAATCATTCGTTTTCTGAATTTGCGTGGTGTGAAACCAACTGGAATTCATCGACAGTTGCAGGAGACATGTGGTGATGGAGTTATGGATGTGTCGAAAGTGCGTTCGTGGGTGCGACAGTTTAATGAAGGCAGAACATCGTGTGACAACAAACCGAAACAACCTCGGGCTCGCACAAGCCGGTCTGACGACATGATCGAGAAAGTGAAGAGGATTATTTTGGGGGATCGCCGAATGACTGTTGAACAGATCGCCTCCAGAGTTGGCATTTCTGTGGGTTCTGCGCACACAATCCTGCATGACGACCTGAAAATGCGAAAAGTGTCATCCGGGTGGGTGCCACGAATGCTGACGGACGACCACATGGCTGCCCGTGTGGCATGTTGCCAAGCTATGTTGAAGCGCAACGACAGCATGAATGGGTCTTTCTTTTCGTCAGTTGTGACAATTGATGAGACGTGGATGCCATTTTTTAATCCAGAAACAAAGTGCCAGTCTGCTCAATGGAAGCACACAGATTCACCGCCATCAAAAATATTTCGGGTAACCGCCAGTGCTGAAAAAATGATGGTGTCAATGTTCTGGGACAGCGAGGGCGTAATCCTTACCCATTGCGTTCCAAAGGGCACTACGGTAACAGGTGCATCCTACGAAAATGTTTTGAAGAACAAATTCCTTCCTGCACTGCAACGAAAACGTCCGGGAAGGGCTGCGCGTGTACTGTTTCACAAAGACAACGCACCCGCACATCGAGCTAACGTTACGCAACAGTTTCTTCGTGATAACAACTTTGAAATGATTCCTCATGCTTCCTACTCACCTGACCTGGCTCCTAGTGACTTTTGGCTTTTTCCAACAATGAAAGACACTCTCCGTGGCCGCACATTCACCAGCCGTGCTGCTATTGCCTCAGCGATTTTCCAGTGGTCAAAACAGACTCCTAAAGAAGCCTTCGCCGCTGCCATGGAATCATGGCGTCAGCCTTGTGAAAAATGTGTGCGTCTGCAGGGCGATTACGTCGAGAAGTAACGCCAGCTTCATCGATTTCGGGTGAGTAGTTAATTAGAAAAAAAAATCGGAGGCCTTAGAACTTGAATGCACCTCGTACATCAGCATTTACTTGCTGGATGGCATTGAACCTGTCAGAAAACGGCCGCCT
Organism: Schistocerca cancellata; assembly: GCF_023864275.1. Taxonomy (NCBI): domain Eukaryota; kingdom Metazoa; phylum Arthropoda; class Insecta; order Orthoptera; family Acrididae; genus Schistocerca; species Schistocerca cancellata. The sequence goes on from NC_064631.1 coordinate 336,824,080, forward strand.
ATCTCCCCAACCCCCTCAAACAAAATATAAAGAATGAAGTCACACATGCGTTGTGGCACTAGAAGGAATTGGGGAGGGGGGGGGTGACCCTTGGGCTGCGGCCGTGACGTCACACTGATCTACTTGCGCGCTGTCAGGAGCAGCGGAGCGGCTGGACCAGTCTCGCAGATAAACAAAGCGGCGAGGCGAGCACAATGGGCGGTGCGGCCTGACGGCGTAATTGAATGCTGTTTGTCGGGCGGCGATTTACCGCGGGCGGGCGACTGTTGGCGGGGGTATCTTGATGCATCACTCCATTTATCAGTTGCATCGCTCCATCGCTACCGGCCGAACGCTCGTAAATCTCGCGACTCCCAGAAGCGATAAATACGTCTGTAGAGCGGGTCTGCGGGACAGTGGGATTGAAAAGCTGACGACGTACTGTGATAAGATCTAAGCGCATTAATTGTAGATTCTGATGAAGTGTTGTCAGGGCTTCCGTGTGAGCGGGGGAGATCTGATAGCGCATCGTTGGGTATTTCAAGCCGTGTTGCCCACTATGTGTCTCGGAAAAAGAGTTAAGCGCTGATGTTGTGTAAACGAAGTCGGGTTCGCCACAACCTGTCCCTGAGAACAGTTGTACACTGGTTTTGAGTGAAAGAAACGAGTTATATAAATGGTTCACGAAACGAAAAGTGTTTTTCGTCAAATTTTAGATCGCAAAGCGTGGAGCATGTATTAGGGTTAACGTCTGAGACTTACGTCTATACGTAGTAACTGAACTAATCGTGGTATGTTGGTAATAAAGTCACATTTGCACCTGTAGTCAGCAGGCCAGGCTACGATGTTTGATGGTGGCGGCTTTGTGAACCCGTGATACTTTCCCCCATTTCCTACCCCTTTAGCCAGTGGGACGCGGAAACGAGGACAATCGCTAGGCCAATGTGAGAGGAAACACTAAGTATCAACGCTCTTCCTGGAGCTCGCTGAGTATTCCTGTGGCTCTTTCAGACTCACTAGACAAACTGATAATGAAGTGGGTAGCCATTATAAATATTTTCTCTACCTCTTCCGTTACTTCAGTGTGGTGGAAGCCCTATACGCACAAACAGTACTAAAGGATTTTGCGAGTGAGCGTTTGTAAGCGATCTCTTTGTTGCGTGACTAACAATTTCTCATGATTTTTTCAGAAGATCTCCGTATGGTATTTGTATTCTCAGCGGCTAGATTTAAGGGAATAATCCCTCCCGAGAGAAACCTATGTAGTATGAAATTGTAACTGGCTCCAGTGACTGATCTTCATTCGTGGATGTGGCATCTATGCGCTGCTTTAGCACTACAGCATAAAGTTAAGAAATTATGAAGATGAAGAAGAAGAAGATGTTTGGTTTGTGAGGCGCTCAACTGCGTGGTTATCAGCGCCCGTACAATTACCCAATCTTTTGCTCAGTCCAAATTCGCCACTTTCCTGGATGATGATGAAATGATGAGGACAACACAAACACCCAGTCATCTCGAGGCAGGTGAAAATCCCTGACCCCGCCGAGATTCGAACCCGGGACCCCGTGCTCGGGAAGCGCGAACGCTACCGCGAGACCACGAGCGGCGGACAAGAAATTATGGAATGAAACGCTTCACAGAAAACAGAAAGCTATCGTGAACTCACCACTGCAGCTACAATGACTGCTCATGACGCTTTTAGACAAAGCGTATCATGTTTGACCTGAATACACCGCCTGGAAAAAAAAAGGGAGGCAGGTTGGGAGGGTCTGTGATGTTATTTCAGAGGTTAGAAAGTCGAGTCAACTTTACAAAGAACTTGGCAGTATGAGCCCACTTATCACTACGACAGCGCACCCCTTCTAGCCCGGATGCATGCATTGATTAAGTTTGGACGGGTGTGGTAAAGCTGCTGTATCCTCTCCTGGGACAAGGTGGACAACAATTTTAGTAACTGGTCCTTGATATCCTAGATATTGGCAACAGGACGGAGTTGATGTCTGAGCTAATTCCGCACATCTATCGGGAACAGAGCTAGGGACCTTAATGGCACGTCTATCGGAAACCTCAATGGATGTGGAGTGCCTCAACATCACGCACACAGTTGATAAATACACGTGACGTGTCTCTATGAACGTTGTCCTGGCATGACGATACTATCGCATGACAGGTGACACATGAAGGATTCCGGCACGTACCATTGTGCTGCAAGAGTCCCCTCAATCGCTACCAGGTGTTACTTGACGTTATTACCGACGGCTACCATCGACATGACGTCAGCAGTAACACCTCTGTGCTTTTACAAAACAACGGATGAATGGGACTCGCCATCAAGTCGCCAATATGCTCCCAGACGATGATCATCAGGGGTATTGCCGTATTCATCGCTAAACGCAGTGCAACACCAGGATGAAACAGAATGTTGAGGAGTCCACTACTTATTCTCGGATGGCGGTGCGGATGTGATGCGATTACGTTGTGCCTAATGCACAATACGGCCATCCTCGCTTCTACTGGTCAGATGTGGTCGACAAGAACCTTGATGACGAGAATACCTGCCCTACATTTCCACGAAGTCCAACATTGAGCCACTGTTACGTCCGAATGTCGCGCAAATTTGAATATAGCGGGATCCGACGAGCCGGCGGAACGGAGACCCATAGTGAGATTACTTCGAGAGTTGCTGATAACGCTTTCTCAAATGAGTCTTCGTACCCTTCTCGGTGGCGCAGTCCACACCACTTACCCCACCAGTCCTGGTAACAAAACTAAATACGAAGAACACTAATTTACTCTGGTGGCCGTTCTAAATGTCACGGTCTGTTGCATTTATAACTATTTACATACCTGTCGATGGCGCATATGTGTACGAACTTACAATGACATCTAGCCATTCTTTCTGGTTTCTTCGCTTCTTTTGTCAGGCAGAGTAAGTCTTCATTTCGTATTTTGTGTGTCCACAAAATTTTTAATATTCATTGATTTCAAGTGCTTCCAGTTTCCATTTCTGTAGGTTTTCGACCCTCAATATTTCAGTTAGTTCAGTGATGAGCTCCAGACATATAGTATTAGGATTTTTTTCCCTTATGGATATCTGATACCAGTAAAGTTCCTTAGTAGAAAAGAGCAGTTCTGGCTGCATTGATCTGCTTATATTGTTTTCTATTTTTGATCATCCAGCGTAATATTGCTCTCACTATTGCGTCGTTCCCAGTTCTGGCGTTCAACAACTTGTCTTGCGACACTTTGAATGGAGACGCGAACCCTCTTTTCTTACGTTGTGCTTTGACCTTGTTTTCAGAACAGCGACGTGTGTTCTGACTGACATCAATAATACCGATGAAAACGGGCAAGATGGTCTGATCGTTGAGGCACTGTAATCGCATTCTTGAGACGTACTTCTCTCTAATTAGATGCGGTATTTTTTATCCTGTCTTGGACTAGTATCTAGTTTACTCAACGTCTTCAGTAATCTATTCTGTTTATTTAAGGTATTATTAGCTCCTGCTACTTTTTTCCGTCTGCTGCTCCTTCCAGCGACAAATTTCTTTCTGGGTTCCGTTGCAGATTTCTCACTAACCGGTCTCTTATCTGGTAATTATCTTCCATAGCTTCCTTTCCTAAAATATTATTTCATTTTATACCTTTCCTGTGGGTTGAATTTTTGACATTACTCGATAGCACTATGTTTCAAACGCTTGCAGTTTCTCTACGTAGTATCAACACTAAGTATCAACGCTCTTCCTGGAGCTCGCTGAGTATTCCTGTGGCTCTTTCAGACTCACTAGACAAACTGATAATGGTAGTTTTTTTCTTGCGTGTAATACTGTGCTACAGATGAACGCTTAAAAAAACTTCCTCCTCATTTCCTTATCAGTATCAAATCCAGCAGATACTTTATTGAATAAATATTTCTTCACCTTTGCCAGTCTACTTCTGGTAAATTCCTTGCTTTGGTTCAAAAAATTGCTCTAATCACTATGGGACTTAACATCTGAGTTCATCAGTCCCCTAGACTTAGAACTACTTAAACCTAACCAACCTAAGGCCACCACACACATCCACGCCCGAGGTAGGATTCGAACTTGTGACCGTAACAAAATGGCTCTGAGCACTATGGGACTTAACATCTATGGTCATCAGTCCCCTAAAACTTAGAACTACCTAAACCTAACTAACCTAAGGACAGCACACAACACCCAGCCATCACGAGGCAGAGAAAATCCCTGACCCCGCCGGGAATCGAACCGACCGTAACAGCAGTGCGGTTCCGGACTGAAGCGTCTAGAACCGCTCGGCCACAGCGGCCGGCGACAAATTAAAATCTGTTTCGTCCAACATAAACCTTACTTCCACAACCATATAGTTCCCAATTCTTTTCAGCAAGTCTTCTGCATCTCGTCATATTCGTCTTTACTTTGTTTACCAATAAGCGAAACTATATGCTGCCAATGGTGTCCACTCCTCTCCTCTCCTCCCGCCGGCCGCTGTGGCCGAGCGGTTCTAGGCGCTTCAATCTAGAGCCACGCGACCGCTACGGTCGCAGATTCGAATCCTGCCTCCCTCAGGCATGGATGTGTGTGATGTCCTTATGTTAGTTAGGTTTAACTACTTCTAAGTTCTAGGGGACTGGTGTCCTCAGATGTTAAGTCCCATAGTGTTCAGAGCCATTTGAACCATTTGAACCTCTCCACCGGCCAGAGGTGCTGTGTCGTGTGCGTACTGTAGCACTGGACTCTGTTCCCGTTACAGTTTTGTTCCCCTGTCAACATTTCCTATGTAATCAGTGTATATTAGCTGCGGTACCCGGCTTCGCTCAGGGAGTTTATATGACATTTTGTGTTAGTTGGAATAAAAGGATATACTTTAAAGTATAAAAAGTAGGAAAAATTATTGAAAACATATTCTAACTATTTGCATTACTTGTTTATAAACAATATTTTTCATTTTGTTATCCGGCGCTTAAATTATCAAATTTTTCGAATTTCTTTCTCAAGAGCAAGCTATGTACAGTTGACCGTGAGGGAAGCAGGAGTCTTTGAGGTTGATGCTACAATATTTTAATGTTTGTCCTCGTCCTTTGTTACTTTTGAAACTGTAGGCTAACTTGATAGGAAATTTCAGTCTTTTAAATTGGAATGGCATTTCAGTAGAGATTAGTGGTATTGTGAGGGTAAATAGTGTGTGGCTTTGTACTTTTCAGTATTAAGTTCGGCTCCGATGATATTCGATAGCTGTTTGAGGATAATCTTTGTTGCATTAGATAATTTTTGTGAGTTGACATTTCTGAGCAGTATGACCATAGATCAAATTATAAGTCTAGGGAAGTGTAATGGAATTCCTGGTACTTGCAAAGAGTTAACAAGTTCTGTATAAAAGTTTACACTTCCTTCAACGTTTACCATCGCGTCGATCAATTCGTATATTCTCTCTTCACTAGGAATTTTCTTTTGAATATTAAAGTTGATATCGTCGATAATACTATTTTTATTTGCTATAATTGCCCGTTCGAATAGGCAGTCGAGATTGGTACAATTTTAAACAACGTTTGGGTAAATTTAGTCGATGAGTTCGTTTCCAGCTGTGGTTGTGTTGCAGATATGATTGTTGAGTTCCATGAGGCCGGTTGTCTCGTCAGTAGGCTATGTGCCTTCGCCTATTTGTAAAATTGTTTGAGCAGAATGTGCTGTTTCGTCTTTCGTAGGTTCACCTCTCAAATTTTTTGTTAGTCGCGGAATTTGTATGTACTGCCAGAGATGTGCCTTTTTTAAGCACGCATTGATCTCGTCTGCTAGTGTTGTAAGGAGGCTGTTTATGTTTTCTTATCGGCAACGTTACGTAGCGCTCTGTATGAAAATCACTGGCTGTGCTGTGTGCAGTCTGTGGCTAGTTTGCATTGTTGTCTGCCATTGTAGTGTTGGGCAGCGGCAGCTGGATGTGAACAGCGCGTAGCGTTGCGCAGTTGGAGGTGACTCACCAGTACCATTATTTCTACAAGGACTGCAGTGGGTCTGCAGCTCTGGTGGCCCACCAATACCGTAATCTCTACCAGGACTACAGTGGGTCCACTCTGTGATGACCTACCTTCCAATATTCTTCAAAACTTCGACTGACTCCGCTGTGGGTTTGCTCTGTTGTGGCCCATTACCTGTCCGCATGTCAAGAGTCAGCACTGTCTTTCCGTTGGAAGCACAACACTACTTCTTCAAGACTGCATGGAAATCCACTACTTCTGTGTGCAATTTCTTATACTAATGAGACTTTGTGAAAAAAAACTGTTATTACTATTATGATGAATGATCAGGACTATCTTTATGGACTATGAGAAAATTTTAGCTTTTGACCAACATTGTATCAATAACTGTGTGCATTTGATATCTTTGTTATAGCCATCATGAAAAATGTTATCAAATCATTATTGGCCACTGCCCAAAACAATCTGTAAAATTTTTTGTGGGGAGCACGGGGGCTGTGCAAGTAGGCTGTTTATGTTTTCTTATCGGCAACGTTACGTAGCGCTCGGTATGAAAATCACTGGCTGTGCAGTGTGCAGTCTGTGGCTAGTTTGCATTGTTGTCTGCCATTGTAGTGTTGGGCAGCGGCAGCTGGATGTGAACAGCGCGTAGCGTTGCGCAGTTGGAGGTGAGCCGCCAGCAGTGGTGGATGTGGGGAGAGAAATGGCGGAGATTTGAAATTTGTAAGACTGGATGGCATATATATTATGATTATTAAGGTAAATGCATTGTTTGTTCTCTTTTAAAACCTTTCATTTTCTAACTATGCCTACTAGTAGTTAGTGCCTTCCGTAGTTTGAATCTTTTATTTAGCTGGCAGGAGTGGCGCTCGCTGTATTGCAGTAGTTCGAGGAACGAAGATTTTTGGTGAGGTAAGTGATTTGTGAAACGTATAGGTTAATGTTAGTCAGGGCCATTCTTTTGTAGAGATTTTTGAAAGTCAGATTGCGTTGCGCTAAAAATATTGTGTGTCACTTTAGTGAATGTTTGAGTACGTTCAGTTTTGCTCAGCTGTTTGAAAAGCAAATAGTGTAAGAGGTTTATCAGCACAGTAATTCAGAAATTGTTCTAAGGGGACGTTTCAGTGTCAACTTGGGAATAACTGGAAGTGTTTGTCGAAATCATCCCAAGAGTATGAGTAGAGCTCCTCCCGTCACGTCATAGTTTCCTCGCAAGTCTTTTAATTTTCTGACGATGGCTACGAATGCATTTGTGTGTGCCATTATGCAGTCGTCCCAGGATATTCTAGAATTTCTCCGGTCATGTAATGTAAAAATTCCTGAGGAGTTGCTTCCAATGGTGTAATCGTATTCTTCCATTCATGCAACAAAACCCCGGTGTTTCTCTACTGAATTTTTTCGTCTTGCAAATTTGTCAGACAATATCCATTTTTCCCATTGGGACGTGTTTGTGTTGTTATATTATTTCGTCGACTCGTAATAGAGTGCTTAATGTGTTAGGTTGTACTGTCCGTTCTTCATGGCTTGCTTGAGTTCGCAGTTTTTTTTATTAAAAGATTGTGTCACAATTCTTGATTCTTCAGACCGTTCCTTTCTTTGTTCCCCCATTTCTCTGCTTCCAACGGTGTTCATTCTCGTTCGTTTGGAACTTAAATGAGCATCGCGCTCTTCGTTTGTTTCGTTTTTGCATGTTGTCTTTGTTTTCTCCGTTTTGCCTCAGAACTGGCCAGATTTCCTCCTCTTTTACGTTTGGGCGTTGTCTAAATTATAAATTAACAAATAGACTAAGAATACGTTTCACACTTTTCATACTTTATTTTCAATTTATATTCAGCCACTCTATGACTTTCTCTACTCACACTTCACTTTTTTTTTATTCACTCAGTGCTCTAGTTTTTCGGTCCCGTCGTCACTGATAAACTGACGTTCGAGCCCAAGAAGGGTCTTGCTTTACATACCCCTATCAATGGGTATCCCCACTAATGGCGAAATGCAGAACACACCAAAAAGGCTTCGAATGGTACGCAATTTACCAGAACATTCCACAACATTCGAGAGTGTTCTGGAAAGCTCTACAATGATCTGGGATGTTGTGGGACGGTCCTGAACATTTTGGATTCTTCCCGAACGTTCCAGACCAATCATGAACATTCCAGAACATCCCAGCATCAACCTCAAAGACAACTGCTTCCCTCACGGTCAACTATACGTAGCTTCCTCTCGAGTAGGAAATTCGAAATTTTTTACAGATACACCCTGGATAACAAAATGAAAAATGTGGTTTATAAAGGAGTGTTGTAAATAGAATATATTTGCAATAAAACTTTTTTTTCCGCTTATACTTTGCCAAGTACAGTAAACAGTTAGAATATTTTTTCAATCATTTTTTTCTCCTTGTATACTTTAAAGTTTATCCTTTTATTCCAGCTACCACACAGTCTCATATTAACTCCCTGAGCGAAGCCGGGTATCCCAGCTAGTCATCAAATAAATGTAATTGAAAGCTTACAAATCTTCAAATCAGATACGCCAGGCCATTAATATCTTTTGAATCGGACAAAGGTAGTGAGATGAATGTTTCATGTGCATCGATAATTAGAGTCTATACACACATTATTTTGGCAGAATAGAGTGAAACCTCATAAGCTCCTTTCATATATCAATCTGGCTTTCACAGGATGTAATAGAAGGGATTCTTGGAAAAGATAAATTATTGTGTGGACGGGAAATTAAGCTCTGCGCTTCCCGAATTGCGTACAGTGTCCTATTAATTACTGCACCAACTCGTTCTGTATTGTAACCACCTATATGGTTTTTTTATAGCCAAACTCTATCCACGATACCTAATCTTTATTCACCCTTGCTTAATTAGTTGTTGAGTTAATTAAATTCGTACTCACTACACAGATTTTTTCTTCACTCTTCTGAAACATATTCTTCTCTGTCTGATATAAATTATTATTTTCTTCATCTAGTCACTACAGTTCTCCACATTAAATATTTTTACGGATTTTATGCTATAGAGTTTTCATTTTGAATCGTTGCTAACCGTTTCTGATGATAACCGAACGCTATCCATTTGACCATGAGGAGATGATATGATATTTTATCATGCTAGGGCAAAGTTAACAGAAATGTGCATTTTTCTTTGAAAAAAAAACAGTTGCGTATCAGGCGGAATTCTACCCTGTGAACGTACTGCAGATCGTCAGAGCATTAGAGCGATGCATTTAAACTGAAATGAGAAACGTGCAATAACCATTGATGAATGGTACAGCCGTTGGCACGTTTAATTAGAGGACGACTGAAGCCGCCCAAAACAGAGGTATTTGTAATTTTGTGGTGGCCAGATCATTTGTAAGTAGTTTTGATAACTCATTCTGAATGCAATGTCATTGTAAGACTGGCGTGAAGATTATTGAATTGAACACCGAAAGTCTCATAGAGCTACTGGAAGTATCTACGAATGCAGCTATTGTTACATGTATCGGAACAATTACAATTTAATAAACTTGTTAATTTCAAAAATTAAAATTTTGTCGTATCGTTCTCTAAGTCCAATTAATTTCATTTTACGCGTTAATTCTGGATTCTTTAATTACATTGGTCAGATTAAAAACAGCACACCGGCATCCGTCCTTCACGCACGATGTAATTAGCTTTTTGCTCGCATATAATTTGTTTCAGTTAGCAGCGATTGCACAGTAAAATGAGTTTATTTGGCAAGCGGACTTTCGTTCTCGTTAATCAGTACATCGGCAGAGACAATTAACGTTCGATTCGACTGTCTTTATTCAGCTGATAATTGTGACTATTTCATTCTGTTTCATAATGTGCATTCATTTTTATCCGCCCTTGATATCAGGGTCAGCCCTCGCGTATCACCTTAGCATGGTAACAGAATTAGACATAATAATTATATTGCCTTGTAAGTTTTGTAATTATATTAAATTGCACGCATCGAGATCTACCGAACTGTTATGACTTTTCGAGCTGAGGATGTATTAGATATTCAATATCTCTTTAAAAAATTGCGTTCATTGCAGCTATATTTTCAAACGGATTCATCTAACGCGAAAGCATTTTCTAGATTGGAATGGTCGTGGTGAAATCAGCCTCTAAAATGGCGTCAGCTTAATTAACACATTTTGCTATATTTCAACCTGCTGTTCTAAGAACTAAAATCGTGGAACAACTGGAAAGCCCTAACTGTAAACTTTTGAATTTTGATAGTTAGAAAGACATATTTACTGCAGTAAGGCCTATTTTACGGCAGCTGTTGGTATGCATCCCCGACGTCTTGGAAAACTTGGTAGCCACCAACTAATTTTGATACAGTTCTTCAAATCGAGGGATGGGGTTTGTTTCTAACATATTCCGTACTCTAAAAGTGTCCTTCTTTACATGTAATGTTCTATTTGATATCTTAATGTAGACAATGGGCGTATCTCAGTCACTCGCTGAAGACAGGTTCAATAACTACTTTGAATGAAGCAAATTATTTTACAAACAATCTATGATTGGAAACCGTATGTGATGTGTTTGAAAAGAATGGGAATGAGCTTGACTTTGTGAAGCACATCAGAGACCCGATGCGACCAAACAGTCAAACTTTCCACACAGATTTTATAAAAAAAATAAGGCAGGCAGAATAAAGAGAAAATTTCGTATATGAAATCGGACGACTACTTCTTGTTCTTGCAAGGGCAACAACAATTATGGTTAGTGTGCGAAATAACTTTTGTATACCTCGTGATTGCGGAAGTTTTAAAGCCTAATGACACTAATCCATGAATCGCTTTCGACCATCCGTTGTTCATAACTTAAGTGTGTGAGATGACTGATGATGTTCTCGTAACAAACTGAAATTCCGTAAAATGTCGCCACAAAGAAACAGCTGATGTGGCACCTGGAGACATGGGATGTGCAGAGTACAGAAACAGTCTGGCAGTATTTGAAGAGAGGAAAACTTTGTTACATGAGGCATTGATCTATACTCTTCAAAAGAATTAGGGGAACGCACTAACGCCCGGTATGTTAAGTCTGTTTTGATACAGGTGGTACCTGCGGTCTTATTACATGACCTGAGATCTTCGCTTTCAATGTAGGCAACAATTAAAATCATTAGCCATCTATTGACTGTGTTATACATTACAGTGCCAGGTGACCTCTCAGAAGAAAGTCAATACCGGTATCTCACTGTTTTCTAGTGAGGTACACATGCGGCAGTTGCCATTTGTAGACGTTGTATTCAACCAAGCACATGAAATTCCACTTCTTAATGGTGTCCAAGTTACGTTCTGATTGATTCAAAAAGGATGGATATCGGTCGTGTTGCTGCAAACGCCAATGCCTCTCCGTGTTTCATCCATAGGTTGCGGACACGCTACAGGGAGGCAGGTCAGTACACAAGGCGATTTAGACAGGAACGCCGACGCATTAAAGCCGCACTTGAAGACAGATATCTGCGTTGTGGTGTCTTATGGATACCGCAAGAGCACTGCAAGACTATCCCAGAAGGGCCACTGGAGCCGCTGTTTCCGATCAGACTGTAATGAACAGGTGGCAAGAAAGGATCTCACGTTCCAGAAGTCTGGCTTGAGTACCCCGCCTGACACAACATCTTGCAGCTCGCTTTCACTTCTGCCGTCCCCATGTGAATTGGCGAAACGTGTTGTTCACACAGGGGTCCAGATTTCCTCTGACGCAAGGTGATGGCATTGTTCGTGTGCGGAGACCCGCGGTGAGCGGTACCGGCCAAATGTTGTCCAGTTCTGTGATACTGCGAGGAGGCTTCAGTCTGGCCAGCCGTACGTGTCATGTCGTTGTCCATGGTCGCCTTACTGCCAGACAGTACACCGAACAGATGCTGTCGGACCGTGTTGTGGCTGTAGCAGGCGACGGTGGCCTCGAATTTCTTCTAATGCCAGGGCCTTTGTGGCGGTTGTCAGAAAGGACGTCTGGCGAAGCCTTAATATTGAACTAGTGGAATGACCGACGACCCTAAATAAAGAAAAGTGTGAGGTCATCAACATGAGCGCCAAAAGAAATCCGTTAAACTTCGGTTACCCGATAAATCAGTCTAATATAAAGGCCGTAAATTCAACTAAATACCTGGGAATTACAACTTCGAACAACTTAGATTGCAAGGAAAACATAGAAAATATTGTGGGGAAGGCTAACCAAAGGCTGCGTTTCACTGGCAGGAAACTTAGAAAATGTAACAGAGCTACTAAGGAGACTGCCTATACTACACTTGTCCGCGCTCTTTTAGAATACCGCTGCGTGGTGTGGGATCCTTACCATACAGGACTGACGGAGTACATACAGAAAATTCAAAGAAGGGCAGCACGTTTTGTATTACCGCGAAATATGGGAGAGAGTGTCACTGACATGATACAGCATTTGGGATGGACATCATTAAAAAAAAGGCGTTTTTTGTTGCGCCGGAATCTTCTCACGAAATTCCATTCACCAACTTTCTTCTCCGAAAACGAAAATATTGTTTTGACACCGACCTACATAGGGAGAAACGGTCACCACGATAATATAAGGGAAATCAGAACTCTTACGGAAGGATGTAGGTGTGCGTTCTTTCCGCGTGCTATACGAGACTGATAATAATAGAGAATTGTGAAAGTGGTTTGATGTACCCTCTGCCAAGCACTTAAATGAGATTTGCAGAGTATCCATATAGATGTAGATGTAAATGTAGATGAATCTGGACAGTGTGACATGCTTGTCAGACGTGTTCGTTGTCGACTTGTTTCACCACAGAATCTCCAAAGACTCTAATGGGATCCCATTGAAGAATGGGAACTGATACCAAAGGTGATCGCCGTAGACTACGGATCATGGCACGTAGGTGTCACGCAGCTATAAAAGCCCACCGAAGGCATAAGCGTTATTGAAGCTCTCAGAGTCCTATGAAAAGCGCCCAGTATGACGGGATTAATGTTTTCTCTTTGTTTGCGACACTACATTTTAGAAAACTTGTATTAATAGTAAATGTGCGAGTATTGTTGTGTCACACTCACGTACCTCGCGTTTGGATGACACACTAATAAGCATCCCTGGCGTAGAAAAACAAATGAAACAGTTGAAAACAAATAAGTCGCCAGGTCCGGATGGGATCCCATTTCGATTCCACAAAGAGGTCTCTGTGACATTGGCCCATTATTTAGCTTGCAATTATCGCTAGTCTCTCGCCTAGCTCAAAGTCCCAAGAAACTGGAAAGACGGCAGAATTCCTGTATAGAAGAAGGGTTAAAGAACGGACAGGCGATAACGGAACCAAATGAGATAGGAAATAAATAACACTGGTACGATACACCCTCTATCACGTACCGTACAGTGACTTGCGGTGTACATATGTAGATGTACAATTGATTCATACCAACGTAATATACAATGGACATATTTTAGTCAAAATCTAGGACGATAAAGAATAACAGTCTTTCTAATCTAGTGCCAAACAACGGTACTTAGCGCCATTGGTGACGTGTGACTATCCCGGGATCATACTTGACCTTCACAGGATAACACATGGTACGACCTTATAGAAAGCTGCAGTGGCACAGCAATGATGTAAGTAAATGTATGTAGATAAACAATATGATCTTACATGTCCAGCCATTCTGAATAATACTAAATCACTTCCTTTAGTGGACAAAGTTCCTAACTTACGGTTATCTAAGGAGGCAGCTGTCAATCTACTAGCAAGAATGGATGACACTATGTCGATGTCGGCAAAACACAATGTTCTGGGAGTCTCAAATAGGAAAATACAAGGTGTTAACTGCTTACAACGTAACACAGTGGCGTACAGGAAGTCGATGATGATGATGGTGATGTTTGGTTTGTGGGGCGCTCAACTGCGTGGTTATCAGCGCCCGTACAATTACCCAGTCTTTGCTCAGTCCAATTTCGCCACTTTCAACAACACAAACACCCAGTCATCTCGAGGCAGGTGAAAATCCCTGACCCCGCCGGGAATCGAACCCGGGACCCCGTGCTCGGGAAGCGAGAACGCTACCGCGAGACCACGAGCGGCGGACCACGAAGTCGAGATGAAAAACTTGATCTAAGACGCGTATTATCTATCAAGGCAGGGAATCAACCTTAAATTGATCTGGGAAAGCCACCCAAGCTACTGGGTATGAGTGCTGCCCGAGATCTTAGAATATCGTCTGACTCTCTTACGCCACCGGCTTAGTCGTGCACTTACTGACTGTAAAATAGAGTTTTGCGTAATTTTTTGTCTCACAGTTTTGTGTAATTTTTATCTCAGAGTTTCGTGAATTTTAACAGCATAAAATTCACAACTAAATCTCTTTGTTTCTCTGGCCTTCTTTGGCAGAAAATTAAGCTCCTTCCTGAGAGGCGGACAGCTCACTATTTCTTCTCCCTTTGGGACGGAATTGGAGGGATTAACAGCAAAGCTGCCTGTTGGTAGTTGGATCCTAGACCACAAGAAAGATACGATGGAATTCACAAACTTTCGTAGCCTTATAGCCTGACAAAGATGCACAAAACACTATTACAAGCAGAACATCGTGCACTACTTCGCGTTACTTTCGCCTTTCTCCGACTTACTCTCAATCCATATTCTGTACGCCCCATTCAGCACACAGCTTGTAAGTCTTCATCACTTTCACTCAGAACAGCAATGTCATCATCAAATCTTATCACCTTGAATTTTAATTCCACTCTTGAACCCTCCATTTATTTCCGTTGCCGCTTCTTCGATGAATAGACTGAACAATAGTGTCGAAAGACATCTATTTTTAATCCGAGCACTTCGCTCTTGGTCTTCCATCCTTATTTTTCCCTCTTGGGGCCTGTACCTACTGTACCTTACCTGTCTTTTCCTTCAGCTTACTCCAAAGTTTCTCAGAATTTCGAGCATCTGGCACCATTTGACACTGTCGAACACTTTTTGCAGATCGACAAATCAAATAAAGTGTCTTGATTTTTCTTCAGTCTTGCTGCAGTTATCAACCGCAGCGTCAGTACTGCCTCTTTGATGCCGTTACCCCTTCCTAAAGCCAAAATGATTGTCATCTAACTGATCCACAGTCTTCTTTCCATTCTTCTGTATGTTATTCTTCTGTATGTTGTTCTTGTCAAATGCTCAAATGGCTCTGAGCACGATGGGACTTAACATCTGTGGTCATCAGTCCCCTAGAACTTAGAACTACTTAGACCTAACCAACCTAAGGACATCACACACATCCATGCCCGAGGCAGGATTCGAACCTGCGACCGTAGCAGTCACGCGGTTCCGGACTGAGCGCCTAGAACCGCTAGACCACCGCGGCCGGCTATTCTTGTCAGAAACTCGGTGCATGAGCTGTTAAGCTGATTTACTGATGATTCTCGCACTTGTCGGCTTTTGTAGTCTTCGCAATCGTGTGAATTGAGTGTTTCCGCAAGTGTGCTGCTTTATCAAAATTCTCACACAGTCCACACACCAATGTAAATCTTTTGTTGCAACTTCCTCCAATGATTTTAGAAAACTCCGATGGAGAGTTATCTATACCTTCTACCTTATTTGATCTTAACTCTTTCAACACTCTTCTAAATTCTGATTCTAATACTCGATCCGCTATCTTTTCCCTATCGACTCCTATTTCTTCTTCTGTCACACCAAACAAGTACTCCCCTTCTTAGAGGCCTTCCCTGTACTCTTTCCAACTGTCCGTAATCTCCTCTGCGTTTAATACTGGAATTCCCATTGCACCCTTCTTCTTACAGCCCTTGCTTTTAATTGCTCCGAATGTTGTTTTCACTTTTCTATACGCTGAGTCAGTTTTCACTTTTCTATACGCTGAGTCAGTCTTTTCGACAAACATTTCTTCTTCGAATTCTTCACATTTTTCATACAGCCATTTCACTTTAGCTTTCCTGCACTTCTTATTTATATCATTCCTAAGTCACTTGTAATTCTGTATTACTGAATCTCCCTGAACAGTTCTGTACTTTCTTCTTTCGTACATCTGCTGAAGTATTTCTTCTGTCACCCATGGTTCCTTTGAACTTACCTTCTTTGTACCTACGTTTTTCTTTCCGACTCCTTGACCGCTCTTTTCAGAGATGTCCATTCTTCTTCAACTGAACTGCTTACTGAGCTCTTCCTTATTGAATCATCAGAAATCTTCAAACATATCTCTTCATGCCTCAGTATTTCCGCATCCCATTCCTTTGCACATTAAGTCTTCCTGACTAGTCTCTTCATCTGTATCCTGACGAAAGTAAAGCTGTATCGACTCTTAATGAGTTGTGCCTGATAATCTTAGTTGATAATTTGGCCGCAAGAGGCAAACGATATCCGTGCGAGTCCTCGTCAGGCACCCAATTGTAATCTGCCAGAAAGTTTCAAATCAGCGCAACATTAACTGCAACATTAAAATTAATTAAGGAGGTTCTTCACCTTGGATGGTATATGTCAACAGTGTACCATGATTCCGCCTATAGCATTAACGACATGCATTAAGTAGCGAATTGAGACAGGTATGAATCTATGGCATAGTACTGTAGATCGACGCGTTGAGAGCGTTTACACACGAATTATTAGGACGAATGTTTAACTGTAGAATAGTGCATAGCGTTGTGGGAAAAAAGTGCAGCATTTTATCGCCGTAATAATTTGTTTTTAGAGGAGAAATGCGAACAAACCTGATTGTGAAACAACAGTTGTTATTCCCACTTGCCCAAGATAAAATATTTATCGATAATTTTCACAGATTTAACAAAATCCCTTAAAAACGAATCTCTAAGAAGGTCAACATTTAAATTGATGATTTATTGGCTTCGTTAAATGGTCACTCTACATCTGCGATGGACACAGTCTCAAATCAATTCAGCGTCAGACATGGCCAAAATACAATACGACGGCCGATATAGACCATTAGCCTGCCACGAAGATCTGTCTCGTCTTCACTTCTGTTCAACGTACCAAAGAGGATATGTATAGGTCGATGGCGATGAATCAACGGCATCTGATCTGGCAGCGCAAACTACACGTTACACGAGACACCCACTAAGATCTTTGTCTCCGATCTGTGTTTGTTTGTACCCAGAAAGTGTTTAAGGTTTCTGTCTGTTCACTGAGTAGACGCAAATGTGCGACATGAGATCAATCAAAAACCTATATTTACACACTTCTTGGCAGGAAAACATGTAAAATTTTTTGACTGAAAATTTAAATGTGGGAAGAATAGTGTAAAATTAAGAAAGAGTAATACTGTGACCATTTATGAATGTCACCTGAACATCAGGCGTTTTAGGCAGTCACTTAGGCAAAGAGATTTCAGTCACTTTATCCTGCACGCTCATTTCTGCAGTGACTTAAAATGATGATGCGTTTGAAGCTGGACGGAGAATGGAAAAGAAGAATAAGAAAGGGGAACATAATAGACAAATGCTCCATTTAATCGCGACACCACGCTGAAATTTCAGTAGAACTGTTTAAATGGACTTTCATACAACCACAGTACCTCAAATATTTAATTACGGCTGTTATGAAAAATATTTTAGTTGCACTAGGATCCAAAGGAACCATAAACTTCCTAATCATAACGTGTAGGGTTTCACGGCCAGCGTCTTCAGTAGTTACAACATCCGGCCTGAGAGGCCGTGATCGATCAGTAAAACTATTTCTTCCTGACATTTCGTTGTTAACTGCGGGCAGTATCTTCCTAGGTGAGTCAACGACTGGCTGTCAGGCTGACGCTATAAAACGAGCTTGTCCTTGGCTCAAGATGGTGCAGTTTAGACAGAATTGTCATTCCTGTTGTTCCTTACGGGGAGAGAATAGATATTTCCTGTCTTCTTGTTCGTCATTGCTGGTGGAAACCTGTAAAACAAGTAAACACACTCTCCTGGGTAATTAGTGAAACTAAAACTGCCACCCCATGGAGGTCCTATTTATGTTGAGCGCATAGAGGGCACCACCGTACGTCACGTGGTGCCGACTGTAAGTCTATCTCTGATTAACGTCATTATTCTCGTTTGGAGGTAATCGATTGTCACACTGTTGGTGCAAAGTCGACCGCCATATTTCGTCTACCTTTAAGCCTTCCTCTGTTCTGTTAAAATTATTGTGGTGTTTCTGAATCTCTACTGCTGCAGTGCCTGGTGTTCGAAAAATTTCGTGAATGTATTTGCAACCGCTGGACTCAGAGGGCTGCCTATGGCCACTCCTTCGGTTTGTTCGTCATTATTCTATTGGAAATAAGTCGTGGACAGGCATATATATACGTGCATAATAATGCGATGTCCTAGCTAACACGCTCGTCTCACTAAATTTTATTTCATGATCGCCGTCTTTAAAACCAAAAAAATGGCTCTGAGCACTATGGGACTTAACTTCTATGGTCATCAGTCCCCTAGAACTTAGAACTACTTAAACCTAACTAACCTAAGGACATCACACACATCCATGCCTGAGGCAGGATTCGAACTTGCGACCGTAGCGGTCGCGCGGTTCCAGACTGTAGCGCCTTTAACCGCTTGGCCACCACGGCCGGCATTAAAAACATGTTCCGCTACAGCTGATTTGTCGGTATGTCGTAGTCGACAGTTCCTTTTGAGTTCGGTTAAGCGGGTATTGACAGTTCTTTTCTTTGTTCATGTATCGCGAGAATTATGTCGTCTTTCAACAGAAGATTCTGATTTAGTTTCATGAAGAATTTCTGTTAGACTTTCATATAGACTGCACTGAGCTTTTAAGATATTTACAGCACATCTATGATTTTGTCATTCCTATTTTGTAAGGACTACAAAACTGGAACAATATTCTAGAATTGGTCACATCATCGTTTTGTACTCGTATACTTGTTATTTTACGAATGGGTTGCATTTCCCCCGATGCCTTACACTATGCTGTCGCACGGAAAGTTTTTAAATTTTTCGATTATAGAACCTGCCTGTCAGAAAAAGTGTGACGGTATCTTTGTACATTGAATTTATTCATCGGTCTCATTAATTTGAGGAAAGGAGGGAATACTGAGTTTCTCAGTAAGAGAGTGTGGATGATATTAATAAAATAATTATTCAAAGGATTCACACACATAACAAGCTTGGTAATAGTAGGACTAGCGTTACTCTGCTTCATTTAACACAGACGTGTATAACAGAAGATCTAGAAATGCAAAATTTTCGTTATGTGATTGAAATATTTGACGATTTCATGAAGAATTTGTTGTTGTTGTGGTCTTCAGTCCCGAGACTGGTTTGATACAGCTCTCCATGCTACCCTATCCTGTGCCAGCTTCTTCATCTCTCAGTACTTACTGCAACCCACATCCTTCTGAATCTGCTTAGCGTATTCATCTCTTGATCTCCCTCTACGATTTTTACCCTCCACGCTGCCCTCCAATGCTAAATTTGTGATCCCTTGATGCCTCAGAACATGTCCTACTACCCGGTCCCTTCTTTTTGTCAAGTTGTGTCACATATTCCTCTTGTCCCCAATTCTATTCAATACTTCATCATTAGTTATGTGATCTACCCATCTAATCTTCAGCATTCTTCTGTAGCACCACATTTTGAAAGCTTCTATTCTCTTCTTGTCCAAACTATTTACCGTCCATGTTTCACTTCCATACATGGCTACACTCCATAAAAATACTTTCAGAAACGACTTTCTGACACTCAAATCTATAATCGATGTTAACAAATTTCTCTTCTTCAGAAACGCTTTCCTTGGCATTGCCAGTCTACAATTTTATGTCTTCTCTGCTTCGACCATCATCAGTTATTTTACTCCCAAATAGCAAAAATAGCATGGAGAATTTACTGCTGCGAAATTGCTGTGTGGTTGAATGTAATTTGCAGGCCAGCTGCTCGACCAACGGCTTACACACATCCGTACGTGGCTGGCCACGCAATACGAACACAACGAGAAAAGCATCAAACTCAGTCGGAACCAGCTGGGAACTAGTTGGCGGTGAAATTTTAACAAAATTGAGAACCGAAGTGAACACAATAACCCATTATTCAAACACCACGCAACATGCTGAAAGTAACCTGCTCCACGTCAGTTGTTTAATAAAGGAAACTCGTTAGACGTTTAGAAATATTCCAAGAAAAAGCCAGTGAAAAATTTAGATCTCGGTTTGATTCAGTTTAATTAATCAGACCTTGCAGAACCCATTCGATAAAATGAACGACGAAGGACAACGTCTAATGCCAGATGCAGGTGGGCATGAAGAGGAAACAGGTAACTATGAAAAATTACTTCAACGACTCATTCAAAAAGCGTTAAAGAACGTCATTGAAATGACCGATAGGAGAGAGGAAACACGTTGGGTTGATTTAAACCAAGGAGATGAATACAGATTTACACAATGTGGAAGCAATCAGCAAAGGAAAGTCGGTTAAAGAATGCGAGATCCAAGATGAGAAACACTGGAATGTGGCATGAAGAGTATTGAAACGGATGTACGAAAGAAAAACATTGTATGAGCCTGAATGATACTGCATGGCATCACAAAAGCACACCTCAACGCACGTGGTAGCAATTACAAAGGCCGATCTTATAGTTCAACAGACTAAACAGTCGCAAAAGAAAAAGAAAGGAATAAAATTACTTAAACAACCTCCATCTGGAAAAGAATAAGAAATCGCTTAACTGCAGCCACCTAGTCTCGCAAGCGAACATATTGAATTCACAGAGTTGATGTAACGTACCGGATTGCAGTGGAGCTCCCGTAGCGCGCCAAAACTTTCAACGATCACTCTGTATCATGTGACACCTACCAACCTCTTTTATGGAATTAAAAACTTCTCTGGCCAAAGATCTATCTACCTACAGAACCAAAGATGTCCTGGTTTTTTACGCCCAGTGCCAAGCCCCAGAATTCCGATGGCTATTAGCTGATTACTATGCTATTGCAAATTCTGAAAAATATAAACGAGTAGGATAAGTAGGCCTTCTGATAGTCCTGCATATACCAGTCATTTCTTTTATTCATACAAAGTGCCATTCCTTCAAAATAAAATGGTGGATTAACCTTTCATCTATTGAAAGACGCCTGCTCAAACCTTGACAGATGCGTTTCTCCATTCTAAGAAATCTCTCTTCTGTTCCCATTCCCTTATACTGATCTTTAATGATTGCTCCATTTCATATACACTGATCAGGCAGAAGGCCACCTAGCCAATAGCCATTATGTCAACGTTTGGCACGAATAACAGCGGCGATGCGTCGTGACGTGGAAGCAATGAAGCCTTGGTAGATCGCTGGTGGGAGCTGTCACTACATCTGTAGAAAAAGTCATCTAATTACCGTAATTACTTAGGAGGGGAGGATAAACTCTGACGCCACGTTGAATCACACCCCAAATGTGTTCGATCGGGTTCAGATCTGGTGAGTTGGTGGGTCAGCACATTAACTGGAACTCACCACTGTGTGACTAGAATCACTCCATTGGACTCCTGGCTTTGTGACACGGTGCATTATCTTGCCGAAAAACGCCACTGCCGTTGGGAAACGTGATCACCGTGCAGGGGTGTACGTGGTCTGGAACCAGTGCCGCCATGGTGCCTTGCACTAGCTCCACTGGACACATGGACGCCCACATGAAAGTTCCCTAGAACATAATGCAGCCGCCGACAGCTTGTCTCAGTTCCGCAGTACAGATGTCAAGGATCTGTTCCTCTGGAAGACGACGGATTCACGTCCTTCCGTCGGCATGATGAAAAAGGTGTAGGGATTCATCAGAGCATGCAACACTCTGCCACTTCGCCAACGTCCAATGCCGATGGTAACGTTCCGGTTTCAGTCGGAGTTACCGATGTCGTGGTGCTGACATTGGCACGAGTCGTCGGCTGCGGAGGCCCATTGTTGAGAACATTCCGTGCACTATGTGTTCAGACACACTAAAGTAAGATATTAGTTCCTCCACAGTTCACCGCCGTCCTGCTTTGTCAGTCTACGCTGTCTACGACGTCCGACATCTGTAACGAGGGGGGGCCGCACAGCCCCACGACGTCTGGTCGTAATTTCGCTACGTGTTTCGCCAAGTGTTTAAGACCCCCACCACGTCATTCATCGAACACCCGAAAAGTTGTGCAGTTTCCAAAACGCTCGTACCGAGCCTCCGGGCCTTCACAGTCTGCCCTCGCTTGAACTCTGATAGGTCGCACGTCTTCCCGAGTCTACGGGCTGCACACCCACTGATACTACATGCACAGTGTGTGTGTCTGTTATTCATCGCCAGGAGACGCTGCTATCGGCTGGATGGGTTTATATCGATACTAGATCTGTGGTCATAACGTTCTGGCTGATCAGTTCCTTTTAGTACTCATAAACGCTTATGTGACGTGTCGTACCTCATCAAGGTCCTCATTACTAATCTTGTAATAAAATACTATCGGCATCATTCCCTAAGTTACAATCGCTATCTTATATCTTACATTTATCCACGTCTAAAAGAAGTGTCATTATTTTCTGCCATTTTGCCTTTCCTTATAACGCCCAAGTGTACTGTGTATAGCAGCAGCATCACCGAAGAATCTTTTTTATTGCTGATGAGCCTATCTGATTAAGTGTTTGTGTATATCGAAGACATTAGAGGTCCTATTACACTTCCTTTGGACGCACTCGATGTTCCTTTCGCTTTCATAGAACATTCGTGTTCTTTTAGTCAAATACTCGTCGAGCAAGAACATGTTCACGAAGATACTATGGACGATCGTATGTTGATTGATCGTCGGCAGCATCAAATACTTTCCAGAAAAGTAGTGTGACGTAATCTATTTGTTCACAAGTCCCAAGTATTGCAGAACGTATCATGTGCATATAACAGGTTTTGTTTCAACCCTCCCCCCACACCCTCCTCTCTCAAGGGTCATATCGTTTTAGCTTATAAAATGCTTTACGATCTTGAAAAGGACGGACGTAAGCGATATTCTCCTGAAGTCTGCCCACCCGAACTTTTTATTATAAACAAATATGATCTGCGCTGCTTTCCAATGGCGGAGGGCTGTACCAATGCATAGTTGCAGGATCTTCATTTCTTCAGATTGATTCCTAATGTTTAATATATCAACGCCCTCTGTTACTGTGATTAACTATCGGAAATAAAACTTCTACAAACGTTATTTTATTTCCTATAGCCATCGATCAACGGGCGCTGTAGGTGACACGACTTGGTCACAGATAAACTCCATGTGGTCCCTCGGAATGTTCACGGTATTCGTGTTGTGCGCCACAACCAGTGGATTTACGACGTGTAGTTGGTTTATGGCTTGCACCCTGTGTAATTCCCGCTCTTATAAAGGTGTACTGCGCTGCACCATTTCCTGTCTACGTGAACAGTGAGAGTCAAGTACAGACGTGCGAGCTAGTCTCCCGTTCACACGTGCTCTGGCATGCGTTGGCATCTTGGCAGGCCACATCCGGCACTGCATACGATACATTTGTTGAAGTGGGTCCGCAATTCTGCTGACGTTTCACACTCTTGCCGTATTTATGAACTTAATTTTCAGTTATTTTAAGTCCAGTGCGTTTGTTTATAAATAACTTTTCTGCTGCCAATCACAATTTTGTTTTATGTGAAGCTTACAATGCGTATTCCGGGAAATTATTTCCATTTTCAGTTGTCTCTTTCCGTGTATTATGCTACTTTTTCGTAACGTTTTTGATGTATGAGGTTCTGCATTGTTCTGTTGACTTTAATATACACGTAAAAACGCACAATTTTTAGTTGATTGTCGATTTTTATATGCAATTAGTGGCGAAATATGGAAGCACTTGTACTTACAGTTTCATTATGGTCATCTGCGCTCCTTCATTAGTTATCGGATTTACCCGTCAAATCTTCAGCATTCCTATGTGATATCACATTCCAAAAGTTATTCTCGTCATATCTGTAAAGCTTATTTGGTCCACATTCACTTCCGTATCGGACTACATAGCAAATATTTGCAGAAAAGACATCCTAATATTCAACATTCGTTGTTAAAATATTTTTCTTCTTCAGAGACGCTTTTGTTGCCATTGTTACCTTGCAATTTACAGTCTCTCTACTTAAGTCATTTTGACTTTGCTGCCCAAATAGTAAAAATTATCAACTGACGCTAGTATCTCATTTCCTAATCTACTTCCACTACAATTAGCTGTACTTGTTTTACTTTTGTTGTTGTTCGTCTTTTCATTACGCTGTTAAGTCATCGATGGGAGTAGCGTCATCAATATACCTTGAAGTTTGCGTTTTCCTTTCAAAACCTAGCATTGGTTTCCTGTACTTCTTGTACAATATAGCGACTGAAATGTCTGCGGTATAGGTAACAACTCTCTTTCAATGTTTCTCACTACGCTCCCCTTTCATCCTTTTGTACTTGTATAACTTCAGTGTAGTTTCGGTACAAGCTGTAGGAAATCCCTCGCTTCTTGATTTATTTCTGCTACCTTCAGCATTTTAAAGAGTGCATTCAGTAAACATTGACAAATGCTTTCTCCAAAACTACGTATAATTTTAATGTTAACTTTGCCCGTTTTCGATATAGCTTCCACAACAATCGTAGAATCAATATTGCCTCTCATGTTCCTACAACTGAAGGTGACCTTCTGTGAGCTCGACTCCACAAGAATTCCCATTCTTCTGTAAAAATTTCAGAATTTCTATTAGTACAGTACGCTTAGGCAAGTACTTGCTGAAGAAGGCTGTGTGATACGGAAAAGTTTCATCGTGTGTTAGAGACTTGCTGAGGAAGGAACCGAGTTTCATTTCAAAACTAAACAAAGTCATAGCCTAGTTGAGAAACAAAAGCTGAATGAAGCAAAAAGGAGAGAAAGAAAACTACGCGAGATGCTTTCAGCAAATCTGAGAATAAATTTTTCCAACTGGAATAGCTAAAAATCTTAAGAAGGTTTGGTCATACGTAAGTCGAAATTTCAATCGCTCAGTAACCGTATTAGCACCGAAACAGAAGATGTCAGACATAAGGCTGCAGTACTGAATACAGTCTTCTCAAATTGCTTCACCGTAGAAGCTTTAAATCATTGCACGAACGCCGAAGTTGCAGAGATAAGCGATAGCAGAACAGAAAATCAGTGAATAGGTAACAATAACACGTGAGATACCTATGGACCTATACAGAGATAATGCGAAAGTTCTCCCAATCTAGCAGTATTGTCTCGTTGGTGCATGGGAAAACGAAGGTTACCTTCCCGCCTGCAAGGAGGACCATCGAGTGGTTGTGCACAGTAAAAGCACGTCGCTGAAGTCAGTCTTCAGTGTAATGATGGAACATGTTCTGTGATCACGCATTATGATGATTTTGGCTTTTGGAGAACGAAACATCTGTCCTAAGAATATCAGAATTTTTTCTGCAGACACAGATCATGTCACATCAGATTCGGTTCGCTCCGTTTGTCCATAGCTTCCAGGCCGCCCTGGAGAAAGATGCTCAGGTTGGTGCCACTTTCTTAACTTCTGGAAGGCATTCGATATACTCGTAGTTCTGCAGCGACGTTTAGTGAAAAACGTACGGCTCTACATAGTCTCTGACGATTTCTTTGTTTGAATGCGACACTTCCTTGCACATAGTTCTCAACATGTCGTCGTTAACAGAACAAAACCCACAAATGTAAAGGTAATTTCTAAAGTACCCCAGTCGAGTGTTATAGTAACATTACTGTTTACTGTTTAAATTAATGGTATGGTGGTTAACGTTGTAAGCCGTGTGAGGAAGACTGAGTTACCTAGGAAGGCTGCGTTGCTGGAACACTGTAGCGATACACAGGAAGACCATTAAAAGAATAAATACTGGTACACCGTCTGGCATCTGACCCCGAACGCAAATAAACGTACTGCGCATAATGAGACGAGGTGCTACACTACTGTACGAGGAAACTGTTGGCGACAAATCGCTGGAAATTGTTAGAAGCGCATGAAAGTTTGTTTCGGTCCTTTGAGTGTGCTCGGATATCCTATGTGTTACGGCGGCCGTTCGCAATAAGCTGGAAATCCGAGTTGGAGTCCAGGCCCGGCTTCACACGTTGCTTGTGGCAGTACATCTCTATCTATTACAGTTAAGCTGACTTCCGGGAACAAATTTCTGTTACGAGGGTATTGGCAGTTTTTCAGGCGCTATCGGTATGTTCAATGCACGGCCTGATTTGTTGGGTTGGCTCGTTATGAGGTCATAGACGTCAGTCATCTAGCGTCGCTTTAAAGCCTATACACTTAATATAGAACTGATCGTCGAGGTATTTTAAGTACACTACTGGCCATTAAAATTGCTGCACCAAGAAATGCAGATGATAAACGGGTATTCATCAGACAAATATATTATACTAGAACTAACATGTGATTACATTTTCATGCAATTTGGGTGCATAGATTCTGAGAAATCAGTACCCAGAGCAACCACCTCTGGCCGTAATAACGACCTTGATACGCTTGGGCATTGATTCAAACAGAGCTTAGATGGCGTGTACAGGTACAGCTGCCCATGCAGCTTCAACACGATACCACAGTTCATCAAGAGTAGTCACCGGCGTATTGTGACGAGCCAGTTGCTCGGCCACCATAGACCAGACGTTTTCAATTGGTGAGAGATCTGGAGAATGTGCTGGTCAGGGCAGCAGTCGAACATTTTGTGTATACACAAAGGTCCGTACAGGACCTGCAATATGCCGTCGTGCATTATCCTGCTGAAATGTAGGGTTTCGCAGAGATCGAGTGAAGGGCAGAGCCACGGGTCGTAACACATCTGAATTCTAACGTCCACTGTTCAAAATGCCGTCATGCGAACAAGAGGTGACAGAGACGTGTAACCAATGGCACCCAATACCATCACGCCAGGTGATACGCCAGTATGGCGATGACGAATACACGCTTCCAATGTGCGTTCACCGTCATGTCGCCAAACACGCATGCGACCATCATGATGCTGTAAACAGAACCTGGACTGATATGAAAAAACGACGTTTTTCCATTCGTGCACCCAGGTTCGTCCTTGAGTACACCATCGCAGGTGCTCCTGTCTGTGATGCAGCGTCAAGGGTAACCGCAGCCATGGTCTCCGAGCTGATAGTCCGTGCTGCTGCAAACGTCGTAGAACTGTTCGTGAAGATGGTTGTTGTCTTGCAAACGTCCGCATCTGCTGACTCGTGTCGTGGCTGCACGATTCGTTACAGCCATGCGGATAAGATGCCTGTCATCTGGACTGCTAGTGATACGAGGCCGTTGGGATCCAGCAAGGCATTCCGTGTTACCCTCCTGAACCCACCGATTCCATATTCTGCTAACAGTCATTGGATCTCGACCAACGCGAGCAGCAATGTCGTTATACGATAAACCGCAATCGCGATAGGCTACAATCCGACCTTTATCAAAGTCGGAAACGTGATGGTACGCATTTCTCCTACTTAAACGAGGTATCACAACAACGTTTCACCAGGCAACACTGGTCAACTGCTGTTTGTGTATGAGAAATCGGTTGGAAACTTTCCTCATGTCAGCACCTTGTAGTTCTCGCCACTGGCGCCAACCGTGTGTGAATGCTCTTAAGAGCTAATCATTTGCATATCTCAGCAACTTCTTCCTGTCGGTTAAATTTCGCGTCTGTAGCATGTCATCTTCATGGTTTAGCAATTTTAATGGCCAGTAGTGTAACTAGGCTTGTTTTAGTCTTCATTCTTAATTCTGGTATGATCCGGCCCTCCATGTACCCTGTCCTCTGCAAGCCGCTTTCCTCTCCGAATAACTACTGTGATTTACATCTTTCTGAATCTGCGTGCTGTATTCATTTCTAGGTCTCCCTCTACAAATTTTGTCTCCCACACTTCCCTCCAGTACGAAATTGGTGATGCCTTGAATGTGTCTTGTATGCCAGTCTCTTCTTCTAGTCAGATTGTGCTAAAACTTTCTTTTCTCCCTGATTCTTTTTAGTACCTCCTTAATAATTATTTTATTTCCCCACCGAATCTTCAGGATTCTTCTGTAGCACTCTTCTTGTGTAACCTCTATCGCTTCCACCCATTACTACACTCCATGCAAATACTTCCAGAAAACACTTCGAAACACTTAAATCTAAATTCAATGTTAACAAATTACTTTTCTTCAGAAACATTTTTTTACCATTGCCAGTCTACATTTTGTACCCTCTCTACTTCAGCCATCATCAATTATTTTTCTGCCTAAATACCAAAACCCATCTACAACTTTAAGTGTCCCGTTTCCTAATCTAATTCCGTGAGCATCACCTGATTTAATTCGTTTACATTCCATTATCCTTGTTTTGCTTTTGTTGATGTTCATCTTATATCTTCCTTCCAAAACAGTGTCGACTGCTATTACAAGTCTTTTTGTCACTCTGACAGAAGTACAATGTCATCGGCAGACTTCAAAGTTTTTATTTCTTCTCCCTGAACGTTAATTCCTACACCAAATTTATCCTTTTTCCCTTTACTGCTTGCTCACTGATTCAAAACAATTGGTGACAGGTTACAACAATGTATCACTCATTTCTCAACCACTGCTTCTCTTTCGTGCCCGTAGACTCTTATAACTGACGTCTGGCTACTGTAAAAGTTGTAAATAGCGTTTCGCACCCTGTATTTCACCCCTACTACCCTCAGAATGTCAAAGAGAGTATTCCAGACAATATTGTCAAAAGCGTTCCCTACGCCTAAAAATGATATACACATAGGTTTGCGTTTCCTTATCCTTTTTTCTAAGAGAAGTCGTACGGTCAGTATGACCTCGTATATTCCAACTCATCTTCCTGGTATCTAACAATTCCTCCATTTTTCTATAAAGAATTGGTGTCTGTATTTTGCAACCGTGACTTATTAAATTGATAATTCGGTAATATTCGGCAACTTCTTACTTTGGGATTGGAACTGTTACATTTTCCCTGAAGTGTGAGGGCATTTCACCTGTCTCATACACTTTGCACACCAGACGGAAGAGTATATATATATATATATATATATATATATATATATATATACAATTACGAGCAAAGTTCGTGTAGCTGCACATTATTTTACGAAAGTCAAAAGTACTAAAAATTCCAAAGTATATTTCCCGTTGTCAGCCGCAACGTTCGTTATCGTAACTAATATCTATGGAAACATGCAACAAGTTCATCGCACGCGAGTACACAAGTATCAACTACAGTCAATATTTATAATTGACAGCTGTCTCAAATGTCGAAATAAAGTTTAAAGTTCGTATCGAAGTATTCGTCACGGCGTACCTACATGACAGTGGCACGCTGTAAATATTTACGGTTGGGAGCGTGTATAGCTCACGCAACTCTTCGGCAGCACAGATCCTTAGACAAAAGTAGAATGATCACACAGAAGGAAAAGACGACAAAAACCAAAGAATACAAGCATCGTACAGACCGCCCTTAAATGCTTTCTGTGACGTCACACATTACTGAATCAATACGAGTCACTTAACTAACGGCCACTATTCATATCTAATGTTACTGCGCATACATATGAGATACTGTTGCACAGTTAAATTTGTAGCCTGCATTTCGTGACTCATTACAATGACAGCATAGTAGTAAACAAAAGCCTGCCTACATCAGGTGCCTAGATATATTATAATATTACAGATAAATATGGTCGGTTTGAAGGACGATTGTTCTTTTGCTCTTTAATGGGAATGTTTTTTATTATCACATTTTATTGATTACAATACACGTCTCCATGGCAATTGTATAGCACTTCATGAACGGCAATTTACAAAACTAATCAACCAAAGGTATCAAATAGTAAATTGTAGGTACTCATGCACTAGATTTGATTAGGTTCTAAGAAACTCATTCTACCTTCATACCACTTGTAATTATGAAGGATTTATTATATTGACACATTTGCGTACAAATATTTTTAAAAAATCATAATTGTTATCACTTATAAATACCTTTTGCACTCACGTCTTGCGACACTTACATCGCAGGTCCTCCGGTGTGTCACGGATGAAAGCCCTTGCTCTGGCCAGAACTGAACAAGGATGTGGAGACTATGGTGCGCTGCTGTTCTTCCTGTGCTTGCCTTTAGACTGCTCCACCTCCATGTTTCGCCCCCTGACCTACTCCCAATCGCCCTTGGGATCACATTCATCTTCCTGCCCTTGATGTAGCTTTTTGTCGTAGACGCTTATTCAAACTATCCCTATGTGGTCAGCATGGCGTTTACCACCTCAGTTGCTACGATCAGTGCCGTTCTGCAGATTCTCGCCATTGAAGGGCTTCCCCACACCAGTATAACTGACAATACACGTTCGAACAGTTCTGCACTGCTAATGTCATCAAACACACATGTAGCCCTCCATTTCACCCCTTCTCCAACGTCGAAGCAGAGCAGATGATGCACACATTTAAGCAACAGCTGTTGAGGGTATGAGTGGATCTACCACGACAGTGGCACACAGGAGGTTCCTGAACACCTACAGGTTCCCCCCTGTCCATGACCGCCGCCCAACAGAACGACTCCATTGCCGACAGCAATGCACCCTCCTCCACCTTGTAGCACCCTTACCGAAGGTACCCCAGACCTGACATGTTAAGCAGTACCCTCCTGGTTCGGCTGTTTGGGCGCATTCCTATGGGTGAAACTCTCATGGATGCCAGCTACGGTAGTTGCCACAAATGGACGGCCCCTTACAATGGTTGACACCCCAAAAGGTTTAGAGCGTCAGCACGTGAACCAACTCTGACGCCTTCTGCAGCCTACTCCTCCAGCAGTACATCGCTCTGAGTTGGAGTCGCTGCCCTCACACATCCCTGCGCCTCATGGGTACCATACGCACTCGAGGACGCTTTCGGCTGCTACCGCAATCACAGATATGGAGGTCGAGATGTCACCACAGCCTCCGTCTGTTCCACAGTCTTTCACAACTCTGCAGTCCCCTGCATAGAGCCCGAACTCCCACATTCCTCCTCACAGCAGGCTTTCAATGATGGGACATCACCTGTCCACCTCCTGAAACATTAGCCAGTGCTCTTCAGACCCTATGCGTCCATTCAGGAAGGGGAGGGGGGGAGGGTCGGGGGAGGGTCCTCGTATCCTGGTCTGACAATTTGGACAGCGTGCCAGCAGGCATGTACATAGACGACAGCCGCTAGGTGGCACCCGTATAACCTGCCTAACCGGCGAGCGCTGCTGCCTCCGCCACAGCGCTATGCACAGGCCACTCCCCAGATACGGTCTGTCAGGGACTCAGAAGTCAGTCGTGTTCCGAATGGGCTCTCAAATCATACGTTGTACCCATCGTTGTTTGGTTCCCGACCTTACTATGTCTAGATTATCGATTTGGTTCACTCTTTGGACTTGCCGTTCCGTCATATCTGTCCATAGCTGATGTTACCATGTTAATTGTTGTCCATAGCTGCTGTCATTCTGTGGTTTTGGCGACACCGCCGAAGCTGTGGGCCACTCGGCGTCTTGGTTGTATCGGATTCTGGTTACTGAAGTTTCTTTCACATTTCCATGTGGTGACAGTTTCGGAACACCGGTTAGAAATGTCTGTAGTGATATCGATGGCCTGGTTATCGGTAGGTCGGTCGATCATGGCAAAGCGTTCCTCACAGAGTCTTCCTTACTATGGAAGCCTTGTCTGCTGATACTTTTGGGATGGCACGGCGGTGGCTGGTAACTGCGGCCTGGTTTCTGTTGTTGGGCTTTAGTTCTGGCTGTCAGTGTCTTAGTCATTAGAGCAAAGCTTGCAACATAGGCCAGTAGAATGAGACTCACATGGCTGTGGACAACCTATCAGCGTACTGACGTCAGTGTTATGAGTGAGACAGTTTCCAATCCCTGGTTGCGTAGTGCCACAGAGCACTTTGTCGATACGAATATCCAAAAAGGGAAAAGGGACGGAAAAAAAGGAGAAAGGGGCGGGGTAAATGAGTAAAGAGTTGTTTGACGATCTCGTCTGTGAACTTGTCTGTGACAGTTACACAATACACAGCTGACGATTCATACATATTTTCTATGAGCACCAAGACTCTCTCTGCCTTTCCCCTCCCCCTCTCACCGCTGTTATCAGTAAGGTGTCTGTTGTGTTTAGGTGTTTTGTACATATGTTAGAAAGATTTGTACTAGAACTATTATATAACAGTGAATTTTTATTTCTTCTTATATTTTTTTCTGGCGTTGTGAACCATTGACAAATTAGCGGAGACAGAAAAGGCATGCGAAATACGACGATGAGTCGTCAGTGTGTATGATGTACTGCGCTTTACTCAGCTGCATCTGTTGCATATTTGATGGTACCGGGAACAATTTCGGACGTAATTTTGTTCCTCTTTACACGCGCCTTTCAGCTTTCTTCTTCGCACTTACGCCAGTGTAGCTTCTGGCTTCGCTGTATTCATACGAGGACGTACAAAACTGTCGGCATTTTTCAGTGAAATTACATCCTCTGTTTCTAGTAATGCAAGTTCCTATCTGCTGCAAGCATGTCTGAGAATAGAACATAGTGGTGTGACCAGTCCTGTAACATTTCAAACCCCTGATTGCATTCGGTAGACGTAATGAGTATATACATGATGTTTAGGTGTAACAGTAACGTAGTGACGCTATAGTAGCCGACCGCGTTTCCATTTGCGTAGGAAAGTAAACCGATTTTGTAACATATTATAAGTTCCTAATCAGGGGCGAATTATTTAGTTTCGCCTGAGTGCTTCGGTAGTTAGGTTTTGAATACCTGTGTATTATTAGACACAGTTCCTGCAATTTCGTCAGGGTCTACAGTAAATTTCCGTAGCGAGAGTCGACAGTCGTTTGTTTGCTTGTTTTGAAAGCTAGTGACCGCTTGTTGGCGCTAGTCAGGCAGTCAGTCAGGCAGTAGCAGCCGGCCGAGGCAGACGCGGCAACAGGGAAGTAACCGCTTTTGTGACATTTGCGAGTTCCTAACCAGTAGCGAATTTCATTATATAATCTGTGTGCTTTAATAGTTTAGTTTCTTGAGTTTCTGCGTGTAAATTTAACATCTAATAACCACAGTTCTCGCGTTTTCGTTTGCGTCGGAAAGTAAACCGATTTTGTGACATATTACAAGTTCCTAATTAGCGGTGAATTATTTAGTTTCACCTGAATGCTTCGGTAGTTAGATTTTTGAATATCTGCGTATTATTAGACACAGTTCCCGCGTTTTCGTCTAGAGTTGAGTAGCGCAGCTCCTGCCGGTAACCCGTTTATCTGCATAGTTTAGCTTTCCACGGTCTTTTGTATGCACAGGGACTGAGATTGGTGTGTGCGGATGCGAGTCGAGTTGGTAACACTTCGCTCCCAGCTTCAGGCTGTGATGGCTTCGGATACACAGCTTTAGGCTGCAGTGGATGGGCATCACTATTGTGGACCGGCCGTGGGGATCCAACGGACGTCCAGCGCGTCAGAGTCTTCCGATCGGTCCTCACCGGTGGCCAGCCCAGTTTCAGCTCGCACTGAGGTTGACCCCTCATCTGTGGTCGAGTGGGAGGTTGCCCCAGGGCGAAGCAGGCGGTGGAAGACTTCCCAGGTGGCCGCACGTAAGGCCTCCCCGGTTTGTCTGACAAACAGGCTCCAAGCGCTATCTGTGACTGACACTGTCGCTGAGCCAGATGCTGTCACCTTTTTCAGAGGAAACCACTCAGCCTTCAAGATCCGGGCAATCGCAGGGAGTGGGATTATTGGTAGTTGGGAGCTCCAACGTTAGGCGCCTTATGGGGCCCCTTAGGGATTTGGCTGACAAGAAGGGAAAGAAAACCAATGTGCACTCCGTGTGCTTACTGGGTGGAGTCATTCCAGATGTGGAAACGGTCCTCCCGGATGTGATGAAGAGCAAATTGTGCAGCCAACTGCAGGTGTTGGCTCACGTCGGTACCAATGATGTGTGTCACTTTGGATCACAAGAGATTCTCTCTGGTTTCGAGCGGCTAACACAAGTGGTAAAGGCTGCCACTGTTGCTTGCAAGATGAAAGCAGAGCTGACCATTTGCAGCATAGTTGACAGGACCGACTACTGACGTCTGGTACAGAGCCGAGTGGAGGGTCTGAATCAGAGGCTCAGACGGTTCTGCGACCGTGTAGGCTGCAGATTCCTCGACTTGCGCCAAAGGGTGGTTGGGTTTCGGGTTCCGCTGAATAGGTCAGGTGTCCACTATACAAAGGAGGCAGCTACACGGGTAGCAGGGGCTGTGTGTATTGCACTGGGCGGTTCTTAGCGATAGACAGTCTCGGGAAAACACAAGATCAGCTTCAGTCACAAAGGGTGCAGGCCGAACACAGGAAGAACATAGATACAGGAACCATTGGTATAACAGTTGTAAAATGTCGTAACTGTGTTGGGAAAGTACCAGAGCTCCAAGCGCTAATAGAAAGCACTGATGTTCAAATCGGTATAGGCACTGAAAGCTGGCTAAAGCCGGATATAAGCTCAGCCGAAATTTTTACGAAGAACCTAACGGTGTTCCGAAAGGATAGGCTAAACACGGTTGGCGGTGGCGTCTTTGTTGCTGTTAGAAGTAGTTTAACTTGTCGCAAAATTGAAGTAGATACTTCCTGTGAGTTAGTATGGGCAGAGGTCGTTGTTGGCAACCGGAATAAAATAATAATAGGTTCCTTTTACCGACCTCCCAATTCAGATATTGTTGCTGAAGGTTCAAAGAAAACTTGAGCTTGATTTCAAACTCGTAGCCGACTCATACGATAATATTTGGTCGTGATTTTAATTTACCGTCGATATGTTGGCTGAAACACATGTTTAATTCCAGAGATACGCATAAAATATCATCCGAAATTGTCCTAAACGCATTCTCTAAAAATTATTTCGAGCAGTTAGTTAATGAGCCCATGCGAATTGTCAACGTTTGCGAAAACACACTTGACCTCTTAGCAACAAATAATCCTGAGTTAATAAAGAGCATGAAAACCGACACAGGGATTAGTGAATACAGGGTTGTCGTAGCGAGTCTGAATATTGTAATCCCTAAATCCTCGAAATATAAGCGAAAAGTAGACCTATTCCAAAAAGCAGATAAAAATTTACTTGACGCCTTCCTGAGAGACAATCTGCACTCATTCCAAATTAATAATTAAGTGTAGACCAGATGCGGTTTAAATTCAAAGAAATAGTATCGGCAGCAATTGAAAGATTTATACCAAATATATTAACAAACGACGGAGCTGATCCTCCTTGGTACACAAAATGGGTTAGAACACTGTTGCAGAAACAACGAAACAAACATACCAAATTTAAAAAGACGCAAAATCCTCAAGATTGGGGATCTTTTACAGAAGCACGAAATTTAGCGCGGGCTGCAATGCGAGATGCTTATAACAGTTTCGGAAATATTTTCCTCTGTGTTCTATATGTAAGTTCACAAGAATATTTTGACAAGCCGCCGAATTGTCACTATAGTGCAAGCAACGCAGAATATGTTTATACCGGTCACTGGACGTTATGTGAAAAAAAAAAATTAGTATTTTAAGTAAAGAATCTGTTGACCAGTATGCCTTTTAACGTGTTAATCTCCTGGGCACTGTCGTAATATTTTCGGAAAGAAATAAAATTTGTTATATTATTTGTCTCTTTACAATCGGCAGAAAAAATTCAAACGAAATGAAGTACAAAAGAAAGCTTAAACGAATTGCTGGATCTTGGAAGTCTGTTTTTACTCCGCTAATTGAGTTCACGAAATAGTGACGTTTCGTCACATGATAATTTTCTAACTGATTATAAGTTATTTTTCGTGACAAAGCCGCGCTTAGTACTTAATTTTGTATATTAGAATCTCCTGAAAAAGTTCCTGGTGGTGTTGAAGAACCAGCTGTACGTCCAGACACATCCAAATGATCTTTCGAAGAAATGCCCGAAGTTTCACTACCATCTCCATCAATACCATTCATAAGGGTATTCCTGATTTCCTTGTCCGATGGACTACTTTCCTACATTTCAAAGGCAATACAGGCAAAATTTGTCACCTCACCAAAAGAGGAAACAGGAGTGGCCCAGTGCAAGACCCGTAAGCAGAAAGGGCCAAGGAGTAGATAAAAGGTGTTGCGCTTTCCGACATTACAAAGAAGAGCAGATAGTGGCTGGACCGACTGGAATGCTGAAATGCAGCCAACAGCGAGAGACCATTCTATTGTGTTGTTTCCTGCTACGACACCTGGGCCGAAATGAACGTCCTTACCCTGCTAGCGGACAATGAATGTCGGCCACCGTCTAGACGTTCTACATGCTGGGCATTCATGTACGCCGGTAGCCATCGGGGCATTCTAATTGCCGGGTATACGTATAACTCATGTATGCCCGTGCCCTTCAAAGGGATAACTATATAAATCTTTAATAATTGGACAAATGGTGGTAATTATGAAGTACAGCCTAGGTACAGGTGAATGGAAACATCAATGCATAACATGGAAATATATCACGGATATGATCAATGACTGTGAAAATGATTGTTGATTTATAGAAGTTAACCTAGGAAAGCAAGTACAAACAACAAAGTGCTTGATGGTAACAACTATCTGGCTGCAAATGTTAAAACTTCATAAACGAAGTCTGATGTAAATTAACTAGTCGTGCACCCTGAGTTCGATGACTACGTCAACGGCCCATGCTTACCACTCCTAAAAAGCGTGAATGAAGAAGATAGCAGCAGACCGACCTCTATACTCCGCTCTAACATGGGAACATCCCTCACTGTGGTTCTATGCATCGACACTTCGGCAGGAAGGGTCCTCTGACGTAACTCTCTGACACTTGGCTGGTTCTGCCAGCTTAGAAACCTCGTCACCTAATTACGGCAGACCTCGCGAGTTCTGTCCAATAATAGTTATTTATAAAACTATAAATAACCATTTCCTACTCTAAATGATTGTATCGCGGTTAACCACAGTGGTATGGCAAGTAGGAAATCTTTATCACTAAATGGGAGATTTCTAACCATAGCCGAAAGGCTTGTACACAGACACACAGGTCAATGCGCCTTCTACACATTCAAGGTTTGATCCCATGGCGAAGAAAGCCTGCAAGAGTTTCTTGACCATCTTAACAGCAGGCGCGACTAAAAA
The DNA here is from genome assembly GCF_023864275.1 of Schistocerca cancellata. Taxonomy (NCBI): domain Eukaryota; kingdom Metazoa; phylum Arthropoda; class Insecta; order Orthoptera; family Acrididae; genus Schistocerca; species Schistocerca cancellata. The sequence continues at coordinate 336,861,072 of NC_064631.1, forward strand.
AAATTCACCTTGGAGATAAAAGATAACGGATGCCAGCCTTTCCTCAATATCCTCACAAGGAAGAAACTGATGACACACTGCAATATTCTTTCTATAGATAAAAAGACACACACAGACCTGTACCACAACGTCAACAGCTGCCACGCAAGTCTGTGCTCAACAACCTGGTGTACAGAGTACGAGATATACGCATCAAATACAGTCTTAGTTAGTAAAATGTTCCGGGCTATTATGCTATGGTCGAATGAATTTCACCTTGAAACCCAATGGTTTGTCCCCATCTGAGGAAGACATTTTCGAGGGGGATGGTAGCTACTTTGAATGTCTGATACAGGTCTTGGCTCACTACTGACTACGGCAAAACTGCGCTTCGGCGTACTTTCGCGCTTTCGCGTGAGGTATATGTTCGAATGCTTGAGCGCAATTTGTCCCTGTCGACTGCTATCGTCCTCTGTTGCTATCATACCATGATGGGAGACTGGTACACATCGTCTTCAGCACCGGACTCCAGATGTCACTCAATATCACGCCCACCTCCTTTCTATTGAAATTCCTGAGGTGTTTTGCAATCTCCACGGCCCCTCTGTATAACCGTTCATGGTTTACATTTTACAAGTACAATCTACACACCGAGTTGCAGCACCTGAGGGAAAACTTCCGCAAGAATGAGTACTCAGAGACACAGATAAGACGCTCTCCAGCCGAGCAAGAAGAAGGAAAAAGAAAATCCGGAAGAAAGTATGAAACGTCTGCCGTTCCTCCGTCTACTGGGCCACCCACGACGCAGATTGCCATGATACGGGAGAAGAGTAACATCAAAAGAATTTTCCGCTGATTGGTTAACATCAAAAATATGCTTGGCTCAATGAAAGACAAATTAGGTCTACTGACACCTGGAGTCTTCAGCCTCAATTTCGAGTATGGCAAGCAACATACCGGCCAGACGTAATGGTGTATTTCGGAGCGCTGCTCAGAACATGTGAGAAACGTTCTCCATCTGCAATGTCAGAGCACAGACTCAACAAAATTCATATGTTTGATTATGAACAAGCAGAGGTGCTACGCAAGATGAAAGAGTTGTAGGACTCGATCATCAAAGACGTAATGGAGATACGGGCCTATGATGATCTTGTCAACCAGGAAAGCAGTTTACAACTGCGTGAGATCTGCGGCTGGCAAGGATACTTCAAGAACGCTCTGATGTGAAAGCGGCGAAGGCAGCTTATAGAATTGATAGGCAGCACGAAGATGCGACGCCAGGACCGTCCAACCGCCCCTGAGTCCGTCATTTCGTTTCCCCCCTCCCCTCCTCATCTCCCTTTCCGCAACGCCGTCCGCCATTTTCCCCCTTCACCGTCCGCAACACCACTTCCTGAGGCGTGAGAGTGAGATTCGCCCAGCCGTTGCTGACAAGACAGAGGAGCCTATGGTCCAGCGTCTATAAAGATATGAACTGGACACGAACCCGGCACCACGTCTGAAGATGGCGAGTAAGAATCGTGAGAAAAGTTGACGCAGAACGACCCCTTGACTCACCTGATAACGCGAGAAAACCCGAAAGCCTGCATTACGATATAATTCCAGTTATCAAATGGGCGAACAGGGTCCTACAATGTGGAATCCAAAGCACGTGTGTTTGCTGGCGAATCCTTATACGGTTCTGAGATGAATGTCAAATTAACAGATTCTAAAGTAGAATGAAAGACGTGGGTGGAAGCTGGCATTTATGTATAAAAGAAGATGAAAGTAATTACGTCTGTGTGAAAGATTACGAATAGTGTTTGCGGGGATGCAAAGGGGACTCGGCTTCCTGATTACCGTGCGTAGGCTAACATCATGGCTGCTGAATACAATGAAAGAAGTTGTTGGATATGCTTTGCAATGTTCGGGAACACGGAAACGAAATCGTATATGATCAGATACCTGAGCTGGGGAAAAAAAAGAAAAAAGAAAAAAGAAAAAAAAGATAAATAATGTCTCCCAGCAGACAAACGCACCTCAAGACGAAGGTTCTCTGGCAGAGTGACACGCTTGGAATTGGAAGTACTTATTACTGTAGCTTCTATCATCTATTTATTTCGAAATCTAAACAAATTTTTGGCCGACAGACGTTTTGAGTTTCAAATATAGCTACATACTGCGCAACCTTCATTTCTACATCTACACAGATACTGAAAAGCCACCGTACGGTGCGCGGCAGAGGGTACCCTGTACCACTATTTGTCATTCCCTCTCCTGTTACACCCGCAAATACAGCAATGGATAAACGACTATCTATGTGCCTCCGTACGAGCCCTAATTTGTCGAATCTTATTTTCTTGGCCCTTAGGCGCTACATATTTTGGCGGCAGTAGAATCGTATGGTGGTCAGCTTCAATGTCATTTCTCTAAATTTTCTCAGTAGGGTATCTCGAAAAGAAGATCGCCTTAGGTCCAGGGATTCCCATTTGAGTTCCAAAAGCATCTCCGTAACACTTACGAATTGTTCGAACGTGCCGGTAACAGATCCAGCGGTTCGCCGTTGAATTGCTTCGATGTCCTCCTCCAATACGACCTCGTAAGGATCCCAGTTACTCGAACAGTACTCAAGAAAAGGCAGCACCAGCGTCCTATATGCGGTCTCGTTTACAATTGAACCGCTCTTTCCTAAAAGTATCCTGATAAACCAAAGTCGACCATTCGTCTTCCCAACCACAGTCTTCACACGCTCGTTCCACCTCATATCGCTTTCCAAAGTTACGCCCAGATACTTAAATGACTTGACTGTTTGAGGCAGGAGACTAGCAATACTTTTTCTGAACATTACAGGTTTGGTCATCCTACTCACCCGCATTAACTTACATTTTTCCACATTTAGGGTTAGCTGTCTTTCATCACACCAGTTGGAAATTTTTTCTATGTCGTCTTGTATCTTCCTATAGTCCAATATCTTACACTTCGATACCTTACCGTATCCTAAGGCACCATCATTTATTCTGTTGTCACGCACTGAACAACTATTTGCTGGCCTACTGCACATATAAATACATCTTTTTCATCTCTCTGCACACTGAGGACGACTGGCGACTGTTCTGGCATGCAGTTCCCAAAGGTCGTATTTTCCTCGAAGCCTGCTATAGTCTTTGGTCGAACGAACGTGACGTCGCGGGACTTCCGTCCACCAAGAAAAGAGTGTTGGACAGGCACGCTTGCAGCATTTGCCTACAAGAAGTTATGACAGACGGACACTGGACGAAGCGTGCGGCTGGTTCTTCTGGTACTTCGTGCAGGTAGTCCGTGAACATCTAGCTCAAACACCATGACGATGATAAACGAACATTAGTGCTTGCATGATCGAGCCATAATGAACTTACTTGATCATGAATTTGTATCGTTTATATTTGAGCCTATTTTCAAACTCAAATCAGTTCCTAGCCCAATTGCTTGTTTTGTGTTCGTTCATTTGCGTCCGCTGCCACCTCCCAAAAGTAGTGACACCGAATTTTCTAATTGAAACAATTAACTCGGTAAATTTTCGCGGTGGATGCGATATATTTACCAGTACTTAGGAGACAGAGTTTGACTTTTCATTCAGTGTATTCATACAGTCAGTGATTTCAAATGTCTTCAACTTTTATGATGCACTATACCACAAAATGAATTAGAATCATAAAAAACGCTAACATTATCGCTTTATGGGCATTGTTCAACCTTGTACATCTACATCTACATGACTACTCTGCAATTCACATTTAAGTGCTTGGCAGAGGGTTCGTCGAACCACAATCATACCATCTCTCTACCATTCCACTCCCGAACAGCGCGTGGGAAAAACGAACACCTAAACCTTTCTGTTCGAGCTCTGATTTCTCTTATTTTATTTTGATGATCATTCCTAGCTATGTAGGTTGGGCTCAACAAAATATTTTCGCATTCGGAAGAGAAAGTTGGTGACTGAAATTTCGTAAATAGACCTCGCCGCGACGAAAAACGTCTTTGCTGTAATGACTTCCATCCCAATTCGCGTATCATATCTGCCTCTGAAAATAATTTTCAAGAATAAGCATATAAAACAATAGAAAAGTATCTGCCTTTCAAAAAATAATCTCTCAATGAATTATGGTAGCTGCATGAGACTGTTTAGCTGACCTTCCGAAAACGATTTTTAGGATAGAATCTGCTTTAAAAAAAAACGTTGGAAGCAATTCATTGACCCAAGAAACACTAACAGGCAGTTTATTTTCCCCCTTGACTTTTTATTGGCAGCCGGGAATTAACTGTAAGGAAAGGAATAAAGAAGCCCTATTACAGGCTCATCCCTCTATGAAGCCAACTTCATTAATAAAGAAAATGAATTTCCTGTGTGATTCCACAATCATTGTGGAATATAACCGTCTAGATCATTTAACGTATTTATTTATCTTTTTATTATGCCGTTTGTGCTACTGTTATTGTCAGATCAGTGCTTACAATTTACAAAACAAGGTTCAGTGTCAGTACCAGAAACCTGTGCCTGATTGTGGCGTCAAGTCAACTCTCTTAACTCACTGGTTAGCGATAAGTCTTTGATTCTGCAACTGTATCTTGTTTTGCATGTTCTAAGGTTTTATCTGATGACAGCAGCAGCAAAAACGGAGAAACAGATAAATAGATGTATTACGCGACTTAGCTGTATTTATTCCCAAAACATCATCATTGTTTACCAGAGCTTTCCAAACGAGAACAAACTCTGACTGTGTGAGCAAGTGTCTTTAGGGGAAAATATTGTTTAAACAATTTCCCATTAGTTTAGGAAGTTGACTTCGATTACTGTGTTCGTAAAATACGAGGGCCATAGTCATTCGCTGCTGTGTGGATGAACGCTACAAGAATTGGCTTTTTTTTGTTGATGGCAAGAAGAAGTTCTTTCTACTGCGACTAGGACCGACAGTTTAAACTACAGCGAAAGGAGCTACGCAGGGGCCGGAGAAGCCTCGAACAAAATAATGGCTCCCACTTTCCAACGCGTGCTCTTTTTGTTCCGCTTCTTTCTTATGCCTGGAAGAGAAATCTCATTTCTCTTTTAGAGCGCGCAATTTCAGGTACGCGCCGCGTAATCCACACTGGTTTATTGCAGGACCACCTCTCTCAGTCGCTCGCAAAGTTGGTTCACCTGGAGATTGGCTGGCTGCGGAAGTCTCTAGACTCAATAGCTGCGAGAACCAAATGTGAGACGGCGCACACAACTCTGTACTCTCTGACACGATGAGTAACACAGTCCAGTACTTTCTGGACTTTTTTCATTCAAAAAAGAAAACTTCGAGGTAATTCATAATGTTTAGACCCAATATATGTTACAAAATCCTGCTGCATATCGACGTTAACGATATAGGCCTGTAATTTAGTGGATTACTCCTACTACCTTTCTTGAATATTGGTGTCACTTGTGTAACTTTCCAGTTTTTGGGTACGGATATTTCGTCGAGCGAACGGTTTTATTTGATTGTTAAATATGAAGCTAATGCATCAGCATACTCTGAAAGGAACCTAACTGGTATACAGTCTGGACCAGAAGACATACTTTAATTAAGTGATTTAAGTTGCTTCACTACTCCGAGGATATTTACTTCTACGTTACTCATGTTGGCAGCTGTTCTCGATTCGAATTCTGGAATATTTACTTCGTCTTCTTTTGTGAAGGCATTTCGGCAGGCTGTGCTTAGTAACCCTGCTTTAGGAGCACTGTCTTCGATAGTATCTCCATTGTTATCGCGCAATGAAGGCATTGACTGTTTCTCACGGCTAACATACTTCACATACGTCCAGAATCTCTTTGGATTTTCTGCCAGGTTTCGAGACAAAGTTTCGTTGTGGCAACTGTTATAACATCTCACATTGCAGCCCGCGCTAAATTTCGAGCTTCTGTAAAAGATCCCAAATCTTGAGGATTTTGCGTCTTTTTAAATTTGGTATGTTTGTTTCGTTGTTTCTGCAACAGTGTTCTAACCCACTTTGTGTACCAAGGAGGATCAGCTCCGTCGTTTGTTAATATATTTGGTATAATTCTCTCACTTGCTGCCGATACTATTTCTCTGAATTTAAGCCGCATCTGGTCTACACTTAATTATTAATTTGGAATGAGTGCAGATTGTCTCTCAGGAAGGCGTCAAGTAAATTTTTATCTGCTTTTTGGAATAGGTCTACTTCTCGCTTATATTTCGAGGATTTAGGGATTACAATATTCAGACTCGCTACGACAACCCTGTGTTCACTAATCCCTGTATCGGTTTTGATGCTCTTTATTAACTCAGGATTATTTGTTGCTAAGAGGTCAAGTGTATTTTCACAAACGTTGACAATTCGCGTGGGCTCATTAAGTAACTGCTCGAAATAATTTTTAGAGAATGCGTTTAGCACAATTTCGGATGATATTTTATGCGTATCTCTGGAATTAAACATGTATTTTCGCCAACATATCGAGGGTAAATTAAAATCACCACCAAATATTATCGTATGAGTCGGGTACGAGTTTGAAATCAAACTCAAGTTTCCTTTGAACCTTCAGCAACAATATCATCTGAACTGGGAGGTCGGTAAAAGGAACCTATTATTATTTTATTCCGGTTGCCAACAACGACCTCTGCCCATACTAACTCACAGGAAGTATCTACTTCAATTTTGCGACAAGTTAAACTACTTCTGACAGCAACAAACATGCCACCGCCAACCGTGTTTAGCCTATCCTTTTGGAACACTGTTAGGTTCTTCGTAAAAATTTCGGCAGAGCTTATATCCGGCTTTCAGTGCCTATACCGATTTGAACATAAGTGCTTTCTATTAGCGCTTGGAGCTCTGGTACTTTCCCAACACAGCTACGACATTTTACAACTGTTATACCAATGGTTCCTGTATATATGTTCTTCCTGTGTTCGTCCTGCACCCTTTGTGACTGAAGCCCAGCTTGTGTTTTCCCGAGACCGTCTATCCGTAAGAACCGCCCAGTGCAAGACACACAGCCCCTGCTACCCATGTAGCTGCCTCCTGTGTGTAGTGGACAACTGACCTATTCAGCGGAACCCGAAACCCAACGACCCTTTGGCGCAAGTCGAGGAATCTGCAGCCTACACGGTCGCAGAACCGTCTGAGCCTCTGATTCAGACCCTCCACTCGGCTCTGTACCAGACGTCAGAAGTCGGTCCTGTCAACTATGCTGCAAATGGTCAGCTCTGCTTTCATCTTGCAAGCAACAGTGGCAGCCTTTACCACTTGTGTTAGCCGCTCGAAACCAGAGAGAATCTCTTCTGATCCAAAATGACACACATCATTGGTACCGACGTGAGCCACCACCTGCAGTTGGCTGCACCCTTTGCTCTTCATCGCATCTGGGAGGACCCTTTCCACATCTGGAATGACTCCACCCAGTATGCACACGGAGTGCACATTGGTTTTCTTTCCCTTCTTGTCAGCCAAGTCCCTAAGGGGCCCCATAACGCGCCTAACGTTGGAGCTCCCAACTACCAATAATCCCACTCCCTGCGATTGCCCGGATCTTGCAGGCTGAGTGGTTTCCTCTGAAACAGGACAGGTGACAGCATCTGGCTCAGCGTCAGTGTCAGCCACAAACAGCACCCGGAACCTGTTTGTCAGACAAACCGGGGAGGCCTTACGTGCGGCCGCCTGGGAAGTCTTCCGACCTCCCACTCGACCACAGGTGATGGGTCAACCTCAGTGCGAGCTGAAACTGGGCGGGCCACCAGTGAGGACCGATCGGACGATTCTGACGCGCTGGACGTCTGTTGGATCCCCACGGCCGGTCCACAATAGTGATGCCCATCCACTGCAGCCTCAAGCTGTGTAACCGAAGCCATCACAGCCTGAAGCTAAGAGCGAAGTGTCACCACCTCGGGTCGCATCCGCACACACCAATCTCAGTCCCTGTGCACACAAAAGATCTTGGAAAGCTAAACTATGCAGATAAACGGACTACCGGCAGGTGCTGCGCTAGTCAACTCTAGACGAAAAGGCAGGAACTGTCTAACAATACGCAGATATTCAAAAACCTAACTGCCGAAGCATTCAGGTGAAACTAAATAATTCACCTCTAATTAGGAACTAGTAATTTGTCACAAAATTGGTTTACTTTCCGACGCAAACGGAAACGCGAGAACTGTGTCTATTAGATGTTAAATTTACACGCAGAAACTCAAGAAACTAAACTATTAAAGCACACAGATTATATAATGAAATTCGCTACTGGTTAGGAACTCGCAAATGTCACAAAAGCGGTTACTTCCCTGTTGCCTCATCTGTCTCGGTCGGCTGCTACTGCCTGACTGCCTGCCTGACTAGCGCCAACAAGCGGTCACTAGCTTTCAAAACAAGCAAACAAACAACTGTCGACTCTCGCTACGAAAATCTCCTGTAGACCCTGACGAAACCGCAGGAACTGTGTCTAATAATACGCAGATATTCAAAACCTAACTACCGAAGCACTCAGGCGAAACTATATAATTCGCCCCTGATTAGGAACTTATATTACGTCACAAAATCAGTTTACTTTCCTACGCAAATGAAAACGCGGTCGGCTACTATAGCGTCACTGCGTTACTGTTACACTTAAACATCATGTACATACTCATTACGTGTACCGAATGCAATGAGGTGTTTGAAATGTTACAGGACTGGTCACACCACTATGTTCTATTCTCAGACATGCTTGCAGCAGATACGAACTTGCATTACTAGAAACAGAGGATGTAATTTCACTGAAAAATGCCGACAGTTTTGTACGTCCTCGTATGAATACAGCGAAGCCAGAAGCTACACTGGCGTAAGTGCGAAGAAGAAAGCCGAAAGGCGCGTGTAAAGAGGAACAAAATTACGTCCAAAATTGTTCCCGGTACCATCAGATATGCAACAGATGCAGCTGAGTAAAGCGCTGTACATCATACACACTGAGGACTCATCGTCGTATTTCGCATGCCTTTTCTAACTTCGCTAATTTGTCGATGGTTCAGAATGCCAGAAAAAAATATAAGGAGAAATAAAAATTCACTGTTATAAATAGTTATAGTATAAATCTTTCTAACGTATGTACAAAACACCTAAAGACAACAGACATCTTACTGATAACAGTGGTGAGATGGGGAGGGGAAAGGCAGAGAGAGTCTTGGTGCTCATCGAAAACATGTATGAATTGACAGCTGTGTATTGTGTAACTGTCACAGACGAGATCGTCAAACAACTCTTTACTCATTTACCCCGCCCCTTTCTCCTTTTTTCCCGTCCCTTTTCCCTTTTTGGATATTCCTATCGACAAAGTCCTCTGTGGCACTACGCAGCCAGGGATTCGAAACTGTCTCACTCATAACACTGACGTCAGTACGCTGATAGGTTGTCCACAGCCATGTGAGTCTCATTCTACTGGCCTATGTTGCAAGCTTTGCTCTAATGACTATGACACTGACAGCCAGAACTAAAGTCCAACAACAGAAACCAGGCCGCAGTTACCAGCCAACGACGTGCCATCTCAAAAGTATCAGCAGACACGGCTTCCATAGTAAGGAAGACTCTGTGAGGAACGCTTTGCCATGATCGACCAACCTACCGATAACCAGGCCATCGATATCACTACAGACATTTCTAACCGGCGTTCCGAAACTGTCACCACATGGAAATGTGAAAGAAACTTCAGTAGCCAGAATCCGATACAACCAAGACGCCGAGTGGCCCACAGCTTCGACGGTGTCGCCAAAACCACGGAATGACAGCAGCTATGGACAACAATTAACATGGTAACAACAGCTACGGACAGATATGACAGAACGGCAAGTCCAAAGAGTGAACCAAATCGATAATCTAGACATAGCAAGATCGGGAACCAAACAACGATGGGTACAACGTATGATTTGAGAGCCCATTCGGAACACGACTGACTTCTGAGTCCCTGACAGACCGTAGCTGGGGAGTGGCCTGTGCATAGCGCTGTGGCGGAGGCAGCAGCGCTCGCCGGTTAGGCAGGTTATAGGGGTGCCACCTAGCGGCTGTCGTCTATGTACATGCCTGCTGGCACGCTGTCCAAATTGTCAGACCAGGATACGAGGACCCTCCCCCGACCCTCCCCCCTCCCCCTTCCTGAATGGACGCATAGGGTCTGAAGAGCCCTGGCGAATGTTTCAGGAGGTGGACAGGTGATGTCCCATCATTGAAAGCCTGCTGTGAGGAGGAATGTAGGAGTTCGGGCTTTATACAGAGTTGTGAAAGACTGTGGAACAGACGGAGGCTGTGGTGACATCTCGACCTCCATGCCTGTGATTGCGGGAGCAGCCGAAAGCGTCCTAGAGTGCGAATGGTACCCATGAGGCGCAGGGATGTGTGAGGGCAGCGACTCCAACTCAGAGCGATGTACTGCTGGAGGGGTAGGCTGCAGAAGGCGTCAGAGTTGGTTCACGTGCTGACGCTTTAAACCGTTTGGGGTGTCAACCATTGTAAGGGGCCACCCATTTGTGGCAACTACCGTAGCTGGCATCCAAGAGGGTTTCACCCATAGGAATGCGCCCAAACAGCCGAACCAGGAGGGTACTGCCTAACATGTCAGGTCTGGGGTACCTTCGGTTGGGGTGCTACAAGGTGGAGGAGGGTGCATTGGTGTCGGCAATGGAGTCGTTCTGTTGGGCGGCGGTCATGGACAGGGGGGAACCTGTAGGTGTTCAAGAATCTCCTATGTGCCACTGTCGTGGTAAACGCACTCATGCCCCTCAACAGCTGTTGCTTAAATGTATGCACCATCTGCTCCGCTTCGACGTTGGAGAAGGGGTGAAATGGAGGGTTACATGTGTATTTGATGACATTAGCAGTGCAGAACTGTTCGAACGTGTATTGTCAGTTATACTGGTGTGGAGAAGCCCTTCAATGGCGAGAATCTGCAGAACGGCATTGATCGTAGCAACTGAGGTGGTAAACGCCATGCTGACCACATAGGGATAGTATGAATAAGCGTCTACGACAAAAAGCTACATCAAGGGCAGGAAGATGAATGTGATCCCAAGGGCGATTGGGAGTAGGTCAGGGGGCGAAACACAAAGGTGGAGCAGACTAAAGGCAGGCACAGGAAGAACAGCAGCACACCATAGTCTCCACATCCTTGTTCAGTTCTGGCCAGAGCAAGGGCTTTCATCCGTGACACACCCGAGTACCTGCGATGTAAGTGTCCCAAGACATAAGTGCAGAAGGGAGTAGTGATAACAGAGTGGGTAACCCCCTCCTAATCCAGTAGCAGCACACTATAGACAATGGACAAACGATGACAGATGCAAGCCCAGGCCCGGAGCTCGAGAGTCGCTGACTTCGAAAAATAAGCAAACCACCCATGGAATACATAGAGTATGACCGGCTGCAAGGTAGGGTCATGGCGCATATCCACCACACCATGAGTGGCGGTAACGGGAAAATAGTAATGGGAAAACAATCCAAGATGTGAGTTGTTCCACGCCAATGTGAAAATACGTGAGTTCCAGCTTGTCAAATGTGGGTTTGCTCCTGAGGGTAAAGGTGAGAGGGCATCCACTTTTGTGTGTGTGCAGCAGGCTTGTACTTGGTGGTGTAATTGTAGGAGCCAAGGGAAAGAGCCCAACGCTGTAACCTTTGGGCTGTCTGCTCTGGAAGCTGTGAGTGTGGTCCAAAGAGTGCTACTAACGTTTTATGGTTTCCACCGAGGGTAAAACAGGTCCCAAACAGGTAAACATGGAATTTCTTCACGGAAGAGGAGATCGCCAAAGCATGAGTAATTGGACAGACCTCAGCGTTTTTGATACATGGGCGATGGGTTGCTCTTTATCATCATTATTACAGCGTGCCATCATTGCACCAATGCCATACAGAGAAGCGTCCCCAACCAAAACAAGATGACGTGGCAGCGAAATGTGGGTACGATAGGGCGCTGAAGGTAATATGTCCTTCAGCTGTGTGAATGCCTGCTCACGGGTCGCTGACCACTGAAACGGAAGGACTCTCTTCCCCAACTGATCGAAAGGCTTCATGATGCATGCTGCCTGCAGAAGGAGCTTAAAATAATAATTCATATTCCGCAAAAAAGCCTGCAACTCTTGGACATTTTGGGGACGCGGGAGAGAGTCATTAGCAAAAACATTATGGTCAGTGGGCTGAGTCTCATCTTTGGTGAGGAAGTGGCCAAGGTAGTCCACGTGTTCCTGGAAAAACTGGCATTTGTGTAGACGATGCTTGAGCCCTGCATCACACAACGTAGTAGAGAGGGTACATAGGTTATGCAGGTGGTCTTGGAGCATAGTACCCATAACAATTAAGTCATGAAAGTAATTGACACAAACTGGAATGGACATGGTTAACTGTTCCAGGTATGTCTGGAAGGTCGCTGGAGCAAAGGAGATTCCAAAAGGCAAACACCTGTATTTATATAAGCCAGAAGGCCTACTAATGACAACAATACGTTGTGTCTCCTCGTCTAGTGGAATCTGTAAGTAAGCATCAGCAAGGCCTATTTTAGAAAAACATTCACTTCCAACAAGTTGTGAGAGGAGGTCATCTTGATGTGGTATGGGGTAGGTTTTCACCAGAGCTTGATCGTCGACTTACAATCTTCACAAAGCTGGAGGGAACTAATTGACTTCTGGACCACAACCACGGGTGTGGCCCAAGCACTAGCTTTGACCCCAGCGTTGTGAAGACGTCTGCAAGGAGACTGGAAGAGGACGAACTCGACAGAAACGACGCATTGCAAGACGTGAAGAAATATGTGCCTCAAAATTGGTGGCGCACCCCAGGCGAGGACTAAACAGAGACATGAAAGAGGTACAAAGTTGCTGGAGACGACACGAACTTCGTCTGTGACGGAGAACGCAAACAGCGAGAAACCATCCGGGCTGAAAATGTAGCCAGCTGAATAACTGTTGACAACATATAGCAATAGTGACCGCGTACCCATCTTGTTTGTTGCCTTAAGTGGTGAAATGACCTCTGAGGGGAACAGAACTGTCACCACATGCAATCAGCAAATAGTTTCTACTTCACGTCTATGGTCACAACTTTTTTTTCGTCAGATTACCGGTTTCGGTCTCCAATGACCATCTTCAGACCTGCAGCAAAATATGAGAAAAACACAAATACACTAGCAGGTTGTCTACAGCTTAAGACAATAAAATATACCATAATGAAATGTATTACTGCATACATGTGCATTTTTACTTCACCAGCTTTGATCTCAGGTTAAGATTCACAAAGATGGAAATCCGGTTGGTCCGATTGTGAGAAATATGTCGTCACCATGCTTTAACTAAATAAGTTTCTTAATAATAAACTTAAATCACTTTATAGATCGATAATTATTCTGGTGACAAAAACATTTTTGAGCTACCAAATGCAATCAAGGATATACATATACCACATAATGCGGCATTAGCATCCTTGGATGTAAAAAACCTCTACAGTAATGTCGCAGTAAAAGAAACATGACATTATTATACGTAAGCTCCTATGCCATATCAAGCTCGGTACTTCAAAGTGTACAGAAATAAATGAATTTCTAGAATTCGTTTTAGCTTCTAAGTTTTTGTACCTTCAGTGACAAAATATCAAAGAGATGGGCTGGGGATGGGTAATAGTATAGTTGGTACTTTAGCAGATATTTTAGTGAACGATTTAGATATGTAAATTTTTTGCCAAGTTTCTACAGCTAAAAGATAAAACAATTTACTATGAACGGGATGTTGACGACATTTTATTATTGATCGAAGGCGACACTGATGAGGTCAACGCATTTTTCCAAGAAATAGGTAGCGTGCACCCAAAAATAACTTTTATCACTGAAGTTGATAAAGAGAGTTCTATTAAGTATCTTGACCTTACTATTAGGAAAGCTGACAACAAACGTAAGTTTTCGACTTTCAGAAAATCTACTTGTACAGATAGTATCATCAATGCCAGTTCATGCCATCCTCCACAATACAAAAACGACATCTTCACCTACATGATTCACCGGCTCCTTCGTCTACTTTTGGCCGAAAGCGAAATACGTGAAGAACTTAGCATCTCTAGCATATTGCGGTAACTAACTGCTCTTCTGTAAATGACGTCGGGCGCCCTTACATAGGCTAAAGAAACTATAACAAACAGCACTGACACAGAGAACAGATACAAAAAAAAAGAAAGAACGAGACCATTCCTATGAAATTTAATGGCATAAAGTGCATGCAAATAGAAGAATGATTCATGTAATCTGATGTTAGATGTGGCTTTCAGGTTAACAACACTCTAAAACTGCGAGTAAAACATAAACTGAAAATGACGTATGACAAATTTAATGGCTGTGGATTATACAGGATTGATTGCAGTATGTTGTTGTTGTGGTCTTCAGTCCAGAGACTGGTTTGATGCAGCTCTCCATGCTACTCTATCCTGTGCAAGCTTCTTCATCTCCCAGTACCTACTGCAACCTACATCCTTCAGAATCTGTTTAGTGTATTCATGTCTTGGTCTCCCTCTACGATTTTTACCCTCCACACTGCCGTACAATACTAAATTGGGGATCCCTTGATGCCTCAGAATATGCCCTACCAACCTATCCCTTCTTCTAGTCAAGTTGTGCCATAAATTTCTCTTCTCTTCAATTCTATTCAATACCTCCACATTAGGTATGTGATCTACCCATCTATCTTCAGCATTCTTCTGTAGCACCACATTTCGGAAGCTTCTGTTCTCTTCTTGTCCAAACTATTTATCGTCCACGTTTCACTTCCATACATGGCTACACTCCTTACAAATACTTTCAGAAACGACTTCCTGACACTTAAAACTGTACTCGATGTTAACAAATTTCTCTTCTTCAGAAACGATTTCCTTGCCATTGTCAGTCTACATTTTATATCCTCTCTACTTCGAGCATCATCAGTTACTTTGCTCCCCAAATAGCAAAACTGCTTTACTACTTTAAGCGTCTCATTTCCTAATCTAATTCCCTCACCATCACCCGATTTAATTCGACTACATTCCGTTATCCTCGATTTGCTTTTGTTGATGTTCATCTTATACCCTCCTTTCAAGACACTGTCCATTCCAGTCAGCTGCTCTTCCAGGTCCTTTGCTGTCTCTGACAGAATTACAATGTCATCGGAGCGTTCTATACTAGTCCCGTCGAGAGTCTATATGCCGAAGCCGGTGAGGTGCCACTAACCTACCGGCGCGATATACTGCTTTGCCGGTATGCCTGTCGGCTATTATCAATGCTCGACCACCCGTCTTATCGTTCCTTTTTTGATGACTTTCTCGACCGTTAATACGGGTTGTATGTATCTGCCCTGCTACCCCCTGGAGTTCGCTTTCGTCGCCTCCTTCAGCACCTTGATTTTTCACTCCCTGCAACCTTTAGAGTGGGCGAGAGCCAAACGTGACTTTGGCTCCCGGCTCAGGTTCACGTTCACCTTAACCTCAGCTCGCTCCCAAAGGAAGTCACCCCAGCTTTGGTATACCGCTCGCGGACTGTCGAACTTTGTTCGAAGTTCGTTAATACTATCTTCATTTATACAGATCGCTCTAAGACCAATGACTGTGTCGGGTGTTGTTTTATTGTCGGGGCACAGAGTTACAAATAGCGGCTCCATGGCCATTGTTCGGTCGTCACAACTGAGCTATTTGCCCCCTATCAGGCTGTTCTTTACAGGCGCCGCCACCAACATTCTGCTTATGTCATCTGCTCTGATTCCCTGAACGCCATCCAGAGCCTCACTGATCAGTATCCAGTGCACCCTTTCCTGCATCGGATCCAACGCTCTCTTCAGCAGCTGGCGGACGACGGTTCTGCGGTTATCTTTATGTGGATTCCTGGCCATGTCGTGGTCCCTGGGAACGAAGCTGCAGATTCCGCGGCCAAGGCTGTGGTCCTCCAGCCTCGGACATCTTCTTGTTGTGTGCTTTCATCTGATTTTAGCAGGGTCATTTGTCAGCGCATTTTATCGCTGTGGCATGCCGATTGGTCTACAGTTACTGCAAACAAGCATCAGGCCTTGAAACCTCTTCTTACGGCTTGGACGACCTCTTCACGCCCTTCTCGGCAGGAGGATGTCGTTTAGACCCGGTTACGGATTGGCCACTGCCGGTTCAGCCACCGCCGTCTGCTGACGGATGCGCCGGTGCCGTTCTGCCCGTGTAGGCAAATGCTAACGGTACGCCACATTTGAACGTCCTGTCCGAATTTTAATACATTGCGCATTGATTTTGGCCTGCCATGTACTCTGGATCCAATTTTAGCTGATGACCCAGGAGCAGCTACTCGCGTTCTTCGTTTTATCCACTTGACAAACCTGTCTAAAGACATTTCATTATGCTCTTTTCTTTTACTCCCTTGCCTGTTAATGTACCTTTTACAGTGTTGTCCTTTTAGTTGATGTTTTAACATTGTACCTTGCAGTGCATTCATAATTTAGTCTGGACGTTAATGACCACTGTAGTTGTGCGCCCTAAAACCACAAAGAAAAAGTAAGAAGATTGAATAACATCGGGGATAGGCTACAACCCTGTCTCACTCCCTTCCCAACCACTGCTTCCCTTTCATGCCCCTCGTCTCTTATAACTGCCATCTGGTTTCTGTACAAATTGTAAATAGCCTTTCCCTCCCTGTATTTTACCCCTGCCACCTTCAGAATTTGAAAGAGAGTATTCCAGTCAACGTTGTCAAAAGCTTTCTCCAAATGCTAGATACGTAGGTTTGCCTTTCCTTAATCTATTTTCTAAGATAAGTCGTAGCGTCAGTACTGCCTCGCGTGTTCCAACATTTCTACGGAATCCAAACTGATCATCCCCGAGGTCAGCTTATACCAGTTTTTCCATTCGTCTGTAAAGAATTCGCGTTAGTATTTTGCAGCCGTAGCTTATTAAACTAATAGTTCAGTAATTTTCACATCTGTAAACACCTGCTTTCTTTGGGATTGGGATTATTATATTCTTCTTGACGTCTGATGGTATTTCGCCTGTCTCATACATCTTGCTCACTGTATGGTAGAGTTTTGTTAGGCCTGTCTCTCCCAAGGCCGTCAGTAGTTTTAATGGAATGTTGTCTACTCCCGGGGCCTTGTTTCGACTTAGGTCTTTCAGTGTTCTATCAAACTCTTCACGCAGTACCATATCTCCTATTTCATCTTCGTCTACATTATCTTCCATTTCTATAATATTGTCCTAAACAACATCGCCCTTGTTTAGACCCTCTATATACTCCTTGCACCTTTCTGCTTTCCCTTCTTTGCTTAGAACTGGGCTTCCATCTGAGCTCTTGATATTCATAGAAGTGGCTTTCTTATCTCCAAAGGTCTCTTTAATTTTCCTGTAGGCAATATCTAACTTACCCCTAGTGATATGCCCCTTTACATCCTTACATTTGTCCACTAGCCATCCCTGTTTAACCATTTTGCACTTCCTGTCGATCTCATTTCTGAGACGTTTGTATTACTTTTTACCTGCTTCATTTACTGCATTTTCTCCTTTCATCAATTAAATTCAGTATCTCTTCTCATACCCAAGGATTTCTATTAGCCCTCGTCTTTTTACCTACTTGATACTCTGCTGCCTTCACTATTTCATGTCTCAAAACTACCCATTCTTCATCTACTGTATTTCTTTCACCCATTCTTGTCGGTCGTTCCCTAATGCTCCTCCTGAAGCTCTCTACTACCTCTCGTTCTTGCAGTTTATCCAGGTCCCATCTTCTCAAATTCCCACCTTTTCGCAGTTTCTTCAGTTTTAATCTACGGTTCATAACCAATAGATTATGGTCAGAGTCCAAATCTGCCCCTGGAAATGTCTTAAAATTTAAAACCTGGTTGCTGAATCTCTGTCTTACCATTATATAATCTGTCTGAGACCTTACAGTATCTCCAGGCTTCTTCCATGTATACAACCTTCTTTTATGGTTCTTGAAGCAAGTGTTAGCTATGATTAAGTTATGCTCTGTGCAAAATTCTACCAGTCGGCTTCCTCTTTCGTTCCTTAGCCCCATTCCATATTCACCGACTACATTTCCTTCTCTTCCTTTTCCTACTGTCGAATTACAGTCACCCATGAGTATTAAATTATCGTCTCTCTTCACTATCTGAGTTATTTCTTTTCTTTCATCATATATTACATCAATATCTTCTTCATCTGCGGAGCTAGTTGGCCCATAAACTTGTACTACTGTGGTAGTCGTGGGCTTCGTATCTATCTTTGCCACAATAATGCGTTCACTATGCTGTTTGTAGTAGCTTACCCGCATTCCTACTTTCCTATTCATTATTAAACCTACTCCTGCATTACCCCTATTTGATTTTGTATTTATAACCCTGTATTCACCTGACCAGAAGTCTTATTCATCCTGCCACCGAACTTCACTAATTCCCACTAGATTTAACTTTAACCTATCCATTTCCCTTTTTATGTTTTCTAACCTACCTGCCCGATTAAGGGATCTGACATTCCACGCTCCGATCCGTAGAACGTCAGTTTCCTTTCTCCTGATAACGACGTCCTCTTGAGTAGTCCCCGCCCGCAGATCCGAATGGGGTACTATTTTACCTCCAGAATATTTTACCCAAGAGGACGCCATCATCATTTAATCATACAGTAAAGCTGCATGCCCTCGGGAAAAATTACGGCTGTAGTTTCCCCTTGCTTTCAGCCGTTCGAGGTACCAGCACAGCAAGGCCGTTTGGTTAATGTTACAGGGCCAGATCAGTCAATGATCCAGATTGTTGCCCCTGGAACTACTGAAAAGCCTACTGCCCCTCTTCAGGAACCACACGTTTGTCTGGCCTCTCAACAGATACCCGTCCATTGTGGTTGGACCTATGGTAAGGCAATCTGTATCGTTGAGGCACGCAAGCCTCCCCACTAACGGCAATGTCCATAGTTCATGGGGGGGGGGGGGGGGGGTGATTGCAGTAAGAGTGACAAATATCAAATATTATATCGGTCAAACAGGCCGCTCTTTTAACGTAAGGTTTAAAGTACATTCACAGCCACAGAACAAATCTTTGGGACAGCATTTATTGAGACCGGTCACTCCATGATGATCACCGAGAATAGAATGCATATTCTCCACAGGGTGTTAAAATACTATACTCTCTATTTGTTAGAAGAGCTCGAGATTTATAGAGCGAAAAACAAGAGCCAAAAAAATTCCGTCACTGGCAGAGCGATCTCATGCCCATTGGCTACTTTCCTCTGATTGACAAGTTCTGCTTTAATCACCTTTTTTTGTAGGAGGTTAAAATACAGAATCACTGGTGGCTCACAGTCTTACTGTCTTGGTGGATAGTAAAACTGTTCCATTCGACAGTGCTGTCAGTCCAAAGACATCACTGGAGTGTACATTGAAGGTGTGGTGATGGGACTTGAAGTCCCATACCACCCTCTGACGGTGGAAGTTCAGGCTGGAGGGAAATATTAACTAACTACAAACTACATTATGTATCGACAGTGGTGGATTGATGATGTTCGGTACCTATTGAGTGGTCAATTCAATACCAACGCTACATTAGTAGCCATAACAGTGCTATCGTTAGCCATGGTCAGAAGCGGAGTCCTCAAGAGTGGTGAGAGGAACACAGTGTCGGTGCCACTGCTGGGGATGTGTTGTATCAATGTTTTGTAAGCCAGCAACAGTGTCAGGTAGGGTTTCACATAGAAAGGCATTGCCTTCTATCACATGGACATCTTGAGATTGGCCATGTCCATTTCCTTGTGGAGGGTAACTACCCTCCTAAGGGGAGGGACATGTTCCACTGAAGCACCTCTTTCTGCAGGTGCTGTAGGGTCTGCATCCAGGAGGCACTAAATATAGTACACAAAGTGGAGCCATAGGTGAGGTAAGGGTGGAAAATCATGCTTTACAGCCAGAGCTTCGTGTTGGGGTTCAGTCCTCTGGTTGTGAACACTGGGTACAATGCTTTTATCAGCTTGAGTTACAACCCTGTTTTACAATTTAAAACCTGGTTCCTGAATCTCTGAATGGAAGAGGAGATTTTGATTCATCTGGACACCTAGGTAGTTGGAATCAGTGGGCCATGAGAGCTGGACACCTGCAATAGTGATGTGGCGGAGGATAGGGCCCCATTTTGTGAAGTACACTGCCGTAGTTTTGGTAGCATTGAGGACAATCTTGTTGGAATGACACCAGGTCACTGTCGCATCCACCTGCCTCCGGAGGCTAGCAATGAGCTGGTCTGGGTTGTGGCTTGTGGTATAGAGCGCCATACCATGGGCGTATTGAGCCAATGCGAGGACTGGCATATCATTAACATAAATGTTAAAAAGGATAGGAGACATCACAGAGCCTTGAGGGGTACCGACCGACATCTATCGTAAGCTGGAGCATTGACCTTGCTGAGTAACCAAGATGGTCCTATGAGGGAAAAAGGCCTGTTGTGAGACAGCGGTTCAGGATGCTGGTAAATAAACACAGCAGCTTGTGTGGAAGGTGGCAGAGGTGTTCGTTTAAGATGCCATCAGAATCTGGAGCCGACAGCCCACGCTTTCACCAGAGGATCCGTTGGTTTTCCGCCAGGGACGTAAGGTGAGGGGCAGTTAGAGTTGCTCATTGTCGAAAAGTGGCAAAAGCCGCTAGAATATCAAGTTCATCTTGGAGTTCATCAGGCTTGAAGTACTGGTTGAGCAATTGGTTCTGGGACTGAAATGCATTGGCCAGAGTTTCTACCACAGAGTGGGCATCATAAGTTAAGCCATCACTGTGTGGATGGGATGGTTGGTCTTCACTGCGATGTGCTGCTGGGCTCTGACAAAAGCCCATTCATATTTATGTTGGAGGAGGAAGATGGACATCTTGTTGTCCCATTTTTCCGTTTTCCATTCGGCGAGCTGGTGATAGAATTCACGATGGAGACACTTCATGTGATGCTTGTCCTGAGTATCACGAAACTGCTGCCACCTCCTGCCGTAGCAGTTCTTCTGGATTTTGAGTATGTGCAAGAGGGGAGGCAAGTCATTGACTGCAGTTGAAGCCCTTGGAACAATGGAAGTAGAGGCCTTCATCGCCTTTTGGTGTTTGTGGTTAGGGAATCAACAGCACGAACGAGATTGCCAGGCTTTGACAGGTCGAGATGTAGCCGAGTGGTGTGATTAAGGTTCCTGGAAAATTAGCCCCCGTCTGTGATGGTCAAGGTAGAATAGGCAACTACGGACAGAACAATGTCAGTAAGTGACAGAAGCACGGGGTCATTATCAGAGGCCAGTTCGTGGAGTGTTTCCAACGAAAACTGCACCGCAATGGCCACATCCAGGAAGTCCAGCTGGCAGTCAGAATGGACTGATATATGTGTGGGAGTGTGGGGGCCATAGATCGACAATGCCAGAGGATCTTCTAGGTCAAGGAGTCTGCCTTTGGGTTTAGCAATGTGAGAATGCCAAGCTGGATACTTGGTATTGAGATCTGCCCCAACAATGAGTTTGTCAAAATATGTCAAGGTACAGAGTTCAGCTTGAAGAAAAGGTACGTTAGAGCTCAAATACGCTGCAGCAAACGTTATAGCGCCAAGTCCGGTAGAAACAGTGACTGCTCTAGCCTCCAATGTTCGAGTCGTTGGGAAACTAATGATTATGGGCGAGTGACTTACGTGTCTGACTCTGCTGTGCCCCTACCTTGGTGATGGAGTGAGTCAGTGGGGTAGCAAACCATGTTGTGGACACGAAAATCGTTAGCGCGTTTCAGATGGGTTTCTGAGACAAGTAAAATGTCTGCTTGGTGGTCGTAGAGGAAACTGTTCAGTTTTGTCTATATACCTTTAAGACCAATAGCAATGCAAATACAGACAGCTAGATCTTGGGGGAGCTGATGATTGTGTGGTGGGCGATTCACCATTAAAACCTAATATGGCTGAGCCCTTTAATGAGAGCGATGAACTTACTGAGCCCATCCACCGATCGATAGATCTTTTGAGTTGTTTCATGAATGACAGTCCTACTGTGGGGCTTCTTGAACAGAGGGATGACTTGGAGGATCTACTGCATGTCATCCTGGAAAGAAGCATCTGCCTCCACCACTGTAGGAATACCCTGTTTGGGCTGTTTCACCCCGCAACATGCAGGAGTGGGCTTGGTTGCTGGTGGAGAAGGCGCCACAATGGAGGGCTGTGGCACTTCATCAGGTGCGCTGGAGTAGGCCACAGACAGTCTTTCAGCTTGGTGGGCGTTGGTAGGCATTACAGAAGATGGATGAGCAGGAGGATACTGAGCTGCAGAAGTGAATGTGGTCCTAGAGGATGGACCTAGAGGTGGTTCTTGCGTCACAGATGCTTCAGGTGCATGAGCATCAGTGGTGGGATGATCATCTGATTTACCCCATAAGATGGGAAAGTGGGTGCTGTCCCATGAAGGTGGGGATGGACGATTCGTCCTCAGTTTCCTTTACGGAGGGTGGGAAGACTTCATAGGTTTCTGGTATATAGGACAACCCTTCCAGGAAGCCAGATGGTGGGGACTGTGAAGTGCCCAAACAGTGGACACACATGGGTTTTTCTGAGGCTGGGAGTTTGCGGTCCTCTGACAGATATGAGCCAGTACACTTGACACTACAAAAAGGCAGTGAACAGTAACTGCCACTGTGGTGCAAATGTTGACACCTATGGCAGATGGAGGGGCGGTTGCAGCCTTCATGTGATTCAATATGCACCTTGGGGTGCAGGAGATACCTGATTTGGTAAATGCGTTCAACGTCCTCTCTCCTAAGAAGGGAGACGACATGGGTGGGCGTGGGGATTAATTTCTGGGTCTCAGGGTCCCTCTCGTTGTATTGGCAGATGAAAGGGTGGAGGAAATGGAGATGGAGTAATTCATCCCTGATGTCTGTTTCTGTATCTTCACAAGAAAGGTCTTTGATGACGATTTTGGTTCTTCTGTCACCAGAAGCCTGATGAGTGTAATAGTCCATAGCCCTTGACTTCACAAAGTTGAGGACTTCGAGATAATCATCCATAGTGTCATGCAGGTACATGACATGGTCTTTCTCGTATACCACCTGCAGTTGGCCTGCAATAAGGCGTTACAGTTCAGTGTTCAGTTTAATGTAATTTGTAGAATTCTAAACAGTGACAGGAGGGTTGTTCTCCTTCTTTTGTGGTGGTGGCAGCGGATTCAGGGAAGTGGGGACGGGAGGGGTATTCGTGTCCTGGTCTATGAGAGCAACAGGTGCTGCTGCTCCAGGTGTGGAGGCATCAGAATCTGAATGCCAGCCACTGCAACAGGTGTGAGTGAAAGACTATTTCGACCTTTGACCACAGAGGGGACCGACGGGGTCTGAATCCCCAGAATGCCTGTTGGGCCTACAAGATGGTGGACAAAGCAGCATCTAATGGGGTGTCCATGTGGCAGTAGGTTGTATCAATGCTGGGGGCCGATATGGCTTGACCATCACTAGGTGAGAGGTACATCACCAGGCAGACATGGGAATCATTGGAGGACATAGAGGAAGATCACTCCTGCACATGACGCTGTATGCAGGGTGCACAAGATTCGGTATCACTCTCAGTGATTATCTGTGGCTTGTAGCAGGAGACACAATGCGCTTAGTACTTAGCTCGACGGGTGTTGTCAGTATTAGCACAGCTGCCAGCTTCCCAGTTTGCCCGTCGAGAGGGCAGTGTCACATTGCCATGCGAAGGGGTGGGGTAGGAGTTGCCTAGCCCAAACATACCCTGCCTCTTCATCTCCTCCAATTTGCTGATGACACCACCTCCTGGCCCTTTATCCTAACCTTCAAAGGTCCCAATGTACCCTCCAAACCCTCTTTGTCAACTTCACCACTTCGTACAACCAGTGTTTGCTTTTTATCAAACCCTCCAAGCAATCATCATAGATCACATCACTCACTCCTTCCATCTCCATTTCTGTTTGTCTTATCCACCTCACTGCTACTCTAAAATACATTGGCCTCACCCTTGACTGTCACCTTAACTGGATGCCCCATCTCCTTACAGTCCAACACAAAGTGCACAAAAGACTCTGGCTCTTGAAACTCCTGTCTGGTCAGACATGGGGTCTGCATCCTTTCATCATCCTTCACATCCAGAAATCCCAGATCCACTCCATCCTTTGTTATGACAGTGTCACTTGGATTTACACCCCTCCCAGGTTCTATGAAGCCCTCCAAATCTTGGAATGCCATGTACTCCATCTCACCTTCCGTATCTGCCTTCCATCCCTCACATACACCCTCTATGACCTCATCCCCTTCCGCATCCTTCTCCTTTCCTTGAATCATCCACACTCTGTATATTGCCCTTCAGGTCTATCTCCCCCACCCCCTGGCATCCGCCTTCCCCTTCACACCCAGCCTGTTGCCACACCTTTACCGTTGAGTCCCACCCTCCCTCCATCTCCACACCCTCCATCTCCACAACTCCTTCATCTCCTTACCCAATACAACTTCCAGCACCTACCCTCCCAGATGATGAGCTTCGAGCTGACATCTACCCCTCCTACTGACTTTAACACCATCTTCCTCCCCCCTATTAATCGAGGCTCCCTCTGCCCTCCCCTCCCCTTCACCTGTGCGGTTTCCCCCCTCCTATACCCCCCTCTCCCATGCTCCCCTTCTCTGTCTCTGCGCTCCCTCCTGCCTTGGTTTCCCTCTTCATCTCCCTACCTGCCCATCTAATGCCTCTTGACCCCCCCTTTTTTCCTCTTCCTCCAACTCCCCCCAGTCCCCTACCTCCCCACTGCACCTCTGTCTCCTTTTTTTCTCTTCTCTCCAGCCTTCATTCCCTTGGCAGGTCCCTACCAGTGGCTTTTATTCTTCACGAGTGCTCTATCGTTTCCAGTGTTGTTTTTTTTATCTTACTCTATGTGATTTTTATACTGTTGCCGACATTTTAATTGGGGTTTTACTCCAGTGTATTTTAAGTGTGCAACGAATTGCCGTGTTCTTTTAACTTTATGTCGAGTTTTCAACTATCCCCCAGTGAATTTCCCCATATTAGTGTATATTTTAACTCCCATCATCTCCATTCATTGTGTTTCCTATGTCCCCCTTTTTATCCCCCTTTTTATGTTAGAGCTCCCCTTTTCATGTACTTTTGTAAAGCCACTTGGCTGAAGAACGGTGGACTGTGCTGCTGCTAGCCCACTCCTGCCCATATGGGGCAGGGGCATGAAATTACAATGAAGAAAAAGAGAATCTTACACTTTATAAGCCCATTACAGACTTCACTGGTTGTATACCCCTTTACTTTATATCGGACAATTAATCATTGAAGAATATGTTTACGCATACAGTAGCGATATCTGGCGAACTTGCAACACAAACATTTTGTGCCTGCAGTACGACAGTTTGTTTTGAAGAGTAGTGTTGCTGACAAGTTGACACTTGTGCATACTATCATTTATATTTGACGATGCTACCACTGATTTTGTTTAGCTTTTGTCGATGCCACTCTGGCTGCAGTGTATTACTACATGTTTTTATAAAACAGGTATGTGCCTTCATATTTAAATCGCACAAATGCACATGTATGTCAGTAATACTTCTCATTATGTTCTCTTTTATTGTTTTAAACTGTAGACAATCTGCTAGTGTATTTGTGTTTTCCCATACTTTCTTGCAGATCTGAAGATGGTCATTATAGACTGAAACCAGTAGCCTGATGACAAAAGAATTGTAACCATAGACGTGAAGTAAAGGAATATGCAACCACTTGCGAGAGGGCGGGGCGAACGCCAGGTACCCAGACGAGCGTCCTCCGTTGGGAGAGTGACCATCTAAATCGTCGCTCTCGTATCGGCTTGGAAACAAGCGTCCTGACGAGCAGTCGTGAGCTTCATAAACAACTTGGAGGGCGCAAGGATGGCCCTGGAGACTGTTGGCCTGAAATTCATGCTCTGTCCCAAGATGCAAATTAGCGGAGGGTTTACACTATCCTGACGGTTGATGGCAGACAGTTCGGAGATGTCCATCCCTGTCATAACGGTGCGCCCAATGATCAGGCCAGTCTGCCCGTTGGTGCGTCACACAACAGTCAGGGCATGAAGGCAGACTTCGCTTTTGCGCCAACGTGTTGGACTGGCTGCTCAGAGGTCACTGGCACGTCAGAAAGTGACGAACCATGATGCCGAGGTCGGAAAGAAGGCTTGCGAGAATTTTCTCCCCATAGCGGTGGTTGGACCGCAATTATATGGTGGTGGACCATAAGACGCTTGTTTGCTGCCTGCGCGATCTCGAAAGAGTGCACAGTTTTAAGTACGTCGGCGAAGGTAGGCAGCAGTGCGAACTTATGGTTCAGGAGCCACTTTTTCCATTACATCACTAATCAGGTAATCGGCATACGAGGATTTGCAAGACGGCTTGGCGCGGTTAAAGTCAGAAGGACCACTCTGACCTTGCAAATCTGTCACATACGAACGATACGACTGGCCTGCTTGCTTGTGATACTGATGGAATTCAAGGCGCGATGCGGCTACTCGGAACCGTTGTCAATAATAGGTCGACAGCGACGAACATATTTCCTTGGAAGTGAGTGCAACCGAGTTTGAAAGGTGAGCAAATTTCTTAAGTAAGAAAAATGTCTCATGGGAAGCCCAGGGAAGGAAGAAAGACCTTCGTAGAGCGTCATTCCAAATCCGAAAAGCGGCGAAGTACTATTTCAGCCGATGGAAAAGAATGTCCCAATCGTTCTTGGTGTCTTTAAACGTTGGAAATGCGGGTGGATGGGACTCTGATTGAGAGTTGGCCACTGTTGTGGCGGGTTGTGAACCGTGCACCTGCAACCTGTCTGACAACAGCTCAATTTCCTGACCCAAAACGTCCATTTGCTGCTGGAACTGCTGATGGAACTGCTCTTTCAAGAGCAGCTGTTGCTGTTGCTGTTACTGTTCCAAGAGCTGTACAAGTTTCGCGTCCATAATGCACCGTGAGCCTTTCACCTCGAAGGCAATTCTAGTAACCGGAATCCGACACGACCTAGAGACACACGCCCATTGGTCGAGGCTGTCGACGGTAAGTTCCAAAAATTTAAATCAAATCTGAGATGTGTGAATGCAGGTCTACTGATCTAAATATAGAGGTACTCGAAGCAGTAAAATTCGTACATATAAAACAATAAAATTCTCCTAAACGCAATAAAATAAACAACAATTGTCATGCGATACACACATTTTTAACTTCAATGACAATAGCTTCGCACAGATTAGCGTGAACTAACCAGGGAGACGCCTCCGTCTAATGTAGTTTACGAGAACGGACGCGTGAGGTGGCGCTTAAGGGGAGATGTCATGGATTTTAGTCCAAAAAATCAATCAATCAAAAATATTGTTTTTCTTGATCTACACAGTTTGATCTAAGCTGTATGTGAATTTTATCGTGATAGCAGCTTTAGAAATGCCTTTAAATTGTTGAACTGATTAACTCTGCACTGGCGGCCACTCCCATCTTTTCCGACGCTTGGGAAACTGAAACTTCCTGGCAGATTAAAACTGTGTGCCCGACCGAGACTCGAACTCGGGACCTTTGCCTTTCGCGGGCAAGTGCTCTACCAACTGAGCTACCGAAGCACGACTCACGCCCGGTACTCACAGCTGTACTTCTGCCAGTACCTCGTCTCCTACCTTCCAAACTTTACAGAAGCTCTCCTGCGAACCTTGCAGAACTAGCACTCCTGAAAGAAAGGATATTGCGGAGACATGGCTTAGCCACAGCCTGGGGGATGTTTCCAGAATGAGATTTTCACTCTGCAGCGGAGTGTGCGCTGATATGAAACTTCCTGGCAGATTAAAACTGTGTACTGGCAGAAGTAAAGCTGTGAGTACCAGGTGTGAGTCGTGCTTCGGTAGCTCAGTTGGCAGTCTGCCTTCGGCAGGGCAACAGAGCGGACGCGTACGTGTTGACTTCGTGCGGCGCGCGAGCTCGCCTTGTTTACTTTCTGACGGCCGTTGCTTAAGTGCCGGCTTACTTTGTACGATCCATGGCGAACCGTTACCGTAAATCAACACTCCGATTTACTTTCTGCAACGATTATGCCCGACCCAAAGCGCTCGAGGTGGAGCGTTTTCTGCGAGAGGAAGTGAAGATCCCGGCGACCGATATTATCGGCATACATTTGTCCATCGTGAGCAGCACGGTCTATGTGAAAATCATTAACGACGCGGCGTGCGAACGCATACTACGTGAGACCAAACAGGGGCTCCGCTTCTGTCACGCTGATGGCAATGTGGGGGAAGTAACCGTCGACCACGCAGGCTTAGGTATGCGAACGATACGCATTTTCGAATTGCCATTCGAACTGCCAGCTGAGGAAGTCGTCGCGGCACTACGCCCATACGGCACAGTCCACGGCCACACTGCGGAGAAGTGGACACAGTTTCGGACGTATCCTGTCCTAAACGGGGTCCGACAGGTCACCATAGATCTCCGAAGCCACGTCCCGTCCTACTTACAGATCGGCGGATGCCGTGCCATAATTATATACGATGGCCAGCCTCGGACCTGTTCCGGGTGCGGCAAAGAAGGCCACCTTAGATCCGAATGCCTACAACGGCGTATTACGCAACTTCCAGCTGCCGAACAACCACCCATGTCACAACCTACAGTGCTACCGGTGACCTATGCCGCTGCTCTGGCTTCTCCTACCACTTTGCAACGTCACCCCGTCACCACAAACGACGCCACCAACGAGCCCGACCAGACACCGACGGAGAGCGCCTCGGACGACCCGCCGCCT
Source organism: Schistocerca cancellata (assembly GCF_023864275.1). NCBI lineage: Eukaryota > Metazoa > Arthropoda > Insecta > Orthoptera > Acrididae > Schistocerca > Schistocerca cancellata. The sequence continues at coordinate 336,889,751 of NC_064631.1, forward strand.
TCGCCGGCCATTGACGCCGCTCCGAAGATGCCGGCGCAACCAGCCGCTGACCCTGATCTCGGAAACACGATGGAGATCGACTCGCTCATCGTTCCTACAGCAGCCTTTCTGCCAGAACGACGCGACTCCCTTCCGTCGTCGGACACGGAGGGTCGCACAAGGAAACAACGTTCCCCGAAACGTCGCAAGCGACGACGTCGCACCGTTTCCGGCCAAGAGGAGATGTTACAAGTCGAGGAGGACGTAACCGTCGACCAGCACGAGGCCTCCGAACCCGCTACTGCTGCCGAAGACGTAATGAGCGCGGAGACATCTATCGGTGAGCCTGCGCCCCGTGCTGACGCTGAACTAAATCATGGACGTCCCACAGGCGACACTACACCACGCACAATTACAACATCTTCTGCAGACAAAATGGACGATACACCAGCTTCCGCTTCCACGGCGTGGCACGAGGAGGAGGTCACGGAGCAGGAGCCGTTACGGGACCCTGCGCCGTCACGGCCGCACCACTAATCATACTCTCCCCAGACTCCCCTGCGGGCCAGCGGGATAACGTTCCGCTGCGACGCCCACACCCTTGCGCGGACGGCGGAGTCGACCAGCCTCCAGCAATCCGACACCAGGCCTACCGGATAGCAACCATCAACACCAACAACATCCGTTCCAGGCTGAAAATCCGCCTTATGCAGGAGATGTTCTGGGCTTCGGATATTGATTTCGCCCTTCTGCAGGAAGTTCACTTGGCTAGTCTCCCGGATATCAATGGCTATACCGCCCACGCCTCCGCGAGTGATCCTATGGGCCGCGGGGTGGCCATCTACGTCCGCCACGGGATTTCTGTGACCGATGTCGCCTTCCTTCCATCAGCTCGGGGCATGGCACTCACTGCCATGGGGACACGCATCATTAATGTCTACGCTCCCTCAGGCACCGACCGACGGCATGAAAGAGCCCAGTTTTATTCCGAGGAAATCGCTCCCCTGTTTTTAGGGCGTTATGACCATTGCCTACTAGGGGGTGACTTTAATTGCGTTCTGCATCCTAAAGATCAGATTCCCCACTATACTACATGCCAGGAGCTACGTATAGTGGTGCGAGACCTCCTGCTTCACGATACCTGGGAAGTACAACACGGCGACCTTTCTGGCCATACCTTTCTTACAAGTCATTCCGCAAGCCGACTAGATAGGATATATGTCTCGCACACTCTTAGATCTGCGATACGGGGCGCCGAACGCTGGCCGCTGGCCTTTTCCGACCATTGCGGTTACATCTGTACGGTCCTCCTTCCGCCGCAATCAGTATGGCGCAGCCGTGCGCCATGGAAACTCAATACCTCACACTTGCATGACCTGGCGTGTCGCCAACAAGTCACTGAAACGTGGACAGCCTGCGAACGACGCCTTCCCCACTACCACTCGACATTGACATGGTGGTTGGACTGCGCCAAACCAGCGATCCGGAGGACACTGATGAGATACGGGAAGGACATGGCCGACTGGCATCGCACCACTGTTGACTTCTATTACGCGATTCTCCGAGATCTGGATGCTCAACCGCCAACCCCGGACAACCAGTTGGAACGGCAAAGAACTAAGGCGAAGATCATTGCGCTGGCACGCCGGAAACTGCAAGGGGTCGTGATCCGGACGCGGCGCCACGATCGCGCGGATTTAGAAATTCCATCCATGCATGACATAGTGTCCGACAAACGAAGGCGTCGTCGGCAGATCATCAGCACTCTGACCACGCCTCATGGAACGCAGGTGACCACTCAGAATGACATCGTCCGCACATTCGTCGAGCACTACCGTCGTACTTATAGTGATGACGACGCTGAAACTGCAGCAGACGACTCCATTTTGAATTACGTCACGCGCACCCTCCCCCACACGGAGGCGGATGCTTTGACAGTGGCGGTCACGCTAGACGAAGTCAACAACGCAATCGCCAAGGGGGCAGTCAACAGATCGCCCGGCATTGACGGCTTACCGATTGAGTTTTACCGTACCTTTCGGGACCTCATGGCCCCACGGTGGACGACTATGTATCAAGAACTGATAACATCTGACCAAGCAATCCCACCCGCCTTTGCTGAGGGCATCATTATACCAGTCCACAAACCAGCCCGTGGTTCGATGGTCACGAGTTACAGACCGCTCACCCTCCTCAATGCCGATTACAAGATTTTCGCGCGCTTACTGGCAATGCGGCTCCGAACTACACTCCCTCATATCCTCTCGCCAGAGCAAACGACGCCTGGCGGACAGATTAACATACAGACTGCCACAGGGGAATGCCGCGACTTAATTGCGATAGCGGCGGCCTGCAGGCTCCGGGCAGCGGTCGTCGCTATAGACTTCGACAGCGCCTTCGATAAAGTGCGTCATCTTTTCCTGTTTTCGGTGGCAGCCCGAATGGGCATCCCCCCTCCGTTTCTCGACGTCATCCGGCGTCTTTACGACAGTGCCAGTTCACGTGTCCAAGTCAATGGACGTATAGCAGGGCCGGTACCTATCTGCCGTTCGATACGGCAGGGGTGCCCCCTCTCTACCCTCCTGTATGCTATTGCCCTTGAGCCACTTATTGGAGGCTTGACGACCAAGCTCTCTGGCCTCACCCTACGCCAACACACTTTTCGCTGTCGGGCGTATGCTGATGACCTCCTCCTCCTCATTCGCTCCGGCTCTGAGATTCGGGATGTCCTCGAATTGATTACCCGTTATGGGGCTGCCGCTGGCAGTGCCATGAATATCGCCAAATCTTCTGCAATGCACATTGGACGAGGCCTCCAGGAGGGTGAAGTTGCACCACTGCCGCTTGTGCTGACTTTCCGGTACCTGGGCATTACCTTTACCCCCACGGTCACACGCACGGCGGCAACGAATTTCCGTCGCCTGTTACACGTCATCCGCAACGACGTCCGCCAGAACCTCTTGCGCCGCCAGGACACACTTCAACGGGTTGCGTTTATTAATCTTTATGTGGCATCAAAATTGGTTCACATCGCGCAAGTTCTCCCTCTGCCAACTGCAATTGGGCGCAACCTTCAGGCGGCTTTTGGCTATTATCTCACGGCTGGTTCACTGTTCAAAGTCCGTTATGAGACACTTACCCTGCCCTCACGGTATGGTGGCGTCGGGGTCGTCAATGTCCGTATGCGAGCTGCAGCCTTGTACATGAGTACCATGAGAAAACAGTGGATGGGCCAGGGTACATCTCTAACACGCAGCTTGCTTGAGGTCCTCCTACCTGCTTCCACCTCACCACCGGTGTCTGTCGGCCATATCGTGCCTCATTTGTCCCATATTTCGACCTTTTTCGTCGACTACAGTTACATACATACCAGTCTCCCAGATACACGCCCACCTCGGACTAAGGATTTTTACAGCCTGTTGCTGCGCTGTGTTCCCCGGAATGTGATGGAGACCAAACACCCCTCCATCCAGTGGCCCATAGTGTGGACTACCGTCCACCAGCCCTTCCTCCCTACGAACGTCCGGGCACTGTGGTATCACATAGTAAACAGGAAATTTGCCACGAAGCAGCGCCTGCACAACATTGGCTTGTCAGAATCCCCTCTTTGTCTCCTTTGCCAGCAACTGGACACTGATGAACACCGTCTGACATGCGCCTCATCGCGAGATGTATGGCGCTTCGTGCAGCAAATCATTGCCTGCTATCTCCGGGTGCCACCAGACACAGTCGAGCCTCGAATGTTTCTATACCCAGAGGACCGACATTTTCCCGCCGCCAAATGTCATGCTATTACGTGGGTCAAAGGGTGGGCGGTCGCTTATCTCTTTCCTGAGGGACCTAAATCCCGCCTCGACTTCTGGACCTATTTACGAACAGCCCATGCAGCTCTCGAAAACACGCCACGTTACCGAACATTATTTGCTAACTATCTTCGAGCGGTCTTTGTTAGACCTCCACTGAGTTGGGGGGTGCCTGGCACAGAGGGCACCCTCCCCTCCACCCCCGGCGGTGTCTGAGTTTCAACCGCCGACGATCTATTCTACTTCTGACCTCCGCGGATGGGAGAGCGCGTCGCAGATTGCGCGGATTTTATTTCTTTTTGCTTTTCCTTTTTTCTTTCTTTTTCTTTACCCAGAATTTATATTTCATTTTCTCTTTCGCATATGTGTTCCCATAATTTCATGCTATTAGTGAATATTACAAAAACACACGCAAATAAATAAATCACAAGCCTTCCACTACTGTAAAAAAAAAAAAAAAAAAAAAAAGTTGGCAGAGCACTTGCCCGCGAAAGGCAAAGGTCCCGAGTTCGAGTCTCGGTCGGGCACACAGTTTTAATCTGCCAGGAAGTTTCATATCAGCGCACACTCCGCTGCAGAGTGAAAATCTCATTCTGGCTTGGGAAACTGCTTGCTTCAGCGGAATTTTTGTCAGTGCGAACGGTATTTTCTTTCTATATCTCCCGCTGACATCTATATCTCCGGGTGACACCTATATCTTTGCCTGAAAACTTTCTTGCATGTGCTTTATTTACGTTTGACAATAGTAACACATATTAGTAGGTGGAAGGTTGAATTTGCAAACTTTTACTTGGAAGTCAAGATTTATGCATAATAGGTAGTGGAAAAACTGTGTTTAGGAAACGGAGGTTTCATGAAATCGGTTTACCATCAAAAAAGAGGAAGCAGCTCGAAATGAAGAACATAAGCTCTCACCTTCAGTATCGAAGCTTGGGACAGGAGAAATGTACAGCTGCGTGAATGATATTGATATGGATTCCACTGAATTCAGACTTATTGATTTTTAACTTCTCTACCAGTCAGTAAAGTTTTCATGTTCATGTGTTAAATACAGAATGCATGATTGTTGTTGAAGAAAGAAGAGATTTTAAATCAGTGATTTTAAATTAATTTGTAATTCGTGTGGCTAAGAATTTTTAATTTCCTCCTCCAAAAAAATTTACACTGGTAGCTATGAAAGCAATTTTGGGTTAGCATATGCTCTGAGATGCCTTGGACAGGACAGGAAAGGAGGTAATTTATTGTATGGTTTCCTGAACATGCCTTCACCTCGTGCAAGGTTAGATAAAATAAAGAAATGACTGATGCTGTATGCGATACTGCCAAAGTTTATCTGAAGAAGGCAGTGAACGAATTGGTGGAAATAAATAAAAAAGAATTAGATCCTGGGGTAGATATTCATGACAGTGACTCTCCTGCAAATGTTACTGACCTGTGTGTGTCTGTAGATGGGACCCAGATGGCTCTGAGCACTATGGGACTTAACATCTGAGTTCATCAGTCCCCTAGAACTTAGAACTGCTTAAACCTAACTAACCTAACATCACACACATCCATGCCCGAGGCAGGATTCGAACCTACGACCGTAGCGGTCGCGCGGTTCCAGACGGAAGCGCCTAGAACCGCTCGGCTACACCATCTCTGTACGGAAATGCATCTCTTACTGGTATTGACTCAGGTAGAGTTTTAGAAGAAGAAATTATGTCAAAATACTGCCACCAGCTTGCAACAAGGAAAATATCCAACAATAAAGACAGTGAGAAACTGTGGCAAGAAAAGCAAGCAGTAGCGTGCTCTAAAAATTACAGTGGCTCGGGCGGCGGCATGGAGGATGTTCTCCAGATCTAAGGACCAATATGGTGCTACATATACTAAATACCTTGGTGATGGGGACTCCTCTTCGTTAGAAAGCTGTAACAGATAAAAATCCGTACAATAAAACAATAGAAAAGTTGGAATGTGTTTGCCACATCCAAAAGAAGTATAGTGATAGGCTTCGTCGTTTGCTGAAAGAGAAGAAACGTAAAGTACTAGGAGGAAAAGGTAGGCTCACTTTGAGAGAAACTGATCCTCTTCATTTATTTTATAGAAGAGCTATAAGGAAAAACACACATAATTGGGAGGCACTGAGGCGTGCTCCGTTTGCGTTTTTTTTCCACAAACTATCTACTGACCAAACACCAGTGCACAATCTGTGACCGAAAGACGATTGGTTCAAGTTCAACAAAATAAATGAGACGTATTCACATAAACACTCATTACCAGAACCTGTTATGAACGCAATGAAGCCCACATTCAGGTTTCTTGTAAACCTGGATTTATTGAGGAAGTGTCTTCAGGGAAAGACACAAAATGTAAATGAAAGCCTCAATAATTTAATGTGGATTAAACGCTCAAAATAGACATTCTGTGGACTTGAGGTACTAAAAATAGATTTTACACCATCGACGAACGGAGGGTCAAGAAAGCTAACAGATCAGTGTCTTACCTGCAAATACAAGCCAGATAGATTCGAAGAGGAAGAGAAACCTGGAGGATGAAGAGTATCTGTATGGAGGATTTTAAAATTGAAGTACGCTTATTACATGTAGAAGTGTGAGAAGAAAATTTTTGAACCTCGTTTTCTCTGTTTTACATTTTTTATGTTGTTAGAAGTGTTTTCTCAAAAAGAACATGTGATAGAGCTACGTGTTGCTGTCTCCCTAGAACTGAACAATACGAGATCCTGCAATTACATTCTCATTTTTAGATGTGTGTAGAAAAGAAATGTTGGTTGCGCAAAATTAAAAACTCTGTTCATGATACAGTTTCTACCAGAGATTAATAACTGTAGTTCGGTGGCCTTATAACCTTCTCAGGACCCTACAATAAAATTTCCAGATTAATTGCATGATTAGAATTTGAGTTATGTCTTTTTATAAAAGACAATAAAAAATTAAGAATTCAGATTTTTCTAAAATATTAATCCTGCATATTTTATTATATTTTTCCGTTGAAACACAGCTCTTTCGCTTTACACATGCAAAATTTTACATTTTTACATTAATAAATATGGTTGTATTTTTTCTTAAATAAATGTTTACATTTTCCGCTACATCCCCCCTTAACTCTCTTGCAACAACCCACTGTTTAAGGATAAGAAAGGTACCTCGCGTCATACAAAAATTTATATAGCATTGGCAATTGCGAGTCTATCTTATTGAGACACATTTTATAGCCTTTGTACGTGAGAATACACTCGAAGCCACTACTTCTATAAACTGGGAAGTTATAACACAGGGAGTCCATAAACGAATGACTCAATTTGAATGGTATATCGTAACAGCTTAATTTAGATTATTTACGACATGTAATACTTAAAATTTAAGGTAAACTAATGTAGTTTTTCTTGCAAATGTTTAATATGAGTGCCTTCGATTGTATGGCACAAATAAATAGACTACTTACGACGTATAATACTTAAAACTGAAGGTAAAATACTGTAGTTTTTCTTGCAAATGTTTAATATTAGTGCCTTCGGTTATATGGCGCAAATAAAACCTAAAATCCAATTGATCCCACACTGTAGTAAACAAGTCTGGAATAAGGGAGGGTATAGTCTCTTCCATTCCATGCGTCAACTCTGAAAAATCATTAGGTAGTGGCGGAACGTAAAGCCATACGGGAAAAATTCGCATGTTGCGTGGTCGGGTGAACGTGTAAGTGAGCGTAAAATCGGCCTGTTGACCATTGTGACCATTCCAATGGTTAGGGACTTCGACTTTCAACCAATCTCGTACAAAGAGATACCAGTTGGGAGAGGCTTCATTTTATTGCCAAATAAAGTTTTCAGCTTTGCCTTCTAACTGGTGGAAGAGCCGTTCTTGCGATACTAGGTGTTCAGAAATTCCCGTTGCAAACTTCTAGGGCTGTAAAGGGGAGTGAGTACATAGTATTTTGAATAGGAGCCCATGTCTGGGAACGTTTTCAAGTGACGATACAGAGCGTCAAATTTATAGGTGCCGCGGCCTCTAAATGTATGTACATGCAGAGTGATTCTTTGATGATTTTACAGACTTTCTAGTTCTTAAAATGGAATGATCATATAATGTTGATCATCGGTAAAGCAGATGCCAGACTGAGATTCATTGGAAGAATCCTAAGGAAATGCAATCTGAAAACAAAGGAAGTAGGTTACAGTACGCTTGTTCGCCCACTGCTTGAATACTGCTCAGCAGTGTGGGATCCGTACGAGATAGGGTTGGTAGAAGATATAGAGAAGATCCAACGGAGAGCGGCGCGCTTCGTTACAGGATCAATTAGTAATCGCGAAACCGTTACGGAGATGATAGATAAACTCCAGTGGAAGACTCTGCAGGAGAGACGCTCAGTAGCTCGGTACGGGCTTTTGTTAAAGTTTCGAGAACATACCTTCACCGAAGAGTCAAGCAGTATATTGCTCCCTCCTACGTATATCTCGCGAAGAGACCATGAGGATAAAATCAGAGCGATTAGAGCCCACACAGAGGCATACCGACAATCCTTCTTTCCACGAACAATACGAGACTGGAATAGAAGGGAGAACCGATAGAGGTACTCAAGGTACCCTCCGCCACACACCGTCAGGTGGCTTGCGGAGTATGGATGCAGATGTAGATGTAGATGGAGAAATGTTTCAATTTGAGGTAAGAGTTCCTGCATCGGAAACGAACGAGTTGAAAGTTATAAGCGAAAACAGTTGTGATACATCTGACAGTGGAGTACATGTACCGGTACTGCTGTAGCTAAGATTGTAGGTCAGACAACTTTCAGACATGGTAGTATGGACCATAACAAGGAAAAAGTGTCCAGTAAACATGGGCTCTAAAATGTATAGCTAAGGAGCTATTAGCACTAGTTCATCTTTAATACTGTGAAACACAGTCAGCTATTTAACAATTTCCCGTAGCGTCGTTGGAAGACGTTTTCGAACATAGCTTCCTATTCAAAATATTATGTACTCACTCACCTCTACAAGTCGTAGAAGCTTGTAAAGGAAATTTCTAAACACCCTGTATATCCAGATAAGTCATTCCTGTTACGATAGTTTCAGAGAAAATATTGTCCGTACACGTGAATTCGGTACATAGCAGAGAAAACGTTCAGTGTTTGCCAATCCTTGTTTTAATAGTTCATGAATATGTTCAGTCACCCGGATTCGTACATTGTAGGTATTTACTTTCTCACAAAAACGAAAAGTTGCCTCATCACTAAACATCACACGATCAAGAAATTCAACTTCCCACTGCAACATTTCACTTGCACATTTATAAGGTAGGTACACGATAGTCATTTGTCTCTGAAGCATGCACCCGCTGTCAGCGGTATGGACAGATGTGTAAACATTTTATTGAAACTTTACATACTATCTTCTTCGGGAGCTGAAGTTAAAGACCTGCTTTCCGAACAAACTTCTTAGGACCAAGAAGGTAAGATGCTGTGAGTCGGTCAACATCCTCTTCAGACACTGTTGATCGTCCTGTGCCCTCCCTTTACACACGTATCAGATCGTTTCGATCTGACTATACAACTGGTTTATTTTTGCCACGTGGTGGATCACAATTCAATTTGAAAGCATTTTGAAGTTGCTGATTCAATCTTCGCAAATTGCAAAATTCAAAACACTTGAAGCTCAGCAGTCGTCATTTTACGTATGTGGCATTGTAACTAGGAAAAAACGAAGCAGTACTCGTGTATGCGCATATTTGAAACTTGCTGAGTTAACCTTTAATTGTGTCCTTGAACCCAGGCTCTAAACCTCTTACAGTTGATACTATCAAAATTTATATCTGAGACATCCTTTTATGGGTGCCCTGTTTTTTGAAATGGAACTGTTTAAAGTTTCACCTCTGAAAGTGGAGTGAAAGTTCCTCTCCAGAACTGTGTGTAATTACAAACATGAAAAATTCTACAGTGTCAACGTATTGGGAAATAAATGTGGTGCTGATATGTCTGTTCTATGTGCTAAATTAAAAGGTGTGATAATTTACAATGATTTACTGGTTTTCTATCACAAATCCACACGTTACTTAATAACTTGTAAACTAATGAAATTCATTAATCAAGTTTTCAGAACGATTTTCCTTTAGTCAAATAAATAGACCATTAAAAAAATTTTGTCAGAAACTTTTACAGTTTAATGGAAATCAAAACCATGAGGAAACGCGAATTCTTCATTAACTAAAAATTGTAATGGCTTCAAATTCGGATGTTTTACAACCACAGTTACGTGCTAATATTTCACCACTTTTAGTTGTATTTTAATGAACAGTAATTTTAGCGGAAAGTTTCTGCGCAACAGCTGTCACGCCTGATCCACTCACAAGCATGGGAAACGGTGTGGTACGCACTTTATCTTTCAGCTCACAAGGTGAATCATCGCACTGCTGTCACATTACATCCTCATTTCCCTCACTACACACCTTCAGCACTACACAATCATCTGGCAGGTAACACTTGACAAGGCATAGGCTATTGAATGAATTCCATCTAGACAGTGTTGTGCTGAGAGCACCAGCTACTTTAAGACAATGCGATGGTACAAGTGAATGACGAACAGCACGAAACATTGAGAAACATATTTCTCACACTGTTTCCTTGTGTAACAGCTCAGTTATCCCGCTTATGACGCAAATACATCAAGGATTCTGTTAATGTATGTTGGTGTAATTGCGACTGAAAGCGTCAGCAACCAACCTTTCTTCGTTCTAGAATTTGTTTCAGATTATGAAAGCGAAATTAGCTTCCTTGGGAAGAAGTCGTTTTTGATGGGGTTCTGAATTGTTCAGACACACGCGACTGAAGTATTCAGCACCAGGGTTCAGAGGATGTCGTTATGAAAGAAAGCTAAGGAACTGCAAACAAATGGGAAAGACGATTTTTTCTATTTTTACACCTTGAGAGTGGTAAAAGCTAGATATGAAACACAATTTGTCATTTCGAAAATTTGCTGGAAAATACTGAGCAAGACGCTATAAATAGGCCGTAAAGAGCGACCAGCGGGTGAGTGTCATGAGACTCCCTTAGAACATTAAATGTATTATCTGTGAAACGAATTGAACTTCTTTCCATAAAAGGATTTACTGCTTCTGAAAACTGATTTCATGATATAAGTTTTTCTCTACTGCAAAACTGAGATAAACCTGATTAACACGGAGTGCATTTCTCGTCGACTTCTTCGAAGCTGTGCTGCAGTGATGACGGAATCGTAAAAGTCACGTAAATCATCGGCGTATTGGAGGTATTCGCAGCGTAAAGAATAAATGAAATGCATTTCAACTTCACGTATCTTTTTAGTCGAAGATCTTCTCCCCTCTTTCAAATTGCCTCAGAAGCAGAATTCTGAACCAGCCCTAGGATACCTGAGTACTAATACAGTATTGAATACAAAGCATTCATTTCGATATGCATTTCAAATACCAAATGTACGGGGTGATTTTGCTAAATGAGAACAAACTGCAGGAAACGATCCGTGAGAGGGTGAGGTGCATAAAAGGCCACCTAGACATAACGTTGGAAATACGTTCCAAGGAGGTACACCCACCTGAAAGCGGAGATAAAAGATGTTTGACAGTGTAGGTTTCAGCAGTGCAGTAGGCAATCGGACTTGGGATTTCTTCACAATTATGCGTTGTGTTGTCTGGTACTTAACGCATAGTTTATTTAAGTATTTTCGCATCATAGAACTTCTGTAGACAGTTTGGGGATTTGCTTTATTATTTTAGCTGAATTTTAGATCGTTCTTCTTGCGTTATACATGTGGTACCGTGCTCCACAATACCAGCTAAACTACATTGCATTAATACTTGCTCCATAGATCATGAATGTGACATTTCATAATGATGTGGAAAGTGTCAGTTTAACAATAAGTTTCATTACACGATTAATTAATTTTTCACGATTACTACTTCATACTAAAAGAATTCATCTTCTGAGTAAAAGGAGTTGTAATTCAGAAAGTCTTTTAATTTGTTTTCAAATGCTGGTTTACTATCTTTCAGGCTTTTAATGCAATGTGGTAAATGACCAAAGACCTTTGTGGGAGAATAATTCACCTCTGTCTATGCCAATGTCAGATTTAACAAAAAATAGTGAAGATCATACTTTCTTCTAATGTTGCAATTATGTACTTTGGCTATTATTTTTGAACTGGCATAGGTTACTAATGATAAGTTTCATAAGTAAATACATTTATTTTGAATGTACTGTGAATATTCCTAGTACCATAAATAAATGCCTCCAAGTGATCTTGTGTGGTCTTCAGCTATTATATGGATCACGCGCTTTTGTGCAATGAATATTTTCTTGATGATGAATTACCCCAATATATAATGCCATATAAAAGCAGTGAATGGAAATAAGCATAATAGGCTAATTTACTTATACAGGTGTCACCAAAATTTGCAATAACTTTAATAGCACAAGTAGCTGAACTCTAACACTTCAGTATATCATCAGTGGGTTTCTTCCAATAAGTTTCTTATCAATGCACACACCCAGAAATTTGGAATATTCTGACTTAGCAACAGACTTCTCCTCAACCTCTGTATTTATCAATGGTGTTATGCCATTTACTGTACAGAACTGTATATGAGGCGTTTTCTCAAAACTTAGTGAGACTCCATTTGAGAGAACCACTTAATAATCTTCTGAAAGACATTATTTACAATTTACTGAGCTAATTATTAGTTGTTGGGTGTGATTACTATACTTGTATCATTAAAAAAATGAAACTAGCTTCGCATATTCATGAACACAGAGTGGCAAGTCATTAATACGTATTAAGAACAGCATGTGACAAAAGGCTGAACCCCATGGGACACCATTCCTTATACCTCCACAGTTACAGGATTCTGCTCATTTTTGCATGTTATCTGTACTGTTAATTTCAAGCTTCTGAATTCTTCTCGTTAAATAAGAATTCCACCATTTGTACATTGTCTTACTCGTACTACAATACTTAAGCTTGTCTTGAAGAATTTCATGGGTTACATAGTTGAAAGACTTTGAGAGCTCATAAAGAATCCAAGTGGGTGGTGTTCAGTTATTCAGAGCATTTAATATTAGACCAGTGAAAGCATATATAGCATTTTCTCCTAAAAATCCTTTCTAAAAACCAAACAGACATTTTGTTAGAACTTCATTTTTACATTGGATTTTGTCAGAACTTTTATTAACACAATGCAGTAGTTTTATAATGTTTGTTTCTGGATCATTACTCCTTCTAGCTATTCGATACATTTCCTTGTCCTGTTTCCAAGATATTTTTCCCATTAGAAATCCTAACATTCCTCAGTGAAACTGTTTTTAAATATGTTCACCAAGGTATCACGAAATATGTTAAATTTTAAATTAGTATCAGGTTCCCTCTCTGTTGCATGCTTTTCCTAAAATTTGTAATTGTTAAATCATTAACTGAGTGCACTGTTTGGGAGGACTGTTTTGCATTATGACATGAAGCTACGTCATATACTGTAACCAACTGTGCATTCTTAACAGGTAAAGTATTTACTTGAAGAATGAGATTTTCACTCTGCAGCGGAGTGTGCGCTGATATGAAACTTCCTGGCAGATTAAAACTGTGTGCCCGACCGAGACTCGAACTCGGGACCTTTGCCTTTCGTGGGCAAGCGCTCTACCATCTGAGCTACCGAAGCACGACTCACGCCCGGTCTCACAGCTATACTTCTGCCAGTATCTCGTCTCCTACCTTCCAAACTTTACAGAAGCTCTCCTGCGAACCTTGCAGAACTAGCACTCCTGAAAGAAAGGATATTGCGGAGACATGGCTTAGCCACAGCCTGGGGGATGTTTCCAGAATGAGATTTTCACTCTGCAGCGGAGTGTGCGCTGATATGAAACTTATTTACTTGTTAAAATTTGTCTTCACCTATAAAAACATTATCTATCAGTGTGCTGCTTTCCTGTACTACCAGAGTAGGAAAATCGATAACTGAAGTCAAACTGAAAGAACCAAGTAATACTTCAAGGTAATTCCTTCTATCAAACATTCTGGAATAATCTATACTCATAAAAACAATAATTAGCTTCTCTCTGACAGACAGCACAACAAAGAACCCAAGTTTTTTTAGAAACAGCTGAAAACATCACAAAGAGGACCTACACATAGCCACAATTACAAAAGTACCATTATTTAGTTTGAGCTCACATGGACATGCTTCTACATGTTGCCCTACAGAAATTTTTTTAGTTTCTAAATTTTTTACTCTGTGATAAATTTTAATGTACACTACAACTCTTCCTCTCTCCACAGTGTCTCTAATTACATGTGCTGAATGGTTATATCCACCTACACTTACCATTTACATCGGTATCTGTGACTACATGATGTTCGGACAGGCTTAGTACATCTAGCTTAGTACATCTATATTGCCCACAGTTTCTAAATCTTCTAAACAAACAAGAAGCTCGTGTAACGTAGTTTTTTAATCCCCTGATATTCCGACGCAGTATACGAACATTATTTTTCACTATACTTTAATGAGAATCTTGAGGCGTATTAACATTATTTTTCACCGACCTTTTATGAGAACCTTGTGATATTTTAACATCTCTAGTTCATGGCTGTCTGAGCTTCTCATTAAGCTTAATTCCACAGATTGTGGAATCATTGCCTGAAAAAGAAGTACTTCCATTAGTTTCAGTGCTCCCCCCTCCCTTAAAGATTTTGCTGTCACCCAGGTCAATTTAACCTTCTCTTTACTATAGAGATTCAGGCCATGCCTTGTGAAGATCCACCTACAATTATTATCAACAGGAGCTAAACCTATGACTCACAAAGTAGTTGCTTGAAGTAGCTGATCTAACTCAATATTGGCCCCCCTGACAGAACGGTTTATTTGGGGCCGATCATACCACATGAAAGCAGGAACCAAGCCAACATTTGTATGGTTCTTGCAGATGCTGTTTTTCCCAGGTCACATTCAATTTTGTAGTCCTGATCCCTATCATTACTGCCTCAAGCTCTACCGACTATCACAACATGGCCCTGCTTTCTAAAAAACCTTGCATAATGATGCTACATCCTCTGTCACTTAACTAGGACATGCACTGGGCTGTGACCTGGTACTTGTCACATAATTTTTCCCGCAAGATCTGGCTCACACCTCTCCCATGGCTCGGCCTCACAACCGAAGCTTCCTTCTATTTTCTAATTCTGTTGAAACCATTGGTTTTCTGTTGAAAGTCTTTTGAGTTTTAAGTGCTCTTACTTCTACATGAGACTCCTAACTGAGGTAGCAAGGCAAACTGTTGGTTGTGCCACTGATGAAACTGCCAGACACTGTTCTCTTTCTGTGGCCTCTATTCCTTATTACCATTCCCCACATGTCTTCGCCCTTCTTCCCCCTTAACCTTACAAGTTCCTTAATAGCACTATACAGTTCAGACTTAAGAGTTCTTATCTTCCATTCCTGTTCAGCTACATGCTTTGCAGTACCATTGAATATACCCATTTACTTCCCAAATTCCCAGCGCACTACATACCACCTCCCCCGCACCTCACCTAATGTAACCGTCTGTCACTACAGTTCTACAGAAACCAAGAACTAACTACCCTATGGCAGTTCAAAGACATCTCGTCCACGGTTGTTTACAATATTTTTATGAAGTTCATTTAGGCAATAAAAGTATTATTCTGCTATCTACAGATCACAAGACTCAATAAAGTTACCTGGAACACTAATAAATGTTTATGCTATTAACATTGTTGTATAACGCGTTAAAAAAGAGTTAAACCTCAAAATGTGTATCACCGAAAAATTAGGCCTCAGGTCACGTATGCGCAATATGAACCTTGCGCGTTTTTAAAAGAAGTAAGAGAACTTAAAAGTCCACGAATAGAAACGGCACTACTAAACATACAATAATGCAGCATATTTAACGAAAACAACCTAAATCCTTCACTTGATACTTACGCAATCGGCTTCAATTTGTATGAAAACCTACGTTTAAAGTACGCGGAAATACGTTTAAAAAAGCGAAACGTTCAATAGATAACATGAAGTAGGTTCCAATTACATTCCTTATGATGTATATTAACATAATTGACAGTTACTACAGAATTAACTACTTATTTTCACGAGCTCAATATTCAAAGGTGTGCGCTCTGTGTCATGGCTGCCAACCTATTTTGTAGTCAGACATATCGATTCATTGTGAGTTAGGTGCCAGCGTTATTTAATAATAATAAATACACAAAGTATAATTAATATAAAAGTAAATTGTGTAACATACAATTGATATAAATTCTGTTGCATTCATTTTAAAAGATTATTTCATTTCTGGCCACCGTAACGCAAAATTGTAAACACATCCCATGATACATTGCATATAACATTATATATTGTGTTATTCTGTATCTTCTGTAGGACTGATGCATATGGGGCATGTAGTCTGATACTGTGTCAGCAAAAACGGATATAAAGAAGCAGCTTCATATTCATAAGACCAAAGAAGAAATGGTGAGACCAGAACAGGAGTTAGGCCTATACCTGGAGTGGTAGAGGGAAAATATAATGTCAGTCATCAGTTTCATAAAGGTTGCAGGAAACCGCGAATACAAAACGTGAATATATAACAGCGTAGACACCTTGTATTTTCGGCTATGTCTACATGATCTTTTTTATCGTCTCAGGAACCGTCTACGGCAATTTGTCCCTATTTAGCAATGTCAGCGTGTATACACTCCTGGAAATGGAAAAAAGAACACATTGACACCGGTGTGTCAGACCCACCATACTTGCTCCGGACACTGCGAGAGGGCTGTACAAGCAATGATCACACGCACGGCACAGCGTACACACCAGGAACCGCGGTGTTGGCCGTCGAATGGCGCTAGCTGCGCAGCATTTGTGCACCGCCGCCGTCAGTGTCAGCCAGTTTGCCGTGGCATAC
Source organism: Schistocerca cancellata (assembly GCF_023864275.1). Classification (NCBI taxonomy): domain Eukaryota; kingdom Metazoa; phylum Arthropoda; class Insecta; order Orthoptera; family Acrididae; genus Schistocerca; species Schistocerca cancellata. Next base: position 336,906,466 of record NC_064631.1, read on the forward strand.
GGAGCTCCATCGCAGTCTTTAACACTGGTAGCATGCCGCGACAGCGTGGACGTGAACCGTATGTGCAGTTGACGGACTTTGAGCGAGGGCGTATAGTGGGCATGCGGGAGGCCGGGTGGACGTACCGCCGAATTGCTCAACACGTGGGGCGTGAGGTCTCCACAGTACATCGATGTTGTCGCCAGTGGTCGGCGGAAGGTGCACGTGCCCGTCGACCTGGGACCGGACCGCAGCGACGCACGGATGCACGCCAAGACCGTAGGATCCTACGCAGTGCCGTAGGGGACCGCACCGCCACTTCCCAGCAAATTAGGGACACTCTTGCTCCTGGGGTATCGGCAGGGACCATTCGCAACCGTCTCCATGAAGCTGGGCTACGGTCCCGCACACCGTTAGGCCGTCTTCCGCTCACGCTCCAACATCCTGCAGCCCGCCTCCAGTGGTGTCGCGACAGGCGTGAATGGAGGGACGAATGGAGACGTGTCGTCTTCAGCGATGAGAGTCGCTTCTGCCTTGGTGCCAATGATGGTCGTATGCGTGTTTGGCGCCGTGCAGGTGAGCGCCACAATCAGGACTGCATACGACCGAGGCACACAGGGCCAACACCCGGCATCATGGTGTGGGGAGCGATCTCCTACACTGGCCGTACACCACTGGTGATCGTCGAGGGGACACTGAATAGTGCACGGTACATCCAAACCGTCATCGAACCTATCGTTCTACCATTCCTAGACCGGCAAGGGAACTTGCTGTTCCAACAGGACAATGCACGTCCGCATGTATCCCGTGCCACCCAACGTGCTCTAGAAGGTGTAAGTCAACTACCCTGGCCAGCAAGATCTCCGGATCTGTCCCCCATTGAGCATGTTTGGGACTGGATGAAGCGTCGTCTCACGCGGTCTGCACGTCCAGCACGAACGCTGGTCCAACTGAGGCGCCAGGTGGAAATGGCATGGCAAGCCGTTCCACAGGACTACATCCAGCATCTCTACTATCGTCTCCATGGGAGAATAGCAGCCTGCATTGCTGCGAAAGGTGGATATACACTGTACTAGTGCCGACATTGTGCATGCTCTGTTGCCTGTGTCTATGTGCCTGTGGTTCTGTCAGTGCGATCATGTGATGTATCTGACCCCAGGAATGTGCCAATAAAGTTTCCCCTTCCTGGGACAATGAATTCACGGTGTTCTTATTTCAATTTCCAGGAGTGTATTAAGTGGGCATTGACGCAATTAGTTTGTAATTTTAGATCACTCATTAGTGCAAATTACTTGTCATTGCTTTCATTTGGACGTGTTGTGGATTGGAATACAACGTCTTTTAGTACCGAGATGTAAACTACAAAGGATATCAGGAAAATCCATTATCAGTGCACACTATTCGATGAAGACGACATCAACCGCCGAAAGAACGTAGGGTATTAGTCGGGTGCTTGTTGAAAGGGAGCGAGTGCTGTATGGCAGTTCTAATATGTGAATAACCGAAATACTGGTCTGAACAGACGTTTTAAGTGCTTCATGGTTAAAATTTATGTAGGAAAGTCTTAAAGAAATGCTTGAATGTTGCTGTCTAGGAACTAGAGAGATAACCAAGAGGCACGCGGAGACTTACAATCGCGGACTGCACAAGGTAAACTGACTTTCACGTATGCCCAGAAAAATATCCATGAAAGATTATGCTTGGACAACAGCTCTGTAGGCATCCGAAACATGGACATTAGAGAAGACAGGAGCTGGAGTACAGGAGAGTTATGAAAATCATACGGAGTGAGGGAATAAGGAATGAAGACGATTTGCAACAAGGTTACGAAAAGAACGACGTAATGAAATGAAAGGATTGAATGCTTGGACACATATCAAAACTTGATTCGATGCTGGATACAGCAGCTTTCGTCCCCTACTTCATCCCTGATGCATGGAATTTCGAACAACCCATTCTTAAACGATGGCAGAATTTAAGAACCACATCCTATACAGATTCCAAGTTCCTGTCGTTAGCAATATGGGGTGGGCGATAATGAATCAGTGAATCAGTCTGGTCATGTGTCACACACTTACGGAATGAATTTCGATAACACTAAAAAAAGTAATTTTTTATATCTGACCAAGAAATCAACTAACAATTACTATCATAGATATAGCGTCAAAATTTCCTTAATATCAACATATTAAAAAAAATTCATCCCCTGTTTCACCCCTTCTTAAATGAGGCCTGTAGTATAAAATCAACGAATTTCAAGTTTCTATCCTTAGCGGTTTGGGCTGGTCGATGATGAGTCAGTCAGCACATTACCTTTTAAATATGTATAGATTGGCCGCTATTGTAGCTCTTCACCCTGTTTCACTTCTTACCTGCATGTTAGTAACTTCTCGCGTTATATAGAATCACTGCAATGCAGCGCAGAAGTGCTGAGACTGGACCAGAACGCACCGTCAGATGTTACACACGTACGAGTGTAGGAGCTTTAATAGTGGCAACTATTTATTTACAGCTCGTACAAAACAGATATGTATTTCAAAGTTCTACTGACCTACAAAGTAGTCACCAGTATTGTGTACAACTTGTTGCCAGCGATGTGTCTCTGATCTATTCGTAGGTTGTGTTCCAAAAATGAACATCATAGAGACAGAAGTGATGACACTTTCTGCAGGACCCGATCATCATTTTGCAGGACAATGCTCAAGCACGTATAATGCAAGTTGTTACTGATTTGTTTGACTGATGGGGCTGCTAAGTGCTTACCAGCTACTGCACTCCCCTGACTTAAGCCATCGCAAACTCAACTCGATTTAATAAACTGAAGGAAGCACTTCACGGCATTCGCTTCAGAACTGCTACAATTTCGTCGGGCAATATACCGCGCCGCTCGAACTGTCAACACAATTGGCACTGTTTAGAACATCCTACGACTTCCACATCGCTTGCAACGTGTTATACACAGTGCTGGTGACTACTTTGAGGGACAGTAAAAGACATACGTATCTATTTTGTACGACCTGTAAATAAATAGTTGCCACTATTAATGTCCCGAACCTCGTAGCAATTGTTTGGGGCAGAACTTCTTGCTAAACGGTATTTCTAATGCATCCTATACTTTTATAATGGAACAGTAGGTGACTTTACCGAGAAAAGGAATATTATTTTCGTATGTCTGACGAAGCAGAAGCAAGAAAATTACTCACTTTCTACTTTTGAAATTGGTAAGTGACGTCATTGGTGTAAAATTTGTGTAGCGTAAGTCAGACTTCAAGTAAGTGCAGCATATAAACTTGGACGATGGCCTTAAGTTTTCAGAAGTTATTGTCATTCTATCAAAAGCTGTTACGTTTTAAATTAAGATTTTCTCGAAAGCTGGGAAGCAACAGCAAATACTTTTCAACATTACTGCTGCGCTTATCACAAACTAATGTGAATAAAATTCAGGAATCCACAAGATCAGTTGGCTGCTCAAACTGAGGATAAGATCATGAAATTTTATTTTAAATAATCATTTCAGAAATTAATTTGATCAGCGCCCTGCTATAATTTTAAATAAATCAAAGGAAGGACCTTAGCTCTTACTGTTGGAGTGTGGAACAATTACGGCCAGTTCTTATAAGAAGCTCAGTGTTTCGCCACATCTGGTTCTACAGATATCACTCTCACATTCATTTCCACTGTGACTGTCTCGATGTGTTCAAGGAAACACGGCACATATACTTTTCCATCCATCCACACCCACATTTATGGTACACACTGAGCAAGATTAACAATCCAGTCCAATGTTGACATGCAATCTCTTGCCTCGTACGCAGCAGCTGCTGTAGAGTCTAGAGTGCCAGGCCATTCGCACTGAACTCATGCTGTAGGCATAAGCCAGGCTTACTACGACACTTTATCAGTTGGGTTCCCAGAGGACAAGAACAATTTTCAATAGCTACAAAAAGCTGTCTACCATGCGTGCGAAAAGTTATCTTAAGTTTTATAATGTTTTCTGTAGCGTAAGTACGCCTCAGCAGAAATGAGAGGTGACAGAGCTAGTTGCAGGCAGGCTAGAGTGTTGTATTTTGTGAAACCAGGTGTTACGAAGCACAGCAGCTGTAGGTGGTATATTAACAGCTGATGCTGCGGTATGCTAGCGGAAGAACAGAAGGCCTTCCTCACTTGCCACTGCCTTAAACCCTAAAGGCCCATGCCTGGAATGCATAAGTACTCAGCCATTCGTGTACATCTCAGTATCACAGCCTACACCACGAGCCTGCGACAACTGCAACAACATCCTGAAACACAGTTTTGGGTCCGCAGTTCGATCACTGGACGAGGTAGTCTGCCCTGAGTCAAAAGAGCTGTAGCCACCAGAACAGAGAGCCGCCTGCGCATTGGAGGGAAGTCACGGCCACCTCCGTGGTATCGCCAGCTGCACAGCCGCGCTGCCATCACAGTCGCAACTGAAGACGTCGCTGACGGTGGCATTTGTGCGACGCCACTCTCGGCTCCGCTCTTTGTGTTGTCAGGAATGCATCAGAGGCAATTAGACACCTCCACCAAGCTGTTCCTGGTGTACTATGGCCAAGGGCCACAATAAAGAAGTTAATAAAACAGATCTACTGTATCCTGAAATTTCTTTTTACTCTCCGCGAGTGACAATCCACGGTCAGCTAACGATGGTGGCAGATCATTGACATCACCTTCTTAGAAAAACGTCTAAAGCTACAGCCTACGCTACGGTATTTTGATTATGGAGGGAAGGTTTGATGTTCATAAAGTAGATTCTATTGTGAATAGAGAACCAGTGGATTTGTCTACTTTTTGACGTGATGAAAGTTGGAATTCGTTAGTGCCTGTTATATGTGCACAGTGTAACCCCAAGAGCCACTCAGAGCCATGCACGAAATCAGTTACGGTAAAATGTTGCACATGTAATTGTCGGAGGCATAAGGCTAGGCAGTGCTGGGAGTAGAGACGGCTTCTAATTATATGTAAGAATTAATGTACTTTTCTTGTCTTGTGAATGTTATTTCGCAAAAGAGTGTGTCAAGGACAAATCTTCGACACAACCAGACACAACGTGTGTCAGAGCTGGAAGCAGTACACATATTGTTAGGAGAGGTAGTATAATCAACAGTAGATAGTAGAGAACTGCATAGATTGGTAGAACAGCAGTCATCATCACGGGATGTTGATTTGCCAGTCGCAAGTTTAATTGCTCTTCTTTCTGCTAAGGCAACAGAGAATGTTCAGGCCTTTGTGGGAGACCTAGGAAATCTGGCTGGGTTGGGAGGTTGAACTGGTAAGGAATTGTTGAATGTTGCAAAACTGAGACTAACAGAAAAAGCCAAAAGTTATGTCTGGTATACAGAAGCTCTTAAGGGGGCCACAACTTTCGAAGAATTTAAAGAAGGCTTAATTCAGAGATATACAGAACTAAATAGTTCCATACACTATATGGAACCATTCGGCGTAATATCTGACAGACATACAGAATTTACTGAAAAAAATTCGGATAGAATAACGAAAATTAATAGATGTACATACGAATTACGACAGGAAATTACTATGCAAGAAGCTGAACAGAGGGCACTCGATGCTTTTTTAAGAGTATTGCATGCACAAATGACAAGTCATGTACTGAAAGGGGTCCAATGGATTTGCAATCAGCAGTTCAGTTAGCTATAGAGTGTGAGGACATCGTTTTGCCGACTGGAATACAAGCTGCATGGACAGTGTTTGCAACTAACATAAAACGTTCCAGGTGTGGGCGAATAGATCTTATAACGAGACAGTGTCGTCAACCATGGAGTAGCGTGAACAAAATAAGAGGAAGTAATAGTTTTAGAAGTAGCGGACAGGGAAAAAATAAGGTGTTAAACGCCAACAGGAACCCCAGGTCCACCTACGGACACTCCCAGTAAAGCTGGATGCCACTCAGTCGTATGCAGAGGTGATTGAGCGATAAGAGAAATAGTAGGAAAAATATGGGTTTCAGGACATTATTGGACACATGGGCGCATGTGTCGGTCGCCAGTAGTGATCTGGTGATACGTAAGCAATTGGACTCACCACAGTACAGATTATGTGGAGTGCGGGATAAAGATGTCACCATTAGGATTGGTGGGAATAGTATTTTAGCTGAATACCGTCGAGTTTAAACATAGTGTATATGTCATGCCACACGTGAGTGAGGAATGTGACATGATTCTAGCATTGCTTTCGTCTCTCACCATTGTGCCATAATTGCTCTTCGGCATCATAGGATAGAACTTAACCGAAAAGTGTTTCACGCAGATGAAGCCATAGCCAGTGTAATGATGCCTCGTGGTGAGTCTGTTGCGAAAGACGAACTGATTAAACTGCGAACGACTTGATTTGGATGACTGTGTACCTAAGGCTACTGGGATATCACTTTGGGTCCATGACGAGTCCAGCTTGCTGGTTGGAATTTTGTGCATGGTGGAACCGATAGAAGGGAATGAAGTATTATATCAGATGGGTTGCTTATTTAAAAGAAATACAGCATGCCTACAAGAAAAAAGGGGCATCTGTTTTTAAAGAGAATTTTAGCTCAGGCGACACAGAATTAACCAAGCGTTTGTTAATCGCTAATACGGATATCCTCGATGAAGGAGAATGAGATTCAATGGGTGTTAGCCACAGAAACGTCCGAACGCAACTGAAACCGGTTTAGGACGGAAAGTGAAGTACGTAGAGGGAAGCAGTAGGCAATGGATGGAAAAATTACTTTGGCAATTTAAAGATTTTTTTTCCAGACAATTGCAAGCTTCACATATTACACAGGACTGCATACCAATGGGAAATGTGTCACCAGTCTACCGGAAACCATACATAATACTTAAATACTTACTTACTTACAACCAATTTTGGATGAACTTATATTGCATGGTGGTGGAGCGGGAGAGAGGGGGGGGGGGGGGGGATGCAAACAAGAATCTATGAGTGGAAAACGAAAATATTGTTTGCGTTGTGATTACAGACGTCTGACTGCAAAAATCATCATAACACGCACCAACGAGCTGGCAACCATCACAGACATTTTGGACCATTTAAGGTAATGCAAATATTTTTCAACAATTGATCTGAAGAGTAGTTATCACCAAATAGAAGTTTCATCCCAGGATCGACACAAAACAGCGTTTTCGGTACTCTGGGGACTCTGCCAATTCAAAAGAATGCCATTGGGATTAGAAAATGCACCTACAACGTTTCAGAGATTGTTGGACTGAGTACTCAGAGGTTTAAAATCACAACATTGCTTGGTGTTTCTTCATTATGTAAACGTCAGTGGGAGTGATACAGAACAGCACATACAGTTATTAAGGGAATTATTCCTTAGGTTAAGAGCAGCGAAAATAACACTGAGTACAGAAAATTGTAATTATGTGATTGAAAGTTTGAAATACCTATGCCACATCGTAAGTAAAGATGGGGTTAAGACAGACCCAGAACTAATTAGAACTGTACGTGAATTTCCTGTACAGAACTTGTAAAGGACACAATCATTGTTAGGAGTCACGAACTACTACCGCCAGTTCATAAACGGATTTTCGGATATTGCTGGACTGTTGACTGAGCTGTTATTGACAGGTACTCAATTTGTGTGGTCAGAAGAGTGCCAGTTAGCTTGTAAGGAGCTAAAAGGAGCTTTTCGAGTCCGATATGGGTAGTTTTGGATTTTAATAGAGAATTTTTTCATCATGTTATGCATCAAACCATGCACTTGGCTGTGTGCTGTCATAAGAGGTAGAAGGCATACAACATCCAATAGCTCACACATCATGACAACTAAATTCTGCAGAAATAAATTATTCTACAATGGAGAAAGGTATGCTAAGCTTTATTTATTAAATGATATATTTCAAATGTTATTTGTATGGTAAAAAGCTTAGAGTAATAACATATCATGGGCATTAATATTGCTCTTGTTGTTAAAGGATCCTTCTAGTAGGCTGAGATGATGGGCAGTAAGACTAAGTAAATTAGATTTCGAAGTCATGCATAAACCTAGGAAGAAGCACAGAAATGCAGATTGTTTGACTGTAAAAGTAGCAGTATTAAACATGGGAGGTAATGAGCATGATGAATGGCTAACAGCATGGAGAGCTGATGAAGAATGTTAGCAACATTTTAAGCAGTCACAGTTTTGTATACAAGATGTGTTGCTATGTAGAGAAACCTAGTTGGGGCAATGATACCAGCAAAGCTAAGGAACAGAGTGCTACAAGAAGTTCATTATCATATTTTAGTGGGCCATGGAGGTTGCAGATCTCCAACAAAAGTGTAGCAGGAAGATATTGGTGGAGAAATAGGCAGATAGACGTAAGCCAGTGGAATTGCATATAGTGCGCACAAAGAGCGGATTTGTGTCGAACAAGAGTACCATGGCAGAGGTTACCTGAAGCAATAGAGCCATTTGAATTCATGGGGATTGATGTTTTAGATCTATTCAGCAAAACACCTGCAGGAATTTTATGTACTCACAATGATAGATCATTTTTCAAGATACATAGAAACAGTCGTGATGCCAAACCATCAGACAGCAGCAGTGGTACAAGCTCTAGGTAATGCATGGTTACTGAAGATTGGAGTGTCTAGAATAACACACGACTACTGCGACAACTGACTGGGGAAGTAATGAGGTATACCAGAGCCACAGAAGAGGCAGTTAACCAAAGTGTCTGGGAACCACAAACGGAAACAGAAGTTTTAGGCAGGAAAGTAGTAATGACAAAATGGTTGCAATCCTTAGTAGATAGTGTTCGGGTAGCTCAAGGGACTGTATCAGAACTACAGGAGGCTATGCTGCAAGAGGTCAGCTAGGGGTAAACGTATTGTCACCAGAGCAGTATTTGGAGGGTCTAAGGAAAGTACAGAAGGAACTACCCCCAGAGTTGGGGTTGGTTTAGAATCCGAACACAAAATGTTGCCTTTTTATTTCAAGCAAGAAAAAATCCGACTCATGCGGTTACTTCACTATGTATATATTTTTCAACATATATAAATAGATATTTCCGCTTGCTGAATTGTATGCATTGATATACTATGATTATTTCCCCATATACTCTAAGACAAAAACAGATAATCACGTAAAGGTAGTAGATATAATGTACACGTGCAGACAAATGATAATAATTTCAGAAAAACTGGATGCTTTATTCAACAGAAATAACTTTACAAACAGAACAAGTGAATAACGCAATTGTCTACATCTGACAATCACGCAAGGAGCTATTCGGCTTGGCACTGACTGACTGAGTTGGGTGCCCTCCTGAAGGATATCACGGCAAATTCTGCCCAACTGGAGCGTTAGTTTGTCAAAAGTCCTAACGGGATAAAGGGTCCCGCCCACAATGTTTTAAACGTCCTCAGCTGGTGAGAGATCTTGCAACTTTCTGGCCAAGGAATGGTTTGGCAAGCACGAAGACAAGAAGCAGAAACTCTCACCGTGTGCGGGAGGACGTTTTATAGCTGAAATATAAACCCTGGATGGCTTGCCTTGAAGGACAACAGAACGGAGCGTAAAGTATCATCCATGTACCGCCGTGTTGTAAGGGTGCAGCGGATGATGATGAAAGTGGCCCTACTATGAAATGAAATGAAACCCGAGACCACCACTCCTGATTGTTCGGCTGTAAGTAGGCGAGAGTCATGTTGTTGTCCCACCACTGACTGGAGCGACTCAAGGCACGTCTTCGCTAGTCAGCAGGGGTCCGTTCGAAGCGGCACTCATCACTGAAGACAACTCCACTCAATCAGATTCCAGGGCGAAGGAACGCCTGGAGATACCTCAGTAAGCAACGGAAAACCAACGTTACCTCACCTTCCATACGGCCCGACAACTAGGTGTGATGCTCTGGGGTGTCATTTCATTTCATAGAGACACCCCTACGACACAGCGGTACGTGGACAATATTCTACGCCCTGTTTTGTTACTGATAAATTTCAGCGAGGTAATTCCCTCCTGAACTCGGCGAGAGATCTGTTGCTTGTCTTCAAACTTGGCAAACCCAACCCTAGTCATTAACAAGTGTCAGCGTGTGAATCTTTCAACGAAACGTCATCGATACGGGCTTTCGAAGTCGAAGATCCACTCGCGTATCCCTGATGACGGCACGACACAAAGCTTTACGTCTCGCCTGGGCTCATAAACACCGACATTGGGCTGTTGATGGGGAAAAATGTTGCGTGGTGGACGAGTCTCGTTTCCAATAGCATCGAGCCGATGGACGGGTACCGGTATGGAGACAGCCTCATGAGTCCATGGACCCTGCATGTCATCAGGGGACGATTCAAGCTGGTGGAGGCCCTGTGGGAGTGTAGAACGCTTGCAGTTGTATTAATACCGGACCCATAATACGTCTAGATACGACTCTGACAGGTGACAAGTACGTAAGCGTCCAGTCTGATCAGTTGCATCCATTCACATCCATTTTTAATTCCGATGGACTTGGACAATGCGACACGCCACACGTCCAGAATTGCTACAGAGTGGCTCCAGGAACACTCTTCCGAGTTTAAACACTTCCGCTGGCCACCAAACTCTCCAGAAGTGAACATTATTAATTATATCTGGGATGCCTGGCAACGTACCGTCCAGAAGTGACCTCCACGCCCTCGTACTCTTATGGATTTATTGATAGCCCTGCAGGATTCAAGGCGTCAATTCCCTCCAGCACAACTTCGGACATTTGTCGAGTTCATGCCACGTCGCTTTGCAGCATTTCTGAGTGCTCGTGAGGGCCCTAAACGGATGTACCAGTTTCTTTGGTTCTTCAGTGTATATTCAAAGAATACCTATAACAGGTTCACTTACGTGAATGATACTAACAAACATAAACATACGAGCGTTTTGTAGTGATGTTACGTCACTGGTGGGTTTAAACACCGTGCATTGATTCGCTTAATAGACGAAAATAGTTGCTGTTCAGGTAACTACATCTACGAGTACGTATACTGAATGGTCAGGGAAAGTCTGAAAAGTTTGTAAGGGTGTTACAGAGGTGGGTTTCCCTCGAAAATGATTGTTAAGAAAAAATTAATGACATAGGTAGCGTTTCCGTGTTATTTAGCACTAAATTTTGCCAATCAGGTCGTTCCGCGCTGAATTTCAAGCATCCTGTCAGAGACGGTGTTGCAAACGTGTTCTTTGTGTGATTTCCTCAAGCTGAAGAAACGTTACTTTTTCTTGCCTACTTAAACTTATCGTTTCCGGAAAAGGTACATTTTTACCGCTAATGAGCAGCAAGTGGTAACTAAGGTACCCACAAACTTCTGCGCATGATCACATTTTAATGCATACAAGTGTTTGAATTTACGTGCTGAACAACTTGATTGGCTAACTTCAGTGCTAAAGAACTCGGAAATGACGGAATGAATCGAAATTTTTTACCAGTTATTTCACGGCACTAACTCCCTGCAACACCCTTACAAACCCTTTAGAATATTTGTTACCGCTGTGTATACTCCGCATCCCACAATACGGTATATGGCTGAAGGTACATCTACCAACATTGCCGACTTCTTACCTATTCCATTTGAAAATTGATCGAGGGCGAAATAATGGCCAAAAGCATCTATTCAATCTGTAATCCCTCCTATCTTTTTATCAATATCCCCAGGTGAACGTTGGTGTCAGAATAATGATCACATAGAAATGTTCGGATACACGTTCTTAAAAATTACCCGATATGTTTTCGCAAAACAACGTTGTAAAACAATGGGATCAATGAGTAACAAAATACCGTCACATCTATCTCCCATACTTGAGTCTACCAGCAGATGTTTAAGTGTACCACAACAGGTGTGGCCGTGTTCTTAGGTTCGCTGAAGACGTGTTTAGTGACGAGTCAGAGCGAACAGTTGCAATCTACGATTCAAAAGTTGGCAAGGAGAAACATATTCCATTCTGTTCACCAAAGTCAGGTTATTTCTTTAATCTAACTCATTATCGTGAACCAAACACTCATTTTTCATACTTGTCTTTACGAATAATAGCATAGTAGTTTTGGCAAGGGTATGATGCCAAAATTCAAACTTTGTCGCCTTTACAGTTCATACATCCCATTATTTTATGGAAAATTAAGTTTTATTAAAAGCAAAGTGATATTCAACGCAATCCAAACTAAACTGTTTTACCAACAAAATCCCAAAGTGAAGACTGACATAAAAATTCAGCAAAAGGATTTAAAAGATAGTGTATGAGATATAGCATAATAAATATAGAGAAAAGAATCTTAGTCGTTGGCCATTTCGATAAACTGAGGACATAAATGGAAATCGAACTCAATTCACTTGAAATCTTGGGCAGTATTGCGAGACCTGCACTACCATCAATATCTCCCAGGCTTTCTGTTACTTGCCGAAGAGTCATTTTCTTAATGGAAGTAAAGTGTAAGGCAAACAGCAGCGCAAGAAGGAATTACTCCGAAGAAAATTCTGCCCGTAGCGAAAGTCTAAAGTAAAATATTTCTGTTCCAATTAGTTGCTCATCTACCTAAAGCTCCTGGGGTCCCCGAAATATGATGTCACGAGAGAGCAATTTACTAATCTGTAGACTGCTGCGTCAGCATTCGGTATTGAGATATTAAAGATTCTGTTGCTATCTGATAAATTACTGTGCAATTGTACATTTATTGCGATAAAATTCGTTTTTGTTTCTGTTCGTAGCATTTCCTAGTTTATTAAACGAAGCGACATTTTCTCCATGTTCCTGTCATTGAATCAATGTGTTATAAATGTACATGAAAAAGCTTCCTCTCAGACTCAGCGATGAAAAAAGATTAAGAAATCTCTAGGAAAGTGATTCAAGAGACCTCTGACGTATTCGCTGTAGCCTTCAGTTTTCGTCTACATCTGTGTAATACTGACTTCCGCCGCACATACTCAGTACAGTCTTCACATAACATACAGTTATTTACAAAGGTGGACTTTGCATATGATTTCACTCTTGAAGCTGTGCCAACGAAGCGGACTAATCCACTAATACACGTTAACCATTCAGTCTAGCCAGTGGCTTACTTGCGTACGCTAGGAAGCAAGGATACTGTCACAAAAATTTAAAAAAAGTAAATGAGAAACGTTGAACAGCCTTTGAAATTTATGGAAGAACAGTTACGGGTTAGATTACGTTTACAGGTACGGTAGCGGCTGAAATCTACTCTCATAGTATTTATCACTTTTCAGATAGTGACATGAAACTGCTGACTCAGTTTACGAAAATCAGCCACCTTTCCTTTGTACCACGTTTGCTTAACTTGGTTGTAGTAAAACAGTCGTGCCGTTGTAGATAAAACAGAAATACTCGCAAATCAGGATAATATTCGATATATCATTTGAAATTATGAGACCTTGTTGCCAGTCACATTCCAAAATTTTTGTCAACAAGCGTATTGAAAGGTAATTTATGATGATATGAGCCTTAATTCATGGTGTAACGGCGCTACAAATCACAGCAAGGATTGTGGCTGTGGTGGACACACTCATTCATTGTTTATCACAGGAATTGAAGATTTTCAACACTTTTCTACATGGCATGTTCCAGAAACATTTCTTCAGCGGTACGTGCGAAGCGCAAATTGTTAGGACTGTGCTACTAAACGACGTCACGTTTCAGAACGTCGTTGCCGTCCAAATTCTGACGTATTGAGATGGATTGCTACTACACTCCTGGAAATTGAAATAAGAACACCGTGAATTCATTGTCCCAGGAAGGGGAAACTTTATTGACACATTCCTGGGGTCAGATACATCACATGATCACACTGACAGAACCACAGGCACATAGACACAGGCAACAGAGCATGCACAATGTCGGCACTAGTACAGTGTATATCCACCTTTCGCAGCAATGCAGGCTGCTATTCTCCCATGGAGACGATCGTAGAGATGCTGGATGTAGTCCTGTGGAACGGCTTGCCATGCCATTTCCACCTGGCGCCTCAGTTGGACCAGCGTTCGTGCTGGACGTGCAGACCGCGTGAGACGACGCTTCATCCAGTCCCAAACATGTTCAATGGGGGACAGATCCGGAGATCTTGCTGGCCAGGGTAGTTGACTTACACCTTCTAGAGCACGTTGGGTGGCACGGGATACATGCGGACGTGCATTGTCCTGTTGGAACAGCAAGTTCCCTTGCCGGTCTAGGAATGGGAGAACGATGGATTCGATGACGGTTTGGATGTACCGTGCACTATTCAGTGTCCCCTCGACGATCACCAGTGGTGTACGGCCAGTGTAGGAGATCGCTCCCCACACCATGATGCCGGGTGTTGGCCCTGTGTGCCTCGGTCGTATGCAGTCCTGATTGTGGCGCTCACCTGCACGGCGCCAAACACGCATACGACCATCATTGGCACCAAGGCAGAAGCGACTCTCATCGCTGAAGACGACACGTCTCCATTCGTCCCTCCATTCACGCCTGTCGCTGCACGATGTTGGGGCGTGAGCGGAAGACGGCCTAACGGTGTGCGGGACCGTAGCCCAGCTTCATGGAGACGGTTGCGAATGGTCCTCGCCGATACCCCAGGAGCAACAGTGTCCCTAATTTGCTGGGAAGTGACGGTGCGGTCCCCTACGGCACTGCGTAGGATCCTACGGTCTTGGCGTGTATCCGTGCGTCGCTGCGGTCCGGTCCCAGGTCGATGGGCACGTGCACCTTCCGCCGACCACTGGCGACAACATCGATGTACTGTGGAGACCTCACGCCCCACGTGTTGAGCAATTCGGCGGTACGTCCACCCGGCCTCCCGCATGCCCACTATACGCCCTCGCTCAAAGTCCGTCAACTGCACATACGGTTCACGTCCACGCTGTCGCGGCATGCTACCAGTGTTAAAGACTGCGATGGAGCTCCGTATGCCACGGCAAACTGGCTGACACTGACGGCGGCGGTGCACAAATGCTGCGCAGCTAGCGCCATTCGACGGCCAACACCGCGGTTCCTGGTGTGTCCGCTGTGCCGTGCGTGTGATCATTGCTTGTACAGCCCTCTCGCAGTGTCCGGAGCAAGTATGGTGGGTCTGACACACCGGTGTCAATGTGTTATTTTTTCCATTTCCAGGAGTGTATAAACTTCTTTCTAATAACCCAAGATTTTCTTTTTTTTTTTTGTTTCATCATTCTTCCGACAGGTTTGATACGTATAATGTACACTGAGATATTTTCGCAACACCTGATAAATTGTCCAGAGTATCCACAGTTCCATTCAAAAATGACACTAGAACTCTTCAGCTAAGATTGGTGCAAACAGTCACATGTGCCCTTGCATAGTAAAACTAGCCCGCCTATCTCAACAAAAACCACAACGTCAATGTCAATCTGTAACACGTCCACTGAAGATTCATTGTCAGACAGGAAACAGGCCTCAAACAACTTACAGGAACAAAGTTAACTGTCTTTATGTCGCTAAAGGCGATTTCACTCAATGTCGAAGAATACTGTCCGGAACAGTCACTAGTTAGCATGAGACAAAGTAATCGCTACAAAACGTAACACATAATGTTGCAGAACAGTAACTTGTATATAATAATATTCATATATGTGGCCATAAACTGAGCAACACGAAAAAATTTGTTGTACGATCTGAAGGTTAAAAAAACTAGAACACTAGACTAATAAAGGACAAAAGAACAGGAAAAGAGATAGGATATCCTATTCAGAAGAAAAAGTCCAAGAAACACACTTAACGCTAAGACACAGAAATCAGAAAGTTGCAAAAATTGGAATTACCTACAGAATCCAAAAGAAAAAAAAAACAATATGCAGATTGTCCTACAAGTACTGATAAGCGACAAGAAAATGAAGCATCGTATTGTATTATATTTTAACCGGAGACCTAGAAACGACGGAGAGACTCCGTCCCCGCCGCAGCCGCAGTGGTCCACAACCCCACGGCGACTACCGCAGTCCACTTCACCCCTCCGCCGCCCCACACCGAACCCAGAGTTATAAAATCAAGCATGGTGATAGTAACCATAAATAAATCACATAGTTATATCCCTACATCTGGAACGGAAGATCACTCATTTTAGAACACCAGTTCATGGCACACAATAGTGGCATATTATCAACACATATCATAGAAAACAAATTACATAACTTAAATTACTACTATTTGCAGATCATATAGTTACACAAAACATGACGTACGTATAAAAAACACAGAATTACTTATAGAACATTTTTAAATCCTTAAGAGGGTAGTCACCCTTCATTTCCAATGTCTTTGGGAATGCCACCAGATATGCACCTGGATGTGGTTGTTTTATAATAACATATGGTACATGGTATATTTTTTCCCACTTCTTGGTCCTCTTCTCGGTAAGTGAAGCTCTTGAATGAGATCTCGGTAGTACCAAATCTCCAACATTGTAATATTGTCTTCTCTTTAATCCCTCATCGGTCTCTTCTTTCTCATAAGGGCTTTCACTTTCATGTTGAGGTAAGCATCAAGAACTTTCTCTCTCCATGAGATCCTGTTTCGGGATATCTTTGGTAATGCTTGCACCCACTCATTACTTTCTTCGGTATTTAGCTGCAATTCTTATGGAGTGTAACCAGTAGTTGTATGCGGTAGGTTATTTACGATTGTAGTGAAGTCTTTCAACAGATCAATCTACAGTACTTGGTTTGCTTCGTTGAGCAGTAGGTTCTCATAAAACGATTCATCTCTCTAAATACATGTTCGATGGGACTCGCTACGTAACTGTAACACGACGTTTTGACATGTGTAATATTTGCTTCCCGTAAAGCCTTCTTCGAAGTATAACACCTTAAAATCGTTGCATTATCTGTTAGAATCATTCTTGGCTCCCCAACAGATAGAATAAAATCAGGAAACAATTTCTTGATAGCGGATTTGCTTGTGGCTGATCGAATTGGGTACAACATTACATACTTAGCTAATGTATCCAAAATCCAACTATGTATTTATTACCTCATCTTGCCCTCGGAACTGGTCCGCAGATGTCCGCAGAGATTAGATGTAAGGGCTTATGTGGAATGATGGAGTGGATTTCATCTTGTATACCTTTGTTACAAGGCTTAGACAGCTGACAAACTTCGCATTTCCTCAAAACCTGATGAACTCTTCTCCTGATATTCGGAAACTACAATAGCTACCTATCTTGCTTGCACATTTAAGAACGCCAAAATGTCCCCAAACATAATGAGTGCGCAGGATAAGCTTTTCCACATAATCTTCTAGTATACAAACACACCACTTACCACAAGCATCAGACCTTCTGTGGAACAAAACATTATCAACTACTTTAAAAAAATCTTTGGAGGTGCCCTTGACTGACTCAGTTTATTCAAAATTATAGACCACTGATCATCTCGTTGCTGGAGGACAGATAGGTTACTACACATGTATAAAGAATATCTCCTAAATTCCAAATCTTTCATCAGCAAGATCCTACGTTGCTTCTCCTCATCTTCCACAGTAATAATGTTCTCCAAACTTTCAGGTAGTCTAGATAAAGCATCTGCTATCTGGTTATGTTGTCTCTTTATGTATACAACTCTGAAATTATATTCTTGTAAAGCCAAGGTCCAGAATGATAGACGAGCGTGAAGTAGTTTGCATTGTTGAAGAATGTGAGAGCTTGATGACCGCAGTACACGGTAGTGGGTGCTTCAAACAAGTAACAGAGGAATTTTTTCGAAACACCCACACAACCACCAAAGTTTCCAGTTCTGTGGTTGTGTAGTAGCACTCGCGACATGTTAACTCGCAACTTTCGTAGCTATGGGGCAGAACGTTGGCTGATTATTGATGGCCTTGATTTGAAACAAACAGCACCTTAAGCAATGATCGATGAATCAGTCATCAAACAAAACTCCAAATTCATATCCTGGTGGTGTAACAATTTTGCATCCGTAAGAGTGTCTTTGATGAGCTGGAATGCAACGTCACACTCATTCGTCCAGCTCCACGCTACTTTTTTTCGTAGAAGCTGGTGTAAGGGCTCTGCATTCATCACTTGTTTGTTTAAAAATCACCCACAGGCGGTCGTCATTCCTATGAAAGGTTTTAACTGCTTCTTGTTTGATGGTGTGGGAAAATTATTGATAGCGCTCACCTTCGCTGAATCCGGCATTATTCCCCTATTGTCTATTATATGCCCAAGGAAACGGATGCGTTCAAGTGATTGTAGATTGGCTGTCACGCCTGCTTTACTAAATCCATTTATGACTCTGGCCAAGAGGTTAATGTGTTCTTCCCAAGAAGATGTAGCAGTGAGAATATTGTCGACAAAAAGTGTAAGTTGACTACGCAGTTCAGGTTTATGGACAACCAATAAAGGATTACAGTATGGGCTTTGGATGGCTCAATCAACTTCCAATCCTACATTCGTTGCAATTCTTCATCGACACATCTACGAAGTCGCCAAAGTACAGGAGAAAAACCTTGGCAATATCTACTATATGGGTACACTTCTAAATTATACACATAGCCCCTCACTATACCCAGTTTTTCAAATCGATATTATGCTGCGATACGTCTGCCATTTGTTTTCGCTGCCGATCGTCCAAACAGTTAGATTCAGACGTCTGTTGAGATACAACATCGGTTAATGTGCATACTTGATAAACCTCTTCTGCATTTTATCCCCGGCTCTTCTTGAAACACCTTACAAGCTTAAGTGTTGAACCTCGACAATATTTTCCGTGGCTACAGTCTTTTCTGATCATCTCCACACACATTCTTCTCATCATCAATCTTAAAAGAGGCACAGCCCCCAGAGAAGTCGAATTTTACGTCCGTCTCCAGAGTACTGTCAATACCAAAAATACAGTTCTCTATTAATTTATTTATTACTAGGAACTACATTAAGTCGTTGCATTTCCTATTCTTAATTCAATAACAGTCTGTATCTTTATCTTCTGTGCCCTAGTACCGATTGCTCCTATAACTTCCCAATTACTCACGGGAAAGATTGATAGTTCCCGATGCCGTGTCTACCTCTCAAACAGTGCTGCGAAGATTGCATTCACATTTGCGCCTGTATCAAGAATTACTTTAATGGTATGGCCATAGACTTCTGGAGGTACAGGAACGGTCATATGCTTGGCTGTGCAAAGCTGGACGTCATGCGTAAGTTCAGCTACTAGTCTCTGTCCGTCATTACACTGGAACATGACAACTCTCTTGCCAGAGCCCCTTACATCACACCCTACCGATTCTCCCTGGCACGATCCGGTCGTCTTTAGTTTAACGGCTGGCTTCTGGGTTCGTCAGTGACATCCGTAATTCCTGGCGCTTGCTCTCTGCAGTTATTTATATTCGGAGAAGCTGGTTAATATTTTGTGGTTGGCAGTTCTGATTATTCCCGTGCAATTGCTGATTATTCTATGTTGGTTGTGGTTATTTTGATTCGTGGTTTGAATCGGTTTGAATGTTCGCTCGTTAGTTTTTTTTTTTTTTTTCGCCCAGCGAGATTGGAACTCCACCGCATTGGTATTCAATCGTTGGCCGACGTTCAGCTGTTGTTTGTTATGCTGAGCTTGGAAGCCTGAGCTCTGACGCGCTCTACCATTATTATTACCGCTCGGTCTTCGGTGATATGCGAAGTTCTTGTTTAATCGACGACCCCTTCCCATGATTTTTAGCTCTTAAGTCTTCTTTTAATAGGTCGATGGTGACGACAGCGAGAGATTCTTCGACATTGTCTTCGGAGGCATACGTGAGTTTTTCGCGTATCTCGGCAAGTAACTTTGCCTTAATACTTTTCAAAATATCCACCTGTGGGACTGGAGTGCCCCAATATATATTTTTATTCAGGTACTTCTCAAAGTACCGACGCAAGTTCCCACTTTTGACTGAAAATGGTTCTGAATTATAAACCTCCTTTCAGTCTTTTCAGTCGTTCTTGAATTGTCTTGGGCCAATAACCACTCAAGAACGCTCGCTCAATATCCGTGCACCATAAACTACCTTCCCCTTGTACGTAGCCAGCGACAAAAGAAATCTTTTGCGCACAAGTCCATGCACGGGATAAAACTCCTCTGAACCCGCGAATGAAATCGACGGGGTTAACAGTTTTCTTTGGCGGACAGAAGGCTTGGAACTGCCGGTACCTTACGAGCTTCTCCTCCATTAACATTTTGGCGTACACATTGTTGGGTGGTGTATTAGCAATAAATAGGGTCAGACACCACATGTGTACTTTTTATCGTAGCCGTCGGGCTACTCATCACTGACGCCTAATTCATCACATTTTGCTACGTTTCGTCGAAAAATGTGACATGTGTCTCAGTCCCACTTGCTCTTATTTCGTTTCTTGACTTAGAACATTTTTCAATCGATTTGGTTATACTGTCTTTCCACTCCGAGAACTATTCACCGAATTGATGGCTTATCACATCACTATCATTCGGGATCCATGTGGAATCCGATACAGTAGCCAGCTGAACGTTTCGCACAGCTTGTTGGGGTTGTTAATTAACACTTTGTGTCACCGTCTCTTCTATAACTGCGAAACAGTGTGATTTATCAAGTTCCAATATGAACACAAGAGAATCTACGGTTGCGGTAACACCTTTTACTTCGGTTTGGATTTTAGAGATTTCCTCAGGAATTTTCTCAGACAGCTTAAGATTTGCCATTCCCGTAGCAAGAGCATTTTGCTGAATGCTTAAATGATCCACTTCGCATTTCAAACTCTCAAATTTCTGTTTGGTTGGCAACGACTCAACCATAGCAATAATATCTTACACAGTTAGTCTGATATTTGCTTGTTCAGTTACTAGTGCCTCCTTCTGCTTAGCGCGACCGTCTTGTTTAGCATAGAGACTTGCCTTTTCTACTGCTACAGTATGAACTAGAGTCGAAATTTTGTCTTGTTCCGCTGCCATTGAGTCTTGTGCGGAAGCTGTCCTAGACTCTGAAGTGATACAGATTACATTTTAGCAGACATCGGTTGTTGATTTGCAGTTAACGGCTGCACCGCTTTGGTTATACTAAGTAAAAGATCTTTAATGTTAATCTCCTCAGTCCTAGCTGCGGTCATTACAGCTACTGAACTGTCAGTGGAAGGGACCTAGTCAAATGATTGAATATTGTCTCTTGTATTCTGTTCCCGTTCCATTTATTTTGCGCAGATGAATACTTTTTAATTTTTAACCTGTCTCAGATAAAAAACTGCGAAAAAAATTGACTGTAGATGAATACGTTTTCTTTGCGGCTACTGTAAGGAGAGAACAGGTTAGGTACAGGATGAGTTGGCGATCGGAGGTTTTCATTTCTCTAGTTCGCAGAGAACACCAGGCAAAGTCGGAGAAAACTGCTACAACTCGCGTTGAAGACTCTACCTCTCTTGGCAGCTTTAGTACTGACAGTCGACGTACGATCTTCTGCAAACACTTCCAGAAAGAGAACGTTGAACAACAGTGGCATTGTGATATCTTCTGACTTACAAACTGGTCTCTTAGGGAACGTCTTGAACATGCAAGCTGACGGCGAAATATTGCAGATTCGCCCAATATTGTTAATTCGTGAAGAAATCACTATGCACTGTATTACTAGACACACTAATCGTTTTATGAAGGTCCGAGAATCCAACATCGAATAAAAGTTCATAGACAATATTTACCTTCTTTTTCACAAGAATTTTTTTTTATTTTTATTCTTGATAATTACGATTACTTCTCCTCTGCATTTCAAATTACGTCTATATGCAAACATGCAAACTTACCTGACCAGCACCCCCCGCAAAAAAAAAGAAAAAAAAGTTACGGTAGCCCATCATCTCTGGTACTCGCAGCCGGAGTATTACAGTAACATTACATTGCGTATGGACATTACAATGGAAACTCATATGTAACAGTGGCTACGAAGTGGAGCTGCATGAGAGCGTGAGAGTAGCTACACACACGTTTGTGATCGATCACATCTGATAACCAAAGAAATGGAACGCCATGTCCGGGCACCAGGCACATCGCAGCCCGTTCACATGTTGCCTGCCATCCGAGAACAAATGGTACACTCCCTGCATTCTTTTTGCATCCTCCTGCATCGTTGGTTGGAGACCAGCAGCAGCAGACCTAGGGAGTTACCGAACCATGAGTTGGTTGGGGTTACCACCACAAAACAAAAGGTTGCGCTTGGAGTGGTACCGTGACCAGAGAGCATGGACGGATGATGAACGTCGCCTCATTCCGTTCAGTGATTAATTGCGGTTCTGCAGTGCATTAGGTGGCTGTCGGTGATCGTCGCAGGTCCTGGGAAGAGGTTTTTCCAGAGGTTTGGAGACGCGAAGTGGTGTTACTCCTGGCGTTATGGAGCAAGGGTGAGGGCCGATTGCCATCGGATATAACTTCTGGGCATGGCAGGAAGTGATTGAGGGACAGACATCCTGCGTCCTCATGTGTTACTTCTCATGTGACATTATAGTGCTGCTACATTTCAACATCATTGTTACCTGTGAATAAATAATACATTATTATGCCTTTTCATACAATGTCGCTAATATTTTAAAGTGGGTTCAACATAATTAAAGTGCCAAAACCAAACACGTGCAAGGATTGAGCCTGTGTGGTAAATACACATTATTCACCATTTGACAAAGTTTATTACCATTAAAAAAGCACTCAATTTATGAAATATTCAGTTGATATTTGTAGGAACATAGACATATTAATATCTTGAACACACAGTATTAATGTTCCACAATAATATAATTCTTATTGTGAAACATTAATACTGTATATTCAAGTCATTAAAAAGAGTCTTTATATACAAAGAGAAACATTTTCTGAGATCAGCAACATTCACATTAAACAGCAGTTAAAAAGGAAACAGCAGTTCGGAAGCAAACAACAGTTATTAAATGAAACAGAGCCTTTTACCAAATTACAACTCTTTACAGAGAAGTCCATAACCTGGAAATGTTTAAAATCAGATCAAGACCAAATGTTATTATCATTTAAACCATAAGCTGCACATATTTTAACAATGATGACAGTTGGGAGAACAGTAACGGGTGCAAATAAGTTATATACGGTTTTCCATTAATTCTGACAAGAACGTTACAGACTTGCCCCCACTGAACTGACTCAACACTTGAACAACCATGAAACTAAGGCACAACGGCGTGAATTCAAGAATAAAAAATAAAAAATAAAAATGAAATGTCAGGAGAGGCGCTACCTCTATATCTCAAACGTCATAGCTACGCTTTGAAGGCCGGCCGCGGTGGCCGTGCGGTTCTGGCGCTGCAGTCCGGAACCGCGGGAATGCTACGGTCGCAGGTTCGAATCCTGCCTCGGGCATGGGTGTGTGTGATGTCCTTAGGTTAGTTAGGTTTAAGTAGTTCTAAGTTCTAGGGGACTTATGACCTAAGATGTTGAGTCCCATAGTGCTCAGAGCCATTTTTTTTTTTTTTTTTTACGCTTTGAATTCAATGAATGAAGAAACGAATTTAATATTTGGCTTGCGGCCATTCCCTTTATCTAATTTTTTGTTTTTCAATTATTTACTTTTTTGAAATTCAATATCAAGAAACTCTATCTCATGCCAGAACGGTCACTGTTAACAAATGGTCGGAATGTTTGGCAGAGATAAATCCCTTAAGCACGAGGTTTAAGCCCCAGAATGCAGATTATATGCTTTTCCTCTTACAAGAGTTGACTGGGCACACCAACCCCAATAAGCAGAGCCCAACAGTGTGATGTCCTGACAAAATAACGAATAATTGAAAACAATCTGTTTGCATCTAGGCACAGTACCTACAGAAAACAATCATCTGTGGTCAAACCGAGAGCGAGGTCCCCAAAGCCAGAGCCGTTACAGCCCCGACACTAAAGGAAAAGGGGGGTGAGTGCTACTCCCATATTAAATAAAGTACTAAAACAAAAGAACGGTCAGTTCACAACAGGAGTAGCGTCAAGTAGTAATTAAAAATCTAGGCCTAACTTAAAAACACATTACACTATTAAGACAAGAGTGACCAAACTGGCATAGATTAACTGGCTGTTTAAGCCCTTAAAATGAGAAACATAGTAGTTCCATAAAAGAGTTACTAGATTACAGTTATGTACGTTAGTGAATGGAGACGTCCACTGACTCCTTCGGCCTTTCACCCACAGTTCATTGAATACTACCAATGAACTGTGGATGAAGCACGACTAACAGGCATTACATGCATTGATCAAAAGTGGTAGTGCATTGAGAATGGCTAGTTTCTAGCTGAAATTTAGATCTACCAATAAAATTTATAAAGGAAGACTGACAGCTGAAATCTATTACTTACAATAACAGCTATATCTTATCGAGCAGGCTCTGTTTTCCATTATTTTCTTACGATGTCGTTTCTCCCATTTTACGTCGGCGTCAACAAAATATTTTCTCATTTGGAGGAAAAAGTTGGCGATTGAAGTTTCGTGAGAAGACTCCGTAAAATGCCTTTGTTTTAATTGTATCCACCCCAAAACCAGCATAATGCCAGTGACACTCTCTCCCCTGTTCGCGATAACACAAAACGTACTGCTCTTCTATGAGCTTCCTCGATGAGCTCCATTAATTCTATCTGGCAAAGATCCCAGACAGCGAATGAAAATGACTAAGGAAACACGCACAAGTTCACCTACATAACACCGACTAGAAAAAATCTATAGCGACTGTTAGTTCGTATGGCAAGATAGCGCAACATTTATATCCTCTAAGCAACTGAGATGTAGGTTGAAAGACTTTCAAAACATACATAAAAGGTACGAAAGTTTTTATTACTAAATCTGCTATTCAGATCGTGGCGTATGCTGTGTTTTCCAATCACCCTTTCACCCCTTCATGTTCACTAGCGCACAACATGTTCAGACAGGACCAAGCGAGCTACGTACCTGAACTCAAGTACAAAAAGACATTCCAGCACTACACAGAACGATTGTGGAGTGATAAATGTGCGTTTCATCGCCATCCTTCGATGTGGTAACGCAAATGATAAACAGAGACAGATGAGTTACTACAAATACATGTCTCCTTTTAGTCGAGTGTTTCCATTTCCAAATTCCTTAGTTAGCGCAAGCAACTGCAGACGGGAGCATCACCGCGGAAGGTTGGCAGCGGTTGCACTTTTCCAGCGTCCGCCCCGGTATGCGGTGTGTAGGGTTGTCTGCGGCACTCCGCGGCATCCACCCGCCTGCAGCAGGCGAGCGCGCGCCGCCGTGGTAGGTGCTGCGAGCCCTCGGCACGCCGCCGCCGCTGTGCAAAGCACAATGGGCGACTTGGAGGGGCGGCACGCCCCAGGAGCTGCCCTTATCTCGGGCACGCACCGCTAGGCAGGCTGCAGGGGGCCGCATTCAGGCCTCGCTCGACGCCGGCCATCTCGCCGTGCCGGACACCTGTCCCACTACCCGCGCTCTGGGCGCCACCAACTATTAGCTAAAAGCTGCAGGTATCGTGTTCCTAGCAACAGTGACTAACTTTAGACAGCTCCTCAAAGCTTAGTTCACAAAATATTACCTATTCTTGTTACGTACTAGTTGCTAATCAAAAGCTTCCAAAATGACACAAAATGAGCTAAATTAATACTGAGATGACGAAGAAAACTTTTGACAATGTTGACTGGAATACTCTCTTTCAAATTCTGAAGGTGGCAGGGGTAAAATACAGGGAGCGAAAGGCTATTTACAATTTGTACAGAAACCAGATGGCAGTTATAAGAGTTGAGGGACACGAAAGGGAAGCAGTGGTTGGGAAGGGAGTGAGACAGGGTTGTAGCCTCTCCCCGATGTTATTCAATCTGTATATTGAGCAAGCAGTAAAGGAAACAAAACAAAAATTTCGGAGTAGGTATTAAAATCCGTGGAGAACAAATAAAAATTTTAAGGATCGCCGATGACATTGTAATTCTTTCAGAGACAGCAAAGGACTTGGAAGAGCAGTTGAACGGAACGCACAGTGTCTTAAAAGGAGGATATAAGACGAACATCAACAAAAGAAAAACCAGGATAATGGAATGTAGTCAAATTAAGTCGGGTGATGCTGAGAGAATTAGATTAGGAAATGGGACACTTAAAGTAGTAAAGTGGGGAGCAAAATAACTCATGATGGTCGAAGTAAAGAGGATACAAAATGTAGACTGGCAATGGGAAGGAAAGCGTTTCAGAAGAAGAGAAATTTATTAGCATCGAGTATATATTTAAGTGTCAGGAAGTCGTTTCTGAAAGTATTTGCATGGAGTGAAGCCATGTATGGAAGTGAAACATGGACGATAAATAGTTTGGACAAGAAGAGAATAGAAGCTTTCGAAATGTGGTGCTACAGAAGAATGCTGAAGATTAGATGGGTAGATCACATAACTAATGAGGAAGTATTGAAAAGGATTGGGGAGAAGAGAAGTTTGTGGCACAACCTGACTAGAAGAAGGGATCGGTTGGTAGGACATGTCCTGAGGCATCAAGGGATCACAAATTTAGTATTGGAGGGCAGCGTGGAGGGTAAAAATCGTAGAGGGAGACCAAGACATGAATACACTAAGCAAATTCAGAACAATGTACGCTGCAGTACGTTCTGGGAGATGAAGCAGCTTGCACAGGATAGACTAGCATGGAGAGCTGCATCAAACCAGTCTCAGGACTGAGGACCTCACAACGACAACACATCCTGAAGTGAAATGATTCATTACTGGATAGGGAGCGACGTTTGAAGAAGAACTTGTCAACTGAGACGACAACCATCTGAAAACCAACCCAGTGTAAGCTCAGGTGTGACCTTTTCACCTAGGCTGTAAGGAGGCAAGAAGAGAGTTGAACGTCACCTGGAAAATAAGCAGTCTAAATAATTGTGCCCACCCCCAGTACCTAGGTTTAAAGTTTAATCTCTTTATATGTGGACGAAGTTGAGACAGGTCGCGTAATCACAGGGAGTATAAGACCAACATCTGTCAGCATTATCTGCCCACTCACCGGTGTAGCATCTCCAGATGTGAGAAGATAGGTAGCAGCACAGAATGAAAAGCAGAAGTAAGAAACAGATCCAAGGCATCCTCTGTTCAGAAGTTACACCTATCCATCACGGCTGAAACCTAGAAGAAGATCCTACTTACAACTGGACCAGTTCCTAGTTCAGCAGAAGCCCACCGGACTCAGCAGTGGAGAATGAAGTCTCCATGAGGATGATCGACAGCAAAAGAGAAGCTACCATCAGACTGCCATGTCCAAAACGGAATCTGGAAAACCTTCAATAGGTTGAGAACTGATGTGACAAGGTGTACGACAAATCTGTACAAGTTTGTTATTAGTCACGATGGATGTTGTGAATGTACGACTAGGCAGGACTCTCAAAGCCTGTTTGTTTAATGGTACCTGAGCGAACCCTTTGACATGTAAGTCTTCTTTGCAAAGAATAACTGTGCCATTCTCGTTGCTGAACATTGAAATTATAAAGTATGAAATTCTCTATAGTTACTATTAGGTTGTACCTTTTACTATATTGTACTTCAGTGTTCTTCGGACTCGGATAAATAACTAAATAATAGGGAAGACTTCTGAATCGGATGAAATAATAATAAAAACAACATTTGTCTGAATGGTCTTCTAGTTGTACGGCGCATAGGCGACTTGCATGTGATTAATCTATCCCTGTCATCAAATCGGGGATAAGTAAGTAAAAAGTCGAATCCGAGCAACGTGTCGTTGCTGCCAACTTACCACATTCTTTAGACATGGCGTCTAAATAGGCAAATTGAAATCCGACCGGAATTAGAACCTGCGGTCACTCGGTTTCTTAGCACACGATTTGCCACTAGACCTCTACGCCCGAAACTGAGCAGTTATATGTGACACTCTTAAGAGCTAATACTAACGAATTGTCTCTTCTTGCAGCAGTCGTATATCGTAGATCGGTAGAACTACGAAAGAACTAAGATGGATTTCGTAAACAGGGATCTTGAGAAACAAATTCGCTCTCGGGAATGTTGGAAGGTAGAATCTGAGATACTGGCATAATTGAAGCTGTGAGGACGGCTCGTGAGTCGTGCTTGGGTAGCTCAGTTGGTGGAGCACTTGCCAGTGAAAGGCAAAGGTCCTGAGCTCGAGTCTCAGTCTGGCACATAGTTTTGATTTGCCAGGAAGTTTCAAATCTCACTATGTTCGCCCATGATTTCCAGAACGCCGTAGACAAATTTCCCACTTTCATACTGTTTTCTTTGATTTCGCAAGTCGTTTGGGACATTTGCGCTCTGTCGTTTAATCAACAAAATGATGGCTTACCGTGTATCGGACACGAATTGTATCTTGATTCAAAATTTCCTAAGAGTAAGAAAAAAATTAATTAAACTGACACAGGTAAAAATAATAAGGTTTTGAAAGCTATGTTGTTGTCTATAGGGATGATGCAACACGAGGAGACCGCAGCGAAGTGCGGAATGAACTAGAGAAAGTAAGTGATTGCCGCAGGGGCTGGCAGTTGATCCCTCAGGACATGAAAGAATGTAATACATTGCGCAAATAATTTGCTGTTCGATTATGCTATTGGTGACAACACTGGAAACATCATCAGCTGAAAGAAAGCATAGGAATACAGCAATCAGTCACAACACCTTAGGATTTTTGTTATTTTTACATCTCCAGATTTCAGTTAAAAATAGCCATCATCAGTGCATTTGAGTGAGTTATAATCCAACAAACTCATAGTAGATGAGGACAGCCGCAGTTTCCTCCTGCCTGCACACTTGTAAATTTATATGGTGACGTGTACTCCTGGGAGTTTTCTGGATTATAACTCACTCAAATGGACTGAAGGCGGCTATTTATTACTGAAATTCGGATGCGCAACAGCAATTACAACGCAATGGGATTGCGATTGACTGTTGTATTCCTATAGTTCCTTACAATAATACACTCCTGGAAATGGAAAAAAGAACACATTGACACCGGTGTGTCAGACCCACCATACTTGCTCCGGACACTGCGAGAG
This sequence comes from Schistocerca cancellata, assembly GCF_023864275.1. Lineage (NCBI taxonomy): Eukaryota > Metazoa > Arthropoda > Insecta > Orthoptera > Acrididae > Schistocerca > Schistocerca cancellata. The sequence continues at coordinate 336,935,375 of NC_064631.1, forward strand.
GGCTGTACAAGCAATGATCACACGCACGGCACAGCGGACACACCAGGAACCGCGGTGTTGGCCGTCGAATGGCGCTAGCTGCGCAGCATTTGTGCACCGCCGCCGTCAGTGTCAGCCAGTTTGCCGTGGCATACGGAGCTCCATCGCAGTCTTTCACACTGGTAGCATGCCGCGACAGCGTGGACGTGAACCGTATGTGCAGTTGACGGACTTTGAGCGAGGGCGTATAGTGGGCATGCGGGAGGCCGGGTGGACGTACCGCCGAATTGCTCAACACGTGGGGCGTGAGGTCTCCACAGTACATCGATGTTGTCGCCAGTGGTCGGCGGAAGGTGCACGTGCCCGTCGACCTGGGACCGGACCGCAGCGACGCACGGATGCACGCCAAGACCGTAGGATCCTACGCAGTGCCGTAGGGGACCGCACCGCCACTTCCCAGCAAATTAGGGACACTGTTGCTCCTGGGGTATCGGCGAGGACCATTCGCAACCGTCTCCATGAAGCTGGGCTACGGTCCCGCACACCGTTAGGCCGTCTTCCGCTCACGCCCCAACATCGTGCAGCCCGCCTCCAGTGGTGTCGCGACAGGAGTGAATGGAGGGACGAATGGAGACGTGTCGTCTTCAGCGATGAGAGTCGCTTCTGCCTTGGTGCCAATGATGGTCGTATGCGTGTTTGGCGCCGTGCAGGTGAGCGCCACAATCAGGACTGCATACGACCGAGGCATACAGGGCCAACATCCGGCATCATGGTGTGGGGAGCGATCTCCTACACTGGCCGTACACCACTGGTGATCGTCGAGGGACACTGAATAGTGCACGGTACATCCAAACCGTCATCGAACCCATCGTTCTACCATTCCTAGACCGGCAAGGGAACTTGCTGTTCCAACAGGACAATGCACGTCCGCATGTATCCCGTGCCACCCAACGTGCTCTAGAAGGTGTAAGTCAACTACCCTGGCCAGCAAGATCTCCGGATCTGTCCCCCATTGAGCATGTTTGGGACTGGATGAAGCGTCGTCTCACGCGGTCTGCACGTCCAGCACGAACGCTGATCCAACTGAGGCGCCAGGTGGAAATGGCATGGCAAGCCGTTCCACAGGACTACATCCAGCATCTCTACGATCGTCTCCATGGGAGAATAGCAGCCTGCATTGCTGCGAAAGGTGGATATACACTGTACTAGTGCCGACATTGTGCATGCTCTGTTGCCTGTGTCTATGTGCCTGTGGTTCTGTCAGTGTGATCATGTGATGTATCTGACCCCAGGAATGTGTCAATAAAGTTTCCCCTTCCTGGGACAATGAATTCACGGTGTTCTTATTTCAATTTCCAGGAGTGTATACTCGTACAGGCGCTGTGGACAACGTTTCCGTATGGAGTTAAAATTGGTGGAGTATCAACTGCAAAATACATAGGAGTGGAAAGTAGAGGATGAAATACATTAATTGATTTCATTCCATCACAAATATACACTATGTGATCGAAAGTAATCTGACATTTCCACAAGGATACGTTTTTCATATTAGGTGCATTGTGCTGTCACTTACTGCCAGGTACTCCATATCGGTGACGTCAGTAGTCATTAGACATCGTGAGAGAGCAGAATGGGGCGCTCCGTGGAACTCACGGACTTCGAACATGGTCAGGTGATTGGGTGTCATACGTCTGTACGCGAGATTTCCACGCTGCTAAACATCCCTAGGTCCACTATTTCCGATGTGATGGTGAAGTGGAAACGTGACGGGACACGGAAAGCACAAAAGCGCACAGGTGGACCTCGTCTGTTGACTGACAGAGACGGCCGGCAGGAATTCCAAACTGCTTCAGGATCCACTGCAAGTACTATGACAGTAAGGCGGGAGGTGCGGAAACTTGGATTTTATGCTCGAGCGGCTGCTCATAAGCCACACATCACGCCAGTACATGCTAAATGACGTCTCGCTTGGTGTAAGGAGCGTAAACATTGGGCGACTGAACAGTGGAAAAGTGTTGTGTGGAGTGACGAATCACGGTACACATGTGGCGATCCGATGGCAGGGTGTGGAGGGTGTGAATGTGACAAATGCTCAGTGAACGTCATCTACCAGCTTGTGTAGCGCCAACAGTAAAATTCGAAGGCGGTGCTGTTATGGTGTGGTCGTGTTTTTTGTGGATGGGCGGGGGGAGGGCATTTGCACCCCTTGTTTTGCGTGGCACTATCACAGCACAGGCCTACATGAAGATTTAAGCACCTTCTTCCATCCCACTGTTGAAGAGCAATTCGTTGATGGCGATTTCCATCTTTCAACACGATCGAGCACCTGTTCATAACGCACAGCCTTTGGCGGAGTGGTTACACAACAATATCATCCATGTAATGGACTGGCCCGCACATAGTCCCTACCCGAATCCTATAGAACACCTTTGGGATATTTTGGAACGCGGACTTCGTGCCAGGCCTCACCAACCGACATCAATACCTCTCCTCAGTGCAGTACTCCGTGAAGAATGGACTGCGATTCCCCAAGAAACCTTCGAACACGTGATTGAACGTATGCCTGCGAGAGTGGAAGCTGTTATCAAGGCTAAGGGTGGCCCAACATCATATTGAATTCCAGCATTACCGATGGAGGGCGCTACGAGCTTGTATGTCATTTTCAGCCACGTGTCCGGATACGTTTCACACATAGTGCATGTCCTCTACTGTAGTAGAGTCTCCAGATCAAAATATACCCATCACTTTTGAAATGCATCACGAAAGCTTTCTTTGTTGTTGCCTTTCGTACATTGTATCAAATATTCAACCATTCATATTGAGGAAGAGGAAGAATAACGCAGAGGTAAGTCTTGTGAGTGCGGAAGTTGGGCAACAACTGACATAATGAAGATCGTATGCGATTGTGCATTGTCACGGTGGAACACCTAGTGGTTTAGGTGGCACATCTGTGGGTGTTATCTCCTCATTTTCTCCCTCAGACGTCCTAGAATATCGCAAGATCTTTACCGACCGTCTGACCAGACTTGATGAACTCTTCGTCAACAAATATACTAACGAATAAAAAAAGATCAACAGGGACTTAAGGCTACTTTTGATCTGTCGACTTTTTTTGTTCTTTTCAGTCAATTGCGACAATTGCTTCTCAGTTTCAGAGCCACCCACAAACCCACCTTTCGCCACCGGTGACAACATTTGAAATAAACGTTCATCTCGAAGCACGTCATTCAGTCTCCCACAGAATGTTTCTTCTGATTATGTTGAGAAATTCTTGGCGCAACCTTTACTGAAGCCTTTCTCACGCTTAGTTCTTTTTATGGAATTCTTTCAGATGCACTGTTACGTATTCTTGAAGTGTTGCAGTGGGCTTGCATTGCACGCCTACGATCTTGCAGGAACAGATTCCTCCACATTTTTTTTTTTTTACATTTTCTGATGTGAAATGAAATTACCGTATGCACTTATTGGTCTGTAGACACCTTTCGAGGTTGTTCGGCCATCTGGTGCAAGTCTTCCTATTTCACGCTACGTCGGCGACTTCCGCGTCTAGTGAGATGTGATGGCGTGGTTAGGGTATCTGGCATGATGCCAGTTGACGGCCAGCGGAGCAGCCTGTGCCGCAGTGATACGCACTCGTGCTAAAGGAAACTGAAAGGTTTGTGCCAGTAGCTGTGACGCCCTGCCGAACGCGTTCGCACAGTGGGGAGTGTGCCCCCAGTCGTACCTGTGTTCGCTTGCTGGTAGGCATAGTGACGTGCGCGTTCTTTGCGGATCATCTAAATTACAAACCAGCATGTGAATTAACAAAGTCATCTGCCGCGCACTGACCGATCTGAAATTTTATGGAGCCTTTCTAACTAAAAATAGCTGAAGGTTGTACTTGCCTCAGTTTCATACCTGAAAGAATTTCCGAGATACTTAAAATTATATGAAAACAATCGTTTATAAGTTCCCATTTCAATCAATATTGAGGCACTTTAATACGTTCTTGAAACTGAATTAGAGGATGACCTATGCTCAATACCTGATCACAAAATAGCTAAACCATATTTGTCCGGAACAGAATAAGTTACGAAATGTTTCAGTTCTCAAGTAACAATGACTCTTTTCGTTTGTTTCACGCATTTGTTGTATTGCCAGAGTGAATAACGAGGTGAATACAGTATGCATATGAAGGGCTTATTTCAATAGTGGTACAAGTCCATTACCTCCACTTTTCTGCCTATAATCCTTCTGAAATTAATGATCCAAACAAACCGAAAGAAAGGTTCATCTCTAGCAAGAAGCCATATGCTTCAATGTTTCTGGTATCTCAACTGCAGACTATTCAGCGCTCATTTAACTTTAGGACTCTGTATCTCAAAATGAACAAAAATGGACTTGTATCACTATTGAAATAAGCCCTTCATATGATACATGGGTCTTGAAATTTGGTGTAATTTATGATGACTGAACCTGTGAATCTTGTTGCGTGATCGGGCAGTGAATCACATGCGCAACATTAAGTGTTTTGAGTATAGTATCTAGCTTAATGATCGTAGAAGCAAAAATCTTTATTTCTGTCCTTAAGACATGTAAAGATGAGATTATTTTCAGATTACTTACTTTTCGGGAAATACTGATTCTGGGAACTGATTTAAGTGATTGTGGAATTGTGTTTGTTCAAGGAAGAAAATCACCGAGCTGCTCCTGAAAAGCGATGAAGCTGATTGGCTACAGTGTGTTTCAGACAGTCATGAGAGATAACGTTCGCGCGTTATGAAGCAAAGAGGAATCCGGTGCTTGACTGTTAGGGAGTCGTAAGTCAGACATCGTAATGTGTGGAATTATTTTTATGTTTTTATATGTGTTGCTTTCAATGAGAAAGGGAATGGTTCGAATAATGGTGAGAATAAGAATAAACAACGTTTCCAGAACTTTTCTGAAATATTGTAGAATAGTGTGCGGTCCTTTCAATGACCTAAAAAGCTCTGCATGGGTTCCATGTAGCTATAATTCCGAATTGCTGATTACGAAATATGGATGAATTGTGTAGTGTTGACCGAACATACAAAAACTGGTAACATTGTTGTACACTGAAAACATTTGCTGATTGTCAAAAGCTGTTGATCTTTGGAAAACAGGTAGTGAGTTCAACAGTAATGTTGGCTACTAGTAAACTGTGTGTAAATATGTGTTTTTACTTGAGGAAATGTCTTTTGGGACGCGAATAATAGCAGTTCATGTTCTATTAAACTGAGATTATATGACAAACATTTAGTCAAAAATCTGTTTTACTTAGTAGCTTCAATTGACTTACGATAAACAACCCACTTTGCACGTGGAAACAAACGATACATGCAACTTCCAGAACGTTTTATGCAACCTGCTAACACACTTAATGGAGCCCATCTATTAAACAGTTTTTCCATGTTGAGGTACAGGCTACGTCACTTCACGCAAGGTTATAGCTGTAAAGGAAGTAAGGGAGGTAAAACAAAATGTTGAATTAAATTGTTTTAAGAATTCCAAATTGCGTTTCTTTTTGTTGAAAATCTCATCAATGCAGACGTACACAAATTTTGAAGTTTCCGCCCTAGTTATTACTTCCTCTTCATGTGTTACATTTAACACTAGTGTAGTACCTCTAGATGTGTAGAAATGAGTATGTTGTAACTTCTTGAAACTGAGAGTGCTACCATCGACAGAAAACCACGCAATAATACTTTTAAGACCAATGTTTACTATTTATGCTGTTGTTGTGGGTGTATTTTGACTGATTACGATACTAGCGCAATCCACGGAAAGAATTAATTCTGCTCTTTGTAAACAAAAGTTCATTTTCATAAATGAGAAACAATAGTGGACCTAAGGTTCAGCCTTATGGAACCCCATAAGTGATTTCTCCCCAGTCATACAAATCTCCCCTGCTCACTTTGAATTATTAAGCACAACTTTCTGCATTCTTTTATTTAAATATGATGTTAGTCACTGGTCGACTATACAGTCAGTTACACAAAACCTCAATTTATCTAGGAGAATATGATGATTCACAAAATCAAATGCTTAAGATGGGTCATAGAAAATACCATTTTCTTATTTAATGCTAGTAAAAATTTGGTGAGTAAACATGTAAATGCCATTCTCGGTTTAGAAACTCTTCTGGAATCCAAACGGCGATTTACTGGGGATGTTGCTGTTCCTTAGGTATGATACTACATTATATAGAGAATTCTAGGAAAATGTAGCTCATTTATAAAGGGACTGCGTATAGAAAAAGCGTGTGACCCATTATTGAACTACTGAGTACGTTTCTATTGTCTGACATCCTCACCGGATCAAATTAAGGGAACACATCGAAGTAGTTCAGAAATATGAGGCTATATTTGTTACCGATAGTTTAGATTAACAGGGAAGTATTAGGAGTATCCTTAGCGAACTCAAATAGGAATCCCTGAAAAGGACTGCTTTTCTCGAAACACTTTTGAGGAAGTGGATTTTGTATCGAATGCTAAGATTTCACGGAAACCCTGGAGAGAGACATAGGGTAGTACACTAGTACACAGGGCACGCACCATCTCAGACGCAAAGAGTCTACCACAGGAACTAGAACACCTCAGAATTTTCTTCCGATAGAACGTTTATTTAGAGTGGTAGATAAGGCGCGCTCTTCGTCTCATCAGTACAGTACAACCTTTGGAGACGGAAGACCTCACGGAGGAAGAGGTAGCCACTACCGGACACCGGGAGAAATCGGACGCATACTGAAAAAGCGCCGAGTAAAAACGATCTTTTGTCCACCCAGTAAAACACGGGCACTTTCGTGGAGCGTCAAAGGCATCTCCGCTTTACGGAAGGCCAGGGTATGTCAGATTCCGTTGCAATGTGGCAAGACAAGTACTGGACATCTTTTAAAATTGATGTCGAGAAAACCAGCAGCACAGTAACGTATTTCAGCACAAACTTAGAAATACCGAGACAGCGTCGTTAAGAGAGTCTCATCAGTTGGGACCGAGGCCATAATCTCAGCGTGGCTCGCTAACCAGCACTGAGTCTGATTAAGGAGACACTCTAGAAACACAGTGATCTGTTTACGGAGCCACACCTGCACTACGTCAACAGGGCTCGGGAGGGGGGAGTTATCAGTCGGCCACGAGTGACCAGGACATATCATCAGCGCACTTGACGCTGGCGACGTCTCTGATCGAAATTTTGTGCCAGATGGACACCATGAACCGGCCGTACATCCATGTACTCGTTCCATCAACTTTTGAGAAAGTTTAGACAACTGGTATTTCTGATAGCACGCAGAACGATTCTACTGCAACAAATACACATCTCACGTAAAGACTGCAAAGACAAGATAAGAGAACCTGGACTCATACTGAAGCATATAGACTGTCGTTCCATCCATTTGCGAGTAGAAAAGGAAGGCGAATTGGTACAAGTGGTGAAGGGTACCCACTACCATATACTGGATGGTGGGCTGCGTAGTACGTGTGTAGATGTGGATAATTAAATCCATCTTCTATATCGCTAGCAAAATCTTACCTTTCTGTTACCGCGTTTGACAATCCGCAAAAATGTGTGTGAAATATTATGGGACTTAACTGCTAAGGTCATCAGTCCCTAAGCTTACACACTACTTAACCTAAATTATCCTAAGGACAAACACACACACCCATGCCCGAGGGAGTATTCGAACCTCCGCCGGTGACAATCAGCGGTTGCACATCAAAGTGCCTCGTAACTCGCCCTAGACTGTAACCCCACCAAAGGTAGGGAGAGACAGCTAGTATTGCTGCATATGTCATTTGTAAGGAAAATCAATGCAATTTCAGTTATCACTACATTGTTGCCTACAGCATATGTACATTATTAATACAGGGCATGAGCAAGTTTGTGAACGATGTCTACATTGCAAGCAGGTAAAGAGCTGAGGCACTGTTATGTCCCAGAAGAATTTGCAGTTGTCAGTATTAGTACATATTTCTTAAGATAAACGATTAAGGCGCTATGCAGATGCGGATGTCCCATTGAAACAATCATGTACTGAGGCTTAAGGTACATCAGTGAATACTATTCATGTTTACAAAACATGGCTGTGAATCATTTAACAAAAAAATGGTTCAAATGGCTCTGAGCACTATGGGACTCAACTGCTGAGGTCATTAGTCCCCTAGAAGTTAGAACTAGTTAAACCTAACTAACCTAAGGACATCACAAACATCCATGCCCGAGGCAGGATTCGAACCTGCGACCGTAGCGGTCTTGCGGTTCCAGACTGCAGCGCCTTTAACCGCACGGCCACTTCGGCCGGCTGAATCATTTAACAATGCCTTTTTCAGTTCCTGTGTAGGTCATCATCATTTTCCCGATGTGCTATGGTACCTTAAAATATTTACTCTTCCGTGTTGTAGGACTACAGGAACAACTATATCGCTTACATATGTTTTGAAAGGCAGCCTTGCAGCACTTGTCGTAACCGAAACTTTCACGCTGCTTCCGCCAGTGTACGAGAGAACAAAAACCCCATATGGGCGCAGATAAATTTCCATTAACGCCGCGTTCACAGTTTCGGCTCTGCGTTGGCGAGATAGCTCCGGGGCGCAGAATTCCACGGGCGGAGAAAGGCCGGATGTTTCCGAGATGAGCTCTGGAGGGCCGCGCAGCGCGCGTAAACTACTTTGCATCCCAAGGAGCCTCCGCGGCTCGCCCCAGATACGGGACGCAACTTTCGCCGCCGAAGGAGCGCCGAACTGCACCCCAGCCGCCAACATTCACAATCAAATAAAAGAGAAAAATGCGCGCAGTCTTTGCGAAATTCTTGACGCGCTATCTCACCAGCTCTTTGCTCTACAAAGGAGAAATATTAGCCCACCGTGTCGCTGTACTCGCGGCGAAGCAAAACTACACTCGCGAGGCTTGTAAAATATTTTTCTCGTATTTCGAGGGAGAAGTATAGCCGACACATCCGCAGAAATGTCTCAGACTTTAAAGGAAACGTCTTCTCTTTTATAATAACAGTTCAATTGCAATTAGTGATGCTTTCTTTTTCCCGTTTCTGACATTTGTAAGAAATATATACTTGGGACCTGGATTTTTCAAACGAATTCGAAAGAACAGACACCACATAGATAAAATCTAAGGCAGAGATGACCAATAATATCTTCAGTACGGATGTACTCTAGGCTCGAGCTCTAACGGGAATCAGCGAAATGTCGAAAGTAATGAGAATAATGGGCAGAGTGTGTGGATATGGTTCAAATGGCTCTGAGCACTATGGGACTTAACTTCTAAGGTCATCAGTCCCCTAGAACTTAGAACTACTTAAACCTAACTAACCTAAGGCCATCACACACATCCATGCCCGAGGCAGGATTCGAACCTGCGAGCGTAGCGGTCGCGCGGTTCCAGACTGTAGCGCCTATAACCGCTCGGCCACCCCGGCCGGCAGTGTGTGGATAAATCGAGAATTTGGGTGCTAGGGTAGTCCCTGCAAGTACGCTGACCACGGTGTCCGGGCAGATTAGCGCTCCTGTACGCATGGCTGAGTGGTTGGAGCATCTGCCTAGTAAGCAGGAGACTCGAGTTCGAATCCCGGTCGGGAAGAAATTTGTAAGTCTTCAGCTTGATTTCAGTCAATGCCCACTAGCAGCCCAACTCTGTAATTCCTTTGTGGCTCGATTCATTAAGCCTGCACTGTAAGTCAGCGTGTTCGGTCAGAGGGCTGCCTGTAAAATGAGTGAACTGTTCAACGAAGAACTTGAAGAGGTGTCTTGTGATACCCGCCCAGACTAAATGAAGAGGACGGTAACAAACAAATTGAATTTAAAAAAATTTAATCAGGAGACCCGGGTTCGATTCCTAGTCTGGCACAAATTTTCAGCCTTCCCCATGATTTAAATAAGTGCCCACTCGTAGCCTCTGCCTCTAACTCCCTTGTGTCTTATTTCTAATAAAATAAATCAGTTCAGCTTGGCCTTATATGTCAGCTCATGTTTACGTTATTTCTACTGCAAACGAAATTTAGAGATCGTCGTTAAGTTACGAAATGGCTTTAGGACTTCGGCTTTTTCTACTTTCACATATAGATTTTTCAAAGCTTGACATGCTGACAGTAAATAAATCTTCTTTAGCTCACTATTATTCTAATACTTTTTATAGCTTTCTATAGTGGCATTTGTCTTCATAAAGATTATCAGTCACATTCAGATGCTGAACGTCTTCAGATCGGTTCTGGTTGCAAAGATGCCCGCCCAGACTAAATAAAAAGAGAACGGTAACAAACAAAATGAATTTAAAAAAAATGTAATCAGGAGACCCGGGTTCGATTCCTAGTCTGGCACAAATTTTCAGCCTTCCCCATGATTTAAATAAGTGCCCACTCGTAGCCTCTGCCTCTAACTCCCTTGTGTCTTATTTCTAATAAAATAAATCAGTTCAGCTTGGCCTTATATGTCAGCTCATGTTTACGTTATTTCTACTGCAAACGAAATTTAGAGATCGTCGTTAAGTTACGAAATGGCTTTAGGACTTCGGCTTTTTCTACTTTCACATATAGATTTTTCAAAGCTTGACATGCTGACAGTAAATAAATCTTCTTTAGCTCACTACTATTCTAATACTTTTTATAGCTTTCTATAGTGGCATTTGTCTTCATAAAGATTATCAGTCACATTCAGATGCTGAACGTCTTCAGATCGGTTCTGGTTGCAAAGAACACAGTAAGTTTTTTATGCTGTATCCAGCCGCCAGTGATTTATGGAGGCTGTGATCCCACACAAAACTGATGGAGTACGGTGAAAATACAATTCCAATATTTGAACAAAAATGGTCATCATTATAAATGTTACTGCTACAGTTTATTACAGTAAAAGTATTAAAAACATATATAAACGTTCTTGCCACTGAAAGTGCGTCGTTACATCATTCATGTTCCGTGCATGCATGATATCTGTGGTGGTCTGCTATCAATTCTGTGTGGTCTGTGTTTGTTTACGGCCCATTTTATAGCGCATGTGTACCTATGGAATTAACATAGCCTGCTGCGCACGTTCTCAACATCAACCCAGGCTAGTTACGTGAGTTTAGTGAGAACGCTCCTTGTCTACAATATGCAGTAATAGCGAAACTTGCAGAGTACATGTATTTGCCTTCTTTTATATACATTTCTGCACGTTTGAGTTTTAGTAACAGCTATCTACATCTACATCCATACTCCGCAAGCCACCTGACGGTGTGTGCCGGAGGGTACCTTGAGTACCTCTATCGGTTCTCCCTTCTATTCAAGTCTCGTATTGTTCGTGGAAAGAAGGATTGTCGGTATGCCTCTGTGTAGGCTCTAATCTCTCTAATTTTATCCTCATGGTCTCTTCGCGAGATATATGTAGGAGGGAGCAGTATACTGCTTGACACTTCGGTGAAGGTATGTTCTCGAAACTTTGACAAAAGCCCGTACCGAGCTACTGAGCGTCTCTCCTGCAGAGTCTTCCACTGGAGTTTATCTATCATCTCCGTAACACTTTCGCGATTACTAAATGATCCTGTAACGAAGCGCGCTGCTCTCCTTTGGATCTTCTCTATATCTTCTATCAATCCTATCTGGTACGGATCCCACACTGCTGAGCAGTATTCAAGCAGTGGGCGAACAAGCGTACTATAACCTACTTCCTTTGTTTTCGGATTGCATTTCCTTAGGATTCTTCCAATGAATCTCAGTCTAGCATCTGCTTTACCGACGATCAACATTATATGATCATTCCATTTTAAATCACTCCTAATGCGTACTCCCAGATAATTTATGGTATTAACTGCTTCCATTTGCTGACCTGCTATTTTGTAGCTAAATGATAAAGGATCTATCTTTCTGTATATTCGCAGCACATTACACTTGTCTACATTGAGATTCAATTGCCATTCCCTGCACCATGCGTCAATTCGCTGCAGATCCTCCTGCATTTCAGTACAATTTTCCATTGTTACAACCTCTCGATACACCACAGCATCATCTGCAAAAAGCCTCAGTGAACTTCCGATGTCATCCACCAGGTCATTTATGTATATTGTGAATAGCAACGGTCCTATGACACTCCCCTGCGGCACACCTGAAATCACTCTTACTTGCTATGGTGCAGTATTATATATTAAAGGAGGACCAGTTACTTTTCGTAGGTACACACAACAAACGTATAATTGTTAATGTCTTATTGATATGAGGCACTTTAAATGTAGATAAATATGGAGACAGAATATTATAAAGTCTTGTACTGCAGAGATAGTTACAGCGATTTTATGGCCATGTGTTTACAAATGCTAGATAAATTTGCACGTGTGTCTGAGTAAACTGCCGTTTAGTGTATAAATATTGCTGCTACGTTCATATGTAGATAAAATTTGTACATGACAGTCTGACGTTCTCAAGCTTTTGTGCCCACCTAAGTATTTCTCCACGAGTCACTTTCCTGTACAGTACCGTTGTAACGTAATTAATTAGAACAGATTGGACAATATGAATCAATGTATCAGGAAACATAAAAAATTTTGCTGATTGTCACTTTTTATTACTTCAAAATTCGTGTAGTTTTACTTTACTGATATGATGATGTAAAAATGTTATACATATTTGACTTGCCTATAAAAAGAAGAAGGCTAAGTAAGGAAAAACTGAAAATAATGATGGACACGCAGCTGGTGCAAAATGTTGAGCGAATTTAGTGTAAAAATTTCATAGTTCCAAATGCGTTGTTTTTTCGTGATACTTGTCATTGTAACATGATTAATTAGAGCAGAAATTTGGTAGCGTGAATATGTGCAATACAAGACGTAAAAATATTGTTGGCTGCTAATTCTTATCCCCTTACGGAAAGAACGCACATCAAGGGGAGCTATGATACTGTGGCGAAAAAGCAATATATCATTGCTCTTCACATTTTTAAGAAAATGCCAGGTCCTGGTATGAAATTGTTCAGATGTATGTAAAATGCACACCAAAAACTTCGCGTTACTTCTGAAGGTGACCTATCTGTAGCAGCGAAGTAATAACACCGACAATACGATAAAGGCTGTGCGGGCTAAAATGCGCTCTCCCAAAATCGCGTGAATTGAGCTACAGGGGATACTGCGCGCGTAAGCAGCGGCGGACGTGGATATAGGGCTTTCTTCGGCTAGTTGTGGGCAAGCGACTTTCTGCCAGAGGTGGGCAGTCGGAGGTCCGTGTTTACCGACGACGTGTCTGCGCCCATATCGTGCACTATATGGTAAGCTCTTTTGACAGTCGGCAGTAATGTTGCTCCTGAGATGTGTGTGAATCATCGCATCCTGATTCCTTTCGGTTCTTATTCATATTTGTCATTCCTCTTACCTTCTGCACTGAGGTGAAGACACTCGTTTGTGTTTTAATAATCTTCTGTGTCTGGCCTATTTACTGGACACATATTCGCAGTTTGTGGTGAACGTGCATTACACTGCAGATTTTGTTCTCTCATATCATTCTATAGATTATTTACCATGATTCCTTTATGTCATCCTCGCCAACCTTTTTCAAAGTGTTTTGCATTTTATTAGTGTTGTATATACTTACTCTTAAGGTTAACTGTACACTACCTGCCTGACATACTGCCTAGTGTTATTTATTTTATTAAAATAGTCTTTATCCAGTGTTTGCCAGCCTCTAGTTGACTTATGTTTATGGAATTTTATTAAAATACTTTAGCTCTTATACCTGCAAAATTGGCTTTACTCATTAGTCTTCTGTATTTTCTCAGAATATTTTTAACGCTTTCAGTGCTTGTCAAACACATTTTGTGCATTGGTTTTATATTCAATTAGAATAATCTTTAGTTTTGCCTTTATGTGTGTGTGTTACAGGACAGATCACCCGTTACTTAATGCATTATATATCAGGAACCCTTCTGTATGATTTGGTCGTTAATTTGCTCCACATAACTGTGCACTAAACATTCCCGCTTTTTTTGGAGTCATTAGTCTACTGACTGGTTTGATACAGCTTGCAGCAAATTCCTCTCCTGTCTGTGCCAAACTTTTCATTATTTGCTGGATGCATCACAATGTCTGTCTTCCTCTACAATTTTTACCATCTACAGCTCCCTCTAATGCCATGGAGGTTATTTCCTGACGTCTTAACACATGTCATAATGATCCTGTCGATCCTTCTTTACAGTGTTTCTCATATATTCCTTTCCCCGCCGCTTCCGGGAAGAATCTTCTCACCCCCAAATAGACACATCATAATACTAGGTTTACACGATTTTTCTTGTAGGTATGAAACAATATTCGCATTAAAGATAAAGATTTAAGGTATACTTTAATGGTCTTAAGATACTTATCGAAATTCGCTGGGGGCACTACCTGTGAAGGTAAAGATAGGAAAGAGAGTTGTGACAATTTCTTCATGTTGTGTATGAGGCGCAACTATGGGCCTCATGGAAAAAGGGTGACCCGTCTGAGTCACGCAATTTGACTCTTAGACTGATCACAAGGGATGGCCATTAATTGCACGCATTAATCACGTAAGCTGACGTGATGGTCAAGGAACTATACTTGACGAGATGTGTCTGGAACATCTTACGTGATTAGAAAATTAGTAGACAGGAATACAGTTAAATACTAGGTTTAATTCGGCGTCATCGGTGAACGTCGATCTTGACTTTGTACAATAATATTTAAAAGTGCAGTTATAGACTGAACTGCAAATAATTCTTTACAATCCAGATTGCTTCGCACATATAGATTAACTGGCAATGCATAAACTGGCGCCTGGCTAGGACGTAGATACTGACTTAGCTGAACGCTATGCTAACTAGTGTCTCTGCACTTGTGATCTCTGAAACAAGTGAACCATTCCTAATACAGTCGGCTGTAGAACTGGACAGTGCGCTAGCTTGTCCCGTAAGATCAGCCGAGTGGCGGCGCTCGGTCTGCTAGTGTCGACAGTGGCGACTCGCGGGTCAGATGTGTACTGACGGACCGCGGCCGATCTGAAGCCTACAACCTAGCAAGTGTGGTGCCTTGCGGTGACACCACACTTCACATCAAATCCGTTAGGCTAAGGACTTCCCAAAAGACATCTTACAATGCTGGGAACGGTGAGAAAGGATAACCTTGAAGTCCCTAATAATATATCAAGCAAAGATGATGTTCACACTTGAAAGTTATTTATTACTAAGGATACCACAGTCATATTTTACATTCAAAGGAAGAACAAAATGTGTGATGAGCACACTGCAAAACAGTGAGGACATAGCAGAGAAAACAAGGAACCAAAAATGATATTGAATTACAATGCAAGTAACGGAGCAGTTGATCCATTGGACCTGCTTATTGGTTCCTAAACACTCAAGAGGAAAACCCCCTGTGGCCATTGATCAATTTCTACAGTATTATTGATACTTATGTCTACTATGCTTATGCGCTGTGGACAGAAATAAGTCCATGGTGGAAAAAAAAGGTATTTACAAAAGGAGAATATTTCCCGTTGAATTGGGAAGACTCCTAGTTATTCCTTACACTGAAGCTAGAAAAATGCTTCCATGAATGAAGTCAGCAGCTACTGTTAAAAGAATATAAATGGGAAGCCCATCAAAGCCAAGCTCCAACGGCGACAAACGTGACAGATGCAAATTCTGTCCATCAATACGTGAAAACAAGACACCAATGAAGTGTTCGCATTGTAGCAAACATGACTGTAAAGGTCAACTTGGATACCACAACCCGTTCTTGGAGTTCTAAGTAAACTATATTCTATCATTTTCTGTGACTGACAGTTTGTGTCCTAAGTAAAACCCTATTGCGCAACAGGCCATTGAGATACAGAGCTTAAATAATTTTTGAGACTTTTGACATGTAATGCTACAAAATTTGTTTATATTGCCACAGATAACCTCAATTTAAAATTAAAGTAAGTTTTAACAAATTATACTCATCACTCTTTTAACTACCATACCAGATCATTATGACCCAAAAGAGCATATGTGTTTTAGAAAGGTAGCATGGTTAAATAGGGTTGTGGGAAAAATTTAAGAAAAATGTGGACGAAGCGCACTGTGCACTAAAGAACCTAAATATGTTCATTATTGACAGTTTGATTCGATAGATATTACAAAAATGGAACTTTGTGTATGTGCAAGTGAGCGTGTGTGTTCCACATCTCGTCTTAAATAACTACACTTATATCAATCCAACTTGGCACACATATCATTTGCTGTCGGCAACAATTGCTGTGGGTAAGAACCACCTACCTATCATAGTTCAGGAGATATGACGTCATGAATGATGAGACGATTGAAATACTGCTGCACCATCCGTGCTACTAACTTTATTCACAATGAATTTCGCAGGCAGAATCCACATATGTCAGTAACTGACCTACTACATTATATTGTGGTGCCACACATAGTTCAAGAGCTGTGACGTCATAAACACGGAGAAGAGTGAAAAATTGCTGCAGGGCACCAATTTTAACTTTATTACTTATTTTCCTCTAACTTAGTTTGCAATACAATTTGCATACAGCATCCATATATGCCGCTAAGTGTACCTACCAAATTGTGTCATATTTTAACACATACGACAGGAGATATGACGTCATAAACATTGAGATCGATGAAAAATTACCATCACACACATGACATTTCAATTTATTACTTTTTTGCTCCCTCTGTGGCTCTCTGTCCTTTCATTACTTCGTTCAAAGCACACATGGGGCCCTTAGCAATTGCAGCCCAATCTTTCTACCCAGGGTGCATTTTCCTCCTCGTGCCATTCTCTCCCTGTCCTCACTGTTCTCCTACTGCCCCCACCTTCCCTTCTCTCAATGTTCTTACTTATTTCGACGTGGCTATCCACCTGGTTTTCCATATTCCTTGCGATTTTGTTCCCCTTATCTGTTCTTTCTCATCCATCGTTTTTGGTATGTTTGGTCCCCCTGTGGTGTTTGATATCCATTTTTAAATATTCTCTTTATCATGTGAGCCATTTGGGGAAGAATTCCCTCCCTAGCATCTATGATTTGGATACCTCTCCCTTCCTTCCCCTCTTTCCTCCCTGCCATAGACCACTGCTCTGCTAGGACAACAGTGCTTGCGACCAGTCCATGTAGTGGGGCTGTTACACACCCATCTGGCTGAGCCAACTTACTAGGCCGGACGCGGTGGCCGTGCGGTTCTAGGCGCTCCAGTCCGGAGCCGCGCTGCTGCTACATCGCAGGTTCGAATCCTGCCTCGGGCATGGGTGTGTGTGATGTCCTTAGGTTAGTTAGGTTTAAGTAGTTCTAAGTTCTAGGGGACTGATGACCACAGCAGTTGAGTCCCATAGTGCTCAGAGCCATTTGAACCATTTGAACCACCTTACTACACAGGAATCACACTTCTGATGCCTGAGCTGTAGCCTCCACATGTATGCCTAGTAGTCGTTGCTTGTAGTTCTGGTGCATCGGAACTTCTGAAACAGTCACCATGCCAAGCGGCCCTTGCTGTGGCTTGGTGGCACCCATGGGGAGAGCCTGTGATCAGACTGGGTGGTTACAGGGCGGATGCTCTGTGTATGAAATATACCAAGCTAAAAAATCTGACAGTTCTTTTATGGCCACCTCTTTGGCTGGTAATGGATCACATGTAGACGCATGAAGCAGCCTCACACAGCATAAACTAACTGTCAGGGATCATGTTTATTAGTTTGCATACTACACTTACACATTTGTACATAATGCATACTTCTTTGTTTCAGCCGGAAGGAGTGGCCCAGCGGTTCTAGGCGCTACAGTCTGGAACCGAGCGACCGCGGAGTCATGTGTTTTGAAGGTCAATTTTTTGACTGTTTCATAATTTTAGAGGTGTTTTCACGAATACATGGAAATGAAAATTTCTCGATCCTTCAAACACAGTTCGTGTTTTTGTTTTCGTTTCTGATATAAAATTGGAAAAATGAACTCCCAGCAAGCGGATTTGTGATCTATTTTATAAATATGTTTTACATCCAGTGCAGATGTAAAAACAGTGGAAGATGCAGTAGACTTTAACCATGAAAGTTTAGTATATATATATATATATATATATATATATATATATATATATATATATATAGAGAGAGAGAGAGAGAGAGAGAGAGAGAGGGAGAGAGAGAGAGAGAGAGAGAGATCATCTTACAGGGATCGTATGATGTGTACTAGAAATACAGAAGTGTTGCGCCACAAGCAACATATTTCAGAAAGACATCTCGGAGTGAAAACATCGTTGTGGATATAAAGGTGTTCTATGATGAGCATGGGCAGTTTGTGTTTAAAGATGCATTCACTGCATTTAGCAAAGCTGGACAAGTACTAAACATATACATTCGTACTTCAAGTTGCGTTCTAAACTGTTTGTGCAACAGCACAAACTGTTACTTTTTTATAGGGTTGAAAATAATGAAAAGGAAACAATTTTATAGCTTACATTTATTCCGCAGTACTGATAAAGCGTCCTGTCTTGATGTAGAAGAATCACACTTGTGGACTTGTGGACTGTTCATGCTGCTATTTCAGTATCAGGTAATACGTAGTAAACGTAATACTCTTGTGTTGCATTGCGGACTGTTGCAGCCGTTGTGATGGTTCAGGAAACAGTGGTCAGGGAACACTTGCACTAGGTCAGCGAGCGCTGTAATAATAACAAAGCTCCAAATATAACGACATACACTCACCTAATAGTAATAATTAATTTGGTTAAAGACTTACTAACATAAATTGCTACTCATTGTCTTGGAGGTCCCAGTAAGGCGATGCACAATGAAAACATCATTTACAACTGTTCTTTTTACTACAGAACGTATGTATATATATATATATATATATATTGCCAGTAGAGAGGTGTTTAATTTAATTTATTGTCTTAATTTCAGACAGCCAATTATTTACACACTGCATTTTGGTCTATTGTACCAATTTTATGGCCAATTTATAGCCAATTTCAACAACCAGTTTACCAATCCTGTGGTCAATTTGTCAATATCAACCATCATTTATGGACAATTTACGAGGGTTGCCCAGAAAGTAAGATACCGTTTTTTTTCTCAACCGAAAACAATGCTACGAATGCGAAACGTTACGTATGTATTATCTGAAGTCGCCTGAATGAGCGCACCATGTGGCCGTCCCTTCCGACAACGTAGCTGCAGGACAGTTTCAAAATGACATTTGTTGCTGATGTACGTTACTAGCAACGTGGCGTCATTGAATTTCTACTGTAGAGAAAGACACTGTGGGGAATATACACAAACGCATGTACAAAGTCTATGGAGCATCTGCTGTCGACAGAAGTGCAGTTAGCCACTGGAAACCGAGGCTGAAGTTATCAGAAGGCGGTTCGGCGGAGCTCCACGATTTGCAGCAGTCGGGGAGACCATCCACGGCTGTCACCCACGACACACCTGACCTAGCCCCCTCGGACTTCCACTTGTTTGGGCCATTAAAGGATGCCATTCGTGGAACACAATTTGAGGGCGATGAGGAGACGATCCAAACAGTAAAGCACTGGCTCCGCCACCTGGAGAAGGATTCGTACCGATAGGGCATACACGCACCTGTTTCACGCTGGAGGAAGGCCATAGAACGGGATGGAGATTACGTGGAACCATAGGGCGTGTAGATAAAACACCATTCTTTCGTGTGGGTAATTTTAATTATGTTCAATAAAGAACTGTTGAAGAAAAAAATGCAATGCATTACTTTTAGGGTAACGCTCGTAATTACAGTTCCCTACTGGTCGTCCTGATCCTCACTGTATACTCGTGCAATTGCTCCAAATGAATAGGGGTTGAGAAATTATTGTCAGTAAGCAGTATATATTATTTTTATTTTTAACTAAATGATGAAAACTCTTATCTTTTCATTAAAGACCAGCAGGTCATTTCACTATGGAGCATAGATCACAAATGATCCCCATTGGCCATAAAAACGATGACGTCGACATAACGTAACTGACCGATGTCCTCCCCTTCCCTCCTCCATACTTTATATCACCACTCCCTCCCCCTTCTCTCGCAGCCTCACCACCAGAGGTGTCCTTCGATATGACATGGCTATTGCACTACCTGTAATAAGAAACCAGTGACCTCTAAGTCGGGGTCAAAATTGTCCCCTGTGCCCACTGACATCCTAGTCCTGACCAATAAAAACTCAGTTTCAAAATGAGGCTCAAACCTAGGCATTCGCGTTCCTATCCAAGTTGTCCTACCTACTGAGCTATTAAGCTATGCTTCAGGACCTCTCTGTACATCCCGCTGGAGTAACGCTCTTGAGAGAAGGAACGACGAGTTAGCGGAAGTGCTGGAGAGGTTTCTGTGATCTGGAAACGTTGAAGGCGGTGCTGGCAGACTGAATAAGAAATGCGAACCGTGCGGTATAGCTCTATAGAAAACACTATTGCTCCAGAAAGGCAAGGGTACAGCTTTGATTCTCAATCTGGCAAACATTCCAAATGTGTGAGAAAAATTCATAATCACTTTTCCTCCATTTCTGTACAGCAATAAGGAAAAAAACTGTAACAAGCCACACGTTTGTATTAAATTAGTTGTTTCACAGTTAGTAGCTTCGGGCTCAAACCCATTGTCAGACTGCAGTTAGGATTTCTAGTACAAAATTTCCGAGAACTGTGTTGTGGCAAATTGTGACTTTATTTGATCGAGACAAAAATGTGAAATTTCTGTCAAAAACCTTCGCTGCCACTGACTATGGCACTCTAGTCGAAAGCAACAGAGGTTTCGTTGCTTATAATCATAAGAGGTGATAACGTATTAGAAGAGAGACCCGCTGTTGCTCATTGCATGCTGATGGTAGTTAAGAAACTGCTTAATTTATGTTAATTAAAGCGACTAGTGCGAATAGCAGGTGTATCATGTATATACCAAGAGAGCAACGAGAATTCACTGAAAAAATAACTTATCGGACAATGGGAAAAGGAGTTGTATGTTTGAAGGCTGGGGGGAGACTTTGGTATAGGTGATTTTGGTGGTTGCACCAGATGGAAGGCATTTAGTGTGTTTCGTTTGCTTGGGCCCACCGATAGATCCGCCTTGTTTCCTTTTTTGGCGCTGATGAGGCAGTGCCGACGGCTGGCCGCCCTCCAGCGGGGTGGACGCGCGTGTGTGGCCTGCAGCCGCCCGCTGTCAGCCGGCAGTAAAAATTGATCCTGCGGGACGATCGGCGCCACTCGGCGACCGCCACAAAACTTGTCCACAGGCTACTAGGCTGCCGCCTGACGTCCACCGAAACCTTCAGCAGCGGCAGGCCTCTCTGCTGCGCTCTGGTCCGGAGAAATCGCCGCGGCTGTAACTTTTACTGCTGCGAGGAGAACATCAACTGAATTTAGAGGCACCTGTCCCTTTTCCCGCCTTTGAGTACCCCAAACAACGGAAGATCATCCTGAATCATAGACGAATTTCGTTAGTCATACAAATAAATAAATAAAACTGATACGCTTGAATGTACATCATAAATCAAGCAAAAATATTGCAGTAAACATGACTCACCAAACGAGCTATACTGCGAGATAATTGCAAATGTTTGCTTGAGGGCCGCCAGTGTATCCTAGTTAGTACAAATATTATTTTGTTGAAAACTGACGTTTTGAGATCAAGCCTGCGTTCCTTCGAAGAAAAATACATCAACCAGCCACTAGAAATAGTGATATTTATTTATGTAAATAACGCCGGAGACGATCTAGATTCGACAGAATGCTGCTCACAATATCATTTGTTTGAAGTTTACGTAAATTTTTCGCTCTTTGTTCCCTCTTATGGTGGAATATTCGTGGGATACTGGAGCTCTACGGTAGAAAACGATGTTAGAAACGACTGCTTTAAACATAACTGTCCTTAGAATGAAATTTTCACTCTACAGAGGAGTATGCGCTAATATGAAACTACCCAAGCACGACTCACGGCCCGTCCTCACAGCTTTAATTCCGCCAGTACCTCGTCTCCTACCTTTCAAACTTCACAGAAGCTCTCCTCTCCTGCTAACTTTCCAGAACTATCACTCCCGGAAGAACGGATACTACGAAGACATGGCTTAGCCACAGCCTTGGGGATGTTTCTAGAATGAAATTTTCACTCTACAGCGGAGTGTGCACTGATATGAAACTTCCTGTCAGATTAAAACTGTGTGCCGGACCAAGACTCCGCAATATTCTTTCTTCCAGGAGTGCTAGTTCTGCAAGGTTCGCAGGAGAGTTTCTGTGAAGTTTGGAAGGTAGGAGACGAGGTACTGGCGGAATTAAAGCTGTGAGGACGGGGCGTGACTCATGCTTGGGTAGCTGAGTTGGTAGAGCACTTGCCCGCGGAAGGCAAAGGTCCCGAGTTCGAGTCTCGGTCCGGCACACAGTTTTCATCTGCCAGGAAATTTCATAACTGTCCTTCATAACGATCGAATACAAAGTAAACGAGTATTTGTTGTCAGCTGATGGTAAACATGAGCAACTTGTAATCGGTGCAGTATAGTAAAGTTTATGTTTGTTATATAATGCTTCTACATTTGACAGGCCGATGTCACTTCATGGCTGTGTGAAGTGCATAAACAATCTGAAGTGACTAGAAACACTAGCTCAAGATATTCTTGAAAAATTTTACAGCATAAAATATCGGCGGGTGCCCCTATGACCTAGAGTTAGTGTCCCTGATTAGCAATCAAAACGTCATCGGTCTAAGTATCGTAACCAGCCACAATTTTGAATAAAAGTCATCATTAAGGGAGGCTGATGACTTCCAGCATAAGAAGTCACCCTCATCTTGCCAACGGCTTTGTCAGAGAGGGAGGAGGAGGAGGAGGGGGCAGAGGTTCAGGGCATTCGCTTGCCCATGTGGTGGGAAATTGCTCCTAAAGGCGGAAGAACCAGCAATGATCAACTTCATGGGTATGCACGAGGTAATGGAAATCATTCCATTAAAGACACGTAATTGGTACCCAAACGACACGTGGCATTTAATTGAAAAGTTTCATGATGATCTCTCGATTGACAAAAGATTCCAAAATAGTCCCCAATTCTTATCTCCGGGATGAGACTGCTAAGGAAGAGGCGACCATGAGAAAAAGAATGAGTAACGAACGAGAGGATAACTTTCTACCAGTCAGGGCGTGGAATGTCAGAAGCTTGAGTGAGATAGGGAGGATAGAAAATGTGAAAAGAGAAATGCGAAGACTCAGTCTAGATATATTGGGGATCAGTGAAGTGAAAAGGATAGAAGACTAAGATTTCTGGTCAGATGAGTATAGGGTGATATCAACAGCAGCAGAAAATGGCATAACGGGAGTAGCATTCTTTATGAATAGGAAGGTAGAACAGAGAGTGAACAGTTCAGTTATAGTGCTGTTCTCATCAGAACCAACAGCGAACAACACCTACAACCATAGTTCAGGTCGTTCTCGCTTCACACGCCCGGGTTCCCGGGTTCGATTCCCGGCGCGGTCAGGGATTTTCTATGCCTTATAATGACTGGGTGTTGTGTGATGTCCTTAGGTTAGTTAGGCTTAAGTAGTTCTAAGTTCTAGGGGACTGATGACCATAGATGTTAAGTCCCATAGTGCTCAGAGCCATTTGAACCATAGTTCAGGTACAGAAACCGACGTCGCAAGCCGAAGATGAAAATACAGAGAAAGTATATGGGGATATTGAACGGGTAATTCAGCACGCGAAGAGAGATGAAAATCCTACAGTCATGGGGGACTGGAATACGGTTGTAGGGGAAGGACTAGAAGAAGGGGTTGCTAGAGAATAGGGGTTGGTACTAGGAATGAGGAAAATGACTATTTGAGTTTTACAATAATTTTCAGCTAGTAAAACGAACACTCTGTTGAAGAATCACAACACTGGGAAGAGGCAGGGAGATACGGCAAGATTTCAGTTGGATACATCATGATCTGGCAGATTCCGAAATCAGATACTGTGCTGTAAGGCATACTAAGGTGTAGATATAGACCATTTAGTAATAATGAGGAATACGGCCGCCGTCTGTGGCCGAGCGGTTCTAGGCGCTTCAGTCCGGAACCGCGCTGCTGCTACGGTCGCAGGTTCGAATCCTGCCTCGGGCATGGATGTGTGTGATGTCCTTAGGTTAGTTAGGCTTAAGTATTTCTTAGTCTATGGGACTGATGACCTCAGATGTTAAGTCCCATAGTGCTTAGAGCCATTTGAAACATTTTCACGAATACTACTTCAGGAAGAATAAGTGTGAAATGAACTGGGGTAAGGAAGTACTAAGGAATGAAGAGATACCCTTGAAATTCCCTGACGTGAGGTTGTAGATCCTATAACGAGAAGCCCAGGAGGCAGTTCAGCTGAAGAGGAGTAGACATCTCTTAAAAATGGCAATCACATACGTTGGAAAGATAAACGTAGTTACAAAGAACGCAACTGCGAAGAAACCACGGGTGACAGAAGAAATTTTCAGCTGATGGATGAAAGAAGGAAATACAAAAATGTTATGGGAAATTCTCGGATACAAAAATATAAGTCACAGAGGAATGAAATAAATAGGACGTGCGGGGGAGCTAAGGCGCATTGGCTGTTTGAAAAAAGACATCGAAAATGAATTGATTGTAGGAAAGATTGATTCATCTTATACGAAAGCCAAAAGAACCTTCATTTAAATTAAGAGCAAGGGTGGTAACATGAAGAGTGCAATGGGAATTCCACTGTTAAATGCGAAGGTGAAAGCGGATGGATGGGACGGGTACATTGAAAGCATCTAGGAGTTGAAAGACTTACGTATCTCATGATGAGATAGAAGAGGAAACAGGAGCGGATATTGAAGGAATAGGGGATCCAAACTTAGAAAGTGAATTTAAAATAGCTTTAGACGAATAAGGAAGAATGGCTCGATAACATTCCATCAGAATTTGTAAAATCATGGGGAGAAGTGGCAACAAAGCGACATTTCACGTTGGTGCGTAGAAATTACGAGTCTGGCGATATATAGCATCTGACCTTCCGACAAGCATCGTCCACGCAATTCCGAAGACTGCAAGATCAGACAAGTGCGAGAATTATCGCACGACCAGTTTAACAGCTCATGCAATCAGACTGCTGACGAGCAGAATATAGACAAGAGTGGAAAAGAAAAAGTTTAAATTGAATCATTTTTATGCGGTAAAATTTCAGGACAAAGACCCACATGTCAATAAAAACTGACGAAATAATACCCGTGTGAATTACTCTTCCACAGAAATTATAATAAGAACTTTAGGTCGAAATTTCATCTGTTCAAACATTTCTGATTCAGTTAGAGTTGCAGAAAAAATATAAACTTTCTTGTTAAATTTGTATTGTCTGAAAACTCTCTCTGGTGAATTTTTGGGCTGTAACAGTGTTCACAGCGCAGATTTCCTTCATTCAAAAGAGCACCGTATACCTCCTCTTCCTTCTCTTTGCCAGTAATCACATTTTTTGTCGCTAACGAACACCTGTCGCTGAGGTCAAACGGTGTGTCGTTTTCGCTCGTAAATTAGCGATATCTTAATGTAGTGGTTGAAATATGTTCGTCATGGCAAGAGAAACTTGTACTTACTTTTGTGCTCAATTCGAAATATTGTTAATAATGATTCGTAATAAATATGACCTGATGGAGACGTAAGGACAAAGAATTTGTTCACACGAATCACTAAGTGCGTGACGCACGAAAAATGTAACATGTTCCATTCCAGCTTTTCCAACTACGATGATTCTATCACGAGCATTCTGTTTAGAACATTGACCTTTTCACACATGATCCGAGGTTTCGAGTTATCTGTGAGGAGACGTAAGTATCACTTGTTACAATGTACCATCTGGGCTGATCAGTTCGGCAGTAATAACTGGAAGCATTCAACCACTTTAATCGTCCTTAAGACACTTCAACAACGCGTTTGGAGACGCACTCGGAGGTTATGGTTAATAAACTGTGTGCTTAGTGTGAGTGTTGACAGCATTATGATGAGAGCAATGTCTCCCGAAAAGTCCCTGAATTGTGTTAGCCACTGTTAAAGTATTTGAAAACTGCAAAATATTATTGATGATATATAACAACGGTTAGCTCAAATCCGGATAGTGCAGGCACCACCTACGTGGTCACCTTTGGATGTTCTTCACCTATGTCTGAAAAATCCTATTAACGAGTATTTCTTTTTAATAATTAGACTGACCTGCATTGTACATGCCACACATCACTAAAACCAATCATCTCATTCTTTACATCTGTAACAGAAGCTTCGATCACTTCAATTTCAGTTACTTCTTTTTCTGATTTTCTTGTCTGTAATCTTTTATTATTGTTCTGCATGCAATCATGATCTACTTCTAGAAGCCAATTATCCAGCGTGGAAAAGCTTTTAAGTTCTTTTGCGCATATGTCGCTAGCAAAATCTTGTAGTCCTGGCGCTGAAAAATGTATCGCAGACGCGTGTTTCATCTTCTGAGACAATTTTACTTGTATTTTCTCTCAGAGGTAATTCATAATCAAACGTGAGACTCTAGCTTGAAGAATCTCCATAATTGTAACAATGTTCAGTTTCTTCGGTGCTGATGGATTTCGAGTCTGCAATATTTCGTGTCTCAGTTGTTTCTTAACATATGTCTGCACTGATAAAATGTTGTCTTAAAGTTTATCTAACATTTCGTGCATCACAAGTCTTCCCCTGTATGCTCCGGTGATTGCTTCAGCTTTTGGTCTGTTGTCTATTTTCATGGCAAGCAGCCAAAGATTGAAACGACCCCACCAGTCACCTGGGCCGAGAGATTTGCATTTTTTTTTAAAGAAAAGAAATCCTTCAAACTAGATTTCTATTCAACGGATGCTGAGCCTATAATAAGATGGCCACTCTTCCTCTATTAAGTGCATTACGGTCGCCGCCACTAAAGCTAGTGATTTCCAGGAGTATTGATGCACAATTCTGAGGATTAAAGCTGCAGTAGCAGAAGGGATAGCAGACAACGAGTACATACGGTGCTTATACAGTAAAATAAGAAGAGTAAATCTAATTTTTTAAGTGATATGTGGGTTTCTAGGCTGCGAGATCTAGAGAACAGAGCTCCCACCTACGCCAGGAACAACGAAACTAACGTTGGTCATGGAGTCGAACTGAGCTTGATGCCAGATAGTGGTATATCATTGCAGGCCGATTCAACACTGCGCCAGAATTCATGAATCTCTGTGGTTGACAATTGGTTTCGTGATAGGCTATCGACAATACCTCAGTTATTTAATAGGCGACACATACACAGAACGTGCTGGACATGACAACAGTCGAACATCCTTATTATCGAGGAATGGCATACTGCGCTATGTTACTGAAAAGTTGCGTCACAGGCATCATTTGTTTATTTTACGTGTCCAGAACACCATACACTAAAATCTAGTGTAAGTCAGTTGTAATAAATTTAAAAGTTTCAGTATATTTTGCCCAATAATCAACTACACTGATGGCTTTATTATTACATAGCTGTAAACCTAGCAGCGTAGAGCTTTTGCTGAGGTTTGGACACGTCAGTAGGTGGTCGTAAGTTTTAACATTCCCACGGTCACATAATGGTTCCCCACCGAAACAGCCCCATCGGGCAACCCTGTACTTCCAATATGAGATGGTAGTCCTCGTCCCGCATCTCGTGGTCGTGCGGTAGCGTTCTCGCTTCCCACGCCCGGATTCCCGGGTTCGATTACCGGCGGGGTCAGAGATTTTCTCTGCCCCGTGATGGCTGGGTGTTGTGTGTTGTCCTTAGGTTAGTTAGGTTTAAGTAGTTCTAAGTTCTAGGGGACTGATGGCCATAGATGTTAAGTCCCATAGTGCTCAGAGCCATTTGAACCAATTTTTGGTAGTCCTCGGCCTGTTTATAGCCTTGCAGGCTGGGGAGGACATGTTACTTCCAATCGCGAATTCTTCCTTCAGCTCCAGGATGGTATTTGATTTTGCCTCCTTCCATGCCTGAATGCTGATCTTTTCGACAGTGACGGTGATTGGTTCTGACGCACTAAGGAAGCTCTTTCTTGAGCGAAGCCTTCTGGACTGTTGATGGTGCCCGTGTGAGAGTGAGGATCGTCTGTCATCTGTTTCTTCCTCTCCACCTTGGCAGCTACATGCCACCGTGTACTGGGGGGGGGGGGGGGCTATCCCTATGATAGGGTCGATCTTCCCGTGGGCCGAAAACATCCTGATATGATGCGAGATGACTCATTTACGGTCACATCAATGTGTTTGACATAGGCCGAATTCTTTCAGACCGTCACGGGATATTCAGCTGCCGTCACTTTGAGTGCAATGGCTGTTGTTCGAAGCACTTGCGTGTCAGCAGCCCAGTTTGTTGTAGGTCAGTTTACATATAATATTATTCGTAGCACTGACTTTCTGCTTAGTATCCTAACACTACTGTTCGAATGACAGAGTTCTGTCCTACTTACCGAGTAAATACACTGCTGGAAATGGAAAAAAGAACACATTGACACCGGTGTGTCAGACCCACCATACTTGCTCCGGATACTGCGAGAGGGCTGTACAAGCAATGATCACACGCACGGCACAGCGGACACACCAGGAACCGCGGTGTTGGCCGTCGAATGGCGCTAGCTGCGCAGCATTTGTGCACCGCCGCCGTCAGTGTCAGCCAGTTTGCCGTGGCATACGGAGCTCCATCGCAGTCTTTAACACTGGTAGCATGCCGCGACAGCGTGGACGTGAACCGTATGTGCAGTTGACGGACTTTGAGCGAGGGCGTATAGTGGGCATGCGGGAGGCCGGGTGGACGTACCGCCGAATTGCTCAACACGTGGGGCGTGAGGTCTCCACAGTACATCGATGTTGTCGCCAGTGGTCGGCGGAAGGTGCACGTGCCCGTCGACCTGGGACCGGACCGCAGCGACGTACGGATGCACGCCAAGACCGTAGGATCCTACGCAGTGCCGTAGGGGACCGCACCGCCACTTCCCAGCAAATTAGGGACACTGTTGCTCCTGGGGTATCGGCGAGGACCATTCGCAACCGTCTCCATGAAGCTGGGCTACGGTCCCGCACACCGTTAGGCCGTCTTCCGCTCACGCCCCAACATCGTGCAGCCCGCCTCCAGTGGTGTCTCGACAGGCGTGAATGGAGGGACGAATGGAGACGTGTCGTCTTCAGCGATGAGAGTCGCTTCTGCCTTGGTGCCAATGATGGTCGTATGCGTGTTTGGCGCCGTGCAGGTGAGCGCCACAATCAGGACTGCATACGACCGAGGCACACAGGGCCAACACCCGGCATCATGGTGTGGGGAGCGATCTCCTACACTGGCCGTACACCACTGGTGATCGTCGAGGGGACACTGAATAGTGCACGGTACATCCAAACCGTCATCGAACCCATCGTTCTACCATTCCTAGACCGGCAAGGGAACTTGCTGTTCCAACAGGACAATGCACGTCCGCATGTATCCCGTGCCACCCAACGTGCTCTAGAAGGTGTAAGTCAACTACCCTGGCCAGCAAGATCTCCGGATCTGTCCCCCATTGAGCATGTTTGGGACTGGATGAAGCGTCGTCTCACGCGGTCTGCACGTCCAGCACGAACGCTGGTCCAACTGAGGCGCCAGGTGGAAATGGCATGGCAAGCCGTTCCACAGGACTACATCCAGCATCTCTACGATCGTCTCCATGGGAGAATAGCAGCCTGCATTGCTGCGAAAGGTGGATATACACTGTACTAGTGCCGACATTGTGCATGCTCTGTTGTTTGTGTCTATGTGCCTGTGGTTCTGTCAGTGTGATCATGTGATGTATCTGACCCCAGGAATGTGTCAATAAAGTTTCCCCTTCCTGGGACAATGAATTCACGGTGTTCTTATTTCAATTTCCAGGAGTGTATTTGGGAGTGCAGCAATGCTCTAACTATCGCTCTCTCCAACTCACATGGGGTTTTCTTTTTCTTTTGGATTCCTTATTTCTCAGGCGGAAAGCGTAAACTCTTGTCTTGGCTGGGTTTGGTTTAAGGTGGTTTTAGTGACAGCAATTCCCCAATATATCAAGGCTGCTAGTTTATGTCTTCTCCACTTCCTCGAAGGTGCTCCCTTGGGCAGCCATGGCAGTGTTATCAGCATATATAAACTGCGGCTGCCATCGGGATGCATTGGCTGGGCGTTGGTATATATACTGTACAACACCAGCTCTGAGCGAGACAACAGACAACCCGCAGATGGGATACATCCACAGAGCTTAACATATCTGAAATCTAATGGCTGCCGTTTCAATTTCTGGATGTGCGATTCAAATCGGGTCCTGCGCCTAGCAGCAGCCCACCATCACGCTAGATGGTGGACCTTTGTGACGATGAGGAACGCAAACTGGCAACTTTCGTTTTCCTCGGAGCCGCGACACGCAGATACTTCAAAAGACTACGTGGTATTCAGTTTTATTTTTGAGCGCACCGCAGACAACGGGCTTCTCTCTGCTGTCGTGTCAAGGGACACACTAACAATGATCACTGTTCGGTCAGTACGTGGTGCTCTGGGCGTCGTCACACTGTCCATATGAAACTTTGACTTTCTGCAAACAAGTCCATCTTTTGACTCAACGTTTGTGACACGGTTATACGCCCTTTCATGGCCAAGCAAACAATATGTCTGCTTAAATCTGTGAACGTGAAAGACAGCCCTAAAATTTCTCTATCAACGAAACTGTTGTGTAAAGTGATGGCAAACAACCTAGTGTCGGTGAAAAAAATTATTCGAAAGGCATCTGCAGACAATGGTACTAGATCTGGGACAGTTAACTACCTAGAAATAACCTGATATAACAACTAGTGAGGATATACTTCTGTAAAATCTAGCCACAATTGTACTGGGTGATTGTAATGAAAATTCAGATACTCACAGATGGGGACTGCAGTTATCATATGGCATCGAAACTTGGTGGATATGTTTTAATGCCGAACCGATCTACTCTGCAAGAAAACTATTTCCAATTTTGGTCACCCGGTGCAAATATAACGTTCTGAATGCAAGAAAGACAAGTATAAATGTTTCGATTCGTAATGGCTTAGGAACGGGATGTGGGCAGTAAACGTCTATCACGCACGAAAGACATAATTCTGATTTAATTATTAGCCGTTTCTTACACATTTTGTTTTCAAACGAACACCGAAGACATCGGTGAGAAGTTGTACTAGGCCACATTTGCACCTGGTGGCCTAAATTGTAACTAATTTTTTCCCTGTATAGATCGGGTTTCGCTTTTACACATTAGCATGCCAACCAAGTTCGCTGCCATACGATAACTGCAGCCTACGCTGGACCTCCGTGATTAGCTGCACTTCAATTACAACGACCCGGTGTCACCACGTACCGTATATAAGCCAATTGTCAACAATTACTGAACAACTACCATCATAATAAACAATAAAAAAATTGATGGCACGCACTCCTGATCTGTTGGTGCACGTTATACTTCTCGTCAAGGTTTTGTGAATATGGCGCAGCTTAATCATTCAGAAAATTCAATGCCATGGTTTAAAAACGCGTGCAGTCGTATGTAATAATAAAATAACCTTGAATTGCATTTGATTACCTTACAAAAAAGTACTTTACGCAGGTATACAATGAATTGTGGCAAACTAACACACCAGACACCATCAGTTACTATAGACATAGACACTAAAGTCACTAGAAACCGCCGAATTTCTGAAAAGTACATAGGCTAATACAAGATTGCGAGCCACACAAATGAATAAGAAAGACAAATCACATTTTTATACCTTTGAAGATAATATAATCAAGGTGGTATTCATGAGATTGTTCTACTCATCGTGAACAAACGAAAATCTAGAAAGTCTAGATTCTGTTCATTGTGGTGTTAAATGACTCGATGTATAAATATATTCGTCCATTTCCGCCAGAAATGGATTATGGAAAATTGCAGGATACTTAGGGTGGAGAAATTTGTAGAATTTGTCGCAGTATTTGCTGGTGTGTAAGTCATGCTTTATTTTTGAGATGGAGCACAGGAACGATTCGCATCGATTATTTTTTTTTCATTTGAAAAGTTCTGTTCCACGATTAATTTCGATTTTTTGCGTTGTTAATTACGGGAGAAAAAACTAAGACGAAGATGAGTGTTCTAGTGTCGACGGTCCTTTGAATCATAGTGTGGACTGTCCGACGCTTTTCCCAAAAAGCTCTCTCTGCCTCCCCTCAATTAGACCAGTGTCCTATTGCCGTTGACATTTTTATTTATAATTAATGAGTTCAGCGACGCTCAATGCAGAATTGCTGTTTGTAACTCGGACGCGTGTTCGCCCGCTGTAGTTGACAACTGTCAAAACTGCTGACGCTTGTTCCGCGCAATTAAAACGTGCGCCGAGCGTGTTTTCTCGGTGTCATCAAACCAACGGTTTTATTTTTCGGCGGCCGCTTGTTTCTAGCGTAAGAGCGTGTGTTGTTTATTTGTAGTGTAATGGAACAAGTTTGGTGCGATGCCGCAATACGATTTACGCCACGTTTCAATTGTCATGTTCGGACACGATTTATCACGCATTTACGATATCATAGAATTGCATATGCACACGCGTTGCCGTCAGATACTATCCGTGTGATACGTCATTAATTATAAAAATTCTGTGATTTACTCCACGGTAAAAGATCGTTTAGCGCACAGATGACTGCTTTTTACTCGTAGGCCGCAACCTATATTTATTTATTAAGGAATCCGTGTGACTATAGCTTCTGTCTATTTCCCCACTTTAATACTTGTTAGGTTACATGGAGTATAGTAAAATTGTCTGCACAGTTTACCGCCGAAGGCAACACAATGGCTCCACATTAACTCTGATTGGCTATCTGCTGGGGAAGGCGTCGACGTCAGTAGCGTTGATTCACTTTAAAAAATTATAAGTTGTCTAATACTATTTGTACACCTTTTCTTCTTCTCACATCGTGATTATACATAGTTTATGATGCTATTCCAACAATTTTTCTGCATTTATAATGATTATTATTATTCCAAGACAATTCGAGTGATGTTTATAGTCACATGTTTGAGTAACATTTGTAAATAATAGTCCCTATCGCCTGTCTGCGAATTTGAGTGTGAGATTTACAGGTCCTGTACAGTGAGCATACGTGCACCCCTACGCATTTGACTTCACAATAGACGTGCATTGTTTATGTGCACATTCAACTGCCAGTTCTGTAGGCGGCCTGTCACAGAGTTAACCCCTTGTTACATCTCGCAAGTAAAGACTCTAAAAGTTCCATAGAACAAACGCGTGTTTTAAAGGACAATCGTTTGCTGTTTAGAATTTCGCACTGCGATATTACCACCCTCGAGATAATTCCTAACACACCAATTCCTGTACTGAATAAACAAGGCCTGTTGATTACAATGTTAAGCAGAATTTGATACCTATGTACCTCCAATCTGGATTTCGGAGAGTCAGCTTGCGTCGAAGCACTTCGATAACTGAAATGTAGAACAGGTATGTATACACAAAGCCTTTTACTTTTAAAAAAGAAGGTGAAGTGCGAAGAAGGGAAGAAGGAAAAGAAATGAAACTTCACGGTTTGAGAGGGTAGGTGATGCTACTTCAGTAATTACACAATCGAGTCAAATTTGCATACAGCTTGGTAATACGAGCCTCCTACGGCCTGGATGACTGGGTTGGGAAAGCTGTCACATAATTGTTGTATCGTCTACTAAGGCAACTTCGCTCGCTACTGTTGCACCCAGTCCTGAAATATTCCGGATATTGACGCGGGCGTAGTTGACATACAAGCAGATCCTACGCATGGCCTATCGTGAAAAGATCTGGGAACCTTGCTGGTCACGGAAGTGCTTTAACATCGCACAGAAATTGCATAATACCCGTTACCACGTGTGGACGATCATTGTCCTGCTGAAAAATGAGACCACGAGACTGTCCTATAAGAGGCAACACATGAGGGCGCTGGATGACCGTTACCTCAGACTTCCAAATATGACTAGCAGTTGTGGCCTGCAATCATACCCTGTGGCTCCCCAGACTAATATCTAGAGATTTGTGGAATATTCATTATATTAACCCACAAGTACCAAATTTTTTTACTGCCATCTACATTTATTTCTGTGTTGCCTGGCTAGTGTAGAGATGAGGGAAAGGAATATAAAACAGAAATGATTTATTTTAATCGACCCCCAAATGGGGAGCATGACACATGCCACTCTGTTTTTACATTTTCTTTTATTTTTTGTGCCAGACCACAAAACTATCAATATGGAGTCTCACACTGCACACAGAACTCTGTTTCCTCAAATTTTTCTTGCAAATTGCACATTTTGTTTGTTACCCCAGTGTCGTGCGTTCATTCACATGACCTTTTGCCATAAGTCCTCAGTTCACTTGGAACACGTGAAAGGGATGAGTTTGGGAATGATGGACGTCCTGTGCTTTGCGGATCAGAAGCAGCAGATGATTGAGCAAGATATGTCCTGTCACCATCCTCCGGAATTGAAGCGTGGAATATTTTCATTCCAGAGGCAGTAGATGACTTACGCGTTGACCAACGCTACATGGAATGCATTGGTGAACAACGGGAAGTACCATTTATTACCTCGAACTCGATATTTCTGCGCATTTCAGTCCAGTTTGTCCACACACCCCGTATGTTTGTTATGTTGTTAAATAATTCTTGGCTTTGGAACTTGCAATTCTTTGTTCTGAGCTTTGCTCCATCTCTTTACTTGCCTTACTGGGTGCACTGTCTCATGGTTTGATAAGAGCTTTACACAAATGTTATCCTTCCACATTACTGCCATTATCTCCGTATTCTTGTCAAATATATAGTCATACGCTCCTCATCTTTTTCTTCATGCTGTTCTCAGATTTGACTGGACAGTTATTCATTCAGTTCATAAGGACAGTTCTAGTTGCCCACACTCTCATTTCTGAGAGCTCTTTCATCAAATGGAAGCTCATAAAAAAGTCATCAATCTATATTTTGTGAAGTTCAAGAGTCTGTAGAAGAGAAATCTTATTCAACACAACTGATCCACGAAGTCCCAGAACTGAAACATCACTTCTATCCTTCGGTTTTCCATCATAGACTGACATATGGTAACAGAAACCTCTTTCAGAACAGCACATGACCCACTGTTTGAATCCAAATCTTACTGGTTTCCCGCGAATGAACTGTTTTAGGTTATGGTGTCCATGATATCGTACCATTAGCTCATCAGTGCTCAGGCTGACGAAAAAAAAACTTGAAATTTCATTAAATTATTATTCAGTAAATCCATCAACGAACGAATTTTAAAAAGTTTATCCCTTCCGTCAGGTGGGATTCTGTTCAGACGTGTCTTATCATTGACATAAAGGTGGCGCTTTATTTCCAGATATCTGTTGCGACTCATACACTGTCGTACACACCTTACATCAAAGTCCTCATCTTCATTCCAGCATAGCTTTTGCTGTGGAAGAGCATGGTATTCAGTGAAGAGTATTATAGTATACCTATGAACTTTTTTAAGCATGCATTGGATAACTCATAGGTGTGATTATTGTTCTGTGTAGTATATTGGACAGTTCCACTGACAATCAAGTTCAATATCTATTCATCAAAATTTCTTCAAAGCACTCAACCGCAGATTTTCCTTTTAATGCTGCTACCAAATTGGATTTTCGCTTTTCAATTTCTGCTGCTTTAGGATAGGCTTTAGAGTAAGTCACATCTTCTGTTGTCCATTTAGAAGTGATAATAGCTTTCACTTTCTTCTTTCGTTGGCCTGCATGTTCGTCATTTTCCTTTTCTCCATTGGCATGAATTTCCAAGGAACCTGGCACATCAGATGGAACAGTAGTTTCAAATATATTTTCGTCAATATCTTCACAGTCAGACATCTCATATACACCATCTGGAGGGTGCTCGGCAATCTCAGTGGTCTCATTCACATCACCATCATCATCAAACGAAGTCATGAAGTTCGGGTCATTTACAATTTCATCTATTTCCCTAATGGAAAGTGCTTCATAGCAACTCACTCTGCCTGAGGAGGCAATAAAAGCAAAATAAAGTTTTACGTGGAAACTGCCGTGAGCCCTAAATGGGGATCGAGGGTCCGACTAGTGTATTGCCGAAATGAAATAGGTCTATCAAGTAAATGACCGATAAACATCTTCTGAAACCATTACAGAACATGCCTGTACACAAACACTGGAAATTATTTACATAATAACGTAACTTATGCTGTTTTGAAAATATACAATTCTTGTAAAGCTGAAAACGTAGCTTCTTCACAGAAATAAAAGTGCAAAACTCACTCGTTTAACGACAACTGACGAAACGTCAACGCAAGCGCTCGGCAAAGGTGCAAACAACAATGGGAAATGGTAGCATTCCCTGCCGGAATTATTAGAAATGCAAAATTTCCGATACAAAGACAAATCCCAAAATGGGCGTCATCGCACTTAGTGGATTGAGATGTAGACTATAGATGCAATTTGTATGTACAGCAGTGCTTTTTATTTTGAGATCTTATAGAGCGTGTTGAAAGAAGTGTATAAACGAGTATTATAATGACATGTCATTTATCTAATAAAGGAATATCGACAATTGAAATCTGTGCCGGACCGGGACTTGAACCCGGATTTCCCGCTTATCGCGAACACGACTCACATCCAGGCTCAAATTTCCATATGTCGTCACCCACATGTCTATAACCGATACTCTGACATCCACTATGTATATTCCCGGACAGAGATACATGTTAACAAAAAGTCACTCGCCCGATGTCGGCAGATAAATAAGATGCGGCAGCGCGTGTGTTGTTCCAAAGTTCGAAGCAATATTCCTTCGGACATGCCTGCATATCTGAAGGAATATTGCACCGTTCTTCAGAGCAGCACAGGTACTCCAATATCGTACTTCACGTCACAGTAAGACAACATCGAAAACGACAGTAACACATTCATAACCTCACATATAGCTGAAGAAACGCTGACACGATTGATAGACTCGACTGAAAACCAACATCAGAATACAATTAAATTCCTCAAGGTATGGGAAAGTATTCCAGCCTCTAGCATGTGTCAATTCGTCATTTGTATATTCCTGTCTTCCATTAGAGTCAACGACTTCCACATATCCTGGATAAAACTGTTGTTTGTCAACTTGAAGATACGTTCCTTATCTCTGACTTTCCTAACTTTGATCTCTCGGTACATCCCCACATTTATAAACACATCGGCGAGACTATCGTCTCTTTGCTGTCATACTGAACTTTTTACAGGAAGAATTTAATACAGCGCATAAATGTTTCAGCAATGACGTATGTAGCAGCACATTGTAGTACAGAAAAATCAAAAGTCTATTATGCTCTTTCCCTAACATATGCTATGGTTTGGAAGAATAGTGGAAATAGTACTTATCAGGGACACACAGTTTCTTCTCAAATTGGGTATCTCTCATGCTCACTACTGTTTCAGTAACAGTAGCAATGGTGCATTTTTTATTAATTTTAATTGTTTGTTGGTGGAATGTTAATGGTACTCATATCGGAAGTAAGTTCTTAAATTTCACCTTCTCTCTATATTCAGCCTGTTGTTAATTTAAATTTATTTTATGTTACAATTGTCGTAATATATAAAAGAGACAGACACGTAACCTTTATAGCACAAGTTTTCAGTTCGTCTTACTACATTTGCATGGGTAATTATTTGGTAAGTCACTATCTACCTAAAACAAGAGAGAAGGCTGCTCTCACTAACTGCCATATGTACCGTACCTTTACGACTTTCCTTGTCGTCCATTGTATTGAGTCGTTAAGACATTATGTGTATTTGCTTTAATCTAACACACACACAAACACATTCCTTGGAAAAGAAATTGTTTTCCAAAGCTGCGCTACACATTAAATAACTGACTGCTGCTGGGGGACTTCACCATATTTCACATCTTGACTGCTTACTGGTTACTTCCACATACAACAAAATCAGTACAGTGCAGCAAACAGGCAATGAGGCAGGAGCTAGCACTCACATTTGTAATTTCTACCTGCACTAACTCTTCTTGGTTAAACCTTTTGTAAAAGTCCTTGTTTTAATGCATTCTGTGGTTTTAGATAAGAAATGTATCTGATTTTACTGAGAATGGTATCTGAATATCTTTGACGAAGCAGAAGCACAGGAATTGAGAATACAGGTTTCGGGTGCTTCGCGTCAAAAGGGAATAAGTGAAAACAGGTGACACCTGCACAACACGCTGTCTCAAACCGGCTTCATTTATAGTGACTTGCTGGTCTAGCACGGTGTGGCAACGCTGCCCTAGTCACTATATAGTCCCGATCTGGCAAAAGATGATTTCTTTTTGTTTCCTATAATAAATAGCAATGTAAGGAGCCAACATTTTGGGACGGTAGGTGCCATGAAAGCCACCGCGACGAGGTATCTGAAGGAGATTTCCCGACAACGTGCTGCAGAAAGTCTAAAAGAGCTGACAGAATCGCTGAAAAAATGTATTTACGTCCAAGAGTGCTATTTTAAAGAATACTGAAGATTTTATCCTTTATCTTAAATAAATTGCTGCTTGCGGATTTACTCTACTTTTTTTCCAGACACACGCTGTAAACCACTTTTGCAAATGTTGGTTAAGATGGTGGATATAAAGTTATCCTTTAAACAGTTCCAACTAATAAATATGCCCCAAGTTGTTAAGCTGTTTGAAGTTAAGAGAATGTAATCAAAATCTGTTACTTTATCAGCAATGTTTCCAAGAAAACTATGAATCACAGGCAATAGCTAGTTTGCTTTTCCTTTCCTATCAATATTTTCAGCATTAATAATGCATTTCTCAAAATTTGATATGATAAAATAAGACGGTAACGTGATCGAGAAGTTACTCAGGGGTTAAGCTTATGAGATCTTATTGTAACTAATCGTTTCACTAATTATCTTGAGCAGCACGCTCTAACAGTTTTCAATGAACAAAGGGAATGACCTTGCGTGTTACTGACATAGTACCGGCTGACTAACGCCTGTTCTGAGATGCTCAGTTTTGCGCAACCTTGATTCTACACCATCCGGATGTCACAGTCTTCTTGCGTCCAGCTGTTGTGACTAGAAGCCAGTTTATCGGAGTCTGTACATATAATCTTCCTTCAACCCGAGACCATAATTATTGGAACCGAGCAAGGTTAACAATACATACCATTGTACACACATGGTCTCTTCCTCCATACAGGTCCCGTCACTGTCGCTGCTACATCTGAATTTCCGCTGTAATGGCTCGCACCAATCATTACTTGGCGACGTAACGGCAAGTTCCTCGAGGGACAACGTTTAACATCTGCAACACATTTGACTTTCCACGATGTGATCAGAAATCTAAAAGCCTTACCATATTTTAGATCTTTAGAACACTGTACCTATACTCTTAAGAAAAACGTAAATGTCCAAGGAAGGTACAGTCGTGGACAAAACGAGCGAGACCCCTCGCCTTTTCGTTATGCTGATCCCCACAGCTTTACAGTCTGCAACACAGCATAACAGGCAAGGCGATGAAGTGCTACCAACATACTATGCACAGGACTGATATTGAAAGAACTATCCGAACTTTGTCAGACTGTTTTCAATCATGTGTAAAACTGTATTAATGTTGATTAGTGTGTTAAACACAACACGTAAATATAAGATATAAATGAAAGAAGAAACGCTAATTAGTATGAACTCTACTAATAAAAACGAATTTCAGCTTATCGAGATAACATACCTGTTTTAGTACGACAAAGTACCCAGATCGTTACGAATGAACAAACTATTATGTGCATTCGGCCGCAAAACGGTCTGTGCCAACGTTCAGACCAATCATACTGGATTACCGTTGCTGACCTACCATGAAAGTGTGCAAATTTAGCAATGCGTGAAGATTCATAACGAAATTCAGTTCACCGAGACGTGCAACCAATGGCCGGCAAAAGTAGGCAGTAACAAGTATAACGTTCTACAAGGTTTTCATATTTACATCCACAGGGCGCCGGTACAGAATAAAGATAACAATAAAGCGCACTGCGGGCGCGAGAATTTCTTAAAATTGCTTTAAAGGTCTCTGCCTCCATCTAGATTAGAACCGAAAACAAACCAGACCTCCCTTGCAATAGCAAACACCTTTCACAACGCTAGCAGACAACCCAGGCAGGTAGCCCTCTATTCCTCCAGCTGGCAATTTCGCAATGAAAGTGGAAAAACGATCTGCAGTTTCTGTTGCATAGAGCTTTCTGAACTCAAAAACATGAATTTTCTACTTTTATGTCACCGCTTATATGACAATCATTCGGGATGTTTATCGAAATAACAAAATACTGTTATTAGCGAGTAAATTTAGTAGGATAATTCTGCACCACCCCAGGAAATAAACGGCTACATAGCTGCCAAAAGTATTCTGCAATGTTTCGAATTCTCCATTAGACTCGCCACAGCCAGAAAACGTTCATTAGCCGAACTCTTTCTTAAGCTAACTAGCAATGAGAATGCTCGCACTTCTAAAACGCGGTGGAATTAACACTGGGATCTGAATTACCACGTGTATAGGCAAATGGATTTTATTTGCGTTGCTGTAAACGTGATTTGGATCGAAAGCGTAGCTACGATTAATATGCTGATGTATCGTCTGTAACTAGAACATTTCGAATAAAGAGTTGGAGGAATTATTTATGCGGGCCTCGTCTTTAGTAACTGACGTAGCTATTTTCGTTATTAGGATTTAGTCAACTAAATCGTTAAAAATGGAACCCTACTAAAAAAATGGTTCAAATGGCTCTGAGCACTATGCGACCTAACGTCTAAAGTCATCATTCCCCTAGAACTTAGAACTACTGAAACCTAACTAACCTAAGGACATCACACACATCCATGTCCGAGGCAGGATTCGAACCTGCGACCGTAGCGGTCACGCGGTTCCAGACTGAAGCGCCTAGAACCGCTGGGCCACACCGGCCGACGAACCCTACTAGTCTCGCTTTCTAGACCGTCTGTCTGTCCACTCAACCCTTATAACCCGTTTACCTCGAGTACGGGTAGACATAATAAGCGGAAATGTATCGTTCTTCCTGCGGTGTACGGTCCCTTGGTGGCGTAAAAAAATGAGATTCAATGTCAACGCAATCTAATGATACGGCCGTTTATGTCAAGACAATTTACGCAAAAGGTCGAAAAATAGCTCTAAGAATTATGCGACTAAACTGCTTAGGTCATCAGTCATCTAGACCTAGAACTACTTAAACCTACCTAACCTAAGGACGTCACACACATCCATGCCCGATGTAGGATTCCAACCTGCGACTGAAGCAGCCGTGGGGTTCGTGAGAAGCGCCTGGAACCACTCGGCCACCACACCCGGGAGAACCCTTTTCACCTCATGTGTAATGGTAATATATACTATCTCGTGAGAATAAACTGTATTCGCCAGCAACTCAGATCGATCGATCACGGAACTTTTACGAAGTTACACTCAAATTTTTT
Organism: Schistocerca cancellata; assembly: GCF_023864275.1. Taxonomy (NCBI): domain Eukaryota; kingdom Metazoa; phylum Arthropoda; class Insecta; order Orthoptera; family Acrididae; genus Schistocerca; species Schistocerca cancellata. Next base: position 336,976,800 of record NC_064631.1, read on the forward strand.
TCGAAGTCGTCTGCAATACGCACTTATAAACACCCTAGTAACGTCGTATGCGATATTTACTTCTAAAGACGCTGGCAGATACTGCAGTACCATAACAAGTAGTTAAGAATTTATTGTAATTGGACCATGCATGACAGTTTATTTCAGTACCAATTTAACGCACCTAGGTGTTTGCCTATAGCTGAAAATAATCAAGGAAAAATAAATAAACACCAAACAACTTCGGTGTTCGCAATTACAACATAATTTCGTTGTTACATATACGTGACTACATCTACAGTCTTTCTTTGCAATCCAGACTTACGAGCCTGGCAGAGGGTTCGTCGAACCACTTTCGGACTATTCTCTACCGTCCTACTCTTTAACAGCGTTCGGGGAAAAGGGCCGCTTAGATCTTCGCTTACGAGTCCTGAATTACATTATTACTCTGGTCATTTCTTCTTGTGTAAGTTCCCGAGGAAATAATGTTTTGGCATTCAGAACAGATGTTAGTTATTGAAATTTCGTAAAAAGATCTTTGCGGCAACTCAAAACGCTTTTATTTTGATGAATGTCACCCCAACTCGCTTATCAAATCTGGGACTCTCTCTCTCCTATTTCGTGACATTACAAATCGTGCTACCGATCTTTGGACGCTTTTGGCGCGCACCGTCAATCACGTCTGTCAAGGATCCCATACCTTTATTCTGTACCAGCGCCATGTGGATGTAAATATGAAAATCTTGTAGAATTTCATACTTGTTACTGCCTACTATTTTTCCGCTTCTGTCAATAACTGAACTGACTTACGTGGAGCACTGAATGATTTTTAACTGAATTTCGTTATGAATCTTCACGCATTGCTAAATTTGCACACTTCCATGGTAGATCAGCGACGGTAATCCAGTTTGACTGGTCTGAACGTTGACACAGACCATTTCGCGGCCGAATGCGCCTAACATTTTGTTAATTCGGAACGATATCGGGTACTTTGTCTTAGTAAAACAGTTATGTTATCTCGACAAGCTGAAATTCGTTTTTATTAGTACATTTAATTCTAATAAGCGTTTCTTTTTTCATTTATATCTTATATTTACGTGTTGTGTTTAACAAACCAATCATCATTAATATAGTCTTACACATGATTGAAAACAGTCTGACAAAGTTCGGATAGTTTTTCAATTTCAATCCTGTGCATAGTATGTTGGTAGCACTTCGTCGCCTTGCCTGTTATGCTGTGTTGCAGACTGTATAGCTGTGCGGATCAGCATAACGAGAAGGCGAGGGGTCTCGCTCGTTTTGTCCACGCCTGTACATTCATCTCAAATACACTCTAAGACAAAATAAGACACACCACGGAGGAGTTTCTCGAATGGGACAGAACTCAGTACATGTGATGTACGTGTACACACAAACAAATGATTACAGTTCCAGAAAGAATCAGCGATTTATTCAAGTCAAAAATCTTCACAAATGGAGCAAGTGACTAACACGATGGCTCTCGTCTGCTCCTCATGCAAGCATTTATTCGGTTTGATAGTGAATGATAGAGTTGTAGGACGTCTTCCTGAGGGATATCCTGTCACATTCTGCCGAACTCACGCGTTTGATTGGTTGGGCGCCTTGCCCATAATGCTCCAATCGTTCTGAATTTTGGGGAGACCCGACGAGCTTGCTGGCTAAGGTAGTGTTTGGCAAGCACGAAGTCACGCAATACAAACCTTAGACGGGTGCTTGAGGGCATTGTCTTCCTGAAATGTAAGACCAGGTTGGCTTCCTACGAAGAGCAAAAAACCGTGGCGTAGAATATCGTCAACAGATCACTGTGCTGTAATGCTCCACCGACGACAACCCAAGAGATCCTACTATGAAAAGAAATGGCAGCCCAGTCCATCATCCCCAGCAGACGGGTCGTATGGCGGGCGTCAGTCAGGTTGGTATCCCACCGCTCTCCGAACCACTTCCTGACACATCTTCGCTGGTCTTCTGAGCTCAGTTCAAAGCGGGACTCATAAATGAACACAATTATACTCCAGTCAATGAGATTACAGGCCGAAGACATGCTGGAGACGTCTTGGACAACTGTGCAATGCCAGCCTCAGTGTTACCCGCCATATGGCCGACACTGGGAATGATGGTCTGAGGTGCCATTTCTTTTCACTGTAGGATTTCTTGGGTGTTATTCGCGGCATCATTGAAGCACGGACGTAAGTCGACGATATTCTACACCCCGTTTTGTAGCCCCTCATAGAAAGCCATCTTGAGCTTACATTTCAGCAAGATAATGCCCGCCGCACACGGGCCAAATTTGTACTGCTTGTCTTTTGTGCTTGCCAAACCCTGTCTTGGCCAGTGCTGTCGCCAGATCTCTCCCCAATTGAGGACGTTTGGAGCATCAGGGATAGGGCACTCCAACAGAATTTTACAGAATTTGGAACGCTATCTCTCAGGAGGACATCCCACAACTCCATCAACCAATGCCAAATCGAATGACTGTTGCATAAGGCCCAGATGTGGTCCAACTCGTTGTTGACTAGATCAATTTGCGAAGCCCGTTTTCTTGAATAAATTGTACACTTTTTCTGAAACTGTAAACATTTTTTGTCTCCACGTATGCATGACATCTACCGTTTCCGTCCTATTCGGATAGTTCGTTGGTGGTGCGTTGTTTTTTTCCCTTTTTGCTTTCATATTCAAGGAACATATATTAGACGTTCAGCTGCGTGAATAACAGTTGCCGGGTTTGTGGCCGTGCGGTTCTAGGTGCTTCAGTCCGGAACTGTGCGACTGCAACGGTCGCAGGTTCGAATCCTGCCCCGGGCATGGATGTGTGTGATGTCCTTAGGTTAGTTAGGTTTAAGTAGTTCTAATTTCTAGGGGACTGATGACCTCAGATGTTATGTCCCATAGTGCTCAGAGCCATTTGAATAACAGTTGTAAAAATGACTTTAAGTGTAGTATCCGTGAGTGCGTTATGGTCCCATCACGTTACAGCTTCTGTGTATATTTTCTTAAAAATTTGTAAATTTAAATTTTGGAAAGCGCTGATTATCTGTAAATAATAATTTCTACGAGTCGGGCTACGGAATTTCAAAAGCTTGAACGTCGTAGAGAAGCTAGAAAAACTGAAAAGGGAAATTCTAAGGCTCAATCTAGATATAGTGGGCGCCAGTGAAGTGAAATGGAAAGAAGACAAGGATTTCTGGTCGAATGAGTATAGGGTAATACCAACGGCAGCTGAAAATGATATAACAGGAGTAGGATTCGTTATGAATACGAAGGTAGGGCAGAGAGTGTGTTACTGTGAACAGTTCAGTGATAGGATTGTTCTTATCAGAATCGAAAGCAAACCTAAATCGACAACGAAAGTTCACGCATACATACCGACGTCACAGGCTGAAGATGAAAAGAATACTGAAAGGGTACTACAGTACATAAAGGCAGGCGAAAGTTTTATAGTGTTGGGAGACTGCAATGCAGTTGCGGAGGAAGAAGCAGAAGAAAAAGTTACAGCAGAATTTGGGCTTGGGACGAGGATTGAGAGAGGAGAAAGACTAACTGAGTTTCGTAACAAATTTCAGCTAGCAATAGCGAATATTCTGTTCAAGGATAGCAAGAGGAGAAGGTATAATTGGCCCTTGATTCTGGAAGATTTCAGGTAGATTACATCATGATCAGATACCGGATTGTAAGGCGTACCCAGGAGCAGACATAGGCTCAGATTACAACGTAGTAGTGATGAAGAGTAGACTGCAGTTTAAGAGATTAGTCAAGAAGACTCAGTACGCATAGAAGTGAGATACAGAAGTACTAAGGAATGAGGAGATACGCTTGAAGTTCTCTGAGGCTATAGATAGGGCAATTAGGAGTAGCCCAGTAGACAGTTGAGTTGAAGAGGAAGGGACGCCTCTAAAAAGGGCAATCATAGAAGTAGGGAAGAAGAACATAGGTAAAGAAGATAAATGAGAATAAAGCATGGGAAAGAAGAAATACTTCAGTTTATCAATGAAAGAAGAAGTACAAAAATGTTCAGGAAAATTCAGGAACACTGAAATACAAGTCTCTGACGAATCAAACAAATAGAAAGTAATGGAGGCTAAAACGAAATTGCTGCTTGAAAAATGTGAAGAAATCGAAGAAAGAAATGATTGTCGGAAGGACAGACTCAGCAGACAGGAAAGTCAAAACAATCTTCGGTGAGCCGGCTGGGGTGGCCGAGCGGTTCTAGGCGCTACAGTCCGGTACCGCGCGACCGCTACGATCGCAGGTTCGAATCCTGCCTCCAGCATGGATGCGTGTGATGTCCTTAGGTTAGTTAGCTTTAAGTAGTTCTTACTAAGTTCTAGGGGACTGATGACCTTAGAAGTTAAGTCCCAAAGTGCTCAGAGCCATTTGAACCAATCTTCGGTGAAATTAAAAACAAGTGTGGCAACGATAAGAGTGCAACGGTAATGTCACTGTTAAACGCAGAAAAGAAAGCGTATAGGTTGACAGATACACTGAAACCCTTTACAAGCGGAAAACATTTGTCTCATGTGATAGAAGAAGAAACAGGAGTTGATTTAGAAGAGATGGGGCTCCAGTATTAGAATCAGAATGTAAGAGAGCTTTGGAGGTCTTAAGAGGAAATAAGAGAGAAGGTATAGATAACATTGCATCAGAAATTCTAAAATCATTCGGGGCCTCGCAAGATAACCATTATTCAGGTTCGTGTGTAGATTCTATACGTCTGACGACATAGCATTTGACTTTCGGAAAAATATCATGCACACGTCTCCGAAGACTGCAAGAGCGGACTAGTACGAGAATTATTGCACAATCAACTTAGCAGCTCATGCATCCAAGTTGGTGATAAGAATAATATACAAAAGAATGGAAAATAAAGCTTAGGATATGCTAGTTTGGCTTTAGGAAAGTTAAAGGCAGGAGAGGGGCTATTCTAGCGTTGCGGTTGATAATGGAAGCAAGACTAAAGAAAAATTGAGACACGTTCATAGGATTTATCGACCTGGGAAAAGCATTAGACAATGTAAAATGGGGCAAAACGTTCGAAATGCTGATAAAAATGACGTAAACTGTAGCGGCAGAAGGGTAATATACAACGAACGCTCCGATTCAAAATTCGTAAGACAGTGATGTACTCATTCGACCGTACAGTTCAATTTGTGCATCGAAGAAGCAGTGATGGAAATAAAAGGAAAGATCAAGAGTGGAATTAAAATTCAAGGTGAAAGTATATCAATGATATGATTGTTTGATGATGTTGCTATTCTGAGTGAAAGTGAAGAAGAATTACATGATCTGCTGAATGGAATGAACAATCTAATGAGTACACAGTACAGACTGACAGTAAATCGAAGAAAGATGAAAGGAATAAAAATTAGCAAAAATGCGATCATGGTGAATCTTGACATCAGGATTGATTGTCACGAAGTAGATGAAGTTAAGAATTCTGCTACCTGGGCAACATAATAACCAGCGACAGACGGAACAAGAAGGATATCAAAAGCAGATTATCACTGACAAAAATGGCATTCCTGGCCAAGAGAATTCTGCTAGTATCAAACATAGCCCTTAATTTGAGAAAGAAATTTCTGAGAATGTACGTTTGGAGCAGAGTATTGTGGTGAAACATGGACTGCGGGAAAAGCAGAAGACGGGAAAAATCGGAGCATTTGAGATTGGTACTACAGACGAATGTTGAAAATTGGGTGGACTGATAATATAATGAATGAGTAGGTTCTGCTTAGAATCGGAGAGTAAAGTAATATGTGGAGAAGACTGAAATGGAGTAGGGACAAGATGCTAGGACACCCATTAGGTGATGTTGGAATAACTTCCTTGGTACCAGAGGGGGCTATAGAGGGTAAAAACCATAGAGGCAGACAGAGATTGGAATACATCCAGCAAATAATTGAGGACGTAGGCTGCAAGAGCTACTCTGAGAAGAAGAGATTTTGGCACAGGAGAGGAACTCGTGGTGGACCGCATCAAACCAATCAGAAGACTGACGTCTCAAAATGAATTATTAATGTCTCTTCAGTTCTTAAATAATTGTACATATGTGCTCGGCCTTCGGATTGACGGTAAACACCGTAGGGATGAGGTAGTGGGGGGGGGGGCAGTTGCACCAACGTCAGGGGGCACGGATAACTTCGCAGCCCACGGCAACGACGGATGCTTGTGTCTCTGAACAGCGGCCAGCTGGCGAACAATGATTCGCATATCTCCTTTATTACTTTTTTGTAGTCCCGAAACATGCCCAGTAACAAAGCTGGTAAATGTGTTCCTTTTCTCGTGTAGAAACTTTTTATTCTGAGAAATGGGACAAACGTTTGTACCGAAGGTAGTCTCAACCGTGTTCGAGTAGTTATCATCCCCGAAACCTTACTTGTTTCTGTTTTTTATGACGTAATATGAAGCTGAGTCCTGCATTTGGCTTCCAATGCAGTACTTTATATGTGATTTCCAGTCAATGTTACTGGTAGGGAGAACTCCTCTTCGGAAAGATTTTACGGTTTTCCAAGCAAAATGCCTCGTTTGATATCAACGGGATTTGACACAAATTGCCACATTTCCTTAACCATTCTATGTAACTAGTAAATAAATCCATGTGTCATTCTTTTTATTACCAATTCTATGTCCACGGAGCAACAATAATGAAATCATTCGAAACCAGTAATTGATGTTACACAATCGCTTCCTTACTATGAAGTTTGAAATTATGTGGCTGTTTGTAATTTGCGCAATGTCGCCTGAAATCAGTTAATACAACGGAATTCAGAATACGAAATTTTCGAAAATATATTGTTGTGTCTGTGTTGTTGTCATTGGAGTATTAGCAGACACTTTTAAATATCAATAAATAGAGACGAGGAACTATGTCCGACATTCGTGCAGATTTTATACACATTAAAAAAAAAAAGTTCGTTACAGAAAAGTTTGTCGTGATGCTCTTTCTTTACGAAATTAGTTTTATATTAATCCAAAAGTCATTGCAGCTGAGCGCACATGCATCGTACATTTACGTCACACATTAATTAAAATAATTTGGATGTTAACTTACGTTTATTGTTAGGCCTGCTGTTTCTTTACATCATAACGTAGGTCTCACTGCGTTGTCATCTACTCAGTATTGTACGTAACAGTATCGGATGTTTAGCTCATCTGCTGATTTACACGTGTTGTTGCAAGAATAAAAGATACTAGAATGCCAAGTTATCCACCGTTACGGTACGATTAACAACTATTGTCTCGTCCACATTTTTAGCGTGGCTTACGAGCCGGTGCTCAAACCGTATTTGAGATGTTTCAAAAGTCAGCTATCTCGAACGGACATTTCTTATTTAATTTCCTGGTCTTACCACCACGGAGAGAACTATAATTGGTATATAAAGTTATAGTAAAATTTCTTTCCTCTTCTTAAGATCGGGAGCTGTACAAATCGTAAGGGTAATAAATTGAGTTCTAGTTTTGTTCCACTCCCATTTTTCTGAAAAAGATAATACTGATAAACTGTACGAATATTCACTTTTCCTGATCGTCATAATTATGTTCTTCATCGGTTCATATTCATATTTGCTTCTCAAGATTGCCCATTGTTAAGTTAACCGTTTGTGGTGGTTTTGCTCTTTTTTTATTGCATTAAGGGTTTTCTAGTTTTATGTACTGACGTATTAGACACGTCATCGCATATACACTCCTGGAAATTGAAATAAGAACACCGTGAATTAATTGTCCCAGGAAGGGGAAACTTGATTGACACATTCCTGGGGTCAGATACATCACATGATCACACTGACAGAACCACAGGCACATAGACACAGGCAACAGAGCATGCACAATGTCGGCACTAGTACAGTGTATATCCACCTTTCGCAGCAATGCAGGCTGCTATTCTCCCATGGAGACGATCGTAGAGATGCTGGATGTAGTCCTGTGGAACGGCTTGCCATGCCATTTCCACCTGACGCCTCAGTTGGACCAGCGTTCGTGCTGGACGTGCAGACCGCGTGAGACGACGCTTCATCCAGTCCCAAACATGCTCAATGGGGGACAGATCCGGAGATCTTGCTGGCCAGGGTAGTTGACTTACACCTTCTAAGCACGTTGGGTGGCACGGGATACATGCGGACGTGCATTGTCCTGTTGGAACAGCAAGTTCCCTTGCCGGTCTAGGAATGGTAGAACGATGGGTTCGATGACGGTTTGGATGTACCGTGCACTATTCAGTGTCCCCTCGACGATCACCAGTGGTGTACGGCCAGTGTAGGAGATCGCTCCCCACACCATGATGCCGGGTGTTGGCCCTGTGTGCCTCGGTCGTATGCAGTCCTGATTGTGGCGCTCACCTGCACGGCGCCAAACACGCATACGACCATCATTGGCACCAAGGCAGAAGCGACTCTCATCGCTGAAGACGACACGTCTCCATTCGTCCCTCCATTCACGCCTGTCGCGACACCACAGGAGGCGGGCTGCACGATGTTGGGGCGTGAGCGGAAGACGGCCTAACGGTGTGCGGGACCGTAGCCCAGCTTCATGGAGACGGTTGCGAATGGTCCTCGCCGATACCCCAGGAGCAACAGTGTCCCTAATTTGCTGGGAAGTGGCGGTGCGGTCCCCTACGGCACTGCGTAGGATCCTACGGTCTTGGCGTGCATCCGTGCGTCGCTGCGGTCCGGTCCCAGGTCGACGGGCATGTGCACCTTCCGCCGACCACTGGCGACAACATCGATGTACTGTGGAGACCTCACGCCCCACGTGTTGAGCAATTCGGCGGTACGTCCACCCGGCCTCCCGCATGCCCACTATACGCCCTCGCTCAAAGTCCGTCAACTGCACATACGGTTCACGTCCACGCTGTCGCGGCATGCTACCAGTGTTAAAGACTGCGATGGAGCTCCGTATGCCACGGCAAACTGGCTGACACTGACGGCGGCGGTGCACAAATGCTGCGCAGCTAGCGCCATTCGACGGCCAACACCGCGGTTCCTGGTGTGTCCGCTGTGCCGTGCGTGTGATCATTGCTTGTACAGCCCTCTCGCAGTGTCCGGAGCAAGTATGGTGGGTCTGACACACCGGTGTCAATGTGTTCTTTTTTCCATTTCCAGGAGTGTATTTCAGTATTCTGTATTCGCTTCCTTTACTTCATAATGTCTTTTGTGTGGAAAGTATCACTTAATCAACTATAGACAAATGTATTTCCTTCTTATTCTTCCGATAATTTAGTTTCCCGTTTAACGGGAGAGCGTTGTACCTTGGTTCACTTTGCAAAGTCCCGTTTCTAGCCAGCCCTGGAACAGAAGTTTAATGTACACTCCTATTTCATATTTAAGTGTCGGCATTGACTTTTTACGTGCTACATCCGTTTTGTAAAACTAAAAAATTAGGTTTCTCTAAATATGAATACATCTTCCAAGGTACAACACGCTCATGAACCTAGGCAGAAGTACATTACAAAAATTTAAAAATGTTGCAGTCATGAAGATCCTGTCAGTACTGCATTTAATAGACTGTCTCTTACATTACTATTCTACTGCTGACCAATAATCAGTAGATGAAATCAGATGAAGTAAGACAATTCTCAAAAACCAGTTGAAAGTTAGATGCATTTTGAAGTACATGCTACTGGAAACCAACACTAATATTCAGTATCGAGACATAAATAGTTGTTAGTACTTTCAAAGGCAGAAGACTGTACACGAGCGACGAGCTATAGTTTAACTTTTCACATTTGATACAAATAGTTCTAAAAATCTGTAGCATATCACACATGACACAATTCTGTACTCGAAGAATTAATAATATATTCCAAATTGGCTTAATATAACGCTAAATATTTACAAATACTGCGCAAAAAGCAACGTCATGTCTAAAGACAACAAAAACTGTACAAAATGGCAGACACTGCTTATGGCGGTCTGGCGCGCGTGTCCTTCATGTTATTCTAAAATCAATTGCTAGTCCGAAGTACCGACCAAAAAACGTGGTGTGTTACAGTGTACCTTATCCTCTACGTGCAACACTCTCCCCTACGATAAATTTGTTATCTACACCCGACGTATTGTTGTACATTAAATGTATTCGTAATAGTGAATACGGTCAACCATGAGCTGTAGAATGGAATGACGTCAACGAAAATTTGTGCCGGACTTGGACTCGAAGCCGGATTTCCCGCGTTACAGTATGGCTATCCGTGCACGACTCAAAGCATAGTACGTTAAGTGACCCCATCCAATGTTTTCTAAGCACGACATGAAACTACAGGTAATTATTTTGAAAATGTTGCTGCATTCAGTAGATCCGTGATTTGTCCGCCCCGCTACTTTCCTAGAATAACTGTATCATTCTCGTCCAAGATTTGAAGAAGAGTAGAAGCTTTTTATGACAAAAAATTCACATTTCGTGTATTCATTGTTAAACGTGTCGCTTTCCACCGATAATTTTCCCTTTCATGTCACCCAAACTCTATAAATCTATACTACCTACTATCTATTTTGTCTCGCTACTCATTACTTAGGTTCAACTGTCTAGGTTTCTCATTCGTAAAGTACATCGTTGTTTCCAGATTATCAAACTGGAAGTTCTGCGTCCAATCTCATATTTTTTTTAAAAAATAATCCTCTTTTCTCAATTGTACAGAAATATGTAGATAAAGCCTAGCAAAATAATTATATGATTGTCGGTTAGGTGTAGAAAGCTCTAGAATTAACACTGTTACACTGTTCGGTAAGCAAGTTATGACGAAGAGCACCGTAAAAGCAGTCAAATGTACCTTAAATCTTACCCCAAAACACAGCGTTGAGAGACCTCTGGTTTCAGGCAAGAATTTGAAGATTTGTGCGATGATCAGGGCGTCATTCCGCTCATGCTTCTCTAATCAGATGCCAGTGACCAAAATGAAATAATGTGTCTGCTTACCAGACTGTTAGTTATGCCGCTCTTGACTCATTAACAGCTTCTGATTACCTCAGTCTTGTGAAGCTCTCCTAATTATCTCACACACTTCGAAATAAAAGTGACCTTAGGCTTGTTAGGTTTCTTAGATGGCTCTATCCTTTGCGTTAGGAGGATCTTCTCTTCTTCTTTATGTTTTTTTTCTATTATTGAGCCTTTGTAGCTCATAACCTTCGAATTACAGATCTATCTGTTAACATCCAAACCACATTGCAACACTCAGCAAGCCTATCACGTACATTCGACAGTCACACGTCTTCAGCAATCCCTGACTGTTGAACTGCAACAAGATCACATCTCTGTCAGAACCAGTACTGGAACAGTGTTGAAAGTATTTACTCGTAAAACAAATAAGCATATGACTAAAATGTTTTTATTTTATAAACGAGTACAAAGATAAAATGTGCTAATAGAATGTTTAAATTGGTGTGTTGATGTTGCATACCTTCCAGAGCGTGGAATGCACTTAAGGGAGGAAGTGAATTATTTATAGCTGACTGAACATGCATTCGATATTCCCGAACTGAATGATTGGAGCCAGTTTAGCGGTAACTGGAAGTCTCTGTGCAATGTATGACATTGGCATGACAGTGCTTCTACCATGAGGACATTTTGATGCCACTAACATGATGAAGATGGTTTTCAACCAAATTGCAGCGTGTGGAGGTGTTTATTTAAAGAGCTGGTTCTTTTGTTGATCACAGAACCCCTTAGAGTCTCCACAACGAACACACTCGAAGTCCTCACTCAGAGGCTATCTCGTCCAAGCATTGTGCTGAATGACGGAAATGAAAATCACGCCGGAGACACAGGATTTAGTCTTCGATCAACGACTTCACGGACGGCTTCAAAATGACTGGAGGTTAGTTGGCTATTGGCCGTCGGTATGAAAACACTGAAAAACGCATATTTGTTTTCAACGATGCCACGGCTAAGTGCTGTAATATTTCACTTAGAACCCATTTCAAGCTATTATTTTACAGTTTCAGTATATACATACAGAGGTTTACGTTTTTTGTAGTGGAAGGAAGTGTTTGGTGGCACAGACTGCGTAACGATTTGTCTACGACGACCGTGAATCCATAATTTTAATCCTGGAGTAAGTCATGAAGACAAGAACTCTTATCGATCAATATTGCTGAGAGACCACGCCAAACTACAAGTATGTGGTTGTGCCAAGTAAGTGAAAAACTTATTGTAACGACACTATGCAAGATCCAGAGACGGTGGCAAGCATGAAATTACTTGGAATTCGGCTGCATGAGTGAGGACAGCAGGATGATAATACCGGTTGCCAAAGGAAGTCGGACTGGAGAGAGAATTTCGTTCTGTGCTTGTTGTCGACAGTAAGTTGGAATTGCACGTGATCCAGGGACGAAGTTGTTTGTTTAAGGCCAATTCATGTTTGCCGTCACATCACGTCACGTCATGTCAATTCACGCCACGTCAAAATATTTCAGAATGCACTTCAAATGGTGGCATTCACACAGACCGCTAAAGGACAGTCATTTGACACCACGGCACGTTGAGGTTTCTCAGGAAAAAAGTTTTGGAAGTATAATATTTTGCTAACGTAATTCCCTTGTAGCTGAATACCTTGTTACTGTTGCATAAGGCAGACAGTAAGGTACCACACTGCCAATGCGGCACTTGTTGCCAAACACTGAAAAACACAATTTGCATTGAGCGAAATTACTAGAGCATTTAATTCATGTAGTGTACCACTTACGTGCAACACTGATTGGTATCTTACACTTTGCTTTATTTCTGTTTATACAGGGTGTTACAAAAAGGTATGGCCAAACTTTCAGGAAACATTTCTCACACACAAATAAAGAAAAGATGTTATGTGGACATGTGTCCGGAAACGCTTAATTTCCATGTTAGAGCTCATTTTAGTTTCGCCAGTATGTACTGTACTTTCTCGATTCACCGCCAACATGTGTGGGCTGATGATAATCCGCACGCAATTGTGCAATCACATCGTCAACACAGATTTTCTGTGAACGTTTGGGCAGGCATTGTTGGTGATGTCTTGATTGGACCCCATGATCTTCCACCAGGAGCACGTTATCATGATTTCATACGGGATACTCTACCTGTGCTGCTAGAACACTTGCCTTTACAAGTACGACACAACATGTGGTTCATGCACGATGAAGCTCCTGCACATTTCAGTCGAAGTGTTCGTACGCTTCTCAACAACAGATTCGGTGACCCATGGATTGGTAGAGGCGGACCAATTCCATGGCCTCCACGCTCTCCTGACCTCAACTCTTCATGCTCGTATTGTGGTCGGCTGTGATACAATACGCCATTCTCAAGGGCTGCATCAGCGCATCAGGGACTCCATGCGACGGAGGGTGAATGGATGTATCCTCGCTACCGGAGGACATTTTGAACATTTCCTGTAACAAAGTGTTTGCAGTCACGCTGGTACGTTCTGTTGCTGTATGTTTCCATTCCATGATTAATGTGATTTGAAGAGAAGTAATAAAATGAGCTCCAACATGGAAAGTAAGCGTTTCCGGACACATGTCCACGTAACATATTTTCTTCCTTTGTGTGTGTGTGTTATTATCGACCTTTATATCGACCCTCCTATCGTACAGGATTTTGTTTAGTTTTGGTTAGTATAGCTCAATGTCGGATAGACCGTCAGAGACATAGCACCTCGTGTTCCTGCTGCTAATAAGGCGAGAACACCAGTCGTTTGTTACATATTTTACGAGCTTCAAACAAGAGCGACTGCAGTAATCGATAGGAACTGCGATTGCTGTGTACAGATGCGAGCTGAGTTGGTGACCCTTGGCTTCCGTCACACAGCTTGAGGCTGCTGCCAAGGGGTATCACTGTGGGGGTTCAGACACGGAGATACGAGGGATGTCGAGCACCTCCACGTGTCTCCTGATCGGTCCACTACTGTGGCCGCCCCAGGTACTGCCTGCACTGAGACTGACCCTTCACCCGTGGTCGAGTGAGAGATAATTCCAAAGTCTGGCAGGTAGCGAGAAACTTTTGCGAGGGCCGATCATAGGGCCTCCCCGGTTCGTTTAATGAACAGGTTTCGGATGCCATCTGTGGCTGACGATGTTTCTAAGCAGGATGCAGTCGTCCAGCCTATTCCAGAGAAAGCTTCTCGGCCCACAAGGTCTGAGAATTCACAGGGGTTGGTTTGCTGGTAGTTGGGAGCTCCAACGTTAGGCACGTAATGGGGCCCCTTAGTAACATGGGTTCCAAGAAGGGGAAGAAAAGCAGTGTCACTCCGTGTGCATACCGGGGGAATCATTCCGGATGTGGAATGGGTGCTTCCGGGTGACATGAAGAGTACGGGGTGCAGCCAACTGCAGGTGAGACACATGTCGGTACCAGTGACATGTGTCGCTTTGGATTGGGGGAGATTCCCCCTGTTTTCGGACGGCTAGCGGAGATGGTAAAGACTGCCAGTATTGCTTCCGAGATTATGGCGGAGCTCACCATCTGCAGCATCATCGATAGAACCGACTGTGGTCCTTTGGTGCAGAACCGAGTGGAGGGTCGGAATCAGAGGCTCAGGCGGTTCTGTGACCGTGTAGACTGCAGATTCCTTGACTTCCGCCATCGGGTGGTGGGTTTCCGAGTACGGCTTAATAGGTCACGAGTCCACTACATACAGGAGGCGGCTACACGGGTAGCGGGGGCTGTGTGGAAGGGACTGGGTGGTTTTTTAGGTTAGAGGGTCTCAGGCAACCACAGAGTGGGCGTCTTTCTAAAAAGGGGCAGGTAAAACACAGTAAGGTAGTTGTAGTAACGATCGGTATTGTAGTTGTAAATTGTCGTAGCTGTGTTGGGAAAAAACCAGAGCTTCAAGCCCTAATAAAAAGCACTGAAGCTCAGATACTTATAGGTAAAATAAGCTGCCTAAGGCCGCAAATAAGTTAAGCCGAAATTTTTTAAAACGATCTAACAGTGCTCAGAAAGGGTAGATTAAATACAGTTGGTGGTGGAGTATTTATTGCTATCAGAAGTTGTTTGCCTTGTAGTGAAATTGAAGTAGATGGTTCCTGAGAAATAGTATGGGTAGAGGTTATACCTGACAATCGGACTAAATTATTAATTGGACCGTTTTACCGACCCACCGACTCAAAAGATATAGTTGTTGAACAGTTCAAAGAAAACCATTGTCTCATTTCAAATAGGTACCCAACTCATACAATTACAGTCGGTGGTGACTTCAATCCAGCCTCAATGTGTTGGAAAAATTATACTTTTAAAGCCGCCTGCAGGCATAATATATCATCCGAAATTGTACTGAATTCTTTCTCAGAAAATTGTTTTGAACAATTAGTTCATGAGCCTACGCGAAGCGTAAATGGTTACGAAAGCATACGTCACCCCTTAGCAACAAATAATCCTGGACAAATAGTGAGAATCGTGACGAATACAGGGATTAGCGACCACAAGGCTGTTGCTGCTAGGCTAAATACCGTAACACCTACAACCATCAAATAGTAACACAATGAATATTTATTTAAAAAAGCTGATAAAAATGCTCTTAACGCCTTTCTAAGAGAGTCTTCCTACTGAACTGATAATGTAAACGTAGAAAAATTGTGGAATGTTTTCAAAGAGATAGTACCGACAGCAATTGAGAGATATGTACCACATAAATTAATAGGTGATGGTGCTGATCCCGCATGGTACACACAACGGACCAGATCGCTGTTGCAGGAGCAGCGAAAAAAGCATGCCAAATTTAAAATAACGCAAAATCCATAAGACTGGCAAAGTTTTGCAGAAGTTCTTAATATACAGCGTACTTCAATGCGAGATGCTTTCAATAATTTCTACAACGATATTCTGTCTCGAAATCTGGCAAAAAACACATAGATTCTGGTCACACACACCAGTGGCAAGACGCAATCACTACCTTCACTGTGCGGTAACAATGGTGAAGTCACGGATGACAGTGCCACTAAAGCAGAGTTATTAAACACGGTTTTCCCAAATTCCTTCACCAAGGAAGACGAAGCAACTATTCTTGAATCCCAATCAAGAACAACTGTCAAGGTAAGAAACATAGAAGTAGATATCCTCGGTGTAACATAGCACCTTAAATCAATAAAGCCAAGCCTCCGATCTAGATTGTATACCAGGCCGGTTCCTCTAGGAGTATGTTAATACAATAGCTCCTTATTTAGCAGTTAAATACAACCGCTCGCTCAGAAAGATCCGTACCTAAAGACTAGAAAATTGCTCAAGTCACATCAATACCCAAAAAGGGTAGTAGGAGTAATCCGCTGAATTACAGTCCCATATCACTAACGTCAATTTTCCGTAGGGTTTTAGAGTATATACTCTATTCGAACGTTGTGAAGTACCTCGGAGAAAACGATTTATTGACACATAGTCAGCACGGATTCAGAAAATATCGTTCTTGAAAAACACAACTAGCTCTTTACACTCATAAAGTAATGAGTGATATCGACAGGGGTTATCAAATTGTTTCCATGTTTTTAGATTTCCAGAAAGCTTTCGACAGCGTTACTCACAAGCGTCTTCTAACCACACTGCGTGCCTATGGAATATCGCCTCAGTTGTGCGACTGAATTCGTGATTTCCTGTCAGAAAGGTCACAGTTCGCAGTAATAGACGAAAAGTTATCGGGTAAAACACAAGTAATATCCGGTGTGTTACAGGCCCTCTATTGTTCCTGGTCTATATGAACAACACAGGAGTAGCCGTCTTAAATTGTTTGCAGATGATGCTGTCATTTGCCGTCTTGTAAAGTCATCAGATGACCAAAACGAATTGCAAAATGATTTAGGTAAGATATCTGTATGGTGCGAAAAGTTGCAACTGACCCTGAATAAAGGAAAGTGTGAAGCTATTCAAACGGCTACTGAAATAAATCCTCTAAATTTCTATTACGTGATAAGTCACACAAATCTAAAGCCTGTAAATTCAACTACATACTTAGGAGTACTGCTGTGCGGTGTGGGATCCGCATCAGGTGGCACTGACAGATGACATCGAAGAAGTACAAAGAAGGGCAGCTCATTTTGTATTATCGCGAAATAGGGGAGATAGTGCCACAGGTATGAAACGTGAATTGTAGTGCGGATCATTAATACAAAGGCGCTATTCGTTGCGACGGGATCTTCTCATAAAGTTTTAATCACCATTTTTCTTTTTCGATTGCGAAAACATTCTGTTGACACCCACCTATATAGGGGACATAATCATGACGATAAAGTAAGAGAAATCATGGCTCGCACAGAAAAAATAAAGTTCTCGTTTCTTCCCGCGGGCCGTTCGAGAGTGAAACGGTAGAGAGACAGCTTGAAGGTGGTTCATTAAACACTCTGCCAGACACTTTGTTGTGAATAGCAGAGTAATCACGTAGATATAGATGTAAATGTGTGTGTTGAGAAGCCAGACAAACGTGTGGTTCCTTAAGAGGGCAGCACCCTTTTCAGTAGTTGCAGGGGGCAACAGTCTGGATGATTGACTGATCTGGTTTTGTAACATTAACCAAAACGGCCTTGCTGTGCTCGTAATGCAAACGGCTAAAAGCAAGGGGAAACTACAGCCGTAATTTTTCCCGTGGGCATACAGCTTTACTGTGCAGTCAAATGATGATGGCGTCGTCTTGGGTAAAATATTGCGGAAGTAAAATAGTCCCCCATTCAGATCTCCGACTACTGGAGGACGTCGTCATCAGGAGAAACAAAACTGGCGTTTCACGTATCGGAAAGTGGAATGTCAAATATCTTAATTGGGCAGGTAGGTAAGAAAATTTAAAAAGGGAAATGAATAGGTTAAAGTTGAATATAGTGGGAATCAGTGAAGTGGAGGCAGGAGGAACAAGACTTCTGGTCAGTTGAATAAAGGGTTATAAATACAAAATCAAATAACGGTAAAGCAGAAGTAGATTTAATAATGAATAAAGAATTGAAGAGCTGATAAGTTCCTACGAACAGCATAGTTAACGCATTATTGTAGCCAAGATAGACACGAAGATAATAGTTATAGGGGACTGGAACTCGTTAGTAGAAAAAGGAAGAGAAGCAAAAGTAGTGGGTGAATCTGGACAGGGCATAATCATAGCTAACACTTGATTAAGAATCATGAAATAAGGTTGTATAGGTGCAAGAGGCATAGAGATACTGGAAGGTTCCACACAGGTTATGTAATGATAAGACAGAGAGGAAACAAGGTATAAAGTGAAAGACATTTCCAGGGGCAGATCTGAACTCCGACGACAATTTATTGCTTATGAACTGTAGATTAAAACTGAAGACACTGCAAAAAGGTAGAAATTTAAGGAGATGGGACCTGGATAAACTGAATGTACCACAGTTTGTGGAGAGTTTCAGAGAAAGCATTAGGGAACGAGTGAAAAGAACAGGGGAAATAAGTACACTAGAAGAATAATGGGTAGCTTTGAGAGATGAAATAGTGGAGGCAGCAGAGGATCAAGTAGGTAAAAAGACGAGGGCTAGTAGAAATTTTTGGATAACAGAAGAGATATTGAATTTAACTGATGAAAGAAGAAGATATAAAAATGCAGTAAATAAAGAACGCGAAAAGGAACACATACGTCTCAAAAATGAGATTGAGAGGAACTGCAAAATGGCTAAGCAGGATGGCTAGAGGACAAGTGTAAAGTATGTAGAAGCATATGTCACTAGAGGTAAGATAGATATTGCCTACAAGAAAATTAAAGAGACCTTTGGAGAAAAGAGAACCACTTGTATGAATATCAAGGGCTCAGATAGAAAACTAGTTCTAAGCGAAGAAGGGAAGGCAGTAAGGTGGAAGGAGTATATAGACAGTCTATACATGGGGGTGTACTTCAGGACAATATTATGGAGACGAAGATGAAATGGGAGATATGATACTGCATGAAGAGTATGACAGAGCACTGAAAGACCTAAGTCGAAACAAGGCCCCGGCAGTAGACAACATTCCATTAGAACTACTCATGGCCTTGGGTGAGCCAGCTATGACAAAACTCTACCATCTGGTGAGCTACATGTATGGGACAGGTGAAATAACCTCAACTTCAAGATGAATATGTGTGAAAATTACCGAACTATCAGTTTAATAAGTTACGGCTGCAAAATATTAACATGAATTAATTACAGACGAATGGAAAAAATCGTTGAAGCCGACCTCGGGGAAGATCAGTTTGGATTCCATATAAATGTTGGAACACGCGAGGCAATACTGACCCTACGACTTATCTTAGTAGATAAGTTAAGAAAAGGCAAACCTACGTCTCTAGCATTTGTAGACTTAGAGAAATCTTTTGAAAAAGTTGACAGGAATACTCTTTTTCAAATTCTGAAGGTGGCAGGTGTAAAACACAGGAAGAGAAAGGCTATTTACAATTTGTACAGAAATCATATGGCAGTTATAAGAGTCGAGGGTAATGAAAGGGAAGCAGTGATTGAGAAGGGAGTGAGATAGGGTTGTATTCTATCTCCGATGTTATTTGTGCACTGAGCAAGCTGTAAATGAAAGAAAAGAAAAATTTGGAGTAGGAATTACAATCCACGGAGAAGAAATAAAAACTTCGAGGTTTCCCGACGACGCTGTAATTCTGTCGAGACAGCAACGGACCTGGAAGAGCAGTTGAGTGGAATGGACAGTGTCTTGAAAGGAGGAGTTAAGATGAATAGTAATAAATGTAAAACGAGGATAATGAAAGGTAGTCGAATTAAATCAGGTAATGCTGAGGGAATTAGATTGGGAAATGAGTTTAGCTACTTTGGGTCAAAATGGTCGAAATAGAGAAGATATAAAATGTAGAGTGGCTACGACAAGGAAAGCATTTCTGAAGAAGAGAAATTTGTTAACATAAAGTATAGATTTAAGTGTCAGGAAGACTTTTCTGAAAACGTTTGTATGTAGTGTAGCCTTGTATGGAAGTGAACCATGGACGATAAACAGCGTAGACAAGAAGATAATAGAAGCTTTTGAAATGTAATGCTACAGAAGAATCCTGAAAAATGGATGGGTATTTCAAGTAACTATTGAGGAGGTACTGAATTCGTGGGGAAGAGGAATTTGTGGCACAGCTTGACTAGAAGGAGGGATCGGTTGGTGGGACACGTTCCGAGGCATCAAGGGATATCAAATTAGTATTGGGGGGAAGCATGGAGGGCAAAAATCGTAGATGGAGACTAAGCTGATTCAGAAAGATGTAGAGTTGCATGGAGAGCTGCATCAAACCAGTCTCCGGACTGAAGAACACAACAAAACAAGCATATGTTAATCAGTTTTTATATTAGAAATAGGTAACATAATGTTTTAGATAAAATCCATTTAAGTGAAGCTGAAATGCAATTTTTTTCGTTATCACAAACTGAAAAAGTTAAATATTAGGAACTGTTATTGAAAAGAACAAATTAAATAATAATAATACAAGGCTCTATACATATTGAGCATTCTACGATTTTCCGGAATATTTCTTCTTTTACAAAAATCACAGATAAACTCATTATCATCATCACCCACTCCAGAATATTGGTTATAGGACCAGTTTTCACAATAACGACACATAATCCAACGTACAGAATGTAATTATTCTTAATAGCAGTACGTAGACTGTTGGTTACCATCGTCATCAACAACATCTTCCTCTTCATCACTCTTTGAATTCTTTTGGACATTGAACGTCTCAGTTTCTTAGACGTTCCTCTTCTCTCCCGCGAAGAGCCATTAGGTTTGTTTGCACGTTCTTGTTGATTGTTAGGTCTAGGTTACATTTTTCCCGTTGATGATCCTTCTTTCTTTTTTCCTCCACTAAAGGAATTTTATACGGACTACTGGTCAGTACTATAACAGCAAGCTATTCGCCCTATTCGCCGTCGTCCCTGCTTCGCTAAAACTCTCGAAATCCTAAATGAAAGTATTTCAGTTGTAGTTTTATCTACATTAAAAATCGTGTGGGGAGGACATGGCTGATCAGAATACACTTCCGAGAGACTTTTAAAAAGTTTGATTGAATGCACGGGCTCTTGCGACTGATGTAGATCCTGGAGATCGGAGGGAGAGCTCTGGTTGCCGACGTCGCATTTGTCACTGGTAACTGAAATACTAGATTGCGCCCATATCTTGTCTCAGACCGTAGAACCTTGTTCCCATATCAAAGATATGTATAACTAGTTCTTCGTCTTGGCATTGTGTGACTATAGATTTATAATTTTCCAAAAGGCTTTTGTGTGGCACAGATGATGTATTTTTTCTCGTTGCTCTTCTTCTTAGTACCACTTTAGATACACTAAACTTTCTGCTTGTTGTTTTTACAAGCACTTTATTTCCAACTGCCTTCATGGCGTTGTTCACTTCTAACGAACAGTTTCTGGAACGTAATTTTTCACCATTCTTGAATATCAAAATTGAAACGCTTATATAAATAATATCTCACAACTAAATACGCAAATAAACATATTGATAAAATCATAAAAATAATAATTTATACATGAAAATTAACAAGTAGACATAATAATTAAATAGCAAGTCAAGTGCCACTGAATGAACGAATCGTTCAATAAATAAAAGAACTTACCTCTAAATGAATAAAAACACGTAAGTGTGAACACCTGAAAATTTAGCAGTGGGTAATACGATCCCTACCGGGTAAAATGACCCCCCCCCCTTTCGTTATCATTTTGTCACAGACTCTTGTATTTCAGGGAACACAAGGTTACGGTAGTATGGCATCTCGTATGTTCAGAACAAAATGTAGGCAACTTCCCTGTTTTATTACTTCATCATCTATGTATTTGTGACTAACTGCAGAGGCACAAAATGTGAAAAGCTGATTACGGATTTAGAACTGACCTCAAATGGACAATTCATAGAACGATGTTTGCAACTGTAATTTTTGTGGAAGAACACAAACAGAAACTATGTCACAGATGTAGCCTTAGTCTCATTTGAAGACTTAATTCACGAATTCTCCATTAGATAGTACCACTAACTAGGCAGAAATTAAGCGTGATAGTTTTGCTCCGAGTGGTCTTTTTTCCCTGGTCTGTCTTACTGGTTATGCGTCCTGTTCTAACAGCGTGTTAGTCACGTTAATTGTATTGTAACGTCTATCACTACTCGCCTGTCACTCACCATTACAGAACACTAACTCACATCCAAGCTAGGTGAATATAAACACTCTGAAGCCATAATACATCCATGAGAGACTTTCTGCATTATTACACAGCAGTTGTTGAAACACAATAGACTATGAATACGTAAATCTGCACCACTCATATAGTGGCTTTGTGACTCATGGAGAACAGCGTGTTATATTCGTTTTTATCAACCGTCGCTGTCATCACCTCACAGTTCACAACGGACAAATTTGGTATTACTATACGTCCGTCCTACCACGTTGGTTCTGTTACGTTTTGATATGTAGTACCAATGTTAGTGTATGATCGAGCAAGTGATTGATAATGCTCAAGACTCCTCACGACTACGAGAGACAAATTATCTCTGCCTCGTGATACAAAATCTCTGTGCATTGACTGTGAAACATTATGTGTACAATACATTTACTTACTTCTAATTGAGAATTGCGGAAAGTTCGATATGAGTGAAGTTGTAATTAGCGGCATTGTTGTAAACTGCCATTTTTAATGCTAAGTGTAATTTGATGAATTATGATGACATTTCCTATCAGACAAGAGAATGCTATGTACTGATGTGTAGCTAGGAAAATAGTTTATGGAAAATTAAAATTTCATGAATGAAAAAGGTACGACCAGTTCTACGTTTAACTTCTACCTTGTTTGTGACTCGGAACATTATATGATGTGTTGTAACTCGTAGGGAACTTTGCATCCTGAGCAATCAGCAAAGCCTGCACCACGCCTTTTATACTCTGTTTTAAGAGATTCAGTTCTGAACTTTATAGAAACTGATACACAACTTGGACTCTGATTCCCATTCTCCATACTGAGTGCGTCGTAGCATCCAAGACGGCTTCCCCATGGCGTACGAATGTGCCTCTGATTATTTTAAGAATTTTCAGAGTCGACGATCGCCGGAATTTTCCTGAGACACAGAGGTTTTATTTCAGGTGTAATAATTAATTTTATATCTGGAAGAGTGGAGGTAATTGTGTAAAAATATTGGGAAAGCTACTTCTCCGGCCCTAAAGTTTCCATTCAAGTAACTAGATATCATTCGGTCATAATAATTTGGCTTCAAACTTCAGAGGGGGAGGGAAGTTAAAACATCACTGTTGCCCTCGTGTCGCCGAGAATCTGGACCATGTCTGAACTATCGGCACACAACACCCTATTCGAAAGCGTCATGCAACCAGAAACCAGTTAAGCAACCATCGAAATCTTACGGACACCGAGATGAATATTTTCTTTACTTAGCCAGTGCAGCTCTTGACATTCCTTACCGGTACCAGGATGGACATTTTATTTACTTAGCCAGTACAACTCCTGATACGCAGAATAAAACTGTGAGACAGTTCTACCGGTGGAATCTACATGCAAAGATTTTTGCTTCTTGGTCAGTTGATAAAAGCGATGATCGTGACTGGAATACCTCGATTCTCCTATTTTTCCATGAATATTAGGTTTGTGCATAAGTTCGTAGCGTTTTTATTTTGCATGATGGTATACCCGTTACAATGGGCTTGTTTGTCGAGTGTATTAATTTGTATTTTTATTTTCTAGTCCATCCGTTTAGCAGGAGGCCTCTGGGACGACGGTCGTTTACTATCGTGCCAAAAATTAAAAATTCCTACAGCCTATGATTTTATTTTAGTTTGTCGCTACAAGTTTCGAAGGTTCATTGCGTCATCTTCAGGCGTGTGAGCACTCCAACCATCAGCAGTTGTCAGTTGGCAGGCTGACAAGCCTGAAAATGACGCAATGAAGCGTCGAAACTGGTAGCGACAAATTAAAATAAAATCGTAGGGACGGTTGTAGGTGTTCTTATTTTTTGTGACGGTATTAATTTGTGGTTCACTGTTGCTGTTTGAGTTTATATATTGTCATTTGTAGATAATGAGTGGAACTGTGGACGCTATAAAATGGAATGCCAAGTGGAGAATTCGGAGCATTTCCGACATATTCTTCTGTTTGAGTTCAGTAGAGGGGTGACAGCAGAGGAGACAGCCAGAAACAATTGAGGCGTGTATGGGGATAACCCCGTGGGACAGAGCACGGCAAGAAAAGAGTTTTCTCGTTTTAAGGAGGATCGTTTTGACATTGGTGACTCTGCACGTTCAGGAAGACCTTCGGAATTTGTTGAAAATCGTTTATGCGGATTAATGCACAACGATCCACACCACTGTACTGGCGAATGTTATGAACTGCGTTCACTCCACCATTGTGCGACATTTACATGCAGATTCAAAAATCGGGTTTTTCGATACCGCATATTCTAAGACAAAACTAGAAGAATCAGCGGGTGGCCATATGTGAATCAATGCTGGTTCGTCACTGGGTAGTGAGCGACACCGACCATTCTTATTCTGTATCGTTACTGGTGACGACAAAATAGTCTCTTTATGCTAACATAAGAAAAAGAAAGGAGTGGTTGAGCCCAAACAAAGCAGTAAGTGACCGTATAAAGAACTGCGCGCATCCACAAAAGATAATATTATGCAGCTGATGGATCAGCTACGGTGTGGTGTACTACGAATTCCTTCCCCGAGGTGTAACCTTCACTGCTCACATTTACTGTCAACAATGAGGTGTCCTGCAAAACAACGACCAGGATGCTACTCCACAACAGCGCCCGTCCGCATTCTCCTAGACTGTCAAAAACACCTGATCTTGCACCTTCATATTTTCTCCTTTTCCGCTCTCAATCGAACAACCTTCAAGGAACTTCATTTCTGTATGAAAATGTGCTCCAAACATTGTTTGACGAGTTCTTCGCATGAAAGGAAAATGTATTGATAAAAATAGTGAAGGAGAATGCATTATTGATGACTGCCGTCACTGTTATGGGTATGTGTTGTTTTTATCGAACTCATGGAAAAACGCTATGAACTTACCGACCAACTCAATATCTAGAATTCGTTATTTTGTGACACTATTCAGTTTCTCGGAGAGGTGACTGAGCAATTTGTAAGTAGTGGCGTTATATCATAGATTCCCGACAGTTAAAATACCTGCTTGTTTCCATCGGTTCCATTTTTGATAACTGCAACAGTCCTCACCCCATAGTCCATAATGGATGAATGTAACATCACTTGAAATACAATTGTTGATGTCGTGTAGCTGGAACGTGCCTGAATTGCTGACACACAACACTGTTAGAATGTGGCACGCAGCCCAAAACAAGTTATTAGAAGGCCAAAGGAAGTCTAAGGATAAGATTATATCCACCTAATAGCACTATCGAAATCTTGCGAGGATGGGGATGAATATTATTTTTACTGAAGCAACAGAACTCCTTACATCCAGATTAAAGCAGTGGAATAATACACTTCCACTGGTGCGATCTAGATGACACTATTTTTGCTTCTTGGTGAATTGATAAAAGCGACGTTCGTGACTGGGATACACAGATTCCGCAAACCCCCCTCCCATTTTCCATAAATATAATTTAACTTGTTACTTTGCGGTGATAGATTCCTGTGGAGGCAGTGGATGTTGGTTATGTGTGCTATGTTCCTGATTATCGAAGGCTAGTCGTAGATTCCTATCAGGTTAAATTCTGTCCTTCCACATACCTACTTGTGTGCATCTACCCCAGGTTTTGACGCAACCTCCACAAGAGGATTCTTCTATCTTGTGCTCTGCGCAGCTGTCGCCACAAGGACAAAGACAGAGATATGCCTGAATCAACTAAACCGCAGTTAAGGAACTGCAAGCAGAATACAGCAACGATCCACTCGTTGCTCTCATCTAAAGTTAAGGCTTGCGGAGGTTTTTAGTAATATTGATGTGTAAGAGCGTGATTAAATTTGTAAGTGTATAGAAAATTTCAAAACCTTGGTGAAGCCAAATGAAGTAGGGTTTCTCATTGGTGCTCTGTTGTGTAATCTTTTCAAGGCCGAAAATTTCTGAATAATGTTCTCCCACATGATGAGACGGCCGGCAGGTGTGGCCGAGCGGTTCTAGGCGCTTCAGCCTGGAACCGCGTGACCACTACGGTCGCAGGTTCGAATCCTGCCTCGGGCTTGGATGTGTGTGATGTCCTTAGGTTAGTTACGATAAGTAGTTCTAAGTTCTAGGACACTGATGACCTCTGATGTTAAGTCCCATAGTGCTCAGAGCCATTTGAAGCATCTGATGAGACGATACAAATTTCTTCATTCTAGATCCTACTAACATTTAGGAATAAAAATTAAAATAAAATAACAAACAACACAAGATCCACCAGCGGACACCAGTGATATGAGAGTTCCCCTTGCATATTAATAAAAAAATAAGGAAAGATAAGGTTTGTCGTTCCGTGGACGACAAAGTTATTAGACTGGTCACTGGCATTCGTGTAAGGGATGCCCACCTTTAGAGTGAATCGAGTAAGGCAAATGGCAGAAAAGATAACTCTGGATATTGTCTCATGGAGTTTGTCATAAACTGTGGTGTAGGAAGAGATGAATATGTGGAACACTTTTACCAGTTTATTTTGTACATCGTTGAAAGGTACCAGGAAAAGCGAAGAATTTCCAGCAAAAACAATGGGCGAAGAGATTGCATGTCTTTCCTCCAAGGGAGATATGTAATGCAAAATACATGTACATTGTTTGAAGGGTAAGTCTGAAGAGATGAAATTCGTGTAAGGACTATGACGAGTAACTTCCATATTGAAATAAGTTAGTAAAGATATGATAAGGAATATGCATAATCTATTGGATAGTATTATCCACACACACTGACAGCAAGGGTGATGAAAGGTGATACGTCTTAGCCTCTTTTTGATAGACTTAGTAGCGTTACCGTTGACTTGGGTGCTACACTAAATGAACAACCCTCATCGTGCTACTGTACGCTGTATGAGGTCAATCGGGCGATAATGATGCCGTGTAAATACCGTCTGGCGGTGCTGTGTGTTCCACGTAACGCCCTCGTCGCAACCCAACCATCATACGCCAGCCGCCTACAAAAAAATGGTTCAAATGGCTCTGAGCACTATGGGACTTAACATCTGGGGTCATCAGTCCCCTAGAACTTAGCACTACTTAAACCTAACTAACCTAAGGACATTACACACATCCATGCCTGAGGCAGGATTCGAACCTGCGACCGGAGCGGTCACGCGGTTCCAGGATGAAGCGCCTAGAGCGGACGGCCACACCGGCCGGCAGCCGCCTACATCTGCGCCACCATAGACTACCAGTTCGGTCGTTCCGGCACGCCATCGCCGTCACCTGATGCACAGGTCGATGGTGGACCATAGCGCTCTCTGCATATGGACTTCCGATTTGGATTTAAATTGCGCTCATGTAATAAGGTAGACTTAAGAGAGAGAACACTGGTGTGAAATTCATACTGATATCAAGGCACAAAGGAATTAGAGACATTAGCTGCCAGTGGCCACTGCTTTATATCTGTGGGGAAAGTTGAAAACTTGTGCTGGACCGAGATTCGAATCCAGGTCTCCTTCCTACTAGGCGGATGCGCTGACCACCACGCCATCCAGACACAGAGGTCACCTCAGCCGCACGGAATATCCTAATTCTCATCTTACAGCACCTACTACTGATACAGTGTCCCTGCCCATTAGACTCATTACTCGCTGCATCTCGCCGTTTACCGTAAGTGTTCGAGGGTGGTGTGCATCTACACTGGAAGGATCATTGGCCATGTTCACCTTAGTTTTATATATAGGTATATTAAGGAGAACATGGCCAATATATATAAGGAGAAGGTGGCCAACAATCCAGTGTCGGGGCAGGTGCAGATCAAGCTTGAACTTGAGCTTAAAGGAAGTGGCACGGTGCCGTGAGTGAAACTAAGGAGCAGGGGAACTGTAGCGGTAGCTCAGGGTATAATTTGAGAATCTGGGTCTGAGGAGAG
Source organism: Schistocerca cancellata (assembly GCF_023864275.1). Taxonomy (NCBI): domain Eukaryota; kingdom Metazoa; phylum Arthropoda; class Insecta; order Orthoptera; family Acrididae; genus Schistocerca; species Schistocerca cancellata. The sequence continues at coordinate 337,004,726 of NC_064631.1, forward strand.
GTATACTCGTGTATGTGCGATTGTTGTGATCACTGTGTCTGGAGGGCGTAGTTGTCAGCTCATCTGCCTAGTAAGCAGGAGGTCAAGGTTCGAATCCCATTCCAGCACAAATTTTCAACTCGCCCCATTGATATAAATCAATGCACACTGGCAGCTAATGTCTTTAACTCCTTTGTGTATTGATTCATAGTGGCTGCAAGATCAAAATGGTGTGTGTTCTTTTGGACATGTCCGAAACAACAAACACCACATATCCATACCATACTTAATATTGTACTGTAAATACAAAAATAGCTCTATTAAATCGCAGACGAATTTTGATAAAATTTGGTATGGGGATAGCTTGATCCATGAGGAACAGCATAGGTTACTTCAAAAAAGAAAAGAAAAGAATCGACCCCTAACAGAGTAAAATAGGGAATGAAACATCAGTTTCACACAAGTGAACGTATGCAACGTTAAAAAGTTATTGATTGGTTGCAAAATGTACATGTTTTATAATGTATAGATGTCCCTGCCCCCTCACATGCGCTCTAAACGTGCAACGTAGTCATGCATTAGGGTAGTTGGGGGAGAGCGCACATCAAGGGCTATAGTTACCCGAACAGGCACTCACATGCAGGGAACTGTCGTTCGTTATTGCACCCACTTACTCACAACCATTTACCAAAACAGGAGAGCTGATTTGTGGGCGCAGCCGCGGGTTACAGCTAGCGTCTCTACGTTAGTGAAATCAGAATTATGTGTTGTAATATCTGAACGTTTTTCAGCTGCTGTGTTACAAACTGTCCTAACCCTCATTGTGTGACTTTTTGTATGTGTAAATGCTTTCATATGCTGCATCTCTAGAGAATAAGAAATAACGGATGAAGATGTTGCAAATAAAATATGCATGCATCACTCAGGCCTTAGTATGGGGAAAAGAATATCAAACAGATAATGACACAGCAGGTGAGCTTGTCCAGTCCACAGTACACGTGTATGGGTCTTTTTAGGGTTTGCCTGTGGCTCAAGACCATGATGCATTTCTGAGAATAAATGCGAATGTGCCCGATAAGATTTATAAACCACTAGGACACCATCAAGTCAGCAGATTTTGAGAGACATGCTGCCAACTAACCTGTAGTCTGCTATGCTTATAGAAGCAAAACAGCTTTGGCCAATGTGTGGTTGCTGTTTTGGTTAAAGAGGGGCTACAAAGGAGCAATAGAAATTGCTAACAAGTGATTCTATAAGTGAGATTACCAATGTAAGATGGCGAAACAAACCTAAATAAACATCCAGAACACAGTTTGCAGAGGGAAGTGATGGAATAATTGCTCAAGAATTTGGTCTTGAATGTAAGCAGTAATTATAAGACAGAATCAGTGATAACAATTGTTCAGCACGACCCCCATCTCACACACAACTCAGTTACTTCTGACAGATGCTGCTTTTCTCTGACACACAGCGTGTAAACAGGGTGATGATCAACTCCCCCTGGTCATTACATTCCCGAAGAACGACCATAAAATATAAAGGAATAAATAATACCTAGGATGAGAACAACGTGATCATTATTGAATCAGAGAGGTTATCATCATTTCCTTCCAGCTCTTCTTGCCCAATGAAAAGTAGTCAGTTATTTCTGAATACGTTTTATAAAGGATAACTGCAGTTAGTTTAATTGAGGTTCACATTAGAATTAATGACAGCAGGAGAAAATTTGTAACCTGTGTGTAGTTTGCTGCCATAAATAAAATTGAGCTGAGAACTCTGATGATTTACATTCTTTTTACTATCTTACATGGAAAGAAATTTATCCAGAGTATCAAAAAGTAAGATGATAATGTGCTCTTTTCTCTATGAAACAGACTTCCTCATAAACTAACATTTTAACTTACGTGAGCTGCAGTTGATAGCAATTGAGGAAATAAAGATGCTATGTGCTGAGCAAATATGTATAAGGATACGCATTTAATAAATTATCAGTCGCTATATGATTACCCGCTAGTTGCATTTTTTAACACTCAGTCATGAGTACTAATAACGCCAGTGTGGTAAACGAGTACACCTATAATTGATAGTGAATACTTCTACATTGGCCATAGTCGAAGTTCTGTACAACAGTAAAATGTATGAAATGCAGCTAGCCGGTGTGGCAGAGCGGTTCTAGGCGATTCAGTCTGGAACCGCGCGACCGCTATGGTCGCAGGTTCGAATCCTGGCTCGGGCATGGATGTGTGTGATGTCCTTAGGTTAGTTAGGTTTAAGTGGTTCTAAGTTCTAGGGGACTGATGACCTCAGATGTTAAGTCCCATAGTGCTCAGAGCCATTTGAACCATTTATGAAATGCAGTATTCTAATTATTCAGAGCCTTCTGGCAACTCTGCGGCCATACGTATTGCTCGCGAGTTGCAGATTACTAAGATGTAATATTCAGGGGTAAGTTGCAGGGAGAGACAGATAGTATACGATATGTAAAAGAGCCAAGAAGGAATAATAAGAGTGGACGCCCAAGAACGTAACGCTCATATTAAAATGGGTGTCAGATAGGAATATAGTCTTTCGCCCTTCTGTTCAATCTGAAGAAGCAGTGATGGAAATAAAAAATGATACGATTCGCAGATGGCATTGCTATCACGAGTGAAAGAGAAGAAGAATTACACGATTCTCTGAATTGAATGAACAACTAATGAATGCAGAATATGGATTGAGAGTAAATAGAAGAAAGACGAAAGTAAAGAAATGTAACAGAAATGGGAACAGTGAGAAATTAATAGTAGGATCGATGTTCACTAAGTAGATGAAGTTAAGGAATTCTGCTACCTAGGCACCAAAATAACCAATAACGGAGGGAGCAAGGAGGCCATTAACAGCAGACTAGCACTGGCAAGAAGGTTATTCCTGGCCTGGAGAAGTCTACTAGTATCAAACATAGATTGAGGCAGAAATTTCTGAGATTGTACGTCTGGAGTACAGCATTGTTGGTAGTGAAACATGGACTCTGTAAAAACCAGAATAGAAGAGAATCGGAGCATTTGACATATGGTGCTACATACGAATGTTGAAAATTGGGTGGTCTCATTAGCTAAGGAATGAGGAGGTACTGGGCAAAATCGGAGAGGAAAGGAATGTGTGGAAGACACTGACAAGAAGAAGTGATAGAATCATAGGACACTGTTAAGACGTCAGTGAATGACTTCCATGGTACTAGAGAGAGCTATAGAAGGCAGAAACTGTAGAGGAAAACCGAGATTGGCATACATGCAGCAAATAATTTAGGTCGTAGGTTGCAAGTGCTACTCTGAGATGAAGAGGTTGGCAGAGGAGAGGAATTCGTGGCAGGCTGCATCAAACCAGTCAGAAGACTGATAACCCAAAAAAAAGAAGGCTCTTCGTGGTTAAGGCTTAGCATCTTTAATTACTGTAGTAGCTTGGCACGATCTGAGCAACTGCTTATATTTTGAAAAACAATCCATAGCCTTTTGATCTAATAAATCTCTTTTATTCTGTGAACTTACTCTTGAAAAGACAGGAAAGATGTTCAGGGCACATGATACCATTTCGATGGGGAACTGCCACAAACTTCTAAACAATCATTCACAATGCAACGGACGCCACGGCACTAAAAACAGAAAAAGTGCATGATGATGAGATGCGGTTTTCTAAAATTCATTATAAACTCTTCCTACGTGAAAGTACTGAACTAGTCTCTAAGTGACATCGTCGAAAGACTGTGAGGAGGAAAGAGGATAGAAACTCGCTTTCAAATGTTTTGTTTTTCACATTTCTGTAAAATGTAGCATTCGATGTCTGTTTCAGAGTAACTTCAGCACTTTTGTGTTATTCAACATTCCTTATCGAAGCTAACACACCAGTGTAAAAATGACTACAACTACAAATAAATTAGGTGGGTGGTGGTTAGTGTTTAACGTCCCGTCGACAACGAGGTCATTACAGACGGAGCGCAAGCTCGGGTTAGGGAAGGATTGGGAAGGAAATCGGCCGTGCCCTTTCAAAGGAACCATCCCGGCATTTGTCTGAAACGATTTAGGGAAATCACGGAAAACCTAAATCAGGATGGCCGGAGACGGGATTGAACCGTCGTCCTCCCGAATGCGAGTCCAGTGTGCTAACCACTGCGCCACCTCGCTCGGTACAAATAAATTACTTACGGCTCATAACAACAACAATTTGGCAACATAAAGAATATGAAGTCATCCTTTCACGGCGGAGAACAGGGACACTTGTCGAAATTACGTGATTATTGGGTACTCTCTACTAGTAGTTATGACGATGACATCATTTGAATTTTGTGTGTGAAGTAAAGGCTACGTTGTACATTGAATCTTCGTAGATTCAGAAAAACAACCATCCTGTAAGTTTTATCTTTGAGTATTAATTTAATTCATAAACTAGTTAATTTTTAGACGCATTGCGCACCATGTGTGTGTGTGTGTGTGTGTGTGTGTGTGTGTGTGTGTCTGTCTGTCTAAATTTCTTTGTTTCCAATTCCGAATAGCTAGTGGCATAACATGAAGACATGTTAGGCAGTTATAACCACACTACTGAGATTTGTTCAAGAAAGATCAAGGGAACTTAGAGATCCAGCAATCTATAAATCATTTAACTGAATACGTATTTGTCTTTCACCTAACCTGACATTACTCGGTATCGGTATAATACCAACAACTGCCAATTTTTTCTTCTATATACTCTATTTTCTCCTAGCCTAGTGTTAAGTGGTGCCTTAAATTACGCGTCAAAATACATCTGTGATTGAATGCATAATCCTCTCACATAAACTAGATTACAAAATTATATCATATGGAGAGACACACTGTTTAATACACGCAAGTTATCTGACACTATTTACGACCCAGCAGGATACAGCACGACGTCTGCGTATTCTGAGAGATGTACTGCCACGCTTAGAGCGTAGACTCTTATAAAACGACTTAGTACGGAAGAAAACTGGAACGGCAGCTGAAAGAGACAGAAGAACCGATTACAGAAAACGGTATTATAATGGATTTCAACTCGAGAGGGTATGATACGGCCCGAATGAGTGTTGGCAACGTAACAAAGTAAGTATCACTTACATAAGAGTAGTAGACAACTAAAATGTGATAGTAAAGGTATGACTCTATTGCTTTTTCTACTTTGTCTGTTTACGCTGCGCCGTACGGTGAACAGTATCTTGCCATCGGAAGTGCACCTTCTATCGGCAAGAAATGTTCCCGGGGCGTAGCTCAATATCTCGTTGGCTGGGTGGACGCGCCATCGTACGCCAGCGACCGACCAATTTCTTGCCGCCGGTCGCCCACGCAGAGAGCTGAGTAAGAGTTTCTCCGATCCTGAGGCAATATCGGCTGCGCCGGAAACCAGTGGGAGCGGAAAACTGCTGCTACAAACCACTGACACAGATAGATCGCTGCAGGCGGCGTATGTACACCTACAGTGCACTTTTTCCTGCAATTTCCTCACGCACGGCACCAACAGAGAACCTCGTTCTCTGATCATTCCTCGTATATGTTAATGCATATCTTATGAAACGGTAGAATTAAGCGTAATGTAAGAAGAAGTAGTGTTTCAACTTCGACAAACTCTACTGTACCGACAGAACAAAAATTGCATCTCGAAGACGGAGTTGTGCGGAATAAACGAAAGTTGGTAGACGCGTTTCTACATCTGAAAGATAACGCTGCAAATCATCTCTGCTTTAACAACAAGCTCTTACGGTCGTGAGCGTTAGTTATCTTTGAGATTGGTCGTGGTGAGTTCGTGTAAGACAAGAATGCTTTTAATGCTGCAAAGACGCTACTATCTACACCTAATTGAGTTTGAACGAGGATTTGTAGTGGGGTTACGAGAAGTTGGATGTTCCTTCTGTGATACTGCAGAAAGTCTAGGCAGAATGTAGCCACTGTGCATGATTGTTGACAGCGGTGTCACAAAAATGTACAGTCGCAGGAAGACATCCGGACGGTCACGTGGCACTACAGGGACGGTGTTAGATATGTGGCTCTGGGGCAATGACCTACAGCTGCAGCATCAATTTCAACACCTGATGACACTAGAGTGACACAACGAACAGTTACAAATAGGTCACTTCAGTGGTGTCAAGCAAGAGCTCATTGGGGAAAGGAGGGGAGGGGGCTGGGTTGTGGTCTGTTGCGTTTTCCGGTGAAAGCTGGTTCTGCTTCGGTTCCAGTGATGACCATGTGTTGGTAGAAGGAGACCAGTTAAGGGACAGCAGCCAACCGTCTGCGTTGTAGACATACTGGACATGCACCTGAAGCTATGGTCTACGATGCGATCTCGTATGACAGCAGGAGCACTCTAATGTTTATCCCACGCAGCCTGATCGCAAAATTGTACGTCTGGTGATTTCATCTGTCGTTCTGCCATTCATGAACAGCATTACAGAGGGTGTTTTATAATAGGACAATGCTGGCCCAACTACAGCTGTTGTAACCAACATGCTCTACTGGGTGTCGATATATTGTCTTGGCATGCTTGATTGCCAGATTTGTCTCCAATCGGGCACATATGAGACATCATCAAACAACAACTGCAGCGTCATCCACGAACAGCATTAACCGTCTCTGTAATGACCGAACAAATGCAACAGGCATGGAACACCATCTCACAAACCGACATCCGGCATCTGTACAACACCATACACGCACGTCTGCATGCTTGCATTCAATAGTCTGGCTGTTACAACGATTATTAACATACCACCATTTCACGCTTGCAATGGCTTATCTTGCGCTTGCATTAACCTGTGAGCCTGCAGTATTAATCACTCGAATATGTTACCTAGGCAAATGTATTCCTAAAATTTCATTACTCTTCATTAATTATTTTTTGATTTTGCGATTTTTTTCCGGCAGTATATTTTCGTGTTTGTGTATTATTCGTAGGATTCCTAATACAAGATTCTCAGTAATACGTTACGTTCCTAAATTATTGCAAAGTATGAAATTTACTTGAGTAGGATCCGTCTCACTGTTTGGCAGTTTTATCGGACTTGTATCATTATTGTGTGATACGTTAACTGCAAATAAACAAGTGTAGTTAGAATATTCTGGAAGGTTTTTTCTTGCGTAACACAACACAGTGGATACTCTTGCTTTACGTCGGCAACAGCGTATCCAGTAAGCATCCACTTCTTTAATCATGAATTTTCTATACTTAATTGGTTGAAACTAGCTTTAAAATACGACTGGAAAAACGCCCAGGTCATCCCTGTTTGTAAGAAAGGCCGTTAAGACAGATCCACATAATTATATACCTATATCATTGACGTCAATCTGTTGTAGAATTATGGAACATGTTTTATGCTCAAGAATTACGACGTTCTTGGAAAATGAACAGCTCCTCTATAAAAACCAACATAGAGTCCGCAAACAGAGATTCTGCCAAACCAAGCTGGCACTGTTCCTCCATGAGATCCGCAGCACAGTGGACAACAGAGCTCAGGTTAATGTCGTGTTCCTTGATTTCAGTAAATCATTTAACCCCCTCCCACACTTCCCTTTAATGAAAAAAATCTTACGGAGTATCGAAGCAGACCTGTGACTGGATTCAAGACTTGCTTGCAGACAGAACTCAACATGCAGCTCTAAACGGAAGTAAATCGACAGATGTAAAGGTAATTTCCCGAGTATCACAGGAAGTGTGACAGGACCGTTGCTGTTCACAATATATATAAATGATCTAGTAGAAAACGTCGGATGCTCTTTAAGGTTTTTCGCAGATGATGCAGTTGTTTATACCAAAGTAGCAACGTGAGAAGATAGTAAGAATCTGCAGAACGACCTGCAGAGAACTGTTGAATGGTGCAGAGTCTGGCAGTTGACCCTGAACGCAAATAAATGTATCGCATTGCGCATACAAAGGAAACGAAATTCACTACTGTACATCTACACTATTGATGACAAACAGCGTCTGCCGCAAAATGTCTACGTGTAACTATCCAGAGCGACCTTAAGTGGAATGATCATATAAAACAGATAGTGGAAAAAGCAGACACAAGACTCAGATTCGTCGGAAGAATCTTCAGGAAGTGTAACTCACCCACGAAGGAAGTGACTTATAAGGCACTTGTTCGCCCGATTCTTGAGTATTGTTCATCTATCTGGGATTCCTATGAGGTAGGACTGATAGAGGAGATAGAGAAGATCCAACGAAGATTGGCGTGTTTCGTCTCGGGACCGTTTAGCTGGCGAGAGAGCGTGATGCTACACAAACTCCACTTGCAGACGTTACAAGAGAGACGTTGTGCACCACGGAGAGATTTACTACTGAAATTTAGGGACAGCACCTTTCAGGAGAAGTCAGACAACATGTTACTTCTCCTCACATACGTCTCGCTTATTGACCACGTGGAGAAAATTGGAGAAATTAGAGCCAATACAGGGGCTTACCGACAATCATTCTCCCTACACACTATTCGCGAGTAGAACAGGGTTGGAGGTATTAGATGGCTTGCGGAGTACGATGTACATGTAGATGTAGATGTAGAAGTTGTTCGCTCGTAATTGCAATTCCGACATACACTGCTAAACCAAAACGTTATGACCACTGTCCACCGCCCGGTTGGATGCCGTCTGGTGACATTGTGGTCATGTCACGCGCTATGAAAAGTATGTAAGCGCAGCAGAGACAGATGGAGGAAGATACGGCCTGCAAATGAAAAAAATCCATTGAGATAACGACGTTGTCAAAGGACAGGTTATTATTACTCAAAGCCTGTGAACGAGTATCTAGAAAATGGTGAAACTGGCCTAATGTTCACGTGTCTCTGTCGTCAGTGAAACTACCACTAGGGGTTATGTGGTTGCATGTCCACGAATCTTCAGAGAACGCGGCGTTCGGAGGCTTGCTGTACAGCAGGATAGATAGAGATGTGTGGAGATCCCTGCCGAAAGGGCACAATGTTGGTGCACCCACAAGTATTTCAGAGCATAACGTTCCTCGTACATCGATCTCCGTAGCACACCACCCCTACCGTTCACATGTTGACCCAACGACATCGTCAATTAAGACTGCAGTGGCTCGGGATCATCGGGATTCGGCTGTCGATCAATGGAAACATGTCGGCTCTTATGGAGACTCACAGTTTTGCTACACCAGGTCAGTAGGGGTCTCCACAAACGCCGTCCTCGATATGAACGGCGGCTCGAAACGTGCAGCGCACCACGGACGCAGGCTGGTAGGCCTGGGATATGCAGAATCATGCTACGGAAGAAACTCTTCTGCTCTTGCATGGGTCCTGTGGTAGTAACCGAAGACACGCTGACAAATGCGAGACACCTGCATCCCTTCATGCTTGATGTCTTCCCCGACAGAATTGTGATATTTCAGCTGCTGAGACGGGTGTTACGATTAATCAAGGAAAACCCCCAGTTGGGAAAAGGGGCCAAAATTAGTTGGTTACTGTCGATTTGCAATTTACAATTTCTTTATTGATTACTTCAACCATTAAAAGTCATTTCTTTACCAGTTGACCAGGAACAGATCCAAAACGGCTAGCAGGCATGAGTGCCTTTTCAAAACAATTTACTTTACAGTTAACGGCCAAGCCATTTTACTTAAAACCGGCTTTGATAAAACATTTGCTAACAAATCAAAATTTTCCAAGTAATGAAATTAAAAACTTTACTTTACCGTCAATAGCCAAGCCATTTTACTTAAAACAGACTCTGATAAAACATTTAACAAAAAAATTAAAACTTTCCAAGTAATGAAAGAAGAACACAAATTTGCATACAATTTCGCTACCGAACATGTAGGGAGCCACTTCTTTTAAATTTTGGCACAACAAGATAATAAATTACAAGGGCTCCCTAACAGGGAGGCAGAACTAGCATTTTCAAAGGATGCCAAGTAGATTAAAACAATCAAAATAAAGATAGAGTTATTCACCTTCTACAATAACTAACAATTTTAAAAAACCCGCCAATGAAAGGTCAACTTAACCTTTTCAAACAGTTTCCAAAAACAATCAGAGTAAAATACAACCATTTAACATTTTACAATAACTAACAACTTTAATACCATGTCCTGCCACCAAAATGTCCTGGGATAGAAATAATTAACCGACCGGGTGTAAGGGCGGCCACAATTGTCTTCTGATGGATTGTCAGGCTAGAAGCGGACTAACAGACCCACAACGCCTCACATTCAGCAATCACATCGACCTCACGTGAGGCCAGGGGAGGAGAAGGAATCAAATCAGGAACCATAACCCCTGCCCAAAAATACACTTCCTCCCAGACAGTATTAATTAGAAGTCAAAAGATCACTGTCTATAATTACACCGACCACCCCCCAAGAACCATGGACCTTGACGTTGGTGGGGAGGCTTGCGCGCCTCAGTGATACAGATAGCTGGACCATAGGTGCAACCACAACGGAGGGGTATATGCTGAGAGGCCAGACAAACGTGTGGTTCCTGAAGAGGGGCAGCAGCCTTTTCAGTAGTTGCAGGGGCAACAGTCTGGATGATTGACTGATCTGGCCTTGTAACACTAACCATAACGGCCTTGCTGTGCTGGTACTGCGAACGGCTGAAAGAAAGGGGAAACTACAGCCGTAATTTTTCCCGAGGGCATGCAGCTTTACTATATGGTTTAATCATGATGGCGTCCTCTTGGATAAAATATTCCGGAGGTACAATAGTCCCCCATTCGGATCTCCGGGCGGGGACTACTCAGGAGGACGTCGTTATCAGGAGAAAGAAAACTGGCGTTATACGGATCGGAGTGTGGAATGTCAGATCCATTAATCGGGCAGGTACGTTAGAAAATTTAAAAATGGAAATGGATAGGTTAAAGTTAGATATACTAGGAATTAGTGAAGTTCGCTGGCAGGAGGAACAAGACTTTTGGTCAGGCGAATACAGGGTTATAATACAAAATCAAATAGGGGTATTGCAGGAGTCGGTTTAATAATGAATAAAAAATAGGAGTACGGGTAAGCTACTACAAACAGTATAGTGAACGCATTATTGTGGCCACGATAGACACGAAACCCACGTCTACTACAGTAGTACAAGTTTATATGCCAACTAGCTCTGCAGATGACGAAGGAATTGAAGAAATGTATGATGAAATAAAAGAAATTAGTCGGATAGTGAAGGGAGGCGAAAATTTAATAGTCATGGGTGACTGGAATTCGAGAGTAGGAAAAAGGAGAGAAGGAAACGTAGTAGGTGAATATGGATTCGGGCTAAGAAATGAAAGAGGAAGCCGCCTGATAGAATTTTGCACAGAGCACAATTTAATCATAACTAACACTTGGCTCAAGAATCATAAAAGAAGGTTGTATACATGGAAGAAGCCTGGAGATACTGACGGGTTTCAGATAGATTACATAATGGTAAGACAGAGATTTAGGACCCAGGTTTTAAATTGTAAGACATTTCCAGGGGCAGATGTGGACTCTGATCACAATCTATTGGTTATGAACTGTAGATAAAAACTGAAGAAACTGCAAAAAGGTGGGAATTTAAGGAGATGTGACCTGGATAAACTGACTAAACCAGAGGTTGTACACAGTTTCAGGGAGAGCATAAGGGAACAATTGATAGGAATGGGGGAAAGAAATACAGTAGAAGAAGAATGGGTAGCTTTAAGAGATGAAGTAGTGACGAAGCAGAGGATCAAGTAGGTAAAAAGACGAGGGCTAGTAGAAATCCATGGGTAACATAAGAAATATTGAATTTAACTGATGAGAGGAGAAAATATAAAAATGCAGTGAATGAAGCAGGCAAAAAGGAATACAAACGTCTCAAAAATGAGATCGACAGGAAGTGCAAAATGGCTAAGCAGGGATGGCTGAGGACAAATGTAAGGATGTAGAGACTTATCTCACTAGGGGTAACATAGATACTGCCTACAGGAAAATTAAAGAGACCTTTGGAGAAAAGAGAACCACTTGTATGAATATCAAGAGCTCAGATGGAAACCCAGTTCTAAGCAAAGAAGGGAAAGCAGAAAGATGGACGGAGTATATAGAGGGTCTATACAAGGGCGATGCACTTTAAGACAATATTATGGAAATGGAAGAGGATTTAGAAGAAGATGAAATGGGAGGTACGATACTGCGTGAAGAGTTTGACAGAGCACTGAATTAACTGAGTCGAAACTATGCCCCGGGAGTAGACAACATTCCATTAGACCTACTGACGGCCTTGGGAGAGCCAGTCCTGACAAAACTCTACTATCTGGTGAGCAGGATGTTTGAGACAGGCGAAATAGCCTCAGACTTCAAGAAGAATATAATAATCCCAATCCCAAAGAAAACAGGTGCTGACAGATGTGGAAATTACCGAACAATCAGTTTAATAAGTCACGGATGCAAAATACTAACGCGAATTCTCTACAGACGAATGGAAAAACTGGTAGAAGCCGACCTTGGGGAAGATCAGTTTGGATTCCGTAGAAATATTGGAACACGTGAAGCAATACTGACCCTACGATTTATCTAGATTAAGGAAACGCAAACCTACGTTTCTAGCATTTGTAGACTTAGAGAAAGCTTTTGACAATATTGAATGGAATACTCACTTTCAAATTCTGAAGGTGGCAGGGGTAAAATACAGGGAGCGAAAGGCTATTTGCAATTTGTACAGAAACCATATGGCAGTTATAAGATTCGAGGGACATGAAAGGGAAGCAGTGGTTGGGAAGGGAGTGAGACAGGGTTGTAACCTCTCCCCGATGTTATTCAATCTGTACATTGAGCAAGCAGTAAAGGAAAGAAAAGAAAAATTCGGATGAGGTATTAAAATCCATGGAGAAGAAATAAAAACTTTAAGGTTTGCCGATGACACTGTAATTCTGTCAGAGACAGCAAAGGACTTGGAGGAGCAGTTGGACGGAATGAACAGTGTCTTGAAAGGAGGATATAAGATGAACATCAACAGAAGCAAAACGAGGATAATGGAATGTAGTCCAATTATGTCGGGTGATGCGAAGGGAATTAGATTAGGAAATGAGACACTTAAAGTAGCAAAACAGTTTTGCTACTTGAGGAGCAAAATAACTGATGATGGTCGAAGTAGAGAGGATATAAAATGTAGACTGGCAATGGCAAGGAAAGCGTTTCTGAAGAAGAGAAATTTGTTAACATCGAGTATAGATTTAAGTGTCAGGAAGTCTTTCTGAAAGTATTTGTATGCAGTGTAGCCGTATATGGAAGTGAAACATGGACGATAATTAGTTTGGACAAGAAGAGAATAGAAATTTTTGAAATGTAGTGCTACAGAAGAATGCTGAAGATTAGATGGGTAGATCACATAACTAATGAGGAGGTACTGAAGAGGATTGGGTAGAAGAGAAGTTTGTGGCACAACTTGACTAGAAAAAGGGATCGGTTGGTAAGACATGGTCTGAGGCATCAAGGGATCACCAATTTAGTATTGGAGGGCAGCGTGGAGGGTAAAAATCGTAGAGGGAGGCCAAGAGATGAATACACTAAACAGATTCAGAAGGGTCTAGGTTGCAGTAGGTTCTGGGAGATGAAGAAGCTTGCTCAGGATAGAGTAGTATGGAGAGCTGCATCAAACCAGTCTCAGGACTGAAGACCACAACAACAACAATCACAACAACAATTACACCGGCGACAGGGACAGGAAACCCGAACGCAGGAGGCCACAAGGCAGAAAAGACGCTGGTTGCACAAACCAAAATTCTTCAATTAACATCTAAACCTTTAACCAAGTTAACTTGCAGTTTATCAGAGAAGCAGCAGGTTAACTCCGATGCAAAGGTTCCTCACACCCGACCGTGTCCACGTCCCCAGTGTACCCAGCTGGGCACAGTCACGCAGCCTCGCGGTCTGTCACCGGAGCCCTCGTCTTCTCTGCACCCACGGCGGTGAAATACCACTCCTCCAGACGAAAAATTTGAATACATCCGTTGCCACTTCCACTAAGTAGTGACTCGGAAGCACAGCCGTGGCCCCCAAGTGTTCACAGCAAGAGCTTACAGCCTTGTCCCCGTCAACATGTCCCACACGTCTCGCACCGCCAGGATAGACCACGCGGCTTTTCGGTACAACAGCCAAGTCTCCACCGCCACGCCACGCCGCGGTCTAATCGTACGACATTCTCTCCTTTCCGATTTTAAAAAGCGACCAACCAACTCGTCACCGCTGCACTCCCTTACACAGGGCTAACAGGAAGCAACGAAGATCGATAAGACCAGACACGCCACCAGAAGGGAATCTCAACAGAATCGTACGCAGCATAACGATAAATATGAAAGAATCAATTAACGATGGAAGGGAAGGACTCGGAACGATCGTAACAGCGCGATACATGGTGAGGGCCGACATACGGCTCAGCTGCAGTTCTTTGAAGAGCATTGTGGTGAAGCCATGTTGATATCTCGGCGACCAAATTCGCCTGACGTAAATCCTATGAAACCCGTCTGGGACGCTATCGGGCGCAAACAACGGGCACGCAAATCCCTAATGCCAAATACCTCCTCAAACCCACCAACAAACTTTTTAGTCCGTGATACGCAGAGGCAGACAAACAAGCTATTAAGTTGGTGGTCATATTGTTTTGGCTCATCAGTGTAGTGAATATGATGTAACGAGTGCAGAGAAAGCTATCATTCCTCTAAAAGGTTTTAGGAGGAGTGAGACTGAAAATTGCAACCATTGTAGACAGCACGACCTGAAACTACAATACGGTGCTTTAAGGCTTTTCATATCATCACGGTCCAGTAATATTGAGGGCGAACTCGTTCCCCGAAGATATATACATGACCCTGCATTCCAATGGTTGGCAGAAGCAAAGGGTTCATGGTAATCCCGTGGTACCACTGTTTCGCTTCAGGAAACACAAGAGGCGAATAGCCAAATTTTGAACTTCAAGAAATGTCTACTAGGTAGTTGATTTGCTTATTGTTGACAACCCTGCTTGCAGTGGACTCGAGTAAGAAACTATGCGATCTTACGGTGGTAGATGTTCATTCAATTCGTTGCTTCTTTGCACGTCTGGGACATATTGACTACAGTTGAACGTTAGTCTTTATTGGTCTCCCAGGTTTCAGACGGGTTATGAAATAGGGTGTTTTCATAATCTCCGTTGGTCCCGATGGAAATCCACTTTTTAAAGTGACACAGACGACACTGAAAGATTCACAGCAAAAATATAACCATGTTGAACTGAGAAGAAAAGTCGTTCGGCAGAAGCCTAATCAGACAGGCTATGTGAATTTATTTCCTGGTGAAGGATATTGATTTTGACGACAAGAGATTATGGAAAATTGTGGAAGAATGGTCGTAGCACTTATAATTGGAGGAGAAGCGTTAAAGAATGACGAAGTTGTGAGCTATCTTCTCTGAGCCACGGGAAGACAAAGCTATAGCACCATTGCTGCTGTCATGGGAGTCTGACATGAGCTGCTTAACAGCCCCCATGACGTCCACATCTTTAAAGGGACATTGTACGTGAAATTCGTTGAAATTTTACATTTTCCGTTTTCTACTCCATTATGTACTTGGGACTTTCCTGAAAATTTTGGTGTATAATACATTAAAATCAGACAATTGCGAGACCTTCACATAATATTTTGAATCCTGACGTGTGACTATCAAATTCGCGGCTACGCATGTACTGTCACAGTTGAGCAGTCACATCTTGGGAACTACACAATCTAGAAGGCTGTGAATTGCTTTGTTTTGTGCCTATTGCTACGTCTCAGAAGATGGCATTAAAACCGAAGCCGGGGAACACGAAACTGTCTGGTGGCAAGGCAATAAAATGTGCTGGAAGACTAACAGACAAAGTAATTACAGGAATATTCTGGGAAGGCCATTAGAGATAACTGCGACAATTTAGAGAAAAGGGAAGAGCTGTGTGGAGCACTTTCTTTCATCGAAAATCAACCGATGAAAAGTCATTCATGTTTTGTGTCCATCTCCACCAAACACTTGGTGTAAATACAAGCAAACTGAACTTTTTGGCACCCTGTATGAATTTACACATAAACAGTCTCTTCCTTTGACACTAATGGAGGCAATCAAACTTATTTAGAGAGGTTTGGCAAATCCTGAGCTACTATGGAACTGTGTACATGGGAAGACCCAGAATGTGAATGAGTCCTTCAGTAATGTTGTGTGGTGCCGTGTGCCTAAAAATGTATTTGTTAGCCCTATGACTCTAAAGTTAGTAGTGTCTGATGATGTACAAACTTTTATTGGTGGGAGCTATTACGAGTTAAGTTTCTGGAGAAGTTATGGGTAAGATATTGACATAACACGGATAAAGGACTATGGGAACTGGATGAACTTCGTGTACGTGAAGCAGAGTTAGCTGCTCAGAACATGACAAAAGAAGCAAGAGAGAAGAAGAAGCAAGCAATGGGCTGTAGTGACACTGCAGAAGACACAGACTGTGAACCAGGGCAATTATAGTACATAAAAGACGCAGAAATGTAAGTCTCTATAATAATTTGCAATAAAAAAGGTTTTAAACCTCAATATCACCGAACTACATTTATAGCTATAAATGACCCGTTTTTTAAAAAAGTACTAATGTTAGACACATGAAATTTTCATAGCATGCAAAGTGTGATATTCAACACTTACGAAACTAGAATAATTAAAATATCCTGAGCTGTTTTGTTTTTATGTTCGTTTAATTACAAAATTCTGTCAAAAAGTTGAGTGTTTGAAAAAAAAGGTAACATGTCCTACAACACAATTTTAGTAATAATACTAGTTCAATGTATCTAGTAAGGTGCATTCAATAATTATGGAAAGTTGTACGTTGGAGCCTTAAAAAGTTTCAAAAATAATGTGTCACAAAATTCGATAATTTAACTTTGGCGGCATAGGACATAAATGCCCCCTTAAGACGCGACACAGAGGAGTAAGCCTACACGCAAACGTCGCAGTTTTTACGCCCAATTCGCCGTTAGTTTCGATGACATACATGGAGATTGGTCTTGCCTCTAACACTCGAACATATACCTACCTCACTGGGTTTAAACGCACAGTGTTTGATGAGATCACCAGATGGTATCAATACTGGCACTACTTGGTTGGAAACGGTAATAAGTCCAGTTACTATAATATATTACCTTACTTTTTCTTTACAATTACAGCGTGTTATTGTGATAGTTGCAGTAGTGAGCAAAACGTAAATATTTTTAAAAATAAAAAGTGCGCGTAATAATTATCACTACTTGCTACCTACAGGAAAACTACAAAGAAAAAAATGCTAATACTACACCAAAGAAACGGAACAAATAATAATAATAGCTGCTTCCTACCAGCACACTACCACTGACAATGAAAGTTAACCTGTTATGGAACGCCATAATGAAAGTTATCCTGGCATGCTCCAACAAACTGAAAGTTATCCTGGCATGGGGCGCCACAATGAAAGTTAACACTTTTGGGGCTAAATAAAAAATTATTGATTGAGAATATATGCAAAATCTAGTTTATTGACAACATTTATTTTCCAAAAATAAAGACAGACATGATCTGTGCTAAACACGTTATCATAGAATAGTGCAAGCAATTAACAGGTGGTTTAAGACCATAGTGGACAAAGATCCTATGTGGCAGAAGTGAGTCAAGTACACTGGCCCTAAAATTGTGGCTAACGCAATCTGAATTGATCTGACGCTGAGCAGGCTTTGACGGTTCAAATCTATATTCGTGTAGCTGAGAAAAAGTGGTTATTGGGATTTGTATGCCATGACAAAGACCGGAGCAGCAGTACGTCACCCTGTTTGCTTCGTGCAGCGATGTAACTTGCAGCTGGCGAGATGTGTTCGGCGGAGGCGAGGTGTAAGGCAGCACCCGTAAATCGATCACGGCCAGGAAATAAATGCAAAATCTCACGATCTAGCGATCAGGCAGACGGATCGCAATTTAGCCTTGAAATCACGGTAGATTCCAATGTGTGACACACCCCTTCGCTGGTCGTACCAAGGAGCAATTTGGCTCACTCATACGAAAAAGCGTACAAGGATTTTTTTTTTTGGTCATCAGTCTACTGACTGGTTTGATGCGGCCCGCCAAGAATTCCTTTCCTGTGCTAACCTCTTCATCTCAGAGTAGCACTTGCATCCTACGTCCTCAATTATTTGCTTGACGTATTCCAATCTCTGTCTTCCTCTACAGTTTTTGCACTCTACAGCTCCCTCTAGTACCATGGAAGTCATTCCCTCATGTCTCAGCAGATGTTCTATCATCCTGTCCCTTCTCCTTATCAATGTTTTCCACATATTCCTTTCCTCTCCGATTCTGCGTAGAACCTCCTCATTCCTTACCTTATCAGTCCACCTAATTTTCAACATTAGTCTATAGCACCACATCTCAAATGCTTCGATTCTCTTCTGTTCCGGTTTTCCCACAGTCCATGTTTCACTACCATACAATGCTGTACTCCAGACGTACATCCTCAGAAATTTCTTCCTCAAATTAAGGCCGGTATTTGATATTAGTAGACTTCTCCTGGCCGGAAATGCCTTTTTTGCCATAGCGAGTCTGCTTTTGATGTCCTCCTTGCTCCATCCGTCATTGGTTATTTTACTGCCTAGGTAGCAGAAATCCTTAACTTCATTGACTTCGTGACCATCAATCCTGATGTTAAGTTTCTCGCTGTTCTCATTTCTACTACTTCTGATTACCTTCGTCTTTCTCCGATTTACTCTCAAACCATACTGTGTACTCATTAGACTGTTCATTCCGTTCAGCAGATCACGGATACCAAACGTCAAGTCTGGTAAACCAAAAATGAATAAGTGTGCCCTCGGCAAACGATTAGTCCGAGACATTTGAAGTCACACTGTCAGTACAGTAAGAATTTCACCACAGGTTCCCCAGTCTAACTACTCGCAAGAGAAGTCAGTCTTAGGACAAGTCCCAAGTACCAACCCCACATGCCAGAGCTTCGACCAGAAGTTTCTTGCAGACCGAACTCCAGAGCCCGAGTCCCTCGCACTTTCACAGATAAAAAATTCCGTTTTTCAGCACGGTGCACGAACGATACCGCCTTCATCCCGTCTTGAGCCAATCACAGGGGTTTAGATGCTCTAAACCTCCCCTCCTACACGACAGCACAAACTCAGGTCGAACCAGCGCAAGAGTTAAGAAACCTGCGTCTCTGGAAAAAAAGCTAATTATTGGGCTTTTTAAAGTTTTTGCAGTGGGAGAAGATGTTTTTCTCTGAAGTCACGTCGCTTCCCACGACAACAAGCGAACAGAAGCAATATTAAAGATCTTTATCTAAACGGCCTGTGCCTTGGAGCATGTTAGTCCTAGTTATCTGTAAACGTTATTCAGACGCCAGAGTTTCTTATACGACTGAGGTGGCCGAAGGATGTGTGTCAGAGGCCTATTTGCAGTATCAGTGAACACGAAAATTGTGAATTTTTATTATGCAGAGCGCTGCACACAATGCCCAGTTAACTAGTCGACTGTGTAGACACATCCCTTCAGTCCATTGCTCCCAGTTCAGCCATCGCCTGGCACGAAAGTAGGTATAGCGGTATTGTCCTGCTGGAGAGCTGTCTCGACTAGGAGATGCTCTGTCTGTCCTGTGCCGCTGTGGGCCTGTCCGCCAAAATGTACTGAGAGATGGGCTCAACTTCTAACATGATATTTCTATGAATTAAGAGCCTTAAAAATACCTCATGCTTTTAGCGCCCAATCAGTCTCCATCAGCGCCTGCTAAGGCCATTAACTTTCTAGAGTATTGCTCAAGTTGTGTAACGTTGTAACAAAATCTGTATGAAAGCCACGCGGGATTAGCCGCGCGGTCTGAAGGCGCTGCAGTCATGGACTGTGCGGCTGGTTCCGGTGGAGTTTCGAGTCCTCCCTCGGGCATGGGTGTATGTGTTTGTCCTTAGGATAATTTAGGTTAAATAGTGTGTAAGCTTAGGGACTGATGACCTTAGCAGTTAGGTCCCATAAGATTTCATACAATTTTGAACATTTCTGTATGAAAAATAGGTGGGAGAGTAACTTGTCCTCTCTCACTGCCCTCTACCTGCCGTTGATTTCTGTATGGTTAGTGTCTCACTTCAATATTAGTTAGGGTCACATGAACCAGAGGAAATCATTGAATATAGTAGGAGTCTCATCCTTACAAAATATATATGTGTGAAAAAGCCGGCCGGAGTGGCCGAGCGGTTCTAGGCGCTACAGTCTGGAACCGCGCGACCACTACGGTCGCAGGTTCGAATCCTACCTCGGGCATGGATGTGTGTGATGTCCTTAGGTTAGTTAGGTTTAAGTAGTTCTAAGTTCTGGGGGACCTCAGAAGTTAAGTCCCATAGTGCTCAGAGCCATTTGCACCATTTTTTTGTGAAAAAGGTACCTTGCCAATCAGGATTGCCCATGGTTAAAACACATCCTAGCTCGGCCTCATTCATTCCAGGGGTCGTTCAATCACATGATGCTTCAAGCCAGTAAGAGTACACGAAAAGTTTGCTGTGAGTAGTATGAATTATGTTAGACCAGGGGTTATTGCTACAACACAGACATCCGATAAATATTTGATAGGTGGTTAAAAGGCCTTGCAGCAAAGAAATATACTCATTCACACCATTACCTGAGGTTAGAGATGTCTACTGTACCTAATCATTTCCAATGTCCTGGATTATGAACTGATCTCTGCTCATTGATTTACCCCTTCTCTATCACTCATTTGATCTAAATCATCAGACACATAAATTCTGAAATTCTCTATAAAGAAGGAAATCACATGTGTAATCTGTTTGTCTTATTACCTGAGTTGTGTTATTTGTATAGTAAGTTCTACGACATGAAAACAAATACAGGCATATAATCAGAGCATCAATACATGTGCAGAACGGCTTAAAAACACAATCAATACTGTTTAATTGATACATACAAAAACATAAAAAAGTATTACATAATGATATTACAGAAAGGTATCCTATTGCTCCCTCCACAAGGGTCCCTGGGGAGACAAATTTTACAATTGAAAATGTCACACGAATTAAAAATATGACACTTATGCACTCACACAAACTGTGACTGGGGGGACAGAAGAACAGAAATCTGTTCCGACGTCGAATGGCCTCTCACTTAGCGCATGACGTGGCGGAAGTGGTGGCAGACTTCTCTGGTGTTTCCTCTTGTCTCAAGGCAACATTTGGCCACTGGCAGCAACCGGCATCTTTGCAGCTTACAGACTGCAGCTGGACCCTTGGCGTCATCCTGGTCAGGCAGCAGTTAGCCATCAGCGACTGGCGTGACAGCATTGCATTTGACATGCAATCCGCCCCCTGGCATAGAAACCCATTCAGCATTAGTGGCACGTGGGGCAGCCCTGCTCTCCCTGTTCTCCTCTGCATCGGGACGAACCAGCCGGTGTGGGACATCGGATTAGCTCGCCTCTTGTCCACAGGTCGACTGTGGTGCCACTCGACTCGCTTATCCCTCATATAGCGGTCTGGAGGGTCGTCGGCAGCTAGGGGGTGGTGCTGGCGTGTGGTGGCGTCCTGATGTCTGCACTGGGCACTGGTTTGTGATGTCCTGCTGCTTGCACCGGTAGTCGACCGGGCTGCGTGACCTAAGCGCGTCAGCTGGCCGCAGCACGGTTCTGTCGCAGTGCCCCCCCCCCCTGGGTTGACACAGCTGAGAGTCACTATAGCTCGCCACTCCATTCTCCCTCGCTGGCTGGAGTGGGCCGTTACGTCCAGTCTGTCGTGTGGTACAGAGTCTGCACAACCCTCAAGAGTGGCCAAGCGTCAAATTCCTTCACAAATATTATTACATTGATATAATTCATTTACATAAAAAGAAAATACTGATGAATAGAAAAGTTTTTCTTTACTTAATATAATTATTTATTTACTTTATTACTAAGGAAGCAAATCCAAAAATAAATTTAATGTGTGCAGGGCCCTATTAACGTTGTATGGACGTAAATTATGTGGTGTGAGGTGACTTTGTTTGTGTGTGCACGGGTTTTTGTTAGTTTTTGGTTAGTTCTACTGCTGCCATGCACACTCATTTTTTATGCTGACACTACCTCTATACCTCCACCAAACGTGCAGACTACTCCCAATACTAAATACTAACTTATCGTACTAACCTACGCCTTTTCTAATACTACCGAAGCGAATTTCCATGCGTTTTGCTCCTTGTATACTCCTCTATTATTTTTCGATTTCCGTCGGTGTTGTCTACTGACGCTGAAGTGGCCAGGAATTGCGTCTACTAACTCAGGTGCTGGTGATTTGCCTAAAAACTTTGAAGTGGCATTTTATGACTGTGTACTCGTAATTGTACATATTACAAATATGCCTCTTGTCTCCTCTGTCAAGATCGCTGCTGCTGAAATCAATCAGAAGCACCTGCATTATATACATATAAACATTTTTCTAATTCAAGTCTCATCCATGGCCAATCATTTAGTTTCTGCTTCATGTTTCCTGGTCTGGGTTTGACCACTCTACCATGACTTGCACTTGACCATGCTGACTCCCCATGCACAATACTTCGCCCGCGGCGCTCACATAGCACTGGCAAAATTCGACCACGAGAAAGGCTACATCGCATGACAGGCAATGGCTCAAACACACCGAGTCTTAGCATCGACACGCGCCCAAAATTGTGGACTGCTAACACCATACGAAACACATCCGAAAATCGAAACGCACATGCTCTATGGCACGATTTACCGTCTAGTCACCACGAAATATATAAAGTGACTTACATCCGTCCCTCGGACAGTGTACAAGAAACCACGGAAATTAAACGGAATCAATTTCATCGAACGTGGTGATAATTGTGTGGGCTCTTCTACGAGAATGCCGTGACAGAGTACGACACTCCATTGTGGAAATCGGAGAAAAATTGTGAGACCCAAAGAAATAATAGAAGCATCAGTTGTTTGGAGTACTCAGTATTGCAACGTGTCTGGTTTGGTATGCCACTAAATGTGCCAGCTGGTGATTACATATAACTAGCAACGGAATTTTAATTCAATCTGACACCTTCCAGTAAATGTTGGCTTGAATATGTCACAAATAAGCAACTCATTTCACCACGTTTAACAACTCATGCTGAAAACTAATGGAAATGACAAAAAAACAAAATAACACCGAAGTAAAATAAGTGGTAAACTACGCTAAGCAACACAATATCACCATTAAATTACGTTAAACTGTTCATCCCTGGAGACTATTTACGTACTGCACCTTCCCTGATCTATAAATCTACTGTGTACATTCATTCTACAATTGGTATCAATTTCTCTGCGTGACCCTTGCGATGTGTTAGGTGGCCTCAATTTAAGATATTCGCTACGTTGAGCATTCCATTGACCTTGACCGTTGTAGGTTCTGTTATTAGTTTGCTGTTGGCCCCTAGAATCCTGATGGCCCTGGTTCGAGTTCTGTTGCTCTCTCCAGTTTCCGTTTCGCCTGTAGTTGTTGTTGAAGTTATGATTATAATTTCCTCGTCTTCTTCTGTCATATTTCATTTTAATTATCCAGGCAATAATGTGCTCACGCCTAGATCTTTTATGTTGGGGAAGAGTTTTCAGTAGCATCATACCTCATATAGGATGATGTAGATGAACTTACACTCTTATTTTTGACTACTTCATTAGAAAAACTGAAGCATACTACAGGGAAATATTTCACCGATGCAGTCAATATTTCGCAACGGAGCGCACAGAACTATGTTGTAAACACACCACAACGCTAAATACATCATTCAGTCATAAGTGCCTGGCCACCTACTAGCGAACAAGAATATGGGCCCCGTCCACCGTTTATGATGGCTTGAATTCTATAGGGGGCAATTTCAATGACATATCTGAATTTCTTTGGATCTATGACAGCCAGGCGAGGTCCAAATCAAAGAAGGTAGTGTCATTGCGCGCTGGTGAATGGGGTGAAATCAATATTCTAGATAACCCCAGTGGTGTTCCATTGGGTTCGTGTTGGAACTTCGGAAAGTCAGTCCATTTCAGGAACGTTATTGTCCACAAACCATGGCCTCACAAATCATGCTTTATTGCAGGTAATTGATAGATGTCAGTCCAGTGCTACTCTGATACATCTCTGAGCTGGTGCTTTGCTGGCACCAGTTTCCATTGATTGTCTTTTGATCGCTGAGTCGACTTCGATGCTTATTTGTCTTCTTCACATCTTTGGCCGTGGGGGGTGTGGTGTGCGCATATCCGCGGTGTGAGGTGGAGTGACGTGGGACTGTGTATGCATCACGGCTAGAGGCCGAGTCGGCACGACGAAGGACCGTGGCCAGCCACTGTTGCGTGTTTAACCGTTAGAATGCAAATCTTCTGCCAATGGTGATTTCGATTTCCTCGAGCTTGGAAGGACAAGTTCCGTCGAGTCGGTTACAAGTGACACAGGCAGAATGAATTGGAGTCGTCGTGTGGGTGGAGTTCATGTTAACCAAATGTTCCAGTGTACTAAAAACCGTTTGGAACTGTTACAGTTCAATCTGGTGTCTTCACTTGCTACCTTGACGGAGATTAAGGAAGTGTAGCTACACCCACAAAATAGACACGAAGAATGCCTGAACACATAGCTTGAAGTGTAACTAAGTAGTGCGTAAGTATGTGTCTGGCGTTCGAAGCTACTATGAAATATTTTTCCCATTCTACCTGTTATGTCAGTATTTTAGTATGGCGTTTAAATGTGCGCGGAGATAATTCTTGCTATTCTAATTTTTATGCCATTATTGTAGTGATGGTCTTAAGGGATTGGCTAATCAAATCTTAAGAGCCGTGACTGGCCAAGTAGTCACGGAGGTTAATTCTGTTGGTTTCATTTGTGAAGTATATCACTGAAAGTTATTGATAATTGGCTGTGTAGATAGGACTGATATCTCATGCCTCAGAATATTGTCTGCCGCTGATGTGTTTTATGTTGCACATAATAGGCAGTGGTTCACGCGAGCAAACAGGGATCGGATTGCCACGGCGGCAGAGTGATATTTAAGGCCCTGCCCCCCCCCCCTCAACCCCCCCCCCCCCACGCCACGGGTTATGTTGTTACAGTCTAGTAATTTCATCCTTCAGGTGGAGAGTTTTAGTTTCTGAAACTCAATTACAGTGCAAAGTTGAGTACCTTTTATTTCATTTTCTGTCCCGTGGATTTCGTGTATTGGTTAAAATCTTTTGGTGTGCTTGCATCCGTCACAAATTCTCATGTAGAGTGAAAGCGGACCGTCTTAAGGTCTTTTGGGAATATCTACTCGTTATAGTATGGTAATGAAATCATACGAACCTAGTACATGCAAGTACTGTTGTTCTAATTAATGAAAAGTCGGCCGAGTAAAGGTTAAAAATTTTCGTGCTTGTTGAACTCAGAGTTTTGATGTGAGTTAGTAAAGTTAGCCATATTTTAATAATCACTATTTTATGAACATTGTATTAACTAATGAAAAGTGGGCCGAGTAAACCTTAAAATTTGTAGTTTGTTGAACTCAGTCAGATCTTTTATCTGAGATAGTTATGTTAGTCATATTTTACGAATGAGGCTTTTATGAATATTGTGTTTAAATTATGAGAAGTTGTCCAAGGAAATCTTAAAATATTGTTGTCTGATGAACACAGAACTTCGATGTGGGCTGGTTATGTCAGCCATATTTGTCTTAATAACGGTTTTATGAATAGTGTTTCATTTAATGAAAAATTGGCGGAGTAAACATTAAAATATTAGTCTTTGTTGACCTCAGAAGTTTTGTCGGAGCTAGTTAGGTCAGTCATATTTTATGAAGGATGCTTTTATGAATATGGTTTGTAAATTACCTAAAAGTTGGCCAAGGATGCCTTAAAACATTACTGTCTGTTGAACTCCGAACCTGGATGTGATGTAATGATAGATAAAAGGGTTTCAATGTAAGTGATGAAATAGGTGTGGTTTATTTGTCAGTCATATTGAATTAACCATGGGTCCACGGACATTGTTTAAATTAATGTAAGTTGTTGGAAGAAAACGATATTTGAAATATATCTCGAAAGATTGTGTGTTCTATAAGACAAGCTTTGTTGTAATTGTGGTTACTGTTAATGTAGTATGAGCAATGTATTTGAAATAAAACAGTGTGCGACAACTACAACTGTTTACGACTGTGGTTTCAGTGTGCCCCTAAGGTCAACACCCCAATGGTAGCACAGCGTGGTTGCGATCCACGGACCTCTGGGTCATGGGCCCAGCACGATTCCGCTTTAATTTGATTTATAATCGTTGTCTTAGCAATAGAATTGCACGTTTCACGGAGAGGCCAGCAGCAGTGAAGCAAGATTTGGCGGACCCAATGAAGGGTGCGCTCTGGGCCACGCCTCTGGCAGCTCAGTACGTTAAACGCCGTCTACCTCCACCGTACGGGAGGGCCGGCGGTGGCGGTTCAGTCCCACTCGCGCTTGCAGCCAAGTCGTTAGACAGAGCAACGCAGACGCTGCCCAGTACCAGCGCTGTCACCATCGTAGTTGCTGTTGCGGTAGCTGGACTCTGTTTCTTGTCAGTTATTTGTAACGAGTCTTCATACGTTTGGAAACATACTGGTAAAATAAACTTCCCGTTTGCTGTGTTACGTGTTCACCAATCATTTCTACTTCTGTTCAGCTTTCCTACGACAACACTTGTCACACCACTCTATTGTCCACATGTCCATATCGTTGTGTATGACGTCCTGCACAACCACTACTATCTCAACTCTCATTTCTGTCAGTTAAAAAGTGGTTAATGCTTTTAATTAATAAGGTCAGTGATTTCCAGGCTTAAGCCGCGTACTATTTAATGCTCTCTTTCTTGATGACTATGTTGCAAGTAATTTTTTCTGAAGTTTAGCTGGGTACGTTACGAGCATGGATGGTTGCAGTGGCCAAGGCAGTGACATGTTATTCGCGCCGACCCCCCTGGTAGTTGCAGCCCAGCTTTCAATGGAAAGCGCAAGGGGTTGAGACGACCTGACAGCTCAGAGGAGGTAGTGACAGCAACCTGGTCATTGTCACTGCTTGGGTCTGTGAGACACATTCTTTGCAGTTTATCGCATCATTCGTCCTGTGCGATATGGCGCCCATGGCAACATTTACAGAAATCGTAAAACGTAGCATGACGAACACCTGCATATTCAGAGAATCTCATTTTCTACAATCAATGCCATTTGACCAAAATACACTTCAAACAAACCTTGTTTTGCGCCAGTGAGTCGCTTTCAACGAATGGTGGGAGATAAAAGCCAATGCCAGATAAAGACTATGGTATTCTTTGAGAAGTGACAGAACTATATTGTAGAAATAGATTTATTTCTTCCTTTCCACAATGCAGGTAATGCAATGAACCCACTTCTCAGCGGCGTCAGGGTGAACAACCTTTGGCCCAGAAGATTTTAAGGGTTCGCTAATCTAAAACCGCAGCAGAGTACGGGGAGTAAGGACGCTAGCTTGTTAGAAAATCGTGGATACGGAGATTAGTGTATTGGCAGAAGTAACAAACATAGCTGAGGAATATGAGAGTGAGGACTGTTTATCAACTGCGTGCGTGGATGGTTCAAAAGGTTCAAATGGTTCCAAGCACTATGGGACTTAACATCTGAGGTCATCAGTCCCCTATACATAGAATTACTTAAACCTAACTAACTCAAGGACATCACACACATCCATGCCCGAGGCAGGACTCGAACCTGCGACCGTAGCAGCAGCGGTGAGTGGATGGGAAAAGATTGGTTAATGTTATAAAGCTTTTCCTAGGAGGGAAGACGATTGTTAATAAATACCTTGTAAGCATTTTGCAGATCCTTTTTCGTAGGTGCACGGGAACTGTGTGGGTTCGTATAGAGGAAAAAAAGAATGTGTTGAAGAGAACGCACTTCGGTTTGGGACACAGTGGAAGAGACTTCGTCTGGGGAGTTTGAAAGCAACACTTGGTCTAGAGATTTCGTATGGAGAATAGATAGAGAGAGGGTGTCTTGTAATCCCCGCTAGATCATGCCGCACGCTACGCTTCACTCAACTGTGTCGAATATTGTGAAAAACCACACGTTGGGTGAGCAGGGTATGAAAATTAACAAGTATTTCTGCGTGTGTTGTTCAGATTAGCCAAATTTCCCGAATTCAGCACTTCTCTTAAGTCACTAAAGACTTATTCATGCCGGAGTGGCCGAGCGGTTCTAGGAGCTTCAATCTGCAACCGCGCTACCGCTACAGTCGCAGGTTCGAATCCTGCCTCGGGGATGGATGTGTGTGATGTCCTTAGGTTAGTTAGGTTTAAGTAGTTCTAGGGGACTGATGACCTCAGAAGTTAAGTCCCATATTGCTCAGAGCCATTTGAACCATTTGAACTTATTCATGAGTCAGAATGTTGGTTACATGAGTAGTTTTTAATTCTTCCGTCGAATTCAGGCAATCACTGTGTGACCACCATGGGTTTATCTTGCCATAGCTCATGCACAGAGTATGGTCTTGTCCCATTCACCTCAACTAGTTTTTACTAGATGTATTAGATTAGTATGAGGGCGTCCAATAAGTAATGCTACACAATTTTTTGTTCTGAAGGCAGGCTGGTTTTATTCAGGATTCCAATACACCCAATTTTTCCACATTCCTTTCAACATAACGTTTGCACAATGCGACAGCCTTACGCCACCTTGCTGAGAGGGCCTGAATGCCTGCACTGTATCACTCCACTGATAGACATCAGAGCCAACGTTTTTCTCCATCAGTAACTTCCTATTCATCCACGTACTGCTTCCCGTGGATTGTATTCCTAATTGGGACAAACAGATGGTGGCGGGAAGGTGCGAGATCCAGGTTGTAAGGTGGATGAAGAATAACAGTCCAGTGATGTTTTTTGAGCCCCCCTCGGGTGCTCAGATTTGTGCGAGGCCTTGCATTCTCATGGAGCAGTTCGTTCGCAGTTTTTGGTGACAAACATATTGAAGTCATTTCTTCAGTTCCCTGAGCGTACACCAATACACTTCAGAGTTGATCGTTGCACCATCAAGCAGAATAACCATTTCAGAGTCTCAGAACATAGTCCCCATAGCTTTACCGGCTCACGGTGTGGCTTTGGTCATTTACTTCATAGGAGAGGTGGTGTGGCGCCACTCCATGGATTGCCGTTTTGTTCCTGGTTCGAAGAGATGAGCTCGTGTTTTATCGACTGTGTCTCCGTTCGACAAAAATTATCATCATCAGCCTCGTAACGCGCTAACCATTCCACACTGATGGTCTTTCGTTCCTCGTCATGGTCTTCTGTTAGGCAGCGAGGAACTTAGCGGACACACACCTTTGAGAACCGCAACTGGTTGGCAGGTGTGTCAACATTACCAACAGAGACGTACAATTCACTGCGTCCCATCGATCCCCTCGAATGAGAGAGTCTACACGTTCCAACGTCTCAGGTGTTGAAACGTCCCCTTTGAACATTTATACATGACTGTGCTTAAACTGACACACAATATTTTTTTTAGCGCAACGCAATCTGACTTCCAAAAATCCCTACAAAAGAATGGCCCTGACTAACATTAATCTATACCTTTCACAAATCACTTACCTCACCAAAAATCTCCTTTACTCGAACTACTGCAATACAGCGAGCGCCACTACTGCCAGCTAAATAACAGATTCAAACTACGGAAGGCACTAACTACTAGTAGGCATAGTTAGCAAATGAAAGATTTTAATAGAGAACAAACATTGTATTTACCTTAATAGTCATAATATATATATAGCAGTTCATAACATCCATTCTTACAAATATCAAAACTCCGCCATTTCTCTCCCCACACCCACCACTGCTGGCGGGCTCACCTCCAACTGCGCAACGCTACGCGCTGTTCACATCCAGCTGCCGCTGCCCAACACTACAATGGCAGACAACAATGCAAACTAGCCACAGACTGCACACAGCACAGCCAGCGATTTTCGTACAGAACGCTATGTACGTTGCCAATAAGAAAACATAAACAGCCTACTTACAGTGTGTGTCCGGCTGGCACGCGGGAGATCGGACAGGTTTGGGCGACCTTCTCGCGTGATGCGAGATATCTCACCCAAAGACTCACTGTGCTTTTGATCACTGCCAGGTCTCCGTAGATATTCTGAAACCGCCTATGAATATCTGCGATGCCCCGGTTTCTCTCAAAAAGAACCTCAATGACAGCTCTCTGCTTTGACACCACCTCCGTCACAGACGCCAGTTTGAATGCTACGTCTTGCGCCGCCAGCTATCGAACTTCGAGAAACTATAGAAGCTGAAGCGGAAATATACCACACTGTCCCACAACGAAACCCACACATTTTCTACCGGAATTTTAACGAGAAAAAACGTATTGCATTACTTACTGAACACGTCTCGTACTGTCCCAAGTCTGTTAATTTTCTTGTTCTCTGCGTTCTTGTGCTCGAACAGAGCCTGTAGATAACATTAGCTTCTGCTTTCTGGCCAATCAGACCCCATAAATCGGCGTTATCTGATGTAATTTTGGGGGGGGGGGGGTGGCGAGGGCAAGTGGTCAGCACACTGCTCTCGTGGTCGTCGTCGGGTTTCTTGACACCGGAACCGCTACTAATCGATGGAGTAGATCTTCAGCCAGCCCCACGAGAATGCTCCTAACCCCCCCCCCCCCCTGCCCGCTCCCCCACCAGTAGCAGTCACTCCACGATGGAAATTCCAGGAATCAAACGCGATTCGTCTGCATTTGCAGCCAGCCACGCATACCACTCAGCTACGGAGGTGGACAAACTGTCCCTGTATTAACCTGATATTCTTGTATGTCAACACGAAACTTTTTAATAAACTGTAATTAATGTGGACCACTGTATCTTTTCATAGAGAGATGATTTCCCTGTTCGTGATCTGTTTTGAAGCATAACCCTATGTCTCATATTTCCTAGGACCATCCCTGTCTTCTTAGTTACCTGTTGCCTGATCCAATTTTTGGTAAAAGCGTAGAGCCCGACCGGGAGTGATCTTAGTATCGGCAAGACCAAACGATGTGCCTAATTCTGGCATTCACAGGCGTATATCAAAGCTCAACTATCCATACGTAACAGAAACACTCATAGTCTCTGAAATGTTTCTCTGCTGCTTGCAGTACAGAATGCTGTAAAATGCCTTCACATTGTAACACACTCAGCATTTTCTTGGCGCAACATGGGAACCAAACCGAAACAACAAAATACACCCACATACCATAAAACGACCTCCTCAGTACTTCACGTCTTGTAACTTCCTATACACAATAATTGTGCTTGCACGGCTGGTAGTTGCACTTTGGAACACACGGTTGATCCCTTCCGCTGATTTCATAGGATTTCTTACAAGCACCCTTAACAATATTGAATGCTTCATGTCCGACAGTACAAGGGGTGCGCCAGTTCTTGATTTAGGTGTTTTTGTTTCTTCGCGTTTCTAATTCATAGTCACATCACCAACCGTCTACTTGGGCAACGTTAGAATTGTTGAACCGTCTTACATGGATTCGATATTCAGGTCATCTGCAGTTTCTAGTCGACGTTCGAAGTCACAATATTTCCCGCTTCCTTTTATACTGTCTGCTCCATATATCGTGAGATCTAGCGGTGAATCCCACGTTACATTGAGGCGTCCGGATACTTTTGATCATTCAGTGTGCATACAGCTCTTATGTTTTCAGGGGAGTACGTACATCCTATACCTACAGTGTTAAATGTGCAATTTTGATGACACTAATTGATGAACCTTTGATGGACAGAGATCTGAAATTTTTGGGAAGAGTAGTCTCACTCCTTTTCTGATTATTGAATCAGAATCATAACATACAGACAAATCATTTTTTTTAAAAATTTATGTTAGATTTTTTAAAATCCACTTTTGTTTCTTTACTAAAAAACATTCTACTTAGAAATCTTTTGGTCGTTTAGCAGCAGGAGTACACTAAGAGGTAACACAGTGTACACTTGACACACTTATATGTAATAGTTCCTGAGAAAATGGGTCAAATATAAAAAAATAAATTTCAGAAATCAAGTTGAAACTTTTCATTTGATTTGAACTCACATATGGAGGCATTCCAGTTCCTAGAAACAGCCTCGCCCATAATCAGCATTATCTGGATCCTGTGCTTAACTATCGGCAAACCTAAAAGCTTCTTTCTTTTCCTGCTTTTTTAGTCATTTCCTTTTCTTTCATCATCCTGAGTCGATCTGTCCTCTGGAAGGCTTGGACTGTATTGGATAGTGGCGTGATATAAAGTTGCTCTAGTACCCTCATTCTTTCCCTATTATCATAATTAAACGTTACTACATCGTTAAAAACACCCGAGCACAGAGTTTTCATTCCTACAAAGCTGATGATGATGATGATGATGATGATGGTTGGTTTGTGGGGCACTCAACTGCGCGGTCATCAGCGCCTGTACAAAGCCCCAATTGTTTCACAGTCCTATTTTGTACACAATCCTATCTATTCACTGTCACGAATGACGATGATGATGACGGCGAAGACAACACAGACACCCAGTTCCCAGACAGAGAAAATCCCCAACCCAGCCGGGAATCGAACCGGGCAGCCTGTGATCCAGAGGCGGCAAAGCTATCCAGTAGACCACGAGCTGCGGATTTCCTACAAAGACTTTCTTTGGTATGCGTGTCCAAATGAAGTTACTGAAAGACTCATTCGGGTTTTGCGTTCGACCCTGGAGGCCTTTGGAAAGACATGTCCAAAAGACTTGTCCGAAAGAACAGATACCATCTTCGTATTGTTAAGGCAGACCGTCCATTGACCTTCTTGTACTGTGCGGATGCATACGTATTGCCCGAACTCTTACGGGACTTGCTAACATTGTCTGCCGCGAGTAATGAGTGTAATGGGCAGGGGCACTACGAATGTAGTGCATTAAGTTGTGAATGTGGGTTTCACGGGGAACGTGCAAGGGATAAGTCCTTGTAGTCGCACTATCCTCTGTGCCCTCGGTGTCTCAGATGGATAGAGTGTCTGCCATGTAAGCAGGAGATCCCGGGTTCGAGTCCCCGACGGGGCATACATTTTCAACTGTCGGCAGCGTAGGGTCTTGATTTAATTATCATTTCATTTGGAAAGAAGGTCAGTATGAGGAAACTCTCTGTATACGGGTATAATAGCTTCCATAACTGCAGATGGAATGTTATTTTTGTGTCTTTTATAACCGCTGCTTCAGCTTTGCGAAATTTGCACTATGAATCACCACCAGGTGGGCAAAGACCTAGTATAGGTTTAACATCAGTGGATAATTTGTGGAAGAATGTATCTAACACTGCTCTTTTCTTCCCTTGTTGGTCATGTATATTGGTTCTTAGTCTTTCCATCTGATAACTTCTATTTTCCTTTTGTCTGCTTCAGTTTTCTGAGGCATGTTCCCATCCGTTTTTGAACGTGGCCCATACATTCAATCTTTAAAATTTACTGTTCACTTAATGTTGGCTTTCCACTACTGATTTGAAAGCCTTCGAATCAGCATCGCCCAAGAGCTCAGTGTAGCACACACCTCTCTCCTGCTGTGAGCGTCTGAACACAGAAACAACTGCAGCAGCCTCCATACCCCCGCTAGTTCCCTCTTGATTCTTAGCACAATCTGATTTATGACTTTCACTTGTTCCATTGTCAACTGATTTAAAGTGATGGCAGTATTTAGCTGGTACTCGTATTTCGACGTCTAAACGTTTATCTGTTGCCAGTGACAGCTGCAACTGCATTTTTAGACGAGTGGCCTCTCTTCCTCCGTGCTTTATCACCTGCAACAAATATGTCCGTTTTATTATTTAATTCTGCTGTTTGTTTCCTAGCAGAAACAGCAACAGATTTTACACATTCACCAATTACTTTGGAGTACTTAATTATCTGGCTGGTGGGTTTGGCAAGTTTAGCGTCGCACATAATGCTTGACCTGTAGTCAGTCCGTTACCTATGCACCTCAATCCATACAATTTTCTAACTTGCTCTCAAACAAGTCATTCGTGTACTTTTGAGAACTCGAAAAGGACGCAGAGAGACTGCAAACTTTGTGCTGAATAACAAGTTCGTTATCAAGTCCAGTCCTTCCACACGTGTCCTCACAGACGCTAATTTGCCCACCGTGAACCTTACATGAGGCAGCATCTAGTGAAACTTGTCCTAACACACACTAATCTAATGAAACATAACGTACACTATTTACATGACCTTCTTTATCAATAAAGAAATTCTCATGGTTTCCAAGTTTCCTCTTCGAAGAACTAGTGGGCGTGTTCTTATCACGTGCCTGTGATTCAGATGTGTGCTGATCTCCATGGACACGTCGCTTTTTAAAACAACTCTTTCTTTTCGTCATGTTAAAAATAGGTATAAGAACGTGTAATAAAGTACCAACCACTATGGCTTCAAACCCTATAAAATATTAAAACCACAAAGTAACTCTAAAAAATGCATGCGCAGTACCACCATTTCTGTTTACACATTGCATCCAAATTCTTAACACGAATTTAACATGAATTCAAGGAATAAATAGCTGAAAACCACAGCCTTCTAGATTGAATAATTCAAGAGATAGACGTACTTAAGGAAGCCAGTGAAGGATGACTGCAATTTTTTTACATTACTCTGTTAACTTTGAAATAATAAAAACTATACCTCCAAGTTGAATTAATCGATAGATGATGCATCAAGTTATTCAGGAGAGATCGAATATTATTAAAATATAATAATCGGAAAATGTCACTTGTCGAAAAATTTCACAACACGTACGTCAAAAAATTTGTCAGTTTCTCTAGTATATTACAAACCTTGCACATTCCGAAAACCTTTCGTTTCAGCTGTCTGTATGTTTTCTTCATTCTGGAGGAGACGCTGTTTTCACATAGTTACATTATCATGCGGATTGTGATTATCTTCCACAATTTTAATAAAAATATCCTTTCTGCTGTTAGTCTTTGGAATTAGCTGTATTTATGTGGTTCTTCGAATTCTATTTCATCTTTAGCCACCGTAACATGCAGTCACGCAATCACTACAATGCTGGACGTACCCCCGTTTGGCGAGTAGTGAGAATGCATAACGCACCCAATAATATTCTCAAACATGATAGCTTTGTGGCGTGGAGAAGCACGATGTTGCATCTTTGAACATGGCACACTCACTTATCAATATTACTGAGAAACTGTACTCCTTCTCCTTCCCTTTTCATGGGTAAATGCTGTCCTTATCTCATTTGTAGGGATGACAATACGCGGCCGCAACTAAGAGCACAGGCGGAGGAGCTCTTGGAATGAGATGTCATTCGGCGAATGGACTGACAGTTCCCCCCGACTTAAACCCCACCCAGTACGTGTGGGATGCGTTGGGGAGACGCATTGCGACACATCCAGATAGAGCGACGACCAGCCAGCAGTTGTCAGCCGCTCTGGTAGAGGAAGAAAAAGCCCAACTACAAGAACCCCTTACTAACATTGTGGCCTTCGTGGGATCACATTGCACATCACAGATCGCGGTGACTTCAGTGCAAACATTGTCTCTGAATAATAGTGTCATTTCTGTTTGTCTCATTGCTTATTTCTTTCAGTTACTTTCTGTATTACATTGTAGCAGTTCCTTCTGTGTATGGTCCAAGTTTCGTTGAGCTACAATGCTTACCAGAGAAACATCGTACGAAATTCCTCGCGTCCTTAAGATTTGCACCCTAGTATATATGTCGTATTGCTTAGGAAGTTTGTTATTTTGTTATTGTGATATGCTCTGGGCAGACTGTCGTTGACTTATCATTATCTATCTTAAGTTATACTTATTCGATAGCGTTTGTGTGAAAATACTTATGTGGCTCACAAATTCTTTTACCAAACAAGACCATTCCTGCACAACCTCCAGTATAAACGTCATCAACACCTCACTCGTCCCAAACACTACGTTACAATTGCTTTTCGTGTGCTAGGTTGCTGAAAAATCTTTGCATCCGATATTTGACATAATTGTCCGTACTGTGACTAATGCGGTGTGAATAGTTGCTAACTGTAGTGGTCTCTCCCAATGCGATCGTTTTTGAAGGAAAACACTGTCACTAAGCTCCCATAAAACCTCGAAATCTCTGACTTTCCTGCCTAGGCCATTTTGCTAGGTGTAAATGGCAGTAATGTATTGCTTGGCTCTTCTTGGAACTTGCAGTCTCCGACTTTGAAATTTGAAACTCTGTGTGCTGCACAATGATTCTGTTGTAGCAGCAGCAACGGGACTTACTTGGTAAAAATCTCGCTCTTACTAAACCAACTCTTCAGTAAACGCGCTGCTTCTCTTTGGATCTTGAAAATCTCCGCCATTATTCCTATCTGATTAGATTGCGAAACCGACGACGTATGGGGGTGAATTGCAGTCCTTCGTGATGTTTTTTTTAATAAAAATCTGTAATCAGTTAGTTTTTGCCAAGACTTCCGGATTAAATCGCAAACCAAAGATGATTTTGTATATGGCACAATTTTCGTTGAAGATCGCCAATCGTGAAATATTAATATACCTTTGCGTCTGTCTGTGTGGACTATGGTTAATAGTGCTTACGTTTAAGGTAAACCACCAATTTCTGCACCAAACTTCGATCCTCTACAGGTGGTTCTGCACTGTCACCGTGTCATCCCCGAGTAACCTCATGGAAGCTGCGCAAACACTGTCTCCACGTACGCGTACACCATAATTACTCTACCACGCAAACATTTGGGGTTACTCTCGTCTGGTACGAGACGTTCCCAGTGGCGTCCACTGGGGGCCGAACCGCACAATAACCCTGTGTTCGGTGTGGGGTGGCGGTGGGGTGGGTGGACTGCTGTAGTCTGCTGTGGCGTCCTGAACCACTGAGGGCTACGGCGGGACGAACCCTCTCCGTCGTTTTTAAGTCCGCAATACACAACCTCATGGAGCCGTATTCGTTATCCACCACTTTATTTACATACATCACTGAATATTAACGATCCTGTTACACACTATTTGTGTACGTCGAAAATAACGTTTGCGAGAATTTTCTCCCAGTCAGAAGAACGTGCTAAAGAAGCACCCGAAACAGTGCGAAGGTTGTGACTAACATTAAGTGTGAAGCAAAAAGAGTTCTTGTTACTAATTACCTTCGGGAGACAATTGTGATGAATGCCCTATGGCTGTGTTGCGAAAGAACGCTAGAATTTATTATTGTGACATTGTACTTACTGGCAATGAGAAAATTGTAAAAAGCTGACTTAAACGCACAATATTTGATATTACCCTATGGTTGCAATATCGTCACTTCGTAATCGGCATCGAATGTATTACAAATGGAGTAAAAGTAGGACTGGGAAAACATTTTGAAGTAATATGAAGTATTCGTGGTCCTAACATCCATCCTATTTACAATATTTGTATCCTTCAGCTTTCTAGTATGAACTGATCAGTCGAATGAAGTCTTATGTGCAGTTATAAATAGTTATTTTCCAGATATTCCACAGTCAGATTTCGGCTGTGGAATAATCTCCCTGAAAAACCTTTAGGTAAAATTTATTATAATAACGGTTATATTAGTTCGCTAAGAAACAGTATTTCCATGACAGAATAAAACTAAATTTAACTTTGCATTAGTACCGATTCCTACACATAGTTTGGCATTTCAGATGTTTACAGTATAAATGAACATAAATACCATTTCTAACCAATGCAGATATCACTTATGAGTTTTACATACTGAACGCAGCTAAAGACAACTTATCCAAGCCAAAGATCAAAATTCCACTAGGTTGCGGCAAAAGTAGACATGCCTCAAAATATTACCTTTTTTGACACTTAGATTGTCGAGACACCCAACGATCATGATGTCTATTTATTTAAGCGCTCTCGTGTGCGAGGATAATCCTTCAGTGAAATATTTCGCTTCTCAGAAGGCCATTCAGGAATAGCGTATTTTATTTCCGCCCCTTGGTTGTGACACATTTATGCATTAAGAAAAACGAATCATTACAAAATCTTTTCTGATTTCCCCGTTTCATGATATCGCAGAGACAGTTAGTTTTTTGAGGTCTTGAAATAACACGGGCGCTGCAGTCAGTTGCAGTGGTAGTTTGACGCGTGGGATGGCTTCCAGGGAGACAGATGGAACGTAGTTATCCAGTTCCCACGCAGAGACGTTATGCAAACGACTAGCTGAGACTGACGACCACATTCCGAATAGCAGATATGCGGAGGGCTAGTCCCTACAGAAACCAATTTGAGGAAATCCCTTTAACAAAAC
This sequence comes from Schistocerca cancellata, assembly GCF_023864275.1. Taxonomy (NCBI): domain Eukaryota; kingdom Metazoa; phylum Arthropoda; class Insecta; order Orthoptera; family Acrididae; genus Schistocerca; species Schistocerca cancellata. Next base: position 337,042,934 of record NC_064631.1, read on the forward strand.
AACGTTGAAAGGCATGCCAATTAAATACTGAAACAGTTGTAACAAATATCAGCAAAAATGTCAGAGTGAATAATGCAAATATGCCTCATATCGTCCTTGCAAAGACTATAATTATATGGGTGAGAATGAATAATTAGTTTAATGTTTAAAAGACTGCCAAAATTTCAGAACTCAAGAAAAAGCCATCAAAGTACAGAATAAGTAACTGAATATGACTATGCAAATTTAAATGTAAATGCTGTCTGTGGGGTGTGAATGTTAAACACAGCTAGAGCACTATTCGTGTTATGCCAGAATTCCATTTCCAGTCCTGAAATCAATAATATGTTCAGTAAGACAACAGCGAGTTGCAGTTGATGTCTGTGATCTTATTTTATTATTTTCTGTACAATACAGTCTAGATCCGTTTTCATTTGACTGATATTACTGGTTTCTGCCACACTAGGCCATCTTCAAATCAAAACTAGAATTAGGAAAAATGAAACTTTAGTTATCCGTGACTGTTGAAGTTATTTATAGGAAAATAAGAAAGTAATGTACAGATAAATGCACATAAAATCAAGGACATGACTTGCGAAACATTTTCCTTCTTCGGTATGCTGATCCGCAAAGATTTAACCTCAATTACAAAGCTCCCAAGAGCCAGATGAGTCAAATGGTTCAAATGGCACTGAGCACTATGGGACTTAACATCTGTGGTCATCAGTCCCCTAGAACTTAGAACTACTTAAACCTAACTAACCTAAGGACATCACACACATCCATGCCCGAGGCAGGATTCGAACCTGCGACCGTATCAGTCGCGCGGTTCCGAACTGAGCACCTAGAACCGCGAGACCACCGCGGCCGGCCCATATGAGTCAGTAATGATGAACAACATTAGAAAGTAGAAGGCAATAAAGATCTCACATTAAAGATACATGGCATGTATCCGTAGGACATGTGGTGAATAACTGAAAAACGATCATGATCACTGGAAAAATTTTCCAAATTAGTCCCCCATTCGAATCTCTAAGAAGGAACGTCAAGGGGGAGATAAATAAAGAAAGTTGACTAACTAATGAATGATGTAACGTACTTCAAGTCAGACCACTGTCTGACAGAAGTGTGAATGTAGTATGGAAGCTACGTAATCTCGTCAACATTACCTCTTTCCAGACATTAAGTGTCTAGTCACCTGTTTAGTTCTCTATCATCCATCCACTACCTGGTCTCTCTTTCCAGTCAACTGGTAACTCATTTCATTCTATTCTTTTCTATTATGTAGGCATTAACCGTTTTTTTTTAAACCTGGCTTTACTGTCACATTCCTCATTTTATCCATTTTATTACTGTTCCTTACATATCACATGAGCTTCATCCCTCCTACCTAGATAGTGATTTTCCTTTCTTTGTTATTCCTCATGATTCGGAAGTATACACGAAAATAGGTACAGACATCACTTTACAGAGTTTGATTTCTGATTTTCGTTTTTCTTACCAAAGTTCTTCCTGTTCTTTCGCAGATAGCTTGAATTTTATTAACCTTCTTATCAGAAGTCTATGTCATAGTTAAAACTAAAGTCATATCCTAGATAATTAAAGTGGGATCCTTATTTTATTTTTTTATTATTGTTATTTTCGATATGATGGATCCTTTCCTCTGAAAGGCGTTATCATTATTGCATTTGCCGATGTAGTTAAAATGCAGTATATTGCATTTATATGGTTCAAAAAATGGCTCTGAGCACTATGGGACTCAACTTCTGAGGTCATCAGTCCCCTAGAACTTAGAACTACTTAAACCTAACTAACCTAAGGACATCACACACATCCATGCCCGAGGCAGGATTCGAACCTGCGACCGTAGCGGTCACGCGGCTCCAAACTGACGCGCTTAGAACCGCACGGCCACACCGGCCGGCATTTATATGGTCATCATCGTATAGTAAAATATTTAATGTATGATACAATCTGTTTTAATTCTTAACTCTATTTCATCACTACGCTTCATGACTAGGTCATCAATATACAATTTCAATAAAGTGTATGATAAACTAAAAAACACCTTATTTTGTTAAAATTTCATTAAACTTTTTCAATCCTGACCTTATAAGTATTTTCGTATATAAAAGGGGTAATCCAAAAAAAGCCATGGCTATTTTTTAAAAGCTATATATATTTTCAAATTGTTTGCAAAACAATCTCATCCCCTTCCGAATACCCTCCATTACAAGTAATACGTTTCTCCTACGGTTGCTTCCACTGTGCGAAACATTTTTCGTAGTCATCTTTAGAAATACTGACAGTCCTCCCTCCTATTTTCCTTGACTTTTTCAGTGTTATCAAATCGGTGTCCTTTCATGACCCTTTTCATGTACGGAAACAATAAAACGTCGCACGGAGCCAGGTCAGGCGAGTGATGTGCATGGGCAGCGGAACCGTACCATATTTGGCCAAAAACGGCCTAACAGAAAAGGCTGTGTGTGCAGGTGCGTTGTCGTGGTGGAAGAACCAGTCTCCTGTATGCCACAAATGAACACTGTTGCGCAATCTTCTCCAAAATATAAGGTTTGATTGACGATCTGACCTAGGGGAACGAACTATGAATTAACTAAGCCCTTGGCATCAAAAAAGCAAATCAGCGTTGTTGTGATGCTAGATTTCACTAGATGACATTTTCTTGGAGGGGGTGACGATGACGTGTTCCATTGGCTCTTGTGTTGCTTTGTTTCCACGTCGTAACCAGAGCACCATGTCTCATCACCAGTAATCACATTTGACAGAAAATCTGGATGAGTTTCGTGCTATTGTTTCAAAGCACATGTTTCAACTCGACGTTCCTTTTGACTGCCAGTCAGAACGCGAAGAACAAACTTGGCAGCAACACTTTTCATTCGTAAATTTTCAGTCAAAATTCACTGAACCGAACTCCCAAATAACCCACTAATCTCTGAGAGTTGATCAATTGTCAGTCAACCATCTATGAGCTCAAGCTCTGAATCCAATATTTTCGTCGATTCGGACAGTTATCGGACGTCCAGAACGAGATTTCCTATAAATTCACATGCCTTTTTTAAATCGAGCAAACAACTCGTGCACTTAAGTTTTTCCCATAGAGTCATCTTGGTAAGCAGTTTTCAACATTCAAAAAGTTTCACCAGCATTTTAACCAAGTAGGATACAAAATTTCTCAGCTGCACGTCGTTAACATAAACTCCCCATACATGCAAAGGCTCAATGTGAAAATAGTAGGGGTCAAAGAAAATTGTATAACCAAAGCAGGATTAGTTATGAAGAAGGCAGGACAGAGGACGTCCTAAAGATGAAGAGATAGAGAAAGTGACAGAATATGAGGATATTGAAAGGGTAGTACAGTACGTAAAGGGAGATGAAAATCTAATACTCATGGGGAAATGGAACGCAGTAGTAGGAGAAGGAGTAGGAGTAAAGGTTGCAGGGGAATATGGGCTAAGAACAAGGAATGAGATACGAGGAAGACTAATCGAGTTCTGTAATAAATTTCAGTTTGTAATAGTGAATGCTCTGTTCAAGAATCACAAGAGGAGGAGGTATACTTGGGAAAGGCCGGGTGATACGGGAAGATATTAGTTAGATTACCTGGCATTCAAAGAGGAATTTCAAAATCAGGTACTGGATTGTGAGGCGTTTTCAGGAGCATATCACAGTGTAGTAGTGATGAAGAGTAGGCAGAAATTCATGAGATTATTCAGGAAGAACCAAGCAGCAAAGAAGAGGGATACAGAAGTACTAAGGGATGACGAGACACGCTTGAAGTTCTCTAAGGCTATAGATATAGCAACAAGGAATAGCTCAGTAGGCAGTAAAGTTAAAGGAGAATGGACATTTCTAAAAAGAGCACTCAAAGATGTTGGGAAAAAAAGATAAGTACAAAGAAGGTAACTGCTAAGGAACCATGGGTAAGAGAAGAAATACACAGTTGATTTACGAAAGAAGAAAGTGCAAAACTGTTCAGAGAAATTAAGGAATGCAGAAATACAAGTCGCTGAGGAATGAAATAAAATGGAAGTGTGAGGAACCTAAGACGAAATGCCTGCATGAAACATATGAAGAAATCGAAAAAGAAATGATTGGTGGAAGAACTGACTGAGCATATAGGAAACTCAAAGCAACCTTCAGTGAAATTAGAAGCAAGAGCGGTTACATTAAGAGTGCAACTGGAATTCCACTGTTAAATGCAGAGGAGACAGCGGATAGTTCGGGTATACATGCCGACGTCGCAAGCTGAATATGAAGAGATACAGAAAGCTTGAATGGTTCAAATGACTCTGAGAACTATGGGACTTAACATCTGAGGTCATCAGTGTCCTAGAACTTAGAACTACATAAACCTAACTAACCTAACGACATCAAACACATCCATGCCCGAGGCAGGATTCGAACCAGCGACCGTAGCAGTCTCGCGGTTCCGGATTGAAGCGCCTAGAACCGCTCGGCCACAGCGGCCGACGATACAGAAAGCATACGAGGTTACTGAAAGCCTAATAAATACGTAAATGGAGATGAAAATCTAATAGTCATGGGGGGCTGGAATGCAGTAGTAAGGGAAGGAGTAGAAGAAAAGTATACAGTATAAAATAGGCTTCTCAGATGTGATAGAAGAAGAAAGAGAAGTCGATTTAGAGGAGATAGGGGTCCAGTATTAGAAACAAAATTTAAGCTGTAGCGGACTTAAGATCAAATAAGGCCGAAGGGATAGATAACATTCCATCAGAATTTCTAAAATCACTAGGGGACGTGGCAACAAAACGACTACTCACCTTGGTGTGTAAGATGTATGAGTCTGGTGAACATACCACCTTACTTCCGTAAAAATACCATCCACATAATTCCAAAGAATGCGAGAGCTAATAAGTTGTAAGAATTATCGCACAGTCAGCTTAACAGCTCATGCATCCAAAGTTGCTGATAAGAATAATATACAGAAGAATGGAAAGGAAATCTGAAGATGTGTAGGTTGACGATCAGTTCGGCTGTATGAAAGGTAAAGGCGCCAGAGAGGCAATTCTGACGTTGCGATTGGTGACAGAACCAAGACTAAAGAAAAATCGAGATATAGTCATAGGATTTGTCGACCTGTAAAAAGGATTCGACAAAGTCAAATGATGCAAAATTTTCGAAATTCTGGGAAAAGTACGGGTAACCTATAGAGAGAGTAGGGTAATATACAATATGTACAACAGCGAACAGACAGTAATAAGAGTGTACGACCAAGAACAAAGTGCTCGGATTAAAAAATAGTGAGACACAGGGATGTAGTCTTTCGCCCCTACTGCTCAACCTGTACATCAAAGAAGAAATTATGGAAATAAAAGAAAGGTTCTGGAGTGGAATTGAAACTCAAGTTGAAACGATTTCAATGATACGATTCGCTGATGACATTGCTATCATGAGTGAAAGAAGAATTACATATACTGAATGGAATGAACAGTCTCATGAGTACAGAATATGGACTGAGAGTAAACCGAAGAAAGACGAAAGGAATGAAAAGTAGCAGAAATGCTTACAGGAAAAACGTGACATCTGGTTTAGTGCTCACGAAGTGGATGAAGTTAAGGAAGTCTGCTACCTAGGCAGCAAAATAACAAATTATGGACGGAGCAGGAAGGACATCAGAAGCCGACTAGAACTAGGAAAAAGGACATTCCTGGCCAAGAGAAGTCTGCTAGTGTTAAACATAAACCTTAATTTGAGGAAGAAATTTCTGAGAATGTACTTTGGAACACCGCATTGCGTAGTAGTGAAACATGGGCTGTGGGAAAACCGGAACAGAAGAGAATAGAGGCTACAGGCGAATGTTGAAAATTGGGTGGACTGATATGGTAAGGAGTGAGGTGGTTCTGGCACAATCGGAGAGGAAAAGAATATATGGAAAACACTCACGAGGTGAAAAGACTGGATGACAGGACATCTGTTAAGCCATCAGGGAATGACTTTCAAGGTCCTAGAGGGACCTGTCGAGGGCAGAAACTGTAGAGGAAGACAGAGATCATAATACATCCCGTAAATAATGGAGGATGTACGTTTCAAGTGCTACTTTGAGATGACGAGTTTGGTACATCAGCGGAATTTGTGGCGGGCTGCCAGTTTGATGATTCAAAAATAATAATAATAATAATAATAATAATAATAACAAAAAATACCCCTAGAGGCAGAAACGCGTGCTGCATTAGCTCCAGTCACGGCAATGTTATTCCGGTTTGTTTTGGGTAGCCCGTCGTACATGCAGACTCTTTAACATGATTGGAAAGCCATTTATTTCTAAGACTTTCCAGAATCTTGATAAATAAATGCTAAATGTCTTTGTAAGCTATATTACTGATGTTTTTAAGTAATTTGTTTTATTATGAATGTATTACAATTCACAAATGTCGTTCCCTGAAGCCTGATCTTTTTTCTGAAATTACTGCGACAGCGACAGTTTCCAGCCTTTGCTTAAGAAATATTCAAAAAATTTATATCCTACATTTTGTAAACTTATTCCTCTACAAAGTTCCGTGTCTTTGCTATTGCCTTTCTGGATTTAGCTTTGTTCTATTCATCAGATTTGAAACAGGTCTTCCAACACATGTTTTTTAAAAATGGAGAAAGCAAAATTTTGAAATCGTTCCTGCTTAATTCAGCATTAATCCTATCTAGGCCAGTCGATTTTCTTTTGTTTTGTTACATTTAGTCCTGTTTGGTCTTCAGACTGTAAATGTCGTGTGACTAGGACCTCCCGTTCGGTACACTGTTCACCTGGTGCAAATCTTTCGATTTGACGGCACTTCGACGACTTTCGCGTCGATGGGGATGAAATGATGATGATTAGGACAACACAGCACCTAGTCCCTGAGCGTAGAAAATCTCTGACCCAGCCGGGATGGAACCCGGGCCCCGAGAAATGACATTCTGTCGTACTGACCACTCAACTACCGAGGGCGGACGTGTTCAGAATCATTATCAGGTTTTGTACAATAATCTTCTTCACTACTTTTATCATACGGCACATTTGTGTAATGTTCTATCCATTGATCTGTTGTTAATAGTTTAAATGCTGTATTCTGTCTTCTGTGAATGTCATGTTCAAGTTTAGCAATGAATCCTTCCCAGAATTTACTATAGTACCTTTTTATTTATTTTTTAAATTTTATATCTTTTCTGTTTGTTTGTTTCTCAGTTTCATCGGTCTATGTTTTTAAACAGGGATTACATGCATTTTGATTTTGTTTAATATTGTTGGCTATTTCTGCATTCCATACTTTCAGACACCTCATCAGGTTTGGTACGATACTTTTCCCTAACAACTCATAGCAATTTTTAACATTGCTGATTATAATCTTTTCCATTCTTCTTCAATTTTGTCTTCGGTTTCAACCTTCGCAATCCATATCTGAGTCTTCATTGATACAAATTCCTTGTATAATATTGCTATAAAAGGTGAACATTAAATTAAAAATTAATCACTTTGCGTTTTCTTTACATGTGTTTGTTTACTCCATCTTTCCCACATTTCAATCTTTGAACTGAGCAAGAAGTGGTGAATACAGCCAATTTCATTACCTGTACACAGAATTATTTTTTTCAAATTAATGACCTGATTACAAAACTCGGTATTTATTGATAAAAACATACTAAAACACGGGATGAATTGCAAAATATTCAACAAAATTTTCAAGTTTTAACAATACTATCACAAATGCTCTTTGTTCACCAGCAGCCGCACGAACAACTACTAGGCATTAGCTAAATTCGTCATACACTTTACTACAGAAGTTTTGGCGATTGTTATTCTGTTCTTCACGTCTCCTGTGTCACGAGATAAAGGAAACACGAACACCCTTTCCTTCACATATTTCCAAAACAAAAAAGCGTGTGGGGTCATGTCCGCTAAGAATTCAGCACAGTTTCTTGGTGTCCCGTCCGCCCTATCGAGCGCTCAGTCAGAGTGTCATTGAGAAACTGACATACGTTGTTGTGGTGGAGCTCCATCCTGTTGGGAAATAAGGTCGTCGGAATCCGACTGAAGTTGTGGAATCCTCTGCAGCATTTGAAGATAGCCCATTCCAATAATCGTGTTTCCCTCAAAAAGGAAGCGACTGTACACTTTTTCATGAGAAATGGCACAAAAACTTTTACTTTAGGTGTGCCTCTTTCGTGCTCAGTAAAGTCATGAGGGTTCTGGAGTCTCATATGCGCAAGTTACGTCTGTTTATTTTACCGCTAACATGAAATGTTGCTTTGTCACTAAAATCTGACTGTGGTAAAAATGTATCATCTTCTATGTCATCTAGCAGATCACTGACGAAGTGAACCCGTTTCCTTTTATCACAAACGCAAATAGATTGCTCTAACTGTAGTCTGTATGGTTTATAGACCTAACGACATTTTACCACTCGCCAGACAGTCGTATGAAGCATTGCCAGTTCTCTGCTTCTGCGACGAGTAGGCTTTTGTTGACTACGGTCAAACGTTTACCGAAGTGCGCTTCAAGCTGGACTCCTTCTTGCACAAGCATCCTCTTCAAATTGGCTAAACCAACGACGAATTCTTTTGGGTGAAGGTGGATCAATACCAAAACGCCGACGAAAAGCACTGACTCACTCTAGACAGGCAGTTCTGAAATTGCGATTCATGAGCAAAGCTTCAGAAAGTTTAAGGCACATGTGTTGGAAGTTGTCGACCAGGAGAAATCCTTCGACAGTGTAAGTTGTTGCAATATGTTCGAACTTCTTAAACTGGTATATGTAAGCCGTACGGAAAGGCTGATAATGTGCAATATGTACAAGAACATGAAGGGAATATTAAGAACGGAAGACAAAGTTCTCTTTTTAAAAAGGCTATTAAACAGGGTTCCAACATTTCTTGCCCTCCATTGAATCTACGAATCGATGAAACAGTGATGGATATAACGAAGGATTCAAGAGACGGGTTGACGCTCAGGGTGAATATATGTGAATTATATGTTTCACTAAAGACATAGTATCCTCAGTAGGATAAAAGATGATGAGGTTTCTCAAAGAAACGGCGAACACTGGAACTTATGGAAAATACTAACAAGAAGTAGAGGCAGAATGATACGACATGTTAAGACGTCAGGTAACAACTTCCATGATAGTATAGGGAGCTGTAGAGGGTAAAAACCGAATGGAAAGTCGTAGGCTGGAAGACGTCCACTAATAATTGAGGACGTATGGTGCTAGAGGTTGCTGACATGAAGAGGGCGACACAAAAGACAAATTCGTGGCGGGTTGCATCGAACTAGTCACAAGAGTGATTGCTCAAAAATTAAAATAAAATGAAATAACACACAGAGAGCAGCGTAGCAGGCTAGGTAGCACGGTGCAACCAAGGTATCGCCAACTCAAACGTGTTACAAGTTTATCTTACACGAATTAAATAATGATATGCCAACTAGGCCAATGTTAGGAGTTGTCAAAAATGAATTTTAAACAAAAACTGACTAGAAGGTCAGTTTTCTTCTGCCATAACATATGGAAGAAAAATATGCATCCACGAGACTCACAGCCATTAGCAACAGCTTTCTACGCAACGTGCCTTTTTCTTTAGTAATACGATGCGTACCTCGTGAACTCATTTTAAGCTCTTTCCATATTATTTTTCTATAACTGGTTTCAAGCCCTTCACATTCCTCTCAGCATCCCTGTTATCGTAGACTGTGTGAACGAAGTCAGCAATGAAGTATGAGACGGTGCAGGTCAGACATATTAGTAACACATTTATGAGACATTGGAATTATATGGTACTTACATCACATTCTGATCCGTGAATTAGATGAAGGGAAGGAAACAGTGGCTAGTGCTGAAAATTTCTATCACCTTAATTACCTACACGAATGTTATTCAAGGAATGATGCCACCGTGAGTACATTCTTGCTGGCGTAGTCGTATTGAAAGACTGGGGCCCTATCTGAAACGGCTTTCGCCTGTCCAGTCTATAGGATCGGCTTGTTAAAACACTCGTATACTCCAGAGCGTGAGAGTGGGTACTGTTCTCGATTTACAAAGTGTCATAACGCACACCGTCCTCCAGAGGAAACTTCTGTATCGATCCCACTTACCACCAAAGGACAAATTAACTGATTCTTGCTGCACCAGCAAGCCTATTGGACCCGTCTTAGAAGCACATTTCCAATAGCTGGACAAGATGGTTCCAGCTGGGATTCTGTTAAGAATGGCTCTAAGCTCCGGAGACCTATAATTTTCGGGCTGCCTACCAGTTCTGTCAGGCGCTAGGACAAGGTGGCGAGTAGCTGGCAGTTTTCTCGAAAATTAAAATTTCATTCGAAATTCCGTCTTTACTAGTTTCACCCCTTGCACCTGAAGCAGCAACTAAAAAAATTACTTTGAATGCAAGAGAAACATAAGACAGCTGTGATGAAATTGATGACAATATCGTTGACAAATACACAGATAATACATTAACCTATGAGGTATAGTGGATCAATATCGATACAACAGCTCTAACTGCACTCAAAAAAATAAATAAATAAAGCCTTTGGTCTCAGATTACAATGGTTTTAGTTTTATTAATAATGAGTCTAGTGTAGGGACGCATTATGGAGACGAATTTTATAATTTCTGAAATGAAAGTAGCGAATTTTATTTATACCGAACTTTTTATGTCATTTCCAGATGTCAGTATCCACAAATGTAAATATTGCCAATTGATTGTCAGTCTTAGAAGCCATACGTCATCGATTCAAAAATCGGTATCTTTTTGATTATCGGGTACATTATGATAGAATGTTGGGTCCTAATAATGACAGATACAACTGAATGAAATGAGAACTGCTACTCCTGGCCTTAGCTGGCGCACAACGCTACCATTTAGTAAACATAAAAAGCTCAGAAACTATAAATGAAAACATTTCATACGTATTGCGCTAATATTTCGATGTAATGTGTACCATAAATCATGGACGTATTGACACATGCTGTCTTATTAACAGTAAACTGATTATAAAAGCTCAAATACGAATAAAATTTATTGAACTGTACCAACAGGTCGTTGTTTAAAGTTGTTACCAAAAAACTCAAAAAGTACTTGACCGATATACTTCAGAATTGTACATTATACTACAACGAAAATTCGAACACATTGGGCTAAATATTTTATTAATATATAAATGTATAACGAAAATATAAGTGGAGTTTGTTGTTACCAAATACAACGAAAAACTCATAACGATTTACTTTAGATTTTTACATGATACTCTAGTGACATAATGATGGACGTAGGCTATGTCATTATAAAACGTATATATAAAGGTGGAGAGTTGTTACCAAAAGCCTAGAAAAATTCTTGACTGATTTACTTCAAATATTTACACGACACTCTAATAAACACACGTATAGACGTAGGCTATATATTTTTTTAGTGAATGTAATACATAAATATGTATGCAATATAAAGAAGGGCTAAGTCTGCTTCAAAATATCTCGAAAGGCTCTTACTCAACTTATTCTAAATTTTTATCAGATGTTCTAAACTGTGGGGCTAGGACAGTCTCAACCCAGAGTATCCAAGATGGCGGTCGTAGCGCAAGTACGTGACGTCACGTGACGTCAGCTGATGACACCAGTACCATTATCCAAGATGGCGGCAATTGGCGAGAAAGTGCCACGGCCCCCTGGCGAGAAGTTTGAATTTTGGGGGAAAATAGGTCAATTGGACTACCTCTACTAACCTAAGAAAATAGTGGGAAAGAAAGGGCACTCAAGTCATCCAACCGCCACCTCTTCCTAGGAACTGGGGGAAAAGGATACGGTCTGTGCTGGACATAAGTCTTTATTTAATCAGTTATAGGCAGTACCACCATCAAGTGTGTTCGTCATGGGGTCCTGCCACGTCATCCTCTTGGAATTTCGAATTTAGCTCTAAGAACTTACTCCTGCAGCGTAGGGGAGTTAGTATGGTGTTGCCCCCACTTGAGGCTGCTCGTGATGTCCTTCAACTCGAATATAATTTGTTTACATTTCTTTAAATTTGTTTAAATTTATTTTCTACCTACAGCATTAATTCGGTGTTACCACCACAAGAAGCTGATATATCAGTGCTTGTTGAGTTGTCGGTGTTCAGTTAGCAAGATTTTGGTGCCAGACAGGGGGTTTTTAATAGCCTTATTACATGCACTCATTCAGCTGAGGAGTTCATCCACAGCTCACTGTGTGAAGAATCTAAGCGAGCATTAACGCTTGAATATATCAAGAGGAAGAATACAGTCCTGCAAATAAATGCTTTGCATTAAAGATGCATTACACAATGCATGGAAACTTCTGTCTCTGGTGGAATTGTCTGTCATTTCTAAAACCTACATGTAAGCTACCACGACACAAGAGATAACTATCTCTGATCCACCAGCCCAAAGAACTGACCTAGTTCACAAGATCAACACTAAAGGGCGCCTTGATAGGTCATGTGATGGTGCAGTTCAGTCCATAGGAGCATGTTGACGTCATTTATTTTTCTCAGCTGCAAGTTCCCACCAGCCTCCTTATCCCCCCGGCGGTCTGAAGGGGAAAACTGCCGGGAAATGAAATCAGCCTGTTCTGGGCTGCTGGAGAGTACTTTATTTATTTCTTTACTCGATTGTATCCAGTCACCTCCACATTTGGAGAGCGTTAGCTCTGTTTTCTGTTTGTCTGTGTATAAACATGTGTCATGATATTGTTAGAAATATGTAGAGCGCTGTCTGATATACTTTGACGATGTATGTGTTCGAAAATTAACAATGAATGGACGTGCTGTACAGCCATATAGCCAAATTCGCAATTATACACGCAAATGGGGGAGGGGTGGTGTATCTATGATACTGAAATTGTGAAACATGCTGTCACATCATTGGTAGGCGTTGAAATTGCTGTAAAATTGCTAAAATTGTTCACACTATCAACTGTGTTACTTAATATATCCGTACATGGGCGGTGTCTTTTCCATCCCATCTGTCCACTGGCATGCTGTTGTTTACCACATAATGATTGACTGACAACGCTTGTTTCAGTTGGAGAAAGAGTTTTGCGGAGGGGCGACACTTTCTGGGGATGGCTAGCATCGAAACAGTGATAGCGTACATGCCTGCAATATGAGGATCAGTCGAAATGGAATGCAGAGCCATCAGCTATTCTGTCACTGTGACATATAAGTTTCAATGTAGAGTGTGTCTCTTTCGTGCTCAGTAAAGTCATGAGGGTTCTGGAGTCCACATATGCGCACGTTACGTCTATTTATTTTACCGCTAAAATGAAATGTTGCTTTATCACTAAAAACTGACTGTGGTAAAAATGTATAATCTTCTATATCATCTATCAGATCACTGACGAAGTTAACCCGTTTCCTTTTATCACCAACGCAAAGGGATTGCTGTAGTCTGTATGGTTTATAGACCTAACGACATCTTACCATTCGCCAGACAGTCATATGAAACATTGTCAGTTCTCTGCTTCTGCGACGAGTAGGCTTTGGTTGACTACGCTCAAATGTTTACCGAATTATTTGTACCATGTCGGCAGAAGCGCGCTTAGACCTGGACTCCTTTTTGCACAAGCACTCTCTTCAAATTGGCTAAACCAACGACGAATTCTTTTGGGTGAAGGCGGATCAATGGCAAAACGCCGACGAAAAGCACATTGGACCGAAATCACTGACTCACTCCAGAAAGGCAGTTCTGAAATTGCGAATCATGAGCAAAGCTTCAGAAATTTCAAGACACATTTGTTGAAATTGTCGACCAGGAGAAATCCTTCGACATTGTAAGTTGTAGCAATATGTTCGAACTTCTTTAACTGATATATGTAAGCCGTACGGAAAGGCTGATAATATGCAATATGTACAAGAACATGAAGGGAATATTAAGAATGGAAGACAAAGTTCTCTTTTTAAAAAAGTCTATAAAACAGGGTTGCAACATTTCTTGCCCTCCATTGAATCTACGAATCGATGAAGCAGCGATGGATATAAAGAAGGATTCAAGAGACGGTTGAAGCTCAGGGTGATTATATGTGAATTATATGTTTCACTAAAGACATAGTATCCTCAGTATGATAAAGGATGAGGAGGTTTCACAAAGAAACGGCGAAGACTGGAGCTTATGGAAAATACTAACAAGATGTAGAGGCAGAATGATACGACATGTTAAGACGTCAGGTAACAACTTCCATGATAGTATAGGGAGCTGTAGAGGGTAAAAACCGAATGGAAAGTCATAGGCTGGAAGACGTCCACTAATAAATGTTGTTGTGTACCACATAATGATTGACTGACAACGCTTCTTTGAGTTGGAGAAAGAGTTTTGTGAAGGGGCGACACTTTCTGGGGATGGCTAGCATCGAAACAGTGATAGCGTACATGCCTGCAATATGAGGAATCAGTCGAAATGGAATGCAGAGCCGTCAACTATTCTGCCACTGTGACGTATAAGTTTAAATGTAAAGTGTGTCTCTTTCGTGCTCAGTGAAGTCATGAGGGTTCTGGAGTCCCCATATGCGCAGGTTACGTAGAGTTCGTGGATCACATGGGGGTTGAGGTTTGGACACTCCCCTCAACGATGCAAAACTTCTCCAATTTCCTTATGTTGTAACAGACTTCTATTTAAAATCATCCATTGTGTATGGTACGTCATGGTAGCAGCAGTAGTAACATGATGTACACCGTGCGACGTCTAGTTTCCTGCGAGAGGCCGTGGATCAGAGCATGTTAATGTTAGTTTAGAACTTGACACAGACCTCGAAGTCATGGCACGAAAACAAAATGTTTGGCAGTGTACAAAGCGTGTTAGAGCAGAAAAAAAAACAATGTTACAAACAACGAGAGAGGGTCAATGGGAGTGTCTCTTGCGACTTACACTATAGTTTGCGGGATACGATCATCCTCCTACAGTACAAAATATGGTTCAAATGTCTCTGAGCACTACGGGACTTAACATCTGAGGTCATCAGTCCCCTAGAACTTAGAACTACCTAAACCTAACTAACCTAAGGACATCACACACACCCATGCCCAAGGCTGGATTCGAACCTGCGACCGTAGCAGTCGCGCGGTTCCGGACTGAAGCGCCTAGAACCGCTGGGCCACCGCGGCCGGCCTACAGTACAGGTGATGAAACCTTAAACTAACTGGTCTATGCAGTTGATCAATACCTCCTGTATATTTAATAGGATTGTCACATGTATTCAGAGCCTGTTTTCGATATATGGCAGGAGAGAGATGGGATAAAAATCCTACCGAGTTCTCTATTGGATGAAGTTAGTGAAGCTTTTATAGTTCGTAATTTTTCTCTGTTGGGTGGTACAGAATGACGAAGATAGCATTTTGGGAAGATAGATGAGAATGGACGTGGATCTGTAGTACTTGTAAGTATTTTAGAGGCTCACCACAGAGTTGTAGCAAAAATCCTTGTCCTTCTTCGGTTCCCATTCCCATTGAATGGTTAAAACACAGACCTGTCGCAGTAACGGAGCTTAGTCTGTTTCTACATTGGTTGCAGTAGGTGGTAGATATATTTTCCCCGACTTCTACTCAGTTCCGACTTAAATTGGAACGATCACATGCATAAAACTGGAGAAATGGCAGCAGTTGCTAGATGCATTGGGGGCTACCTGAAACGAGGTTGGAATTTAACTGTAGCACATAGGTTCAAGAAAGGTGACTCGTTTTGAGATATGAGAGCGACAGAAATATGATTCATTAGTTTGGAGTAATCAATAAAGGACTTCTCCATAGGATCCTTGGCAGATATGTGCTTCAATGGGAGGACTTGATTCCAAATCCCAGACATCATTCCTGGTGGATAGCAGATCATCCACTGTTTGTTATCCTTCTCAATCAAGCATCGCCTATAGCCTAGTCGATATATCACCGAACCTCTGCCATGGCATCAAGACAGAATGCGTTATAAATACTGGAGAAATATCTAGCGGCGGTGGCTTGAGGGGGTTGAATATAGCAGTTTCACACCGCGTTCCTTAGCCAAATAACTTTCTAAATAGGGTAAGTTTAGTACAAGCTTGCACTGTTGATGACGTGTAACCGCTCTGCTGGTCTGATACTATATACTCCAGCGATCACTGTCTATATTCAGTGTCACGGTATTTGTCTGCACAAAAAATCACCTGATTCAGGGTAACGCTGCACGTCGATTTGTAAGGTGGGCATAGCTTTTAACATGGATACTTTTACGCACCAGTAGAACCAAGACTGCTTGTGACAGCTGTGTTTTTTAAAATATCGCTGTTTGTAAGACGATTACGCCTCTCTTTCTAGAACACCGTGGTACCACTCGCAAGATAACTTATTAGACATGTTCACACGTGGTTGATTTTCGGTCAGTATTATTTCGTATCGCTGGCAATCTGTTACTGACGTACTATTATACTTCGTAGTAGGGGATGTGTGATGGGTTCGCCTTGAGCATGAGGCTTATAATGTATTTGTTTGGTTCAGACATGTGCAAAGTGGCCTATTTCGCAGGATGATTCGGTCTATGCGTGGCCTGTGGTGCAAATCATTCACATTTCCCACTAACGGCAGGTACCATCCAATTGGAGAGGGCTGCTGCAATGTGGGAAGGTAGTTGACTTAATCGAGTAGCCCTCTAGACGACCGAATAGCGAACTAATACTTAGTATGTACTGGACAGCTTTCGGGATCAAGTGGAAATTTGAGAAGATTCAATATGGACATGTGTTTGTGTTGGGCCATTATTCCCTACCATGTAAATTGTTCCATTGATTGCTTCTTCGCATTTGAATTCTTTATTTAGTTGAGAGAAGATCGATTGTCGTGGGTGCATCTAGCTCATGGAAGACACATCTGCTGGTTCTCTAGACATGAGGAAGAACTTATTTGCCTTTGTAAATTATAGGGAGTGATCTGGAATATGCTACATCACCGACATCTGTATTCGCGAGTGGAAACATTGGATTGCTCTATTTCTTTTTTCGAGTTTCAACGTAAATGTCTTCACAGATGTGGCAAGTTTCTCAGTCAAACGTGAAAAATCTATACCGATTTTGCTCATAAAACTAAATCAAACTTTACTTTGTCTGTTCCCTTGGAAAGAGGACATGTATTATAGTGAGAGGCGTTTTCTTTATTAGTTGCTTTATTATAGGATTCAAGTTGATGTTAAATAACTAATCGAGTGCAGAACGGCGGGTGAGTTGTCTACGATACTACGGCTCTTGTGTGGTTCCTGCTCGAGCATACTATGTGACGTCAAACAAAGTATTTTCCATCCCAGAACGAGAAGCGTTGAGGCCTGTGACAGCGGCGCCTCGTAGCCATTAGGGACGGCCACGTCACTATACTTTTAGATGAACATGGTGCATGTGGGGGAAAGCTGTCCTGTTATCTCTATACTTGCTATTGTATTGGTGAAGCACGTAACCCTATCAATTCAGGTGCTGACTGGCTGGAACTTTCGCCTTGGCTCCATCTACCATGGCCACTTAGCATTTTGGCAAAGCATTCGGCTGGGACATTGGCCAGTATGGGGCCGCATGGGCCGCGAGTCTGTCGGTTTAATATCTCCATCCGGTAAATCGTGATTGTGTACGGATGATAGCACATTCTTTTAGGAATACGATTTCCCCTAATACTGTGATGCTTTCTTTTCCCATCAGCTGTGATAGCGTATATTGGCTTCAGTTACGGGGATTTTTAGTAGGAGTGTGTAGTGAACTCTGACATCAAACAGGGATGGATGCTACATGCCCGGCAGGTAATACACTTTTTTAAACTCACCTATGTACAACACCAGGATGTAGTCAGTTGAACGTGTTTCTGTTGCTGGTTTCGAGTGGTATAATTACTTTTGCCAGCAGGATATGACTAGTTGTATGGCATAGTTAGTTTTTGCGATTTTAAGCCGCTCTTGTGCAGTGCTATGCATATAGTTGTGAAATTAGGACCGATCTCTGTGATTAATTAAGTAATTAGGATGGATAATTGAGTCAGTTTGCTGAGCAAAATAAATAGAGTACACTAATCTAACCTTCCTCTCCCACATCTGGACAGTTTCCAATTGTTAGTCGGTGCACTTAGGCTTTCCATCCATTAGAGTAAGGGTTCGAGTCGCTGATAACTTGCGTCTTTTATGTGCACTGAGTATTTGTGCACTGAATTATTTTCGGGTGTTTAAGCGTTGTGAGCGTGTTTGCATGCATTATTTTGGTGATCTACGAGTAGTTTGACGTCTGTATGGTGTGTATTGGATTATTTCGGTAATTTACTAGTTTTGAAACTTCCTGGCAGATTAAAACTGTGTGCCCGACCGAGACTCGAACTTGGGACCTTTGCCTTTCGCGGACAAGTGCTCTACCATCTGAGCCACCGAAGCACGACTCACGCCCGGCCTCACAGCTTTACTTCTGCCAGTATCTCGTCTCCTACCTTCCAAACTTTACAGAAGCTCTCCTGCGAACCTTGCAGAACTAGCACTCCTGAAAGAAAGGATATTGTGGAGACATGGCTTAGCCACAGCCTGGGGAATGTTTCCAGAATGAGATTTTCACTCTGCAGCGGAGTGTGCGCTGATATGAAACTTCCTGGCACATTAAAACTGTGTGCTCGGCCGAGACTCGAACTCGGGACCTTTGCCTTTCGCGGGCAAGTGCTCTACCATCTGAGCTACCGAAGCACGACTCACGCCCGGCCTCACAGGCAACGGTCCCGAGTTCGAGTCTCGGTCGGGCACACAGTTTTAATCTGCCAGGAAGTTTCATATCAGCGCACACTCCGCTGCAGAGTGAAAATCTCATTCTGGAATTTACTAGTTGTTTGCGTCTCTGCATATCAGCATAATGCATTACTTACAAGCAGTTTCCAGGTCTTTAAACTGTATATTGTGACTCCAAGCACGTCAGGGGCAGTGTTTTGCGTTAGCCTAATAAATGCATTAGGTGAAATCCGTGGCTAAATAAATTGTTGAAAAAATTAATACACTCCTTCCTCTCTCCAGCAGCTCAGAACAGGCTGATGTCTTTTTCACACCAATCCCCCCCCTTCCCCTCCAGACCATTGGCAGGCTGAGTGTTTTGTATCAGTGCAATAAATAATCTAGGTGACATCTGTCCCTAAATAAATTGTTAAAGAAATAGATAAAGCACACTCATTGCTCTCTCCAGCAGCCCGGAACCGGCTGAGTCCATTTCCCGGTAGCTTTCCTCCTCCAGACTGCTGGGGAGATGAGTAGGCTGGGTAAAACTTGCAGCTGAGAAAAACACACGAGGTCATCATACTCCTACGGACTGAACTGCATGATCACGTAACATATTGAGGCGCCCTGTAGTGGTGAACTCGTGAACTAGGTCAGTTCTTTGATCTGGTGGATCAGAGATAGATTAGAAATGACAGACAATTCCAGAAGGGCCAGATGTTTCCATGTGTTGTGTACTGCATCTTTAAAGCAAAGCATTTACACTCCCGGAAATGGAAAAAAGAACACATTGACACCGGTGTGTCAGACCCACCATACTTGCTCCGAACACTGCAAGAGGGCTGTACAAGCAATGATCACACGCACGGCACAGCGGACACACCAGGAACCGCGGTGTTGGCCGTCGAATGGCGCTAGCTGCGCAGCATTTGTGCACCGCCGCCGTCAGTGTCAGTCAGTTTGCCGTGGCATACGGAGCTCCATCGCAGTCTTTAACACTGGTAGCGTGGACGTGAACCGTATGTGCAGTTGACGGACTTTGAGCGAGGGCGTATAGTGGGCATGCGGGAGGCCGGGTGGACGTACCGCCGAATTGCTCAACACGTGGGGCGTGGTGAGGTCTCCACAATACATCGATGTTGTCGCCAGTGGTCGGCGGAAGGTGCACGTGCCGGTCGACCTGGGACCGGACCGCAGCGACGCACGGATGCACGCCAAGACCGTAGGATCCTACGCAGTGCCGTAGGGGACCGCACCGCCACTTCCCAGCAAATTAGGGACACTGTTGCTCCTGGGGTATCGGCGAGGACCATTCGCAACCGTCTCCATGAAGCTGGGCTACGGTCCCGCACACCGTTAGACCGTCTTCCGCTCACGCCCCAACATCGTGCAGCCCGCCTCCAGTGGTGTCGCGACAGGCGTGAATGGAGGGACGAATGGAGACGTGTCGTCTTCAGCGATGAGTGTCGCTTCTGCCTTGTTGCAAATGATGGTCGTATGCGTGTTTGGCGCCGTGCAGGTGAGCGCCACAATCAGGACTGCATACGACCGAGGCACACAGGGTCAACACCCGGCATCATGGCGTGGGGAGCGATCTCCTACACTGGCCGTAGACCACTGGTGATCGTCGAGGGGACACTGAATAGTACACGGTACATCCAAACCGTCATCGAACCCATCGTTCTACCATTCCTAGACCGGCAAGGGAACTTGTTGTTCCAACAGGACAATGCACGTCCGCATGTATCCCGTGCCACCCAACGTGCTCTAGAAGGTGTAAGTCAACTACCCTGGCCAGCAAGATCTCCGGATCTGTCCCCCATTGAGCATGTTTGGGACTGGATGAAGCGTCGTCTCACGCGGTCTGCACGTCCAGCACGAACGCTGGTCCAACTGAGGCGCCAGGTGGAAATGGCATGGCAAGCCGTTCCACAGGACTACATCCAGCATCTCTACGATCGTCTCCATGGGAGAATAGCAGCCTGCATTGCTGCGAAAGGTGGATATACACTGTACTAGTGCCGACATTGTGCATGCTCTGTTGCCTGTGTCTATGTGCCTGTGGTTCTGTCAGTGTGATCATGTGATGTATCTGACCCCAGGAATGTGTCAATAAAGTTTCCCCTTCCTGGGACAATGAATTCACGGTGTTCTTATTTCAATTTCCAGGAGTGTATTAATATTTATTTATTAATTTTTTTTTTTTTTTTTTTTTTTTTTTTTTTTTTTTTTTTTTTTTTTACAATACAGCATCACCGGTCTATTGCCGTCTAACTGTGTTGGTGAGGCAGTAAATTTATCCACAGGGCAGTGACTGCGTCACTGCAATTCACTTTGGAGGTGTGGCGGTGGGACTTGTAGTCCCGTACCACCCTCTGACGGTGACAGTACTACACTTGTCGGGCAGAAAAATTTAGCCTAACGTGGGCAGGTATGATTGGAAAGTATTGGATTTAGAATGGGGGCCAGTCCCGCCAAAGGATGCGTCCGTGGTGGGCGTGCCAGACCTATCATCCTCTAGGATGGTTAGGGGAACCGGATGTCGATGCCAGCGGCGTGGATGTGTGGTCCTAACGTGGCGTAACCCATGGACAGTGTCCTGCCAGGCATCCACTTTCTCATAGAGCCGCCGCGCGTTGTTGCGTATGGTCGTCTTTAGGGGGACGATATCCGCTTCCTCGTGGAGAGTGACAATTCTCGTGAGTGGCGGGGCGTGCAGGATCCACCTGAGCACCTTGTTCTGCAGGCGCTGCAATGTCCGCATTCTGGTGACACTAAACGTGTCCCATGCAGCAGATCCATACGTGAGGGCAGGCAGCATAACTGTTCGGTAAATGCGGAGCTTGGTATGCAGGTTAAGTTCCCTACTGCGAAAGGGCGGGTACAAAGCCCTGGTTAGCTTTTGTCCCTTGTTGGTGACATACTCCGCATGACAGTGGAAGAGCAACTTGTGGTCCATCTGGACCCCGAGATAGGTGGTTGTCGGGGACCAAGGCACCTGCACACCTGCAATCGAGATATTGCGGCGGAGGACTGGGCGCCGTTTCGTGAAGTAAACTGCCGTAGTTTTGGCGGCATTGAGAGCTATTTTGTTTGTTCGGCACCAGGTGATAGTGGCGTCCACCTGTCGATGGAGGCGGGCGACGGCGGCGTCAGTAATTATGTTCATTATAATTATCCGGGCTGTTATGCCGTGGTCGGTTGATGAATTCTGTGTCGATTCCCAACGTTTCGTCTCCGACTGCGAGAGACATCTTCAAGGGGGTTCTTAGCTCAATGGAAGGTCCATCACATCCACTGGCTCGCTACTGGATTCTGCGTGGCTGCCTCAGCGCACGTTTTATTTCGGCGGACGAATATCCGTTCTTCATTAGTGCATTGTGGAGATGTTCCATCTCAGCGTCGAGCAACTCAGGTTCACAAACATTTCCAGCTCTGTCCGCTAACGTCTTGATAACACCCCGCTTCTGTTGTGAGTGGTGGTTCGAATCCCGGTGCAAATAACGGTCCGTGTGCGTGGGTTTGCGGTATACTGAGTGGCCCAAACTACCATATTAGTTTCTAAAAGGGGGAGGGTGTGAAATTAAACGGTATATGGACGCCGGTGTTAAAGAAGATGTGTACCACCCGTCCGCTACTGGGTGATGGCAACGGCGATCGACGGCGACGGACAGCGGCCAATTGCACTGACGTTTTGAAAACACCTGAAGTCACGCCGCGGCGTGGGAGCGCGCGGACACGGAATTTAGCGGCAGTCAGTAGCGAGCCAGTGGGTGTGTTGGACCTTCCATTGAGCTACGGACCCCCTTGAAGATGTCTCCCGCAGTCGGAGACGAAACGTTGGGAATCTACACAGAATTCATCAGCCGACCACGGCATAACAGCCCGGATAATTATAATGGACATGATACTTACGGCTGTGAAAGTCTACATTTTGGCTTCAGTATTGCGGCCAGTGGTGTATAGTGCTGTGTCGTCAGCGTATTGTGCAAGGTGGCACTCGGGGATGACCGGTATATCATTGACATAGATATTAAAAGGGATGAGAGATAGCACCGATCCTTGAGGAGTGCCTGCCGACAATTGACGAATGCCAGAACGCATTCCCAGTTGAGCCACTAGGAAAGTCCTACCACGGAGGAATTCATCCACGATCTTGACATAAATATCCGGTATAGGGGTCTGTGTCAGCATCTTGTGTACGAGGTTATCTTGCCAGATCTTGTCGTAGGCGTTTTGCAAGTCCAGAAAAACGGTAGCTGTCGACTTGGCAGTGTTGAAGCCTTTGCTGATGTGTTCGGTGATCCGTAGGACCTGAAGTTCTGCAGATAGGTGCGAAGTGAATCCAAACTGTTCAGGACGGATCGTCCCAGCTGCCGCAAGAGGTTGGGAAAGTCGGTGAAGGATCACAGATTCAAGGACCTTCGCCATAGTGTTTATGAGGCTGATGGGCCTGTTGTTGGTGGGGGCTGTAGGGTCCTTGAACCTCTTGGGGATCGCAATCAGCTTGGCTTGTTTCCACTGAGGGGGGAAAAGGCCAGATGTGGAACAACAGTTTAAAATCTTGGTGAACAAGATGAGTGGTGTGCGGGGAAGGTTGCAAAGATGTTCATTTAAAATTCCGTCCAATCCAGGGGCCGATCGGCCACTTTTCCGTCGAAGGATGCGCTGAATTTCTGACTTGGACGTAAGAAGGAAGCAGATTGGGGTGGGCGGTTGCGGAAAGCAGCAACAGCTGTCTGGACTTCACGTTCTTCCTGTAGTTCGTTCGGAGAAATGTCCTGGACCAGAGGGCGGTTTTGGGCCTCGAACGCATCTGCCAGCGTTTCCACAATTTGCAGGGTATCATATGACAAGCCCGCTGCTGTGCGAACAGGATGGGCAGTCGCTGGCTTAGAACGCTGCAGGATGCGAATGATAGCCCAGTCAGATTTTTGGTGGAGTAGGAAAGTAGACATCCTGTCCTCCCACTGTTCAGACCTCCATTCGGCGAGATGGTGGCTGAATTTGCGTTGGAGGCGTCTCATTTGGCGTTTGTCCTGAGGGTCACGAAACTGCTTCCACCTCCGGCGGTAGCAGTTCTTTTGCACCTTCAGCTCTCGTAACAGAGGGGGCAAGTCGTCCAGGGGTGTTAAATTTCGAGGTGCAGTGGAGTTGGAGAGTTTCACTGCTTTCTGTATTTTGGCGGTAAGGTAATCCACAGCACGGACTATATTGGCTGGTGTTGCCAAATCGAGGTCGTGTCGAGTGGTATTATTAAGTACCCTGGCAAACTTGTCGCATTTGGTGAGGGTCGCAGTGGAACTAACATCAAATGAAAGGGCAGCATTGGTGAGGTGCAAGAGTACTGGCTCATGGTCAGAGGCCAGTTCGTGGAGAACTTCCAGTGAAAACTGAGCAGTGATGGTTTTGAAGATGGCCACATCCGGCTGGCAGTCAGTACGGACTGGGATATGGGTAGGTTCGTGGGGGCCATAGACTGATAGTGCTAAAGTATCCTCCAGGTCAAGGAGAAGCCGGCCTTTGGCGATAGACACACGAGAATGCCAAGCTGGGTGCTTGGCATTGAGATCTGCCCCAGTGATGAGCCTATCGAAGGATGACAATGTGCGGAGGTCTGCTTCCAGCAGTGGCTTGTTTGGGATCAAATACGCTGCTGCAAAGGTAATGGCACCAAGGCGTGTGGAGATGGTAACCGCTGTGGCCTCTATGTGTTCCATTGGCTGGAGAGTCTCTTGGGTATGGACAAGAGCTTTGTTGAGGAATACAGCTGTGTCTCCACCACGGCGGTCGAGGCGGTCAGAGCGGTAACACACCATGTTGCGAAGGCGGAAATTGTCTGCCGGTTTGAGGTGTGTTTCTGTGACCAGTAAAACATCCACACGATAGTCATGGAGGAAGGTGTTCAATTCCGTCTTCATACGTTTAATGCCATTGGCATTAAAAATGCAAGTGACAAGATCCCGAGGGTGGTGGTGGTGGTGTGGAGGTCCATTCGCCATTACAACTATATTTGACTAAGCCCTTCCACTAGGGCGATGACCTTGGAAAGCCCGTCCTCCGACTGACGGATTTTTTGTGCAGTGTCACGAATAACAGCCCGGATGTGGGGTTTCGTGAAAAAGGAGATGACCTGGAGGATTTCGTGCACGTCCGCCCGAAAGGACGCATCAGTCCCCACCACTGGGGGAGTGTCCTGGGTGGTCTGCTTTCCCCTACGGGGCGCAGGTGCAGGTGTAATAGTAGGCAGAGTGGGGGTAGGGGCAGAGGGCTGAGATAGAGTCACAGATGGACTGGAGGGAGTTGCGCTGGCTTCTATAGTTGGTGAGCAGTGGGAGCCGTCACGGAAGACAGAAAATGAGGAGGAGACTGGGCTGCAGCGGCAAAGGATGTCGTGGGAGCCTGGGCAGGAAGGGGCACAGGAGCCATCGTACCATCTGGTGCCTGAGTGGCTGGTACCAGAGTGGCTGCTGAGGACAGTGCACCAGGCTGACCCCAAAAAACAGGATAGTTGGTCATGTCCCGTAGTGGTGGGGGAGGTCGATTTGTTCTTGGTTTCTTTTTGGGCAGACGAGAAGACTTCAGTGTCTTCTGGTAAACAGGGGACCCTCTCCAGGATGCCATGTGGTGGGGATCGTGCGTCGTTCCCAAACATCTGGCACAGGTAGGTTTCTCCAAAGGAGGGAGTGTGCAGTTCTCCACTAAATTTGGGCCAGCACACTTAACACACCGCAACGGCAGGGAGCAGTAATTCCCAGTATGTCGTAAACGCTGGCATTTGCGACAGATGGCTGGCCCGTTGCGGCCCTCGTACGATTCAATCCAGACTTTCGTGTACAGAAGATACCGGATTTGGTAAATGCGCTCTATGTCCTCCCTCTGGGAAAGGGAGACGACGTGGTTAGGGCAGGGGATCAATGCTCTGGTCTCAGGATTCCTCTTGCTATACTGGTGGTCCAAAGGATCTTCGAAATCGAGTTGAAGCAGTTCCTCCTTGACCTCCTCTGCCATAACCTCTGGTGGCAAGTCCTTGATGACGATTTTGGCTCCTGTATCATATGACAAGCCCGCTGCTGTGCGAATAGGATGGGCAGTCGCTGGCTTAGAACGCCGCAGGGCGGCGATTACCCGACGTCTGGTGGGTAAAGTAAGGCATGGCCTTTGATTTTACGAAATCGAGAATGGTAAGATAGTCGTCCCTACTGTCAAGCAGGCATTTCACATGATCTTTTTGGTAAACAGCTCTCAATTGGCCGACAATGAGCCGCTGGAGCTCAGTGTTCAGTTTCGTATAATTAGTGACATTATATACCACAATGGGGGGTACCTTCTCTTTCTTCAGAGGGCTTGACGGGATCTCTTGAGAGGGAGGGTCGGGAGCATGAACCACTTCCTCATCAGCGACGGCCAGAGGACTTTTCGACTGGGTCAGGGTGTCCAGAAGACTCGCCACGGTGGCGGGACGGCGCAGAGAGAGGTGCAGGTACAGCCGGGTGGTGGTCAGACAGAGCCGATGTGTTCGCCGCCTCACTACGAGAAAGATCAATTACTAGGCGGTCAGGTGAATCGTCGGACGACGACGACGACGCGGATGAGCGGACCCTGACACGCGACGGTGGACAGTCTTCATGATGATCGGATTCAGAGCCGGTGGTGTCCACCGGCGATTTGAGGCGGTTGGCGCGATTCAAGCGATCCTTCGCCCGTTGTGTGATGGGGGTGGCATTGCGCGCGGGGGGGGGGGGGGGTCGGAGGGTCGCGAGGGCTGCTCCGCCGCGAGCTTCTCCATAGTAGACACGCGTCCGCCTGACATGGCCAGGGGCAGGGGCCCAGGGGATGTAGACTTTTTTTAAAATTGACTGTGAGAAATCAAATGCTGTGCTGTGCTCTGCTGTGAAAATGTGTCTTTCTCGCACCCACTTTTAGCTACAACTGCAGGCACTTAACTTATTAGACAAATTATTTCCCTCGTACATATCATTTGTCAATATAAATATTTTTTTTTTAAAAAAAGTGTACACAACAATGTGCTATGCCGTTTTCCACCTCGAATTTGGTTTTCACAGGAAAAGGAAAGTCGTATTTATCGCTAATGTGCTTATGAGAATTTGGAAAACCAATAGATAAGGCACGAGGACAGAGAGAGTGGAAAGACGATATCGACTGAGAGGCGGCGACGAAATGGGCATATAGATGGGAATGGAGGAGTAGGACTGGGAGGAGAAGGAAAAGGAGGAAGAGATGGAGAGAGAGAGGAAGAGCAGGAGATGAACATTGAGGGGGGGGGGGGGGGCAGGAATATTGATGGACAGAGAGAGGGGGGAGGATGTGTTGGATAGAGAGGCGAGGAGGAGGAGACGTACAAAGCGATCGCGATGAAGAAACTGACTAAGAGACGGGAAGAAGGAAGAATTCCCATTCATATTTAGTACTACGAAGCATAGCTGGGTTCGCTAGTTAAAATTATGGACAAGTATTTGTCACTATCGAGCCTTGTAACTGGAACTATCTATGATGATTATCTTCAATAAAATATTTAACAAAATGGTTAATTTTGTTCTTACAAAAATATCTTAATGTCATACAAGAAAAAAGATGAAGCTATCTCTAATGACAAACAGCACGTGAAGTAATGGGCACCGTCTGGAGATAAATTTCTGAGTGGTTCCCAAAAAAAAAAAAAAGTGCGATTTCCTAAGGGATCAAACTGCTGACGTCATCTGTCCCTAGTCTTACACACTACTTAAACTAACTTATGCTATGAACAACACACACACCCATGCCCGAAGAAGGAATCAAACCCCCGGCGGGAAGGGCAGCGCAATCCGTGACATGGAGCCTCTAACGGCGCGGCCACTCCGCGCGGCGAGTGGTTCCCAGTTCTCGAATGAAGTCGTAATAAAGATGAAGCAATTCAGGTGTGAGTGCTATTCTGAGACGAAGAGGTTGGCACAAGATGGAAATTAATGGCACTCCTCGAACCTGCCGGCCGGTGTGGCCGAGTCTGGTTCTCGTATAGGTACAAACTTTGGCTGTAAAGCGGTTTTACCAGTTGCGAGTTCGCCCCTTCCTAAGGAATTCGAACAACGATAGAAAAATGAAAGAACGGTAGCAGATCTTGAAGACGGTCAGTGTAATTATTCCCGTACCCTCACTATTAGTGATTGTTTTACATGTAGAAACAGAGGTAAAATTTCAGACAGCCAAGATTGCTATTGCATAGCTTTTATTGTCATCTCAGGCTACGGTAAACCAACTTACCGTCATCAGATCTGTAAAGCTTAGATCAACATATTCAAGCATACTGGGATCAGATGTAAAGGGGCGTAATATAGGTTTACGTAAACATGGACTATAGCATGAAATATAACATATCTCCCTCAGTACATTTCACTGAATCTTGATCCAACGCAAATTATAACGTCTTATATTATAGACCGATAGTCCGTGAACATAAAAACATTAGTATATGAGCAAGTCAGGCACAAAAACTCTTACATACAACAATGTACATACTGCACTGATTATAAGAGCTCATGTTCGTAAAAATGGCTCTGAGCACTATGGGACTCAACATCTTAGGTCATAAGTCCCCTAGAACTTAGAACTACTTAAACCTAACTAACCTAAGGACATCACACACACCCATGCCCGAGGCAGGATTAGAACCTGCGACCGTAGCAGTCCCGCAGTTCCGGACTGCAGCGCCAGAACCGCTAGACCACCGCGGCCGGCCTCATGTTCGTATATTAGTAAAATGAAGACTAAGATTCTCAAGTAAACATCACAGATGTTACTGCCAGCCAACAGTTGGCACTGAGGTATTAGTTACAGATAAATATATGTCGTGTCATATAAAGTACAAAGGCTACTGAACGATCCAAGAATTTACGCTGGAGACATGCAATGAATAATCCAAATCAGAGTACATTACTTTTATTTTGTTACAATAATATTAAATTAATTTCTATAAAATTTTAAACCACCTTAAAACCAATAACAGGAAACGCTGTACCTTCAATTTATCGTTTAATACACAAGTATTTAGTCCAGTTATATGGTCCAGGTTATATAGTCTAGTTATATAGCATGTTCGTGTTACAAAATCAAATGCAATATGGATGTACATGTCATCACATGAAGGCAACATAAAGTCTCAGTTGTGTGACTGGATTCATGATTTCCTCTCATTGAGGTCACAGTTCGTTTGTGACAGACGGTAACTCATCGAGTAGAACAGAAGTGATCTAGGTGATAATCTGAGCAGTCCCTTAGATTGTTTACAGATGACGCTGCAATTTACCTTCTAGTAAAATCATCAGACGATCAATTCCTATTACAAAATTATCTAGAAAGAATTTCTGTATGGTGCGAAAAGTGGCAATTAGCACTAAACAAAGAAAAGTGCGAGGTCATCCACATGGGTACTAAAAGAAATCCGATAAATTTTGGGTATACCGTAAATCGCTCAAATCTAAGGGCTGTCAGTTCGACTCAGTTCCTAGCAATTACAATTACGAGAAACTTAAATTGGAAAGACCACATAGATAATATTGTGGGGAAGGCGAACAAAGACTGCGCTTTGTTGGCTGAACACTTGCGACAAACCCATTAAGGAGACAGCCTACATTACACTTGTCCATCCTCCGCTGGAATATTACTGCACAGTGTGGGATCCTTACTAGGTAGGATTGACGGAGGACATCGAAAAAGGGCAAAGACGGACAGCTCGTTTCATACTATCGTGCAACAGGGGTGAGGGTGTTGCTGATATGATACGTAAGTTGGGGTGGCAGTCACTGAAATAAAGGCGGTTTTCTTTGCTGT
Source organism: Schistocerca cancellata (assembly GCF_023864275.1). Lineage (NCBI taxonomy): Eukaryota > Metazoa > Arthropoda > Insecta > Orthoptera > Acrididae > Schistocerca > Schistocerca cancellata. The sequence goes on from NC_064631.1 coordinate 337,072,437, forward strand.
GACATCTATTTACGAAATTTCAATCACCAACTTTCTCTTCTGAATGCGAAAATATTTTGTTGACACCCACCTACGTAGGGAGAAATGATCATCATAACAAAATAATAGAAATCAGAGCTCGAACGGAAAGATTTAGGTGTTCCTTCTTCCCACGCGCCATTCGAGAAGTAGTATTAAAATGCGTCGATGAACCCTCTGTCAGGCACTTAAGTGTGAAATGCAGAGTAACGATGTAGGTGTAGATGTAGATGTAAAGCCTCGACATCTCGGTGTAGTTAAGCAAACATGAAGGAATTCCAAGGGGAACGTCAAGTGTTCCACTCATAAGTACCACAAACACGTCACTACAAGTACAGCAGACGTATTTTTGTATGTAACTGCTAACAGCTGTTAGCGGATTTCTTCCTGATGTCAACAGCTGCGGTTGCTCGGAAATACAAAATAGTTTGTAGAGCTATGTTGTAAGACTAAAAAGAGCTATAAGAGACATCATCCATAAAAGTCTTAGATGATCAGTTCTTAGCTTTGTGGATAAGATTGTCCAAGGTAAAGCACAGCGTAAGAAACTGTGATTTGCTTTATCGAGTTCAATAAATGAAGCATCAAAAAAGGGTCGAAGAATGTCAGTTACCTAACGCCGCTGGTGAAATACGGTAGCCCCGTTTCCGTTCCAAGCTGCGCCTCTCGCTGATTTGCATGTCTTTGTTAGCGCGATTGTCGCGAGAGCTATGGCGCCATTAATTCCCCGTAAAGTGCCCGAGGCTGCCCGAGACCCTGGGGCAGCTCCCGTCCTCGGCGCTCTTTCTTCCTCTCACACCCCTCCATCTCCCCCCTCCCCCCACCCTGCTTGCTCCTAAACTACCCACCCGCACCCCTCCGTCTCGACGTCCGCTATCAACCCTCTTACCAGCCATCTTAAGCACCGCAGTAATATTTCACTGAGGCGCCATTAATCCGCTCGGAGCGCCGTATCGGCAGAATCTATCTGCTAAACTACTTATCCCGGAGTTAACTCGGGAATAAACAGTCGTCTTCGAAAGGAAGTTGAGGGCTCCCCCGCGAATCTGCGGCGCTGCGGCGGGCTAGAAGAGGTGTGGTGCTAGCCCTAATGGCAGCCGGAGCTCAGATGCGATTCTGCGACTTCTGCAACTCCGCGCTCAGTTACAGTGTAAGCCGACATCAAGAGCCTTCATCATCCTGGTTGGGCTCGCCCACTAATTGGTATTATACCCTGAAGTGAACGACTTCTGTTCACCTAGTGTCCTGAAAGTTGCGTGTGTCGAATAGCTATCAGGGCTGCTGATAACTGTAGCTGAGCGCACACCTCGCACATGTAATGAATTTAATTTTTCGTTTATTTCCTCCAGTTTTTGCCATCTAGAAACCACTTTCATCTGTTCTTCAGTGTATTTCTCGCTCAACAAGAAAGTTACGAGTATTCTGCAACATCCCCTTTTCTATCACTTCTTTTTTTCTTGAATATATAGTTTACGGCTTCTTATTCTTCTAAACACAAATAAACGTTTGTTTTGTATCTGTGTTGTTAGCAATCACTACATGTCGAAAGAACTCGCTGCTAGTGTGACCTTGTGTAGGTATGTGTGTGTGTGTGTGTGTGTGTGTGTGTGTGTGTGTGTGAGTGAGTGTGTGTGTGTGTGTGGGTCTGTTGTGATTTACCAGCGCTCAACGGCAAGGTTATCGTTCTAATACACAACGGGGTGTCAAATGAAAGTGAGGTCGATGGACAAATAAGTAACTAAAGGCTTTATTCTTTATTCAAAATTAATCGGCATAATTGTTATCACATCTATCTCGAAGAATGTTTTAGGTTGCCTACGGGACGAAGATTGTAGCCAAGCGTGCACATCTTCGTCCAAAGCTAAGGGACGACCACGAATATCATTCTTCTGAGCTCCAAATATCTGTAAATCACACGGGGAGAGATCTGGACTGTGTGTGGGACGTGTACGTATCTCTCAGCGAAATTCTGACGAATCATATATTATCGATAGTATTTTTAAAAGCTATAGATGAGTCGAATAACTATCGATTGTTTCAGGCAGGTATTGCAACGGAAAAATAGCTTTCTAAGAATTTATATTGCTTAAAATACAACATTACAAGATAAGTAAATTTTGTTTTATAAAAAGTAAGGTATTTAAATTCTTGTCCTTCAGTCTGTTGTTTAAAATACAACATGAGAAGATACACGTAAGGTGTTTAAATTCTTCTCCTTTAGCCTGTTGCGTTTTCTTTATCCTGCCTTGGCGAAAACCCTCTCTGCAGGAAGTGATGTCGTTGGAGACCACAAAAATGTAATGGACATTACATGTAATATACTAGTATTAGATTTTACACAATATTCCAATACACAAGCACGTTTGTCTATTACAGGATTTTCCAAATATTGATGTAGGTCAACTATGGAATCACTGACTGCTGTAACGCCATCGATGTTACGCTGTTGCTAATTGAGCAAACAAAGTTGATCATCAGATTTCAAACTGTTGGATGTATCAGTAGACGTATTAGCACAGCTCATCGATGCTTCTGTTTCAGGTAGTATTCTTGTAGTTGAAGCGATGATAGCAGCATACTCCTTCCGAAGTACTTGTGCAACGTTCTCTGCCTCTTGAAATGCCCTGAAACAACTGTTTTAAACCTAGAATATAATAATGACACAACCATATTAACAGTCAATGTGTTATATACTTGTGCTCTTTCATTGACTGATTTATTCAAGGAATGTAGAACACTTTGCCCTTCAGTAGTTGTTAAGGTGCCTTACAAGTCGGAAATTTTTACAGCAATACCTCGTAAAAGAGGTATAATTAAGGAAGCAGTGATGTATTACTCACGTGAGATTGCTGTTATCGTTGCTACTTCAAAATGTTCAAGAAGATCTGTTATCTCTTCCATAGCTAAGTAACTTTCTGCTGTTAGGTTAGTCAGTGCTTTTGAACTTTCATTGACCGCAACCTCAAACTCACTTTGTACTTACAAAATTCTTTTGAGGGTGTGCCATGAGCTGTTCCATCGAGTCGTCACGTTTTGTATCAGCCTCAGTTCATTTTTGTTTGCTCTTTTTTGAACATCTCGCAGTTTGTCACTGGCTAGTATACAGTTATAAGAGAGTGTCACAATAGCCTTCGTTTCCAATAAAATTCTAAAAATTGTACTTTGAAACAATCTTGTAGTGTCAAGTTGATGCAGTGGGCCGAACAGGGTGAATATCGAATCCATAAGATTTAGACAGCTTTTTTGTACCTTCCGTGTTGTCTTTAACCACTACAACTGTTTTATCACGGATATTGTATTCTAGTAAGATTTGATTGATGACCTGAAAGACAAGTAATGAAACTTCCTGGGAGATTAAAACTGTATGCCAGACCGAGACTCGAACTCGGGACCTTGGCCTTTCGCGGGCAAGTGCTCTATCAACTGAGCTACCCAAGCACGACTTACGGCCCGTCTTCACAGATTTACTTCCGCCAGTACCTCGTCTCTTGTCTTCGAAACTTTACAGAAGCTCTCCTGCTAGCCATGCAAGACTAGCACTTCTGAAAGAAAGGATATTGTGGAGACATGGCTTAGCCACAGCCTAGGGGATGTTTCCAGAATAAGATTTTCACTCTGCAGCGGAGTGTGCGCTGATATGAAACTTCCCTTCTTTCAGGAGTGCTAGTCTTGCATGGTTAGCAGGAGAGCTTCTGCAAAGTTTGGAAGGTAGGAGACGAGGTACTGGCGGAAGTAAAACTGTGAGGACGGGGCGTGAGTCGTGCTTGGGTAGCTCAGTTCAGTCCACCTTTAGCCGCGGAGCAGCTCGGACTTGTTTACGTCCCGGCTGCGAACGTTCGCGGAAGAAGCGGTGTTTACACCGTCATCACTCGCGTGTGTTACTGTTTCAATCGAACGCAATGGCACACAATTTCCGAAAAACCACGATACAGTTCACATTCTGTAACGAGTATGCAAGACCGAAGGCATTCGAAATCGAACGTTTCTTGAGGGACGAAGTGCATCTTAATTACACGGAGATTATTGGAGTTCATTTATCAATCGTGAGCAGCACTCTTTACGTAAAGATGATTGACGACGCAGCATGCGATAGGATCACCGAAGCCGCCAAACGAGGATTCCAGTTCCGACACTCCGATGGTCATATTGGCGAAGTTTTAGTCGCTCATTCGGGCCTGGGAGTGCGTACGATTCGAGTCTTCGAGCTGCCTTTCGAGGTACCCGAATCATTGGTCACTGAATCACTCCAGCCATATGGCAGAGTTATTAGTCATACGGCCGAACGTTGGGCAAGCTTTAGCACGTATCCAGTGCTCAATGTTGTCCGACAGGTGCGAATTGCCCTTACGAAACATGTGCCATCGTTATAAACATCGGCGGCTGTAAAGCTATTGACATCTATGATGGACAGCCCCGGACATGCTCCGGGTGTGATGGTGAAGGACATCTTCGATCTGCGTGTATGCAGAGGAGACTCGTGCAACTCCCCAGCGGAGACTTCCAGAATCCGACTACACCAACGTCACTGCCGATGACTTACGTGACGGCGCTTCGCGGGGAGGTGACGCCGAGGTCGGAGCGCACTATCGAACCGACGCCGCAGTTGATTGAGGCGCCTTCGGACCCCACTGAAGAAGGAATGGCTCCGACCAACCTCCAATCTCAGACACTACAGGTGGTGCCGAAAGAGGATGACAGCATCACAATAGGCATGGAAGCTGAAGTGGAACGGCCCCAGGGCGTTGTGGCGGCGGCGAGACAGCAGGAGATACAAGAGGCCGAGGTTAGGGCCCGCAAACAACGCTCGCCAAAGCGCCGCAAGTAGCGCCGATAAACTCTGCGGAGACGCTCCCTTCTCTTCTTGGGAGCCCAGATGAGTCTAACTCTATGGACCTGTCTGACGTGGAAACACAAGCTTCGCATGTCGCAGACCATATGAATTCGGACGGCGAAAAGATGTCATTTCGTTCAGACGACGCATCCGCTCAGGGGCCTGATACCCCTTCTGCGGCGGAGTCTAATGCTGCGAAAGAACAACAGATGTCACACATCAGTGCCGCACTGGAAAATTTGGAGCACCCCAATAATATCAGTTGGTATGAGCAGGACGACGAAATCACCGATGCGGATCATTCTATTGATGGGGACTTGCATCCGTCCGCATCTCAAGACACCTAATGCCGCAGGGACACGTCCGTCGGGAGACCCTCTGCGGATGTGCAAAGGGACTATCAATTCGGTGAAACTATGCCATTTTAACATCATGTGGAGATGACAGCTACTCGACCCCCAGGCATACAGAATAGGGACAGTGAATGTAAATACCATTAGATCGCCCGTGAAATATCAGTTGTTTAGGGACATGATACACGCGTCGGATGTGGATATACTGATGGTGCAGTAAATTTACATTCCTGAGTTCCAGGAAGTACATGGATACATCTCCTACACCTCGCCGCACTCGAACAACGACAGTGGAACGGCGATATTGGTCCGGGACGGGATTCCGGTTAGCGACCTGGCTTATCTACCTTCCGCACGAGGACTGGCGATAACTGTTAATGGAATTCGCATTCTCAATGTTTATGCCCCTTCCGGCACAGACAACAGACGGGCGCGTGCGAGATATTATTCGGAAGAGATTGTGCCCTTATTTACCGGAAGATTCGATCATTTCCTTATAGGTGGTGACTTCAATTGTGTTTTAGCCCGAAAGGACCAGACTCCACATTACAATACCTGTCGTGAATTGCATGTGCTATGCCGGGATCTGGAGTTAAGCAACCCATGATTCATAGGAACCGTGAGGGATATACTTTTTTTACAAGTCACTCGGCGAGCGGACTCGATCGAATATATGTTTCGGTTGGCCTACAGGATAAGGTGGTCGACGCGGAACGATGACCTGCGGCATTTACTAATCATCTGGCTTACATTTGTACCATATCACTCCACAGGCAAAGAGTGTGGTGAAGCCGCGGGACACGGAAGCTCAATTCGTCACTTTTGGCGGACCCCGAATGTCGTCAGAGAGTCGAGGCGGTATGGACCACATGTCAACGCCGTCTACCAACATATACCTCCGTGCTTCAATGGTGGCTCGAGTGTACTAAGCCGGCAATAAGAAGAGCTCTAATACAGTATGGTCGGGATAAGACGAGATGCCAAAGAGACACTCTTGATTATTATTACACCGTACTTCGTGAGCTGTCATTTCAGGTGCCGTCTGCAGAACATCATGCGGAAGTTCATCGTATCAAGGCACAAATCCTATCGATCATGCGACGACGACTGGGTGGCATCCAAATACGGGCAAGATCTCTCGATACCATCACTGGGGAACGTACCTCGATGCACCATGTGTCGCGGGAATGTAAACGTTACTGCCGGGCACTGGTAACAGAGCTCCACGGTTTGGATGGCCGTCAACTGACAACACAACAGGACATTGCAAATGAATTTTTAGAGCATTTCCACCACCTCTATGCCTGTACACCGACGGACCGTCGGGTGGGGGAAGAGATACTGCAACATCTGCAAACGACACTGACAGAGACGGATAAGGCAGCGCTTATGGAGCCACTCACAGAAGACGATATAAAGGTGGCACTCACAAAAGGAGCGGCCCATAGATCACCAGGGCCAGATGGGATTACGCTAGAGTTTTATCGAGAATACGTGGACATGATGATGCCACAGTTGGTGTCGATGTACAATGAGGCGATGCGTCCGGACATACGCCTACCATCGGATTTTATGACGGCTTTCTTCTTCCCATCTCGAAGATGGCGGGGAGTCGCAGTGTTACTCAATATCGGCCTCTCACTATGCTAAACACCGGGCGCTGATCACCTCGCTGTTGTGCGCCCTAAAACACTCATCATCATCATCATCATACTAAACACCCTATAAAATCTTTGCACGACTACTAGCGTCTCGTCTCAAGCTGGCGATATCCAGGACAATATCCCCTGATCAGGCTTGCTTAGGGGTGCGAAGCAACATCTCCTCGGCGTGAAGTGAATACCGTGACGTTATTGCCCTTGCGGAAACGTGTAAAATGCGAGCAGCGATGATATCTGTGGACTTCGATCGTGCGTTCGACAGGATAAACCGTGACTTCTTGTCGTCAGCCATGAGCCGAATGGCGATTCCACCTGTTTTCATCTCCATCGTTATGAGGCTAATAAGAGGGGCTACTTCGAAGGTGATTGTAAGTGGTCGGGAAGCGAGCTCGATTCCTCTCAACAGCTCCGTCCGACAAGGGTGCCCACTCTCCATGACGCTGTTTGCGATAGCACTTGAGCCGCTGATGTGTGTTATGAGGCGCTCACTTACAGGGATAGCGCTTAATGAGAGCTCTTTCGTTTGTCGCGCATATGCGGATGACCTGATCCTTCTTGTCAGATCAGGACATGAAGTGCGTCAGGCTCTTGAGCATCTAGACTCTTACGGGACGACGGCAGGTAGTGTCGTTAACATGACGAAATCCAAAATTATGCACATTGGACGGGGTGTGGAAGACATACCGGGACCGTTTCAGACGGTGGAATCGCTGAGATGTCTGGGGATCACATTTACCCGTTCACTACGGCGGTCAGCGGCTGCGAGTTATCGGCGGCTTCTGCAGAATGTTCGTCTGACGATACGCAACAACTCACTGAGAGCCTTTGACATGATCCAACGTGTGGCATACACTAAAGTGCACATAGCGTCACTACTGCCCCATTTAGCGCAGATCCTACCAATACCGAAGGGTTTTGCAGACCGCCTCATGGCTGCGTTTGGTTACTATGTTAGTACTGGGATGTTATTTAAGATCAAATATGACACGTTAACGCTACAGTTACGGAACGGTGGCCTCAACCTCACAAACGTGCGAAACAAAGCTCTGGCGGTTTACATGCGAGCGATGATACGAAATGGGCAACAACGTAAGCATTCCATGACGTCAGCTCTGATAGAAGTACTTGTTCCGCCTTCGTACGAACCCCCTATTGCGGTGGGCAACATTTCGCCTTCTCTTGCACACATTGCCTCATTTCTTGTTGATTACAGTTATATTGGTCTGAAAGTATCTTCGACGAGAATACCCACGATTCGGGAGATCTATAGGTGCTTGATGAATCAACATAGCCGCAACATAATGAAATTCAAATATCCGTCGAGAACGTGGAACCACATTTGGTGTGCAGTGCATACTCCATTACTGTCAACAGCAGCGAGATCGATGTGGTATATTCTTATAAACCGTAAACTTGTGACCAGGAGTCGATTATATACAATTCATAGGGTCGATTCTCCTCTTTGCACAATCTGTGGACTGTTAGCAACGGAAGAACATGGTTTAGTGTGTGGCGCAGCGAGGGACGTCTGGACGCTGACGCATCAAATACTGGCCTTCCTTCGGCGCACTAGCTACACTTTTTCTACCGGACAAGACCTTTTTTCCCAAACAAAAGACGTATGCGGTCAATTGGATCGCTGGACATGCGACGAAATATTTGTATTCGTACGATATTAAGTCCGTGGTGGATTATTGGATATATTTACAAGAACAACACGAGCTCATACGGAGTCATACGAAATACAGGACTTACTTTTCCAATTTTTTTGGAATTGTTTTTCACAATCCGCCCAACAGCTGGGGTGTCCCAGAACTGAGAAGACTCCTGCAGCAGAACGACTAGAGACAGTACTGTGCGGTTCAAATAAATTGGCACATGGCACACTGAGAAGAAAACTGGCCCCCTTGCTGTTGGCGCTAGTTATGACTGGATTATGTTCATGTGAAAAAAGAAAAAAAAATAACCACAACGATGGTAAACACCGAAACCGCCTCAGATAATGGTCCTTCGAATGGTCGACGCAGGAGAAATAAATGCCGCCCACAATGGCAGAAATGGTCAACATTATATGGCTTTCTGCCTAATTTATGATGCGACACCGCGTGCTGCAGGGATTGTGATGCAGATGATAACTTCATTTTCACTCCCGCCCGTGACTAGGATTGTCATTTACTTTATTCATGTTGCAAAAAAAGAGAGAGAGAGAGAGAGCGGCCTTCTTTACGTTGATTTTATATTTTATGGTTTCCAAATTGTTTTTGCTGTCTCGATACTTTCCCTATCAAAAAAATGGCTCTGAGCACTATGGGACTTAACATCTGAGGTCATCAGTCCCCTAGAACTTAGAACTACTTAAACCTAACTAACCTATGGACATCACACACATCAATGCCCAAGGCAGGATTCAAACCTGCGACCGTAGTAGTGGCGCCGCTCCGGACTGCAGCGCCTAGAACCGCGTGGCCACCGCCGTCGGCTTTCCTTATCCCCAGGACAGCACAACTGCACGAATAAAGATTGTTTGGTTCCCCTGCCTTCCAGTTAAAAAACAAAAAAAAAATGATCGCGTTGTTGGACTATAAAGCGGAAGAACCGCGATTTTATTTTACTTTTTTCTTAAAAAACAAAAATAGCAGTCTATGGCGCTACACTCGTGGACATTGAAAAATTCAAACAAAAAAAATGGCGTCAAAATGTCAAACAAAAGAAAGTGGTCAGCGCGACAGAATGTCAATCCTAAAGCCACGAAAAGAAAAAAAGAAAAGAGTTGGTAGAGCACTTGCCCGCGAAAGGCAAAGGTCCCGAGTTCGAGTCTCGGTCCGGCACACAGTTTTAATCTTCCAGGAAGTTTCATACCAGCGCACAATTCGCTGCAGAGTGAAAATATCATTCTGGAGACAAGTAATGTTAAAATGACCCGCCAGTATGTCCGAAATCTTGCATAATATTATAAAAAAAAATTTTTTTCAGCGTTTTGTTATCTGAAAAATTACTTTCATATATTTCAAGAAATTATTGTCATAAAAATTGGGCCAATATATTACTTTTTGATGTTGCGTTGAGCTTCAGCGTCTTAGAATAACGAGGAAGGCAGGAAGTGTGTACTGGTCCGCCACGCAATGCTACCTTAGGCGTGCATTCTTGCTGACGAGGTGCAGAAGATACGGCATAAACTGCCCATGGGAATAACAAGATTGAAACTGCGTTGAAGATCAAGAGTGGCTTCTTCACTCATTATGTATTTTCTCAGTTGAGTTGACACTCAGTACAAAACAAAACAGCCATCACTCTACGCAGTGCTACAGCCGCTACATCGCTGAAGTCGGCAGCACTTGTGATCTTAGTGCAGTCGACATAAGGTGTGTAGCTTGTAGTTTTGTTGCGTGTATCGCCTTTCGTCGGGGGAAGCTCAAGGAGCGGTATAAAGAGCTCAATACGGTATTAATGAAGGATACGGAAAGGCGCAGCAAGATAGAGCAGTGCTGGCACCTTCACCCATCGTGCAGACGTATTCCTATAATATGCCCGCGCCGCTCAAGATTTGAGGCTGCACTGTAGTGGCGATACAACAGCCTCCGTTACACAATAACAGAGAGTTTTACATTACCACTGGGAAGTTCCGATTCGGTTAGTGAGACTTCCTATGGTTAGTCTTTTTTGGCAAATATACGTATTAATATTGACGCTGTTTTTTAATAGCTAAAAGTTTTAGTTCTGTTCCGATCCGCTAACACAATGGAAGAACTTCGGCATAAATGATCATAAAAGCAAGTTGTTTACTCGTACATACTCGAAAAACAGCAAAACAATCATTGTAACGACACTGCGTTCGTTTGTCACATGTTATTCTGCTGTCGAACAAACACTCAAGTGAAAACTATGGGCGCGGAAGTACCAATATTTTGTGAAAGCGCATTATGCAGACATCACTGTTCAAATGTATTGCTTATTTGTAGTAATGAATATGAAACTACACTCCTGGAAATTGAAATAAGAACATCGTGAATTCATCGTCCCAGGAAGGGGAAACTTTATTGACACATTCCTGGGGTCAGATACATCACATGATCACACTGACAGAACCACAGGCACATAGACACAGGCAACAGAGCATGCACAATGTCGGCACTAGTACAGTGTATATCCACCTTTCGCAGCAATGCAGGCTGCTATTCTCCCATGGAGACGATCGTAGAGATGCTGGATGTAGTCCTGTGGAACGGCTTGCCATGCCATTTCCACCTGGCGCCTCAGTTGGACCAGCGTTCGTGCTGGACGTGCAGACCGCGTCAGACGACGCTTCATCCAGTCCCAAACATGCTCAATGGGGGACAGATCCGGAGATCTTGCTGGCCAGGGTAGTTGACTTACACCTTCTAGAGTACGTTGGGTGGCACGGGATACATGCGGACGTGCATTGTCCTGTTGGAACAGCAAGTTCCCTTGCCGGTCTAGGAATGGTAGAACGATGGGTTCGATGACGGTTTGGATGTACCGTGCACTATTCAGTGTCCCCTCGACGATCACCAGTGGTGTACGGCCAGTGTAGGAGATCGCTCCCCACACCATGATGCCGGGTGTTGGCCCTGTGTGCCTCGGTCGTATGCAGTCCTGATTGTGACGCTCACCTGCACGGCGCCAAACACGCATACGACCATCATTGGCACCAAGGCAGAAGCGACTCTCATCGCTGAAGACGACACGTCTCCATTCGTCCCTCCATTCACGCCTGTCGCGACACCACTGGAGGCGGGCTGCGCGATGTTGGGGCGTGAGCGGAAGACGGCCTAACGGTGTGCGGGACCGTAGCCCAGCTTCATGGAGACGGTTGCGTATGGTCCTCGCCGATACCCCAGGACCAACAGTGTCCCTAATTTGCTGGGAAGTGGCGGTGCGGTCCCCTACGGCACTGCGTAGGATCCTACGGTCTTGGCGTGCATCCGTGCGTCGCTGCGGTCCGGTCCCAGGTCGACGGGCACGTGCACCTTCCGCCGACCACTGGCGACAACATCGATGTACTGTGGAGACCTCACGCCCCACGTGTTGAGCAATTCGGCGGTACGTCCACCCGGCCTCCCGCATGCCCACTATACGCCCTCGCTCAAAGTCCGTCAACTGCACATACGGTTCACGTCCACGCTGTCGCGGCATGCTACCAGTGTTAAAGACTGCGATGGAGCTCCGTATGCCACGGCAAACTGGCTGACACTGACGGCAGCGGTGCACAAATGCTGCGCAGCTAGCGCCATTCGACGGCCAACACCGCGGTTCCTGGTGTGTCCGCTGTGCCGTGCGTGTGATCATTGCTTGTACAGCCCTCTCGCAGTGTCCGGAGCAAGTATGGTGGGTCTGACACACCGGTGTCAATGTGTTCTTTTTTCCATTTCCAGGAGTGTATATTAAGGATGTAGATAAAGTTGAATGGGGAGATTTCATACTGCGTGAAGAGTTTCATAGAGCACTGAAAGACCTAAGACGAAACAAGGCCCCGGGAGTAAACAACATTCCATTAGAACTACTGACAGCCTTAGGAGAGCCAGTCCTGACAATACTCTACCATATGGTGAGCAAAATGTATGAGACAGGCGAAATACCCTCAGACTTCAAGAAGAATATAATAATTCCAATCCCAAAGAAAGCAGGTGTTGACACATGTGAAAATTTCCGAACTATCAGTTTAATAAGTCACGGCTGCAAAATACTAACGCGAATTCTTTACAGACGAATGGAAAAACTAGTAGAAGCCGACCTCGGGGAAGATCAGTTTGGATTCCGTAGAAATATGGGAACACGTGAGGCAATACTGACCCTACGACTTATTTTAGAAGCTAGATTAAGAAAGGTAAACCTACATTTCTAGTATTTGTAGACTTAGAGAAATCTTTTGACAATGTTGTCTGGAATACTCTCTTTCAAATTCTGAAAGTGGTAGGTGTAAAATATAGGGAGCGAAAGGCTATTTACAATTTGTACAGAAACCAGATGGCAGTTATAAGAGTCGAGAGACATGAAAGGGAAGCCGTGCTTGGGAAGGGAGTGAGACAGGGTTGTAGCCTCTCCCCGATGTTGTTCAATCTGTATATTGAGCAAGCAGTAAAAGAAACAAAAGAGAAATTTGGAGTAGGTATTAAAATCCACGGAGAAGAAATAAAAACTTTAAGGTTCGCCGATGACATTGTAATTCTGTCTGAGACAGCAAAGGACTTGGATCAGCAGTTCAACGGGCTGGAAAGTGTCTTGAAAGGAGGATATAAGATGAACATCAACAAAAGCAAAACGAGGATCATGGAATGTAGTCGAATTAAGTCGGGTTATGCTGAGGGAATTAGATTAGGAAATGAGACATTTAAAGTACTAAAGGAGTTTTGCTATGTGGGGAGCAAAATAACTGATGATGGTCAAAGTAGAGAGGATATAAAATGTAGACTGGCAATGGCAAGGAAATCGTTTCTGAAGAAGAGAAATTTGTTAATTTCAAGTATAGATTTAAGTGTCAGGAAGTCGTTTCTGAAAGTATACGTATGGAGTGTAGCCATGAATGGAAGTGAAACATGGATGATAACAAGTTTGGACAAGAAGAGAATAGAAGCTTTCGAAATGTGGTGCTACAGAAGAATGCTGAAGATTAGATGGATAGATCACATAACTACTGAGGAGGTACTGAATAGAATTGGGGAGAAGAGGAGTTTGCGGCACAACTTGACTAGAAGAAGGGATCGGTTGGTAGGACATGTTCTGAGGTATCAATGGATCACTAATTTAGTATTGGAGGGCAGAGTGGAGGGTAAAAATTGTAGAGGGAGACCAAGAGATGAATACACTAAGCAGATTCAGAGGGATGTAGGCTGCAGTACGTACTGGGAGATGAAGAAGCTTGCACAGGATAGAGTAGCATGGAGAGCTGCATCAAACTAGTCTCAGGACTGAAGACCACAACAACAACATTAAACCTGTTGTAACGCAATTATCTAATGATTTGTGACGGTTGGCAGTGTCCGTAAACAGAACGCAAATCACACGACGGCTTTTCAACAAAGGGGAGAGGGGGAGTGGGGTCGGGGAGTGGAAGGGTGAAATTGCCAGGAAATACCTTAGAAGTTACCCCGACTTCATTTACAACGACATGTACCGATCACAAGAATGAAACGAAACTCAGCATGGCATTGACGAGTTAAAGAAAGAAACATTTTAAAAGATGTTAGTTACAATGTGCATAAATTCTGCGTTGTGATGACCTGCATGTTTTATCACTTTTTAGAAAGGGTGAAACTACTTTTCCGTCAATAATAAATTGACAAGTCAATGGCAGTACGCCTTCATTGTAGCTCATTAAAAATTAAATTTTGTGAAGGTTTTCTCTAATTATTTTTTTATCTCTTCCTATAATTTTGAGATTAGTAAACATTTAAGTGTGGTTTTATCTGGTAACTCATATTTCCTGCTTAAGCCATAAACAAATATTTTCAAACCCTGATGGTCGGAAGTTTGTACGGCAGCATATCGATAGTAATTACTTTAAACTTGCATCGTACATCTGAACCTGTTAAAATGATTTGTTATAGAGCTTCTCGATTCTTTTGTTGCATCTCTTCTCTGCATTTAGACAGCTTTTTTGTACCTTCAGCGTTGTCTTTAATCACTACAACTGTCTTATCACGGATATTGTATTCTAGTAAGATTTGAATGGTGACCTGAAAGAAAAGTTGATCCCTCACCTTTCAGTTCTATTACTAATTTGTGATTCATAATTTTCCACCATGCTTTCATTTTAGTAGTCTCTTAAATTCCTGATCATGTTCATAATCTTTAATGCAGATGGTACACGCTACAAACTTGCTATTACCCCCCCCCCCCCATTTTCTTGAAAAAAATTCGACACAAATGGTTGATTTTTACGGTTCATTTTCAAAATAATAACAAAAAGCTCTATTTACGCAACTCTTACATAAACAAAACAATATTGCAAGCCCGAAATTTTCTTGGCGAACAGACACTATCACGAACGTGCAGAAAGTACTCATAGTTTCATTTCGGGACCATTCGGAACAGTTCTCGGGTTCTGTGCTCTTTCTCTCACTGCTACAAACGACAGCTATTCAAAAGTTGTGGCACTATAGCTGCATGATAAAGAATAATCCTGTTGTTGTTTGGTGTTTAAATAACGAATTGAGTGACGAAGAAGCCATTTTTGGCACATTGGGGTCACCTCCTATGATACCCCGTAGAACTAGAAGCTTTGTAGGCAGAATTCTTCCTCATGACGCTCGAATAATTATTAATCAGGTTCCAGAATTATGTAAACTCGAAAAAATAAAAAAGTATTAATAATGGTGAGCATATACACCAGCTGCACAAGTTTGAAACAAGGGGTTTCACCATTAACTCGCAAGAGCTTAATATCTACAGGATATGGAATTTTTCAAAAAGCATTTCTGGACATTCACAGTCAACTCTTGGCAAGAAGAGAATAGTTTTGTCTCACATCCACTGAAACATTCACATTTCATCCGAATTACTTATGAATATTCACTGCAATGCTGTGAAAGCAGATAGCATGTAAATACAGGTGTATATTTTAATGATTATGTCCAGCCACCATACAAATAAAAAAATTTGACACTCGATGGGTTGTGCTTTTACTATATTCAGTTTTGCAGGAGCTGGTGTGCCCTTGAAGGAACAAGCTCCGCTAATCGACCACAACACGGGAAGCTAACACGTGAATGATACTTGTGCTTCGACATAAGCAGAAGTGACGCATGGGCGTTAGGATTGTGTCAGTGTTTTGTGTTTTCGAATCTTCTTACACAGTAACACGTACTACTGAAAACACTTGTATGTACAATGAGGACTCAGAAACAGGAGAGGACAGTGGCAGGTGGGTTTAATTAATGACGACAATAATTGTATTTATTTTAAAATACATTATACACTGCAATCAAAAACACTTATCAAATCTTTAAAACGTGATTTTTTCCTCTACTAACTGCGTTGTATTACAAGAGTCGTATTTACATTTGTATTCCTGGCGACAAGTAAGTAAGGTCATACATTTGAAGATGAAAATCAATATAATGCACATTCGCGAATCCATGTTATTTACGTGTGTAGTTTTTACCATAAGCATGTGATCGGCACGAGATGTGCACGACCGCGGGTTGCCATCACTGGAAGACAAACAAGAATATTCCTTCTTTCACGACCGCTCCCCCACAGCGACCAATCTATTAACAGCATTAGTTTATAAACAACGTAGACTGGCTAAGGCGCTACAATATTTGTTGTTCATTAAATACCTCCACAAAATCTACTATCCCTCTGCACTCTAGACGTGAAGGTAATAGGAACCTACAATTTTCAGGTGCCAGTTCAGAAAGGCCGGCCGCGGTGGCCGTGCGGTTCTAAGCGCTTCAGGCCGGAACCGCGAGACTGCTACGGTCGCAGGTTCGAATCCTGCCTCGGAGTTGGATGGGTGTGATGTCCTTAGGTTAGTTAGGTTTAAGTAGTTCTAAGTTCTAGGGGACTGATGGCCTCAGATGTTAAGTCCCATAGTGCTCAGAGCCAACCAGTTCAGAAAGAATTACATTATAAACGGTAGGACTATCGATAGTTCAACCAGCCTACCGATATAGTTCAGATACTAGCCATTAGTTGATAGTTTATTGATGTTTAACAAGCAAAATACTCAAAACAACCATGGCGCCACGTGAACGGCCCCACATATCGCCCAATGAGATTTCCATATTTTTAGGGCCCTGAAGGAAAATATAGCTCGCGCAGGATATGGTGGGCGACGCACAGTGTCCAGTTTTCGTCCAAAGCGCTGGGCGAGTTCATTAGTTGGTACGGAAGGGGAGGCCGATAATTGTTTTCCATCTTTCGGTCGGTCACCGATGGCAGAACTGAGGCGCGCACACCGCAATCTTTCTCAAACGATTTTACAGAAACTATTCGGAAAAAGTTTCAATTTTGCTTTATCTATAGTCTCATATGTCATGTTCATGATGATGTGCCAATGATTTCGTTAATGATCTAAATCTACATCTACATTCATACTCCGCAAGCCACCCAAGGGTGTGTGGCGGAGGACACTTTACGTGCCACTGTCATTACCTCCCTTTCCTGTTCCAGTCGCGTGTGGTTCGCGGCGGGAAGAACGACTGCCGCAAAGCCTCCGTGCGCGCTCGAATCTCTTTAATTTTACATTCGTGATCTCCTCGGGAGGTATACGTAGCGGGAAGCGATATATTCGGTACCTCATCCAGAAACGCACCCTCTCGACACCTGTACAGCAAGCTACACCGCGATGCAGAGCGCCTCTCTTGCAGATTCTGCCACTTGGGTTTGCTAAACATCTCCGTAACGCTATCACGGTTACCAAATAACCCTTTGACGAAACGCGCCGCTCTTCTTTGGATCTTCTCTATCTCCTCTATCCCACACTGATGAACAATACTCAAGTATAGGTCCAATGAGTGTTTTGTAAGCCACCTCCTTTGTTGATGGACTACATTTTCTAAGGACTCACCCAATGAATCTCAACCTGGCACCCGCCTTACCATCAATTAATTTTATATGATCATTCCACTTCATATCTTCCGTACGCATACTCCCAGATATTTTACAGAAGTAACTGCTACCAGTGTTTGTTCCGCTATCATATAATCATACAGTAAAGGATCCTTCTTTCTATGTATTCTCAATACATTGCATTTGTCTATGTTAAGGGTCAGTTGCCACTCCCTGTACCAAGTGCCTATCCGCAGCAGATCTTCCTGCATTTCGTTGCAATTTTCTAATGCGGCAACTTCTCTGTATACTACAGCATCATCCGCGAAAAGCCGCATGGAACTTCCGACACTATCTACTACGTCATTTATATATATTGTGAAAAGCAATGGTCCCATAACATTCACCTGAGGCACGCCAGAGGTTATCATAGCTATGGTGATAAATTGGACAATGAAAGAGAGAGGCCGCTATGATTATCCGTTTGACGCATATTAGATGCTGATGCGCATAAAATTTAGCTAACATATCAAAATTATCTTTAGACTTGGGCAGAGATACCACTCTGTCACCAATCTCGAGGAAACTGATATGATGTAATACACTCATTTGCCGGCGGTTGTGGCCGAGCGGTTCTAGGTCCTTCAGTCTGGAACCGTGCTGTCGCCACGGTCGCAGGTTCGCATCCTGCTTCTGGCATGGATGTGTGATGTTCTTAGGTTAGTTAGGTTTAGGTAGTTCTAAGTCAAGGGGATTGATGAGCTCAGATGTTAAGTCCCATAGTGCTTAGAGCCATTTGAACCATTTTGAATACACTCATTTGCGATCACGCCGTGCTAGCGATAAAGCCAGGGTGAAATATCCACAAAATTCCTCATATTTCATAAACAGGATCAGATATCGAAATGAGAGTTAGGCAACTGCAGACTTTTTCCGCTGAAAGAATTTAATTTTTAAGGGCCACCGATAACTGGTGAAACGAGGAATGGTTCAAATGGCTCTGAGCACTACGGGACTTAATTTGTGAGGTCATCAGTCCCCTAGAACTTAGAACTCCTTAAACCTAACTAACCTAAGGACATCACACACATCCATGTCTGAGGCAGGATTCGAACCTGCGACCGTAGCGGTCGTGCGGCTCCAGACTGTAGCGCCTAGAACCGCTCGGCCACCCCGGCCGCCAAAACGAGGAATTGTATGGGTTTTGGTACAACGCAAGTGTAGACATTACACTTTTTTTGTACTGAGGACGTGCTTTTTGATAAGCTACTAATTTGACTAAATGAACTTAATAAGCTATTATTTCAGAATCTCTCGCACTTTTGTCTGCACGAAAAGTTAGTGAAGTGAAACACTGTAAACTCCGTTGTCCTTTGGAAAAAGATTCAGATTTTGACATGGTAACTAGAGAAATGTGTGGATTTTTTTCAAAATTCACCACTCATGACGCTTCTCTAAAAGTTAAAAATGATTAAGAAGCCAGGCAAAAATAAATCTATATTTTCGGTGGAATTTATTTTAGATACTAACGAAGGCAGAGGTGAGAGTATATCTTTCTGAATGGTCACCATGCAGGTGGCAGGGGCCCCATTTAATATCTACAAAAACTGTGAGCGTAGGCTTCAGCGCAAGACGGCACTTCCTCTCCAGCGCTCTGTACGACCAACACCGACTCAAAGGAAGGCCTCGGCGCTTGTTGGTGACGTCACGTCAGCTAGGCACGGCGAACGCCAAGGCTGTTGCAGGCAGAAACGCCTGGGCGTGCTTATCACTATAAATCTCTTATTTTTGGACAAAATGTTTGGTATCTTTTTGGATTCTGTTGTTTTACTTAGATGAAAGATTTTCTTACTATCGTAAAACTACAAATGAAGATCGTAGTTCTGTATTACTGAATCCTGTTGAAACAAACGTAGATCAATATGAGAAGATGCTTTGCCCCATTTCAAGCTTCGGAAATTGTACATTCAAGTAACTGTATTTACTTGATCCATTTTGTTATCGAAACTTTCCCCAACCCCCTTATAATTAACTCGTTTCTTTTATTTATTTATTTATTTTCGTTTGACATCGTCACTGGATATGTGAACTAATTTACATGTGTAAATGTGCAACTGTTGCCAGTCATTAGATTACAGTCGTTTTCAACGAAAGGAATTCTAAACAGGAAACAAAATAGCTGCCGGCCGGAGTGGCCGTGCGGTTCTAGGCGCTACAGTCTGGAGCCGAGCGATCGCTACGGTTGCAGGTTCGAATCCTGCCTTGGGCATGGATCTGTGTGATGTCCTTAGGTTAGTTAGGTTTAATTAGTTCTAAGTTCTAGGCGACTGATGACCTCAGAAGTTAAGTCGCATAGTACTCAGAACCATTTGAACTATTTTGAGCAAAATAGTTCATACATCGAAAATACTGCTGAGCTTAAACTTTTTTAAACATGCACATTAGAAAGCATAAATATTCCCCTGTTGCAACTGAAAGGAGAAACTTTACAAGATTAAAAAAAAATTTTTTATAGAACAAGTATGTCTCTTTTGCCTCTTATTCTGTCTCCCACCCCCTCCCCCGACGTTTACAATCGCAAGATATTCCATTAAAATTCAGTGCTCCTCACACCATAGTCAACCAAGATACCTAAAGAAGAGCACCAATATGTTCACAGTTTCTTGTAAAAGCAACCCAGTACGAACGTGACTTCCTCAGATTTACAAATAAGGTAAAGAAGCACGATTTCTGTTGCTGCTGGACCATGAAGTTGTTTTTGTATGTCAATCGTTAAAACAGGTGGAAATTTAAGTTCAGGAGTACACTATTTGTTAAGAAGTGTAATAAATTGCACAATTAATTGATTGCAGAAATCTCTCAGAACAATGTGTGTTGGTCAACTACCGCCAATAGTTTCACATTTTCCTGTGTCAGAGAGGGAGACACCACCATTATGAGTATACCTGCAACAGACCTGGCGTTCGCCGTGTCTAGCTGACGTGACGTCACGAACAAGCGCCGAGGCTTGTCACCGTCTTTTACTTCGGTCGGAGAGGTGTACGCATGGATAAAATCAAGATTCCGTAGTCTAAAGGCGCACTGTCTCACCGTATAGTAAAAACATTGTTGAAGAACTGTCGTAATAAAAGTACGATCACAATTCTGCCTATGCACACGAGAGACAGAGTTGTTGCTGTTGTTGTGGTTATTGTTGTTGTTGCTCATTGTCCTAAAATAAAAATGGGTATGTAGGGCTGCCAGACAGATACGTGGTAGAATTTTGCTGGCAAAGCGGGGTGCCAGCCGTAACAAGTATTCGGGTGCAATTCCGCCGCTATGAACGGTAATCCCCGGCGAGTGTCCCCTGTGGGAAGGGCTCCGGCGTGTAACTGTTGCGGAAACTGCTCGCCGCGCCGTTAACGGGCTGGCGATTTATGGCGACTGGCGGGGCGGGTGAGGCGTCTGCCGCGAGTCCTGCCACCTGATCCCCGCCCACGGTCGCCCAATCCGAGCACGCGCGCTTTTACTGTCGCGGCCGTTGTCGTCGCCGGCGAAATAAAATATATACGAGCGGACACGAGGTATAAAAATATTTCTTCCCCCGTCTTCAGCGCTCTGTGCGCTTATGGCATTTCTGATCTGCTGTGTTACTAACAGAACACTTGCTGCTGAACCTCAGCGCCACCGAAGTCTCTGGTGATTTCTAAACCGATTCCGAAGGAAAGCTTTTTCTGGGTCGAGGAACGTCTTGACACATGCTGTTATCTGTTTCTTTGAAGAACTCCACCTTACAAAACGTATAAAGACTGTACTATACTTCAATTCCTTTATCTTGGCGGCTCGCACATACCCGCCCAGACGCGGGAGATTGCTGCGTTGCCAGTTGCAAACGACGCACGCGCCAAGAGAAGCGGCGCCATAGTTTAGTATAGTTCGCAAACTTACGTTTAGGGGGGAGCGCGCAGTTTATGAAGTTTAGCCACCACGGCCGCATTAACCCTTTCGCTGCTACAGACACGTGCTCCCCGCATTCCCACCGAGCGAGGTGGCGCAGTGGTTAGCACATTGGACTCGCATTCGGGAGGACGACGGTTCAATCCCGTCTCCGACCATCCTGATTTAGGTTTTCCGTGATTTCCCTAAATCGTTTCAGGCAAATGCCGGGATGGTTCCTTTGAAAGGGCACGGCCGATTTCCTTCCCAATCCTTCCCTAACCCGAGCTTGCGCTCCGTCTCTAATGACCTCGTTGTCGACGTGACGTTAAACACTAACCACCACCACCACCACCCGCATTCCGCTCTGGGCGCGATTTTGTCATCCCTGCACTGTTCGCCTGTGCAGACATAGGCACATACACAATAATACTCGTGTTCTCTTTCTTCTTTTTGTTCCACAGTCGCAGTTTTACCAATGGTATTGATATATATTCCTCTTCTAATAAGCGTCTTATTTAGAGCAGACGCGTTTTTCGCTTTTGAAGCATCTTCAGTGGACAGTATTTTGTCTGCTCCATTGCCAAGTTACCTTTCGTAGTTTTTTGCTGCGGTAACACAATATTCAACGTTTGTGTCGGCTGATCAGTGTTTTAGCAAATAAATGCTGTTTGTGTGTGCCACACACAAAAATTATATTTGACATAGCTCAGAGCACTTCACTGATATACAATATATTGAAGTCCTAATATTTTTGTAATTCCACAGTTTTGTTTAATGCATTTTGTCTACTTCTTTTTGATTGATTGAAGTGCTTTAAAATAAAGCCAAACGCGCCCGGTGTAAATAAAACTTTTATTAGTTGCGAAAGACGGAATATTTCTCAATATTACATACGACACCTATCTGGTACTTAAATTAAATGAGATATTGTTATACAGTACATTTTATATGAAATTTAGGTATATTGTCCACATTCCATTCTCAACATTGTAGCGACTAGAATCGACCATACGGAAAGTAAACTCTATGGACTTTTTTACCTCTGCAAACTCTTCAAAATTTCGTGCAATGGTTTACTACATTTAATGCTGCACAATAACCGCGTTGAACATGGAAACAAAATTAACTCATTTATGGGGATAAGGTATCAGTCAAGAAGATGTGTAAAAATCAAATTTTTGGGCCTAATAGTTTTTGTGAAATTGAATGATAAGTGTGTCAAAGCAGTTGGAACACTATGTGTCTGCACAGGCGAGCAGTGCAGCGATGACAAAATCGCGCACAGCGCGGAATGCGGGGAGCACGTCTATGTAGCAGCGAAAGGGTTAATGAAGGGACAAAGCACTAGAAATTTCAAAAACTTACATTCAAACGAATAAAATTCATGAAGTAATACACTTCAATATTGTTTTTAAATAAAGATAATATTAAGCACCGAACAAGGTTTAATCCCAGAACATTTCACTTATCAGCCAAACACCCTAACCATTACGCTAACGCAACTCATGGTTCAACAGGACTCCTGGAGTGCTCTAAAATATCACGCAAAATACATACAAACACTGTTGGTATGATTATGAATTACTCACGTTTCGTCGAAGTGCAATAGGAAATAAACAATTACCGCTGTTCTTTATTGCGAAAAAGCGGTTTATGAGAATGATACAGACAACTTTCCTTGCTATTTCCTTAATTAGGAGGTTTATTGCTTGTTTGGTTTAATTAATTAATAGAATATGAAGCAATTGGTATCAAGAATGTTTTTTCCAAACTTTCTATAAAAAAATGTCTGCTATTAAGACATAGCTTTGGTTCTATTACTTTATTTATGACTCAACGTTTCTAGCACTGAAGACACTCGTCCCTGCTCTGCACTGCAGTCGAGCTCTGGCAACGTCGTTCTCTCTTCATTGGCTGACTGTGTTTTGTGACGTCAGATGTGCAGAACGAACCTAAACTCGGCCGCCATCGTTAATAACGCGCATTATAGTCATCCGATTTCAATACTTAAAGCCACTACAGAAATCTTCGGATGTAGGGTAAACACGATTAACGATACACCAATGTACTTAGCATTTAAAATACTATCAATCGTTCCAATGTGGCGCCAAATGTTTATTTGTTTATATTAAATTTTCATTGCATTAATCGTTCCAGAATGGCGCTAAATTTTTATTTGTTTATATTAAATTTTCGTTGCATTAATCGTTCCAGAACGGCGTTAAATGTTTATTTGTTTATATTAAATTTTCGTTGCACTATCTTAGAGCATGAAGTTAGCTACCAGCTTAAAAATGAAGCACGTAATACGTTCTGTAACTGTCGGATGACGTGCAGAACACTGCAGTGAACACAACAGAATGTGGAAAGTAACAAAAATAACATTTTACAATGGCTATACCTCTACCGACAACGGGACTCAGAGTCCTAATAAGTAAAGCGAGAAGAGAAAGTGGCATACAGTCCACGGCAATGAATGTTCTGAGATGCGTGAAAGGTTACAGTCCGAGCTTTCCGCTAAGACATGATTACAACAAAGACGTAATGGGAATTTATTAAATTAACGAATTAATAAAAACAAATGTGATTAAAGATGATGGAACTTATCGACAAGATCCCAAAAGATCAACAAAACAAACAAGTAGGGAAACGTTGCCTTGGAAGACCACAGAGGAAATGCAAGGCGATAGAATAGAAACTCTCAAAGAAATATCGACCTCCTCGTCATTGCGAAATAAAAATGATACGCAAAAATTCTCATTATTGTTATATTAAGAAACGTTTCCGTTTATTATATGTCCACTGGGTTGTAGATTCACAAACATGCTCCGTTCACAATATTCGTCCAATAAACACAAAGTAGTCAACAATGATTTTGTACAGCCCCTTTTCATTCACTGGTTCGAGGAGGAGGAATGTTATATTCCATATTACAGTCCATGTTTACGTAAAACTGTACTACGCCCCTTTACATCTGATCCCAGTATGCTTCAATATGTTGATCTAAGCTTTACAGATCTGATGACGGTAAGGTGGTTTACCGTAGCCTGACATGACAATAAAAGCTATACAATAGCGATCTTGGCTGTCTGAAATTTTACCTCTGTTTCTACATGTAAGATAATCACTAATAGTAATGGTAGGCGAATAATTGCATTGGTTGTCTTCTAGATCTGCTACCGTACTTTCTTTTTTCTATTGCTATTTGATTCCTTAGGAAGGGGCGAGCTGGCAAAGGATAAAACCGCTCTTCAGCCAAAGTTTGTACCTACACGAGAACCAGAAGAACAAAAATGTTTTTCAAAAAATTCTGTAAACAAGGATACGCGTATTTTACACAGGCCAGAGAAGGGTGGAGTTGTTGGAGGAGTTTGAATTTTACAAAGCCCAATGGCATGAGTCCACCGGGGTACCCAACGCCTACTTTGCTTTGTTTGATAACATACTACGTTAACAAAATAATGACTCGCGTATTTATACCTATCCTTATTTGATGAGTTATGTTGAGAACAGAAGACATTTCCCTTACTTCCGCACAGTAGTCGCTCTAATCTTGTAACTGATTATCTCCTACTTACTCATGGAATGTATAGCCAAACTATACAATTTTATTTATTGAATGCTTGTATGTTGTTTAAAAGTTTTCTGTGGGAGACATGTCACGATGTATGTGAAGCCCTCTATTGGTTAAGTTCTTACCATAAGGTCCTAGCGGCCGACCCAACAGAGGGCGCTGTTCATTGATCTGTCTCTTTTTCACTTCATATATTTTCTTTTAATAATTTTACATAGGTGACTGCATTCATCTTTTAATGTATCACAATTGGTTTCTATGATTCTCATCAGTTTTCATAAGTCTGCTTCATGCATTTTATCTAACGTGTTTTTATCAGATTATGTTTTTTTGTAAATGATGACTACATATAAGCATGCCCACAGTAGCGACATCTAGGGAAAATGTAGAAAAACAGGTTTCTCGATGCTACTGTACCTCAGTAGCTAGTTGGCAATAATCACTATGTGGACGATGTGGCCTATTCTACACCATATTTTAAATCTATGTGGCGATGCTACGCTGATTATATTTATATGTTTTGACAGTGCCATTATAGCCGTATCACTTTAGGACATGGTGTAAAATTCGTGCGTTATACCATATTTTATCTGTACATTTCCCTGGTGTATGACAGTATATTGTGATACATATTGCTGTTTTATGTTCAAAGACACACTGATCACTCGATGTACACTCCTGGAAATTGAAATAAGAACACCGTGAATTCATTGTCCCAGGAAGGGGAAACTTTATTGACACATTCCTGGGGTCAGATACATCACATGATCACACTGACAGAACCACAGGCACATAGACACAGGCAACAGAGCATGCACAATGTCGGCACTAGTACAGTGTATATCCACCTTTCGCAGCAATGCAGGCTGCTATTCTCCCATGGAGACGATCGTAGAGATGCTGGATGTAGTCCTGTGGAACGGCTTGCCATGCCATTTCCACCTGGCGCCTCAGTTGGACCAGCGTTCGTGCTGGACGTGCAGACCGCGTGAGACGACGCTTCATCCAGTCCCAAACATGCACAATGGGGGACAGATCCGGAGATCTTGCTGGCTAGGGTAGTTGACTTACACCTTCTAGAGCACGTTGGGTGGCACGGGATACATGCGGACGTGCATTGTCCTGTTGGAACAACAAGTTCCCTTGCCGGTCTAGGAATGGTAGAACGATGGGTTCGATGACAGTTTGGATGTACCGTGCACTATTCAGTGTCCCCTCGACGATCACCAGTGGTGTACGGCCAGTGTAGGAGATCGCTCCCCACACCATGACGCCGGGTGTTGGCCCTGTGTGCCTCGGTCGTATGCAGTCCTGATTGTGGCGCTCACCTGCACGGCGCCAAACACGCATACGACCATCATTGGCACCAAGGTAGAAGCGACTCTCATCGCTGAAGACGACACGTCTCCATTCGTCCCTCCATTCACGCCTGTCGCGACACCACTGGAGGCGGGCTGCACGATGTTGGGGCGTGAGCGGAAGACGGCCTAACGGTGTGCAGGACCGTAGCCCAGCTTCATGGAGACGGTTGCGAATGGTCCTCGCCGATACCCCAGGAGCAACAGTGTCCCTAATTTGCTGGGAAGTGGCGATGCGGTCCCCTACGGCACTGCGTAGGATCCTACGGTCTTGGCGTGCATCCGTGCGTCGCTGCGGTCCGGTCCAAGGTCGACGGGCATGTGCACCTTCCGCCGACCACTGGCGACAACATCGATGTACTGTGGAGACATCACGCCCCACGTGTTGAGCAATTCAGCGGTACGTCCACCCGGCCTCCCGCATGCCCACTATACGCCCTCGCTCAAAGTCCGTCAACTGCACATACGGTTCACGTTCACGCTGTTGCGGCATGCTACCAGTGTTAAAGACTGCGATGGAGCTCCGTATGCCACGGCAAACTGGCTGACACTGACGGCGGCGGTGCACAAATGCTGCGCAGCTAGCGCCATTCGACGGCCAACACCGCGGTTCCTGGTGTGTCCGCTGTGCCGTGCGTGTGATCATTGCTTGTACAGCCCTCTCGCAGTGTCCGGAGCAAGTATGGTGGGTCTGACCCACCGGTGTCAATGTGTTCTTTTTTCCATTTCCAGGTGTGTATATAATTTGCATTAAAATATTAGCTAGGTAACACATTTACATCATCTAGACATGCAGTGCTGCGCACGAAGCTTCTTCTAATATTCCAGAACTTAAAACAAGGCAAATTAAACTTCAATACCTTATCGTTTACCATAGTTCCAGTTCTGATCTCACGAGCTAATAACAGTTTATGTACACTCAGCGTAACTGTGCAGTTACTTAACAGTAGTTTTAATGTAGCAATCAACGTGGGGAGTACTAGAACACATCGAGATTTCCATCAATTTTCGACTTAAACAAATGCATCAATTCAAAACAAATAACTCACATACAGACTTAAACAGTGTCACATTCCGTATACCCGAGACCGAAGCAGATGAAGGCAGTCATTTTAAAATACAACCTCAAGCTAGGTCTCTGCCACGCTGGCAATACAGATGCAGAAGGAAACAGAGTTAGGAACAGTAATACCTTCAGTTCCAGAAGATTCTCCCCGAATGTGGCTTAATGGATAAACGGAAGGCACCAAAAACCAGTTCTGCCAGTCGGCAAACGTGCAGCCAAAATACGGCATGACCACCAGGATAGTGAACATTGCAATAGCGCTGCCAGTCTACACAGATCACGGAGCCACCAACGACATGTAACTCGTGCAACAGGAACACTTCCTTGTAAACGCCCTCGGTAAGCTCTGTGCACACGCCTCACTGCCACTATTTCAGCTCCCACTTGCGAAACTTCACTCCCGGTCCCAGAGCACCACCAAACCATATGATCTGGCAGTGGACTTAAGATACGCTTCAGCGTTGGATCGATTGAAGATACGCAAGCAGCGATGGATCGATTCCAGTGGCCAAAATAAAACAGGATTTAAAACTGCGTGTCAAGCGCAAACCTTTTCCGTATATTTGCAGTATTCTCACGGAGACTTTCTGATTGACGTGTTCTGTGAATGGACGAGCCGAACAGACTAAACCAGCCTTCGTTTGAAGAAATAATAATTTGCGATATAAATCTCCGATGTCTCTTCTGTGAGAAACCACTGATTGTGTTAATATTTCAAAAAAAATTATTAATATTCTGTGTTTGAGGTTCTTATTGTGTGAATGTTCCTCCAAGTAGCGACGGATTATTCCACAACTGACGAAAGGATTTTGTTTTGTCCGCTCTGTATTTACACAAACAAAGAAATATCTTCCAACTTCCCTTCAATTATCACTTTTTTGTGACTTTGGGGGCATTTTAAGATTTATTCATATATACAAGGAGTTTTGAATACCTGTCTTCATTTATTTGTCTTCTTGTTGATGCATAAATATCTGCCCCAATACGTGGCAAGCAACTTGGTCAACCTCTTAAGTGCCATACATTCATATTGTGTGCACAGTTCCTCACAATGCTGCACAGCAGGTGTATGACTTGAGAATGACTTGGCTCCTGCAGCTGAAAGTTAAACATGTGACATTACTTGCAGTTAGAGAAATACACAGCGTGCACGATAAGAGTTAAAAGATTAAAATACGCGAGTACAGATGAATTACGTAGGCCTATCAAGGCCGTGTTGCTAAGACAGTGGTTTCGACATCAAAATGAATAAAGAAAGACACGAATGAGATGGTCATTAAACCATGACTGGTTCTAACGGGAGCTGGTTTTGCACATTATATTTTTCAAAATTTACGTCTGGTTGTTATCCGACTTTTATAATGCGAAAAACGATGAGGATATAAGGTTCACTCGGCCGCGCGGAGTGGCCACGTGGTTTGAGACGTCATGTCACGGACTGCGCTGCCCTTCCCTCCGGAGGTTCGAGTCCTCCCTCGGGCATGGATGTGTGTATTGTTCTTAGCGTAAGTTAGTTAAGAAGCGTGTAAGTCTAGGGCCAATGAACTAATCAGTTTGGTCCCTTAGGAATTCACACTCATTTGAACATTTGAACTGACTGTGTGGCCACTACACTCGAGAAGCGAGCAGTTGCTCATGACCCCACTTTTGAAAATACAGTGTGTAACAGGTGTAACTGCAGATATTTCTCTTGATGACTGAGGACGGTCTACTAAACAGCATTACATCAATATTTACGTGATTTTTCAGACTGATAATTACAGCTGTTACGAGTTTCATGTTTTAGGTTGTGTAGTAACTACATGTGGCAGTTGCTAGCCATTAATGCTTATTTTCCCCTGGGCAGCAGGACAGATGGACGGCAAACGGTTAGTCTGTATTAACAGGCGTAGTCCACTTTGCATTGCAGTTACGACCATATGGAATGCATGAGGTCATAAAGTTAATGGCGTGTTTGTGTGAAGAATGTTCGACACAGAGAAGAAACAACAAATACCTCCATATTATGGTATCACGTATAAAAATATGTGCACTCATGCCCGTTACACTCTGTATATCGATTACTGAAATTGCTTTCTGTCGTGACCTATTATTTTGATTACAAATTATGTTTAGGATATACAGCTAGAAACACCACAGGAGCCGAAGCTTGCGTGAATAGTTAGTGAGTAATTAGCATGTTATCGATATTTGATGGAAAATGAGATCTAATATCGTATAAAATTGCGAGCACCAAATTAGATGTGAGCGTTAAGTTATGCATTATATTCTTAGGGTTAGAGCGACGTAGCGATCGGAAAAAGCAGTTTTTGAGTTATCCATGTTTATTTCCATTTTTGGTCCTATCACTGTTCGTTATGTAGAGTCCATTGTGGTCCGGGGTCAAAATTATTAATTGGATTGTGTAACTCATATCAAATAAGATGTCTGATATCCTTAAGACTGAAAACACTGGCCCCAGAAATTTTGGCAGGACTTTGTGCGAGACGTAAAAACAAAATTTTGTCAGCAAAATTCCCACGGACATAGTTTTGTAGGCAGGAACATGCGCTTTGCCGTGAGAAGGAAGCATGTTGTACGCTTTAGGGAAATTTCATGGCGTATTTAGTTGCCCGAATTGGGCAGCAGTAAGTGAATTAATGCTTCATTATGCGAACACTCGAAATTTAAGAGGTTTTTGCAACTAGTGAATATCAACAAGTGTTTTGTATGCGGTCTGCGCCCTTTGTACACAGGGTGTCCAAGGAGATATGGTGGATATTCAGGCATATGACAATAACGATCAGATGAAGCAAAAAGCTTCGAATGGTCGTATGTCCTATTCCCAATAGTTCCAAGATAGAAGACATTTAATGTAAATTCACATGCGCAAGAATTAGTAAACGTTACAACGTTTGTTTCAGAAAGTGTCAATTGAAAAATAGGTATTCTTGACACATTCATCTCTACCACATTACAGTTTTTGTACAGTTTGCAATAAACGTTCCAATAACTCACCGTCAACTTCAACGTATTTCTACACTCTTGGAGAACATGTTGTGTTGCTTATCTGAGTGACTCTGCATGTTCGTTAATGGGGACAGCAGCGTCCTTGATGCAACCAAGCGATTCGTCTCGCGTATTCATCTTTCGTTTTTACTTCTCAGACTTCGTTTAACCCCATAAAAAGAAATAATGGCGCAAGGTCTGGGGATCTTGATAGTTAACTGTACTATCACATCTGTTCCAACGATTAGGATAAGACACATAAGTGCGCTCCACTATCCGAAAAATAAATATACATTAAAAACATTGGAATTGGGCATATGCCGATATGAAGCTTTTTGTTTCACATCGTCGTTCCCGCCATATCCCTCAATACTGACTACTCCTGGGACACGTTGTATGTAAGGTACAGAATCCAGAGTGGCAGTGAAACTGCGCCGAAACCACGTCACTCAATTTTGTGAATCGAAGAATGTGAGAAAATTGTGGAGTTAGAAG
Source organism: Schistocerca cancellata (assembly GCF_023864275.1). Taxonomy (NCBI): domain Eukaryota; kingdom Metazoa; phylum Arthropoda; class Insecta; order Orthoptera; family Acrididae; genus Schistocerca; species Schistocerca cancellata. Next base: position 337,103,211 of record NC_064631.1, read on the forward strand.
AATCTCGGCCAAACAGTGGCGTGTAGAAAATGTATTTTAAAAATTTCGCAACACATTTCAGACTTTGTTACGTGCAGTTGTACTGTGAAGGCATTCAGTAATTTTGTTGTGTGAATTATGCTGCTGAACTTGAACTTTCCCTGTTGTACTGGACTTTGAGTTTTCTACATTGCATCAAGTTGGTGCTTTAATTAAATTTTGCAGGCATGTTCATGTGTGATACAAAATTTCACAATGCACCCTATTCCGTGCAAAAAAAAAAAAAATTAAAAAAAATCCGCGTGGCAGCACTAAAGCATTTTGGACAATTACGGTCGTTGGTTTCTAAAGGCGATCAAACATTCTTCGCATGGTGGAGTGTTAGGATTTTGATAGCTTTGTATTGGGTTGTTGTAGGTAAAAAGTGGTGTTACTGTACAAGAATACCGTATACCAGTTATTGGTCATAAACCGTATTTTCAGTTCAAATGGTTCAAATGGCTCTGAGCACTATGGGACTTAACTGCTGAGGTCATCAGTCCCCTAGAAGTTAGAACTACTTAAACCTAACCAACCTAAGGACATCACACATATCCATGCCCGAGGCAGAATTCGAACCTGCGACCGTATCGGTCGCGCGGTTCCTGACTGTAGCGCCTAGAACCACTCGGCCACTACGGCCGGCCTGTATTTTCAGTTTCAGCCTTGCATCATCATCCTCATACTGATCAACAAATTTTAGTGAAGACGTGGATGTTTTGGCTACACACATGGTTCAAGGATTGTGAAGAAACGACTGCAAAAATTACTACCGAAAAAAAGGGTATGGGAAATTAAGCCTTTAACAGAGTTTCTTTTTCATGAAATTCAATGCAAGATGGGAAAAGGGCAAAAAAAGGAAAGGTTTAAAAAAATAGTTTTTTCAGATAAAAAATCTAGCTTCTGTCAAAAAGGTTAAATAACAAAGTTTTAGGGTTTTTAAAGGTCTAGAGATGGCTTTTTATAAATATCGAGTGCTTACTTACGTTCTGAGATACATTAGAAAGAAAATCGGGTTCGCTACAATTCGTTAACATTCAAGTTAACCACGTCATTTACTGTAAGCAGAGCAAGGGGTAAGTAAAAAAAGTTTTAAGTTATATCGATTTTAATAAAAAGGTACTCTCGGAACTTGCTAGGATGGCCCTGCAGTAAAGGTTTTACGTTTAGTATCTTATTTTGTTTTGTGGCTTTGCAAGGAGTTGTGCTACCAAGTTATTAAATAATTTCTACGATTTCATTAATTTTAAGAATAAAAAAGTGACAGAAAAACTTGCACTTTTATTGAGCGTGTATATTTTCACTAACTATCTCAGTTCTTATTTCACGATATTAACTTTTGAAAAAAGGGATATCTTCTTCCGAATTTAAAAAGAATAATTATTACGACCTTCTGGCACCGAGATGAGATTTTCCTAAATCAAGTAGATGCATTTAACATTTTACAGAGATGCTCTTGAAAGTGGTTGACACTGAACAATTATATTTTCAAGAAAAAAATAGTAAGTGTTTAATTTTTTAGTATTGATGATAGAGTAATTAAGGTGATGTGTGCGAGTAAGGTGCATGTCTGACATGTTGCATTCATTTAATTTTGTATCGAAAATAATTACGAACTGAAGTAATGAAACAAGTGTTAAGAAACCAGTACCAAGTATAACACAGATATCTTTCATTAAGCGAATCTCTTAAGGTATTACCTAAAGAATACTGCTGTAACAACACAAAAATATTAAAATGACTATCAACATCAGCAAAATGTAAATTAAATAAAAATTAAATATATCACTATTTTGCTTCCAAAGCGAAAATGACTGTAACATTTGTGCTCTTTTCGTCAAGATACCCCAGTTTGAGGAAGAAAGGACTTTTGCAAATGGTCCAGAAGTCGAGATATCAAAGATTATGCAAGCGCATGGCATTTAGAAATAGTTTTAAGAGCGAGTTCGCTCCGTTTTCTCCCAATTCACCTCCCGCTCCTGCAGATGCACTCCGTGCTTGCACGCTTTAATCTGTGACTCAATTACTAATACTGAAAATCAGTTAAACATATCCTACCATATATTCTTGAAAATATATGTATATATATTAACCTGCATCAAGTGCAACACTGTAAAATGTTAACTGCGCTCACTCCATAAAATAATGAACAAGAGAAAGAGAAGGAAAAGAAAATTATCTTCGCCAGAGAATGCCGCAGATAATTTTTTTTTAAATTCATGAGAAAATGTAACCAATTTCTTCCTTTAAAAAGTGTTTTCATAAAATAAAAATTGAAATAATTAAAAAACAAGTTTTGTGAAATCATCTTTTGATTAATAAAATGTTTGCGAAGAAACTAAACCTAAAACCGTTACTGTGCGGCCATCCGCTGAGAAGATGTAACCAGTTAAAGCGTCCGCCTTTTTGTAAAAAAATCGATGTATCTCGAAAAATATTTTATATTGCTTTTTTTATGTTTTTTTCAAACAAGAACTTTTTGACTTACAAGGGGCTATACTTGCCGTAAATAGCAAGAAGGAGGCTTTTTATTTTTTCAATATATGTCGAAACCTAAGATTGCAATCGATACTTATAAGAAAGAAAACGACATATCTTCCTAAGCCATATAACTTTATTTCTTCATATTCTTCGGTTGGAGTTATTGTTTCTTACTTATTTCAGAGAAACTTTTTTCTGTAACTTTGCGGATTATTTAGCCAAGTTCGCCTTCTTCGATCGCTTCGTGAGAAAGAAACGATTTAAAATTTAGTAATAAATGTTAATTAAATCAAGACCCTACGCTGCCGACAGGCGTTGATGTTCATCAACGGGGACAGTTGAAAATGTGTCCCCCAACCGGGACTCGAACCCGGGATCTCCTGCTTACACGGCAGACGCTCTATCCTTCTCCTTTTTTTCCTTTTGTTCGGTATTGTTCGTTGTCTTTGGTCTGGGCGAACGTTACAAGACATCCGGTCAAGTTGTTCGTTGATTCCTTTACTCAGCTTTTTTTTTATTACAAAGGGCCAGCAGTCCTCCGACCGAGCACGCTGAACTACCATGCCGGCTATCCATCTGAGCCACCGGGGGCACGGAGGATAGTGCGACTGCATGGGTTTAACCCTTTCACGCTCCCCGGCAGACCCACATTACCAACTTAATGTCCACACACTACATTCGTAGTGCCCTTGCCCACTACACTCATTACTCGCGGCAGCCAATCTGTCCGAGTGCCGTAAGAGTTCGGGCAATGCGTGTGCATCCCCACAGAAGAAGAAGGTCATGGCCGGTTAGCCTTAACTATATATGGAGATGGTATCTGTTCTCTCGGACATTCCATTTGGCCTAAATGTAAGCTCTGGTGTGTTTATCCAGGCACTGGATGCTGTTTTAGGACCTGAACTGCGTTGTCAAATTACACTTTTTGTCGATTATATTCTCATTGCTACATCGTCTTTGGAAGAACACATTAACCTCTTGGCCGAAGTCATAAATGCATTTAGTAAAGCAGGCGTGAAAGGCAACCTGCAAAAATCTCGTTTTCACTTGAACGGTTCCGTTTCCTCAGGCATGTATTACACAATAAGAGAATAATGCCGCATTCAATGAAGGTGAGCGCCGTCAAGGATTTCCCCACACCATCAAACAAGAAGCAGTTAAAATTTTTCATAGGAATGACGACCATCTATATACAATTTTTAAACAAACAAATGATGAATGCAGAGCCCTTACACCAGATTCTACGAATAACGTACTCTGAAGGTGGACACATGACTGTGAAGTTGCATTCTACTTATCAAAGACCTTTTCCGGATGCAAAATTGTTACAGCATCTGGATATGACTTTGGATTTTGGTTTGATGACTGATTCATCGAGAGTTGGTTTAGGTTGCTGTTTGTTTCAGCTGAAAGACGTTAATAATCAGCCATCGTTCTGACACATAGCCTACGCAATACGCATGTTATCATGTTGTGAGTGCTCCTACACAACCACAGAATTGAGAGCTTTGGTGGTTGTGTGGGCGCCTCGAAAATTACACTATTACTTGTTTGGAGCAATCACTACCGTGCACTGGAATCTTCAAGCTCTCACATTCTTGCAACAATGCAAACTACTTCACGCTCGTCCATAACGCTGTACCTTCGCTTTACAAGAATACAATTTCACAGTTGTATACATAAAGGGACAACCTAACCAGATCGCAGATGCTTTATCTGGACTACTTGAAGGTTTGGAGGACATTAGCACTGTAGAAGATGAAGAGAAGCAACATAGGATCTTCCTGATGAGAGATATGGAATCTAGGAGATATTATTTATACATGATAGTAACCTACCTGTCTTCCAGCAACGAGATGATTATTGGTCTACAATTTTCAATAAGCAGCTCCGAAGATTTTTCAAAGTAGTTGATAATGTTTTTTCCACAGAAGGTCTGATGTTGTTGTTGTTGTGGTCTTCAGTCCTGAGACTGGTTTGATGCAGCTCTCCATGGTACTCCATCCTGTGCAATCTTCTTCATCTCCCAGTACTTAATGCAACCTACATCCTTCTGAATCTGATTACTGTATTCATCTCTTGGTCTCCCTCTACTATTTTTACCCTCCACGCTGCCCTCCAATGCTAAATTGGTGATCCCTTGATGCCTCAGAACATGTCCTACCAACCGGTCCCTTCTTCTAGTCAAGTTGTGCCACAAACTCCTCTTCTCCTCAATTCTATTCAGTACCTCCCCATTAGTTATGTGATCTACCCAACTAATCTTCAGCATTCTTCTGTAGCACCACATTTCGAAAACTTGTATTCTCTTTTTGTCCAAACTATTTATCGTCCATGTTTCAAAAAAATGGTTCAAACGGCTCTGAGCATTAAGGGACTTAACATCTGTGGTCATCAGTCCCCTAGAACTTAGAACTACTTAAACCTAACTAATCTAAGGACACCACACACATCCATGCCCGAGGCAGGATACGAACCTGCGACCGTAGCAGTTGCGCGGTTCCGGATTGAGCGCCTTAACCGCGAGACCACGGCGGCCGGCTGTCCATGTTTCACTTCCATACATGGCTACACTGCATACAAATACTTTCAGAAACGGCTTCCTGACACTTAAATCTATACTCGATGTTAACAAATTTCTCTTCTTCAGAAACGCTTTCCTTGCCATTGCCAGTCTACATTTTATATCCACTCTACTTCGACAATCATCAGTTATTTTTCTCCCCAAATGGCAAAACTCCTTTACTGCTTTAAGTGTCTCATTTCCTAATCTAATTCCCTCAGCATCACCTGACTTAATTCGACTACATTTCATTATATTTGTTTTGCGTTTGTTGATGTTCATCTTATACCCTCCTTTCAAGACACTGTCCATTCCGTTCAACTGCTCTTCCAAGTCCTTTGCCGTCTCTGACAATTACAATATCATCGGTGAACCTCAAAGTTTTTATTTCTTCTCCATAGATTTTAATACCAACTCCGAATTTTTCTTTTGTTTCCTTTACTGCTTGCTCAATATACAGATTGAATAACATCGGGGAGAGGCTACAACCCTGTCTCACTCCCTTCCCAACCACTGCTTTCCTTTCATGTCCCTCGACTCTTATAACTGCCATCTGGTTTCTGTACAAATTGTAAATAGCTTTTCGTTCCCTGTATTTTACCCCTGCCACCTTTAGAATTTGAAAGAGAGTATTCTGGTAAAAATAGTCAAAAGCTTTCCTTAAGTCTACAAATGCAAGAAACGTAGGTTTGCCTTTCCTTAATCTTTCTTCTAAGATCAGTCATATGGTCAGTATTGCCTTACGTGTTCCAACATTTCTACGGAATCCAAACTGATCTTCCCAGAGGTCGGCTTCTACCAGTTTTTCCATTCGTCTGTAAAGAATTCGCGTTAGTATTTTGCAGCTGTGACTTACTAAACTGATAGTTCGGTAATTTTCACATCAGCCAACACCTGCTTTCTTTGGGATGGGAATTATTATGTTCTACTTGAAGTCTGAGGGTATTTCGCCTGTCTCATACATCTTGCTCACCAGATGGTAGAGTTTTATCAGGACTGACTCTCCCAAGGCCGTCAGTAGTTCTAATGGAATGTTGTCTACTCGCAGGGCCATGTTTCGACTCAGGTCTTTCAGTTCTCTGTCAAACTATTCACTATCATATCTCCCATTTCATCTTCATCTACATCCTCTTCCATTTCCATAAATTGTCCTCAAGTACATCGCCCATTTATAGACCCTCTATATACTCCTTCCAACTTTCTGCTTTCCCTTCTTTGCTTAGAACTGAGTTTCGATCTGAGCTCTTGATATTCATACAGGTGGCTCTCTTTTCTCCAAAGGTCTCTTTAATTTTCCTGTAGGCAGTATCTATCTTACCCCTAGTGAGACAAGCCTCTACGTCCTTACATTTGTCCTCTAGCCATGCCTGCTTAGCCATTTTGCACTTCTTGTCGATCTCATTTTTGAGACGTTTGTATTCCTTTTTGCCTGCTTCATTTACTGCCTTTTTATATTTGCTCCTTTCATCAATTAAATTCAATATATCTTCTGTTACCCAAGGATTTCTACTAGCCCTCGTCTTTTCACCTACTTGATCCTCTGCTGCCTTCACTACTTCATCCCTCAGAGTTACCCATTCTTCTTCTACTGTATTTCTTTATCCCCTTCCTGTCAATTGTTCCCCTATGCTCTCCCTGAAACTCTCTACAACCTCTGGTTCTTTCAGTTTATCCAGGTCCCATCTCCCTAAATTCTCACCTTTTTGTAGTTTCTTCAGTTTTAATCTACAGTTCATAACCAATAGATTTTGGTCAGAGTCCACATCTCCCCCTATAAATGTATTACAATTGAAAACCTGGTTCCTAAATCTCTGTCTTACCATTATATAATCTATCTGACACCTTCTAGTATCTCCAGGATTCTTCCATGAATTCAACCTTCTTTTATGTTTCTTGAACAAAGTGTTAGCTATGATTAAGTTATGCTCTGTGCAAAATTCTTCCAGACGGCTTCCCCTTTCATTTCTTACCCCCAACCTATATTTACCTGCTATGTTGGCTTCTCTCCCTTTTCCTACTCTCGAATTCCAGTCACCTGTGACTATTAAATTTTCGTCTCCCTTGACTACCTGAATAATTTCTTATATCTCATCATACATTTCTTCAATTTCTTCATCATCTGCAGAGCTAGTTGGCATATAAACTTGTACTACTGTAGTAGGCATGGGCTTCGTGTCTATCGTGGCCACAGTAATGTGTTCACTATGCTGATTGTAGTGGCTTACCCGCACTCCTATATTTTTATTCATTATGAAACCTACTCCTGCATTATCCCTATTTGATTTTGTATTTATAACCTTGTATTCATCTGACCAGAAGTCTTGTTCCTCCTGCCACCGAACTTCACTAATTCCCACTATATCTAACTTTAACCCATCCATTTCTCTTTTTAAATCTTCTACCTGCCCGATTAAGGGATCTGACAATCCACGCTCCGATTTGTAGAACGCCAGTTTTATTTCTCCTGATAACGACCTCCTCCTGAGTAGTCCCCGCCCGGAGATCCGTATGGGGCACTGATACTTCAGATAAATTATGTGTATGTAAACCAGAAATTTTGTGGAAAAACTTATACTGTACACTCACTATGTTTGGGGACGTTTTGGCGTACTTAAATGTGCAAGCAAGATAGGTATATACTGTTATTTTCTGAATATCAGGAGAAGATTTCATCAGGTTTTGAAGAAGTGCAAAGTTTTTCAGATGACTAATCGTTGTAACATAGGTACACAAGATGAGATCCACTCCATCATTCCACGTAAGCCCTTAGATCTAATCTCTGTGGACATCTGTCGGCCAGTTCCGAGGGCAAGAGGAGGTAATAAATACATAGTTGGATTTGTGAATACGGTTTCTAAGTATGTAATGTTGTACCCTATTCAGTCAGCCAACAGCAAATCCGTCATCAAGAAATTGTTTTCTGATTTTATTCCATCTGTTGGGTAGTCAAGAACGATTCTAACAGACAATGCAACGATTTTCACGTATTAAACATGGAATAAGGCTTTGCGGGAAGCAAATATTACACATGACAAAAAGTCGTGTTACGTTCCCAGAGCGAGTCCCATCGGACATGTATTTAGAGAGTTAAATCGTTTTATGAGAACCTACTGCTCAACGAAGAAAACCAAATCGATTGATCTGTTGCAAGAATTCACTACAATCGTAAATAACCTACCACATACGACTACTGGTTATATTCCGGAAGAATTACTGTTAAATACCGAATGAGACACAGTAATCGCAACAAAACACAACCGATACAAAAGAGTTACATGTTTTCTGTTGCTGTCCTTCACAGTAGTCGCTAGCTTTGTGTAGAACCCATTTCCAGCTATGACTAAAGCGTAGTATACCGTTTGCAGAACCCGTTCTGTTGATGGTGCGAATGGAGCGGCCTACTGCCTGTCGAATCACTGGAACATTTCTGAAGAGAATGCCACGAAGTGGTTCCTTCATCTTCGAAATCAAATCAAAGTCACAAGGACTTAAGCCCGGGGAGTGTGGTGTATGGTACAGTACTTCCCAGTCCCGTCGACCGAACAGAGCGCCGGCCAGAGTGGCCGAGCGGTTAAAGGCGCTACAGTCTGGAACCGCACGACCGCTACGGTCGCAGGTTCGAATCCTGCCTCGGGCATGGATGTGTGTGATGTCCTTAGGTTAGTTAGGTTTAAGTAGTTCTAAGTTCTAGGGGACTTATGACCACAGCAGTTGAGTCCCATAGTGCTCAGAGCCATTTTGAACCGAACAGAGCAGCCACAGCTTGCGCTGTATGCGCCCGCGCAGTGTCGTGCAAAATGATGGATGAGTTGCGCAGCTTCGCAAAGCTGATCGCAGGTGACGATCGAAAAACGAGCAGTAATACTGTGCATTGACGGTCTGCCGTGGAGGAACGTAATGCGTTAGGATAACACCACCAGAGTCGTACACGGGAACCACCACAACTTCCACCGTACTGGGCTCTGATGCACTTTCGAATTTCGAGGCGACCCATAATGATGCCATTCATTGGACTGGCGTTACAGTTTTGGCTCGTATGATGTGGCCCATGTCTCAACCAGTGTTACGATACGGCGTAAGAAAGCCTTTCCTTCGCGCTCATAGCGTTCCAAGTGCTTCTGAGCAGCGTCGTAACACTTCAATAACGTGGACGTAACCGAACATCCACTCATACGTTAAAAAACCAAATACACCCCTCTCTCACCGGATACCGTACGATAACTCCTTTGCATTTTCCAGCGGCTCCCAAGAGCACATCTCCCACCACCACGTCCACCGACGCCATACAGTTTTTGCCAATGGGTTCTCAAGTAGCTTCCCATATAACGGCTTTTGACAACGGTTCGACACAACGTGTCCAAGTGAAATTGAATGAAAATGAACTGGAAATGTAAATTTAAATGGAAGTGAACCACCATTCTTACACTAATAATTCTATAATAACATTAAATATTTTGCACGAAACATTACTTTGTACTGTGTCTACTAACACCAATTACTGTTTCTTTAAACATATGTCTTACCTAGATAAGCGTGTGCGTTTATCTCACTTCCAATCAAATATTGGCACTGAGATATATTAAATTAATTTGTTATGCTATTAACAATGTACCGCTCCATTTGCAAGTGTGCGTGAAGTATTTTGTAGCATAACGCACTTAAAAATGGTTCAAATGGCTCTAATCACTATGGGACTTAATATCTGAGATCATCAGTCCCCTGGACTTTACAACTACGTAAACCTAACTAACCTAAGGACATCCGAGGCAGAATTCGAACCTGCGGCCGCAGCAGCCACGTGGTTCCAGACTGAAGCTCCTAGAACTGCTCGGACGGTGCGGCCGGCATAACACACTTAATGCAAACGCTTATCAATATAGTATATTTAATAGTATTGTAATTTGCGTTGCTACTCATGATACAGGCTACTGTGCGATGCCATTATCCGATATTATGTCTAGCTTCTAAGGCCGCCTAGTTTGTTATTTATAGTATGTAGAAGTTTACAGTGTAGAGTCTAGTTGCGCTTGTAACGACAGCTGGTGACTGTGTAAATCGATGGCATTTCTTGGACACACGTTTAACTCTTGACCTTACTGCATATATATTCCTCGTCTCCTTCTAAATTATTAGACCGTTCGTTCTGTTTAGAGCCGTGGTACTTCCAGACAAAACAGCTTCGGGCTGCTGTAGATAACAGCGGCCCTCTCGGCGTTTACCTATTGGTGCTTACCATTTGAGACCAGATGCTCATTCCTGCTGATCCCTCCTTTGTCCGTAGGCTCTCGTCACGCTGATGTCGGTGGAACCCATTACCGTTTACCCAGACTCCGTTCATATGCACATAGCGTACTGAACAGTTTTCTATAGTAATTCCACACTGGACGCGTTTCCCGAAAGGGAATCGTCCCTGGTGTTTATCAAGGGACCTTTCCTGAGCCGCGCGTAGTGGCCGCGAGGTTTGAGGCGAGTCGGCACGGTAGTTCAGCGTGTTCGGTCAGAGGGTTAGTTGTCCTCTGTAATAAAGAAAACTGCTGAAATGGATCAACGAAGAACTTAAACAAGCGTCATGGTACGTCCGCTCCGAAAAAATAGAACAAGCAATGACAAAAAAAAAAAATTAGATAAAAATAAGGCGTCATGTCACGGACAGTGGGGCCCCTCCCGCCGGAGGTTCGAGTCCTCCCTTGAGCATGGGTGTGTGCGTTGTGCTTAGCAGAAGTTAATTTAAGTTAGTTAAAGTAGTGTGTAAGTCTAGGGACCGATGACTTCAGCAGTTTGGTCCCTTAGGAATTCACACATTTTTTAACCCTTCCTCATTTCCCAGGCTTCAATAAATGTTGAAGGTAGCTTGAGTCTTGAGGCTTTGTCTCCAGCTTTGTCACTTTTCACTACCGTCCTTGTGAATATCGCAGGTCAAATTATGCAGAATTGAAGCACTTATGAGCCACATGACGCTCTTCTGATTTTCACAGCGAAAGACATGTGTGTATTTAGAAAAGCAGAGATTACTCCAATAAGCAATGACAGTCAAAGTCTGATACTTTCAAGATATGCAAAATGCGTAACTCCAACGCCACATAAAATAAATTTGGAAACGCTGTCTGATTTGCGAAGTTAAATGTAAATAATTATACACACCTGCACTTCCAAAAATTTAGCGCAACGGGAAGAAATGGCATTTTATCTGTCGAACATTGCATTGTGAGTGTTGATTCTAAAATCACTGAACAAATCAAGCTGAACACGTTACGAATTCTGCTCTTAGCATTCTGAGGTGTAGTGAAGGTGTTTCCTAGATTTTTTGATTCCCAGTTTGGTGGGCAAATTTGATCTGAGTGAGCAACTAAATCCTAATTCTCATTCCTACATCTCATCCTTACAGTAAGTGAGATTACGTAACACAAAATTTGTCGAACAGCAGTCAGCAATCCTATCTTTATAAGCACCTGAAAATTGGTATCATGCGCAGAATATTTAATATGGTCACCTTCAGTGACTGATTTCCGGTACACCCTCAACGTGTGTGGATCATAGTCGATTTCACAGGTTGTACTACGTCTCACACTCAAATACTGAGCACAGAGAATGATAGGTTCATGGTGCAAAGTAGAACCAGTAGAAGAGGATTAACATGCAATGCATTATCCGTTAGTGCAAGAAAATAACTTTACAGCCCCTCAGGGATAGTCAAAACTGCAGTTACCAGATTTAGATTTCCGTATTGATAGTAGCAGCAAAATCGAGTCATCAACTCTGGTTTATGTGGAGAATTTAGGAAACTGTGGTTCACCTGGAAAGCAGACCGCAGACACGACACTAGTGCGACTCATTGTTGAGTGCTGTAGGAGTGTTTGGGACCTGCACCAGGCCAGATTGAGAGAAGATATCGATGCAATACGGAGTCGGGCCCCTAGATTTGTTACTGGTAGGTTCGAACAAGGCGCTAACATTACGGAGATGCTTTTGGAACTCAAATAGAAGTGCCTGAATGAAGGCGCCGTTCTTTTCAACGAGCACTGTTGAGAAAATTTAGAGAACCAGCGTTTGAGGTTGACTGCAGAACGATTCTGCTACCGCCAACTTGGATTTCTCGTAAGAATGACGAGGATAAGATTAGAAAGATTAGGGCTCTTTCGGAGAGATATAAACGGTCGTTTTTACCTTGCTCTGTTTGCGAGTGGGCCAAGAAAGAAAAGGTCTAGTAATGGTAAAGGGTACCCTCTGCTAGGCACCATACGGCGGCTTGCGTAGTTTGTAGGTACAAGGCGAGGAAGACAATTTGGGCAAAAATTACCGAACAGCTCCCATTGATGGAAAGCAAAACTAACTCATGAAGATTTAAAACTGCCACAGTGTCCATACATAGAGACTGCTACAGTGTTTGGATCAAATAATGGGAACTGATTATAGTAACGGTGAATGTTGCGATCCGTGAGAAATCAGTTATAATGGGAAGTGTTGTGGGTTGGCAGGAGAGCCAACACCGTGTTACTAGAGGAAGCCGAAAGGCACGCGTTCTAGCTCACGCAAGCTGGCGTGAGGTCTGGAACAGGACAAGGAAACTAGAATTTAGAAAAAAAAACGGACTTAGCTGGTGGAATACTTAAGTTTAGTGGTGAACGTCGCTCTTGACGGTACATGATTCAGTATCAATAGTAACTGGTAATGGCGCCTTGCTAGGTCGTAGCAAATGACGTAGCTGAAGGCTATGCTAACTATCGTCTCGGCAAATGAGAGCGTATTTTGTCAGTGAACCATCGCTAGCAAAGTCGGTTGTACAACTGGGGTGAGTGCTAGGAAGTCTCTCTAGACCTGCCGTGTGGCGGCGCTCGGTCTTCAGTCACTGATAGTGGTGACACGCGGGTCCGACGTATACTAACGGACCGCGGCCGATTTAGAGGTTACCACCTAGCAAGTCTGGCGGTGACACCACAGGAAGAAATGAATGTGCCGCATAAACAGCCATCTTTTAAATGAATGATAATGTCTGTCGTTCTGCTACAACATTATGTTGGGACAGCTGCTTTGAAAGCAACGTCATTACACTTTCTAAAGATGTTTCCCATTATTATTGGTAATGATAAAAGGAGAGAATTCACCCAAGAAAAGTTCGAAAAACTATTTCATAATATACCTGTTAGCTTACACAATTGGTATGAGGCCATTCCTTAGTTTAGAGTAGAAGATTAACTTGTACTAGACTTCTATTAAACAAAATAACTGTTTGCTCTATATCTTTCTGTATTGAGATCTTGTAGTTGGGGCTTATTAACGTCGGTGGACTGAAAGAGCCGACCGAATGGGATTATTATATATAAGAAAACGACGTCAAACATGTTGTTTACGTGGGAACCTAAAAGATGCCATGTATTCGGTGTAAGGAAGTGGTTACGACGTGAACACAAGCATCGGACCTCTCTTCGAAATTTACTGTACATCGTTAATTTTATATGAATGCAGAGAAATGTCCCATCAAAGAATCTCTGCATTAAATCCAAGCATAAAATATCTTTTATTGAACACGAGACAAAAATGTTTCCTTGCGTTATTTGAAGCAACCCATAGCAAATAAACGACAGCTTATGACGTTGTAACTGCACATAAACTGCAACAGAATTTATGCTTAACATATATGGAACTCAGGGTTGGATTTTACGGCAAAAAAAAGAAAATGTAAGTAGACTGATGATCTTCCAAAACAACAGTAAACTTCGGTCAGTGGATTTACTAGAGTACAGTTAACTATGGTCAGTGCACTTATTATCGTAACTAGCACTCTGAAACGTAGTGAGATGCGACGGTCTATAAAAATTTTTCGTCATATGGGCGATATTTACAATATTATTACGGGACAGAGTGCTATCTTAGTACGTAACGAGCTACATTCGGCATGAATTTGTTACTGGGCTACTGTTGTAGGGGACTGTACTACCGATGCAATGTACTAGACCCTCATGTAGTGAAACCAATTAATAACCCAGGAAACAAGTAACGCAAGGTAACTCTGCAAAACAGCAAGTCTTTAATTTAGTAGATCACGCTTACGCAAAAGTCGCGCAACTGATGAAGGCAAACCGACGTTCTCCAATTGAATGTTAATCACAGTAAAAATTAATCGTAAAATAGTATCAAAATTTCCAGAGTGTAACTATGACTGTTTTGTAGCTATGACAATGTGTAATGGGAATTTTAGCCCCGATTTTTAATCACTGTACTTAGATTTGGCAAGTCTTTCAAATAATGACGTGGTTTCAAGTGACTTAATCTGTTTTACAGGGAGCAATACGAAATACTGAACACAGAAACACAATGCTTAGTGCATGAATATACGCCATAGCGAACTGGCCTCAGGAATTCTGCTTTCAGCAGCCGGTGACACAACTTACCTTCACATTTAAAAATCCGCCTAAAAAAAAGATATTTAGTACTATTAATCTGGGAAAACCACGTAAAATCCGAATTACTTCATCATCTGAATTATTTGCCATCATTAATAGGCAAAATGGGGTGTCCTCAAACATTTGTGCACAAGACAGCATGAAACAAAAGTTGCTCTAGGACCCGAAAAATTACAGGGCAATAAAAACACATCCAAAAAAAAGTTTTGCATTACCTCGGTTCCTAGAGTTCCGGAATCTGTACAGAAAGTTGGAATAGAGATCAACATAAACATCATTTCCGTCCTTTTTATTTGCTCATTAAAACCACACAATCGATGTTGTACCACCAAATAGCGAGACCTCCAGAGTTGGTGGTCCAGATTGCTGTATACACCGGTACTTCTAATACCCAGTAGCACGTCCTCTTGCACTGATGCATGCCTCTATTCGTCGTGGCATACTATCCACAATTTCATCAAGTCAATGTTGGTCCAGATTGTCCCACTCCTCAACGGAGTAGATCCCTCAGAGTGGTCGGTGGGTCACATCGTCCATACACAGCCCTTTTCAATCTATCCCAGGCACGTTCGATAGGGTTCATATATAGAGAACATGCTGGCCACTCTAGTCGAGCGATGTCGTTATCCTGAAGGAAGTCATTCACGAGATGTGCACGATGGGAGCGCGAATTGTCGTCCATGAAGACGAATGCCTAGCCATTATACTGCCGATATGGTTGCACTATCGGTCGGAGGATGGCATTCACGTTTCGTACAGCCGTTACGGATCCTCCCATGACCACCAGCGGAATACGTCGGCCCCACATACCACCCCAAACAGAAGGGAACCTCCACGTTGCTGCACTCGCTGGGCAGTGTGTCTAAGGCATTCAGCCTCACCAGGTTTCCTCCAAACACGTCTCCAACGATTCTCTGATTGAAGGCATATGCGACACTCATTGGTGAAGAGAACGTGATGCCAATCCTGAGCGATCCATTCCGCATGTTTTTGGGCCCATCTGTACCGCCCTGCATGGTGTCGTTGTTGCAAAGCTGGACCTCGCCAAGGACGTCGGGAGTGAAGTGGCGCATCATGCAGTCTATTGCGCACAGTTTGAGTCGTAACACGACGTCCTGTGGCTGCATTACTCAACATGGTGGCGTTTCTGTCAGGGTTCCTCAGAGCCATAATCCGAAGGTAGCGGTCATCCACTGTAGTAGTAGCCCTTGGGCGGCCTGAGCGAGGCATGTCAATCGACAGTTCCTGTCTCTCTATATCCTCCATCTCCAAACAACATTGCTTTGGTTCATTCCGAGATGCCTGGACACTTCCCTTGTTGAGAGCCCTTCCTGGTACAAAGTAACAAGACTGAACCGCGATATTGACCGTCTAGGCATGGTTGAACTACGGACAACACGAGCCCTGTACCTCCTTGCTGGTGGAATGACTGTAACTGATTGGATGCCGGCCCCCCTCAGGCGCAGCTCATACATGGTTGTTTAAATCTTTGGACGGGTTTAGAGACATCTCTGAACAGTCAAAGGGACTGTGTCTGTGATACAATATCCACAGTCAACGTATATCTTCAGGAGTTCTGGGAACCGAGGTGATGCTAAATTTTATTTGATGTGTGTATTTAAATGTTCAATAAAAGATTTAGGGAAGTAGAAATAAAAGATTTAGGGAAGTAGAAATAAGGTTGAGCAAACTAAATTATTTCAAATGAAGTAAGTAAATGACGTGAACCACTTAGCTTTACACAGTTCGGAACACAATTTAAGGTTGACTATTTCTAAACGCTAGATATTTGAAATTTAGCTCAAAGGTGTCGACAACATCTTTCTGTAATGGTGCAAAAGCATGACTCGCTGTTGTGGTGTCACCGCCAGACACCAAACTTGCTAGGTGGTAGCCTTTAAATCGGCCGCGGTCCGTTAGTATACGTCGGACCCGCGTGTCGCCACTGTCAGTGATTGCAGACCGAGCGCCGCCACACGGCAGGTCTAGAGACACGTCCTAGCACTCGCCCCAGTTGTACAGCCGACTTGCTAGCGAAGCTACATTGACAAATACGCTCTCATTTGCCGAGACGATAGTTAGCATAGCCTTCAGCTACGTCATTTGCTACGACCTAGCAAGACTACATTTATCCTTTGCTATGTATCTAATGAAGCATGAACCATCAGACCGATGTACTCCAATCGTGGATTAAGGTTAAGTATTCTACCAGTTACTCTTGTTTTGCTAGTCATATTTCTCTGACCTGTTCCAGACCTCACGCCAGTCTGCGTGAGCTTGCACGCGTGCATTTCGTCCTCCTCTAGTAACGCGATGTTGGCTCTTCTGCCAACACTACAGCTGTAACGTCACGCTAGGGCTCGACGACGCTTCGAACAGCAAGACTACCACACGTGTGAGAGACAAAGCCAGAGTTCAGAACATTACGCGACGTGTAAGGTGTGTTAATGACGTGACATTGGTACTAATTCTCACCACAATTCTGCTCAACGCCACAGTGGCCTTGCCATGCGATGGGAAGGTCCCCACACCCCTTCTTTTCATTACCATGGGCGTCATAACCATGAAGCCCAGCGTTTAAAGCAAGTGGTTTTCTTATGGATGAAGAAGGAAAACATTTCAAATACACCAACACTCAGAATCGAAACGTAAAGGCCTTAGGAAAATGCAGAAAGGGCGTCAGTGAAATCACTCCTTCACTTGCAGCGATTTTTTTCCACACATTTTGCGGTCGACAACGACACTTCGCAAAGCGATGAGGAGGAGGATGCAGTTGTTGACAATCTTTGACACTACTGACAACCGTGCATGCTTCAACGATTTCTGAGGAAGTTGGTGGCTTCCATGCCCCAGTACGTAATGGTACCACTTTGAAGGGCATCGCGACCGCAATTTCTGCTCTGGTTTGCTAGTTAGAACTACTACGGACCGTCCACAGCCATTTAACGAAATTTGAGAAGTGATTCGAAGCAGCAAAAGGTGCTCATGCATTCTCAGCCCTCCTGTTTCTCACCACCCTGTGGAGTCATTATCAGGGGGTGCGACATTGTCACTTGCATGAATAAAATGGCAAAGGGTTCCTCTGAGAGCCGCGTTTCAGCATCTGCCTCGATTGTGCCCGCCAACCTGTACTGATCGTATTAAAAACGTACGTGCACTGAAAAAACTTATGAATTAGTCCTAGGTGGCTGCAGGCAGGAAACCCCTTGACACCACTCCGATCCCAGATACCTGCTAGGACTACTTCATAAATTATCTAATTATAGATCCGTTACTAAAACTCTCAATAAATGTCATGCTGAAAAGAGGTGGGGGTGGGAGAGCCTTTGCCGATTTATTCACCCATGTGTCAATGCCGCACGTCCACGCAATCACGCTCCGGGGGGCCAAACACAAGAGCTGAAAATCCATAAGCATCTTTTACTGCTTCGTCGAATAGTTGTGAACGGTCACTGGCGGTTCCAACCTGTACAAGAAAACGCAGTCACACGTAGTTACACTGTAGTATAAAGGGGTAGGCTCGCGTTCAAAGGGGATGGAGCACTACACTGTCCTTAGAGCAGGGTTGAAACGTCCGTGGGTGTCAGCAGTGTCAAAGGTTGTCAAGAACGTCGTCGTGTTCTCATCGTTTTGCGAAGTGTCGGTTTGGACCGAGAAATGAGTGGGAATCAACGCTCCAAGGAAAAGGGTGGTTTAGGTCAAGATCGCACTAATATTTCTTTATTTACCGATTTCGGCTGATGTTTAAGCCATCTTCAGAATAACTGTCCCTCTATGGCTCCTTGTTTTATCGTCATACCACGTTCGTTCACTGTCAAGTGCGATCGTGTTAAGAGCATGAGAAAACCGAGGAGCCGCTAGCATCAGCCATAGGGGGCCAAAAATTCTGAAAATGGCTTTAACATAAGCCGAAACCGGTAAATAAACAAATATGATTGATATCTCGACTGCTGTTTTTAGCCTAAATATAGCAACGGGTCGCTGTCCTCCACGGACAATGTTGTCTAAATTTATGATGGGGTGGTTATATTGACGCCCTTTATGCCACCTCTGAGGGCTCTTTTGTCGTTTCTGAACGGCGGTGTGTTTGAAATCTTTCCCACATCCGCCCATATGAAACCGCGTGGTTCCAACGACGGACATCCCAGTGCTGACCTCCATCGCACAGGCATCCAAGGGAGGGGTGGAATGTGAATAAGAGGGGGTTTGTCGACATTCACGTAAGGTAACACGTCCAAGGTGGCGTTGGGCGGAATATAGTGAAATTTGGTTCCAATTTGACGTTATTATTCCGCTTTACGGGTCACATGACCTTTTGACCTCTGGCCTTTCTTTCGCATGTGTCGACACCTTGCTGCTCGAAGCGTCGTTGAGCCCGAGGGTGACGCTGCAGGGCTTCAGTGTTGTTCCATTTCAGAGGAAGGTTGTGGTCAACCTTTGAGTCAAATTCCATATCTGCGTCGCAAAGGTGAACATTGCGGGGTTTCTAAAATATAATCTTTTAACAGTATTGCGCAGTTTAGGTAGATGTGGAACGTACGTCAAGGCTTTCAGTAATCATACGTGCTAAAATCGATGTACACGACAACAAAATACAACAAAATACAGCACGACCTCATTTGTAGGAGTGGCTCAAATGGTGCAAATGGCTCTGAGCACTATGGGACTCAACTTCGGAGGTCATTAGTCCGCTAGAACTTAGAACTAGTTAAACCTAACTAACCTAAAGACATCACACATATCCATGCCCGAGGCATGCGACCGTAGCGGTCTCGCGGTTCCAGACTGCAGCGCCTAGAACCGCACGGCCACTTTGGCCGACTGTAGGAGTGAGTAACGTAATACTTCGAACTGTATGACGAAAACTTTATCAGGTAAACATCTTCAACGTCACGAGAAATAAAGACTGTGAATTTTCGTAAGATCTCGGCCTTAAGGAACGGCTCGCCTACGCAAATCATCACAAGTTCGTCACGTGAAATAAATGAAAATCACTTCAAGTATCATATGCGTAAACTGACTACAACACCTTGCCTATTGGCAACCAATTGTAGTAAATTGGAAGTTCCCACCAAATCTATTGACCGCTGTTGCTGTCGCCGGATACGCTCATTTAACCCCCCCATTCACGACTCCATTGATTCTCTGTCTCAAAGAGACACAAACCAAAATATCTGCACTGTAAATCGATACTGGTTGCAGAACGTCTTCGGAAAATGTTAGCAAATATCACTTTGTGAGTTACTGAAAGCTACCTAAATGAGGAGCTGAAAGTACCATGTAACAGAAACGTTACATGTTTTACAACTTGCGATTAATTTTAGGCACAAAATGTTGTATATTTCACTATAAATTAATTCGGAAACATTGTCGTGTGGTGACACAAATCGACATCTGGTAATAAGAGCATGGCTACAATAAGGTTTTGAGAACTTCTTTGATACAACCTATGTGCTGATATGCTGGGGATCCATGTCGTAAAATCTTATTTATATTAGTTGTTATAAATCGCCTACGTCACAACAAAGCAGTGTGAGCATTGGTTTTTGTTTTAATGCGGCAAGTTTAACTACTTCGCAGAATTAGTTACAGCAGACTCTCCGTTTTAAGTACGTTAAAATCTTCTTTCTTAAATGGACTTGGTCTCGTGAAAGTATGGACATACATTTCAAATTCAAACATATTGCTTTTCGGAGTAGCTTTTTCCAAAGAACTAGCACCCTTAGGACAAATACTAATATTCATTAATATGTCACAGAACAATGACGAATTCAGAAAAAAAATTGGGAAGAAAGCACACTGCCAATTTTGAGTCTCATCTCATTTCAGAGATACAAAAGTTGTGTTACAAGATGCGATATAAATGTTCTAATAACAAAATTTCCTGTGATTTTTCAGCTTTCCTTGCAAATTTCATGAGGAAATACCTCACCGGTGTACAGCTGGATGACAGTACCCATGGGCACAATATCCTGGAAGCGACGACATTGCCATCACAAGGTGTGCTGATGAACTAACCGCTTGGGGACCAGCATGGCGCTTTTATTTCTATCTCCCCTCACCCCCGCCCCCCATCTCCGGCCTCCTGTTCTATCCGCCACCCACACCATCTCGTCATCCATTCCTCCCACCACCTTGTTGGCCTGAGCTACATTCGAACCCTGGTATGTGTGCCAGTGGCTGGCACGCGTCAGACTGTAAGGTAACTCATGGAAGACTGACAATATTGGTGTTAGCACTACAGGAGTACGGTTTCCAGCTTATCTCTGTACCAGGTTCAGGAAATATTGTGACATATCTTGTGTAGGTTGCCATTGGGTTTGAGTGACATCACAATAACTAACACAAAACCAAAAGAGTTTTGTATATGTATGAAGTTAAGTTTGAAGAACAAAAATGTAAGTCAAAGCGTACATAGGGATGAAAGTGCTAAGAATGGTTATGTGAAGATGGGAGGATAAAACTGAGGTGAAACTGCAAAAATATTATTTTGTACACAGTAGTATTTTGCGTCGAAGGACTGACCCTGACTCCAATGATTAGAATGTATGTTGCCCAGAAAATAAGGAGATAGATTAGTTTTTATCTATACATTTAAGTAATGGTTAGTCTAGGGATAAGATGTGTCCTGAGAAGCTCAGGGATCTTGCATATTGAACAACAGGGAGAACAGAGTTAGAAGGTAGTTGGAAGTAAGTGGTAAGTGTCAGTAAGCTTATTTATAAGAGGAAGTTTTGCGTAGATTCACAGTCGACCTGTATGGCCCACTACCATGCTCGGAAGGAATATTTTGTATATACGTTTATAATGATAGACATTTGTTCTAAGTTTATGAAACTGTACCCCTTGAGAAAAAGCTCTGGCAGGGTGTTAGCTAAGAGGATCAGAAGTGCCTAGGTAATTGCTTTGCGTAAGCCAGTCCACATTATAACTGATAAGGGATCTCAGTTTCGCTCTAAAATTTGGAAATAAGCATTAGAGTATTCGGAATTAAGTATTCGGTATTAAGGTATACAGACATACACTAGAGAAAAATGAATTAACACAACTATATTATGTAAATGATGTGTGTGATGAAATGGGTAACAAAATACGATCTGGGATCAACAGAAGAAAGGTTAAGTCTTTCCGTCGAATGAGGAACCAGCATAAGAAAAGATTTTTAAGAGGTGGAGGAAATTTGAGAATGTGAGGGATAAACGATGAAGTAGATTATGATTCTGCCAATAGCAGCAATTAAGTTAAAGGAAAAGGTACTAAGATTACTCAGTAGAGTACGAGTAACTACTGCATTAAAAGTATTGTTGGAAAGATAAGGGAATTAGGTAGCATGTAATACTGAAAATAATGAATTGATAATGAATTAAAACGGCAAATTGGCTGGTAAGCATACACGAAAAAAAAAGAGTGTATGTGGATGACTCCAGAAAACAAAGGTGTAAAGTATAAAAGGTTATTAACGCGCTGGCAGGCACGACGTCGCTGGCAGTTACAACAGTGCCTGACACTAGACATCACTTGCCCACCAGTCTGGTGTGAAACACGGATCACTATGCATACAGCAGTCAACATGTTACGGGCTAGTATCACGTTTGGCCTAACAAATGGAAAGGTTTCTCTCAGCAGGGCTTCCGACCCTTAGAACGCCAACTGGAGGCGAAGCGTAAAAATAAACGAGAAACACAGAATATATGTCATGAGCAGAGCTAGCTGCTTGTGCTTTATGTCCCACTGACTTTAGACTATAGACAATTCATTATTTTTCAATATTAATGTCACAGGGTTGTAAGTAATTAATGTCGTCTGTTGCACCGTATAATACTAACTGATTTGTCTGCCAGGAACGGCAGGATGGAGAGACCATCACTGGAATATCGCAGTTCTATCGAGTCAAGGGGTCAATTCAAGACGCCAAATCTTGGAAGCTTAGTTATGCTTTGTATTCTGTGTTTCAGTAAATGAGAGTGTGAATATAACATGGGCAACAATGCATAGAGAAATGAAAAATGGTGATATAATATACAAGAATTTACGGCACTGCGGTACCATGAGTAGGATAAATATTTCTGAAAGGTAACTTAAATCTTCTTAAAATAAGTAATAATATTATTAACGGTGTGGTAACAGATAAGATATTAATAGTACTGAAATCTGTCAACCAAAATTAAAACCATAGCCAAACGAGGAAGCACATAATCATCCCAATTGAAAACATTAAGAAAGGATTCTAACTCATCATTTCCCAAATATTTTATTGTATGTGACTATTTCCCATTTTGAAAGAAAATTAAGTTGGTATGTGTAACATTTGTTGCAAATTTATTTTGGTTAAATGGTAATATTATGCACTATGTAGGAATCCCAAGTCTTGGTGGGCTATTTATAGATGGCTCCAGCCTATTGGCGAGTTACAGTCTCAATATCCACATGACTGACGGAAGGCGATCCTTATAAGATAGCGAGAATGTTCCTGGCCCCTGTCTGGCCAAACGATTTAAGGCAGCAGCTCTGATTTCATTGCCGGAGAGAGTGAGGTGTGGTCTGTCCTGGTGAGCGGTCCAATATGTGATAGTCTTAGTCGGTTGTGCCTCATATGTCACTTGTTTCGATTCCGAGTGTCAGCTGCGTCAAAAGAGTGCATTATTATAGTAGCGTGGCGGTGACTGTCGCGTGCGGTCTCGCATGTAACGTCACTGCTAAGCGAAATAACTTCGAAATTATTAGCTTTATTATAATTCCAGTCTTGGATCATAATGTTTATTATTCATTTTGGTTGGTAATAACCATCTTCACAAATGAGTAGAAACGTGTTGCATCATATGGATCACAAGTTTCAACTTAGCTCGAAGAAGGACATTACCAACCGACATTAATAATTTGATTACAAAACAATATTGTTATCCAAGACTGGAACTGTAATAAAGAAAATATTTTCCTGGATCACTGGAAACTTCTTCGTGACAATGTCTCAATTTGTAAACTTCGGAAATAATAGCAACTGGGTCTTCTCTCTGTCGTCCTCTGCATCTATACTATTATGGCCAATGAGTGACTAGGCAGATGGTCCGAACCGTTTACTGGTTTAACACCAGACCAATACTATTTTGAGTTTTCTGTCAGATCAATAGAGATAATGCTACTTTCAAATTCATAGAAAGCTTGTTGCATAGCTCTCATTATGCTAATTTTTTCTTCGTTGAGTTTCTGTTTGTCTGTGGGTTTTGGATGATTAAACCTACAGTGGAGCTGTTTTCGTTCTGACTGTTGGATCACGGTGGATCCTTCCCATCCCTCGCAATTCAGAAACACACGTACGGAACTAAGGTGTCGCCTCCGTCGATTTGAAGGACGTGGCCTTGAAGCTGGTTGCAACCAACTGACAGTACACGTTGTGGCTGTATGCTATATTTCTAGTTCTCACCTGACATTTTCTAAGGCTCATGATGTCCCGTTCACTACAGAATATCCCTCGGTCATGGCTCCGTTTAAGAACTGGCCTTACAATGATGACGATTATCTTAAAATGAGGATCTACTTCTTAGTAAATAACACTTCAATATCATTTTAGGGATGCCTTGTTTTCTTTCATTCTGTAAAGATTGCCACAGCACTGAATCATTGCACCATATTATTACACAACCTGTCTCTGGTGTAAATCGTTGCCGTACCAATCCAATAATGCTTTACAGTACTTCATCATGAATAATCTGAGCACTGAATCAAGTTATACACAGTACAGACCATATTTCTAAGTTATTTCACTGAGAAAAATCGTAGTTGAGTTCCTCCCGTAAATCGTCGCATAAACGTCAAAATCACAAGTATACCGTAGGAAAAAAAAATTCTGACTGGGACAGAAATCTGTTTTTTATGTACATGTACACACAAAAAATTATTGCTGTTTCAGGAAAACTTGATGATATTTTCAAGAAAAGAGTTTCACAAACTGAGCAAGTCAATAATGTGTTCGTCCATCTCTGTCCCTTATGCAAGCAGTTATTCGGCGTGGCGTTGATTGATAGAGTTGTTGCATGTCCTCCTGAGGGATATCACGCTGTATTGTGTCCAACAGGCTAGTTTGATCGTTTAATTATACCATTCGTTGGAGGGCCCATAATGCTCCAAGAGTTCTCAATTACTACACAGTATGCATACACAGCTGGTAGCATAAAACAAGAACACTTCAATTCTAAGTGTACTAATACTAGCACAAAACAAGAACACTTCAGTTTTGAGCGAACAAATGCAGGCTCAAACTAAAAAATTTGAAAGTCAGAGTAAAATTAGGAACAGGCTAAGTTTACTAAAAGTCCTTCTGAAAACTTTTTATTGCCTTTAACAATTTCACCTAAAACTACCTTAGGTGCAATCAAGGAAATGCTGCAGGACCAGTACCGTTAGGAGCGTATACAGTGTGGTCCATTGATAGTGACCGGGCAAAATATCCCACGAAGTTAGCATAAAACGAAAAAATAAGAAGAACAAATCTTTTCGAGCTTGACGGGGAAAACAGTTGGCGCTATGGATGGCCTACTACATGGTCAAATTGATAGAAACTGCGTTTTTTTTTAAATAGATACCCTCATTTTTTATTACACATTGGTATAGTACTTAAATAAATAGTAATGTTTGATTTGGAACATTTGTCCCGTTTTGTGATGGATGGCGCTGTAATATTCTCACGAATATAGCAACGCATCCGATGGCACTGTGTGCAAATTCATTACTTAAATTAGGTATGATGATATGATTGTCCAGTCATAATAATTAGGCGGAAAACATAATTTTGTTAAAATGGAACGTTTAACAGTCGCAGGAAAGGTAGGTACGGTGTATATTTATGGCTATTGTGATCAAAATGCCCAACAAGCTTCTGCAATGTATGTTGATCGTTATCCTGACAGACAGCATCCAAGCGTCCGGACCTTTCGTCGGATAGTTAATGTATTTAAAGAAACCGGAAGTGTTCAGCCAAAGAAGAAGGCGCAACCAAGAGCTGCAACAAATGAAGATGCTCAAATAGGTGGTTTAGCTGCAGTTGAGGCTAATCCGAAAATCAGCTGCAGACAAACTGAGTGGGAATCGGGAATTTAAAAAACGTCGGTTCTGAGAATTCTACATCATCATATATTTCACCCTTACCATATTTCTATGCACCAGGAATTGCATGGCCATGATTTTGAACGTCGTGTAAATTTTTGCCACTGAGTACAAAAAAATAACGAGACGATAACAGTTTTTTTTCAAGAGTTCTATTTGGTGATGAAGCGTCATTCACAAACAGAGGTAACGTAAACCTGCATAATATGCAGTATTGGGCAATGGAAAATCCACGATAGCTGTGACAGGTGGAACATCAACGAACCTGGCGGGATAATGTATGGTGTGGAATTATGGGAGGACATCTAATTGGCCCTTATTTTATCGATGTCAGTTCAAATGGTACAATGTATGCCGATTTCTTAATTCATGTTTGACAGATTCTACTACAAGATGTTTCACTTCGTCACAGAATGGCGCTTTGTGACCACCGACAACGACAACGCCGACAACGACAACGACAACGCCTGAAAACATGCTTCAGCTCATTGTCAATGCATATGCGACAATTACTGAAGGTAATCTACTCGCTGTTGAATGGAATTTC
Source organism: Schistocerca cancellata (assembly GCF_023864275.1). Taxonomy (NCBI): domain Eukaryota; kingdom Metazoa; phylum Arthropoda; class Insecta; order Orthoptera; family Acrididae; genus Schistocerca; species Schistocerca cancellata. The sequence continues at coordinate 337,129,321 of NC_064631.1, forward strand.
GTTACGTGTACTACCAAATGCATTGAAGTCGAAGGAAATAATTTTGAGCATTTATTACATTAACGAGGTTGTAACGGTTGCTCACGCAGTCACAGCATGCATTCCGATAGCTTATAATAAGATCACAAAAGTAAATGTATCACATTGGAACAACAGAAGTAAGGCCCAATCGTAACTACTTTTTATGTTTTGATTTAAAAAAACCACATTGTTACCAATTGTTCATCTAAATGGGTGGGACATAATATAAGTGTTGGAATAGTACAGCACCATCTATCACAAAGCGAAACAAATGTTCCAATTCAAACATTTATATTTATTTACGTACTATATGAACATGTAATAAAAATTGGAGTACCTATTTAAACAAAATGCAGTTTCTGTCAATTTGAGCTATGGCAGCGCCATCTAACGGGCCAACCATAGCGCCATCAATGTTCCTCCGTCACGCTAGAACAGAATTGCTCTTCTTATTTTCTCGTTTCATGCTAATTTCGTGAGATATTTGGCACGGTCACTATCAATGGATCACCCTGTATAGATGATCTGCTGGACAGCTTTGTAAGTTGCCTGAGTCTCTTCCTGGATGATGCTGCCGTATACGAAGGAGTAGCAACGCTAGACAACTGGTGCGAAATGCAATATAACCTGTAGAAGATCGACGTCTCGTACAGCGATTGGTAGCTGACCCTTCTCAAAATAAGTGTGAGGTCCTGTGCATAAATGTATTCCCACGTCCCACACGGTCTCCATCTCTCCACCCTCCTTACCCTCTCCCGAGGTGGCTTCCGCCAGCTCCCCCTCCCTGATGATGTCCTCCTCCCTTACATTTACCCCTCCTATCAACTTTGATCCTCCCCCCACTTCCTGTTTCCTTTCCTTTAGGTACCCTCCCTTCCTTCTCTTTCCTTTTTCCCCCGTCCCCCTTCCTCCGCCCCTCTTCCCCCGGGCTTCCCCTCCCCCTTCCTCCCTCCCCCACTCTCCCCTGCCCATGGCATCTCTTTATCGTCCAGCGTGAACAGCTTCATGTTTATTGTTTTTGTCTCTACTTTTTTTTGCCCGCCATTTTCATTGTATTGTGTATGTCGCCTCTTTGTCATATGATTGTACCACTTAAGGCTGAAGAGCGGCGTACTGTGCTGCTGACAGCCCGCCTGTATGAGGTGCTAAAATTACAATAAAGAAAAAAAAAACTGTGCATAAACAGACTGTATATAAGGAAGATAAGAGAACGGACTCACATAATCACGATAAATAATCTTAACATCGGTCTGCTGCTGAATTTTGTAACACATTCTGAATTCGAATGTAGTAAAATTCCTTGAGACAGCAAAGCTTCCGCCCACAAATCAGCAAGAATTTAAAAAGCATCGCCTATGCGAAATTCAATCTCCTCTTTGCTCGGATGATATTCTGCGGACCATGATATAGGGCAACAGACAGATTCCATATTCCTGGATTTTCTAGAAGCGGTTGACAGGTTGCCTCGCTGTAAACTGTTGTCGAAGGTTCGGAATTACGGATTACGTTCCCAGATGTGTCAGTGGCCCGAAAACTCCTTAAGTAATAGGGCGAAGTAGGTTTTCCTAGATTGCGAGCGTTATTTAGAATGAGGAATGTCGTACGGAGTGCCCCAGGGAAGTGCGAAAGGATCGCTCTCATTCCCTCTACGCATGAATGATCTGATAGCCAGGGTGAGCAGCTACATACGGATGTATGCTCATGTGGCTGTGGTTGAAGGATAGGTTCGTCGTTCAGTGGTTGTGTGAAGATACAGGATGACACACAGAATTTCTAGTAGGTGTGATGAATGGCACCTCGCTCTAAATGGAGAAAACTGTACATTAACGCGGATGAGTAGGAAAAACAATTATTTAACGTTCGAATGCAGAATAGAGGTGCACTGCTTGACACAGTCACATCGATTAATTATCTAGGCGTATCTTTGCAAAGGGATGTGAAATGGAACGATCACATCAGTTTCGTAATAGGGAAAGACTCCGTTTTATTGGTAGAAATTTTGGGAAGTGTAGCTTAAGTACAAAGGAGAGGACAGATAAAACACTATTACCACCAATTCTTGAGTAATGCTCGAGAGTTTGGGGTCCTCACCACATCGGAGTAAAGGAAGACGTTGAAGGAATTCAGAGGCAGGCTGCAAGTTTGTTATTGGTGGGGTTGAAAAGCACAATAGTATTACAGAGACAAGGCTGCTCTTATGGTAGTTGATAGGGGGGGGGGGGGAGAGCTAGGCCTGGTGGTATGGAGTATTTTTAATATTTTGGGAGACCCGCAGTAACTTGTAAGTAGCCATAAACTCTTCCTGCTCCGAGCGTGTTAAAAATCTGAGAAATACTGACTTTTAAATCATTCTCTTTTTAGAGGAAATATCTGACAACACTTCTTATTCCTTTTGCTGAGATGCAGGAGGGTGTGGGGAGGGAAGGGTGTCCCCTCGCCCACGGATATGGGCGCCCTTGTATGGAGATGCTTCATGAACTCAAATGGGAGTCGACGGAGGAATGACAATGTACTTTTCACCAGAGACTATTGGGGAAATTTAGAGAATTGGCAGTTGAGGCTGACTGCAGAAAGATGCTACTGCCGCCAACGTACATTTAGCTTAAAGACCACGAACAAAAGATGAAATTAATAGAGCTCGTACAGAGGCTAATAGACAGTCGACTTTCCTTCGTTCTGTTTGCGAGTGGAACAGGAGAGGAAATAGCTAGTATCCGTACAAGGTACCTTTCGCCACGAACCGTGCAGTGCTTTGCGGCGTATGTATGTAGATCTAGATGTACGCAGACCAATCAGTATTACTAAACGTCTGAAACGATCACTTGACCCAACTACATATTGCTTAACTAATGGTTTCCATGTGCAAAAATGTTTTCATGTTCACTATTTCATATTATTATTGACCTAATTAAAAATTTAATATGCTCTCACAATCTGCTCATTAAGAGGTATCATCATACTTTAAGAGTTTAACACAATAAGTAAATTACAATGATGGAAAATGTCTATATGTCTTCCGGCAGAATAACTCGCAGCGCAGTTATTACCCTCACGTTATTCATCCACTATTTGAGAATGACAGCACTTAGCGTCTTCTAACTAATTTTATATATAATTTAAAACGTTTCGGACCTTTTTGCCACAGACATCCCAGACAAACAATTACAGAAATAATTGTAGCACTTAATACATTTTGGCTGTCCATCAGTAAAACATTACCATCAGACATGACTTTTTAATTTATTATTTGTTTACTACTAACTGTATTTGGAGCAGATTTTGCACGTAGTACACACATATATCGCAGGAAGTACCAGCAAAATTATTTCATTCTTTGACATATAGTCTAGGTGATACTTGAAAGACTATCTGTTCATAAAACGTAGCGCAAATTCATCTGCCTTTTTATGCGTGAGAACTGGATTCTTTACAAGATCGGTGGTGGGTTTTACTGACTATTACGCGTATATGTTTATACAACTAGCCGAACAAGTACTGAAGCAAATAACATGCATTAAAATGGACTACGTGCATAGAGTGATTTAAAGTGGAACGATAACATAAAATTTGTCTCAACAAAGGCAGATACCAGACTGACGTTCATTGGGAGATTCCTTGCGTTTTGTGATCCACCGATGATGGTGGGGCCTCACAAAAACCTTGTTTGATCGACCTTTTACTACCGATCGTCAGTCTGGGACCCGTACCAGATACGACTGATATAATAAAAACTAAAGAAGGTCGCTTACTGTCAGAGTTTCGTTTAGTATGAGAAAAAGTGTCTCAGAGAAGATCATCCTGCTCCAGAGGAAGAGGTGACAATAGAAGTGTTGTGCGTCACGGTTTGGCTTACTGTTAAAACCCAGTGAACAAACTCTCATAGAAAAGTCGAACAATATATTACTTCCTCCCATGTGCATCTCACCAAAAAATATAAAGAAAGCAAATTTAGAAATTCGATTCCACACGGAGGTTTACCAACAATCGATCTGTCCACACACTACTCGCGATAGGAACAGGAAGGAGGGAGGCGGCAGTGTACACAAAGTACGCTCAAGCTCACACCCTAAGCTTGACTGCTGACTGTAGATACGGAGGTAGTTACTGAAGAATTTATTCATTTTCTCCAGTGAGCGATTGCAAATAACTGTTCGATCCTACGACATTTTTCCGGACACCAAGACATCAGAATCCTGGGAAGCGTGGAAGGTGATATAATTGGCGCGACGTGTCCTCGCCATAGTAAACCACTCGTAGAAAGAGTGGTTGGGAGTGATGGAAAGTCTGTGAAACGTTCGGTCTGACCAAGTCAGACCCATGATGCTTTGGAATTTCCGTTCAATAAACCACATTTTAATGGCACATCACAGCTTTAAATTGAAATGGAGCCTGATTTAACTGGAGACAGATGTATTTATTTGAATGTTTTGTTGATGAGATTTTAGCCAAAATTCTTCCTCAAAGAATACATTCATTTTATGCAAAGTTATCAGAAAGTGAATACCGCATCATTCGTAAAGTTATTCATAAAGCTACTACGCACGCAAGTGCCTATGTGTGCGTGGTTGTATGTTTGCGTGCGTGTATGTGTGTTCACATACGCATACTTACAGTGCTGTTGTTTACTTATTTCAGTCAAAAGCGACACATTCTAATCATTTTAACTACATTCATAGCCAAGTATTGACACGTGGGTGTTAAAGGTTGCGAGATTGTGCACACAGAAACATCCATTCATCCGTAAAATGAAGTTAGTTTCGTTTCGTGTAGCAATGTACTGTTTCGTTTATTGAATTAGATGCCTTCGGTAATACAAGTGCTTCTTAAGAATAAAGTCATGAATTGATCGAAGGTAATCTACGGAACGACCTTACCGGAAGAAGAGACAGGTTAACTACAGAACTGCTACTGCATCCAGGAATACACTGAGAAGGCAAAACATAATGACCACTGCTAACAGAGACGTCGGATGCCGCCTAGTGTCGTTGCGGGCACGTGGCGCGATAACAGGAGTATGTAAGCGGAGCAGACACGGACTAGAGACCACCCTAGCGAAGATATGGTCTGCTAATGGGTAAATCCATTGGGATAAGCGATGTTGATAAATAACATATTATTATGAAACTTCCTGGCAGATTAAAACTGTGTGCCCGACCGAGACTCGAACTCGGGACCTTTGCCTTTCGCGGGCAAGTGCTCTACCATCTGAGCTACCGAAGCACGACTCACGCCCGGTACTCACAGCTTTACTTCTGCCAGTAGAGCACTTCCCCGCGAAAGGCAAAGGTCCCGAGTTCGAGTCTCCGTCGGGCACACAGTTTTAATCTGCCAGGAAGTTTCATATCAGCGCACACTCCGCTGCAGAGTGAAAATCTCATTCTGGAAACATATTATTATTATTACGCAGAATCTGTGAACAAGTATCTCAAAAATGGCCAGGCTGGTAGAACGTTCACGTGCTACAGTTGTGAGCACCTGCGGAAAGAGGTACAAGGACAGTGAAAGTACCACTAGGCGCTAAATGGTTGGACGTCCACGACTCTTCACGGAACGTGGGGTTCGGCGGCTTGTATACTCTATAGACTAGGATAGATGGTGATTTATGGCATCTCTGCGAAAGAGCACAATGCTGGTGCACACACAGGCGTTTCACAGCACACCGTTGATCATACATTGTTGAACATGGAGTTCCGCAGCAACCATCCCTACGTATTCCCAACAATATAGTCAATCACGCAATCACGATTGCTGTGGGCGCGGGACAATCGGGATTCGACAGCCATGAATGGAAACGTGTCGGTTCTTCGGATGAATCATATTTTTCCTACGGTAGGTCGCTGGTCGCCTCCAGAAACTTCATCATCGAGATGAACGGTGGAACGAAAAGTGTAGCGCACCACGGACACAGACTGAGGGAAGCAGTATTATGCTGTGGAAGAGATTCTCTTGCGCTTGCATGGGACCTGTGGTAGTAATCTAAGACAGCTGCGAACTTCCTGCATCCCTTCATGCTTGATGTCTTCCCGTAAGGCGATGTCACCTTCCAGCGGTATAATTGTCTGCCCTGCATACTTGATGTCTTCCCCTAAGACGAAGTCACATTCCAGAAGTATAATTGTCTGTGTCTCGGTGCCAGACCCGTGCTACAGTGGTTTGGGGAGCGTTACAGTGCACTCACGTTGAAATCTGAATCCTGTGGAACCCATCTGGATCGCTATCGGACGCCGCTATTTACGTGCCTTATATGACCCTTGCGTAGACATGTAATGCCACGTACCTCCACAAACATACCAAAAAACTGTCGAATTCCTTATGTACAGATTAGTGATAAATTTTGCCCCGAAGGGGAGCAAACTGGCTATTACACAGGTGGTCATAATGTTTTGGCTCATCAGTGCAGTTAATCTGCCTGTCGACAGACCAATGGAGATTACATCTAAGCGACCTTTCTGGAAAATTAAGCCTATGTGCCGGTCTGGGACTCGAATAAGGGACTATTGAATAATTCAATCAGTGGAGCACCAGCGCGCTGAAGGCAACGGCTTCATGTTCGATTCCCGGTCCGGTACACAGTTTTAATGTATCAAGAAGTTTGCACACAGCGCACACTTCACTGCCGAGTGAAAATTCGTTCTGGAAGGAGTAGATCTGTAACCCTCCTGCATGTCATCTATGGATATGTTGCCCTCGATCTCAGAACCATAGACAGAAGCGATACTAGTTAATGAACGCTACAAAATGGTTCAAATAGCTCTGAGCACTATGGGACTTAACATCTGTGGTCATCAGTCCCCTATAACTTAGAACTACTTAAACCTAACTAACCTAAGGACATCACAAACATCCATGCCCGAGGCACGATTCGAACCTGCGACCGAGCGGTCACGCGGTTCCAGACTGAAGCGCCTAGAACCGCACGGCCACACCGGCCGGTTGAACGCTACAAAACTCCATTCAGTGTTCTGTTGCATTCTGGCTTCACACGGTGCAAGTCTCTTATGACTGTCGTACGGTACCAGCCATAAACGATAAATGGCAACTTGAGATCTAAATCTGGCCTACACTAATCTGTTCACAATGAATCGGTGCCACTCTGCCTGTAATCTCGGCTTGGATTCAAGACGTTGTCATCCGTCTATTTGTCAATGACGGTGTGTGAAGTTGCAGTGTTGCCCAACTCTGAATAATTTTACGCTTCATACGTCTCTTTTCCTCTTTATTCTTACCTTTGGGCGACCAACGTCCTGTTGCCTTATAACGGACCCAAAAAAATCAGCCAGATTCGAAGCAAACTCAGGGGGTTTGCATTCCTGTGGCAACTTCCTCTGGTATAGCGCGGTCCATTATACTTCGAGAGCTGGCGCAAGTTGAAGCCTTTGTGTATAGCACATGCAAAATGCTGTGGCCGCCAGATACGCAGTCTGCTGGGGAGGGCGTTGTAGAGGAAATTCCAAGCGCTGGAGGAGAAGTGCTGTTCTAAACTGAGGCCTACACTCACATTTTTGGTAAATTTTACGTGGGGGCCCTTCACGCCCACACTTGCATGTGACCATTCAAAAAGATCTGTCCGTCTTCTTTGCTTAGCATCTGAAAAGAATTCCTCCGAAAATGCACCGATCTAGTTTCGCCTGGTTTTTTAACCATTTATAACTGTCAGAGAAGAGTCATGAGTGGGGAATATTGAGTAAAACCTACACATTTCTCTTGTTGCCATGTTAAAATTTGCTTTTATCCGAAACTCAGCGGAGTTAACACAGTCTCACCTCACAAAATGTTGTGCAGTCGCAACTGCGAGAGATTTCTGAAACAGTGGGGAAAAGTAAGACCAGTGTCTTACGGATGGTTGGTTGGTTGGGGGAAGGAGGCCAGACAGCGTGGTCATCGGTCTCATCGAATTAGGGAAGGAAGTCGGCCTTGCCCTTTCAGAGGAACCATCCCGGCATTTGCCTGGAGTGATTTAGGGAAATCACGGAAAACCTAAATCAGGATGGCCGGACCCGGGATTGAACCGTCGTCCTTCCGAATGCGAGTCCAGTGTCAAACCACTGCGCCACCTCGCTCGGTTGCCTTACGGAGAAAATAAAAGTGTAATGACTTCACTTATGTTGTTCGAAAACCCATGGCATTTCTCGTTTCACCAACTATCGATTGCCCTGAAAAATTACATTCATTCATCAGAAAAATCTGCAGTTAGTGGAATAACACAGTAGATAAAGAAGTTTTGGGTAATAACCATATGGCAAAATACTCTCCTTTTTGTGTGTTGTCATTTGCCAAGATCTCATTTCGATAACTCAAACCGTGTATGAGATATGAGGAATGTTGTGGATATTTCACTGTAGCTTTAGCGCAGGTTCGGTAAGATCGAAATGAAGCGCACTACGTAAGATAAATTATCTCGAGATTGGTGACAGATACAGACCTCCAGCCAAGTACGAAGAAAAATTCAACATATTAGCTGAATTTCATACGCAACAACATACTATGTGATATGCACCAGATGCAAAACCATAGCGATCATTAATTTTCATAGCAAACTTTTCCGAACTTCGCGCAGTGTCGTAATTCCACGTAAATACTGCAATAACCATTACCTTTCATGAAATAATCATAATAAACCAGACATTGAAAGGTACAAGTAAAGCTAAAATTAATTTTTTTACCGAATAATTTCTGTGAAATAGTTTGAGAAAGATTTCAGAGCTTGCGCGTCGATTCTGTCATCGCCCACCGGCCGATATGTGGCAAATGCCTGTCGGCGTCCACTTCTGAACCAACGAATGAACTGGCCCCACTCTTTTGGACGAAAACTGGTCACTGCACATGTTGCGCGACCTGTAGCTGTAGGTAGCTTGTCCGCTACAGGCGTCACAGGGATTTTGCAGTTAGCAAGCAAACCACCTGCCTAGAAACATTTCCAGGTACCCCTTCAAGCAGCACCACTCTATGGAACAGACTTCTCCCAGTATCATCTCCCGCAAAGCTAATGTTGTTATCCCAAGCCGCTAGGCTACACCATTCCGCCACCCACGATATTCTCAATATTGGTATTTCAGCAACAATCGTAATAATCTTCTATCACTTAAATATTTGTTTTGAAGGTAGAAATTAGGTGCAAATGTTTTCTCATCAGCATAACTGTATTTTACATTTTTGTCAATCGTATATAGAGCTTAGACTTAATGGTAAAGTCGTGACCATTCGGGAAGTGTGGCTAGAACATTGCGACTGTTGATGTTACTGCAGCTCTAATGTTTATTATGTGTATGAATATTATTTCCAAGAATCTTCTACATAGATGTTGTGGTGTTTAAAGATAACTGTGTGTTTCCGTTCTTGAGGGCGCAGTTTTACATGCGATCTGTGTCTGACACGATCTGGGCTTTGAGAACTAACTTGTCACATGGTTTCTAGATTGTAGAGTGCGAGTACAAATGAGAAGATTTAATAATTCACAGGTATTTTCCACCTGTCTGATGAAGAGAACATTACTTAAAAGAGAGTAGGACGACAGTTACCAGTTTGCAATATTGTGTAAAATGTTAATACTGGGAATCGACATTTAAGAGAGCATATAAAATGGATGTTTATACAAACACCGATTGCTTACGTGGCTGTGACATTACAAAACACATTATTCTAATTTTCATACTTGTTCTTGGATGAAAGTGGGAGTTATGGTCCTAAATCACAGCCGGCCATTGTGGCCGTGCGGTTCTAGGCGCTTCAGTCTGGAACCGCGTGACCGCTACGGTCGCAGGTTCGAATCCTGCCTCAGCCATGGATGTGTGTGATGTCCTTAGGTTAGTTAGGTTTAATTAGCTCTAAGTTCTAGGCGACTGATAACCTCAGAAGTGAAGTCGCATAGTGCTCATAGCCATTTGAACCATTTGAACCTAAATCACATGAGTACCAATGTGAAGTAGCATGAATCTTCAGCTGTTCACTGTTTAAGACTGGCATTTTTCCATACTGTTAATGTAGCTGAACAGCTGGGTAGTGCGTATACGAGGACTATTCAGAAAGTAAGGAACGTTTTGACATTAAAAAAAAAACCACGTACAAGAAATACGTTTTATTATACACATCTGAAAGAGCGACAAACATACTACTCTTCCACATAGTCAGCAAATACATTGAGGCACATATCATAGCGGTGGACAAGCTTTTAAAGACCTTCGTCGTAAAATTCTGCCGCCTGAGACTTAAGCCAGTGAGGCACACCCGCCTGGAGTTCCGCGCCGTCATCAAAGAGCTGCCGTTGCAAGCCAGTTCTTCATCTTGGGAAACAAGTGGTAGTCGCTTGATGCAAGATCGGGGCTGTAGGGCGGATGAGGGAAAATTTCCCTTTTGAATCAATTAAGGAGTTCTTTAGTGCGGTTTGCCGTGTGAGGTCGGGCATCGTCGTGCAAAAACAAAATTTTGGACATCAGCTTTTCTCGGTGTTTGTTTTTAACTGCTCTTCTAAGGCTGTGCAAAGTTTGCCGGTAACGGCCAGAATTTATGGTTGCTTCACGTTCGAGAAAATCAATAAGAAGCACACCTTGTCTATCCCAAAACACTGCCGCCATCAACTTCCTTGCTGAAAAGGTTTGCAAATATTATCTTGGTTTTTGGAGGGACCTTGTGTGCCCCCACTCCATGGACTGTAATTTTGTCTCGCAGTTGACATGTTACAGCCAAGGCTCATCACCGGCTACAGTTCAATCCAGAAATGAATCACCATGTTTGTGGAAGGCCTCCAGAAATGCCAACATTTACCCCTTTGGTTTTCTTTATGGTGCTCTGTAAGCATTTCGGGCACCCATAGTGCACGAAGTTTGTGGTAGCCTAGCTTTTGAGTGACAATTTCAAACAACAAAGTCCGTGAAACTTGTAGAAAAGACAGCAAAAGCTCCGTTATTGCGAAGCGACGGTTTTCATGAGTCGTTTAATCAACTTTAGGGGCAAGATCGTCAGTCACAATGCTCGGGCGTCCACTCTTCTCTTCATCATCAACGTTGGTTCGTCCACTTTTAAACCGAATGCACCATTTCCGGACGGAACATTAACTCATTACGTTGTTTCTGTACACTGCGCACAGTTCACGATAAATTTATACAGCTTTTAGGTTTTTTGCCAACAAAAACCGTATCACTGACCGTACCTCACAACTGGTGGGATTTTCGACTGCAGTGCACATTTCGAATATCGAAAAAACCAGACGCTCAGAGACGTTCCCGCAGTCACGGATGGATGCCGACTGAGCTGCCGAACACGCACAGACCGAAATATAGGCGATCGGCGAGCGCCTAGCGGCGTCGGAGGGAAACGTTCCCTACTTTCTGAATAGCCCTCGTAGAAGGAAACTTGCGGGGTGCAACGAAACAGTTACTTGTATTATGTACATGTTAAATATTTTAATAAACTGTATTCTCCTCTGTGATTTCTTTGAACTGGTCTTACGGCATCGTAATGAAACTTAATCGTCATCAAAGATTGGTGTAATCAGAGGGCTGATTAATTTTGCCGTTGAACTGGAAGCAACACTAAACGATCATATGGATAAGGCAACTATTTTCAAAGGAACTCGCAAAACATTCAAAACGCATTTCAGTTCTACTGGAAATGCTACTAATTGCGTAATTATAACACTTTTTCTAGGTCGTCGATAGAAAGAAGCAAGCTCTTTGATACAGATATTTTTCTGTCACAGATATATCTCCAACTTTCCGCAGGATAATAAACTGGATTTAACAAACTGCATTTTGTCACCTTCATACACCATTTATTTTAGGGGTGTTTACATCTTAACGAATGGCGGGAAGCCAGACAGGAGATAAAGAATTTTCTCCCACGTAAGCGTCTCATATAAAAATGCAACACTGGAACTTCTGTGCAACACCCAACTTCATACATCTCCGGCTACCACTGTTATTTGTCAATCGAGCCGCTCTGCGACCTTCTGACGCGTCCATACTATTCTCGTAAAACTTATGTCGTGAATGCATCTCGTCACTTCTTGTTCTACTGTCAGAAAAGTATCTCTGTGAGATTCGTCTGTACGGAGCACCGCTATTCCGCATGCTAATGATTCGACTTTTCTCAAAATCGGAAATATTGTGGTATACTGCTCGTGCACATTCGGTGGGCAACTGCGCCTGAATAGTCCCAATGTGGTTAGACAACATTAACAATATGATCAGTTGCCATTAAAACACGTAACCAAAACTGGACGAAGAAATGTTCACCCTGTCAGTTATTCATCACGTACGCGTACTTTTATTCATCTGCAGCGATGAGAATTTTCTGTATTCGAAATTAGCTCGCATAAGGGTGAAATTTTATGCAACAATCCTACAGTACTGGAAATAAGTGATTACCGGTGTGTTAGCTTTCAGTCTGGGTGTGCAGACTATAACACTTTCATTTCCGTCACTGTACCAAACTTGAGCGGCAATAATTAAACTGCAAAAGATATGCGGGGAGGCCATTCTAAACTGAATAAAATAACTATAAATAAGTAGAACCAGATAATCAGGTTTAAGCTGATACCAAGTCGCGTAAGACATTAGAGTCGACAGATGTAATTTTCACTGGTAACTTCTGCGAAGCTGTAAGCAGCGAAAAAAAAAAGAGCGGGTTTAAGTCCCTTGCCGCCTTCGTATAATTATACTACTTTCGGTGTTAAACTGATAAACGGAAAACGAGTTAATGAAACCAATTGTAATGTTCCCTAGGTGATCCCCAGCAAAGAAAAAACTAAAATAGTTTCTAAAGCTATTTCGTCTAATTTATATCTGAAGTTCAGTTTGGCGGAGTGTTCCGCATATTTGATGGTGTAAATAAATTTAGCGTCAGGCTGGTGGGCGAGCAGACGGCTCTCGAATTTCGATCCCCTGAGAGCAAGTTGTAATCCGGTTAGATCCGTCTGCGCGAGAAGTTGCGGGCAATTCCGACGCCGCTTATTTGCGTCCGAAGATAAATAATGACGCCTTTGGTGGCCTGTCTTATTTGATTAGGCAGCCGAGAATTTCGTCCTAAAAAATGGGCAACTGTCGGTACGGATGCTAAAGTGAGAGTGGTGGGGTGTGGGGGCGTGGGGGTCTCTCGACATCAAACGATCGGTGGACAAATTTGAGGACGTTCGAGCGGCATTAAGTAGCAACGCACTTCAAAGGTCGGGGGAGAGGGGATGGTTAACATCATGTCACGTATTCCAGTCGACTGGGAGGCAAGCTGTTAACGCCAAAGTGCCCCCGCTAAGTAGAGCGAGAAAGTCTGCCACTCGAAAGGGCAAGATCATTCGTGAAGTGCAATCGAGGGCGATAAGGTACAGCAAGCAAATGATCGAAGAAACGCATCTCCGTGGACAAAATGACATGACATCTCTCTTTGACTGTGGATAAATGCAATATAATGCCTATAAGAAAGAGAAAAAACACTATAGTGTCTTATTACAGACCAGTGAAAAAGATATTTAGCACATCGCATCGTATTTAATGACAATATTGAGATGCAGGACGTTTAGAGATTATCACATAAAACACTATTAGGGTAAGCAAGTGGAAGACATAGATTTGTTCGATAGATTCTGGAAAAGCTGAGTGCGTTTGTAAAGTAAATCGCTTACATGATCCAAGTGCGACCGGTTCTAGAATATTGTTCAAGTGTTTGGAGTCCTTATCAAGTAGATGCGAAATCAGACATCGAAGAATTCAAGGATATACAACTAAAATCGTAACAATCGATAGGGAAGTATAAGAGAACTGGTCGGGGAACTTAAATGCTAACCTCTGGGAGATAAACACAGTTCTCACGAAACCGTGTTGCTTAACGTTAAGTCAAATGTATTAGAAAATGATGGTGTGACCATTATGCTGTCAGTATCACAGTGATCATGAGAGTACAGTAACAGAGGTTATTGCTCGTACAGACATTTACACTGAGATGACTGCAGTCATTGGATATCTCCTAATGTCGCCTCGGACCTCTTTTTTCTCGGCGTAGTTCAGTAACTTTAACGTGGTATGGACTCAACAAGTCGCTGGAAGCCCCTGCAAAAAATCTGTGAAAAACTGCCTCTATAGCTGTCAGTAATTGCGAAAACGTTGCCGGTGCAGGATTTGGTACACGAAATGACCTGTCGATTATGTCCCACGCCACATAAATGGTCGATGGGATTTATGTCGGGCGATCTCGGCGGCCAAATCCTTTGTTCAGATTGTACCGAATGTCTCAAGACCAATCGTGAACAGCTGGGACGTCGTGACAAGGCACATTGACATCCATAAAAATTCCGTCGCTGTTTGGGAATATGGTGTTCATGATGGCTGAGAATGGTCTCCAAGTAGTCGAACATCCAAAGGACGCAATCCATTCCATGCAAACACAGCCCACACCATTATGTAGCCACCACAAACCTGAGTGCCTTTTACCATCTTTGGCCAATAGCTTTGTGGTGTCTACGCCACACTCGGACCCCGGCATCAGCCCGTACGAACAGAAACTAGGATTCATCTGACCAGGCCACGGTTCCTCAGTCACCTAGGGTACAACATATGGTGCAGAGCTGAAATGTTACAGTCTAATAAAAACCTATTTAAACGACAGTCTAATAAAAACCTATTTAAACGCTTAAATTTTAACCATAACATTGATTTCTGACATAGAGGTGTATGGAAATATGTACTTGCGAAAAGTTACGAAAAAAATGATCATGAAATCTTAATTACAATCATGTGTAGAAGCTCTGTAAATGAAGGAAACATATTCCATGAAGGGAGTCTCTAGTAAGTAAGAAAAAATGTAAATGTATTATTGTAATTTCTTATTCGAGAATTTATTCTCGAATAAAATTACAGACATGTACTAATATCTTAGTGTACTGGGAACGAAGCTTTTCGCGGCGGCACTTACGTATAAAACATTCTCGGGAATCTTGCCGCGTCAGTTCTAGATAAAATCTCGAGCTTTCGACGATTACCTCCATCGTCATCGTCAGGAGCTGACTGTCTCCACCGCTGCTATGGTGGCCTCTTTATAGCCCGAAGACGGCTTCTAATTGGTCGGCTTATGATTGGTCGGCGATTACGTGCTGCTGTCTCAGACGGTGTCACTGTGTGCGCCGGTGGCGCCACCGCTTCCGTTTAAACGTAAACCTTGGAAGAAATGTCTCTGCTGCTTCCCTGCATCAAGCGCACGTTTCCACGCACAGCTCAGATGGTATCCGCTATCGCGGTTAAAGTTCTTATGGCTCATCCTTATTTCCACAGCCTCCTTAATAACAGAATCCCAGTACGTGGAGGCATGGGACAGAATTTTAGTTTCATCGAACAATATTTTATGTTTGTTCGTGCGACTGTGCTCCGCAATTGCCGATTTCTCCAATTCTCTATTTTTAATGTGGCGTTGGTGTTCTGCACAGGAAGAGAGACTGCCTTTCTTAGACGTTTTAGAACAACGACCGGCAGACAGGCGTCTTGGTCACTCTGTATACCGTAAGCCGACGCATACCAATTTATACCCGAATGCACAGAGTTTCCACCATCCTGCTCAGAAGAGAGCCGTTTTGAACACATTGGTATATAGAGCCAAACTGTCTCTGACGAGGACCACTTAAGGTCCGAGATTAACCACCTGAAGAACGTGTTCCGAAACAATGGCTATGGTGCACGCGATATAAAGGCAGCGTTCTCCAAAAGAAGGAAACGTGAAAATGGTGCAACCTCACAGGATGAAACACCGATTGCGGTCCTTCCTTTTTGTGGCTCGATTTCCAGCAAAATAGGAAGAGTCCTGCGTAGACGTGGTATACGACCGATTTTTCGACCTCCTAAGAAAATTAAGGACTTGATGCGCCCTGTTAAGGACAATCTTGACCCCAGGGTCCCTGGAGTTTATAATATACCCTGTGAGTGTGGAAGCAATTACATAGGTCAGACGATTCGTACCGTTTCCGACCGCTGTGCAGAACACCAACGCCACATTAAAAATAGAGAATTGGATAAATCGGCAATAGCGGAGCACAGTCTCACGAACAAACATAAAATATTGTTCGTTTTTTTTTTTTTTTTTTTTTTTTTGGTCATCAGTCTACTCACTGGTTTGATGCGGCCCGCCACGAATTCCTTTCCTGTGCTAACCTCTTCATCTCAGAGTAGCACTTGCAACCTATGTCCTCAATTATTTGCTTGACGTATTCCAGTCTCTGTCTTCCTCTACAGTTTTTGCCCTCTACAGCTCCCTCTAGTACCATGGAAGTCATTCCCTCATGTCTTAGCAGATGTCCTATCATCCTGTCCCTTCCCCTTATCAGTGTTTTCCACATATTCCTTTCCTCTCCGATTCTGCGTAGAAACTCCTCATTCCTTAGCTTCTCAGTCCACCTAATTTTCAACATTCGTCTATAGCACCACATCTCAAATGCTTCGATTCTCTTCTGTTCCGGTTTTCCCACAGTCCACGTTTCACTACCGTACAATCCTGTACTCCAGACGTACATCCTCAGAAATTTCTTCCTCAAATTAAGGCCGGTATTTGATATTAGTAGACTTCTCTTGGCCAGAAATACCTTTTTTGCCATAGCGAGTCTGCTTTTGGTGTCCTCCTAGCTCCGTCCGTCATTGGTTATTTTACTGCCTAGGTAGCAGAATTCCTTAACTTCATTCACTTCGTGACCATCAATCCTGATGTTAAGTTTCTCGCTGTTCTCATTTTTACTACTCCTCATTACCTTCGTCTTTCACCGATTTACTCTCAAACCATACTGTGTACTCTTTAGACTGTTCATTCCGTTCAGCAGATCATTTAATTCTTCTTCACTTTTACTCAGGATAGCAATGTCATCAGCGAATCGTATCATTGATATCCTTTCACCTTGTATTTTAATTCCACTCCTGAACCTTTCTTTTATTTCCATCATTGCTTCCTCGACGTACAGATTGAAGAGTAGGGGCGAAAGGCTACAGCCTTGTCTTACACCCTTCTTAATACGAGCACTTCGTTCTTGATCGTCCCCTCTTATTATTCCCTCTTGGTTGTTGTACATATTGTATATGACCCGTCTCTCCCTATAGCTTCGATGAAACTAAATTTCTGTCCCATGCCTCCACGTACTGGGATTCTGTTATTAAGGAGGCTGTGGAAATAAGGATGAGCCATAAGAACTTTAACCGTGATAGCGGATACCATCTGAGCTGTGCGTGGAAACGTGCGCTTGATGCAGGGAAGCAGCAGAGACATTTCTTCCAAGGTTTACGTTTAAACGGAAGCGGTGGCGCCACCGGCGCACACAGTGACACCGTCTGAGACAGCAGCACGTAATCGCCGACCAATCATAAGCCGACCAATTAGAAGCCGTCTTCTGGCTATATAGAGGCCACCATAGCAGCAGTGGAGACAGTCAGCTCCTGACGATGACGATGGAGGTAATCGTCGAAAGCTCGAAATTTTATCCAGAACTGACGCCGCAAGAATACCGAGAATGTTTTATACATCGTAATGTACCAGCTGTTCTAGAGTAAATATACCATCAGATATATATTTTCAATCTTTTTATATAAATTTTAACTGTTGATTTATCAAATAATCGTTTTAAACAATGCCGAGGATTGTTCGGGGTTGTTAAGAAAGTATAAATAGTTACAGCCCTGTTGGCAAAGTAGGTCAGTACTTTGTGTGATTTTGGACAGAGAGCATGTAACTTGTTGTGCATAATTTATTTCATTATTGTAAGTATGTTACAACTTATTTCAGATTTGTCAAGACGCCTTTACTTTGAAACTATAATAAATATTAAATGAAATACTATACTTGATTAAATATTGTTTTTACTTTATAGTAGAAACCTTCAGTTACTGTTCCGGGACATCTGCTCCGACAGATTGCCAGCTACGAAGAGTAAAATCAACCCCTAAGAATGTTATAGAGCACAGGAGAGGCACTGTAGGCGATGTCGTGGTCTTAACAAAGGCACTCGCGTCGCTCGTCTGCGGCCATAGCCCATTAACGACAAATTTCGCAACACTGTCTTAACGGATACGTTCGTCGTACGTCCCGCATTGATAACGGGTGCGATTATTTCACTCAGTGTTATTTGTCTGTTAGTACTGACAACTATATGCAAACGACGATGCTCATGACCGTTAAGTGAATTCCGTTGGCCACTGCATTATGTATGGTAAGAGGTAATGCCTAAAATTGACTATTTTCGGAACATTCTTGACACTGTCGATCTCAGAATATTTAATTCCCTAACGCTTTCTGAAATGGAGTGTCCCATGTGTTTCCTTCCAACATTCTGCGTTCTGTTAATTACCGTCGTGCGGCCATACACCCGCCGGAGACCTTTTCACACGAATCACCTGAGTAATAATGACAGCTCCACCAATGCACTGCTTTTTGTGCCTTGTATACGTGATACTACCATCTATATGTCCATATCACTGTACCATGACTTGTGTCACTTCAGTGTAGACAATACAGTCCCCGCTCACCATGAGAATGTTGTACGCCTGTGTGGAAACTATTTGACACTATCAGAGAACTAATAGTTTATACATCAGTTTGTTGACAACACCTCAACAGATTGCACGTCTTCACATTTAAATCTTGTCTCTAAAATGTGCGGTCGATTTCATAAGACTATGTTTTATACATCGAAACTAAACGCTTACATTGGCGCCAGTTGTTAGTTGCTGGTTCGCGTGGTTTCCGGTAAGAATTTCTCTGATGTAAATAGCTAGCAAGCTCAATCGCCCTTTCATTAGCCACTGTCCGTCGAGTGGAGATTTTGATAACACAGGAACAAAAGTTGTCTTGTGTTCACCTTTACAACGGGTGCAGTTGAGATTCAACTGGGCGGTGTGATTTTCATTGAATGTATGACACCATACTCTCACAGCGTAAGGTGTGTACAGATTTGGCGTTACATCTAAGGTTATCTTATATCACAGTATGTGTTTCTGGTGGTGATTTGCGAAAGGCGCCCATAGGAAAAGCAGTGAATGTAGTAATTCCATACATACTATCAAAACTACGGAACAGTCTGTATGTTTCTGTTGCGTACATTGGAGGAAACATTCCACATTTACGGAAATTAAATGAAAACTCTGATCGTAAATATAGTTGTGAAAAGTATCGCAAAGTTGTATGAGCTAGCACGTAAAAAATATACCCACTTAAAATAGGATGTTTCTTTTCAAGAGAACATATTTTAAGTCCTATATGTAAGACACAGCTGTTTCACGCCTGATCTATAAATCCGATGAATCCTTTGACACAGGCTGTAGCATGGCAGCCTTAGACACAGAAAGGAAATTTTAAAATTAAATAAGAAATCCTCCTGAAACGTATATGAACTGCATGTGGAATGTATATTACGAGTTGGTATTGATTTCTAATCTATCAGGTTGTGTGTATGAGTTTAGGAATTTACTAGTTAACCCAGGAGCTAGTATCTTTTTGGTCACGGTACTTACTTAAGCCATATCGGTAATCTAAATTAAATTTATATTTTAAATTACTCAGAAATCCATGCAAAACAACAGAGATTTTTCCAATAAACAGACGGATTTTTAGCCCTATTCTGGCTGCTCCCGTGTATCCAGAGACCAAAAAAATGTAGCTGTTAAAATGAGAAAAAATCTCCTGCATTTAGGGTTTACCTTTACAGGATTTCAGATTGTGCACGTAATTGCAACAATCGAAAATACAAGCAGCCATTTAGTTATTAATTCGGATATTGATACGGATGATGGACGTACTGTGTACGGCGCAGTGAAGGAGCCGCAAAGCTTGCAATACACACACACGAATTCAGATCTTACAGGGGCGTGTGGAAAAGTAATTACTCCGAATATTTTGTGTGAAAACTCTTGAAGTTGTTGAAATAAACCACACTTTGTTAACTTTATACATCATTACTCTTCATCTATACATATTAATCTCTCCAGATATTCACCCTGGCTACTAACAAATTTGTCCCAAAGAGAGACCAGCTTGTTGATACCGTCATTCTAGAATATTTGACTTTGTTAACTGAGCCACGACCTCACTTCCAATTAAAGTGCTTCATCACTATCAAAGTAAAGTCCTCGAAGGGGTGCTTTAAGTTCTGGAAACAGATGAAAATCTGATGGTGTCTGTCGGTGTAGAGGAAGGTCGATGACAGTGAACGCAAGGTGTCGGTTGTTGCCGATGTCGCACATTACTAATGTCGGTACAATCATCACCGTACACGGCTTTCAGACTTCCATTGATTTCAATTGGAGGCGGCTATAATCTCCGTTACAGCACGCTGTTTCTCACGCAACAACATAATTATGTTACACTCCGCCATATGGCACGCTAGAATTCGAATCTCTCTAGCGGCAGAGAGTTGCAGCTTGTGCCGGCGAGGTGGGGAAGTTGAAATCGTAATATGAATGTATGACATGTAAAACCTCAAGCGATACTGACAACAGGATAAAAAAATCGGAGGCACTACTTATCATCACGAGTTCGTACGTGTAGGGACATTCAGTACAGCTATTGACATAATGACTGAATTTTCTCACGCTGAGAAACTATATGGAGCTATCTGTTCCACTTGGCAAAAACTTTCTAAAGCCAAGATCACGTAAATGTTTCTTTGCAAATAAAGGGTTTCAGCAGACTTTGCTCATGTCTAAGCCAAGTTGTCACGTAGATAAAACGTAGCACATTATATAAAGGTTCATCATAAATAAAACATTTAAAATGAAAAAAAAAAATCTTGTGTGCATGGCCATGTTCATATACGTAACACTCACAGATGACTTTTACTTCGTAAAAAGCACTGTACATAATGAAATAGGATCAGATCGTCCTCTTAATCCAGAAGGTAGCATACACACTCATATAAGACGTAACACCCCTTTTATTTCGTGAACGGTTACACATATCGAAACGTGGTTTTCGGCAAATGTTAGACCGTCAAGTGGGACGTGTGTTTTTGTTTCGTTAATGTTATTAGCGCTGGCATCGACGGATATACTGAACGAAGTAACTTTTTTCAAACAAAAATATATATTTTTATAACTGCATTCGATAGCTCTTAAGAAAACAATAACATTTGTATAGAATATCAACACTCTTGCTTGTTTACTTGCCTGCACTGCTGCCGCTCATTTCTGGTTCAGCATTCGTTGCATGCAGACATGTACACCAATGAGGAGAAGTCGGATATACTACTTTTGTATGACAAATGTGCAAGAAATGCGGTAAAAACAGTACAGCAGTATAGGGATATCTCTCTGGATAACCAATGTCCAACGCACCAGGCAGTTGCTCGATTTATTAAGACGCTAGTGCGGACAGGCTGCCTGAACGTCAGAAAGAGGACTAGGAAGAAGACTGCAGCTGACACAGAACATGAAGAAACTGCTCTGGCTACGACGCTAAGTAATCCACACAGTGGCACGAGACATATTGCTAAGGAATGTGGAATCAGCTAGACGTGGGGTCATTCGCATCCTGCATCGACAGAATTTCCATCCCTTCATCTATAATTAAATCAGTCTCTCCACGACCCTGACTTCGAACACTATATAGGATTTTGTTTCTTTGTCCTCCAGCAACTAAGAGACGACCCTATGTTTTACCAACTTGTAAGGTGGCAGAATAAATGAAGGTCAATTTAGCACTACTGGCCATTAAAATTGCTACACCAAGAAGAAATGCAGATGATGAACGGGTATTCATTGGACAAATATATTATACTAGAACTGACATGTGATTACATTTTCACGCAGTTTGGGTGCATAGATCCTGAGAAACCCAGTACTCAGAACAACCACCTCTGGCCGTAATAACGGCCTTGATACGCCTGGGCATTGAATCAAACAGAGCTAGGATGGCGCGTTCAGGTACAGCTGCGCATGCAGCTTCAACACGATACCACAGTTCATCAAGAGTAGTGACTGGCGTTTTGTGACGAGCCAGTTGCTCGGCCACCATTGACCAGATGTTTTCAATTGGTGAGAGATTTAGAGAATGTGCTGGCCAGGGCAGCAGTCGAACATTTTCTGCATCCAGAAAGGCCCGTACAGGACCTGCAACATGCGGTCGTGCATTATCCTGCTGAAACGTAGGGTTTCGCAGGGATCGATTGTAGGGTAGAGCCACGGGTCATAACACATCTGAAATGTAACATCCACTGTTCAAAGTGCCGTCAATGCGAACAAGAGGTGACCGAGACGTGTAACCAATGGCACCCCATACCATCACGCCGGGTGGTACGCCAGTACGGCGATGATGAATACACGCTTCCAATGTGCGTTCACAGCGATGTCGCCAAACACGGATGCGACCATCATGAAGCTGTAAACAGAACCTGGATTCATCAGAAAAAATTACGTTTTGCCATTCGTGCATCCAGGTTCGTCGTTGTGTACGCCATCGCATTCGCTCCTGTCTGTGATGCGGCTTCAAGGGTAACCGCAGCCATGGTCTCCGAGCTGATAGTCCATGCTGCTGCAAACGCCGTCGAACTGTTCGTGCAGATGGTTGTTTTCTTGCAAACGTCCCCATCTGTTGACTCAGGGATCGAGACGTGGCTGCACGATTCGTTACAACCATGCAGATAAGATGCCTGTCATCTGAACTGTTAGTGATATGAGGCCGTTGGGATCCAGCATGGCGTTCCGTATTACCCTCCTGAACCCACCGATTTCGTATTCTGCTAACAGTCATTGGATCTCGAGCAGCGCGAGCAGCAATGTCGCAATACGATAAACCGCAATCGCGATAGGCTACAATCCGACCTTTATCAAAGTCGGAAACGTGATGGTAGGCATTTCTCCTCCTTATACGAGGCATCACAACAACGTTTCACCAGGCAACGCCGGTCAACTGCTGATTGTGTATGAGAAATCGGTTAGAAACTTTCTTCATGTCAGCAGGTTGTAAGTGTCGCCACCGGCGCAAAACTTGTGTGAATAGTCTGAAATGCTTATCATTTGCATATCACAGCTTCTTCTTCCTCTCGGTTAAATTTCGCGTCTGTAGCACTTCATCGTCGTGCTGTAGAAATTTTAATGGCCAGTAACGTAACAGTTATACATTGTAATGGGAATGTGAATATGACACCTGACTTGCTTAGGCGGTAATGAGCAGATTTGCCTATAAGTATGTAATGCAAAAGGGATGATAGTCAGTCGATGGTATTAACAAACAGCTCCTATGTAATGCGTGTCAATGAGCAGAAGCAGCGAAAGGAAACGTTTTGTGAGGAAGGAAGCACAGGCAGAAGCGGAGACCGCACCACGGGAGGCACCATGTAAAGCTCTTAGAGGGCGTGCCGCTGCAGGGGTCATCGACCGGACAGATGACACATACTGGAGAGCAAGTAACGGGCCACCAGAAGTAGGACAAAAAGACGCTTTAGGAAACTGCGTTTCAGAATTCCAAATACTGAAG
Organism: Schistocerca cancellata; assembly: GCF_023864275.1. NCBI lineage: Eukaryota > Metazoa > Arthropoda > Insecta > Orthoptera > Acrididae > Schistocerca > Schistocerca cancellata. The sequence goes on from NC_064631.1 coordinate 337,152,760, forward strand.
ATACGAACAAAACCAGTATTGCAGTTGATCACGTGAACAGCAAATGGTACACATGTGATTCATGCAAGTAACTTTTATGCATCCGGAGCAGGCACAAAAAATTCCGACTCGGCGGAAACGAATTGGGAAGGAGTAAAGTGCCGAGATTTCGACGCAGTTCAATGGTAGGGTCCTTGCGATTGGCAGAGAGAATTTCCACTAAATAATAGGAACGCTCCTATTGGTCGAGACAAGCCGTGACATGGAGAACGAAAGAACCCAGGTTGGGAGACAGTTCGGCCAGGAGAAAGACAAGAGCAAAATGTTCGTGGACTCTTCTATGAACTGGCGTCAAGTGCAGAACGGAGCGCATAGCACTGTGTATGACGCAGAGGAGAAATTTGAGTGAACACTTCGTTCACTGTGGCTGACATTCAGTGGATGATGCTGTAGTATACAGAGAAGTTGCAGCATTAGAAAATTGTAGCGAAATGCCGGAAGATCTGCTGCGGATAGGCACTTGGTGCAGGGAGTGGCAACTGACCCTTAACGTAGACAAATGTAATGTATTGCGAATACATCTTTATTGTTTGATTATATGGTAGCGGAACAAACATTGGTAGCAGTTACTTCTGTAAAATATCTGGGAGTGTGCGTGCGGGACGATTTGAAGTGGAATGATCATATAAAATTAATTGTTGGTAAGGTGGGTACCAGATTCATTGGAAGAGTCCTCAGAAAATGTAGTCCATCAACAAAGGAGGTGGCTTACAAAACACTCGTTCGACCTATACTTGAGTATTGCTCATCAGTGTGGGATCCGTACCTGATCGGGTTGACGGAGGAGATAGAGAAGATCTAAAGAAGAGCAGCGCGTTTCGTCACAGGGTTATTTGGTAACCGTGATAGCTTTACGGAGATATTTAGCAAACTCAGGTGGCAGACTCTGCAAGAGAGGCGCTCTGTATCGCGGTGTAGCTTGCTCGCCAGGTTTCGAGAGGGTGCGTTTCTGGATGAGGTATCGAATATAATGCTTCCCCCTACTTATACCTCCAGAGGAGATCACGAATGTAAAATTAGAGAGATTCGAGCGCGCACGGAGGCTTTCAGACAGTCGTTCTTCCCGCGAACCATACGCGACTGGAACAGAAAAGGGAGGTAATGACAGTGGCACGTTAAGTGCCCTCCACCACACACCGTTGGGTGGCTTGTGGAGTATAAATGTAGAAATGTAGATGTAGATGTAGCTGTAGATATTAGCTGTAGTGTTGTTCAGCTCCAACTGGGAGAAACGAACCAGCCTGTTAGTTAATTGCTCTTGTGAGGACAGAGAGGGCATTTCAGTATGCATGTTTAGGATTATTTCACTCTCTGAGGACGAGATGCGTTCGTTTGACAACTGTCGGAGCATTGTCACATTGTAAACTGTGTAAAAGCGTGCATTTCTCTGATAAGATTGCAACATTAAACCAAAAATATTTACAGCTTACACAGTTGTCGTTGTACCTCAAAACTTTACAAACATGGGCTCTTTATCGAAGAAGAGCAGTTACTAACCACACCAATGTAAATTTGTATAACATGTACTTCTGGGCAGCTGAAAATATTCACTGGGTTCGTCAGGTGCAACTTCAAAGGACATGAAGCTGAAATGTACAGTGCGGCATCATTCTAAATTACATTGTGGGACCTTACTTTATCTGAGTCGTTCTAAATGGACATTCGTACGTACACTTATTGACGAAATTTCTGTCGGTTCTTCTGGAAGAGATACCACTTTATATTCGACAGTGTGTGACTGTAACACGACAGTTGTCCAGTTCACTCTTCCGGCGTTGCAACGCAAATACTGAATGAGAACGTTCCTGGACATTGGTTACGACGGAATTCTGTTGTCAAATGGCCTGCGGGGTCACCCGATTTGACTCCTGTCTATTTCTTTCTTTGGGGAGCACTCAAAGATGCAGTCTGTGACGAAGCCTCAACTTCTATGGATTATATCTGTCGCCGAATCGCCATCGCATGCTCTACCATATCATCCAATGTAATAACAGCTGTTCATCGTTCTGTCGAGCGGCGATTGCAAGTGTGCTTTTCAGTTCATGGTCAGCTGCTTTATTGCAGGATAAAGATATTTTTTAAAGCCAAATATATGTTACTTGATTTCGGTGGTTACAAAATTAGTAAATTGTTTATATCATTTACGTGTGTACGAAATGGCATTGCAATGTGAAATAAGTCGACAGCTGGTACGCACGTAGCTGGTAACACTATCAATACGCGCTTACGTTCAGCATGAAAGGGCGTTTCATTAAGAAGAATATTTATTTTGCGGTGTACTGGTGGTCACCGAATTATTTTTAATGAAATGTTTAGTTCGGTGAAAGTATCCGATATGATTTAATTTAGGGCAGTCCACGTAGAGACAGTTTTCCGGCAGCATGTATTTCACCTCCTAGTAACACACAGCCACGCACAGTAAAAGAGTTGCTTTTTATAGCCTATAAGACCTCTTTATTTTTGAAGAATGAACAGTTCGTAGCGCAGGCGTACCTTATGGTACACAAATAGGTAGCCTGGGCCGAGATTCCTGTTCAAAATGGCTCTGAGCACTATGGGACTTAACTTCTAAGGTCACCAGTCCCCTAGAACTTAGAATTACTTAAATCTAACTAACCTAAGGACATCACACACATCCACGCCCGAGATAGGATTCGAACCTGCAACCGTAGTGGTCGCACGGTTCCAGACTGTACCGCCTAGAACCGTTCGGTCACTCCGGCCGGCGAGATTCCTGTATTGCAGTGTTTGCGCCGCTACTATGTCACTGTGATCATCTTCTCGAGAGCTATCAAATACAGTTATTAAAAGTATACTGTCCCATTTTTAAAAAAGTGCTTTAATATCTCCGTTGCTACAAGCGCTAAAAATAATAAGGAAACAAAAACATACCTGCCTTCTGACGCTCTAACAAATGTCGGAAACCGCGTTTCGATATGTGTAACCGTCCAGGAAAAAAAGGGGAGTGACGTCTTACGTGGCTCATTCTGTATATCGCAGTTCGGATTTATGCCGCGTTTACAGTTTCGCACTGTTACCTAGGAAACGAAATACTTCCATATTCGTTGCATGACTATTCTGTAATTCAAACGAAAGTGCCTGGCAGAGAATTCTCTACCGTTCCTCCCTCAAAAAGTGCTCAGAAGAAAGAACCCTTAAATCTTTCCATGCGAGCTCTAATTTCTCCTATTTTTTTATAATGACAATTTCTGCATATGTTGGAGGGAGTGGGTGTCAACAAATTCTTTTCGCATTCGGAGGAGAATGAAGGAGACGGACCAGCTTAGTGTAGCAGTCTCTTTAGCTAAAATATGTAGACTAGGAAAACCAGAGGGATTATAACAATCCCTTGTGGGTGGCAGATATCACTAATGTTTTACTCAATACCTTTTGGTCAACTCCTACGATCTGTGGCGTTACTGACCGAAAACCCCGATTACGATCGTACAACTTGGATGATAGTCCATAGGCATGCAACATGATTAGAAGCCGAAGGTGAGCAACGGTATCGAAAGTCATATGTAAATCTAGAAACATGGAATCAGTTTGAAATCCCCTGTCAATAGCACTCACCACTTCTCGTGAACGAAGAGTTAGCTGTGTTTCTTAAGAATGATACTCTCTGAATCCCTGTGTACTATGTGCCCGTTTACTGAGACATAATTCACAACTTTTCAATACCTTATATTATCCAAACTCCACTGCATATATATGTAAGTGATATGTTTATGTAGTTCGGTGGATTATCGTTTTTCCTTCCTTGAGTATTGGTGCGACCTGTGTAATTTTGCAGTCTTTAGGTAGGTATCTTTCGTCGAGCGAGCGGTTACGTACTATTACTAAATATACTATCACAGGAACATATTTGGTGTACAATATTGACCGGACGTCTGCCTTTATTACATGCTTTTGGTTTCTTCGCAAGGCGGAGGGCAGCAGTTTCTAAGTTACTCGTGTTGGCAGCTGTTAGTGATCGGAAATCTGAAATACTTACTCTCTCTTCTTAGACGGAGGAATTTCGGAAAGACATATTGATTGAATCTGCTTTTGTGGCACTGTCACTGGTAGCGTCACTATTGTCAGCGAGCTGCTAATATGAGCACTAATGAGAAACTGGACTGAGGAATTCTCAGCAAACAGAACTCAGTACGCCGCCGCTAATGGAGGGGAACGTCAGGACCGAACGCTAATGCCAAGACAGTGAAATTGGACCACTGACGCAAATATATCGATGAACTCCTGGTTAACTACTTAATACCTATGAGGCAATTAATAGACCACGTAGCTATGCGCAGGAAGCTGAGGCGGTAACAACTTACTTGTAAGTGATTGCCGGCTGGTGCTAATACTGCAGAAGAACGTAGTGCTAAACATTGAAGAGATGAAAAGATTGGCATTCTCTGACTAGGCGATGAGTGACCACTCACTGACATCTGTTAATATCTTTGAGCATTTTCCCGGACAGATTTAAGGTGAACCGGTCAGATAAACCAGCGAGGAAAACAAATGCTAGACGCATACACTAGACAAATCTTGAGAAAATATAAATTACTTACGAAGGTCACATACAAAACACTCATTTGATCTGTTCTTGACTATTGTACGTAATTATGGGACTTTTGTTATATTAATAGCAAGGATAGAAAGATTTAAAAGATATGAGCATGATTCGTTACAGCGTTCTGTAGCAAGCGTGGAGTAAATCGGAGATTTAAAAAAAAATTAGAAGGAAATGCTAGAAGATTTCGTCCGTCACGAAAGTCCTAACTAACAACATTCCACGTATTACGAGCCACTTTCCGAGTGAAGAAATAGCGTGACTACCATGACAATAAATAAGAAAAACTTTGGCACCTACAATGTTTTCTTGTCATGCGGACGAATGCGGATGTCACTGCAAGGAGGGCAATCTAATGCCACACTACTTATTCTCAGCCACACACCGCATGGTGAATTCCAGAGTGGAAACATAGATGTACGTTTGTCCGTCGTACTTCGTAGTCCATGCGACCAAAGAAGCGCATTTGAGCGACACGTTTCGTCACGGGATCGTTTAGTCGGTGCGAGAACTTTACGGAGGCGCTCAGCAAACTCCGATGGCAGATGCGTTCGCATCTCACGGAGAGGTTTACTACTGACAACCCGGGGAAGTGCGTTCCGACAAGAGTTGGACCATACATTATTTCCTCCCACACACGTCTCGTGCAATGAACACAATGGAACAATTGTAGAAACTGGAGCTAATACGGAGGTTTACCGGCAGTTATTCTTCACGTGCGCGATTCAAGACGGAACAGGGAAGGGGGAACCAGATAACAGTACCAGAAGTACTCTCCACCATGCGGGGTGTAGATGTAGTATGGATGTAGTTGTAGACGTGAAGACATGATTAGTAATGGCGAAATTAAAAATGATATAGCGTATTAGTCATCAGGGACTCGATATTTCAACACTGGTTACTTAGCAAGAAATATATAAGAGATTTAAGATTGTACTAAATTTAAAGAGTAAGAGACCATTTTTAGAAGTCTAGCTTGAAGGCTTTAGGAACACGCTTCCCGGCATTACATTCAGTCCAGAAGCACTTGCTACACAAGCGATAGATAATCTCATATGACTACTGCGAGATTAAGTAAGTAAATATGACTAAACTTTGTGCATATGATTGTCTGTCAAGAAGCACTTTTCGGTAGGAGCGATGGGCCACATTATTTTGCGAACTAGGTCTGTGATTGTTAGGTAGTTATGTGAGCAAGTAAGTAAGTAAGTATGTAAATAAATGTAGCAGAAACTTACGTTAACGAAGTATGCTGTTGGTATGTCAGGAGGAACCCTTACTATGGATTGACAGGCTCGCTTCGTATTTTGTCTCGCCAGGGAACTGACGACCCCGCCTTCGGTTTATCATTCACAATGCATAGAGACGAAGCGGAACGACAGAGAGGCGTGCTGTCTCACGCAGGTTTACGGCGGAATATTAACCTTTGCTCGTACGTCTCTCTCCCTCGTGTCTCTTCCTCGTGTCTCTTCCTCGCATGATGGAACAGCCTTGAAATGAGTAGGGCGTCTACAGCTGCTAACAGCTGTCTCTGTTCTCTGAAGAGAATTTATATCTTGCAAGTTATCAGAAGCAAATCTATCGTCACATACTCTGTTGAAAAGATGGAGACAGTAGTAACTAAGAATTCAGCTGTGAATCACTACAGAAATCTTTGATCTATGTCGTAAATGGATGTTCATACCTCTGCTGCTGGAGTAATATCATTACTCAACAAGAATGATTGACGCGGAGCTTTTCTGTGCTTGGGACTGGGTTTTGTGATGTCCTTACGTTTGTATCGTCAAAATTCATATTACACTGCTGAGATGGCTGAATTGCCACGACCCGAAAGCCAATAAATCGGAAAAAAAGATCCACTGACATGTGGAGTAAATCTGAACTCCAGCGACCAAATTTCGGCGGTTGTCAGGCATATTTTCTGAATATTTTGACGTAAGGGTACGTGGTAGTTGGTGGCTCGATTAATAATGTACTCATGATTTATAGATGTACTGCGATACTTACCTGTGATTCTGCAAAAATACCTTCACAATAGTGTCTAAAACGTACAACACAAAACACAGATCAGTGCAACAGTCCCCAGACGAAACAGGCAATTCTGTTGTCAAAAGAGATTGACTAAAAAGTATTCCGATGCCCCATCGTGCTGAAATTACATAAACTAAAGGATTCTCAGCGGTAAATCTTACGCAAATTGAGAGAGGATAAGTTGAAAATAGGTTGTGCACATGACTGTTCACTTTAACGCAAAGTATGTAACGTCCAATCACATAATCGTTGAAAATACCACCCTACATTTTCACAGAGAAAGTCTGTTCATAAGATCGATATACCAGCGACTGTTAAGTTTTCATCACTCTACACATAGCTGTTACAGCTCTTAGACGTACCCTATATTGTAGACATGCTATTGTTTGTAACCAACATGAATGTAACTTCCTGGCAGATTAAAATTATGTGCCGGACCCAGACGGGATCTTTGCCTTCCGCGGGCAAGTGTTCTACCATCTGAGCTACCCAAGCACTAATTACGACTCCTCCTCACAGCTTCAAATCTGCCAGTACCTCGTCTCCTACCTTCCAAACTTCACAGAGTCTCGGTCCGGCACACAGTTTTAATCTACCAGGAAGATTCATGTCGGCGCACACTCCGCTGCAGAGTGAAAATCAAATTCTGGAAACATGACTGTAGATAAAGTCTGCACAAAATTTGTACGAATTTAAACGGAAAGTCAGTTCGATAGGGAGTGACTGCTGGTGGCAATGACTGCACTTTTGTGGCTGATAGTAGTGCAATTCTTGATGTAAAGTTCTCTAAATGTTGCTTGCTTTGTGTTCAGATCTTGTACAATGCGCCAGCAACTGGTGGTGAAATTGTCACCACTCACATGTCACATAGTCTCTTCCAGACCGGGTGTTCTGTCATATGTCGCACACCTAGTACCTCTTATTGTTACGGAACATTCCTTTTTCTCATAATCTCCTCTATACAAATCTAAAACTACTGTGATGTGATTTCCGTTATTGAGGGAACGTTTTGGCATGGCGTCGTTGAGCTGCCCTTCCGCAGCACTCTAAAAACTGTGTATAACCGTTTACGCACGACTTAGACTGAAAAAAAGAATAAAAAAAAGAGACTAAACCAAACTGTATAGATTGCAAGCATGAAGATGGGCAGTTAACAACATGTATAGAGTTGTTGTTGTGGTCTTCAGTCCGTAAGAATGGTCTGATGCATCTCTCCAAGCTAAAACATCCAGTGCAATCCTCTTCATCTCTGCATAACTACTGCAACCATCCATCCATTTGAATTTGCTTTGTTCAACGCCCGAACTGTGTCTAGGGCTTTCACTTCCCACATCTCCCTTCCACTGCCAAAAGGACTATTCACTAATGCCTCAGGGTGTGTCCTAACAGGCGACGCTCCTTCTTTCGTGAGATAAATATCATTTTTTCTCAGTTCGATTAATTAATTTCTCATTGGTTCTTCGGTAGCACCATTTTTAAAAAGCTAATATTGTATTCTTAACTGCCTGTCGTTCACATTTCACTTTTTCTTTTAGTCATCAGTCTGTCTTCTGATTGGTTCGAGAACTTGCAACTTATATCCTCAGCTATTTGCTCGTTGTATTCCTATCTCCGTGTCCCTCCACAGTTTTCACCCGCTACAGTTCCCTCCACTGTTCATACCTTACCTCATCGGTGCACCTAATTATGAAATTCTTTGTGTAGCAGCACATCTCAAATGCTTCGATTCTCTTCCGTTCCAGTTTCCCCAAAGCCGGTATCTCACTACCATAGAACACTGTGCTCCAAACGTTCATTCTCAGAAATTTCTTCCTCATATTAAGGCCTTTGTTTGATACAGACATCTCTTGGCCAGAAACGCTCTTTTGCAAGTGTTAGTCTGCTTATTATGCCCCCTTACTCCGACCGCCATGGCTTATTTCGCCACTTTGATTAGCAGAGTTCCTTAACTTCATCTACTTCGTGATCACCAATTTTGATGTTCAGTTTCTAACTTTAATCATGTCTGCTATTTCTCATTACTTTCGCCTGTCTTAGATTTACTGTCAATCCATACTCTGTACTCATTAGACTGTTCAATCCATTCAGCAGTTCTTCTTCACATTCACTGAAGATGTCAGTATCATCAGCTGTTAGTGAACATTAACATAAACTGTGTCAATTTTTCGCCTTTATGATGCCTTGAACTCTGCTGGGTATACTTTAAATGACATGTCTCTATATCTGAAGGAATGTAAAATAATTCTATGCTGAAGAACCGTAGCGATAGAAGGTAGTAAAATTCGACGTTGGGTTGTGGGGTGTGGAATGAAGTTTTAACTCGTCCGAAATGTTCCCAGTGACTGGTGGTCTCTCCATTACACAGGCTGTTATCCCGTGTTACTGCTATTTCTTAGATTGGTTCGTGACGTGCCTTTTCATGAGAAAAATAAACGTCCATATGCGGCTACTGCAAGATAGCTTGCTCAAGATCATCACATCTATCGGCAATTCAACACGTATGGGACATGATGAAGCGGTAACTCACTCATCCTCCAGAGTCTGCACGAACCATTGCTGAATTTCAATATAAAGTTCAAAGTATTGGGGAAAATTTAGCGCAAGGTGCTATTCGGCACCTATAAAATCATTTACATATGTGAATTACACGGCTGTGTTGCCGTAGAGTGGGGTACGTTGTGTACTGATGCGGCAGTGAGACATATCAGCACGTCTCTGTGTATCGATATCAGAGAGTCCTGTTTTAAGTGTGTTGTGGGTGGTTATATGTGTCTGGGACGGAAGTGCGGCAGTGTTAACTGGTGATGGTTGCTGGTGTGGGCTTTCAGTCTGGAGTCGGCCTACAAATGGAAAAGGGAGCACATGGTCCATTGGAGTGTCTTGAGTAGAAGACAGGTTGTTTACTGGAATTGTGACCTTTACTGTGAGCAATGAGGGAAGCCCTGTGTCGTGCACATTGGGTGCAGGCTATTTAGCTTGTCTCTCTCTTCGCTGATGCGTGCGTGCAGTACGTTGGATGTAGTGGCAGTATTAAATGCAGGCTCTCCCCCTGTCATTGCTTCGGTGCTATGAACCAAATAAGACGCCTAGATGATGGACGCTGCGGACTCACTGATCATGGGTGTTAGATGTCTTCAATCCATTTCCTCGCTGCTGGGTGGAGGGGTACAAGCTACGCCTGTCACTCCCTGCTGGTGTCGATGCTAAGGCTGTGATATTAGAAAGGTGCTCAGCTGCGACTCCAAAAGGTCGATCAAGTGTTTTGTCACCCATTTGGGTCCGTTCGGCGTTGTTTTTATCTGGTATATTTGATGTGATGGTTTTCTACTTTTCTGAGTAATTTTTAAAATTTCATTTTAAAAGGTTACTGACAAGGTGCGGAAATTAGTTAGCCTTTGTTGCACTAATGGCCCGTATGTAACGATAGCTTTTAGGAGGAGGACGAAAAGACGTTCCACGTTCCAGTGTGACTGTAGAATTCTTTTTTTGACTGTGTAAGTATTCTTAGGGAACTTGCATAACAATGCATGTCGTTTGCGGTTTATCAGGAGAACCATGTTCTAAAATTTTAGTCATCTATGCATTATCAGTTTGCACTGGCATACCTTTCGCTAATTACTTTAAGTATGATCGTTATGCAGTACAGTAAACGAAGCAACGGCCAGGATCATTTGTTACTCCACCCCAATTCTATCTAAACAAAACTATGATTACTGTGACATGCCTGAAAGCATTAATTTTTCCTTCGTAAGACGTGCCTGTTGCAAGGATATTGCTTTTTTCGTCATTCAAACGACACTTCGCTTTACTGTGACGAAATAACGAACTGTTTCGCTATTACTAAAGCATACAGTAATTGTTATAAAACGATATACGTTTAAGAAACATTTCATTTCAATAAATTAAAGCCAAGAATGGTGGGCGTCATCTGCAAAGTGACATCAACCATTAATCTTTTTTTTATTATTTTCCTCTGCTAGTTACCTTTGTGAGAATTACAAATACAGCAGTTTAGCTGTCGATACGAACTGTCTCTTATTTAAATCATTAACAATGGGTGACATTTTTATATGGTTTATTTGCTTGTGTGATACCGGACACTAGCACTATACGGCACTGTGGTCTCTTGTCGCCGCCGATCTCGCGCTAGGCAGGAAAGACTGTACAAACAGCTGTCAAAACCGGTTCTTCGTGCAACAAAAACTTGTAACTTCAAAAATTAAAAAAAATACATGTATTGTGTCTTAACAGCTGACATTTTGATACTGTATTTCTTTCTTTGTTTGACAAGTCGGAATGGACCATTGGAGCATTCCCTTGTCATTGGTGTGCACTCGGTACCGCTTCCGTATGGATGTTGTGACGTAACTGGCACTGAATGCAGACTGGCTGCCTGTCATACTTCTGTGCCGTGCACCAAATACGACGCCCTGATGGACGATGCGGACTCACCCGTAAAGGATGCAAGGTGCCGGTTTGCCACTTGTTCGCTGCTGTGTGTGAGGTACGGCACCAGGGTACATGCTGCGGCTGCCTCGTTCCTGTTGGTGTGGATGCTAAGCTGATAGCATCAGAACAGCATGGTGTTCAGCTGCGGCTACAAGAGGACAATCATGTGTGCGAGCGACATTGTTTTGTCGCCCGTTGTGGTTCGTATGGCGCTGTGTTTCTTTTTTTTCTTAAAGTCTTTATTTTTATGTTTTTCTAGTTCACTGAGTTGTGTCAGTCTTGCATACCGCGCTGGAGTTCTTGTTAACGTGTGCATCTCAGTGCGTGGGGCTTGGATAAAAATGAGTTCCCTTTTTGGAATATGAAACTTCTTTTCTTGTTTGCCCCTGTTGGTTGTAGTTACTGTTTAGCTTTGCTTGTCGTTTGTCTACCTCACTCTGTAAATATGTGCTGCAACGGACTTCTGTGTTTTATTGAGATGATAATTTCTGAAGATTCCCGCTATTTCATTACCGTTAAACATTTACTGCTCTGATAGCACTGATGTCTATAACATAGTTCCATATATGTGAAGCTATCGATGTCTGGTTGGTACCGTTCGATTCTGTAAGGTTTAGCGCACCAGTTGCACTAAGGTTAATCAAATTGATGTACATTAGTTATACATGTTTTTATTCTGTAATGGTTTTACGTGAAAACTTGTTTTAAGGAATTTAGTGACTGCTTGTAAAATCCTTTCACGAACCACAAGCAGATAGTATCACTGGTTGGGAAGTCGCAGTAACAAAAAACTTAATTATTTGTCACGGCAGTCTTTGTTTTTACATTCATCATTTGCTTTCTGTTTTGTCATCAACTTTGGCGAATCATTCTGCCTTAACACTATGCATGTCTGAGTTCTGTTATGTTTTGAGCATAATGTGCGAGAGACATCATAGTCACACCTATTTTTCTATCAGTTGTAAGGTCAAGTATTCATTTTCTTATGCTTAAATGTTGTAAAGTATATGTCGTTATGAAGCTGTGTTGTTAATATTCCTCGTCGTACTTTCAAATGTGATGTGTACTTTTAGGTTAAACTGTTGTCATCGGACAGGGTGAAATTCCCGTTACAATTATGCCTAATATTCAGATCTGGTCTTTATCAATACATGATGAACTGAAATTTATGCACTAGAACCACCAGTAACATCCTCCCCACCACTCCCACGATCACCACCTTCTCAGTCTGAACACCTTTTATTGTGACGTGTATGTATCATTTGGTCTGAATTTGTTATGATGAACTACGTGTCACAACAGTTTTCAGTAGAATAACTTTGCGGGTGTTGAAATCTTTCTCAAAAATATAGTTTTCAGAATAAGACATACCGCATGGTAAAAGCGGTAAGAAAGCAAATGAACTTCATTTACTCAGTAACTGGCCACCGGCGTCCATGAGCCCTTGGCATCGAAACAGAAAATTACACTGGAGAATCTTCGACATTATGACGAAGGAGTTCGGGTTCAACCTGCAAAAACATGTGTCATGATTATATCCGAGCTACGGACGAAAAGAAGCATCGCTGTTTCTGTGCTGTGTAACTTTTCATCAACTTTGCGATGTGATTAACTTACAAAGGACTCAGTATCTTTAAAACAATAACACCTTATCAATTATCACTACTTTAAACTAAGTACAAGTACAGCGTGAGGAACTCAGGTTGGTGGGGTTGGACCGATTGATGACCTCTCTGTTTCGTCCCCTCCCCCAACCAATCTAGGTGGGCTTGTACATTGTGTATCTTAATATAGAAAAACTAGAATATAATGTGAGTGCTAATTAGTTTGGATACTGCAATGGAATGGGACCATAAAAGCCTTAATTGCAGTGTATATTTTGACAAAGAAAGGCCAAGCTACGAAAGAAGTTGTAGTGTTGGAATTCATTATTTGCGAAAACCCTTTTGACAAAATACGACACGATAACCTGGTAACGTTACTGGCACAACGTCAATTCTACCAGCAGATTATTAGAATAACTGATTTATTATACTGAAAACAGACTGTCATTATCACGTGCGATGGAGAAAAGTCTGAAGACATTCCGATAACTCGAGAACTAAGGCAAGGACGTGTGTTTCCTCCTCCTATTAAACTATTATTCGAAGCCAATCTTTTGAAATAGAAACTGGTATGAAAGTGAGTGGAAAAGTGAATAATATTGTACGTCATACTGTTGACACACTAGTACTAACAGCGAACATAACACAGATACAGACAGTAAGGAATTGATACTGTCAACAACTTTGGTCTCAAAATGAATTTTAAATAAAATAATTACATGATTTTTAGCATCATAGGGTTGCACTGTTAACACCTTACCCATTGAAAACCAAAATATAAATACCGTGGCATTTGGGTCAATGCTAAACTGGATCAGACTCCGGAAATGACGAGTAGAATCAACCAAGCTTGGGAAATTGTTTTTAAGATGAGATTTTTTACAAACCACAATTTAAATTTGCAAGTAACATTCCGAATGATTAAGTCTTACGTAGTCCCAGTATTCTTGCATGGTATGGAAACATGACCACATAATAAGGCAACAATGAAGAATATTGAGGCACCGGGAACGTAGCTATATCGACGAACGCTAAAAATATCCTGGAGGGTAATAGTTACCGATGAAGAAGGTCTAAGGAAAATTAATATGAATTAGGAACTGGGAACAGTTTCAAAACCTAAAGCCTAGATGATTCTGGCCATGTAATCAGTGGAGAAAAGTACAGTACTCTAACACTGATAACCGAAGAAAGAGATGTAGGGAAAAGATTATGTTTCAAATGGCTCTGAGCACTATGGGACTTAACTTCTGAGATCATCAGTCCCCTAGAGTTTAGAACTACTTAAACCTAACTACTTAAACCTAACTAACACACACAGCGATGACCGAGGCAGGATTCGAACCTGCGACCGTAGCGACCGTGCAGTTCCAGACTGTAGCGTCTAGAACCGCTCGGCCACCCTGACCGGCCAGAATAGATTAGTACAAAGAAGACGAACACCGTGGCCTAGGTGTCTGAGAGAGTGATTCGTATCAACTTTCCTGCATCTGCTGCGATCTGAAAAGTCAATGCCGGCCGGAGTGGCCGATCGGTTCTAGGCGCTACAGTCTGGAACCGCTCGACCGCTACGGCCACGGGTTCGAATCCTGCCTCGGCCATGGATGTGAGTGTTGTCCTTGTTAGTTAGGTTTAAGTAGTTCTAAGTTCTAGGGGACTGATGACCACAGCAGTTAACTTCCATAGTGCTCAGAGCCATTTTTATTTTTTTTTTTTTTTTTTTTGCAAAGCCAAAAATAAGGTAAGCAACGATTCTTGACGTTTTCCCTGCGTAATGAGTATTCCACGAAGTTCCTAGATTGCAGGTAGGTGGCGTCGACACCTTGCAACGATATATCGGCTTACAATCACTTCGCCTTGTTCGCGTGAATAATTTACTTTGCCTGATGTGCAAAGTTAGTGCACGCTACAAAGAAAAATTAAGAAGATTATTTATCACTCACACCAATCTCTAGAAGTTTAGGCGGCATCCGATACGAATGATGTGATTTACTGGTTTATAACACTGCCACATGGGAATGAATTACTTGATTAAGTTCGTGCTGGCAAATCTTGCGCAGCGCAACCTTAATTTGGTCCAAGGTAATTGCAGGTGGGTAATTAATTGTCACTTTGGCGCGCACGCCACGCCCGGCTCGGCGCCATCGGCCGGCCGGGGCTGCGCGTGATCTCGCCGGGCAGCGCAATGGCAGAGGCAGAGGCAGAGGCGCGGCCGGCTCCTAATGAGAAACCAGTGGAGCTGCAGCGCGCGCCCCGCGCCAGCTGGCTCCGGTCTGTTTTGACAAACGGCGGCCGTTCTTTGCAAAATTACGTGGCGGATGCTCATTATTGTTCCTTCATTATCGCGAAATGATGCATGCTGCTCGACTAATGAGCGGAAGTAGGCCCTTACGCCGTAAATATCGGATTATATTAGTGACGAAAGGAGGTGCTGTAAATTCCAATCCTGAGGAACACCGTTATTTTTTCTTACTCCTTTCAGTTTTCGTCACATCATTAAAAATGAATAAAGAAGTTTCGGGTGGAAGTTAAAGAATTGATAGTCCTCGGCCAAAGCTTCAGTTTCGGCCTTCTTATTATAGCGTCTCAATAATTATAGATATTCTTTTGCTTTCATAGTTTATGGTATGAACCGAATTCTCTATCTTTTACTGCAGTTCATTCGAAATGTTTACACGGAAAATTTGTCTTTAGTTACGAGGTAACATTAAATGCCATCGCGGCTTGAAACAGGTACGTCTCTATATTAATTCCCATATGGCTCTAATATGTATCAGCGAATTTTTAGTGATTGAAGATGACAGAAAACATCTTGTGCTCTTTTAACCACATTAATCTCACGTCATATGAGTTGCGGGAATCGCATTGCTTTTCTTTGACGAAAGCCGCCGTTAACTTTGACTAGTTCCTTGCGTAAACCATATACATTGCGGTATGTTTAAATTCGAAGCTGCATTGACATTTTCACTGTTTAGGGCTTGCATTTATATTTTCTCTTCATTACTGATTGTGTTGAAACGTTTTTGCTAGGTGTGGACATGATTTTAGGTTTGGAATTGTGTAAGGATTATAATGAAAAAGTTGATTCACGAAATATTCCTTTCTATGAAAATTGGACAAGTAATTGGTATTTCTTATAAATAAGAACGTAAATACAAAATTATGCATCTACAACTACATGAAAAGCCTGCCTTTCACTCACAACTGCCTTGCACATGTTTAAAAAAACTATTCAGACACTATTATTCTACTATTCCACTCTCCAATAGCAGACAGGTAACAAGAACACCTAAGTCTTCCTGTGCGAGCTCTCATTTCACGTATTATACGTATTACCAAAGTAATTTCAACATACGTAGGTGCAAGTCAAGAATACATTTTCGCATTCAGACCAGACTGTTGGTGATTCATATTTCTTGAAATGAATCGTTTAACGTTACGAGTGTGTGAGCGACTTATTCGTCCACCTATGGCCGATACTGAGGAGAGAGGAATTTCCTTGCTTGCCTGGGCTTGAGACGATGGGACGAGGACGCCCCATTGCTGACACAGGCGAGCGCAGGTGCAGAGACAATGGGTGCCTCGCCTGAAATGGGTAAATCCTAGAGCTGGGTATTTGGACAGCTGATACTCGATTTGCATTTGTGCAGAATATGTTCCAGGAAATGGCTTAGTGCCAGACACTCTTAAAGATGGCCAAGTTGCAGCTCTGCGAGGTTTGACATGAACTACACATGAAATAGTAATGTAAATCTGAATACATTTGCGATCTCAGAAAAATGAGGTGCATCCAGTGACACAACAATATCTCAGTACAGAACTTAGTATCTCATATCGAACAAACATATTCACAATGACCCTCTGAATTAACAAGTTTTAATTGCTTAATGCGATTTCATCAAATGTTACTCTGATGACAGCATTGTCCAATAGCTATCATATCTGAAATCTACGTATCTGTATCTTCTTATTTCTCGATCGATTGCGATCTCTTTTATTATGCAAAAATTTCTCAAAGCGGTGGTTTCTATTCATTTATACAGCAAACGAAAACAGCGTCAATACCTGCCCATGTATTGTCACACTTTTGCTCTTATTTAATGAACAGTTTACTACTTTGTCAGTAACTTTATATCAGTGTTGATTCCAAGATCTGTTAAAAAACTAATTTAAAAGTGGTCAGTCACAAGTGTTAGCAGACATCAAAGTACGAAAGAGAACCAAAAGACACTTCTGTCAAGATGGCATAAATAATTGTTTAAATAATATTTAACGACAATTCGTTGTCCTTTATCGTGAGCACACTTCCGGTGGAATACTGGCGAATTTACTTGTGGACAAACCTATATTTATAGTATTTATAACATTTATTGTGTTTAGAACTTTTTTATAAAAATATTGCTGTAATAGATAAAATTAGTTCGAGAAGTGGTCAATATGAGTGAAATCATCTTTATAACAGTATACGAGTATTTTTCGTTGGAACAGCCTTCAGCCAGTGGAAAAACATACAGTATGGGAATACTATGGGAGTCTAGGGAGACTGGAACATTTCGAGTTATAGCTCCAGGAAGCGATTATAGGCATTTAATGGCGAATGCTAGAAGAAGGCAGACCTGCTTGAGGTAATATTCATCATTCTTTGTGCAGGTACCTGATTCTTCGCGATGAATGTCTGCTATCATGCTATAACTTCTGAAGGAACTTTATATTGGGGAGGCTTGAATGTCCTCCACAGAAGAACTAACTTTTGCCACTTGGTTTTGCGGAACTGAGAATAGACAGGGAATGACATGTCCGTTAATTCGTCAATCATATTTTGAGGTGCTGAATCTTTCGTATATTTTGATAACGAAATAGTTTTGCGAGTCTTTGATCAGTATATAGTTTGGGGATTTCGCTAACATTCTCGTATCGCTATCACGATAACTATACTTCGTTTGATATGGATATTTTTTATCTGCATTTTAAATGAATACTGTGGGACCACTCTCCATTTACTTGGGATGTCCTTTTTCGAATAAACATTATTCAACGTAATTCTGTGTCAACTATATCAGTTAGAGACATTACATCAGAAACCTTGTTAGCGAATTAATTTTTAGTTCTAAGTTTGTATTTCTATGTATTTTATTAATTCGCATTCTAGCCAATGCAAACACTATTTGACTGCACGGTCACAGCTACTGATTTCACATCATATGGTCGTGCAAGACCATCTGTATGATGTCCTACACAGATAACTTGTCATCTGCAAACCAGATGTTGTGAATGTTAACTTTATCAGCGAATTAACACATACTTTAATTACAGAAAACGTGGTTTTGGTGTGGCAAAATATACTGCGCATATATTTCGTTATTACTTAGGTTTTGTTCTGACTGATCCTTCTTCTTTCACGTTCAGAGGGCACTGCACACACATATTGAATCTACTTTATGTAATTTCGGATTACCAACGCCTTTTCCCTTCACAAAACGCGGTGTACTCGATGCTGTAGTGCGTCCTAACCCCATTGGTGTTCATTTTTGAGTCTGGCGCAGAATTTTAATTTTGTTTACATTAATCCCTCTTTATATATATATATATATATATATATATATATATATATATATATATATATATATATATATATATAATATGGAGCTTAGATACACATGTACACACTATATATATATATTATTGGTGTTTTGCCCTTAAAGAGCGCATTTGGACTAAACTACATGGCTAGTTCTTTTTGCTGCCTTCCTTGCTCCCAAACTTCCCTCATTCACTCGCTGTGTTCCTATTTCCGGTCCTCTGTCCATGCTTCTTGTCGGCTTTGTGTCTTCGGCTTCATCTTGATTGCCTTTTTGGTTGCCCATATTTCTTTCATCCTCCGGCTGTGATCTTACTTGCGTTCTTCGGTCCATTTTACGCCTGTTCGTTTGTCACAATGTATCTCACGTAGTTTACTTTCCTTAATGATGTTTCTGAATTTTATTCTGTCGTTTATTGTGTCTGCTGTTATGTTGAGTTGGTTCAGGTCGTTTTTTACCTCTGCCACCCATTTGTTGTTTCTAGTGGTTACCCAGTCAACGATCTGTTTGGTCAGCCTGTGTGATGGCATTCTGTATAGGTGTCCATAGAATTGTAGTCTGCGTTTTCTAGTCTTTTCTGTGATTGTTTCCGTATGTTTTTATAGTTCCTCTGTAGGTTTCTTGATCCATATTCCATTGTTGTTAGTTGCGCCAAATATTTTCCTAAGTATTTTACGTTCTAATTTTTCTAGTTGTCTGATACGTGTATGCCCTAGGATTAGTGTGGTCTCTGCCGCATATAGTGCCTCGAGGAGCACCACCGTGTCGTAGTGGCGTAATTTGGCTTTTTGTGAGATAGACTTCTTGTTGTAATGATTCCACACTACTTTGTATGCCTTGTCCAGTTTAGTCTTTCTTTCTTCGTTTGAGTCTCTGTTATGTCCACTCATTTGTAGTGTTTCACCGAGGTATATGAAATTTGCCGTTTTGTAAATCGTGCCATACTTTGTGTTCAGAGATGAGAGTTTCTTTGTGCTCATAAAATGTGTCTTTTCGTAAGAGATCTGTAGTCCAGTTTTGGAAGCGATTTCGTGCAGTTTTTCAATAGCGTCTTTTGTTTCCTTTATACCTTTCGTGACAATCGCCAAATCGTCTGCAAAAGCCAGGCATTTAATCTGTAGGTTTCCTAAGGTTATCTCCTGTTGTGATGTGTCCCATTTTTTATTACCTTATCTAACACCAGATTGAAAAGGAGAGGTGAGAGGCCATCGCCTTGTCGGACACCTGTGCGAATTTCTAAGGGCTCTGATAGTTCCCCACAGAACTCTACTTTGGAGGTCGTGTTGGTTAAAGTTTGCTCTATGATAGCCCGTGTTTTTTTGTCTACTTTGTATTCTGCTAGAATTTTGAAGAGAGTTTTCCGGTCGATGGAGTCGTACGCCTTTTTGAAGTCGACGAAGGTAATGATCAGGTTCTGTTTGTGTTGTAAAATCATTTTCAGGTTCCAAATTTGTTCTGCACAAGACCGCCCTTTACGGAAGCCTGCTTGGTATTCCCCAATCAAGTGGTCGGCCTGGCATTCTAGTCTGTTCAGTAAAGCTTTAGAGAGGATCTTGTATGTGACCGGTAGTAGGGATATTCCTCTGTAGTTGTTCGGGTCAGTCTTGTCACCCTTTTTGTGTAGTGGGTGTATCAGGGCAGTTTTCCAGTCGTCAGGAATTTTCATGGTCTTCCAGATATCTTCGGAGATCCTGTGGATGTCTTTGGTGAGTTCTGGGTCTTGTAACTTCCAGATTTCCGCGATGATGCCGTCTTTTCCTGGTGCTCTACGATTCTTGAGTGACTTGATTATTTCTTTAACTTCTTCTAGGGTTGGAGGTTCACTATCTGGATTGTACGTGCTCGTTTCTGTCATCATTTCTATCATGGGGGGGGGGGTCCGTGTTGAGCAGTTTTTCAAAGTACTTTGCCAGAATGTCACAATTGTTTTTAGTATTGGTTTCGAGGGTTCCATCCGGTCTTCTGAAGCACAAGTTGTGTGGTTGATATCCAGTCATATTTTCTCTGAACGTTCTGTAGAAGTTTCTTTTATTGTTCTTCGTGAAGTCCGATTCTATCTCCGTCAGTCGCCGTTTATCATACTGTCGTTTTTCACTGCGAATGATTTTGCTTGATTGCTTCTGTGTTTGCAAGAAGTTCATCCAATTATCTTGGGATTTATGGCTACTAATTTTTTTCCATGCACTGATTCGTTGGTCAATAGCTTGGTCACATGTGTGGTTCTACCAACAGTGTTTCCTAGTGCGTGGTGCTTGTGCTAGTTTCATGGCCTCTCGGATTCTTCGTGAAAGTTGTGTCCAGTCTGTCGTTTACTCAATTTTAATTTTGTGGAATATTTGTGTCTGGTTTAAAGTAAGGTATTCTGGATCTGGTGTAACAATTTTGTTCTTCTGGAGCTTTTTCTTGACCAAAAGACGAATCCTGATCTGTAGTAGGTGGTGGTCTGAGTCGAAGTAGCCTTCACATGTGTCTATGTTCAAAATTTCTTTTTGTGAGTCTTTCTGGACTATTACGTGCTCGATTTGTAGTTCTTGCTTTCCGCTGGGGAATTTCCATTTGGTAAGTTTTCATGATGGTTTCTTGAATTTTTTTTGACATAATGGCGAGGTCGTGGCTTTTGCAAAAGTCTATCAGGTGTTTTCCGTTTTTGTTGGTGTCCTTGTGTGCAGTATGTTTTCTTGTGGTATGTCTGTATATCTTTTATTTTCCGAGTTTAGCGTTGAAGTCTCCCAGTATTATTTTGACTCTATGTGCAGGAATTTTTCTGATAGTTTCTTCCAGCGTCGTCCAGAAGTTATCAATTTCGTCCAGGTTTTTCCTGTTGTAGTCATTAGTCGGTGCATGTGCGTTGATTATTGTGTAGGATTTGTTGGCTGATTTCACTGTGATGGTGCTGATTCTTTAGTTTGGTGACGAAAAGTCGATTATGATGTCCGTGATGAACCTGTGTACTGCAACTCCTGTGCCAAAAAGCCGTAGGTTTTTCAGTTGTCTCGATGGTTTTTCTTTGTATATTCTGAAATTCTCCGTGTTGAAATGGTCGTCGTCTGTGAATCGTGTTTCTTGCAGTGCACATATTTTGATTTGAAATTTTTCCAGAGTGTCTGTCAGTTGTTTCATCTTTCCTGTCTTCATCAGTGTGTTCACGTTGAGTCTGCCGATGTAGTGTCTGCGTTTGATCTTGAGGGAGTTTGAGAAGCTCCGATTCTTCTCATGATGTCCGTGAGCCCCCGGAATCCGATGTTCACGACGATCCCAGTCTATTGACTGAAGCCCGGGGTAATGAGATTTTTCTCGTTGTTCCATCATGATGTTTAGTAGTTGGATGTATGGCATGCTGCGGAGTACGACCTGACTTTCCAGATCAGGGGGTTGGTTGAGGCCGCCACTGACATGTGGAGCAGACGCCTTTTATAGCCGCCCACTGTGGGAACAGACGCTACTAGTAGTTTTGGTCCGCCCCGAGTATTTCATTTCCTCGGTACCATCTATATCTAGGAGGCATTCCCCTATCCGCCACCTGGGGAGGCGCTCGGTTGCGGGTCTACTAACCGCCCCGATATATATATTGACTACACGAAAATGCAATATATATATCGAGTGATCCATTTGTAGTGACCAGGCCAAATATCAGAAGAAATATGCCTCAAACGAAAAAACTACAAAGAACGAAACTCGTCTAGCTTGAAGGGGGAAACCAGATGGCACTATAATTGGCTCACTAGATGGCACTGACATAAGTCAAACGGATATCAACTGCGTTTTTTTAAAATAGGAACCCCCACTTTTTATTACACATTCGTGTAGTACGTAAAGAAATATGCATGTTTTAGTTGGACCACTTTTGTCGCTTTGTGATAGATGGCGCTGTAATAGTCACAAACGTATAAGTACGTGGTATCACGTAACATTCCGCCAGTGCGGACGATATTTGCTTCGTGATACATTACCCATGTAAAAATGGACCGTTTACCAATTGCGGAAAAGGACGATATCGTGTTGATGTATGGCTATTGTGATCAAAATGCCCAACGGGCGTGTGCTATGTATGCTGCTCCGTATCCTGGACGACATCATCCAAGTGTCCGGACCGTTCGCCGTATAGTTACGTTATTTACGGAAACTGGAAGTGTTCAGCCGCATGTGAAACGTCAAGCACGACCTGCAACAAATGATGATGCCCAAGTAGGTGTTTTAGGTAATCCGCACATCAGTAGCAGACAAACTGCGCGAGAATATGGAATCACAAAAACGTAGGTGTTGAGAATGCTACATCAACATCGATTGCACCCGTAACATATTTCTATGCACCAGGAGTTGCATGGCGACGACTTCGAACGCCGTGTAGAGTTCTGCCTCTGGGTACAAGAGAAATTACGGGACGATGACAGATTTTTTGTACGCGTTCTATTTAGCGACGAAACGTAAACCGGTAACGTAAACCGGCATAATATCACTATTGGGCAACGGAAAATCCACGATTGCTGTGACAAGTGGAACATCAGCGACCTTGGCGGGCTAATGTGTGGTGCGGCATTATGGGAGGAAGGATAATTAGCCCCCATTTTATCGATGGCCATCTAAGTGGTGCAATGTATGCTGATTTTCTACGTAGTATTCTACCGATGTTACTACAAGATGTTTCACTGTATGACAGAACGGCGATGTGCTTCCAACACGATGAATGTCCGGCACACATCTTGCGTGCGGTTGAAGCGGTATTGAATAGCATATTTCATGACAGGTGGATTGGTCGTCGAAGCACCATACCATGGTCCACACGTTCACCGGATCTGACGTCCCCGGATTTCTTTCTGTGGGGAAAATTGAAGGATATTTGCTATCGTGATCCACCGACAACGCCTGACAACATGCGTCAGCGCATTGTCAACGCATGTGCGAACATTACGGAAGGCCAACTACTCGCTGTTGAGAGGAATGTCGTTAAACGTATTGCCAAAAGCATTGAGGTTGACGGACATCATTTTCAGCATTTATTGCATTAATGTGGTATTTACAGGTAATCACTCTGTAACAGCATGCGTTCTCAGAAATGATAAGTTCACAAAGGTACATGTATCACATTGGAACAACCGAAATAAAACGTTCAAACGTACCTACATTCTGTATTTTAATTTAAAAAACCTAGTTGTTACCAACTGTTCGTCTAAAATTGTATGCCATATGTTTGTGACTATTACAGCGCCATCTATCACGAAGCGAAAAAGGTAGTTCAACTAAAACATTCATATTTCTTTACGTACTACACGAATATGTAATTAAAAATGGGGTTTCCTATTTTAAAAAAACGCCTTGATATCCGTTTGACCTATTGCAGCGCCATCTAGCGGGCCAAACATAGCGTCATCTGGTTTCGTTCTTTGTAGTTTTCTCGTTTGACGCTTATTTCGTGAGATATTTGGCCCGGTCACGATCAATGGACGACCCTATATATATATATATATATATATATATATATATATATATATATATATATATATATTACATGTGTGTACATGTATATTTAAGCTCCATATGTATGGTGCGGCATTATGGGAGGAAGGATAATTATCCCCCATTTTATCGATGGCCATCGAAGTGGTGCAATGTATGCTGATTTTCTACGTAATTTTCTACCGATGTTACTACAAGATGTTTCACTGCATGACAGAATGGTGATGTGCTTCCAACACGATGGATGTCCGGCACACATCTTGCGTGCGGTTGAAGCTGTATTGAATAGCATATTTCATGACAGGTGTGTGTGTATCTACGCTCCTTAGCTGTTTGTGTAGCCTTTTCTGTAAAGTTCCTCTAATGTGTTAAATAATGTGCCTTACAGAATGCAGTGTATTTCTTTAAAACTTGTTTGCCTTCTGATAATGCCTTCTGCAAGCGGAAATTATCTTCTATTGTTAGATTTTGGTATAGGCTGTGCCTGGGTTTCACTATTTTTAAATCCGTGGCTGTTATGGTTCGATGCCACTTACGGGTTATTAGGCGGTCAGCAAATGTGCTATTGGTGCTGTTACTTTTTAGGACTCTGAGGTGTTTTGAGTATCTTGTTTTGAATTGCCTACATGTTTGTCCTACTGATTGGGAAGGGTTGCATGTGAATACACTTGTGATCTGTTGAATTTATCTGTGGTTGTCTCCTGTGTTCTGAGTTTTTTCATGTTGGTGTTGTATGTCCTGTAGCCTATGTGAAATCCATGTTTCTTCAGTATGTTGCCGATTCAGTGTACAGTTTCGCTATTGTAGGTGAGTATATGCCATTTTGTTTCGTGTGTGTGTTGTTGTACTTTGTACGTGGTCATTATTAGTGTGTTGTTTTGTTCTGTATTGTGTAAGGTTTTGTGTGTATGGTACGTTCGGTCTTTTTTCCGTTTACATATATTTTGGTGTAATCTCTCTATCATATAGGGTTTGTAACCAGTTTCCTTGTTTTATTATGGTTACCTATCTTTTGTCATTCTGTTTCCTTATGAGTGTTCTGTTCAATCTGAAGCTTCCGTTCTTGTGTGCTATTGGATGTTTCTGTGGATTTTGAATGGTAGTGCTTGAGGTTGTTGGTGTCCTCAATACTATGAAGTCAAGGGTGTTGTTCGGTTTTCATATGGTGAGATCGAGAAAATTTAGTGTGTTGTTCGTTCCTGTTTCTAATGCGAGGTGAATTTTTGGGTGTCAGTTGTTTATTTCACTGTGTAACTTTTGTATGTGTATATAACGGTAACAGTATATAACATTGTTTATTTTGTTTTATTATATGCATGAAAATCTCGTTCTCTTAATTATTTATGAATATGTTGGCCAGGAGGCCACTGATTGGTGATCCCATTAGCAGTCCTTCCATGTTGGTAATAAAATTCTTTGTTGAACATAAAGAAATTTTGTGCTGTTATGGTCTTAAGTACGGTTGCTATTTCATTAATGTGTGAGGCTGGTGTATTTCCTTGTTGTTTTAGTCTTTGTATGATGATGTTAATTGTATCATTTATTGGAATGCAAGTGTACATTGATGTGACATCAAATGATGATTGCTGTGTCTGAGGTGTCTATGTTCTTGTTACTGTGTTTTCTAGGTTACTATTGTTTTCAAAAGTGTATATTTTCTTTAGTGATGTCTGTATCTTGGCTAGATGGTATTATAGATCATTTTTGAAGTTGATGCTTCGGTTTAAAGGGGTATGTCATTTGTTCACCTTTGGTAAGGATTTAGAGTGGGTGCCTTTGAATTTTTTTGTAATTCTTTTTATTTGGTCTTTTGGGAATATATTTAGATGTTCCTCAGCATCTGTTGAATGTTTCTCTGGTACCTTGCTGTTCTAAAAGCCACTAAAACATTTGAAGGAGCACACACACACACACACACACACACACACACACTCCACACAAACACACACACACACACACACACACACACACACACACACACACTCCACACAAACACACACACACACACACACACACACACACACACACACACACACACACGCACGCACGCGCGCGCGCCCACACACGCGCGCGCACACACACACACAGACACACACACACGCACACAGACACACACACACGCACACGCACACAAATACACAATGGGAGAGAGAGATAACAGTGCACAAAATTCAAATTCTGAGCCACTCTGGAACAAATGAAGGCTGGCAGGGTTAGGAAACACAACAACAGCGAGTACACCGTGGTTAGTGAAGTGAAAAGGCATTGTTAAACCGAAATTACGAAGTACATTTAAAACCAGTGTGTAGTGATCTGAAAACACGAAATAAGAAGGATCAATCACAACAAAATGTGAGTGATAACAAAATATATGCGCAAAACATTTTGCCACACCAAAATCTTGTTTTCTAAAATCATGCGATGTGTTAACTCGCTGATAAAACTCACATTCACAACGTTTGGTTTGCAGGTGACAAGCTATCAGTGCAGAACACTATAGAGATGGTTCTGCGAAACCATAGAATGTAAAATCAAGGTAAGAACAAAAACGAGGATAACTGTCTTTAAGCCTCATTTTGTTGGATCAGTTGCAACCTGATATATGATGACTTTTTACAGTTTGTCAATAAACAAAACCATAGATGACGAAACATGCTTGAGTAACAAGAAAAATAGTGTTTAGCATAAAAGACAGAACATATATCCAATAATTTTAATTGCAAACACGGAAAAAATACAAGACCAGCAAATCCTAAAGATGAATATTAGTTGTGAATGTTGTTTGACATATTATTTACATTCAACTGCTATGGCCTGGTCCTCCCACATAGCAGCTGATTATACTGACTCCAAACTATGGTACAACTTAGTATTTTTCATGTGTGGGTTTATCATTACCACATTTCGTGGCGACATTTATTTCGGATCTTCTGACAGGTCCGATGAGGCCCGAGACCAATTTGCTTGCGCGAGCCCCTTCATCTCAGAGTAGGACTTACACCCTACATCCTCAGTTACTTGTTGCATCTATTCCAATCTCTGTATCCCCTCTAGTATCGCCGAAGTTATCTCCGCATTTCTTAACACATATCCTTCCCAACTTCTTTAGGTAAGCGTTTTACATATGTTCCTGTCTTCGCCGATTTTGCGAGAACCTCCTCATTACTTACCAATCCACCTAATTCTCGACGTCCTTGCAACGCCTGGATTTTTTCCGACTTTCCCCTCTGTTTACGAATCACAACCATACAACGCTGTGCTCCAATCGTACATTCTCAGAAATTTTTTCACGAGGTTAACGCCGAAGATTAAAACAGGCAGATTTATCTTGTTAATAAATGCCCTTTTTGTTATTATGTCTCTGCTTCGTTTGTCAAGCGCTATTTTGCTTCCAAGGTAAAATAATACCTTTTATTTTGTCTATGGTGTGGTACCTGTTGTTCTTCACTTTCACTTATGTTAGAAATGTTATCAGCGTTTCTTATCAGAGATAGTTTCACCCTGTAGTTTGCTCTCTCTCTGGAACCTTTCTTTTATTTCCGTCATTGCAGTTTCGATGTATGTTTTGCAGGGGTGAAACATTACATTTTTGTGTGACATTCTTTTTGAGCCGAGCACATCGTTTCCTGTATTACATTCTTATTGTTTTCTCTTCATTCATTCTCTGTATCTGAATCGTATTTCACTCAAAACTTAGAACATTTTGCATAACTGTACACCGTCGAACAATGTTTCCGGGTAGAATAAACTGATGTTTCTGTATTACTCTTGAATGTTGCTTCTATAATCATCCGCAACGTGAGAACAGTCCATCTGATACCCTTTCCTCCTCGCAAGCGAAACTTATCGTCATGTAACAAATCCCATTTTTCCACATTCTTCTGTATATTATTGCTGTCAGCCAACTTGGATGCACGAGTCGTTAAAATGATTGGGCGACAGCTGTCGCACTTACCTATTCTCGCTAGATTCGTAGTTGTGCAGATGATATTTTTCTGGTAATCTGACAGTACGTCTCCAGACTCATATGTTCCACTACCCAAATTCAACAGTCGCTTGGTTGTCATTTCCTCCAATGTTTTCAGAAACTCGAAGGGAGTATTATTTGTTACTTTTGCCTTATTTGAGTGCAAGTCTTCAAGAGCTGTTTTAAACTCTGCCTCTGTTACTGGATCCCCTATGTCTTTCACATCGACTCCCATTTCTTCCTAAAACACGCGACCAGAGAAGTCCTCACCCTTGTAGAACCTTCAATATAACTATTAGGCCTCTTCTCAGCGTCCCCTGCGCTTCACAGCGGATTTCTTATTGTACTCTTATTGTTGGCGCCGTTGCTTTTTGTCTCCTTTCGACGGTAATTTCTTTTCAGAATTCTCCACATTTTTCCAGCAGCCATTTCGCATTAGCTTCATTTTAGTTCCTGCTCATTTCATTTGTAAACGACATATATTTCTGTATTCCTGAATTTCAGTGAACATTTTTTTGCTTACTTCTTTCGTTGGCCAGTTGAAGTATTTCTTCTGTTGCGCTAGGTGTTTTTGCAGTTGTCTCCCTTGTACGTATGTTCATTCGTACAACTTCTGTGAATACCCTTTTTAGAGATGTTCATTCCTCTTCAACGGCACTGCCTTTTGTGTCATTCATTGTTGCAGTATCTTCACGGTCAGTCTTCAACACCACCTCGTCAGTCCTCGTTACTTTAGTGTCTCACGTCGTTGCACACTGATTCTCCGGCACTACTCTCTTAAATTTCAATCTTCTCTTCAAGGTCACTAAATTGTTATTCAAGTCTGCATCTGCTTCTTGGCGCACGTTGCAGCTCTTAAATTCCAATCTGCTCTTCAAGGTCACTAAATTGTTATTCAAGTCTATATCTGCTCCTTGGCGCACGTTGCAGTGCAGTGTCTTATTTAGGAACCTCTGTCTGATCGTGAAGTAATCCATTTGGAATCTTCCCATACCTACAAAGTATTCCTCCTCTTCCAGTAATTTCTTAAAAGTGTACTCGCTACTTCTAACTAATTTATTTTACTCTTCCCTTTTCTTAAGTTTTTCTTGCTACAAAGGACACAGACTGTCATATCCTTTACCCTTTCAGTAACACTGATAGAAAATGCGAGGACCACTCGGAGATTGAATCTCGGATTTTTCGAAGTTTGGTCTCACACTGATCCGCCTTACCATCAGGGGAAAGTATTACAATGTAAATAAATAGTGTATGAACAGTGGTTAATATTAATAAATTTAATTTGATGTTTGATTCGAGTCTTGACTTGGAGATACACCTATAATGTTCACGC
The DNA here is from genome assembly GCF_023864275.1 of Schistocerca cancellata. NCBI lineage: Eukaryota > Metazoa > Arthropoda > Insecta > Orthoptera > Acrididae > Schistocerca > Schistocerca cancellata. The sequence continues at coordinate 337,181,774 of NC_064631.1, forward strand.
GCCTGTTATACAGGATACTTTGCAATTTCTATTGCATTATAAACAATAACATTGCGGCGTGGTGGACAAGTCTAAGCTGATCTGCTCCTTTATTTAGAAATATTAATTCAGCGGAGAAAAGGTCATAGCTGTTGCATAGTGTTGTTAGTTTCTGTTGCCACAACAATAATCTTCAGATCACACTACTGCCGTGGCATTAAATTAAAAAGTTGTAGTATGTCCAAACAGGCGAGATCAAAATTTAAAGTATCTTCAGCCGAGTAAATATTTCTAAAATAAATCATGTTATTTATGTTAGAGATTTTTAAATAATACTTCGTAGGCAAAACTATGCATGTTGTCATTTGACCGTAAACAGTCTGTTTTAAAGTCATAAGGGCAACAAAATGGTCCTGCGTTACTAACGCTCGTGTGTGAGACTGAAGTTTATTAAATAATCATCGGTATGGTGAGTAAACTTCTTAAGTTTTCTCGTGGTGTATACTACAGGATTTTTGTTCTCTTGGTAGCTACACAGCCGCAGGAAGATCTGGTTACATCGGTGGTACATGCAAGGAAATGATTTGCTGTACACCGGGAATATTTGATCCAATATATCGGAATTTTATGAACAAATACAGTTTGTGGAATCAACGTGGTCTGTGTCATAATGAGCAGTTACTGCGGTTGGTCTGTGAATATTATAATTTTTTAGAGACGCGATTTAGTTACGGGTTTCCTTGAACACGGATATAGACGATTTCCAGTAATTCATTCGCGTGTAAATCTTGTATCAAAACCTGCTGTATTACAATGTACTTACTGAACAAAATTCATTATATTCTGGTAACGGTATATTCTGGAAGAATCATCATCCCGTTCATAACTGCAGAGAAATGTCAAATAACTACATAACAGTGAAGCAAGGTTGATCATGTAATGTACAATACAAACACACAAGATCCATTATATTTCACAGTTAATCACATAAATGTTAGCAGTAAGTACAGAAATGAAGAAAGAAAATAGAAAGGGGCGGAAGTAGATTTGTGGCAGGCTGTTTACATAAGTAACCTCAGGATTTTGTACATCCTGATGTGAATACACTTAACATCACAATATCTCATCGTAACCATTCACTGCACCAGCAGGTAATTTGCTTTGTAGAGACACTACCCACCACATACTTCGTTACAGATGGTGGAAGTCTCACAACTCACACAGCAAACGTGAATTTGCTTACAAACATACATGCGCCATGGAGCATTCTGTAGACCAGTGCGCCGTACATGCCAAGCAGTTACGTAACATGCAAAGCCAGACAGCGGCGGGCATGCCATCTCCTCGTATCACGCGGAGTGACGTCAAATAGCGTCCGTGAACCACCACCTTGCACAGGCTGACATAGCGGTGATGTTGCATTGCATGCTGACACCTTGCAAGTAATACCAAGACACCAGACAGGAGTATCATGCGAAGAAAGAAATAATAACTTGCAGCGCTCCCACCATTGTTCACATAAATATCATCACACGTAACATAATTTTAAACTGTACAAAAAGGTAATTTTATGCTCTATGGGAGGATTCTCAACGAATCTATTACACATTTTTACTCATAATAACACTTCAATGAATTCCTAGAGGAGAGGAAGTTTTGAAAATCATCACAATTTGTTATCGTCTAACAATATACTGAAAGGTGGCTACACTGAGCCACAGCGCCAAAAATCGCGCCAGAGAGTATTGTTCCGCCGCCTCCACTGGTAGTGATTATTGAGACGTAGCGGCAGGCAGTTCTTGCCGAGAAGTTGTGGTGGACACTGCTTGTAGCTGAAGTCAGAGTGAGATGCGGTAGTGGAGAGTGTTGTTCCATGTTTTATGCAGTGGTTTGATGGGAGAGATGATGATGTTCTAATGGGGATATTGTAATGGTCAGAGTGCATTTCGTCAATATATATGGAGGTATTTTCTTTTATTCTTTTATTCTTTCAGTGACCTGAATAATGTGTCATTACAGGTTCAGTCAACAAAGCATCTGGTGTGTGTTCTTGTATTAGAGTGTAATTTTGGTTTTCTTGCACAATTATAGTATTTGTAATTTTCTTTTATCACGTCAGTATAATTGGTATTTAAAAATTCTTGTCTTGTTGAAGAAGAACCGTGCCAGATGTGCGTTGAGTCATACTACCACATACAGAACAGCTACACTTGTGCTTTGTTGGCTTCGTAGATTTTATAGTTGCTGGGGACTTAATTAATTAATTGTATTAACTGAAATTTTCATTTCATTCTTTGTTGTTGTTCTATGCAGTCAGATAGCGTAATAATACTACTCAGGGCCATCCGTTTACGAGACTTGCGTAATCGGACATACAGCTACTAAAAATATTTGCATTCATATTTAATTTTAATTTAGCCCCCATGCACGTGGCGACCGCTGCTTCGGATCGTCCCTTGGAATTCTTCTGATTGTAAAAATAGTAGACAGTAGTATTGTTGTAGTAATTTGTAGTTTAGTAATTGTAGTCTATTTTGCATGTGTAGATTGGTAATTGTCATTCTTCTATTGTTCGTTAATCGTGTTTGAAGGAAGCATTTCGTGTGATTGATATTGTTGGTGATAAAGTGTCATTGTGTGTAATTTTCATATAGTGACGAGTTTTGTATATTTTGTAAATGATTACGCGATCAATGAAAAAGGCAAAAATGATGAATAGTGAGAATAACGAAATTGTTGACATGGCGAACTCGCCAACACAGGACAACAGTATGATGGATAATGAAGTGGAAAACAATGTAATAATTCGGGAAAATAGTCCGGAACCATTTCAAAATTTTTCTCAATCAGAAAATTCACAGAATCCGAGATTAACGATAGAGGATTCTGAAATAGTATCGAACAGAGATAGCCTTACAGCTATGCAGAAGGAAGTTAGTTTTGTGGGAAATGTTAGGGGCGAAAAGAATTTCGAACAACTTAACACGGAGCAGTTGATGAGTGCAATACTAAATTTGGGATCTCGGTTAGAATCACAAATGGGAACAATGGGATCACAGATACGATCTGAATTTAAAACAGAGATAGGTACAATTAAAACAGAGATGGGAACACAAATAGGAACAATTAAAACAGAGATGGAAACAATGGAAACACGGTTAGACTCACGAATAGGGACATGTTTCAAAAATATGAAAGATGAATTAAAGAAAGAAATTAGAGAAGAAGTACAACCGATTTTGAATGCTCACAATAATAGATTAATTGCAGTAGAGATTAGACAAAAGGAACAGGATAGAGAACAGGAAGAAAGAGATCGCGCGATAGTACAAAAATTTTCAGAATTAAATTTACAACGTGCACAAGATAAGGAAGAAATATTTGAGAGAATCGAGGTATCCGTACCGAATGACAGATTAAATAACCTAACACAACAGTATGAACAGTTAGCTACTAAATGTGTTAATACTGAAACGCGAGTCGCGACACTTACGGAAGACGTAAATAAACAGAAAGAAAAAATAGGTGACTTAGCGGAAAGAGTTGAGGAGATTGCAGATAAATTGACAAGTCTTAGTTTAAATGGGGACAGAGATTCAGATGACACAGCTCCATTGCCATTTTCAGAAACCGAAGAGTACCAGAGCATAAATAAACATGTCGAAAATCAGGGAAAATTTAATGAACGCGTGAAAAGGGAATTTGAGGCATTAAAAAAGCAAGTCAAACAAATTGAAGGCGAAATCGTAGGAAAAGACGGCAAAAGAAATTTAGAATCACAGATACCAGAGGGTTTTGAAGAAAATAATTTGTTTCATTTACGGGATGCAACAAGAGAGCGCCAGGCGCGCGGACTTGACAATAATCGACATTGGGACTGGGACAGACGCGGTAGGTCTTTGTCGCCACGAGGCGAAAACTTTGACTATAAACACTTTTTGACTGTTCGGAAATTTAAGATCTTCCGCAATTCTAAGAATGACATACATCCATGTGCATGGTTAGATCAATTTATGTACGCACTCCCACCAAATTGGCCATTAAGTCACAAACTGGAATTTATGTGTGGATATTTAGAAAACGAACCGGCGACGCGGATGCGCGCACTCATTAGAGATTGTAATAATCTGAATGATTTTTATCATGCATTTCTATCGGCATATTGGTCCGAAAACACGCAAGACAGAGTCAAACACAGTCTTATCATGCAGCGTAATTTCAAACAGCCTGAATTCCGCACGCCAGCGGAATATTTTGAAGACATGATTCGAAAGAATCAGTTCCTTTCCAACCCTTATAGCCCGACTGAATTAATTCGCATTTGTTTAACTAAGCTGCCACAATCCATAAGACAAATTGCTTTAGCCGGAAGATGTAAAGACGACATTGAGACCTTTAAGACTTTGTTGCAAGAACTTGAGAATGATAACGATGACGGCACTTCTTGTAACTTTTTCAGTAACAGTAATTACAATAGATTTTCAGAGAAAAGGGATAGTGATCGGAACGGGCGTTATATGGGGAACTTTGAGAATGACAGACGTAACAGACAGGACAATAGATACCAGCCTTATGACAATAACAGACGTTCTAACAGAAATTACACAGACAATTATAATAATGGTAATTCCTACCGGAATGATCAATCATACGGAAACAGTAATCGGTATCATCAAGACAGAAATTATTCATACAGTAATAGAAATTCTTACTACAGAAATAACCAGGGTAGTAGATAAAACAATAATTTCAGAAGTGACAGTCGAAATTACACAAGAAGTAGTTATGCAGACAGACAGGAAAACAGATATTTTAATAACAGACACAACCAAGAATTTATATCTAACAGACAGGAGGGACCTAACTGGCATCCTCCACGTGACAGAACTTCAGAGAGACAAGTGCAAATCGTAGAAATGGATCCGCGGAATGACGCGAATACTCAAAGACGTGACGCAAACAATCGACAATGACTTGCAGCTTCGGCTTCTGGCAGCAATATAGACGGTTCAGAAAGTAATGACACTACGACTTTACACTACGTACGCCTGGAAGACATGAGAGACATTTTGTTAGACGAAAAGGAAAATAATGTAGACGCATTTTTACATCCTGTTATTGAAGTATGTGTGGGTAAGAATAAGTTCACTGCAGTTTTAGATTCTGGGAGCCCATTGAATGTCATTAGTGAATCAGTTTTTCGTATTTGTGAAAGAACTATTGCCTGTCCTGTGTTATCTATTTCTAAAACTACAATTCGAGGAGCGATTTCTGGAAAGGGTGTAGAAGTTAAACAACAGACCAACCTAAATTTCAATTGTCAAGGATACGAATTTTCTGCTAATTTTATTATTGTTCCATTACTCAGTACACAAATTATATTAGGTATGGAGTTTCTTAACGCACATAAGGCAATTTTGAACTTTAAAGAAGGAAGTGTGAACTTGACTGTTGCCGGAATGCCGAAATGTTTGAAATTTTTCGAGTGTTTAACAAGATCTGAGTCAGATACAAAATGTTTAAGGTTTCTTACTTCTGATGTTTTCGTTGAGCATTATGACGACAATGTGTTTATTCATGACAATGACAATAGATACAGCGACGCGATGGATGATATAATTAATAGCGAAGAATTAATTAATGAAAAGGTTAAGAAAGCTGAAGTGCCAGATGACGTTGCAAGAGAAGAGCTGCACCACATTTTGACTTCACATGCTACAGTATTTAGTCATCACACGGGAACTATACAAGGCTTACAATATTTATTTAAAGTAAAAGAACACACACCATTTCGCGGGAAAACGTACGCTATTCCTTTGGCTTACAGAGACAAGGTTAAGAATGAACTTCAGTACATGTTCGATCAGGGCATTATTGAGCCTGCAGTCAGTCCTTATACTAGCCCATTACACGTTGTTCTTAAAAAGGATGGGTCAATTCGTTTGGTTCTGGATTCCAGACAGATAAATAATATCATCATTCCTGAAACTGACCGTCCACAAAATTTAGATGAACTTCTTCAACATTTTCATGGAATTAAAGTTTTATCCACGATTGATATGCGCGCAAGTTTTTGGCAAATAGAACTCCACCCTGATTGTAGAAAATATACTGCCTTTTTAGCCTTTGGTAACTGTTACCAGTTTCGGAAATTATCGTTTGGACTTACTGTATCTTCAGCAGCATTCATTCGCAGCTTAAATGAAATTTTACCTGTTTATCTTCGTGACAATATTACTTCATATGTTGACGACATTCTTATTGCTAAACATTCTTGGAGTGAGCACAACAAAATTTTGGATTCATTATTACGTATTTTTGCAAGAGTTGGCATTACAGTTAACTTAGAAAAATCTGAATTTGGTCGTTCTCAGGTGAAATTTCTCGGTCACATTATTTCTACAGAAGGTATTCTTCCTGATCCAGAAAAATTAGACGCTATTCGTAATTATGCTGTTCCTACCACAAAACGTGATGTTCGTAGTTTCCTTGGTGTCTGTAATTTTCTTAGACGCTTTGTTAGATTGGACAATTTGGCCACACCTCGTTTATGTGAACTATCCGGAAAGAAATCTAATTGGTGTTGGGATGAGGAAGCTCAGTCAGAATTTGAACAACTTCGTGATGCCTTAGTTGCTGCCCCACTTCTTTCACACCCGGATTTATCTAAAGATTTTTGTTTGGCGACGGACTCATCATACAAAGGCCTAGGTGCACATTTATTTCAAGAGATAGAAGAAAACGGCGTTGTAGTACAAAGGACTATTGCATTTGGAAGTCGTGTTCTTTCTAAATCAGAAAAGAATTATTCGATTACGGAACTTGAAGCTTTGGCTGTTGTTTGGGCTTTTACAAAATTTCGCACGTTTTTGTTTGGCAGACATACTAAGGTTTACACCGATCATCGAGCTCTGGAATTTCTTATGTCAACAAAATTAACTCACGGCAGATTGTCACGATGGGCGTTGTACCTACAGGAATTTGATTTTAGTATTGTTTACATACAGGGTTCTTCAAATATTGTTGCTGATGCTTTATCACGTGCACCTATGGGCTTGAAACAAAGTGCTGAAGAGGACTGCAAGGAAAACAATTATTGTTTGATGTATATTCAAGGTGTTGCGTTTGAGAACTTTATTTCGTCTTCGCTCCAGGACATTGCTAAGGAGCAAAATAAGGATCCAATCTGGAAGGACATTAAGGAGAAGTGGAGGAGAAAGGAAAGCGTAGCGGTTAGACAGCATTATTTAGTTCGCAATGACATTCTTTTTAAACGAAAATCGGTCGACAACTCTGTTTGGTTAGTTTGTATTCCTGATGAGTGGGTTAATAAGCTGATTTGGTATACGCATTTCAGTTATGCACACTTTGGTCCCAGAAAATGCTTTCATAAACTACGAGAAAATTGCTACTTCAATAATATGGAAAAACGTATTCGATTTGTTCTTGCCAAATGCAAATTATGTCAAAGGGCTAAGCCGCCGACAGTTTCTCACAGAGCACCGTTGTTTCCTATCATTCCAGCGAAATTAAAGGACATGGCTGCAGTTGATTTGTTCGGTCCAGTGGTTCGATCTACTAATGGTTTTGCGTACATTTTCGTAGCAGTGGAGTTGACATCAAAATATGTGTGTTTTACACCGTTACGCAAAGCAACAGCTCGTTCAGTATCTAATGCTTTCATTAACCATTTTCTTAAAGAAGTAGGTCAAGTTGATAAGGTTATATCAGATAATGGATCACAGTTTCGTTCTAAAATTTGGCTTCGTACTCTACGGCGTCGTAAAATTAAACCAATTTTCATTTAACTTTTTCACCCTCAATCTAACGCTTCAGAGAGATGGATGAAGGAAATCAATAAATTGTGTCGTCTTTATTGTCATCAGAATCACAGAACTTGGGATCAGTATCTTCATATTTTTCAAAACATTCTGAATGAACTTCCTAACGACTCAACTTCTTTACCACCTATACTGATATTAAAAAACAAAGCACTGACAAATCGCATTTCTGAAATCGTTCCTTTTCCGCCTACACGGAAACTGCGGCATTCTGAAGTTGTCAACCTGGCTCTACAAAATATTGCATCTGCGGCTGCTAGAAGAGAGAAATCAGCTAAGCGTCCTGGTCATTTAAAAATCTTGTCAGCTGGTCAGAAGGTGTTAATTAAGGCTCATCGTTTGTCTCACAAAGGAAAAGGCTTGTGTCGGAAATTTTTTCTGCTTTATAACGGTCCATATAGAATTCGCAAAATTATTCTTGATAACACTGTCGAAGTAGAAACTCTTAAATCACGACGCTCTAAGGGAATACATCATATATCTAACGTTAAAATTTTTGTGGAATGATATACTTTTAAAAAATTTTTGTAGAATGACATACTTTTGAGAAACTAACAGTTGTATGTAAACACACGGAGAGTACAAGGATACCGCGCTGTGTTTTGGCGGCGGCATATACTCAAAGCAACAGTCAAGTCTGCGCGCCGCACAAGGCACTCGTTGACCGCAAACAATCACTTCCTACGTCACGCGCCTACAGCTGATCGAGCGCTCAGTGCGAATGCACTGACAGCCGTAAATAAATACACAGTCTAATTTCTCCGACTAAATTCAGTATAAAGCTATAGTGACTTGATGAATTCTGTTATTAACATTCAGTATGTTTCAGGATACGGTTCTCTAAAATATTTAAGAACTTCAGGTAAATTCTGTGCGTGTCCGACGTTAAGACGACTTGCTATCGAGAAAATTTCAGGAAAAATGTCATTTCGAAGAAGAAAGTAATAAACTAAAAAGGTAATTATTAATTGAGTTTATTTTTCAGGTAACATATTTCCACTTAGGTACGTACTTTAGACGTAATTTGCTGCTCGTGATTACGTGATTCATACTTTGTGCTAAATTTCATGTTCTATGAAATTACTTGTGAAGCGACGTGCTTGCATACGTTAACTGATTTTGACAATGATTATTAATGAACTGGATTGTTACTTGTGTATATTATGCATCGCTTGGCTGCACTGCTTTTTCACTGATGTCATATTTTTAATTATGTGCCTGCTGTGCCTATTTATTTAAATTATAATTATCACCTGATTAATTGTGCTGATGTGGTTAGGTATGTAAGTTATACTTTGTGATTTATCTGCTTGCGCCTTCATGTTTACTTATTAAGATACGATGCTAATGACCTGTTTAGTACGTAAGATATATGTTTACTGCTATGCGTATGGATTGCACATTTACACATTTCTGCTTGTTGTCATAACTATACTTTAATTTGGTATATAGCAATGCTGATGTACAGTGTACGGACATAGAGTTTAGGTTACACTATGGTACTAGTTACAGATTGTTCGCTTGGCAGAGCCTCGTTGTAAGAATTGTGCTGCATCCACTTGTTGACATTCTGTTCACTACTGGTATATTTACTCGCTATTGCTTGCCTTGCTTACGCTCAGTGCCTTATATTTGTAAGATAAGAAAATGAACTGCTATAATTCGACGAACGACATTAGTACAAGAAACTTAATAGAAGTCACATGAGCTGGAGGTTTTATGAAAGCTGTATAAATGTATGCCAATAGGAAGGAATCTAACGACATGACATACCAACACAGTTATTACACTGCATTTTTCGTGAGCAACTGAGATAGGAAGTGACACTTGACAGAAGAAATACTCCACATGTTTGCTTCTGTTTGCCATAATTCTTGAAGTGGTGTACACACTGTGAAATATTATGATCATTCACACTCCGTAATCGTACTTAATTACTGAGAGTTATTCGAGCTAAGTCTGTTAGAGGTCATGTATGCATTCTTTGTTTATAATTCATAATGAGTAGAAGATTTTGGTCAGATGGATTACACAGAGGTTGTGTGTTGACAGTATGTCTTTGGATTGTATGGGATGAGGAGGTTTGCATTAGGATTTTATCTGTACTCGATCGAGGAGACTGACTAGAGGAAAGAGTTGTTATGGAAGTGAAATGATACTGGCAATAAGGTTTATATGTATCGATGTATTGAAGAGGTATTATTGAGGTATTGAGATTATATGAAGTTGATTGGAGTTTTGGTGTATAAGAGGTAAAGTAAGTGAGGTGCATATTTTTTTTGTTTTTTATTTTGTTGGTCTATATGGTACAAGGAGGATGAAGATAGCAGACTAGAACACTAAAATGGAAGGAAGATTGTCTACACACACTTTGTTAAATCACTAAGCAGTATGTACTTTTTTTTTTTGAGAGAGGAAGTTGCATATCTTGGCACACTGACAGTTGTTCAGCAACCGTACATTTTTATTTGGCTTGGCAAACATTGGTCTTGACATGATGACTATGACGTTGACTTAACTATTATTGACTGTTATACATTGCTGTCACTACTACTTGATACACATGATGAACATGAAATTTTGACAGAAGTGGATTCACACAGTTAACACAATTCAATTACACAGTAGTACTTAATGTGGATGAAAGATGAGTGAGTGTGTTTTGAGTGTTTTCCTTTCCTAATCCTACCCACCTATCTCCTAAATATTATTTTATTTGTTTGTAGTGGCTTGCACTGACACCCATAAATATTATAGGTTTACTGATGTTTGTGTATTTGTAATAGTAATATGACAATTATCTGATATCATTTGTGCGTTTGTTATGATTTATATGTTTACTGTAAGAGCATTGTAAAAGCATTTGTATGTGCATTCAAACTATTGTTCATGCTTGAACTGTCTGATTAGTGATGGTGAAATTATGGACTGTTACTTGTACTTTTTCTACATGATTGGTGCCACTAGGACATGTTTAATTTCTGCTAATGAACTGTGTGATCAGTGATAGTGAATATGATGGACTGCTCTCTGCATCTGCTCATCATTGCTGGGTGCAACTGATGGAACTGCCTTTATTGAAATGATGTCACTTCCTGCTCTCTGCACCTACTCAACAATACTGGGTGCACAGATGGAGCTACTTCTATGGAAATAATGTCATTTGTCGGTGTCTGCACCTACTCAACAATGCTGGGTGCCACTGATGAACTGCTTCTACTGAGAAATGTGACTTGTTGCTGTGTGTACCTCTTCAACATTGCTGGGTACCACAGATGGAACTGCTTCTACTGAAATGATGTTACTTCTTGCTGTCTGCACCTACTCAACATTGCTGGGTGCCACTGATGGACTGCTTCTACTGAAATGATGTCACCTGTTGGAGTCTGCACCTGTTCCACAATGCTGGGTGCCACTGATGGACTGCTTCTACTGAAATGATGTGACCTGTTGGAGTCTGCACCTGTTCCACAATGCTGGGTGCCACTGATGGAACTGCTTCTACTGAAATGGTGTCACTTGTTGCTGTAGCACCTGTTCAACATTACTGGGTGCCACTGATGGAACTGCTTCTACTGACATAATGTCACTTGATGGTGTCGCACCTACTCAACATTGCTGGGTGCCACTGATGGACTGCTTCTACTGAAATGATGTCACCTGTTGGAGTCTGCACCTACTCAACATTGCTGGGTGCTACTGCTGGAACTGTCAACCACTTGTTGTGTAAACATTTTATGTGAATATTTGTATAAACTGATTTTTTGTGTATTACTGTTTGTGAAAAGTTATGAGACTCGTACCTGTACATATTCGTCATTGCTGACGCTATTGATTGAACTGTTTAACCACATAATACTTGTGTAAACTATTATGTAAAGTCACATGTATGAAAGAATTTGTATTGCTTAGTGTATTTTGTATATTAGGCTATTGAAAGGTCAGTGCAAAGCCAAAATTTTATCTAGTTATATGATATTTACGTATTAATATTATCTTTTATTTTTGTCTGTATTTTTTTTGACGAATTTGGTGGTATTTTCACCAACAATGCTGGCAAAAATACCACCAAATTCTAGCCCGTGGAGGAAGGGCATATGAAAGGTGGCTACACTGAGCCACAGCGCCAAAAATCGCGCCAGAGAGTATTGTTCCGCCGCCTCCACTGGTAGTGATTATTGAGACGTAGCGGCAGGCAGTTCTTGCCGAGAAGTTGTGGTGGACACTGCTTGTAGCTGAAGTCAGAGTGAGATGCGGTAGTGGAGAGTGTTGTTCCATGTTTTATGCAGTGGTTTGATGGGAGAGATGATGATGTTCTAATGGGGATATTGTAATGGTCAGAGTGCATTTCGTCAATATATATGGAGGTATTTTCTTTTATTCTTTTATTCTTTCAGTGACCTGAATAATGTGTCATTACAGGTTCAGTCAACAAAGCATCTGGTGTGTGTTCTTGTATTAGAGTGTAATTTTGGTTTTCTTGCACAATTATAGTATTTGTAATTTTCTTTTATCACGTCAGTATAATTGGTATTTAAAAATTCTTGTCTTGTTGAAGAAGAACCGTGCCAGATGTGCGTTGAGTCATACTACCACATACAGAACAGCTACACTTGTGCTTTGTTGGTTTCGTAGGTTTTATAGTTGCTGGGGGCTTAATTAATTAATTGTATTAACTGAAATTTTCATTTCATTCTTTGTTGTTGTTTCATGCAGTCAGATTGCGTACTAAAACTAGTCAGGCAAGCCGTTTACGAAACAGCGTAATCGGACATACAGCAACGAACGAAAAAAAATATTTTCATTAATATTTAATTAGCGACAGAAAATTAAAAAAGTATTTGCATTGCATTCTCATATCTTTATTTTAATTAAGCACCCATGCAATACCTAAAGTTTTCCCTTGCGATTCGACCTGGCAAGATGTACGTAAAACATACCACGGTAGACTACTACCTTTCGGAAACAACCACTTGCCCGGATTCTCTCAGCTACATGCAGCAGCTTCTGGATGGTGTTCACAGGCATGGACCTCTTCCTGCTACTGCATCCCTTCCTTCAGCATGTTATCCTCATCTGCCAGTAGCCTGGACAGCCAACAGGAAACTGTGCCAACCATGGAATACTTCGTTTGCGTTTGGTACTGGTGGAAACGGCTATCGTTGTATCAACAGCCACCAAAAAATGACGTGCCATCGACACCTACCCACTAATTTCATTACTGCATGTTCATAGGTGAGTTACTTACCACATGCCATAACGGTTGGTAAAAGTCACAAACACAGAAGATGGTCATTTGCAGTAAAATCTTTGAGAACTTCATACAGCTTTCCTCGGGACTATTCCTCAATTTGGTATTTAAATGAGTATAAGCACATACTTTTTGTAATTATTAACTAAAGTTCTCATTAATTTTTAGCTTGTAACTCAAACTAAAACATCTGTTACGTGCAGATAAATTTTTATCTTTTTCAATGTGAAGTTTAGTCTCCTGCAGTCTTGTAATGGGCACTGACCCACCACTAAGTTTTGCCATAAACTTTTACTTTGCATTTAATGAGGCCTTCCCCTTCTGTAATCGGGTATGCAAACGACTGATCACATGAGCCTGAGCAGATCAAAAAATCAAATCAGTCGTTCCTGAAATTAACTAATTAGTGCGCAACGTGTAATTTAAGTTCGTCTGACAAATGACTTGCTCCACCTACTTCCTACGTAAATTTTCAATTAACATAGTAAAATTGTGTAAGATAACGAAGATAACGAAATCTACCATTAAATTCTGAATAACTTACAGTACACAAATGAAATTAATTCTGATTTCGTTCACAACTGGAGAAACTCTTAATTAAGTACTTTGTAATCAGAGCAGTAATTATTATGTAGTTCATTATAACAAATTTGTGCCAGTGAAATAGTTCACATATGAGAACAACAGATTCACTTCACTAAAAAAAAATCGTCTAATGGCGTTAAATAACTATGAAAAATTCAAATTTACTGCCAGACTTGATTATCGAATGTAATAGTTAGAAAAAAGAGATAAATAACTGGTACAAAACAGCTAAATAGTGAGCTCTCTCTGTTACAGTGAACATTCGGGAACATCACACTATCGTTACCTACATATGCAAAATTGACTAACTTCTCAAACAGAGCTATCACTATTTTTAACAATTCAGAGTTTTATGCAGAAAATAAAAAATAATCAAAAATCTGCGCCATTTCAAAGTCGAAAAGCGAGCTACCGAACAAACAACATAAATACTTTTCTCAAAGTTTTCCATTTTTATTGCATCCAAATTATTTTTATACTCTTTCATATTTATTTAAAATTGTAGTAATTTTAACTGTCTTTGATTGATATATTGAACAAACATTACTGATTAACCTGTATCAACTTTGAAGGCTACCTATTGCTTTTCTGATTGACATGATTCTATGATAATGGTAAACGAGCAGGATCATGGCTCAGGCAACAATGACTGGTTTTAATGACAAAAAAAATGGTTCAAATGGCTCTGAGCACTATGGGACTTAACATCTGAGGTCATCAGTCCCCTAGAACTTAGAACTACTTAAACCTAACTAACCTAAGGACATCACACACATCCATGCCCGAGGCAGGATTCGAACCTGCGACCGTAGCAGTCTCGCGGTTCCGGACTGAGCGCCTAGAACCGCTAGACCACCGCGGCCGGCTTTAATGACAAAACTGAGGAGTTAGAGACTTACGTAGCTACCGTTATTTATCTGTTCTTAAAGAAATTCATTACATATGCATTACAACATTTCTACGTTAATCCCAATATGAATATTCTTACAGATTGTCGAGCCGGTCGAAATAACGACATCGGTGTATGCGACAATGCTCCATTAGTTTCAGTCATTATGAGAATAGTCTACTTAATTGCAGGCGATTTTGGGCAGCCTCTAGGTGCTATTTGGAGCTTAATTCACCAGTCCACCTAAGTCGCTCCAGCTGTATCTCGTAAAATATGATTAGGCTTTAAATTGACCAATGTGTATATATACATATACACATCCACTCTGTATCGTGGCTGGTAATTGAATGCTGAGCGCACCTACTGCGACATTAACAAAGCCATAGGCGTTGGCGCCATTACAGTTTACTCTCCTGCAAATACAAAAACACCTATCCTTACCAACATGAGCCAATGTAATAATAATGTACGTAAACTTAAAAAGATTGTTTAAAAATAAATTTGGAAAATACTTATTTTTTTTACTCATGTGTAAAATCTCCAAAATTACAGAAAAGAAATTTTTGTTTGTTTATATTTGAGCAAAATATGGAAAACCGGTCATGTCACTGTGATAGTGTTACAATAGATGAAAACTGCACGCTAGCATCTTACTTTCTGTAGTGAAAATATTTATTTTAAATTCTTTCATCCGTACCAAAGAGCCTGTTAGGAAGAATGATCCCAACATTCACCTGACGTTATAGGAAAAGCACTGATTTATTTGTCCTTCCTTTGCCACGCAAAAGACCAGTGAGGACACGAACTTGTATCATGTTGCTCGTTATACGGCTTCTGTATTCATCGGTTGTCCCGTGAAGTAATATGCCTGGCCCTGCCTCTGTGTGTGCGGCACACGGGTAACAGAAACGACGGAGATTTAAACGTCTTTGGTCCGGAAACCAGGCTTGGAGGGGTTCCCCTTATCCGACCTGCGAGGCGGCCGTTAAAAGATACGACACGACAGCGCTCGGCCCCGTCCTTAATCTCAGAGATTTTCCGCTTGTAATCCAGAAGTTTGCTGAAACAAGTCTCTTTTATTTAGTCTCGGTCCAGATTGCACGCTGTGGAATAATGAATGCAAACTCTTAAGCCGCTTAAGAATGCAATGCCGCCCCAGCGGTACTTAATTCTCTGCCGCCTGCCATTTCAGGTCTCAGGGCATTTATTTTAGCGCATGCAAGCTTGACGCTGTTTAGCTGTCACTCTACTCGTAATTTTTTTTAAAAAAATGTTAAAAAGCACATTATGGAATGGTGCACAACTACAGGGCATACGTGAGAGGAGAATATCGGGATTTATAATAAAAGCATAGGAATTCGGCGTAGTTACCATCAAATGAAATTGCGTGAATAATAATTTTAACCCTTCATGTAAATAACAGTAACAGTAACATTATGTGTCTTCTGGCAAAATTGTTCTAATCTATAAATATAGCTGAACAAATACAAATGTACTTGAGAAGTGGAACAGTGGAACAACGACTTGCAGGACGAGGCCTACAAACTTTTTTTTTTACATCATTTCACCTTCAAAACTATGTCAAAGCATTGGCAAAGCATTGATATGAAGAGGAATTAATGTATCTTACTAATGCCTTCCATTAATGCAAAAATTGAAAAGACGCATAGGCTACGAATGAGGATGCAATTGTAGCTAAGAAAATCAAAACCAAAGACATAGATTGTACCCAAATTATAGTCATGAATAGAGGCACAGCCATAAACTGAAAAAGTAAATAGACAGAAGCAAGATCTGAAAGAGCATGTATTGCGTATGTCACCTCAGACAAATCCTGGAGAAACGATGGAATACAATCACATGGAAAGAAGAAGTGTGGGAAGGTCGAGGAGGAGATAGTGTAGCTGGAAGTGACCACAGGTTTTAGTCTTGATTGGCAGAAGAATAAGAAGAAGACGGTACCTTGCACTGTGATCAAGCACGTTCCAAGACCCTGGTTGTAAAAGTAACTGGTTATTTTTATTCCGATACTTGTGGGGGATCTCAATCCTCTTCTAAGTTTATCAGAGACACCACAATAATGTCACCTTTGGTTTAACAGCTGTATCAGGAAACTGAATGTAATTTTGTATAACAAATAGATGCAGCAACCATCTTGACGCCACGAACAACAGCAAACCAACGCCGATGAAGATATTTCCAGTATCACCCCAAGATTGCAAGCAAAAGAAAGATGAAGAGATACAGAAAGCAGCAAGAGGATACTGAACTGGTAACTCAGCGTGGGAAGGGGACTGAAAACCTTATAATCACGGGGACTGGCAATCGGATGTAGAAGAAAGACTAATGCCTTCTGCAGTAAATTTCACATGCGAATCTTTCAAGAGTCACAATGAGACACCTTCCAAAGGTTCCGGCTAATTACATCACGGCCAGACAGAATTTCCGAAATCGGAAACTAGATTGCAAGGCAGCCTGAGATCGTAGTTTAGTGATGAAAGTCAGACTCAAGTTTAAGAGAATCATCCAGAAAAATCATTGTGGAAGCAAGTGGAATACTGAGGTACTGAGGAATGATTAGACGCGTGTGAGGTGCACTAAGGATATAGACTCTGTGATAAGGAATACCAGGGTAGGCATTTCATCTGAAGAGTAATGTACTTCTCCAAAAAGAAGAACCTCAGATGTTGGACAAACCAATACACACTCCTGGAAATGGAAAAAAGAACACATTGACACCGGTGTGTCAGACCCACCATACTTGCTCCGGACACTGCGAGAGGGCTGTACAAGCAATGATCACACGCACGGCACAGCGGACACACCAGGAACCGCGGTGTTGGCCGTCGAATGGCGCTAGCTGCGCAGCATTTGTGCACCGCCGCCGTCAGTGTCAGCCAGTTTGCCGTGGCATACGGAGCTCCATCGCAGTCTTTAACACTGGTAGCATGCCGCGACAGCGTGGACGTGAACCGTATGTGCAGTTGACGGACTTTGAGCGAGGGCGTATAGTGGGCATGCGGGAGGCCGGGTGGACGTACCGCCGAATTGCTCAACACGTGGGGCGTGAGGTCTTCACAGTACATCGATGTTGTCGCCAGTGGTCGGCGGAAGGTGCACGTGCCCGTCGACCTGGGACCGGACCGCAGCGACGCACGGATGCACGCCAAGACCGTAGGATCCTACGCAGTGCCGTAGGGGACCGCACCGCCACTTCCCAGCAAATTAGGGACACTGTTGCTCCTGGGGTATCGGCGAGGACCATTCGCAACCGTCTCGATGAAGCTGGGCTACGGTCCCGCACACCGTTAGGCCGTCTTCCGCTCACGCCCCAACATCGTGCAGCCCGCCTCCAGTGGTGTCGCGACAGGCGTGAATGGAGGGACGAATGGAGACGTGTCGTCTTCAGCGATGAGAGTCGCTTCTGCCTTGGTGCCAATGATGGTCGTATGCGTGTTTGGCGCTGTGCAGGTGAGCGCCACAATCAGGACTGCATACGACCGAGGCACACAGGGCCAACACCCGGCATCATGGTGTGGGGAGCGATCTCCTACACTGGCCGTACACCACTGGTGATCGTCGAGGGGACACTGAATAGTGCACGGCACATCCAAACCGTCATCGAACCCATCGTTCTACCATTGCTAGACCGGCAAGGGAACTTGCTGTTCCAACAGGACAATGCGCGTCCGCATGTATCCCGTGCCACCCAACGTGCTCTAGAAGGTGTAAGTCAACTACCCTGGCCAGCAAGATCTCCGGATCTGTCCCCCATTGAGCATGTTTGGGACTGGATGAAGTGTCGTCTCACGCGGTCTGCACGTCCAGCACGAACGCTGGTCCAACTGAGGCGCCAGGTGGAAATGGCATGGCAAGCCATTCCACAGGACTACATCCAGCATCTCTACGATCGTCTCCATGGGAGAATAGCAGCCTGCATTGCTGCGAAAGGTGGATATACACTGTACTAGTGCCGACATTGTGCATGCTCTGTTGCCTGTGTCTATGTGCCTGTGGTTCTGTCAGTGTGATCATGTGATGTATCTGACCCCAGGAATGTGTCAATAAAGTTTCCCCTTCCTGGGACAATGAATTCACGGTGATCTTATTTCAATTTCCAGGAGTGTAGGTACAAGGAAGGCCACTGTGAAGAAATCTTGGGAAATACATCAAATACTTCAACTGATCGACGAAAGATGGAACTACAAATATGTCCAGGGCAAGACAGAATTAAAGCGAATACAAGTACCCTGGGAACGTATGAAATAGGAAGTGCAGGGTAGCTAACATTAAATGGCTGCAGCAAATATAGGGAACAATCGAAAAACAAAATGATCTTCGAGAGGACTCACACAGAGTATAGAAAAATCAGAACAATCTGCGTTGAAATTAAAGCAAAGGTGGTGACGTTAAGACTGCAGTGGGAATTTCAGCGTTAAACGAAGAAGAGAGAGCAGACAAGTGGAAAGAGTACATATTAGGTTTCCATGAGGGGCCTTAATTTGAGGAAGAAATTTCTGAAAATGTGCGCTTGGAGCACAGCTGTCGATGGTACTGAACCATGGATAGTGGGAACATCGGAACAGAACGGCATCGAAGTATTGAGCTGTGGTGCTACAGGAGAACGTTGAAAAAATGTTTATTGAAATTACTGCAACCACAGTCGTCTTTCATTTTTTTCTTCAATTTTTATCATCGCATTACCGGTTTGGAACCCCCCAGCGATTCATCATGAGACGGTACATAATTGTTGATTGTCTGCAGCAGTAGGGAGTTGTGTAGCTGTGGAAAGATGTATAAACGAAACAAGTAAGCACTTCCTACTGCTGCAGACAATCAACAAATATGTACCATCTGATGAAGAATCGCTAGGCGGTTCGAAACCGGTAATGGGATAATAAAACTTGAAGAATAAAAAGTCGACTGGCTGCTGTAATTTCAAGAAACTTTTACTCGTCACAGGCGCAGTCATCGTCATCCACTATGCATTATGTTGAAAATTAGGTGGACTGATAACACAAAGATTGAGGAGGTTCTCCGCAGAATCGGCGAAGAAAGGAATGTCAGGAAAACACTGACGAGAAGAAGGAAGGGTAGATGGGTTATACATCTGGGACAGCCTACATGTTACTAGAGAAAACTACTGACATCGTAGCGTCAAAGGACGGCGTGGCGCATGTCATCGATGCGCAAATAGTCGGCGACCACCTCGACACCGACTGGTGTCGCCGGCAGAAGGCGGCGAAGTATGATGTCCCGTCGGTGCGGCGTGCTGTCGGCGCTCTCCGACCCACAACCAGCAGCTTACAGTTCGAGACAGTGACCCTAAACTGGAGGGGGACTTGGGCACCTACATCTGCCCGCCAGCTCCTGCAACTGGGCTTCCGCAGGCGGGAATTAAGCACCATAAGCACGCAGGTGCTCGGAGGGACTACATGGATCTTCGGCCTGTTTGAAAAAATGACGTCGATAAGGCCGAAGTACAGGAAGGGCGTGGGCTAGTGAGTTGGTGTTTCTTAGGTTAGTTTGCCCTGACTCCTGGGGCTTCAGTATCGGGAGCAACACTGTCTTTTTACTAGAGAAAACTACGTGGGAAGACAGAGGTTGGAATACATCGAACAAATAATTGAGGACATAGGTACAAGTGTTCTCCAAAGTGAAGAGTTCGTCTCTGGACAGAAATTCAAGTCAGAATACAGATGACTAAAAAATAATTTTGAAAAATCTTGTTTATTTGTAAGGGTATCATTTATTGTTTATCTATTGTTGATGTCACTATGGCTTCATTATATTTGGACATGTTTTTGAAAGACGTCTGAAGAAGGTCATTGTTGACCGTAACCCGGTAGTCTGAGGACCCAGCCAGTTTTTGATCATAGTCAGAAATAAAGAAATTTATCTTTTATTGTTCCCTGAATCATATGTGCAATTTTCCCACACTACAGGTTGCTCCATTCATTGTAAAATCATTTAATAGGTTATCTGTATAGTTCTGTAAAAACTGTGTATATTTTTAAGATATTTAATATTTGCGGATTGTAATAAGAAATGTAAACGCCTACAAAACACTAGTCACTTCCGCTTCTCAGTCACTGCAGCTCTCAGCTTACGGTTCCACTGTCACTACGTCCTATACAATGTGTATCGTGTTGTGCTAGATTATTTTACTTATTGAGACAAGTGTTGCAAAACAAAACATTAACATATGTTGCTGAATGTAAAGAAAAA
This sequence comes from Schistocerca cancellata, assembly GCF_023864275.1. Taxonomy (NCBI): domain Eukaryota; kingdom Metazoa; phylum Arthropoda; class Insecta; order Orthoptera; family Acrididae; genus Schistocerca; species Schistocerca cancellata. The sequence continues at coordinate 337,202,547 of NC_064631.1, forward strand.
CGACGTAGTTTACAGTACGAAATAGCAACTTCTATAGCAGACTCTTTAGTTACCACCTGGCCGAAAAAAGAATATTTGGCTAACATTAACGTAATGGTAAAATTTTAGATGAGCGTGATAACACTTCAACAAACATTTACTTCAGCAAGTTGGTACAATGTTTTTCGACATCAATGTACTGGTTTCCTGTCTAGCTCAACTGCGAGAAAGAAAATCCTGTTTAGTGAAGGTGTTCTATTTGAAAACTCCTGGCAGATTAAAACAGTGTGCCGGACCGAGACTCAAACTCAAGACCTGTTCCTTTCGCCGTTAATAGCTCTACCATCTGAGCTAGCCAAACACGACTCATGACCAGCCCTCACAGCTCTAATTCCGTCCGTACCTCATACCTTCAAAACTTCACGCAAGCTCCCGTGAAGACTTTGCAGAATTAGCACTCCTGGAAGAAAGGATATTGAGAAGGCATGGCTTAGCCACAGCCTGGGGATATTTTCAGAACGAAATTTTCACTCTGCATCCTGGCAGATTAAAACTGTATGCCTGATCGAGACTCGAACCGAGTCAGCTGCAGAGTGAAAATTTAATTCTCATGTTCTAGCGTTAAAAGGTTTTGCTTTTCACATTTAACCAAATATAACATTGATGATGATAATTTAGGGCAATGTTTGCGACAAGATAAAGAATGCAACCTTTAACACTAGATTGCGTACTCACGGCAGTTCTCCTTGGCCGTTTTTTGGTACGACTTGGAAAGAGAGAAAAATTAATGGATGATCGCCGATGCGTCGGTTCTTGGTTGTGTTCAGGAGACGTACAGATTGAAACTTCCTGGCAGATGAAAACTGTGTGCCCGACCGAGACTCGAACTCGGGACCTTTGCCTTTCGCGGGCAAGTGCTCTACCATCTGAGCTACCGAAGCACGACTCACGCCCGGCCCTCACAGCTTTACTTCTGCCAGTATCTCGTCTCCTACCTTCCAAACTTTACAGAACCTCTCCTGCGAACCTTGCAGAACTAGCACTCCTGAAAGAAAGGATACTGCGGAGACATGGCTTAGCCACAGCCTGGGGGATATTTTCAGAATTCCATTCTGGAGACGTACAGATTGATTGCGCGAAAATAGTTTCTCAAATGACCTCTTAACCCGGATTGCTTTCACGCAATCAGACTCTTCAACGAAATTACCTAACGGACCTATTTGAATAATAAAAAAAATGGAAATCAATGCAAAACAGTGAAATTTTGTAAAAAAAGTCGTCAGATCGGAAATTGAACACATTAATGGTCTCCCAAATTCAATTTCCAGGAGTGTATGTGTCCATTAATTACTTGTCTATAGTCGGCTCACACGCAGCAGCATATACGTGTCCATTTATTACTGACTGTATTTTTACTACAAAGTACAGTTAACATTTAGTATACACATCAGTCCAAAAATTATTTACAAAGAAATATTTAGTGTCTGTGACTACAAGGCATGACGAAAAGCGTGTCTCTTGTTCGTAGTTTGTGCTTCCAAGGCACTTTAGGTTTATACATTGTTCGAAATCTTGTTATTCTTTTCTTTTTACAGTAGTTACTCTTTTCTCAAGTTCAGCTCTTTTATTCTCTCTCTCTTACGTCGTTAGTTTGAAGACATAGTCAATGTGGCTTCGTTTACGTGATGAACAGTTCGTGTTCAAACTACCATTAGGGAAATTGGGAAGCTTGGTGTTCCCTGTCGTGCAATTGCACATAACAAATCTTAATTGAACTCGCAATTTGCGGAGAATAAGCATAACCCGTCGACAACCAATGTGTCATTACTATCCATTCGTATAGCCTGTATGTATCAATCATGCAACCAGCTCGTAAAATTCACTTCTCTACTGGATAAGATAGGACGGTAAGGATACTAGTTAGAGGAAAACACAAAAGACTTTTACGGAGTGAAGAGATTTGAAGTGACAGTGTTAATGACGTATGATATGATGAGCTTAACATAAATTATTATCACCTTAGTTTTTAATGACAAATAGTATAATTAAATCGATACAGTAGTCTCAGTGTCGTCAGATCCAGCTCTCTAAACAATTTTCTATGCATATCTAAAATTACTTAAACCATGCATTAGCAGTGAACTGTGTCTGTTAACTATCTTCTGTTCCATGTATCGTAAAATTGGTTTTCTAAAAAGAAAATCGTCGTATCTCGAGGACCTGAAATAGATATTTCTAGTACTAAATTAGTTTATTTATAAATGATCTTTGTAAGTATTTCAGCTGCACTGTGCCGTAAAATTGTTATGAGCGTATATGGTTTTCCCCGTATTATAATAAAATAATTGAGTTGCACACTTCTTTCCTGCTACCTGGACCGTTATTGACTTAATTCAGTCTTATATGCTAGGCTGCTGCTTTTTGCCTGCTGCGTTTCATAGGTGGTCTCATAAAATTTGTTGTCACACACTCCTTATGCATAACATAACATTTACCTCATTAGAGTAAACGACCTTAATCTTATTTTTTTCACCTACGAGCAATCATTCTGGTCTGAATGATCATTTTAATTTATTTCATTCAAGAGGGGAGAGCTTTGCTATACTTAAAACTAGTGGTAGCAGGTGGCACTTAGCACGTTCCTACTATAACACTTATTTGTCAGCTCTTTCTGCTGTGGCCGTTCATGGCTCAATTAACTTAAAACTAACTTACAAGACTAACTTACATCTAAGGCAAATCTTGCTCTCCTACAATAAAAGTGTTTTACTTGAGGTGCTCATATAAATTACTTATCTTGTTGTGGCAGGTCAACAGGGTGTTAGTCCTTTGTATTACTCTTACATACGTTGGTACTTCACACATACTATGATAACTTATAGTGTGTGTATATTTTATTTTAGCAGCTTAACTTAACAGATATTTTCAATGGTTCACTCGGTATTTCTTCAAGTCTGCGTGATGAAACAATCCTTTTATTCGTCCAGATACAGGGTCAGCTAATAGATAGCAACCAATGTGCGTCTTTCTTAATATAATATATGGTCCATCATACAAGTGCTGCCACTTGGATTCTTATGATGAATCAAAGATGGTTAGAAGTGGGTCTTTAATAGCACTCGTTCATTTATATGATACGATAAGACTTTGCTAATGTGTTTGTCATGCGCCTTTTTTCTTAGGTTGGCATGAGTCGTTAAAGATATGAGAGCTTGTCTTAACTTGTCGTCTAATGTTACTTCAGGGTGTTGTAATTTTGGGATGGGGTCTACCCATTCACTTCTTTCTAGTCGTTTAGAGACTAGTTCTGATGGTGTGAAACCAGTTGGTGTGTGAGGTAAACTATTAACTATCTCTTCAAAGGGTGTGACGAAATCAATCCACCGTGTCTGCTGGTTTGGTATATTCGTTCGTATGAAACGATTGAACTCTTTGAATACTCTTTCTGTGGGACTACTTTGCGGTCGGTACCGGGATATCAAAATTTGTCTGATGTTGTTGGTTGCAAGGAAATTTCTCCATCGTTTCCCCACGAAAGTTGATGCGTTATCAGATAACATGGCTTCAGGATTGCCAAAGCGAGGAAAATGGTCTTTCTCAATACGTCTAATTAGTGGAAGTATATTAGATGACTTCATTGCATAGAGTCTCACGTGTTTGGAAAAAGATCTAACAATACGACCAGATACTTCACACCTCCTCTTCCCTGAGGAAGTGGACCTGCATAATCCAAGCTGACGATTTGGTTTGGTCTTTCTGTACGTATCGGGTTTAAAGGTAAGTCATTTGACAAGTTGAAAGGTTTCGCCTTTTGGCAAATGGAACAATTTCTTAATAATTGGTGCACCTTCTTGTGAAGATTAGGTACATAGCAGTATGTTGAAATCTTGCGTTTGCATTTTTCTGGGCCATAATGACCCCAGGAGAGGTGAGTGTGCCAAATGAGATGTTCAACACAATCTTTAGGAATACAGACACACCACCTTCCCGTCAACAGAGAAGTTCGGTGAAACAAAACTCCATTGTGTACTTTATAAAATTTTGACAACGAGTGGTCAGGGTTGTTTTGAAGAAGCTGTTTAATTTCTAGCCAATTGCGATCTGTGTCTTGAAGAGTATTCATTTGACGGCAAAGACGCAAAAAGTAACTCCGATGTAGAGGATCTTTCATAAGAAGAATTTTGTGATTAGAAATCTGTTCTATTAATTCAGTAGGCTCCGCAATCCTTCCGGCATACGTGACAATGCATCAGCAATGATGTTATTCCTGCCCTTTACGTAAATAATTTCAAAATCATACTCTTATAGAAATAAACACCATCGAGTAAGCCGAGGATGATACAGTTTGCAAGGGAGTAAGAAGCTCAGTGCTTGATGATCTGAGGACACTCTGATTTTGTGACCATAAATATATTAATTAAGGCGGCGAAAAGACCACAGAACGGCTAATCCCACTAATTCGGTTATCGAATATGATCTCTCACATTCGGTTAAGACCCTACTGGCAAAACTGATTATTTTGACTTCCTCCTGCCCATCAGTTTTGTCTATTTGAAATATACATGCACCTAATCCTTGAAACGATGCATCGCAAGAAATGCAGAAATCTAAACTCATGTTTGGATGAGTTAAAATGTTACTCTTTAGAGGAGCTTCTTTGATCTTGTCAAAGGCTTTTTGGCATTCAGAAGTCCACATCCAGTGGACGTTTTTCTTGAGCAAATTTAACAATGCGGGATTGTTCATTGACTGATTCGGAATGAAGCGACGGAAGAAGGAAGCTAATCCAATGAAACATTTTAGTTGACTTTTAGTGCAAGGCACAGGGAAATTTTCTATTGCTGTTAACTTGCTGGGATCAGGTGAGATTCCTTCCGAAGAAATTATATGTCCTAAAAACTTGACTTCCTTCTTGGCAAATTTGGATTTTTGTAAATTTGCGGTAACAGCCAATTCAGAGAATCTTTGAAAGATATTTTGTAGGAGAGTTAGGCCTACATGTTCTTCGCAGGAAGTCGTTGCTATCAGTAAATCATCAACATAGACGGTGACTTGGTCAAGTAACTCTGGTCCCAGCACATGATGAAGTGCTGCAATAAAAACACCAGAACTAATGTTGAGACCGAAAGGTACTGCACGAAAATGATAGGATCTGCCGGCAAAGATAAAGGCTGTGTACTTCCTCAATGATGATGATAGTTTCACCTACCAATAGCTACTTCGGAGGCCTATTGAGGATAAGAACCTCACACTATTGAATTTTTGTAGTTGTTCCTCCAATGGTTCTGGTCTTGTGCATACTGGAATGATGATTTTATTAATATTCCTTGCGTCCAAGACAAGTCTGACGCTTCCATCGTGTTTGAAAACAGGTAACAACGGGTTACTGTAGGGAGAGTCGGACGGTTCTATGATTTTCCACTTAAGCATATTACGTATTTCTTGTTTGACAGCTTCTTTACGGGACTGCGGAACTGAATAGGTTATTTTGCAAAAAGTATCATGGGGTTTCACTCTCATGTTAAATTCATAGTCTGCTATGATACCTGGTTTTCTGGAAAAAATGTTCACAAATGTTGATAATAGGTCATGTAGTTCATACTTCTGTCTGTCGTCGAGTCCGTCTGTTTCCACAATTTTTATGCGTAACTCGTCGGCAGTTGGTAATAAGTCAGGGTCATTGTTGACGTCACTGAACTGGTCAACCGCACGGTGGTAATGTTACCTGTCACAAAGTCTACGCATTTTCACTTTACGTTCCAGGTTGGTTATCCTGACTTTGGTTCTCATTAGATGTATGACCAGTGTCCTATCATCTAGTCTTAACGTGCACTTACCTTCAGCTAAATCAATGATGGCACGATTTCTTCGTAGAAAGTCCATTCCTAACAAGCATGGCACTGACAGGTTTTTTACTACTAAAAATGTGCACTGTATACAGTCGGATTTAAATTGTATTGTTGCTTGTACTTGCAAGCTAACCTTCTGTACTAGGAACCCTACTGCTCCGGATACAGTACATCCTTGTACAGGAAGTGAAGGAATTTTTGTTACAGAGCACACCTTTTTATATACACACATAGACATAGCATTAATATTTGCACCTGTGTCGATGATGGCAATGATTGGTATATCATAAATGTGAATCAGAGTTGACGCTTCTACTTGGTTTTCCCAAAGGTCGTTGTTTTCGTAGGTGTTCTTTTCGTCTAATAGTTTGTCCCGTAAGTCTCTGTCGTCTTCGTATCTAATTACGTTGCTATGTCTTTTAATGAAGTTGCCCCCCATTGGTTCCGCAGCTTCCCCGTAGAGGCCTAAAGAAGCTGCTAATGGTTTTCCGACTGGGGTCGAGCTGAAATATCAGTTATTTTTACTTGACTAGTATTTCGCGACATACCAGATTGAAAATTTTCGTTCGTATCCCATACGACTTGTGCATCTCTTGATTGCGTGTTATTTGACATCGCGTTTGGTGCTTGGTTCGCCTGTGTGTAGAAAATGGTCGGATTTCCTTGGCCATTATGACCGGGGGTGTCAGGAAAAGCATGGGACGAATTGTCCTGACTATTGTTCCTGAACTGTTGGTTGGGTTGGTGAGAAAATGTCGCATTTTTCGGCTGTGAAAAATTCATTTGGTGAGAAGGAGTGAAGTGACTCGGCTGACTGTACTGTTGTCTGATTTCTCAGATATTGCTTGCGCGTTATAAACAATTGAAACTCTGACACACGAAAATGCCAATATGGCAACGGGAGTGATAAAATAAATGAAAAACACTTATAGAGCACTGAAACTGGCACGGATAGCGGCCATTGTGATTCACTAAAATGCACAACAATGCAAATTCTTGCTAACTAATTCTAACTATTGTAAGGAAATGTGATAGAGGCGGATCTAATAGCAAAAGGAAACAGAAATTTGGAAATTAAATTGCTTGAGGAAAAGGAAAAAAGCGTAGAGAGTGAATGTCACGAGCCGAATGAATGCTCGGTACGCAAAGCTTCAAACGTAATGAAAAATCGTACTCACATTAGTTGTCTTGCGCGCTGCTATTTATTGCTGTTGTGGATTCTTACTGCGATTTTCTGCATATGCGTCCTATTTTTTATCACTGGTTTTGACTTCCAATTTTCTCCAGATGGTAGCATGAAAAAAAAAGAACAAATTAGTTTTTTAGTCACGTTCATGTTCGGGCGCCACATCTAGCGTTAAAATGTTTTGCTTTTCACATTTAACCAAATATAACATTGATGATGATAATTTATGGCAATGTTTGCCGACAAGATAAAGAATGCAACCTTTAACACTAGATTGCGTACTTACGGCAGTTCTCCTTGGCCGTTTTTTGGTACGACTTGGAAACAGAGAAAAATTAATGAATGGTCGCCAATGCGTCGGTTCTCGATTGTGTTCAGGAGACGTCCAGATTGTTTGCGCGAAAATAGTTTCTCAAATGATCTCTTAACCCGGATTGCTTTCACGCAATCAGACCCTTCAATGAAATTACCTAACGGACCTATTTGAATAATAAAAAAAAAATTGGAAATCAATGCAAAACAGTGAAATTTTGTAAAAAAGTTGTCAGATCGGAAATTGAACACATTAATGGTCTCCCAAATTCAATCGAGACACCGCGATAAAGAGCGAACCTGTAACAAAGTTCATTTAAACATAAATATTATTTGTGGTTAATTTAAAGAAAAGAATAAGCATAGATTTTCTGTACAGTGAAGCATCAATATATTTTCAAAGAACAAAGGCGTTAAACTATAAACATTAACAAATTTACAATGAATACAAAACTTACATTTTTATGTTTTTCTCATACATGGAGCAGTCCAACAATCGCTGCTTTTGTATGTGTGATATTTTGTAAAAATGAAATGTCCTGGCGTGCGCGTAAGTATTTTTTATCGTCACAAGGTATACAAAAGCGTTTATTTTTTCTTGGTGATACCGTGGTTTTTCACACTATTTGAAATATAACTTGTAGCGGTGCTACACAACAAATCTTAACAAGTCTGCGACCAAACATCAAAGGTAATGAAGTACATGTTAACATATCGGCGACCAGAAGTACAACTAACTATAAAGCCTCTAGAATTTTCCTAACAAATGATAAATTGTTCTTTCTTCTGTTTCGCAGCTTCTTGCTATCAATCGCTGCGGCAATGATTTTAAATATCTGCGCCCAGCGAGTAATAGTGTTTAAAGGTACCTTTTAAACGCTGCCCGCGCGTCTTGGTATAGGCGCACGTTATTAACAGATTTCGTTTCTTTACTCTCGCGTTGTCATGCTTAGTGTCATTACAAACTACAGCTCGATGGCTGGACTTTTTTCATATGCAAAATATCTGAAATCCAATAATATCACAGTGTCCTATTTCGTTTTCTTTTTCACAGTCGGTTTGAGCTACGATAGCAGGGAATTGTCTGTCTTACATACTGTTTCTCTGTATATAGAATTTGAAACAAAAATAGTATATACAACAATGTGGTGTCTCGCTTTCTTTCTCACTGTCAGTTTTAAGAGGAAACCTCCACATTAGGCAAGTTGTCTTTTACGGTTTGGCGGCTTATGATTAAAGTACTACTGTTCAATCTTAATCGTCCGAAACTTTCTAATGCTATCCGTTTTCAGATAAAAACTGTGTGAAAAAATGTCTTTGAAACTACTATCCTTACAGATACAGCAGTTAGAGAGATCTCGCTCATATCCCGTACACCAGTGACACCAAACGATCCACAGATTGAATCAAGATTTAGTTTTCAGTAACATAGAAGAAAGTTCAAGATATTACATTGAAATACGTTTGAAGTGGCTTATGACCAGAACGTTTTTACCGTGGTCTATTGCATGAGCTTTTTCTCTAATTACTACTATACAATGAAACAACTATTGGTAGTTTGGACAAAATCTGCAGTCATTGTAGGGCCAAGAAATGGAAAATGAAGCTCCTGGTATGTGTTGCTCCGGAGATATTAAAGTCTTTTAGCCACAGCTAGAAGTACCAGAAAGTTTGCTGAAAGAATAAATTCCAGGGTCCTCTCCAATATCAAAACATTTTCGTTGATAACTCTTGGAAGTACAATACTCTAAACGAGTTGTAGAAGACAATTACATGCCAAATTTTCCGACTGAAGGACAGGTTTATCATATAATGGGAGAAATTTATTACCTGAATTCGAGGTTTAAACTCGATGTTCGTTACTCACTGACAGTTCTCAGAGGCCTTGGAATGGTACTATGAGAAGTGAGGCTGTTGAAGCTACTGTCCGCACAGGTCCGATAGCTGGAAAGGTCGCTCTCTTACCCCGTACACCATTGACCGCAATCCGCATTACCCAATCACCTTAAGAGATTTCAATTCCCAATCAATGTTTCGTTTAAAATAACAACAAATAAGGATCCATGTCACACATTCATATACGTTGCAGTTAATTAATGGTCAGAGCGTTTTTCGCACGATCAATTGTATGTTAGCCTGTAAGGTACTGGTAATTGAGAAAACCAACTCGTCCACACAGTATCTAAAAGACGAAAACTCTTATGTATTCCAAAGTTTTATAATTATACTGTGCACAAAGAATTAGAAATGTCTTAAAATGTTAAATACTGAAAACAAGAAAAGACAAGACTTCTTCATTCATATTCTATATGATTTACTGGAATTTCAAGACCGATAATTTAGATTGACGAGAGTCCGAAATCTTTTTTCTGATAATAAATGAAAAGCACCAGTTTGCTTTTGTTCTACAATATTATTTTTATTGCTAACCGGTTTTCGGCTTACAAGGCCATCTTCAGGCATTTACTGAGTATTATCACCAAAGAAGTTAAATGTTAGCAGACAACATTGGAAGAGAAGTAACACATCTAGAGTGAAGTAGGAACATACAGTGAGTAACATCTTTACAATGAAATAGTAAAAACTGAACAGTACATAAATAACAATGGAGTTGACAGGAAAACCTTTAGCACAAAATAAGAATAGCATGCCTACATAACAGTTTCTATTGATAAACAAAACTATTGAAATAAGATAAAATTAGTACTAGGCAAGGCTGCATCAAGAGGTATGAAACATGGAGAGTCATACACAACCAATTAAAAAAAAAATTTTCCTGACACAATTTATAGTGATACTCCACATTACAATTATGTCTGCCGGCCGGTGTGGCTGAGCGGTTCTGGGCACTTCTGGAACCGCGCTACCGCTACGGTCGCAGGTTCGAATCCTGCCTTGGGCATGGATGTGTATGATGTCCTTAGGTTAGTTAGGTTTACGTAGTTCTAAGTTCTAGGGGACTGATGAGCTCAGAAGTTAAGTCCGATAGTGCTCAGAGCCATTTGAACCAATTATGTCTAGTTTCCACGCATATTCATTAACTGTTAAGCATTGCTTGGTTCTCTAGTACGATTACGCTATTACGATGCCCTTGCCAGTTTCTAGATAAAATTTTGTGCTCCTGTTATGTAACATGTCCAAGTCAGACGGATGATGGCAGTTGAGCCTAAATTATTTGCATAATAAAGTGTGTTTCAGTAGTGGCTTATTCGAGGTGTAAGAATTCGTTTCATACAATTTCTTCAAAGTCTGAAGCACAACTTAATAAAAATATTTATTAACATACTCCATGAATTTAACGGGCTGCAGTTGAAAGAGTAACCTTTTGAGAGTAAAAGTAATAGTAAAATGAAAATAGCTAGTGTAAGGAGATGTCAGTAATATAACAATCCAGAGGAGCAATACAGCTTTCAAGTGAATCAGTACTCGTTAATCGGTGGTGAAACAATCATTTGAAATTCGTTTGGCGCAGAGTTAAATTAGCAAAGATAGCCGTCCCATCCAGGATAAATCATGGAAGCCGGTGCTTTCTTGAAAAAAACTCCCAAAGAGCTACCACAATGCAGATAATAATGATGCGTCGTTGTCCCAGCATGGACTGACCACGTAGTCATAGGTACAAGATTTGCATCCTCTTTGCCGCAGATCATGGCCTCTGGCGCTTGTGTATCTGTGGTTTTAAACGACGGATCGAGTACTGTATGTTCTGCCGTCGGCTCGCTCTGAAAATGACCGGAAGTATTATGGCCGAAATATTAGATGAAGGAGTCTATGCGGCTGCACTGGGGAAATTTAGTGAATCAAACAGATCTTTTTCTCCAGGACCGACACTTCCTTACATCGAAGACAGAGGGTTTGCAACATCAGTTTCATTTAGTTGCAGTCGTTTTGTAGATCACACAAATATTTCCAGTGTGAGGAGGTTCCTTTAAAGATAACTGGTTAACGTTTGTGGAAAGGGAAAAAGAGTTAAATTTTGTAGTAAACGATGAAAATGTTCTTCAGAACGGTGAAGATGACAGATACCTAGGTCAGGTGTGCAGTACACAAAGGAAGAAGCTACTCAACTAGCAGAGTACTTGTGGAATGCACATGGGGGTATTTTAGGCTAGGCGGTAGTTTGACACACTGTCATGAACAGTAGCCAATCGATACCCATACAGGGAAATGAGGGGGTAAAGACAGTTCGACTGTTATCAGTAAATTGTTGAAGTATCCCGAACAAAGTTCCAGAATTTGCTGCGCTCCAGGAAAGTTCTCAAACTCAAATTATTCCTGGGACTAAGGGCCGGCTAAAACCCGGTCGAGCTGCTAGGTTTGTTGCCGGCAGATTCGATCAGTATGCATGTGTTACAGATATGCTGCGGGAGCTCAAGTGGGAATCCCTGGAGGGAAGAAGACATTCATTTCGAAGAACCCTACGGTGAAAGTTTAGAGAAGAAGCATTTGGAGCTGATTGCAGAATGATCCTACTGCCACCAACATACATTTCACGTAGGGACCACGAAGACAAAATACAAGAAATTAAAGCTCATACGGAAGCTTATAAATAGTCGTCTTTCCCTCGCTCTAACTGCAAGTGGAATAGGGAAAGAAACGACTACTTGTGGTACAGCGTAACCTCCGCCACACACCGTACTATGGCTTGCGGAGTATGCATGTAGATGTAGATGTACCTCTTTATGACTGTTCAATGGAGTTTCATCTGGGTCATTCATAGCATCAACATATGTATCGACATTTCTCATAAAGACGCATAAAGTATTCTTCAGAAATCAAGCCGGAATTTTTTTTTTCAAATGGTGCTGTTTGGAGTTACGTACTATGGACGACATGGACGCAGATGAGTAGGAACATGAAGCAACTCATATAATTGACTCCAAAGGAGATGTTATTTTAGGTAATGATAAATCTAAAATGCAAATAAAGAGTAGAGGTTTTCAGAGACTGCGTGCACCGGTATCGCTATGTTTTTACTGCGTTCTCTCTCAACAATAGTATCATCAGTAAAGAGTCTCACTTTCCCGACGTCACCTAACACGTATGGAATCGGTAATGATTTGTGAAGCTTTGCAGAAAGTGGTTTATATTTGAAGCTGAGTTAACGAGATGTGTAATACTGTGTTCCTGACTTAACAAAACAGTTGTTGCCTGGAGGTGCGCAGAAAGAGGATAGCGAAGTTCGTCTCATGAGGCAACGCGCTGAAACCCTCGTCAGAGGACTCGTCGATATGTACGAGCGGTGTGACAGCTGGATGAGAGATAGAGGCACCGTGGTGGTTTGTTTACGAGCTGTGCGCCGGCAGGTACAGGAACGCGTCGCAGCGATGTGTCCCTCGCGCCGCCCCAGGAGATTGGCTGTCATTACAGGGAGGATGGAGATCCCAGCCTTTAGAGTTACCAATGCACTGGCTAATTACTTCAGGCCCCAGGAAGTTTTACTCCCTGTAAAACAGTCTGTGGCTTCAGAAGATGCTCGGCAAGCTGTTAACAGATAAATCTTTGTGAGAGCTATCAATAAATACACTCCTGGAAACTGAAATAGGAACACCGTGAATTCATTGTCCCAGGAAGGGGAAACTTTATTGACACATTCCTGGGGTCAGATACATCCCATGATCACACTGACAGAACCACAGGCACATAGACACAGGCAAAAGAGCATGCACAATGTCGGCACTAGTACAGTGTATATCCACCTTTCGCAGCAATGCAGGCTGCTTATTCTCCCATGGAGACGATCGTAGAGATGCTGGATGTAGTCCTGTGGAACGGCGTGCCATGCCATTTCCACCTGGTGCCTCAGTTGGACCAGCGTTCGTGTTGGACGTGCAGACCGCTTGAGACGACGTTTCATCCAGTCCCAAACATGCTCAATGGGGGACAGATCCGGAGATCTTGCTGGCCAGGGTAGTTGACTTACACCTTCTAGAGCACGTTGGGTGGCACGGGATACATGCGGACGTCCATTGTCCTGTTGGAACAGCAAGTTCCCTTGCCGGTCTAGGAATGGTAGAACGATGGGTTCGATGACGGTTTGGATGTACCGTGCACTATTCAGAATCCCCTCGACGATCACCAGTGGTGTACGGCCAGTGTAGGAGATCGCTCCCCACACCATGATTCCGGGTGTTGGCCCTGTGTGCCTCGGTCGTATGCAGTCCTGATTGTGGCGCTCACCTGCACGGCGCCAAACACGCATACGACCATCATTGGCACCAAGGCAGAAGCGACTCTCATCGCTGAAGACGACACGTCTCCATTCGTCCCTCCATTCACGCCTGTCGCGACACCACTGGAGGCGGGCTGCACGATGTTGGGGCGTGAGCGGAAGACGGCCTAACGGTGTGCGGGACCGTAGCCCAGCTTCATGGAGACGGTTGCGAATGGTCCTCGCCGATACCCCAGGAGCAACAGTGTCTCTAATTTGCTGGGAAGTGGCGGTGTGGTCCCCTACGGCACTGCGTAGGATCCAACGGTCTTGGCGTGCATCCGTGCGTCGCTGCGGTCTAGTCCCAGGTCGACGGGCACGTGCACCTTCCGCCGACCACTGGCGACAACATCGATGTACTGTGGAGACCTCACGCCCCACGTGTTGAGCAATTCGGCGGTACGTCCACCCGGCCTCCCGCATGCCCACTTTACGCCCTCGCTCAAAGTCCGTCAACTGCACATACGGTTCACGTCCACGCTGTCGCGGCATGCTACCAGTGTTAAAGACTGCGATGGAGCTCCGTATGCCACGGCAAACTGGCTGACACTGACGGCGGCGGTGCACAAATGCTGCGCAGCTAGCGCCATTCGACGGCCAACACCGCGGTTCCTGGTGTGTCCGCTGTGCCGTGCGTGTGATCATTGCTTGTACAGCCCTCTCGCAGTGTCCGGAGCAAGTATGGTGGGTCTGACACACCGGTGTCAATGTGTTCTTTTTTCCATTTCCAGGAGTGTATATTCACTTATACCATTCAAATGGTTCTTTAATTGGCACAATAACTTGGGAGCAGATCGTTATGTATATATTATTATTTTTAGGCTTATAAGTAAAAAAAAACACTGCAACTAAGTCAAAAATACCTGAAACAGTACTCTTCAATTGTATACGAACTTCTCTTTCACATAAAAATAGATATTTTTGTAATACTTTACGTGAAAAAATATTTTAAAAATTTTTGCTTAAAACACATAATTTGTCATTTCTGTTCCGATTTTTAAATTTAACCGAAAATCTCGTTCTTTGCCGTATTATGAGAACGCGATTGGAGTGAACTATATTCGTAAACTTATTCCGTAATGAGTAACATCCATTACACGTGCAGTATCGCTCTCTGAAAGGGAAAAACCCTTATTTACGATGTGGACGGCTGAAGCGAAGAACACGATACTCTTCAGTCATTGAACTTAACTTGTTTAAAGCAGATTGTTTATACACTACGGTACCTTAAAGTTAATGACTGACGATATAATGCCGAAAGTAAAGTGTTGACTCTCGTTTGGAACGATACGTTGCCGAATGTAGCTGCATCCTGACAAGTGGATGAATTCTGATGTATCTAAAATGTAGGGAATTCGTAAACGCAGACTAGCGATCTCAAGCCTTGCAGCATTTAGCAGGTAGTCAACATAGAATTTCCGCTTCACGCAACACTTCTAGACGAGTTGTGTCAGGCGAAGCAGCTTCCCCTTCTCATATCCTAGTTTGCAAAAATTCCGAATATTATGGAGATATATGCAACGCTTTTCTTTCGTGCGGTATTGCTTTATATAAACTGAAAAGTCCAGCGCTCAGAAACTTTCTTGAGGAATTCTGAAATCGTGAAGCAGAAACACTAAGGAAACTCACTGTGCCTGTCTGTTACGGAGAATAGCTGAGAAAGCTCAGAGCAGAATACGAAAAAAAGGTTAAAACTTGACGAATCACCAATGTCTAGCGGTAGGTATAAGGAAAATGCTGTGATAGTTGTGCTATAAAATGATGGAATAGTTTCCAAGTGGCAGTTTCTATTAGCATGAAAAGAAACATCAGCATCGAAACATGTAACAGTGGTTCGGTTATTCAGTAATCTCTGCGTTTGTTATGGCTGCATGGGGTGAAATTTGATAGTGTTTTCCTGTTACTTACGGGTGCTGCTCCATACGTGAAGAGGGCAGCCGAAGGCCATTTCGTAATCTCCCACACATGAAATATCTTTGCATAGTACATGTTTCACATAGAATATCTGAGATGCACATTGTATCCTAAAGTGGACAAATTGATCTCAAATGCAAAAATCTGTTTGTGAAAGCGCTAACAACAACGAATTTGTTCAGAACTTATACTTTCATCTAGATCTATAGTTCATCGTTGGGGGACATGGCTGGAAGCAGCAGTGTATCATGCAAATAATTTTGATAATTTGATAATGAAGTTTCATGAACTAAATAAGGAACGACGTTTCTACAGTCGTGTAGTACACCACGCAAACAATTTTGTAAATTTGATATTGATGTTTCATGAACTAAATAAGGATAACGCTTCAACGATTGAAATTCTTCAGAATTTACTCAACGGCAATACGCTGAACTGTCATACATATATGCAAATTTGAGTTTCTTATTTCGCTCCACCAAAAAATTATAAACATCGATTCTAGCGCACTAAAATCTTAAATTTCTTTCTGTCTCTCCTGATCTCGTTGTATATTTGGTTTCCAGCCCTAATCTTCCTTCGTGAACGAAAGAAGTAAGTCAATGTTATTCTGCCGTGATGAACCGTGAATGTCATGATTCACGTATCTATGCATAAGGCTGTATGTATGAGTATTTTGCAGGTTCTATGTGGGAATATTTATTATTAGCATAAAAAAATTGTTCAAATGGCTCTGAGCACTATCGGACTTAACTGCTGATGTCATCAGTCCCCTAGAACTTAGATCTACTTAAATCTAACTAACCCAAGTACGTCACACACATTCATGCTGGAGGCAGGGTTCGACCCCTGCGACCGCAGCGGTCGCGCGGTTCCAAACTGTAGCGCCTAGAGGCGCTCGGCCACCCCGGCCGGCTAATAGCATCCATGGAAGTTTTCAAGAAGACGCATGATGACGGTACTTGGTTAGTTTTTCATCCTACTGCTATAACGTCAATCAACTATGACCATTTTAGCTCGACGCTTGAGTTATCGCTGAACTTCAGGCTATCACTGAATAATTTTTAGTAGTGAGTGATATATGGTCCAATGTCTTCTTTTAAATAAATTATATTTAATAACTTGAAATTTTGTAAGCCTTTTAGGTGGTAGATCCTTCCATATAGATCAATAACAGGACATGTTTGACGGCTTCATGTCTCGGAACTTCGTAAAATATTAAAACTCCCAAAGAAATAGGGCTAAGCGGAAAAATTAAACTCTTCAGATAAAAAGTTTGTTCGCGCATTTTAGCAGCACAAAATTTATTTTCACGTTTTGTATTAGTATAAACATACAGTTAACAAAAATGTTGCTACCCAGATTGAAGTTATACGGTTTTCCAATAAGTCAGAATGCGCACAACCTTCCTGTATAAGGCAGAATATGAAACTGTTTACTACATTTGTTACGTTCGTACAGCTGTTGACGTCATTTTTCAGTTGCAATAAGAATTATGTCAGGGAGTGTGAACCAAGTGGCTGTATCTTCTCGCGTTCATTCGCCGTCAGCTAAAGATGTCCCTCCGACGGACGTGGCGATTCTCTGATTCCAGACATGTACATAAAGCCGCGCTGCTTCGGTTCCCTCTCGTTCGACGTTAGCCATGAAGCATAAAGTTGGTTCTTATTTCCTAAATGATAGCATGATTTTGGGCATGTGAGACGGACAGTTATTCTGTTGGAAGATGCCACTGGCATAGGAAAGATTGTAAGCATGAAAGGATGTACTTTGGTCGCAGTTGTCGCAGAACACAGCCTTACAAGGCCAGTGTTTGCATTATTGTCGACATTTATTTTTTGAACGTCAGGCCGCGGTCCAGGGAACAAGTCTCTGCCGAACCGTTTCGTCTTCTAATGCTGGAAACATCATCACAGGCCTTAAAGACTCAGAAAGCAATTACAGTCTCATATAAGCTCAGCAAGCCGAACTGTTTGTAAGTATCCAAGCAACGGTCGATTCGTGACGTCCTCAGACCACTGCCAAAGCCCGAGGAGTCGTGACGACGTATATTATGGAGCATGTGGTAGGGAAGAATAGGTACTGTTTGATTTAGTTCTACGGGTCCCAACTTGTCTAATTTCAACCCCTCTTCTTTCCTTTTAAATTTGTATCCGTGCTTTTGAATTTCTATAGCTTTTCTGTATATCCTAGAACGTTAATAAGAGTTTTTGAAACCACAGCATCAGAGAAACGAATTTACGAATTTGGTAGTTCCTTAGTCTCAGTGCATGAGGTGCTATGCTGATTTATCTGTCTTGCCCAGACGACAACTGCTCTTGTGTTCTTTAAAGCGTGTGTTAATAAAAGGTTTTCCATTCCACAGCGTGGTGATACAGGAACCAGTATGCAGAATAAAGAGAAGAAACAGTCCTGGCTGTGATGTTCAAATTACTGTTTATTTACTCACCAATTATGGCGCGTTTCGCCTTTTTAAAGATATCTTGAGACAGGCTGATAAATGTTGATAAGCAAGTTATTCAAATCTATGACAAAACATACGCAAAAATAAATTGCCTTCGTCGTGTACAAGAAAAGTAGTCGTGACAAATTTATCAGCTTGTCATGTATTAAAGCATAACATCTGACACCTTGCCGGGACGCGATTTGTTTTCCAGTGAATACAAGGCAGGATCAGGCCTGTGTAGTCTCTTAGTATACAGTGATCGTAGGACGGAGAACGACGCTTTTAGTATGTTTACTATTTGTCAGATTGTACAGGCCTGATCCTGCCCTGCATGGAGCACATAACGCGTCCTGGCAAGGTCTCGAGTGTACGTTCGGATGTTATAACACTCGACGAAAGATAAATTTGACTCCACTATCTTTTATTGCACATGACGAAGGAAATCTATTTTAGAGGATGTTTTATCATCGGTACCATAGCTTGCTGATGAACATTCATCAGCCTATCTGAAGATGTTCTGAAATAGACGAAACGTGCGTCGGTGATGTATTTATAGAAAGCAGTTTCAACATCACAACCAAGACGGTTTTCTTCTCCTCAGTGGGTGTTGATGCTTTTCTTTTCTCATCACCGAAAATACATGAGCTTTTATAAACTCTTGCTGTGGCAAAGCGATGGGCGTCGGTTCTTTGTAGTGTCCAAATCACAGCGCACAGGTCTTATTGGTTTAAACATTGTATCAATACGGTGTTTTCTGAATAGTCAGCTGATGCTGTCTGTGACATATTTTCAGATGGAAGAAATACTTTCCTTTTTGTTGGTTCTTTGGCCGGCCGTTGTGGCCGAGCGGTTCTAGTGCTTCAGTCCGGAGCCGCGCGACCGCTAGGGTCGCACGTTCGCATCCTGCCTCGGACATAGATGTGTGTGCTGCCCTTAGGCTAGTTAGGTTTAAGTAGTTCTAAGTTCTAGGGGACTGATGACCTCAGATGTTAAGTCCCATAGTACTCAGGTCCAAGCCCGCCCGTTTGGCCGTGCGGTCTAACGCACTGGTTTCCGGGCGGGAAGGAGCGCCTGATCCCCGGCACGAATCCGCCCGGCGGACTTGTGTCGACGTCCGGTGAACCGGCCAGTTTGTGGATGGTTTTATAGGCGGTTTTCCATCTGCCTCGGCGAATGCGGGCTGGTTCCCCTTATTCCGCCTCAGTTACACTATGTCGGTGATCGCTGCGCAAACAAGTTCTCCACGAACGCGTACACCACCATTACTCTATCACGCAAACATAGGGGTACACTCGTCTGGTGTGAGACGTTCCCTGGGGGGGTCCACCGGGGGCCGAACCGCACAATAACCCTGGGTCCGGTGTGGGGTGGCGGAGGGGTAAAGTGGACTGCGGTAGTCATCGTGGGGTTGTGGACCACTGCGGCTGCAGCGGGGACGGAGCCTCTCCGTTGTTTCTAGGTCACCGGTTAACATACAATACAATACAGTACTCAGATTCATTTGAACCATTTGTTGATTCTTTATTATTTGAAGCCCTAATGCCTTTACGGTGTAGTGGCCTATTTGTCTCATTGTTAGAGTAGCCGTATCTTCTGGGACCAGTTTTAAACGACTGTGTCCTTCTGAGAAGAAATGTGGTTCACAGATTATTTTAGATCGCCCCTATAGCTTTTTGATAACTCCACTTTTCTGCTTGCCAGGGTGATTGGAGTTTCTGTGAAGGTACTTAGAGACGGTGATAGAGTTTTAGGTCATAAAAGTTTGCACAAACCCGATCACACGGCCAGATAACTTCGCAGTAACTCCAGTCTCCATTTGTGGCACATGTTTCTAACAGTCGTTCCTGAATGGCAGCGTAGCCCCAAACCATCATTGAGCTAGTGCAACAAGATACGCGATTTAACCGACCAGGCGATACGTTTTCATTGACCCACGTCTCTATCTCGATGATATTGTGGCCACAGTAATATTGGCACACGATGTCGTTGTGTGAACATCTTCAACAACGTATACCGAACGGTGTGCTCTGGAACTTTTATTTGTGGCTTCACCAGCAGTGAGCTCTGTCCTGTCGTAAAATATGTAACAAAAGCGCTGCGTATCCGGCTTTATACAGAGAGCAAGTCTCCAGCCTCCAAGTTGTGTGATGAGGGGTAGACGTCCAACACCTTGTCGTCTGCTCGTGACTCCTTCGTCCTACAACCACGGTCCCCTAGATTCTCAGGGAAGTAGCACGACGAAGCCTTACAGCCTCCTTATGTTCGAGATGCTCGCTCAGAGGCGGCGCATTATAACCTTCTGTCCATTGTCAAAAACGCTTATCTGTATATCAACAGATTTTCCCATTTGTAGTCAACATCGTTACTACTGTGATTCCAATTTTGTCTCTTTTTCGCTCATATACTTTTCTTAACGCGTCACGTGCCATAACACCACCAGGAGGCTTTCATTCTCGGTGAAGACCGAGCTCAAATGTATTGGATCCTCACTGTCTTTACCTTACGTCGTTCAGGCGGCAAGGACAGCACAGTACATTGCATTGACAGGTATTTATGTGTTTATATAAACCGTAATCGCCTTCATACTTCTAATTTTGTGCTTCAAGGTACGGTTTGAAGTATTTACGCATCTCTTGTGGTTCACCGTTGTTGGTCAGCCAGCCGGCGGTGGAGTGGCGGTTCAACCCAGTCCCATCTGCAGCTCGGTGTGCGGGTGGCGGGGGAGACGTGGGAGGACCGCGGCGGCGGTAATTGCTGCCAGTTCAGCTAACGGCGCCCGCCCCGACGCGCACGGGGTGCAGCCCACCCCAGCCACCCCCGTCTTTCCTCGGTAGCCACCCTAATTTGCGGTTCGGTGAAAATCGCCGTCACGATTGTACGGCCGCCTTCGATCGCCGAACCGAACCGTGCCGCGTCGGCACCACCCGGAACTGCCCCACCCGGCGATTGGCCTGTCTCGTCCCGGCCGTCTATCCGTCTCGCTCGAGAGAGCTTCAGCCCTCGCGCCGCAGAAGACACTCTAGAGGAGACTGGAATTTAGCGTGCCTAAGCGACGTTCACAGTATACGTAAAGTAGAGCGTGTCACCAAAACACGAAGCGGTTTCCAGATTCTGCTAGTCAGCGTTTTGTAAGTATAGGTGAAACTGTTGTTGTTGTGGTCTTCAGTCCTGAATACTGGTTTGATGCAGCTCTCCATTCTACTCTATCCTGTGCAAGCTTCTTCATCTCCCAGTACCTTCTGCAACCTACATCCTTCTGAATCTGCTTAGTGTATTCATCATCTCTTGGTCTCCCTCTACGATTTTTACCCCCCACGCTGCCCTCCAACACTAAATTGGTGATCCCTTGATGCCTCAGAACATGTCCTACCAACCGATCCCTTCTTCTAGTCAAGTTGTGCCACAAACTTCTCTTCTCCCCAATCCTATTCAATACTTCCTCATTAGTTAGGTGATCTACCCATCTAATCTTCAACATTCTTCTGTAGCACCTCATTTCGAAAGCTTCTATTCTCTTCTTCTCACAACTGTTTATCGTCCATGTTTCACTTCCATAGATGGCTACACTCCATACAAATACACTCAGAAACGACGTCCTGACATTTAAATCTAAATTCAATGTTAACAAATTTCTCTTCTTCAGAAATACTTTCCTTGCCATTGGCAGTCTACATTTTACATCCTCTCTACTTCGATCATTATCAGTTATTTTGCTCCCCAAATAGCAAAACTCCTTTACTACTTTAAGTGTCTCATTTCCTAATCTAATTCCCTCAGCATCACCCGACTTAATTCGAGTACATTCCATTATCCTCGGTTTGCTTTTGTTGATGTTCATCTTATATCCTCCCTTCAAGAAACTATCCATTCCGTTCAACTGCTCTTCCAAGTCCTTTGCTGTCACTGACAGAATTACAATGTCATCGGCGAACCTCAAAGTTTTTTCCATGGATTTTAATACATACTCCGAATTTTTGTTTTGTTTCCTTCACTGCTTGCTCAATATACAGATTGAAAAACATCGGGGAGAGGCTACAACCCGGTCTCACTCCCTTTTCAAACACTGCTTCCCTTTCATGTCCCTCGACTCTTATAACTGCCATCTGGTTTCTGTACAAATTGTAAATAGCCTTTCCTCCCTGTATTTTACCCCTGCCAACTTCAGAATTTATAAGAGTGTATTCCACTCAACATTTTGACAAAAGCTTTCTCTAAATCGACAAATGCTAGAAACGTAGGTTTGCCTTTCCTTAATCTATTTTCTAAGATAAGTCGTAGGGTCAGTATTGCCGCGCGTGTTCCGATATTTCTACGGAATCCAAACTGATCTTGCCCGAGGTCGGCTTCTACTAGTTTTTCCATTCGTCTGTAAAGAATTCGCGTTATTATTTTGCAGCTGTGACTTATTAAACTGATAGTTCGGTAATTTTCACATCTGTCAACACCTGCTTTCTTTGGGATTGGAACTATTATGTTCTTCTTGAAGTCTGAGGGTATTTCGTCTGTCTCATACATCTTGCTCACCAGATGGTACAGTTTTGTTAGGCCTGGCTCTCCCAAGGCTGTCAGTAGTTATAATGGAATGTTATCTACTCCTGGGGCCTTGTTTCGACTCAGGTCTTTCAGTGCTCTGTCAAAGTGTTCACGCAGTATTATATCTTCCATTCCATCTACGTCCTCTTCCATTGCCATAACATTGTCCCTAGTACATAGCCCTTCTATAGACCCTCTATATACTCCTTCCACCTTTCTGCTTTCGCTTCTTTGCTTAGAACTGGGTTTCCATCTGAGCTTTTGATATTCATACAAGTGGTTCTCTTTTCTCCAAAGGTCTCTTTAATTTTCCTGTAGGCAGTATGTATCTCACCCCTAGCGAAATAAGCCTCCACATCCTTATATTTGTCCTCTGACCATCCCTGCTTAGCCATTTTGCACTTCCTCTCGATCTCATTTTTCAGACTTTTTGTATTCGTTTTTGCCTGCTTCATTTACTGCATTTTTATATTTTCTCCTTTCATGAATTAAATTCAATATTTCTTCTGTTACCTAAAGATTTCTACTAGCCCTCGACTTTTTACCTACTTGTTCCTCTGCTGCCTTCACTACTTCATCCCTCAAAGCTACCCATTCTTCTTCTATTGTATTTCTTTCCCCCATTCCTGTCAGTTGTTCCCTTATGCTCTCCCTGAAACTCTCTACAACCTCTAGTTCTTTCAGTTTATCCAGGTCCCATCTCCTTAAATTCCCACTTTTTTGTCGTTTCTTCAGTTTTAATCTAAGTTCGTAACCAGTAGATTCCGGTCAGAGTCCACTGGTTCCTCAATCTCTGTCATACCATTATATAATCTATCGGAAACCTGTCAGTATCTCCAGGCTTCTTCCATGTATACAACCTTCTTTTATGATTCTTGAACCAAGTGTTAGCTATGATTAAGTTGTGCTCTGTGCAAAATTCTACCAGGCGGCTTCCTCTTTCATTTCTTACCCCCAATCCATATTCAACTACTACGTTTCCTTCTCTCCCTTTTCCTACTGCCAAATTCAGTCACACATGACTATTAAATTTTCGTCTCCCTTCACTACATGAATAATTTCTTTTATTTCATCACACATTTCTTCAATTTCTTCGTCATCTGCAGAGCTAGTTGGCATATAAACTTGTACTAGTGTAGTAGGCATGGGCTTTGTGTCTATCTTGGCCACAATAATGGGTTCACTATGCTGTCTGTAGTAGCTTACCCGCATTCCTATTTTTTTATTCATTATTAAACCTACTCCGGCATTACCCCTATTTGATTTTGTGTTTATAACCCTGTAGTAACCTGACCAGAAGTCTTGTTCTTCCTGCCACCGAACTTCACTAATTCCGACTATATCTAACTTTAACCTAGCCATTTCCCTTTTTAAAATTTCTAACCTACCTGACCAATTAAGCGATCTGACATTCCACGCTCCGATCCGTAGAACGCCAGTTTTCTTTCTCCTGATTACGACATCTTCTAGAGTAGTCCCCGCCCGGAGATCCAAATGGGGGACTATTTTACCTCCGGCATATTTTACCCAAGAGGACGCCATCATCATTTAACCATACAGTAAAGCTGCATTCCTCGGGAAAAATTACGGCTGTAGTTTCCCCTTGCTTTCAGCCGTTCGCAGTACCAGCACAGCAAGGCCGTTTTGGTTAGTGTTAGAAGGCCAGATCAGTCAATCATCCAGACTGTTGCCCTGCAACTACTGAAAAGTCTGCTGGCCCTCTTGATGAACCACACGTTTGTGTGGCGTCTCAACAGATACCCCTCCGCTGTGGTTGCACCTACGGTAGAGCTATCTGTATCGCTGAGACACGCAAGCCTCCCCACCAAGGGCAAGGTCCATGGTTCATGGGTGAAACTATTTAGAGATAATTACTTGTAGAAATAGAATAACCAGCAAGCTTTGAAAAATTCTTATTTGTGCGAAGACGTTTCAGCCACGCTTAATTGGCGCAGTGCATCGCTACATGAATGTATCGATACCGGCAATGTTCTCATCAGATCAGCTACAGATCGCCTATTTGGCTACACGCAGTAGGCAAACTTCCAACCTGCACGTTCTGTAATGGGGCTTGGAATGCATTGCAAATGCGGCGGCTGCCTTTCTTTTTCTCTAGCTACCGACCTGCGCCGGCTTCGAGCCGGTATGACTAAGTACCTGCCCTGAGCAACTTGTAGCGGTAATAAATTACACTGCCGGGAAAAAAATTAGTGCACTCTTTTAGACGTTTCCAGGTCACTTAAGCTTTTTGTTACAGCAGTCCACTTGGATTTCATGAAATAATTACATTTACTAATTACATTTACGGATCAAAAGCACAATCAGTTCTGAGGTACCATGTACCCAACAGTACTGAAACACCCATATTAAGGAGGGGGTTTAGACTACACGGGCGGAATGTATGTGCTGACTCTGGCATCCAGTCCATTGCACAGGTGGCGCATATTCTCCTGGGATACATTATGCCACGCCTGCTCGACTTGTTCACGTAGTTGTGTAAGAGTTGTTAGGTAATGAGTAGCATGAGTCACTTCTCGCCCCATCATATCCAACACATGCTCTGTTGGAGATGAGTCCGCAGATCGTGGTGGACAGGAATGTTGTTGCACGTCTTGCAAAGCATATTGATTTCCATTGGCAGTGTGTGGGCGAGCATTATCCTGTTGGAACAGTATACCACCTTCCTGTTGAAAAAACGGCAAAAGAAATGATCTAAGAATATTCCGCTCGTAAGGAGTGCTGGTCAGCGTTCCTGCTTTCATTGCCAAAGATCACGGCGCGCCCTTCCATCTTCTATGTAATCTTCTGACAGCAAAAGTCGAGTGGAAAATGAGTTAGAGGTGTGCGTGCCCGTATTCCCATTGCTAATAATTGGTTCACAACAGCCTGTGTTGATACATCTGGGCTCACACGCCCTCGTATCTGTGCTGGTAGCTATACGATCTGCCACTGCTGCCATTGCAATACGACTATTGTGGAGGCTTCTGTGCTATATGGACGTCCAAAACCTCATCTAAGGGTGTCAAAACGTCTACGTGACCACTGATAACGAGCATCGTTGCACTGCTGTGCAGCACGTCCATCTTCTCCGAAAAGATCAGCCCGCCTCTCGGAAGGACATAATTTGATACCTTTCAAACTCGTTCAGATGGCTGTACGAAACACGAATGCGTCTCCAGGCTTCGTTGCCTGCTTACTTCACACCCTTGCACCACATTGAGCCTTCTGCCTATGAACATTCCGTTTGAAAAAGTAGACACATATTGCACTCTTATGGCTATGCCACTCCATCATCTTTGGCGGAAGTCACATTACACACTCATAATTACTATTATCGCAAATTATATACAAAATTCTTCCACTTGATTATATATTAGTGAAAACTGTATCTCCCTATAGGAATTTTTGATATTAGCCTTCACACATAGGAAACGTAGGAGGGACTTTAATTTATACTGTACAGAAATATGGTATAAAACCCCATTTCCTTACCATCCAACACAAAGCTAACAACAGACTCCACCTCCTGAAACTCCTGTCTGGCTGGAAAAGGGGGCCCGACCTCATTCCCTTTCTCCACCTTTTCCTTGAACACATCCGCACGCTATATATTGTCCGCCGCCTTGATCACCCTCACACCTTGGGGTCTCCCTTCCTGTCCACCCCTAGCCCGTTGCCGCGCCTTTACCGTTGTGTCCCACCCACTCTTCATCTCCACACCCTCCGCCTCCTTTCTCAACGCAACTTGCACCATCTACCCCTCCCAGATGATGAGCTTCGCCCTGACATCTACTCTTCCTACCAACTCTAACCCCATCTTCCTCCAGCCTCCTCCTCAGGGCTCCCTCTCGTCCCCTTCCCTTCTACTGAGCGGCTTTCCCCTACTACCCCCCTCCCTCTCTTGTGCTCCTCTTCAGTGTCTTTGTACTATCTCCTGCCTTGTCTTCCCTTTTCATCTCCTGCCCCATTTGTCTCCTGCCTCTTAGTGCACCCACTGACGCCCCTCTCTTTTCATCCGTCCCCATCCCCTGCTGCACCTTGTTCTCCCTCCTTTTCCATCCTCTCCAGACTTTCCCTCGGCAGGTTCCACCTGGCAGTTTTATTCTTCATCGTGTATGCTCCAAGTGGGTTTAAAGTGTGTTGTACTGGAGTGTTTTTAATACTGTGGCCAACTTTTACCCTGTATGTGTGACTTCAGTGTCTTTTTTGCTTTCTACGAATCGCGAACTGTGTTTTTTTAACTTTATATCGACTTTTTTAATTGTTCCAGAATGAACGTCTCCATGTCAGTGTATTTTTACCTCCATTATCTCCCTTTGTTTTACGTCCCTCTTTTTTATCGCCTTATATGTAACATTTTAGTCTTGTATTAGTTGTCATGTCACTCGACTGAAGAGCGGCGGATAATACCGCTGACAGCACTCCCCTGCCCGTATGGGGCAGGGGAATCAAATCACAATATAGAAAAAAAATGCTATAAAACGCCAACTGAAGATGGGAGAAAGCCCCAAGCGAGGACTCACATATATAAAACTGTATAAAAACGTGTTGTTTACGGTAAATCTTCAAGCAACTTAATGCACAGTTATGGAGGTCAAACATACTGCTTTAGCAGTGACTGTGTTCTGTAGTAATTCATAAAAGCGGTGGTGATTACCTCTTATGGGTTGTGTTGAAAGTTAGGCTCATACTTTGTTTCTCGATCACATAGTCCAAAAACATTAATTAAATTCGATGTCGTGTCAGGTCTCCAGAGGACTTAACAGAATCATATAGCTATTCTTATCAACGCATAATGTAAAGGTTCAGCCAGTATTTTTTACAGGGACGCTGCACACTGAAACCCGAAGTTCGGCAGACACGGAAGGGAAAGTGTCACACAGTACAAATAGCCTGAGCTAGTAAACACGTTGACGATACGAACAGCGCATCTCTCGGACCTTGGAGGGCGAGAAGGAACTTTCCGCCCCGGGACTCTGCCGGACATATCGAAACCAATATAGGTCCACAGCGACGAAATGTCCGCGAAGACGGAAAAATAAGTTAGAGAAAGCGGATGCGAGGGCTGCATCCGAGCAGGGCAGACCTTCGAAATGGGTATTTAAGGGCATCCACGAGCAGCAAGAAGCAGAGTCGTCGCAGAAGTTGAAGAGGGCACAAGCAGACGAGGCCCGGCAGCATCGAGAAGGTAGCAGCCGCTACTGATGAGTCTGTAGGAACTGCAACTACGAGAAGACGGTGATGCTCTGGTGAAAGGAACTACAACTGTCAGTTAAGTAGCAGTGTTGCATTGGAATAGTTTTGAACAGGGACAGTTTGTCTCTGTCTCAAGTAGCCTCTACAGTTACTTTCAGCCATAGAAGGAACAAGCGACTGGCTGGTGCTTGTCTCCTGTGAGATAGGACAAGGGTCCATTATTTAAACGAAGAGTGAATTCAAAGGTGGTAGTTCTCGTGAGTAGTCGTTTCCCACATAGAGTGAGAAGTGGAGATTCTAGCTGAATCTATTGAAGTGTACAGAGTAAGGGGAAGGGTCTGACACCTCACATGTCCTTTGTGATATTAGTTCAGTAAATTCCGTTAAAGGAGAAATCTAACCTTACTGTTTTGACAGTTCAGTGCTGCCAATTCCCCCTTGTACCCGCTACCTATTGAAAGTATTGCCTAATGTATCTACACCTCCTACACGCCCTTAGACAATCCAGGAGATTCAACTCTCTCTTACCTCCGTAATAAAGGCTAGTTACAGGGAACCACAGACCTATAATTGTCGTCAACGTCCCGATTGCGCCACGCAGGCTCAACCAACTCTGTATTGGTATCCGGGACCTGTGCCGGGACGCGACAAAAAAATTTTTGGCGCCAGGTGTTTGGTGGTGCCGTGTATGTGTAAATCCATAATACCAGGGTGGGGGAAAAATAAGGAGCAGCAGACAGTTGTACCACCGAGTATCACCGCGAGAAGAAGAGGCCCGTACGAGTAGCAGCGCCCAAGACCCGGCAGACCAGAGGAGCCCAGCAGCCCAGCGAGAGATCGGGCAGCAGAGCCAGCAATAGGGAGGCCTAGTAGAGCCCAGCGGACGGGACGAGCGGCCGATATTACATAGGTAATGTTCACTCCACGACGCCGGTTCGTGCAGACTAGAGTTAGCAATTCGGACTGTTTGTAGCAAGTCTACAACAGGGAGACATCTGGAGCACGACAGATTGTCAGTACAACAAAGCAACAGCACATAGAAACCCACTGGTAGCGGTGTGCCCAGTAACAATGTGGCACCAGTTCACGTTCGCCGGCCGAAGTGGCCGCGCGGTTCTGGCGCTTGCAGTCTGGAACCGCGAGACCGCTACGGTCGCAGGTTCGAATCCTGCCTCGGGCATGGATGTGTGTGATGTCCTTAAGTTAGTTAGGTTTAACTAGTTCTAAGTTCTAGGGGACTAATGACCTCAGCAGTTGAGTCCCATAGTGCTCATACCCATTAGAACCGTTTTTGAAGTCCACGTTCGGTGTACATCATCACGATGAACGTATCCTTCAGTGGATGCTACAAGGGGAGCGGAAGTTACAACATTACATTCAACGTTGGTAAATGGGTTCAGCACCAAGCGTGACTGCCTACACAAGACGATCACGTTTCGATCGCGTATCCGGGAATTTTGGTAGCAGCCATGTTGCATCCGTTGAATGTGCATTATCTGCGGAATATCCGTGACATATTCTTTCAAAAAGATAACGAAAGAACACATGTTTCTCTTGCTGATCTGACGTATGTCGACAGAGAGAATGGTCTTGGTCAGTTCCTCACCACTGAAAAAAGATGTGTCACGGGCTACCGAGAGACTTCCATGCCAAGAAGACAAAGAAAGAAGTACTCGTATTAAATGTGGTTTATGACAGGGATGTATTTTTTCGCACCTACTGTTCAGTCTATACAATGAAATATCAATGACGGATGTAAGAGAAACGTTCATCGGCTGGATTAAAATTCATTGTGACAGTATATCGATGCTAAGATTCATTAGCCGCCTGAAATTCAAAAGGAACTACTGGATGTTTTCAATGAAATGAACAGTCTAATGAGTACAGAATATGGACTAAGAGTAGCACAAAAAAAAAAAAAAACGAAAATGATTAGTAGATATAAGATTAGCAATAAACTTAACTTCACAATTGGGCACCACGAAGTAGATCAAATCAAGGATTACTGCTACCTTAATAGCAAAATAACACATAACCGACGAAGTAACAAGGAAAAGTTTGCTACTGTTACACTTCAGCCTTAATCTGAGGAAGTAATTTCAGAGAAGCTACGCTTATAGCATTACATGGTAGTAAGTACAAACTGAGAGAAAACCGGAAAAGAAGGGAATTGCACCGTTTCAGATGTGGTACATAATACACTGAAGCACCAAATAAACTGGTTTAAGCATGCGTATTCAAATATAGACATATGTAACCGACAGAATACGGCGCTGCGGTCGGCAAAACCTATATAAGACAAGTGTCTCGCGTACTTGTCAAATCGGTTATTGCAGCTGCAATGGCAGGTTATCAAGATTTAAGTGAGTTTGAACGTGGTGTTACAGTCGGCGCACGAGCGATGGGACACAGTATCTCCGAGGTAGCGACAAAGTGGGGATCTTCCCTTAGGACTATTTCATGACTGTACTGTAAATATCAAGAATCCGGCAAAACACCAAATCTCCGATGTAGCTGCGGCCGGAAAAAGATCCTGCAATAACGGGACAAACGACAACTGCAGAGAATAGTTCAACGTGACAGAAGTGCAACTCTTCCACAAATTGCTGCAGATTTCACTGCTGGACCATCAACAAATATCATCGTGCGAACCATTCAACGGAACATCATCGACATGGGCTTTCGGAGCCGAAAGCCCACCGATCTACTCTTAATGACTGCACGACACAAAGCTTTACGCCTCGCCGGGCCCATCAACCCTGAAACTGGACTGTTGATGATTGGAAACATGTTGCCCGGTTGGACGAGTTTCGTTTCATATTGTATCGAACGGATGGACGTATGCGGATATGGACACAACCAACCTCAGGAATCCGTGGACCCTGCATGTCAGCAGCGGACTATTCAAGTTGGTGCAGGCTCTGTAATGGTATGAGGCGGGGGCAGTTGGAATGATATCGGGCCCCTGATGCGTCTAGATACGACTCTGACGGCTGACAGGTAAGTAAGCATCCTGTCTGATCAACTGCATCCGTTAATGTCCTTTGTCTTTGGGCAACTACAGCAGGACAATGCGACACCCCGCACGTCCAGAATTGCTACAGAGTGGCTCCAGGAACTACTGAGTTTAAACACTTCCCATGGCTATCAAACTCTCCAGACATGAACATTATTGACCATGTCTGGGATGGCTTGCAACGTGCTGTTCAGAAGAGATCTCCAGCCCATCGTACTCTTACGGATTAGTGGACAGCCCTGCAGGAGTCATGGTGTCAGTTCCCTCCAGCACTACTTCATACATTTCTCGAGTACATGCCAGTGCCCTCCGCGATATTAGGCAGGTGTACCAGTTTCTCTGGCTCTTCAGGGTGTACGGATGTTGAAAGTTATGTGGACTGATAAGGGATGAGGATGTTCTCCTCAGAATCGGTGTAAACTGGAACATGTTAACAACCAATACAAGAAGAGGAACTGGACGATAGGACATACATTATGACACTAGGAATAACCACTGCTATGGTAGAGGCAGCTGTAGAGCGTAAAAACTGTAGGAAAGAGGGAGACAGGAGTACATCCAACGAATAAGTGAGGACGTAGCGTGTATGTACTACTACGAGAGGTTAAAAATCTTCAACATTTCGCGCCCCTGTTAGCAGCTGTATAAATATTAATTTTAATTTCTTCAGAATAAGAGTAACTACCGTTTGTCCATAGTGGACATCGTCAAGCTAAAACTACAAATCCATAAATTATCGTCAGACAGACGATGTACACTATGGACAAACGTTAGCTACTTTCTGATGAAGGTTGGGTTATCCCGAATGAAACCTAGGTCAATTCTAGTTAACGGTGCAACTGAGGCTGTTGATTATTAAAATTAATACTATGAGAGATTCGCAGAAGACAGGAATTCCTGGTGAACAAATTCGAATCAATCTGAAGCCCAAAGATTAGTATGTATAAGAGTTGAAGAAGCATGGAATGACGTAATGCTCACTGTTTTGCCTGGTACAACTTAAAATTACTTAATTCGATATAATTAGAATGTACCCCTCTGTTGGCTTAATATTGATGTTAGTTGACTTAGACATGAACACAGGCTAATACCTAAAAAACCTCAGTAATATAATATTATTTGCAAACAAAACACAAGACTCGCAAAACATACAGACCAAATCACTTGCAACGAAAGCTTGCTTCCACTCAGAAACGTTCTTTTGTTTCAGTTGCAAATCGTGCGAGTCGTGATGTTTCTCCGTGGTTCAAAATGCAGTGGCGCCTCTAGCGCAAGATTTTAGGAACAGCTCTTGTCATATACATCAGCTCCCCGATATTACTCGACGTTCTCATACCCACAAACTTATACAGTGAACAGAAATTAAATGAAAGAGTCGATGAGGCTATTATTAGTGAAGCTACAGTGATTTGAATTGATATCAGTTCAGAACATTAGAAATACCGAACTTCATTTGAGAAACGACGTAACGTAAATTTTTCAGCCTTTGAAGGGGCTCTTTACCAACAGACCGATCTCGTTCGAATGACGTTTTCCAGCAGAGCTTGGTGTAGCAGCAAATAAATACATTGGAGTACCGTGACATGAAAAATGAAGCACAGTTTACCGAGCGATAGCATCGCCTGCAGAGGGAGGCAGCGACCGTAGAAAATAAAATTTTGTCGCAGCCGCAAGTCGCATACAACTTTCCTTTACTGTAACATGTTCGCTCGTCAGACGCAGGCATTTTCAGAAATGTGGTAGCCAGCGGCCACTCGTTTAATGATTCTGGCAGTCTACAGTGCCGACGTTGACGTCAAAGAGACGACTGCTCGCTGTGTAGGAATATCGCACGGAATACGTAAACGATAACAGTAGTTTAAAAGATGTTATAGTCCTACGTGTGTATATTGGCACTGCACACTGTCGTAATGAAGAATTATTTTATCTCTTGAGTAAAATTACTTGTAGATTAGTAATAACATTACCCACGTTGGGCGCCCAAAAGCGTATTGAATTGAGAAATCTTTTGATCTCTTGCATAAAATGACATGCAGGTGGCTAACCACATTGCCTCATGCTGGGAGCCAAAACTGTGGTGCATCTTTCAAAATTCTCTGTGATATCACAGTGCATGTTAATTACTTATGAGTTCGCCCCATTCTGGGAGCCAATTACTGAGCGACATCAATAATAGCGTGAAGTCAAACAGGAAATTGTTATGAGATTATGGGAGTGATAAGCGGTTTTTTTAGACGAATAAAATATGAAATAGCTTATGTTACATGTCTTTTTTCTACGTGAAAATTACATATCGCAGGGCCGCTTTGACTGGGCGTGGACACGACTCATTTATTTAAGGGGAAGTAAGAGGAATGAATCATCCCTCCTTGTTTCATGGTCATTCGTCCTCTGGTGATGTTGGCAGCAGACGCTGAGTCGGTACGGTGCATCACCTCGTAGCAGAGGTAGCGAGTCGGCATCCCTTATTGGCTTACCGTGGCCTGTTGGCGTTTGTGATTTTTAAGCAACCTTCTTACTGTACAGAACATTTTTAAGCGAGCTGACTCCATTCGTAGTGTTTAGTTTCAAGCGCTTCCCTGTGTGAATTCTTGACAGTTACTGTCTATGCTCCATCCCAGTGTCTGCAGTAGAGATGGGGGATCCGCTCTTGAACTAATTCATAGAGTTGAATCTTTCAAAGGAGTGAACAATCAGTGATTCAGAAAAAAAGAACGGTAGCTCCAAACGTTTCCCACGGCAGAGAGAGAGAGAGAGAGAGAGACAGAGCATATCAGCAGCGCCTCGGCTGGTCAGAGCACAGTGCACGCCACACAACACAGCCAGCGCCGGCCTCTGCCCTGCTTCTACCTTGGCTGCCTGCATTGTGCAGTGCCCCATTGGATTTTGTGTTTCACATATGCCGTGCCGTCTCTGTGCGTCGTCTGCCGCCTGCAGTGTCTGGCGCAGCTTAACTTCGCATCGCACTCTGTCGGCGATCGTTTCAGTCGCACGTCCTGCCCTCTGGGCAGTTGATGCGAGCAACAGGACAGAGAGCCACCTAGTGGATAACATAGGAACTACTTGCAACAACCTGCTCGCAAGGGAACGGACGATTTGTCTCGGAGCGGGTGAGTTCACAGCTCCCCCCACCCTCGGAACTCGCCCGCTCAACGCTCACCCCACTGTCTCGACTCTAGCCAGAGCGTTGAGCAAAGCGACTCAGGTGTCACTGTGGTCTCTGCGGTCTCAGCTCACGCAGTAATACAGCTCGCGGCTCGACCTGCTCGACTCAGCGCCTCTGCATCGGAGTTCGTCCCTACTGGATATTGTTCTTCGTAGTAATACCGCTATGTATATTACATTATTATGTTATGTATACATCAATTGTTTTTATTTTATTTTTATTTGTTTAAACTGATTAGATTAGGTTCCTGATGACTCCTCTTACTATAGGATTTTTATTATGGACACTCGAATTTACACTTTAATTACGAGCGAACCGATAAACGTATCGCAAAATGTGACACACCAATATTTTCCTTGTTTTATTCTGCGTAAGGCTATATGCAGCACTTTCGTTTTACAGTCAAATTTATATTTTTTTTTCTTATTCTGGTACGGATTTTGCGATTTTAGGCGTCTTCGGAAGGAAACGTTCACTTTAAAAATATATGGCTTGCGATGTATTTGTATGAGGTTAATGAAATTTTAATACATTATAGCCAAATATATTGTTAATGTAAATCTCAAGTTACAACATTTTCCGATCACCCAAAAAACCACGATAGTGCAAAATATATCAATAATCAAAAACTTCGTCATATCGTGGAAATTTCAATAAACAATACGAAATTCTTACTCATTATCTGTGTTACTTCAAAATAGGATCAAATAAGATCAAAATACAGGTATAGTACTGGAATAAACCAAGTTTAAAGGGCAATGTGCTTTCCATTTATTTTCTATTGTAAATGAGTGGTGAGTCATGAAAAAGAGCTAATTCATTTCAGGGAGTGAACAGTGCTGATCCAATCTCTGAAAAGAACAGTTTTGCCCATCTCTAGTCTGCAGGCGTTGCGGAGTTACCTGCGCGTTTCACATTGTCCACCAGACTCATCGCAGGGTGACTTTTGTTAAGCGAGGCTAGGGCATACGCCGGGCTACAGCGTGCGTGTATCTGCTCTATTGGGTCGGACTTCCCCTTCGTGCATCGCCGCCTGTTAACATCGTGCGAAACTGGATTCCCTGCTTTCAACAGCTGTCACCTTAACAAGTAGCCTAACTGACCATGCGTAACCGCCGGCCTCAGACTTTCATTTTTTCTGATGATTCTAATCACAACGTCCGAAAACTGCAACCATACGTTCTCAAACACGGTATGTGGTAATAGC
This sequence comes from Schistocerca cancellata, assembly GCF_023864275.1. Taxonomy (NCBI): domain Eukaryota; kingdom Metazoa; phylum Arthropoda; class Insecta; order Orthoptera; family Acrididae; genus Schistocerca; species Schistocerca cancellata. The sequence goes on from NC_064631.1 coordinate 337,237,562, forward strand.
ACCACTGTGAAAATGAATGCGTTGAATAACAGTAGCATCCCACCCACAACCGTTATAATTATACTGTAGCTTCATTTATTTTATCCACGTAGATACATTAAATTCATTGCAATGCATATAATTCATTTCACGTGTATATAATTGCTCGTTAAACGCTACGTCGCGATACACGCAATAAAACACTTAAGTTGGCAATATTTGAAAGGCAGTTAACTGAATCACTCCACTCTTCCATAACGGTTTTACACGTAGGATGTTTGTTAATAAGTTCTTCGTGAAGCGATGAAACAGCTTTTCTGCGATATTGCTCATTGTGTTTACCTATATCTTTTTACAAGTCCTTTCGCATTACAGGACTTCACTGCTGTCGCCAACCAAGGAACGCAGGTTTCCTTCACAACGTGAATATCTACAAAGTGTCCGCCTGCTTAGCTGGGTGGTTACGTGCTTGCTTCCCATGCAGCAGGCCCGCTCTCGATTCCCGGTCGGGTTGGGGATTTTCACTGCTCGTGGACTGGGTGTTGTGTTGCCCTCACCGTCATTTTGATCCTCATCACCGGCACCCAAGTCGCCTATTTTGGCGTCGACTGAAATAAGACTTGCACTCGACGACCGAACTTCGCTGGATGGGGCCTCCCGGTCAAAAATGCCGTACTCTCATTTCATATCTACAAAGTCTGAAAACAGGGATCGAAACGACTTTTTGCGGTGATTCTGAAGCGGACTGCGTACGCACAGAGGTGACAAAAGTCGTGGCATAGTGATATGCCACCCATCGAACATTTATGGGACATAATAGAGAGGCCAGTTCTTGCACAAAATCCTGTATACCGATAACACTTCCGCAATTTTGGTCGGTTGCAGACGCAGCATGATTCATTATTTTTGCAGGGGACTTCGAATGACTTGTTGAGTTCAAGCCACATCGAGTTGCTGGACTACGCCGGGCAACTGGACAACTAACAAGATATTAGGAGGTATCGGACGAATTTTGTATCCTCATCGTATGTATCTATTAGGCGGAGAAAAGTAAAATTGAGAAAATACAGAAGATCTCATTAATATCGTGATTTATGCTCAAGATGGCTCAAGTTACGTCACTCTTATTTACAGTACTGGCCATTAAAATTGTTACACCAAGAAGAAATGCAGATGACAAACGAGTATTCATTGGACAAATATATTATACTAGAACTGAGATGTGTTTACATTTTCACGCAATTTGGGTCCATAGATCCTGAGAAATCAGTACCGAGAACAGCCACCTCTGGCCATAATAACGGCCTTGATACGCCTCGGCATTGTCAAACGGATGGTGTGTACAGGTACAACTGCCCATGCAGCTTCAACACGATACCACAGTTCATCAAGAGCAGTGACTGGCGTATTGTGACGAGCCAGTTGCTCGGCAACCATTGACCAGACTTTCTCAATTGGTGAGAGATCTGGAGAATGTGCTGGCCAGGGCAGCAGTCGAACATTTTCTGTATCCAGAAAGGCCCGTACAGGACCTGCAACATGCACTCGTGCATTATCCTGCTGAAATGTAGGATTTCGCAGGGATCGAATGAAGGGTATGGCCACGGCTCGTAACACATCTTAAATGTAACGTCCACTGTTCAAAGTGTCGTCAATGCGAACAAGAGTTGACCGAGTCGTGTAACCAATGGCACCCCATAACATCACGCTGGGTGATATGCCAGTATGACGCTGACGAATACACCCTTCCAATATGCGTTCACCGCGATGTCGCCATACACGAATGCGACCATCATGATGCTATAAACAGAACCCGGATTCATCCGAAAAACTGACGTTTTGCCATTCGTGCACCCAGGTTCGTCGTTGAGTACACCATTGCAGGGGCTCCTGTCTGTGATGCAGCGTCAAGGGTAACCGCAGCCACGGTCTCCGAGCTGATAGTCCATGCTGCTGCAAACGTCGTCGAACTGTTCGTGCAGATGATTCTTGTCTTGCAACCGTCCCCATCTGTTGACTCAGGGATCGAGACGTGGCTGCACGATCCATTACAGCTATGCGGATAAGATGCCCGTTATCTCGACTGCTAGTGATACGAGGCCGTTGGGATCCAGCACGGCGTTCCGTATTACTCTCCTGAACCCACCGATTCCATATTCTGCTAACAGTCATTGGATCTCGACCAGCGTGAGCAGCAGTGTCGCGATACGATAAACCGCAATCGCGATATGCTACAATCCGACCTTTATCAAAGTCGGAAACGTGATGGTACACATTTCTCCTCCTTACACGAGGCATCATAACAACGTTTCACCAGGCAACGCCGGTCAACTGCTGTTTGTGTGTGAGAAATCTCTTGGAAACTTTCGTCATGTCAGCAGGTTGTCGGTGTCGCCACCGGCGTCAAGCTTGTGTGAATGCTCTGAAAAGCTAATCATTTGCATATCACAGCATCTTCTTCCTGTAGGTAAAATTTCGCATCTGTAGCACGTCATCTTCGTGGTGTAGCAATTTTAATGGCCTGTAGTGTAAAAAGCCTTTTTGGTAATGACTGAGTTTTCCCCTCGACCACACTTCCGCATTTCCAACAAACTTTGCAGGAAATTTTCTAAAGTAGCCAATACAGAACATCTGCTTGTTTTATGTTTCACTAATTTGAAATAAAGCACTTCAATACAACCTTTTCAGTAAAAGTCATGGAGGTGCTTTGGATATGTCACTCGAACATCAGGAACTATCTGAGTTTTAGCACTTACTGTAATATAAAATACGACATCGTTTTGAAAAGTAATCACTCCGAATTTTGAATGGAAGATTCTTAAAGGTATTTTTTAAAAATAAAGCAAACGTTATTAACATTCTACATATTTATTCTTAATATCTAGGAATTTGCAGGTCTCTGGCGCTATAAGGCTGCGCTTTCAAGGGTGTAACATGGCGGTGTCTAACGATACTATGTCCGTGCGTAAGAAACAGTGTGCTGTAATCAAGTTTCGAATTTTAAGAGTTCGCCCCCACAGCGAGTACCGTCTCCTTCAGCATGAGAAAGCCGGACCACACACGAGCGCTGCTACATCTGCAGCAATCCGATCCCTTGGGCTCAATCTGATCGATCACCCTATTCTCATCTGTTTCCAAAACTTACATAACATCTTCGAGGAGTTCACTTTGATAGGGATGAAGCAGTGCAGGCATAGGTAATACCGTGAATCCGTCAACAGAGTCAAAGAGTCTGCAGTGACAGTATCAACAAACTGGTATCTCGTTGAGAGAAATGGGTTTCTCGCCGTGGTGACTATCTTGAGAAATAAATTTGTTGCCATTCGGAGATGTTACTGTTCAGCACTCCGTCGTAACTACTAACATAACTATACGTAGTGGCTTAAAAGTGCAGAGCGAACAGTAGCCATTCTTTAAACTGTGCTGCACTCCTCTTATTTATTTCGTAATTTTAACTTTTTTCTTACACTTGCAATGACGCCGAAACCACCATATGCCAGACAGTGAAATCGGTATCTAACGCTGTATATCGACAGAGTATCAACTCCGATGTGGTCTGTGCTGTGTGCTGTCGTCCAGGAGAATGTTCATAAACGGTTAGTGATAGGTGACAAATGATCTACAGAGTACAGGAAAAGGGTAACTGTGAGGGTCTGTTGTGTAGAGCTCCGGTGGAACGCTATGCAGTAGCGTGTGATAACGATCCAGAAACCCTGGTTTTCGTCAATAAGTGATGAATGCTCACGAACTCGCAAAGCATTCCTCGTTATCGTGCTTTATTTGCAAATATGTTGATATATTGCACCTTGTCTTTAATCGTCAAGGAGCTGGGTAGCTTTGTTCGCCCCCCCCCCCTCCTCCCCTCTCCCCCTGTTTCCGGAGCATTCTTACATTGTGTCCTAGAGAAAAAAAATTGTTCACTTTAGGATCTCGGAATTGTGGAACCTACGTCTATCAAGTTTTCAGTTCATAAAACAAATAAGAATAAAAGTCAAGAAAAAGTTATATAAAGGTAAAAATAATATTAAAAAACATGAAATAAAAGGAAGCAACATAGTACCACTTGCACGTGAGGGACCAACATAGTGACAGGCGAACGGAAGGTGTCGTGGCCAGGCCTCGAGTTTCGACCCCTGTCCGCCTTGTATCCAAGCAGCCTGAAGCTCACTGTCATTTCATTCCCGTAAGGAAGAAAAATTTATTTATATAGCGGTAGCATATAAATCATAACGGAGAAAAAAAAGGTGGGGAAGTTGGAAGCGGGTTAGATTGTCGTACCGAAGGCCCCGGGTTCGAATCCTGGTCTTGCCGGTTTTTGTACTATAGTATGCGTAAAACTGTTATATGGAACAACATGTTCCTGACATGTAAAAGGATTGTTCGGTATTTATAGAAGTGTTGTCTTGACAGTCCGCTTTCGCTTCGTTTGTTTGAAAATAGTAAACCCATAGAGGAAATTTGTGGTTTCATAGAATAAATACAAATAAACAGAAAAGAAAAGTATAGAATCAATTGCAACACACTTGAGGAAGTATTAATAGTAACAATAACAATAATAATAACTGACTGCTGAATAGCTGCACCGTCGTGCATCTATTGGCTCCGCGAAGTCCTTTTACTTCTCAGGGACACGTAGACGGTTATTCTTTTCTTGTGCTCCGTGGCTCGTGTGTTACCTATCACCTACAGTTTACGCATTCGCATAACATATATCGGTGTTCTGATTGATACTCTATCGATATATAACGTTTGGTATCTACCTGACTGTCTGCCATCTGGAGGTGTGGGTGTGAGAAGTAAGCGACTTATGTGAAATGTTTTAGAATAGTACTAACAAGGGAACCTCCCCATTGCACCCCCCTCAGATTTAGTTATAAGTTGGCACAGTGGATAGGCCTTGAAAAACTGAACACAGATCAATCGAGAAAACAGGAAGAAGTTGTGTGGAACTATGAAAAAATAAGCAAAATATACAAACTGAGTACTCCATGCACAAGATAGGCAACATCAAGGTTTGTGTCAGCTCAAGAGCGCCGTGGTCCCGTGGTTAGCGTGAGCAGCTGCGAAACGAGAGGTCCTTGGTTCAAGTCTTCCCTCGAGCGAAAAGTTTACTTTCTTTATTTTCAGAAACTTATGATCTGTTCGTTGGTTCATTGACGTCTCTGTTCACTGTAATAAGTTTAATGTCTGTGTTCTGCGACCGCACCGCAAAACCGTGTGATTATTATTGAAGTCGCGAGCTATATTTGCTGGATTCATATTGCCTACGGAATACATCTCACGTATTTAATGCACTCTCGTCCAAAGTAGTGAACAGTCAACTGCCAGCCAGGGAGCCTCGTTAGCAGGAATACTCTCTCTTCCGTGCGCTGTAGTCGAGTGACGTCGTGTGTTTCGATGTTCGTTTAGGTGTAGCGCCCCATACTACGGCGCAGTTATCTCGCATCGGACGGACAGATAATAGTTGTCTGAAAATAAAAAGTTAAACTTTTCACACGAGTGAAGACTTGAACCAAGGACCTCTCGTTCCGTAGCTGCTCACGCTAACCACGGGACCACATTGCTCCTCGGCTCACATTGTCCTTGATGTTGCCTATCTTTCGCATGGACTACTCAGTTTGTATATTTTGCTTATTTTCTTCAGTTCCACCCAACTTCTTCCTGTTTTCTCGATTGATCTGAGTTCAGTATTTCAAGGCCTATCCACTGTGTCAACTTGTAATAAATCTGAGGGGTGTGCGATGGGGAGGTTCCCTTGTATGGAAGGCTGGCACTACTCCATGCGTTTCACTCTCCCAAAACATTCAGACACTTCCATTTTTATTTTCTGGTCAATTTTGTTGGTCTGCTCCCTTTACTTGCATCAACAGAAATAGCACGCTTGTCATGCAAAATAATTCTATATCAATACTACAACTTGTCGTCACGGGTGTATGTAGTACTGTACGAGTGGCACTGTGAGTCGATTATTAGCTGGAAAATTGAATACCGCATCATTCGTGAAGTTTACACGCTATGCCTGTGCTCTCGTGTTCTCTGCATTTCCCTCCAGTGTAATCAATACGCGAATCGTAGTGAACACTGGCGGATTGTTTGCGAATGCTGCTTCAGTAGCGTTCGCTTCCATCCACTCTGGTGTAAGAGATGCTTAAGTGCACAGCACGAGAAAGGCAGGAGAGCGTGTTTGAAAGCCAGTCCACCAGAGTTCTTGTATGAACATGTTGGAACACGCATTCGAGGAGCTTTTATCTACTATGGAACACACATTGCAAAATTATCCTGGTACTGTGTAGCATCTCCATTTCCACCGATCTGAAACTTACTTTACCACGTAACAGTCTGTCTGTTGCAAATAAAGGAACATTTCCAAACTAACCGAATCTTATTGGGAAGAACATATAACTTCCTACCAAAGTAACAGTACGACTTCTCGCTTCTTAATTAAACAGTTCGTGAAATTAATTATTGGTGCAGTTCATTAAGAAACTGTTAATAGTTTCAAGCGACAAAAATAACAATTTCTCAATACAGAAAGGACCCGTCCATACTGACGAACTACATTCTTTTATTCAACTAATTATTAGAAGAGTAAAATTCATAATCAGGATACTCGAGTATGAGACTACTGGGTAATAATATCCTCCCCCAAATTTTTCAGTCCGTAGAAAAAATAAAAGTTCATGCGAAAACACTTTGCCCACAGGTTCAGATAAATACAGGTATGAAACCATTATGTAACAAGTACTGAACTTAGGACTCACATATAACATAATTTTCTGTGCCATCCCCATGATGTTATTGTGAAAATTTACGAAACTAGTACGGCGATATAAAAACAATGGTAATAACGAAAGTATTGCTAAAAGCCATAAAGACGATGTGTGGAAATTATTGCAGTGAAATATTGTAAAATAATGTAGAAAAAGAACAATGAAAATTACTATGTATTTTAAGGATAATCAGTGAACAAATATAAAAATTAATAGACAGTCCTCTAACAAGGAAGAAAGAGAAAAAACTAACTACTCTTCATTTTGTTCTTGAATGTAGAAGGACGTCATTGACGATTCGTGATGAGAATGGTATGTGTTTGTAAGAAAACGAATTCTTATCATAATAATAATTCTATAAATGTGTAAACTTGTGTTTCCCTTTCAATAGTGTAGGTAAAGGCATCCCATAATAATTACTGAATATTTGCAATTTTCGTATGCTGAGTTGATATTGTTTCAAAGACGCCATTACGGGCAATTTTACAATTTTAAGTTTTTCTTTACGCCACACGGCTTAAAACTAGGTACTCACTCACTGAGAATTGTCTGCTTAAGTGTTTCACTTGAAAGTGAATTAATATTTCATTGCAGAAACAAATTTTGTGTTAGCACGGATCAGGTCTCACACGATTCACTACATAACAAAAAATTGTAATTCAGATGTAAATAGAAAATAGCTTTCAAAGAATTTTAATCAGTTCTATAACAAGATTTCAATGTGATGTCACAGAAAGCCCAGAGTCTCTTCTCATTAACAGAACAATGAAGCTGGTCGGATTTTAATGTGCGCGACATTTAGCTTTGCTACGAAGGTAATCCCAAAACTAAGGTCTCCTATTTTTTATAAGTACATAGACCTGTTTATTTCTACAATGGTTTACATCAGTTTATGGCTTGAACATTTAGCTACTTTTAGACATCATTATCATTTCTGTATAGGCATTTTTGTAGACGCTGTGGCAGTTTTTGTATGCTCATATCGTACCAGTTCGCCGCCATGCTGTTCAGAAAATTATGAACCTCTTCTTTCAACTCGTCGTCGGGGCTGAACCGCTTTCCGGCTAAATGTTTCGTCACCCGTGACTATTGAGTCCAGAAAGTTGTCCTGTTCGGCTGCGAGGCGGTGAAGAAATGCGCGGGAAGCATCAACTCGTTGCCACATGTGGTCCTTAGCATGCGTGGCACCCATCTAGCGCACACCTTCCGTTAGTGCAATGTTTCCGTTAAAATTCTGTGAACGGTGCTTCGCGAAACCTCAGGAACCAACGTGGAGGGATCATCCAGGGTGAACCGCCGATCTTCACGCATGCTTTGCTCAACCTTCAACACTGTCTCCTCAGAAACTGACCGTCTCCCGCTCCTTTGTTTGCCGTGAATTCCGGTCCGACCAGCTGCAAACTCTCTACACCACTTACGAGCATTTTTGACATCCATGCACGTCCCACCACTTTCGTCAACTGGCGATGGATTTGTCGACGCAGTGCCCTTTGCGTTCAAAAACGGAATAACTGCTCGCAATTCGCACTTGGCGGCAACAACCAACGGGAGCTCCGTTCTCAACGGCTGCCAAGCCAAGACTGAGCGCGTCAGCGCGGCGTGCGCATGTTTACACACAGCGCGTGAAGCGCTCTTCGTAACACAGAGTTCTGTACTTAACACAGAGTTCTGTACTTATAAAAAAATTGGATTTCTTACTTTTGGGATTACCCTCGTAACATAAGTTCGGTTGTTTTTGAAAAATGCTACAAGCCTACCATTTGCATTATGCTCATACAAATTTTTCGAGGACTTGTACCAGACATGACTCTAGAATGAAAAAAAATGTCATTTTTGTTGCAAGACTTCAGCAATTGGTTATTAAGTGGTTATAAAATTAAACTTGTCCTTCACATCACCTAGTAAGACGAATAATCTGTCGACTTGTTCCTTTCTGAAACGTGCTGTTCGTTGCAAACTAATGGATACAGATGTCCACGGTCTTCACGTCTTTTCATAAAATCATAGGGAAAGTCTTCAGCCGATTTCATTATTGAGTTATTTTTTGTTTTCATTTTTTGTTTTTATCTTCAGTTGCTCCGCATATCTGTGTACTAGATTTAAGAAATTATCTTTACTCAAAAGCATAAGCTGCATATCTACTCGTATTATAAGATCAAGTGTTGTAACTTTATTGAGTAATATATTATAGTACTGTTTAGTGTGAAGAATGTTCCCTCAGAACTTTGACAAAATATTTTCATATGTGTCTGACACTACCCGGACTGTCTATACTGTAATAACGTTGTCGTACACTGAAGATAGTTACTGAACATTTTAGAAATAACCAGATTCCTTACAGAATAGAACTCCCATCCATAAAACGGCTACAAACGCCTCATTATAAATGAATTAGAGTGTTAAATATTTTATGTTAGGCATGAAAGAGAGAAAAAGATTAGACAAGATTTGAAATTACGTTAGTTGCTGAAGTTTGCGCTCCATCTTAAGCAAAGCCATTTTTCACATACCTCAGTGATTATGACGTCTTACATCCTGACCTATATGTCGTACAATGATATAATTTAGCAGGAGCATTAAGTGATATATGTAGTTACTGTTTGCAATCTGCGTTGCGAATAGAATTGGTAGTGAGGAAGCAGCAAATTGAAACGTCCTGCCCGATGCAGTGTTATTGCGAGCCATTTTAGCCAAACCTAGTTTTCCATGCATCTAAATGTATTGATGTCATATTTCCTGAACTAAGAGTCGTACAATGATACCATTTTGCAGGTTATTCAGTGGTATAGCTATGTGAATGCTGGCTTCAGACTGTGTTGCGAATAGGTTTGGTCTTAAAGAAGTTGATAAATTAAAACCTCATACCTGATGCTGAAGTTCGACAGCATGAGCAGTGAAAATGTAGCGAGTGAAAAACTGTATTTCATTTCATCATACTGCGAGGGACGTCAGCGAGAAAAAGTTTAGTAGAGATTTAACATTATGAAGTTTGTTGGGAGACGCTAAGCGTTCTCTTTCTCAAATACAGTATGAACAAAGTTCGGATGTTTTGCGCGCTGTCACTTGCACTGCCTCAAGAGAAAAATGCAGTTTCGAACGGAGATACTTGTCTTATCGTGTTGAACTTTTAACATACAATTATACGTCTTAATGAGCAGATGATAACAGTATTTTTAAATTTTTTAATTCGGTCGTCTGTTGGTCCTGGAAGGCGTCACACAGACAAACTGTAAATGGCAGTGAATTCTGGGTTTCAGGTATCGTGATAGTCGCTTACGTTAAATAACAAAGATTTTGCATACATACAGCATGTAAGTAATTGTGCAATAACATTCTCGATCGGTTGTAATGATAACTGCTGCTTCATACCGCACTATTGATAATCGAAGATGCGTTATTAACCTCTCTTCCAGGCTCACATTCTTAATTATTCGTCACTGACAATTCTGCAGTAAACTTAAGACGTCGAGGTAGACTACTCTTCCGGGCCCATCTCTCCTAATTATCGTTCCTTTTATTTGATTCGTTACCTCGACGACTGGCAACACGCAGCTCTGCACCCGTATTCAAGGCAACTAACTCTGGAAATGATAATAAAAAAAGACGAAATATGAGCTGGTAGGGTGTGTCAATGTCAGTATCTAACTCGTGCACCGACGAAGGGAGGGAAGGATAGGTACTCGACCGATGTAAGGGCATGAAACAACTAGGGTCCGTCTGCCATTCCAGCGCTGCACATCTCGAGGGTTTCAAGTGCTGTTCAGGAACAGGTCTGAGGGCGACACACAAGCCGGGTCTCTGAGCAGACCTGAAGAACCTGCAACTCCGTGCTTTGAAGGAGACGCGTTCCAGCTCTGTGAGCTGCCACAGTTGAGTGCCACTTCTGTCCACACTACTTGTCTCAGTTTCTATTCCGCTGTACTCACAAAGAGGTCGACAGTTGCAGCGCAATGCGGCCAAGGGCTTAATGTAGGCCTTTCTACTCCGCTGACGATAGACTGCGAAGATACAAGGACCGTACTAACGTTTAGATAGGGATAACGGTTTCTGAAAGATTTCTGGATTCACAAGAGACCCCAAATTAGGGCACTTACCTTCTGGATTATGTAATGACGTACTTCTGCCTCTTTTGTTTTATTTCGTGTTCAGATTTCATGATTTCGATGAGAGAGTGAGTGACGGAAGTGGAGTGATTATTTTTTATGATGTAAGATGTGGTTGTTACGTAAATTTCATTTTATAAGCACTATTTCTGCAAACATTATGTATTATTTTGTAAGTTTTTGTCTGTCTATTGGGATATCTGTAAGATTTTCATATTTTCATCTGTGACTCGATCACGTTGCTTTTAATGACCAAAATATTTAACTCTTCCTTACGCTGGTGGTAGTGGCCCTATGACGTCACATGACACAAGTTCACGATGTTTTGACGGTATTATGGGCCTATTAGATTATTAGCACTACAGTGATCCCACGAATAATGGGTATACCGTACAAGCTGTGGAAACATAACCGTTGGAATACACACTCGCTTTCCTTCTTCCCTATCCATAATCTTATTAAACATTTTATTTAGATCTACTTTAGCATGTGTGACTTACTAATGTTATTCCGTACATTACAGATAATCGTATTCCAGTATGAGTACCGTGGCTGTAACTTGGACATTTTTTTTAACATAAATCTACTACCTCGTTCTTAAAAGGTATGTTTTGTATAACCATTATTTCCAAATTCTGATTCGATTGTTCGAATTTCCTTTGCCACCTTTTCCTTTTTTGCCCAAGGTATTGAATGTGATGCTATACAGAACGCCTAGTGAGGGTATATGTCCATCTCGTACTCATAATCCTTTATAACACCAGGTTTTTTATTAAAAACATTCCCATGATTCCGAAGTACTTCAGCTAATTCGTACCTTTGGTAATTACTTAGATATTCGGATTCTAGCATTTTCATTTTTATAAGTTCAAAAAAAAAATGGTTCAAATGGCTCTGAGCACTATGGGACTCAACATCTGAGGCCATTAGTCCCCTAGAACTTAGAACTACTTAAACCTAACTACCCTAAGAACATCATACACATCAATACCCGGGGCAAGATTCGAACCTGCGACCGTAGCAGTCACGCGGTTCCGGACTGAAGTGCCTAGAACCGGACGGCCATCGCGGCCGGCTTTATAAGTTCATCGACGTCTGACGCTCCTTGATCAGTTAACGAATATATGGGATCCTTGTTGTTGAAGTAGAGTATTCTAGCTTCATTACTTCGTATTTTAATTTGGTTTTATATTATGTTTTGAAATTCCAGTTTCCGTACTAACGGTAACTCAACAACCCGTCCCTGATTGTTTAAGGGATACACACCCTTCTCAGTGTCGAACGTTACGTCTCGTTCAAGCATAAAATTCCATCCGCAAATACATGGGTAAGTTAAATTAAAAGCCAACAAGAAGGTGCTAATAAGTCGTTCCCCTTACGCTAATATTTCTACCTGTACTTGGGCCTTTATAGGTACAGAATGTGTTCCTAATGCTCCATATAAAGCTCAGTTGGCTACCGGTAATACTGGAAATTTTGTTTGCCATTTAAATATTCATAAAGTCCCATATACATCACATTAAAAGTTGCGCCAGTGTCCAACAGGATGTTAATATCTTCATCTAAGATTTTAACTTAAACCATGGCTTGCACCAGTTCAATAGAATTATTACCTAATTTTCTTGGATTACCTTCTCTAACATCCAAACCATTATTAAAACTCAATATTCGTGCCTTTAAAATTTTATTGCCTTGCGTCTCTTCGTCAGTTATACCGGGAAGGCTCAGGGCAAATGGTATTAGTTTGTTGCATCTGTTTCGTGGTTACCCGTTTCATTGAGTACCACCACTTGAACCCCAGAATTATGACCATTCCATTCATTGTTACTGTTAATAGAGATGTTCTCAGGCATAGACATTACGGGCGTTGGTACAAATTGTCCGTTAGCTGTAATAACATTAGTGGGAGCCCTCCAAAGAATATTCGGTCCATTACCCACTGAACACGCCTGTCTTCGCTTAAATTGCTGCCCCGACTGTACTTCGTACTTTCGTTTTCTATTAAAACCGTTTGAATTGTGTCCATTCTGATTCTGGTGATTTCTGTTGCTATATTCATCGTTAATACTGCGATTTTGTCCATTACTTCCGTAATTGTTATTAGAATTATTCGGTTTATAATTTTTATCTCCAGACTGATTACCGTTATCCTGATTGTTATACTTACTATTCAGGTTTCGATTAACATAGTGACCCCTTTCCATTGTCTCTCGGTTTACTATTACTGTTATTGCCACTACAACAATTATTTTGTCGAGAGTTGTAAAAATTAGTACAGAGGAACTGGTTCCCCATGCTCTTAGCGTCTTCTTGAATTACGTCCAGGGAATCAATAACTAACAAAAATAGCAATATCGGCATCCAGTATGTTTATTGATTTCTCACGTAATCAATTCTAATAACCTTTCAGTAACTAATAGGATTATCCCAGTATCGAGTTTTATTGATGTACTTTTCAAAGTACTTTCGTAATGTCCCATTTTTATGATTGTAAAATTCCGTACTATAAATTTCATTCCTTGATCGATTTTGTTTGCTTTGTGACCAATATTTCGCGATGAATTATTTTCCAAAATCACTGCATGTTCTGCAACTTTCAGCCGCTTCCGATGGCCACAATGAAAATTCTCCACTGGTCTTCGACACTATAAATTGTATTTTATCTTGTTCCTTCCAAGATCTGGGAAACATACTTATGAAAATCTTTATAAACACCATTGGGTGCCTAAAAGTTTTGTTATTCGAAAATATTTGAAATTATTTAGCTTTGAAAGTACTGTGTTCATCCTTAGAGGATGAAACAGTCCCCTTACGATAATAAAATCGATCTTCAAGATCCGACTCATCGCTACTTCTACCGTTACTATGTTCGTTCTCTCGCCACTTTCGCTTCCTAACGGGTGACTGATTTCCCTTTCTTTAATACATGATTCTAGGTCATTTTTGTTGTTGTTGTTGTGATCTTCAGTCCAGAGACTGATTTGATGCAGCTCTCCATGCTAGTCTAACCTGTGCAAGCTTCTTCATCTCCCAGTACGTACTGCAACCTACATCCTTCTGAATCTGTTTAGTGTATTCATCTCTTGGTCTCCCTCTGCGACTTTTACCCTCCACGCAGCCCTCCACTACTAAATTGGTGATCCCTTGATACCTAAGAATATGTCCTACCAAGGGATCCCTTATTCTAGTCAAGTTGTGCCACAAATTTCTCTTCTCCCCAAATCTATTCAATACCTCCGCATTAGTTATGAGATCTACCCATATAATCTTAAGCATTCTTCTACAGCACCACATTTCGAAAGCTTCTATTGCCTCCTTGTCTAAACTATTTATCGTCCATGGCCACACTCCATGAAAATACTTTCAGAAACTGCCTCCTGACACTTAAATCTATACTCGATATTAACAAATTTCTCTTCTTCAGAAACGCTTTAGTTGCTATTGCCAGTCTACATTTTATATCTTCTGCACTTCGACCATCATCAGTTATTTCGCTCCCCAAATAGCAAAACTGATTTACTGCTTTAATCTAATTCCCTCAGCATCACCCGACTTAATTCGACTACATTCCATTATCCTTGTTTAGCTTTTGTTGATGTTCATCTTATATCCTTCTTTCAAGACACTGTCCAGTCCGCTCAGCTGCTCTTCTAAGTCCTTTGCTGTCTCTGACAGATTTACAATGTCATCGGCGAACCTCAAAGTTTTTATTTCTTCTCCATGGATTTTAATACCTCCTCCGAACTTAACTTTTGTTTCCTTTACTGCTTGCTGAATGTACAGATTGAATAACATCGGGGATAGGCCACAGCCCTGCCTCACTCCCTTCCCAACCAATGCTTCCCTTTCATACCCCTCGACTCTTATAACTGCCATCTGGTGCCTGTACAAATTGTAAATAGCCTTTCGCTCCCTGTATTTTACCCCTGCCACCTTCAGAATTTGAAAGAGGATATTCCAGTCAAGATTGTCAAAAGCTTTCTCTATGTCTACAAATGCTAGAAACATAGGTTTGCCATTCCTTAATCTATTTTCCTAAGATACGTCGTAGGATCACTACTGCCTCACGTGTTCGAACATTTCTATGGAATCCAAACTGATCTCCCCCGAGGTCGGCTTCTACCAGTTTTTCCATTCGTCTGTAACGAATTCGTGTTAGTATTTTGCAGCCGCGGCTTATTAAACTGATAGTCCGGTAAATTTTCACATGTGTCGACACCTACTTTCTTTGGGATTGCAATTGTTATATTCTTCTTGAAGTCTGAGGGTATTTCGCTTGTCTCACACATCTTGCTCACCAGATTGTAGAGTTTTGTCAGGGCTGGCTCTCCCAAGGCTATCAGTAGTTCTAATGGAATGATATCTACTCCCGGGGCCTTGTTTCGACTTAGGTCTTTCAGTGCTCTGTCAAACTCTTCACGAAGCATCATATCTCCCATTTCATCTTCACCTGCATCCTCTTCCATTTCCATAATATTGTCCTCAAGAATATCGCCTTTGTATAGGCCCTCTATATACTCCTTCCACCTTTCTGCTTTCCCTTTTTCTCTTAGAACTGGGCTTCCATCTGAGCTCTTGATCTTCATAGAAGTGGTTCTCTTTTCTCCAAAGGTCTCTTTAATTTTCCTATAGGCAGTATCCGTCTTACCCCTAGTGATATACGACTCTACATCCTTACATTTGTCTTCTAGCCAACCCTGCTTAGCCATTGTGCACTTCCTGACGATATCATTTTTGAGACATTTGTATTCCTTTCTGCGTACTTCATTTACTACATTTTTAAATTCTCTCCTTCCATCAATTAAATTCAATATCTGTTCTGTTATCCAAGAATTTCTATTAGCCCTCGTCTTTTTACGTACTTGATCCTCTGCTGCCTTCACTATTTAATCTCTCAAAGATACCCATTCTTCTTCTACAGTATTTTTTTCCCCATTCTTGTCAATCGTTCCATAATGCTCTCCCTGAAACTCTCTACAACCTCTGGATCTGTCAGTTTATCCAGGTCCCATCTCCTTAAATTCCCACCTTTTTGCAGTTTCTTCAGTTTTAATCTGTAATTCATAGCCAACATATTGTTGTCACAGTCCACATCTGCCCCTGGAAATGTCTTACAATTTAAAACCTGGTTCTTAAATCTTGGTCTATACAATCTATCTGAAACCTTCCAGCATCTCCAGGCTTCTTCCATGTATACAACTTTCTTTCATGACTCTTGAACCAAGTGTTAGCTGTGATTAAGTTATGGTCTATGCAAAATTCTACTAGGCGGCTTCCTCTTTCATTCCTTACCCCCAATCCATATTCATTTTCTACGTTTCCTTCTCTTCCTTTTTCTGCTATCGAATTCCAGTCACTCATGATTATTAAATTCTCGCCTCCCTTCACTACCTGAATAATTTTTTTTATCTCATTATACATTTCATCAATTTCTTCATCATCTGCAGAGCTAGTTGGCATATAAACTTGTACTACTGTAGTAAGCATGGGCTTCGTGTCTATCTTGGCCACAATAAAGCGTTCACTATGCTGTTTGTAGTAGCTTACCCGCAGTCCTATTTTTTTATTCATTATTAAACCTACTCCTGCAATACCCCTATTTGATTTTGTACATATAAACCTGTATTCACCTGACCAGAAGTCTTGTTCCTCCTGCCACCGAACTTCACTCTTTCCCACTATATCTAAGTTTAACCTATTCATTTCCCTTTTTAAATTTTCTAACCTACCTGCCCGATTAAGGGATCTCACATTCCACGCTCCGACCTGTAGAACACCAGTTTTCTTTGTCCTGATAACAACGTCCTGCTGAGTAGTCCCCGCCCGGAGATCCAATGGGGGACTATTTTACATCCAGAATATTTGACCCAAGAGTACGCCATCATCATTTAATCATACAATAAAGCTACATGCCCTCGGGAGAAACTGTGGCTGTAGTTTCCCCTTGCTTTCAGTCGTTCGCAGTACCAGCAAAAAAAATGGTTCAAATGGCTCTGAGCATTATGGGACTTAACATCTGTGGTTATCTGTCCGCTAGAACTTACAACTACTTAAACCTAACTAACTTAAGGACATCACACACATCCATGTCCAAGGCAGGATTCGAACCTGCGACCGTAGCGGTCACGCGGTTCCAGACTAGGCATATAGAACGTGTGACGTGACATGACAATACAGCGCGACACGCACGTGCCGCACGAGTCGCGCTGGTCCAGCGCATGTTGCGACGCGTGCACCATACTTCGCACGCGCCGACTGGCGACGATCTGCGCTGACATAACCGAAGCGCGCTCAACCTATTATCTTCCGCAAACGATTTTACAAAAACTATTCACTGAAAACATTTGATTTTTGCCTTACTTGTAGCGTTATATGTCAACTTCGTGGCGAAGTGTCCATGATCTCGCTAATGATAATTCATATTGTGATGTATACATTTTAGTAAGACACTACGAAAAACTCAAAAAGTTTACAACAAAGAAAAAAAAATTTGGGGTCGCTATGATTTTGCGTTTGGTGAGTATTACTCCATATGTTGCTGCGTATGAAATTTAGCTAACATGCTGAATTTTTGTTTAGACTTGGGAGGAGGTCTCTATCGACCTCCGATCTTGAGAAAATGGATCCCATGTAGCGCGTTCACTTCCGATCTCACTCCCCCGAAAATTAAATACTCGCAACATCTCCATCTCCTAAACCGATCGAGACATCGAAACGAAAGTTTGGCGAATGATATCACACAAGGAGGAGAGTGTTTTGCCAATTCATAAACACACAGAACTTTCCAATCTGTGGCGATATATCAGTTCTTATACTTCCCTTCTTATTTATTTCACGCCAGTGACTGTAATTTTTTGAGTTATCGACAGCTAGCGAAACAAGAGCTTCCTGGTGTGAAAGTAAACATTAAATTTCTTCCTTTATTGCACTGCAAACCGACACTATGAGGTATTTCGTAAGCTATTGAGCTCTGTGATTGCCAATTACTTGTTTAATGAGGCACTCCGTTTCGAAATTTTGTCTCAATAGCCGCTGTGAGATGAGTTTGGAAAATTACACTGTGACAAAGGAAGTACAATTAAACCAGTCACCAAGAGAAATGTGGGCGTTACTCACAAACGGTGATGCTTCTTCGAATGAGAAAAGGTTAACAAATCACACAAAAATAGATTGCCAGTTCTGTTGGAATTTTGGTGGAATTCCCGTAACCCATCGTATTTTTAACACTGAACGACTGGAATGGAAACTTACCAAAGGATTTAATTCCTTCTCTTGATCTGAACAGTATTAAAATAATGACGAGCGTCCCTTCAGGCGGAATGATAAGCAAATGCCAGATACTGGTTACTCACCTAGGGCTTGCCAAACTGACAATGCATGATTGCCAATAAAATAGCTGTTATTGAGATAAATAAATAATTGATCTGTCGCACAACACAATGGTCAGTGTATTGTCAGCAGCGAAGGATAATGCGCGCGACAAGAATGCACAAACTAGCCATGTGTGCCTTGTGAGATGGGGTTCGAGAAACATTGTCATGAAAGTAGATCTGCCTTTGTCAGCAGCACATTTCAACAAATTAAATATATCTAATCATAACGCTCTTTTAGGATAATAATACCGACCATTTTCTTAATTTGTGTAGCCTTTTGTATTATTAGTTTATTAATGCTGATAATGTGCATGCAACAATTCAAATGCTTTTTCTCATCAAGGCGAACCAATTAAAACATTGTTATTTGCGACTGCTTTTCGACTGTTTCTAGCTTGCAGTGGAAATGTGATGTTCACATGCATGTAGTACAGTGTGTCGTATTACATTATTATATCGATAACAGAGTAATCACAGTAAGACTTCTATACTTCAGATCTTTTTACCAGGAGCACAAAGGGATTACACCTGTGGAGATTATCCCTTTCTAAATTTTTGCACCAGATCGTACAGATACGCCAGCATACTAGGCAGTGAGAAGATAACTTTGTTTTACTTTCCTGCATTGATTTTTAATCACACGATTTTATAATATTCCTTGCTTCCTTTATTCACTACCCTCTGTCCTTGCTTGCGGTCTGAAAACATCGCGGATGCGTATGATACAGTTCCAGCGGGCAATAGCTCATCAGATACTGAAGTATGCATTTTTCTTGACAGAAGAAAAACAAAACTATACAGATATAAATAATAGAAAAATGTAATGTACTAACGAAGAAGGCTGGAGCGTTTAAATGGAGAAAGACGAAACACTGCCCAAAGGCAATAAAATTTAGTACACAGTAAGGCAAAATATATCGTATGGGCAATACTACCACTGCTCATACGCGCCGTTCCGATGTGAGCATATGGCCGCGCTACTTTTCCACTCCCCGCCTCAAATTTCCCACGGTGCTAGCGAGGCACGCTCGACGCGCGGCGCGAGAACTGTGCCTAATAGGCTAGGCGCAAATTGAGACGAATAAAGCGCGTGTGGCGCGACGCAGCGCAGCGCGCGTTTTTGTAACATCGCAGTTTCAAATGAGACCGCGCAAATTGCGACGCGACGCGACTGGGACGTGACACGCGCCTGCGCCAGGTCGCGCGGCGTTAGGCTAGGCGCAAATTGAGAAGCGTATAGCACGTGTGACGTGACACGACACTACAGCGCGACACGCACGTGCCGCACGAGTCGCGCCGGTCCAGCGCATATTGCGACGTGTACACCATACTTCGCACGCGCCGACTGGCGAAGCTCTGCGCTGACTGAACCGAAGCGCGCGCAATCTCTTATCTTTCTCAAACGATTTTACAGAAACTATTCTCTGAAAATATATGATTTTTGCCTTACTTGTAGCGTTATATGTCAGCTTCGTGACGAAGTGCCCATCACCTCGCTAATGACCATTCTTATTGTGATGTACACATTTTAGTAAGACCCTACGCAAAACTCAAAAAGTTTGCAACGAAAATTAGGGATCGCTATGATTTTGCGTTTGGTGCGTATTACACCATATGTTGCTGCGTATGAAATTTAGCTAACATGCTGAATTTTCGTTTAGACTTGGGAGGAGATCTCTATCTGCCTCCGATCTCGAGAAAATGGATGCCATGTTGCGCGCTCACTTCCGATCCCACGCCCACGAGAATGAAATACTCGCAACACCTCTCGTATCTCCTAAACCGCTCGAGACATAGAAACGAAAGTTTGGCGAATGATATCACACAAGGAGGAGAGTGTTTTGCCAATTATTAAACACACGGAACTTTCTTATCTATGGCGATATATCACTACTTATACTTCTTTTTTTATTTATTTCACTCCAGTGACTGTAATTTTTTAAGAGTTATCGACAGCTAGCGAAACAAGAGCTTCCTAGTATGAAAATAAACATGAAATTTCTTCTTTTATGTTACTGCAAACCGATACTATGAGGTTTTTCGTAAGCTATTGAGCTCTGTGATTGCCAATTACTTGTTTAATGAGGCCCTCCGTTTCGGAATTCTGTCTCAATAGCTGCTGTGAGATGAGTTTGGCAAATCACATTGTGTCAAAGGAAGTACAATTAAACCAGTCACCAAGAGAAATGTGGCCTTTACTCATAAATAGTGATGTTTCTTCGAATGAGAAAAGGTTAACAACTCACACAAAAACAGATTGGCAATTCTGTTGGAATTTTGGTGGAATCCCCGTAACCCATCGTCTTTTTAACAGTGAGCGACTGGAATGGAAACTTACCGAAGGATTTTATTCCTTCTCTTGATCTGAGCAGTAAATAATGACGAGCGTTCCTTCAGGCGAAATGATAGGCACATGCCAGATACTGTTTACTCACCCAGGGCTTGCCAAACTAACAATGCGTGATCGCGAATAAAATAGTTATTATTGAGAAAAATAAACAAATGATCTTTCGCACAACACAATGGTCAGTGTATTGTCAGCAGCGAAGGATAATGCGCGCGACAGGAATGCACAAGGTAGCCTTGTGTGCCTTGTGAGGTGGAGTTCGAAAAACATTGTCATGAAAGTAGATCTGCCTTTGTCAGCAGCACATTTCAACAAATTAAATATATCTAATCATAACACTCTTTTAGGAAATTCCTACTTTCGTAATAATACCGACCATTTTCTTCATTTGTGTAGCCTGTTGTTGTATAATTAGTTTATTAATGCTGATAATGTCCATGCAACAATTGAAATGCCTTTTCTCATTACGGCGAACCAATTAAAACGTTGTTATTTGTGACTGCTTTTCGACTGTTTCTAGCTTGCAGTGGAAATATGTTGTTCACATGCATGTAGTACAGTGTGTCGTATTACATTATTACATCCATATCAGAGTAATCACAGTGAAACTTCTATACTTCAGATCTTGGACGCTTTTTACCACAAGCACAAAGGGATCACACCTGTGGAGAGTATCCCTTTCTAAATTTTTGTAACAGATCGTACAGATACGCTAGCTTACTAGGCAGCGAGAATGTAACCCTGCTCTCCTTTCCTGCCTTGATTCTTAATCACATGATTTTATAATATTCCTTGCTTCTTTATTCACTACCCTCTGTCCCTTCTTGCGATCTGAAAACATCACGGAGGCATAGGGTGCAATTCCAGCTGCCAATGGCTCATCAGTTACTGAAGTATACATTTTTCTTGACAGAAGAAAAACAAAACCAAACTATGCAGATATAAATAACAGAAAAGTATAACGTGCTAACGAAGAAAGCTGGAGCGTTTAAATGGCGAAAAGCGAAACACTACCCAAAGGCAATAAATTTCAGTACACAGTAAGGCAAAAATTATCGTATTGGCAATACTACCACTGCTGATATGAGCCGTTCCGATGTGAGAATATGGCCGGGCTGCTTTTCCCCTTTCTAAATTTTTGTAACAGATCGTACAGATACGCTAGCTTACTAGGCAGCGAGAATGTAACCCTGCTTTCCTTTCCTGCCTTGATTCTTAATCACATGATTTTATAATATTCCTTGCTTCTTTATTCACTACCCTCTGTCCCTTCTTGCGATCTGAAAACATCACGGAGGCATAGGGTGCAATTCCAGCGGCCAATGGCTCATCAGTTACTGAAGTATACATTTATCTTAACAGAAGAAAAACAAAACAAAACTATGCAGATATAAATAACAGAAAAGTATAACGTGCTAACGAAGAAAGCTGGAGCGTTTAAATGGCGAAAAGCGAAACACTACCCAAAGGCAATAAATTTCAGTACACAGTAAGGCAAAAATTATCGTATTGGCAATACTACCACTGCTGATATGCGCCGTTCCGATGTGAGCATATGGCCGGGCTGCTTTTCCGCTCCCCGCCTCAAATTTCCCACGGTGCTAGCGAGGCAAGGGCGACGCGCGGCGCGAGGAACTGTGCCTCAACCACAACGCCGCGCGACCTGGCGCAGGCGCGTGTCGCGTCCCAGTCGCGTCGCGTCGCAATTTGCGCCGTCCGATTTTTACCTGTGATGTTACAAAAATGCGCGCTGCGCTGCGTCGCGCCACACGCGCTATACGCGTCTCAATTTGCGCCTAGCCCGTCGTTGAGGCACAGTTTCTCGCGCCGCACGTCGCACGTGCTCGCTAGCACCGTGGGAAATTTGAGGCGGGGAGCGAGAAAGTAGCCCGACCATATGCTCACTTCGGCACGGCACATATGAGCAGTGAAAACACTGCCCATACGATAAATATTACCTGATACTCTGTACTGAATTTTAATTCCATTGGGTAGTGTTTCGTTTTTCGCCATTTAAACGCTCCAGCTTTCGTCGTTAGTGCATTATATTTTCCTGTTATGTATATCTGTAGAGTTTTGTTCTGTTTTGATTTTCTTCTCTCAAGAAAAATGCATAGTTCAGTAACTGGTGGGCCATTGGCCGCTAGAATTGTATCATACGCCTCCTGGATGTTTTCAGATCACAAGAACGGACATAGGTTAGTGAATAAGGAAGCAAGGAATATTATAAAATCATGTGATATAGAAGCAAGGCAGGAAAGTAAATCAACGTTATCCTCTCGCCTTGTAGTATGCTGACATATCTGTACGATCTGTTACAAAAATTCGGAAAGGGATAATCTCCACAGGTGTGACCCCTTTGTGCTTCTGGTAAAAAGCGTCCAAGATCTGAAGTATAGAAGGCCCACAGTCATTACTTCGATATGGATGTAATAATGTAATAACGACACACTGTACTACTTGCATGTGAACATCAGATTTCCACTGCAAACTAGAAACAGTCGAGTAACCTTCACGAATGACAATGTTTTACTTGGCTCGTCATGACGAGAAAAACATCTCAGTGGTAGCATACACAGTATCAGCATTAATAAGCTAATTATGTAACAGGATACACAAATGAATTAGTGGTCGGTATTATTCCGAAAGTATGAGTATCTTTGAAAATATGCGGCGATTTGATATATTTAATTTATTGAAAAGTATTTCAGACAACAACAGGCAACAATCATGAGAATGTTTTTCGAACGACGTGAACTCTTCCACAAGGCACACCTGACTAGCTTCTGCCTACTGACAGTACACAGGCTATTCTGCTGTGCAGCGGGCATTGTGCAGTGGATGAATAGTTTACTTCTCACTACGGCAGAAGAAAAATTAATAGAGGCAGTGAGGGAACACAGAGAGCTGTATGACACAAAACAGGCAGACTACATGAAGGTCAAACTCAAGAACCGGATTTGGAGTGATATAGCAAAGGATCTGAATTTGAAAGACGGTAAGTACTGCAATATTTATTTCACAACTTTTTAGTTAACACATATCACTGTGTACTTCGCTTGAGCACATAACCTGTGGAGCACAATAATGGTACAATAATTGGAAGTTGCTATATTGTCAATAATTACCAAGCAGGACTGACTGATGTTGCCATGGAACTGCTCCGCAAGTGCTGAAATATTCAGTGAAATTTTTCCTCACTTTGAAGGCAGTTGATGAAGTCCTCCTCCTGTTCCCTTGCACACGAATTAACTGAGTTGCTGGCAACGGTTCGATGTCATTTAAATCATGTGCAACTACTACTGAAGACCGTAAATAGTTGTGCAGAACGGAGGCTGCTTTCACAACATCTTTCACTGTGTCGACTTTAGTTTCAAATGGTTTCCTGAACACACGGAAACGTGATTATAGTATACCGAAAGCACATTCCACAGTTCGTCGTGCTCGCTGGCATTGAAGACCTGATGTTCGTAATTGTCGGTAACCTGTCTCTTAGGATATGGTCTCATAATGTTTTCCGACAATGGGAAAGCTTCATCTCCCACAAACACATACGGCATTGGATCAGAAATTGTAGGTATTAGTTCAGGAATGGGAAGTAATAACGTGTTTTTTTCTCATTTTCTTGGGCAAAACACTGTTAGCAAATACATGTCCATTGTGTTTTCCATCGACTGCACCAACGCAGTGTCGGAATTGCCATCTATGTTCAAACCGTGAAGCGACTGATTTCCATGTCTGTGTTGTAGGTTCTGCTAAATTCTTTGGTTGCATTTCTTTCCATACAGTGATAGCTACTTCTTTTACAATATTAGATACAGTTCGATCTCCCAAGAGATAGTTATACGCCATACTTTTGTAGCTGTCACCGGAGGCTAAATATCTGAAACAAAACGAAAGTATATTGTTAATGTGGAACGATAAAAGCAGATTGCAAATATGTCTTTATCCAAACACTATAAGTTAATATTGCTTATCTTTATTTTTTCTATCTATATGGGACAACATTAATGCCTTATTAGTTATACGTTGTTAATTATTGCAGGGGAAGAGACAAAAAATTCGTGGCTGAAGCTGAGAGGCAGCTATCGAGATGCACGACGACGACAGGTGAAATATATGAAAAGCGGAGCTGCTGCTGAGAATATCAAGCCGTGGAGATATCAAAACCAGATGTCATTTCTTGAACCTTTTATGACAGCTGGTCCACGTGATAGTAATCTACGTGATGACAGTGATCACAGCTCACAAGCTACAACTAAAACATCAGCAAGAAGTGATACACTGGAAACCGAAGAATTAGAAGATAACGACTCACTCGACAATGAGGCGAATGAGCAAAGTCAAGATATTAATAACTACGACAGCAACGAAGTATCTAGTAGGAGCATAGGAACGGAGTGCATAGACACATCACACCGCTACTTCAACTCCAGTTATTCAAAGAAACCAATCAAGGAAAAGAAAACAGGAAGACGTTGTAATTATGCTAAAACAATCAATGCAACAGCGTGAGGACAGAGCAAGTCAAAGAGCAGAAGAAAGAAGAGCGTTGGAGTCACACTGTATCAAATATGACCCTCTTTACAATTTTTTTATCTCTATGTATCAGCTGACTAAAAACATGCCTCAAAGTTACCAACACAGAATGAGAGGTCAACTTTTCCAGGCTGTGTCACTTGCAGAAGAAGAAATAATGAACGTAAGGAGCCAGACACCTTCGATGTCATCTTCTTCAAATAATTCAGCGCCATACAGTACAGCACCTTTTTCTCACTCTTCATCGCCATATATATCGACTGATTCAGACCGACAGACAGCGTCTCACTATTCAGAACATCAGCAGATGGAAGATTTGAAGGTCGACACAACTGAATCCGGTTTGTCTAATATCACCGATTTTGTTCATCTTTTTCAATAAATCTGATGGGACCATCACAATTATGTTTGCTTAAGACTTTAATTCTTTTTTGTATCAGCATTTTGCGTATTTTTCGTTTTCTTTTCTGAGTAGTTTGAGCTGCACCGATCCAGATTTTCATTAATTATAAATTAACATTCTTTGTTTATGAACATGTATTATTGCAATAAAACACTAACAAGAGAAATTTGGTAAAAAAATTTTAAAAACCTACTCCAGCTAGCAGAACGTTTTTTTTGTCAAGGTGAAATTCGCTTACGACCTAGCTTGTATTGCACTAAGTTGCGTGAAAAGTGTACAGGGTGTTGCAATTCGTTGACAAAATTAAGTTATTTCCTGGTGCCCTTGACGAATCTGCTTTGGCAGAATTGCAAAGAAAAACAAAAGGATTTTTAATGCTTCAATATTTAAGAACCACTTATTAGGTTTACATTTTTCTTATTCTGATCCGTAGATATATTCTGTGGCTAAGTTCTAGTACATAGTTTGTTAATTTAAATATCACAGTGATTAAGCAGTTGCGAGGAAAGTGCAAGTCCGAAAAAATTCTCCCATCAATGCGCTCTTTTGCAGTACGCCGACTAAACCATAAGAGCAACAGAACTTGATTCAGTATTGATTTGTAGACCTCAAAAAGACTACTAAATAGTATACAAAAGCATATGTTTACCTTTTACAACAGTCACACTCGACATGTTTGTATTATATAATATTGTGCGAGGCACCTTCCTAATACAAAAATGGCCATTGCATTTCAACCGTGAAAGAAAACGTATGCTCTCGACGACTTTTATTTAGACTGTTTGAGTTCTGGTACTATGTACCTTGATGTAGATCATATGCTTTAGGCATAGTATAACTAGAGAGCCTACTGATAGCGAACATTTTAATTTATGTGGCCGGTTAAAAGACGGCTGAGCGTAAGCATAGCTAAGATATCTCCCGATTAAACCAGATTTCAAACAAAAAACACCATTAAAATCAATCCGTTAGTTTCGGCGCTACGATGCCCTCCCTCCTCCCCGCTCACACACACACACACACACACACACACACACACACACGTAGGAGTCAAACTTATGTAACACCCATCGATTCTGTGTAAGGGAGCTGAAAATAAAATTCCTAGACACAAGGGTGCAACAATTTATAATTCATTAGATAAAAAATTAATGTCAGCGTTCATCACTTACCTCAAAAATACTGCCAGTTTTTGTACAGTAGCAATTGGCTCCTGTGCATTACACCCATTTGAATCAATAGCGTGCTTTACTATTCCATGTACTTCAGAAAACTGCTTTCTGGTCATTCTGAAGTAATTCGTGAAATCAGTGTCACTCATCTTGGTCGTAGTTTGAAATTGTCCACATGTTTTTCTTTCATACAAAATATATTTATTTGTGGATTTGAATTTTTTATTTATTAATGAATAAAGCAACACTTCCTCTTCAGCGTTAGTATCCGAATCTGATTCGGAACTCAAGTCTAACAATAACATTTCTCTTACTCGCGAAACACACATCGTCAGTCTGACAAGCAGTAGGCCGGTATTCGGAGTCTGGCACGCGCGTGTCACACCGACTAGGGCACACTCGTCACATACGCGTCTCAATATGCGCAGGACCACGCGACACATGTCGAACGCGCGCGCCGCGCGGCAAAATCGTGTCACGTCCCACGTGCTAGACTCGTCTCAATTTGCGCCTCAACCACAACGCCGCGCGACCTGGCGCAGGCGCGTGTCGCGTCCCAGTCGCGTCGCGTCGCAATTTGCGCGGTCCCATTTGAACCTGTGATGTTACAAAAACGCGCGCTGCGCTGCGTCGCGCCACACGCGCTATACGCGTCTCAATTTGCGCCTAGCCTGAAGCGCCTATAATCGCACGGCCACACCGGCCGGGCAGTACCAGCACAGCAAGGCCGTTTTGGTTAGTGTTACACGGCCAGATCAATCGATCATCGAGGCTGTTGCCCCTGCAACTACTATAAAGGCTGCTGCCCCTCTTCAGGAACCACACGTTTGTCTGGCCTCTCAGCAGATACCCCTCCGTTGCGGTTGCGCCTACGATACGGCTATCTGTATCCCTGAGGCACGCAAGCCTCCCTACCAACGGCAACGTCCATGGTTCATGGGGAGTCATTAACAATCTTTAATACCTCTTTCTTAAATTCTTGGTCTTGATGATCTCGTTGTTTCTGTAATTCTAACATCTCCCGAAAACTATTTCCGCAAGTTCGCGTCGTTTCTCTTGTTCAAAAATTTCCTCTCTAAAGGCTTTATCTCTAAGACCACATTGTTTATGTAGCTCTAATTCCTCCTGATTTGATTTCACTAGTAATTCAAACAGCTTGTTGATACTGATATCTCCAGATCGCATATTGTGCGAACATCGTCACTTTTGGTATCTTGATTGCTCCTCACCAAACTAATTCTACTCATATTTGACATTTAAGGTTCCAACAAATCCTCTGTCCTTTTAACATCCAAATTTTCCACACGGTTTTCATCCTCTCTCGTACTTTCACAAACTCCCCAGACTTGCGTCTAGATTCGATCTTAAATGGTATCCCCAATTCAGAACAACACTAAAATAATAATACATAGTAAATAAAATATAACTACTCATACAGTTTTTGCGTCACGAACTTGACTTATTTATCCGCGTAATTAAATTTAAAAGGAATCACAATGAGGTACTGTTCAGCCAGTAATAAAATATCTTTACACATGCAAGTCCGAGCCGTAGTAACACAAGTTAGTTATTTCCTACCTGACGTACACTTTCTGACGTCTTGCATTTCCTGGAGTTAGGCGCCTCGTTGTCGGCCTCACTTACAGATGCCCTCTTCCGTCCGCAATTAGCTCGTGTCGTTGGGCGTGCGTCGTGGGTTGTCGTAGTGGAGAATATGAAACATATAATTAGAAGTTTTCAGTCACTGTTCATTAGGCAATCACAACAATTATATTTCACCACTGTTTATTACGTAATAATTTTTTTCGGAGCTTTTTTTCGAGTCACGCTTTGGACGCCAGTTGTACCCGCTTCTCGTTATAGTCTGCAGCTCGTGGTCTAGTGGCTAGCGTTGCTGCCTCTAGACTACGAGGCCCTGGGTTCGATTCCCGACCGGGTTGGTAATTTTCTATGCCTGGGGACTGGGTGTTTGTGTTGTTCTCACCATTTCATCATCATCATCATTATTCGTGACAATGGCTAGATTGGACTGTGTATAAAATTGGACTGTGTAAAAATTGGAACTTAGTACGGGCCCTGATGACCGCGCAGTTGAGCGCCCCACAAACCAGACTCCATCACCCTCATTATTTTCGTTACATCTACATATCAGAAGTAGCAGCCATGAACATTTTCCCTGTACCGGCGACTAAATTTCGGGTTTTCACAATGACAATTAATGCTGAGTTTTTGTATTGTCGATTACCGTTCATTTGTTGCTGAGTTACCGAAGGTAAGATAGTTTATAACGTCTGTGGATGTCTTTTATTATTTCAACTTCCTATTTACGACATTTCTACTTATCCGAACTGTTTTTGATTTTGTATTATTTCAATCCGATTGGACGTGAAATGTTAAATATCTTTTAAGTCACAATTTACGCTTCGAAATATTTCATAATCGAACCTTCTGTCATTCAGAGATACAGTTTGCAACTTAAATATGATTATCGTTGACTAATACACACTTTAGTTTCTTATTAACAACATTTAATAGTAATTAAATGTTAATGAATGATGGCGTTTTGTACGTAAGGGAAACGAGTGTTGAGCTTACAATTACTCTCAGTAATTAGGGCAAATATAATGTACGCGATTTTTATAGTTCATCACTCAAAGACATTGAAGCAAGGACTATGCTCCATTAAGATACTTCAATACTGTCATTCAGACTTCGTGCGTAACGTGTGTCCACAGGACATGTGGCCTCTAATTGAAGAAGTGTCATGATGATCTCTCCATTGGCAAAACATTCCGGAATAGTCCCCCATTCGGATCTCCGGGAGGGGACTGCTAAGGGGGAAAAAGATTGAATAATCTACGAAAGGATAACGTTCTACGAGTCGGGGCGTGGAATGTCAGAAGCTTGAACGTGGTAGGGAAACTAGAAAATCTGAAAAGGGAAATGCAAAGGCTCAATCTAGAAATAGTAGGGGTCAGTGAAGTGAAGTGGAAGGAAGACAAGGATTTCTGGTCAGATGAGTATCGGGTAATATCAACAGCAGCAGAAAATGGTATAACAGGTGTAGGATTCGTTATGAATAGGAAGGTAGGGCAGAGGGTTGTGTTACTGTGAACAGTTCAGTGACCGGGTTGTTCTAATCAGAATCGACAGCAGACCAACGCCGACAACGATAGTTCAGGTATACATGCCGACGTCGCAAGATGAAGATGAAGAGATAGAGAAAGTGTATGAGGATATTGAAAGGGTAATACAGTATGTAAAGGGGGACGAAAATCTAATAGTCATGGGCGGCTGGAATGCAGTTGTAGGGGAAGGAGTAGAAGAAAAGGTTACAGGAGAATATGGGCTTGGGACAAGGAATGAAAGAGGAGAAAGACTAATTGAGTTCTGTAACAAGTTCCAGCTAGTAATAGCGAATACCCTGTTGAAGAATCACAAGAGGAGGAGATATACTTGGAAAAGGCCGGGAGATACGGGAAGATTTCAATTAGATTGCATCATGGTCAGACAGAGATTCCGAAATCAGATACTGGATTGTAAGGCGTTCCCAGGAGCAGATATAGACTCAGATCACAATATAGTAGTGATGAAGTGTAGGCTGAAGTTCAAGACATTAGTCAGGAAGAATCAATGCGCAAAGAAGTGGGATACGGAAGAACTAAGGAATGACGAGATACGTTCGAAGTTCTCTAATGCTATAGATACAGCAATAAGGAATAGCGCAGTAGGCAGTACAGTTGAAGAGGAATGGCCATCTCTAAAAAGATGAAGTTGAGAAGGAAAACATAGGTACAAAGAAGGTAGCTGCGAAGAACCCATGGGTAACAAAGAAATACTTCAGTTGATTGTTGAAAGGAGGAA
Source organism: Schistocerca cancellata (assembly GCF_023864275.1). Classification (NCBI taxonomy): domain Eukaryota; kingdom Metazoa; phylum Arthropoda; class Insecta; order Orthoptera; family Acrididae; genus Schistocerca; species Schistocerca cancellata. Next base: position 337,268,112 of record NC_064631.1, read on the forward strand.
GTACAAACATGTTCCGGGAAAATCAGGAATACAGAAATACAAGTCAGCCGGCCGCGGTGGTTTAACGGTTCTAGGCGCTCAGTCCGGAGCCGCGCGACTGCTACGGTCGCAGGTTCGAATCCTGCCTCGGGCATGGATGTGTGTGATGTCCTTAGGTTAGTTAGGTTTAAGTAGTTCTAAGTTCTAGGGGACTGATGACCATAGATGTTAAGTCCCATAGTGCTCAGAAACCATAGAAATACAAGTCGCTGAGGAATGGAATAAATAGGAAGTGCAGGGAAGCTAAGACGAAATGGCTGCAGGAAAAATGTGAAGACATCGAAAAAGATATGATTGTCGGAAGGACAAAGTCAGCATACAGGAAAGTCAAAACAACCTTTGGTGACATTAAAAGCAACGGTGGTAACATTAAGAGTGCAACGGGAATTCCATTGTTAAATGCAGAGGAGAGAGCAGATAGGTGGAAAGAATACATTGAAAGCCTCTATGAGGGTGAAGATTTGTCTGATGTGATAGAAGAAGAAACAGGAGTCGATTTAGAAGAGATAGGGGATCCGGTATTAGAATCGGAATTTAAAAGAGCTTTGGAGGACTTACGGTCAAATAAGGCAGAAGGGATAGATAACATTCCATCAGAATTTCTAAAATCATTGGGGGAAGTGGCAACAAAACGACTATTCATGTTGGTGTGTAGAATATATGAGTCTAGCGACATACCATCTGACTTTAGGAAAAGCATCATCCACACAATTCCAAAGACGGCAAGAGCTGACAAGTGCGAGAATTATCGCACAATCAGCTTAACAGCTCATGCATCGAAGCTGCTTACAAGAATAATATACAGAAGAATGGAAAAGAAAATTGAGAATGCGCTAGGTGACGATCAGTTTGGCTTTAGGAAAAGTAAAGGGACGAGAGAGGCAATTCTGACGTTACGGCTAATAATGGAAGCAAGGCTAAAGAAAAATCAAGACACTTTCATAGGATTTGTCGACCTGGAAAAAGCGTTCGACAGTATAAAATGGTGCAATCTGTTCGAGATTCTGAAAAAAGTAGGGGTAAGCTATAGGGAGAGACGGGTCATATACAATATGTACAACAACCAAGAGGGAATAATAAGAGTGGACGATCAAGAACGAAGTGCTAGTATTAAGAAGGGTGTAAGACAAGGCTGTAGCCTTTCGCCCCTACTCTTCAATCTGTACATCGAGGAAGCAATGATGGAAATGAAAGAAAGGTTCAAGAGCGGAATTAAAATACATGGTGAAAGGATATCAATGATACGATTCACTGATGACATCGCTATCCTGAGTGAAAGTGAAGAAGAATTAAATGATCTGCTGAACGGAATGAACAGTCTGATGAGTACACAGTATGGTTTGAGAGTAAATCGGAGGAAGACGAAGGTAATGAGAAGTAGTAGAAATGAGAATAGCGAGAAACTTAACATCAGGATTGATGGTCACGAAGTCAATGAAGTTAAGGAATTCTGCTACCTAGACAGTAAAATAACCAATGACGGACGGAGGAAGGAGGACATCAAAAGCAGACTCGCTATGGCAAAAAAGGCATTTCTGGCCAAGAGACGTCTACTAATATCAAATACCGGCCTTAATTTGAGGAAGAAATTTCTGAGGATGTACGTCTGGAGTACAGCATTGTATGGTAGTGAAACATGGACTGTGAGAAAACCGGAACAGAAGAGAATCGAAGCATTTGAGATGTGGTGCTATAGACGAATGTTGAAAATTAGGTGGACTGAGAAGCTAAGGAATGAGGAGGTTCTACGCAGAATCGGAGAGGAAAGGAATATGTGGAAAACACTGATAAGGAGAAGGGACAGGATGATAGGACATCTGCTAAGACATGAGGGAATGACTTCCATGGTACTAGAGGGAGCTGTAGAGGGCAAACACTGTAGAGGAAGACAGAGATTGGAATACGTCAAGCTGATAACTGAGGACGTAGGTTGCAAGTGCTACTCTGAGATGCAGAGGTTAGCACAGGAAAGGAATTCGTATTCGTGGCGGGCCGCCGCATCAAACTAGTTAGTAGACTGATGACCAAAAAAAAAAAAAAAAAAAAAAAAAAAAAAAAAAAAAAAAAAAAAAAAAAAAAAAAAAAAACGCTTTTACTTTCACAAAGCTATGTGTCCAATTCGTCTCTTATATTCAGTTTAACGTCCCTTAGTATAGTCCACAGATCCTATTACCGGTTATTCGGCATGTAGTACAATTTAATACTGAGGGAACACCCAGTCATCACGAGGCAGAGAAAATCCCTGACCCCGCCGGGAATCGAACCCGGGAACCCGGGCGTGGGAAGCGAGAGATATTCTTAGTCCGCGACCTTAACGGCAAGAGTCTGTCCCTTATAAATTTACTATAGCAAGTTTTCTTGCTGTTTATTAATCGTTCCCTGATCCCGTTCGTGCATGCCACACAGAAATGCCAGCTATATCGCACGCTTCAGCTAGGTAGACTTATTCAGAGCGTAGAAAACAAGACAAGAGAACTAACAATACCGGCGCATGGTTTATATTGTAGAATTTAGAAACAAAAGTAGGTATGTTGGGCCCTCTTTGATTTCCCTCAGGCGCTACTTTGCTGCTGGCGTTATTCTGATAAGAGATCATGTATACCGATAATGTAATTAAAACTTGTTCAGTGTTATTAATTGTTTCCCATATTATCGATCACCTCTCCCTTACGTAAGAATAAGCCTGATAGTATTGTTTTCAATTGAATGAGCTGTTATAGTATCCCCTGTCAGTATTGCATCTTGCTACGATCAGGAGTGCCGTATCACTCCAACTGCACACGCCCCGCACCATTGAAGAGCCTCCAGCCCCTTGGTGACATGCGTGGTCCATGGATTCATAAGGTTGTCTCCGTACCCGTATACGTTCCGCCGTTCGATACAATTTGAAAGGAGACTCGTCCTACCAGGCAACATGTTTCCAGTCATCAAAAGTCCAATGTTGGTGTTAACGGCCCCGGTGAGGCGTAAAGCTTTGTGTCGTGCAGTCATCAAGGGTACACGTGGGGGCCTTCGGGTCCTAAAACCAATGTCGCTGATGTTCGTTGAATGGCTCTCACGCTGATCCTGCTGATGGCCCAGCACTGAAACCAGCAGCAATTTGCGGAAGCGTTGCACTTCTGTCACGTTCAACGCTTCTCTTCGGTTGTCGTTGGTCCCGTTCTTGCAGGATCATTTTTGGTGTTTTACCGGATTCCTGATATTCACGGCGCACTACTGAAATGTTACTACTGGCAAATCCCCACTTCATTGCTACCTCGGAGATGCTGCGTCCCATCGCTCGTGCGCCGACAATAACACCTCGACACTCACTTAAATCTTAATAACCTGCCATGTTGTTGTTGTGGTCTTCAGTCCCGAGACTGGTTTGATGCAGCACTCCACGCTATTCTATCCTGTGCAAGCTTCTTCATCTCCCAGTACCTACTGCAACCTACATCCTTCTGAATCTGCTTACCGTATTCATCTCTTGGTCTCCCCCTACGATTTTTACCCTCCACGCTGCCCTCCAATACTAAATTGGTGATCCCTTGATGCCTCAGAACATGTCCTACCAACCAATCCCCTCTTCTGGTCAAGTTGTGCCACAAACTTCTCTTCTCCCCAATCCTATTCAATACTTCCTCATTAGTTATGTGATCTACCCATCTAATCTTCAGCATTCTTCTGTAGCACCACATTTCGAAAGCTTCTATTCTCTTCTTCTCACAACTGTTTATCGTCCATGTTTCACTTCCATAGATGGCTACACTCCATACAAATACTTTCAGAAATGACTTCCTGATACTTAAATCTATACTTGATGTTAAAAAATTTCTCTTCTTCAGAAACGCTTTCCTTGCCATTGCCAGTCTACATTTTATATCCTCTCTACTTCGACTACATTCCATTATCCTCGTTTTGCTTTTGTTGATGTTCATCTTATATTCTCCCTTCAAGACACCATCCATTCCGTTCAACTGCTCTTCCAAGTCCTTTGCTGTCTCTGACAGAATTACAATGTCATCGGCGAACCTCAAAGTTTTTATTCCTTCTCCATGGATTTTAATACCTCCTCCGAATTTTTCTTTTGTTTCCTTTACTGCTTGCTCAATATACAGATTGAATAACATCGGGGAGAGGCTACAACCCTGTCTCACTCCCTTCCCAACCACTGCTTCCCTTTCATGTCCCTCGACTCTTATAATTGCCACCTGGTTTCTGTACAAATTGTAAATAGCCTTTCGCTCCCTGTATTTTACCCCTGCCACCTTTAGAATTTGAAAGAGAGTATTCCAGTCAACATTGCCAAAAGCTTTCTCTAAGTCTACAAATACTAGAAACGTAGGTTTGCCTTTCCTTAATCTTTCTCCTAAGATAAGTCGTAAGGTCAGTATTGCCTCACGTGTTCCAGTATTTCTACGGAATCCAAACTGATCCTCCCCGAGGTCGGCTTCTACTAGTTTTTCCATTCGTCTGTAAAGAATTCGTGTTAGTATTTTGCAGCTGTGGCTTATTAAACTGATTGTTCGGTAATTTTCACATCTGTCAACACCTGCTTTCTTTGGGATTGAAATTATTATATTCTTCTTGAAGTCTGAGGGTATTTCGCCTGTTTCATACATCTTGCTCACCAGATGGTATTGCCATTGTAGCCATTGTAGCAGCAGTAACCGATCTGACAATTGCGTCAGGCACTTTTTGTCTGATATAGGCGTTGCCGACTGCAGCGCTGTATTCTGCCTCTTTAAAAATCTCTGTATTTGACTACGCATGCCTATACCAATTTTTGTGTCGCTTCAGTGTAGAAGACGGCACATAAGAAACAGGAAAACCGCTGTGTGCATTACAGCCGTGCAGTGCGCGCTGGCTTCGTGGTCAGAGTAGTGCCTCTCTGGTTATCGATGATCGTCCGTGGTTTAGTCTTCCGATAAGAGACGCTGGTGTGATGGTCTCTGACTGGAACACTATTTAGAACGCGCGGCTTATCGGCTGCCCTCGAGTCCTTCAAGTTTAGTTCCGCTGTGGAGCGGGGATGCACCGCTAGGTGTGGTCACGCGGCTGCTGGTAGTGTGACAGAGCGGGTGGGCGGTGTTGTGAGGGGCGTTTTGTCCGCTGTGATTGTGCGGAGCCGGCGTGGTCGCTGAATACGAGTCGGACTAGTGTAGTACGCGCGACTCTGAGGGGTCAGATTCCACAGGTGTTCACAAACAGAGATGACCTTTTGTTTGTTTGGTTGGTTTGATGGCTACAAGGACGTTTAGTGCGCCCCGTAGCCTGGTTGTAGTAGAAGTACGAGACAGTTACGTTATTATATACTATTCTGTTAACTGATTGCAAGACTGAGCATCTATGTTATGAAACATCTGGTTGGTGTGAGTGGTTTGATAATGGTAGTTTGCCCACGTGGTATTCGCCTAGTTTTTTCGTCAGTTAAGAAATGCCTTTAACTTCAGTTGGCTGTAATTTAGTTTGGCGTTCATAATGAAAGAACTACCATGTCCCGTTGTTGTTTGGCTGTAATTTAGTTTGGCGTTCATATTGAAAGAACTATCATATGACGTTGTTGTTGTTATACCGTATTTTAAATATTTTTTGCCTTAAAGAGAATTACTTCTTCTTGGTGATTATGTAAAGATTAGCTGGGTGGATGATCACTGAATTGTTTATAATTCTAATACGGTTACGTGGGCTGATCCTGTTGCTTCTCGTAAACCGAGAAGTTATTTGTGAACAAGCTGTCGACTTACTGAGCGCGTATGGAATACGAGTGACTTGCTAAGCTGTTTGCACTGCTGCTGCTTCTGAATTGTTTCATAAAGTGAAGTGCTCTTGTTTGTATTGGTCAAATAGTTACTTCTTACGTGAAGTTCTGGAAGTAATTCAAATTTTAGGTTTGTTAGGTTGGCGTGAGAGGAAACAATCACCTATTGCTTTAATTCACAGACAGCTGAATTAGAAAGGTTTCAGACGTTTAATGCCAAGGGATAATTCTAATACCTGAATTGCTTTTCATTGAAAACTTTCGGTGTGTGTCGGTTGGAGGGTTACGAATGTTTATTGCCGTTATTGGTTCAAATGGCTCTGAGCACTATGGGACTTAACTTCTGAGGTCATCAGTCTCCTAGAACTTAGAACTACTTAAACCTAACTAACCTAAGGACATCACACACATCCGTGCCCGAGGTAGGATTCGAATCTGCGACCGTAGCGATCGCGCGGTTCCAGACTGTAGCGCCTAGAACCGCTCGGCTACACCGGCTGGCTTATTGCCGTTATTAAACATCATAGGTTAGCGCTGTGACTTCTTGTCATGTTTGATCGTAATAGTTTTATGTTAAAGGTATCATAAGTTGTTCAAAGCAGAAGGACCAAGAGACGGACTGTTATAATACCAATATTGTGGCACATAACCCCCCCCCCCCCCCACCCTTAGAAGTTAAGTTCTGTTGTTTATCCTTGCTTGTCAGTGGATTTGCTAGGATTGTATCCGTCGTTTAACTGATTATCTTGAGTGGTCTCTTGATCCAGTCGTTTGTGAAATTATGAGTTGTTATTATGAATTCTCAGGAGAAAAGTCATGCTTGAAGATTCTTGGAACTCTTTGTACATATTATTTATTGTCAATATTATTTTACTGTCAGCAACAGGAGTTGTAAAGTTAATAATATTCTTTAGTGCTGGCTATCAGAGTTTGTTTAAGGTTTTCGGAACTGACCATCTATACCCAAGTGTTTAAAAGTTTTGTAGAGTAACAATAAATCTGTTTTTAAGGTATGTTTGTAAAGTGGCTTGGCACCTTACCGCTCCCTTCCCGCCCCTATCATTTCAACTGTTATCAGTGAAGTATATATACATAAGCAGATGTACTGCTGCCCCTTTGTTTCTGCTAAGCTAATAAAGGATTTTGTATTAGAATTTGCACCCAATGTTGCTGGGTTTCAATTATTTTATCAGTATTCGTTTAGGGCTTACTGCAGTTTCATTCATTATTACTTATTCACCCTAGGGTTATGGTCATCTGAAAGACTTTTATTGTTTTTCTAACTTTTGGCATGTGTCCTGTTTCATCACAAGAGAAAGAACAAAAATTAAATCTATACCTATAATTTTCAGGCAGAAGATTCTTGTGAGGTTTTTCAAATTTTTCACACAGACCCTTTTATATGATAACAATTGTACGCCGAAACCGGTTATGGTTGTATCATAAAAGAAGTGATTCTATGAAAAATAAAAAAGATAATGCCTCAGAATAAATCAGTCACGGTCTCTGAAATAGGAATATCGTTGTTCCCAGAAGATTCTCACTCGATGTATTTATTGTTTCGCTGCTCATCCTCATTTTCTTCAGCCATAATTTAACTGTAGAAAACTGATGACATGAGAAGCTAGAGGCTGCAATTTGCATTCACCCCATCCGCGTTGCAGGATACTATTAGATTCTCCGAGAATAGATGATTCTAGCCAGCTGCACGAATTCATATTCGGATTACAGATTTTCGTTTTGGACATAAGCGTGCGAGCAGAAGGTACTGGAAATATTAATAGTAACAATCCGTTTTTATTATGCAGCAGGAACACTGAACGGAGAAGACCATGTTTCGAGACCAAGTTCCTTTTTTCCTAGTTTTCACATTTAGTAATGATATAAACAATTCTCGTGGAGGAATATATTGGTGTGGATACAATACTTAAAAAACGGATTAAAAACATTCTTGACCGAAATAAAATATTTGTTTGAAACGGTTACCTATTTGTAACCGTGGTGTAGGGGTAGCGTCTTCCATTCACAATCAAAACGTCTTCGGTCCCGGCTTCGAATCCCGAAGCTTCTTAAATTTTGATTAATAATTAGCATTGGCGGCCGAAGACTTCCGGAATAGGAAGTCACCCTCAGTCTGCCAACGCCCTTGCCAAAGAGGGCGGTGGAGCGGACAGTGGTTCAGGGCACTCTCTTGTCCTATAGGGTGGGAAACTGCCCCTAAAGGCGGAAGAATCAAGAATGATCCGCGGCATGAGGATCCAGAAGGCAATGGAAACCACTGCATTAAAGACACGTAACGTGTATCAACATTACATGTGGCCTGTAATTGAAGAAGTGTCATGATGATCTCTCTATGGGCAAAAGATCCCGGAATAGTCCCCCATTCGGATCTTCGGGAGGGGATTGGAATAGGTGGAGATTACCATGAAGAAAATATTGAATAATCAACGGAAGGATAATGTTCTATGAGTCGGGGAGTGGAATGTCAGAACCTTGAACGTGGTAGGGAAACTAGAAAATCTGAAAAGGGAAATGCAAAGGATCAATCTGTATATATTAGGGATCAGTGAAGTGGAGTGGAAAGAACACAAGGAGTTCTGTCAGATGAGTATAGGGTAATATCAACAGCAGCAGATAATGGTATAACAGGAGTAGGATTGGTTGTGAATACGAAGGTAGGGAAGAGAGTGTGTTTCTGTGACAGGTCAGAGACAGAGTTGTTCCTATCAGAATCGACAGCAAACCAGCACCGACAACGATAGTTCAGGTATACGTGCCGAGGTAGCAAGCTGAAGATGAAGAGATAAAGAAAGTGTGTGAACATACTGAAAGGGTAACACAGCATGTAAATGGGGATGAAAATCTAATAGTCATGTGGAACTGGAATGGAGTTGTAGGGGAAGGAGTAGAAGAAAACGTTACAGGAATATATGAGCTTGCGACAAGGAGTGAGGGAGGAGAAAGACTAATTGAGTTCTATAAAAGTTTCAGCTAGTAATAGCGAACACACTGTTCATGAATCACAAGAGGAGGAGGTATACGTGGAAAAGGTCGTGTGACACGGGAAGATTTCAGTTTAATTACATCATGGTCAGGCAGAGATTCCGAAATAAGATACTGGATTGTAAGGCGTACTCAGGAGTAGATATAGATCACAGAATAGTAGTGATGAAGAGTAGGCTGAAGTTTAAGACATAAGTCAGGAAGAATCAATACGCAAAGAAGTGGGATACGGAATGACGAGATAAGCTTGACGTTCTCTAAGGCTATAGACACAGTAATGAGGAACAGCTCAGTCGGCAGTAAAGTTGAAGAAAAATTGACATCTCTGAAGAGCGCCATAACAGAAGTTGGGAAGGAAAACGTAGGTACAACGAAGGTAACTGAAAAGAAACCATGGGTAACAGAAGAAATACTTCAATTGATCGATGAAAGGAGGAAGTACAAAAATGTTTCGGGAAAGTCAGGAATACAGAAATACAAGTCGCTGAGGAATGAAATAAATGGGAAGTGTAGGGAAGGTAAGACGAAATGGCTGCAGGAAAAATGTCAAGAAGTCGAAAAAGAAATGATTATCGGAAGGACAGAATCAGCATACAGGAAAGTCAAAACAACCTTCGGTGACATTAAAAGCAAGGGTGATAACATTAGAAGTGCAACGGGAATTCCACTGTTAAATGCAGAGGAGAGACAGCGGATAGTTGGATAGAATTCATTGAAAACCGCTATGAGGGGGAAGATTTGTCTGATGTGGTAGAAGAAGAAACACGAGTCGATTTAGAATTGATAGTGGATCAAGTATTAGAATCAAAATTTAAAAGAGCTTTGGAGGACTAAAGATCAAATAAGGCAGAAGGGATAGATAACATTCCATCAGAATTTCTAAAATCATTGGGTGAAGGGCAACAAAACGAATATTCACGTTGGTGTGTAAAATATATGAGTCTGGCAACACAGCATGTGACTTTCGGAAAAGCATCATCCACACACTTCCGAAGACGGCAAGAGCTGACAAATGCGAGAATTACCGCACAATCAGCTTAACAGCTCATATATCCAAGTTGCTTACAAGGATAATATAGAGAAGAATGGAAAAGAAAATTAAGGATGCGCTAAATGACAATCAGTTTGGCTTTAGGAAAGGTATAGCACGAGAGAAGCAGATCTGACGTTGCGGTTAATAATGGAAGTAGGACTAAAGAAAAATCGAGACACGTTCATAGGATTTGTCAACCAGCATAGTTCGACTATGTAAAATGGTGCAAGATGTTCGAAAGTCTGAAAAAAATGGTTCAAATGGCTCTGAGCACTATGGGACTCAACGTCTGAGGTCATCAGTCCCCTAGACTTAGAAATACTTAAACCGAACTAACCTAAGGATATCACACACATCCATGCCTGGAAATTCAGAAAAAAGTAGGTGTAAGCTATAAGGAGAGACGCGTCATATAGAATATGTACAACAGCCAAGAGGGAATAATAAGAGTGGACGACCAAAAACGAAGTGCTCGTATTAAATAGGGTGTAAGACAAGGATGTAGCCTTTCGCCCCCCTTTTCAGTCTGTACATCAAGGATGCAATGATGGAAATAAAATAAAAGTTCAGGAGTGGAATTAAAATTCAAGGTGAAAGGATATCAATGATACGATTCTCTGATGACATTGCTATCCTGAATGAAAGTGAAGAGCAATTACATTATCTGCTGAACGGAATGAACAGTCTAATGAGTTCAGAGTATGGATTGAGAGTAAATCGATGAAAGAAGAAGGTAATGAGAAGTAGTAGAGATGAGAACATTGAGAAGAGTATCATCAGGATTGATGGTCACGAAGTAGATGAAGTTAAGGAATTCTGCTGCCTAGGCAGTAAAATAACAAATTATGGCCGGATAAAGGAGGACATTAAAAACAAACTAGCTATGGGAAAAAAAGGCATTCCTGGTCAAGAGAAATCTACTAACATCAAATATGGGCCTTAATTTGAGGAATAAATTTCTGAAAATTTACGTCTGGAGCACATCATTGTGTGGCAGTGAAACATTGACTGTGGGAAAACCGCAACAGAAGAGAATCGAAACATTATAGATATGGTGCTACACACGTATGTTGAAAGTTAGGTGAACTGATAAGGAAAGGATTGAGGAGTTTCTCAGCAGAATCGGAAAGGGAAGTATTATGTGGAAAACACTGATAAGGAGAAGGGACAGGATGATAGGACGTTTGTTAAGACATGAGGGAATGACTTCCATGGTACTAGAGGGAGCTGTGGAGGGCAAAAACTGCAGAGGAAGACAGAGATTGGAATACATCCGGCATATAATGGAGTACGTAGGTTGCAACTGATACGCTGAGATGAAGATGTTAGTACAGGAGAGAAATTCGTGGCGGGTCGCATAAAACCAGTCAAGACTGATGACTCAAAAAAAAAAAAAAAAAAAAAAAAAAAAAAACAAATAAAAATGGTTACCGGTTTCGGTCAGAATGTGACAGTCTTCAGTTCATTTATACAATCATGGTAGCTGTTGGCCCTGAATGGATCGCCTTGAGCACTTTAGCAAAAGCACAAATTTATTATAGAGGTATAGCTACAACTGATTGGCTCACTACAAAGTGAAAATTGGTACCATTTCTGCACAATACATGCGATATCTCAACTGTTGAGACATCAGTATAACGTCAACTGATGTTGAATGAATCTACTCTCGTGCTCTCTGAATAATGCAGCAGTCTACGCAGTACTGCAGCATTGTTACCTATCCTTGAATGGACGATCTCCAACGTTCAAATCTGTTCAGTCCTGCGGCTGAAGGAAGTGTGTGTTTGAATGCTGCCATATGAAAAACGAGCGGTTTGCTCCCGCTTTTCAAAATGCCACTATGGCAAGTCAGTGAATACCATCCCAAGATAATTTCGTAGAAAAGCCTAGCTTGCAGTTGGAGGTAACTACTGAACTGCGTATATCGCATCCTGATGTCACCACAGACGAAAATATTCAAATGTTGCGAAATACTGCAAGGTGGAGTACGCAAATACTGTACTCAACTGACAGAGCAATAAGATCTCGGGGAATTTCAGCAAAATACTGTATGATGAGACGTCTCTCTCAGTATAGCAGAAACATGTTTCTAACACTTACGTGATATGGGTGTTCACAGCCTATACAGCACAGAACTGCCCAACCTGGTAGCAGCTACAACTGAATCAAACTGAGCTTGGATGACACACGCGGATACTTCATTCTATAATGCTGCAACTGTATGCCACTCGAAGTGGTTGGCTAGATGTGACGTGCCAGTCTCTCTACAGTCCAAGACCAGATATTTCTAGTGGCTGAGAGATTTGGAGAACTCAGTGACCTTTGCATCGTTATCGGTCAGGACAGCAAGGCAACTTCACCTCGTTGAAATATTTCACGGAGGCTTTTAAGATACGGAACAACTACATTGGGCACCTTAAGGCCTGATTGAGTCTACCGGTCTCTCGTATCCCTTCCTGTATAAGAAAATGACACAAAATAAAAAAGCGACAGAGGGAATAATAAAATCGAAGAAAAATTACGTTCTATGTCAATCAAAGATTTTATTAGTCGTCGTAAGAGGAAGCTAAATAACTATCTCGAAAACAATGCCTGGATTCTGTGATGGAGACCTTATTTTGCGAGTTCTAGATATAAAACTGAGTATTTCGCGAAGGCTGATACTGACCTCAGTATGAGCGAGGTTTCGAGACGGCCGCAACTGCCTCCGGAAGCCGTCGTAAAACCTGGATGAGGGCAGCACCGTCGCGCGACGTATAACGTCCTTCACCTCCGTGGATGCAGTCGTTCGTGAACCGAAAGCGTCCTCTACCAGAGCACTCTCTGAATAGCCCCCCCACCCCCTTTCTGACTGCACCGCATGCCTCTCCCACATCGAGCAAAACACTGAGGCAGTGAAGAGCTGGGAACTTTTATGAGTCTTCAGTTGAGTAATGTAAACAGAAAGGGGACAGTTACAAGGAGCGCAACTTGTCGAGTGTCATTACCACATCCGGTATAGCCCACGTTAGCTGTCGTTCGAAGTGCACTGTAGCGAAACTAGGTAGAGGTGGTGCAAAAGTTTTTAGTATTTTTTTATCGCCATCGTCATCATCTTCATCAATAACCTTGCGTATTTCATAATGTTGTCGACAAACCTTCCATTAGGTTGTCCTCTCCACCTTTCCCAATCAGTAAACGATATTTTGACATTCAGTTATCAACTTACTTGCTACCTATACGATCCACACATCTCTCTCTCCATGTCCTACACACCTCAAGTTTCTTATCGTTATGATCCTAATTACTCATCCATTCTGTTTTCTTGTCATTCGAAGAAATTTGTGCATCATCAAAATACTCTGCCTTTATTGTAAGTTTGGTTTGTATTCTAGATAAATGTTTTCCCTTTAACTTATGTTCACAGAGCTGTGTTCCCGCTTCGTAGCGGCAATACATTGTTTCTTTATTCCTCACTACATAATGGCTTAACACGTCGAAAATAAATTGGAAAGAAAGAAAATGTCTAAATAAATAACAACCAAAATGAAAAAACGACGCATTTGTTGAAAAGACAGATGCTGTACAATTATTTCCTATTTCTTTAATGCGATGTACGTATGAAATCATAAGACACTGCCGTTCATTTTCTAACTCTTTCCGGGTTTAGTAAACCATATTAAGTGTGAAGCATTAAACAAAAAAAAAAAGCGGAGAAAACACTATGTTACCGAACGAAATGGGAACACAGTTTTGTGAACGTAAGAAAAAGTGCAGTAATTATAAAAATAACAGCTTCTTTACGTTATGTGTTTCCGTTACTTTTGGTTTACAAGTGCAAGTGTCCTTGCTTGATGTCTCCACAGTTAGTTGATGCACATATCGCAAGAAATGTGTAAAGATATAACGTTGATTAATGAATAAAAGTGAATGTGGTCTAAGAAATCCATATACGTAAGCAGAACATCAGTAAAACTATCCAGATAGCTCATGCCTTCTATTTTGTGGCTCAGTCTGTTCGATGGTAGTTGTACCTGGTTGTTTTTTAAAATAACTAAAGGATTCGATTTCCTCTGTAATTTTCATTTTCTTCTCTTTCTTCGTGCGGGTTGGAGCTCGTGGTAAAAGCTGCGGGCCGGTCGTTCGTTGTTGATGGGACGCATCGCAAACTCACTTGGGTTACTTTCGTTAAATTTCTTTCGGGTGGTGTCCATCGTAAATGTTCAGAGCAGGTGTTTGTTGATTATAAAATGCATCGCGAATGCACTTGGTTTATTTTCGTTGGATTTCGTGTGTTATTTCAATCGAATCAGAAAATTACTCCCCGTTTCCCCACGCATGTCAGGTTGCATCTAGGAGAACCTGTGTTCTGTTTAACTCCTTGGGACAAGTAAAGAAAATTTCATTTACAGATTGTTAATTTTTCCGAAAATACAAACTGTGAAAACTGATTAAAGTAAATTCGGAATTGGGGATAGGTCAAGGAGGCAGATTACCATATTGTCTACGAAAAAAGTTTGAGGATGATTGGCTACAGTATGTCTGAGCCAGTCAGGACCGAGAGCGTCGCACGTTCTGGAGACGAGAGATATTTATATACTCTCATTTCGTGGAGTCGCACTTAATATGGCTTTATGAGGGCGTCTTTATTTAGTTGTACTAGAAAAATTGTTGAATTTTCCTTCGTTAATAAGGAGATTGTTTCGGAGAATGATAGATATTTGGCGAATACAACGTTTCTGGAAGACTCGAGAATTTATGAGAAATTTTTCCTTTTCTTCTCATTAACTAAAACACTGTGTAAGTCATGCTGTAGCAATTCAAAACTTCAGGTTACTCATTGTCAGTGAACTGTGTAGCGAACATACTAAAAGGGACAACCCTCGTTGAACTTTCAAAACGTTTGTTAACTGTTGCATTCTGCAGTTATTTAAGCAGCTTGTCACCTGTGTGATTATGTTGGCCGTTATGAAGAGAATGCGCTAAGTGCATAAACGTGGATAGTACGAACAATAAACAAATATATGTTTTTACATCAGGAAATGTGTGTTAGTACTGACTTGTTAGGGACCGCTGTGTCGTTCAAATGAGAATATAATACCAACACTTTACACAAGTCCTTGTTTTATTCAGTAGCAGGAAATAGGATATTTTATGCGCCCTGCTACACGTATAGTGTATTTTGTCTTTTACACAGCCTTTACAGGTTGAACGACACTATACGTCGCTTCTGGTCAGCCCGCAGTTCTAAGGAAAATCACAGAGTTGGGGAAGGAAGGAAAGAAGATTGGGTTTAACGTCCCATCGACATCGAGGTCGTTAGAGACGGAACACAAGCTTGGATGGTGTCAAGCATGAGGAAGGAAATCGGCCGTGCCATTTCACAGCAACCATCGTGGCATTTCCTGGAGCGATTTAGGGAAATCACGGAAAACCTATAGGTGGATGGCTCTCGAATGCGAGTCCAGTGTCACAGAGCTGAGTGAATGTCAATAGACAGATACAATCTGCGCTGTTGCATGCCTATCTGTCCAACAGTATCCTGACAGTTATTATTCTGAACTCTGTTGGCGACAGTTTCAAGAAAGCGCTTGAATGTGGAGGAATAGTAGACTATTCTTCCTCTTGAGCCGAAACGAGAGAAAGTTGTGATGTTGAACGCTGCGGTCTGGAGTGACGTCAAAATTTAATTCATATCTTTGTGCTTCATTGTTGACACTACACATTATGGAAGGTAATGTTGTACAGACATTCGCTAACCCTAAATTCTTCAGTCGGATTGTCACAAGGTATAGTGTGATACATTGCTCCAAATCTCTCGTTTCAACTCATGCACTGTCCACTGGTGTCGTTCAGTACCGCACTCTAAGTGCCGCTTATCACTGACTACATAAATGTGTCGCTTATGAGGAGCATTTTTGTAGCAGGAAAGTTGTAACAGTTTTAAATTTGAATCTGTCACCTAGTATGACAAAGAATCTGTCAATTTATTCCTTGATGAAACTTGCTGTTCGCTGCAAACTCGTGGTTATAGCTGTCCTCAGATTTAATCTCTTTTCATAAAATCACAGGAATAGTTTCCAACCGATTTCATTTTTGTCTTATTGAAACGATGTTTTAGTTTCAGTTGCTGCTCATATTTGTGTATCAGATTTAAGAAATTATCTTTACTCAAAGATATAAGTTAGCTACTTGAATTCTCTCAAAAGATAAAAAATTGAAACTTATAATATTCTAAAACAAGATTCATAGCCATCTCTTCGTAAAGCTTCGTGTCTATCACTTTGTCACGTAATGTACTTCAACGAAGTGAATATTACTCAGTCGCTATCTGACCATCATTTCGAGAAGTCTGACATTTTCTACGGCTTCTTTCATGTTATTTTACTCCATTTTTTAACTCTCTACACGAGTCACTATGCTGGCTGGACTGCTGGAAGCATTTTGTAACCCTCGAATGATTCATTTCGCTGATTTCATGCTACTGTCTAGTCCGTCTGTACATGTTCTCCTGATGTTTGTTTAGCCTTGTTTCTTCATGTTTTCACTTCACAATCACCGCACCAAAGTTTATGTAGACCGCTTTAGTAAGTTTGAAATGTCCGTGATGTAGTTGCTCCTTAGATGACGTCCAGTCGACATTCACTGAGCTCTCCTGTTCGACCAATGCTGCTGTCACTGCATCTTTACCGACAAGACAATACTCCCCATCTCCCTTTGTACTGGCGCGTCCGGCTGTTTGACATCTATCGGTCAATTCCGCATTACATGGGGTTGTGTGAGTACTTTTACTCAAGATGGTGTATTGTCTGTAATAATTCCACATGCTGCACGATTTACTCTTGGCACCGCGGACTAATCCGATCTCGGACGACGATGAAAGGGGCACTTCCAGCCGAAGTACAGCTGCTGGTACGTGGGGGCGTGAAGGCGGCGAGTCATTAATTAGCGTGATGAATTATTTCTGAATGCAGAAAGCGCGGTTCTGCTATTCGGACCGTGTGGCGGGCGGAGCTCTTTTCTGCCGGTCATGAAGATTAATGACGCTCTGCGTGACGGTTGTGTTGACGGCATGCACCTGTCGCCTGGGCGGTGGCAGGGCAGTGTGCGGGGGTGGCGGTGGTTCTCGGCGGTAATGGGTCGTCACCAATTGGAGCGAAAATGAGGAGGAAATTACAGCGCAGCACTCTGTGCGGAATGATCTGCAGATAAGACGACGCGTTCACTTTATAATCATAAGTTATTTTACGAGGTGTGAGTATAAAACAATGGGCCTCCTGCTGCAAAAATTTTCATTGAAAAATATATATTCAATTATCGTCACTTTCATTATATTCTTCCCCTCCATTGCAACAACCCTTCATGCGTATTTTCCATTGATGGAAACAGTGCTAAAAAAATTCTTCTGTGAGATTCTTAATGAAGCGGGCCGCTTTCCTTTTACCGCTTCAACAGACTGTACACTTGTTCCTTTCAATGCACATTTGACCTGGGGAAATAGATAAAAGTCACGTAGTACTAAGGCAGGCGAAGAAGAAGGGTCAGGTAAGGCTGAGATGCCGTACTCTGTTAGAAACCTCTTAAAACCGAGCGCGGTATGAGCCGGTGCATTCCCTTGATGAAGAACCCATGACACGGTCATCAGAAATTCGAATCTTTTTTTTCTTATTTTCTCACGTAACTGAGCAAGATACTCAAGGTAGCAATGATGATTAACAGTTTGACCTTGAAGACTCCAGTGAAGATGCACAACTTCATGAATACAACAAAAAAATCACCATCGTCTTTAATCTAAATTTGCTGGTACGATTGTTTTACGCCGGCCAGTGTGGCCGAGCGGTTCTAGGCGCTTCAGTCTGGAACCACGCGACTGCTACGGTCACAGGTTCGAATCCTGCCTCAGATGATAAGTCCCATAATGTTCAGAGCCATTTGAACCATTTGATTGTTTTTCGCTCTTGGCGAATTTCGACCTTTCCAGTGAATGGATTGTTGCTTGGTCTATGAATCATAAGCGAGAAACCGATTCGTCACATGTTATTACTTTTTCCAAGAAATTAGGTTGAGTTTCAGTCGCATTCAAAGTCTCAGTAGAAACTTTTCAAGAACTACCTGTTCGATCGTGAGGATTTTCGACATTAGTTTCACAGACACTTTTCTCGTGTTAAACTGGTTAAGTAAAAGTCGTCTTGCACATCCTGTGTCAATTCCTACTATTTCAGAAATCGATTGAATACTCAACCGACAATCAGATCTAATCAGATTATTTACCTTTTAGATAATTTTATGCGTTTTTGATTTTTTGGGGTGTCCGAGGCGTGAGTCATTTTCAGCGTCTTCTCTGACTTCTTGTGAACGCTTGAATCGCACGATAGCTCATACTCTTGATAAACACCATGTACTTCTTTTAGTAGCACATAGATTTCAGCAGTAGTTTTTCCATGTTTTATGTGAAACATCACGATATTTCGTTACTTTATTATTACACTTAACATTTTTCCAGCAAAACAAGGTAACGGATCTTTTTTCAAATGAAGGCATCTATAGACACCAGAGATGCCGCATTCGACTCAGGAGGCTGCACGCTTCACAGCTATTGGTCATTCATCTTTGGTGCATGCGTATACTCTGTGACAGCATCAGTTCCGTTATTTTATTGCTATACCTCGTAATTACGTATGTTAGAATGCATTTAAAAGTGAAGGAGAAGAAACGAAATTATTAATGTCTGTGCAATGACGTTGTAACTCAGTCAGAGACGAGAAATAAGAGAAGAAAGATCATTTTAACAGAATGGACGATGTCCTGAATGCAAGCTGTAACGTGAATAATAAAGTAAACAATGGTTATGGGGGCATTGTTGAACGAAGTCAGGTGATACTGAGTGAACTATAATTTGATTTAAAACGGTTCCATTCCACCGCTACCAGGTTGGACTGTTCCCACCACCAATTCACCAATGGGAGCCTAGCATCATTGCCTCACACTGTTTTGGAATTTCCGATCACATCCCTACTAGATCTGCGAGAGGAAGTATTCCACATGCAAAAGTTTCCCCTAGTTCAAGAGAAAACTAAACTCTATCCCTGTTTGGAACTAAGAACATATTTGGATGCGCTGAGTATAACAACTGACATATCGTATGAGAATTTCACTATATTTACGTGAATGTTGCAGATTTTATTTGTTTACGGGTTAAATCATGACAAAATTGGTCTAAAAACGTCGTTTTCCAGAAGTTTCATGGAAAACAACACTAACTTGATGTGATAAGCCGCTCTGGAAACATCCATTTCTGGGCATCGCGTCTTGATAATAAAAGTATAACAGTCAGTTCAGTAGTTTTCACGATATAATTTGGTAAGTTGAAAGCTCTTTTCTTGGACTAAATATTTCATACGTTTCTAAAATATTGTCATGGCTCTTGCCCTAATTAAAATTAAGAACATCCTTGGAAGCGCTATAGAGATCTACATCGTACAAGTATCTCACGTTTTTTACGTGATTTCTGTAGGAGGCAGAGAATATAAGGAATTTTTTGTCGCCGCCGAGAGAGGAGTTCTGTGATGACTATCTGCAGACAGCATTTAGTTTTAAAGACTGTAGATTGGAAAATGTTGTGCTGAAAGTAGTGGAAGCTTTCTAGTGTATGGGTGACAAAATAACTGACGACGTGTAAGTAAAGAACATATAAAATGTGGAGTAGCACTAGCAAGAAAAGCTTTCCTGAAGAATAGAAATACGTTAATTTCTGACATTAATTGTTACTGTTAGTTACAGTCCATCATGTGCCGTTTTCCATGCAAAATTTTAGTCTCAAACATTTTCTTCATTTGGTGTAATTTTAGTGTGAATTTTTTAAAGGGCGGTATCATGTTTCCACCTCAGATGCTTAATTACGAAAGTAATCACCTTACTACCTTTCACACTGTGGGCCAATTCCGATAATAACGATCATTCTCAAATGCTATGCGAGATATTTTCGGTTCCTACAGCACCTGGCAATGGCATTTACGGTCAAGATCAGCCAAATGCGCGAATGTAATAAATTGAATAGTTGATAATTAAGATTTCTTCAGTCTCACTTTATCCTCGTGGCCACACAATTACTGACTTATGGAAACAAAATGAAGTGACAACATTTTTTACAAGAGTAGTAAATACAGTTCCAGTTCTTATGAAGAGTAGCACACTAAAACACACAAGTCCACTAAAGAAAACTGAGTCACAGAGTCGTAAGCAAAGTAGATTCTATATATTCAAAGTTGGCTTGTAGGGCGTTGTCCAGGAAATAGACACTTGTGGACCAC
Source organism: Schistocerca cancellata (assembly GCF_023864275.1). Classification (NCBI taxonomy): domain Eukaryota; kingdom Metazoa; phylum Arthropoda; class Insecta; order Orthoptera; family Acrididae; genus Schistocerca; species Schistocerca cancellata. Next base: position 337,288,219 of record NC_064631.1, read on the forward strand.
TGTAGAGCTGTCGATGATGAACGCACACAATTCGTAGCCAGGTCGCTGATAACACGCAGACAACTCGTCGGTGAGTGGCCGTGCAGCCTCGTAAATGCGCGACGAGCGGAGGGATATTGTCTCGCTCAAGTTCAGTGTCCGTGACTGGCGTTGTAAAGTAGTGCGCTCGCTGTGGCTCCGCCTGACCTTCAGACATGACTGGGCCGAGAGAGATAACACTGTCGCTTGGATACAGCAGTTAGGAAGTCTTTTCTTCAAGTATATCTTTGGGAAGTAGCTACACACAGAAGTCAAAAATGTAAACGTTAAGTGCAACAGACAAAAAGAGAACAGAGGATTTTCAAATATGGCTATACAGAATAATAAATTGAGAGTTGGTAATTTGTTTATGGAGGAATGTGTGTGGGTGCAAACATTGACTACAGTAAGCAAGTTCGCTGGAGGTACACGCCAGTAGCGATGACTGCACAAAACAGATTAGCGCAGAAATTTGCATTAAACTAATCTTAGGACGGATAATTACAACACAAACAGCTTCTGCGTTTGCAGAAACATGATGGTAGTAGTACAATATCCAAATGCTGAGTGCTGAAGCTGTAAGAAAAAGTGGAGCTGCATACAAGATGATAGATCGACTAGGTATTTTAAACACTACTTTTTACTTTTACATCTAGAGGATTCAGTCATCGCAAAATTGTTTGCTTGATAAACGAATCTGTAACGGATGAATTCTTTAATTAATAGTTTAGTTTGATATTCCATAGCTTCTGCCGAAAGCCTAATGGGTCTATCAAAAACGCCATTACAGCTTTGAAAACTCATGTATATTTATTTATTTAAATGGGAAACATACCTTTTTTTTATTTTATAATGAAGTACTTCAAATTTTTTATATGATACCTGAGCAGATCCGAAGTGACTTCCACTCGTTATGTGGCACTCATCCCAACAGAAATCCATTTCTTGCCAAACTCATTGCAATATGTCAGGCATCAGGCATGACTGGTTCAATTACGAGGTAGATTTTCGCTCTTAGCTCAGGTAGAGAAGGTTGGAACACACAAGGTGGCGAACACAAGCGGTGGCGAATCCACAAAGGAAAATGTCAGGAGGCGGCAGGCACAGTGAACGTGTGGGACATGCAATTGGATCCCCTTGGCCTGTCCATTTGCCCGGAAAGTGAACATTCAGGAACTACCGGACGTCGGAGACGTATTGTGGTAGTGCATCTTGCACAAACTGCACGCTACAGTCTTGGTCAGCAACGTCAGTCTTCGTCGATTTTGTAGGACTGTTCAGGAAGCTTTCTGTCACTTGCTGTACGACGTCGTCAAATCCACGGGAGCGACCTGTGGATTTGTTGGGTCTTACTGAACATCCAGTTTCAGTGAAACACTTATGCCAGTCGTAATTAGTAGGATTTTTACCATATTCCGTTCGAAAATTACACTGAAAAGTTATCACATACCTCCGCTCTTCAAACCAAAACACACAGCGAGCACGCTCGGAACTGGTAAATGCAGCCATCTTTGCTGCAACTGCAGCTAGCGTTTGCAGTGACGCCATTCTGTACTAGGGTACCACGTCAGTCAAAACGTGATATATTTTCCTTAAAGACGGCACCAAGACTAAGTCTGTAACTCGTACGAATAAGTTTGTAAGAATTTTCAGAGTCATAAACTCCTTTTTGATACACTTTATATACTTTTTTGGCAATAGCACATCGAGCTACCGATTCATAACTTTGTATCTAAAGTTTATTTCGTTGTTTACCACGAGGAATAGTTAGCAAGGGTTTTCATACTAAGCGTTTCAATGTATATTTCTATTGTACTTTCAATGGAAAACAATTTAGGTGCAAACGTTGTTAAATTTATGAACAAACTAGAGGATCTAGCACTGTTTAACAAATGATAAGTATGTATGGGAACTGGACATACGTCCTAATCAAGGGTGTCCGCGGGAATTGTTTCAGGTCGCAAAGTTCGGTTCTCCATTCCACTTTGAAGGAACAGCACTCGAAATTACAATTAATCTTAGAAAATGTGAATGACAGAGTCTCCTTTGTTTATGTATTTTTAATTGTGTATAAGGTATTTCTTTAAATATAGTTAGCTAAAGGAAACAATTTCTTAGCCTTGTTTCACAAAGCTTATTATTATTATTATTATTATTATTATTATTATTATTATATTTATTATTATTATCATTATTACTAATTATTGTTAATTTTTTGTACACAACACAATTTAGAAATTCAAAATAAGGAACATTTTCGTTTTTTGAGTACTGTCTGTTAAGAGTATGAACTCAGAACTACCAGTTCGTGAATGAGCAACACACAATGGGTGGACAAAATAAGTGGAAAGAAGAAATACACAATACATTATCGTGCCTAATATGATGTAGGAAACCAGGCGGCATTCAAAAAAGAAATTTACGTCCCTTTTCAATACAACTGTCCAAATTCGTCTCGTTTTACATGCATGTTATCTGAATGTATTAACAGGGACAGTAAGACATGAAGAACAGCCAGCACCCCAGCAGCAACAGCACCGTCCTAACCTTTACTAACTGCTACCGCTATGCAGAAGTGGTGCTAAGTTATACCTGAAATGTTGGTTATTCTTCGTGTTTTACTGTCCCTGCTAATAGCTATACATATTTAAAACGTATTATCACACGAGATAATTTTGGGAACACTCTGTCGAACTGCCACGTAATATTCCACTTCAAAAATCACAGTATGTGCAACGGGAAACAGACTGACAATTTCTGTCGACACTCGGCGTTGCATGAAAGATTTGGTGACCACTACATGTTTGAGCTTACTCCAGCTACACATTTCAAAAATGAAATTGTAAAAAGCTATAGAAACACCAGAGGAAATCCGTCTGACAACTCTCCGGGGAGACATCCTCTATATATACTGCACAACAATTAAACGGTCACTTTTTCCAAATCCCGTAATTGTATCCCTTTCGACGCGGAAGTTAGTACTCAACGACCCAATGGGTGGGGTGGTTGCCACTCTCTGAGGCTCCTCCGTGACGTTACTGAGTGGCGGAGTATCTGCAATGTTTCCCTTAGCCACCCATAATAAAACAGCGTAATTTCTACGCTTAGCGTCGTGGTCCTGACCTCCGTTACAGAGGCGTCGAGAGAAGGGCTTCAATGTGGGTAATTAGGAGGTTTGATGACCTCTTCATCGTGTGACATGCCCGCGATAGCGTTAATCAGAATTGTGGTGAAGTTTTATGCTAACGTGACGTCATTGCCACACCTTACACATCACATGAACTTCTGAGCTCTGACCTTTTTTTGAAGCGTCGCCGAGCCCGAGTCCTTAGGTGCCCGCAGGAAGGCACAGTTTTGCGGCATTACAGTGGAGACCTGTAGATACCTTCGAGACAAATTTCAAACTTCTGCGCTGCAACTGGATACAATTACGGGGTTTCGAAAAAGTGACCTTTCGTGATGGTAAGTTCCTATGGGACCAAACTGCTATGGTTGTCGGTCTGACCCTTCGTGTTGCGCAGTGTATGCACTATTGGCCATTAAAATTGCTACACCAAGAATAAATGCAGATGATGAACGGGTATTTATTGGACAAATAAATTATACTAGAACTGACATGTGATTGCATTTTCAAGCAATTTGGGTACATAGATCATGAGAAATCAGTACCCAGATCAACCACCTCTGGCCGTAATAGCGACCTTGATACGCCTGGGCATTGAGTCAAACAGAGCTTGGATGGCGTGTACAGATACGGCTGCCCATGCAACTTCAACACGATACCACAGTTCATCCAGCCGGACTTGGAAATCCGCTCTGCCCGCCATATCCACAATGCCTCTGGTCCCACCTACCTCATGTGGGTCTTCTCTGAGTCCGCCCCCTCCATCGACCATCTCCTCACCCAGGGTGCCCTGTATACCACCGTCGCCACCCTGTTGAATCCTCCAAATCCCCTCCCCAATCCAACCGTTGCCAGTGGTGCCTGATGTACAATTTCCACCTGACTCTCAACTGCAAAAACCCGCCCACCTGTCTCCATTGCAAGGCCTCCCACTTTCTTAAGAACTGCCCCAACCTCGCTGCTCCTCCTTCCTGTAACACCTGCAGTGGCCTCCATCCCACCCACTCCCACAAGTGTAAAGCTAAACCCCCTCCAGCCACCCCTCACCTTACAGTCCCTGTTCGTCCCGTTGATCCCCCTGTCCATCCTAACAATTCCCTCTGTCCACCCCCTACGGCCGAAGACATCATCTGGTTCCTTACCGTTGTACTCCAAAACATTCACCCTTTTCAGCGCCCCCACACCTTCCAACAAATCTCCCTTGCTGCTCGCTTCATTCTCCACCTGAACACCTTCGCCACTTACTCCCACAACCAAGCCCACTTCACCTTCACCTGCTTCAACACCCTAGTTTAAGTCTCTTCCCTTCCCTCTCTTCCCCCCCCCCCCCCCGCTCCTTCCCACCAAGGTACAGCACGAGTATCACATCCTCTTCCGGAACATTCGCTTCTTCCACTCCAACAAATACCTCCTCATGCACACCCTCTCCCACCACCAGGTCGACCCCTTCCTCTTGAACGAAACCTTTCTCCAGCCCCACCATTCTATCTGCACCTCTTCGTATATCCTCCACCACACTGACACTCCTGGTCCTCGTACGCAGGGTGGAGTCACGATTGGCTACCTTAAGCATATCCCTGGCCAGCCACAACCTCTCCTCAATGACCCCACTGAGCACCTTATCCTCAGCGTCTTCTTCCCCTCCCTCACCATTACCTGCGCTCCACTGCTCCTCTTCCTTATGACTTCATCTCGCACATTGACCGCACCTTCTCCACCTATGTGATTGCCGCCGACCTCAAAATCCATAGCCGCACTCCTGCCGCACTTCGCCAGCGGCATCAGTTCCTCTCCACGATCCAAGGTAACCTTGTTCCTCATCCCCAGCACACCCGACCCGAAAGTGACACCACCCCAATGTTGTCATTGCCTCCGCCAACCTCCTTGGGCGTATTGCCGTCGCCGTCCTTGACCCCACAAGTAGTGATCACCTCCCTGTCCTTCTCACCATAACGTCTGCTCACTGCCCCCCTCCAGCTCCGCACCCTGCACTCCCTCCCAAGGTCGTCCATGACTATCACTGTGCCAACTGGGATGCCTACCGGGACTCCATCTCTACCCAGGTCGAAAGCCACCCTCTTACCCGTCACCATCCTGACAACATCATCCAAGCCTCGTCCTTCCTTCAGAAGGTAATTACTGACGCCGTGGAGGCCCATGTTCCTCCTAAAACCAGCCAGCGCACCATTCCACTCTCCCTCCGCAGGCTGTCCTCCTCCTCCATGAATCCCGCCGCCTCTATCGCTCCTTCCTGTGCACTCGTGGCAGGGATACACTCCAACGCCACCGGCAAATACAGCGACACGTACGGAACCTTATTACTGCAAAGAAACGCCGAGACTGGTGCCAGATCTGCACATGACTCAATGCCACCCTCCCTATCAACTCCTCCAACTACTGCTCAGCCTTCCATTGCCTTACTGGTTCTCTTTCTGCTCCCCAGTACCCCTTTTCCATAATGTTCGCCCCCTTCCTGACAGTCTCAGTGAGGCCAACCACTACACTTCCCACTTTTCTGAGGTCTTCTCCATCCCAGATGATCCGCACTTTGATTATCCTCTTTTCCCCACCGTCATGAAACGTGCCGATACCTCGGTCGCTCCAATTGCTCCTAGTCTCCAGTACTTGGGGCAGTTGCCCCCCTCCGACATAAACACTCCCATCACAGCACAAGACATTAAACTTATCAAATGGTTCAAATGGCTCTGAGCACTATGGGACTCAACTGGTGTGGTCATTATTCCCCTAGAACTTAGAACTACTTAAACCTAACTAACCTAAGGACATTAAACACACCCATGCCCGAGGCAGGATTCGAACCTGCGACCGTAGCAGCAGCGCGGCTCCGGACTGGAGCACCTAGAACCGCACGGCCACCGCGGCCGGCATATTAAACTTATCCTCCGGTCCAAACACGGCCCCTGGCCATGACTGTGTCATGTACTGCCACCTTCGAGAAAGCCCTATTCCTTCCTGACTGTCCTCGCCCGTCTCTATAATGTCATCCTCTCTACTGGCTTCTACCCTGACCTGTGCAAGACCTCCCGCATCCTCTTATTCCTCAAACCCAACAAACCCCCTTCTGCCACCTCTTCCTATCTTCCCATCTGCCTCACCTCCATCTCCAGTAAGGTCTTTGAATCCATCCTCTCCCATTGTATCCATCAGCACCTTACTCAACACCACCTCCGCCCCTTTACCCAGTGTGGCTTCCGACGCTCCTTCTCTGCTGAAGACCAACTCCTAAACCTCGTTCACCTTCTGTCCCTCCAGCTCAACTCCCGTCGGTCCCCCATTTTCGTTTCCCTTGACCTCCAAAATGCCAATGATAGTGTATGGCATCCTGGTCTCCTCTTTAAACTCCAAACCTACGCCCTGCCTATCAGTTTTGTCTGTCTGGTCGCTTCCTTCCTCTCACACAGTCCTTCCTATGTCACCCTCCACAACACCAACTCCCGTATCTTTTATCCCACGGCTGGCATCCCCCAGGGTTCTGTCCTCTCCCCTCTCCTTTATATCTTGTATACGGCTGATATGCCCAAGCCACCCCCACCAGTCCACCTTCTCCAGTATGCTGATGACATTGCCTTCCTGGCTCTCTACCCTACCCTTCAACGGTCCCAACGTACCCTCCAAACCCACCTTAACCAGTTCACCACTTGGTGTAACCAGTGGTTCCTCCATCTCAACCCTCCAGAGCCAAGGCAATCATCATAGGCCACACCACTCGCTCCTTTCGCCTCCATGATTTCTACCTCACCCTTTATGGTAGTCCCATCCAGCTCACCCCCACCCTGAGATACCTTCACCTCACCCTCGACTGACACATCACCTGGACCACTCATCTTCAGACCGTCCAGCAGAAAGCCCATTCCCGCCTCCGTCTTCTGAGACTCCTGTCTGCCGGACATGGGGATTGCACCCTTCTACAGTCCTCCACACCTACAAATGCCTCATCTGCCTCATCCTTTGTTATGCCAGCATTGCCTGGATCTCCGCCCCCACCCGCTTTTAAAAGGCCCTCCAAATCCTTGAAAGCCATGCGCTCTGCCTTGCCTTCCGTATTCGCCTTCCTTCCCCCACACGGCTCCTGTATGAACTGATTACCTTCCCCCACCTCCTCCTGTTCCTCCAACATCTCCGCATCCTTTACATTGTCTGCAGGCTTGATCCCCCCCACTCTCTGGTTTCCTCCCCCCACCCATTGCCGCGCCTCTATGGCTGTATCCCTCTCTCTCTCCACCTCCACCCCCTCCAACTCCTTCATCAGGGAAATTTCCAGCGCCTCCCCCTCCCGGATGATGAACTTCGCCATGACATCTACCCTTCCTTCCAACTATAACCGGGCCTTGCTCCCCCTCCTCCCCAGGGCCCCCTTTTTCCTCTCCCCACCTTCTCCCAGAGCGGATTTTCCTCCTTGCCCCCCCCCCCCCGAGACCATGCACCCCATACTTGCCTCTTTCCTTCCCACCTCCCTCCCTACTGGCCCTCTTCAGCGCGCCCCTCACCCATCTCCTCCCTCTCTTCCCCCACCTCCGTCCCTCCCTCCCTCCCTTCTTCCGGTCTCCCTCAACTCCTTGCGCCTGGCAGATCCTCCGTTTTGATCATCGTCAGTGTGCTATGTCAGTGTTGTGTTTAGTGCTGTTTCTTCTATGCGTCAAGAGGTGTGATTTTAATTGTGTACTGCCTTGAGGTTCGACGTCAGTGTTTATTATGTGCTACGCCATCCATCGATACTTTTTATGCTCCAGTCATACTGTGCCTTGTGTTCTTTTCACTGTCGCAGTGTGTGGCCTTTTGTGTGCGCTACTTTTAAACAGTTTTTTATCTCCATTTTACAGTCGCCCCTTTTTTGTCTATTGCCTTCCATGATGTTCCCCCTTTTTTATATCTATGTTCACCTTATTCTCTCCTTTGTTATTTTTAAATGTCTTCTATTGATTGTTCTATGTCTTTCGGCTGAAGAGCAGCGCATATGCTGCTGCCAGCCCGCCCCGGTGGGGAATTGAAATACAATAAAGAAAAAAAAAAAAAAGCAGTACATCCAGTTCCTCGCCGAGCTAGGACCAGCTCCGACGGACCTCACCTACCCTCTTAATGAATGGTCGGTTACATGTTATTTGTTTTCTTTGTGTGTATGTAGTGATATTTCGAGAAGTGTAGTTCAGTTTTAATAAACGACATTATACTGAGTGTTCTACAATACTGAGTATTCTTCAGGCGCCTTGCCACGGTTCGTGCGGCTTCTCCTGTTGGAAGTTCGAGTCCTCCCTTGACCATGGGTGTGTGTTGTCATTAGCGTAAGTCAGTTTAGGTTATATTAATTAGGGACCAATGACCTCAGTAGTTTGGTCCCTTAGAACTTACCACAAATTTCCAGTTTGCTTACAATGTATTTGCTTGTAGCTTTTTAAATAACCCACGGAAAACCTAAATCTGGATGAAAAAATAGTTTTATGCTGTGTGTAACCGCTGGAGAAGTAATCCATGATTGAAAATTTTTAAGGTTTTAATGGTCACTTGTTGACGCTTGCAGGGTGGCGAATAATGTGTGGTTTGACACCTATATAGCGAGATATTTTACACGATACAGTCGCACGGCTTCTGATCCATTACAATTGGCTGCGCCATATATCAAACGCTTCTCAGCAATTTCGCGGTACATGTAGCTAGCCGTATTACTACCAACGCTTTCGCGGCATGAATGGCACGTTTTCCGTGCCCTCCGCGCACGTTTGTATAACAACGCCCTCTCGTGGCGTTGCGACCTCCCGTTCCGGTGTGATTACTGATCCTTGTGGTATGCTCGATGTGCCACGTCAGTTTGTAAACGTTTTTTAGAATCACTCTATATGTAAGTATACATGCAGCTTGTCCTAAACAGTAAGTATGACAGTGATAACAGGACAACAGTATTGGCTTATCAAAATAAAGACATCAGATTTGTTTCTTTACGGGGCCAGCTTTCTAGTTTGCATCATTTAGTAGGGTAAGTCAGTTAGAGACTTGAAAATATAAATGCGTATAGATAACTTGCATACAGTGGAAATAAAGGAATTCGATGGCAGAAGGAGGAAGAATTCCATTCGAGTGAGTGAAAGTTATCAGATTAGGGTAAAGCTGCAGTAGGGTTAATAATAAATTACCAAATGGGAATGCGGGTGATCTATTATAATCAGTATAGCGAAAGCATTGCAATAGCTATGACAGATGGGAAGCAAAGACTCAACACTTTAGTTCAAGTGTATTTGCTTACTATGAACTAGAACTTGAAGAAACATATGTTGAAATGAAAGAAGTAAATCAATTGTAATCTGATTATAGGGAACAGGACTTCAACGGTAAGGAAAAGATGGAAAGGGAAAATAGTAATACGTGGACTGCGGCAAACGAATTTCGCATAGAGGACAATGTAGCAAGAGTCTTTGAAAGAAGACTGTATACTCAGAGGACACCTAGAGACACGGGAATGCCTCAAATTATATAATGGTAACACAGATATCCGAAATTACATTTTGAACTGCAAAACGTTTCCAGGGTTGGATCTCGACTCTGATCATAATTTATTGGTTTTCACCTGCAGTTTAGAAAAGCAGAAGCGGCAGAAAGCTGGGAAACTAAGGATATGTGAGCTGGATAAATGGAAAGAAGCACAGATTTTTGAGAGTTTCAAAAGGCAAAATTGACTCATTCTGGCTAAAAAAAATACGGTGGAAGACTGATGGGTAGCAGAGGATGAAAGAGACTAAAAGACGAAGCCCAGTAGAAATATTTGGATAACACATGACGTAAGAATATAACTGTCTATTACAAAAATGCAGTAAATATAGCAAGCTAAACGAAGTACTGACATCTAAAAATGGCTTCAAGACTTTAAACATGACTGTAACAGCAACTGCTGAAATTCTTCACGGTAAATGATGACAGCCAAAACAGTTGCAGGAGAAAGATTCATTAAAATTCTTGACCAAGGTTTCTTTATATATAAATATACCTTCATCAGAAGTAAAATATCCTGTGTCCTAGTGTCAAGCAGATGAAGCTTGCGCAATCTTTATCCTTCAACAGTTTTGTCTGTCATCATTTACCGTGAAGAATCTAAAAATGGCTTTTACTGGAAGTCTAAAATGGCAAAACAGGAACGTCAGAGAAGAAATACGTAGCTTTACAAACATGACTGCTTATGAGGAACATAGATGCTGCGTGCAGTGAAGTTAAATAATTCTCTGCGAAAGGAGAAGCTTCTGTACGAAATTGAAAAGTTCACAAATCAAGCTTCGATGAGCAAACGGAATGGGGACAGCGAGTAGAAAGGGAGATTTGATACAGGGAGAAGAATTGGATGGGATACGACACCACAGTAAACGACATTTGCTTAAAAGTGCTGATATCCTTTGAAGGAACCTGGTATGCAAGAAATGCAGGGTGACCCAGGAGGATGGGCCAGTACTCAGATATTTGACAGGAACAATCATTCGGGGCACAAATGTCTAGTAAATATGGGCTTGAAGTCCATACCTTAAAAGGTATTAGCACATTTTCTCTACTGTCAAATACATCAATTCTACTGAAAAAGTGCGCGTAACTCTTAAGTTATTTTAGAGCTCGTGTTTGCTAGACAATTATTTCTTGTGTTGGTCGGAACTACCTCTTCCCAAAATATTGAAGACAAAGAGCTTGCAGTAGAAGAGTTTTGTTTCACAGTATCGAAGATGAAGAAGTGCTCATAGCTCGTAGGCTATGCATTTTAGAATCCATGCTTAGTAGACTTTTGTGTGGAACGGTCGTTCGTGTCATATCCCCGAATAGTGATCATTTCACCTGGAAGACACTGTTTGAGACAGGCGTACTACTGTCAGACTTCAGTGGTAATCTAATATTCCTAATTAAAATGAAATCCGGTGCTCATAGACGTGAATGTGAGTTCTCATATTCGTGAATATTACCGAACCGTTAGTCTGAAAAGTCATGTTTACAAGATACTTACATGCATTACTAACGGATAAATGGAAAGGTAACGAGCAATTACAAAAGTCGAAGGACATGAAAGTGAGACAGTACTTCAGAAGATAATGTGGCTTGATTGTAAGCCTCTCCGACATACTTTTCAGTATATACACTTAGCGTGCAGTAAAGGAAAACAAAGAAAAGTTTGGAAAGGAAATGTTTATATATGGAGCTTTTCGACGAAATAGAAGTTCCTCCATAGAATGAAAATGACTTGGAGGATCATGTAAACGTAGCAGGCGACTTTCAGTAACAACATAACTGATGGTTGAAACAGATGGTTCAAATGGCTCTGAGCACTATGAGCACTATGCGACTTAACTTTTAAGGTCATCAGTCGCCTAGAAGTTAGAACTAATTAAACTTAACTAACCCAAGGACATAACACACATCCATGTCCGAGGCAGGATTCGAACCTGCGACCGTAGCGGTCGCTCGGTTCCTGACTGTAGCGTCCAGAACCGCACGGCCACTCCGGCCGGCTGGTTGAAACAGAGAGCATGTGAAATGTAGTTTCAGGATAGCAAGAAAATATGTTCCTGAAAAAGAGATAAGCTTTAATACCCAATATAAATTTAACTGTTAGAATTCTCAGGCCTTGAATGGAAATGAAAGGTGGACGATAATGCATACAGACAGAAATAGAATAAATTTTCTTTTTTCTTTTTTTTTTAATAAGGTTCTAGAGAATAATTAGACAGATTCGACTGTGAAAGAAAATGTAATTATTCGAACTCAGGGGGAAAAATTTGTGGTACAACTTGACGAAAGGAAGGGATCAGTTGATGAGATAAAACTTACGGAATCATGAAATAGTCAAACTAGTAATGGGAGAACATGAGAGTGTGAAAGAAACTAGATCGAGGCCAGAGAGCACAGACTAGGGAGACTACATGTAACAGCTTCAATCGCACATAGGCTGCGATATCAAGTATCGACTCTGACTCTGCGAATACTGTGACTTATTCAGAACTGAATCGGAGTTGAAACACAATAAGTGAAAGAATTCATAACCCTTCCTCCGTGGCCAGTCCACTTACACTAGGGCCCAAAAAGTAACACTACATAGTTCATCCAGAACATCTACGTATCCGAAGTCAAGTGGCAGTATGCAAATAAGTCTTCTAATGTAACCTTCTGGTAAGAATCAAAGTCCGATGGTGACGGCGAGCTTGATGATAAGTCAGGCGCTCTGGCAAGCTCCTACACTATTGCGGAGAAACTGCACAGACTACTCTGTACCGCAAACACTGAGGAAGTGTTGCCAGTCAGGACACACTGGACATGGTGCAAGAACTTCCTGGCGCAAGAGGTGGGTTCGCCAGTTTAAAGGGTGGCGGGAAGTACTGACGTAAAGGAAGTAACAGCAGAATTTGTTAGGGGAGTTCAGTCACTTCGGACGTGTACTAGTCACTGGATGTCAGCAGAGTAAGGGCTGGGAAGCACGTAAGAGATTTTTGCTCTCAGACGTTTTGGTACTGGAACCATGAAATTTACTTTCAGAATCTTTTCTTAAAGAATTTATTTACTAGCGATTCATCAGGAACATTAACACACTATGTGAGCTTGGAAGTAGTAGCCAAGGAGTAACTGATGGAAACAAATTAAATTTCAACCAGTGGAAATTTAAGTCATAAAAGCCTTTTCAAAACAGATTTAAAATTTATAATCAGAAAAGCACCCTCGAAATATCAAGTGACAATTTAACAAATGTGAATTTTATTCCGAAAAGCTTTTTCAAAACAATTTTAAAATTATAAGCAGAAAAGCACCCTCAAAATATCAAGTTACAATTATTCAGAGGCAGAATAAAAATTTTTTTTTGTTACAGTAGGAGCCTTCGGGCTGAGAAGCTTCCGCTCCCTTTCTACACGGCCGTACTCACGACCACTCACAACGACCTCTGAAAAACTACACTGGTGCAAATCTGCAACACACCAGATTACTTTAAACTAAAATTTTTAACAACTCACACAAACACATTAACTATGCACCCCGTAAGAGGGATGGAAATGGTACAAACACTCATACTAAGAACTTATTATTTGCCACCAAATGTGCAATTTATTTTTAAAAAGGTCTCTTACGATGGAAGAGTGGCAACTTTATAAAAATGACTATTTAAATAAAACCGATGAAATTCAGACTTACATAAAGTGTACAACATGCTCTACATTACATATATACCGCCTCGCAAGATGATAGGCAAGATAAAAACATATTTCAGGAATTCGGCGTTTACTTTAATTCTATAAATTCGGTAACACCGAATCCGACAAACATGACAGAAGCAGCTATTAACGTACGGCAGACAGACAGACAGACACTAACTGCCTAACAAATGCGGACAAGAGACCGACAAGCAAGCTGGGGGCGAGAGGGTGACCAAGAAAACAAGCAGAATTTAACAAGTAAATGAAACAACATATCTCCAATCAATTAACTTCTAACAAACTGCGATTTCTAGCGAAGACCTGGCGCAGCACCCACAACGCTCCCCCTAACCGTCCGCTGCCAGCCGCTTCAACGGACGCAGGAAGGCGCGCCGATCTCCCGTCTCACGGCGTCGCAGCTCACCCCGGCCAGTCCGATGTCGTGGGTTGACTCCTGTTGCTCTCGTGTCGGCAGCGAAGGCACTACGCCTCGCTATACGGCGCGGCTGCTGGACTCACGTGCGACCTCACGTACGCCGACGCTCCAGGCGGATAAGTCATCCTGTGTCCCAGTGCGCGACCGATCAACCGATCAATCCAATCGCCAATGCCCATTGCCTGCGCAAACTCGAGCAGACTGGCGGTCTAACACATACCAGCACTCCGGACGACAGACAGACACTAACCGCCTCACCAATGCGGGCGAGAGACAGACCCAGACTAACTTGGCTGACGAACTGACCAGACTCGCCGAGATCACAGACTGACAGACTGTCCTCCTGGCTGACCAACTGCCTCCGACTGACTATCTGACCGTTTTCCAACCATCAGATCCAACTGCACGAACAACAGAGAATATCGGCCGATCACGAGTAAACCAAGATACCAACACTTTCGTACTTGGCCTAACCAAGATCAAGGCATCAAACACCACTCAAGACAAGTCACAACTGTCAAATCATTACGGAAGAAGGCTGCGGGTTCTAGACAACAACACACACCACTTGCTATCACACGTGTGAACGAATGAGGAAACAATGGCTCTGAGCACTATGGGACTTAACTTCTGAGGTCATCAGTCCCCTAGAACTTAGAACTACTTAAACCTAACTAACATAAGGACATCACACACAGCCATACCCGAGGCAGGATTCGAACCTGCGACCGTAGGGGTCGTGCGGTTCCAGACTGTAGCGCCTAGAACCGCTCGGCCACTCCGGCCGGCGCTGAGGAAACAACAGTCCTCAAATAACGAACCAATCGTAACAGTCGAGATTTTAAAAGAAGTCACTAATCACTCAACTTGAGGTTTCTGCTTCTGTGGAAAGTGAAACGTCGCTCTCTCAGCTAGTGCCTCCAAATGCAACCGCGCGTGCCCACCGCCAAAAGCCCCGGCCTGGCTTCGCGCTGTGGAGACGACGTCGCTGCTCAGTTACGACGATCCAAGAAGGTCCAACCACATCCCAACTCGGAAAATGGTGTTCATCCTGAAGATCCGAGACGTCATCGACTAAGACGACCGGCCGTGCAAACGACCAATGGCAGCCCGCTTTCGCCGACAGCGGTCCCGGCGACTACTAACACCATACGGACCCGACTGTTGCTGGCTGCCATTTCTTCCCGACTGATCCTGGCGTCAGTGATCAAAGACCACATGTCGAAATCCGACGACCAGCCGACCGATCGTCCAACGGTCTTCCGTTTGCGTCGACCACGGTCCCGGCGCGTACTTGCATCGTGCGGACATGCCTGCTGCTGACTGCCAACTCGTCCACCCGCGGAGTAACAAGGAACCCGACTCAGTCCACAACCCAACAGCGACTGAGACTTAGAGCCGACCGACTAACATGCGAGTGTCTACCTTCTGACTGACTCTGTCGTCTCACTGCACCGACTCCCAGGCTGAGCGACTAACCCCTAGCCGAGCTCATAGCGCCCCTTAAATGCACGTGAACAGGCACCTTTTCCCCTTTCCCCGCAGAGGGAGACACCAAAGCTGCGATTGCCACAGCGGCGCCACCGCCAGAAACGGAAGGCGACTGCTTTACACTAAACGCTGCGGCGAGCTCTTCAAAACAGCAAATTTTACTACGGCTCAGTACTATTAGGTAGTACTCTCAGAGTTGTATACTCTAGGGACGATATGTAATGTCTAATACTCAGCTGCGAGTATTTTCGTAAATGCCTGAGAGTGTTGCGACAGCAAATGTCCGAGGTGTTCACACGCAGGAGGCTGAGAGAGCCTCTGAGATCTGAGAGACCACTCAGCGAGATTTTTCACACTAGGAGAAGGAGAAGATTGCAATGGAAGGGTTTCGGGCTGCAGCTGCACGTCTAACACTTTTAGTGGCAAAGGAGAAACGCAAACCACCGTGTTCGTGTTGGATAAGAGATTGGATTAGGCTGCGGAATGATTTTGGAGCATGCAAGAATCACACAGTGTAAGTCGTAATGGAAGATCCATAAGAATATTAAAATTTTACGAGAATGACAGGGATGAAGATAAAAGAAATATTCCTTATAACTGGTCCCAAAATTGTCAACCTAGACACCATTATGAGTAAATCTCTTGATGTTAAAGATACTAACTATAAGATTTTTAGTGAGGTACTCTTACTCTCTTTAGTATTTGGTAAAGTAACAATTACAACAATTACGGTGAAATAACATTATACTATATTTTATCTTCGTATCCATTCGCCTCCAAAAGCCAAATAGGGCGGATATCTGGTACATAAAGCTTTTACGGGCTTATATTTATTAGAACGGTTTTACTTGTACTGGCTTAAGAAATCACCTGAATTTCTGTTCGTCAACAGACAGTATTATAAAAGAAACAATAAATACCTGTCATTAAAAATTATACCTACAGCTGTATCACATGAAATTAAATGGCAATTTTTCGAGCTCCAAACTTATTAGTTTCAAATATAACTTCACTTGTATATCTACTTTAATTAATATATGTTATAAAACTACTTTACCTGTTTCATTAAACTGTGGATATTGTTTTAAATTTCTTCTCTGGAACGTCAAGCTTTTTGATTGGTTTTACTTATATGGGAAGCCCTCGATTCTAGGGGCCTTAGTCTTACATATTGACATACAGACCGTTGCCGGTACATGACATGTGGAGATACACTGAAGAACCAAAGAAACTGGTACACCTGCCTTCTATCGTGTGGAGCCCCCCGTGAGAACGCAGAAGTGCCGCAACACGACGAGGATCGGATTCGACTAATGTCTGAAGTAGTGCTGGAGGGAACTGACACCATGAATACTGCAGGGCTGTCCATAAATTCACAGGAGTACATCTCATCTGAACAGCACATGCAAGGCATCCCAGATATGCTCAATAATGTTCATGTGTGAGGAGTTTGGTGGCCAGCGGGAGTGTTTGAACTCAAAAGAGTGTTCCTGGAGCCACTCTGTAGCAGTTCTGGAATTGTTCCCACACTTATTGTCTTATATACTTGTTGCCGACCGCAGCGCCATATTGTGCCCGTTCACATATCTCTGTATTTGAATACGTATGCCTATACCAGTTCATTTGGCGTTGCAGTGTACCGTTATTGACTATTGTTAATGTAAAGTTTGTTGTCCTTCTGAGGAAGACGGGTTTTAAACCTTCAAAACCATGGTAAAGGTTATTTGGAAACCACTGTTTATTGCAATTAGTTGGCTGTCTATTACACCTGCTGTTCTGCGGAAGTAGCCATTTCACCCTACAAACTCTGCGTCGTATCTCTGTTCCTGCAGTTCGGTAACTGTACATTCTATAACGCTGACCTTTCCTCGTACAAACGATGTTCGAATGCTAAAAAGTAATGCCTCTGGATTTCTTAGGTGAAAACTGATAAGGCTGTTTAAATAAAAAAGACGTTAATAACACTCTACTTCTTTACCCCTCCTGTCTACATATTTAATTCTCAACGTAGTCAACCTGGCGACCAATATATTTCTTCCAACGGGAGACCAGTTAGTTCATACCGTCGCTATAGATCGTTTGAATTTATTGACGGAGCAACAACCTCATGTCTGTTGCCCCGCTTCATATCAATCAAAGTGAAGTCCACGAAGGTGTTCTTTGTGTTTTGAAAGTTGGATGGTTCCAAGTCGAGAATGTATGGATGACAATCGATGACAGTGAAGCAAAGGCGTCGGATTGTTGCAGATGTCACGGTGCTCGTGTGTTGTCTGGCATTGTCATGGTAAAGGAGAGCGTGAACCATGTGTGGACTAATTCTTCGAATTCGAAACTCTATTACAGGAGCTGTTTCTCACTTGCAGTCGTGCTTCTGGTTGCGTTACACTCTATCATCTTACACGTTACAAACCGTAACCCTTCAGCGGTAGAGGGCTGCAAACATGTGAACTCGAAGAATAAAGATGTATGATATTAGTAACGTTTGTTAGATTTTAAATGATTTAAGGGTTTTCACATAAAAAATTCGGAGGCATAACTTTCGGCTCGTAGGTGAGGAAATGAATATGAAAATAGTGTGACGGCTTACTTTGAGGATCGGTGCAATAACTGCCAATCAAATCTGTCTCTATCTATGTATACATCAATGGAATGTCAATAAACGGAAATATGTTTGCATCTCACTCCGCGTTTACGTATCTTATTTACTTTCTCAGTTGCGAAGTGAGACCTGGAAGGCTCACAGAAACAGAAATAACGTGCAAGAAGAGAAGTACAGATATGTCAGTTAATTGTCTGACGCATTCTACGCTAATGTCTGTGTACAAATCCATACCGTGTGCAGTAACTGCAATAACTGGTCGGGTCAGTGGGGTATATTCTGACTTCTGCAAAGATTTTCAGAAGATGCTGGAGGAAGTCGGTCATTCTCAGAAGTTAGCTTTCACTGACGAAGCCACCAGCCCTGTGTCTGCAAAGTTGAATCGTCAGAACGTTCTCGTTTGAAGCATATAACAAGCAAGCGAGTTTGTGGAACACATTCGGGATTAACCTAAAGATAACGTCTCTTGAGTCATGGTAGTTTATGGATAATTTCTATTTGTAGAGAAATCTGTGACTGATTTGCTGCAGCAGTGACTTGCGCTACAATTGCAACAAAACAGTGAAGAATTCACCCGTCAGAACTGCCTGTGCATTGGATTGGACATTTATTCCATCTTAATTCCTTTCTTCTTCACTGCCCCAAACGGTCACCTGACTTAATGATTTCTTCTTATGGGGTTATATGAAGTATCGTATGGTGCTTCATCTAATGCCACTTAATTTAGAAGAGTTGAAAGAAGGATAATAAAGGCGCATGCTGATATGGAACATAAAGTGTTGAGAAATGTATGGAAAGAATATGACTATCGTACTGACGTATGTCGGGTCACAAGTTGTGCTCATATTGAACATCAGTAAAGTGAGCTAAAGGCTAGGAGAGATGTTTTAGCCAATGATATGATTCAATTTTTGTATTTGTCGCACGTCATCTTTTGAAACCTGCCATGTTACTTACGAATAACCCTGCAATCAAGAAGGATTGTGTAATCTTGCGAGAACTGTCTCTTTCCTTCTTCTCAGAGTTACAAGGACGTATACACTTATTGTTCAAATGCAAATTGATACAAACTGGAGTGCCTTGTGAGTATACCGATGTTATTTGCATACGTCCGTTCTCATTGCAGTTCCTGGTTTATAAGCAAGCCTTACGGGGCAAATAAATGCTATCCCCGCTATTCCCCCCCTCCCCCGTCCTTCCCGCCCGCTGCTCTCTTTGGCAGCACAGGTGGGGAAGACAGAGGTAGATGAACTCGGGAACAAATGACTGTGTTAGCCATAAGGGATTGCAAACGGAATGAACCACACACGAAACGGTCTCATGAATATTCCTGCCGCAAGCTGTTGCCGAGACAGATTACGTGTCTCTCAGCCCCTATTAAGGGAAATTTCTCCACGAGCGCAAGTTAATACCGCCGAGCAGGTACCAAATTAATCCCAGGCTGTTTGCATAATAGGCAGGAATAAGTTCTATATGAGCCCAGCATTTCGCAGCCAGTGTGTATGCGCATTCTACTTGAGGGTTTAACAATGCTTCGATGGACAATTCCTAGGAACGTTATTCCTGTTTACCGCAAGGCAGGAACGTTGCTGAAACGCCGACGATAACTGTATGAAACGTAGTTCTGCACGCGAGACGAGAGCATTAGATTGTGGATTAAGTTACTGAAACAGCCACAGACATTCATATTTATGGCGGAAAATAACTGAAGCTGCTGAAAGCAGGTCAGAAAACTCAAATCTCTTGCTCCTAGTGGAAGTAATAATATTTATTTAGAGTAGAATCATTCTGAGGTAGGACAATAACATACTTTCTAGCGGAGAGATTTTTCATCTCACGATCGTGGTGCCAAGTCTAAATATTTATCCGTACACTTTTTAGGACCATTTGAAAAGAGAGAGGGACTCAAGGAGACTGACTCGTTTTAGTTGGTTTTTTGTTAGTCAAGTGTTCCCACATCCTAGTTTTCCTCCTTTGTTTCACTATGTCATGAGATTTGTTTAAGGCCTTATTGGTGAAATGCTTTTTGTAGGAAATGCATCCACCATCTGCGAATCGTGTAGATGCATATAAGCATATTAACCTCATCGTAGACTGTATCCATTTAGAACAAAAAACATTTCACAATATGAAATGCAGATATTGTACATGATACCTGGTGGTATGTAATCATCATTTATAATACTTACATCTCATTAAAGCACAATGTAATTATCTAGAAAATGGCGAAAAGACAATGTTTGTTAACATGCATTAAATAACAAAATAACACCAATTGTCATTTTCTGCAACCTATCTTGGACATTTAACTTTGTAAATCACAATATTCTCCTACATACACTGAGGATTTTTGGGAGTCATATACTGTATAGCAAACCAATGGACAATGTCATATCTAATCAAAAGAATTCAGAAAATTGTACTTAGTAATTCAGCCAATGCAATAAGTAGAAACTCTTCTAAGAGGAGAAATCAGATTGGGAGTTCCAAAAGGCTCTTTCTTAGGCATATTCGTAAACGGTCTCCAGTCTAATGTACAACAATCAGAATTAGTTCTTTTCAGCGGATGACACTTTTAATCAATCCAACCATAAATACAACAACAGAACCAATAGTAAACAAAATTCTTAAATGTATCATTGACAATTTTCTGCGAATGATATCATTCTCAATTTAAAAAAGAAACAACATTTTCAGTTCTGCACATCTAGAGGTACTACGCCAGTGATAACACATGGAGAGGCAATAATAAATCGTGTGGAAACTTGTGAATTCTTTGTGTGCACATTGACGGGAATTTGAACTGGAAAAAGCACATCCGGGAACAACTAAAACAACTTATTTTAGCCATATTTGCACTTCGAATCATTGCAAATCTTGGAGAGAGGCAAATCAGTAAGTTGACATATTTTGAAAATTTTCATTCAATAATGTCATATGGGATACTGTTCTGGGGTAACTTATCTTTAAGAGAGGAAGTCTTCATTGTCCAAAACCGTGCTGTAAGAATAATATGAGGTGCTTCCCCATGATCATCTTGCAGACATCTGTTCAAGGAATTTGGCGTTTTCACTACTGCTTCACACTATATTTATTACCTCGTGATGTTTGTGGTAAATATTCCACTGCAGTTCAAAAGGTGCAATAACATACATAATTACAATACGAGAAGAAAAATGACTCACACTACTGCACACTGAAGCTGCCTGTAGTAGGAAAGGAGTGCACAATGCTGTGACCAAAATTCGGATCTCTTATCCAGTAATATAAAGTGTCTGACAGATAGCAATGTATAATTTGAAAACAAACAGGAAACGGTTCTCCTTGGCGACTCCCTCTACCCCGTATAAGTATTTCTATTATTGTAAAATGTAAAAGAAGGTGGGTAAAATCACTTGTTAATGAGCAGCACGTAGAAGTATTTCCAGACTAATTTGTGATGTGAATATAAAATGAATTTTCCTACGTCATTGCGATTTATTGGTAAATGGTCCAAGGAATGTGAAACTAACTGTCTGACTGGTTATTTAAGTAGATAAAAATAAAGTATTAACTTTTAAGGAATTTTTAGATTATACTTTTATATAAGTATTTCCAAATCGGGTTGAGACAAGATCTTTTAAATTTCAGAAAACATACATTAAAAGAAAATTATCCACACTATCATAAAAGATTTAATGGTTCACAACATGTTACTGATATCGTATTGCACTGTTATATATTTTAGCGCGATGGATATGGAGTAGGAGAGAACGGTGGGGGGTAGTCTCTAAGAATTGCCAAAGTAAATGATGCTGGTAATTCGAAGAATGCAGTAATATTAGCTTTGAAAGTAAAAATATAATTTTGAGAAGTAAACAATTACTTTCATACGTAATTTACCTTATTAATAAATTAATAGTGTTCATCAAACGTTTAATAAGCGCCACTTCTTCAGCGGGTTTCTGAGGTGTACGTTGTTCTTGGCCCGCAGGGCTCACAAGGGACCATGTACAAACTTTCGCTCGCTGCTTTGACGCATATTGACGGGGTGTATAGTCCACGACTAGGACTTCAAATTATGTAAACCGGAAGACGCAGCTCTCAACAGCTTTCAAGAAAGTGGAGTTTAATCATTTGAGACGTGTTTCTATACTTTCTACGGTCGCTAGTATTTAAGGAGTCCGAAGCCGAGCTTGTGTCAAAAGCACAGTGTCTCTGGATCAAATACCATTGTCGGTTCTCGCTGTTTTTCTTCTCACTGCCTCGTAATTCTACCAACGGATATGCGTTTGGTCACCACGAAATTGTGTGATGAGCTAGGAGCGTTTACGAATGTAAACAAAGTTTGTTTTGCAATAGACGCATGAAAGGAAACATGCGTGCGCAAAAAGTAGGCACTCTTTACATGTGCTGTACTACTGCTTTTCATGTTTCTGTGATGATTATCGTGATTGCGCTACGTATTTAAAGTGACAAGATTCCAAGATGTGCTTCAATCGTCATTTAAATGTAAACAATGGCATAAATCTGCAATTTTAATATTTGTTGTCGATTTTAACAGCTGACAAGCACGAAAGGAGAGCTACATGTTTAGACATGGCAAGTTCCACGTGTCGCAATTTAGCTGTCTCTATTGTTACTGGTTACAACCCTGTTTGTAATTTTATTTTTGACAGACGTATGTGGAACGTACAATACACTCTTCACAAATGTTAACATGGCATAATTAATGAACGCACAATACAACACGAAGTAAATCAAAAAAGTTTCTAGAGATCTGAAGATGACATTTTACCTGTCGAAACCGGTCATAAAAAAAACAGTTCTGAACGTGATCTTGGTTATATAATGTAAGTGGCCTGTTTTTATTTTTGTCTGTTGGCAGCGCGATAGACTGCATTAATAACTGCCAGCGCAGTGCGCCCTGTGTAAGAGACTCTGCGTGGCTGGTCGGACTCGTAGTTGGAGGTAAACAGTCAGCAGTGATGGCAGTTGAGGTGAATAGCCAGCATTGATCGAGGTTGGAAGTTTATAGTTAGCAGTGATGGAGGTTAGAGGTCTGAAGTGTTAGCGCGAGCGGAAGGTCTGGACGTGTCCGTCGTAGAGATTTGTCATTATTGACGATTATATAATTTTTTGGAGCTGGATGACACGGACGATTATGTAATTTTTAAACTGGTTGTCACATGATTAAGATAAAATTTGCTAAATACATTTTCTGCTCTGCACAAAATCTTTCCTTTGCTAACCACATGCCCATTAGTAGCTAGAGCCTACAGTAGTTATAATCTTTTATTTAGCTGGCTATGTTGGTGCTTGCTGTATCTCTGTAGTTGATGTAATGAAGATTTTCTGTGAGGTGAGTGACTTATGAAATGTCTCCTAATTCGAGGTCATTCTTTTGTGTTAATTTTTTCAGCAGTCACATTGCGTATCGTTGTATATTGTGGATCATAAATGAAGAGAATAACTTTGAGCTGAACTTTTCAGGGAAAATTCTGTAAGTCAAAGTTGAAACGATAAAGACAAGCAAAGAGACAGTACGATCAATTTCACTCAGCAGTTTCAGAATTAAATTTAGAAGTTTCACCTTCTCAGTTATTCCAGTCCAAATAAAAATATATTAAGAGGTTTCAAAAAGTAAATACAGGTCGCTCCTTTTCAATTCTATTAATAAGAAACTCCAATCACTTTTTTTTAAAACTATGCTCTAATTTAAAGCTAAGAATTTCGCTTTAGAAGGAGACCCGCTGTGTTAACGATTATCTGTAGGTAGCTTTCCTGCCTGTTAACTGTTACTTCGAGCCAAACGGAATATTGGCTGGTCGACTTTTACTTGTGTATGTTTGTGTGTTCTACTAGTGGGCGATGCTTTGCTGGTGCGCAGACGCAGTTGGCGGGTACACGAGGAACCTCATCATTGCGCGGTTGCAAAAGGCCAGTGATGTTTACGACATTCAACACCCCACGTATTGTCTACCGTGCAACTACAATATTGGCTGTCAATGACAACAGGGGGTGAGACTGGAGGTACGCAACGGTGAGCACAGCATGAGGTTATGGAGCGTAGTTGAACTGGCGAGTAACAACAGTGCTACAGTGGTAGTGGCGTTGGCACGAAGCAGAGCAAACGCAACGATAAACAAAGCAAACATCGCATTATATCTTCAACAACAGTTGCCAGAATTGACACATTGTCAGAAAGGAACGCAAGAACTTTCGCAAAATTGGGAAAGAAGTGGCAGATGAAATATTAGCGTTTCTTCAAGATGAGTCAGTGGAATGTGTGATGTCGTATATGATCGACTGTGCAGACAACGCACATTAGAAGTACAATGAAGACGATACATGCTTAACAAGCGAAGATGATTCTGAAACAGGCATCGAGCCATGTAGTTCATCATCCTTATCGGACAGGGGGCCACAAATCCCTTGTCCACTAAAAGGTAGTAAAAGACTGCCGTTGTCCAAGAGGCGGGTACCATAGATAATTACGTACATAGAAGATCATCCGCACACAGTAAAAAAAAAAATATGAACAGATTTCGAATAAGTCCGCGGTAAAATCGCCTTGTATTACATAAGATAAACTACTGACATTCAACGGAGGACAAGGTGAACTTGTTTAAAAAACAGGTGGTTGCCCGTTTCAAGCACGCTCAATGCAGTTCGATACAATTTACATGATGTGCATGCTAGTGACCTTGTTGCACGAGACGTAGATTACAGCTACTTCAAGAAAAGCAGTGGATGTCTGCGTAACCTCAAAGACGTAAATTATCAAAAGCTCAAACAAAGCGCCAGTCGGATGATGCACAGCACACTGTGGGATCGTCCCGAAAATTTGTAGAACTCTGGAAATTAAAGGTACGAAGAGAGTTCTATCAAGCTAACCTAACATCAATATATTACATTCGTATACATTTAAAATGTGTGACATTTCAGTTCATTCCATTTGATACCACTGGAATATATCAGCCTTTAGATGTTTGTTTTGTAAGTGTTCTATCTGCAGCTACTCCTAAAGAATAGCCAGTTTCACGATAAACTCCTCGACAGACTGTTTCGCGTCCGTTGACTGGCCATCACATTGCGCCAGTTCTCATCATTCCATTACACCAATATGATTCTGTACGCTTTTTGTAAGAGTGGATACCTAGCTGAAAGACCGACACGTTTTGTAACACACAATGAGATCGCCTTCGATCTTGATGGTGTGAACCTTTTTTATCATTGTGGTGCGCCATTTTTCATTCGGTGTTCATGCTGCAAGTTAATAGTTTATTTAGAACATTTCTTGAATGTTGACGATGTCCATTTTGTGAAGTGTAATATATACATCCCTTAGAAGATTGATCTCTGCACCTCCAGAACGCTCGTTTACTGTCGCCCTCCTAATGGACATGGTGAGTCATTAGCAGCTAATATTATTCCTGTCGTCCGCCCCCGGTAGCTGAGTGGTCAGCGCGAGACTGTAAATCCTGAGGTCCCGGGTTTGACCCCCGGCTGGGTCGGAGATTTTCTCCGCTCCGCGACTGGGTGTTGTGTTGTCCCAATCATCATCATTTGATCCCCATCGACGCGCAAGTCGCCGAAGTGGCGTCAAATCGAAAGACTTGCACCAGGCAAGCGGTCTACACCACGGGAGGCCCTCGTCACACGCTATCATCATCATTCCTGTCATAGTTGTCAACACAACTCTTTCACCTGAGTCTTACTAAAGGTTCAGCTTGCGACCTCGCACTCAATGGGTACCTTTTCAGTCACCAAACATATGTATGGAAAACTAGTAGGTATTACGGGGAGTACATTATCAGCACTCCCTGAAAATTATGCTCTTCACTTACGATCGTCATCAGAAACGCTTTATTCTGTCTGCAGGTAGCTTCGGGTCTCCTCATACAGAAATATTTCACTATATTCGTGTATGTAGTCGTGATGACTACAGCTGTATTACTTAAGAACATTTCACAGTGTGTATATTTAGGTGTTGTTCTACCTACTATTGAAATTACATCGTCGGCCGCTATGGCCAAACGGTTCTAGGAGCTTCAGTCCGGAAACCATAATACTTAGAGGCATTTTAACCATTTTTGAGATTACCTCGATATAGTCTATCACGCTTCAATTGACACATGTCCAAAGATGACCATCATAGTAGCTTCCTGAATTATTCAGAGGATGGTTTAAAATTTATCGAATACAGTCCACACAGTATACACAACAAGAAGCACTCTTCACAAATTCAAATACGACGTTTGGGACTTTAATAGTGACAACTATTTATTTACAGCTCGTAAAAAATAGATACGTGTTTCAAAGTTTTACTGACCGTCAAGGTAGTCACCAGCAATGTGTATAAACCGTTGCCAGCGATGTGGAAGTCGTGGTATACTCTTAGCAGAACCAGTTGTGTTGACAGTTCGAGCGGCGCGGTGCAGTTCTGAAGCGAATGCCGTTAACATCTACATCTACATTTATACTCCGCAAGCCACCAAACGGTGTGTAACGGCAGGCACTTAACGTGCCATTGTCATTACCTCCCTTTCCTGTTCCAGTCGCGTATGGTTCGCGGCAAGAACGACTGCCGGATAGACTCCGTGCGCGCTCGAATCTCTCTAATTTTACATTCGTGATCTCCTCGGGAGGTATAAGTAGGGGGAAGCAATATATTCGACACCTCATCCAGAAACGCACCCTCTCGAAACCTGGACAGCAAGCTACACCGCGATGCAGAGCGCCTCTCTTGCAGAGTCTGCCACTTGAGTTTGCTAAACATCTCCGTGACGCTATCATGCTTACCAAATAACCCTGTGACGAAACGTGCCGCTCTTCATTGGATCGTCTCTATCTCCTCTGTCAACCCGACCTGGCACGGATCCCACACTGATGAGCAATACTCAAGTGTAGGTCGAAGGAGTGTTTTGTAAGACACCTTCTTTGTTGATGGACTCTCCCAATGAATCTCAACCTGGTACCCGCCTTACCAAAAATTAACTTTATATGATCATTTCACTTCAAATCGTCCCGCACGCATACTCCCAAATATTTTACAGAAGTAACTGCTACCAGTGTTTGTTCCGCTATCATATAATCATACAATAAAGGATCCTTCTTTCTATGATCCGCAATACATTACATTTGTCTATGTTAAGCGTCAGTTGCCATTCCCTGCACCAAGTGCCTATCCGCTGCAGATCTTCCTGCATTTCGCTGCAATTTTCTAATGCTGCAACTTCTCTGTATACTACAGCATCATCCGCGAAAAGCCGCATGGAACTTCCGAGACTACCTACTAGGTCATTTATATATATTGTGAAAAGCAATGGTCCCATAACACTCCCCTGTGGCACGCCAGAGGTTACTTTCACGCCTGTAGACGTCTCTCCATTGAGAACAACATGCTGTGTTCTGTTTGCTAAAAACTCTTCAATCCAGCCACACAGCTGGTCTGATATTCCGTAGGCTCTTACTTTGTTTATCAGGCGACAGTGCGGAACTGTACCGAACGCCTTCCGGAAGTCAAGGAAAATGGCATCTACCTGGAAGCCTGTATCTAATATTTTCTGGGTCTCATGAACAAATTAAGCGAGTTGGGTCTCACACGATCGCTGGCTGCGGGATCCATGTTGATTCCTACAGAGCAGATTCTGGGTTTCCAGAAACGACATGTTCTAAAATTCTACAACAGATTGACGTCAGAGATATAGGTCTATAGTTTTGCGCATCTGCTCGACGACCCTTCTTGAAGACTGGGACTACCTGTGCTCTTTTCCAATCATTTGGAACCTTCCGTTCCTCTAGAGACTTGCGATACGCGGCTGTTAGAGGGGGGCAAGTTCTTTCGCGTACTCGGTGTAGAGTCGAATTGGTATCCCGTCAGGTCCAGTGGACTTTCCTCTGTTGAGTGATTCCAGTTGCTTTTCTATACCTTGGACACTTATTTCGATGTCAGCCATTTTTTCGTTTGTGCGAGGATTTAGAGAAGGAACTGCAGTGAGGTCTTCCTCTGTGAAACAGCTTTGGAAAAAGGTATTTAATATTTCAGCTTTACGCGTGTCATCCTCTGTTTCAATGCCATCATCGTCCCGGAGTGTCTGGATATGCTGTTTCGAGCCACTTACTGATTTAACGTAAGACCAGAACTTCCTAGGATTTTCTGTCAAGTCGGTACATAGAATTTTACTTTAGAATTCACTGAACGCTTCACGCATAGCCCTCCTTACGCTAACTTTGGCATCGTTTAGCTTCTGTTTGTCTGAGAGGATTTGGCTGCGTTTAAATTTGCAGTGAAGCTCTCTTTGCTTTCGCAGTAGTTTCCTAACTTTGTTGTTGAACCTCGGTGGGTTTTTCCCGTCCCTCACAAAAATGGCTCTGAGCACTATGGGACTCAACTGCTGTGGTCGTAAGTCCCCTAGACTTAGAACGACTTAAACCTAACTAACTTAAGGACAGCACACAACATCCAGCCATCACGAGGCAGAGAAAATCCCTGACCCCGCCGGGAATCGAACCCGGGAACCCGGGCGTGGGACGTCCCTCACAATTTTACTCTTCACGTACCTGTCTAAAAAGCATTTTACGATTGCCTTGAACTTTTTCCATAAACACTCAACATTGTCAGTGTCGGAACAGAAATTTTCGTTTTGATCTGTTAGGTAGTCTGAAATCTGCCTTCAATTACTCTTGCTAAACAGATAAACCTTCCTCCCTTTTTTTTTTATATTCCTATTTACTTCCATATTCAGAGATGCTGCAACGGCCTTATGATCACTGATTCCCTGTTCTGCGCTTACAGAGTCGGAAAGTTCGGGTCTGTTTGTTATCAGTAGGTCCAAGATGTTATCTCCACGAGTCGGTTCTCTGTTTAATTGCTCGAGGTAATTTTCGGATAGTGTACTCAGTATAATGTCACTCGATCCTCTGTCCCTACCTTCTACATCTACATCTACATCTACATGATTACTCTGCAATTGACATTTAAGTGCTTGGCTGAGGGTTCATCGAACCACAATCATACTATCTCCCTACCATTCCACTCCCTAACAGCGCGCGGGAAAAACGAACACCTAAACCTTTCTGTTCGAGCTCTGATTTCTCTTATTTAATTTTGATGATCATTCCTACCTATGTAGGTTGGGCTCAATAAAATATTTTCGCATTCGGAAGAGAAAGTTGGTGACTGAAATTTCGTAAATAGATTTCGCTGCGACGAAAATGTCTTTGCTTTAATGACTTCCATCCCAACTCGCGTATCATATCTGCCACACTCTCTCCCCTACTACGTGATAATACAAAACGAGCTGCCCTCTTTTGCACCCTTTCGATGTCCTCCGTCAATCCCACCTGGTTCAGTTCAGAAATCGAGTTGAACGCACGAGGGCTTATGTCAGGGGTGCAGTAGGTGGTATAGCACTTAGCAGCCCCAACAGCCAAACAAATCAGTAGCAGCTTGCGCTGTACGTGCTTGAGCATTGTCCTGCAAAATGAGTTGAACGCACGAGGGCTTATGTCAGGTGTGCAGTAGGTGGTATAGCAATTAGCAGCCCCAACAGTCAAACAAATCCGTAACAGCTTGCGCTGTACGTGCTTGAGCATTGTCCTGCAAAATGATGGTCAGATCCTGCAGAAAGTGTCATCACTTCCGTCTCTAAGCTGGTTGTAGGTTGTGTTCCAAAAATGAACAGCATAGTGACCGAAATGATGATACTTTCTGGAGGATCTGACTATGATTTTGCAGGACAATGCTCAAGCACGTACAGTGCAAGCTGCTACTGATTTGTTTGACTGATATGGCTGCTAAGTGCTTTGCTTGTGAATTCACCCACTTCGTCCAATTATCAACGCTTGAAAATTTTTGAATTCAGAGATAAAGGCAAATTTCAGTATCGATTCTCCGACGTCAACTAATAAGAGGTGTATGCCGCTGTCTTGGAGAGCATCTCTCCACCAGTTTTTAAACTTCCATAGTCAGTACGTCATTGCCCACTTGGCACATGTGGGTTTAGATGATTATTATGAAGATACCTGCACTAAATAGAGCAAAAAAATACCAAATCACGTCAAGGGTGGGCAAGTATGTGGTCAGTTTCGGAGGCGGAGAGGACTGGTGCGGTGAAGGAGAAAGGGAGGTAGGGAGCAGGAGGAAGGAAAATAATGCTTGTTCGCTGTATCCTGGGTCTTCCCAAATGCCGAGCACTTCAGCGACTGAGACCTTTTTTTCAGGGCAAACTCAACTCTTGAGTGGTGAGCGCCACCAGCAGTCGTCTGTGACGATGGGTTCTGGGAATGCTTCAGCGGCCACCGTACAGGATCGTAAACGAGGGGAAAAAAAAGGGACTCAACTTCGGAATGTGTTATGTCCCGAAGAGACGGATATCTGTTGATGCGGAACAGTCGTTAGCTGTTATAATCTCCGGGGAAGACACCACATCTCTGTTCTACAAGATTTATCTAGGCGGGTTGGGCTGCCTGAGTAGACCCTTACATTCCTAGGTACTGATTTGACATCCATGAAGTCTACGTTAGTTTCAAACAATTTCATCCGTTTGGGTGCACAGTTGAGCAGTATTTCAACCGACGTCCTAAGATAAATGGTTCAAATGGCTCTGAGCACTATGGGACATAACTGCTGAGGTTATCAGTCCCCTAGAACGTGGAACTACTTAAACCTAACTAACCTAAGTACATCACACACATCCATGCCCGAGGCAGGATTCGAACCTGCGACCGTAGCAGTCGCGCGGTTCCGGACTGCAGAGCCTAGGACCGCTCGGCCGCCGAGGCCGGCGCAGAAGAGAAGGAAATCCGAAAGATGTAGGCCTTCTTTTTGGGGTCGCCAATCATCTGACCGGTTTGATGCGGCCCTGTATCAACTTCTACATCTCAGAGAAACATTTGCAGCCTACGTCCTCAATTATTTGATGAATGTATTCCAGTCTCTGTCTACCTCTACAGTTTTTCCCCTCTACAGCTCCTTCCCGTACCACGGAAGCTATTCCCTGATGTCTTAAAACATGTCGTACATCTTGTCCCTTCTCCTTGTCAGTGTTTTCCACATATCCCTTTCCTCTTCATTTTTTCGCAGAACCTGCTCATTTATTATCTTATCAGTCCACCTAATTATCGATATTCGTATGTCGGAACACACCTCAAATGCTTCGATTCTCTACTGTTCCGATTTTCCTACAGTCCATGTTTCACTATTATACCCTGCCGTGCTAGGCATCCGTTCTCAGAAATTTCTTCCTCAAAATAAGGCCTATGTTTTATACTAGCAAACGTCTCTTGGCCTGGAGTGCCTTTTTTACTTGTTCTAGTCTGTTTTTGATGTGCTCCTTACTCCGTCCGTCATTGGTTGTTTTGTTGCCTACGTAGCAGAATTCCTTAACTTCATCTACATCGTGACCATCACACCTGATGTTAAATTTCTTACTGTTCTCATTTCTGATACTTCTCATTACTTGCGTCTTCCTTCTATTTACTCTCAGTCTATTTTCTGTACTCATTACACTGTTCATTCCATTCAGCGGATCACGTGTTTCTTCTTCACTTTCACTCACGATAGCAATGTCATCAGCGAATCGTATCATCGATATTCTTTCACCTCAAATGTTTCATTTCACTGCTGAACTACAGACTGAACAGTAGGGGCGAAAGACTTTATCCCTGTCTGGCACCCTTCTTAATCCGAGCATTTAGTTGGCGGTCGTCCACTTTTATCTTTCCCTCTTGGCTCTCACACATACTGTATATTACTCGTCTCTCCCCATAGCTTATTCCTATTTTTCTCAGAATTTCGAACATCTTGCACCATTTTACATTGTCGAACGCTTTTTCCAGGTCGACACGTCCTATGAAGTTGTCTCGATTTTTCTTTAGTCTTGCATCCATCATCAATCGCAACGTCTTGTCTTCGTAAAGGCTAACTCGTTGTCATCTAATTCATCTTCAATTTTCTTTTCCATTCTTATGTATATTATTCTTGTCAGCAACATGGACGAATAAGCTGTTAAGCTAATTGTGCGATAATTCGCTCACTTGTCAGCTCTTTCAGTTTTCGGATTAGTGTGGATGATATTTTACCGAAAGTCAGATGGTATGTCCCCTGATTCATACATCCTACACACCATGTGAATAGTCGTTTTGTTGCTACTTTACCCAATGATTTTAGGAATTTTAAAGGAATGTTATCTAACCATTCTGCCTTACTTGATCTTTAGTCCTCCAAAGCTCTCTTAAATCGTGATTCTAATACTGGATCCCCCATCTCATCTAAATAGACTCCTGTTTCTTCTTCTATCGCTTCAGAAAAATCTTCCACCTCATAGAGGCTTTGAATATACTCTTCCCATCTCTCCGCTCTCTCCTCTGCATTTAAGTGTAGATTTAACATTGCACTTTTAAAGTGCTTATAATTTCAACCAAAGGTTGTTTTAACTTTCCTATATGCTCCGTCAGTCCTTCCGACAGTTATTTCTTATTCGATTTCTTCACATTTTTTCCTGCAGCCATTTCGTCTTAGCTTCCCTACACCTCTTATTTATTTCATTCCCCTGCTACTTGTGTTTTTGTATTCCTGAATTTCCCTGAATATTTTCGTACTTCCTTCTTTCAAAAATCAACTGAAGTATTTGTCCTGTTACCCATCGTTTCTTCGCAGGTCTTCTTTGTATCAAAGTTTTTCTTTCCAATCTCCATAATTGCTCTATTAGTAATGTCCACTCCTCTTCAACTATACTGCCTACTGAGTTATTCCGTAATGCTCTATCTGTAACCTTAGAGAACTTCGTATCTCGTCATTCCTTAGCACTTGCGTATCCCACTTCTTCGCATATTGATTCTTTCCTACTAATCTCTTTAACTTCACCCAAATCTTCATCACTGCTGCATTGTGACCTGAGTCTATACCTTCTCCTGGGTATGCCTTACAATTGAGCATCTGATTTCTGAGTCTCTGCCTGACCATGATGTAATTTAACTGAAATCTTCCAGTTTCACTCGGTCTGTTACATGTGTATCTCTTCCACTTGTGATTCTTGAACAGAGTATTGTCTATTACTAGCTGAAACTCATTCCAGAACTCAATTAGTCTTTCTCCTCTCTCATGCCTTGTCCCAAACTCATATTCTCCTGCAACATTTTCTTCTACTCCTTCCCCTACAATTGAGTTCCAGTCCTCCATGACTATTAGACTTTCATTTCCCTTTGGGTATTGTATTACCCTTTCAGTATCTTCATACACTTTCTCCATCTCTTCGTCTTTAGCTTGCGACGCCGGCGTGTATACCGGAATTATCATTATCGCATTTGGTTTTCTGTTGATTCTGATTTAAACAACCAAATTACTGAACTGTTTACAGTAACCCACTCTCTGCCCTACCTTCTTATTCATAACGAATCCTATTCCCTTTATACCATTTTCTACTGCTGTTGATATTACCCTATACTCATCAGACCAGAAATCTTTGTCTTCTTTCCATTTCACTTCGCTGACCCTACTGTATTTAGATTGAGCCTTGGCATTTCCCTTTTCACATTTTCTAGATTCCCTACTACGTTCGAGCTCCTGACATTCCATACCCCGACTTGTGGAGCGTTATCCTTTCTTTGATTATTCAATCTTTTTCTCATTTTCACCTCCTCTTTGACAGTCCCCTCCCGGACATCCGAATGGGGGCTATTCCGGAATCTTCTGCCAATGGAGAAACATTTTTTTTTTCAATTAGAGGCCACATGTCCAGTGGATACACGCTATTTGTCTTAAATGCAGCGGTTTGAATCGACGAAGAAGGTCACACGGTCACTTACTTTCGTGAAGTAATTCACT
The DNA here is from genome assembly GCF_023864275.1 of Schistocerca cancellata. NCBI lineage: Eukaryota > Metazoa > Arthropoda > Insecta > Orthoptera > Acrididae > Schistocerca > Schistocerca cancellata. The sequence continues at coordinate 337,321,858 of NC_064631.1, forward strand.
TCAGTGTTTAAGCACCTAGTGCTAAATACTTGTTTTGTTACTGATAGTTGATCAAAAGATGACAAGACACACCTGTAAAGGTAGATAGAAGCTGCGACACTGTTGAAACCTACAGTTACGTGTATAACGGGTTCGACAGTGTGAGAAGAGCATAATTTTTAAAAAATGGTAGAAATCAGACATAAACTGCGATGCAATAAATATTTCCATTAAACCAAGCCTTAAAACAAAATATAAGCAGGGGACGACAAAAAACAGATCTAGAGCATCTAATACAAAAACATCAGTCCATGTGACGCTGTTTCTCCGTGGTGCATCAGACGATTACCGTTCTTACGGAGGTATGGACGTCGATGTGTTGTTGAGAGAATCAGAAACTACAGCAAGAAACCGTCCCTCCATCCTCCGCTATCATCTCCCAACTACTGAGGGACAACAGCAGAAGGAACAGAGGAGAACTTCAGCGCCATGATGGCCCCCAGTCTGCAGTGGATCCTAAATGAGTTCTGGTCATATCTGGATGATCTATGATTTCTAGTTCAGGGAAGACCAATGGTTATTCGTCTGCTGGAGACACATTTTATTCTAGCTGCCTCCTACGCGGTTACAGCGTGCAAAAGAAGGAGGGCCTCAGTGGGGAGAGAGGAAAAGGAAGACTATTTCTGTACCGATATATTGCAGTCTATTATTTCTAAAGTGTGTTTTGTTTACTTTCAGTTCGCTCTCAATCTTATTACGACAATGACTGAACAGCAACGCTGTTATTCTGGAAAAATAACATGGGAACTACAAAAAATGAATATGCATTTCAGCATTTCGTGAAGATCCGCTTAAACATTGATAAAATCAGAAAAATGGATCACAATCTTTCTTTCTTTCAGACGGTTTTCAGTTATTACAAGGCTCCACCAGTTGGACGGCGTGGCTATGAGAATCCCATTAGCTCTATCCATAGCCAACCTTTTTTACGGAAAAATTTGAAGACATCACCTTGGACACGGATCCAGGTAAGCCAAGTTGCTTTTATCTTTACGTCGATAACACTTTTATCATCTGGCCCCATGGACGTGAAAAACTGGGAAAATTTTTAGAACACCTGAACAGCATTCACGGCCACATCAAGTTTGCGATGGAAGTCGAGACAGATGGTGCATTGTCCTACCCTGACGTCCTCGTTCGACGGAAAACCAATGGGCACCTCAGCCACAGTGTCTACAGGAAACCGACACACACAGATCGGTATCTGCACGCTCTCAGCCATCACCATCCGGCACAAAAACGTGGCGTTCTGAATACCCTCGTCCATCGTGCTAAAGTCGTCTCAGACGCTGAAAGTCTGCCACTAGAACTGAGCCACCTCCGAAAAGTCTTCCGGGAAAACGGACAGGTGTCACAGGCTATATCTGGTGCGACACGCAAGAAACACACCAACAGAGAAGAGAACACCACCCAAGAAGAAACATGAAACTTGTGTTTTTGCCTTTCTGTGGTACAGTGTCGGCAAAGATTAGCCGGCTCCTGAAGAGATATAACATTTAATCGGTGTTCAGGCCCCAAGCGAAAATTCGTCAGCTCATGAGGCCTGTGAAGGAAGATCTAGCTCTTAGAACGCCTGGAGTGTACAAGATACCATGTCAGTGTGGCTGTTACTACGTCGGCCAAACGGTATGCACTGTGGAGCAACGCCGGACAGAACACGAGAGGTGATTAAGCCTACTCTGTCAAAGAAAATCAGCCGTGGCGAACACACCTTAGAAAATGGACACCGAATTCTATTCGACGAAATATTTGTCGTTATGAACAAGGACGGCAGTTTACAGCTTAGTACAGCCTGGAACTCGGGTATCGCGATGTTAAAACGGGCGCGACGGACGCGGGGTGAAAACATTACCGCATATGGCGAGGAAGAGAGCACTAGTGACGTCACAGCCAGCAGTGCCGCTATACAACGACGCGCCCACAGCGACACAGCAGTGAGTCTTACCACTTGACAATGACCGGGGAGAGCTCGGTCGGAAGCTCGTGGGATTTTAACACCTGACGCGGCTGGAAGTCCGATTCATATCGCCGCGAAACAATGCATTCATAAAACGCTCGAGGAAGTCTGCTAGATCCACCTCTTACTGTCTATGAAGTTTGGGAAACAAGCACTAAGAAATTCCTTCTAATTTTTTCAGATGAATTGTTTTGTGTTTTGGTTTCAGCGTTATGAAAACCTTTCCGTCACTTGCCTTACGGAAGCTTTGAAATGAAATTACGTAAGGAGAAATAGTCTTTGATGTGTGACGCCACTAACAAAATTTCAAAGACTGACTATATTACATTTTATTGATAGATCTGCAACAAAAACGCTATCGTTTCTACCTCAATAACATCTGTTTTTGTTAGTGACAGTCTTCACATGTGTACCCATCAAAACGAAAAATCTTCGAAGATGGCAATTTAAAACCTATAATTAATATTAGTATGTCTCTGACCATGTCCCCCGGAAAATCGAAAGGTACTTGGAATCACACATTTGTCTTTCAACCACGTCTCGTCTTCACTTAAAATAGTGGACGATAGTGGCAACAAATTTATAACAATTAGTGAAGTCATGCTATTCATTAAAAAGGCATGAATATTTAGTCTGATAATACAAATTGGAATTTAAAATCATTCTATCTAGCATTACGACACCGAAGCACAATGTACAAATTATGAAAGAGCTGTAAACAGAGCGAGGTTGTCAAATTAGGTGCTATATCATAAATGTGGCTTACAGATATAATCTATAGTAGAATAAAATGCATCAAAATCTGAGATTATTGCAACATATTATAAACTTAGTTTGGGGGACTGAAATTACCTAAGATCATGAAAATTATAGAGTTCCAAATGTGTTACATAAGTATGCATGTTGTGGTATTAAACAATGAACACATTTTGCTTTTGAAACTGTAATAGAGTAGACGATGGTTCGGTAACATTACGGACGGTGGAAAGCGAGTTGTATTGGTAGAAGTAAGTGAGACTAAAGGAAGTCTTTGGGAGTTAATCAGTCGGAAGGAAAATAACTTCAAAGGCCTCTGCATTAATTACTAGACAGTTAAGGAGAACCGAATTTCACGCACTGCCTCGATTTCTGGTACTTGTAGCGACAGAAAATCTCTTTGAAGCTTAATCACAGAGAGAATATTACTTTCACGATATCGCCTTTCCGAGTACATTTTTGTGAATGCTAATTAGATGGCTTAGTGGATCAACGGATATACAAACACTGCGGTCTGTTAACTTCTTTATTACTGGTGAAAATGTAGCAGAAATCGACTGAGACCATCTGAACGTAGGAATTAATAGTAGCTTTTACACAGCTCGCTGCGCCTCGGAATTAATGTTATTTGTTTCAAAGAAAGCCAGCATAAAATTCTGACTAACCCTGTAGAGCGTAAAGAAAATTCTACACTATCTAATCCAGCTGTATGTTTTTCCTAGGGATAAAACTGTTGGTTGCATATTCAGATGAACCTCACTGACATAATGCCATATTACGGACACTATGGAAATCATAAATTGTGACGGCCGCTCGGGTCCTGGGACTCAGATCATCCCGAACGCTAACCCAGTACCTTGCCCACTATGTGCACTGGTAAAGAAATGTTAAAATTTAGAAATATGTTGTGACATGTGACCAATGAATTATCTTGGGCACTGCTGTCTGATAAAGGAGTTTCAGAAATACACTCAGAATGGATAGGTGATTGTAAAAACGGAGTATTTTTCAAAATAGAAGAGAAACTGCAGTCAAAAGTGTAGATTAATAATCAGGCTTTCCTTGTTGAAATTATTTTCCGTAAGGAATGAAAATACATACGCTCCCCTCCGTCTTCTGGTCTTTTCTGATGTATCTCATTTTCCTGTGAAATTCCATGGAAGTAACGATACTCAAGATAAACCAACTTGTAAGATGTATATATTGCCAGCGATGGGCGAGGCATGACAGAATCTCTGACCAGAGAGTAGTTTATCGTTGGCTGTTGCTAGTCTGCGCTTGACCGCGCGAGTCGACAGTAGTAGTCAGTACGGTAGTAGTTGTCTGTCGACAGTAGGGGTTGCCAGTCGGTAGTAGTCAGGGAGTCGGCATGCGTCGGCTGTGTGCTCTGTTCGCGACTCTGGTCAGGACTCTGGAGGATGAGTATTGTTGTAGAAGGTAAAGAAGCAGCCTTGCGCATATTTAAAGTTCGGAATAGAAAAATTCCTAAACACCAAAAATAATAAAAAAGTTTCTGTAACCTGATAAATTTTATAAGGCCAGCAGCGCTGACCTTCGGCCCTGTATTCTGAATAAAATAAGCAAAAATTCTTACCTCAATAAAACTGCAATTATATCCGCTCTTAATTACTCATTTTTCGACACAGCTTCGTGCGATGCTGGCATATATTTTTTGATTTTTGGATGCAATGATAATGCATTGGAAATTCTTTAAATTGAAATGAATGCTTTTCTTTAAAAGAGTTGGTTTGTATTATAAAAATTATTATTGGGAAATTTTTTTGAAACAAATTAAATTACAATTAACATACATTATTTAATATGCGCAAGGCTGCTTCTTTACCTTCTGCAACAATACTCATCCTCCAGAGTCCTGACCAGAGTCGCGAACAGAGCACACAGCCGACGCATGCCGACTCCCTGACTACTACCGACTGGCAACCCCTACTGTCGACAGACAACTACTACCGGACTGACTACTACTGTCGACTCGCGCGGTCAAGCGCAGACTAGCAGCAGCCAACGATAAACTACTCTCTGGTCAGAGATTCTGTCATGCCTCGCCCATCGCTGGCAATATATACATCTTACAAACTTTTACGCAAAATCTGAAACCATGCTATTGGCATATTTTGCTACTCCGATGATAAAGCTGTTACGAAATCACGCGATACGGAGTTTACAAATGTTCACTGGTTTTCCTGTTACTCTGAGAAGATGATCTCAGTACTCTCGTTGCTCTAGGCTTTGGAGTCCTAAATGCATAAAGACACTCGGACATTAATTAATATTTCACATTTTACACGTTGCCGCCGCTTTATTCTTGACCGGAAACGTCACGCCACACTGCGCTGTGGGGCTAACATTTTACAAAATTCATTTGCGTCGTTACTCGTCACATTTATAAAATAACTTTGCTTATTCGAAGGACGATAACTGCATTTTTACAATGTTTGTATGTCGTCTAGCACTGGAACATATATATGCGTCCGTCTACTGCTACAACTGGAATCCCGGAGACAGATTTATTAGTCTGCAAGCATCTTCGTCTGTTCACGAAACCAGTTAAGCGAGACATTTTTAAACATCACCGTAAAATATTAGCAGAGCTTATGGTTGCTCCTGTCATATTCCTGCTTAGTATCACGGCATAAAATTTTATTAATTCTAAAAGATCCGTGTCTGGGCACATTTAAAGAAATAGAGTTTTGTTTGCCAAAAGGAATACTCAAAATACGCATTCAAGAACAGACTGCTGTGAATGTTCGCAGAGGTTATTCAGTTGTTATACAAAAGACGGACCAATTGTATCAGTATTTGTTAACGTTTATCTCATGCCATACTTCTTTTGTGGCATACAAAGTATCAGCTGAATATATCATCGCATTGCTACCATTAAGAATAACTTCAACATCCGCAACGCACTCCGTTCCGTTACCACGAAGAGCCTGTTCGATCTCTGATCTCCAGCCCATGCTGACACACGATTCGCCGAGTTAACCACTCTTCTTTGAATGGCACAGAGGCGCTTCAAGCACACGAACTCGTAACTCAGGTAGTCTTTGAAGTCTGCGGAATATTGTTGCGAAAGTGTGCTTTGAATATGGACGCCTATATGGCAGCGAATATATTGCCAACACTTGGTATTCGGAAGTTCGGATGCTGCTGGCAACACTGAGTGCTTTTATAGGTAGCTTAACAGGACGACCAAACGAAGTCTAGATATGATTACTGTGTGAAATTTATCGTTACTTCATTTTCTTCTTCAGACTTCTCTTTCTGTGTTCCACAGTTCTGTGTCTCGTCAATATAGCTAAAAGCGAACAAATGAACCATTGTGCTCAAAAACTATTTTTAATAATATTCCTAGACATTATCTAAGATAGTGCCTACTTACCCCCATTAAAAAAGTGGGCGTAACATGCATTTTACTCGTTTGTTGTCAATGTTCATTTAATCTTATACTGTCTTAGACATTTCATCTCTATGCAACGACTACATTCAAGAGCCGTTACATTCAGTTTAACATTTTTTTAAAATTTTTCTTGCCAATATTTCCTAGCTACTTCGTCTTGTTGTTGTGGTCTTCAGTCCTGAGACTAGTGTGAGGCAGCTTTCCATGCCACTCTATCTTGTGCAAGCCTCTTTATCTCCCAGTACTTACTGCACCCCACATCCTTCTGAATCTGTTTAGTGTATTCATCTCTTGGTCTCCCTCTACGATTTTTACCCTCCACGCTGCCCCCAAATACTAAATTGGTGATCCCGTAATGAGTCAGACCATATCCTACCAACAGATTCCTTCTTCTAGTCAACTTGTGCCACAAACTCCTCTTCTCCCCAATTTTATTCAATACCTCCTCATTAGGTACGTGATCTACCCATCTAATCTTCAGCATTCTTCTGTAGCTTCTATTCTCTTCTTGTCCCAACTATTTATCGTCCATGTTTCACTTCCATACATGGCTACACTCCATACAAATACTTTCAGAAACGACTTCCTGAAACTTAAATCTGTACTCGATGTTAACAAATTTCTCTTCTTCAGAAACTCTTTCCTTGCCACTGCCAGTCTACATTTTATATCCTCTCTACTTCGGCCATCATCAGTTTTTTTGCTTCCCAAACAGCAAAATTCCTTTACTACTTTAAGTGTCTCATTTCCTAATCTAATTCCCTCAACATCACCCGGCTTAATTCGACTACATTCCGTGATCCTCGTTTTGCTTTTGTTGATGTTCATCTTATATCCTCCTTTCAAGACACTGTCCATTCCGTTCAGCTGCTCTTCCAGGTCCTTTGCTGTCTCTGACAGAATTACAATGTCATCGGCGAACTTCAAAGTTTTTATTTCTTCTCCATGGATTTTAATACCTCCTAAAAATTTTTCTTTAGTTTCCTTTACTGTTTGCTCAATATACAGATTTAATAACATCAGGGAGAGGCTACAACCCTGCCTCACTCTCTTCCCAACCGCTGCTTCCCTTTCATGCCCCTCGACTCTTATAACAGCCATCTGGTTTCTGTACAAATTGTAAATAGCCTTTCGCTCTCTGTATTTTACCTCTGCCACCTTTAGAATTTGAAAGAGAGTATTCCAGTCAACATTGTCAAAAGCTTTCTCTAAGTCTACAAATGCTAGAAACGTATGTTTCCCTTTCCTTAATCTATTTTCTAAGATAAGTCGTAGAGTCAGTATTGCTTCACATGTTCCAACATTTCTACGGAATCCAAACTGATCTTCCCCGAGGTCGGCTTCTACCTGTTTTTCCAGTCGTCTGTAAAAAATTAGCGTTAGTATTTTGCAGCCATGACTTATTAAACTGATAGTTCGGTAATTTTCACATCTGTCTACACCTGCTTTCTTTGGGATTGGAATTATTATATTTTTCCGGCCTGGGTGGCCGAGCGGTTCTAGGCGCTACAGTCTGGAAACGCGCTAGTGCTTCGGTCGCAGGTTCGAATCCTGCCTTGTGCATGAATGTGTTTGATGTCCTTAGGTTAGTTAGGTTTAAGTAGTTTTAAGTTCTAGGGGACTGATGACCTCAGAAGTTAAGTCCCATAGTGCTCAGAGCCATTTGAACCATTTTTTTGTGTGATGTGCTTAGGTTAATTAGGCTTAAGTAGTTCTAAGTTCTAGGGGACTGATGACCTCAGAAGTTAAGTCCCATAGTGCTCAGAGCCATTTGAACCATGATTATAGTCTTCTTGACGTCTGAAGGTATTTCGCCTGTCTCATAATTCTTGCTCACCAGATGGTTGAGTTCTGTCAGGAATGGTTCTCCCAAGGTTGTCAGTAGTTCTAATGGAATGTTGTCTACTCACGGGGTCTTGTTTCGACTCAGGCCTTTCAGTGCTCTGTTAAACTCTTCACTCAGTATCATATCTCCTATTTCATCTTCGTCTACATTCTCTTCCATTTCTACAATATTGTCCTCAAGAACATCGCCCTTTTATAGACCCTCTATATACTCCTTCCACCTTTCTACTTTCCCTTCTTTGCTTTCTGAGCTTCTAATTTTCATACAAGTGGTTGTCTTTCATCCAAAGGTCTCTTTAATATTCCTGTAGGCAGTATCTATCTTACCCCTGGTGAGATAAGCCTCTACATCCTTACATTTGTCCTCTAGCCATCCCTGCTTAGCCATTTTCCACTTCCTCTTCATCTCATTTTTGAGATTATATTTTCTCCTTTCATCAATTCAATTCAATATTTCTTCTGTTACCCAAGGATTTCTACTGGTCCTTGTCTTTATAGCTACTTGATTCTCTGCTGCCTTCACTACTTCATCCTTCAAAGCTACCCGTCCTTCATCTACTGTATTTCTCTCTCCCATATCTGTCAATTGTTCCCTTATGCTCTCCCTGAAACTCTGTACAACCTCTGGTTTAGTTATTTTATCCGGGTCCCATCTCCTTATATTCCCATCTTTTTGCAGTTTCTTCAGTTTTAATCTACAGTTCATAACCAACAGATTGTGGTCAGAGTCCACATCTCCCCCTGGAAATGTCTTACAATTTAAAATCTGGTTTCTAAATCTCTGTCTTACCATTATATAATCTAACTGATACTTTTGAGTGTCTACAGGCTTCGTCCATGTATACAACCCTCTTTCATGATTCTTGAACCAAGTGTTAGCCATGAATAAGTTATGCTCTGTCCAGACGGCTTCCTCTTTCATTTCTCACCCCCAATCCATATTCACCTACTACGTTTCTTTCACTTCCTTTTCCTCATATCCAATTTCAGTTACTTATGACTATTAAATTTTCGTCTCCCTTCACTATCTTAATAATTTTTTTTATCTCATTGCAATTTTTAGCAATTTTTTCGTCATCTGCAGAGGTAGTTGGCATATAAACTTGTACTACTGTAGTAGGCGTGGGCTTCGTGTCTATCTTGCCCACAATAATGCATGCACTATGCTGTTTGTAGTACCTTGCTGTTTGTAGTACCTACTCCTGCATTACCCCTATTTGATTTTGTATTTATAACCCTGTATTCAGGGCGAACTTTTTTCCATCAATGCATTAAATGTCTTTCCTGATAGTGGGATAAATGCGTTGATGAGATTTTCACTCTGTAGAGGAGTGTGCGCCGATAATAAACTACCTGACACTTTAAAACTGTGTGCTGGACCAATACTAGAACTCTGGATGTTTGCCTTTCGCGGGCGAGTGCTCTACCAATTGAGCTATCCAAGCACGACACATGACCCGCCCTCACCGTTTTCTTTTCGCCAGTTCCTCACCTCATACCTTCCTAACTTCACAGAAGCTCTCCTGCGAAACTTTCAAGATTTGAAATCCTGAATGAAAGGATATTGTGGAGACATGGCTTAGCTTCAGCCTGGGGCACGTTTCCGGAATAAGATATTCACTCTGAAGCGGATTGTGCGCTGATATGAAACTTCCTACATATTAAATCGAGTCCCATACTCGAGACCTTTTCAAGGTGAAAGGTAGGAGGTGAGGTACTGGCGGAAGTATGGCTGTGATTGTGGTCGCCCTGGCGACGAACAAATTTCTCCCAACGAGAGACTAATTTATTGATATCGTCATTGTGGAATGTTTGTCCTTATTGACGGAGTCACCACCTCACCTATGCTTGTACATCTCACCACTATCAAAGTGAAGTTCTCGAAGGTTTTCCTTAAGTTTAGGAAACAGTTTAAAATCCGATGGTGCAAGTCCTGACTGTACAGAGGGTGGAGGAAGGCAGTGAACCCAAGGCATCGGATTATTGCAGGTGTCGCAACACTTGTGTGTCACGTGTCAGTGTCAAGCTGATGGACAAAGTGCTCTACGTGTGGACGAACTATTCGATTTCTTGCTTTCAGTTTTCGGAAGTACTCGCAGTACATTGCAGAGTTTATGGTTGTATCTTTAGGCATGAATTCCGAATGCACCTTGATCATCCCCGAACACTTGAGAATGACTGTTACAGATGATGCCATGAACTCTTTCGTCTTCGGTGATTCTCTGTAGCAGAATTCTATAAATGTTTTCTTGTTTTCTGGCACAAGACGGTGAACCTAGCTTTCGTCACCTGAAACAGTTACGCTAAAATAGTACACTGCTTTCATTATTTTGTGGATTTCATTTGAAGTCACGTTTTCTGCGGTTAGAAGCTCGCCCACAATACGCTGTTTCTCAAACACGGACATACTTATGTTACGTACGCCCATTTTCTTCGCTACATGTCGGAGCCCTGTAGCGACAGTGCGTTGCAACTCGAGTCAGCGAAGCGGGGAAATCGACCTAGTAGCATGCTTGACATGTAACACTTCAACATGTATTGAGAAAAGAATGAAGTATTCGGAGATGTTACTTTTGAACATGTCCTGTGCGTAAACACAAAATGAGCGAACATAAGGCTCGTGGACAACGTGACATATGGAGATTTGTGACAGTTCTAGAGGCGTGCTCAGATAGCCGAAGTGGTTACGCCGAACACTCACGTTAATTGCGACGTTCAGGTTCTAGTTCTAGTCCGGCAAAAATTTTTTGTGTCATGAAACGTCAAAACGTATTCGCAGATTGTGAATCAGTTTCCTAAGACTCTATATCCGTCTGGCCAAAAGTCGTTATCGTCTTTCCTTTTCAATTCACTGATCAACACTATTTCTAGACTGAGCATTTGCGTTTCCCTTTGCAAATTTTCTAGCTTCCCTACCACGTCCAAACTTCTGATATTCCACACACCGACTCCTAGTATGTTACCCTCTCGTTGATTATTCAGTCTTTTTTTCATGGTTACCGCCGCCTTCTCAGTCTTCATCCGAGATCCGAATGGGGACTAATCGGCAGTCTTTTCCCAGTGGATAGATTATCTTGACCCTTTATCTACTCGTATTAACGGCCTTTCATTTTTATGTCTTGCAGGGAATGTCTTTGCGTTCTGCATCCTCATGTTGCTGATAATAACTCATTACTTCATCTTTCATAGGCAGTCTGCCACCCCAAGGGCAAAGGGTTGCTCCGAAACTGTGTTCTCTGCTCTGCCCACTTTAACGCGACAGTCGGTAGAGCGAGGGTGACTCCTTATACCAGGATTCATCGACCGTAATTGCTGATGTTGCCACTGAAAATTTTAGCAGTGTCTGGGCTCGAACGGGTACGCATAACGTTTTGATTACTAGTCGAAGACTCTACACCTAAAATTGTGTGACAATTTGCATTCTGCTTTCGTAATCTTTGTCTTACTATTTTGTGGTTAATCTGAGACCTTACAGTGTTTTCAAGCCTTCTCCACGTAAACAATCTAAGGAGTAGCGATATTCATCACTCGTAAGGAATCTGACAGAAGCTTTCTTGCCACTCGCAATGCGTCATTAACCCAGAGAACGGTTTCGGTCTCTAAGAGGAACACAAATTCGAACGTTTATCAGTAGCTTCCGCAAACCGTGCGCCTGCACTGAACAACGATCAAATATTACACACACTGCTATAAATGATTAAAGACTGTTCTAATAACCAAACTGTTGTGGAACATACACTCCTGGAAATTGAAATAAGAACACCGTGAATTCATTGTCCCAGGAAGGGGAAACTTTATTGACACATTCCTGGGGTCAGATACATCACATGATCACACTGACAGAACCACAGGCACATAGACACAGGCAACAGAGCATGCACAATGTCGGCACTAGTACAGTGTATATCCACCTTTCGCAGCAATGCAGGCTGCTATTCTCCCATGGAGACGATCGTAGAGATGCTGGATGTAGTCCTGTGGAACGGCTTGCCATGCCATTTCCACCTGGCGCCTCAGTTGGACCAGCGTTCGTGCTGGACGTGCAGACCGCGTGAGACGACGCTTCATCCAGTCCCAAACATGCTCAATGGGGGACAGATCCGGAGATCTTGCTGGCCAGGGTAGTTGACTTACACCTTCTAGAGCACGTTGGGTGGCACGGGATACATGCGGACGTGCATTGTCCTGTTGGAACAGCAAGTTCCCTTGCCGGTCTAGGAATGGTAGAACGATGGGTTCGATGACGGTTTGGATGTACCGTGCACTATTCAGTGTCCCCTCGACGATCACCAGTGGTGTACGGCCAGTGTAGGAGATCGCTCCCCACACCATGATGCCGGGTGTTGGCCCTGTGTGCCTCGGTCGTATGCAGTCCTGATTGTGGCGCTCACCTGCACGGCGCCAAACACGCATACGACCATCATTGGCACCAAGGCAGAAGCGACTCTCATCGCTGAAGACGACACGTCTCCATTCGTCCCTCCATTCACGCCTGTCGCGACACCACTGGAGCCGGGCTGCACGATGTTGGGGCGTGAGCGGAAGACGGCCTAACGGTGTGCGGGACCGTAGCCCAGCTTCATGGAGACGGTTGCGAATGGTCCTCGCCGATACCCCAGGAGCAACAGTGTCCCTAATTTGCTGGGAAGTGGCGGTGCGGTCCCCTACGGCACTGCGTAGGATCCTACGGTCTTGGCGTGCATCCGTGCGTCGCTGCGGTCCGGTCCCAGGTCGACGGGCACGTGCACCTTCCGCCGACCACTGGCGACAACATCGATGTACTGTGGAGACCTCACGCCCCACGTGTTGAGCAATTCGGCGATACGTCCACCCGGCCTCCCGCATGCCCACTATACGCCCTCGCTCAAAGTCCGTCAACTGCACATACGGTTCACGTCCACGCTGTCGCGGCATGCTACCAGTGTTAAAGACTGCTATGGAGCTCCGTATGCCACGGCAAACTGGCTGACACTGACGGCGGCGGTGCACAAATGCTGCGCAGCTAGCGCCATTCGACGGCCAACACCGCGGTTCCTGGTGTGTCCGCTGTGCCGTGCGTGTGATCATTGCTTGTACAGCCCTCTCGCAGTGTCCGGAGCAAGTATGGTGGGTCTGACACACCGGTGTCAATGTGTTCTTTTTTCCATTTCCAGGAGTGTATTAATTGCACTGATCAACCAGAACATTATGGCCACCTACATAATAGCTGACAGGCCGACCTTTGGCACGGATAATAGTGGCAACGCGTCGTGGCATGGAAGCAATGAGGTCTTGGTAGGACGCCGGAGGGACTTGGCACCACGACTGCACAGACAAGTGACCTAACTCCACTAAATTCTGGGAAGGGTGGCGATGAGATCTGACGCCACGATGTCACATCGCAGATATAGGATTCATATCTGGCGGTTTGGGGGGGGGGGGGCAGCAAATCAATTGCAACTCATCACTGTGTTCCTCAAACCACTCAGTCACACTATGGCATTGTGATGTAGGGCATTATCTTGTTGGAAAATGCCACTGCCTTGGAGAAAAATGATCGTCATGCAATGGTGTACCGTATGGTGCTTGCAAAAGCACCACTGGACCCATGAATGCCCACGTGAATGTTCCCCAGGTGCATAATGGAGCCGCCGCCAGCTTGTCTCTTTCCTGCAGTACAGGTGTCAAGGCGCTGTCCCCCTGGAATATGACGGATTCGCTCTCTCTCGTAGATATAATGAAGAAGGTATATGGATTCATCGGACCACGCAACGCTCTGTCGCTACACCAACATTCTGTCCCAATGGTCAAGTTGGCATTTCAGTCATAGCTGCCGCATCGTGATGTAAACATTGCATTTGCACGGGTCGTCAGCTTCGGAGGTCCATTGTTACGATTGTTCAGTGCACTGTGTGTTCAGACACACTTGCACTCTGTCCGCCATTAAAGCCCAATATTAGTTCCAACACAGTTCGCCGCCTGTCGTGTTTTACGAGTCCGCTCAGCCCATCACGTCTGACATCCGTAATGAGAAGTGGCCCTCGAACCCCACGACGTCTGGAAATGGTTTCATCTTTGTTTCACCACGTGTCGCTCACCACAGCACTCCTCGAACACCCGACAAGTCGTTTTGTTTCCGAAATGCTCGAGCCGAGCCTCAGGGCCATTACAATCTGCCCTCGGTCAAACTCACAACACGAACCTTCCCCATTCTACACACAGAAAGTATGCTCAATGATACTACATGCACCATGCATTTGTCTAACTAGCAGTCATACCACACCAGGTGATGCTGCTATCATCTGGACGAGTTTATAATGATGTAGGTCAGTGGTCATAATGTTCTGGCTCATCATTGTATGTATCGTGTACAAGTCAATGCAGAATGTTTAGTAAATAGTTGATCTTTAAATAACAGAGAAAATAATACTCGTATTTTATGTAGACACTATTGAGCAGTGTTAAAAACTGCTGTTTTGAAGAGCGCGCCGCAGAGCGTAGTGTGAAGCAGTCGCCCTTCGTCTCTGGTGGTGGCGCCGCTGTGGCAATCGCAGCGTTGGTGTCTCCCTCTGGTGGGAAAGGGGAAAGGTTGACTGTTCACGTGCATTTAAGGGGTGCTATGAGCTCCACAGGGAGGTAGTCTGAGTCAGTCTGGGTCGGTCTCTCGTCCCCAGCTTGCTAGTCTGTATCTCGTCCGCATTTGTGAGGCAGTTAGTGTCTGTCTGTCGTCCGGAGGGCTAGTATGTCGGTCGTTCGGATCAACCTTTAAAGCCGGCAAAATGAGAGTCTTTCCACTCCTGTAGCAAAAGAACTCAGCGAGTGGTCGCCCGGTCGGGGCTTACTTCCAGCATCTGAGTCTGCGCGTTAGGCCGCCAGTCTGCTCGAGTTTGGTCAGGCAATGGTCATTGGTGGTTGGATCGACCGGTTGGTCGGTCGCGCACTGGGACACAAGATGACTGGTCCGTCTTGAGCGTCGGCGCATGTGAGGTCGCCACGTGAGTCCAGTGGACCGCGGCGTATAGCGAGGGGTACTGACTTCGCGGTCGAGACGACAGCAACAGGAGTCAACCCACGACATCAGTCTGGCCGGTGCGAGCTGCGACG
This sequence comes from Schistocerca cancellata, assembly GCF_023864275.1. Taxonomy (NCBI): domain Eukaryota; kingdom Metazoa; phylum Arthropoda; class Insecta; order Orthoptera; family Acrididae; genus Schistocerca; species Schistocerca cancellata. The sequence goes on from NC_064631.1 coordinate 337,336,953, forward strand.
CCGTGAGACGGGAGATCGGCGCGCCTTCCTGCGTCCGTTGGAGCGGCTGGCAGCGGACGGTTCGGGAGAGCGATTTGGGGGTGCTGCGCCAGGTCTTCTCGAGAAATCGCAGTTTATGAAAAGTTAAGTGATTGGTGATATGTTGTGTGATTTGCTCTTGTTAGATTCTACTTGTTTTCTTGGTCAGTCTCTCGTCCCTAGCCTGCTCGTCCGTCCCTCGTCCGCATTTGTTAGGCATTTGTGTCTGTCTGTCGTTCGGAGCTGCTCTGTCACGTTTGTCGGATTTAGTGTGTTAACGAATTTATTGCTTGGAGTGTAACGGCCTAATTCATGAAATATGTTTTTATCTTGCCTATCATCTTGAGGGGCGGTACATGGGTACTGTAGAGCATGTTAACTCGTTTGGCCAACATTGTATAATTTTATATAAGATTGCATTTCATGGGCTTTTATTTAAATTCTGATTTTAATATATAAAGTTGCACCCTTTCACCGTAGGACTTTTCTTAGAATTAAAATCAATTTGCACCTTCGGTGGCAAGTTAATCTTTTAATTTTAGTGTTTTGTACCATTTCCATCGCTCCTACGGGGTGCATGTTTGTGTGCTTGTGTGAATTGTTAAAACTTTTACTTTAAGGTAATCTCATGTGTTGCAGATTTACAGCAGTGTAGTCTTTCAGAGGTTGTTGTGAGCAGTCGTGACTACGGCCGTGTCAAAACGGAGCGTCAATGTTCTCACCCTGAAAGTTCATACACTCAAAAATTTGTTTCTTTCTGCCTCTGAATAAATTGTAACTTGATATTTAGAGAGTGCTTTCTGCATATAATTTTAAATCTGTTACTTAAAAAAAACTTTTAAGGAATAAAATTCTCATTTGTTAAAAGCAATTTGATTTTGATTTCATCAGTTACTCCCTGGCAACTACTTCCACGCTCACATAGTGTGATTAAATGTGTTAATGTTCTTGATGAATCGCTAATAAGAAAATAAATTTTTAAGAATATTCTTTGAAATTAAATCCACGGTTCAGCTATAAATATACGTAACAATTTCCATTTCGTATTGCTGTTGTCATTTCTATTCGACGATAATAATTCCATTTGTTTTGTTATCTTTGTAAGTGAAAGGATGAAACACTGAAATTATGGATAACTGTGAGTTAGTGTGTGAATCGGATTTTGCAGCCTTGATTTGGGTAATGTGTAGAGAGAAAATGGTAATTGCGCAGCATCTAGTTTTAGGCTTTTTGGAAAGCACATTTTATTTCAGACACTCAGACTATTAAAAGCAGAGTTCATTTGTTTTATTTCCTTTTTCTAATTTCATCTACACTGATTTCTAATCAGGTTTCGATCCAAAGAGGGAGAGTACCGGTTTAAGCGACTCGATATATGACTGATTTGCTGCTGTGTCATTCGACCAATCAGAGAAAAAATATTTCGCGCACTTTGGCACTGAGAGAGGAATGCGCTTGTGTTGGGGGGAGTCTGTTGTCACCTCTTGTGGAGAGGTCATATGGCGCAGAGATTTAGACATTTTCACTGAAATTATTGATGGTTCTTTGGAGAATATATCAATAAGAGTTTAAGAACATCCGTTGATGATGTCTACCAAAATTTCAGTTTTTCTAATGAGAACTCAGGCTTTAAATAAGAGCGTACAAATACACTACTGACCATTAAAATTTCTACACCAACAAGAAATGCAGATGATAAACGGGTATTGTTTTGGATAAATATATTATACTAAAACTGACATGTGATTACATCTTCACCCAATTTAGGTGCATAGATCCTGAGAAATTAGTACCCAGAACAACAGCTGCCCACGCAGCTTCAACACGATACCACAGTTCATTAAGAGTAGTGACTGGCGTATTGTGACGAGCCAGTTGCTCGGCCACCATTGGCCAGGCGTTTTCAGTTGGTAAGAGATCTGGAGAATGTGCTGGCCAGTGCACCAGTCGAACATTTTCCGTATCCGGAAAGGCCCGTACAGGACCTGCAACATGCGGTCGTGCATTACCCAGCTGAAACGTAGGGTTTCGCAGGGATCGATTGAAGGGTAGAGCCACGGGTTGTAACACATCTGAAATGTAACGTCCACTGTTCAAAGTGCCGTCAATGCGAACAAGAGGTGACCGAGACGTGTAACCAACGGCACCCTATACCATCACGCCGGGTGGTACGCCAGTATGGCGATGACGAATACACTCTTCCAATGTGCGTTCACCGCAGTGTCGCCAAACACGGATGTGACCATCATGATGCTGTAAACAGAACCTGGATTCATCCGAGAAAATGACGTTTTGGCATTCGTGCACCCAGGTTCGCGGTTGAGTACACCATCACAGGCGCTCCTGACTGTGATGCAACATCATGGGTAACCGCAGCCATGGTCTCGGAGCTGACGGTTCATGCTGCTGTAAACGTCGTCGAACTGTTCGTGCAGATGGTTGTTGTCTTGCAAACGTCCCCATCTGTTGACTCAGGGATCCAGACGTGACTGCACGATCCGTTACAGCCATCCGGATAAGATGCCTGTCATCTCGACTGCTAGTGATACGAGGCCGTTGGGATCCAGCACGACGTTTCGTATTACCCTCCTGAACCCACCGATGCAATACTCTGCTGACACTCATTGGATCTCGACCAACACGAACACCAAAGTCGCGATACTATAAACCGCACTCGCGATAGGCTACAATCCGACCTTTATCAAAGTCGGAAACGTGATTGTACGTATTTCTCCTCCTTACACGAGGCATCACAACAACGTTTCACCAGGCAACGCCTGTCAACTGCTCTTTGTGTATGGGAAATCGGTTGGAAACTTTCGTCTTGTCAGTCCGTTGTAGGTGTCACCACCGGCACCAACCTTGTGTGAATGCTCTGAAAAACTAATCATTTGCATATCACAGCATCTTCTTCCTGTCGGTTAAATTTCGCGTCTGTAGCACGTCATCTTCGTGGTGTAGCAATTTTAATGGCCAGTAGCGTAGTTCTGGCGTAATAACAAGCACCGGCACAACGATGAACAGAAGAGAAGAGAGGAGTGTGAGACGACGTCAGTCAATGGTACGCTGACTAGGACGTCACCACGACAGCAGCAGCAGCATCCATACAAAGAGAATACAAGCGCCGCGCCGCTTATTGGCGGCCGCAGTAGAAGATGAGCCGTGATACAAACGCTACAAGAGCGGTTTATGAGCAGAATTGTTTTGCTTGCATTGAAATTGTGCATACCGAAGGACATTGATTATTTGCCTGTCGCCACTTGCTTGCGGCACTCCTTTGTGAATACGCAAGGTTAAGTACTGTCTATTTAACTTACTGTAATAAAGTTCATTAACATTAATTGCTTGAATTGTTGTCTATCGATCCGAGAAAACAGCTTTCTCGACGCCCTCATTGATAGAGTGGGCAGGGTACTACATGGGCGAAGAGTTATAAGAAGGACCCAGTGCCTCGCGGCCACGAAATTTTCTTTTGTCTTTTACTGGCGCCTTAATTTTGTCTTGTCTTTTCTTGGCAGGGGTGTTTACATGCTTTGACAGTCTCTTATCGTGTTTTTGCTAATCGGCTTTCTCAGGTGGGCGTTGCAGATATTTTCTTTGCTTTTGTACTTATTTTTCTTGCCTCCCTCGTCCGTTTTTTGCATTTGTCTCTTCCAAACATGCCCACTCCACCTATCCCGGCCCCTGCCCAGCCACCACAGATCCCAGCGTTAAATGCATGTAACTAAGGCAGATGTTTGTCTCAGAGCCAGCAAATATCCTCACTGCTAAACACAGTACAGCAGCTCCTGGTGAACCAAATTACTAATGCAGCACAAGCAGCACCTATTCACAGTACTAACCGTCTTTTCGCCAGTTTCATGAACAAGATTAGGAATGGCTCGAGTGGTTGCAGCAGTCTGAAGCCCACGTACCAAGCCAATGTACCAGGTACTGTGAAAAGCCATTACTTTCTCTAAACATTAGGTTCAAAATGGTTCAAACGGCTCTGAGCACTATGGGACTTAACATCTGAGGTCAACAGTCCCCTACAACTTAAAACTAACTAACCTAAGGACATCACACACATTCATCCCCGAGGAAGGATTCGAACCTGCGACCGTAGCGGTTGCGCGGTTCCAGACTGAAGTACCTAGAACCGCTTGGCGACTCCAGCCGGCTCTCAACATTAGGAAGTGCAGTGTTTACTTGAATTGTTCCCTAATGCCAATCCGAGTGAACTTTCGTACGAGAATTGTTCCCTAATTCCAATCCAAGTGAACTTTCGTACGAACAGGTTGTAGATTCGCTAACTATTATGATCAACAAGTGAACGTAGTACCGATTCTCTAACTGCAAAAAAGGGTCAGAATACAATTATCGTGAGGGGGTATCAGATTTGCAGGGAATGACGAGGAAATGCAAATTCAAACGTCCCTGTAGTGCTCTATGTAGCGTGATGCGATCTTGTACAACGTAACTGACGTCAAACTCAGAGAACAGATTCTGAAACAATCCGATCCATCATTTCAGCAAGTGGTGAAACCACTAGATCAGTACGATTCAGGTGCCCTGTTGGCCAATAAATTTGAGCAGCCAACAATTCGTCGGGTTGACTTCCTTGTTTGCGAGTGACCCATTTGGCGGCGGCAGGTGGCGTTCGCCACACCACGAAATAACCCTCCATGCCGTGTAAGCAGCTTGATAAACAGGTGGCTACACAGGCAAAACGTTCATGCCCTTGGTGTTATTCATATCACAAACGCCAAGACTGCCCCTCCCAATAAGCACAGTGTTACACTTGTGGCAAGGAAGGACATGTACAATCCATATGTTTACAAAGGAACAAACGTAAGAATTCGGTCCACTCACAAAAACCTAGTCACAAGGCCCGTATCATTAATGCAGTATATTCAAAGTCTGCAACAGGCGTTAGCAAAACTAGCAAGCGGGCAGTTTCTTCAATGCTACGCCAGTCCAACATAGGTTTTGTTCATTTGCTTCTTTGTGGGAAATGTGTGGTATTTCAGTTGGGCACAGGTGCCTCTGTTACACTGCTGAATTGTCACACATATGAAATGTTAGGCTCCTCACACCTGCCTAAAACTAGCATGCACCTGATGGCTTATAATGTACTAGATATTCCCATTCTCAGAAAATGTACTTTGCCTGCCATGCTTCGCTCACATATGCAAATAGTGACTTTTATGGAGCTACAATCAGATGATTGTGAGATCATATTTGGTCTTGATTCATTTGATTTGTTGGGCTTTAACATCCAGGACAATATGTTCTCAGTGTCTGCATTCCATGCAATAGACTGTGTAGCTAGCTTGCTGAAAGAATTCCTGGGACTCTTTTTCTGAAGGTTTAGGCAAGGCTAACAAATTTGATGCACTTATTACTTTGAAAGGCAATGTTTAGCCAGAATTTTACCAGGCCAGAACTATTCCCATTGCATTACGGGACAAAGTCGCTGATCAATGTAAAGAATTGCAAGATAGCGGAGCTATAGCGGCCATACAAGCTAGTCAGTGGGCAAGTCCACTGGTTTTGCTCTCCAAACCTTCAGGTTGCATTTGCCTCTGTGTTGACTTTAAGCCTATGGTCAACCCACAAACTGTCATTGATACTTATTCATTGCCACTCCCATAGGATCTCATCAGCCGATTAGACGCTGGTCGCTACTTTTTAAAATTGATTTGCGCAATGCTTATCTTCTAATACCGCTCGATGAAGAATCTGTGTGTATAGTGAATACTCATTTGGGCTTGTTTAAATACTTGCGTTTCCCTTTTGGCAGTGCTTCTACACTTGCCATTGTTCCAACAGTATTTGGAACAGCTGACTGCTCAAGTGCCAAACTGTTCAAACTATTTGGACGATACTGTCATAGCCCATCGTGCCCCCGAAGCACATATTTCAAATTTGAGTACCTTGTTTGGTGTGTTATCTGATGTGGGGCTAAAGTGTAGATTGGACAAGCGTGATTTTCTTAAACCTGAGTTGCAGTATCTTGATCATGTCATAATCAGACAAGGTGTACATCCTCCACAGCCGCATTTGTTATCCATACGAGGTTTGCAAGTCCCTCACATGTCACAGAATTGCAGTCAGTCTTAGGGAAAATAAATTATTATATTCGGTTCATATAGAATGCAGCGCAAATCGCAGCGCCGTTGCATCGCTTGTGTCGCAATAATGTCCCCTTTCTTTGGACAGATTAGTGCCAAGTAGCTTTTCAAAAACTTAAAGACGTATTGCTCAGTGATCCTGACAGACCAGTTGTATTGCAAGTTGACGCTTCCTATTACTGAATCAGTGCAGTGCTTTCGCACAGAATTGGTGATGAAGACAGACCTATCGCTTTCGCATCAAAAAGTGTTGTGCAGAGCTCAGTGTAACTATTCATAACTAGAGAGAGCGACTTGGGCTATTGTTTGTGGTGTCCCTCAATTCCACCACTATTTGTATGGCAGAAAATTCTTCTTAGTGTCGGATCACAAGCCATTGCAGTCCTTGTTTCATCCAATAAAACCGGTTTCTGTACAAACTGTCCAAAAATTGCAAAGAAGGGCTTGGTTGATGTCTCAATATCAGTACGAGATTGCGTATCGTCCGACAGCTAAACGTGGTAATGTGGACACAATTTCATTTCTTCCGATTGGCCCTGATACAGACTTTGATGCTTAGGCTGCACCTTGTTGTCACATCGAAGCTCAGGGTTCTGAATTGCTTTAATTATTTCCGATAAACTATAGGAAAATGCCATCATTTTGATTTGCAGCTCCTTATATTGACCATGTTTGCAGTTAACAATTGTTGGATGTGAGGTTCGCCAGTTATGTGTTTTGCATAACTGGCAGACCTCACATCCAACAATTTATAGGAAAATTGCACAGGTCACAGAAACTAATTCAGATATGAACATTTTGCTAACGTTCTTTCTCACATCATGGCCTCGTTCCTTGCGTAGTATAAAGAACTCTGTAGTGCGCCGATACTTTGTACGTCGGCGTAGCCTCGCTATACAGAAAGGTGTGACTGTTGTTCAAAATGACAGTGAACAGTCACGTGTGTTGATCCCTAAAGCTTTGCAAAAATAAGTGTTCCAATTACTTCACCAAGGACACTTGGAGGTTGTTCGTACGAAACAGCTGGCGTGTGAGCATTTTTCTTGGCAGGGTATGGACAACCAAATAGAACAGATGACGTCACAGTGTCACGCTTGTGCGGAAAATTAGTGCTCTCCACCACAAAAACTCTCTGCTTGGGCTAAGTCGCAATCACTACGGCAAAGTGGGACCTTTTCGGAACACTCGTTGGTTGGTAGTGGTTCACTCATAAAGCAAGTTTCCTTTTACTGTCTCAATGAACTCGACAACGTCACGTAGCACAATTCAGGCGTTGTCCTCTATTTTTTTCCGCGAAGGTTTACCTGAAGTCATAGTGTCCGACAGTGGCCCTCAGTTCATGACAAATGGGTTTGAAACATTCTGTGAAAGTAATGGCATACAAAATCTAACTAGTGCACCGTTCCATCCGCAGTTAAACGGCGAAGCGGAACGTTTTGTCAGAACCTTCAAGCAGCAGATGGCCAAACCTCAATCCGGACTCACCAGGGATCAGGCATTGCAACTGTTTCTCGCCTCCTATCTTTAGCACCCACGAAATGGACCATCTCCGTCGGAATTGCTTCACGGCCGTCGCCATCGGACACTGCTCCTACTGCTCCACCCTCTTCAGTATCTAGCGCCGAAGGACGGCCGCAAGTATCGCTTCGCGCCGCATGATCTTGTGTTTTACAGGGTTTCCAGCGGCAGCAAACGGTGGGCGCGAGGTGAAATCGTCCGTCGATTTAGCGCTTACATGTAACTCATTTAAGGTCCAGAAGGTTTGCAGCGCCGACATCACAATCAACTTCTCTACCGTCAAGTGCACAGTTATCCTTCTGTGCCTCTTCCCCCGATTCACGGATTCCTCGGACACTGCGACTACAGCAGCCCCCAGGGGGTATCATCACGACACCGCGGGACGACCACATGGAGACGGAGCCTTTGCCTCCTCCGTCTCCTCTCGTTCTTCCGATGGTGCTGGACCCACCGACGCTGCAGCAGCCAACACGATCCTCTACCTCAGGTTATTGGGCTCAGGAGGTGGACGCGTGCACTTCTGGTCGCTTTCCGCGAGAGCGAAGGCCGGATGGCAGGGTAGGACTGGAAACTTTACGTCCCCTGCAGCAACTGTTTCCGGTCCAGGGAAGCGTCCACCTTCCTGCCTTCCCCGCCGTTATCGCGCTCCCTCACGACAACCGTCTTTTTATTGGGGGGGGGGGGCGTGGGGTGGTGGCGGTGGTGTGGTGTGGGGGAGGGGGGGGGGAATTTCCTGACGTAACAACAAGCACCGGCACGCCGATGAAGAACGGAAGAGCAGAGAGGGCTGCAAGACGACGTCAGCCAATAGTACCCTGACTAGGACGTCACCAAGACAGGAGCGGCATCTATAGGAAGAGAATATAAGTGCTGCACCGCCTATCCGCGGCCGTGATACAATCGCTACAACAGTGACTTATGAACTGAACTGTTTTGCTTGCATTGAAATTGTATGTACCGAAGGACATTGATTATTTGCCAGTCACCATTTGCTTGCGACACCCTTTTGTGAAAACGCAACGTTAAATATTGTCGCCCGCCCGAATAGCCGATCAGTCTAACGCACTGCTTTCCGGGCAGGAAGGTGTGCCAGTCCCCGGCACGAATCCGCCCGGCGGATTACTGTCAAGGTCTTGTGCGCCGGGCAGTCTGTGGATGGTTTTAGGCGGTTTTACATCTGCCTCGGTGAATGCAGGCTGGTTCCCCTTATTCCGCCTCAGTTACACTATGTCGGCGATTGCTGTGCAAACAAGTTCTCCACGTATGTGTACACCAAAACTCCCCTACCACGCAATCATTGGGGCTGGACTCGTCTGGTGCCAAACGTTCCCTTGGATGTCCACTAGGGGCCCAACCGCACAATAACCCTGGGTTCAGTGTGGGGTGGCGGTGGGGTCAGTGGACTGCTGTATCCTGTTGTGGGGTTGTGAACCACCGTGGGCTACGGTGAAGACGAAGCCTCTCCGTCGTTTGTAGGTCCCCAGTTCCGTACAATACAACACAATAAGCATTTTCAGTGGAACTTACTGTAACAAAGTCCATTAATATGAACCGCTTGAAGTGTTGTCTAGCGATCCGAGAAAACAGCTTCTTAGAAGTCCTATGTTGCAGGATACTACACAAATTCCATGTAGCAAACTGTGAACTCTCAGAATCAACACGTAGTGGCCTTCTACAAAATATTTATTGACTTATGGAAAATGTGGATCTTTTAGTTACAGGTCTGAGATGAAAGCTTAAACCGGCTACTAGTGACATGGAGACTGCTGTTAAGTGTGAAAGGATTACTACAAACTATGTTTATTTTATTTCTGTAATTTTTGGAATTGTATGTTAGGACTGAATTTTTGTCTAAAATGATAACACTAAACCAATGTCCTAATTCAAGAATTTTTGTTCATTTTGTTGTAACAGCCAGGTGTCGTAAAAAAAGAAAATCGCGCTTCAACAATATAATACAATAAGATACATCTATGCAGCCTGTCGAGCCGTGCCGCAAAGCTAATTTTTCTACAGATTTTGTTTGCTGAGGAACATTATACATTACTTCCGGGAAGACCCTGTTTCTGAAGAACTCATTAAGGTTAGTAGTTTCTATGTCAGTATGAAGGCAGAGGATAAACCATGCCACCAACAACGTCCTTTCAAGTCTCTTAAACCATTAAATATGGTTATTGTACATATTGTATATTACCCACGAGAATATCAATTTAATTTTACAATTGTCCACATATTTTGATCAAAATAGGTTTGGATAAAACATGTGAAGTATTTGACTGAAATGATAGCTGATTTTACCAGTTGATCCATACATGTACCCGAGACTATTTGAGCGTTTGCCAGTAATCTGAGGATCCGCTGGCTGTGTTACGGCAGCTGCTCTCTTCATTAAAATACACGGTGGATGAAAATACTATACTTCACTGGATCAAACTATACTCAAAGTTAATCAAGAGCTGCATCAAGAATATAAAAAAAGCTGTTACTTTTGAGGAACAAAATGGTTTTAAGTCAGGTCGTTTATGGACAGACAATGTTTGAATCAAGAATATTACAGTAAATTACAGAGAATTTAATTTAGAAATTCATGTTGATTTTATCAAACTCGAAAAGCTTTTGAAAATGTCAGCAGTGATACAATATCGAAGATTATGTCTGAACGTAGATATCCGTATCACCTAACACAAATAGCGAAAAGTATATAAAAATTACACTCAATGTAATAAACACCAGTAGGACATATTAGAAGTAATAATTATAATCCAATGTGTAGATAAGTGTGGGCTGTCACGTCCTAATTTCAATATTTACCTTTCCATTCGTCACAAATTTATTTGTAAAATAAAAAAAGGAATTAAGGTAGCGAATGTGAATCACTAGAAAGTGTTTTCGTTTCCAGCTGATATCATTATTGTTCAAAAGAATGAAGATTGCCTCGAAAGATCAGTATACCAGCTGAATGAAATATGCCAGAAATGCAACTTACAAGTTCATAGTAAAATAACGGAAAAAATGGCATTCGAGGAAAAATAATCATTCATGTCATAAAATATTTTAGATAAACCAGTTTTAGGACGATTCTCTCATATCTTATTTATGTTATGTTATAAGTTTTTAGTTTCATTCTGATATAGAAAATAAAATATACAAATACCAAGTCGTATGTGGTACCGTTACCAGGACATTATGCCATAAAGTACAAAAAGTAATGATCATCAAATTCTATAAAGTGTTGTCGGCTAAACTATTATCCCATGGAAGCGAAAGCTAGTAGCACTGGCGCACTAAGAGTTTCGTTTGCACATCCAGGGAATCGAGGGTGGAGATGATTTTTGCCTCTTATGCATCTCGATACTGACAAGATACCGGTCCCATGATTTCCGAGACAGAATCAAATTCTCTGCAGTAGTTCCTGAGACTAGACCACACATACAGAGAGAAGCGAGCAAGGGACCTTAGTTTATATATGTAAAGAGATAAGATTTAATTAAAGATTTTGTTTACTTACCAAAACGTGACATCTTACATTTTGCGTTTACAAGCAGTAATATTTTCCTCTTATGCGTTTGACGGATGAGGAATCAAAATTCTAATGGCAAAAAGATGTTTCTTATAAAATACAATTAATATTTAACTATTTTTGAATATTTCTCCTTTACTTGTACTGTGAAACCTTGATTCTTGCGATTTTTCATGATTTTAGATCAACAGCGAGTACTCTGTATGTTACACAAATATGTTACACAATATGTTACACAAATGGCCTTATCGCTTAGCTGCATTCACTTAGAGCCTTAAATTTTCTTCATGGCCAAGGGAGCACAGACCTTAGTATTTGATATAAGTTTCAGACTGATACGCCTATCCATTCCTGAGTAAAATGGGTTTTCACAGACAGACAGTCGGATAACAATAGAAAAAAATATTGTTTTGGTGGTTTTTAATAAAAATAACAATTTCCGAATGGTTTCCTATACATGTACTGTGAAACCTTGCTTCTTGCCAAATTCCATGATTCTATTCAACGCCAAGAACGCTACAGGTTTTGACGAGTGTGTTTTCGAGTATGAAAATACGTTTCATTACATTTTGAGTCATCTGTCTTCTGACTGGTTTGATGCGCCCGCCAGGAATTCTTTTCCTGTGCCTACTTCTTCTCCTCATAATAGCACTTGCAACCTACGTCGTCAATTACACTACTGGCCATTAAAATTGTTATACCACGAAGATGACGTGCTACAACGAGAAATTTAACCGACAGGAAGAAGATGCTGTGATATGAAAATGATTAGCTTTTCAGAGCATTCACACAAGGTTGGCGCCGGTGGCGACACCTACAATGTGCTGACATGAGGAAAGTTTCCAACCGATTTCTCACACACAAACAGCAGTTGACCGGCGTCGTCTGGTGAAAAATTTTTGTGATGCCTCGTGTAAGGAGGAGAAACGCGTACTATCACGTTTCCGCCTTTGATAAATGTCGGATTGTAGCCTATCGCGATTGCGGTTTATCGTATCGCGACACTGCTGCTCGCGTTGGTCGAGAACCAATAACTGTTAGCAGAAAATGGAATCAGTGGGTTCAGGAGGGTAATATGGAACGCCGTGCTGGATCCCAGCGGCCTCCTGTCATTAGCAGTCGAGATGACAGGCATCTTATCTGCGTGGCTGTAACGGATCGTGCAGCCACGTCTCGATCCTGAGTCAACAGATGGGGAAGTTTGCAAGACAACAACCATCTGCACGAACAGTTCGAAGACGTTTGCAGCAGCATGGACTATCAGCTCGGAGACCATGGCTGCGGTTATTCTTGATGCTGCAGCACAGACAGGAGCGCCTGCGATGGTGTACTCAACGACGAACCTGGGTGCACGAATGGCAGAACGTCATTCTGTTTACAGCATCATGATGGTCGCATCTGTGGCGACGTCGCGGTGAACGCACATTGGAAGCGTGTATTCGTCATCGCCATATTGGCGTATCACCCGGCGTGATGGTATGGGGTGCCATTGGTTACACGTCTCTGTCACCCCTTGTTCGAATTGACGGCATTTTGAACAGTGGACGTTACATTTCAGATGTGTTACGACCCGTGGCTCTACCCTTCATTCGATTCCTGCGAAACCCTACATTTCAGCAGGATAATGCACGACCGCATTTTGCAGGTCCTGTACGGGCCTTTCCGGATACAGAAAATGTTCGACTGGTGCACTGGCCAGCACATTCTCCAGATCTCTTACCAACTGAAAACGTCTGGCCAATGGTGGCCGAGCAACTGGCTCGTCACAATACGCCAGTCACTACTCTTAATGAACTGTGGTATCGTGTTGAAGCTGCGTGGGCAGCTGTACCTGTACTCGCCATCCAAGCTCTGTTTGACTCAATGTCCAGGCATATCAAGGCCGTTATTACGGCCAGAGGTGGTTGTTCTGGGTACTGATTTCTCAGGATATATGCACCCAAATTGGGTGAAAATGTAATCACATGTCAGTTCTAGTATAATATATTTGTCCAATGAATACCCGTTTATCACCTGCATTTCTTCTTGGTGTAGCAATGTTAATGGCCAGTAGTGTATTTGTTGCTTTTATGCAAGCCTCTTTCTACAGGTTTCGTCCTCTATAGCTCAATCTAGTACTATGGAAGTCATTTCCTGATGTCTTCACATATGTCCCAACTTCCGATCCCCTTTCCTTATTAGTGTCCTCCACGTATTCCTTTCCTCCACTATACTACGCAGAACGTCCTCATTCCTCACTTTATCAGTCCACCTAATTTTCAACATTCATCTGCAGCGCAATGTGTCAAATGCTTCCCTTCCCTTCTGATCAGGTTTACCAACAGTCCACGTTTCACTATCACAGGCTGCTGTGCTCCAAACGTACATTCTCAGAAGTTTTTCCTCAAATTACGGCCTATGTTTGATACTAGTAGACTTCTCTTGGTCAGGGTGCCCTTCTTGCCTGTGCTAGTCTGCTTTTGATATCTTTCTTGCTCCGTCTGTCATTCGTTATTTTGGTGTCTAGATAGTAGAATTCCTTAACTTCATGTACTTCTTGCCCATCAGGTGTGTCACTGGTTAGTATTCTGCCTAGGTAGATCAGTTCCTTAACTTCATCTACTGCGACACCACCAATCATGATATATCCAGAATGAGATTTTCACTCTGCAGCGGAGCGTGCGCTGATATGAAATTTCCTGGCAGATTAAAACTGTGTGCCGGACAGAGACTCGAACTCAGGACCTTTGCCTTTCGTGGGAAAGTGCTCTAACTACTGAGCTACCCAAGTACGATCACGTCCAGTCCTGCAGTTCTAAAAGGTTCGCAGGAGAGCTTCTGTAAAGTTTGGAAGGTAGGAGATGAGGTGCTGGCACAAGTAAATCTGTGAAGACGTGGCGTGAGTCGTACTTGGGTACCGCAGGTGATAGAGCACTTGCCCGCGAAAATAAAAGTTTCCGAGTTCGAGTTTCGGTCCGGCACACAGTTTTAATCTGCCAGGAATTTTCAATCATGATGTTAAGTTTCTCGCTGTCCTCATTTCAGCTACTTCTCATTTCTCTCGTCTTTCTTCGATTTACCCTCGTTCCATATTCTACACTCATTAGATTGTTCATTCCATTCAGCAGATCATGTAATTCTTCTTCGCTTTCACTGAGTATAGCAATTTCATCAGGGAATCGTATCGTTAAAGTCCTTTCACCTAAAATTTAAATCCCATGACTGAACCTTTCTTTTATTTCCATCATTGCTTCTTCGATGTACAGAGCCAAGGACTACGTCCCTGTCTTACACGGTTTTTAACCGGAGCACTTGGTTCTACGTTGTTGGCCATTTTGAATATTATTTGTCTCTTCCTATAGCTTACCCCCATTTTTCTCAGAATTTCGAACATTTTGCACCATTCAATATTGTCGAACGCTTTTTCCAGGTCGACCAATCCTATGAACGTGTCTTGATTTTTTTTTTTTTTAGTCTTGCTTCCATTATTAACTACAACGTCAGAATTGTTTCTCTCGTGTCTTTACCTTTTCTAAAGCCAAACTGATCGTCATCTAGCACATCCCCAATTTTCTTTTCCATTCTTCTGTATGTTATTCTTGTTAGCAACTTCGGTGCACGAGCTGTTGATCTGATCGCGCGATAATTCTCGCACTTGTCAGTTCTTGCATTCTTAGCAGTTGTGTTGATGATATTTTTCTGAAAGGCAGATGGTATGTCGCCAGACTCATACATTCTGCTCACCAACGTGAATAGTCGTTTTGTTGCCACTTCCCACAATGACTTCAGAAATTCCGATGGAATGTTATCTATCCCTTCTGCCATACTTGATCATAAGTCCTCCAAAGCTCTTTTAAATTCTGATTCTAATACCGGATCCCCTTTCTCTTCCTTAATGACTCCTGTTTCTTCTTATGTCACAGACAAATGTTCCCCCTCATAGATGCTTTCAATGCATTCTTTCCACCTATCCGCTCTCTCCTCTGCATTTAATAGTGGAATTTCCGTTGCACTCTTAATGTTACCACCCTTGCATTTAATGTCACCGAAGGTTGTTTTGACTTTCCTGTAAACTGAGTAAGTTAATCCACCTAACATTTCTTTTTCAGTTTCTCCAGATATTTCATGCAGCCTTTTCGTCTTAGCTTCCCTGCACTTCCTTGTATTCCCTGAATTTCCCTGAACATTTTTGTACTTTCTTCGATCACATGAAGTATTTCTTCTGTTACCCATGGTTGCTTCTAAGTTACCTTCTTTGTACGTATGTTTTTCTTTCCAGCTTCTGTGATTGCCCTTTTTAGAGATTTCCATTCCTCTTCAACTGTACTGCCTACTGAGCTGTTCCGTAATTGTGTGTCGTTAGAGAACTTCAAAAGAATCTCGTCATTCCTTGGTAGATCTTATCCCACTGTTTTGCGTACTGATTCTTCCTGACTAAAACTTCACCCTACACTTCATCACAACTATATTGTGAGGCAATTCTATATCTACTTCGGAGTACGGCTTACAATTCAGTATCTGATTCTGGAATCTCCGTCTAACCATGATATAGTCTACCTGAAACCTTCTCGTTTCACTCGGCCTTTCCCAGGTATACAGGTACGTCTCCCTCTTGTGGTTCTTGAACAGAGTACTCACTAGTACTAGCTGAAATTTATTACAGATCTCAGTCTTTCTCCTGTCTCATTCCTTGTCTCAAAACCATATTCTCCTGAACTATTTCTTCTGCTCCTTTCCTACAACTGCAGTCCAATCGCCCACCACTAATAGATTTTTATCTCCCTTTACGTACTGTATTAGCCTTTCAATATCCACATATACTTTCTCTATATATTCATTTTCAGCTTGCGATTTTTGGATGTATACTGCAGCATCGTTGTCGGTTTGCTGTCGATTCTGATAAGAATAACCCTATCAGTTAACTGTTCATGTTAACACACTGTCTGCCCTACCTTCCTATTGATAATGAATCTCGCTGTATACCCATATGACCAGAAGTCGTTGTCTTCGACCCATTTTACTGAACTGACACCTGCTATACCTGGATTGAGCAATTGAATTTCCCTTTTTAGATATTCTACCTTCCCTATCACATGCCCGAGGCAGGATTCGAACCTGCGACCGCAGCGGTCGCGCGGTTCCAGACTGTAGCGCCTAGAACCGCTCGGCCATTCCAGCCGGCTTAGTAATGAAAGCCACCATCCCTAGACCACGGGGCCGTATCTCTTGACTGCATTGGCTTAGACGCTTAAATGTTTTACACCCCCAAGGAAACGTAGATCTTAGTATGTGAATGAAATTTTAACTTGATACGCGAGCATTGACTTAGAAGCTTAAATGTCTTACACCGCCAAGGAAACGTAGATCTTAGTATATGAATGAAATTTTTAAGTTGATACGTCAATCCGTTCCTAAGAAAAACGTTACTTAACAGACGGACGGAAAGACTGACAGACAGGCAACAAAAAGATCCTGTAAGTGTTCTGTTTTTACCGACTGAGCCACGGAACTCTAATAAAAACACGAAAATAAATTTGAAGCAGCAAAGATGAAGTTCGTATGGAGGTGGAAGGGCTGATGGTCAGGAATGAAAATATTAGAACAGAATTAAATATGTTCAACATGAATGAAAAAATTCAAAAGAATCTTGAGAATAGGAGATAATATCTCATTAGAGCACCACGTCACAGAATTCCCAGGAAGATTGTGAATTGGCCGAATAGGAAAAGCGATATAGGAATAATTCGGAAATGATGAGAATTATTTGATTTTTTGTGTTCTAAGAGGCAATAGCCTAATACTTTTTAGCAAGTTGGTGATGACATAATGGCTGTTAGGTAAAGATTAATATGATATGTCTCTTTGTCACATTGTGTGAGCGCATTCGATATTTTCCACGGAATGGATCTACATCCAGCAATCACAGGATTCTGCAAAGGAAATGTACTAACCCGTTTCGTGCGGGGGCCGACCTACTCTGGCTCTGTGCATCTGTAAACAGGGCTCGGTAAATAAAAACAAAGGCCTGTGCTCTCATGCACCGACGTAGTGCCGTAATGGCGTACCCCCCCCCCTCTCTCTCCACCCACTCCACCAGCTCACAGTACACGTTCAGCTCGGAAGCTAATGAGGTACACAAGGATACACAGAACGGCCTCCAGTATTCTCTTGGGAGTGGGCTCGCTGCAGTACTGTATCAGACTACCGGTCGACTCTCTGTGCATGTGTAAACAGCTGCACGCAGGCAGGCGCATGGTTAAGAGCGGTGGTGCGCACCACACTGCGACACCCCTGTCCCACCGGCTGGTCGGTAGCTGCGGGTGTTGCTAGGACAAATTCGCCGTAAGCTCACGCAGTGGTCACGCGCCGGAAGAAATGTTTCAAAGTCGATTTATGACCACGGTCGCTCCGGCCGACCACTCTCGCCGTGGACTTAATTTACCTCCCTGCCGACCGGCCAATTTAATTACTCCTACATCGCTCAGTGGCCGAGCCCGGAAAAGAGCCCGTCCGATCTGCGGCCAGTTGAGAGGTAGTCGGGCACCCGGGGGGGAGGTAGGGGGGAGGGGCGATAGGGGGTCAGTGGTAGGAGAGGGAAAGGGGAACTCCCTCGAATACCAATTTACAAGGTTCTGGAAAATTAAACGCCGAGCTCCATTGCCACCGAGTCCGTGTAAACCCTGCTACCTGACAGAGCTCTTAATGAACCGGCTTAATTCGGTAACTATAACCTCGCGCAATTTATTCTACCGCCGATGGTTCGCCCGGACGTTTCAAGTTAATTCGGTTCGCCGGACTTGTTCTCCGAGTTTTAAATGTGCCGAATGTAAATCACATCGGCACGGATTCCTTATCGGTTTAAATTTCATTGTTTCCCATCTCCCTCTCTTCCTGATATTGACAGAAGTTTGGAAAATTTAGCGACTTGCAAATGAACTGTGAAAAATCTAAGTTCAGTCCTGTCTTAAACAAAAGGTGGGTAAGTCACACTTGTGCTGAATAAATCGTTGAAAAATCAGCATTCTTATCTGCCTGCTACCACATAAGTACTGAAATATTTCTCGATGTTTCTTAATGTTTAAGCTTTTACAAATATTGTCTAACGCACATTTTTGTCCTCTGGCTGTAGTTATAACTTGCACTCAAATTCACTCTACACTTTTATCTGTCGTTTTACGTCATATGAACACTTTATTATATTCCAGAAAGAGATTTTCACTCTGCAGCGAAGTGTGCGCTGATATGAATCTTCCTGGAAGATTGAAAATGTGTGCCGAACCGTGACTGGAAGGCAAAGATCCAGAGTTCGAGTCTCGGTCCGCCACACAGTTTTAATCTGCCGGAAAGTTTCACTTTATTATATTAGTTACCTTATGTTTCCCTTCATGTAAGTTCAGCGTCTCCAATGTCTTATGTTTGAGCTTACTACTGAGGAATTAGGATCGTTACGAATACATTTCACATGGTTTTATTCTTTAATAATTCCCCAATCGTTTAGTGGGTGTTTCCTTACGTTATACTAAATTTCATGTTTGTTATATGGAAAAAGGCTGTGAACTCTTAATACTTCTTATAAACTACTTTACCATGCTTATCACGTAGAGGGCGTAAAATAAGAGCGTGGTCGACATTTCACACACATGGTAAAACATATAACCGTATTTCTTTCACAGCCGAATAAAGGGAACATTTCTCCTTCATGCAGTGTGCACATAGCATTAGTTTAGACAGAACTCTTGATTGAGACACACAAGAAACATGAGTGCAGCAGTGCAGCTTCAGCGTGGCATTTTGTAGCCACCCTAAAGGTCCGAAAATGAGTCATGCTGCGACGTCTAAATATATGGGACATCAGAGTCATTTATACAAAAGTGGGTAACACGCTATAATTTTTTTGAAAACGTGGATGGCTTTGAAAAACATGCCTCAATCGGTAATCTGACTTAAAAGTCGGGAAACCCATGCCGAACACTGCGTCAAGCGTAAGCAAAATTCACTTAGAAAGAGCTGTCAGTGCAAATTCCACGCAAGGAGGAAAACTTGGTTTCAAGCATGCCTCGTAGATTCCAAACAATTATCGACGCTGTTGGTGACAGTACGAATTATTTACTGCAATTGCATTTTCCTTTTGTTGGTATATGATGTACGTATATGTTTTAGTTTAATTTCAGACACATTTTTTTATTGGTTAACCCGACCACAATCTTACCTAACAGACTGTATAGTATTTACTTTAAAATACGACTCAGTGTTAGGTTGACAACAGTGTTCAAAAACTAGTATGTCTATACTTGATATTACCTTAGTATGAATCATAATTCCATATTAGAAACTATGCAACCACTATTTTGCAATGAGATCAACTTTAGGCAGTAATGAAATACAGATCGTTAAAGCAATTATGGAAACGTTGTGGCAAAACGATTCTTAGATGGCAGTATGAAATGATTAAGAGGGGAAATTAGTGTCAGGTGTGATTTCAAAAACATAGCTCTACGAGTTTTAATTCTGGAAAGCCGTAAACCAGGTTACTCATTTAATTACCGACCTTGACATACAGTTGCAACGAGAGGCTTCAATTTTATTTTCACCTTTTCATACCATGCCAATATTTTATTTCAGTACTATTACACGATTACTGTTCTAAGTGTTTTATCAAATTATAGCTCGTAACGAAACGTTTTCTACAATATTTTCTCCATTGACACATTACGTGCCGTAGCAGCTGCGTCACTAATTCATATCTTCATTTCATGAGATTATTCTTCTGTCCTTGCCTGTTCTTTCTAACGATTATTAAATTCGTTCAGCACAGTACCGAATTACTGCGTTCCAAAGATTTCAGCTGCAATCGTGTAACACATCCTACATGCAATATTTATTTTTTTAAGCTCAGGCCAGTGTTCGCATAACGGAATGTGTCGGCTAACAACGTCAACATCTCGAATAGAGCGACGCATACTGGTGGGACGGATGTACCATCGCCTGACAGAGGGAAGTTAATTATCAAAACTGATTAATGAAATTTCTACGAAATACTGACAAAACATATTTATATACAAATGTTCTTTATCCATAATGTTTATGACATTGTTAGCCTTGACGTATCACAGTTCGCTGCAATATGAACCAAATACAACGCTGGAAGTTATAGTAATTGTTAGCTGGTCCATGAGCTGTGCATTCTAAAACGCCGCAGCTCATGTGGAACGATCAGTACGAGTCCATTTGCAAAAACAGTATGCAAACAATATGCTAGTGAATGATCCATCAGGTGAATCCAAAAATGTCTCCTTTCCAACGATTTTTAATTTGGTCATCCCAGTAATATACCAGCTTGTTTCATGAAATGAGGTTATTTATGCAAAGTAATAATGATTACTATACGAGTACTTGTCTTGATGATGACAGAAGGTCTTGGCTTAAACACTAAGTTTCTTTATTTCTTCGTATTCGCCAAAAACACAGACCAAGGAGAAAATATGCGAGGGAATGCTAAAAGTAATTACTCCGAATTTTTTGTGTGAAAATTATCAATTTTTTTAAATGAAACTAAGTTCATTAACATTACACATCATTATTCCTCATGTCTAGACATGTATTTCACAGTCACAAGACCAGTTTGTTGATACCGTTGCGGTAGAATGTTTGACTTTTTGACGTAGCCACAACCTCACCCCTTCTTGCAGCGCTTTATCACTATCGAAGTGAAGTGCTCGAAGGTGTTCATTGCGTTCTGGAAACAGAAGAAAACCGGATGGTTGTAACCTCCCAAGAAATATATTTTGAAAGGACAATAATTAAATGTTAATGGGAATCGAGCCAAGTGTGATTTCCCAGCAAAAATAAAAAGAAAAGTCTATGATAATGAAAACGTGCCAAAAGTTATTTCCCCACAAGATTACTGAATAATAATGACCCAAATGTTGTTGAGCTCCCACAATACATCGCTAAACTGAAATAAAAGCGACTGTACCTTCGCCACAAAAACATTGAAAAACAATGGCCCGATGTAAACTCGACACAAAAATTGAGAAATGAACATTCAATTGTAATGTTTTTTTCTTTTTAATAACGATTACTTTGAAAACAGAATTATTATTGGGGCATTTCTTGAACAAATTAATTTCAATTGCAATACATTATTAGCTGAGCGCAATGCTGCTTCATTACCTTATTTAACAATATACCTCGTCCTGAATCGTGACCAGAGACCCATGTCGACCCCCGCCGACTCCTCGCACACTACTGTACTGACTGACTACTGCTCTCGAACTGCTAACTCGCGACTGAACTACATGCTTTCGCGACTCGCTACGTACCACAACTGTTCCTGCCGGCTCGCTAACGCAACTGCACTCTCGCGCGGTCAAGCGCAGACTAGCAACGATAAATAACTCTCTGGTCAGAGATTCTCTCATGGCTCGCCATCGCTGTACTGAATACATACGTGTTTCATGGTTGATGGTCAAATGACAGGCTTACAATACCGCCAAACATATTCCTAACAGCGTTGGGGGCTTCTCTGGCCCATCGATGCTGAAAATATTATGGACCCGCCATTTACGGATTATGTTGGACCACTGCCTCGTATCAAAGGAGCGCATAAATATGTTTTGTAGCTGTGAACGCTTTAAATTCCCAGCAGCGTGGTAATTGCAGATGTCAGAAATGACTATCTGAGAAGAATTTTTCCTCTGATTGGACCTCCCAAGGTATTTAGCTAGCGATAACGCTCTAGCGTTTGTGTCGAGGGTGTTCCGTAAATTTCTTTTTCAACGTGCCACCGACATACTATATTACCCTAAGCCATCTTTCGCTGAGAGGGTTAACCGCAACCTAAAGCCAATGTTGATTACCTTTCATGCCAAAGCCCACACCAAATGGGATCCCTTCTTTCCCTCGTCGCACTTAGCGCTCAACACCTCAACCACGATGGTCAGAAGACAACTACAGCTGATCAAATGTTACCTTATTCCATACAATCACCACTGTCCGATCTCAGATTGGTTAATGAGCTGTTGCCAGAAAAGGTTACTCTCAAGGCTATGTAGGACAACAGGAGGAGGGCTTCGCATGCCCACTGGAAAGAAGTGGCACAGTACAACCGAGGTCGGTGTGCTGGGAACTGTAAGATTGGGGAATTCTTGTTTATTAAGGATTTCGGGTATTGTGCCAAGTTTTGTATATTGTCGTCCCGTTTTGTAGGGCACTAGCGGAAGATCGAGGCGCTGACTCCAATCACTCTACTAGTCATGAACGCTTCCACTGGGTGGAGCCACAGAGTACACCTGAGTGTGGTTAAAGCTGGAGGCCCTGATTATAAGTAGTCTTTTTTGCAATCGTAAACCTCGTCCCGGAGAGCTTTGCCTCTTCGAAGAATGTCCGCCACTAGGAGGCATCAAAGTCCCTCGCAGAGTCCTCTTAGCGGGTGGACTCGCGAAGTCTTGGCGAAATCTGAAGTGTGTCCTGACTCCTTGGGGGGAAGAGTCTATCAGCTCCCAGGGTCATCCTGCTGTTTTGAGTCCAGGGTGGACTGTAGACTTCCGGCGAACAGTGTGACCGTGTGTAATGAGAGGACTCAGTCGAGCCGAGCCGACAACCATCTGGGCAACCAGATGGAGTTAGTCGTCCGTCTCGAACAGCGCATACGCGAAGTCTTCCGTGTGGGCAACGGACATGCAGATGGAATCCGCCCCATGGCGCGACCAGCGCACTGGCACAGGGAAGACAGCAGTTCATCCTCTTCCCGCGTTCCGTGTCGTGGATACGAGACCATTTGTGGAAGAGCTCACACAAGAGGGAACTTTTTGCCATGGTACAAAACCCACTATACCTATGTGAATCATCTAGAAGCAGCAGACCCCTGCCAAAAAACTATAACGAGTGTGTGTGTTATGAATTCCGTAGATTGTGACTGTACTGCGGTAGTGTCTTAGTTACAATGAAATCATTGTATCGTGACATCTAGTTGGGTGGGCTTGTACGTGATTAATGTCTGTTTATGTAGTACGTATCGTTGTCCTGGCCACATTCAAGGTCCTTTTTTTCCAGTTGCACTTGACAAAGTCTGTAAATTCGAAAAGTTCAAGAGGAAAAGCTTCCTTTCTGTGGTATTGCTTATAAGGAACTCCTTGAGTACGAGGTCACAAGTTCAGTCCTTAGCAAGGCTCATTTAAAGTGTTAACAATTACAATAGGAAAATGTTAGTGCTAGTAACTTACCAGTGCAGAAATCAACCTTTTATGGGATGTATATGTTACGCTTCAAAAATGGATGTCGCCTACATTCAAGAAATGTTCAGAACAAACCATTAACTTCCAGCATGAACACCGAATGAGAAACGGCGCGTCACAGACATCACATAGGTTTGCGCCATCAAGATCGAAGGTGAGCTCCTTAGGAGTTACAAACCGTTCAGGACATTCGGCTAGGTATCCCCTCCTAAAGAATGCATACAGAATCAATTTGGTGTAATGGGGCGATGAGAACTGATGGAGCCGTCCGCAGTGGCCGAGAGGTTCTAGGCGCATCAGTACGGAACCGCGCGATTGCTACGGTCGCAGGTTCGAATCCTGCCTCGGGCATGGATGTGTGTGATGTCCTTAGGTTAGTTAGGTTTCAGTAGTTCTAAGTTCTAGGGGACTGATGACCTCAGATGTTAAGCCCCGTAGTGCTCAGAGCCATTTGAGCCAAAACTAATGGAATGTGATGGCATGCAATCGAATCAAAAACAGCATGTCGTGGAGTTTACCTTGAAAGCGACTACTCTGTAAGGCGTAAATGCAGGCAGCGCGATAATATGTTTTGTAGACACGAAAAAAAAAAGAAACATCCAAAGGCCGAATCCATCCAGTGATTACAGGTGGTATAAATTGAAAAGGCACAGACTTTTCATGAGTGATAGTTTGCTCTAAGTGAGTACGACCTTAACACGCAAACCATGAATCAATCAAAAGAAAGTTATTTTGACCAGCTGTTGGTCAAAAGCAGTGCTCATACTATGATTGTAATTCTCTTAGGCCACATTTCCCACTCTTGCTTGCTGTTACGTAAATATTCCCTACTAGCCTTCCGAGATCATGCACCGAGAAGCAATCGTATGGGGCAGAGCAAGTCCAACTTCTCACAGCATAATAAATAGGTTTTCAGCCATCTCACCATTCAGATTAAAAGTCGGCATATTGTATAAGAATGCGTTAAGGTATCGATGTTAACTGATCTTGATACAAATCTCGTGGTACCTCTACTTTCCAGAGCTCCTTTCATACACACTTCTTCTAAAAATTTGGATTGTCGGAGCTGGAAATAAATTCTTCTCTGAACCGTGGGATAAGTTTGTTTTCGCATCTACGAATATTCAGCACGAATCCGCTGATGCTTTGTCTGAAAGTTCGTCATCTCAAGCCTTCAGATTCTGTTGCAATATTTGAAGTTAAGCAATCGTCCACTCATTCCACTGAAACCACTGTAATAGATGTCTCCCGCAATTTTATGTGCATAATGTAGTAAGTCACTATAATGCAAATCCTGTAAATCGTATCATGCATCCTTGAAATATGAAAACACTAGTTTTTGTAACAGGTGCGCCATTTCCTCCCTTGAATATCTGTACATGGTCTTCTGCACTTCATACTCAGATTGCTACGAATTTAATAGAAATCTGTTCATAGTTTACTGTGGTCGGCCGGAGTGGCCGTACGGTTCTATGCGCTAGTCTGGAACCGCGTGACCGCTACGGTCGCAGGTTCGAATCCTGCCTCGGGCATGGATGTGTGTGATGTTCTTAGGTTAGTTAGGTTTAAGTAATTCTAAGTTCTATGGGACTGATGACCACAGCAGTTAAGTCACATAGTGCTCAGAGCCATTTGAAACATAGTTTACTGTGTTTTTACTGTGCTGCGGTTGATCTCCCACCTACATATTACCTTTAGTACACGATACTTGGGCAACGATTGTCCGTCATTACGTTCCTCTGGAGGCGGGATTTGTGGTAGCCTGTCCGCCAAGGGTGAAGAACTACATAGCTCGACACCTGTTTGAGTACCGCTTTCACCTGTTAAGCACGTATCATCATTGTACTACTCATGTACGGTTTCCACACAGTCGAGGTTATAAAATATCACACACTCCACTGACTCATCTTCGAGAAACGTTAATATTTCATCTGCCACTTCTTTCTCGCTCTATGAAATTTCTTGGCCGGCCGTTGTGGCCGAGCGGTTTGAGGCCCATCAGTCCGGAACAGCGCTGCTGCTACGGCCGCAGGTTTGAATCCTGCCTTGGGCATGGTTGTGTCTGATGTCCTCAGGTCAGTTACGTTTAAGTAGTTCTAAATCTAGGGACTGATGACCTCAGATGTTAAGTCCCATAGTGCTTAGAGCCATTTGAACCAAATGAAATTTCTTGGGTTCCTTTCTGACGAAATTTCTTCTTCGGAAAATGTTGTTGAAGGTATAATGCAATGTTTGCTTTGTTTATCATTGCCTTTGCTCTGCTTTGTATCAACACTACTACCACGGTAGCACTATTGTGAGTTACTCGTGGACTAAGCAGTTCAATTACGGTCCGTAGCCTCATCCTGTGTTCACCATTGGATACCTTCAGTATCGCCCCCCTGTTGCCATCAGCAGCCAATATTGTGGTTGCATGGTAGACAATACCCGTGGCCTAAAATGTCAATTGCTCTGGATACCGATCAACGTATTTTTTTTATTTTTTCTGTGTTTAATAATGAACTTTGGGAGATGATTTAAATTGTGTCATTATCAGAAAATTATCTGCCAGGTCAATATTACATTGTACACCTTTCGTAATTTGTTCTGCTAATAGCGCGCAGCTTGTTGGAAGACAAACCACCCTATAACAAAAGTCTGTCCTGTATTTGGAAGTGTTACTGACGTTCTGGGTGATTATTAGCTATGCACAAATTTTAGAGGGGTTTGTTATTTAAAAGAAAAAAATTGTAAATTTTATTAGTTTAAAAATAATCTACCTTTTCCGTAACTGTTAACTGGGCAGGTCGCCCAGTAGTCCTAAATTTTTGGATTTATTTTCTAGATACCCTTTTCGTGTGTATTTGAAGTGTGCGTGTGAATAACCTGACAAGTGTGTACTGTGGAGGGTCCCTACTAGTGGGCGACTTCGGGGTTTGAGTCCGGTTTCCAGAGATGTCAGCTTCGCAGTTCGCTATTATATTGTTGGGACTGTTATCTTGTTGAAATTGTGTACTACACCGGGAGATGCTATTACGAATGATGTTCTGTTTCCTTTGCCCATTCGTTCCACTCCCCGAGCAACCACTGATAGCTGGCTACATCCCAGATTGTACCTCTTCATTATTTAGCTCCGGTTTCACGGAAGTAGCATAAATTTTAAGTAGTTGGCTCAGAAAATTTACACTGGTCCTTTATTTGCATACAGTGCCGTGTAGACCTACTTTATGTAAAAGTGGTTTCTTGTTCATCGGTAACTTAATTGACTTATACTTACTAATGTATTATATTTAACACAACTGAAATGTGACTTACTTAACGTAGAATTATTAGGTCTGCGCTTTGTTGTGATGGTTGCTGTTGTTTTCTCAATGTGGATGAGTGTACTCACGTGTGAACAGAAGAAGTAAATGAGGCTCATCAATGGTTTTTTAGGATATTCGGGGTGAATCACCTAAAACTTGCACCTCAAATATTTCGAAAATGCAAAGTGCTTTTGATGTGGGCTTTTCACAGAACGGGTTGGTAGCAGGGTCTTGAATTGTTATCCACTCAACAGATTGTAATAATACATAGAAAGTGTATTTTTAATGCAAAGATACACTTTTGTGAAGGGCACAATATCTATTGACATTCACGAACTAAAAGTAGGTTAAATTAGAACGTCTGTGGTGTTTGTTGTACGATTCTAGTGCGAGTCGATATAGTATTTTGAAAACTTCCCACACCGACACTTGTGTTTCAGCTTCCCTCGCAGAAAAAAGTCTACAGAAGTCAAATCCGAGGAACAGGCTGGCAAAGTTACAGGTCCTCTGTGTCCACTCCAACGATCTGGACACAGTTCGTGAAGACAAGCTGTAGTACTGGACAGCCATCACGTTGGTTCCACAGGTTCCTCCTACTCCGCAGAGGAACCTCTTCAGGCACCCGTAGAAGATGATCTGTTAGAAGCCTGCGATATTTGGGCTCGTACAGTGTTCCTGCTACGAAAAACGATTTTTTGAGCTGATGATTCACTATCCCACACCACTCGCTTACACTCCATGGACGTTGATGTTCCACATGACAAAGGCAACTGGGATTGACGAGACCAATAGTACATGTTTGGTAAACGTGGCTACAACACTAAACAAGATACGTGATACGTTTAGCATATCCTGTCTTAATGCCAAAGTACAGAAGTTAACACGATTATCAAAATCGTTTACATTTAGCCCGTATGGAAAGATATATGACCTGGATGAAACCTAAGTCGATGGAGAATGCGTATGATACCTGCTTAACTCACGCAACTTTGTCGAGTGATTGCGGTCGCATCAACTGGAACAGCAGCAAGAACATTAATTTCCCCCTTTTCTGTCGTGACTTGTGTCCTTCTGTTACGTTATGTATGTGTCATTATCTAAATGTAGCACTACCACTTTCTCGTAACTCGTTGAAGAGTCTGATAAATAACTACCGACATTATTGACTTGTATTGGGATATCTTGCCGCATACAACGTATAAGAACGAATGGCATTCTTTCAAAACACACCGTACCTCACGAGCATGTTGACTTTTCCCGCACTGGTAAATGCTATCGTCCACTCACGAACTACGGCTTGGACTGTCATATACTAATTGATTAGCAATTCGCAATGCACTCCATGAAAACCATCAACTACGCAAACAGAATAGCACAAAACTGTCGGTATGGGAACTTTTCGAAGTACGGTATTTCCTAAACGGCTTGCGCTATAATCCTGCAATAAACATAATCAAGGCAAGGCTAGGATAGATGTGGACACGTAAAGGAGGGAGACGGGTAAAGAGAGGTGAGAAGTGGCAAAAGACAACAGAACGGACAAGGTTAGAACTTCATCTGCCATCTTCGTGATGAATGCGAAAAATAAATTTGACCTGTTACTTCAGTTAGAAACTGGTGAGCCTCAAGCAGTTGCAGGTGTAGAGAAGGCGCAACAAACTTTCAGCACAAAACTGAAAAGGACGAATATAGAGACGTTACTAAAGAGAAATAAAGTTTTTTTGGTAAATGGTTCTTATGCTAGAGGTGTTGGCCAAAACTTTCATGTTCACGTAGGATCACAATACCAGGTTACTGATTTTTTTTTTAAATTTGGTCCTGGTTTGCAACAGGTAACAGGATACACAGGATCACTTTGCAAAGCCCTCACCAAGGCAGACACCTCGGTTATAGCAGACGGGCCAGGTAACAGTACTGTCAGAGATCCTGGGTACAGTGTTATAGGGTGTGACCTGACAAAGATTGCATCAGCACCAAGATATACCAATGCTCAGTCTGCATCTGTTCTTAAAAGCCGTAAGAGACCTCAACTGAGCTCTTTTGTCAGGAAAGTTAATTTGGAGTTGGAACGACAGCTTGTGCCGAATACGGGGTCACATATTTGTGAGGTTCCTAATGAGACTCTCAGCAGATGGGATTATACTAGGTAGTGAGTTTGCCTCAGCAGTAGAGGGAAGAATACAGTGAGCTGATAGCTGATAGCCGGCCGCTGGTGGCCGAGCGGTTCTAGGCGATTCAGTCTGGAACCGCGCGACCGCTACTCTCGCAGGTTCGAATCCTACCTCGGGCATGGATGTGTGTGATGTCCTTAGGTTAGTTAGGTTTAAGTGGTTCTAAGTTCTAGGGGACTGATGACCTGAGATGTTAAGTCCCATAGTGCTCAGAGCCATTTTTGATAGCAGATAACTTGGGAGGGGGAACGCACTGTCATGAAGGATAAAATTTGAGTGGTTACATGGTTTATAACAGCACTATTTTAGAGTACAAGCTTCAAACCTGCATTTTGCGAAGGAAACCAGACAACGTAGTTCTGGCATATTGCATCAGCAAAAACAGCGATTCGTTGAAATTTTTCAGCAGCCAGCAGATATTTTATTCCAACCGATTTTAACGCATTCAGTGTGAAATCCCAACCATCTCTATTACTACATATTAGCATTGATGAATCAGAGTCTCAAACACATTTAATATAAACCGCCTCCCTAAATATCGGGTGACCAGTTGTACAGATGTGTTAAGTGTTACAGGATTTACATTCGCATCTCACTTTTGTGGAGCAGAAACGGAGGATAGGAGGAGCTCTCACAATGATTAGGAGTTGTCATAAATTTAAGAACACAAACCTTCATAAGTTTTGTCAATATCAGCATGTGGAAGCATGTGCGACAGAAGTAGAATTTAATAATAAATCTTTCATAATACTAACTGTATACCAAGTACTAGCAGGTAAATTGAATCTGTTCATAACAACCTTGAAGCTCTAACGGCCTATTTACCGACAAAAAGAAACACAGAAATAGTGGTTTGCTTGTGACTCAACTCAGATTTTCTTTAAAACTTTTCCAATAATAATTTGTTATTCAATAACATTATCATTCAAATTAAGTCCCACAGTCAACTTACCAACTAGGACAGCTAATTTCTCACAGACAGCCACTGCAAATACCTTTATAGATGTCTAACGAACATAATTATATTAGAAGCACAATGGATGACGGATTCGCAGACCACAACAATCTGAATTCAAGAGGCTACTTAGTAAGCCAAAAACTGATTGTTTTAGAACACTCTCAAATGTGACAAAAGGGCATGGGAACCTCGGGGCGGTGCTACTAAGCTCACAGAAGCAAAAAACCGTTAACAAAATATGTTTCACGCACAATATAGCCTGTACACTCCAGTAATAAGTACACTTAACAATTAATACCATCAACAGTATGTATCTTCAATGAGTAAGCAGGAAACGTCTGTTTTACAACTCAGTAGATTGGTTTAATCAGTTCTGAAACAGTCTATTAATTTAAACAAGCCCGGAATAAGAATTTATTTAAAGGGCCTAATAAGAAAAGTATTAAAAAAATTTTCAAACAAACACAATTTTAATAAAATTTTAAAAAATTGGGACAATTTTTAAAAACAGAAGAAAAATCAGTAACCCTTACAAGATCCCGAAAACAACGGCATCATCACCAATTAATAATTCATAAGCAGGGAACCTTTAAAGAAGATGAATCAATTAAAACAAATTTAGAAATGAAATGAATAATACCTGACATATACCGGCTCACCAACGACTACTCACAATCGGTATCCCCTTGGCCCCATCTAATGCTTCCATAAGGTGTTCGCTGTACATACATCCAGCTACACCACAGAACTGGCCTCGTGATAGCAGCGAAGTATAAACTTCCTAAAACAGGGACAAATCAGTGTTAAGCTTTTGACACTTTGAGAAAGTACCAGACACAACTTAACACCCACTGAAAGAAACTTTGCCTTAAAAAAATTCACTAACGGCATAAGCGGTAACCAACCGACTTCGTAATGGTACCACCTGTAGAAGCCGGAATAACAGCTCAACAGTCGTCTCTATTAACCCTTGTCAAACGTAATTTTATCTTTAGGCAAATACTGAATGAGATAAGTGACCTTTACTGCAATGGATCACTGTAACCTTATATTATCGTGCCCAAGGAACCCCAAACACAAGATGAGACAAGGAGCCTCACCGTCTACCAACTAATGTCCGTATGTACACAGATGGCTAGTCCACGAGCAGCAGGAAGCAGAAAGGCAGTGGAATTAACAAAGGCTTACTCACACAGAAAGAGGAACACTACTTTCGTGTGATAATCTGTCGCATTTTGCCAGTGTACTGACCGGACACGAGCTCTTACACACGTCCATTTGTGCTGACCTCATCGCAACGGCGCACTTGTGTCCTCGTTCGTGCAACATCAGTCTTAAACTGGATACCAAACTCCTCATGAGCGCCGGAAACGCCCTCTGATTCCGGAATATAACGCTCTGTAAAGGCATACTTAGGCCATGAGTATCAATACGGGTGTATCACACTCTTCAAAGATATTGACTAGAGTCATGTATACAGCGCTTATGGCGTGAATGATACAACACTTTGAAACACGTATGTGTTCAGTGTATTCAGTACAGCGATGGCGAGGCATGACAGAATCTCTGACCAGAGAGTTATTTATAGTTGCTAGTCTGCGCTTGACCGCGCGAGACGACAGTAGTCAGTTCGAGGGTAGTAGAGCGTGGGAGTTTGAGACTAGTGGTTGTAGCGAGTGGACGGCTGTACTGAGCTGGCGTCGACATGGATCGGCGGCGTGCTCTCCCTCCATTTCTGGTCACGATTCAGGACGAGGTATTTTGTTATAGAAGGTAATGAAGCAGCATTGCGCTCAGCTAATAATGTATGGTAATTGTAATTAATCTGTTCAAGAAATGCCCCAATAATAATTTCGTTTTCAAAGCAATCGCTTTTAAGAAAAGAATCATTACAATTGAAACAATATTTCCTATGCTTTTCCTGAATCAATTTATCAGATTAAATATTGCACAGGGCCTAAGGTCAGCGCAGCTGGCCTTATAAAATGTATCAGGTTTACCTTAACGTTAATTTTGTGGGGACTTAACATTTTTGCACATTTTTATTATCGAGTTTTATTACTGTGGGAAGCTAACATTTGGCACTATTTGCAATTCTATTCAATTCTTTTCATTTTCATATTTTTACGGGAAGGTTACACTTGGCTCCATTTATATTTAATTAATATCTTTAATTTCTGTGGGGAAGTTACAACTTTTATTAATAAGGTACTCCTTACATGTAAACTATTTTCCCCCAAAATTAACCCAGATTAGACCAAAGTCTGCAGTGAAGGTACAGATTACTCAACGAATAAAAGTATCTTGTAAAACAGGAGGTAAACTGTATCTCTCCGTTATAATGAGTTCCAACGTTGATGCTATAGCACATTAACAGACATAGTGCAAAACATTGTAGAATGTAACACCGATGTCAAAGCAAATACGTGGCTGGGAAACGATAATCACGTCAGATAACAAAATAAAGGCAATATGGGATTTAGCGAAGGAGAAAAGCCATAGAAACAGACATAAAGGGGGACAGACAGCATTAAGTGTAAATGATAAATTGGCAACAGATGTATGGAGTGTTGAAAAACCTTTTAACAAGTATTTCATAACTTCCACACAGCTTCACTATTATGAACATCAGGCTTCCTACCCAAATAGAAGTAATGTCCGCCGTAACATCTTTAAAATCAAAAAAATCAACACAATTAAAGAGTATGCTTCTCAGTTTACTAACATATTAAGTTATCGATGTAGCCCGTTGTTTATCAGTGGAACATGGAACACATCCTGAATGGTTGACATGTTCTGAAGTTAAGCCTTTGTTTAAGAAAATAAATCAATAAATACCATCAAATTTCCGGCCAGTTTCACTTTTGCCAGTATTCTCAAGAAACGTAGGAAAGGTAATACACAACCGGCTTCTCAATCATCTGCGAGCAAATAATATTTTGTCGAGTTCGCATTTCGTATTTCTAAAGTGTTCTGATATTGTGAAGGCTATCTACTCATAAACTGAAAATGTACTTAATTCACTGGACAATAAATTACAGGTTACTGATATATTTTCTATCTCTCAAATGAATTTGACTTTGTAGAGCACAGTATTCTTTTAAGTAAATTAGATAATTACAGTCTAACAGGAAATGCTGCAAAATGGTTCAAATTCTATATCTCTGACAGAAAACAATAGATGTAATTTGGAAAGAGACTTGTTTCAAACTATCAGACATCATCAGACTGGCAACTAATTACACCTGGTGTCCAACAGTGATCCATCTTAAGGCCCCTACTCCTTCTTGTTTATGTCAATGACCTGTAATCGGTAAAATTACCAGATTCAAAGTTTATGTTATTTGCGGATAATACAAACATAACAACAAACAGTAAATCAAGTGTTGTCTCTAACACATCGGTTACTGAAAATTTCATGGATGTTAATAAATGGCTTCTAGCAAATTCTTTTTTCTCTAAATTTGTATTTTAGTGCTTGTAGGAATTTTCCCAGCAGTATATGCCTAGAATATGTCGGTAAACATATACAAGAAGTGGTCAATGCTAAATAATTATGTTTACAGCCTGATAATAAACTAAACAGGGATGCGCAAACCACACAACTGCTTATCCACCTAAGGAAATCTTCATTTGCAATGCAAATATTGTAAGACATTGCTGACATATAAATGAAAAAGCTGGCATATTATGCTTATTTTCATTACATTTTGTAATATGAGATCATGCGTACACGGCTGCAGATAGCAGCTTTAAACAGTATTGTGAAAGAGATGCTAAGGTACGGAATGGGATACGTTGCACTTCGGAAATCAGGTGGAAGGGAAGCGGTAAGATTCAGATAGAAAATTTCTCTCTATATTATTCAGGATAACATTAAACACAGTGGGAGTATGCGGATGGGTTTATAGTCTTCAAGGATACGCGCAGACCTGTTACTGCTTTCACTCTACATAATGAAGGAATATGTACCCTGCGTATCAAAAGCAAATTGCACAGTGTGACGTTCGTGAATAAACAAACGCCAACAGAAGAATAAAACGAAGATTAGTACATGATTTCTATGATCAGCTACAGGAGGTTTGAGATATTATATCTACATATGACACCAAAATAGTCCTTAATTAATATAGTGCTAAACTGGGCAAGGACAGGCTTCCAGAAGTGCGTTTGGTAAGGATAGTGTGCACTATGAACTCATGTTGCTCAGTTTGCTTTTGCGAACAAGCTGAAGACCGTAAGTACCTGTTTCCCAAGCAAAGATATCTACAAAGAGACCTGTAAAATACCAGAAAAAGTGCAGTAAAAAGAGTAGACTATTTATTGTCGTATAACATGGACAATGTGCGCAGCTACCGAGGAGCTAATTCTGATTCTGACCATAACCTTGGAAGGAAATTGCCGTGCCTGCTCGTGGAAGTAGTGCCAAAGTAAATAAATGGAACACATAGCATCTGTAAAATAGGTTTGTTGTTTAAGATATCAGAACAGATTGAGACTGTGTAAGATTTCTATAAAAATTGTCTATATGTGAGAGAAAATAGAATATATATTGATTTCAAAATCTTACGCCTCAAGTAATGTTTATTATAGATATTATATTCAATTGCTGAGCAAAAATGATTATGGGTGGCCCTCTGTCGCACATGTGAATAGTTTGGTGAAATGTAACTTTAAACTTCATGAAATACAAAATCTGAAACAAAGAAAATTAATCTCATTAAATGCCAAAAGAAACTAATTGCCTGCCAAGTATAACTATATAGCCCAAACTCAGAACAGAAGTACATTATGAACTATGCGCAATATGGAGTTCAATGTTAGACTAAAAGGACCCACAAAATTGTATTACTGCTCAACTCAGAAGAAAACAGCTGTCTGAAATTACTAATACTGTTCACCGAAAATTATTCTACGTTATAGCATGACAGTTGTAAATCCCTTCTACATGCAGTTTGTCCTAAAATGAAAGATGAGATCTGCCCTGATATAAAAATTACTTACCACTTGCTCAGAATGTTGTTTTTGTTTCTGGAGTACTGACGTTATCGAAAGAAAATACAAATCAGCAGATTCAGCAGCTAAAGATAAATAATCTACTCTAAATTTTGTTGCTTGCCAGAAAGAATCTATTTCTGCGTGTGGCGTGAGGTGCAAGGCACTCACGAAAGGATATTTAAAACATTACTTTGAATCATGGAGATTGGTTTTACTTTAAAGAAATTTTTTTTTAACTAATCAAACTCCAATATTTGACAAAAAGACTGCACAGCGTAAGAAGAGTCTAACAAATACAAATTTATCTCATTACCAAGAAACAAAATTCCTCCAAAGTCTTCTCCAACAATATAAAGAGCAAAAAATATATAAATAAGTTTTCATGTCCATAAGAAAGTATTCCAAATAGCTACTCCCAGATTCAGAGAAAAAAATCTCATTCTTGTAAAAATTCAACTACTATTGAAACGTCCACTTAGAACAATTGTACACGACTGTGGTTAAACTGACACAATATTTTTTTAGCGCAACGCAATCTGACTATCAAAGATCCCTGCAAAAGAATGGCCCTGAGTAACATTAAACTATACCTTTCAGAAATCACTTACCTCACAAAAATCTTCTTTACTCGAACTACTGCAATACAGCGAGCACCACTACTGCCAGCTAAATAAAAGATTCAAACTACGGAAGGCACTAACTACTGATAGGGATAGTTAGCAAATGAAAGATATTAATAGAGAACAAACAATATATTTACCTCAATATCATCACAAGTCATAATATATGTAATTTCAAAACTCCGCCATCTCTCTCCTCACATCCACCACTGCTGGCGGCTCACCTCTAACTGCACAACGCTACGCGTTGTTCACATCCAGCTGCCGCTGCCTAACACTACAATGGCAGACAACAATGCAAACTAGTCACAGACTGCACACAGCACAGCCAGTGATTTTCATACAGAGCGCTACGTAACGTTGCCAATAAGAAAACATAAACAGCCTACTTACATAAAGAAAACATAAACAGCCTACTTACATAGCCCACACGCTCCCGCCAAAAAATTTTTACAAATGGTGTTCGGCACTGGCCAATACAGATTTGAAAAATTTTTTCACAATTACAGTAACAATGATATAAAATGCACACACTTATTGATACAATGTTGGTCAAAAGCTAAAATTATCTCACAGTCCATAAAGACAGTCCTGATCATTCATCATAATAGTAATTACAGTTTTTTTTACAAA
Organism: Schistocerca cancellata; assembly: GCF_023864275.1. NCBI lineage: Eukaryota > Metazoa > Arthropoda > Insecta > Orthoptera > Acrididae > Schistocerca > Schistocerca cancellata. Next base: position 337,373,001 of record NC_064631.1, read on the forward strand.
GTCTCATTAGTAAAAAAATTGCACACAGAAGTAGTGGATTTCCATGCAGTCTTGAAGAAGTAGTGGTGTCCTTCCAACGGAAAGACAGTGCTGACTCTTGACATGCTGACAGGTAATGGGCCACAATGGAGCAAACCCACAGCAGAGTCATTCGAACTTTTGAAGAATATTAGTAGGTAGGTCATCACAGAGCAGACCCACTGTAGTCCTGGTAGAGATTGTGGTATTGGTGGGCCACCAGAGGTGCAGATCCCCTGCAGTCCTTGTAGAGATGGCCAGCAGCCATCTGTTGTGACTGTGCAGGTGCACAATCAGCATTGAAGAGTCTTGCGGATAATATAGCAAGTTCATAACCACCACTTGTGCACTCACAAACTTTTTGGAGTTGTCCTTAGAACCAGCAATGCTGTTATCCAGTCCCTTGCTGAATTATCAACACACATGTAAACACTAAGAGCCCCAACTTCTCACATATTGTCCATATACTATGACCAACAGAAATGTGCACAGTGAAATGAATGCTTACAAGTTACTTAATTTGATTAACTGGCTTCAATTACAATATTATAACATGAGAATACAATTACAAAGGTACAAAATTTATCATTAAAAACATAACAGTACAGATAACATTTGTAGTACAGGCTTTACAACAGAATAGAAATAAACATATACATCAGTGTTACAGGAATTATAAGTACATACATAAAAGATCAGAATAACTTTCGAAACATCAACTTTACACATGAGCAACAAAACAGAATAAATAATGTCTCAACATCTTTACAAAGTAAATAACATAGTATTAGAAAAATTCTACAATATAGCTCTCATCAGCTAAACACATAAAGACAGGAAAAACACAAATACACAAGGGTACACAAACATATAGAGGGATGACACAAAAGGAAAGGACAGGGTTTGTTTTACTGCAGTATTTTGCATGGAGGTCTCCCTTTGTTCATCATTATTCCCAAAAGTACTATCTAAGCCTGCTTTCTGTATTCTGTTCACATCCTCTTTCAAAATAGTTTTTCTCCACTGTACACTACTTTTTTTTTTTTTGGCCAAACTATTTTCTTATAGCTTCTTAATGCATTTCGTCCAATTCATCATAGTTTGATTCTTATATAGTCTACCCCCTCTTAAGCTAACTTAAATCTACTGAGCTCAGATGCTAAACTAAGGGACGAGGCAATGCAGCATCACATAAAACAATTAATACAAACATCAATGACAAAAAATAGAAATGGCAAAGCAAGCAGCATAAATTACAACTAATATAAGGCACTGTGCAGGAAACAAGAAGAACTAGCTTAGAATAGTAACACAAAATCAAATTCAGTAACACTATGCCTGGCAAACAGCAGCAACTTATACCTAAACATGACATAGCTCAAGCAGAAAAAATATTACAGTAAAAACAACAATGCAGATAAGTGAAATGTATATTCACATCTTAATGTCTATGTAATTAAAGTGGTGCACCACAACAACTTATTGTAAAAAAAATATTACCATGTACTTGAAAAGAAAATTATGCGTCCAGTTACTGTTACTAGTCCCTTCTTATTGTTCTTTCCTTTCCAAGTGCTCCTTTTTTAAAGAATGTGGATCATAAAATAATTATTTAATAGATCTGTTGACAGAAAGTGTTCACATTAGCAAATGCATTTTATTTTATAAAAGCAATGCTGCAACACAGCTGGAAACCAGATATCAAATGAAATAAGCAATTACGCAAACCAAAGCATAAAAATATCATTCAATAGTCATGTGGCATTTCGTAAGTTAGTAGCTCTCAACTCTCGTAGAAAGACACTTGTCATAATCAGGTGTGCAGATGTACGAGTATTTCCCATCAATTCATAAGCATTTCAGTAATTAGCACAAAGTATGAGTAATCATATGTTTTCAGGTAATGAGCGTGTAATATTTGCGATGCTTTCTACAAAGGAATGTCACTAGCAAGGTTAATGGAAGTAATGAGGGTGTCGCATTTGCAATATTTTCTCTAAAGGAATGTCAATGGCGAGGATAAAGGCCTGCCTTTTTTCTTTTTTTTTTTCTACCTGTGCTTCCGGAAAGGCACACCCTAATGGCTTGTTCTCCAGGTGTTTGACACAGCTGTGTGCCCACGATGCATTATGTGCGGGTGGTCACTTAACTTTCTTACGGAAATATTTACGACAGCAGTTTCCGCTACAGTGACAGTCTCATATAAAAATATTTCACAGGTCAATAATTTGCATTGCAAATGTGTAGAAACAAAATCTTACAGCATAATACACATCGTCGTCTTAATAATATCATAACATCTCAGTCAATTCTCAAGATCGTCGTAGCTTCCTCCAATAATTTCAAACCATAAAAAAATTCTCTGCTCATGTCAAGAGTGTCATCTGCCTCAAACGTACTTTAAAAATCGTGATCCCATACCAAATATATCATTCAAAGCTCTCATAATATCACAATGGGTCCGAAAAAATATGAACATTTTACAAAGTACAGACAAAATACAATTTCATAAGTATGAAGTTACCCAACTGTGTAATTACGTAAACATCTGTCACTGCCGTAGTAAAAGTTTGTCTCTCTCAGTTAAATGATCAGATAGCTGTGTAATTTATGTATTAGAGAAATATGGTACCGATGTGTAAAGTTGTATAAGCAAATACCATATTAGCTAGGGCTCCTTGTGCTTGCCAAACACATGGTACACAAAGTAGGCGTGTACCCCCCTGAGGATTATTGTAATTATACCCTCAGGTGTTACAGATTACGAGAATGGAATGAAATGTATTACGGAAAACCTTTGTATCATTGTACTTCAAATATCTTTAAAAATAAATGTTTTAAGTACAAAATTAATCACTCAAATACATGTCCTGTAGCGCTAAATGTGCGTCTTGCTGCAAGATAATCTCTGTGGAAGTGTCGTAGTTATCGTCCTCCGAAAGCTAAGTTCAGCAGAAGCCAATGTACTTACCTCATGATAAACAAAAGTGAAATGCTGTGCGTATAGATATCTTAGTTATTACGCTTATTGTTGTGATGAAGAACGTACTGTGCTGTAGCGTATTGTTGTGCTACGAAAGAGGCTGTCTCATTGTAGCTATACCACAAAAGTTACTACTAAAACATGTTTCGCTTTCCAGAAGAATTCAGAAAAACTGTGCAGATATAAAACAGATACACCGCAAAAGCAAGAATGTAAATTGTGTCACACATTAGTAGTGTCATAATATAACCGTGTAGCTGTCAAAGAAACCAAATACTAAGTCATTTTTAATCTCACAGAAAGTACTTTAAATCCCAAATGTATTTTCAAGTAAACCAAAATGTTGCATTAAAATCTCATTAGCAGTACTGGTAAATGTTCTAATCGTGCATCTAACAAGCAAGAATGTACACACACAATTACACTGTGTCGTCTGTTCGCAATAACAATGCATTCGTAATTTCTGTTTAAATAAGTTCTCTTGGTTCTTGACTGGATATTTAACTTCAAACATTGTTGCATGGTAACAGTTTCTAAAGCATACTAGTAACGTGAAGTGAAACGTTTTATGGCAAAGACAAAGTTAAAAAGCAGATTATCTTTCAGTAAATGGTTTCACATGTGAAATGTGGTGTAGCCCTTTGCTCTTCCTAGTATGCAGAGTTTCAACTTTAACGCAATTATCATGTGGTATACGTCGGCAAATAATACTGGAATTTTTCTCAAGGTTAGCGTCAATGTTATTTTTCCCTGAGCCAGCGGGTGCATGCGGCTGCCTGCGGTGTGAGTCATTGTCTGTTTCTTTGTTGGCGCGCATTGTTACTGGGATTAGGAGGCCTAACTTCCACAAATTCGCCTTGCCGAGAGGGCCCAGCTCTGTTTAAAGCTCGCCAGTTCTGATGGAATTCAGGTCTTTCGTTTTGTTGGTAGTTTACACAGTTTCCTTCCTGTTGGTCACGTGGTGGAGAATTTCTCCCTGAATCGTAACTGCACGCTGGACCATTGCGTCTGAAGTTATTCTGTCTCCCGTGATAAAAATTGTTCTGGTTGCCAAATTGTCTGTTTCTATGAGTGTCTCTGTCATATTCATTACTATGGAAGTGCGATCTTTCTCTGTAACTATTATTACTCTGCCAGTGGTTGTCATATGGGTGGTGTCTGTTTTGATCACGATTTGCGTTGTAAGAATAGCCTTGTCGTGTCCAGTTATTATTTCTTTCATCGCGGAATTGCGACGGATGCGACCTGTAGTTGCTGTGTTACTGTTTTCGCGTCACGCGATTGTCAGTGTCAATTTCTAGTTCTTGTAACAGTCCCTGAAAAGCTTCAATGTCGTCTTTGCAACGTCCTGCCAAAATAATATGCCGTAAATGTTCAGGTAATTTGATTAAACAAATGCGGATGAGTTCTGAGGGGCTGTATGGGTTTGACAGGTACTGATTCTTGTGCAACATGTCTTCAAAATATTTCACAAGACTGGAAAATTCAGATTGTTCAAAGTGTTTCATCATCATGATGCTATGTTTTACTCAGTCTTGTGTAGCTTGTGACCAATATACTGAGAGGAACGCATGGTAAAATTCTCCTTCACTGTGACAATCATGAATGACCGATCGCATTCTTACAGCTGGTTCATTCTCCAAGTAGCCACACATAAATTCTAATCTGTGTTCTAATGACCAGTTGGGAGGAAAACAATGAGAGAATTGCTGGAGCCACGCTGGTGGATGAATGTCATTGGCAGAATTCTTAAACGTTTTGAATTTACGTGTAGTAATGAACAGCTTATAATCAAAGTCATCGTGTCGGCGAGTAGCATATCGGTCATTGTTACGTAGTGTCGGCGGTTCCATCTCAAAATTCGGTCCACCTTGCCAATTCCTTTCATAATTACCGAAATGCCCTGTGTTATTATTTTGTGGCTTTTCCGTATTTCTAAGTTCCTCTTTCCGTGTTGGAGCGCGAGTGTCCTCTGAAATATGTAATTCTTGTATCACCTGCGTCAACTGATCTTGTACTTCCCGGATTTCTCTTTTGTACTGTGTATTGATTTGATTTTGATTTTGTTTGAATTTTCTTATTTGTTCATACTCTTCTGTGTCAGTGAAGGCTACGGTTCTTATGTCATTCAGATCATCATCTACCTTTGTAGATAAGTTAGTGACCTGATCCGAAAGTTCGGCTACTTTCTCCGATAGTGAACACATTTCCTCAGTGTGTCTTTCTACTGTGTCCTTCAAGTTTTCCTGAGTTTTTGCAAGTTGCGTAACCGAATCGGTAGATGCAACTGAGTCCATTTTTGCTTGCAAGGTCTCATGATTTTCATGAACAATGGTTTGCAGTTCTTTTATGGCTGCTTCGTGATTCTGTAATGCATTTTCATGACGCGAAAAAATAGGTTGAAAATGCTCACAAATTTGTGTTTTTACGTCATTACAGACTTTTTGACATTTCGATTCAATGTTATGTAACTCAGTAGTTAAATCCTCACGTGTTTGTTCAAGTGTGGTGTGAAGATTTTGTTCCATTGCGTCTAACTGTTGCTGTGTTTGTCTCTGATTTTGTTCCATTGTGTCTAACTGTTGCTGTGTTTGTTTCTGATGTTGTTCCATTGTGTCTAACTTTTGAAGCTTTTGTCCCATTTGTTGCATTAATTGTAATAACAATGCACTGGTGTCTGAAACATGTTCCTCAGTGCTTTTCGGCCGTGAATTTGCACCGGCAACATTCACATTTTGACAAGCAGAAAATGGGTCTTGACTTATTTGAGAAAAGGGTGAGGACGCAAAACCTGAATCTACAGTATTTGCAATATTGTGTTCTGTCATTTCGGATTCCTGAGGCGAGCTGTTGCCACCGATCGATCGATAATGCTTCCCTGTTCACTAATTGTTTCACTGTCTACACCATTATTTGCAGCCTGCTCCATTTCCCTATGTACAATTACCAAATTACTACTTCGAATGTCTGTTAATTCACTACCCAGTGGTGCTGATAAGCTACGCTCGTCGTCACAATTATTTCTCAGTTTACTTTGGAGCCGAGTGTTACGTTTTTCACACGCCATTATTGTCACAATATTTCACACGATAACACAGAAAAGCACAATTTGAATAGCAAAAATAAGAGAACACATTAACATAGCACTGAAAATAATATGTAGTTAATTGCAAGCGCAGCTGCAAAATACTTGGTGCAAATCTACATGCATGCCACAACTGTTTTACAGTACAACAATGAAAGACTGCAACTACAAAGGAGATTCTCTCTACAATTACGCGCTAGCAATAAACAAAAGCTACACTAAATACACAAACTACAAGAAGAAATGAGAATATTCCAGGTTCGAATCCTGGCAGGGTCGCCATATGAAACGTCCCCTTAGAACAATTGTACACGACTGTGGTTAAACTGACACAATATTTTTTTAGCGCAACGCAATCTGACTATCAAAGATCCCTGCAAAAGAATGGCCCTGAGTAACATTAAACTATACCTTTCAGAAATCACTTACCTCACAAAAATCTTCATTACTCGAACTACTGCAATACAGTGAGCACCGCTACTGCCAGCTAAATAAAAGATTCAAACTATGGAAGGCACTAACTACTGATAGGGATAGTTAGCAAATGAAAGATATTAATAGAGAACAAACAATGTATTTACCTTAATATCATCACAAGTCATAATATATGTAATTTCAAAACTCCGCCATCTCTCTCCTCACATCCACCACTGCTGGTGGCTCACCTCTAACTGCGCAACGCTACGCGCTGTTCACATCCAGCTGCCGCTGCTTAACACTACAATGGCAGACAACAATGCAAACTAGCCACATACTGCACACAGCACAGCCAGTGATTTTCATACAGAGCGCTACGTAACGTTGCCAATAAGAAAACATAAACAGCCTACTTAAATAAAGAAAACATAAACAGCCTACTTACACTATGTCTCAAATAAGAACGCTCCAGTGCTACACAACAAACTGATTAGCATGTCAGCCAGAGATAGAACTAAACACAGAGACGCGGATCGTATTCACAACTCACAGAGTATGCTCATTCATCTTTGTCCCAGTACAGTAGAGGTAAATTATTTACAATGGTAGAAAAATAAGAGAACTTTATAACAGGAGTTACAAACAAAAGACAGTGGAGGCCATATAGACAAAGAACGGAGCCCTGCTGGAAATACCATTTTCACAACAGCACGTGAAATACTAACAGAGGGAGGAACAAGGAGACGCAAAAATGAAGACTGATATGATAATGAATGTAGACAGGCAGTGGAACAGGAAAAAAAAAAAAATGTTTCAAATGGTTCAAATGGCTCTGAGCATTATGGAACTTAACATCTGAGGTCATCAGCCCCCTAGAACTTAGAACTACTTAAACCTAACTAACCTAAGCACATCACAAACATCCATGCCCGAGGCAGGATTCGAACCTGCGACAGTAGCGGTCGCGCGGTTCCAGACTGTAGCGCCTAGAACCGCTTCGACCACTCCAGCCGGCGAACAGGAAAAGGAAACAAGACTGAAGTGCTTAAAGAAAAAACACAAGATCAAGTCAGACATTCTATAAAGAAAATAAACTAGGGACAGCAACAGTATGTAGGAGAAAAAAGAGTAAACCAAAAGGGGAAACCTAGAGAGGATGGAAGAGCACTACAAAGGAATGAGAGCAGGTAATTTTATAGGAATATTAAATAAGGAACTCAAGAATGTGGACCGAAAATAGCGGTATGTAATAAAGACGGAAATTTGCTGACAGGCAAACAAGATGTTCTGGGTAGCTGGAGAGAATTCTTAAGGGGAATTCTGAAAGGCAACCCACTCAGGAATGAGCAGCCATTCTATCACGCTGCAGATCCAGAGATAGAGGTAAGAAAACCCACGTCAGATGAAGGGCAGAAGATAGTCAACAAAATTACAAACACCAGGTGCTGATGGAATAACTACAGAACTGTTGATAAATTGATCAACTTATTAAGTTGATATGGAAGCAAAAAAAGTCTCGAAAGAGTGGGCCTTAGATGTACTTCAACCAATACATACGAAAGAAGACGAGAGTTGTCCGAATTACCGGGGAATTACATTGTTGAATGTGACCTAAGAGATTCTCTCCAGCATTACCTACGGCAAGTTAGCTCTACATGCACATGAGATTCTGAGATTCTGTAAATTTCGGCCTAATAGATCAACAGTAGATCAAATAAAAGCCGTATGAGTATAATATTGAGCTTCATAACCTCTACATAGGCATCGCACTCGCGTTCCAAAGTTTTGATATGGCAGAGATGCAACTGGCTGGTGTACTCAAGCGACGTTAGCTGGTTCGAACTGTGCAGTGCGAGTGTATAGAGATCTGAGTACATGGTTTAGCTCTGATAAAAGAGTCAGGAGAGGGGACGTCCCCTCTACTAGCTTTTCAGTCTTACTATTGAAGCAGCCATTAGGAAGCTTCAAATATCTGATTACATTGGCACAAAGTCAACACAGATATGTCCTCATAATGTAGCAATTACTAGCAGAAGAAGAATCCACTAGAGAGAACCATATGTAAGCTGAAAAAAGTCCCACATCTCCTATCATCGAAATGAACACCAAGTACATGAATTTCACCAGGAAGGAAAATAATAACTTGGATAAAGTATCAGCAGCAGGTTTCGATTCTGAGCGTGTGCAGAGCTTGAACTAGCTGGGATCTAATATTAACAGGACAAATTCGATGTGAACTGAAATAAATCTGACCATCCTAAGCGGTACTGAATGCTTCCACACATTTAAGAAATTGTTTGCCTACAGGTTACTAAATAGACAGCAGAAATTGCAAATTTTTAGTGCCATTATCAGGCTAGTTGTAGCCTTGGATGTGAAACAAGGAGACTAACAAGTACTGACGAGCTGCAGATCAGGAAATTTTAACGCAGTGTTCTGCACAAGAGCTATGGAGGAATTCAGGATAACAATAGTTTCTGAAGATCTAGAATATATATACACCTCATATAAAGAGTAGGAGAATAGACTGACTTGGACATATTCTCAGAATAGATACTGGAAAAACAACTAGAAAGGTTTTTGAATGGAAGGCAATAGAAACGGCTCGAAGGCTGTGGATTGATGATGTCCAAAAATATAGTATCTCTCAGAATCAGAGGATGTCGGAGAATCGTGCTACAGTGCATGGCGTCGAGAAAAATTGTTAAAGAGGCTAATATACAATCAGAGCTGTAACACCATGAGAAGAAGAAGAAGGCCCTATGGGATTATTTTTTAACTCTTTGGGCCAGTACTCTGGTTTCAAAAACGTGTAATTTTTTATGGTGTGAAAGCAAGAACATCCTGCAGAGTCCTGTTTAGGGAACAGGGGTATAAACTGTTGCTTCCATATATATTTTTTAATGAAATTTCTCATTAAAAATATAATCTCTTTTTCAAACCAGCAGCTCACTTCATGAAATAAATACCAGAAATAAGAATATTCTTCTCAAAGATTAGAGTCATTTACTTTGACCCAAAAAAGTGTCCTTTATTCAGTAGCACACATTTCCAATTACTTGCCAGCAACTATTAAAACTAATTACGAATGACGTATACCTGAAGAGCAGACTAAGACATTTCTTTGTGGCCAAATCCTTCTACTCCACTGATGAATTTCTTAGTATAACTGGTAAGTGTGTGTTTCACTAATAATATCAAATAATAATATATACAGTGGTACAATCTGACTTCTGTGCAAATTCATTGCAGTACTGCGATCATTGTAAATAAGTGTCAGAAAATGAGTTATCAATTTAGTATTCATTACCTTTTAAATGAAAATAATTTTTTTAACTCATTCCCTCTCCTCGGCGATTATTTATCCTGCCGCCTGTTGAGTTACATTACCATATTTGTATTTGATTGTAAATATTCATTATATATTCTTGTTTTTCTGAGATGATCTACATCCTGCAATATCTGCTCACTATGGACCAATTGGAACGAAAGGTCCATTTAATCTAACCAAGTAATACATCTGCAACTCTATAAAACTTGGACCATACATAGAACTACTGTAATATAATTCAGAAAGTAATTGAAATAAGTGTACAATGAGACGAATAGAAATGACACTTTCATTAAAAGACAATAATGCAGTCATCGCCATTTATGATGGTCCCCTGGACATTTATAAGGGAAAGACATTGTTCTTAATAGAGTGTGTGATCATCATGGACGGATTCGCATGGTCTGCAGCGTGCTTCCTTGCTGGCTAAAAGGTTGGTAACTTCTTGAAGAGGGCATCCCATTTATCCACCAGCGCGATTGACAACTGCTAGATGGTTGTTGGTGCATGTATGTGTGCTGCAAAACTTCTCCCCAACGCATATCACACGTGCTCAGTGGAGTTTAAATTGGGGGATTGGTCATGGCAGTCCACTTGTCGATTCTTCTGGCGTTCCGAGAGATCCTCCATCTGCGCATTTGGTGATCGCCGCCCATTGGCACCTTCAAAATGATGCTAGTGCTGAATGCATCCCTGACAGGAGCACTTGTGGAGGGAATACAGTGTAACAGTAACGTACACCGGTCAGTGAATCCACTTCAAAGAATTGGTGGTCAGTACGCCCATGTAACATTATGTCTCCCCACGTCACAACACTTGGACCACTAAAATGATCATGTTCTTCATTGCATCTGGGTACGTGTTCCCATCTCTCACCAAATGAGGGTGCGGAATGCACCCAGGAACGATGTCGAACATGACTGTTTCGGTGGTCCAGGTGTTAAGGGGTTGGGGGAAATAACGTTGCGTGGAAGTTCCGATTTTTGTAGGAAAACCCAGAGATTTGCGTCTCAACGCTGTACAATGAAAAATGTTGACCATTTCTCATGGGACATCTTCTACGTTAATTTATAACAAGTTTCCTATAATTCATGTAGATATGAGACCTTAACACTATTTTAAGTGATTACAATTTACTTTTGCTACGATGACGTTATGATGGACTGCTAATACTCTGATGCATTTATTTTGTTTGCGATGGATCCCAGATTATTTTTCCGCGAATTCGAAATAGATATATCAAAGCTCATGTACCAGTGGCACAGAGGGATTGTGACTGTTTCAAAAAAACCCGTAATAAACAAATTGATCTATCAAAATTCAGATCCAATTTGACTTTCAATGAATCAAAGGACAAGCAAGTAATTTAAAACGTGAAATATCGAAGAGAAATGTCAAATAAATTACAAACGGCGAACTTACAATTTCAGTTACCAATAAATGTAATTTTGACTTGATTGCCATCTATTTTTGGAAGGATGTGCGATAAACTAACTCTACTGCCTTTTGTCAACCCCAAAAGATCAGGCTACTTTTTTTTGTGGTGAGTTCTTATGGGACCAAACTGCTGAAGTCATCGGTCGGTAGCCTTACACACTACTTAAACTAACTTACGTTAAGGATAACACACAAATCCATGCCCAAGGGAGGACTCCAACCTCCGACGGGGAAGAACCGCGCGAATTCTGGCAAGGCGCCTAACATCGTGCATCTACCCCGCCAGGCAGATCAGTTATTTGTAAAAATCTTAATCTGTCCAGAAAAAATCAGATTTCAGAGTGATGAATAGTAATTGTTACCAGTAATTCTTTTTTTGAAATATCGAATTATTTTTGTACAGCTACTCAAACAATTAAAATTCTCTTAGTAATAAGTACATCACATATTATGTAACAGTTATTCTCTCCGAAAAGATACGTCTTTACGTATCAACAGCTGCATTGACGGGATCAAATTATAATCGTCTTCATCTTATCGAGCACTAGCGAATAAAGAAGGGAAGAGTAGCAGGGATTGCCACTTCTATTCCCGTTTATATTATTAGCCTAATAAATATACGCGACGATACATTTATTTTTTCTCTAAACTAAGGTATACAACGTTTTACTTTGAGAATGGTAACGTATTTTCAGGTCAATAACGCATAAATCACATCATTGCGTAAGGCAATAGAGACGGTTATGGTAACACTCCTACCGCAAGTGCATAAATTAATTAATGACAACGGAAACGTTTTTCCCATCTGTGTATTGTATCAAGAGGAATAGGTTGAGAAAATCCCAAATCCCATATTTTTGGTTGGTTGTGCTTTTGAAAATGTTTCTTCATTCATACAAGTAAGCACGGTTTGGATTAGTTTCAAATATGGCGAGTGACAATGCCGTATACTGAAACAATTGTCAACAAATGTGATGACTGGCTCGACAGAGACATGAAACACAGCTGCTTGAGATTCGTTACATTGAGAAACCACGAGCAGAGTTATGCGAGTAGAGTCGCAGACTTTGTGTCCTGTACAGGACAAGAGGAATTTATGATATACAGCAATTTAGATTTGTGAACGCATGACTGGTATTTTTACTTAAAATAATGTCGTTTGGGTATAGATTATGGTAGTCTGGAGTGGTGTGACAGCTAGTTGATAGAGGGAACCAAAAGAGTGGGTTTGTTAGCGTAGAAATGGACTGTATTCATTTAGTGAAAAATTATGCTTCTTTACGACTGATCTGAAATCATCGTTTTACGACTTACGAAGAGGTCAGCAATGAACAAGATGAGGAACGACTGTGTATAATTTCTGGTGCATAATTCCCTCGTCCAGTAGGTGTATCAGCTAAAAGTCTCATATCACTGTCGCCTCATGAACAAATTAGGGAGTTAGCTTTGTGATTGTATTGAAGGTTTCTAGCAAATAAAACACAGCGTGTCATTTTTAACAGAGAGAAATCTTCCGACTGGATGGTCTTCGGACTACCCAAAGTGAGTGTTATAGGACCATCACTGAACTGGGGGATAACTTCAGAAACTCCAAGAAAGTGTTCTCGGATGACGCTGTAGTATATATAGTCGTCAAAATGCTAGAAATTTGTTGTCTTATGCAGGAAAATCGGTTTTAACAGAGACTGACAATTAACTTGCAACATAAATTAATGTAGAGTACTATGTAAGAAACAGGTGGAATGTACAAATAAGATTACATGTTCGCCAAACTATCACTGGAAGTAGACTCATCTTTAAAATGTTTCGAACTATAGGGTACGGAATTATTTAGAGTGGAACGATCACGTTTCACAAGTCGTAGGTGAAGCAGATTCCAGACTGGGAATCATTGAAACAATATGACTGATAGAGGAAATAGAGAAGATCCACAACATATTTTGTCATAGGTTCGTTTCATAAGAGCGAAGGCATCATAGTTCATCGAGAACCAGTGGCTGAAGCTAAACGAGATGTGTTGGACGTGACTGTGTACTTTATTGTGAAATTCCGAGCGCATACTCCGCTATCCGGCAATATAACATTACACGGATGCGGTCAGAAACGACAGCGGCAAAGCTGCGAACAGACTGGAGGTACCGGCACAAACGTGCACTGGAGACATCATCCCAGTATGATTGTTGCGAAAACGATGTGTTGATTCACGAAAAGCAGTTAACCCCCAAGCGGGAAGCAGTACGAAGTGCAAGTCCCCAAACGCACAATATCGTAGTGGCAAATCAAAAGCAAACGAGTGGAGCTTGCCGGATGGCTTTCAAGATACTGAGTGGAGAGGGACGACACTTGCACACGTTTACATTTACATTTTTTTATTGATGGTCCGTGGACCACTTTTTTGCATTATACTTCCTTACAAGTTGTATAAAGATATTTTTATTGTATCCTAACACATACTTAAGATTTTATAACAAATAAAATCTTAAACAAATAGACTGAGAAATTAAAGGAATTTAATTTTTATTTGACTAGAAAGGGGGAAAAACAGAAGTTAGGATAGAATATGCAAGATCCCATCACATGTCCCATTAACAATGAGAGGACCTTTGTAATAGATTTCGAGCCACTCGCGTCTACGAGGCGTACTGATTTCTAAACTTAGTGAATGACTGTAGGGAATCTTCTCCGAACGTACATGGAGGGCCGGCCGTGGTGGCCGAGCGGTTCCAGGCGCTGCAGTCCGGAACCGTGCGACTGCTACGGTCGAAGGTTCGAATCCTGCCTCGGGCATGGATGTGTGTGATGTCCTTAGGTTAGTTAGGTTTAAGTAGTTCTAAGTTCTAGGGGACTGGTGACCTCTGATGTTAAGTCCCATAGTGCTCAGAGCCATTTGAACCATTCTTTTTGTACATGGAGTCGCTGCCTTAAGTCTTCTATTTTGTTCCATTCTAATTACTATTCTATTCTAATTTAATCCACGTCCTTGTAGCAGTCTATGGGCGTGGTTAGTGTATCTCATTCACATACGATCTCGTGACCTAGCGGTACTACTTCTAAACTCCAGCCATTGCAGATTTAATGTGCCTGTGTAGGACACACACTGGCATAGATGATGAAGATGATGATTATGATGTTGGTTTGTTGGGCCTTCAATATCACTGTCATCACTGCTCCTACAAGTTCCAAATCTTTCCATTTCCAGTCTCGGCCCTTGCCGAACACAAACACCCTGTCCCCGGGCGGAGACCCTGGAATAGGTATAACTAGTAATAGTTACAATTGTTATGTCTTGGTGTCTTCTGATTTAACAGCTGGTAGCCGTCAGTATGAGCCCCATATAATATTAGAGAGTAGCTGCCAGGCTGCACCGCTAGGCTAATGAACATTGTTACCCAGAAATGCCGTGTGATCACGTGAGCCGAAATTAGCGCCACCCTCTGGCAGGATCTTACGCCGACCCAGACACGTCTTCTATCTCTGATCTGTAGTTCGAGTAGACGTCTGCACTGTACGATGCTATATGTTCATACTCACAAGTGTCGATCTACATACTGCATCCTCCACTGTATCCCTCGCGAAAAGACCATAAAACTAAAATTAGAGAGATTCGAGCTCACACGCTGGAGCACCCACAATCTCTTTACCCTCGTACCATTCACTAATGGAACCGGAACGTGATAAGTGAACTAGGATCAGAGAGTGCCCACCGTCACACGGCACTGGGGGCTTGCGCAGTGTAGAAGCAACTATCTGTGGAACGACATTAGTATAGGAGCTGCGACATATTAATTTCCTCTCAGAGAACATAGGTAGGCTCATAAAATTACATCTATAGCGGCATAGAAAGTAGATTCCGTTCGGATGGTGAAAGTGGTCGTATCTTGATCGTGGCGTGATTATGTTAACACATGAACAACGTCGATGGAAATTTTTCCAGTTCTACATCTACATATACATTTACACTCCTCAAGCCACCCAACAATGTGTGGCGGGGGTACTTTACGTGCCACTGTCATTACCTGCCTTTCCTGTTCCAGTCACGTTTGGTGCGCGGGAAGAACTGAAACGTCAATAGTGTTCAAATAGTGTTCAAAAGTCATAATATACATAGCAGTTCATGGCATCCAGTCTTACAAATTTACTGTCTCTGATGGACAGACATCCAGATCATCCGCTCTCAAAACTCCGCCATTTCTCTCCCCACATCCACCACTGCTGGCGGCTCACCTCCAACTGCGCAACGCTACGCGTTGTTAACAGACAACTGCTCAATACTTTTTATTTTCAGAGATAATTCTTAGTTACAGTTTTACGAAGTATAAAATTTAAGAAAGAATATGCATGACTCTATACAATGCGAGTTTTACAAGTTTATTAAGTTTAGCTAAAATTAAGGAAAACGGTTCTACCCATACTTAAGTATTGTATTGCTATTCTAGTTCGTGGGTTAAGCCCACTACTTAAATATTGAGAGGCCGCGTTAGGCGCGGTTACTTAAGTATGTCATCCTTAAGAATATTCCCGGGGTAGGCGCGGCCTTACTTATGTCAGACCAGGGGTAAGTTGGACCTAATTTAGGAGCTATTTTATTTTTATTCCATTCATCTCCATGCCCTGACAGCACACTGCACATGCACGGCTGCCAGCGGCTGGTGTGCCACACACGCAGGCGGGTCACACACAGTCGGACTTCTCCCCTCTGTCCGCCTTGCGGCGGACGTCACTGGGGTGTCGTGGCAGGAGGGCGTTGCTTCCCACGCTGGCTGGAGACTGCCGGGCAGTAGGCACACGTTTGGCGCCGCCTAGCACCGCGCCAACCGAGGTGGGGGCCATATTCGGCGGACACCACGGAGGGAGGGGTGTCCGTTGTTAACAGACAACTGCTCAATACTACAATAGCATGTACTCCAACAATGCAAACCAACCACAGCCTTCATACAGCACAGTCAGTGATTTTCATACAGAGCGCTACGTGGCGTTACCAACATAAAAACCTAAACACCCTACTTACACAACGAGTGCCGGAAAGCCTCCGTGCGCGCTCGAATCTCTCTAATTTTACATTCGTGATCTCCTCGGGAGGTATAAGTAGGCTCAGAGCAGGATGTGGAAACTTCCAAGCATGCGCATTGTTAGGACGATTCGACTGCTGATTTCATATGCATTCCACGTAAATATACTACATGGTATAACAACTTCTGGACAGTTTGCACAAGCATTAATTATTGTGACGCCTAAGCCTCAAGGACTTCGTTCTTGCAACGCCATGCCTGCACTTGCTGTTCTACATTTCAAGTGTTTAGAAGTAACAGAGAAAACGGCAAGAAAATTCTTAATCCTACAGCTCACTCATAGATCATAATCTTGGTCACTGTATTTCAGTTTCTTAGTAGAGGTCCTGACTCCTTCCGAACTGCTCTCAGCCTCATGTCTATCCTGACTCCTTCCGAACTGCTCTCAGCCTCATGTCTATCCTCTGGACACTCTGATGACGTACTGCTTCGACGCAGCGTTCGATATGATATTTTAGTACCTCTTATGCCCTAGTAGACTTTCTTATAAATCATTTTTACTCGAAAGGCAGATGTGTATGCTGTAAAATCACAAACAAACTGTCAAAAGCCAATATTGCACACAAAAAGCAAGATTCGGAGCGAGAGGTCTTTTTCGTTCACGTAACGTCGGTTGCTGTCATCACGCTAACGTATTATGATTTTGAAATTCTTCTAAGACACGTGCTGTCGTTGCTGGCACCAAGCTAACGTGTTACTGTTTTGGAATGCTTCTAATTATACTCAAACAGTACATGGGCTATCGAGGCGGATAAGGTAGGCCGTTTCGGGAGATCCCAGACGCTAGAGGAGAAGCTTGGAATTGCTGAGAACAATTTATTTTCGGGGATTAGACTTTTTGTCTGATATTTTAGGAATTTGAAAGCATCTTTTAAGCCAATAAACAAAAAATGTTTTTTTTTGAAAATTGTACGGTGGTGTTACCCGCTAGGTGAAATCGCTGACGTTCCAGTAGGATTCCGAGATTTCTCTGTATTACTTTCTTTTATACTCTGAATGAAAAAACATTGCCAGAGTTTACTGCTCTTCAGTTCACGACAGCAAATATTGATTATACTGCATAATCTCGAGTTGCTTTCGTTTTAATACTACTACGCACCTCGCAGAAACGCTTACGTGGCAGTTTCCCGAAACCAGCGTCGCGTGTTGCCGTTTCTTCCTGAGGCAGTACTGTTGACGCAGGGCAGGAAGAGAATCGGACAGTGTTTGTCGTCGCGTCCGGCGCTGTCGGCAAACACTTCTCCCCACTATGTACTCGGCGCGCCTGCGCCGCCGATCAAACACTTTGCGCGGCCACGCGTCTCCGCCCGCTTTTCCATTTTTGTGTTATTTCGTCGATAACAAAAGCGGCATTGTCCCTCCCCTGCAGCGTTGAGAGGAAATTCAATCTCCAGATGCCGACATTGTATTTATTGATTGTATTTTCGGGAGCCTTGTTCGCTCTCCGATGAGAGAGCAAGTTGAATTGGAACGCAAGACAGATACTCGATACGCACTGCGTGCGGCGAATGGTAATGAACTTAGCTCTCGGAACCTCCGCTGTATATGTAAATTCGTCGCGTCGCAACTACGTTTCACGCTTTAACGATTTAAAAACCACAAATACAATTTACCTTACGAATTGCTCAGCTATTTCCCTCGATTTTCTCGTATCCAAGCAGTATGTTGGGTTTCACATATTGCACTAACTGAACAAGTTCACTAACTTAATTTAGATGTTATATTCAGCGAAACAACTATAATGTACGTCCCGAAATTTGGTGTCATTCATTTGCAATGTTTCAGATATGCGATAATTTGAAACATTAATAAAATGTAAACTATCGTCAATAAACGAATTTTTTGTACTTCAATCTGTCGGAAATGCTATCAGCACGAATTAATGTGGCGTGAAAAAAAATGCTGTAACATTGTCATTTTTATTGGAGGACTGCAATGCTAATTTTTCAGTGAAAACGTAATAGTTGCATCAAAATGCTGCAAGGCGTGTAAAACAACATATCTGTCTAACGATGAAAGTCTTCGTCACTGATGGATTTATGATAATGAAACTGAGTTCTATCGTGCCATCTCCGAAGACGATGTATTTGCTGTAGATTTCGTGCTCAGAAAGATATCGATAGTAATGTTCGCTGATGACGTTTGAATGATCAGTGGAAGTGACAAAAAAGAACTACAGGATCTGTTGAATGGAATCGACAGTCCCTCACGTAGAGAATATGGAGTGAGAGTAAACCGAGGAAATACGAAAATAGTGAGAAATACAAGAAAGGAGCTTACCTATAAACGTAGCATCAAAACTCAGGGCAATGAAGTAGTTGACGTTAAGGAATTCTGCTGTCATGGAAACGAAATAACAAATGACGATCGAAAATAGAAAGACCTAAAACCATACTGGAATGGGCGAAACGTGCAATCCTTACCGAGAGGAGTCTGGTGATATCAAACATTGGCCTTAATTCGGGAAAGAAATTTAGAGAATTTGCGTTTGGAGCACAGCATGGCATGACAGTGTATGATGGTCTTTGGGAAAAGAAGAAAAAAAAGAAAACCGAAGCGTTTGAGAAGCGGTGTTATAGTGGAACTTTAAAAATCAGGTGGACCGATAAGACAAGGAATGGAGACGTTCTATACAAAGTCAGCAAAGAAAGTAACACATGGCAAGCTTTGGCAAGGCAAAGGGACAGGATGACGGGACATGTGTTACGACGTCAGGGAACAACCAGGAGATTCAGGTGAAGACCAAGGTTGGAATACATTCTACAAGTAGTTCAGGATGTAGAATGCAACTGCTGCTCAGACATAAAGATGTCGCCACAATAGAGGAGTTTGTGGGTGGGCGCATCAAACCAGTTAAAAGACAGATGACCAGAAAGAAAACGTGTATCAGACTTTAACTAAGTTCGTCTTCAAGCCAAACGTCCTGAAGCGAATGTTTCCCTAATCGCCGTGAATGGACATGTCGGTTTTGATGTAGAGTGACCGATGGGGAGATGGAGTTGAATCCACAGAGGAATGTTCTCGCCAAAGGTGGGCAGCGGATCTGGTTAAACAGCGCCTTCCTCAGAGTTCGAGTAAAGGCCAGTGTAGAAGAGGGAAAATCATTTGCTGTGTAGGTACCCAGCTCTACAGGAATGATGTTCAGACTGCTGGATCTGCATTGTTCATATATTAGTGTCATGACTAGCCGTTAGGCGCCGTTGCTGGTGCGGCGGCATAGGGTTAAAACACAGTTACAAATTACAGTGGCAGACGGACAAAAGCTGCTGCTCTCCGTAACAATGCATCAAGGTACACGGAGAGGTGCTTTTTCCATAACGAGGTTTGAGAACATTATTTGGAAGATCGAATTAACGGGCGAAATGGAAATAGCTCTTGGGAAAGAACGATGGGCAACTGCGCTAGCAATTATTGAAGGGGTTACTGTTTCCATCGCTGAGAATGCTGGACAATGTGTGATCCTCAAGCAGCACACGAGCCGTTGTAAGGCATCCTGATTTTGACGGACCTTACACAAAATTTATCCATAAATACATTATGATACACTATCAGACCCTCAGAAAATAATATATACATTATATCAACAAAAGAAAAACTACATTTAATCTCATGTGCCCAAAAACTAACAAAACAGTCTCTACCAATATATGGACAGTGGCGTGAAATAAACAAGTTAAAGCGAAACGAATTTTGGAGACGAACCGAGCAGGTGGCTAATGATATCGTAAAACTCCCTTTAGCAAGAGGACGGCGATCTTCAGCGCAGAAAGGGATAAGACCAAAACAATAAATTATTCGTTTTAGCGTAAATAAGGCCCCTGAAAGCAACAATTGATAAATTATATGTAAAATAATAAAGAGAATAGGTGTTTCGTCTTTCTAGAATAGACCTCAAACTTCCAGTTTTATCAACTCATGTGTTCGAGGTACTTGACAGCAGCATTTCTAATGATTTTGTTATGATCTGCACCTGATATTAGCTACCTTACAGAGCCAGGGTCATATTTATTTAGAATGTCAGTTTGACGCCCTGGGCTCGAGAAGACGGTTTAGAGATTTTGTTCATTTGTGCGCTAAGTGGTAAGCTAAGTTTGCACAAATTAGTACACTCACTGTGCCGATATAAAGGTCGGACCTATGACACCGTGTAACGACGCCTGAACATTTCATGGTCCACCGTTGCTTCGGGAAGCAGTAGGGCAATCTCTAGCACGGTTCCAGGCTGTCATCGACGAAGACAGTCGTCACACTAAACATCATTTCTAGCCTGAAATGTAAACATGGTACGCGATTAACAAATGTTACCGTCTCATGTAGAAATTGAAACGTGTTCCATTCAATAGTTTATTCGTTATTTCTCTTCCACATGTCTTTATAAATGTTTCCACATAGTTTCATTGTACTACAATCACTCCATGAGGGTCCTGTAAAGTAGGGAAAGTTAATTACAACCACCCAGAATTTTGTTCATCCCACTTATCTCCGGTACTACCGTACGAGACGACGAGCAACCACAGTCAGGGCTAAACAAACGCAGGAGCTAGTCATTTGCCCGAGCTGTAGCGGATCCATTTGTCAGCTGCAACTTCTTTCGAAACTGCTCTTGAGTGTTCACATAAAGTTACGAACACTGTTTATATCTTGATATATACTCCAGATAGTTAATACGACCCATTGATAAACGACCTGACTTTTGGCTAGTAATTTGAAAATATTGAGCTATGGTGATGATGCGATGTATTACAATTACATTATCTTAGCAGCAGAGTAACTAGGAGAAAGGTATCGGCGTCAGTTTACATGGGTTATTAATATTTCTTTCCTTTTTTTTCTTGAGTCATCAATCGTTTGACTGATTGGACGCGGCCAACCATGAATCCCCCCTCCTGCACTAACCTCCTCATCTCTTACAGAGCAGCACTTGCACCCTAATTCCTCAATTATTTGCTGCATCTATTCCAATTCCTGTCTTCCTGTACAGTTTTCACCAACTACAGCTGTCTCTAGTACCATGGAAGTTCCTGATGTCTCAACACATGTTCTTTCATCCTTCACATTCTTCTTCTCTTTGTTTTCTATATATTCCTTCTCTCGCCGTTTCAGTGGAGAACCATCACATTCCTTGCGTTATCAACCCATATAATTTTCTGCATACGTCTGTAGTACCGTATCTCAAATCCTTCGATCTTCTTCTGTTGAAGTTTTCTCACATTCCATTTTTCACATAGATTCAACGCTGTCCTCCAAACATACGTCCACAGAAATTTCTTCCTCAAATCAAGTCCTTTGTTAGATACCAGTAGACTTCTCTTATCTGTGCTAGTCTGATTTTTATGTCCTTGCTTCTTTCATCACGGGTTATTTTGTTTCCGAGGTAGCAGAATTTCATTGTCTACTTTGTGATCACCAAATCTGATGTTGAATTTCTCACTTTCTCTTTCGTTACATCTCATTACCTTTGCCTTTTTCCGGTCTACTCTCAGTCCATACTTTGTACTCATTGACGCTTCATCCCATTCAATAGATCCTAAAATTCTTCTTAACCTTCACAGAGGATAGCAATATCATCAGCGTTTCTTACCACTGATATCCTTTCACCCTGAACTTTAATCCCACTTTTGAATCATCTTTTGAATTCCATTACTGCGTCTTCGATGAACAGATTGAACAGTAGGGACGAAAGACTGCATCCGTGTATCGCGCCCGTTTTAATCCGAGCATCTCGTTCCTCGTCTTCCCATCTTACTGTTTCCTCTTTGTTTTTTGTACATATTGTATATTATAAGTCTTTTCCCAAATGTTACTAATACTTTTCTCCGAATTTCGAACGCCTTGGGTCATTTCGTATTGTTGGACGCTTTTTCCAGGACGACAAATCCTGTTAGCTTGTCTCGATTTCCTTCAGCCTTGCTTCTATTATCAAGCGCAACGTCAGAAATATCCCTTTCATGCATTCAACTTTCCTACAGCGTAAGTGATCCTCAATTTTTCTCTTACATTTTCTGTATAATAGTCTTGTCAACAGCTTAGATGCATGGATTTCGCATTAGTTTTTTCATTTATCTGCCATTTTTATCGTTGGAATTGTGTAGATGATATTTTTTCGAAAGTCTGATAACATAAAGCCTGTCTCATACATGCTACACAACAATCTGAATAGTCGTTTGGTTCCATTTACACCAATGATTTTAGAAATTCCGATGAAATGTTATCTATTCCTCCTGACTTATTTGATCTCAGAACCTCCAATAATCTTTAAAAATTCTGACTCTACTACCGCATCCCCTCTGTTTTCCACATCGTTACCAATGATTTATTCCGTCACGTCATTAGCCAAGCAAGCAGTGGTTGGGAAGGGAGTGAGACAGGGTTGTAGCCTATCCCCGATGTTATTCAATCTGTATATTGCAAGCAGTAAAGGAAACAAAAGAAAAATTCGGAGTTGGAATTAAAATCCATGGAGAAGAAATAAAAATTTTGAGGTTCGCCGATGACATAGTAATTCTGTCAGAGACAGCAAAGGACCTGGAAGAGCAGCTGAACGGAATGGACAGTGTCTGGAAAGGAGGATATAAAATGAACATCAACAAAAGCAAAACGAGAATAATGGAATGTGGTCGAATTAAAACGGTTGATGCTGCGGGAATTAGATTAGGAAATGAGACGCTTAAAGCAGTAAATGAGTTTTACTATTTGGGGATGGTCGAAGTAGAGAGGATATAAAATGTAGACTGCCAATGGCAAGGAAAGAGTTTCTGAAGAAGAGAATTTTATTAACCTCGAGTACAAATTTAAGTGTCAGGAAATCGTTTCCGAAAGTATTTGTATGGAGTGTAGCCATGCATGGAAGTGAAACATGGACGATAAATAGTTTAGGCAAGAAGAGAATAAAAGCTTTCGAAATGTGGTGCTACAGAAGAATGCTGAAGATTAGATGGATAGATCATATAACTAATGAGGAGGTGTTGAATAGAATTGGAGAGAAGAGAAATTTGTGGCACAACTTGACAAGAAGAAGGCATCGGTTGATAGGGCATATTCTGAGGCATCAAAGTAACATCAATCTACTATTGGAGGGCAGCGTGTAGGGAAAAAATCGTATAGGGACACCAAGAGATGAATACACTACACAGATTCAGAAGGATGTAGGTTGCAGTAGGTACTGCGAGATGAAGAAGCTTGCACAGGACAGAGTAGCAGGGAGAGCTGTATCAAACCAGTCTCAGGATTGAAGACCACAAAAACAACAACCGAAAGTCCCTTCGTAGATAATTTCCGTGTAGCTAAATTTGTCTGTCCAACTTCTGTGATTGCCCTTCCTAGAGATATTCTCTTCAACCGATCTGCCTAATCTGGTACTGCAGTTCCTTCTCTAAATCCTCGCACAAACGAAGAAATGGCTGACATCGAAATAAGTGTCCAAGGAACAGAAAAGCAACTGGAATCACTCAACAGAGGAAAGTCCACTGGATCAGACGGGATACCAATTCGATTCTACACAGAGTACGCGAAAGAACTTGCCCCCCTTCTAACAGCCGTGTACCGCAAGTCTCTAGATGAACGGAAGGTTCCAAATGATTGGAAAAGAGCACAGGTAGTCCCAGTCTTCAAGTAGGGTCGTCGAGCAGATGCGCAAAACTATAGACCTATATCTCTGACGTCGATCTGTTGTAGAATTTTTGTTTTTTGCTCGAGTATCATGTCGTTTTTGGAAACCCAGAATCTACTATGTAGGAATCAACATGGATTCCGGGAACAGCGATCGTGTGAGACCCAACTCGCTTTATTTGTTCATGAGACCCAGAAAATATTAGATACAGGCTCCCAGGTAGATGCTATTATTCTTGACTTCCGGAAGGCGTTCGATACAGTTCCGCACTGTCGCCTGATAAACAACGTAAGAGCCTACGGAATATCAGACCAGCTGTGTGGCTGGATTGAAGAGTTTTTAGCAAACAGAACACAGCATGTTGTTCTCAATGGAGAGACGTCTACAGACGTTAAAGTAACCTCTGGCGTGCCACAGGGGGTGTTATGGGACCATTGCTTTTCACAATATATATAAATGACCTAGTAGATAGTGTCGGAAGTTCCATGCGGCTTTTCGCGGATGATGCTGTAATATACAGAGAAGTTGCAGCATTAGAACATTGTAGCGAAATGCAGGAAGATCTGCAGCGGATAGGCACTTGGTGCAGGGAGTGGCAACTGACCCTTAACATAGACAAATGTAATGTATTGCGAATACATAGAAAGAAGGATCCTTTATTGTATGATTATATGATATCGGAACAAACACTGGTAGCAGTTACTTCTGTAAAATATCTGGGAGTATGCGTGCGGAACGATTTGAAGTGGAATGATCATATAAAATTAATTGTTGGTAAGGCGGTTACCAGGTTGAGATTCATTGGGATAGTCCTTAGAAAATGTAGTCCATCAACAAAGGAGGTGGCTTACAAAACACTCGTTCGACCTATACTTGAGTATTGCTCATCAGTGTGGGATCCGTACCAGATCGGGTTGACGGAGGAGATAGAGAAGATCCAAAGAAGAGCGGCGCGTATCGTCACAGGGTTATTTGGTAACCGTGATAGCGTTACGGAGATGTTTAACAAACTCAAGTGGCAGACTCTGCAAGAGAGGCGCTCTGCATCGCGGTGTAGCTTGCTCGCCAGGTTTCGAGAGGGTGCGTTTCTGGATGAGGTATCGAATATATTGCTTTCCCCTACTTATACCTCCCGAGGAGATCACGAATGTAAAATTAGAGAGATTAGAGCGCGCACGGAGACTTTCAGACAGTCGTTTTTCCCGCGAACCATACGCGACTGGAACACGAAAGGGAGGTAATGACAGTGGCACGTAAAGTGCCCTCCGCCACACACAGTTGGGTGGCTTGCGGAGTATAAATGTAGATGTAGATGTATTCCATATTGCAGTATCCACATTCTTAACGGACTTCAAATGCGCCTCTTGAGTACTTCAGTATTCCACCTCCTTCCACATTGATTCTTCTGGACAATTCTCTTAAGCTTCAGTCTACTCTTCATCATTACTGAATTGTGATTTGCGTCTGCAGCTGCATTTGGGTACGCTCTACACTTCAATAGCTGATTTCGAAATCTCTGACCACGACGTAATCCGGCTGGAATCATTCCGTGTCTCTGGATCTTTTCCAAGTATACCTCCCCCTCTTATGATTCTTGAACAGAGTATTCGCTCTTACCGTATGAAATTTATTGCAGGATTCAATTAGCCTTTCTCGTCTCTCGTTCCTACTGCTAAGCTCATACTCTCCCGTAACCTACATTTGTACTTCTTCCCCTACAACCGCGTTCCAATCCCCAGTGATTATTAGACAGACATTTCTCTATACATACTGAAATACCCGTTCAGTACCTATATTTACTTTTTCCGACTCTTCGTCTGCTGCTCGTGACGTAGGCATGTGCACTAGAACCAATGTTATCGGCGTTGGTTTGCTGTCGAATCTGATGAGAACAACCCTGTCACTGAAACGTTCACAGTAGCTCACTCTCTGCACTGCTTTCCTATCATAACGAATCCTCCTTCTGCTATACCATTTTCTGCTGCTGTTGATATTGCCCTGTATTCACCTGACAATAAATTCTTATCTTCTTTCTATTTCACTTCACCAATCCCCATTAACCCTAGATTGAGGGTTTGCGTTTTCCTTTTTAGAAGCTACTCATTTTCCATTCTCGAATTTATAGGATGTTATCCATTTGTCGATTATTCCATTTTTTTCTCCAGGTCACCTTCCTCTTGCAATCGCGGCACGAATATCCGAATGGGGAATTAATCCGGAATCCTTTGCCATTGAAGAGTTCATCATCACACTTTTTCAATTACAGGTCATATGTCCTATGGATACACACTACGTGTCTTTGAAGCAGTGTTTTGCATTGCCTTCTCCATCATCATGCAGTTGACCATTGCTGTTTCTACCCCTTTTAGGGACAATTTACCACTTCAACGGCAAGAAAGAACCCTGAACATCTGTCCGTACCTTTCACTTATATTGGAAGTTTTTGGCAACCATTGCTGATACTTTTATTGAAAAATTAAGCTGTGGGTGGTATTTTTTGTGGGAAATGGATAAGTTAGTGGGGTGGCGGAGGCTAGGTGGGCAGGAGGGTTTGAACCCGGGACCCGGTTTCTTTTTACTTGTAGTGAAAGACGCTACTCCGAGTCCATGCATGAAAACCTTGTGCGATTCCTGAAATAGTAGCGCAGAACTCTTTCATGTTGAATCTAATCAGTGATGAAATGCAACACAAGTGCAGGCAACATGCTACTCCATGAAGATACATGTAAGAATTCCTGCATAAAGGCTAATATGCGAGGCAGAAATTAAAATATCTGAAGAAGGTGTCAACCTGTGAATTGAAGAAGCTGCAATGGTTCAGCTAATCAGTACAATTTACAAATAAATTGTGTACACGGTTTTGGCATGATGGCTACGAGTAGACACCGAATCAGTGTATCTAACACTACTTCTGAAGAACATAATTATGAGAATCACAAGAGAAATAGCATTACAAATCCCTTTGAAACTTCGTCCCGAGTGGCTAAACTTGCAACTCACTTAAGTTACAGATCTATAGCACAGGGGAGGATACATATCACCCTGTGTTCTAAAGCAACGGAAAGTGTGAGCAAGGTATTCTGCACGTGAAATCCGCATGTAGAAGACAATGCGAAAAACACACGATTCTACATAACTTGAATAATATCACGGAACTTAAACGTCCAACTGAACGGTAACTCATACGTCTGCGGTTTGCTGCATCTCACCATTACCACGAAACTTGCTGCTCGAATGCTTCCATATCAAACACATAACAAATACATGAAATACTTGGTGGTACAGCGTGCTGTCCAGGAGGAGGACAAGCCCAGAGAGTCTTTTGTTTCAAAGCGTGAGAGAACCCAAACAAATTCTGTTGCCTAACGTTCCAGTTGGTTGGCTGTGTTCAAAGCGTTAACATAAACCCTCATATTGTCGGTTTAGGTGAGTCCCCTCGCAGTCGTGGACAGCTCGTGGTGGGCTGTCTGTGGAACAAGTGACTCACTCACACCAAGCGGGGTGCAGTTCTGCGACGCATGAAAGGTGCTGGGTTACGAAATGGACGAGTTTCACTTGTCGAATTGCACTTATAGGTAGTCTAATTCCTCCGATTGTCTTTAATGTTGTCAAAGCAGCCGACGACGAAATGGGTGATGTGGCTATTTGACAAAAGACTACAGACAGATTTTCTAATACAGTTCGCTTGTCATTGAGAGAAGCAGATATTTTGAAGTTTTCGTAGATTCATGAATTCTTCTTGCTACAGTACTTTGTCTGTTTTTACTTATGTGAAAATGGACATCAGTACGAAAGAATTTTGGATGAACACGCCGTTGCAACATGTGGCTTGTAATGGCGTTTCTATGTCGCAGATTTAAGAGATATCTGATCTGGGCAATCATTTAAAGCGGTGCCACAAAGATGATTAAAATGATAAGGAACCAAGAAATAGCGAAGTCTGGAAGTAAAAAAAAGGAAGTCATTTGAGTGAAAATTTCTGAAGACAATTTTGTGCAAAACCTGTGGACGTCTTAGTGAGGTCACGGTTGTTGCATCTCGATCAATACGACTGCAAATCTAGCGTATGTGAGGTGCGAAAACCTGCCGTTAAACCTTCGTTATTGTCCTGAGGTTTCAGATACGCCAGTCTACATCTACATCTACATACATACTCCGCAATTCACCAACGTTGTCATGAGATGGCGCATAATTTGTACTTGAACACTTCCGTATCTTACTTTTACGAGCTTTAGTGGAGTTGTAGTTAACATCAGTTTAATGTCGTTGGTACAGGAAGACAGTCGTGATTTCGTCGCTGGGGTTTATGAAAACCTTCTACAGTAAGATCTCTCTGTTTTCACAAGTATAGTTTGATGTAAGACAACTTATGTTACGTGCACACTGTGAATTGATTATATATAATACAGTTGCTCAGTTAATAGTTTTCAATTTTTATAACATGTCAGGTTTCAGATAGATTATATAATGGTAAGACAGAGATTTAGGAACCAGGTTTTAAATTGTAAGACATTTCCTGGGGCAGATGTAGATTCTGACCACAATCTATTGGTTATGAACTGCAGATTGAAACTGAAGAAACTGCAAAAAGGTGGGAATTTAAGGAGATGGGACCTGGATAAACTGAAAGAACCAGAGGTTGTAGAGAGTTTCAGGGAGAGCATTAGGGAACAATTGACAGGAATGGGGGAAAGAAATACAGTAGAAGAAGAATGGGTAGCTCTGAGGGATGAAGTGGTGAAGGCAGCAGACGATCAAGTAGGTAAAAAGACGCGGGCTAATAGAAATCCTTGGGTAACAGAAGAAATATTGAATTTAATTGATGAAAGGAGAAAATATAAAAATGCAGTAAATGAAGCAGGCAAAAAGGAATACAAACGTCTCAAAAATGAAATCGACAGGAAGTGCAAAATGGCTAAGCAGGGATGGTTAGAGGACAAATGTAAGGATGTAGAGGCTTATCTCACTAGGGGTAAGATAGATACTGCCTACAGGAAAATTAAAGAGACCTTTGGAGATAAGAGAACCACTTGTATGAACATCAAGAGCTCAGATGGCAACCCAGTTCTAAGCAAAGAAGGGAAAGCAGAAAGGTGGAAGGAGTATATAGAGGGTTTATACAAGGGCGATGTACTTGAGGACAATATTATGGAAATGGAAGAGGATGTAGATGAAGATGAAATGGGAGATAAGATACTGCGTGAAGAGTTTGACAGAGCACTGAAAGACCTGAGTCAAAACAAGGCCCCGGGAGTAGACAACATTCCATTAGAACTACTGATGGCCTCAGGAGAGCCAGTCATGACAAAACTCTACCATCTGGTGAGCACGATGTATGAGACAGGCGAAATACCCTCAGACATTAAGAAGAATATAATAATTCCAATCCCAAAGAAAGCAGGTGTTGACAGATGTGAAAGTTACCGAACTATCAGTTTAATAAGTCACAGCTCCAAAATACTAACGCGAAGTCTTTACAGACGAATGGAAAAACTGGTAGAAGCCGACCTCGGGGAAGATTAGTTTGGATTCCGTAGAAATGTTGGAACACGTGAGGCAATACTGACCTTACGACTTATCTTGGAAGAAAGATTAAGAAAAGGCAAACCTACGTTTCTAGCATTTGTAGACTTAGAGAAAGCTTTTGACAATGTTGACTGGAATACTCAATTTCAAATTCTGAAGGTGGCAGGGGTACAATACAGGGAGCGAAAGGCTATTTACAATTTGTACAGAAACCAGATGGCAGTTATAAGAGTCGAGGGGCATGAAAGGGAAGCAGTGATTGGGAAAGGAGTGAGACAGGGTTGTAGCCTCTCCCCGATGTTATTCAATCTGTATATTGAGCAAGCAGTAAAGGAAACAAAAGAAAAATTCGGAGTAGGTATTAAAATTCATGGAGAAGAAGTAAAAACTTTGAGGTTCGCCGATGACATTGTAATTCTGTCAGAGACAGCAAAGGACTTGGAAGAGCAGTTGAACGGAATGGACAGTGTCTTGAAAGGAGGATATAAGATGAACATCAACAAAAGCAAAACGAGGATAATGGAATGTAGTCGAATTAAGTCGGGTGATGCTGAGGGAATTAGATTAGGAAATGAGACACTTAAAGTAGTAAAGGAGTTTTGCTATTTAGGGAGTAAAATAACCGATGATGGTCGAAGTAGGGAGGATATAAAATGTAGACTGGCAATGGCAAGGAAAGCGTTTCTCAAGAAGAGAAATTTGTTAACATCGAATATAGATTTAGGTGTCAGGAAGTCGTTTCTGAAAGTATTTGTATGGAGTGTAGCCATGTATGGAAGTGAGACATGGACGATAACTAGTTTGGACAAGAAGAGAATAGAAGCTTTCGAAATTTGGTGCTACAGAAGAATGCTGAAGATAAGGTGGGTAGATCACGTAACTAATGAGGAGGTATTGAATAGGATTGGGGAGAAGAGACGTTTGTGGCACTACTTGACTAGAAGAAGGGATCGGTTGGTAGGACATGTTCTGAGGCATCGAGGGATCACAAATTTAGCATTGGAGGGCAGCGTGGAGGGTAAAAATCGTAGAGGGAGACCAAGAGATCAATACACTAAGCAGATTCAGAAGGATGTAGGTTGCAGTAGGTACTGGGAGATGAAGAAGCTTGCACAGGATAGAGTAGCATGGAGAGCTGCATCAAACCAGTCTCAGGACTGAAGACCACAACAACAACAACAACATGTCAGAAAATGTCTGACGTCGGAAATTTCCCTGGTGTAAGGAATTTTGATCTAAATCCTTAAATGAGACTAAAATGGAATTGTAACGCACATTCCAATCAAACCGCCCCTAAAAACCATCATCATAGAGCAGGTGCATGGTATGTTCTAGATTCAAAGAGAAGAAAACTGATCTCAGTGCCGTACATGCAGTAAATTATTGTGCTGGAACACATTGTTCCAACATAAGAAATGTTTTTGAGTAATGAAGAAAACATTGATCATCGCTCTTTCCAAATATAACATACAGCTAAACTATAGTTTCCAGTTCAAATTAGTGTGATATAAATATACTCATCATTTTCATTATTTCTGACAATGTGGCCATTGTCATTCAAAATTAAAGAACTCTTCAGAACTTTAGCAATATATGCCGTTATGAAAAAGTTAACATTTTTTGCAGTTGTTATGGGTATGTTGTCGAAGTTGATTAATAATATTTATACCAATATTTAGAAGAAAGTTTGTTTCATTTCAAAATAAGAAATTTTATATATGATTTCTCACACCCAGCCACGCTAATAATGTGAAATTAATAGACTGCAGTAACGAAGGGTTCTGCGTCTCCGAATTCAACCAGTTTAACGGTGGATTATGTTTTACGGCATGGCAGGGCGACATTCGTTAAAGAGGAGCCTTCATATGTGGTCGGTCGCGAATTTCATGTAGAGAGAGAGAGACAAGTAGACTACTGAATTTTACGGCCGCGTGTCGGATGAGCATTGAATATTAATTCCCTTGTAGAGGATGTCGTCCGAGAATAAAACATCTGTCAGAGTTTTATTAGGATCTTGTGGCATGACTTTGTGGCTATGGTTCAGTAACAACTTTCAGCAAAGGGTGCGAATCCACTGCGCATAATGAACATCACCCAACCGATCTTTAAATAATACAAGTGGAAAGTGCATCAGTGATAAGGGGGATAGCCATTATAAGTCTTACAACTTCTAACATACGTTGTATACAGGGTGTAACAAAAAAGCACAGCACAAATTTCAGGAGACGTTCCTCACACTTAGGCGAAGAAATTACGCTATACGAACATGGATCCGAAAAAGCTTTGTTTCCATGTTACAACTCGTTTCACCCAACTCATTAATCTTCGGAAACGTACACGAGAAGAACGTTAGATTCAAGGGGAACCTGCTCTCTTGGTGACGCCTGGTTACGTTGTGCACCGCCAGTGTTTTGTTTTACACGTCCGTGTTGCGATGCGACGAACGTCATTGCTTGTTTACAGGTAAGATCAATCGTTACAGCAATAAGTACAACCGTTGTAAGAATACGAGTTAACTACAGACTGGCTCTTTCAGTGGCAGTATACACAAATGCAGAGATGCCAACGCCCGTATGATGTATGTATTAGTTGAGACAATGGCGCTCGCGGTCAACGTTTGGACCGAGAGAGATTTCCAGGACGAAGGTGTACCGACAGAAAACTTCTGAAGCCATTGATCGTCGTCGTAGGTAACATGGGGTATTTAAGCATAATACTCACCACCGAGGAAGGCCTAGAAGGACGAGGACATCGCAACAGGAGGCGGTATTTCTCAAGGCAGGTGATGACGACTCCAGTGTCAGTGCAAGACATGTAGCTGAAACACTGAATGCTGACCACATAACCTAAACACACTCGACTTTTATTTGTGGGATTTCTGAAAGCCCTTGTGTACGGAACCCCAGAACAAGACGTCCATGGTCTCCGTGCCCGTATTATGAAAGGATAAGAAACCATACGCAAACTACATGGAAGCATCAGCGCATCCGAGATTCACGACGACGGAGATTGATGTACGGGTTCCCACGGAAGACGTACTGAACGTCTCCTGTGAGAAAGAGTTGCTTGCGATGTGCTGATGCGTTCTGTTTGTGTGTGTTTCCAATAATTAATGAGTTGGATAAAATGAGGTACAACATGGAAATAAAGCGTTTCCACCGTTTGGCGGTCATTACACGAGGACCGGCTGTATCCATGCCATTTACAGCGTATGCAGGCACTATCAGCAGCTGAGTTTCCTGCACGCGTACTCTACTGCGAATGGTTCATTCAATAAAGCGTCAACCCTAATTTTAGTGCAACGGTGCTGTTCACAGATGAGGCGTCGTTCCAACGAGATTAGATCGTAAATTTTCACCATCGAAATGTGTGGGCAGGCGTCAATCTTCTCGCAATTGTTGAAACAAGTCATAAACAAATATTTTCCGTCAGTATTTGGGCCGAAATTGTTAGTGACTGTGTAATAGGACCACAATTTCTTCCACCCAGGCTAAACGGACAAAGTTATCATAATTTCGTAGAGAATGTTTTACCTGATCTGTTAAAGATGTACCTTCAGCTGTGCGACAAAATAAGTACTTTATGCACGACGAAGCCCCTTATGGTTTTAGTGTCTGATGTCCGTTGGCTTCTGAGAAAAAAAAAAGTGTGTGAAATCTTATGGGACTTAACTGCTAAGGTCATCAGTCACTAAGCTTACACACTATTTAACCTAAATTATCTTAAGGATAAACACTCACACCCATGCCCGAGGTAGGACTCGAACCTCCGCCGGGACCAGCCGCACAGTGCACAGTCTATGACTGCAGCGCCCCAGACCGCTCGGCTAATCCCGCGCGGCTTCTGAGTAACAGATTGGGTGACAGATGGCTCATTAGAGATTGTTCAATCGCATGGCCTCCACGCTCTCCGGACCTAAACTCACTGGAATTTTATTTGTGGGTACATTTGAAAGCACTTTCTAAGACTGCGAAACCATACGCAGTGCTCCAGGGATACGTCAGTGCATCCGAGATTAACTATGTATGACTGCTGGTTAATGCAAGTATCATTGTATGCGGACGGCATATGGCACATTTCCTGTGAGAAAGAGTTGCTCGTGGTGTTCATATGTGTTTTGCATGATTAATGAGTTGGATAAAATGTAACACGGAAATAAAGCGTTTGCAGACCCATGTTCGTGTAACCTAATTTCTTCGTCTCAGTGTGAGGAATGTACACTGAAATTTGTGTCAGGCAGTTTTGTCACACCTTGTACAAAGAATGTACAACAAAAGTGGCAAACGTCGAGGGGTTGCAGAGGCAGTCTTGAGAAACAACATGGGTTTAGGAAACATCGTTCCTGTGAAACACAACTGGCTCTTTACTCACGTGAAGTGCTGAGTGCTACTGACAAGGGATTTCACATCGATTCCGTATTTCTGGATTTCCTGAAGGCTTTTGACACTGTACCACACAAGCGGCTCGTAGTGATATTGCATGCTTATGGAATATCGTCTCAGTTATGTGAGTGGATTTGTGATTTCCTGTCAGAGAGGTCACATTTCTTAATAATTGACGGAAAGTCATCGAGTAAAACAGAAGTCATTTCTGGCGTTCCCCAAGGTAGTGTTATAGGCGCTTTGCTGTTCCTTATCTATGTAAACGATAAGGAAGACAATCTGCACAGCCGACTTCGGTTGTTTGCAGATAACGCAATCATTTATCGACTAATAAAGTCGTCAGAAGATAAAAACAAACAGCAAAACTATATAGAAAAGTATCTGAATGGTGCGAACAGTGGCAGTTAACCCCAAATAACGAAAAGTGTGAGGTCATCCACATGAACTCGATAAACTTCGGTTACACGATAAATCAGTCTAATCTAAAAGCCGTAAATTCAGCTAAATACCTGGGTATTACAATTACGAACAACTTAAATTGGAAGGAACACATAGAAAATGTTGTGGGGAAGGCTAACCAAAGACTGCGTTTTATTGGCACTTACAAAATGTAATAGACCTACTAAGGAGACTGCCTACACTACGGTTGTCCGCCCACTTTTAGAATACTGCTGCGCGGTGTGAGATTTTTACCAGGACTGACGGAGTACATTAAAAAAGTTCAAAGAAAGTCAGCACGTTTTGTATTATCGCGAAATATGGGAGAGAATGTCACAGAAATGATACAGGATTTGGGCTGGACAGCATTAAATGAAAGGCGGTTTTCGTTGCGACGGAATCTTCTCACGAAATTCCAATCACCAACTTTCTCCTCCGAATGCGAAAATATTTTGTTGACACCGAACGACATAGGGAAGAACGATAACCACGATAAAATAACGGAAATGAGAGATCGTACGGAAAAACATAGGTGTTCATTCTTTCCGCGCGCTGTAGGAGATTGGAAAAATAGAGAATTGTGAAGGTGGTTCGACGAACCCTCTGCCAGGCACTTAAATGTGACTTGCAGTGTATCCATGTAGATGTGGAAAATAACAACCCACGTTCAGACACTATTCGACAACTACGGAGCATCGAAATATAAAGGAAACGAGCTGCCACATTGCAGGAAAGGCGAGTTGTTACGCTGAAGCCTCTGCCAACCGTGCGCTTAGTGGTCACAACAGCGTTTTGAAGGGCGTCGACGCTTTAGACGTCATCTACGCCCTGAGTATTGGCATTGCTCTCGTACCGCTGATAGAAACAGCAGACGTAAAAAAGATAATGTTGGCCAAAAATTATTACTGAAAGAAAACAATTCAGTTATTTGACTCTGAAAGAACTGATTAGTGGCGAATCTCGCAATCATCTGGGGACTGTCTACGACAGTTTCGTCACACTGCAGCATTTTGTGACACCACTGATTTCGAAGCAGAACATATCATGCTGAACTAAGACTAGTTGCCTCTTTAAGATTTTTGGCTACTCCAAGAAACTGCACATTTATTAAATACAGTACTGTAGATTCTCAACAGCTACATTCGAAAGTAATTCCTGAAACGGGAACAAAAGGAAATAACTTCCTAAGAATGTAAATCATTATACTTGGAATTTATTTCACTTGAAAAGACGTTTTATTATTTGCCAGTATTCATAACTACAAGGAACTAATTCATTATGCAAGCATTTTCTTCAGATTCCGTTTCCTCCGTTTCACGCCCTGCAGCAGAACTGCGTGTATATGATATAAGTGAGGGAACTGTTGAAATGCACGTAATGCTGGAACGGCTGACTCCGTACGTGCCCGATGATGACAGTGTGGGCGCAGGATGTTGTCACTTTAATTCGCTGTATATGACAGTGCGCTAAGCTTCCTAAATGTACATAAAAAATAACATCAAGTATTTCGTATCTGCAGGACAACAGCCTGCCCATATATCTCAGCTGGTACTTTTTATAATTTTTATCCTTCTCTTCAGTTGAAAGCAATGAGTATGCCATGTCGATTAATCGCCCCTGTTTTCTTATGATACGTGTAGCACGTCTTTTCCTGTACGTAATGCGGCTTGTTCTCTTCATCTGCTTTTCCGATACCTGCAACTGTTTGTACTGTCTCTGCAAGGTTTTGTAGTGCTTGATTTCTGGCGCATTTGGAGCAATATTCCTTGTCAGAAGCATCTCACAAATATTTGAAGGCCTTATAGAGTTCTAAGAACTCCATAGTAACTTGACGCTTAATAGCAATACTCACCTGTACGATGCACGTACGCACGACTGCCTCCGGTGAAGTTCTAAGCACCGTTGATGAGCATCACCATACAGCAGCGCTACAGACGAGCTGATGCAGTCAGGCAGTTAGGCGATCGAGTGGCACGACCACTCGACAAGTATCTGACTCGATATCTGTCGGCTGGCACAGCTTCACACAGCCTGACAACGCATCTGATACGACCAGATACGCCCGACCGCCTGACCAAATTAGGTCGTCTGTAGGCCGCTGAATACCGTCGCGTCCACTGCTGGGAGTTTGGCCTGTGGGTCGTCAGCTTCACCACTCACGTTTGCTGTCGATCGGTTGGCTAGCGGAATACTATTGCACTGCAAATTTGACCCCCTGCAGTATCATCAAATGGCCTATTCGGACATTGATCCCATCCTCTATTTCTGTTTCAAACGCCCTACACAACCACTTAAATTGAAATTATTTTGTTTAACCTGTATATGTACGTAATTTAACGCTTGTCGAACAATAAAATGGTCTATTCAGATAGGATATGCAACATAAGTGGCTTATTACCTTTCTGAACATTTGAATGAAGTGGTGGGATGAAAGCCTGCTTATTGCAATACATTCAGAAATCTGTTTTAATTTATGTTACTTAAATTCATTGTATCCATTATGGATGGTGATCTGCATCTGTGATTTAAATTAACAGTTTATGTGTATATTATATGTAAAAAATCGCTCTCTTCAATTCAACTGTGATATATATACTCTTCATTCCACCAATGAAGCAGATGAATGTGACGAAATGAGCCTACTCAAATCTAGTTTCAATGCAACGGATACAATTCCCCCTTCATAAACACAATAGTTTTACGTATTCAGAGTAAACGAAAGCAGCCATCATGAGTAATACATGGTAAAAGAAAGAAATAGCAAAATTTTCCAGTTTTCCGTTGCTCATACAAACTTATAAATCTATTTAAACAACGAACTGTATAACTTTCCTTTAATAGAAACAATAAACTACAAAATCTAATTGGTCACGATAGTAAACCCAGCAGACACTGGAATGAAACGTCTGGCACATATTATCTCATGTTCTCTTGTGTATATGACAAATAGGGTGAAACTTTGTCATCTGTTATAAAGATCATATTGTTGTCATCCGACTGGATGAAACAAATCCAGCTTTGTGTCACACTGTCTGTGGTATCAGTGACAACTTTTCTGTGTTTCATGCTATTGACAAAGTGTTTCAGATAGATCTCCTCGAATGGTAAGAGGTTCACGCTCGAAAACTAAAGTCACCCCTACAAATCCTTAACGAACAAAGGAATCAACACATAATATTTTCTTCAAGAAGATCCAAGACGTCCTTGCACCGAAAAATACAACAATGAACGATATTCATCCTCTTTTATTTTCTCATATGCTTGTATCAGCTATGTCACTCTCTTTATTTGTATCTGTTTAGCTCTTCATTATTTCATTTTGCCATAGCTCCTCTGAAGAAAAGTGTAACGCATATGGTACTGACTCATCAATTCTTTCATTAGGTAGTTAATATTTCCCTCCATCTGTTTATCTTTTTTGTGTAGCTTTATGATCCATATTACATGTATATTTTCAGCCTACGAACACAGCTGCAGCTTGTTTAGTGAGATGCATTACATGTACTTGTAAATGTTTATTCAGTAATAAAATGCGTCGTAAGTCAATAACCATTACTGGGTAAAGTGTGATACGTAGGACTCTCATATTCTTTGTACTTATATTCGTTGTTTGTTTACTCTCAATGATTCCGAAATGTAGTGCACCTACGCACCGTAAGTGAAACATTTACTGCTATAATCATGCCTGCTACAAACTGCTAGGTTAACTAAGGTGCTTGATTAAGGTAGTCGTCTTCTTGTATTTCCATATCTTAATACCAGCTAGATTTAATATTTCATTGTTTGAGTACACAATTTTTCAACTTGAGAGATTTTATGTGAAGTACTGGCATGGAAGTACTCAGTCTTGTGTTACTTCGTCTACATAGTCTGTTTATATAGCATGCACCATTATATGGGCATTTTGTGTACTGACTTTTATGTGGCGAGTATTGCCAATCTGCAAAAGTAGCTGCACTACCTGATTTGCCTAATACAGAAGGCTGAAAAAGTAGCTGCACTACCTGATTTGCCTAATATAGAAGGTTAGTTTTCATGATCCTCTGCTGAAATGTGTTTTTGTAATAATAAAACATTTCTCAGCACTCCGTATAGTTTATTATTGTACTGACGACTACTCAGATTCATCATTGGTAATGGACAAAATGTCGGCTTCAGGTAAGTAACTACACACAACAAGAAACGTGTTGCATCACCCCTGTATATCGTAAAGGTATACTGCTACTGTGACTATTCCCATACTGATCGGAAGGTCATCCCTGTTACCATAAGCGCCCCCTGAGTGTCGAGGACCGCACTCGAATTTCGGTGGAAAGTGGAAAGTAAATCACCAGCGCGGACGTATTGGTGACGTATGTGGAAAAATAGAGTAAGTTCCCTTCGTTCTATGAAGGACAATCGCGACTAATGATCGGATCCACAACATCACGTTACGCGTCTTGTCAACCAGGAAAACTGCTAGACTTGTTCACCGGAGTCAAAGTTTTGTGGTGCACACATGGAATCTGTTCCAGTTGATCGGTAGTGTTGAACGATTACGCCTAACAGGCCCTTTATACGAGGTTTGAGTCAAAGGAACCGTGAGCTGAGTGCTCCAGAACTGAATTCGGCGTTCGAGGATGTTGCAGGAAGTTACGTATTCCATTAAAGTGTTGGGACATGACTACGTCATGCGAGTCTCCATTCGCGGCGAACATGGCGAGAATTACGTCGTACACCACAACACCATGTATTCCGTTTCTGATAGGCAAGAAAACATGCAAACAGACGCCCCAGGATTGGCGCCAGGAGTTGTTAATGGAAGAAACTTGTATCTATACACTGACAATCGTAGACAATGTATTTGGAGACAACCTGGAATTATCCATCGCCTCCTGCATTGTGCCCTAGATGTGCAACAGGATGTGGTGGAGTGTTGTTACATGAGGCCACCGTATACGTCTCGCTGTTGTTGACGGCAGTCTCACTGCTCTACTGTACAGGGACTGGATATTGCAACAAATAGTGGGACTGTGTCGCCAACATTGTGGTGACAATTTCATCTTGATGAATGATATTTTGCGTGTTCATCAGGCTGTTCTCGTGAACGCGTTTCTTCAGCGTGCTAGAATCACTAGTATGGAGTGGTCTGCCTATTCCTATGGCATTAACTCAATCGAACCTGTGTGGGGTCGACTGAAGCAAACTGTTTTACGACGACGACAACGACCACGGACTCAGTGCCATTTACGCCAACTCGTGATTGAAGACTGTGACAGTTAGGACAGGTGTGGCTGGTTGATCTCATGGATGACATGGCACGACGGATTCTAGCCTGCATCCGGGCAAGAGGACGTTCAGCTACGTATAAATGTTGCCGAGGAATGCTGTTGAAAACGATTTCCTCCTTACACAAATGTTTATCTTCTTGATTTGGTGATCTTGACACACTGCAAATGAATATAAATGTATGCCTCAGAGCATGAATTTCGAAATAAATGGATGATGTAAAACTTTTGAT
This sequence comes from Schistocerca cancellata, assembly GCF_023864275.1. Classification (NCBI taxonomy): domain Eukaryota; kingdom Metazoa; phylum Arthropoda; class Insecta; order Orthoptera; family Acrididae; genus Schistocerca; species Schistocerca cancellata. Next base: position 337,412,796 of record NC_064631.1, read on the forward strand.
AATGTGTTTATATAAGATTATGACCTTTATTTACTTTATTCTGACATCTAAGGCCTAGTACAAATTAACTTATGTGGTACTGTATAAGTATTAAGTAATATAAAATCGTATTTCCTGAAATTATTTACTTGCGACAGGGTGCGTAATCGTTATAAACTTTTCCTGAAACGACTACCATTTTATTTTGCGCACCACTTTGTTTCGCCTGAGTAGCCATTCTCAAGTAAAATATTTAACCAGTTAACTATGTATGTCTAGGATAATAGCCATTTTCATGGAAAATCCGTGGTTGGCAGGACTTAAAATCTGTAGCTTTGACATTCGCTACGTTACAAAGTGTAGCACAAAACTACCATTTACTATAGTCAATTAGCAGCGAATTGTGTGCAGAGACAGCTCTTGGCGTGTACTTCTGTTTGTACCGTACCGAATATCTTCGCAATAGCTTTCAAGCCCAGTAAATCGCAGACTACCAATCAAAATGATAGTAACGCAAAACATATGTAACTCAAGCGAAACAAACGTGTAGTTCAGGCAGAACATTTTACTTGAGAATGGGTACACAGCCGAAAAGACGTACTACGCAAAATGAAGTAGAACTGAAAAAAACTGCGGTTGCTGGAATTCTATTTCTTTAAAATTGTCGTTTTTTGCATTGTTTGAAGCCATTTAATTGTCTTTTAGCATTTTGTTCTTCTCACTAAAATGGATAGTCTTTTTCAATCACGTCAAATACACGACCAGTCACTGAAATAAAGTAGTTCTCTGCGTATTAATCACCCATAATAACCGCTTCGTTATTGTACCCATGACATGATGTTTACAGCCATCTATTTTATCAGCTCTGCGTACTCATTCCGAACCGTAATCACACGCCAGCTTTGGACTCCTTCTGACTGCGAACTTCGGGCTGCTACGCTGATGTATCTTTAATGCGATGTCTCTACATGAGTGTCACGCGTCATGAAGTGAACATCACACACTAGCAAAACATGCACTACTCCCTTGATAGTATGATTAACACAATGCTTTTCTAAACGATTACTTTTTCCACATTACCTTTGTAAACAAACAATTAAATCGAAGCTCTGGATTTGGGGTGACATCTGAGGTGATTGAAGGTATTTTCTCCTACAAGAGGATGGTATTTTCACTGTCCTTGAATATCTAGGTAATTAGTATCCATAAAGTCTCGTTTTTAATCTACATTGATCTAAACTATATTCCACATTCCTTTTACTGAGGTAATTGCATCCGAAACTTTCTTGAACAATCGTTACTCTCTTGTTACTTGATCATTCTTGATTGTAATACGAATAAACAGAAGAAATGGTTTTTAAAATGCTCACAATAAATTAAGGTGCAATCGAATTCCATTATCGGATATAAAGTAATGCTTTGAATCTGCGTTTCTTCGAACTGCATTCAGTACAGTATGTGAACGTACTTGTATAGACACTGTTACTACTGAGTAAATAAGTCATGGGACGACTGCCTTTCGAAGGAAATTCTATCAGTGGTACATGTCACAAAGCTACAAAAGCATTTTTATGCTACTGTTTTGCCTAGGGTTATTCTATTTTTCTGTTTTCTTTATTGTGAACAGCCGTATTTTATTCTGTACGAATGTTGAAGCAAATGTGATTAGTGCAAAGCATCTAGGTTTCCATTTTACACAGACAATGTCACTGTAGAATATGTTTAGTCTTCTTTCAGTAAATTAATGATGCAAGTAGCTTTTATAATTAATGAGTATTCTTATTATAAAATTAAGTACTTTAGTGGTCATTCGGTTTATTTTTGTCATGTGAGCAGTGTCGTTGTTTTATGTATCAGACACGCCTCAGTTGATCATTAATAACACGATCGTGGAGAGTCTGATCTCCAGATAGCTAATAGAAATTCATTAGGGAATCCGCAGGTACGTATATTGGTGCAGACAAAGGGTACGGAGTGAGGTGTATGGTTAGCAAAAACATGAGTAGTGACACCCTTACACAGACACTGGTAATAATAAGACAGTGGAAGAAGTGAAAGAGTTGTTCAGCAAAAATTATTATTTTTTGTTCTGGAAATAGTTCTTGGAAGTTTTGGTCTGAAACACAGAGACGTATGAAAGCGAAACCGGGACCACCTGCAATTTGGGGAAGGAACGGCTGGAAGTGTTTGAATGCTAAATCTTCGAAACCATGTTAAAAATTATTTGGCAAGTAAATTATATCGGAAGAGATACTAAGAAAATAGATGAAACACAAGTGTTTGTCAAACTCATCCCATAGGATGAATGAGGTAGGCTGTCATTAATTGCGACATCCGAATACAGCTAAGTTTACACTGAAGGCGACAAAGGTGGGTAAAATTTGTGGGAGTCAACAAAGAATAGGAAACGCCAAAGAGACTATTAAAGATGTTGAGAGATCATGAAAAGTTCCAAGACACGGAGAAGTGGCGACTTTAAAAAATGAAAAAAGGATATATACAGTTATGAACTACAGTACCAAATGTCTATAAAATATTAACTTAATTGCTTGTTCAGTAATGGAGAACATCGATTACGATTTAGAACAACTATTTCAAACGACGATTATGTCTGGCTACATCCGAAGCAATTTAAAAAATCCTGAAAGAAACAGGAAGATTTCAGTATATGTATTCGTCTTATGTTAAACATTAGCTATATTAAATAAAATGTGCAAAGAAATGAGTAAAATAAGGGAGACGGATGAGGTAAGCAGTGAAACATTCGAACCAAAACCGACACCAGAATCAAATCATTTTCTTAACTAAAGTTTCACCTCCCGTGGGAAGCAGATCGTTACATGCAGATTAATTTACCTTTTGTAACGAGGACGTGGCGTTTCCCTAAGACATCGTTAGCAGTTAAAACACAAATCTCCTTTCAGAGGTCCTAATCAGAGACAACGACGAAACACTCCACGATAAAATAAAAAGCCTAAAGGGTGTGGAAGGTCAGGTAACTTTTTCACGTCACAATAAGTCAGGGAAAACTTTTGAGGTATGTGTCAAAGAAATAATTAGAAACAGTTGAAAGGAAAGAAAACAACGATTACGAAACCTACTTATCATCAAGGCGAAATAAAACAACAACATTTAAAAAACTGATAATGCAAAGCACAGACTTACCTTTGACTAATACTTGTGCTCACAAAGTGTTACTGTATCGATGTTATGTTCATAGTATTCAAGAAATATTATTTGAATTTTTCGATTCCATGTACGATACCGCTCGTATGATTGTAATACGTGTTTTTCCATTGGCCTTTGAAGAAACAGCTCCCGGAATTAATGCCGGATACTTTTACTGAATAAAAACAAGTATCCCCTTTAAGGAATTATACAGTATGCACAAGAACAAAGACTGAAAAATAACAATGAGTGAACTACAGGGATGTACTCATATTCACTGACGACTATATTGCTCTTTGTGGAAAAGTGGAAAAGAGTAGGAATAGCAGAACCTCTTGAGTGGGACGACTCTCAAAGTATGAATTGAGACTATGTAAAAGGAAGAGGAAAGTATTAAGCAAATAGACAAGTATTAAGTAGCAGCAGCAGAAATAAGATTAACGACAAACTTAGAATCAAAATCGGAGGAACACTGAGCAGATAAGGTAAGGGGCTTCTATCTTGGAGCCAAAACAGCGCCTGGTGAACGAAGCATGGAGAATATAAGAATCATATTATTATAAGCAAATAGAGAAATCCCCAGAGAAATGAATGTACTAATAATGCTAATTCTTTGTAGCAGTGGCAGTTACAGCGGTATCTGCAGTCACAATAATGTGAAAATTTACAGAACAGTGCTGGAAAAGTGTCGTCGACCATTTCACTGACTTTTACTCGTTCAGGCCTTTTCAAGTTACGGAAAGGAATCGATCCTATACTTTGCAGCGCGGGCTCCATTAAAACATAAGCATGGAAGAGCTAAACGTGCCTGTCATCCGTCCCTAAGTTTCTCAAGAATGATCTCCACCACTGCTGCACAACGGTATCTCAACAGTAGTTTCCGTTTGTCTCTCGACAAAGAAGATCATTCATGGATTGCAAATTCCATATTCAGTTTTATACGGCACAGCTGTTGTAGTAGACTCAAAAGAATAAAACACGCCGTACATAATCTATTAGCAAACTGCATCAGTCGAAACAGAAATTATGATTTTATGCTCCAGAAAAGAGGGAAAAAAGGCAAAATTTGGAGGTCGATATGATTTCTTTGAGAAACTGGAAAAGACGTCGAATATAATAACCATTATTTTTCGAAGTTTACAGCCTGTTTCTTTCACAAGGATTGTTAATGACGATTATTTTTGCTGATGTCCATCACTACTTACTCAACTATTTTGTTTGTCTGCTTTCTGTTGCAAATTTTTTAACATCCATTATACGCCACATATGGGACTAAAATACTTTTAGTAATATTATCTAGCTGTATTTCATAACTCGTTGGTTAGCATGGATTTCATCATATTATGATGAAATTTTAAAACGTTGAGTCAAAATTTGAAATCAGTACTCATTAACAACAAGAAAACCTGTACCTTACCTATACCCAGAAGATGCTTACCATTTTGATACTAAAGTAATCTATCTTGAAAACCGAGCGGTCTAAGGCGTTGCAGTCATGGACTGTGTGTCTGGTCCCGGCGGAGGTTCGAGTCCTCCCTCGGGCATGGGTGTGTGTTTGTCCTTAGGATAATTTAGGTTAAGTAGTGTGTAAGCTTAGGGACTGATGACCGTAGCAGTTAAGTCCCATAATATTTCACACACATTTGAACATTTTTTATCTTGAAAACATTAATGGGATATCAATTGCTTGAGTTAGAATACGTTTTGCGTACTTCCTGGCAAATTTAAGTCCTTGTACACGATCGTTTTCAAACTCACCGAATCAGATACATCAAAATTGAAAATTTCTGAATTGTTCACCCTCTTCGAAAAATCTCTGCAGACACCCGTCGTTACCCACACGGTCTACGACAAGACTGATAAATTTACGTTGACTTTACAAATAACTACGCTCCCGAACGTGTTTACATTGTAACGGAACTCACTTTAGTACAACAGTCTGCTTGTGGATATACGACAGAACTGAAATGGGTCAGCTACCTTTCCACTGTCTTATCCCTGAAAATGTATGAAATATATATTCAGATATCCTTCGCGAATCTAAGGAATGTTTTTGTTCTATCGATGAAATTTTTCATAAATTTTCGGTGTACTTCCTCTCTAGTTCTGAAATTACAAGTTCAATTTCGGCCTTGAGTTGTGGAAGTGATCATCGTGTGCTGGAGTACACAAGAGATTTCAAACACCCGTCAGAAAGAAGTCACACAGTGTCATATCACGAGCTCTGGGTGGCAAAATCTGTTCAAAGTTGTGAGAAGTCACCCGGCCAGGGAACGTCTCTTGTAACAAGTTCATTGCTGCAATGGATGCGTGATAGATTGCGTCATCTTGTTCAAAGCGAACGACTTCAGCATTCACACGGTCCACTCCAGGCCACAAAAGCTCTAACACAGGGTGCGCCAAATTGTTTTTTAATTTCTAAGGTTTGTAGAGGGGATTGAGTAGAAATTATTTTGAACTGGGATCCATATCTGGAAAAGTGGCGTTTCCGTGCTACAGCTGTTTGAGAACATGTTTTCCAGGTAGGTATGGTCATGGTACAGGGGGCTTACATCAGATCGGCTGATGTCGTTTGATATCTTTGCTACTTCTGAGATCTGGTTCGAGCCTCATTCACGTCTCTGTGAATGTTCAATATGGTTCGTTACACGTTTGCAGAACGCACCAACATGATCCTTCGGTATGGCGAAGCTCACGGTAACGTAAGAGCTGCTCTTCGCCTTTATCAAAATCATTTTCCACAACGTCCGACTCCACAATTACGTAACGGCTTCTAGATAGTGGTACCGTCATCGCGATGCTCCAAGGAGACGCCGCACACCGCCTAACTGGAAGGGGCGGTAATGCTTCATGTTGAATGGAACCTGTAAAGAAGTACAAGAGGAATTTCGCGTGCAGTGGATGTTGCTCCCAACGCTGTCTGGTATGTTCTGCTTGAACAACGACCACATCCATACCAGCTCCAAAGGATACAGTTACTAATGCCAGCCGATTTTACACCACGCACTGAGTTCTGTACGCAGTTGATGTGCCGCTGCATCAAAGAGCTCCTAGTAGTCCAAATTCGTATTCTCTTCCGTGTTTAATGTAAATTTATTAGGGTTTGTCTTCTCAATTCTCGAAGCGACATGTCTGGACGACAAAAACCCACATGCCACGCATGTCCAGGGATCCCAGCACAGATTTGTTATCACTGTTTGGGCAGATATTCTGGATGATCATGTGTCTGGAATGTAGATGCTTCCACCCAGGCTCACAGGTCCCACATACTTGACCTTTCTACAACAAGTACTGGACAACTACCTGGATGCTGTGTAGCTGAACATTCGTAAGAACAATCGGTTTCTTCATGACGGCGCATCTGCTCACTTTTCGCGTCATGTTCGGAAACACCTAGACCAACGATTCGGACACAGATGGGTAGGCCGAGGTGGTCCAGTCGCATGGCCTTCACAGTACCGGTTTAACTCCATTGCAATTTCTCCTCTGGGCTCGAATAAAGAGTTAGGTTTATGAGTCTCCTATAGAGACAGAAGACTGGTGACACGAGTTGTGGTCACTGCAGACACATCAGGAGTGATAGAGCTTGTGTACCGCAAAATAATTCGTAGGTACAATGTTTACACTTGACTTCGTGGTCGCAACATCGAACCTTACCAACAAGGAAACGGTACGTTGCTGGACTTGGTTCCCAATTCAAAATACTATATACTAAGTCCCCTTTACAAGCCGTAGAAGTTTGTAATGGAAATTTTAGAGCACCCTGTATATTTTCCACCATTCTGGAGCGCCAGCAGTTATGACTCAGTACGGCGACGTTTTCTGTAGAACGACTAGCAGGAGGAAGCCTCGAGGGTTTACTGTCCGCAACCGAACTGATTTTCTGCAATAAAACTGCACCACTATTTTTTTTTACTGGACGTAAGATAATTTTTTTTTTTTTGGATAATAACTATCCCATAACAAATTTTAAGTACGTAAAGGGTATGCGTTTAGAAATCAATACCAAATTCCTGCAGGACTTCCACTCTTTCTGCAAAAAATAGTCAATTTTTATATGTACAAACATTTTGACAGTTTCGAACCATCATCAGTATAGTTAAATGCTCTTTCATGTTTTGAGGTACCAGCAAATTATATTCATGATTACTTAAGTGCACCGAAAAGTGGATTTATGTCTTGTAACATAACGTAAGGTAGGTGCGAAAACAACGCCATTGTCCCCAGTAAGGTCACCACTACAGTTGTAACAAACTTTTATTTCAAAAATGAAAGCACTACCCGTTTCCAGATATACGTCGCATCTTCAGGAGCACATTAAAATACGAGTCCACAAAGGCTTAACTAAGATTAAAATAGGTTTAAATATGCTATATTCTCTTGAATGTCATGTACCAGGATGCACTATTCTAACATATTGTAACCTATTTTAATCTTATTCACGTAAACTTTGTGGACTCATATTTTAATATGCACCTGAAGATGCGACGTGTGTCCTGAAATCGGTAGTGCTTTCCTTTTTATAAATAAATAATTTTTACAATTGTAGCCGATTTTGTCATTGACATAAGAAAAATTGGAAATTTGTGGTAAGGACTATTTGACCAAACTGCTGCCGTCATCAGTCCCTAGGCTTACGCAGTACTTAATGGAGCTTAAATTAACTTACGCTAAGGACAACACACGCACCCATCCAGAGGGAGGATTCGAACCTTGGTCGGGGGGGGGGGGGGTCATTTACTTGTGCTCCTGCTGTGAAACAGTATGGTTCAAGTCTCAGTCTTCAAATCTGAATTTTTTCTTGCACTTTCACTCTTAAGAAGTGATTAACTTCTTTGACTGTCTACTCAGCGTTTCACTATCTCTCCAACACATCCATTTCTAGACATGGCTTTATTGGAAGGAAGGAAGAATAGGTTTAACGTCCATTCGATATCGAGGTCACTGGAGACGGAGCGCAAGCTCGGATTGTGCCAAGGATGAGGAAGGAAATCGACCGTACCTTTTCAAAGCAACCATCCCTACGTTTACCTGGAACAATTAAGAGAAATCACGAAAAACTTAACTCTGGATTACCGGACGCGGATTTGAACCGTCGTCTTCCCGAATACCCAGTGTGGTAACCACTGTCCACTGCGTCCCCCCCCCCCCCCCCCCCCCACGTCCCCTCACCCGATTGAAGTATATGGGCTGGCGTTATTGGTTCCCCTGTGTTCTACAAACGCCATTTACGACGTATCTGGCATTACTACATTACTACAGTTGTTTAAAGTGACCAGATATTTTTTCTTGGCAGCTCAAAGGACATTCTAAAACCGTGCGAATTCTCAAGTTAGTCAGCTGAGAACTTTGTCCAAGTAGAATCGTCATATCTTAAGGTTGCATTACTTGCAGCTCCTACTTTATACTCTACTGAATGAACTCTTTCTGTGAACATCTGCAAGTACATTACCAAAACGTTTATGCTATTTATAGGATAGTCATTATAAACTACAAAAGGGACACAAAATTTCTAATTCACCTAAAAATGTAATTACCTGAAGTGTGATGTTTATGCCTGACCTAGGTCCCTTCGACAAAATAGTTACGTTCCGTTTCTCTGCGTTATCGCTCTGCCGGGCTCGATGGGGTCGTGTCCAGTGGAATGCAATTTCGGTAAATCTTCCAGAAAGGGATTTGCGTCCGACCCAGCGATATCGTGTTGAATGTGCCGTGGCGCACATCCCGTTAAAAGCATCGAGCGGTGCTTCATTTCCTCGATGAGGCCAGTATCAGCCATTGACACTAATTAAACGTATCCTCTTAATCCCACACAGTGGCGAAAAAATGTGCAATACCTTGTATATTGTTGTGGTCCAAACAAGTTAATGGTTATATGACACCGGGCTTGTTACACGGCTATCAATTTTTATCTATTTTCATTTTTAAAGCCTGTTTAAATCGCTCGGGATTCACATGCAATATCGGAAACGGGATGCATTGATTGTACTTTGTGACCCGTGTCACTGACTTTCATTACGCTGTGCTCCGTTTAACGGTACGTCCACTACAGAAAAAAATAAAAATAGATAAAATTGAGAACTTTCAATTTTTTCAGGCATGAAAACAATAGTCAGCATGTAAAATCACGTGAAGAAAGTCTTCATAATATCAAAGGAAAACAAGAAAGAAATAACTTTCTTGCACCCGTTAATACGTGTGTAGTTCTCACAAATCAAAATCCCAAGAACATATATTGTTAGGACTTCTTTCATCCCTCTGTTGTGATTCATTTACGTTTTAAACATTATTATTATGCGTAGTGTCATGTGTTAAATGCAACTGTTAATTAAACGCGGCTCCCTATTTGCTATTTCCATTTTTATATATTTTACCTAAGAGTCTTTTGTCGCTGCTGAATATACAGCGACACAAATGTCTTCTTACGCCGTATGGTACTCAGAATAAAACTTCGTTTGACGCAATACGACTTTCTCTTCCATTTATTTTGTAGTAACGACGGTAGTTGAGTTAACCCAACGTTGCAAAGAGTAGGCTTTATATTACAGTATCTGGAAATAAAATGTTCATGCATAAAAATCACGTCACCTAATTTTTGGGCCGAATGTAATTTTTCTACCAGGTGAAAACTTTGTTGTTACTTATTTTGAATATGCTGTTCATTTAAGTCTAATGTGGCTTACAGCAACTGCTGCTTAACAGATGCAGCTACGAGCTGATCGTATACACACCGTCATTAATGTACGTTCACTGTCTGTATTTCCTCTATAAATCATTCTGTGGAATCCTCCGGAGTTTTGAATTAAATCTGATGGTTTGTATACTGATTTCGTCATACAATATTTTGTTTACATCTACATTACCTTATGTAATTGACTCTGATTTTTGGTTTAGGTCAGCGAATTGCTTTAATTATTATTTACATATGGTTTGCGGTGTATTGGGCTTAAAATCATTGATCGTTGTCCGTACTTCTGACGGGAGATTTTCCTACATAATTTCACACGATTCCTAACCTAGCGGCACAGCCAGTTACCTTCCACACCTTTCTCCACTTATAATGAGCTCGTTGTTGATACGACGCTAAACTTCCTTCGTTTCCTTACCTTATCAGTCATATTTACCACAAAAAGATTCTTTAATGTTGATTTCTGCACACTTACTATTTACCGTTTCTCAATGGTACGTGTAGCAACCCCCCCCCCACCCCCAGTGCCCCCCCTCCCCCTCCGCTCCGGTTGATATTCATTTCTACGTACCTCATAAACGGATTCCTCAAGCATCAATGGAGTTTCTTTTGCTGTATTATACATTAGAATGAATAACGTCATCGCCGTAGCCACCAACGATAATACACTGAGATGTAAAATGATGTGGAATACCTCCTAATATCGTTTTGGATCTCCTTTGGTCGTACGTAGTGCAGCAGCTCGGCTTGGTATGGACTTAACAAGTCGTCCCGTGCAGAAATGTTGAGCCTTGTTGCAGGTGCAGAATTTTGTGCACGAAATGACCTGTCGTTTATGTCCCACAAATGTCCAATGCAATTCATATCGGGAGATGTGGCTATCCACATCATTCGCCCGAATTGCCCAGAATGTTCTTCAAACCAATCGAGAACAGTTGTGGCCCAGTGACATAGGCATTGTCATCCCTTAAAATTCCATCGTTGTTTTGGAACGTGAAGTCCACGAATGGCTGAAAATGGTGTCCAAGTAACCGAACATAACCATTTCCACTCAATGGTGGGTTCAGTTGGACCAGAGGACCCAGTCCATCCCAGGTAAACACAACTCACACTTATGGAGCCATCATCAGCTTGCACAGTGACTTGCTGACAAATTGGGTCCATGGCTTCGTGGGCTCTGCGTCTCACTCCAACCCAACAAACACCTGTTAGCCATCTGAAGTCGGGACTCATCTGAACTGGCCACGGTTTTCCAATAGTCTACAGTCAAGAAGTGCTGCAGGTAACGTGCTGTTAGCAAGGACACTCGTGTCGGTCTGCTGCCAAAGCCCATTAACGCCCAATTTCTCCGCACTGTCATATTGAAAATTCATTCGTCGTACGTCCCACATTGCTTTCTGCAGTTATTTCAAGCAGTGTTGCTTATCTATTAGCACTGCTGTCAGTCGTTAAGTCAAGGGTTCAATATTGCCTGAAATTTGGTATTCTGGCAGACTCTTGACATTGTAGATTTCGGAATGCTGAATTCCCTAACAATTTCCAAAATGCAATGTTCCATGCCTCTATCTCCAACTAGCATCCGCGTTCAAAGTCTGTTAATTTTCGTCGGAGACCATAATCACGTCGTAAACCTTTTCACATGAATGACCAGAGTACAAATGAGAGCTCCACCAATGAACTGCCTTTTTATACCTCATGTATGCAATACTACCGCCATCGTACATATCGCTATCCCATGAATTCTGTCACCTCAGTGTCTATCGGTTGCAGTGAGCTATTTCCGTCCTGTACTGGGTAATTCAACTGCCTCTACTCGCGACGCCTTAACTACGTGCAAATTTTTCAGATTCTCTCACTTGCTACGTGAAAACTGTTAAACCTACAGGTAAAATGAGTAGGACACTTATGTGGGATATTTAACGTAGTTAAATTTTGTACTGGGATACATTTTGCTACAGGCCATAGTTCTCGAATCATTCAATAAAAACGTAGAAAAGTTACCTTCAAACACGTTTTTCTTCAATAACTCGAAGAACGTGGCCTCCAGCTAAAACATATCCCAGTACAAAATTTAACTACATCCATCTTCCAACAAAAAGCTCGTGTTCATTTTTTCTGTAGGACCAATAGTACACGTGTGGTGAGTGAGAGAATATGAAAATCTCGTGTGTGGTGTCTGAAAGTGTTGCAGTCCGCTTAAAACCTGTGGGTAGGGAGAACTGAATCACCCTGTACGTGATATTAAAGTTCATGAATACAAGTAGCCACACTTTTGGCTTCTGTTCCGAATTCTGTCTGCGGAATTCTTAACTTCACCCAGCACTCCATTCAAGAACATTTTAAGCGAAGAACTATGAGAATATTTATGAGCAGACATTTAACAGTAGTCACACCTACAGATGCCTTACTGGTAACATTCTGCTGGCCTGAAATTTGAGCAAAACATGATGCAACACGCTTAGTAACGTGTTGGGCCTCCTTTGGAACGCAGCACATCAGTATTTAAGGGTACCATGAATTCTACAAGTCCTAGATAGCTTTCCTAAGGTATGTGGCCTCAGTTACTTACGTTAAGGCACGCAGTTGCCGAAAATATCAAGGACTGGCGGCTTGTGAATGCCGAGTTAGCGCCTAGTAGCATCCCAGATGCGTTTCATGGCATTCAGTTCAGGCACATTTCGTGACCAAGACATCAACGTTCCACTGTCACGGTCCTCAATCCACTGGACTTCCAACTGACCTTAAAAATGGAAAAATTAGTTCGATATTTACCGAAAGCCAGTCACGACAGATGTTGTTACACGCAAGCAGTCGTGTCACCAAAATGAAAGATTAATCCACGGCATTCCCAACCATTTTAAAGAATATGGATGAAGTGCCCCTTTCTAGCGATGCTTAGACGGCTAAATATGAAGTTATATATGCCATAGAGCGCATCGAAACAGTTGTGGTGCATAATTTGTTCACAAATTAGTAGAGAATCAGAGGAAGGTCTTATAACTTTTTGAAAGATATTTCCACCATCTGACAGTTAATTATTCATTTATTGTACACAATCATGATTTTTGCTTTGTAGCCATTCCCAAGCCCATACTGTAAGTTTAAAATGTGTCTGACATATCATAGACATTTCAAATATATTTTAACGTTTCACCATGCACTTGACAACGGCAACAAAGCCTAAATCATGAATATATACAATAAAGGAACAATTATCAGTCAACTGGTGGAAATTTCTTTCAAAAAGTTCAATATTACTGTGGTCCCCTACGAAGAAAAGATCAGTAAGGTCCTATAAGGCTTAGACCAACCAATCAGACCAAAGAACACAGTATTTTTAGGAGAATATCCTATTTGAGTGCACAATGCGAAGAAATAGGCAAATATGTAAGACGTAAAAACGTCATTTCAGAGCATTTCATATCTGCAGGTCAGACATAAGGAAAAAGCTGTCGTAACTAAATGTAATTAAGCGGGAGTATATAGAGCAAACCGGTACATCAATTAAGAAAAGAACACTTAAATAAAGCCCTATCTGTATTAACAGCGCACTTACACAGAGCAGTGCACAGCATCACAAGCCTTTCAGCAAAATACTATGTAAAAAGAAAAAAGCTACATACTGGTCATTAAAATTGCAAACCAAGAAGAAATGCAGATGATAAACGGGTATATATTGGACAAATATATTATACTAGAATTCACATGTGATTACATTTTCACGCAATTTGGGTGCATAGATCCTGAGAAATCAGTACCCTGAACAACCACCTCTGGCCGTAATAACGGCCTTGATACGCCTGGGCATTGAGTCAAAAAGAGCTAGGATGGCGTGTATCAACACGATACTACAGTTCATCAAGAGTAGTGACTGGCGTATTGTGACGAGCCAGTTGCTCAGCCACCATTGACCAGACGTTTTCAATTGGTGAGAGATCTGGAGAATGTGGTGGCCAGGGCAGCAGTCGAACATTTTCTATATCCAGAAAGGTCCGTACATGACCTGCAACACGCGGTCGTGCATTATCCTGCTGAAATGTAGGGTTGCGCAAGGATCGAATGAAGCGTAGAGCCACGGGTCGTAACATGTCTGAAATGTAACGTCCACTGTTCAAAGTGCCGTCCATGCGAACAAGAGGTGACCGAGACGTGTAGCCAATGGCACCCTATACCAGCACGCCTGGTGATACGCCAGTATGGCGATGACGAATACACGTTTCCCATGTGCGTTCACCGCGATGTCGCCAAACACGGATGCGGCCATCATATTGCTGTAAACAGAACCTAGATTCATCCGAAAAAATGACGTTTTGCCAATCGTGCACCCAGGTTCCTCGCTGAGTACACCATCGCAGGCGCTCCTGTCTGTGATGCAGCGTCAAGGGTAACCGCAGCCATGGTCTCCGAGCTGATAGTCCATGCTGCTGCAAACGTCTTCGAACTGTCCGTGCAGATGGTTGTTGTCTTGTAAACGTCCCCATCTGTTGACACAGGGATCGAGATGTGGCTGCACGATCCGTTACAGCCATGCGGATAAGATGCCTGTCATCTCGACTGCTAGTGGTACGAGGCCGTTGGAAATCAGGACGGCGTTCAGTATTACCCTCCTTAACCCACCGATTCCATATTCTGCTAACAGTCATTGGTTCTCGACCAACGCGAGCACCAATGTCGCGATACGATTAACCGCAATCGCGATAAGCTACAATCCGACCTTTATCAAAGTAGGCACGTGATGGTAGGCATTTCTCCTCCTTACACGAGGCATCACAACAACGTTTCACCAGGCAACGCCGGTCAACTGCTGTTTGTGTATGAGAAATCGTTTGGAAACATTCCTCATGTCAGCACGTCGTAGGTGTCGCCACCGGCGTCAACCTTGTATGAATGCTCTGAGAAGCTAATCATTTGCGTATCACAGCATCTTCTACCGGTCGGTTAAATTTCGCGTCTGTAGCACGTCATCTTCGTGGTGTAGCAATTTTAATGGCCAGCAGTGTATATTTTATATGTATTACAGGAAGCAGAAATTTTCAAAAAGGAAAAGAAAATGCATAGTTTACGTTGAACAATCAATTACAATGAAAGTACCATAGCATTCTGGCATGGAGTGCACCCGTGGTCTAGGGATAGCGTCTCTGATTAGTAGTCAAAACGGGTTCGAAACCGGCCACTGCTTAAATTTTGATTAATAATCAACATTGGCTGCCGAAGTCTTCCGGCATAAGAGGTCACCCTCATTTTGCCAACGGCCTTGTTAGAGCGGGTGGAGGGGCAAACAAAGCTTCAGGACTCTCTCTTGTCCTTGGGGCGGAAAACGGTCCCTAAATGTTGAAGGACAGGCAAGTATCAACGGCAGGAGGATGTAAAGGGCAATGGAAACCACTGCGTTAGAGACGCATAACGTGTGTGCATAGGACACGTGGCCTGTAAGTAAAAAAGTGTCATGATGATGTCTCCATTGGCAAAAGATTGCGGAGTAGTCCCCCATTCGGATCTCCGGGAGGGGAATGCCAAAGTGGAGGTGACCATGAGAAAAAATTTTAATTACTAACGAATGGATAACGTTCTACGGGTCGGGACGTGGAATGTCAGAAGCTCGAATGTGGTAGGAAAACTACAAAATCTGAAAAGGGAAATACAGAGTCTCAATATAAATATAGAAAAGAGGCAGTGAGGTGAAATATAGAAAGATGAAGATTTCAGGTGAGATAAGTGTAGGATAATAAGAACAGCAGCAGAAAATGGTATAAAGGGAGTAGAATTCGTTACGAATACGAGAGTGAGGCAGAGAGTGTGTTACGGTGAACAGTTCAATGATGGAGATATTTTTATCAAAATTGAAATAAAACAGCAGCGACAACGATAATTCAGGTATACATGCCGAGATCGGAAGCTGAAGATGGAGATATAGAGAAAGTATATGAGGATATTGATAGGGTAATACAGTACGTAAAGGAAGATGAAGATCTAACAGTCATGGGATTCTGGAATGCAGTTGAAGGGGAAGGAGTAGAAGAAAAGGTCACAGAAGAATGTAGGCTTAGAACAGGGAATGAGAGAGGAGAAAAGCTATTGAGATCTGTTATAATTTTAACTTGTAATAGCGAATACTCTGTTCAAGAATCACAAGAGGAGGAGGTACACTTCAAGAAGGCCGAGAAATATGGGAAGATTTCAGATAGATTACATCATGGTCAGACAGAGATTCCGAAACCAGATACTGGATTGTAAGGCGTACCCAGGGGTAGATACAGACTCAGATCATAATATAGTGGTGATGAAGAGTAGGCTGAAGTTTAAAAGATTAGTCAGTAAGACTCAATATGCAAAGAAATGGGATACGGAAGTACTAAGGAATGACGAGATACGCTTGAAGTTCTCTAAGACTATAGATACAGCAATAAGGAACAACTTAGTAGGCAGTACATTTAGAGAGGAATGGACACCTCTAAAAAGAGCAATCACACAAGCTGAAAAGTAAAACATTCGTACAAAGCAGGTAACTATGAAGAAAACATGGGTAAAGATCGATGAAAGAAGGAACTACAAAAATGCGAAGGGATATTCAGGAATATAGAAATACGAGTCGCTGAGGAATGAAATAAACAGGAAATTCTAAGAATAGCTACATGAAAAATGTGAAGCAATCGGAAAAGAAATGATCGTTGGAAGGACTGACTCGGTCTATAGGAAAGGTCAAAACAACCTTCAGCAGAATTCATAGCAAGGGTGATAACATAAAGAATCCAACGGAAATTCCGCTATTAAATGCAGAGGAGAGAGCGGGTAGGTGGAAATAGCGCACTGAAGACCTCTGGGGGTGGGGGTGGTGGTGGTTGGAGGGGGGGGGGTGAAGATTTGTCTGATGTAATACAAGAACAAACCGAGACATGGGATCCAGTATTAGAATCAGAATTTAAGGGAGCTTTGGAAGACTGAAGATCAAATAAGGCAGAAAAGATGGGTAACATTCCGTCATAATTTCTAAAATCATGGGGGTAAGTGGCAACACAACAACTGCTCATGTTGGCCTGTAGAATGTATGAGACCGGTGACATACCATCTATCTTCCGGAAAAATATCATTAACACTATTCCGAAGACTGCAAAAGTTGACAAGAGCCAGAATTATGACACTAACAACTTAACAGGTCAAATATCCATGTTTCTAACAAGAATATTATATAGAAGAATCGAAAATAAAATTGAGGATGCGTTAGATGACGATCATACAGGCTTCAGAAAAGCTAAAGGCACCAGGGAGAGAGTGCTGACATTGCCGTCGACAATGGAAGCAAGACTAAAGAAAAATCAAGACACGTTCATTAGGTCTGAAGAAAAGAGAAAGCGTTCGACAGTGTAAAATGGTGCAACATGTTCGAAAGGCTGAGAAAAGTAGGGAAAGCTATAAGGGGCGACAAATAATATACAATACGTACAAGAGCTGAGAGGGAATAATAAGAGTGGCCGATCAAGTAGGAAGCACTCAGGTTAAATAGCGTATAAGACAGGGATGTAGTCATTCGCCGCTGCTGTTCAATTTGCACCTCGAAGAAGCAATAATGAAAATAAAAGAAAAATACAGGAGAGGAATTAAAATTGAAGGTGAAAGGATATCATTGATACGATTCGCTGATGACATTGTTATCCTGTGTGAAAGTGAAGAAGAATTACATATGGTGGATGGAATGAACAGTCTAATAAGTATATAATATGGATTCAGAGTAAATCGAAGATAGACGAAGGTAATTAGAAGTAGCAGAGATGAGACCAGCGAGAAACTTAACATCAGTATTGATGGCCAGGAAGTAGGCGAAGTTAGGGAATTCTACTACCTAAGCAGCAAAATAATTAATGAGGGACGGAGCAACGTGAACTACAAAAGCAGACTGTCCTTTGCAAGAAGGGTATTCCTGGCCAAGAGAAGTGTACCAACATCAAACATAGGCTGTAATTTGAGGAAGAAATTGAGAATGTACGTCTAGAGCACAGCGTTGAATGGTAGTGAAAAATGGACTGTGGGAAAATCGGAAAAGAAAAGAATCAAAGCATTTGAGATGTTCTACAGACGAATGTTGAAATTTAGGTAGAGTGATAAATTAAGGAATGAGGAGGTTCTGCGCATAATCGCAGAGGAAAGGAATATGATGAAAACACTGACAAGGAGAAGGGACAAGATGTTAAGACTTCAGGGAATGACTTCCATGGAACTAGGAGGAGCTACAGAGGACAAAAACTGTACAGGAAGACAGAGATTGGAATACGTCCAGCAAATAACTGAAGACGTAGGTTGCAAGTGTTACTCGGAGATTAAGAGGTTGACATAGCAGAGGATACTGTGGCGGGCCGCATCAAGCAAGTCAGAAGATTGATGAGTAATAAAAAAAAGATCATTCGATCTATTCTTGATTGTTTATATGATCAGGTATTAGTACGCAATAAAATTCAGTATTAATCTCGTGTGCCACACTCTCCACAAGGTAGTTTCCGCTCCGGCAGCTTTCTTATTCGCTTATGTGGCCAGCTTCTATTCTTCCTAACACCGGGATGTCCTGCCGTCACGCCGGTAACAAAGCGCCACCTTATACCGTTCCACACGGTAGTTTTCATTGCGCCAGACTAATGACAATAGTACTGACTACTTTATAGCCAATCCGGCTTTTTTCTTAAAAAAAACGACGTCCTCTCAGTACAAGACATTTTTCATTTAGATGTAGGCAAATCTTAAAACAAGGATCTCTAAGTAAACGATCCACCCGTCAGGAGTTTTAATGAAATTGATGTAATGTAGACAATATTTACAGACTAATACATTCTGATTAGGAGCTATGGGTACAGCTAGGACCTTATAACGTTATGAGCTTGTTTTAGATATTACCTCTATTGATTTTGATCATCCTCAAAACTAAGACGTTGTTTATTAATCTTTAGCAGCTTGGTTGCGCCTTATGATGCATCATTAGGCCTCGAGACTGTGTATCCACAATACAACAATTTTACCAGCAATCAGTGGAATTCTTCTTACCATCACCGTACCGCCATTCTGACATTAGACCACGGATAGTTAGGCTGCTGTTTACGGAAGACACCATGCATGAAGGGATACAAATGACCTGCAGTAATGTTAACGTTGTCCATATCTGTCATTGTGCCTACGTTTACTATTACAGACACAATAGAGGCAAAAGATAATGTACCCAATAGATTAACACTGCTCCCACGACCGATGTCTGTGTAACTGTGCCTGTTTCGAGCTGCCGCTCGCCTTTATGACGACGTATCAGGACGATTATTGATCTGGATGCAACAAGAAACGTAACCCATCCGACCAGGCACCAAGTTTCCATTCATCCCCGGTTCAATATCAAGGATCTCGTAATCACTGAAATCGTAACTGACGATGTCGTTGGCTCAAAATAGGGACACCGAAGGGTCGTCTGCTGAGGAACCCCGTGATAAACTTTGTACGGTGGCTGGTTTGCTCCGAAACGTGCTTGCACCGGTAATATACTATGTCGTCAGATCTGGAACAGATCGCGGTAATCCTCCTTCACAGAGCGAAGAAGCCTCCGGCTTCCATGTTCCATTACTGCCGTGGCTTTCGATTACTTCTCATACGTGCTCGTGCAAACGAATAGACAACTAGATTCTCTGTTGTTTTTAATATATTCAACACAAGAGTAATTTATGATTTTAAGGCAGAAGATTCGCAACATTCTTCAGTTAAGTACTGTCCACGCAAATTAATTTGGCACTCGTAATTCAATAAACATGGACTGAACGCAAATTAATACACAGGTTACAAATTTCTTACCTTAATGTAGCTTATAGCACATAAGATACAACCATTCATTTTTCTAAACCGAAATAGACTCTTGTTCGCTTGTTTTACGTAAGTGGCAATACGAATAACTGTATTCCCAACGTCAGGCTCGATGAATATCAGTTACATTTCCATAATTCTTAAGTAACGAATTTGCTTAAAAAGCAACCAGACAGTTTTATATACAAACTGTTTAAAACATATTGAAATGACTATCGAAATATATCACTTAAAATAAAATTGTGAGAATGCAATTTCTTTAAAATTATTGGAATTGATCCTCAGAATTATTTCTTCCTTCTTTCTTGCACCTTTTTGAGTAATTTAGGAAAATATTTTGCCCTATAACCAAGTAGATTTTCCCTTCTGCTCACAAAGAATCTCAGAAGTGTACGGTATATGGCGTAAAATTTCGGTTTTTCATGCTAACCATATATTAATTGTCTGGAAAATCCTGTGAAAAATACGAATTATTTAACTTGAAGTTACGTCAGTTTGTGCCTTAGCAATTTTCTTGCAGCGTTTAACGTTGCCTGCAATGTAATTTAGTGAATTATTGTGCATATTAAGAAAGAAAAACTTTTGGGTGATCCATTATAACCAAATTTTTTGCGAAGCCTTGAATATAATGCAGACTTTAACCAATTAATTTTCTTAGGGCATATACCATAGACATACAAAAATTATGGAATCAACACATCTTCAGCCTTCTGCAGTAATTATTATTATTTCTCGTCTTTAGTTAAAATCCTTTTTAATTGCAATCGCAATCTGAAAATGTTGCCACAATGTTAAAGCATTTGTTATAATGTCCCTGTATGAAAATTGTGGTGTCACCGCCAGACGCCACACTTGCTAGGTGGTAGCCTTTAAATCGGCCGCGGTCTGTTAGTATACGTCGGACCCGCGTGTCGCCACTATCAGTGATTGCAGACCGAGCGCCGCCACACGGCACGTCTAGAGAGACTTCCTAGTACTCGCCCCAGTTGTACAGCCGGCTTTGCTAGCGATGGTTCACTGACAAAATACGCTCTCATTTGCCGAGACAATAGTTAGCATAGCCTTCAGCTACGTCATTTGCTACGACCTAGCAAGGCGCCATTACCAGTTACTATTGATGCTGTAAAACATGTACCGTCAAGAGCGATGTTCACCAATTATGGATTAAATTTAAGTATTCCAGCAGCTACGTACGTTTTTTGTTATTCTCATTTCCTTGACCTGTTCCAGACCTCACACCAGCCTGCGTGAGCTAAAACGCGTGCCTTTCGGCTTCCTCTCATAGTGAGTTGGCGGTCTTGCCAATCCACAATATTTGGCGACGAGGCCTATTCGCGTTCGTACCTATACTGCCCTGATTTACTTGTGTAATGGCTTCGCCACAATCTCCAGATGTACTGTCCGAATTTTATCGCTTTCAGAATCAGCACACTCATGCCTTACTGGATGCCCTTGGACAGCTCGTCCAGGGTCAACGTACAATGCAAACCGATGCGGCAGCCGCCGCTCCACCGCTCACGCAGCCACAACACGCAGTTGCACCAACTTTTCGTCCTTTTGATGCTGCACTGCAAAGCTGGACGGACTGGTCACGCCAATTTGGATTCCATCTCGCCGCCTACAGAATTCAAGGTAACGAGCGGCAACCTTTTCTTTTGTCGTCTGTCGGTGTGCACACCTACCGTGTGATAGTCAAATTATTTCCCCGACGTGACGTAGCAACTCTGTCCTACGACGAAATTTTGTCTGCATTAGGTGCATATTTCAAAGAATCAGTCAATGTAGTTGCGAAAAGGTATACCTTCTTTCGTACAAAATGTACGACAGGTCAGACTAATCGGGAGTGGGTTGCAACCTTGCAAGGCCTTACTAGGGATTGTGCTTTTGAGTGTCAATGTGGACTCCCTTATTCAGATACTATGGTGCGTGATACAATTGCACAGAACGTTTCTGATTTTCGTATAAGGGAACAGATTTTGAAACTAGTCAATCCCTCCCTTCAACAAGTGATGGACATACTGGATCGGCAGGACACACTTGACTTTGCTCAGGAATCATTTGAAACTTCGCCAGCCATGTGTCAGATTAACCAGCCCGCCGGGCGAGGTGCACAGAACAGTAAACAGTTCTCGTGCCCAGCCGCGCCACAGACGCCTGGCTCTCAGCCACGTGTACCGCGCCAGCAAGCAAATTCAGTGAAATCATGCTCGCGGTGTGCTACTAGAAATTCGCGTGAGAATTGCCCATCACGCCAAGCTATTTGCTTTTACTGTAATAAAAAAGGGCATGTTCAAAGTGTTTGCCAGAAAAAGCTCAAATCGGAAGCTCAAAACCATTCCAGGCCCTTTGCTTCGCTCCGGAATCGGAATCGAACCAAGGATATTCAGGCTCGCGACACTTCGCCCATGGAAATTCATATAGTTCATGCTACTCCACTCAGTGCCACTCTCTCTAGCAGTGACTGTGTTCGTCCCACAAATAGTGTGCGTCGACATCGCAGGAACTCCCGTCAAGTCGCAAGTGAATTGGTACCAGTGACAGTTCACGATGCACAAGACAGTCCCTCTTGTTGTCAGCAGGACAATAAACTTTTTGTGGACTTGGACATTAACGGCAAAGTGATACCATTCCCGTACAACACCGGGGCTGCAGTTTCACTGATCAATCAAGAAAGTTACAAACTGCTGGGCACACCTCTGTTGCGTGCTGCAAATGTTAAGTCAAGTACCTATTTAGGTCAGCATATCCCTGTGCTAGGACAGTGAAGCCTTCTTGCAACATCCAAGGGACAAACAAAACTTGTGTCATTTTATGTGCTTCGTTCTTCTGCTGCAGTGAACTTGCTTGGTATCGATTTATTTCAGTTGTTTAACTTGTCTATAGTAAATCAGGTTCTATCAGTGAACCAGACTGTGCCTTCTGACAGTGTTTCTCGTCTGTGTGAAAATTTGCAGACATTGTTGCACTGGGCCTCGGTTGCGCTAAGAACTATAAAGCACATTTGGAAGTGAAAATACACGCACAAATTTTTCAGAGTGCACAATGTTCCCCACGTACTGCGTGATGAGGTCGCAAAAACATTACACGATTTGGAATCACAAGGTGTAATTGAACGTGTGCAGGCTTCTCTCTGGGCATCACCCTTAGTAATTTTGCAAAAACCTTCTGGAAAACTGAGACTTTGTGTGGACTTCAAGGCAACAGTGAATCCACAACTAGTGACTGCAAATTTTCCTTCACCCCGCCCAGATGATCTTTTTGACAAATTGTGCCCGGGTAAATATTTTTCGAAGTTGGACCTAGCAGATGCGTACTTGCAAATACCGGTAGACGAAGAATCCCAGCGCGTTTTGGTGGTTAACACGCATCTTGGTTTGTATCGATTCAAACGACTGCCATTCGGGTGTGCATCCGCCCCTGCATTGTTTCAGCATTATCTACAAGCTGTTTGTGCGTCGGTCCCTCCTGCAGCAAACTATCTAGACGATATTGTGATCTCCGGAAAGACGGAAGAATAACATTTAGCCAATCTCAGAACATTATTTCAGGTCTTGCGACAAAATGGTCTTCACTTGCGGAAGGACAAATGTGTGTTTTTTGCTTGTGACTTACCCTATCTGGGACATGTACTCAATGCCCAAGGCATACATCGCAGTCCAGAGCACCTCCGTGCCATACAAGACTTCGCCGCAGAATTTGAAGCTGCTACAGAGTGTGCTGGGAAAAATAAATTACTATAACAAATATGTTCCACTGGCCTCTTCCATTTCAGCTCCGCTTCATCGCTTACGCCGTAAAAGTGTTCCGTTCGTCTGGACGTCGGAATGCGAACGCGCCTTTCGCCAGTTGAAATCGGCGTTGCTTTCCAATACTTGCCTTACGCCATTTGATCTCCGGAAGCCCCCTTTGTTGATGGTGGATGCATCGGATTTCGGGATCGGTGGTGTGCTTGCGAACAAAGATGGTTCGCACGATCGCCCTATTGCCTTCGCGTCCAAATTGCTCTCCTCTGAGCAACGAAATTATTCACAGATCGAGAAAGAAGCATTGGCTCTCGTATTTGGTGTTACAAAGTTTCATGATTTCTTGTATGGTCATCACTTTACCATCATCACAGACCACAAACCTTTGACATCGCTTTTTCATCCGACCAACCCTGTCCCTCCACGTACAGCGCAGAAATTCATTCGCTGGTCTATTTTCCTCTCGGAGTACCGCTATGATATCTTGTATCACTCCACTGCTAAGCACGGAAACGCCGATGCGTTACCCCGTTTGCCTGTTGCTGAGGATAGAGCATTCGATTCCTCCGAACTTGCTTGCATATTCATTGATTCGGAAACCGATGACGTGGTCGAATCGTTTCCGATTGATTTTCGTCGTATCGCTACAGCCACAGCTGCCGACCCTGTCCTTGCTACCGTTCTGCGTTTCGTTGCTACGCAATGGCCCTTGCCAAAATCACGGATCGGGGATCCGTTGGTTCGCCGATTTTTCGCTCACAAGGAGAGACTTTTTGTACGACGTGGTGTTTTGATGTTGCGTTCTGATACTGATCAGTCCAGGGTCGTGGTCCCACGTTCGTTACAGTCCTCTGTCTTACAGCTTCTCCACCAAGGACATTGGGGTATAGTGAGAACGAAACAACTTGCTCGTCAGCACTCTACTTGGTTCGGAATCAATGCCGCGATTACGAATATGTGCTCTTCTTGCATGGTGTGTGCCGAACAACAATCAGCACCACCACGGAAATTTTATACATGGCCAAAAGCCACTTCCCCTTGGCAACGCTTACACATCGATTTGGCTGGTCCATTCTCGACTGCTCGATGGTTGATTGTGGTAGATTCATTCAGTAATTTTCCTCTTGTTGTCCGGATGTCTTCCACGACGTCATCTGCCACCATCCAAGCGTTATCCGCTATCTTTTGCATTGAAGGTCTTCCACAGACTATTGTTTCCGACAATGGCCCACAATTCGTGTCCGCAGAATTTCAGTCATTCTGCAAGGCCAATGGTAATCAACATCTGACGACCGCGCCGTTTTCGCCACAGTCAAACGGTGCCGCTGAACGTTTGGTCAGGACTTTCAAGTCGCAGATGTTGAAGTTGAAAGAGTCTCATTCTCGGGAGAACGCGTTATTGCTCTTTTTGTCCTCGTATCGCTCTCAGCCCCGAGATGGTCGCTCGCCGGCTGAGTTGCTCCACGGTCGTCCTCATCGAACCTTGATGTCTTTGCTACATCCGCCGCATCAGGTTCCTGTGCAGCGGCAGACACCTGCTTTTGCCCCAAGCGATCTTGTCTACTACCGCAACTATAGAGGTTCACGGCGTTGGCTCGAAGGGCGCATTCTTCGCTGCCTCGGCCGCGCTATGTATCTGGTTTTGGGGGCCTCTGATGAGGTGCGTCGGCATCTCAATCAGCTGCGCCTCTGTCGTCGCACGTGATCTGCCGCTCCCCGTCTGCTTTCAGCGACGGTGTCGTCCGGTCAGCGCCCTGGGGTCCCATATACTGGCTCGCCTCAGCCCCAGGTGTTACCGACGCTGCCTTCCATTTTGCCCCATGGCGACGCGCCGCCGCCGCCGCCGCCGCCGCCGCCTGTTCTCCCGCCGGCGACGCCCGCAGTGGACGCGTCGCTGCAACCACCGGGCGCCTCCCTGGGTCACGCGTCGCCGATCGCTTCCCGTGACCAGTTGTCTTCCGACTTGGAACTCTTGCCCGCTCTGGACCATATGTCGTCTTCGCCCGTCGGGTGCCCCGGCCCGATGGAGGTCGACCCTTCGGCCCCTCCTGTCTCTCTACGGGTGCATACACCGCATGTTGGCGTGCACCCTGGAGCAGGTTTTCAGGCTTTTTCTAGCTCCCCTCGGTCCGAATGGCAGGGTGCGGGTGGCACAGCCTCGCCTGTTGTTAGGCTCCCCACCTCGTCGCATACGTCAACATGGGGTCCTCCCCACGGCGGGCGGAAGCCTTATGCCACAACCGTACGCCGATTTGCGGGGGAGAAATGTGGTGTCACCGCCAGACACCATACTTGCTAGGTGGTAGCCATTAAATCGGCCGCGGTCCGTTAGTGTACGTCGGACCCGCGTGTCGCCACTATCAGTGATTGCAGACCGAGCGCTGCCACACGGCACGTCTAGAGAGACTTCCTAGCATTCGCCCCAGTTGTACAGCCGACTTCGCTAGCGATGGTTCACTGACAAAATACGCTCTCATTTGCCGAGACCATAGTTAGCATAGCCTTCAGCTACGTCATTTGCTACGACCTAGCAAGGCGCCATTACCAGTTACTATTGATGCTGTAAAACATGTACCGTCAAGAGCGATGTTCACCAATTATGGATTAAAGTTAAGTATTTTCTGTTAGTCTCATTTCCTTGACCTGTTCCAGACCTCACGCCAGCCTGCGTGAGCTAAAACGCGTGCCTTTCGGCTTCCTCTCATAGTGGGCTGTCTGTCTTGCCAATCCACAACAAAAATAGTTTTAACTTCGACCCTGCAAATCATATTTTTGTTATTTCTGTGTTATTTCTGTTCCTAACCTTATTCAAATGCTTGTATGTATAAAAGATTTTAAGCAGTTGCCTTTTCTAAGGGCATGTCCCCCAAGCGTACAAAATTTTATGAAATGACCGTTATGTTCTGTATCCGAGAGTAATTATTAATATTTGTCGTCCTAAAGAATATATTTTTACTTATTTTTACTTGCAGTAGGAAACAGAAAATACGTTACAATGTTAAAGGAGTTATTACTCTATTAGTGTATCAAAACTGTTTTGAAATTTTGATGCTGGCAATCGTATTTCTCAAAACTAGACATAGTTGTCTCACTGGGAATTCCGCGATCCTTCATTAAGTAAAATATCGAGTTTGTAAACTAAGATATTTTTTCACTAACTGTATCTCTCTTAGTAATTACATTTTTAACATTGTCTAACAGATCTGAAGATGGGCAGCTAGCCCGAAACCGGTAATTGAAAATAAAGAATAGCGATCGAAGACTGAAACTCGATATTTTACTTAATCGTATTTCTGTTCTTTCTGTATTCTTTCTGTTCCTAGTGGATGAAAGGAGGTAGCAAATATATCAGACACGTGCCAAACAACAAACGAATGCAGTGAGAGGTTTCAAGTACGGAGTCTCATTATTTCGTCATTTGCAAACAATACATCATTCGGAGCACCTGAATTTTGATTAAACAATAGAGTGCTAACGAACCTGTGCTCGTGGGATCACTAGCATCTGCTACGCAGTGCACTGATAAACGGCATATCTCGTAATAATTCTCTGAAAGAGTCCCTTTGTCTACGTCAGGCGCACTGTATGGCGAGTGAATTCAGACTTACAATACACACTGCTGTATTAACTCAGTTGCAGCTGTTAAATTCAAGCAGCATATCTAGTTTCTTAACAAGCACACTGGTCCAGCATGTAGGTCCTTGGAAGCAAGTATTAGCCAGGGAAAAAACTCAAATAGAAGTATGAGGTTGTACATGAACGTGGTTTACCGTGTACAGTGTTCGTGTCATTCTTGAATTCTGTTATTGCTATAGTATACACAATATCAAACTACAAAAACTAATAATACACATAAAAGATATGCAAAAAGTATCGTTTTGTAGAACGTTAGATTTCTAAGCAAATGTGTCTTTGATGGCATCCGTCGATAATACTGTCGTCGTATCTAACCTGTATCAAGTCAAAAACCAATACCAAGACAACTGCTGAGGGTGATCCCGAAATTCCTGGCGATAGGGAATATATAATACTCATACGGGCACAACCTTGCCCTGATATTGAAAATCATATAAAGTATATTAATAATACAGGGATGATACGGAGGTGATGCTAACACTCATAATATGTATAATCTCAGACAGAATATCCCGAATGAAGACAAACTACATCAACATCGACATACACACGTATGAGCCGAAATGTTATCGTGTTGGCCAACTTATAGAATGCAATAACGGAGCCATTCCACGTGTCATGGAGTCGACAAGACCTTGATAGGTTTTCGGAGACATGTGGAACCAGAAGTCTTCTCACAGATCGCGCAATCCCCGTAAATTACAAGCTGGAAGAGAGATATATATATATCAGTCTTCTGAATAGTTGATGCGGGCCGCCACGAATTTTCTTCCTGTGCCAACCTCCTCATTTCACAGTAGCACTTTTACATTGCGACCTCAGTTATCTGCTGGATATATACCAATCTCTGTCTTCCTCCGTAGTTTTTACCCTTTACAACTTCCTCTAGTAACATGAAAGTTCTTCTTGTGCCTCCTAAAAGATGTCTTATCAGCATGTCCATTCTTTTGTCAATGCTCTGCATGTATGCCTTTCCTTGTAGATTCTGCGTGGAAACTCCTCATTCTTTACCTTGATAGTCCACATAATTTTCAGGTCGAGGATGGTTCGATTCTCGCCTGTTCCGTGTTCACTACCACGCAATACTGGGCTCCAACCGTATATTTTCAGAAATTTCCTCCACAAATTAAGACCTATGTTTGATACTAGTAGACTTCTGTTCGCCAGGAATGTCCTTTTTGCCAGTACTAGTATGCTTCTTAAGTCCTCCTTGCCCCGTCCTTCATGAGTTATTATGCTACCTAGGTAGCAGAATTCCCTAACCTCTTCTACTTCGTGACCACCAATTCTGCTATGTCTCCCGCTATTGTCATTTGTGCTAGTTTTCATTACTTTCATCTATCTTTGATTCATTCGATTCAACAGACCCTGTAACACTTCTTTATTTTCACTGACGATAATGATGTGGTCAGTGAATCGTATCGTTGAACTTCAATCGCAGACTTGCACCTTTCTTTTATTTTCATTATTGCTTCCTCGATGTGTGGTTGAACACTAGGGTAGTAGGAATACATTCCTGCATTACAACCTCTTTAACCCGAGCACCTCGTTCTCGGGCCTCCAGTTAGATTTTTTCCTCTTATTTGATCTAAATATTGTATGTACCCACCTACACCTATAGCTTATCTTCCTTGTTCTTAGAATTTCGAATATCCTGCAGCATTTCCCTGGAATTTTATGGGTGCCATAGTGACGGACTATAGCCTGCTAGTTGTATTCCATCAGGTTCACATCGGACCGATTTGGCTGCCAAATGGTGACGCGTCGTATTGTAAACAATTTCTATTCACAGAACAACCGCATCGGCCACGGCTACAATCGATTTCTTAAGTAGACTCAGAAGAAGGCCACTGAGATCATAGCCGAAACGCTGGTCTCTTCAATAATAGTTATTTAGAGTAAGATGCCGAAGCATACCAAGAAAATTTTTATGTCAACTGACTCTCGCCGCAGAAGCCTGTTCATTTGTTGATCAACTTGAGTTTACCTACTATCGTGCTTGCCAAGTCAGTGACCAAAAGGCACAGCTATCCTTCTAGGATGACATACACCATTTAGCGAAGCAGGTGGTCCGCAATGCCGCAATAATAGTTTGTAATGCACAGATGTCAGGTCCCATGTAAGGCCAGACGAATGTCCCACATAGTTAATGCTGCTTCCGTTGCGCCATGCGTGTTTCGAGCCGCAGGTTGCTGGGTGACAGCAAATCCGGACGCACCAGTCGACCTGGTGGAACGAAGAAAGTGATTCATCCGACCATTCGAGAGCTTTCCATCATCTATAATCGAATTTCGATTATCCCGAGCTCCCTGCTATGGTAAATGATGATGTCGTTGGGTAAACGTGGGAACATGCAGACATCGTTTGCTGCATTGCCTCATTCTCAACAATGTGCTGTGAATGCATTGCTCCGAAAACACTTTGTGCCTGCGTCATCATTGTACTCGGTCGTTTCATTGGCCACAGATTACTAACTATCTTTCATTACGGAACGGGAAAGACACCGACCTCCACGTTCTACCATGAGGCGTGAAGGTATTTGTCGCCTATACGTGGTTTCACCGTTCTTCAACCATTTTTCATAGATGTTGACGATGGTAGTGCACGATTAGGCGACCAGCTTCGCTATTGTCGAAATGTTGGTTCCCAGATGTCGGATCATAATGACCTGAAGTTTTTCAAAGTCAGTACTGTCAGTCGATTTCCCCATTTTCTGACCTTATCGTCAATAAAATGACACTGTATTCGTCGCTGCTGCACATTCCTTACCACGGGAGGAACTTTATATTGCACTACGGTTTTGAGATCCTCACATTTCATTTGCGTATGAGACTCGTAAAGAACGAACGCTTAAATGTCTCTGTGCGTACTGTAATTTGTATAATATGTGTTCGTGCGTAAAGTCACGACGTGCAAGAACGTTACAGCAGAAAGGGCTGTGACACGAGGTCAGCCAATAGTACGCTGACGAACCCCTCTTTAGGAAGGGTCTCGACACCGAGACAGCAGCGGCACTGGATGCGAAGAGAATATAAGCGCCGCGTCTCTTGGCCGCAGGCCGAGTTGAAGACGAGCCGTCCTACGAACGCCTCCTCAGTGACTTATGAATTTTAGTGTTTTGCTTGTTTTGGACTTATATACTGAAAGACATTGATTATTAGAATGTTGCCATTTGCTTGCGACATACCTTTGTAATTTCGCAGAACTAAGTATTGTCATTTATCTTACTGTAATAAAAGTTCATTGATACATTTTGCTTGAATTATTGTCAAGCGATCTGAGAAGCTCGTTTCCTAGGGACCCTATATTAGACGAGTGGGCAGAAAACAACAGTCTGATCTTGGCAATTTCTCTAGAGGCGATAGGTTGGAGCTGTCGTATGTTCGTAGATTCCTCAGTACTGACTCTTACATCATTGTTTGCAAGTTTCCGCGGTATTGTTATCGTATACCTTACTGGAAGAGCTATACGAAACTAGTTGTGAAAACGTACATGAAACTGTGTTTCACATCTGCGGGTTACAGCACAAAAATGTTCTGTAAGTAGATTTCTAAGGGACTTAACGTGACTTGTCGAGTCTTTAAGCAATGTATTTGTCATACCTTGACGTTATGACTTGTGTTGGTCATGGTACTGCCAAAGCAACGTTTGTGTGAAACCGATAGGTGAATGACAGTTGTACCCAAAGAAGATTGGGTACTGAACTACTCAATAAGAACACGCCAATGGTTATCTGCACTTCACTATACAGCAGTGCAATTCTGTAAACAGTTATGATACGGCACAGGAGCACTGCAATGGTTGCACAGCTGTCTTTGTCAGTGGTACAAAACTATTGGTCTGAGATTTACAGGTAAATGAATTGAAATGTCGTGTGGCTAGGCCCTCCCGTGGGGTAGACCGTTCGCCTGGTGCAGGTCTTTCGATTTGACGCCACTTCGGCGACCTGCGCGTCGATGGGGATGAAATGATGATGATTAGGACAACACAACACCCAGTCCCTGAGCGGAGAAAATCTCCGACGCAGCCGGGAATCGAACCCGGGCCCTTTGGATTGACAGTCTGTCACGCTGACCACTTTTTTTTTCCTCTCATTTTGTTCGCTTTTGTTCGTTGCATCTGCTCGGGGCGGACGTCGTAAGACATCCATTTATGTTCGTTGTTGATCGATTGACTCAGTTTTTTTATTACAGAGGGCATGTAACCCTCTGACCGAACACGCTGAGCTACCATGCCGGCGAACCACTCAGCTACCGGGGGCGGACTGGATTTACAGGTGAAACACATGTAACTGCTATGGCTTTCATTGTCGTCAAGTTATAGCGTCTGGCAACGTAAAGCGAGATGGGCTCCCGCTAACATGCTGAACGGTAAAACGTAAAATACGCATGCGTCTGCGGTACAGCGAGTGTAAAATTGATGGTAATCGCAACTATGTTTAGAAAATACCATCATGCACCGTCTAGTAGCACAGCGATGTCAAATGTGGTCTTCGGAGTATCTCTTAGTACACAATTAGGTTTCGATCTCTGTCTACTGAGAGCAATATGAAGATAATCCACCGAGAGAGAAAATCCCCAAAGATTAATAGTCAGACCCATCAAAATCAAGTTTTCCATAATTTCCGTAAAGTACCGGTGCTGTTAGTATGGAACAAAAACGCCGATTTTTCGTCGCTTCAATGCTATGAATACGTGCGGTCAGTCAATAATGATCTCAATATTACAGCGACTTTCCTTCACTCGTTTTGCAAGTTTTGTGCTTATATTCACCTCGTCGTCGATAGGGCGTTAATCCCTAATGTCTACATCTACATCTACATCTACATTTATACTCCGCAAGCCACCCAACGGTGTGTGGCGGAGGGCACTTTACGTGCCACTGTCATTATCTCCCTTTCCTGTTCCAGTCGCGTATGGTTCGCGGGAAGAACGACTGTCTGAAAGCCTCTGTGCGCGCTCTAATCTCTCTAATTTTACATTCGTGATCTCCTCGGGAGGTATAAGTAGGGGGAAGCAATATATTCGATACCTCATCCAGAAACGCACCCTCTCGAAACCTGGCGAGCAAGCTACACCGCGATGCAGAGCGCCTCTCTTGCAGAGTCTGCCACTTGAGTTTGTTAAACATCTCCGTAACGCTATCACGGTTACCAAATAACCCTGTGACGAAACGCGCCGCTCTTCTTTGGATCTTCTCTATCTCCTCCGTCAACCCGATCTGGTACGGATCCCACACTGATGAGCAATACTCAAGTATAGGTCGAACGAGTGTTCTTCGAACATGCGCAGGAACCCTCATATAAGAGAGTTTTATAAGAAATAGTCAAAGTTCCTCCATCAGATATGTGGTAGAACCCAATTTCCTCCCAGCCCCCCCCCCCCCTCTACGCCCTCCCAAACACTGGTCCCCATCACAGATTAATAACCGACTCTGCCTAATTTGATGAAGCCCTCCATGTACCCAATGCCCTCAAATATTTATAGGATAATAGCTGAGTACCTGTCGCTGCTGGGGTATGTTTTTATTCCAGTCTTGTATTAGCCTGTCTCTTCCTCCCCCCTCTCTCCGCCCATTTCCAGCTCCCCCCTTCTCTCCACACATCCTCTCCTCCCCCTCCCTCTCTGTCCATCTACTCCTCCCGCTTATTGTCCATCTATTCCCTTCCCGTCCACATCCCCCTCTTTCCCCTCTCCTCCCGGATATCTTTCCTTCACCTCTATCTTCTTCTCTCCCTCAATTGCCTCCTCACTTCTTCCATTTCTCTTTCCCCTATTTCTATTTCTCTTTTCCTCCACCCTTCCTCTATCTCCTCCCCCTCCCTTCTCTTTTTCCCCCTATCCCTTAAATCCTCTCTCCTCCTATTCCCTATATCTGTCTATCTCTTCTTATCTCATTCCTCTCTCCTGTCTCTGTCCATCTCCTCGTCTGATCTTTCTCTATCCGTTTTCTCCTTTCCCTCTGACCTTCTCCTCCCCCTCTCTCTGAGGACCTCCTCCTCCTCCTCTCTGTCTCTGTGCCTCTTTTCCACTCCTATTTCTCTGTGTGTTTTCTCGTCCTTCTCCCCTCTCTGGACTCAATCCTCCTCCCCACACCTGTTTCCATCTACTCCTTTCCGCTCTCTGTGGGCCCATCCTGTCACTCGTTCTCCACGTTATCACCCTTTGCAAAAATAGTAGATCGCTGTTTCTTGCCCCCAGAGTATTACTTTCCAGGGATTAGAGTAAATAGAATGTGTAGATAATTCGGTAGAACTCGATCGCGAGGCTTAGGAGAAGTTTTTTACCGTGATTTTGCCAGTGTACATATATTTCACATATGTTTAACGTAATTCCCACATATTTGAACACATAGTTAACTTGTATATTCAACGAACTTCACCCTGCAGTTTAGTTATCACGAAGCTCAATGTTTACGACGTCATATCTTCTGAACTATTTGTCGTACAATGATATAATTTTGTATGTACATTCAGTGGCATTTGTAGATACTATCTACTAATTTTGTTTGGAATAGATTTAGTATCAATAAAGTAATAAATTTAAACGTCGTGCATGATGCCGCAGTTTCTAACACATCTCAGTGTTTATGACGTCATATCACGTTGACTATATGTTGTGGAATGATATAATTTTTCAAGCAGATACAGTGGTAAGCGTGAATGCTGTCTGTAAAACGTGTTACGAATACAATAATTAAGGAAGTAATAAATTAAAACAACATGCATCGTGCGGCAATTTCACCGCATGAATAGCGAAAATGTAGTAAGCGATAAACTTTATTCCTTTCATCATTTTGGAAAAAAATCGATATGGGTTTTAAATATGTCCAAAGTTTGTTGCAAGTCACTAAGTGCTCTCATTCTCCAACACTGGATCAACAAAATTTCGGTATTGTCATGTTGTGGGCTACACTACATTTCCAGCCGCCATCCCTCTGACAGTTACGTGGTTCCTACACCTACCGATTCAAACGAGACTGTATCTGATATGTGTATGTCTGATATGTGTACCAGGTTTCGTTGAAGTCGGTTCCGTGGGTTAGGACGAGACATGCAGCTTGCGCACATACATACATACATACACACATACGTACATCTATTTTTGTCATACGTATGTATATTCCAATCTTTTACACACACCCCCCCCCCCAGCTCACAAAGGTACCGTATTATACTTTGATGCCTTAACACATGTCCTGTCATCTCCTTCTTTGAAGTGGTTTCTACATGTTCATCTCCTCGTCGATTCTGTGGGGAACTACCTTTTTTATAATCCTATCTTCCCACCTATTTCTCAACGTCCTTCTCCAGCACCACGTCTGAAACTGATCTATTGTTTTCCATACGATTTTTCCACAGTACAGGACTAACTTATATACAACCAGACTTAAATGACTAGCTGAAGTAACTGAATGAAATACAGTCACCACCGTCACCAGCAAACGTGACTCAACGAATCCTCAGCAAGAGTCACAGGGCATGTTACCTGAAATAAAGAGCATTGTTTCGGCGGCGCTTAGAGGGTTTCAGTCCAGTATTTTCATAGACTCCAGAGCTACGAGGTGGGATGAGGCAGCGAAACTAAATTTATTATAATTTATTATTGGAGCAGTCAGGCAAAGAGTATATGAAGACAGGAATCTAGGTAAGAACCACATACGTTGATCAACCAGAACATTATGACCACGGACGTATTGTCATTGTAAATCCGACCAGGCAGTAGCAATGGCATCTGGCAAGGAATGACTGCTGGTCACACCTACAGACAGTGCATGTTGTATAGTGAACGTGCTGTCCGTGTGTAGAATGGGAAAGGCTTGCGATCTAACTGAAATGGGTGCGTGAGCATCGACGTTGGACCTTGGAGCAGTGTCCGAGCATAGTATCGTCTTATGAATCCCGATACCCTCTTCGTCATGCAGATGGGAGGGCGTGAACCAGTGGTCTTCCTGGAGAACAGCTCCCGGATACCTTTACTGCGGGACGGAGACAAGTGCGCGGTGGCTCCATTATACACACAGGAAAATTCACATGTGCATCCACGGGTCCATTAGAGCTCGTGCAGGGCACCAAGATTGTCGAGGAGCGTCGTACACTGGTTGCAGGTCACGTACAAGCCTTCTTGACGGTCATGTTTCCCGACGGCAGTGGCATTTTTCAACAACGTAATGCCTCATGTCACAAGGCCAGGAGTGCGATGGAGTGATTCGAGGAATACGGCAGCGAGTTACAGTTGATATCTCGGTCCCCCAAGTTGTCATATGTGAAACCGAGTGAACCCACCTGGGATGTGACTGAACGTGGCGCCAGAGCTCATCGCCCCTCTTTCCGGAATTTACGGGAATTAGGTGACTTGTGCATGGACATGTGGTGCCATCACCCCCCAGGTGACCTACCAAGACCTCATTGCCTCCATGCCGCAACGCGCTACCGCTGTTATCCGTGCAAAATTTGGACATACCGGCTATTAGGTATGTTGTCATAATGTTCTGGCTGATAAGTATATCTTCTTCTTGCATTTCAATCCATAAGCTGTAATGATAAAATACTCAAAAATTCATGGAATATGGGATATATCACTGCAATATTGGCGCATTGAGGTTTATTTTCACACTGAAACTTAGAGTGCTGCAGCAGAAGTGACCTTAGTGCCTCGCCGATCCAGTGTCAGAAGCAGAGGCTCATCTATCACATATAGGGCCGCAAGACACGTCTCCTTCTAGCAGAGTCTGTCTACAAGCGGGCTCTTGTGCCAGCCCGAGAACCGTTGTCCATTCAACAGCTGTTGGAACAGATATTCTCCGCGACTCAGTCTTATCAGTTTCCCACCTTAATTAATGTCCTAGGTATACTCCTGCACAGCTACGGCGGTAGAATCTGTGTCTGCTAAGTTTGCTGCTAAGGTCGATTTTGCACAGGGCATATGACTAACATTATCTCTGTCTTATTAGTCGATTCAGAAGTTGTCAGGCCTACTCTCATTCCTTGTCCCATGATTCGGGCATTGTACAACATTCTCGTCCCCCCACCCCCCCCCCACCCAAATCCCGCCCTTTCGAAACACATTATCTACAACTACTTACGGTGCGTGGCGAAGAGGACCCTGTACCACTTGCATACTGGTCGAACTTACCTGAAGCAAATCTAGCAGCTCGCCTCTAAATTGCTTCGATCTCTTATTTCAATCCGACCTGGTGCGCATCCCAAACATCTGATCAATATTCAAGAATAGATCGCACTAGCGTCCTATATCCTGTCTGCTTTACAGATGAACTAGACTTTCCTGAAATTCTCCCAATAAACCGAGGTGTACCATTCGCCTTCCCTACCACGGTCCTCACACGATCCTTCCCTTTCATAACACTTCGCAACGTTACCCCCAGATGTTTAACGGCCGTGAATGTGTCAAGCAGGACATTACGCTGTATCCGAATATTACGATTTTTTATCCTACTGATTCCCGGCGGGGTCAGGGATTTTCTCTGCCTCGTGATGGCTGGGTGTTGTGTGCTGTCCTTAGGTTAGTTAGGTTTAAGTAGTTCTAAGTTCTAGGGGACTTATGACCACAGCAGTTGAGTCCCATAGTGCTCAGAGCCATTTGAACCATTTTTTATCCTACTGATCCTCATACTCTTACATTTTTCTGCAATAAGAGCCAGCTGACAATCCCCCTCCCTGATTTTATCCCTGTCTCCGATCAACACTAGCAGTCGAGAACAACGTACTGGGTTCTATTACTTAAGAAGTCTTCGAGCCAATCATATGTTGGGAGCCTGTTCCTTATGCCCGTATCTTCATTAACAGTCTGCATTGGGGTACCGCATCAAAAACGTTTGGGAAATCTAGAAATATGGAATCTGCCTGTTGCCCTTCATCCATAATTCGGAGTATATCATGTGAGAAAAATGAAAGCTGGGTTTTTCACGAGCGATGCTTTCTAAAGCCGTGCTGGTAACTGGACATGACCTTTCCGGTCTCTAGACGATTTATTGTAATCGAACTCAGAATATGCTCTACAATTCTGCAGCAAACCGGTGTTAACGATATTGGATCGTAATTTGGCGGGTCTGTTCTTCTATCCTTCCTATATACTGGAGTCATCTGTGCTATTTTCCACTCACTTGGCACTTTACGTTGGTCGAGAGGTTCGTGACAGATGCAAACTAAGTAAGGGGCCAATGACGTGGAGTGTATTACCAACTAGACGTAGTACCTAAAGTGCTGGTGGTTCTCAGTTCTCCAGCGTCGCGCACAAATAACGCAGAAGGGCTTACAGATCGTGTATATTAAGTATCCATGCCATATCTTAATTACACAGGCATAAAATATAAATTAAACGTAGTTAATACGTACTCGGGACAAACATTTTTCCTGGCGACTACGATGTCTAATCCTTCAAAAATGGTTCAAATGGCTCTGAGCACTATGGGACTCAACTGCTGTGGTCATCAGTCCCCTAGAACTTAGAACTAATTAAACCTAACTAACCTAAGCACATAACACACATCCATGCCCGAGGCAGGATTCGAACCTGCGACTGTAGCAGCAGCGCGGCTCCGGACTGGAGCGCCTAGAACCACACGACCACCACGACCGGCGTGTCTAATCCTTATTATTATTCTTATTATCTTCCTTGTTGGCATCACCAGGGGTAAACTAACATCCTTGCCCATAATTTTTAGTGTAACGTTTATTTTGTTTATAAAATGGCCAGCAAAGAAATACATACAAGTTACAAAATAGCAAACTACATGAAGGAGTATATTACATATAAATCAGAAAGCATTATGTCTTACTGGTTATCTTAAAAGTTTGTGATCATTTTTGCCGCTTTGTAGACCTACACATTATCCACGTAACATAACCAGGCAATCAATATTTTCATGCCACGCAATTTACTTTCGACTGCAGCTCGTAAAAACTCTAATTTTCATGACTTCTGTTTTGCAGTCATCATTATTTCTCTATTTCTATGTACCAGATCTGGGTAAGCAGTATGTTTCAAAACGTATATTTTACAATGTAACAATTTTCACAAATGTTAAGTTATGTTCCTGAGCGTTCATTATCACGTATAATAATGTTGGATGAACGAGAATTATCTAATTTCTTGCGCTGCTCTCTGACTAATAAGTATCCGACGTCTAGTAATTCAGCTGTTAATGGATTACTCAGGTATAAAAAATCAGAACCTTTCGGAAGAAAATATTTCGTACTTCAGATGTACCAGTACCCTCTGTCGCCTTCTACGACTTCCCTTCGTTCTCAAGTATGACAATGCACTGCACAAATACTCTTCAGGTGCATAAGACAATAGCGCACTGCGCACTTTTTGAATAAAGAGATTTTCTGTTCCTGAACCTAATTATTTGACACAAACACTTTATTTCACTGTGACAGAATAACTAATAGCTACTTTGGTCCCATTATACATCATCATCATACCAATCATTATATTATCCTTATCAAAGAAAATAATCAGTTTTTGGAAACATAATGTAAATGGAGAGATAAAATGTCTATTCACCAAGCGGCGGCAGGAGAAC
Source organism: Schistocerca cancellata (assembly GCF_023864275.1). Taxonomy (NCBI): domain Eukaryota; kingdom Metazoa; phylum Arthropoda; class Insecta; order Orthoptera; family Acrididae; genus Schistocerca; species Schistocerca cancellata. Next base: position 337,451,382 of record NC_064631.1, read on the forward strand.
AGGCATATAAAAGGTATTACTTGTGCAAGCTTTTGGACCCAGTGTCTACTTCTTTCGGCAGGAAGGTTGAAGGCGAAGGAAGAGAGGTGAAGGAAAAGGACTGGTGAGGTTGAGGAGAAGGGGTAGAGCTCGGAAAAGTCACTCAGAACCCTGGGTCAGGGGAGCCTTTTCGAACGGGATGAGAAGGAAAGACTAACTGTTGGGGACTGCAATCCAGTGGCCACTGTTCGCAAACGCCGCTACTCTTGGTCGTTAAGTGCAAGTGTCGGTCACTTCGTCGTCCATGGTGAGAGGTAATGTCTGAAACTTGGTATTCTCGGCACACTCTTGGCACTGTGGATCCCTAAAGATCTCCGAAATGGAATATTCCACGCGTCCAGCTCCAACTATCGCTCCGCTTTCAAAGTCTGTCTGTTCCCGTCGTGCGGCCATAATGACGTCGGAAACTTTTTCACATGAATCACAGAAATGACAGCTATGCCAAAGCACTGCCTTTTTATACCTTGTGTACGCTATACTGCCTCGATGTGTTCGTGTGCGTATCGCTATCCCACGATTTTTGTCGCTTCAGTGCATAACGTGAATTACTTCCGATATATCTGCGTTTATCAACAATTACAATACCGTCAGTATTTCAGACCGTATAGAGGTGCTAAAGCGTTGGCAAGAGGCGGCTTATGAGCGTAAGGGCGGCAATTTAGCGCGGAGCTGCCGCCCACCACCGGAAATCAATCGCCCAAAACGGCGTCTAATTGTTGTGGCTTCAACTACAGTCCCTCAAGGGGTCAAAGCACGATGGTTTCACCGAACTGCACTCCGTACTTCACGTTTGAGGTAGCCTTATTCCAGTTCTGTGTCCTGTGGTATGGGATTCAGGTGAGGTCAGGTGGAGCCAGGGCTGGGGCTTGTGCAGCAGGGCTCGGTTTTTACAGTTATTCTACTTAACATCAAAGTATTTCAGGTAACAGAACAGAAATACACATTCAATAAAACAACAAATAATAGCAATTTATAATGCCTGAAACCTGACCACAACCAGAAAAATATCTCAGGCATCATGAGCAGGGAACATACGATGCGAAAGAAAACACTTTCAAGGGGAAAGTCTGAGTCTCGCTAATCGATTTGGCTCATCTTTGGCAGATCGCTTGTATACAACCCAAAATGAGGAACACTGAGCTGTTTTGGGTCGTCACACCTCTGGTTTTGAGAAAACTTCTCCTAAAGTTCGTGACGCGCAATCGACTCAAAACTGACAGAACTTGATAGAATATTGGACCTCGTAACGTGAACACTGTTCAATGAAGGCGCCGCTGGCGTAGCGACCAATGCATCTGGGTGTCCTGCAGAGAACCTGTGTTCAATTTTCAAATGCATTCTGCTCTTTTCTTATTTGGTGGGAATAGGCCGGTTAGTAACGTGATCAATAATAAATGTTAACAAGGTAGAATGCACTGAAGTTTAACGAGACTAGTCAGGAAGAATCACTGCGCAAAGAAATGGGATAAGGAAATAGAAATGAATACAAAGATATGCTTGAAGTTCTCTAAGGCTACAGATACTGCGATAATGAACAGCGCAGTAGTCAGTCTAGCTGAAGAGAAATAAACATCTCTAAAAAGGGTAGTCACAGAAGTTGGAAACGGGGACATAAGTACAAGGAGGCAACTCCGAGGAAACCGTGGGTACAAAGGAAATGCTTTAGTTGATCAAAGAGGGAAGTATAAAAATGTTCAGGATAAATCTACATACAGTGATGCCAAAAATTTAGGAATGAAATAAATAGTAAGTGCAGCGAAGGTAACGCAAAATGTCTAAACGCAAAAAACGTGAAGAAATATAAAAACAAATGATATTCAGAAGGACTGACTCAGCATATACAAAAGACCAAACCACCTTTGATGATACGAAGTTTGCAGTGGGAATTCCATAGATAAACGCAAAGGAGAGAGCGGATTGGTGGAATGAATACTCTGAAGACCTCTATCAGGGTCAGGACTTGTCTTATAACGTGTTAGAATAACAAACAGGAGTTGACAGTGAGGACAGCGGGGATGCAGTGTTAAAGTTAAAACAACCTTAATTTAATTTGATTTAATTTAAAAGAGCTTTGGACGATTTAAGATCAAAACTGCAAAAGGGACACATAAAATTCCATCACCATTCCTAAAATCATTGCGGCTATATACCATCAGACTTTCGGAAAAATATCGTCCGCACAACTCCGAAGATAACAAGAGCCGGCACCGAGCGATCTAAGGCGGTGCAGTCATGAACTGTGCGGCTGGTCCCGGCGGAGGTTCGAGTCCTCCCTAGGGCATAGGTGTGTGTGTTTGTCATTAGGATAATTTAGGTTAAGTAGTGTGCAAGCTTAGGGACTGATGACGTTAGCTGTTAAGTCCCGTAAGATTTCACACACATTTGAACAAGAGATGACAAGTGCGAGAACTACCGCAGATCGGTTTAACAGCTCACGCATCCAGGTTGATGACAAGAATAAAATACAAATGAATGGAAAAGGAAACTGAGAACCTATCACATGACGATGAGTTACGCTCTAGGACACCGGTGGGACAGTTCTGAGGTTGTGGTTGAGAAAAATCAAGAGCCATTCGTGAGATTTGTCGATCTAGAAATAGCACGGTGCTACAGAAGAATCTTGAAAATTACGTGGAGTGGTAAAGCAAGGAATGAGGAGGTTCTCTGCGGAATCGGTGATGGAAGGAATATGTGGACAACTGACTAGAAAAAGGGACAAGATTTGAGGGCATCTGTTAAGACATCGGTTAATAACTTCCACGGTTCTAGAGAGATCTGTAGAGGGTAAAAATCACAGAGGAAGGCGAATTGGAGCCTCAGTCGTTAGTCAAGTACTCTGATCACTACCATGCACAACATTCCGCTGGTTTATTCCAGGCTTTGGATTACATACCTGTACTACTTCATTTCCCTGTCGGTACTGGTCATCTACCATTATGTCTCTGTTCTTCTGGCCTATTCTCTGGTCCCCGTTGTCCATTTTGGTTCTGGGGGGTCCATCGATTTCCGATACTTGAAGGTGGATGTCTTGCTCTCCACTTCAGATTGTCTGGTTCAGATCTCTCTGGCTGAAATTGAGCCTGTACGAAAGGCACAGTATCCTTCGCTCCTGCACCAGGATTGTATCCAAGCTCCAGAAGTAAATGGTGGAATGTTCTTACATCTTACATATTTCGGCCTGCTATCGTAATCTCTCTTTGTAGGTGAAAGGACAACATCACATAAATCATAATCAACTTTTTTGCTTCATATGTTGTGTCTAGAAACTGATTGTGGATAGCCGTGTATTTGAAGTATTTACTCGGTTCCGGCCATCTGGAATCTACGTACGTCTTCATCATTAGGGTTCCTAACTTTACTTGATCCTGTTTGGCTTTCGAATAGTATTTATTCAAGGACGCATACTTAAATTCTTCATTTGTTTTACGCTGTCCTGTGATTACTCGCATTTGTGCGGCTACTTCTTTTAGAAAATGCACATAAATGAAAATTATTGTTAATGCATGTGTCCACAGCAACGGCAGTGCCCCTTTTAACTGTTCTACCCAAATTTTAGTATTTAAAGTATTTGAACTAACCGAAAACAGAGAGTACTTTTTTTTACTGAAATGAAGCGTTTTCAGGTCTCGTCAACATCCTGATGTACTGTGCCTACCATTGCAGCTGAATTCATGGATGAGCATGCCTCAAACACTACAAAGTCTCTCTGTTAGGTCTTATAATTCTTCTTCACCTCACCTCCTTTCTCCTTTGCTCATGCTCATATTACTATGTTTTCTATTGCCCTCACGATTGCCACTCCTCTTTTTATTTTCTAATGCAACTAATGCTTCTCCGTTAAACCGACTGCTGTGAACATATGTTGCCTTAAATTGCAATAAGTCTTCAATTCTTTAATCTCCTCATGATCGCGTAAATGTGTCGGAGTGGTCCTACTAGAAGACAGCTGTCGTATGGCGGTGTTCAGTTCCTTCATTTCGTCTTCTGTTACTTGATACAATCTTTAACAACTTTTAGCTCCTCAGTGAATTCTCCGTTCCATGTACTAAGTATTTGGATACTCTTCACGTTAACATTAACATCTTTCCTTAACTCACTAGTAGTTTCCTCAGTTTCTTGCACTACTGTCGCTCACTTATTATCAAAACCAAGTGCATATTCATCATCCTTCTACAGTAGCTGATCCTGCAACTGTTTCACTTGATCCTAAGCTTCTTGTTAAATGCTTTGAACTGCCCGATGCCCTCCCTTAGCTGTTTTTCGAACTGTTTATTATTTTCTAATTTTTTAAGTACTCGATACTCCGTTTGCGCTCTTCTTTGAACTGTTCGTCGCTCTTCGCGAACTGCTACATAAAAAAAATATTTGTCAATGCCTGTGGAACTTACGGCTATGGTTCACGATTTACGACACTCTCCGCTTCTGTTTCGTGACTGGTGGCTTCCGTCGCCTGTGAAATAGTCACACTATCGTCACCCATGAATTCTTTTCCTCATACAAGCTGTTCTGCATGTTCATGTTTCTCTTCTGCATCAACTCATTTTTGTGACCTTTCTCTCTGTGATTCGTTAAAATTAACTTCCTGAACACTTCTGTTGACCCTCCAGGTCAACAACACTATCTACTGTTTCTAAATTACCAGGCAGCTCTCTCCGAACTTCGCTCTTCCTCACAAACGGCTTATTTTCAGCATACTATCAGAAAATCAGCCTTGAATATGCCTAACACTTTAATACAATCTAACATATCTGAACCAAATTAGATAAACAAAGTACACAGCTCAATGAAACTCACCAAGAAAACACCAATAAACACAGGTAAAGCCCTCCGAAAGTTGTACAACAATCTACAACTGTACAACGACTGAGTAATAAAAATCACTCGACTTGCTGAAAGAAAGCACATGTGTTAGTTATGGACCAGCAACTTAACGATAATTTCATTTCATTACTTCAGTGATTATAAAGATTACAAGTGCCGATTTTTTGCACTATGCTGGGTGTTAAACAAAGGATAAAGATTTTAACTGAAAGTAATCTATTGACTGCTAAATCAGGAGACTGCAAGTAACCAAAGCCGTGGCACGCAGTTGCAGTTGTCAATATGAGGTTATTGCCAAGCCATCGACATGGATTTCAGAAAGGGTGACCTTACAAATAATCGGCTCGTTCACCATAGAAACATGTGAATTCCAGTATAGTTGTTGCATAAAGGGTAACTTACCGACTTTCACTTATTAAACAGGGACGGCCCTTGCATATGTAAAACATGGCTGAGGTAACTCACAAAATTATAAAATAGGGTTATAAAATAAGGAATTTCGTCAATCCACTGAATGAAAGAATAGCCATTATAAAAGATGTTTTAGCCGGCCTGTGTGGCCGAGTGGTTCTAGGCGCTTCAGTCTGGAACCGCGCGACCACTATGGTCGCAGGTTCGAATCCTGCCTCGGGCATGAATGTGTGTGATGTTCTTAGGTTAGTTTAAGTAGTACTACGTTCTAGGGGACTGATGATCTCAGATGTTAAGTCCCATAGTGCTCAGAGCCATTTGAACATTTTTGAGTCATAAAAGATGTTTATTTCAGTTTGTTGTGTACTTCAAGTTAAACATAAGCATATAAGGACATGAAATCTTATGCTCATTGAGCATCAATACCACAACGTCCTTAGAGAAATAGAACATTGGCAAATTTCGCGTAATTTGTAAGAAATGAATACGTTATGGAAGTCAGTACAACATTGGGGCAATGATTAACCCGTAAGTACACGCACTTGTTCTGTGAGACCACTGAGAATATATTCAATTTAATACAATGTCTGACAATTGCTCCAAAGGAGCTATCTTCTCTGCGCCTTCTGTGACCATAATAGGATTCATTTGATATGGTGTACATGTGATTTTAACAACAACACTTCCAGTTAACTTTTTAACAACAACACTTCCAGTTAACGTTTTAACAACAACACTTCCATTTAACTTTCTACAAACAGTTCAGGGTATCACGGACCAGCCGCACGGGTGTCAGTTTATTGTCAGCCCCGCTTAGGTCATTCTCATGCACCCATAATGCGGTATTGGATTTCTTTAGTGTTAAAACGACGTTTTCTATCTTGGTACCTTGTTTTAGTATCCTGAAAGTGTTGTAACGGCATATTATTACGAGGCAGAAGAGCAGAGAGTTAGATGCCGCTGTCATTTTCAAAACAAATAAGGAAGAACAACCGAGAAGAAGAGAATTCTTGAGACAGCTTTCTTTTGTGCTTCTGCAAGACCATTTTCAGCAAAGGGAAACGTCAAGAACTTTGCGAGAAAAGGTAACTGAAAGAATTGGCAAGCTTTGTGTCATGATAAACTCTGAAGTGTTATCAACTGCGAGGTTACGAGGACGATGTCTAAACTACAAAAGCAAACACAGAAGAACCCCACATGTCTGTGAAAACTGTGAGAAATGCGTTTGCCTTGAACATTCTGTTATAGTTGTGCCTTGACTATATCGTCAAAATATTCCATTGAATATGTTTCTTATTTTGATAGTAGCTCATTTTTATGTATCTTTAATTTGTGTATATGCTTTTGACCAAAACATAAAATTTTCCTTTTAAATTGACATATTAAAGTAATTGGTAATGACACTACTTCATTCACTAACAAATCCCTCCACAATACACATAAAAATCCAACTTAAAAGCGTTGGAAACTGCAAAGGCCTGTGAGACCAACTGCGCGCTCTCACATCGAGATTCCAGGGGCGTGCAGCGTCTGGTTAAGCTCGCAGAAGTCATGTAGTCGTTGCCGAATGTTAATCAGAGAGGAAGGAAAGAACCACAGAGAGAATCGTTCATGCACTCACGATCTTGACTGAACATTGCTTAATTCATGATTTCTGAAGGCTGTGCTCGAATCTGAAACGCAAAAGTCCTACCGTCGGGCGGAATAAGTACATAAGTACTGTCACTCGGTTTGCGAACGCTGCAGGGCTCATCGCAACACTGCCACTGACAATGGATGGCGTCTGTGGTAATAGCTCACCCTCAGAAACGAAGTTTCTATTTCGGTTACTGCATCTCGGATGGAACTAAGTTCCACAGAGCGCTCATCGCAAGAAGCAGAATTTTTGCTTTTGCCTGATTTGGAGCACCAATTCGGTCTGTTCTAATACTGCAACAGTCACCAATCCATACTCTTTTAAACATGATGAACCAGCCGTGAATATTTTTTATCTTAAAATTCAGAAAAAAAGCAGTTCCTGACTCCCACAACGTGTCGTATTTCGCGACTTTCCTGTCCTGTACGTACACACTGCTGTTTCTCTTCTCTCGCTCCATATTTTGTCCATATTAGCCAATGGCAGCAGTTTTACTATTTCTTAACAGAGTTAACAACAAGGCATTTAACTTGGCCCCTAGCCTGCTGGCTGTGGGACCCATGTTATTAAACATAAAAGTACCTGATGGTCTCCCTTCTCACACCACTTCCGAGATTACTGTCTTTGTATTACTTCCGGTGTAACACTTTTCATAATAGTGACTTCCTTTCTTGTTTTAGACGCAACAACGACGGTGCTTCTTTGGTGGAGCTTAGCCAACATGCAATAAACTATTCCACTTTTCTGCGTGCGCTTCTCTGCCCCTTCAAAATGCCTGTCGTCCCCCCAGCTCGGGTGGGCTCTGTCCAACCTGTCTTCAATAAGACTCCCAGTTACACTTGAACAGACCTGTAAAGAATGAATTTAATAAGAAAATATAGCAATTGATGTGCCAATCACTGACATTAGTTTCAATCATTCTTGTACCTCAGTCTCTAGCTTGGGTTTAATTTGGCTGGACTTGCTAATTTATTAGAATATAATTATGGTGTTTGACAGAATTACCAAAAGCTGTCGCATGACAATTTGACACGTACAGGTCGTTTGATACACATCTCACGTCCAACAAATTATGCTGAGCATTGTAGTCAGCAACGTGTCCGTGGCAGACATGTACTCTGTTGTCAGGTCTGTGACTGACTGTCGTCAGTTGTACTCTGATCTTCATCATGTGTGATGAGGCATGACCGTCCTACACCACATCACTTACTCCCGATTCCACCATCCTCAATATTACTTTCACAGATTTTTCACGAACGCGGTATGCAAGGAAGCGAACAGCTTCACTAGTTTCGAGATGCTCGTTCACAGACGTCGGGCCATAACCATTTTCCTTGATCAGATTCACTCACAGTTAAGAATTTCCCTGTTTGCGACCCGTATAGAAATTATAACTATTCCCTACTAAAAATTATTCCATCTTGGCATAGTGGTACAGCAACGATCTATTGCTACTATCTAATAAAAAGCAATCGTAGGCTGCACAATTCAGATGATACCCTATCCGGACAAAACGCGTCGTCCTTGGCTTAATAAGGAACACTGTGCAACCCATAACAGTTTTTTATTTAACAATATTTCTGCTCAGCTTCTACATGACCAGATAGCCGTGTTTGTTAAAGCGCCACTTGCCTGATACGGAGATGCACTAGAGCCAGATAGAATCCTCAGACAGGACATTGACGAAGGTCAATGTGCCGGACAGCCTGGATGAGGTTTTTAGGCGGTTTCGCACATCCCATTAGGTGACTACCAGGCCTGTACACAAATCCCACCTGAGTTACACGTATCTAAGACATTTAGAAAACTTTCTCTCACTTTCACATGAATAACACTACATGCAGTTGGGGTAAACACATTCCATCCTGGAGGGTAATGGGGTGGCGACAGGAAGTCCATTAGTATCCATGCTGACCTACGCCGATTCGGATAAAGACGAAAAACAAAGAAGATTTTCTACTCCGATTATGTACTCCTCTTACCGCTTCACGTTACCTCGGCAACACCTGACGGCATTCAGTTTATGAGCAGTGGTCATAATGTTATCGATCATCAGTGTAAACATTTGCAGTATTTCGCCATCTTTGGCTGCCCGAGAGAGTTTCCAACTATGGACGTGTTGGCAGTTTGGTAGAAATTCCATCGTCTTTTGTCGGACATGATAATGGCACTCGTTCTGCCAAGCAAGCTCATAAAATGTGCCGAGGCGTAGGAGTTAAGGAAATTGGTCACAAGCTGGTATTCACACAGGCATCAACGGGAAGTATACAAATTGTAAAATTTTGTGACTGATGGATGAATGTGTGACGCTGCAGCGAAGTTTTACCGTGGAGCTGGCAAGGATAGTAAACAATCTCCATTTAGATACCAAGGTAAAAAGTCATTGCGAAATTCATTCCGTGTCGTCGGTTGGACAGTAACTATGCCTCGTAGGTGGTGTGTAAACAATACACGAAGATTTCGTACTTGAGAGAGGACGTGTAGTTGAGCTCTAAGAAGACTGGTGAACATCCAACGATTCCATCAATCAATGGCAAGCCGAATAACAGTTTGGGTAAGGGTCAGAATTGGACCAACGCGCCACTGATATGCTCAACTAGTGAAGCTCTCCCTCTTGAATAAATCGTCCAATAGCTCCGCAATTTCAACCATTTGTTTGTCTGTACATCACATGTGCCGGGACCTATTCGGATAATTCATACATAGTGCGCCTTTTTTGTCTTAGGGGCAAGGGAATTATACGTACCTAGAAAAATATGATTGTAGGTAAAATTGATAGAACACAAGCTTAGTTCCTTAAACTTAATGTAGGGAACCGATCGTGGACATGTACGGATAATTCCAGATTTTGATTAAAATGAATTAGGTACGTAATTAATATCCTAAATCGTAGAGAACGAGTTATGATTTCAACCCTAAGCCGTTTCAGACACGATGCCGATATATAAATGATAGAGTACAGCAGTCAGTTTTCCTTTTTTGCAGGGTTTATTTGACAAATCCAGATTTCGACTAGTTCCTAGCCATTATCAGTGCTAAAAAAATACAGAAAGTGCATGGTCATGAATAGAGTAGTATTCGAAGAACTGTGACTGACGCCAGAATAACAGGGAACTGACATGCATTGAAATCAGAAAATAGTGGTATGTAATCTAATGTATAAGCCGTACAGGTTTTGCCACGAGTTGTAACTTTTTATAGTATCACCTGACCATGTACTTCCTGTATTTTTTAACATTGATAATGGTCGGCATTAGTCTAAATATGGATTTGCTAAATAAAAAAATTGTTCAAATGGCTCTGAGTACTATGGGACTTACCGTCTGAGGTCATCAGCCCCCTAGAACTTAGAACTACTTAAACCTAACTAACCTAAGGACATCACACACATCCATGACCGAGGCAGGATTCGATCCTGCCAAATAAAACCTGCAAAAAAGCACCACTGATTGCTGTGCTCCATCATTTATAAATCAGATCACAGTCTCTGCGAGCACCCACGTTCCTAATGGAAGGTAACCTGTCGATGCCAATTTCTTAACCCTTGGAAGGTGTGGAGGTTTTAATACCACTGACATACGCAGGAAAGCACTCTGAAACGAGTCTCGAAAGTACATAGACTTACACAGTTAGAACGTTATTGAGAAAAGCTCAATGCGAAGACGTAGTCTATTGGAAACACACGTACTAACTCTTTAAATCATATAACTATGAGACCGTGAAAGGAGATGCAGAACGTCTTCAAACACAAGTTAAAAGAAGATATTGATGTTTACGAGTAAACTGCTGTTAGATCACCAAAATGATGCCCTTTTGAATATTGAATATTGATGTTCCTTATATATTGAAACGACCGCTACTGAACACACGGACTCACTGGATGGAGATACAGTCATCCTCACCACCATTCTCACTTATTGGAATAGGCTGCACTACATTTACCAGATACCCTCTTGTCCTCGGACGCCAGACTCTTCGATGTCCGTGGACATATAGATAATGACGAGTTTAGGCAGACCACCTTCCTGCATTCTTTCTACATGCTTACAACAGTAGATTTTACATTTACACTTTAAATTCTGGCTTCCTAATCGAAAATCTTTAGCTCTTACCTTATTCCTGTGTTTGCTATTTTGCCCTTCAGTGTGTGGTCTTTGACTGCCCTGAGAAATTTTATCTCTGCTGACGTAATTTTCCGTCTGTCAGTCTTCGATAAGTCCGACGTCTCACTTCTTAATACTACTACCGAAAATGATATTTTTTTCTAGAGCTTCAGCTTACTTTCATTTCTGGCTTTATTTTTTAGAGTTCTATGAATTTTATTGTATGGAATTTGGAAAGTATTATCTGTGTCGCGATCTAAAGTTGGGATTATTTCGCACACAAGAGAGTAAAAGGTGGACACCTGTCCCAGTATTTTGCCGCTTATCTCAGTTTTGGATCTTACGGTGTGTTCCTCCAAAAAAAGTCATTACTTTTGATTTGCGTGGAGACATTACCAGTCCATATTTTTCTCTTATATTTATTAAGATGTGTAGTCCCTGCTGCCTGTTGAACGCTAAAAGCGTCGTCCGCACATAAAATACTACTTGAACTATACTGCGGTAAGAGTGTTAAATCAGAATCGAAGATTTGTTAATATGGGGAAGAAATTTCTGAGAATGAATATTTGGAGCACAGTACTGTTTGACAGTAAAACATGGACTTTGGGAAAACCGGAACAGAACAGAATCGAAGCATTTGAGATGTGTTACTATAGGACAGTATTGAAAAGTAGGTCACTGATAGGGTAAAAAACGGCGAGGTTTTGCGCAGGATTAGAGAGGAAAGGAATGCGTGGAAAACAATAACGAGAAGAAAGGACGGGACGATAGGACATCTGTTAAGTCATCAGGGAATAACTTCCATGGTACAAGAGGGATTTGCAGAGGGTAAAAACCGTAGAGGAAGACAGAGATTGGAGTACATCCAACAAATAACTGAGAGTGTAGGCTGAAAGTCCTACTCTGAGATGAAGAGCCTGGAACCAGGAGAGGAATTCGTGGAGGGCTGCATCAAACATCGAACCAGTCGAACGATTACATAAAAAAGCTACATCAGTTCGATATTAAGTAATATTGGTGCTGTTAGTTGCTCCCCTGTGTCATTCTGATCTATTTTCCTGGATTATCTAGTAAACTTCTTGTGATCACAATTACCCATAGCGTGTGTCTATTTAGGCTGTCAAATGACTTATGAAAATCGGAGAAGGTGATCTGTTTTTCCAAATTGAGTTTCCTTCTTTCTGTATCATTTGCTTCGCCACGAAAATAACATCTACTCTAGAAATGGACACCTGGAAAGTTAATTTTTGGGACCTGGAATGGTAGATGAATAACTAATAAAGAATTTGAATGAGTAAATTTGTTGACAATAGATAAGGTGGATATAGCCTTTATCTCTGAAATAAAAAAGACGCTTAGTGGTAGAAAATTTGTTGGAGAGATATAGGTCTTAGCCGTAATGTTTGCAGAAACGTCCGGGTAATGGGGTTACGTGGAGGGTCCATAACTTGCTCAGCTAAGCCGGTTTCCTGTGATACAAAGTTTCGAGAGCTAACTTCACTGTTTGGACGCTTGGGCGAAGTGCGCTAAGCACACAGTTAGCTGCCGTAGCACCAGGTTTCCACATGCCCGCGCTGATGTGACGAAGTCAAGCAGAAGCACCGTTGTGGAAGTGTGGCGGCGCTGTCGGATTATACGCCACGTTGTTGCGGATAGCCAAGATAGCGATTTAGGGACACCAGCTGGTATTTGCTCACGAAATGAAATTTCTTCGAGAGAAATGTTATGTTTGATGCGCTCAATAGAAGGTCACTTGGTTACGACAGTCATCTTTACATCTGAGGTCAGTCTTGGAAATTAAATAAAACTCTCTTTACTTACCGGAATGAACCTTTCACAAATAAAGACGCACAGTCCCGGCTATATATCCAAAAGTACCACCCCACTACTTATTAAACTTAACAGACGAACACCTGCACGCGCAGCTGAACGAGCAGTAATGGGAGAAAGTATACGGCATAGAAATAGCTTAACTACAATCTAGGATAATGACTTCAGATTTAATGTTAAACTGCTCCAGGAGGCCTATATAAGGCTCTGAGTGTGGGGTGGGTGAGCGTAACGAGGGGGGGGGGGGGGGAGAGGGTGTCATGAAACGTGCCTGCGTTTCCCAGTCGGTAGGAGGACTGCCGATGGAAGCAAAGGTTCTGGGTCGAAATCCCTGTTCAGCACACACATTCAGTCGCATACTCTCTTTTACTCGGTAACTACGTGTATAAGTCATTCACATATTTTATATCACTTCATTAGGCTCAGGAAGCACAAGTGGAAATTTGAATTTTTATATACATGACGAAGTTGTTAACTGATCATGTACATCTGAAGACGACAACCGGTAAGTGAATCTGTAGTTACCCGGAAATCTTGACGTAATAAATTATTGCACGAGTGTAAGCAAAGTAAGTCGCCCTGGCAGTTTCTCTTGTCAGAATAATTGGTAAACCTGTAAAAGGCCTATTTTCAAATTTACGAACTATTTTCACAGTTTTATTGTTAGTCGATTCCATTCCTGATGCAGAACTATGGGAATGTCAGAGTGACTTCAGATATAAAGAGGATAATCAACAAAATACTGAAGTATAGAGATATCCAAGAAATTTCAAATATAAGTAAATCTAATAAGCGATAGCATTGTCGACATAGGTAATATGATAACCAAATCTTCCTTTAGGGCACAGCTACTATGTTGGCGTATTTATCCAGATGGTGACAGTTGGGTTACTGAATTGTTTTATGTTAACGTGAATATTCTTGCGACCTTGCGTGACGTCATGCTACGTAACATGTGTGTAAAGGTCCGCGTTAGCCCCTGTACAAAGAAAGAAAACCGTAAAAACGAAAGTCTCCTACGAGGATCAGAACCTTTTTTGTAATAAAACCGCACCGGTGTACACTTTTCTATATCAGCTTTATTTCGAATACCTTTAATGTTCAGTTGTGGTTAAACCCATTAATACAGCTTCTGGGAGAAAATAGACATTATTGTAATTATCAATGAAATAACGAAGAACAGGTATATGGAAACAGATTTAGGCTGCGGTCATTTTCAAAGAATTTGTTAAGTTACTCAAATTGTCGGCAACGGTTAAAAATTTTTCAAGTTCTAAACGATCCCGTCTCCTTTCACATAGTGGCGTAAGAAAACAGTTCTGCAAACAAAAGATGGATGCGATTGAGACAGAAGGTGGAACTTCTGTCTGAAAAAGACTTCGTCGGTTCCCTATGTGACAGCAGGCATGCATTGGGACCTTCTCCCTTCATGCAACATTTCACCTTGCCTATTTCTTGTGTTCAGAAACCCATTAGGAGGTGGGGTTCCCCGGAATCTTAAACGGTCGGACCACCGTCCCGCAGCACCATTTAGTTTCAGCTACGATGCGGATCAACGGATGCTGTGTCATATCCGCCGCGGATGGGTTTTGCTGAAGCCCTGGATTTCGTAACAGCTTAACTTGAACAAAACTCGGAGATATCGCTCGCGTACACAAGCCGCTTGGTCCGCACGGTGAGAGCGACCACTTATGGCTGCGGCGACGGACTAACAGCGCCACACATGCATTAAGATTCGACCGTGACTTCCCCAAAGTCAGTTGGATGTGACAAGAAAAAACAAACAACGGGCTTTTTAGTCATATTAAACGAAAACGTAATTAAAGAGACTCGTTAGATTAGTTATATACAGTGACAAATGTAGATAGCAAAATTTTCTATGGTAATGCGCCGCTTCTGTTTCACTGCACTATCACTACAAGCAACTGAGGCTAAACTTAGTAGCTGCAGTAGCACTTGTACGCAGCATCCTCAACGTTTATTGCAATTTAATCCGAAAGAAATGAGTATATTTTGTTCCGTAGAAAAAATGTTACTCGCTTACTACATTTTTTCCTCTCTGGTGTGTTTATTGTTTTAATTATTTCGTAACCGATTTACGAGTGCGCAGTTACCCTTCTTTCCACATTTTCTTTTTATTTGTTCATAGATCACCGAACGTTTACACATTGACAGGTTGCTTGTAATATTTAGGTGCGTTGTGTCCCACGATTATCAACTCGTTTTTCAACATTTTGATTAATAAACCCGATAATTTATTTATAACATTGGTCAATGTGATCCCTCAGCAAACATTTGAAAATTGACCAATCTAGTAAAACATAACAACGTATAATGATAGAGAAAGATCGAGTGCCCATGGCACTAAAGATACTCTATGAGAGCAGGTAAAAACTTTCCTTTTTTGAAGTTGCCATAGTATGCCTTTAATAGGAATTTCTCCTAGATTATTTGAACAACATAAAGAAATATCAATCGTAATGGCGATAACCGGATAAAGTTATTTTTCTTTCGACTGGATGAAATGGAATACCAATGAAAAAGAGATTTGTTCTATATTTGTATTTATTTTCATTCTTTCAAAGCAAGAAAAACACGAAATTCACACTCTATCAATATCGGACTCCACAGTGGATGGAAGTCCAGGTAACAGTCTATCAGTATGATATCAATACGGCTATCTTCTGTAATGCGTGAGTCCTTATTAAGAGCAGAAGTATGAATTTGAAGATATCATCAAACATTGCACTTCACATACATAAGCATGCAATTGATCGAAGTACACCATGTACCACAAACATAGGCAAAGAAGGTAGTCAGCAATTTCAGCATAGTTCTTTTGATGTCATCCTGTTTATTTCCCCTCAATGACTACGTATTTTCTCAAATCAAATTGCAACTCTGTCAGTCTTGTTCGCATCAGTATTTAAAGCAGTATAGTCGCTTCTGACTGGTATGCTTGCTCAACCCTCATCACCATGAAATATCTCCTAAATTCTTTTATAATATCCTACAGCATACAATCCACAAGGCATAATTAACGCTGAATTGACCTAATGAGTTCAACTGGAGTATTAAATTGGGTCACTAGTACTCTCTTAACCTTGTTTTACGGCAAACATCACTCACATGTGTGTGAATATAAAACACAAAGAAATATCTCTGCAAAACTGAAAATTTCCCCACACGGTTTAGAAAGGACAAGTTACTCTCTCACCTATTTTTCGTATATGTGAAATTATTAAAAATTTTGTTAGAACCTTACGCACCTTAAGCAAGGTTCTATAAAGTTAACATCCATGGCAGACATTAATGGAGCCTGGTAGGACACTAAACGTATGAGGTATTTTTATGGTTCTTAGCTCATAGAAACAGTATGTTAGGAGTTGGAAGCAATTGGTGGCGAACCCATCCCTCAGTAAATCATTCTGAACAGGCCCACAGCCATATAGGGCAGACAGAGCAGCCCCTCATCAAGACAGGTCTCCAGCAGCACAATGCCACGATACCTGCATTGGAGCCAGCCGAAGCCTGGGCTGGGGGCAATGGACTGAAGGAATGCATCTACACAGTGGAATCATAAACTGGGCGTTGTGTGAAGAGCCACATGTAGCAAAAATTCACAAGTTTTTGTGTTTGCCGATACTGCAAATGAACCTGTGAACCGCTTCCATTGGCTGCCAAGGTTGTATAAGAAACTCCAACGTCTGAGAAACGTTTGGAGATAGAATCTTTATTACACCTTACAGCTAGGACTAACAAGCTCAAAGGCAGAGGTGATTTAGATAAAGCTCTTTACGATTGTATCTGTCCACTTGTTGGTGTGGGAAAATCATCTTCTCCCTTCGTGAAAACTTATAAAAGCCAGTAATTGGCGGTTTCCTTTTTTTTCCAGAGATGCAGATTTTGTATCTCTTGCCTTGGTTCGACAAGGGTTTGTGCTGTCGCGTGGGAGGGGAGATTTAGCGCCTCTAAAGCCCTATAATTGGCTCAATACAGAAGGAAGGCAGTGTCGTTCGTGCACTTTATGGGAAAACGGAATTTTTTTCTGAAGAGGTGAGAGACTCAGGTGTGGGACTTCGGTCTGGAAGCAACTTCTGGTCCATGCTCCGGTGTGTGTGGTTGGTGCTTGTGACCAGTCGTGAGACTGACTTCACTTGCAAGTAATTTAGACAGGGGAGGCTGTGATGATGTTCTTACTGTACCAACAGTGTGATTTCAAACGTCTCGGACTACTCGTTTGCCAAGGGCTCACATATTCTTGTTTGGTTTAACAGTCTTCATGTTTGGTATACTAAATTATGCATACATTCTCCATCATTTTATATAGTCCCCACAGGTTTATCTTTCAAGGTTTACGTCGTTAACCTAATATCTTTCTCAATGAACTTATAAGTCAACCAGATCCTAACATAATGCGAAAAAAATGGGGAGGGAGGTTCTAGGTTACCGAGAGCAAGTCCACGTGTCCAGACACAACACACAAGGAAACTCAAGTATATTGAATTAAATTCCCACAAGAAAAGGCTCCCAAATTCACTCATATAACTTCAGTGCGGTAAATATTGCAGGAGATTAGTAAATTACGCAGGTTTTGTCTCTGTCTAAGTAACACAAAGAATACGCTCTACACTAAACTAAATTTTCATATAAATCGAACATCACTTGAATGATATCGTCTTGAGTAAGCTCTCATAGAGTGAAACGTTTCTATAACATGGACTAAACCATCTTACAATGGTACAAAGTACATCGTGGGACCATGTGGTCACACACACGCATCACACACACACACACACACACAAACAAACAAGCGCACGTATACGCACTAGTCATTAGGAAACCCGACAAAACCCACTGAAATTACCACACAAAACTGAAACATATTCACACCATCGACTAATGAGCCCTTGCGGTAATACACAACATTCATTTTTCGACATGATAAGTAGCTCTCATATAAATAGCGCTAACATGTGGCCAGCTACAAGATACAATGATAAATTTTAATTTCTTGGCGTAGTTAACTAAAATTAGATTGCCTTAGCAGGTTTCACACAAACTGAATCACGCCGAAAGAACCTTGCAGTACACATTTGACCGTGAACTGATATTTCACATTACGCATAGCCTCATGTTTAGGTTCACAACTTCTTCAGTCAAATTCATCAAAATTATATTAATTAATACTTCACTGAAAGCTTTCTCATCTAAATTGATTCTAATCCAACCAGTGTGAACATTTTTTGACAACAAATTGTTACATTCTTACACCTTTTCCTACCAATCCACGAGCGGCTCACCTCGACTCCGTTCTTTCCATCTTCACATCAGTCCCCGTCTGGCCAACATCCCTCCTTCCTCCTCAACTGCCCTCCACATCAAACCGAGTGGTCGGGGTGTTCATTTTGCAGTGACGAAACAGACAGCCCCTCCTCTGTTAAGTTAGACCATCTTTGGTCCCTGTTTCCATTTGCTTAAATTTGCTTACCAGGCCAAGATGGCACTACTCTACACTACTCCTACTGTCCATAGATAACCATGATTTCGATTTATACACATATTTAATTCATTCACACTTCTTTTATCACTCACACACACCAGGTTGTAAAACTGCAAGATTGAGGAAAGGAGTGTGACATAACTAAAACGCGAAACAGTCGAACCTCACTAGTCATCCGGCGAAGTTTGTCAATAAAAACTGATAGAAAAGTTATTGAACTCTTAATTGTCGCCGGCCGGTGTGGCCGAGCGATTCTAGACGCTACAGTCTGGAACCGCACGACCACTACGGTCGCAGGTTCGAATCTTGCCTCGTGCATGGATGTGTGTGATGTCCTTAGGTTGGTTAGGTTTAAGTAGTTCTAAGTTCTAGGGGACTGATGACTTCAGAAGTTAAGTCCCATAGTGCTCAGAGCCATTTGAACCAGTTTTTTCTTAATTGACAATACCAAATATATTAAAATAGAGAAACAACAAATGAAGCGAAACGATATTTACGTTTCTGAACACACTACGGCTTTATCTTCAGGAAATACAGCGAATATGTAATGTACATCAAAACTTCTAGTGTGGCAACCGAATGATTATTCGAGTTGGATTTTAGAATCTACAGCTCAATAAATATATAATCAAATTTGAGAAGAGATAATCCACACAGAAACGGAAATAGCATAGGTAGGTAAATGAGACAATTATCGCAACATTAGCTTAGCTGCTCATCCATACATTTTGCTAACAATAATAATGAATTTGAGCGCATGTTAGACGACGATCAGATTAGTTTTAGCAATGGTTAAAGAACCCAGAGCCATTTCTAAGACTGCGGTCGATAAATGAGATAAGACTAAAGATATGTCAAGGTACTTTCATATGCTTTGTCGACCTTGAAAAATATGTCAGTAACGTAAGATTATGGAAATATGTTTAAAATTGCCACGTATGTATGAGCTGTAAGGAATGACGGGTAATATGTCAGATGTAAGGTAGCCAAGAATAAACAATGAGAATGGAAGAACAAGAGAGAAGCTATCAGATTAAAGTGGACGTTAGGCGTAAATACAGTCTTCACTATCTGATCAAAACCATCCTTACGCCTATTAAGGGACGTTAGAATGGTATGTGTCCACCTTTCGCCTCTTGACGCCCTAAACTCTGCTACGGACACTTTCAGTGAGCTGAAACGGGAGACGGAGTAATCTGGAGCAAAGTCGACGATCTGACTCATCCAAAATGTGTTCTAATAGTTTCTAGTCGGAACTCTGAGCAGACCAGGAATGTTATGTCCACAGACCACTGCCTTGCCAACGGCCTTGCCGCAGTGGTAACACCGGTTCCCGTCAGATCACCGAAGTTAAGCCCTGTCGGGTTGGAATAGCACTTGGATGGATGACCATCCGGTCTGCCGAGCGCTGTTTGCAAGTGGGGTGCCCTTAGCCCTTGTGAGGCAAACTGAGAAGCTATTTGATTGAGAAGTAGCGGCTCCGGTCTCGGAAACTGACATACGGCTGGGAGAGCGGTGTGCTGACGACATGCCCCTCCATAGCCGCATCCAGTGACGCCTATGATCTGAGGAGGACACGGCGGCCGGTCAGTACCGTTGGGCCTTCATGGCCTGTTCGGGAGGAGAGTTACACCATTACCTTACACTCGCTGATTTATGAAAGCGAGCATTGTCGTGCTAATACAGTCATCGTCTCCAGACCGTTCCTCAACTACACGCAGTACACACTGCTGTAAGACGTGTTCACAACCTCCGCGTTTTGCGTTTTCTTAACGGCAGTAATGAGAGCACTCCATAACAACGAAAAACATTCCCATTACTGAGTAGTAAGTGCATTATCTGAAAACTACCTTAAGCAGTTAAACAGAGAACCGACTCGTGGCTATAACATATTAAACCTTCTGGTGACAAAAAGATCCGAACTATTTGGAGCAGTTAACGCAAAACAGGGAATCAGCGATCATAAAGCGGTTACTGCTTCGATGATTTCAGCCGTAAATAGAAATATTAAAAAAGGTTGGAATATTTTTCTGTTTAGCAAAAGTGACAAAAAGCAGATTTCAGAGTACTTGACGGCTCAACACAAAAGTTTTATCTCAAGTACAGATAGTGTTGAGGATCATTGGACAAAGTTCAAAACAATCGTACAATATTCGTTAGATGAGTATGTGCCAAGCAAGATCGTAAGAGAAGGAAAAGAGTCACGGTAGTACAACACCCGAGTTAGAAAACTGCTACGGAAGCAAAGGCAACTTCACAACAAACATAATCATAGCCAAAGCCTTGCAGACAAACAAAAATCACGCTAAGCGAAGTGTAGTGTGAGGAGGGCTATGCGAGAGGCGTTCAATGAATTAGAAAGTAAAGTTCTATGTACTGACTTAGCAGAAAATCCTAAGACATTTTGGTCTTATGTTAAAGCGGTAGGTGGATCAAAACAAAATGTCCAGACAATCTGTGAACGAAATGGTACTGAAACAGAGGATGACAGACTAAAGGCCGAAATAATAAACGTCTTTTTCGAAAGCTGTTTCACAGAAGACGACTGCACTGCAGTTCCTTCTCTAGAGTGTCTCCCAGATGACTAAATGGGAGATATCGAAATAGATCACAGAGGGATAGCAAAACAATTAAAATTGCTCAAAAGAGGAAAGGCTGCTGGACCTGATGGGATACCAGTTCGATTTTACACAGAGTACGCGAAGGAACTTGCCAACCTTCTTGCAGCGCTGTACCGTAGGTCTCTAGAAGAGCGTAGCGTTCCAAAAGATTGGAATAGGGCACAGGTCATCCCCGTGATTTCAGGTGTGCCGAGGGGAGTGCCGTAGGACCATTGCTATTCACAATATATATAAATGACCTTGTGGATAACATCGGAAGTTCACTGAGGCATTTTGCGGATGATGCTGTAGTATATCGAGAGGTTGCAACAATGGAAAATTGTACTGAAATGCAGGATGATCTGCAACGAATTGACGCATGGTGAACGGAATGGCAATTCAAACTCAATGTAGACAAGTGTAATGTGCTGCGAATACATAGAAAGAAAGATCCTTTATCATTTAGCTGCAATATAGCAGTTCACTAACTCATCATCATCATCATCTTGGACAGTTTCCAGCCACTGGCTGGGTCTGTCGGGAACACAAGCCTCTCCATCGTGTTCTGTCTTTCCACCATTCCCCCTCTTCCACCTTCGTCCAGTTCTCTCCTCTTCTCGTCACACATTCCTTCACTCCCTTCACCCATCTATCTCTTGGTCTTCCTCTGGGCCTCTTCCCCTCCAGTTGCAGATCAAACATCCTCTTAGGAATTCTTCCCTCATCCATTCTCTTCATGTGTCCATACCACTGCAGTCTTGATTTTTCTATCCTGTCCTGTACTGGTTCCTCCTTTAGTCTTTCCCTCACATACACATTTCGCAATCTGTCTCGTCTTGTTACACCCAACCTGCTCCTCTGGAACTTCATTTCGCTAGCCTGTATTCTACTTTTGTCGCTTTTGTGCATTACCCATGTCTCACTTCCGTATGCCAATATGGGGACAAAGTAGGTTCGGTATATAATTCCCTTGGATTTCTGTGGCACCTCCTTGCTCCAAATAAGCCCCCTAATGCATTTGTAGAACTGCCCTGCTTTTCTGCACCTTTCATTTATTTCCATTGCGTTTCCCCCCTTACTTTCAATCACGCTTCCCAGGTACTTGAAGTTCTCTACCACTTGTAGTTTTTCCCCTCCACAAGTTATATCCACAGTTCACTAACTGCAAGCAGTTAATTCCATAACTTATCTCGGAGTAGGCGTTAGGAGTCATTTAAAATGGAATGACCATATAAAATTAATCGTCGGTAAATCAGATGGCAGACTGAGATTCATTGGAAGAATCCTCAAGAATTGCAGTCCGAAAACAAAAGGAGTAGTCTACAATACACTTGTTCGCCCACTGTTTGAATACTACTGACCTGTGCGGGATCCGTACGAGACAGGGTTAATAGAAGAGACAGAAAAGATCCAACGGAGAGCAGCGCGCTTCGTTACAGGATCATTTAGTAATCGCGGAAGCGTTGCAGGAGATGATAGATAAACTCCAGTGGAAGACTCTGCAAGAGAGACGCACAGGACCTCGGTACGGGCTTTTGCTGAAGTTTCGAGAACTTACCATCACCGAGGAGTCAAGCAGTATATTTCTCCCTCCTACGTATATCTCGCGAAGAGACCATGAGGATAAAATCAGAGAGATTAGAGCCCGCACAGAGGCATACCGACAATCTTTCTTTCCACGAACAACACGAGACAGCAATAGAAGAGAGAACCGATAGAGGTACTCCAGGTACCCTCCTCCAGACACCGTCAGGTTGCTTGCGGAGTATGGATGTAGAGATAGATGTAGATGTATATCCAGATTTCGGCATTGTGTGGATATATTGAAGTGGTAGGAAAATCTAATAGTTTAAGGTGGGATGCTCCAGAATGCCGAACATTACGAAGACATATACTTGAAACGCCCCCTTTGCAAAATTATGAGTGACATTGCTGCTAAAACTCTTGCGTAATTTGATTTTCAAATATCTAAGCAAAACTCAACGTACTCAGATAGTTTTCTCTTTAGTTATTCTGATCATCACAAAACTAACACACAATATTTTAGCGCAATGTAGTCTGACTTTCAATACTCCCTACAAAAGAATGGCCATGACTAACAACAACCTATCCCCTTCATGAATCGCTTACATCACAAAAATCTTCGTTACTCGAACTTCCGCAATACAGCGAGCGCCAATACTGCCAGCTAAATAAAAGATTATAATTACTGAAGGCACTAACTACTGATGGGCACAGTTAGCAAATGAAAGGTTTTGGTAGGGAACAAACAATGTATTTACCTGAACAGCGTTCAAAATTCATAATATATAATTTTGCGACATCCAACTAAACAAATTTCCTTTTTCTGACGGACACAAGTCCAGATCGTCTGCTCAAAACTCTGGCATCTCTCTCCCCCATCCACCATTGCTGGCGGATCACCTCCAACTGTCCAACGCTACTTTCTGTTCACATCCAGCTGCCCAACACTACACTAACGAATATTCCAACAATGAGTCCAACCCGCCACAGATTGCACACAGCGCTGTCAGCGCTTTTCATACATGGCACTACAAAGCATTACCAACATAAAAACCTAAACAGAATACTTACACAGCCACCATGCTCCGAACAAACAATTTTACAAGTTGTTTTGGGCAGTTCCCAATGCTTATTTGCTAAACTTTTGTTGATATTTACGCTAACATATATATCAAATGTGCAGAATTATTGATACACTGTTGGTCAAATAAAAAATAGTCCCTACAGTCCATAAAGATAGTCGTGATCATTTTTCACTGTAGTACAACGTATGAGCAGTGAAAGTAGATGCACATGGAAGTGGCGGATTTCCATGCAGTCTTGAAGAAGTAGTGCTGTTGTCCTTCCAACGGAAAGACAATGCTAACTCTTGGAATGCACACAGGTAATGGGTTACAACAGAGTAAACCCACAGCAGAATCAGTTGAAGTTTTGAAGAATATTTGTAAGTAGGTCATCACACAGCTGACCCACAGTATTTCTTGTAGACATAATGGTATTGGTGGGCCACCAAAGGTGCAGACCCACGGTAATCCTTGTAGAGATGGCTGGCAGCGGTCAGTTGTTACTGTGGGGTGCACAATCACCATCAAAGAGTCTTCCGGATAATATAGCAAGCCCATAAACCACCACTTGGCACTCAAAAAACTTTTTGGAGTGTCCTTAGAACCAGCAATGCTGTTAACCAGTCCCTTGCTGAATTATCAACTCATGTCCAAAAACTGACAGTCTTTTTTAAACTTCCACATATTGTTCATATACTACGACCAACAGAAACGTGTGCAGTGGAATGAAACTTAATTTGAAGAACTGGTGTCTATACAATTAGAAATTTACAGCATAAGAATAGAATTATAAAGATACAGAGAACATCATTAAAGAGCATAATAATACAGATAACGTTTGAAACATGGACCTTGCCGTTGGTGGGGAGGCTTGCGTGCCTCAACGATACAGATAGCCGTACCGTAGGTGCAACCACAACGGAGGGGTATCTGCTGAGAGGCCAGACAAACGTGTGGTTCCTGAAGAGGGGCAGCAGCCTTTTCAGTAGTTGCAGGGGCAACAGTCTTATGATTGACTGATCTGGCCTTGTAACGTTAACCAAAACGGCCTTGCTGTGCTGGTACTGCGAACGGCTGAAAGCAAGGGGAAACTACAGCCGTAATTTTTCCCGAGGGCATCCAGCTTTGCTGTATGATTAAATGATGATGGCGTCCTCTTCGGTAAAATATTTCGGAGCTAAAATAGTCCCCCATTCGGATCTCCGGGCGGGGACTACTCAGGACGACATCGTTATCAAGAGAAAGAAAACTAGCGTTCTACGGATCGGAGCGTGGAATGTCAGATCCCTTAAAAGGGCAGGTAGGTTAGAAAATTTAAAAAGGGAAATGGATAGGTTAAAGTTAGATATAGTGGGAATTAGTGAAGTTCGGTGGCAGGAGTAACAAGACTATTGGTCAGGTGAATACAGGGTTATAAATACAAAATCAAATAGGGGTAATGCTGGAGTAGGTTTAATAATGAATAAAAAAATAGGCGTGCGGGTAAGCTACTACAAACAGCATAGTGAACGCATTATTGTGACCAAGATAGCCACGAAGCCCACGCCAACTACAGTAGTACAAGTTTATATGCCAACTAGCTCTGCAGATGACGAAGAAATTGAAGAAATGAATGATGAAATAAAAGAAATTATTCAGGTAGTGAAGGGAGACGAAAATTTAATATTCATTGGTGACTGGAATTCGAAAGTAGGAAAAGGGAGAGAAGGAAACATAGTAGGTGAATATGGATTGGGGCTAAGAAATGAAAGACGAAGCCACCTGGTAGAATTTTGCACAGAGCATAATGTAATCATAGCTAACACTTGGTTCAAGAATCATGAAAGCAGGTTGTATACATGGAAGAACCCTGGAGATACTAAAAGGTATCAGATTATATAATGGTAAGAAAGAGATTTAGGAACCAGGTTTTAAATTGCAAGACATTTCCAGGGCAGATGTGGACTCTGACCACAATCTAATGGTTATGAACTGTAGATTAAAACTGAAGAAACTGCACAAAGGTGGGAATTTAAGGAGATGGGACCTGGATAAACTGAAAGAACCAGAGGTTGTACAGAGTTTCAGCGGGAGCATAAGGGAACAATTGACAGGAATGGGGGAAAGAAATACAGTAGAAGAAGAATGGGTAACTTTGAGGTATGCAATAGTGAAGGCAGCAGAGGATCCAGTAGGTAAAAAGACGAGGGCTAGTAGAAACCCTTGGGTAACACAAGAAATATTGAATTTAATTGATGAAGGGGGAAAATATAAAAATGCAGTAAATGAAGGAGGCAAAAAGGAATACAAACGTCTCAAAAATGAGATCGACAAGAAGTGCAAAATGGCTAAGCAGGTATGGCTAGAGGACAAATGTAAGGATGTAGAGGCTTATCTCACTAGGGGTACTGCCTACAGGAAAATTAAAGAGACCTTTGGAGAAAGGAGAACCACTTGCATGAATATCAAGAGCTCAGATGGAAACCCTGTTCTAAGCAAAGAAGGGAAAGCAGAAAGGTGGAAGGTGTATATAGAGGTCTATACAAGGGCGATGTACTTGAGGACAATATTATGGAATTGGAAGACGATGTAGATGAAGATGAAATGGGAGTTATGATACTGCGTGAAGAGTTTGACAGAGCACTGAAAGACCTGAGGCGAAACAAGGCCCCGGGAGTAGACAACATTCCATTAGAACTACTGACAGCATTGGGAGAGCCAGTCCTGGCAAAACTCTACCATCTGGTGAGCAAGATGTATGAGACAGGCGAAATACCCTCAGACTTCAAGAAGAATATAATAATTCCAATCCCAAAGAAAGCAGGTGTTGACAGATGTGAAAATTACCGAACTATCAGTTTAATAAGTCACAGCTGCAAAATAACGTGAATTCTTTACAGGCGAATGGAAAAACTGATAGAAGCAGACATCGGGGAAGATCAGTTTGGATTCCGTAGAAATGTTGGAACACATGAGGCAATACTGACCCTACGACTTATCTTAGAAGAAAGATTAAGGAAAGGCAAACCTACGTTTCTAGCATTTGTAGACTTAGAGAAAGCTTTTGACAATGTTGATTGGAATACTCTCTTTCAAATTCTGAAGGTGGCAGGGGTAAAATACTGGAAGCGAAAAGCTATTTACAATTTGTACTGAAACCAGATGGCAGTTATAATAGTTGAGGGGTATGAAAGGGAAGCAGTGGTTGGTAAGGGTGTGAGACAGGGTTGTAGCCTCTCCCCAATGTTATTCAATCTGTATATTGAACAAGCAATAAAGGAAACAAAAGAAAACTTTGGAGTAGGTATTAAAATCCATGGAGAAGAAATAAAAACTTTGAGGTTCGCCGATGACATTGTAATTCTGTCAGAGACAGCAAAGAACTTGGGAGAGCTGTTGAACGGAATGGACAGTGTCTTGAAAGGAGGGTACAAGATGAACATCAACAAAAACAAAACGAGGATAATGGAATGTAGTCGAATTAAGTCGGGTGATGCTGAGTGAATTAGATTAGGAAATGAGACACTTAAAGAAGTAAAGGAGTTTTGCTATTTGGGGAGCAAAATAACTGATTATGTTCGAATTAAAGAGGATATAAAATGTAGGCTGGCAATGGCAAGGAAAGCGTTTCTGAAGAATAAAAATTTGTTAGCTTCGAGTATAGATTTAAATGTCAAGAAGTCGTTTCTGAAAGTATTTGTATGGAGTGTAGCCATGTATGGAAGTGAAACGTGGACTATAAATAGTTTAGACAAGAAGAGAATAGAAGCTTTCGAAATGTGGTGCTACAGAAGAATGCTGAAGATTAGATGGGTAGATCACATACCTAATGAGGAGGTATTGAATAGAATTGGGGAGAAGAGGAGCTTGTGGCACAACTTGACTAGAAGAAGGGATTGGTTGGTAGGACATGTTCTGAGACATCGAGGGATCACGAATTTAGCAGTGGAGGGCAGCGTGAAGAGTAAAAACTGTAGAGGGAGACCAAGAGATGAATACACTAAGCAGATTCAGAAGGATGTAGGCTGCAGTAGGTGCTGGGAGATGAAGAATCTTGCACAGGATAGAGTAGCAGGGAGAGCTGCATCAAACCAGTCTCAGGACTGAAGACCACAACAACAACAACGTTTGAAGTAATGCATGCTTTACAAAAGAGTAGAAATAAACATATACATCAGTGTTACAGGAATTATGACATAAGTAAATAAATAAATAAATGAGTAGAGCTTTCAAAACATTAACTTCACACATGAGCATTTAAACAGAACAGAATAAATAATATCTAAACATCATTACATAGTAAATAACATATTATTAATCTAAATTATGTTTGATGATAACAGTATTCCTCATCGTAGTGAATGTAGCTTAGTATTAGAAAAATCCTATGAAATAACACGCAGAGACAGGAAGAACACAAATACACAAGGGTACACATACAAGTAATGGAATCACACAAAAGGAAAGGTCACGGTTTGTTTTTGGTATAATACTTGGTACTACAGTCCAACCCAAAACTTCATTCCATAGATCTTACCTGTAATTTCAACACTTGTTCCCACAAAAAAATCCAATTTTACCATGTTTCCTGTATTTATATGTTCACATAATTCTTACCTCATTATTTATGTCTCTAAACCATACTTTTTTTGTTCATATCCTCTTTCAAAATAATTGTTCTTCATTGTACACTACTTGTCTGGCCAAACGTTTTTCTTATAGCTTCTCAATGCATTTCTTCCAATTCATCACAACTCCTTCTCTTATATTCCCTACCCCCTCTTTAACTTAAATCTACTGAGCTCAGATATATATACTAGAGAATGAGGCAATGCAACATCACAAAACAATTAACACAAACAGTAATGACAACAAATGCAAATTGGTACAGCAGGTAGCAATAAATGTAAGTTTGCAAACCAAATGGAACTATACAACTTATATAAGGCAATGTGCAGCAACAAGAAAAACAAAGCTGTAGTAAAACTGGCTTCATACACTGTAAAATTCTGTAGGACTATGCCTGGCAAAGAGCAGCAGCAAATGCAATAACTTATACCTAAACACGACAAAGCTCAAGCAGAAAACATATTACAGTAAAGATAGGAAATGTCTAATACATATGTCACATCTTAACACTAGAGTGATGCATCACAATAACTTACTCTACCAAACAAGTTACCAAGTCGTTGAAAAAATTATGTATGCAATTACTGTGAAGGGAAATTTCTATTTGTGCTCCCTTTTTTAAAGAAATTAGATGATAAAATTATTATTTAATGCATCTGTAGACAGTAAACATTGCTATTAGTACATATATTAAATTTCATTTTAACTAATGCTGAATGGCAGCTAGAAACTAGATATTAAACAAAATAGGCAAATATATACATAAAGCAAGTCATGAAAAGTCATTCACAAGCCATATGGCATCTCCTTAGGCTGTAAAAAATTTCTCAACAAGACAGACATTAGTCATAATCAGGTGTGTACTTGCAAAATACTTCTCATCATTGCATTAGGCATTTCAGTAAATATCAGAAAGTACAAGCTCCAAACTGTTATCATATGTTTTCAAGTATGAGAGTGTCGTATTTGCGTTGCTTTCTACAAAGAAATGTCAATAGTGAGGTTAATGACCTCTTGTTTTTCTTTGTGGCTCTGAAAGGCATACACTAATTGCATTTTTTCCTGGTGACCGTCGCACAGCTGGGCCTCCACAGTGCATTACATCAAGGTCACGTACTTTCCTTACATAAATATTTATGACAGCAGTTTCTGCTACAGTGACAGTCTCATATAAAAAATTTCACAGGTTGAAAATTTGTTAGAAGTGTGTAGAAACAAAATCTAACATATAATAGTGTCCAAAATTGCTGTTAGCATAGTGGTACTGGTACTCACAATCCAGAGTCCCTAACTCCTACTCATTATTCCTTAACTTATTACACAAATACATATTCGTCGACACTTCTTCAATAGTTCATGATAATAAATTTGTACTATACTCAAATTCCTCATATAGCATCATCTCATTGATCATAAACATACCTTCACAGCATAATATACATCTTTGTTGTAATAATACCATCATAGCACATCAATCAAATATCAAAATCATCGTAGCTTGCTCCAATAATCTCAAAACCTTTAAAAATTCTCTCTGTTGGCTTCAATAGAGTCATCTACCTCAAACGTACTTAAAAATCATGATCCCTTAACAAATACATCATTCAAAACTCTCATAGTATCACAACGGTTCCAAAAAAATGAACAGTTCATGAAGAACAGAAAGAATACAACTTCATAAGTGTGAATTTATCCAACTGTGTATTGCATAAATTGTGTCACTGACGTAGTTAAACAGCCTACTTACACACTATGTGATCAAAAGTATCCGGAAACCCATATTAGGTCCATTGTACTGCCACCTATTGCCAGATACTTTATATCAGCGACCTCAGTAGTCATTAGACATCGTGAGAGAGCAGAATGTGGCGCTCTGCAGAACTCAGAGGTGTCACTTGTGACATACGTCTGTACGTGAGATTTGTACATTCCTAAACATTCCTAGATCCTCTGCTTCCGATGTGATAGGGAAGTGGTAACGTGAAGAGACACATACAGCAGAAAAGCGTGCAGGCTGACCTCGTCTGTTGACTGACAGAAAGCGCCGACAGTTGAAGAGGGTCTAAGGTCCATAAATGATCTCGAAAGTAAACTCTTTTTCGTACTAGGAGTGACGTCCATCTATCATCTTCGAACGTAAGTTCCTTTATGCACTGTGTTGTTACATAGATCTGGTATTTACTGTCTGTATATGAATAATAGTGAGATTTCGTGTTATATTTTGACAATTATAAAACGATAATTCCTGCAATGTCAGTGTAATAGTACTATGAGATTTTTTCCTATATTAAAATTACCTCTACATTGTGTTACATCCAAAAATCGTCTTGGAGTGTAAGTACTTTTCTACTACGTTGTTACTCTTCTACAAGAAGTAAAGAGGTGAACTATGTTAACAACACAGTGCATAAAAGAAATTACCCTTCCAGTACGATTCGTGGACGTCAATCAGCCGGGGCGTAAGTATAATATAACATAAAATCGCGGCTTGGACGTACAATAAAATGATACATAAATGTAATGTCAACAGGAACATTTGATAATGGCTCATATGCCGAATCAAGCGTTTCGAGAACTTTTGTAATCAACTAGAAACCAACAATTGACACCTGATTTTGTCAAAAGTGTAAATAAGATGTCATATTAGGCCTATGACCTTATGCAAGCTACAGGCCCATGAGAGAACAAGTGGCCTAGTTTGTTTTGAACATTAGCGCTGTTAACAGGATTACTCTGACGGTGTTGTGGCCTTGTTTACACCACGTTTCAAATATTTGCGACGATGCTAAGCTGATTTTATGTGTATTTTTTGACGACACCACTATTGCTTCATTATATTTCTTGTTTTAAAACAGCTTGCCTCATAATTTTTAAGTGTATTTCTTCCACTTGTATGAAGGTAATAAGTTTCATTAGGCAATATTTTGTTGTGTAAAGATGTAGACTTCCGCTATTTGTATTTGGTTTGCCCATGTTTTGCTGGAGATATGAAGATGTTCATCGCTGACTGAAACCCGTAGTCTAAGGACCAAAAAGTTTTGTGATTATAAAAAAATGCATATATTCTCGACCACTGTTTTATGCGCGACTATATCGCAGCTTTTGAACTGTCAACCAATTTGGTGCCACAGTTACCTGCACCAGCATCATTCTAAGGCGAATTGTATTGGATATATTGTTTTAGTCTAATTCATCATGTACATACAAGTGTAATTTAAACGGTGATTGCTGTTTTTAACGTGATGTCGTCTACAGTGGAATGCATTGTTAATGAGCCTTTTTATTTCTCTCGTAAGATAAGTCTCTGGAAGATTCCGTAGTAAAGGAATTTTCTTCCATAATGGTGAACCACCCACCGGAAAAGCTTGTAATTAAGTTTGTGTTTAAGTACGCTCCTGATTTCAACTGCCCTAAAAATACAAACAGTACATATTTGAACACTTGATAGATACGCTGTGGTATTGAAAGCTTTGCACAGCTGGCATCTTCCCCTGATGGCTGCATGAGATGCAACCTGTACTGGGGAAAGATGCAACTGTGTGAAAGAAACAAAATTGTTGAACAGTTGAGTACAGAACAAAAAAAGAACTACTTCATTCTGAGTGCGAAAAATACAAACAAGAATAATCTGCCAGTCATCAGTTATTGGATATTGCTGGATTAAAACTTTCATTTGCTGTTCACTGTTATCTGATTCAGGTTTCACAAATATTGCTGTGGTCACTGCCGTTTCCACACTCCTCATGCTACTACTGCTTGCATCCAATTCTTTGGATCCAGTCACAATTCTATTCTTTTTTCTCATAAAAAGAGCCCTTGCAGGCAAGAGAAATATCGTCATGATCTCCATTTGTGATTCTCAGATGTAAAGATTCCTCATTGCTTGAAGATGAACTGCTTGATGGTCACGACTCATTCCTTCACAGAATACGGCGCTTTGATTCGTTATTTTGTGCTTTGTCTCTCATCTGCATTCGTTTTTAACTGCTCATTAGCACTACTGAAAGCAGCGTTTTCTTCATGGTTAAGCTAGATGCTGAAGCTTTACGACAAAATTTACGTCACCGAAAGAGGAATTATGAGATAAGTCTCCACGTCTTCTGGATTGTCCTGGTCATTGTTCAGCTGAATTCCACGCTCTTCCATCTTACAAATTATCCCAGGATGCCGAAGGAACTTGGTCTTCTGGCGTGTGTTTACCATTCTTCGGCACATTCACAACGGATATATCCTGTATATTCCTTTGCAAGAATATATTCAACCAGTCATAACCTGACATATTAAAATTCTTTGTTGAGTAATTTAACTATTCCATTTTGCTCCGCAAATGACTACGACGACATCCGAATCCATTTTTGTGGAGATGGATATCCACCATCTTGCAGTCGTCACATATAGTCCACAAGTATGTTTTCAATTTCAACGCAAGGTGTCCTGAAAAAGTTTAAAATATGAGTTACGAACAGTATTTTCTCGTTACCAAAGTTACAGAGTCTACAGTAGCAACTACGCTTTCGCTACAGTTGATTTTACGACAAATTTCTTATCTGCGTGACCTGGTCGACCTCTGGTTAAATTTTTATTTTCCATCCTCCATTTTAGGGTTCCGTACGGTATTTGGTAGAGTCTCGATGCATCCCACAGGGACATCTTCCCAATATTAACATCTTCTGCAACTGGTAGGAGATTAGCTTTAGACGATGAATTTCTGTCTTTTTTTTTTTTTTTTTTTTTTTTTTTACACCCGTTTTGACGAGGTATGATAGGTTACCCCGAACGTTACAGGTGTAGGCGTAAGGTACTGTATACTGTACACATCAAGTAAAATCAATTCTTACATCTCACATTTAAATACACTGTATACATATTTTAATAACAATCGTAAGTTATTAAAATAAATTCATAAGCTTTGCAATACACAGCTTCTTTGAACTTGCCCGGCACACAGAGAATACCACCTGAATGAAGATGCGTAATACCCATTTGATATCAGGAAGAGGCAACCTACATTTTCTTCAATAAAGTCTCCATTAAAACTGTCTAAACGCACCATCTCGAAGCCACACAACGCGGTTTCAAAACACCCGTTAAAATTATGGTTATAAACAATACATCCGCTAGGAAAATCATTACCATTACCAAGAACGGAATTAGAAACTGCATACTTAAGACTATCTTATCCAATAGATTCTCCAATTACTTGCTCTTTATCGATAAATGTAGAAAATTTCCTTCTTGCTAAGACAGCCGATTCACAGTAAGAAGTGTTTGACGGATAGTGCTGCCATCCATTCAGTATTGGAGGAAATACCAGCACGGTGGTATCCTCTGCCATCTGACATGGAATTACCCAGCAGTTAAGAGTATCAGTATAGTTTGGAGATTCTGGAAAGGATGTCCACCACGCTAACATTCTTGTTTCATTTACGTTCTCGCTAGTTCTTTGTCGTTATGGATGAAGTGTAAATTTGTAAAAAAGCAAACTCCTACACAGTAAGTTTGCATTATAATGGTTTATTTACATTCCTAAACTGAATTTTGTGGTTGTTGTTTTCTTCATTCCGAAGACTGATTTGATCCAACACTTCACATTATTCTATCCTGTGAGATACTCTTCATCCATGAAGTAGTACTGCAGCTATCATCCATTTGGACCTGCTTACTCTATTCATCCCTAGATATTTCCTTACGATTTGTATTTCCCGTGCTTCCCTTCATTACTTTTCCCTTACCTCTGAGTAAAAAAGTACGCTATTGCACGTTTAGAGTAATTTTATCCTCATTAGGAGAAATTTAATACTTTGCAGTAGAAGTTACCCAGTGGTCGTATTTAAACCCATTTGTAGATCTAATGGTGACACAGACATGTTTTTGTTGTTTCCAGTAAAGTGTATTAATTTGTTTCTATGCTACGAGTCCGTTAAACGAGTCGGACTTATCGGATGTTGTTGGAGTTGAATGCTGGTTTGCTGGTAATAAATCGCTCCTCGCTAGTCTAACGGTTGAATTCTCTCTTTGTGCAGGGATTTCGGCTTTGAAGCACCTTTCTGTAATGGCTGATCCCCTAGGATCATTTTCTTGTTGCTATTAATTATTCAGCGCTTTTAATTACTGGAAGTAAATAAGCCTTTGAACGCGATCCCCCCATTTAACTACCCCCTTCTATGTTTGACGGGCATAATGCCACTCAGTGCACTGACTTTAATGTCGCGATTAAACACTTCTCGGTAGAGGAGAGATAAAGATTTTGTTCCACGCTGATATCTGCTGAATACTGGGAATTAGTGAATTACGAACTGAAGCGTTATACAAACACTGTGCAGTAGGCAAACTGGGTAATGGACACAGATCTCGCTTCAAATAATGGAACGAAAAGGCAACACCAGGACAGAACTCAGTGAAGCTCAGCAGCTTAATATGTACGAACAGATTTGTTAAATTTACTGACACCCTAACAGAACATAACAGAAAACTGTTTGACAGCAGGTAATATGTTACAAGGAATGTGGTGCAAGCAGTAGAGAGAAACACACATTTATTACACTTCATTATTATTTGAAACTAAGGAACGGTTAGTTTAACAGGTAATACAAAGTACGACCACAAATGAATTTTGTATCTTTTTTAACTATTGATGTCCTTCAGAAATTCATTCCTGTGAGCTTTCTGCTCGACAAATGTTGCAATGAAATACATAGCTGATTGCCTGTTATTAAAATAAAAAAAAATGGCCGCTTCAATATTTCATACTAGAACTTTCGCAAAACCAGAAATGGGTAAAAAGCAGTTTAAAGGAATAAATAATAGTGCTACCCATAATGAAGCCAATGTGATTACAAATTTGGTGCGTGTCATCCACAAAATTTATGAGTTTTAAAAATGGCTTAGATACGCGCCAGGACAGAATCAGAGAGCATTATTGACAGTCAACCAAAATGATCATCTAGACTTTCGAGGTGGGAGGTAATGCTCTGAACAAATATTTGTTGTGCGAAACGTAATAGAACAATGCACAGAATTCAGTTTTCCACTGCACCCAAATTTCTTGGATTTTAAGGAAGCTTTTAACGGTATACAAGGATAATCATTGCGGAATATTGTAGTTGTATATGGTACTCCTGAACATCTAACTGATGTTTTCGAAAACCTGTACGTAGATTCGAGTTGCTGTACAAGAACAGAAAATGGGAACATCCCTTTCGTTACCATTCTGACATGTGTCAAACACGGACGCATTTTCTCACCATTCGTTTTCATATTAGTCATAGATTTCGTAATAAGAAGAACTATCGACAACTGTAAAATGGGCGTATTTGGAAATTATAATCTAGGCTTACGGATTTGGATTTTGCTGATGGCGTCATACCCTGACAGAAACGTTACAAGCTAGATGGAATTACCAGTTCCGCAGGACTAGAAATAAATGATTATTAGAAAAGTACAATGTGTTATAAGGAACGGAAACTTATAATTATGGTGCAAAAAGGTACTACAAAATGTTCACCAGTTTCCATATCTCGGCAGGCTTATTTGTAATAACGAGGACGTAGATGCAAACGTCAACAGCATAACTGGGAACACCCTCGCAGTCTTCCAACGAATGCGATTCAGATGGCAATTAAGACTCCATAAGTAAGTCCACAAAGCTTCGACGGTTGTCGTTTGTCACCCTACAAATCGCCGCATACACATACAACACTTGCAAAATGTCAGCGAAATCACCACACAAACTCAATATTTTCACCCAAGACGCTTGTTAAGTAGCAATTGTAACGTAGCTAACTATTGCGTGTTGTCACCTTGCATTAAGAACGTAGCTTCCCGTGGAGCAGGAAAGAGAGATGTTCGTTCCCACGCTTGCACAGCTGTCACTGGCTACTAGGCGGGGCGAGCGGGTGTACTTGACTAATGCGATATACTCTCTATGAATCTGATGAAGTACTACTAAATATTTATCAATGTTCTTCATACTTACTGTACCAAATTGTATGGATAAGGGAACGATATTGCTAAAATTTGAAATCAATAATTTTAATACCTTTGGAGATAAGGGTGTTTGAAAACTCTCTCCGCAGTGCCGTATGATTGTTAACCGCGCGTGCCGTATGCCTCAGTGAGAATACCGAAATGAAACTCAGTGAAATACAAGTTATTCATTTATTGAATATTCATTTTTAATTACAAATGTTCACATTAAACGTTGAAAGTGTCCACCCTGTTGTTGAATACACAATTCATTTCCCCTATTCGTCCAAACACAAGCTGTAACATTTATCCTGTTATAGTAGTGCATATTGCAGTTTTCAATTCATCGATGGATTTTGGACGGTTTTTATAGACAGTTGCTCTCGCTGCACCCCAGAAGAAAAAGTCAGGGGCTGTCAGGTCGGGCGATCGTGGACGCCAAAGTCCCTATGAAATTATGCGATCACCATAAACATCAGCAAGCAGTCACATCGAAACGCTAGCTGTATGCGTGATCGCACCATCTTGTTAAAAATAACCGTTCAGTATTTCACTGAACACAAGTTCTCCTATGAATGGGTACAAAATATCACTGCAGTACCGTTGTGCGTTTATTGTTTCGTTGAAAAATTTGGGACCCACAGTCCGAAATCTAGAAACCCCTGTTTTCACAGAGTGAAGTGGTTCCTTATGAATACACAATGGATATGAAGTACTCCTCAAATGAGAATTCTGCGAGTTCATGTACCTGGATAAATGAAACCACGCCTTATCAGTGAAAAACGTTTCATTCAGAATATCCCTTCCATTTTGTTCAATGAAAATTTTGGACCATTGACAATAGTGCAGTCTCTTGCCACGATCAGTATTTTCAGTTATTGCACGACTGTCACTTTGTAAGGGAAAAGTTCGATTTTTTCCCTTACAGCTGTGTTGGCCGTTCCGACACTAACATCGATTTTCTGGGCGAGTTTTCTTACTGACTTGTTCGGACTCATGGACATTTTGTCGGAAATATCGAGTAGTTTACGCTCAGACAAAACGCTAGGACGACCACTTCTCGGTGCATCTGTCACTGAACTCGTACTTCGAAATTTGTTAATCAAATCTCGCACAGTATCGCGATGTGAGAGTGTTGTCTACGGGAAAACTGAATTAATTGTTTCACGAACTGAAACTGTGTATTTACCGCCAGCTTCGGACACGTGTTCGACTAAAAACACACGTTCTTCACTGGTTAGCATCAATGGTTAGTATCAACTGAAACTACAACCAAGAGGATAGATTCGTATAATCTAATTTTCTGGATTTTCGTGTCGTTTCATTGCCACAGATTTCTGACGTAATTAACACTACTTTGGAAACTTATTATTTCATTGTGTTTGGGTTTTGTGAGTGTTTTGGAGAGACTGAGAGTGAATGGAGAACATATGTAAAGTGGGAATGTGATTTTTATTTAAATATATAAATGTAAGGGTGAGAATGTTGTTGTGTGATAGGGGAATTTATTACGTATGTCCGAATGAGATGGATTTTCTAAAGGGCAGCCAGAAGGGCTTTGAAGATAAATTTTTTTCCTAATCTATTTTGTAAAAAGGTATCGTATTTTGTTTTCATTAAATTTTATTTAGTTTCTTGCGAAATTTCTAGTGTAAATTACATGTGGTAAACTGAATGTCTCACATTAGAAATACCGCGAATGTAGGAGTGCACGAGATGATTCAATTTGCTGCTTAACATACTATCCAATAGGAATTCAGGATCTCCTTCGCGTTTGGGTAGGGCTTTGTGCCTCAGATCTGTGAGTCGATACAGTAACTCGGGCGCCGATTTCTAGTAAAGACCTACGTTAAATCTCCCTGATCTAATTTGTACCAAAAAGAAGAAATTTTCGCGTTTGATCTGTTCTTGTGCAGTCTATGAAAAGCGAATACAGTGTTGAGGATTTTGTGAATGTTTGAACATTGTGTGTGGCTAATTTAAGGAGAGTTTCGTGTGAGAACATTTCAAGTCGTGCGGCGTGTTTCGTGCAGATTACGATACATTATGGCGAGCACTTCTGTACAAGAAGACTACTGTAAGACGAGCTACGTTAACTCGCAAATAGTCGTGGGTCAGAGCCTGTTTAGGATGTTTAAAGTATCTGGTCAGACTAAATATCTTCTTGGTGTTTTTGGGTGTGAACTTGTGACAGAGACAGTCAGTAACATTGCGTAATTAGTGTCGGGATATTAAATACCAACTTGATAGACATTTTCCTTGTTTTAGAGACAAAAAAACCAACCAAAAGGAAATTTTAGATTTTTTTTAATGAGTCGTGTAAAAATCCCGAAGTCTTTAATCAACTTTCAGCTACTGCCCATGGATTCGAGTTATGTGGCTTTTGCGTGGTAGGTATTTAGCCGAATTTTTGTCAACATTGCTTTTGTCGGCTAAACCAGTATCTACCATGTCAGAGTGAAGGGGCAGACATCCAGAAGCCTATCCAGGTGGACGGACAGATCGTTTAAAGGATAGTGAGAGAGCTACCCGCCGCGTCACATGCTGCACATGAATTATGTTGAAGCTCAGTCATCGCGACCACATTTCAAATGACGAGGTTCTGAGAAGACGGGGTTACGCAGCCTGCACAGAATAGGCGGTGGATGCAGGTTGAAGATGGAGGGACATGTTGTATGAAAGTTGCAAGAATCAGCACTGAGGAGGACACTAGAGGGTGACTAGGGAGGTAGAGAATGACCTTATGACACATGGAAACAAACTTTTGTAACGGATTTTGAGAGGTTTGACATGAACAGCGAGGAAGCTGAGAACCTGGGAGCTATTAGAGTTCACTGGAGGGAATTTGTATCCTGGTATGCTTCCTAAAATATGAGGAACTAAGTCTAAGCTGATTACGTTAAGAGCTACCAACAGTTATCTGCTTACTTTATAAAAGCAGAGCCCCCAGTAAATTCCGAGAGGCACAGTTCCTGTGAATTAATTTATTTACTTGTGGTTATTGATGTGTCCCAGGCTGCAAGTACACGGGTCTATATAAAGTCTGAGATGATTTTAAGTGGCTCAAAAAGTAACTTGCGTTAATATTTGTCTGTTATCTTTCAGTCATTATACAACATCTTAATTGAACCGCAATGACATGCGAAGTGAATGGCTAAAAACAGACAAAAATGAAAATTTCTGCCTTTACACCTGATATAAATGGAAGAGTGCGACTGCGGCTGATAGATGACTTTGCAGGAAACGGGCATCCAACAGTTGTAATTTTACAGAATAATTTCATAACGCTACCAGTGTCGCTGCTTCGTTGGTAGCATTTTCAGGTCACTACACACGAAACGAGATAAGCCATCCAGTCGTTTGTGCTTACTAAAGGACCGCTACATCATACTGGTTTCCGCAGATCAGAATAGAGGTGGACACTTCAGCCATCTAACGAAAACTGTCAGCACAAGCATTCAAAGGCGAAGGTGAAAGGTGATCACAAACCACTGTATAACTTCTCTCGTTTCGGGTGTGTAGCGGCCTGAAGATGCTGCCAACGAAGCAGCGAAACTGGTAGCGTAAGAAAATCATTCCATAAATTTGGGCTATTAGATATCTGTTTCCAGCACAAAAAAGAAAAAAAAGAACAAAATTACACCCTGTGCAGCCCGATAGTATGCGCCGACGCTGACGTTATGTCTGTCGGTAGAATTAAAGCCTACTCTGCGTTACGGTTTTATTCTCTACCACGCGTCTTCGAATTGTATGAACACATACAAATACATATCAAACGTTTTTGTAAGATACACACGAAGATTAGACAATTTACTTTTGTGACTGTAAATATTTGAATCGGTCTACGTCCTATTTGTGAAACAAAGACATTTAACATGTAGAACCAAATACATTACGTACATTAAAAGAACGTTATCCTGAGAGGTAATTACGGTCTTGTGAATGTCGTTTGGAAGATGTTACAGGAGACTGAAGAGGATGAGTCCCAATGACATGCAGCTTAAGAAGAGCAGAAGACTAATTGAGTGTAGTATTGTTTGATCAATTCACATACTCATTAAAAATAGAGAGATTTATGGAGAATTAATAACTACTTAGGATTTTCATCCCATGATTTGACTGGATCGTTCATTTTCTATGGTGGATCAAGTGGCCCATTGTATCTTAACACAACAGCACTCACCTGACCATTCATATAGCAAACAGAGTGAAAAATTCACGCACTATTTCTTCATCGCTAGAACTCTTGCAAGGGGTCAGCACAGCATTTTTCCGGCTTTCTAGACCTTGGATCCTGTGTTTCACATTCAAGCAGCTCTTCAGTTTCCATCACGAGGCTGAGTGACCCCCTTCCAGTACCCCCACCAAGGACATAACCGGCGGCTGTACCCGTGTCCTTTGCATGGCCTTCAGAATCATTGACCACTGAGGTACAGATTCAGACATATTTTAGATGCTAGCAGTTAAAAAGTAGGTGAAACAAATTTATGTTCTGAGCTTATTCTCAGTAAATAACGAAAGTCAAATACTGACAACTAGACAATACTGTGATGAAAACCACAACAAGTGGTATTTAATATGTTGTAAGACAGTTTCCATGTAAGTGCAATTGGTAAAGAGCTACCTATATTATTGTTTTTTTTTGTAGTTTTATTCTGTTCAGTGAAACTACGTATGAGTGAAAACTGTAATTTTTGAAAATAAACACGATGACTTGTTATGTCCTGACGAAAGGGATGTTCTAAAGCTCGATTTTTCAACCCAGGTGAGACAAAGATTAAATCACGAAATAACGTTATACAAGGAACGGTAATGATAACAATCGGCACCATGTAGTATACGCTACTTCTTCATCCATCCAGTTCGCAGGAACAACAAGGCGTGCCATGAGGTTTTACAAAGCCCAACGGTCAGATGTGAATGACTGGAGGCCGTTCCCACTGTCAACTACCTGCCAGCGACGCAAGGGCCTTGAAGATAAAATGGCCACTGACCTTGACGACCCTTTCATGGCTGCTGTTCCTAACAAATGCGGTTGGTTCAAATGGTTCAAATGGCTCTGAGCACTATGGGACTTAACGTCTGAGGCCATCAGT
This sequence comes from Schistocerca cancellata, assembly GCF_023864275.1. Lineage (NCBI taxonomy): Eukaryota > Metazoa > Arthropoda > Insecta > Orthoptera > Acrididae > Schistocerca > Schistocerca cancellata. The sequence continues at coordinate 337,492,582 of NC_064631.1, forward strand.
CCCCTAGAACTTAGAACTACTTCAACCTAACTAACCTAAGGACATCACACCATGCATGCCCGAGGTAGGATTCGAACCTGCGACCGTAACAGTCTCGCGGTTCCAGACTATAGCGCCTAGAACCGCTCGGCCACCCCGGCCGGCCAAATGCGGTTGGTCTATATCTTTATCCCCTGCTCCGATGTTGAAGGAGTGTCTAGATAAATACATTGTTGTAACCGTATTCATGTACGAGCATGAATGGCGTAGCTACCAGGAATTCTGTTAATCGGAATTATTTGTACAGGTGTCGGATTACTACGTTTAATTATCTACGTTTACGTCTATATTCAGCGGAACATTTCACAGTTTGTGGGGATGGATATTTCCGCTATCACTGTCAGTTCTCCCCGCTCTAAAATCCCACCTCCACTTTCGTGAAAGGAGCCTAGGAAGATTTATTGTCGTACATCTCCGCATTAGCTTTACTTTCTCGACTTTTCTCATTGTCGTAGGAGGAAGTAGTATGTAGAGGACAGGAATTTGCAGCTGAGAAAAGAACGGTTCTATTGGCGCCAACGAACATTTCGCATAAGGACAGTGAAGACGAGATAAAAGAAATTAGAGCTCCTATGGAGACCTATAGACATTTATTATACCCTCGCTCCATTTCCGAGTGAAACAGGAAATGAAATGACTTGTACATGGTTCTCTCCGCCATTACACCATGCAGTGGCATGCTCACTGTGAACGCATATAGATGTAGATGTAGATGTCCGAATCTTCCCGGGAACGTACTCATGAGAATTTCAATAGTAAACCTATTCATGGTGCGGTTTGTTGAGTGTCTCCGTAATGCCCTAACGCCTATTAAACGGTCCTGTGACGAGACCCACCGCTCTTCGTTGGATCATCCCTGTCTCTTCTTTTAGCACAATCGGATGACGGTCCCAGACTGATAAGCAATACCCAAGAGTCGATAAAATCGTTTTCACATGGACTGTTCGTCATGGTTCTTGTGTTACTTCCCGTTTAACTAATATACAGTGCTTCAACTGTGTCGAGTTTTCCTAAATAATACAGTTTCTTATTAGGTGATTTTGGATTCTTGCATTCCATTAATTACTATCGTCTCTATTCCCATAGATGATCATAACTTACATGTACACGACTTATTTTTTGAACTCTTCAATTAATGCTGTTAGGGCGCTCTAACCTGAAGTAATGGCGTCCAAAAGTTTTCATATTATGCGTTCATTTGTTCATATATCAGTTCGTGTCCCAGTTTTAGCAGAGCAATAGTATGTACAAAAGGAATCAAGGGCCCGCAGTCTCCAGTGCTTACTAAATACAATCACAGTCCTCATCACTCTGAGCTTCTACGTAGTGAAATGTACAGATCAAACGTTTAATTCTTCATATTCAATTTCAAGTTTGTCAGCCGTTTTAAATCATGTAATTTCTTATCTTTCTTCTCGTTACACAGAATCATCTACGACAGCGAACATTCTGCGGTACACCCTAGGGTCGGCATTCTTTACCTTTATTCTTTAGTTATTGGTTGGTTTAATTCCACGTGGACCTCGATGGTTTACCTTTCCTTCTTTCAGTGAACTATAGCTCCGCCCTGCAGCGTTTTAATCAACGTTCACACTAATTATACATCAGACCCGCTGCCGTCTACTACCTTTCCCGTCTTCTCTTTTATTATTAAGGCACCAGCTTTCACTTCGCTGGTCGTTTATTTCAGAACTTCTACCTAGTTTATGAACAAACAGCGTCTTTTTTTCCTCTGGAATGCACAGTGATTTAATTTCACTGTTCCGTTTCGAACATTTCCATCAACACTGCTTACCCCACTCTTCCCTTTTTCTGTTGTATTGTCTGTAAAATTACACTTCCATTGACTGAGATGTAAATTGATACGAATAGTTCCATTATTTAAAATAATATTTATGTTACATATACTTGAAGCGTTTTGTTACTCGTTAGGAACATTTAGACATCTACTGGTGTCTCAGCCTCATTTTTCGCCTAAAGATAAGAATGGAGACGTGTGAATGTAATTGAAACCAAATGAACCGCTATTTAGAAATGAGACTGACTATTGCAAGCAATTAAAATAATCTGTGCAACATTTATCAGACAACTGAGAACAAGCATACAGGAAACATTCCTTACACACAAATAAAGAAAATATGTTATGTGGACATGTGTCCGGAAACGCTTAATTTCCATGTTGTAGCTCATTTTAGTTTAGTCATTCCAACGTGATCAAATTGTAAATTTTCACAATCAATATCACAATCACAATCCGCACGCAATTGTGCAATCACGTCATCAATACAGATTTTCTGTGAGCGTTTGGGTAGGCATTGTTGGTGATGTCTTGATTAGGCCGCATGTTCTTCCACCTACGCTCAATGGAGCACGTTATCATGAATTCATACCGGATACTCTACCTGTCCCCCCATGAACCATGGACCTTGCCGTTGGTGGGGAGGCTTGCGTGCCTCAGCGATACAGATGGCCGTACCGTAGGTGCAACCACAATGGAGGGGTATCTGTGGAGAGGCCAGACAAACATGTGGTTCCTGCAGAGGGGCAGCAGCCTTTTCAGTAGTTGCAAGGGCAACAGTCTGGATGATTGACTGATCTGGCCTTGTAACAATAACCAAAACGGCATTGCTGTGCTGGTACTGCGAACGGCTGAAAGCAAGGGGAAACTACGGCCGTAATTTTTCCCGAGGGCATGCAGCTTTACTGTATGATTAGATGATGATGGCGTCCTCTTGGGTAAAATATTCCGGAGGTAAAATAGTCCCCCATTCGGATCTCTGGGCGGGGACTACTCAAGAGGATGTCGTTATCAGGAGAAAGAAAACTGGCGTCCTACGGATCGGAGCGTGGAATGTCAGATCCCTTAATCGGGCAGGTAGGTTAGAAAACTTAAAAAGGGAAATGGATAGGTTAAAGTTAGATATAGTGGGAATTAGTGAAGTTCGGTGGCAGGAGGAACAAGACTCCTGGTCAGGTGACTACAGGGTTATAAACACAAAGTCAAATAGGGGTAATGCAGGAGTAGGTTTAATAATGAATAGGAAAATAGGAATGCGGGTAAGCTACTACAAGCAGCAAAGTGAACGCATTATTGTGGCCAAGATAGACACGAAGCCCACGCCTACTACAGTAGTACAAGTTTATATGCCAAATAGCTCTGCAGATGACGAAGAAATTGAAGAAATGTATGATGATATAAAAGAAATTATTCAGATAGTGAAGAGAGATGAAAATTTAATAGTCATGGGTGACTGGAATTCGAGTGTAGGAAAAGGGAGAGAAGGAGACGTAGTAGGTGAATATGGATTGGGGCTAAGAAATGAAAGAGGAAGCCGCCTGGTAGAATTTTGCACAGAGCACAACTTAATTATAGCTAACACTTGGTTTAAGAATCATGATAGAAGGTTGTATACATGGAAGAACAATGGAGATACTAAAAGGTATCAGATAGATTATATAATGGTAAGACAGAGATTTAGGAACCATGTTTTAAATTGTAAGACATTTCCAGGGGCAGATGTGGACTCTGACCACAATCTATTGGTTATTACCTGTAGATTAAAACTGAAGAAACTGCAAAAAGGTAGGAATTTAAGGAGATGGGACCTGGGTAAACTGAAAGAACCAGAGGTTGTACAGAATTTTAGGAAGAGCATAAGGGAACAATTGACAGGAATGGGGGAAAGAAATACAGTAGAAGTAGAATGGGCAGCTTTGAGGGATGAAGTAGTGCAGGCAGCAGAGGATGAAGTAGTTAAAAGACCAGGGCTCTTAGAAATCCTTGGATAACAGAAGAAATATTGAATTTAATTGATGAAAGGAGAAAATATAAAAATGCAGTTAATGAAGCAGGCAAAAAGCAATACAAGCGTCTCAAAAATGAGATCGACAGGAAGTGCAAAATGGCTAAGCAGGGATGGTTAGAGGACAAATGTAAGGATGTAGAGGCTTATCTCACTAGGGGTAAGATAGATACTGCCTACAGGAAAATTAAAGAGACCTTTGGAGATAAGAGAACCACTTGTATGAACATCAAGAGCTCAGATGGAAACCCAGTTCTAAGCAAGGAAGGGAAAGCAGAAAGGTGGAAGGAGTATATAGAGGGTCTATACAAGGGCGATGTACTTGAGGACAATATTATGGAAATGGAAGAGGATGTAGATGAAGATGAAATGGGAGATACGATACTGCGTGAAGAGTTTGACAGAGCACTGAAAGACCTGAGTCGAAACAAGGCCCCCGGAGTAGACAACATTCCATTGGAACTACTGACGGCCTTGGGAGAGCCAGTCCTGACAAAACTCTACCATCTGGTGAGCAAGATGTATGAAACAGGCGAAATACCTTCAGACTTCAAGAAGAATATAATAATTCCAATCCCAAAGAAAGCAGGTGTTGACAGATGTGAAAATTACCGAACAATCAGTTTAATAAGCCACATCTGCAAAATACTAACACGAATTCTTTACAGACGAATGGGAAAACTAGTAGAAGCTGACCTCGGGGAAGATCAGTTTGGATTCCGTAGAAATACTGGAACACGTGAGGCAATACTGACCTTACGACTTATCTTAGATGAAAGATTAAGGAATGGCAAACCTACGTTTCTAGCATTTGTAGACTTATAGAAAGCTTTTGACAATGTTGACTGGAATACTCTCTTTCAAATTCTAAAGGTGGCGGGGGTAAAATACAGGGAGCGAAAGGCTATTTACAATTTGTGCAGAAACCAGATGGCAGTTATAAGAGTCGAGGGACATGAAAGGGAAGCAGTGGTTGGGAAGGGAGTAAGACAGGGTTATAGCCTCTCCCAAATGTTATTCAATCTGTATATTGAGCAAGCAGTAAAGGAAACAAAAGAAAAATTCGGAGTAGGTATTAAAATCCATGGAGAAGAAATAAAAACCTTGCGGTTTGCCGATGACATTGTAATTCTGTCAGAGACAGCAAAGGACCTGGAAGAGCAGTTGAACGGAATGGACAGTGTCTTGAAAGGAGGATATAAGATGAACATCAACGAAACCAAAACGAGGATAATGGAATGTAGTCGAATTAAGTCGGGTGATGTTGAGGGTATTAGATTAGGAAATGAGACACTTAAAGTAGTAAAGGAGTTTTGCTATTTGGGGAGCAAAATAACTGATGATGGTCGAAATAGAGAGGATATAAAATGTAGACTGACAATGGCAAGGAAAGCGTTTCTGAAGAAGAGAAATTTGTTAACATCGAGTATAGATTTAAGTGTCAGGAAGTCATTTCTGAAAGTATTTGTATGGAGTGTAGCCATGTATGGAAGTGAAACATGGACGGTAAATAGTTTGGACAAGAAGAAAATAGAAGCTTTCGAAATGTGGTGCTACAGAAGAATGCTGAAGATTAGATGGGTAGATCACATAACTAATGAGGAAGTATTGAATAGGATTGGGGAGAAGAGAAGTTTGTGGCACAACTTGACCAGAAGAAGGGATCGGTTGGTAGGACATGTTCTGAGGCATCAAGGGATCACCAATTTAGTATTGGCGGGCAGCGTGGAGGGTAAAAATCATAGGGGGAGACCAAGAGATGAATACACTAAGCAGATTCAGAAGGATGTAGGTTGCAGTAGGTACTGGGAGATGAAGAAGCTTGCACAGGATAGAGTATCATGGAGAGCTGCATCAAACCAGTCTCAGGACTGAAGACCACAACAACAACACTCTACCTGTGCTACTAGAACACGTGCCTTTACAAGTACGACACATGTGGTTCATGCACGATGGAGCTCCTGCACATTTCAGTCGAAGTGTTCGTACGCTTCACAACAACAGATTCGGTGACCGATGTATTGGTAGAGGCGGACCAATTCCATGGCCTCCACGCTCTCCTGACCTCAACCCTCTTGACTTTCATCTATGGGGGCATTTGAAAGCTCTTGTCTACGCAACCGCGGGACCAAATGTAGAGACTCTTCGTGCTCGTATTGTGGACGGCTGTGAGACACTACTCCATTCTCCAGGGCTGCATCAGCGCATCAGGGATTCCATGCGACGGAGGGTGGATGCATGTGTCCTCGCTAACGGAGGACATTTTGAACATTTCCTGTAACAAAGTGTTTGAAGTCACTCTGGTACGTTCTGTTGCTGTGTGTTTCCATTCCATGATTAATGTGATTTGAAGAGAAGTAATAAAATGAGCTCTAACATGGAAAGTAAGCGTTTCCGGACACATGTCCACATAACAAATTTTCTTTCTTTATGTGTGAGGAATGTTTCTTGAAAGTTTGGCCGTACCTTTTTGTAACACCCTGTATAGGACATCGAGATTCATACAGGATTAGTACGTCAATCTAACCAGACTAGAAAGCCATAATAAGGAATGTAAAAATGATACGGTAATGAGCACCATGATCACTCAGAAACTGATGAAATTATTGTACCACATGCACACAATCACACAATCGCATACTTTCCTATTTCCTTCTACGTCTGATAGTCTTCTTTTAGACTCGAGATTCATAGAGTGAACAAAAAATGTTGTTCTTCATTTGAAATGATTCCCCACACTATTCTCCGGTGTCAAATTTGAGGACTGATGTCACAAATATTGAATATGTGTTGAGCCGCCAACTCGGTGTTTGTTTTCCTTAGGAAAGCCAAGTGGAATCACTTCCCGCCAAAGAATGTTTTATTTTACTGATATGACTGAGGAGCTTTCTTACAAATTTTCTTTATCTTTGATAATAGCCTAAATATCTACTCATATGTGTAGAAAGCATTAACTCAAAACAAAACTATATAGTGTATGTTACACTCACATCACAGAGCACATAATCAAAATTGATGTTATTGAAACATGACAGTGTGACACTGAGCTATACGCGCTTTCGATAGGTAATAAAAAGCGCTTTGCTGGTCGCCAAGCAACTTTCTAGTTGGCATACCACGAGGCCGCATGCACGTGTCCTGGTACACTTAACACCTCTCTGGCTCGGCTCGGCCTGAGTTGTGGCTAACTACTAATCAGAGGGAGACCATCGAACAACTGTGAACTGCGGTTGTGTGAATCCTTAAAGCTACAAGCAACTGCTGGAATCGAGCCGTATTTTGAGTATGTTCTGCACTGACAAACTACTCAGCTTGCAAGATGGCCTCGATTCGCCCCTTCTGTCTCTGGGTATCCTCAGACTGAGTAGAGCAATTAAAGAATATCGACCTGTTTGAAGAGATCTTATTCTGTGCTGTAGAGTGCTTGTAACTTTTGGTTAGCTAATCCACTTGCAAAGGAGCGTTTATTGGTAGTTATGAATGTGAAATTAATTTTACGTTAGGCTTAGTGCATTTGTTGCATTTGTTACTTGTCCATTGTGTATAATTCACGAAGAGAGTGAAATGTGTCTACGACATGCATTCAGCTTGCAGACAAGTTCAATTTCCTTTTCTTAATTGACCCCACTGGTACACTGCTAATCGTATTCATAGATATTTTATAAATTGACAGGAGACCAAATTACGCTTTTTTAACAGATTTACCGTTTGGTGTTAGCTGGCGTTAATTTGGGTAAACACTTTCTGTTAGTGGAAAGTAGCTGGATCTTTTGCTTTTAATTTATTGATACATCATATATTGTTCCTCCATTGGTTTACTCCGTCCACTTTAGTACAGACTAAGGTGATCTTCAATTTTAATTACTTCAGTGTCAAACTTCTCATTGATGTCATTTACTTGTTCCTGCATAGTGGTAATATTACCATAAGTGACATTTATTTCGTTTTTAAGATTTTTGATTTCGTTACTTACAATGCCTACTTTTCCATCCACCTTCTCAATCTGTTTACTAATATCACTACCCTGTGCTACAATTTGCGCCTTGATATTGTCATTTTGCGTGGCATTTTGTTGCCCCTGTACTGTAATTTGTTGCCCCTGTGCTGTGATTTGTGTATTAATATTGTCGTCTAGTGCTGCAATTTGTCTTGCAAATTCCACAGACAAAATCCTGAGCAAATCAGTCACATCTGGTGTCTTTTCACTTTTGGTTTCTACTGCGTTTTCGTGTTCAAGTCCTACTTCCCTTTCAGTTTTTGGTGATTCGAACATATCCCTTTATTCATTTGCATAGCCACTGCCTTCGGTAACATCACCTGTTTTGTCTTGTTTAATACGCTCGACATTCATAGCTTCGATCTGTTTATTTACGTCCGCGTGATATCGTACATAAATTAATTCGCACGTAGTGCTATCTGTCGATGTGTTGTCTGACCTGCCATCGGCTGCATTCTGTACTCGCTTATCTAGATTTATTTCTAGTTTCTTTTCCATTTTAGTTACTATTAAGTACTGATAACTTTTTACTTTCAATTTTAGCTGACCTTTCACTATTCGTTCTGTCAAATAATTTACAGGTTCGTGCCGCTGGACGTTATATATTCACTTTAATTTTGTAAAACAATTAATACTTATGCTTCTTCCAGTCAGTAGCTGTAAAAGCGAACAATGTCCTCTCACGCGGCACTGCGTATAACACTACTGCTTGCTACTGTTGTACCACAACCTTAAAGTTGAAGGCAGATCGTATAATGAAACTATCTTGTTAAAGCAATTATGTTATAAAGCAACTGAATGGTCTCTATAAAAAAATTGTTTCACTAGCAAACTATTTTTCTGTCCTCTGAATAAAAGAAGTTACTGTTTTCATAGGTAGTGGTCTTTCTGTTACTTGTTACCTAGCTTAAGCACAATAGACAAACTGTGGATCCTGTTACACTATTAATATGCACTTCCAATACACAATAGAGACAAACACTTGGCAAACATGAGTATATAACTTTCCACAAATGCAGTTCACGACTTTTATTGCAGTGAGACACAATATTAACAAATTTGTGAGAGACTGACTCACCTTTTGAAATTTACAACAGGCAGCACTATGATCATTAACTATGCAAAACTTTATAAGCCTCAGTTTTAAGAACTTTTAATTTTTAAAAGTAACAGCAAATTGTCTTTATTACCACAACTTCTACTTTCGAGTCAATGATTAAATAGGTAACTCTGAAAGTCCACAAAACTTTAAATGGGACTGTTTCAATCACTAGGAGGCTTTCACAAAGCTACATTTACTACCTCCCACAATCTTATCAAATCCACAGTAAATCTGAATACTCCCTTCTTACCAAATATCAAACAACACTATTTAATTAACTGTCGGGCTTTGAGGCTTTCATTTTTTCCACATCGAGAACACTCGGTAAGGATAGTTCAACCGGACAGCAACCTGAGAGGTGTTTTGACAAAACAAAAAATCAAGGTGGATAAATAAATTCAGTTATAAGTTACCTTATATTTGAGCACACTGAAATAACTAATGAGCTTATCCTTCACATTACATATTTACAATTCCTTGGTTCCTTTTCAGTGACTGCACAACGTGGTGGCGAGTGCATGTCGGTGGATGGATTTGCAGGCTGAAATGCTGGACTCTGTCATATCTTGGTGGCGATGATAGGTACCAGTTCCAGAATAGTTCCAGCTATTTATCCGTCCATCCGAGGCATTGGAAAGCGTCATGAAAAGCCTCTCTCGGCACCAGCACAATACACAACTTTTACATGAGCAGTTGACAGTTTGGTAGCTCGTTCCAGACTGACTGTAGGTTCCACCTTTCTATCCATGTACATCACATTTTGCGCGTGCTAAACAGTTCCGTTTCCGAGGGGAACCACACCACCTTTTACTTACAAAATAACTAAGAACCCTAAGTGAACGTCAACAGTTTATATAACAGCAACCAAACATATTATATAAAACAGATCATTTGCACATATTGGTAGATCTACACAAATTTATTTAAATAAAATTATTCAGTTTTAAAGACAACCAAATAGATTATGTGAGAAAGACGAAACATATCATTTGCTCATATTGTGCGTATTACAGAGATTACACTTCATTACAGTATCGAATTAATCAAACACAAATTACAGAAATCCAACGATAGGATGTTGAACAAAACAGAAAGCTAAATGAATCAATGAAGAGTATGTAGTGTCCTAGCTATGGTGTTACATAGCGTGTAAGACGTGCAAATGCTGTCGTTGAAAATCAAACACCAAGTAGATGCGTCGTTAATATGACCATGCTCATACGGAAAACTGTCGAAAGAATATGAAAATGACACAAAATCGGCGAAATTCTAGGAAAACCTGGTATAATCACGAAAAATTTGTTTTGAAGTACGTGAAATTGAAGCAAATACGATAAAATAAGTGAAATCGCAAAAAGCCTAAGAATATTGCAGAATGACTGAGAAGATGCATAATCAGAGAAAAAATACCGTGAAACGAGTACTGATTCAGATCAGTAAAACTGTTTATCACGGACTGACGCTACATACACACACCTTAGTAGGGGAAACACGCGACATTCTAGAGACGTGTTGTCAAGGCAGAACGGCCATGTTATCCCTCACTTGAGTAATGCAAACCAACACCGGACCACGACTTCTGCCACAAAAGGAAGATTACTACAGGCCATGGTAAACTGTGATAAGACTGTTACAACTCCTCTGGCTTCTATTGATGGTATTTGTGTCCTCATAAGACGTCGCTGTTTCTTCGTAGGCATTTTCAATTGCCGACGATCTTTTTGCAGAACTGTTGTGAACTTATAATTTCCCAACCGAAATCGGGCTTGAACTTCGTGAAGAGAATGTGTTATACATCTCCTAAAACCTATGTAGTTTTTGTGTCACAAAAAATCTACGTTATCTTTGTTGTGCAAGGTAGTTGTTTTATCACTTTCCAGTTTGTCACCACAGTTTACTGGAGATAAACTTCCTGGGAGAACGTGTGTCATGCGGTGGAAATTTATTTCCTACATTAGAATATTAACAGCGTTGCATTCCACACGATCATTAGTCGGGAACAATACAACTCTAACATTATAGCATGTTTACGTGCAGAACTGTGTAGCCCTTGGAATGTGTTTATGTTACACGATTATTTCTCTCTTCCAATACCTTCTTAGTATGGACACCAAACGCTGAATCAATACTTCAGACTTGGTAGCAAAAATTATTTACTTAAAAAATTGCAAACTCTTTTCTTAAGTCTCTAGAGGTTTGTGGTTTACTGCAAACCCTATGTGTGTACGTTTGCTTGACAATTGTCCTGTTTATGGGACTAGTACAGGTTGATGTGTAATTTCACATCTCAGACACCACTGCTACATATTTGTCTGTTTCGTCATGAGATGCATTTTCCATTGCTGGAGATCGCTTTATAGGACTGATGCAAGCATAGGATAGTTTCAGAACCGTAATCGGATGTGAGTACTGGGTGCTATACACCTCCGGAAAGTATATTGTGCAAGTATCACAAAGAATATATAGCTTCTTTCTGGTAAAGAATGAAGTAGTTTTATCATCTTAAGGTTTGCCACCATACTGAGTGGGATAGAAAACTTGAAAGGTGGATGTATGTCAGATGTTGCACATATATGACCTACACTATGGGATAAAGAGTATACAGACACCCCCAAAAGCATATGTTTTGGGGTGTGATGCCACCTGCTGCCAGGTACTCGGTATCAGCGAGCTCAGTAATCATTAGACATAGTAAGACAGCAGAATGTGGCGCTCCGGAAAACTCACAACCTTCGAACATCGTCAAGTGATTGGGTATCACTTGTGACATACGAGTGTACGCGAGATTTCCACTCTCATTAACATCCATAGGTCCACTTTTTCCTATGTGATAGTGAACTAGAAACGTGAATGGACACGTACAGCACGAAAGTGTACAGGCTGACCTCGTCTGTTTGACACGTCCCTGCAGCCGTTGGCTGGGATAGATATAGGTGAAAACATCAGACAACGCCCGAAGGCCAATTCTTTGAATACCTGGAAGTTGAGGGGCAGGCACCGTTTCTAATAAAATCCCTTTTTCCACCTTTAAAATTTTTAAAATTTATTAAGTTGACTTTAAAACAGTGGGCGGACATTCGTTATTATGAACAAGTAGATCCTCAATACACTTTGTTAGTGAAAGTTCCTGAAGTATTTTAACAGATCACAGAACAGCTCTCAGAATCAGTTTACAACACATAAAACTCAATATCCCCTTTCAGGCAAAGGAAAAAAGTACAAATTGCACAATGCAATGTTAAATAAAAGATTCTAACTCCACGTGGCAATACCAAAATTTTCGTAGGTATGACCCGTGATCTCTAAAGACAATAAAATATTGATCACAAAAGTCTTAATTAAAACAACTTCAATGTAATAAAATGTGATTACTATCAAACTCCACTGAAACCCTGTAGTCCCTACGATGCGCACCGTATCGCAAATATTTTCCTTACTTTTAACACTTTACACCATAAACTTCCCTACATGTGATGCATACTACCGCAAATGAATTATGACAAATAATTATGCATAAATGCTATAACGAACCAGGTATGTGAGACATTTCCTTTCAAAATAATAAAAAAAATCAACTCTTAAGCTCAGTGGTTACATTCTTTAAAAATATACACTACGTATCTTTTGATTCCGTCATAGTCATGCACTGTTGTGCACCGTGCTGTCCTTCAGAATCACATGCGGCACAGGAAAGTTTTTCCACGAAGGGTAAAACGTTAACAGGGCGCAACCAACTCACACAACTTGCATACTTGGATTATACGTCGATGTGGATGCGGCTCTCAAATCTTAAAACGGGCAAGGGAGTAGATGCGGTACTACTGAACACTTCTATTATACCGCACCGCAGCAAACAGCAGTACGGTGGGGTAGACAAGAGAAAAATCAACAACTGTTGCATGGCAACCACAGCAAGGCAGTAAGAAAATATTTGGGGCTCTAAACTCTTGGGAGGGCCACACCAAACATAGTAATGACGTCCCAAACTAAATTATGAAAATACTATCGGCTATTTCGCCATGGCAAGTAGAACCGTAGTGTACCATAGGAACTGAACTGCAATTAACGCGAATCATAAGCGTCCGACTGAAAAGCTCCACAGTCAATCTTTCCCTTACTACAAAAACTTAACAGTACCTCCAAGGTTCACTCTCCGACAGTACGAGAGTGTCAAATTACTTTTTGTAACTGTAGATAACAGTTGAACACGCTGGGGCTGACCTAGGTTTCTTAATAAGACAAAGCAATGATTCGGTTCTCACCTAGATCCACCTTCGATCCAAAACAGTTATTTACTTTAACACAGCTGAATAGATGACAATGCCGAAATCAACGCTTAGCTCCCAAGCAGCGCTGTAACTGGAGACTGCAGTGCCGAAGCTAAGATTACACCACCCAAGTCTGGCATACGCCCCACCAACGTGCACCATTTTATCATTCTTGTGTTCACCTCCAGATTTTGAAAAGGAGTTTATACTAGTATGCTATGCGTCGAATCATGCATTAGGGTGTGTTCTTAGTCAGGAAATTGTTGGGAAAGAACACCCTGTATCCTATGCATCTAGGCAGTTGAATGCAGCAGAGAGGACTTACTCAACAACAGAGAGGGAGATGCTTAGCGTAATCTATGGAATCACATATTTTATATGAGAGAAGATTTCGGGTAGTGACAGATCATGCTGCATTAAGGTGGTTGTTGGGGTTTAAGGATCCATCCACTATACTCGCTAATGGGCTGTGAGGCTTAGTGAATTTGGCTACGAGGTGGTGCTCAAACCTGGGAAGAAGCACAGTAAAGCGAATGCACTAAGTAGAAGTCATGCTTATGACCTAGGAGTATGGAAAGAATTACAGGATGTGGACAACGATTGTAAATTGTAGTGGGCAGAGCCACAATTTAATATGTACCATGTTCTTCTGTGCAGGGAAACGAAGTTAGGGCCAAGGCTAGTAGTACCAGGCAAGTTGAGGGATGAAGTTTTAAAGGAGGCACATGATCACATGTTATATGGCCATGGAGGGTGTAGAGTGACGACTAGCAGAGTGGCGGAGAGGTATTGCTGGAGAGGTGGGAAAGTAGATGTGGATCAGAACGTGAAGAATTATATACCATGTGCGCAGAGAGCAGATCTGAGTCGGAAACAGATACAGCTACAACGTTTACTGGATTGATGTCTGAGGACCTTTTAGGCGAACACCATTAAGGAACAGATTCGTTCTCACAGTAATAGACCATATTTAGAGGTATGTGGAGATGGTGGCTATGCCAAATCAAGAGGCAGCAATGGTCGCACAAGCATTAGTAAACAACTGGATTTTGAAGTTTGGTGCACTGGAGACAATAATTACTGACCTAGGGACCAATAAAAGAACTGTGTAAACGGTTGAACGTAAAGACGTTGAGCACGAGCGCGTTGCATCCACAGGCCAATGGAAGGACCGAACTGGTACACAGAACAATTGGGAAGATGCTGAATTTTTATGTGAATTCCCATCAGCATCAGTAGGACGAGTATTTGAAGCATATTGTATGAGCATGCAACGCAAAAGTCCGTACAAATACCGGTCTGTCTCCATATGAGGTACTGTACAGGCGAAAAATGCCGTCACCGTTTGATTTGGTGGGGCTACAGAATGGAAGGACCAATGAATCTGTACATCAATTCAGGATGTTTGGAAAAGGGTACAAAAGGTGAATACAAAGGCTTTGTAATGGCAGGAAGATGCAGTAAAGCAGAAAGGAAGTTTACCGCATTATAGAGTGGGGCAGCAGGTAATGCTGTCCAGCCCCTATATGCAAAAAGGGAAAACGAAGTTCTACCTGAGGTACCAAGGGCCATACCAAGTTGTTGAAACCATCTCCCCCGTTAATGTTAAGCTTCAGCTGCCAACTAGAACAACGATAGTACACAATGGGCGGTTACGGCCATTTAAGGGCTGCCCAGATGTGATTCCATGCGTATCACAGGAAGTAATGTGGAAGAGAGAGAGAGTGAAGAGAGGTGCTAAGCACAGAGAAAACCAGGAAGATAGAGTACAGCATGAAGTAACGTGTGCTTTGCGATCCAGAAAGTAGTGGAGTATTTGTAGGTTTTTTGTTTTTGTGTCATATATGAATGGGTGTGAATAGAGAAATTAGGTATTGTATTTTCATATGTTTTATGTATTTTCGAATATAGCCTGCTGCGGACAGCAGTGCCTTTGAAGAGGGAGGAAGGGTCATGGTGATCCCCGTCCTCAGGTAGTTGAAGTGGGGAGCGTTGAGCAAGTTTGTGGAAGTGTAAACTCAAGAGGTATTGCTGATCTCGGCAACTAGAAACCGGTACACCGAGATGGCAAGGGAGGAATTACGAAGCTGCCGTAGAGGGAAGTTAACGGTATGTCCAGCCAGGATGGTAAGTACCAATCCGGACACATGCACGGTGCAGCTATTTTTAGCCAGGGGGAAAGGAATAGACTATCCAAGGGACATCCTGGACCCAAAATTGAGTTTGCAATGGGTCGGGATGCATTGGATGTTCTCCACCAACGAGAATTTTGTAGTAGTAGCAAGTGTTTTGAGAGGGGAGTATTTGTAGAAGCGAAACTTACAGAGCTTGAGGGGAGTGGAATTTTAATCATTGGAACTGCGTGTAACATAACAGGGCCAACCTTCCACCTACCAGCATCAATTTCAGGAGTCACGCATTTGAACGTTACACAGCAACAGCTGTACTGGCCAGAAGCTACTTTACAGTTTTTGTCAAGGTAGAATTTGACCTTGTTAAACCAGACACTGAAACCAGATCTGTTGAGATCCGTAAACGAGTTTCTGGAACAAGAGGGGTGCATATCAGCCGAAAAGCTTGTGCAACATGTCGCTCGGAATAGGGAAAGGCAATGGAAAACATCGATCATTTTGAGCACCTTGGTGCCAAGCGTCATCGCAGCCTTAACTTTGTTATGCATTGTTTCCTTTCTGATCAGGCGGACAGCCAATTCCAAGAGGGAACCAAGTCACTGTGGATTGGATACCAAGGGCATGAGACGAGTAGGTAAGGGGTTGATCGAGCAGTGGTCGTCCAATAAGAAATTTTTGCGTTTTGTTTCATATAATGGTTTTAAGGGGCACTAGACCACATTTAAGTTTTCTAATAGTAAGGAAATATGCCATAGGTGTCGACCTAATCAAGTTAAGAGCTAGTTAATGGTGGACCCAGTGATCAGGTCATTCCGAAGAAATGAATAATGTAGCGCCACCACCATTTAGGATAGGAAAAGTTAGTTTTGTGCAATATTCTGAGCACAAGTTACAGCCATGTGCGAGCCGGATTGCAGTGAGTTACGCATACAAACAGTTGCAAAGTAGAATAGAGGCCACAGGGCTGTCAAATTGCTGAAAGAGTGTACGTATCAGTTTTGCAAGTCGCAAATCACAGGCAGAAGGGGCCCACTGGCCAACCTAACGTTTTATGAGTACTTGATGCAAAGTGGCATGCATGGCAAAACAGAGGCACACAGCTGCCAATAAATAGGTGCTGGTTTCTAGTGAGATTCATTCAAGTATGGCAGTTCTCCTGGCCAGTGGGGTGTGTCACACCACCAGGTACACACAGCCGCAGATTATACGCCAGCATTCCAGTCCATGGCAGGTCGCTGGTTTATCCTGAGGCCGACGCGGGGTCCGTAGACAGCCAGCGGCGGGCCACTGCACAGCTCTCTACTGTGGTCAGTCGTCCTGGCTTCCAGCATACGCCAGAGGCATCCCGAGGCGAGGGCCGCAGATTCGGACTCTGGATCGTGGGCGCTTGTTGTCACTGCGTTCTCAGCCACGCCGGCGAGAAGCACACAGCTGGCTGGCTGTGGCTCACACCGAGCGGCGCTGAGTTGCCAGAGACGCAGACCTCTGAGTCGACTACTGGCATCTGGGTGACGCCGCAACTCCGCTGGCGTACAAGGCCATGTGTGCACGGGTTGCTGTGGCGCCATTCTGTGGCGAGCCGTTTCACAGGCAGTGAAGTGGTGTCCTCAGCATTGCGGGACATGGTGACACAGAACGAGGGAACACAGTACTGTAATTGGAAACAATAAATCACCTGGAAAGCTTGGACGAGGCTTAATACAGTGCCTTCTACCTCTTCCCGCTACATTTGGTCATCCTAATACATTCAGTGGCAGAACTTGCCACTACGCCTCCTTCCGACACTGTCAACTGTTATGTTCCTTTTTCCGAGCATACATGCAGTCGTGCCCAATGTGAGCTTCCTGGAAACAAAGAAAACATACTTTTGGTCTGTAAATTATTGGCCGTGCCACTTTTCCTTGTAGTAAACAACAATTCAGTTGTCGATCCCTAATTTGAGAGCTCACCCACTGACTGTCAGCATTCTATAGCTTCTCAATTTGTGATGCTAATACCCAAAGTTCGCCCAAGGTGGCAAACGTGGTCCGCGACCTATATTTGGGTCTAATTCCCTCCAAAATGGTTTTGACCACCTGTGTTTCAGACACCTGTAGCTCCAGAGCTAATACAGATGCTCGCACACTTTCGATAAATTTAGGAAAGGCTTCATTATCCCCTGTACCCGCCAATAATGCTTATGTTGTAAGTCATTCAATAAACGAGGGGAGACCTTTAGTGCAATTCCCCAAACCCCTATTCTTCCTGCAAAATTTGTGCAATAACTGGGCTGGAGGTCCCATCGCTCAATGAGTGAAGTAGTTGGACAGCCTGATCATGTGGGAGCGTTAAGGCGTCAGCATGGAGTTGGATCTTGACAGAAAGCCACAACAACTATTCAATTTCCAGAATCAATTCTATTGATAATCTATTTATTAAATTTAGCAAGATTCCCATGGGATGAGGCAATTTATCAAAACTCGAACTCAAACCTACTGACAATCTACTTTTGCCTTCTATTCCCGGTTCCTGTATGCCCTACACAACCGAATCTTGTTGCCCTCTCTCATCTGTAGCCTGCTCAACATCTAATTGATCTAACATCGCCCTCAACGTGAAAACCTGATCACACAATTTCTGCACCTCCTGCGCTTGCTCTTTAGTAAGCTGAATCTCACTCAAATCTTTAACGCGCCACTCACAATGCGACAGTTGCGCTTTAAGACACGCAAGCCGTTTTAGCAGTCAGTGCAACATTCTCAAAAAATTCAACCTGTTCATTCAAGGAGGACAATGATATGGAAGCAAAACTCAAGGTCTACCTCACCGATGACATGAGGAGAAATTACCACCGGGTTTTCCAAGGACGCGTTTACCTGTGTCTGTAATTCGGGCACGCCTCCCTCGCCCGTCTGTCCTCGCACACGCGTTTCATATTCTAATTGTCTAATTATGACAAATAATTATGTATAAATGATGTAATTAACCAGGTATGTAAGACATTTCCTTTCAAAATCAACTCTTAAGCTCAGTGGTTACATCCGTTAAAAAATTTGCAATTGATCTCTCTTGATTTCGTCGTGGTCATGCGTTGTTGTGCACCGTGGTGTCCTTCAGAATCATATGCGGCATGAGACAGAGTTTCCACGATGGATAAAACGTTAACAGGGGCAACCAGCTTACACAACTTGCATTCTAGGATTATACGTCGATGTGGATGCGGCTCGCAAATCTTAAAACGGGCGGGGGAGTAGATGCGATACTACTGAACACTTCGATTATACGGCACGAAACAGCACTATTTAAGGGGGTAATCAAGAGACAAATCAACAACTCCAGAATGAGATTTTCACTCTACAGCGGAGTGTGCGCTGATATGAAACTTCCTGGCAGATTAAAACTATGTGCCCGACCGAGACTCGAACTCGGGACCTTTGCCTTTCGCGGGCAAGTGCTGTGAGTACAGGGCGTGAGTCGTGCTTCGGTAGCTCAGATGGTAGAGCACTTGCCCGCGAAAGGCAAAGGTCCCGAGTTCGAGTCTCGGTCGGGAACACAGTTTTAATCTGCCAGGAAGTTTCAAATCAACAACTGTTTCAAGGCAACCCCAGCAAGGCAGTAAGAAAATATTTGGTGCTTTAAACTCTTGGGAGGGCCACACCAAACCACAAAATGACGTCCCAAACTAATTTATGAAAATACTATCGGCTATTTCGTCATGATAAGTAGAACCATAAAATACCATAAGAAATGAACTGAAATTAACACGGATCATAAGCGTCCGACTGGAAAGCTCCATAGTCAATCTTTCCCTTAGTAAACACACTTAACGGTACCTCCAAGGTTCACTCGCAGATATTACGAGAGTGTCAAATTACTTGTTATAACTTTAGTTAACAGTTGAACACGCTGGGGCCGACTTAGGTTTCTTAATAAGACAAGCAAGATTAGGTGCCTCACCTTGTTCCACCTTCGATCCAAAACAGTCATTTACTTTATCGCAGCTAAATAGATGACAATGCCGATATCAACGCTCTGCTCCCAAGAAGCGCACTGACAGGAGACTGCAGTACCGAAGCAAAGCTTACACCACACAGAAGTCTGGCATCTGCACCGCCGACGTGCACCATTTTAGAAGTCTTTCGCTCACCTTATATACCGAACTTCGTCGGAATCGAAGGGCAGAGACTAGAAATCACTTATCAGACCTTGAATGACCACACGATCGCCCTCAGGATATTTCCAAAACACATCTCAGAACATTTAGTTTTGCAGGAGAGATGAGGGGAAGCACATTGTTCAACATCATAGCGCTTACCCCAACGACATTTAAGCGACCCGTCCTTCTGAGAAATATAGGACAACTTTTGCGAGTCTGGAATGATTAATAGCTGACTGGCAGGGCGACCGATGGGTTGTCAGCCGGGAGCTTTACAGCCGTGACGCAGTGGTGGAGGTACGCGATGTGGCGGCAACTGTTCACTTGCCATCTGCTGACAGAGACGTCGTGAGGGTGGAGATGTGCGTGCAACATCTTACTCCCCTCTTTCCCCACCCCCCTCCACCCATTAACCGACAGGTCTCAGCAGAATTAGTCCGGGAGAAAGATACCTGAATTCTAACTAACTTAATTCCACCAGCATGGCAAGACAGCCGAGAGGCGTTGAAGGACTTCAGCTGTTTGACATTTTATTATCAGAGGAAGTGACTATCTAGCCTATGGGAAGCCTACAGAGACGTCATGGAAGCTTCTGTTACGGTTTTCTGGCGAGTGTAAGCCGACTGCATGATAAAACACTACTTACAGTGCAAATGGACTCTCATCGTCAATTTAATCAATTAGCCTCTCAATTAAATATCAGTTACGAGTCACCTGGCGGGTGGAACCAATGGCGAGAGTAATGAGGTGAAGCGGTAATCATACATTTCTTTCTTGCGGCCAGATCTTATAACGGAATTTCAGCCTGCCTCTTACACTGGGAAGAGATGATCATCGTAATAAAATTAGCTATATTATCGAATTTATAAAGTGATACGGAGTATAAAACTGATATTTATTACTTCTTTGTGTTGTTACCTTGAAAAACGTTGTATGTGACAAGACATTTGATTACTTTAATTGAGTTCAAAAGTGAGTGTGACAGAGGTAGAGTATGCTCTGAGCACTCCGTCAAGAGCCAAAAATGAATTGAATATGCTAGTTCTGTGATGCAGGACGCGGTAGATAAAAAAGACTTTTATCTATGATGGGAAACTACTTAGAGGAAGTGAAGCCTATGCCATAGTGTTGTACAGGATCTTCACAACGAATAACGACAGCAATGTGGAAATGCGTATACGGTCTGAATTCAGCTATCAACGAAAATAACTCTTATGAAAGGAAGGAATCTACATTTAACGTGAGATACACGAGGGGTATCGACAAAAGAACAGCCCCATGTCGGATATTTTTAAACTGAGTATTCTATATCAGGGGTGGAGCTGCAGTCAGCCCGAGTTGCACCGCATTGTGCCACGGTCAGTGCAGAGGTAAATGATGCTGTCTTGAGCCATGTATTCTCAGCTGCCCAGCTCTTCACGTACACAATACACATGGTAGACGGCGCTGGACTGGACCGGAGGAGGTGTGACCGGTCAGTTTTCTTTTCTGTCTTGAGACAGCATGTTCAGCAATAAATTCGTAAAAAATATCGAACGATATGTTTTTCACGTTTCTTTTGGCTAGATGCGAAATGAGACCATTAAATAGGTATGTTTATTTTCCAAATGATGCTGATACGTGAGTCCTATATATAGGGGCAGGACGTCACAGGCGCAGTTTGACAGTGTGTCACTATTCTAATACTTGTGTCACCCATCCTTTTGTTCCTCTCAGTAGCAGCTACACCCTTATAGATCAGCAGGAGGTTACTTCCCATGTACTTCAATGATTGCATTATTACCCATATAGGACTATTGGTTAGACTGCCTGGAGCAACTCTCTAGTACAAGACTAATAGCGAAAATATCCTCTCCACATTTAGCAGTTATTGGCGAAACTGGATGGCACAACCATCTAGTGATCAATCAGTGACAACTCAAACTGTTTAAATGAACAGTATATTACAATTTCTACAAAATACAGACTTATGTCTGTCCTGTCTGGTAGCCCAGCATTTCCAAATAGGGGAGTTTGCAACAGCGCCCTCTGGCCATGAAGTTGCGGATGAGGTCAGATGGTCTCCCATTCTCAAGGTGAACGCACCTAATTTGATATTCCCGCCAATGAAACTGAATTTCCCACCAAAATTTCAATTTCTTTCCATTTCCAGGCGTGGGGGTTAGGGTTAGGAGGGAGGGGAGGGGACCCACGTGCCAGCTGGAGAAAAGCACTGATGTCATGATGGGTGGAGTATTCGGGTGTCCCTAGATGTGTGTAGCCTGGACTAACAAACTGTCTGAGAACCCTGTTAGCCACACTACTATCGTTGTGTATAAAATCTTTGGTTGAAGATATATTTAAGGAGAAAGAATCTATATTGGATGAACAAATTGTCTAGTAGGTTTTATTGCCTTCCTATCGAAGCTCTAACTGTGAGAAAGAAATGGAAGGCCACATATTTTCGCAGCATATAAGGCGTTTTACTTCTCATAGTTGGTTTTAACAAAAAATCTGTGCACTGCTGTTGTAAAGATATATAATCTATGTCCGTCTGAAAGTCTATTGCTCAATAATTCGAAGAAAATTTGTCAAATACTTTTCTAGACTTCTGGTAACAACCTTAAACAGCGCCCTGACTTTATACAGTAGTGTAGTTTAAGATTATACACATTTGCAGCAGAAGAACTCAATTTCAGTTTCACTCAGATTCTGCAGCAGCATTACTAGACTACCACTAGAGCGTAATCTCCTTGAAATGGGAACGGAAGTTTCTGGAGTCGTGTTTCCGATCCCGTCGGTCGTCCTACATACATCGCTGAAATTGCGGGGCGAATTAAAAAGGGGGAACTGGAAAATATGCTTCGGCAGGAAGGCTGTGCGACGGCTGCAGCAATTTTCCGGGCGATATTCTCGGACGGAGTACTCCGGTGACGAGAGCCGTTTCATTTGTGGCCGCCTGCTTCCGGGAAACCGCAGCGGCTGGTCAATCGCGTGCGAGTGAAATACTGACCGTCCGCAGCGCGCCCGCGCCGCCCACGCCCCAGCGGTTCACCGGCCGCGTAACACGCAGGCCTGAGCACACAGCTGCCGCAGACCACGTCTGAGCAGAGCACTCAACCCTGCTCCACCACCGCTCATCTACGTACCTGTGGCCATCTTAGCGTACTAGCCACTTCTTCTCTTTCCTCCTTTTATTTTCCTAAGCTTCCTCCTCATCCTACACCTGTTCTGTAGTGGTGGAAATTAGTATACAGATTCGCGCTTATTTGTGGAAAAATCGTTTTTTTTTACGTGTTTGGTATTGCACGCATTTTTCCCTTACAGTTTGAGTCAAAGGAAAACAAAATATACACTAATTTTACCATTAGCGTTGGTACTTAAGAAATTTGAAGAAACAAGACAACGAGGTGGAAATTGATGATAAGACACTTATGAATTTTTATCAGAATAATGAAACATTTAAAGTAGATATATCGCAACTGTGACCCAGAATTTAGCTCGAAATTCTGTTAATAACTGCGAAAATCCTCTTAGGCATTGATTTTATAAGGGTAGTGATCCTAAGTGCATTTGTTAAAGGTGGCTCATGGAGCCATTTCTTGAATGCCAATTTGGTTTTACAGAGAGTACTCTACTGCACTGGCTCCTTACTTAGCTTGCATTTATTGCTAATCTCTTGCCCAACGTAAAGTCCCGAGCGACTGGAAAAAAGGGCAGGTGAAGCCTGTTTATAAGAAGGATAGAAGGACGGATCCTCAAAATTACAGACCAATGTACTTAACATCGGTTTGTTGCAGGATTCTCGAACTTATTCTCAGTTCGAATATAATGAATTTCCTTGAGACAGAGAAGTTGCTGTCCATGCATCAGCACGGCTTTAGAAAGCATCGCTCCTGCGAAACGCAACTCGCTTTTTTTCACTTGATATCTTGGGAACCATGGATGAAGGGTATCAGACGGATGCCATATTCCTTGACTTCCGGAAAGCGTTTGACTCGGTGCCCCATGCAGTCTCCTAACTAAGGTACGAGCACATGGCATTGGTTCCCAAATATGTGAGTGGCTCGAAGACTTCTTGAGTAATAAAACCCAGTACGTTGTCCTCGATGGTGAGTGTTCATCGGAGGTGGGGTATCATCTGGAGTGCCCCAGGGAAGTGTGGTAGGTCCGCTGTTGTTTTCTACCTACATAAATGATCTCTTATATAGGGTGGATAGCAATGTGCGGCTATTTGCTGATGATGCTGTGGTGTACGGGAAGGTGTCGTCGTTGAGTGACTGTAGGAGGATACAAGATGACTTGGACAGGATTTGTGATTGGTGTAAAGAAAGGCAGCTAACTCTAAATATAGATAAATGTAAATTAATGCAGATGAATAGGAAGAAGAATCCCGTAATGTTTGAATACTGCATTAGTAGTGTAGTGCTTGACACAGTCACGTCGATTAAATATTAGGGCGTAACAAATGGTTCAAATGGCTCTGCGCACTATGGGACTTAACATCTATGGTCATCAGTTCAAATGGTTCAAATGGCTCTGAGCACTATGGGACTCAACTGCTGTGGTCATAAGTCCCCTAGAACTTAGAACTACTTAAACCTAACTAACCTAAGGAAATCACACACATCCATGCCCGAGGCAGGATTCGAACCTGCGACCGTAGCGGTCGTGCGGTTCCAGACTGTAGCACCTTTAACCGCTCGGCCACTCCGGCCGGCATGGTCATCAGTCCCCTAGAACTTAGAACTACTTAAACCTAACGAACCTAAGGACAGCACACAACACCCAGTCATCACGAGGCAGAGAAAATCCCTGACCCCGCCGGGAATCGAACCCGGAAACCCGGGCGTGGGAAGCGAGAACGCTACCGCACGACCATGAGCTGCGAATTTGGGCTAACATTGCAGAGCGATATGAAGTGGGACAAGCATGTAATGGCAGTTGTGGGGAAGGCGGATAGTCGTCTTCGGTTCATTGGTAGAATTTTGGGAAGATTTGGTTCATCTGTAAAGGAGACCGCTTATAAAACTCTAATACGACCTATTATTGAATACTGTTCGAGCGTTTGGGATCCCTATCAGGTCGCATTGAGGGAGGACATAGAAGCAATTCAGAGGCGGGCTGCTAGATATGTTACTGGTAGGTTTGATCATCACGCGAGTGTTACGGAAATGCTTCAGGAAATCGGGTGGGAGTCTCTGGCGGAAAGGAGGCGGTCTTTTCGTGAATCACTACTGAGGAAATTTAGAGAACCAGCATTTGAGCCTGACTGCAGTACAATTTTACTGCCACCAACTTATATTTCGCGGAAAGACCACAAAGATAAGATAAGGGAGATTACGGCTCGTACAGAGGTATATAGGCAGCCATTTTTCCCTCGTTCTGTTTGGGAGTGGAACAGGGAGAGAAGATGCTAGTTGTGGTACGAGGTACCCTCCGCCACGCACCGTATGGTGGATTGCGGAGTATGTATGTAGATGTAGATGTAGATGTAGATGTAGATTGAGGCCCACTCCGTTCGTATTGCAGTTTTCAACTCGACCACAATCTCAAACTGCCGTCCATTTCCACAAACACGTCGTGCTAGGATCCCCCATGTATTCCCCATGGGATTTAATTCCAGACTTTTCGACTGTCAACTCAGAAGTGGGATTCCTTTATCTTGAAAGTACGACACTGTCTTGTCAGACTTGTGAATCCTAGCATTATTGAGTTAGGAATTATTATCGTCAAATTCCTCGTACACACACGAACCAATTTAATTTCCAGTATTTCTGTACAATCATCGGACTTCATTTTGGGATGCGGCCATGTAAAATATTGCCCAGGTCATAACGCTGCCACCGCCAAAGTTTCAACTCATCCAAACATTTTCGCCTGGAGGGAGATCATTCTACTAACACTGAGAAGCTTGTGGCCATTCCAAATTAAACTAGTTCTCATCACTGAACATACCTTTGTTAGAATCTACGGTTCATCCGTGAACTTCAGTCAAGCCTCCTAAGTGCATTTGTTAAAGGTGGCTCACGGAGCCATTTTTGAATGCCAGATTTTCGTCTTGAATCAGGATTTATCTGACGCGTCTAGAAGTAACTGATAATTGCAAATTTGCCACGGCCTGAGCGTATCACAAGTCATTGACTTTTGATTTACGCAGAATCAAAAGCGTATCTGACGCTGACAATTTTCGTGTCCGGCCATATTTGCCATTATTGCCAGGCTGTGCAACCATTTTGACAAAATTATCAATAACACAACTGGAACTTCCTAATTTCTTAGCAATATGCGAATTACACAGACCGATTTCCTTGTACGCCTTAATACTTGCTTGCTCGTCACCCGATGGAGGCTTTCTGCGCGGCATTATCACAGCAACTGCCGTGCGACGTTGACAGACACACCTCCAAACTATAGCTGTAGCGCGTCACTTAGCGGAACTGTCTTTATTCCTACCCGAAATATCACCATATTTCAATTTTTAAGTACTCGGCCTAATTTTGATGGTGAAATGGGAAACTACTTTGTTTTGATTTACTGTAAGAAGTACGGGAAAATACGTGCAACACCAAATACGTAAATATACATGTTTATTCCACAAATAACCATGTGCCTTTATACTAATTTCAGCTACTGGATACTGTCTGATGAAAAGTGTCCATACACCCATGTGAACAGTGGGATGGTAAATCAATATACTCGCCATGTAGTTCAGGAAGTTTTGAAGTTTGGTTTGGTAGTATTATACACTAAACAATTATTCATGAATCGTATTGTAACTACAACACTGTAGGGATGGTAACTAAGCTTGTACTCTTTGTCTGACAGCAATACATGCCGATTCAATAATGTATTCAAACTTTAACTTCCGTATTTGCTGAGGTACTGAATAGGTGTGGTTGTGAGAACTATCTTTACGAAGTATAGTATATTACTATCCAAAGGATCAGCGAGGTTTTCAATTATGATCGAACTTCACGTAATTCTTTACAGTATTATGCAGTGTATTCCGTATTTTGATCCCTAATGAGTCCCTTCATTCTGAATAATTACATTGCGGCTGTTTTCAGATAGTGGTAACTGTATTGACCACACTCTATCGTAAACGGGCAAAATATCGACTCTGCTGAGAAACTATCAATATAGTGAGCGAGGTATTGCTCAAATGGGAATAAAGTCTGGAATTTGAAGTATAAGAAACAAACTGACTAAAACTGGAAACCCTGTGGAAAGATAAATGCAGTCGAAAACGCAATACATCCCCTAGAAATTATTGAGAAATAAGAAGAATTTTAGTAGAAAACCGAAGAAAACTTATACAGGTGATTAAGATCATGATGGAGGATGTCTGAGTGCCTGTATCTACTAGTATTCTGTAGTGAAACTTTCATGATATGGGGCTGCAGTGTCCTCGCCCTTCCAAGAAACAGAGAGTACTAGTGATGAAACAAAAATGACTGGAATGGTCCATAAAGTACAAATAACTGGCCCTTAGATGGCTGGAATAAGGTAAATAAACTATAATATCATCCTACTACTTTTATATGATATAGAGGCTTCCAAATGTGACATGTGATTTCATTTCAGGCTTCCTTCTCTGACGATGATACAGCTGTCCAAATTCTGCAAGACAAAACGGAATTTGTGAAAATGCAGGAAGCACGAAAAAGTCCACGAGGACTGTGTAGTTCAATGAGTCACGCATCCTCTATCAGTAATGATTTGGTGTGTAATAAGTAACAAAGGAAATGGATGCCTTTATATTGTGAAAGGGATGGGGTGTCAATATCTGTACAAGTCAGGACAGAAAACTAAACATTTTTCTCAGGTGAAGGAATTCTTTCCCGACGACAGTTATATATTTATGAACGATTTGGAACCGTACCGCAGGTCTAAATCTAACAGTAAATATTTAAATCGATTGGCCAACGAACTCCCCAGACATGCATGAACCCATTTGAAAATGCCTGGCAAGGGCTGAAGAGGGAAATTGCAAATGTAGGTATAGTCACAAACAAGATAAAACTGCTGGAAAAACTTGTCGGATCATGACACAGGACACTTGAATTGGGAAACATATGGAAGAAATGCGTTATGAATAAGCCAAGGAGAATTAAATAATTGACCACTGCTAAAGGAATACATATGAAATACTGAGCATTTTCTTCATCTTTGCGCTTTAACAGTAATATTTTCTGTTTAAAATGTACTATACTTTAAAATAACATTATAAGTTCACAGATATACGATATTAGAGCCACATAAAATTTAAGTTAAAAAAAGTGGGAGACAAAACTCACATAATAAAAGCACCGTGTCCATTCAGTATGTGTTATATTTTAGGACCCCACTGTAATTCGGAATTAACCCATAGAAGTCACTGGAGACAGACACACCAGTATAAAGGTGGGGAGTGTTGGTCATAGGAATACAGTAACAGCAGAACAGGTCGGTCAAGAGAGCTCTGTAACTTCGAAAATGGACTAGTCACAGAGTGTCACATGAGTAACACATCCATCAGGAACATTTAAACCGTTTTACTGCTCTCCAAGACCACTATTGGTGACGTGATTCTGAAGTGGAAACTCGAAGGAATAATTACCTGCTAAGCCAAGATCAGACAGATAATACTTACTGACAGACAGGGACGTCGAGCACTGCACAGACTGGTTGTAAAAATCGCATGAAATACGGAAGGAATCACCAATGACTTCCAAAGGTGCTACCAGCCGTCCAGGTGGCACAATATAAGAAGTGCCATAGCTGTCTAATTCTAGTAACTTGTGGAGATACACGATGTGCGTAGCATACGGTCGGTGGAAAGCAGAGCAAGCATAACTGTCAACACACAGAAATAAAAGTGGTGCGTCACAGACTTGTCACAGTCGTATGCAATAACAGTGACTCAGTCAGACGGCGTGCATATACATCGAAATGGTAGCAAGGCAAGAAACGTTTCAACCAAGTTTGGGCGTTTCCAGAATTTAGGAGAACTTTCGGCAACATCAGTGGACCAAGGTTCTGCAGGAGAAACTCATCCAGAAATCCCTGAGGAGGAAGCGTACAGGGTGAGTCAACTATCCTTACTGGTGCATTTTATTGCAACCCGCAATGCCTCCAAATACCACATGCAAGATTTTCACATTCTCTCGCTCACTATGCACAAATTATAAGTCGTACACAAAAGTTAACAGTATTTCTATGTTGGAAATTTCACGTACTTAAATGTTTCACTGGGATTCGTTTCCGTCGTAGTTTGAGGATTATTAAAAAAAAAAACGTACAAAAGTGACCTTCAAATGCTTTTTTTCTCGAACAGCTAGAAAACTGTGGCTTCCAACGAAAACGTATCCCAGTACGAAATTTCACTACGTTAAATTTCCTATCAAAATTCCTACTCACGTTTTCTTCAGCACTGATAGTTTGCACGTGGCGAGCGAGAGAACATCAAGAAATTATACGTGGTGTTTGAAGGTTTTGCAGGTTACATAAAACTCACCAGTAGGGGCAGCTCAATGAAAGTGTACAGGCAACTAGCGGTCAGGACCAAGTCAGGCGCAGTAATTACCAGGAATCAGAAAATTAGTACTACAACCTAGCCTCAAAGTCGCTCTGCAGTAAGGCTTGGACGCTACTGCAGTGAACTACAAACGGACGGTACACATTCGAGGGAGGACACCTGAGTTTCCGATCAGTGTGCAACAAAAATTATCATCTTGAGTTTTTTGACTATTATAAAAGAATAAGCGCTGCAGAGTGTGACTCTAGAAATAGCAACGAATACTGATTTCTGTGTGTGTGTGCCAGAAAACACAGAGGGACAGGCGGTGACCAGCATTTTCCTCCTTGTGTGTAAGGTGTCATAGCGTGAGCCACAACGATTTGTAATTAGTATTACCTGTGTGTCAGAGCACAGAGAGGAACAAGCGCTATTTTGTTTAAAGTATTTGACGATGTATCGTCAGAAAGAGTTGGAAGCAGAGAGTTTTCTTCCGGCTGCGAAAGGTAGGACTCAGGAACTGAGTTTTGCTGGAAACGGCTGACATGTGTAGGGTGTAATCGTTGTTGTGTAATGATACAAAGCCACTTTAAGTTACCGCTTCTAATATGGTTGAACTATTAGGAAATAAATTGTCCTTCAATTCTTTCTGTAAGTGTTAGCACCCTTATCGACTTCCTACAAAGCCGACAACTCCTCTCCATTTCAAAATTACCTGTGCTAAGAATTCTGTGAAACATTCTCTCTGTCAGTCAGTTTAAAATAACTTAGCAGACCTCAGCCCACATTGTTGTCAACTTCCTGGTTGCGCCTTGGAAGGTCATACCTAAGTCGAAACTGGTGACAGGACTTGTGTAGGGATGTGACATTGAGTTGAGAAGACTGCAGTACAACAGTTGAGCGACTCCTCGTAAGCCACACCTTTTTCTTGCTAGTGCACGCTTTATGTGCCCTACAAAAAGACGCCACTGGACAGCGGATGACTAGAAACGAGTGTTTTGAAGTGATGAGTCAAGCTATACCCTGCGGACATCCGATGGAAGGGGTCTGGATTGGCAAGTCCTAGAGAACGTTACCTGCCATCATATGTAATTCCAGCAGCGAAGTGTGGAAAAGATTGTGTTACGGTAGTGCGGCGTTCTTCATGTATGGGATAAGATCTCCTTATTCCGCTTAAAGAACCAACAGATGTGGAAAGATATGAATACTTTTTACAGAACTGCACATTCTGTACATTAGAGTAACAGATCGGAGACACTGATTCATTGCATCCGCCTGGCAATAAACCCAGTCATAAGGCTGGTTCAATACGTCGTCAGTGATGTGGCAGGAATAGTTTGTGGAAAATAACACTTCTGAAATGAATTGAGATGTCCAGTATCCCGGCCTCAATTCAGTAAAACATCTGTATGATGAGTTGTAGGGTAGACTTCTTTCCAGACCTCGGCGACCAACATCACTACCCTTTCTGGTTTTGTTCCTTGAGGAATAATGGTCTGCCGTCCCTCTACAGACTCAGATATCTCAATGAAAGTGGTCCCAGCAGTGTGCAAGCCGTGATATAGGCGACGGGTGGACACTGCCAAATTAATGTCCTGTAAGAGGTGTGCGAATACTTTTAATTAGATAGTGTGTACATGGAAACAGTTTGTTTCAGTATAATGTGACATTATACTTAACAATGTCATAACGACCACTTTTAGACACTAATAATATATTACGTAGGAAAACGAAGATTTGCTTGCAGTTTCAAACTAAATTACTTTATGTAAATTGTAGGCAGAGGCAGAAGATTGGAAAGGAAGGAGAAGGTATTGATAATATCAGCTACATTGGGACTTCAGGTGGAATGAGAGGTGATGAGTGAAAATGTGTGCCACGCTGGGACTCGAACCCAGTAATTCCTGCCCACTAGGCACTTCCGTTAAGCACTGCACAAATGCTTAGATTTCTGCATGCTTCTCAGACGACCCACATTCCCCCCTATACCCATGACGAATCGTCAGTCCCTGTCCATATCCTTTATGATGGATAATTTTAGATTCCCGCTGAAGGTCTACAGTAAATGTGCATCTGCACTGATGTTGTGGTTTCATAGCCCATCGAGGTTTATCAATTACGGTCATGCTCAGAAAACACAGAACACCTCTACCCACGAAAGATTTTTTTTTGGTCATCAGTCTACTGATTGGTTTGATGCGGCCCGCCAAGAATTCCTTCCCTGTGCTAACCTCTTCATCTCAGAGTAGCACTTGCAACCTACGTCCTCAATTATTTGCTTGACATATTCCAATCTCTGTCTTCCTCTACAGTTTTTGCCCTCTACAGCTCCCTCTAGTACCATGGAAGTCATTCCCTCACGTCTTAGCAGATGTCCTATCATCCTGTCCCTTCTCCTTATCAGTTTTTTCCACATATTCCTATCCTCTCCGATTCTGGGTAGAACCTCCTCATTTCTTCCCTTATCAGTCCACCTAATTTTCAACATTCGTCTATAGCACCACATCTCAAATGCTTCGATTCTCTTCTGTTCCGGTTTTCCCACAGTCCATGTTTCACTACCATACAATGCTCTACTCCAGACGTACATCCTCAGAAATTTCTTCCTCAAATTAAGGCCGGTATTTGATATTAGTAGACTTCTCTTGGTCAGAAACGCCTTTTTTGCCATAGCGAGTCTGCTTTTGATGTCCTCCTTGCTCCGTCCGTTTGCTGCGTAGGTAGCAGAATTCCTTAACTTCATTGACTTCGTGACTATCAATCCTGATGTTAAGTTTCTCGCTGTTCTCATTTCTACTACTTCTCATTACCTTCGTCTTTCTCCGATTTACTCTCAAACCATACTGTGTACTCATTAGACTGTTCATTCCCTTCATCAGATCATTTAATTCTTCTTCACTTTCACTCAGGATAGCAATGTCATCAGCGAATCGTATCATTGATATCCTTTCACCTTGTATTTTAATTCCACTCCTGAACATTTCTTTTATTTCCATCATTGCTTCCTCGATGTACAGATTGAAGAGTAGGGGCGAAAGGCTACAGCCTTGTCTTACACCCTTCTTAATACGAGCACTTCGTTCTTCATCGTCCACTATTATCCGTCTTGGTTGTTGTACATATTGTATATGACCCGTCTCTCCCTGTAGCTGACCCCTACTTTTTTCAGAATCTCGAACAGCTTGCACCATTTTATATTGTCGAACGCTTTTTCCAGGTCGACAAATCCTATGAAATTGTCTTGATTTTTCTTTAGCCTTGCTTCCATTATTAGCCGTAACGTCAGAATTGCTTCTCTCGTCCCTTTAGGTTTCCTAAAGCCAAACTCATCGTCACCTAGCGCATTCTCAATTTCCTTTTCCATTCTTCTGTATATTATTCTTGTAAGCAGCTTCGATGCATGAGCTGTTAAGCTGTTTGTGCGATAATTCTCGCACTTGTCAGCTCTTGCCGTCTTCGGAATTGTATGGATGATGCTTTTCCGAAAATCAGATGGTATATCGCCAGACTCATATATTCTACACACCAACGTGAATTGTCGTTTTGTTGCCACTTCCCCCAATGATTTTAAAAATTCTGATGGAATGTTATCCATCCCTTCTGTCTTATTTGACCGAAAGTCCTCCAAAGCTCTTTTAAATTCCGATTCTAATACTGGATCCCCTAACTCTTCTAAATCGACTCCTGTTTCTTCTTCTATCACATAAGACAAATCTTCACCCTCATAGAGGCTTTCAATGTATTCTTTCCACCTATCTGCTCTCTCCTCTGCATTTAACAGTGGAATTCCCGTTGCACTCTTAATGTTACCACCGTTGCTTTTAATGTCACCAAAGGTTGTTTTGACTTTCCTGTATGCTGAGTCTGTCCTTCCGACAATCATATCTTTTTCGACGTCTTCACATTTTTCCTGCAGCCATTTCGTCTTAGCTTCCCTGCACTTCCTATTTATTTCATTCCTCAGCGACTTGTATTTCTGTATTCCTGATATTCCCGGAACATATTTGTACTTCCTCCTTTCATCAATCAACTGAAGTATTTCTTCTGTTACCCATGGTTTCTTCGCAGCTACCTTCTTTGTACCTATGTTTTCCCAACTTCTGTGATGGCCCTTTTTAGAGATGTCCATTCCTCTTCAACTGTACTGCCTACTGCGCTATTCCTTATTGCTGTATCTATAGCGTTAGAGAACTTCAAACGTATCTCGTCATTCCTTACTACTTCCGTATCCCACTTCTTTGCGTATCTAGACCACTAATGTCTTGAACTTCAGCCTACTCTTCATCACTACTATATTGTGATCTGAGTCTATATCTGCTCCTGGGTACGCCTTACAACCCAGTATCTGATTTCGGAATCTCTGTCTGACCATGATGTGATCTAATTGAAATCTTCCCGTATCTCCCGGCCTTTTCCAAGTATACCTCCTCCACTTGTGATTCTTGAACAGGGTATTCGCTATTACTAGCTGAAACTTGTTACAGAACTCAATTAGTCTTTCTCCTCTTTCATTCCTTGTCCCAAGCCCATATTCTCCTGTAACCTTTTCTTCTACTCCTTCCCCTACAACTGCATTCCAGTTGCTCATGACTATTAGATTTTCGTCCCCCTTTACATACTGCATTACCCTTTTAATATCCTCATACACTTTCTCTATCTGTTCATCTTCAGCTTGCGACGTCGGCATGTATACCTGAACTATCGTTGTCGGTGTTGGTCTGCTGTAGATTCTGATTAGAACAACCCGGTCACTGAACTGTTCACAGTAACACACCCTCTGCCCTACCTTCCTATTCATAACGAATCCTACACCTGTTATACCATTTTCTGCTGCTGTTGATATTACCCGATACTCGTCTGACCAGAAATCCTTGTCTTCCTTCCACTTCACTTCACTGACCCCTACTATATCTAGATTGAGCCTTTGCTCAGATTTTCTAGTTTCCCTACCACGTTCAAGCTCCTGACATTCCACGCCCCGACTCGTAGAACGTTATCCTTTCGTTGATTATTCAATCTTTTTCTCATGGTAACCTCCCCTTGGCAGTCCCGTCCCGGAGATCCGAATGGGGGACTATTCCGGAATCTTTTGCCAATGGCGAGATCATCATGACACTTCTTCAAATACAGGCCACATGCCCTGTGGATACACGTTACGTGTCTTTAACGCAGTGGTTTCCATTGCCTTCTGCATCCTCATGTCGTTGATCATTGCTGATTCTTCCGCCTTTAGGTGCAATTTTCCACCACTAGGACAAGAGAGTGCCCTGAACCTCTATCCGCTCCTCCGCCCTCTTTGACAAGGCCGTTGGCAGAATGAGGCTGACTTCTTATGCCGGAAGTCTTCGGCCGCCAATGCTGATTATTTATCAAAATTTAGGCAGTGGCGGGGATCGAACCCGGGACCGAGGACGTTTTGTTTATGAATCAAAGACGCTACCCCTAGACCACTAAAGATAGGAAGCTCAGATTCACAGGACTTGTACATCGTTATGTTCTGTAGAAATGATTAACATTTGAAAGACGTCGGCTCACGGTTTAAAGATCAACATCGATATCGCGTCGCAACGTCACCTACTGGTAAAATGTGACTGTGGCTCTCGATGTCACACTAAATATAAGGTAATGGACCAGTGTTACTTGAGCAGACGTGCAGGACACCTGGAAGACATACGCGATAACCGAACAGTCAAATAAGCGAGTTTCAAAGATGGCGCATTACTGGCATGAGAAAACGTGGTGCATCTATCTTGTGAGACGAAGTGTTTCGGCAGTGCAACGGCTGTGTGGAGAATGGTTCACGAAAGGCTGTAGAACGTGATGAGGTGAGTCAGATCGCACCACCCAGAGCGCCCCCTCAACAGGATCGACTCCTCATCCGAATGAGCCGGCCGCTGTGGCCGAGCGGTTTTAGGCGCTTCAGTCCGGAACCACGTTGCTGCTACGGTCGCAGGGTCGAATCCTGCCTCGGGCATGGATGTGTATGATGCCCTTACGTTAGTTACGTTTAAGTAGTTCTAAGTCTAGGGGACTGATGACCTCAGATGGTAAGTCCTATGGTGCTTAGAGCCATTTGGACCACCCGGATGACATTCCAGGAGAGATTTGCGTTCTCATCGGTTCTGGCGAAACAGTGGAGCAGTATAACATGTCGTGCAAGGTGACAGTCCGCTGCGATTTATTGCGGGTTAGGTTAGGTGCGCGTCGTCCACTTCTGAGCCTACCTTTGACGAAAGTGCAAAAACATGCTAAACGGCAATTGCGTATCGAACGCAAGCGTTTTCTGATGAATCCGGGTTTTGTTTGTTTGAAAATGATCGTCGCATTTTGGTTCGCCCCTGACAGGGGGTGCGGCGTCACAGTGACAGCATTTTCACAAGGTATAGAGTGCCATCTCAAGGCCTTGTGGTGTGGAGTGCTATCAGGTACAATCACAAGTCACATTAGTGCGTGTCCAGAGGACTGTGACCAGTGTGATCTATGTGGATGACACCCTGCGACCATAGCCAAACGCTTTCTGCTTGATGTCATAGGATCTCAGGCTTTTGCACTGGCCCGCCAAATCACCGTACTTGTCGTCAATCGAAAATGTACGGAATATGGTGAAAGGACGGGTGTACCACTGTGACCAAAAGGCAACTACCGCAGGTGAACTTTGGAACCCGGTGAATGCAGCATGTATGGCAATACCGCAAGACGCCATTCGCGCCTTGTATGCATCGATGACATCATGCATGAAACAAGTTATCCGGGCCCATGGTGGACCCTGTGCCTGCGATGCAACAGGACACACGCTAAACCGAGGTGACTGAAAAACTAATCTTTTCTGCAGAACATACAAATGTACATGTCCCTTGAATATGAACGTCCTACGTCTAGTCGTTCAAACTGTTCGGTTTTTTTCTGAGCATGACAGTATAGTGTGACGTCTGTTCTTTCAGACATTCCCGAGAGGACAAACACCACGAATTCATACAAGTTACTACATTTACATCTTTTTGTAAGTTTAAACAGACACATCATTTATGTGGTCACATGGTTTATAACTGTTGTAGTTAATGATGTTTCTGTTGTTAACACCGAAGACTCGTTTGATGTAGCTCTTTACTTAAATCGATCCAAGCAGGCCTCTTTATCCATGCGTAACTGCTGCGACCTACATTCATTTCTACCTGATCAATGTATTCAAGCCTTTTTATCCCCCTATAAAGCTTCCTTGCCATCTCCGGTCCCCCTTCCCCTACCATAGGCACACACTTCTTTTCGTAACAAAACAGACGGTCTCTTGCTGTCTAGTAATGTGTGCTATCGACTTACATTTTTTTACAGAGATTTTCCGGACAATTCTGTTATGACTTCCATCGATTTGAGTGCTGTGATTTTATTGTCCGCTGGTATTACTTAATCGTCTATGAAAGCTAAACAAGTCTTAGTGGCAGACTTAGATTTCACTATTGCTTCTGAGATAAACGCAAGGTCGAAACTCTTTTCGCATTTCCCGATGTTGCCTTCAAATTGTGCTTGTGTTCCTTGATGGAATTAACTCCGAACATATCTTACGTGACTTGAAGGATAGGGATTCCTCTGTACGTATTTACGTTTGCCCCTTCATCTATCCTGTGGAATTGTAAGTGTAGTGTGTCCTCCAATCTTACGACAATTTTCTTTTGTTTGTCAGGTGTCCGTGATGACTTGTCCAAGTTCCTCAAATGAATTTGTCCCTATGTGATTCAATAGTGAAGCGGTGAAGACCTCTTTCCCAGATGTGCTATTTTTGAGCCTAAAGATATTTTTGTTGATTTCTTTTTTCTTCCGTTGGTGAGATACTGTGTGTGTGTGTGTGTGTGTGTGTGTGTGTGTGTGTGTGTGTGTGTGTGTGTGTGCAGAGTAGGTGGTTTAAGACAGTTCAGTAGCTCTGGAGAATCCAACAGTTGACGTGATTTGTCACAGCGAGTGTACAGTCACGATTCCGGAAGTGTAGGTTCCGTGGTATGTATGCAATCGTCTTTTCTCTGAGCGATAAGTGTGTTCCGCATCTTGTCTTATTTCATGCGTCCTTTACTGTATAGTGTTGAGCACCAGCTTTCGGTTCTCGATAATGTGTTGTAGATTGACAGTTTTTTTTTCCCTACACATGTGACTGCCTTTCCTTCCTCCCATTCCTTTTTTGTATTAGTTTCTTTGGTCCTTTTTGTATCTTATTTCTGGAGATGTGTTCTCTTGTGGCATCTACTTCTTACCGTTAATTTAACTTTAATGCGCACCAAACAGGGATCTGTGTCGACTGGTACATCATGAATTTGTTTCTGTGAATGGTATATGATGGCAATGTGATTGAAATAATATTCACCAAATAGTTGTATGGGTGACCTCTAGGTCTTCTGCTTTGAAAGATATTTCCTCAGGGAGGTCGATACTGTTTTCAAATTGTGTTTTTGACACAATGTAACGAATATAGCACCTAAGCTGCTGTTGAACTTAAGGTCTGCGAAACTTGCAATGGTTTCTTTAATGTTCGTTTCCTCCAAGCTGTCCGTTGAAGTCGCCAAGTAGAATTTTATATCTCAGCCAGAAGTTTTCGGTGTGACCTCCTCCAGTTTAGTCCAAAACTCTTATTTGTTTAGAGACTTTCTTTCCATTGGTGTTTGTGGGAACGTGTGCAGTAAACAAGATGTGGTTCTTATTGGTACAGCTCACGTTGTTTTTCACGATCATTTTACTTTCGCGTGCAGCTTCTTTGACTGAGTCGACAGGGCTGTAGTCTTGTTTGCAACAAATGCCATACCCAGGACTGTTTGGTACATCTTCCGACTAGAACGTTAGTTTTACTCCTGAAGAAACAGTATTACATTAATCTGTAGTTTTCTTGTATCGCGTTTCCTGAAGGGCTGTTATCTGTATCGCTTGTTGGCGTCTATATGGGGTTATGTAGTTTGCCTCATTGAATAATGGTGTTGACATTGAAGTTTCCAGTGTTAGATGATTTCTTTGAGAGCGGTTACATCCTAATCTCTAGAAAATTTTATGTGATTCTTGCATCACTACTTCATTTTCCTTGTGATAGTGATAACCCAGTTCCCACAGGATCCAGTGCTTCCACTGGGGGCTTAGGACCAAGGATCTTATGTTCGTGGAATATCAGATATGCAGCCGTGCCCTCTGTGAAGGTAGATGTTGAAAAAATTGCCATTTGCTTCAAGTCATACACAACGGAGATTTTCTTGAAGGACTTGCCTCTTCCACTGACTTCACCGTACTGAGATCTATTTTCTCGATAACATTAGCACTGAGATTACCACTGTCATAATCACTGTTATAATAATAATTGTAGAACAGGGTCTGCCGTATTTTCCACTTCGTAGGGTGGTGGTAAAACGTTAACACAGAAACGAATAAATAAGTACGTAAGACTCTCTACCTACATGTAAGTTAGGTTTTTTAGCGTTACTGATGTAATTGCTTTGTCGTTTTTATGTTTAGTCATCTGGCTTGCTGCACAGTATAGGCTGCAAAATCACAAAACTATGTTATAAAGAATACTGACATATTCCTCATAGCTCACGTTGTTTTTCACGATCATTTTACTTTCGCGTGCAGCTTCTTTGATTGAGTCGACAGGACTGTAGTCTTGTTTGCAACAAATGCCATACCCAGTCCTGTTTGGTACATCTTCGACTAGCACGTCAGTTTTACTCTTGAAGAAACAATATTACATTAATCTGTAGTTTTCTTGTATCGCGTTTCCTGAAGGGTTGTTATCTGTATCGCTTGTTGGCGTATAT
The DNA here is from genome assembly GCF_023864275.1 of Schistocerca cancellata. NCBI lineage: Eukaryota > Metazoa > Arthropoda > Insecta > Orthoptera > Acrididae > Schistocerca > Schistocerca cancellata. Next base: position 337,531,318 of record NC_064631.1, read on the forward strand.
CTGGTGTTATGTAGTTTGCCTCATTGAATAGGAGTGTTGACATTGAAGTTTCCAGTGTTAGATGATTTCTTTGAGAGCGGTTACATCCTAATCTCTAGAAAATTTTATGTGATTCTTGCATCACTACTTCATTTTCCTTGTGATAGTGATAACCCAGTTCCCACAGGATCCAGTGCTTCCACTGGGGGCTTAGGACCAAGGATCTTATGTTCGTGGAATATCAGATATGCAGCCGTGCCCTCTGTGAAGGTAGATGTTGAAAAAATTGCCATTTGCTTCAAGTCATACACAACGGGGATTTTCTTGAAGGACTTGCCTCTTCCACTGACTTCACCGTACTGAGATCTATTTTCTCGATCTTCATTAGCACTGAGATTACCACTGTCGTAATCACTGTTATAATAATAATTGTAGAACAGGATCTGCTGTATTTTCCACTTCGTAGGGTGCTGGTCACACGTTAATACAGGAACGAATAAATAAGCACGTAAGACTCTCTACCTACATGTAAGTTAGGTTTTTTAGCGTTACGGATGTAATTGCTTTGCAGTTTTTATGTTTAGTCATCTGGCTTGCTGCACAGTATAGGTTGCAAAATCGCAAAACTATGTTGTAAAGAATACTGACATATTCCTCATTATAGCTTTGATTAGATCCCTGGATGTTTACTGTATGTTCCTTAGATTCACCTCCCATTCCCCTCGATCAGGAAAAAAGAAACTTATAGAGTCGTTCGACTGGGATAACTTCACCTCTTATCATGCACTTGGGCAGGAATAAGGAAATAATTAACAGTCACCTTACTGACTGGCACTTTGTTCTTCATATCAGACGAAAGTAAGCCTAATTACTGTGTAATTTGTTTCCATTGCTACATAAGCGGTATTAATACCTGGACTCATCTGTTGATACTGGTGCCAACGGTGATTCACTTTGACTTCTTTAGAAGAGTATCTGTCTTTGTTGAACACTGATCTGCTGGCAGTTACTGTTCTGTGTACTGCTTCTGAACGACATCACCCTGTACTGTTTCCGAAGTCTTCTGTAAGCCGATATTATGCATGGTGACCAACCAACCAACCGTCAGCGCTCCGCGCTGCCTTCACGGAGATTCTCAATTTACGCTGCAAAGTGAACGGCCAGGCTCTTTTTTCAAGAGAATCTGAAACCCCTTATTACGCTCATACATCCACAGATTCCACGAATTTCAAAAATGTCTGGACAAGTGTAAACGTAGATTTATTACAACATTACTGTGGTCTAGAGTGAGAACCACAATTTTATTGCACAATATTGGCAGACATCTAGTTCGGTCAGTGAACATCATCTACTTGATCTTGGCGTTATCTTCCGCACAACAAAGCATTCGGTAAAGGCGATGAGCGTACGTATCTGCGTGATTGCGCGGCTCTCTGTCTCTGTCTCTGTCTCTCTCTCTCTCTCTCTCTCTCTCTCTCTCACTCACTCACTCACTCTCTCTTCTCTCTCTCTCTCTCTCCCTGTGTGTGTGTGTGTGTGTGTGTGTGTGTGTGTGTGTGTGACAGAGAGAGAGGGAGACACACATGAAAGACGTGACGCGTGGGTACATACTGGAATTAGGAAAACGTGGAAGGGAGGACCCATCAATATAACTTTTTTTTCACACAACATTTTTATTTAGCAATATATAACCATAAGTTTTTTGTTCGCAAAATTTTTTTGACCCCTAAATCTTAAGATGAATAAGTTTTCGCAAAAGAAATCCAAACATCAAACAATAAGACAACGATTACAAGACGGCCGGACCTGCAGTCCGCCCGTTATCGGTTGAAACAATGGTGTTTACTACCACGCTGGACACAGTCTCTCTTATTAAATGCCCTTGTACAACTCATAAAAACTATATAAGAACCAATTATGACAAGGGTGACTGAAATACTCAAAACAGATGACGTGACTTGTAATTTGAACACTGTACGCCGAAAGTTTCGGGGTTAAGATGCACGCCTGTGTTTAAAAGTTAAAGCGATTAGGAAACAATATGACAATAATAAGGCTGACTTCAATGTAACCAACCTCTTCATTTCACTCGGCAACCAAGATGTGACTGGATCCCAACCCATCCCTTTTGACAATCTTATTTTGTGTAAACTCCTGGTGACAGTTGCCTGTTAATATTTCAAAAGTTAAAGTGATTGTCAGTTATGAAGGACGCTCTCAAAAAACTTTTCAAGACATTACGTACGATCACTTATTAGAAGAGAACTCTCTCGGCCGAACCACAAGGTCCAGTTAAAGTCTTTCAAAGACAGCAACTCACAGCTTAGTACAACAAGATGTTCGGTTATAACTAACGCAATTACAATCAACGAACTGAACCGGTTAACATCTAAATCTAACCACAAGACTGCTGTTTGTTTCAAAGCAATCTGTGCCATGGTACATTTGTACCGACAGTATCTACGACCAGGAGTTGATTCATTATAACATTAATTATCGGGTGTAAACCAGAAAGGATAGGCAATGTAATATCAGAACAAATTTTCAAACGACAACTAGTGTCTGGTACAATACTACGGCCTGTATTTACGACCAAGGCGGCCGGAGTGGACGAGCGGTTCTAGGCGCTACAGTCTGGAACCAAGCGACAGCTACGATCGCCGGTTCCAATCCTGCCTCGGGCATGGATGTGTGTATTGTCCTTATGTTAGTTAGGTTTAAGTAGTTCTAAGTTCTAGGGGACTTATGACCTCAGCAGTTGGGTCCCTAGTGCTCAGAGCCATTTGAACCATTTTGCGACCAAAGAGCCCACCGAATAAAACTCTGAGGGTCGGGTACAAATCAGAAAATAACATAGATAGGCAATATAGTAAAGGGTTAAATTTTTAAACTACAACTACTATTTTAGTACACTACCATGTCCTATATTTTAGACCAAAGAGCCGATCGAGTAAAACTCTGAGGTTCGGGTACAAATCAGTGAATAATAAGGAGGGCAGATAGACAATGAAACAAATGACCACGAGGCTTACAGAATGTTACTCCCCTTGATCAGCAAGCAGTTCCATGGATCCACTGTGCGTCGCGGCGTTTACTGAGTGGTGCCGATGACAGCCAAGGTGGAAGGGGGCAACCAGGCCACGAGCGGTCGTCCGACAAGAATGTTGCCAACCAACCGACGGAATGTCGGCCTGCTGCTTATAGTCGACGCTGACCCCGGTGAAGTACTCCGGTATCTTTACTCTGCACAGGCCCTCCTTGCGTAGCTCGTGGCCTCGCGGCTAGGACCTCGCGACCACCTCTTGTCGCAACGCTACCGCCAAACCCCAAACTTCGTGCCTCCTCCTTTCGGGCCATCGAACTCCGTATACATATCGGCAAGCAAAGACCTTCTAAGGACATAACCCACAGATACCAATTCTTCGTCATAGATGTTGGCAATGGGGCAGCAAGAGGGATAGTCGATACTACCCTTGAGCCAGTGGCGGCAGACAGGTCTACTAACACATTGACGATACGGCTCAAGACATGAATGAAACATTCACTGTGCACGGGGTGTGTGCTGATCTGAAACTTCGTGGTAGATTAAAACTGTGTTCCGGACCGAGACTCGGGACCTTTGCCTTCGTGGGCAAAAGCTCTACCAACATTTTTTTCTCATTTTGTTCATTATTGTTCGTTCTGTTTGCTTGGGGTGGACGCCCGACTCTTGTTCAGGTTTATCATAGAACCATTGTTGTGGGTTGGCAGGAGAGCCAACACCGGTATGAGAGGAAGCAGAAAGGCACGCGTTTTAGCTCACGCAGGTTGGTGTGAGGTCTGGAACAGGACAAGGAAATTAGACTTTAGCAAAAAACGTATGTAGCTGCTGGAATACTTAACTTTAATCCGTAAATGGTGACGTCGCTCTTGACGGTACATGTTTTACAGCATCAATAGTAACTGGTAATGGCGCCTTACTAGGTCGTAGCAAATGACGTAGTTGAAGGCTATGCTAACTATCGTTTCGGCAAATGAGAGCGTATTTTGTCAGTGAACCATCGCTAGCAAAGTCGGTTGTACCAATGGGCGAGTGCTAGGAAGTCTCTCCAGACCTGCCGTGTGGCGGTGCTCGGTCTACAATCACTGATAGTGGCGACACGCGGGTCTGACGTATACTAACGGACCGCGGCCGATTTAAAGGCTACCACCTAGGAAGTGTGGTGTCTGGCGGTGACACCACATTCCTCCCCCGCAAATCGGCGCACGGTTGTGGCATAAGGCTTCCGCCCGCCGTGGGGACGACCCCATGCGGACGTATGCGACGAGGTGGGGAGCAACAGCAAAGCATCACGTCGAACAAAAAGTCTCTCCTTGTGAGCAAAAAATCGGCGAACCAACGGATCCCCGATCCGTGACTTTGACAAGGGCCATTGAGTAGCAACGAAACGCAGAACGGTAGCAAGGACTGGGTCGGCAGCTGTGGCTGTAGCTACACGACGAAAACCAATCGGAAACGATTCGACCACGTCATCGGTTTCCGAATCAATGAACATGCAAGCAAGTTCGGAGGAATCGAATGCTCTATCCTCAGCAACAGGCAAACGGGACAATGCATCGGCGTTTCCGTGCTTACAAGAGAACCTCCCCATCGCACCCCCTTCAGATTTAGTTATAAGTTGGCACAGTGGATAGGCCTTGAAAAACTGAACACAGGTAAATCGAGAAAACAGGAAGAAGTTGTGTGGAACTATGAAAAAATAAGCAAAATATACAAACTGAGTAGTCCATGTGCAAGATAGGCAACATCAAGTATAGCGTAGGCTCTAGAGCGCCGTGGTGCCGTGGTTAGCGTGACCAGCTGCGGAACGAGAGGTCCTTGGTTCAAGTCTTCCCTCGAGTGGAAATTTTACTTTATTTATTTTCGCAACGTTATGATCTGTCCGCTCGTTCATTGACGTCTCTGTTCACTGTAATAAGTTTAGTGTCTGTGCTTTGCGACCGCACCGCAAAAGCGTGCGACCGTGCGATTAGTAGACGAAAGGACGTGCCTCTCCAATGGGAACCGAAAACATTTGATCGCAAGGTCATAGGTCAACCGATTCCTCCACAGGAAAGCACGTCTGATACATTCTATACGACACTGGTGACGGCATGTGCGTCACATGACAGGAATATGTTGTCGTCCCACCTAACTTGTACACTTGGCGAATGGGTAGAAAGATTCTTCTACCTTGGCCGATTTAGGTTTTCTTGTGGATGTGATAATCACTCCCAAAAAGTGATGAAAACATAAGAGTTTGTCATATAAACTGAAAATCAAGGATGATACTTTTCACTCGAGGGAAGACTTGAACCAAGGACCTCTCGTTCCGCAGGTGCTCACGCTAACCACGTGACCACAGCGCTCCTTCGCTCGCACTATCCTTGATGTTGCCTATCGTGCACATGGACTACTCAGTTTGTATATTTTGCTTATTTTTTCATAGTTCCACACAACTTCTTCCTGTTTTCTCGATTGATCTGTGTTCAGTTTTTCAAGGCCTATCCACTGTGCCAACTTATAACTAAATCTAAGGAGGGTGCGATGGGGAGGTTCCCTTGTTAGCAGTGGACCGATACAAGATATCGTAGCGATACTGCGAGAGGAAAATAGACCAGCGAATGAATTTCTGCGCTGTATGTGGAGGTACAGGCTTGGTCGGATGAAAGAGCGATGTCAAAGGTTTGTGGTCTGAGATGATGGTAAAGTGACGACTATACAAGAAATCATGAAACTTTTAACACCAAAGACGAGAGCCAATGCTTCTTTCTCGATCTGTGAATAATTTCTTTGCGCAGACGAGAGCAATTTGAACGCAAAGGCAATAGGGCGATCGTGCGAACCATCTTTGTGCGCAAGCACAGCACCGATCCCGAAATCCGATGCGTCCACCATCAACAAAAGGGGCTTCCGGGGATCGAATGGCGTGAGGCAAGTATTGGAAAGCAACGCCGATTTGAAGTGGCAAAAGGCGCGTTCGCATTCCGTCGTCCAGACGAACGGAACACCTTTACGGTGTAAGCGATGAAGCGGGGCTGAAATGGAAGAGGCCAGTGGAACATATTTGTTATAGTAATTTATTTTTCCCAGCACACTCTATAGCTGCTTCAAATTCTGCGGCGAAGGCAAGTCTTGTATGGCACGGAGGTGCTCAGGACTGGGATGTATGCCTTGGGCATTGAGTACATGTCCCAGATAGGGTAAGTCACGAGCAAAAAACACACATTTGTCCTTCCGCAAGCGAAGACCATTTTGTCGCAAGACCTGAAATAATGTTCTGAGATTGGCTAAATGTTGTTCTTCCGTCTTTCCAGAGATCACAATATCGTCCAGATAGTTGGCTGCAGTAGGGACCGACACACAAACAGTTTGTAGATATTGCTGAAACAATGCAGGGGCGGATGCACACCCGAATGGCAGTCGTTTGAATCGATACAAACCAAGATGCGTGTTAACCACCAAAACGCGCTGGGATTCTTCGTCTACCGGTATTTGCAAGTACGCATCTGCTAGGTCCAACTTCGAAGAATATTTACCCGGGCACAGATTGTCAAAAAGATCTTCCCGGCGGGGTAAAGGAAAAGTTGCAGTCACTAGTTGTGGATTCCTTGTTGCCTTGAAGTCCACACAAAGTCTCAATTTTACGGAAGGTTTTGGCAAAATTACTAAGGGCGATGCCCAGAGAGAGCCTGCACATGTTCAATTACACCTTGTGATTCCAAATCGTGTAATGTTTTTGCGACCTCATCACGCAATACGTGGGGAACATTGGTCGCTCTGAAAAATTTCGGTTGCGCGTTTACTTTCAGTTCCAAATGTTCTTTATAGTTCTTAGCGCAACCGAGGCCCGGTGCAAAAATTCTGCAAATTCTTCACACAGACGAGAAACAGTGTCTGAAGGCACAGTATGGTTCACTGATAGGACCTGATTTACTATAGACAAGTTAAACAACTGAAATAAATCGAAACCAAACAAGTTCACTGCAGCAGAAGAACGAAGGACGTAAAATGACACAAGTTTTGTATGTCCCTTGTATGTTGCAAGAAGGCTGCACTGTCCTAACACAGGGATCACGTGACCTAAATAGGTACTTAACTTAACATTTGCGGCATGCAACAGAGGTGCGTCCAGGAGGTTGTAAGTGTCTTTATTGATCAGTGAAACTCCAGCCCCGGTATCGAGCTGGATAGGTATCACTTTGTCGTTAATGTCCAGTCCACAAAATGTTTATTGTCCTGCTGACAACAAGAGTCACTGGTACCAATTCACTTGCGACTTGACAGGAGTTCCTGCGATGTCGACGTACACTATTTGTGGGACAAACACAGTCACTGTGAGAGAGAGTGACACTGGGCGGAGTGGAATGAACTACATGAATTTCCATGGGCGAAGTGTCGTGAGCCTGAGTATCCTTGGTTCGATTCCGATTCCGACGCGAAGCAAAGGGCCTGGAATAGTTTTGAGTTTCCGATCTGAGTTTTTTCTGGTAAACACTTTGAACATGTCCTTTTTTATTACAGAAAAAGCAAATAGCTTGGCGTGACGGGCAATTCTCATGCAAATGTCTAGTAGCACACCGCGGACATGATTTTAGCACTGCATTTGCTTGCCGGCGCTGTACATGTGGCTGAGAGTTTGGTGGCAGCGGCGCGGCCGGGTGCGAGGACTGTTTACTGTTCCGTGCAGCTCGCCCGGCGGGCCAGTTAACCTGACACACGGGTGGCGAAGTTTCAAATGATGCCTGAGCAAAGTCAAGTGTGTCCTGCCGATCCAATATGTCCATCACTTGTTGAAGGAAGGGACTGACTAGTTTCAAAATCTGTTCCCGGATACGAACATTATAAACATTCTGTGCAATTGCATCACGTACTATAGTATCTGAGTAAGGGAGTCCACATTCACACCCAAAAGCACAATCCCTAGTAAGGCCTTGCAAGGTTGCAACCCACTCCCGATTAGTCTGACCTGCCGTACGTTTTGTGCGAAAGAAGGTATACCTTTTTGCAACTACATTGACTGATTCTTTGAAATAGGCATCTAATGCAGACAAAATTTCGTCGTAGGATATTACATCTGGAGATTGTGGCGAAGCCATTACACAAGTAAAGCAGGGCAATATCGATACGTCCTCGGATTGGCCTCGTCGCCAAATGTTGTGGGTTGGCAGGAGAGCCAACACCAGTATGAGAGGAAGCCGAAAGGCACGTGTTTCAGCTTACGCAGGCTGGTGTGAGGTCTGGAACAGGACAAGGAAATTAGACTTTAGCAAAAAACGTATGTAGCTGCTGGAATAATTAACTTTAATCCGTAAATGGTGAACGTCGCTCTTGACGGTACATGTTTTACAGCATCAATAGTAACTGGTAATGGCGCCTTGCTAGGTCGTAGCAAATGAGGTAGCTGAAGGCTATCCTAACTATCGTCTCGGCGAATGAGAGCGTATTTTGTCAGTGAACCATCGCTAGCAAAGTCGGTTGTACCAATGGGCGAGTGCTAGGAAGTCTCTCCAGACCTGCCGTGTGGCGGCGCTCGGTCTACAATCACTGATAGTGGCGACACGCGGGTCCGACGTATACTAACGGACCGCGGCCGATTTAGAGGCTACCACCTAGCAAGTGTGGTGTCTGGTGGTGACACCACAACCATTAACTCAGTTTTTCTTATTACAAGTGGCAGCTAACCGTCTGAGCGAACACGCTGAGCTACCGTGCCGGCAAAATTTATGTGAGGACGCTCCCGGGTTCGAAATCCGCCATCGCATAAATTTTGCCGACACCGTAGCTCAGCGTGTTCGGTCAGAGAGTTAGCTGCAATCTGCAATAAAAAAACTGAGTTATTAGACCTGTGATGAAGTTGAACAAGTATTATGGGACGTCCGCCTGAGCCGTGTGCGGTTCACGTTGATACCGTTCATATCTTGGCATCTTGTAATAGCGATAGTAACGTCTCGTTCTCTTGGTGTGTTCACTAGCGTCACTAAGTTTTTTCTGCCTTGTCTGTCCGTGAGTGGCAGCAGCAGCGCTTATCGATAGCGCATACTGTGGTACCACCTTTGGAGGAGCCTCTAATATATGCGGATCGTCGTGTGTGTCGAGCTAGTTGGGTTGGGACGGAGCAGCAGTGAGGTCCGGATAGCCAGTATTCTCCCAACCGCTGGCGACACACATGCACTGTTCGGCGGAAGGATGTGGTCACGAGAGTGCACGACCACATCAAGGACCGGATTCAGCGAGTTTTAGTTGAATGGACCATGATATTTGAGGAGTGCAACTTCAACCAGTGTGTGTATGTGTCGGCCTGTCGAAGTGCCCTCATGGCAATCAGTTGTCTGTCGACTATTTATACTGCGATCTTTCCCGTGCCTGACTTGAGAGAGGGGACGACCGCTGATTGGTCATTCGGTCTGTCGTCGCAGCGATCGACGTGCATTTGGTCTTCCAACCGCTTCTGATTTCTCTGTGTTTGTGCGAACTTATAATTCGACCGTGCTGTTTCACAGTGACTGGTTTTAGTATTGTGAGTTGTTGGTGGAATTGTTTCACGAATCCGTGTGTATCTTGTGGTTTTAAATGAGCAGTTATTTTAATGCTCTCTGCGTACTGGATTTGGTGAGGAACTGCGAACGGACATCTGTTCGGTTGGGGCGCAGCAGCGAGCAGGTCCATGCAGCGCGAGGGTAAGCCGGGGCCACTGGTGGGGTGCTGCCACTGCCGGATCGAGGAGGGGGTAGCTGCGAGAGCGACGACTTCGTTGCACACCGAACACTGGGCTTTTAAGTTGAGTGAAGAGTTAACTGCTAATGCAGTCTCGACTGTTCTGAGATTTCGCCTTTGGTCAGCGGGGTGTTGCTCCCAGGGCCGCTGAGCTTGGCTGGCTCTGAGCACTATGGGACTTAACATCTATGGTCATCAGTCCCCTAGAACTTAGAACTATTTAAACCTAACTAACCTAAGGGCAGCACACAACACCCAGTCATCACGAGGCAGAGAAAATCCCTGACCCCGCCGCTGAGCTTGCCAGCTACGTGTGAACTGTTTTGAGGCGGTGAAATATTGCACTCGTCTTTCTCTATTTGTTATTCATCATTGAATTTAGTATTATTCTTATTAGTGAAATGCAACCAGCAGTATTTTCTGCCTTGTGGCCGCTAACACCCCAGTTACCTTGCCCTGGAGGTTAGCGTACTTTTACGGCAGTATACCGTTCCTCGTCATGTTGATGTTGTCCGACACGGCTTGTAGTTCTACAGCCTCTTGTACTGTACTGTGCATATCCTTTTGGGAGGTCTACCTTGGTTCTAGTATTTCCTGCGGCCTTGGAGGTTTCCTGGAGACGTAGTGCTGTCTGTCTCCTCGACAGTGCCTAAAAATACACCCTTGTTGTACCGGTGATCTGACGAATTGGTTAGTCGACCGTTCGGCGTTTAAGCTGCGCCTAGTCTGAGTTGCCATCCTGTTACGTGAGTACAACTCTTGGGTACATGTCTCACCGTACCTTGTGTTTGAGTTACCTCCCCAGGCCGACCCTTGGAAACACTTGTTGAGAACCGGTTGTCCTGATTCCTTATATTGTGATGTTTGTTTTAAGGATATTTATAATTTTCTAATTATTGTTGGTGTTGCCTTCTACCGAACAGTAATTTCACTTCTTTCATAATAAGGCCTTCAGCCGTGTTACAATAAGTTTTCTTAAAGCAAACTTGTTATAAAAGCAAGGTATTTGTTGATATGTGTGCTATTTGTAATTGTTCTTCTGACTTCTAATTCAGGCCTTCAGCCGTTTGTTATTTGAAGTTGTTTGTGGCCTTCCGCCGAGCAATAATTTTACTTCCGTGATAAGGCCTTCAGCGGTGTTCCAGTTTGTTTTAAAACGAAGTATTCATCTTAATATGTGCTATTTGGAATTGTTCTTTTGACTTCTAATTCAGGCCTTCACCCATTTGTTGTTTGAGGTTATTGTCCTTGACCTTCGGCCCTAAATTGTGGAATTTTTTTCTATGATAAGGCCTTCAGCCATCATACAGTCAATTGTGTCTTTTTTAAGAAATTGTTTTAAAATTTTAATTTCTTTAAATAACGTTTACGTATTTGTTGTCCAACCGAGAGTAACTGATTACGGCCCCGTCCACAATCGTAACCTTGTCCTGCCCCATCCTGAGAACCCAGCTCTCACTACCCTAGCAAACAGAATGAACAATAACGAACAAAATGAGAAATAAAAAGAAAAAAAAATGTTGGTAGAGTACTTGCCCGCGAAAGGCAAAGTTCCCGAGTTCGTCTCGGTCCGGGACATAGGTTTAATCTCCCACGTGATACATGGGTTGGTTCTGTGATTGTGGCTCTATAATGAGGCGATATCCTCGACGCTTGTGTATGTTCTTATTTTGTACAATAGCTAACGAGACTACAATACGCGAAACTGTCTGGTATGCTGTTTGCTCGATCTCGCTGTTCAAAACCCATAGACTCCATTGGGAATGTTCTCAGGATGTGTGTCACTTCAAGGAATTATCAAACACTTACTCTTGTAGCTTTGAAGACTACTTTGATTGTAGGACGTTACTAATGTGATATGTCTTGCACAATTAACCGATGTGATTCTCTCTGCAAACACTAACTGAAGTCTCAGTGGACGCCCGGGATGCGACGCCACGCGGGGTAGCCGCACGGTCATCTGGCGTCTTGTCACAGTCCGTGGGGTCCCCGCCCCCCCCCCCCCCCCCGGAGGTTCGTGTGTTGTCCATTGCGTAAGTTCGTTTAAGTTCGATGGAGTAGTGTGTAGCCTTTAGCCTTAGGGACCGACGATCTCTGCAGTTTGGTCCCATAAGACCTTACCACAAATTTCCATTTCCAGGATGCGACGACAACTTAACGGACGAAGGAAGGGAGGTGCAGGACGAGTTTACGAAAGCCATTTGTTGCTGAACAGTAGTTGGTACTTCTTTATTTAGCAAGATATACTTAACACATCAATAACATACAAATAAATGCTAACTATCAGAGAATGATTTCAGGAGTGGTTCTAGGCGCTACAGTCTGGAACCGCGCGACCGCTAAGGTCGCAGGTTCGAATCCTGCCTCAGTCATGGATACGTGTGATGTCCTTACGTTAAATATGTTTAAGTAGTTCTAAGTTCTAGGGGACTGATGACCTCAGAAGTTAAGTCCCATAGTGCTCAGAGCCAATGATTTCAGGGTGACAACCCAGAAATACCGAAGTTACAATAAAGTAGCCCTGACAGAACAGGAAGTTTAAGACAAGTTCACACACATTACATGAGGTAATAATATTCAAAATTTTACAAGTTCAGCATCTGACAGGCGAAAGCCCATTTGGCATCAACACTTCCTCAAACAGGAACGGTAACAAAATTTTTAAGTTTATTACCAATCTGGAGAATCTGTTTGCATAAGCATTTCTTCAAACAGGAATGGAAACTATATTAAAAATTTTCAGGTTCATTACTATAAAAGTTTTGGAGTGCCCCGTGGCCTTTGGGAACTAGCAATTTTGGAACAGAAAATAACAACGATTTCAGATTTTACAATCCACAGTTAAAGGACTGAAAGATATTAAAATCAAAGCAAATTTTAATGCAATAACAACAATACAACGATGGGATGGCGGAGGCAAGGCTTGGCGAAGACGGCCTAGGGTAGTTGACACTTCGATTTAAACTTAAGTCCGAATTCCGTAAATACTGAGAACATAAATTATAGAGATGCCGTAGAAAGCAAGGAGGCCTCTGGGCTACCGCAAGACGGGAGGCGAACAACGCGCCGCAGACACGTACACAGCTGACGTGGACTAGCCACGACCTGTGAATCGGCGGTTAGTGGATAACACGCTGGGGCCAACGGCTCCAACGCAAAGTACAGCTCGGGAAGCCGAGTGCAAACAAAGATACATTTAATTCAGGCATAACTGACCATCAAAAGAAGTAAATTCTCAAGCGCCGATAGAAAGATACAAATGCAAACCCCGCCCTAGACATCAACCAAAATCTACGTGTTACAGTAATTAAAACAAAGGTTTTTAACCGGTTGACCGTTTATCAGTAGACTGATGACCATAGATGTTAAGTCCTACAGTGCTCAGAGCCATTTGAACCATTTGTTTAACTGTAATGACCAAATATAACAATTAATTTGATTAAGCAGCCAAGTGTCAACAAGAAGCCCAAAAAACAAATTTACTTAAGCGAATATCAGAAGTAGCAAGAAATACCTGAGCGCTAATACTTAAACACTAGGTCACAGTAGTAATAAAATATACAACAGTAAACAATAAATTCATTCTCTTAAGAGAACTGCTGGATCTCACCAAGATCTTCCATAGTGAGTATAGAAAGCGAGCTAACATCCATCGGGCCGCTAACGTTTGCTTACCACGACCATGCCTCACATACAATTCATGCATAAGTCGGGCAAGCGAGAACTTTCCACCTTAAAGGCCAGGCTCGACCTGAGAGGTTGCTAATATGTGTGATTCCGTAGAATATATTACACCAGATTAATTTTACACCTATGCAAGAATGACAGAGATCAACGCAATGCTGAACAAATTGCAATAAAAAGTCCAACACAGTTTAAATACTCTCAGATATCTATAAAAGCAGTTTACACAGACAGAGGGGCGGGCGAATTTAGTAGCTTGAGTACGGAGTGACGGAGAACAGCGGACAAACCAGCCCAGTGGGGGCAAGTTCAGCAGAAGCATCTTACTCAAAAGCAACGTAGGGCCGGCGGTTTTCAGACAAAATCAGCGTCATCACAACACCGACATCAGCAGACGGTCACTCCCAAATCCAGATGGTCAAACGGGCGCAACAGCGTAGAGCCCAACACTTCACACCAACACTGCCCTGTACAGATAACAACCCACTTGGACGAGTAACTGCCGACCATATCCAATAATGGCACACTGACCGTTCGTCACACGTTTCTCTCTCTCCCAGCCCCACCATCCGTCAACAATCTCCCTCCAACTTCCTCTGACCAAAGAGCCAACTACAAGAAGACCGAAGCATCACCCTTGGCATGGCAGGAAGCGGATTGTGCCAGTAAGAAAAGACATAACAATAACAACTCGGAAAACGAACCGACACGGCTCAATAACTGAAGCAGAAAGAGATTAATAACAAACTAAAACAACTGCCGAAATATATTCACTATTTGTATACCTTTCGTCAACGATTAAATATTTACTCTATAAACTACGATAAATGCACACATTCATCCACAATAAGCACCACAAGTCCTTCAAATACAGTGATACGCAGACCTCAGAACCATAATGGCACTTATGTATTCGTATTACACTGAAGCGTCAAAGAAACTGGTACAGGCGTGCGTATTTAAATACAGAGTGTGTATTCAGGCAGAATATGGCGCTGTGGTCGGCAACGCCTACATAACACAGCAAGTGACTGGCGTAATCGTCAGATCCGCTACTGCTGCTACAATGGCAGGTTATCAAGATTTAACTGAGTCGGAAAATTGTGTTACACTCAGCGCACAAGCGTTGGGACGTGGCATCTCCGAGGTAGTGATGAAGTTGGGATTTTCCCGTACGACCATTTCACAAGTGTACCGTGAATATCAGGAATCTGGTAAAACTTCAAATCTCCGACATTGCTGCGGCCGGAAAAAATCGTGCAAGAACCGTACCAACGACGATGGAAGAGAATCGTTCAATGTGAAAGAAGAGCAATCCTTCCGCAAATTTCTGCAAATTTTGATACTGGGCCATCAACAAGTGTCAGCGTGCGAACCATTCAACGGAACATCGTCGATATGTGCTTTCGGAGCCGAAGGCCCACTCATGAACTGTTCATGACACAAAGCTTTACGCTTCGCCTGGGCTGTTGCCTGGTCGGACAAGTCTCGTTTCAAATAGTATGGAGTGGATGGATGTGAGCGGGTATGAGGACAACCTCATGAATCCTTGCATCCTGTATATCATCAGGGGATGTGCAAGCTGGTTGACGCTTTGCAATGGTGTGCGGCGTGAGCAATTAGAGTGGTATGGGACCCCTGATATGTCTAGATATGACTTTGACACGTGACGCGTACGTAAGCATCCTATTGGATCACTTGCATCCATCTATGTCCACTGTGTATTCCGACAGACTTGAGCAATTCCAACTGGACAGTGCTACACCCCGCACGTCCAAAAGTGCTACAGAGTGGCTCAAGGAACACTCTTCTGAGTTTAAACACTTCCGCTGGCCAGCAAACTTTCCAGCCATGAGCATCATTGAAAATATCTGGGATGTCTTGCTAAGCGCTGTTCAGAAGAGATCTCTATTCTCTCGGACTCTTACGGATTTATGGACAGCTCTGCAGGATTCGTTATGTCACTTCTCTCCAGCACTATTTGAGACATTAATCGAGTCCATGCCATGTCGTGTTAAGGCACTTCTGCGTGCTCCAGGGGCAAGTGCGGCAGTTTCTTTAGCACTTCAGTGTATATTCTCCATGTTTTACATCTGTCGGTAAAACTGAGTCGGTGTTCCTCCACAAGTTAAAGAGATGTAGTATTATTACCAGTCACAGGTCTCGAAAGTGAGATTTTACTGCAACAAGTATTATACACTTTAGAACATTCGAGATGTTTAGAGGTTGTTTCAGTAAATATGTCGGCCCCATTTTCTGAGTGGTCAGCGCGGCAGTGTGTCACACCAAAGGGCCCAGGTTCAATAACCGGCTGGGTCGGACATTTCCTCCGCTCAGGGATTGGGTGTTGTGGTGTCCTCATTATCATTTCTTCATCGTCAGTGGAAGGCAACGGGAAACCACCACTGGAATCACTTCCCTGGACGCTCATGCGGTGGACCCCTCTAACAGGGCTCCCCTCATGACTAGACCTGCCGTAAGGCAGAACGCAAAGCTTTTGAAGTCAGTAAATATTTTACTTTCAGTCATTATTGAAGTTCTAATGTGCGTAACAGACTGGTTGGCTTACTGCAGGGTGCAGTTAGGATTACCACTTGTCGAAACAGATCGTAACAGCCAGTATGGTTACTAGTTTAGGTTGTAATTCTTATGACCGTTTTGTGTAGATTGATAAACGTGTTCATGTTCTGCGTGTTAGGTAAAACACTGATGTAATTGAAAGAGATTAAGTGTCAGCAGGAATAGTACGTAGTTACGCAGTACTGTTTCTTACAAACTGGTGAAACTATTTTAATGGCGATCAGCTCTAAAGGAACTACTAGCTCCGAGGGCTGGCATTGTATTGTACTGTTGTAAAGTTTCAGTCCTAAATCTGCAGAACGCTACCGACTGACTACATTCGGAATTAAAGCAGAAGAGGTCAAGCCGTGCGAAGCAATAACCGTGAGGGCTATTCAGTGCAACTCTGCAGTGGCACTTAGTGCTGGACACGCCGACAGCACGCAACCCAGTCAGCGCGCTGGATTTATCCGACAGTGAAGCAGTTCAGCGCAGGGTTGTTTCTGCGCAGAAAGGGCTTGACAAATGCCCGTGCTTTCCGCACTATTCACGCGCAAGGAAATCTGTCAGCGTGCCGTGACAAATTGTGGCGGGACGCCCAGTGAATCCAGTGGTGAATAAGACTTGTCTCTGGAAATTAACGACCTTTAACACGGCGTTGAAATGCTACACTGACGCAGACCGTTTTTAAGTTACGATGAATGATGTTTTGAGTACGGTAACATTAACGTATCCGCGTTATTACTTTTTCATATTACGTATTTCAATAATAGAAATCCATTTCACACATAAATTTATAATACTTACCAATATAGTTTCATTAGTGTCAATATATGCTAAAATATTAGAATGGGTATACCGTTTTCGAAAGGATTGTCATTTTCAGTAGCACATGGGATGGTTCTTAGCATAACATGTACGTAATGAAATTCACTGTTGTGAGAATCCCTGTTGTCTTAGGCCAAGACTCATTTCACGAACTACTGAAAATATGTGGTCTAAGCCGGTATTTCCTGATAAATGTATACTGTTATCAGTTTTATTGTTATACAGTATTCTCCTTTCTGCTCCCTACCTAACAAGTGAAACACGTGAAAACTAGTATATTATTTCCTGTACTGCATTACAGATTCAAATAAATCTTGCTTTTAGGACAAACCGTAACGTGAAGGTGCTCCTTTATTTCTCACTTTCGTTTCATTCCATGTATAGCACTTCACACTAACTTTGTTGCTTCCTAAATATTTTTAACCATGAATGAAGAATAGCCTGGCAAATTTGTCGTCCTAACCATACATTCTCAATCCTTTGCGGTACAGATCGAACATAAGAGTAAACTTAGAAACGGTCAGTTACATGTACGCTTCCTGTCGGCTTTACAAATTATTACCCCCACATGAACAGATTAAAGAAAGACATGGAAGGAATTCAGATGGGTGCCAGTATTTTGTAACCGACGAGTTCGATCGACTTGCATATATTATGGAAATGCTCCCTGAACCCAAACACGAATCCCTGTAAGGAAGATGACGTCCTGTCCGCGGAACCTCAGTAACATAGAGAACCTTTATTTGTGGATGATTGCAGAACGATACTAGTGTCGGCAACGTACATTTCATGTAATGATCACGAAAACGAGAGAAACTGGTGTTCGTACGGGGGCGTCTAGTCAGCAGTTTTTCCATCGCTTTGTTTTCCATCGCTTTGCGAGTGGAACAGGAAAGAGTACAAGATTAGTCGTGGTACAAGATACCTTCCGCTATGAATCGTGTTGTGGCTTACGAAGTACAACTGTAGGTGTAGATTGTAATGGTCGCCTGGTCGTAGATATTGCTAATTGCTATAATCGCACTATTTCACTCCCATTTACGGAGCTTGTTAGCACTTGATGTTAGGTTGGCGCCATTAAAATGCATTGTAGTAATCACTGCTGCTTGCTGGATCGCTGCTGTGTCTCGATGTTGATGCTGGCTCTAAATCTGGTTGTCTAGGGTTAAAAAACATGAGGTCCCGTGTTTTGTTTTATGTGCTTTTGATGATAAAGGATGAACGAAGCCAACAAATATGTAAACTTCAAATATTTATTTCTCAGGTGGCCATCTTAATTCCACTGTCCACCAAAGACTATGACACAACACAACTTCCTTTACATGTTCTTTGCATTGTTTATCCACCTCAAACAATAACACACTAACACACTGTACCAAAGTGACATTCCGACTGCCCCTCGACCCTTCTTGCTGCTCGTATTTATAACATTGTCAAAGAACTACTAAAAAGAGATATAGTTTACAAGTCACATGTACATCTGTTATCATAATTTGTGCAGAAAAGTTATTAATTTGCATCGAGTGACATAATTTAACATGTTATTAAAATGACAGACAGATTTGTTGACTTGACAGAATAATTCTTTGTTACAAAAAGTCCGTTTTCTAGAAGTTTGTCAATTGACTTCTCTAATTTGCATAAATAAGTAATTAACATGAATTATTAAGAAATACATTGGTTTTCGTCTATAACAGGATTGATTTCGTGTATACTAAGTGAAACCGCTCCTAGTGAACAAATAGGTTTCACTGGGTGATTTTTATTTAAGGAGATCCAAAATACCTAAGTTGTACACTATTTTTCGTACTTCATATTAATTATTTAAGATGAACTCAGTGTTTTTACATGATGACATTTGCTGTATCAGTGATCAACTGATATTAACTTTTGTGTGGGTTAGTTATTCAGTATAATTTAATGGGTTGACTGTTTATGGAGACATGTTACGCAATCATTGTTAACATACACAATAACTTTTCTATAATCATAAATACTCGTTAAACTGGTTGAATTTGGAGGGTATCGCATACTTCGGTACAGTAAAGCCTTTAATATGTTCCGTTACAAGATCTACATCGATCATCTAATTGATCTGAGTTCCATAGGCTTCATATGATTAATGAGCATTTCTTCGACGAATTCTGAAGAGGCGTCAGGAAGTTTAGCAGCTTTTCGTCGATTTTATTTAACCAATAAAGGATATGAAGAAAATATGAAGCAGAAAAAAGTACAAGTGTGACAAGTTCGAATGCTGATGTTTCCATTCCACATAGCCCATTACGCTAAAAGTAAGAACTATATGGAATAGCTGTTAAGTGGAACTGATAGCACATTTGGTGTTTATCAGGGGTTTGAGGACGAACAGAGTTAAGGGGAAGGAGATTATTATAAGAAGGGCTGACAGTGGCACGAATAAAATAGCGAGTGACGCTGTAGCAGAAGAAAAGAAATGTGTCTAGCATGAAAGCAACCACACTTCAAAAGCAAGGACCGATTCGATATGGACTGGAACTGATGAAAGCTCTACCAAGCAATATCAATTCATGTGAAAAAACGTGAGAGGACAAGAAGAAATTAGCTACCTTTGTAAATATGTAAAATTGTGGGTATTCGAATGTACTGAGAAAAAGAAGAGTCGCGGAAAGAATGGGTGGTGGAAGCTTGTGGGACAGGTGACTTAAAATTACCCTAACACATTAAGATTATAGTATGCGAAACATATTACTAAAGATGTTTAGTATAGTAAGAATTCACAGATAAAATATAGACTGTAACAGGACGATAAGGAAGACCGCATTAAACTAGTCACGAGGCAGTAGCCTTAAAAATATTGATATTACATTCGTATGTTAACCCAGTACGTTATTTATAACGTCAATTCTCGTCAGCTTTTATTCTACCTCGATATGAGTCGCTAATGAAGGTGAATTAATTTGTTCGCCCTTCCTGTCACGCCAGCTACCGATTATCCAAGCAGATGAAAATTGTGTGCACCACTGTCTTACACTGTATATTGTGTGTACGAAGATATTAACCGTTTGTAGTGTTTGTGAGGTTCAGATGTGTAACTTCCTAATGGAAGTTGCCGGTCAGCGTGATCGGGCCCACTCGAACAGAAAATCATGTTTTTAAGATTATGTCTCCTAAAGGATTTTGTAAAAGATTATGTCCAGTTTCTTCCAAATTAATGTAGCAGTCATACTGAAGTTCATTATTACTTTGTTGTGATTAATGTCATTTACATATGCGCATCAGCTGTCCGAATTTTGTATTCTAAAATTCATTTGCGTTATTAAAATTTCACAAATATTTCCAGACCTTCGCTTACCACAAATCCAGACGTATACTCTTCAAACAACTTTACAGTACTTACTCTCGACTCTAGCAGCTTTCTGGTCAATTCCTTTTGCGCATAGAGCTAGAAAAGCTGACTTTCTAGTTGCCTCAATATGTGCTGTAATTACACCTATGTCGGCAGGAATGGCCGAGCGGTTGTAGGCGCTACAGTCTGGAGCCGCGCGACCGCTACGGTCGCAGGTTCGAATCCTGCCTCGGGCATGGATGTGTTTGATGTCCTTAGGTTATTTAGGTTTAGGTAGTTCTAAGTTCTAGGGGACTGATGACCTCAGCAGTTAAGTCCCATAGTGCTCAGAGCCATTTGAACCAATTACACCTATCACATTCTCATTATGTTTACGTATGTGCAAGACAGTAGATTTGTTGCTACGTCTAACTGGAATACAAGTTATGTTGATTTACTCAACAGCATTAAGCAACAAAAAGCCTATTTTCATTCCAAAATTTCACATTTAAACATGCAGTCCTGCCTTTTTACGAATCTCTTTTATTCTACAAATTTCGTTTCATGTCTTTTTTTATGCCAATTGGGACTCCAAAATCTGGAAAAGTACTTCATCACTCTTCCATTTATGTGCCCTAGCATATTTATCGCGCTTTCCAAGAACATCGAAACAAACGTATGTAGTTCATTAGCCTCCACTTTCCTGAGTACACGTGCTTTTTCCTTTCCTTGTCGCTTCGTAGTATTACCAGCAGATATTTAAACGGTGTAACGAGCTGTAGAGCTTTGCTCTACGGTTTGTAAACAATTTTCCGTTCTCTCTTTGCCGAGGATATTACAATGCACATTTAGGGACAAAAGGTGACAGTGCCTCTGCAAGTCGTTCTCCATTTCCTTACCATCTTCCCTAAGGATATTTTCCCATATCCATAAAATCATTAACGAATAAGCTTATGGCGTTATTTGATAAATCGGTGATAAGTGTTCAGCTCCCGTGGGGTACATTGTGTCTTACTTCCGTTACTGTGCACCTTCGTGGGTACCGTACTGGGTTCAGCTGGTCCAAAATTCTTCGAGTAAATCCGATATTAGCAACGGCCCTATGCCCGTACTTTCTGTGTCAGTCGATAATGTGCATAGTGTCTGAAGTTTATAGAAACTTGGCAATTTATTATCATAATAAAATGTTCTGAGATCACATTATGAATCATATTGGAAATATGGCGTCGTTGCGACCTTCAGTCCGAAGGCTGGTTACTCTGTCGAATGCAAGCCTCTCCATCTCCAAATAAATTCTGCACCCATATCCATCTGAACCTGGTTGCTGTACTCGTTTCTTTGTCTTGTTCTGAAATTTTTACTCCCTACACACTCGCCTCCAATACCGAACTGTCCTTCATGTCGCGGAACGTGTCCTATCAACCGATCCTTTCTATTACTCAAGTTACTGTTCAGTTTTATCCCAGACCATACGTGATGAACCCATCTATTCTATTACTCAAGTTACTGTTCAGTTCTGTCTCAGACCTTCTCATCATATACGTGATGAACCCATCTACTGCTGCAAATCGTCTTGTCAGCTGTGTCAGCGTGTGTCACTACTGGCTACCAGGGAGTGGAAGCAGCCAGCTGACATACCAAGGCTCTCACATGTTGTAATACACTGCCACTACAGACAAAAAAGAATAGTACATCTGTAAAAGACCACGTGAATTTAGATCTGATGACTGCATGTGCCACCCGGAGGATAGCAGTTCGACTGATGATGGTTTCGACGCCGTCGGCCGACAGATAGCGTAATGGCATAGCTACCAGAGCGCCATTTGCGTCTACCGTTTAATAGGGAATGATCACACCCAGAAAGCTCAGTGTGGTACAAACGTGTGAAGCATACAGGCAAACCACGCCACGGAGTCGCACTCGTGCTTCCTACAGCCAATTAAGCGAGTTTGAAAAGGGTCAAATTCTGGCCTTCCAAGTGGCGAGATGGTCCTTTCTGAGAATTTCCACACATGTTGGAAAAGCTGCTTCAGTTTGCAGAGATACTGATATCAGTGGTCACATGAACTATCTCGCACCCGCAGACGAGAATTTGGACGTCCATACAGCACAACCACTGAACAGGATCGACGTATTGTAAGGACAGCAGTGGCATTTCGCACAGCCCCCACAGCACAGATAAGAGGGCTTGTGAGACCAGAGAGGTCAACAAGAACTGTTGCGAATCAGTTACTAGTAGTGGGGATATGGGCATGCACACCTCCAGCCCGCCTTCCATTCATGCCACAGCATTGACGTGCACGGCTCGACATGTGTCGTCAGAGGATTCTCTGGAAGAAGGAATACCGCGTCGTATTTCTCAGCAATGAAAGCAGATTCTGTCTGCACCAAGTGATGGTCGTTTGCGCGTACGACTTAGACCTGGTGAACACTGTCCCGTAGAGTACATTCATCCAAAACACACTGGCCCCGTCCCACGCATTATAGTCTCTGGTGCGATAAGCTACAGAACCACCACCCAACGCTCGATACGTGCAGAATGTTGATAGAACCGTTATTTTGCCGTTCTTGCAACAGGAAGGTGATATCTTATTCCAAAGGAATAATGCTCGCCCACACACTGCTCGTGAAACTTAAAGTGCTCCGCAAGACGTGCAGCAAATTCCTTGGTCATATCCAGACTTGTCTCCAATCGAGAACTTGTGGGACATGACGGTACTCGTCAACCAACAACTTTTACAGAACTACGTGAACAATTCGAGCGGGTGTGGCATAACGTATCCCAGGACAGTATTCACCATTTGTACGATCGCCTGGGTGCCAGAGTTAGCAACTGCTTTGCTTCCTGTGGAGGCTGCACGATGTACTAATACGGGTATTTCAGCATGGATAGATACCTGGTACCTCAGATCTGGGAATAAAATTATTTGAAAAAGTCCATATCACTGTTACAACAATAAATCTTGACTGAACTTGAAACCTTTAAAAGGTGTACAAATTTCTTTTTCTGGCAGTGTATTTGGCGCAACAGCTGGCAGGCTCGTTAGACTGCATGAAGGGCAGTGTCCACAAGCCAAGTACTCTGGAATATTTCTCAAACGATTTCCAGGAAACTAATAGGTAAAAAAAATATTCCCTCACTTCTCATAGCCTCATGAACAGCTTCATGAATAACTATGTACAATTTTATTAATGGCCAGTCGTTGTGATACTTGAAAATTAACTCAATGAAGAAAATTCAAATAGTTTGCAAGGAAAAATAGGGGTCGCTATGAGATTTTGTGTCATGATTGTTGGATCATACTTTGCCACATATGCATAGATCTGTATCTATCTCCAGTCACGAGAAAATGGGTTATATGTAGAGTGCTCAGTTTCGCTCACACGCACATATTGTAATGCCACAATGCAATATTCATAACATCGCTCATAATTTGTAAATGGTTTGAGATACCGAGACGAGATTTTGGCAATTGATAATACATAAGGAGGAGAGTATTTTGGCATACATGCATATATGCACAACTTCTTTATCCACCACGATATGAAGCCAAGTATACATTATTTCAATGGAATAATGTAATTTTAACGCCTTCGATAGCGGGGCAAACGAGAATTGCTGTGACTTAAGGGAAGAATTTACACTTTTAGAAATTCTTCCAATCCATCTGTGGCATACAGCAAACCAGTGCTTAATAGTATTGGTTAAAAACAGTCTTGGTTGCAATTTTTAATTTTTTTTATTTTTCAACTAAGGGTTTCACCTTATTTAGGCATCTTTATGTTGATCTTAATTTGGTATTTCTTAGTAAGATCCTTTAAACAGTGTCGCCAAAGGGCATCTTCGTATACATCAGGCCAACATCGCCTTTGTTAAACTCAGTAAAAACTTCCTAGACAGACGTGACTAACTCCAAGACCTGCATAACGCGTTCCCGTTCACAGGAGCGAGTTTTTATTGAGTTTAATGAAGGCGATGTTGGCCTGATGTATTCGACGATGCCCTTTGGCTACACTGTTTAAAGGATCTTACTAAGAAATACCAAATTAAGATCAACATAAAGATGCCTAAATAAGGTGAAACCCTTAGTTGAAAAATAAAAAAAATTAAAAATTGCAACCTTCAAAGAAATACCAAATTAAGATCAACCTGAAATGCCTAAATAAGGTGAAATGTGTAGCTGAAAAATAAAAAAACTAAAAAATAGAAACCAAGACTGTTTTTAACCAATACAATTACACTTTTATTTGTATACCGAGACTGAGCTTTTTCGTAAACTACTGACCTATACTGCCTTCACTAGCTAGTTTAATAATTTCAACGTTAGTGGCATGATTCTTTATAAACATCACTACACTTTGGCGACAGCAACAAATTTTAACATGGCAACATGAGAAGTTTAGTTGTAACTCTAAACTTACCATTGACGAAGTTTCTCTGACGAAGGAAAACCACCAAGAAATCTGAGGACAGTAAATAATCAAGGTTATACTTGAAAAAAATTCTGTTAAGAGCCGCTTACAATCGCAAGTCAGTATGAAAATAGATTATATTTTTAATATATCAAAAGATATTTGAGATCAAAACTTAACGAAAGCCCTTCGAATTGGGCTAGGAACAAGTAGTGTTGTACACTACGTGTTGTGAATTGTTTCTTTTTCTCTCAGATCATTGACATTTAGCAATAAAATCGTATTGCAAGTTTCAATCCCAGTCATTCATCATTAAAATGCTTCTGTGTTTCAGATTTTACCGAAATTTCAGTACAAGTAACGATGTATTTTTCTTGCTATACCTTCTTTGTTTTGTACTCGTTGTCCATCTGATCCATATGATTGTTGCCTTCACTATTTCATCTCTCAAAGCTATTCATTCGTCTTTTACTGCATTTCTTTGCCCTGTTTCAGTCAATCATTGTCTGACGCTCCCTATGCAACTCTCAACAATCTCTGGTGCTTTCCATTTATCCAGGTTCCATCTTCTTAAATTCGTACTATTTTGCAGTTTCTTCAGTTGTAATCTGCGGTTCGCAACCAATAAATTACTGTCCGAGTCCACGTCTGCCATAGGAAGTGTCTTAGACCTTCAAAAGTAGTTCTGAAATCTCTGTCTTAGCAGTAAATGATCTATCTGAAACTTTGTATTATTTTCAGGTACCTTACACATATGCAGTCTTTCTTTACGGCTTAACGATGATTAAATCATGCTCCGTGCAAAATTCTACTAATACGCTTACTTTTCCACTCCTTCGTCTCTCCCCTTCCCCAGTCCATATTCTCCCAGTATCCCTTCTCTTTCTTTTCCTACTATCGAATTTGTCTACTTCAAAAATGGTTTACAAGAATGCAATAGTTTGTAGAGGTTCTCGGCGAATATGTATTTATCAGATTTGCTTGTAATATGTACTTTTTGCTCATCTCAAAACACTCATAGTGATACGTACACCGTTCGTGTATCCTTATCTCGCCTGTATGTGGCGGAATGCAGCGAAACTGAATGAAGAATTTAGCGGGGAACTGCAACCGCCTGCCAGGCTGAATCTGAGCGCCAGCCAGGCGCACAGTGGCGGCGGCTGCTGGGTTATTTTTCGCGCTGCGCTGCGCTACTTATCGGACGACTTAATTCGCCCCGTGGGGCGGTGTGTGATTTAGGGCCGTAGCCGAGGCGTAGCGCGCTCTGAAGCCTCTGTCGCTCCTGCGCACTCCTTCATAATTGCTCGCCGCATTATCCCGCCGTATATCTGCTGGGGCCACGCCTCGCCGTTAATAGAGACCCTACGAGCTGGAGCGATAAATCCACACACGGAACCTCTTTGTGAGTCCTGGAAAAACATCTCGTACAATACATATGCATCAGTAGGGGCGTGCAATACAGGACGCATTTATATGCCATCTACTTCGTCTTGCTTTATTTTTATCTACAGGAAGTGCACAAGAATATGGAAACACTACGAACTTAATACATTACTATGTCCAACACGCTGTAGGAAAAGCGTCGGCATTAAAAATAGCATCCAGTCGTCCGGGATTGATAAATACATGGTTTTCAAACGAATATTACATCGTTCTTACTGTCAAATAGTGGTAAGTCCAGTTAACGGAGATGGAGGTGGATAGCGATCATGCAACCTTCTCTCTTTAAAGTAGATCACGAAGGCTCAATAACATTGAGATCTGATAACTGTGCTAGCCAGGGGAGATGCGACAGTTTACCCTCATGCTCACAAGATCTCCCCTGGAAGATGTGAATCTTGTCCACAGGGTCTCTGTCGTCTTGGACCACAGTGTCACGTGGAGCAAACATTGTACCAAGGGATACACCTGATCAGCACTAAAGTAGTAATGCAGTACCGCGATCTTGCAGAGTAACTGTGGTGCCCACGGAACATGGCCGAATAATACAGTACAGAAGAACATTAGGAATCTGCCTTGAGTACTGCTAGAATTACTTCGGTTCTCCACAAGTTGTGACTTGACTGAATTAGAAATCCCGCTTCGTTCTCGCCCACATTGTGGTTGTTAAAAATGTTTGACATTTATCAATACATCCGCTATGGTGCAACACACTCTTTATTACACAGAGAATATGGATGCACTGTAATCACGTGATAGTTCAGAAATCCGGTCTGCCCTGAATAGTCGTAAACAGTAGACCACACCAAGGGAGCAAACCCCAGTCAAGCAAATCCGTAGGACAGCAATCAAAAATGCAGTGCAGTTGAAGCCCAGCAAACAGGTAATTGCGATGGAAGAGAGGTAGAGACATTAGCACAGCATGTTTCTAAGTGTCTAGTAGCTGCCCTGCTGTAATCACGTGACAGTTCAGAAATCCGGTCTGCCCTGAATAGTCGTAAACAGTAGACCACACCAAGGGAGCAAATCCCAGTCAAGCAAATCCGTAGGACAGCAATCAAAAATGCAGTGCAGTTGAAGCCCAGCAAACAGGTAATTGCGATGGAAGAGAGGTAGAGACATTAGCACAGCATGTTTCTAAGTGTCTAGTAGCTGCCCTGCAGAAGAGTTGAATCTCCGTCTTGACGTGTTACTCATCGCGGGAGGAGTCGTTCATAGCGGACATAGAGTACTGACCTCTCTGTCGTATGACGCCACTAGGGCACCACTTCCTCCTTTACTCGGTGCGTAGGGCCGAAAGTGTCGTTGTCGATGTCAAGATTACCGGTCCAGAAAAGGGGGGGGAGGTGTAGGTGGGAAATCCAGCTAAAAGTGCGCTGTCCATTTCGACATGTGGTATAGCTTTATCCTCTGCTTCTGTATCCTCTCCTGTGGTATAGTTTTATTCCCTTGCTGCGCCGGAAGTGTGGTGTTGATGCTGCAGTCAGCTGGAGCTTGTGTTACAGTCCCCAGGCCCAAACTGGAAGTCAATAGCACTGAAAATGAGCCCTGTTCAGTGGGGGCAAGCTCGGTTGATGCTGAACCTGTGGATGCGAATCTGCCAGATGTCTGAAGTATCGAACCGGATCAGAGGGTGAGGATGGTTGCCTCGAAGTGTAACCACTTAATGTGCACTGTAAACATGTGTCGTCTCCAAGCAGCTCTGGTAGCGGCTAGTATACATCCTAGTACCATCCCGAAGGCGCAAGCCCACGCGCCTGTAACGAGTAGTGGGGGCGACGTCGCTGTTGGGTTGCCGTGGTCGTGTTGTAGGCCTCGGTAGTTCTCAGGTGGTCCGGTGTCAGTGACAGTGCAGTTGCTCCGCCACAAAGTGCCCCTGTGTAGGTATGGTCCTGTTGGTGGTTGGTGGTCAGGAACTCGGGCAGGTTGCGGTTGGTAGCATCGTCCTCATTCGCACCTGCAGGGCGTGGACGATCCGCTCGGCTACACCAGTGGAGATCAGGTGGAATGGCGCAGTATTTAGGTGCGTTATGCTGTTCCGAAAGCGGGAATCATGAAACATACTGTATGAATATCACTGCTTTTGTGAGAAAGAACAGCCGTGATAACAGGGTAATCTCGTCGGTGGCTCGGATGTCTTTTGATGGACTGTAGGGCTTCAGACAAGGAGCCGACAGTAGAAAATGTTTTGACTGGTGCAAGACTTCCTCATACTGCTGTGGCCATTCGTATGTCGCACCTCTCTTGTGTGGCTTACTAAAGAGTTCGGCCACATTTGCTATAAATCTTGAGTAATAATGTATTTTCCGATAAATGACTGAAGGTCTTTTAAGTTCACTGGAACTTGAATTATCCTATATGTTCCACATGTTGCTATATCCGTCGAAGTCATTTATGACTCAATATATGGCCTAAGTCGTTCACTTGCTCTTGAAGGTTTCACACTTCTGTAGGCTGCATTTTAGTTTCTTTTGTTATAGTAGATGCTTACTAATCTATAATCAATATAGCTGATTTTGTTCGGAATATTTTGAATCAGACGCTCTACAACAACGTTGGAAAACAGCTGGTCCACTCTAAATACCAAAGGCAACCTATTGTATCTATAAAATCGCAATGGAGTTGATAATCACAAATTGGTCGGACTGTCCGTCTAGCGGTAATTGTAAATAATCCTGCGACATAAGGTTTAGAGAACAACTGTCCACCTCAGTCTTGACGAAAGCTCTGCTGACCTTGGAATGGGATTATCGACTTCTGACTGTGCATTTGTAGTAGCTTTAAAATCACCACAAACACTTAGGAGGGATGTTCTGTTCTCGTAACAGTGCGAGATGTGTTGCCGATTAACTGAATGTGATGTATGTGAAGATTTCTGGTTCTTCCGGATGACCTAATTCGGACTCGAGGTCATCTTGCAGTGCCATTGTCAGTGGTATACCTGCTTCGAGTTCATTCAGAAAACTTTAGCTAAGTGGAAGCTACGTATTTACTTCCATACTCTAAGCCTGGTGAGCAGGTCGTTGTGGCCGAGCAGTTCTAGGCTCTTTAATCCGGAACCGCACGACTGCTACGGTCCCAGGTTCGAATCCTGCCTCGGGCATGGATGTGTGTGACGGCCTCAGGCTAGTTAGGTTTAAGTAGTTCTAAGTTCTAGGGGACTGATGACCTCAGATGTTAAGTCCCATAGTGCTCAGAGCCATATGATTTGATGTAAGCCTGGTGAAAACAAGTCTGAAAATTTGGTGCATACCGAATCAAGACCATCGAATGACGATATCATCTGTTATTTTAAAACCAAGAGAAGAAAAAGCGTCCATGCTGAAAATGGTTAGTGCTTTACGGGATGGCGCATTCTGATCGAGTGCTATGGACTTATGAAGTTTAAATACGTAGGATAGTCGATCGTTCGATTTATAATTCCTACCTGTGAAAGAGTACCATTAATGCTACGAGACGTTGGGAGTAGCTTGTGTTCAATGATTACGTTGCTATCTCAGAAATAATCCCACGAATGAAACATTATAGGTAGGACAGGCACGTTAGCAACAAATCTGCTCTAGTACTACTAGAACAATGGTTCTCAACATTTGTGAGACGATTACGCCTAGTGCAATGAGATATTAGCTAGTTACCCCTTCCCATCCATCCCCTCACATTTATCAACATGAGAAGCTAACTAATTTTAATAGTTAAAAAGAATTTTCTTTGAACAATTTTATCTTTCATGTGACAGTAGGCAAATTACATTGGTGCTTCATTAAAGTATGAACTAATGTGAGAACGATACAATTGGTACTGGTTACCTTCAACAATCATTTGTATAGAATGATGAAACAATTGACAATGCGTAACGGGTGCTACTTACAATTCCTGCTCAGGATCTACACTGAGGGTTGTTACAAAATACGCTCTCTCTGCGTTGCTCCTCTTCCTGGTGACACTTGCTTCACCCATACTCTGCATCCCTGTTACAGTCAACCAAGTTAAAATGTATGCACTATACTTACTGTTTGTAAATCGATTGATTGCTGGACTACTTACTTCTCAAATGGCAGAACTTGGAAGACTTCAGGCTGACAACACTTTGTCTAGCCACTGTAAATAATAATAATAATAATAATAATAATAAACCCCGTGGAGGCCCGGGAAAAGAATAGGCCTCCGGTATGTTCTGCCAGTCGTAAAAGGCGACGAAAAGAACAAACCACTAATAGGGCTAACCCCCCTTTTAGTGTGATTAGTTGGTTCAGGACAGAACTAAAGAAGCCTTGGACAAGCGCCGTCATGGTCGGGGACGACGTTAGAACCCTATGCCCGCCCACAATGGTAACGACACTGCTAGCCAACTGGAAAATGATTCAAATGCAAATAGAGGTGTTTTGCAGGATATGCGTCCTGCAACCACCCTAGAAGGAAAACAAAGACAGAGGATGAGATGGTCAGATGAAGTTAATCGACACCTCATGTTCTGTTATTACCAAGCAACAAACCTAGGAACCAACACAACTAGATACAGATCACAAGTATACACAACATTTATTATCAGATACCCAGATTTAAAATTTTTAACAGAACAACGACTAGCTGATCAGATCCGTGTAATAATCAAAAATAACATGATACCCCAGTCACAATTAGAAAACATCAAACAACAAGTACAACAAATACTGGAACAAAATAATGTGCAATCAGAAGAAGAAGAAAATACAGTAATGGACTCAAACATCACAGAGCAAACAAACAAAGAACAACACGCATCAATTAAACAAGCAGAGGAAAACGATAGATATAGAAGAAAAATTTCAGCTGACATATATAGAATACAAAGACACAAATACAGACATTAGACCATTCTTGCATAGACCGCCAAATAACCCACAAGTCGAAACAACAATAAAAACTATCAACACAATCATACACAACAAAATAAATTAAAACACAACTATGGAAGAGTTACAACTACTGGTTTATATAGGAGCACTCACTACACTAAATATACACACTAGGCAGAGATCAGAACCAACCAACACACAGAAGAAACCCACAAAACCAGCATGGCAACACAGGCTACAGATCAGAATAGAAAAACTGAGAAAAGACATCGGACAGCTAACACAATTTATAGGAAATGAAATGTCAGAAAAAAACGAAAAAGGTTAGATAAAATCTCACAACAAGAAGCGATAGAGCAATTAGATGAAAAGAAGCAGAAATTACAAGCTTTGGCCAATCGACTTAGAAGATACAAAAAAAGTGAAAATAGAAGGAAACAAAACCAAACATTCAACACAAACCAAAAGAAATTTTACCAGACAATAGATAACACACACATTAAAATAGACAATCCACCAAACATGACAGACATGGAACACTTCTGGAGCAACATATGGTCAAACCCTGTACAACATAACAGGCATGCACGGTGGATACAAGCAGAAACAGATACATACAAGATGATACCACAAATGCCTGACGTGATAATTTTGAAACATGAAGTCACCCAGGCAATTAATTCTACTCACAATTGGAAAGCCCATGGAAAAGATAAAATAGCAAATTTCTGGCTAAAGAAGATCACCTCAACACATTCACATCTAACTAAGTTACTTAACAGTTACATTACAGACCCATACACATTCCCTGATACACTTACACAATGAATAACTTATCTGAAACCTAAAGATCAAGCAGACACAGCAAACCCAGCTAAATATCGCCCCATAACATGCCTACCAACAATATACAAAATATTAACTTCAGGCATTACACAGAAATTAAAGACGCATACAACACAGAACAAAATTATAAATGAATAACAAAAAGGCTGTTGCAAAGGAGCATGAGGATGTAAAGAGCAACTGGTAATAGATGCAGAGGTGATATATCAAGCTAAAACTAAACAAAGGTCGCTACACTATACATACATTGATTACCAAAAAGCTTTTGATAGTGTACCCCACTCATGGTTACTACAAATATTGGAAACATACAAAGTAGGTCCTAAATTGATACAGTTCCTAAACATAGTAATGAAAAATTGGAAAACCACACTTAATATCCAAACAAATTCAAATAATATCACATCACAGCCAATACAGATTAAGCATGGAATATACCAAGGAGACTCATTAAGCCCTTTCTCGTTCTGCCTTGCTCTGAACCCACTATCCAACATGCTAAATAACACAAATTATGGATACAATATTACTGGAACATACCCACACAAAATCACACATTTGCTACACATGGATGATCTAAAACTACTGGCAGCAACAAAATAACAACTCAACCAATTACTAAAGATAACAGAAGTATTCAGAAATGATATAAATATGGCTTTTGGAACAGGCAAATGTAAGAAAAATAGCATAGTCAAGGGAAAACGCACTAAACAGGAAGATTACATATTGGATAACCACAGCGACTGCATAGAAGAGATGGAAAAAACAGATGCCTATAAATATCTAGGATACAGACAAAAAATAGAAATAGATAATAGAAATATTAAAGAAGAACTAAAAGAAAAATATAGACAAAGACTAACAAAAATACTGAAAACAGAATTGACAGCAAGAAAGAAGACAAAAGCTATAATTACTTATGCTATACCAATATTGACCTACTCATTTGGAGTAGTGAAATGGAGTAACACAGACCTAGAAGCACTCAATCCACTTACACGATCACAATGCCACAAATGTAGAATACATAACATACATTCAGCAACTGAAAGATTCACATTAAGCAGAAAGGAAGGAGGAAGGGGATTTATCGACATAAAAAACCTACATTATGGACAGGTAGACAATTTAAGAAAATTCTTTCTAGAACGAGCAGGAACTTGCAAAATACACAAAGCAGAATACAGAATACAGAATACCCCAGAAGACATGACAATGAAGCAAAAATAATACATCAACAGCTTGCCTTACAACATAAACTTATAAAACAACACGTTCCCACATACAAGTATGCACCACAAAATGTACTGGAGAATGATGAATACAAATTATACTGGAACAGAACCATTAAAACAGATAAAACAACACCACATAGCAAACCTGACATCATACTCATCAATAAAAAGAAGGAATTAACACAACTAATCGAAATATCCATACCCAATACAACAAATATACAAAAGAAAACAGGAGAAAAAATTGAAAGATACATCCAACTGGCTGAGGAAGTCAAGGACATGTGGCAACAGGATAAAGTTGACATTATACCAATTATACTATCAACTACAGGAGTCATACCACACAATATCCACCAGTACATCATCAATGCAATGCAGCTACATCCAAACTTATATATACAACTACAGAAATCCGTAATTATTGATACATGTTCAATTATCCGAAAGTTCCTAAATCCAATATAACATATACCTTACAGTTAAAAGGAAGTCACGCTTGATCAAGGTCTGCGTCACTTTCCATTTTTGACCAGACATAACGTCTGAGTTATTTTAAAAAATAATAATAATAACAATAACACTGTAAGGGTTCAAATGGTTCAAATGGCTCTAAGCACTATAGGACTAAACATCTGAGGTCATCAGTCGCCTAGAACTTAGAACTACTTAAACCTAACTAACCTAAGGACATCACACACATCCATGCCCGAGGCAGGATTCGAACCTGCAACCGTAGCAGAAGCACGGTTCTGGACTGAAGCGCCTAGAACCGCTCGACCACAGCGGCCGGCCCTTTTAAGGGTTGGACAGTGGCGTAGTACCAGTGACAGAGTTGCTGTTATGTTTTACAGTCAGTTACTTCATACATTATATTGGTGTGAAGAAAATAACGAAAAATTATTTGGTCTATTGTGGGAACGACCTACAACACGGAAATCATTTTCATCGCTTATTTAAGCGGATGTGATATATTTTACTATCACAGGTGCACGGCACAAAGTATGTATGGATTGGATGGACTACATGATAAACATATTCAGATAGGTTTCATAAGCTGTAACCTACAGCATGAACTCTCATGTGTTAGTGCTAGTATTTGGAAAAAATTGGAGACTTCTAGAATCAGTATTACTGTCTTATGAAATACTGATAATAGTAATGATCTTCCAAATATATTTTACTTTTGTGAGCGAAACACAGTTTGACGACTTAGTTTTTACCCCTCAGAAAATCCCATTCTACCCCTCAGGCGGTAATTACCCACAGATTTGGAACCACTGCACTAGAACTACATTCAAACTAAAAGATTTAGCTTGGTTTTCGACTTGGTAACTATTCGCAACAGTACTTTCAGAGGCATGTGGTTGGCGCTGAACTGTCAATGTTGATATCTCAACAGATCAGGCAACTTCATTCGTGATGTAGTCTGGGAATAGTTTCATTCTGGCATTTAAAACGCCTCGACATCGATTCAACTTATTGCGCTTATTCCACAAAACCAACTGGAACATTTATACCACTTCACTGCTATGAGTAACATCCACTGCAGATAACCACAACACCGCAAGCTACCAGTTTTTCGAAGCGACAGTACTCGAGAGGGACCAGTGTAGTGTGCAAAGAAGGTGATACTATTTTTTTAGGTGAGCTTGAAAAAATTTTTCGTAAACTCGTTCGCAATTTCCCTGAAATAATTCATCATTTTTGTGATAGTGAGTGTATCTATGAGCGAATTACAATAATTCTAAAACCAAATGGACTACACGTCGAAAGAAGAACAAATGTGATAGCGTAGTGTAATTAATAATCTTATGCGTCACACTTAAGAGCGTATACTGTAGATGAGATTTCTCTGCTCTGCCAGATTTTATCGTGATTCTCTTGACGTAGCTCAAGGTTTACTGACCGAGTGGGGTGGCAGAGTGATCAAATAACTGAGTCGTATTCGGAAGGGCGGTGATTGTACTTCTCATGTAGCCATCCGGTCCGGGTTTCTCTGAAAGGACACAGCCGATTTACTTTGCTATCCTTCTTTCATCAGACCTCTAGTTACATCTATGTGGTGTAATCTTTATTCTTTCCATCTCTAAAAATTACTGAGTACAGATGAAACGCTCAAATTTACATTCTTTGAGTAACAGAACTATTATTCTATACAGTGAGGTTACAATAGTACACATTCAAGGAGAAAATATAGTGGCTTCGATTTAGAGGTTTCGATGTTGGGTGGCTAAAACAGTTTGGTTAACCGTAGAGAGATACGTTTACCCCATACGTATTCCCTCAATTTCAACTAGTGTTTAGAGGTAGAAAACCACGAATTAAGAGCTTTCCTGCGGTATCACAGGTTATGACTGATGGAATGAGTGAAGTCTTGCCTACAAAGTGTACAATAGGCTTTCGATAATACTCCATGGCACATTTAGTTAAAGGAACACCAAGTTATGATAACCTTGGTAGATCCATTTCAAGAATATGGTGACCGTGCGCTTCTACCACGACGCGTGCTGAACCCAGAACCCCTGCTACCGAAGTGGGCGCGGGCTGCGTGCGCACTCCCACTAACGCCCTGGCGCGCCGCAGAGACTGGGAGCGATGTCGGTCCTTGGCAAGTGGCACCTGTCATCCTTCTCTGGCCAGCGACGCAACCGCATACATCGCCTAGGGTGATAGCGGGAGCTCAGGAAGTCTCTTCCACGTACCGAGTCGCTGCCATTGTGGACCAATCGGCTTGACTTGTTACCAACAAGCTGGTTTGCGTTGGTATCGATACGCTTTAGTTTATGGGAGATGGAATGGCTGGCTCTGAGCACTATGGGACTTAACATCTATGGTCATCAGTCCCCTAGAACTTAGAACTACTTAAACCTAACTAACCTAAGGACATCACACAACACCCAGCCATCACGAGGCAGAGAAAATCCCTGACCCCGCCGGGAATCGAACCCGGGAACCCGGGCGTGGGAAGCGAGAACGCTACCGCACGACCACGAGATGCGGGCATATGGGAGATGGATATCTTTGTGCAACGAGCGATATCTTGCGTATTCTAGAGCCCCATGTTGGGTCAGTTACTGATTATTTGTGAAGGAAATCATTTCTGCATAAACCAGAGGACTGGAATTTGTGTTAAACTGCATAGTTCACTGTGAACCAGTCGTCGTACATATTGATGTAACTACATTTGAGTCGCTCCTGGCCAGTGGGCACAAATTTTATTGAAAGAGTGTGTCATTCGCTGTTGGCCAGCAGATAGATTTCTGCAAGTTATTACGCTGTTGCGCAGCGTGGTTAACGTTAATTCTAGTCATTCCATATTTTGGCATCCTTTCTTATGGTCGTTAATAACTAACAGGGTATGAAACCACTTAGTGACTTTGGTATTTTATGCGGTAGTTGCTGATGACTTCTAACCTTTTTTTGGTGCATGTTACCGTTTTCAAGAGCGTTAAGAGACTGATAACGTTTTAGATAAATTCATTCACGGCATTAATAAATTATTCTTGAGTTAACTGTTCAAGATTTTCCTTGAAAATAAACTCGCTTAAGAGATTAATTTGTTGTTCTTGTACTATTGCTGTTAGAGATTTAAGCAGCACACTGGAATTAGATTTTAAGGGAACATGCCTACAGTTCACTCGTGAAGATTCAGAACTTCTAAAATACGCGGAAAGAATGGAAGACTCACAGTAAAATGGGTGGGCTGGGAAATAGAACTCTTCAATAATTTGAGCATGTTAATGGAATGATTAATGACAAGTGACCGCAGAAGGTGTTAATGTGTGTCCCGAGCAAGCTAAAAGTCGAAGTAGAGCTTGACTGAGTAATAGATGAGAAGGGATTAACAGCTTTCGATTGGAGTAGCAGAGGTAATACGAGGGTAATTGCGAAGAAACGATGGGTAACAGAAGAAATACTTTAAGTGACGACGGAAGAAGGAAATATAAAAAAGTTCAGGGAAAGACAGGTTCAAATGGTTCAAATGGCTCTGAGCACTATGCGACTTAACTTCTGAGGTCATCAGTCGCCTAGAACTTAGAACTAATTAAACCTAACTAACCTAAGGACATCACACACATCCATGCCCGAGGCAGGATTCGAACCTGTGACCGTAGCGGTCGCCCGGTTCCAGACTGTAGCGCCTAGAACCGGACGGCCACTCCGGCCGGCGGAGAGACAGGAATACAGCAATATCAGCTACTTAGGAATGAAATAAATAGCAAGTGCACAGTAACCAAGGAGAAATTGCTCCAGGAAGAGTGTGAACAAACAGAAAAGGCAATAATGGTCGGAAGCACCGATTCATCATGCACAAAAGCCAAAACAGTGTTCGGTAATGTTAAAAGCAAGGGCGGCAGCGGTAAGAACGCAACGGGAATTCTATTGAAAAACGTAGAGGACAGAGCGGATGAATGGAAAAAGTACTTGAAGGCCTACATGAGGGGCAGGAATTATCTGGTGACGTAATAGAAGAAAAGACAGGAGTCGATGTGGAAGAGATAAGGGATCTAGTATAACGACTAAAATGCAGAAGACCCTTTGGAGACTTAGGATTAAACAATGCGGGAGGGATAGGTAACATTCAATTGGTATTCAACAAAACATCGGGGAAGTGGTACCTAAAACATAAAAAACTTTCGGATTCGTAAATGTTTCGTTACCGATTACTAAATCTACGTCATTTCTAGCAGGCAGCACCAGCACTACATCTAGCTGCACTGGGTTCACAGCATTATGTTCCTGTAACACCGCCATCTGATAATGAGCCTGCAGTGGCTCGAAAACAAGTTCGGGGTTGAATAAATAGTAAAACGGCGACTGGTTACATACTTATTACCAGATAGATAGCCAGTATACCATACGAGAAAGAACCAAAAGGGAAAAACAAAACTGGAGGATCAAGAAGGAAGTGCTGGGATTAAAAATGCTGTAAAACAGGGTGAAAACTGTAGGGGAAGGCAGACTGGAACACATCCATCAACTATTTGAGGATGTAGGTTCGACTGCTACTCTGAGATGAAGACATTGGCACTGCAGGGAATTTTGTGGGGGGACGCATCAAACCAATCAGAAGACTAATGAACCAAAACGAAAAAAAGAGATAGAGAGAGACACGGATGAAGTCTTTCGTTCTTACTTTGCAATCTATACATCGAAGTAGCAATGACGGAAATAAAAGAAAAGGTGAAGGGTGGGATTACAGTGATAGGGTGTCAGTGGTAAGATTCAATAATGACACTGCTTTCCTCTGTGAAGTTGAAGAAGAATTATAGGATCTGCTGAATGGAGTGAACAATCTCATGACTACAGAATATGGTTTGAGAATAAATCGAAGAAAGACGAAAGTGATGAGAAGTAACAAGTATGAGAATAGCGACGAAACTAAGATAAAAATCATAAAAGTCAGTTATTACAAAGTAGACGAAGTTAAGGATTTCTGGTACTTAGGAAGCAGCATAACCTTTGTTGGGCAAAGAAAGGAGTGCTAGCTCGGGCAAAAACGGCATTCGTGACAAGGGAAGTCTGCTACTATCAAATATATGCCTGATTTCAGGAAATTTATGAGACCGTTGTAACTTAAAAAATAAAGGCTCTTTATTCTGGATGGTTCGTTATAACTGTCAGTATAGCACGAAAAATACTTGATGAATATTTTCTGTGCCTTAAATACTTTGTAGGTTAAAAATTCAAATAATAACTTTAATGATTTCACTTTTAAATAAACTCCGAGCAGTGTTACTTTCGATAGTGCTATTAAATGTCCTTTCAGAGCTATTGGATTATTACGTAACATGAATCCCTTTTATCTCACACCATTGGCTACGATTGCTTTGAAACATGAGGTCTATTACTTATCTCAGTAATGTGGTTAAATGTAAATGTAGACGTTACACACACATAAAAAAAAAGTTTTAGATCACCCTGGTTCCCAGAACCCCTGAAGATAGACGTTGTCACTGAATATTGTATCACAGGCACAGCCCCACAGACTGTTCAGAGATGTCACTAAACCTTCCCAAAGGCGTAAACATCCATGCATTAGCAGCGCCTGTTAGACGTAGGATGGTCTGACAGCCGATCAGTTCCAGTCGTTCCACCAGGAAGGAAGTACACGGCTCGTGTTGTCTGTAGTTCAACCATGTCTAGACGGTCAATACTGCGGTTCAATCGCGTCCGCGTTGTTACTTTGTGCCAGGAAGGGCTCTCAACAAGGGAAGTGTCCCGTCGTCTCGGAGTGAACGAAATCGATGTTGTTCGGTCATGGAGGAGATACAGAGAGACAGGAACTGTCTATGACATGCCTCGCTCAGGCCTCCCACAGGCTACTGCTGTAGTGGAAGACCGCTACCTATGGAGTATGGCTCTCAGGAACACTGACAGCAACGCCACCATCTTGAATAATGCTTTTCGAGCAGCCCTAGGACGTCGTGTTACGACTCAAACGATGCGCAGTAGGCTGCATGACGCGCAACTTCATTCCCGACGTCCACGGCGAGGTTCATCTTTGAAACCACGACACCGTGCAGCGCGGTACAGATGGGTCCAACAAAATGCCGAATGGACAGCTCAGGATTGGCATCACGATCTCCTCACCCATGAGTGTGGCATATGCCTTCAACCAAACAATCGTCAGAGACGTATTTGGAGGCAACCCAGTCAGGCTGGACGCTTTAGACACACTGTCCAGCGAGTGCAGCATGTTGAGGTTCCTTGCTGTTTTGGGGTGGCATTATGTGGGACTGCTGGTGGTCGCGGAAGGCGCCGTAACGGCTGTACGACAAGTGAATGCCATCCCCCAGCCGATAGTACAACCATATGAGATATTTTATGAAAGAAAGATTAGTCACAGAGCTTTACTAATGTCTTTGCCTTTTTCTGCGAGATCAGACATACACGCTACTCAAGATTACGTCTTTCGTTCAAGTCCCTTTTCAGAGACATGAACAGTTATGAACGTACATTTAAAGTCTTTATTAAAGCCAGTCTCACAAGATGGTACAATGTGCATTTGTAGCACAGCATTCTATGTTTGTGACGCGTGGTCTATGGGAAAATCGGACCAGTAGAGAATTGAAACATTTGACTTGTGGTGCGACAACGGAACGTTGAGTTAAAATTAAGGAGGTTCTCCGCAGAACTGGCGAAGAAAAGAACGTATGGAAAACACTGAATAGATAACAGGACATGTGGGACAACAGGCAATAGCGTCCATGGTACTAGAGGATGCTACAGTGGGTAAAAACTGTAGAGGAAGACATAGATTGGAATACAGGTAACTAATAACTGAGGACGTAGGTTGCAAGTACGGCTGTTGATAAAATATCGTGTTATCGACATTTTTTTTTAGAAAAAGGCGATGTATTCCGACAACGTTTTTCTCGCGCATACATTGATATATCTATATCGAAATGACAATGTCGATTGCCTCTACTTTTATTTTACGTTATATTTTTTTCGCAAGTTTGGATACATATTTGATGTTGTTCTCTCTCTCTCTATCTCTCTCTCTCTCTCTCTCTCTCTCTTTCTCTCTCTCTCTCTCTCTCTCTTTTTTTTGTTTTTTTGTTTTTTGTCTTTTTTTTTTGCCGCTACGTCGATGTCTTATCCGTCGACATATCGATTCATCGATCATTTTATCGTTAAATTGGTGTTCGGTAACTTTATTTATAAATATCGATGTATCAAAAGCTCGATCTTTAAAAAATAATATTATCAATACTAATTGCAGATGCTACTGTGTGATGACGTTTTTGGGGCAGGAGAGGAATTCGTACGGGCTGCATCAAATGTAGAAATTTTGTTTGGATACAATGGAATTATTTACGGAAAATTAGAAGTGTCTACGTTACGCGCGTCACGATAGGTACCACGCGGTATTACCTATCAGCTGAACTTCGCCTGATTTTCACGAAGACGTGCCCCATCTCTGATTTCCTCCGTTGTGTCCTCGTAAAATGTTTTAGTGCCACGGAGTGGGTACTAACATCTAGATTCATAACCGGCAAGGCAGAAATTCATTAATGTCTTTCGGCGGGTTCGCGAGCTACGACTTGTGCCGCTGATGGGCTTTGCGACTTGAGAGACCAAAGTTTGCAGCCGCCAGCGGAGAGAGACAGAGAGAAGCGGGGCGCGAGGGACTGGGGTGGGGGAGGCCGGGATCTGCCTAAGCCGGAAGACGCCGCCCCCGTCGCGATAGCAGCTGCCGCTGCCCTGCTGCTCCGCTGCGCCGCCCCCGGCTGGCGCCGGTGCTACCAGCAGCTAGATTGCTCGTCGCGGCACGCTAAGCCCACAGTCCCGCCGTGCCGGGCGGGCCAGCTTAATCCATTACGGGCGCCCAACGGTCTCGGCACTGGCCCGGGCGTCCTCTGAGCAGAGGCGTCGAGACGCCGGACGTCCGCTGCGCCTCTAACCGCTCCGGACGCTTAATTAGCATCGCAGAGTTCTATAGCGAACGGATACTAATTGGCAGGCGGCACAATCGTTCCGGCGTCTGCGGTCACACTCTGCAGGCACTGCCTCTCCAGGGTCTCGCCTTCGGCTCGCCTGCTACCTGCACCAGAGTTGGGGATTGTCGACGACAACCCGCGGTTTGCGTGCCTTACCTCCGACGTGGAGTTGAAATACAAGTACTAACTTGCGTACTACGTTGAGAGGAGAACACCTGCGAATAGAAACAATACGTCCAGGACCGAACGCAGCTCATACTGTGTTCAGCTTCCCTGTTATATTAAGTTACAGTGAAAGAGTTATAAAGTAACGTGAGTATGGTTCCCACGTGCCGGTACTAGCAATCAAACCAAAATACTTCTACAGAGATAGTGCCGGTACTAGCAATCAAACCGAAAATACTTCTACAGAGATAGTGTATGGACTTACAGGGGGATAGGCAAAATAATGTCAACACCTGTGCTTATTTGGGAATCGTTTAACATGACGGGTAGGACACCTATTTGCCTGTAATATAGCTGCGATTTTTCTGGGAATAGTGGTATATAATGATTTTATTGTCTCCAGTGGAATGTTAAGCCACATTCGATCAGAACCTTTTCTAACTCCTGTAGTGATGAGGGAGGCGGAAATCTGCTCCGGACTCTGCGCTCCATTACCGCCCACAGGGGTTAGATAATGTTCAAGTCCTGGGACTGTGCTGGCCAGGGAAGGGCTACAATTCAGTTCTATGCTCCTCATACCACGATTGTACTGTCCTGGCTGTGTAAATAGGTGCATTATCATCCTGAATTGTGTCATTATTGTTGGGGAGAAATATTTGAATCACATGATCACCTAAACTGTTCACGTAGTCGTTCGCCTTTGAGAGTAATGAAGGAACGAGCAGAATACCATGATACCGTTGCCCCCATCGTCACACTTCCACCTCCACTCTTAACTGTTCGAATCAAGCAATCAGGATTGTAGGCTCCTTTTGGCGTCCTCCAGATGTTGGAAATAAGGAAATCGTTGATTCATCGGACCATAAGACTTGTTTCCATTCGTCAGCCGTCCCGGATTTATGCTTCCGACACCATGTTTCACGCTTCTTTGCGTTGGTTGTCATGACTAACGGTTTCGGTATTGCTGCTCGTCCACGAATATTCGCCGTATGGAGTTATCGGCGGACAGTGTCGATAGATACGGGGTCTCGAAGATGGCTATTCAGCTCTGCAGTCACTTTATCCGCCATAGTTTTGTTTTGTTTTGGCATAACTCGTGTTAGCGTACGACGATCTCTGACATTTAGTTTTGATTTGCCCTCGCTATTACGTTTACACTACGACGTCTTTCCATGTTTTGTGTAGGCTGTGATGACTGTTGAAAGAGTTGCTCATGAAACATTCAACAAGTTGGCTGTTTTGGTTACTGATGCTCCAGCAGATTGGGTCCCCACAATCTGCACTCTTAGCGACTCTGTTAGGTCCTTCATTGAACGTTGATCGACCTCGGCCTATGAATGCAAATACGAAGTGTGCACTTACACTTATGCCTAGTCCGTACTGAACACGCACAGACCAGCGCGACACGAGCCTTCGTTGTTGACCGTCAATCACAATCATCCAGTTACTACCACTGTTCACATTATTTTGCCTAGCCCCTGTGTATGAGAATGGCAACGAGTGTTAACAGCGCCTGTATGCGAATATTATACCGCTACATTTACAGTGTGTACTTCGTTATTTGAGAATCTGTTTGCAACGAAAGTTAGACCGTAGAAAATACATCAATCAGACAATTGCACAAGGCGTCCAAGAACGAGTTGTCAATATTCAAGGACGCGGTAGTAACAATTATTCGAAGCAACAAAGCCTATTCAAAATGGGCTCTACGAGAACTACTTCGATACTCTGAAAAATATCTCTGCTACTGCAAGCTCTTTGCTCTCCATATTTTGAGCGGTGGTAGTATGGATGAAAATAAAAAAAGATGTAATAAACATTGGCACTCAAGTGCATTCCTTACGACCCGTGAGCACTAGGTCATTTTCGCTACTCTGAAACACATCTCTTCTACTAGACAATGTTCGTAGCTCTGAAAGTCTGCATTTTAGTGCCCCTTTTGAGTGGATATTTTTTTTTTATTTTGGTTCATACTAACACCCCTGCACCCCTCCTCATGACCACCGCCACTAAAGTATGGAGAGTAAAGAACTTGCAGCAGATTTGTTACACAGTATAGGAGATGAAGTGCGCTCTTGGCTTCTGTGGCATGTATTTTAGAGCCCATTTTTAGTACACTTTTTTGTTTCGAATGATCGTTCCTGCCACATTCCTGACTACTGGACATCTTCCTGGGACACACTGTATTAAATGGTAAATATTACAGAACTGGATGTTACATATGTATGTTCCACATCTCCTGATAAGCTACTGAACCGATTTCAGTCAAACTTCGTACACCAGTTAGGGCATAGAAAGACCCATCGTGTTGGTAAGAACCATCTTTCTTTCAAAGGGGTGGGGGTGTGGGAATCAAGCGTAAGTCACGACACCCAAATAGCCAGGATACAGACATCCAGTATTTGAGACGGAGAGTACTTAGTGACTTGCAACAATCTTTACGCATAATTTCAAAATTTTTCGTTGTGGATGATTAGATGGACAGTAGAGGTGAAGCAGATTGACAGAGAGTTTCTCTTTGTGACCTCCCCCTCCCCGCCCACCACCTCCCATACACACACACAGTCGCTTACTACATTTTCACTTTTCGTGCAGTAAAAATGCCGCATCTAGCGTAACGTTTTAATTTATCACTTCTTCACTACAAACTACTTGCAAACACATTCTGCAGACTGTATTCACATAAACTATTGAATGTACTCGCAAAAATATTTAACGTAAGTGATACAGTAAGGAGATAGAACGTCATAGA
The DNA here is from genome assembly GCF_023864275.1 of Schistocerca cancellata. Taxonomy (NCBI): domain Eukaryota; kingdom Metazoa; phylum Arthropoda; class Insecta; order Orthoptera; family Acrididae; genus Schistocerca; species Schistocerca cancellata. Next base: position 337,575,547 of record NC_064631.1, read on the forward strand.
CACTGAGTCGCCCGAAATAACTGTCGTATCACATGATAAGTTTCTTTACTACAATACCTATTCGCAACACACTTTGCGGACAGTATTCGAATAAACCATCGGATATATCTGCAAAGTTACATCACTGTACGATATTTTGTAATTTAGTGGTAAGATCTTATGGTACCAAATTGCTTAGGTCATCGGTCCCTAAGCTTACACACTACTTGATCTAACTTAAACTAACCTACACTATGGACAACACACACCCATGCCCGAGAGAGGACTCAAAATTTCGACGGGGGAGCCGCGTGGACCGTGACAAGACGCCCTAGACCACGCTGCTTGTACGATTTGAAGCGCAAGAGATATGACGTCATAAGCAACAAGCTGCGTTAAAATCAAACCGGAGGGTCAAATTCGCTAGAGATACAGGTGAATATGTTTAAAAATATTTGTTAAATAGTGAAATATATGTGAAACATTTGTGGGCAAAGCGACGGGTAAGAATCTCCTGCTAAACCACTGGATCGATTTCAACCGAACTTGGTACACGTATTACTTACTATCAGGAGTGAAATAGTGTTTGGGGGTAGGAACTGGCAACCTCCTACTGGGTTGGGAATGATAATATGAAGAGAGGAAAGGGTTGGGAGGAAATGAATAGGCAGAAAGGTGGAAGGAGGAGTTGGAGATGGACATTTAGAGAGGAAGGTGAACTGGAGGGAGGGGAAAGGAAGGAGACGAAAGAGAGATATGAGAGGAGCAGATGGATAGAGAAACGAGGAGACAGACAGAAAGAGGGAAGCAGACAGAGAAAGGAAAGAGGAGGAGACTTATTGAGAAAGGAAAGAGGAGGAGATGGAGAGTGAGAGGGGGAGGAGGAGATGGACAGAGGGGCGGCGAGGAGGAGATAGAAGGAAGGGGAAGATGAACGGAGGGGAAACGCGCAGGTGGATAGAGTGACGAGGATCAGGTGGACGGAGATTGTGGATGATCAGATGGACAGCAGAGGTGAAGCAGATCGACAGAGAGAAGATCAGGAGGAGATGAATAGAGAGGGAGGAGACGTACGAAGAAAGGGTGAAGGAGGAAACCAACTAACAGAAAACTGGAAAAAATTCATGCACGGGCAGTGCCAGTTACTGAACAAGTACTTATTACGAACAGATCACCAGCAGTATCAGGACTCCAATAAATCGTATAATTAATATATCCTCGTCACTTTTATTTTATCATCTAAATATAAGCGCACATAAAGTAGCATCTGATCGTAGCTTTGCTACAAGATTTTGGCCGTTTAATACACTGGCGGCCTTTGAAACTGCTAGCATCCAGAAGGAGGGAAAATAAGGAAACTTTGCTAATTTATTGTACATATACAGCATATTTGGGAAAAATACGTGATTAAATTTGGTATTTGATGTGGTGTATACAGTGTGACAAATAAAGTACATTCAGCGTCAGCTCTGACAGCAGCAAATATTCTAACTCAGTTGGGCATTAAGTTTAACTGAGCTCGGATGATAGATGTAGGTACACCATTCGACGCTACTCCAGTTCTATGAGTTCACGGTAGAGACTGGTGAGTGATGGCTTTCCAGTCGCTCTGGACCTTATGACCACTTGAATTGAATGGGTATGAGGTCTGGAGAACGTGTTCTAAAGTGCAACAGTAAAACACAATATCTATCAAGATACGAGTACATCACAACGTCACTGCAAAAGTGAAATATAACGTCATAGAAACTTCGAACATAGGGTCACCAGCAATAATAAGTAAGAAATACACTCCTGGAAATTGAAATAAGAACACCATGAATTCATTGTCCCAGGAAGGGGAAACTTAATTGACACATTCCTGGGGTCAGGTACATCACATGATCACACTGACAGAACCACAGGCACATAGACACAGGCAACAGAGCATGCACAATGTCGGCACTAGTACAGTGTATATCCACCTTTCGCAGCAATGCAGGCTGCTATTCTCCCATGGAGACGATCGTAGAGATGCTGGATGTAGTCCTGTGGAACGGCTTGCCATGCCATTTCCACCTGGCGCCTCAGTTGGACCAGCGTTCGTGCTGGACGTGCAGACCGCGTGAGACGACGCTTCATCCAGTCCCAAACATGCTCAATGGGGGACAGATCCGGAGATCTTGCTGGCCAGGGTAGTTGACTTACACCTTCTAGAGCACGTTGGGTGGCACGGGATACATGCGGACGTGCATTGTCCTGTTGGAACAGCAAGTTCCCTTGCCGGTCTAGGAATGGTAGAACGATGGGTTCGATGACGGTTTGGATGTACCGTGCACTATTCAGTGTCCCCTCGACGATCACCAGTGGTGTACGGCCAGTGTAGGAGATCGCTCCCCACACCATGATGCCGGGTGTTGGCCCTGTGTGCCTCGGTCGTATGCAGTCCTGATTGTGGCGCTCTCCTGCACGGCGCCAAACACGCATACGACCATCATTGGCACCAAGGCAGAAGCGACTCTCATCGCTGAAGACGACACGTCTCCATTCGTCCCTCCATTCACGCCTGTCGCGACACCACTGGAGGCGGGCTGCACGATGTTGGGGCGTGAGCGGAAGACGGCCTAACGGTGTGCGGGACCGTAGCCCAGCTTCATGGAGACGGTTGCGAATGGTCCTCGCCGATACCCCAGGAGCAACAGTGTCCCTAATTTGCTGGGAAGTGGCGGTGCGGTCCCCTACGGCACTGCGTAGGATCCTACGGTCTTGGCGTGCATCCGTGCGTCGCTGCGGTCCGGTCCCAGGTCAACGGGCACGTGCACCTTCCGCCAACCACTGGCGACAACATCGATGTACTGTGGAGACCTCACGCCCCACGTGTTGAGCAATTCGGCGGTACGTCCACCCGGCCTCCCGCATGCCCACTATACGCCCTCGCTCAAAGTCCGTCAACTGCACATACGGTTCACGTCCACGCTGTCGCGGCATGCTACCAGTGTTAAAGACTGCGATGGAGCTCCGTATGCCACGGCCAACTGGCTGACACTGACGGCGGCGGTGCACAAATGCTGCGCAGCTAGCGCCATTCGACGGCCAACACCGCGGTTCCTGGTGTGTCCGCTGTGCCGTGCGTGTGATCATTGCTTGTACAGCCCTCTCGCAGTGTCCGGAGCAAGTATGGTGGGTCTGACACACCGGTGTCAACGTGTTCTTTTTTCCATTTCCAGGAGTGTATAATGGCTGACGTCGAAATTACTGATTATGCTAATTGAAGGTGATAGTGTAGTGCAAAGTGTGGCAATAAATAACATCACTCCAATTGATTAGAGTGGGTGATGATGACTGCAGTCTGGAAGCGTTTATTCTCTCCGGGGCCTCTATACAGGGTTACTTCCACGGTGATGCTGTATGGAGAAGCCGGATTCATCTGCTGCTAGGACGGCGTAGTGCCGCTGTTGTGTACAGAACTGTCACTGGAAGCCCTTATCGGCTCACTTTCGTGTGCCGCTATGCATAGGAAAGCCCTAATAGTGGTCAGCTTTCTGACAATCCGTGGTTATCGACATGGTGATCCAGACATCGTCGCATTGTCGACGTGGATACTCGACTTGCTTGAAAGAAGTGATGTTGCTGTGCTATCCTGTTCAGCCAAGGGTACAACTTGTGTGTCTCTCAGGTGCTAGTCGCTGGGGGGAGGGTTCATAGGGTGGGGGGGGGGCAGTTGAGAACCTGCAAGGGGTTGAGTATGGTCCTGAGGATTTTACTGATTCCATATGCACATGGCAATCACGGGATCTCGAGCAGCAATATCACCGATTGTAAAACCGTATTCTCTATAAGCGACGATTTGAATTCCCATACGTGCTGTTAGACTCCCATCTTCTTACACGGTCACTATCTTCTCACAAGTAACGAAGATTCAAATAAGATTTCAACCGGTGCATAGTACTTCCGTAAATATAGAATCTGGATGTCACTATTCTTCCAAACATGAGCGGTTGTGCTGAATGCTGATTTGCATACCCGTACATGTAGTACACCTCATCCCAGTTTGATATCTGTTGCATGCTTGCTTCACGGTGCTGCAATATTAATAGCCACTAATGTTTCTTGCTGGTAAAAAAAGTCTGTCTGTTTCTCTCATTGTAGGCTTAGACCTCTCACTATAAGCCTCCATACAATACGTTTCTTAACTGGCGCTGAAAGAGAACTGGTGTGAAGTTTTCGGACGGAAGTAAGTTCCATCCCAGCTATCAATTACGGCATACCGCTGATGTCCAAACAAGTCTTCAAGTGATGCACGTACTACAGAATGTGCAAGAAAGTGTATACAACAAAGTCTCCAAGAGAGGTGAGAACTGCGTAATCTTCAGGGGAACTGAGACTGATCATGGACAAACAGAATACCCTGTTACGTGAGCCCTTCCTGAACTGTCAACCAATTACAGGGTGTCTATCCCACTACACTGATTTCCTTTGATTCAATTTTTCGATGGACACGTTACAATGTTATTGTCTTATGTCATTCACGTTTGTCCCGGTTTCCAGCTTCAGTTTCCTCCTTACAAACATTACCTGAAATTGTGTTTGCATTGCTCTAACTATATCCGTTTCCTGACATCTGGAGCAGTTTCTGAATCGTACCATGACTACCCACCATCTGGAGCATCGTTATACAGGGTGAAAAGTATTTAAACCGACAAGCTCTGGGAGGTTGTAGGGGACATAAAAACAAATATTTTTCCCTAATGTCAATTTTTCCTACGAGGATTATTTAAATCGTTGGAGGCCGTATTACGCTCTTCACTTGTTAGAGACCATATTACGATCTTCAGTTATTAGAGGGCGTATTACGCTCTTCAGTTGTAGGCAACTGCTGTCCATCAGTGTAGTAGTGCATTGTCTCTGTTTACTAATGGAGCGATACACCTGGAGTGAGTACACTGATATGGTTGGTGCGTACTACATAGCGCACCACAACGGACGAGCTTCGCAGCGAGTTTATCAACAACAATATCCTAATCGCCGTATCCCGCATCATACGTCCCTTTATGCTGTGTACCAACGTCTGCTTGAGACCAGGTCATTTAGCAGATTACCTGGACAGGGATGCCGTCGCATGGTAAGAACGTTACAATTTGAGGAAGCTGTCTTGCAGCATGTGGAGCGGGATCCTTCAATCAGCACTCGTGCAATTCCACCTCGCATGGAGACGAATCAGACGAATGTAAGAACGGTCCTTCGCGAGCAATTGTTACGTCCATTTCACTTACAGCGAGTCCACAACCTGGAGCTAGTTGATTATCCACCCAGAGCACAGTTTTCGCAGAGGTACCTGGAACAGTGTGAAATGCATCCTACTTTTCCATCCTCTGTGGTTGTTTACCGATGAAGCAACGTTCGGGTGTGTTGGAGTCTTCAACATGCACAATTCGCATGTTTGGAGGATGGATAACCAACATGCCACAGTTACTAGCGCTTATCAAGTGCGGTTCTTTGTTAATGTGTGGGTCGGTGTTGCTGGAGACTAATTGGGCCGTACCTGCTACCTAGTTGTTGTCTCTTGGTCATAAAAAATGGAAAAGTGTTTGTTGCTTTAATTAATTTGCCGCCAGAGAAATTTTCCTCTACCGGTGTGAATACTCCTCATAGGAAAAAATGACATTAGGGAAAAATATTTGTTTTGATGTCCCCTACAACCTCCCAGAGTTTGTCGGTTTAAATACTTTTCACCCTGTATAGCCATAGTACGCACTGTGGCGTTCGCCAACATTTGACGTTAGTCCTCGTAGTGTGACTGTTGAGGAGACACGCGAGATTGACAGCTACTGTTTCTTTCTGTGTCTCACGGCGTTCCCAGTGAGCAGAAAATACAAACCACTTGAGTTAAATGGCTGGTTCAAATGGCTCTGATCACTATCGGACTCAACATCTGAGGTCATCAGTCCCCTAGAACTTAGAACTACTTAAACCTAACTAACCGAAGGACATCACACACCTCCATGCCCGAGGCAGGATTCGAACCTTCGACCGTAGCGGCACGCGGTTCCAAACTGTAGCGCCTAGAACCGCACGGCCACTTCGGCCGGCACTTGAGTTAAATCCATTTCACTTTCATTTATGTGATTAACAAAATCACTGGGGTGTTTTACCATTCTAATATGCACAGAGAGATATGCCGAAAACGCTAACTAACAGATAACTCCCTCTGTGATCAGTCAAACGTAGTCAACGCGTACAGTCGCAGTGCAAAGCAGCAAGAAATGAATGTCAAATGGACAAACGACTACTGTGACAATTTAATGGTGTTTCAGACATAGAGACCACCGACGGTTAGCAGCAGTTGTGTTTAACGCTGGTTCAAACGCTAATCGGGTCAAAAGAGAAATCTTGTTATAGGACCACATTCAGGTTAACTGTCGGAAACCCTAACGGCAAACAGCATCAATCAAGTGGGCTGGACGGCGGCATAGAAAAGGCTTTTGTACTGACACAGATGTCTAGGTATTAGAGGGTTATCTAGATCTGTGCTAACATCACCATGTACGTAGATATCTGTTAGCTGATGCTCTGTTTGCAATTTGAACTGCACAAAATAATTGACAGTTTAAGGAAACTGCTGGAGATATCATAGGCAATTGTTTATGTCCACTTGGATTTCGCAGTTACTAGAAATCAATCCAAGAGCTAAAAGCACGATCCTTATATGGGCAGACACACATTAAAGTTACACAGCTAATCTGTCTGCACCTCACTACGGTGCACAAAGTATAAAATGTGTTCCTACAGAGTCCAAAAGGAGTATCAGTTTCAGCAGCAGTGTGGCAGTGGGCATTCTGGCGGACAGTGTGCTGACAAAGCCCTTTCTTATCAGCGGTGTCATATTACAGATGAGACAATTGCATGTGTCATATTTTGCTGACATCAGTGTCAACACTTCCGTACCTACAAGGTCATTCCAGGAATCATGACATCTAGCCACACGCCGAGGTCATGGAGAGGATGAGAGGGTCATCCTCCAGCCCTGTGCTCTGCACTTCTGCAAACTTTGAAGCACTTCCCACTCGGTTCTCCCCCCCCACCCCTTTTTCATGGGCTTCCACCTGCATCGTGTCTCCACACCAGTGCCATCATGATAATATAATTAATATGTATGTAGTATTACATATGTTGTCGTTGTTTAAAATGCCTCTCCAAGCATGAAAGTGTTGATGTACGTCTGATCATATGGGCAGACAGACATTAAAGTTACGGAGCTAATCTGTCTGCACCTCACTTCGATGCAAAGTGTTGATGTATGTCAGCTCATCATAATGTTTTGTTACTAGGCAGCTTGTAGATTAAATCAATGCACACCACTCTCTCACTGCATTTGTGAATTGACAGTGGCAATGACTGATAAAGACATTGTCTCTGATAATTAAAATATTGAAGCAAGTTGCTATTGTTTCTGCGTTTTTCTCGAAATAGTAATGAGAATATTGTTGGCAATTACGTAAACAGCGTTCAGCACTCCACATCTAGCTGTGAGATGCTTATTATCCATGCCACCTACCTGTCCCAACAATACAAGCAGAGCCATATGTAAGATAATAATAATAACGGTAGTAGAGGTCACGAAAAACGTATTTACAGCGATAGATAAATAGTTCACCCACTTATGAAAGGAACGTCAAAGAGTAAGGCTGTCGAGATGTATTATATCAACATTCCCTGCAGTGGGGCAGTGTAAGTATTAACGCCAATGGTAAAGAACAGGAGGAAAAAAACAAATAAACTTAACTAACAATGCACGTTTACCTTGCAGGTGACGAGATGCCGCTGCAGCAGCAGGCATCTAATATGAATATTCCACCAAAGCTACTGTTTGACCACCATTGGGTGCGAACGTGCTTTATCATTATGATATCGAACTGGAGTTCCATCCGTTGGTAGTATTTCAAAACACTCAGTTTAGTGACGTTAAAGTAATGTTAGAAATGGATGAATGGCGTCGACTATGTGATGTGTCAGCGGAGATTTCGGCATTGTTCAACAGAAACGTTTACTCCTTTCGATGAAACTGGGTAACATACAATCACTGTAGGGAACTGCCCAGGTTCTGTTAACATATTTAACAACAGAGAGTGCACATATCTACAGGAGCAGACCTTTAAGAGTGTAATGAATGCTAGCTATTCTATAAAGCTTGAGCTATAGTGTCGACAAAGTTGCTTGTCATAGGTCCATCGATTTTATGACATACTGTGGAGTAACTTAGTGGAGTTAGCTCGTCAAACTCCGCATCCATCAGAAGAAACTATAGCTCAACTGCACGATGCATACTGTGCATCGATGGAAGTGGAAGCATATGATTCAACATTACTAGATGTGGGCACACAAGGATCTCCTAGTAAGCCACTGATCTTACAATGGTGAAGATAGAAGCCAGATGAACAAGACAAATGGATCATTACTTCCCGATATTATACTTGCTTTGGTTATTGGGTCTTTAGGATGTGGGAAAACTAGCTAATACTGGCATTGGTACATATGTTAAGAAGTTTTTCATCTGGTTAACAGGGTGTCAAGAAACATAAATTGTGCTGCTGGAAAAACGAACTTGTTTCATTGGGCCGGACGCCATATTTTCATTGATCCACAGCCAAATTTGATGATGGACTCTAATCATAACTGACCATGATGTTGGGTCAACGTTAGATCACTTAGAGGTTATCTGTTGCAGAGACCATGTTTGGCAATGTGTGCTGAACGAAGCGCTGCAATGGAACTGTAATTTGTCATCAGGTCTGCCATAGATCGCCGGCCTATCCTGCTTTACAACGTAGGCAAGAAACAGACCTTCACCTTATGTGACAAGGCGTGGACCTACTCACCTAATTGTGGTTTCATTTTTTCAGCTTACAGTAGATGCTCAGGTCAGCACCACTCGAAATTTATTTAGGTCGTGAGGTGCCTGGAACGTCACCAGGACGCATTCAGTCCGGCAATGGGCAGTACTCATAACGTTTGTCGCGTCGTTATGTCTTTTGGGGTCATTAGTTTTTTAACTGATGTGGACTGCCATGAATTCCACTCCTGTGCCTAACGTACATTTCAGAGTAGCGCTTATAGCCAACCTTCTCAATTATTTGTTAGATAAACTGAAATTTCTTCCTTTGACCATAGTTTTTATACTTTACAGCTCCACCTAGTGCCTTGAAGTTTATTCCCAGAAGTTTTAACAATTCTCTTATTATCTTATCTCTCCTTCTTTTCAGGCTTTTCGAAGTGATTCTTTCCTCGACTATTTTGCAGAGAAACTTCTCATTCCTATCATTTTCAACACCATTCAGTAGCATCACATCTCATACCCTTCAGTTCTCTTCTTTTCCAATTCTCCCACAATTCATTATTCACTTCCACATAGTGCTGTGCACCGAATGTACATCCATAGAAATTTCGTCCTCAAATTAAGATCGATGTTTGATACTAGTACTGTTCGTTTGGCTACAAATGCCTTCTTTGTCCATAGTGGTCTGTTTTTATATGTTTTTATGGCTTCGTCCATCATATGATATCTTGCTACCAAAACAGGAGACTTTCATGATTTTGTGTACTTCGTGGTCCTCAGTTTTGATGTTACGTTTCCCGCTAATCTCATTTCTGCAACCCCTCATTACTTTCAACGTTCTTGAGTTTACCCTAAATCTATATTCATTGCTATGTTAACCGTTCACTTCGTTCATTATGTCCTGAAGCTACCTCTCTCTAACTGAAGGTAGCAAAGGCATCGAACAATCTTCTTATTGGCACCCTTTCAGCCTGTATTTTAAGATTTATTTCCGTCGTTGCTTCTTCGACGTAGAAAATGACTAGTATGGGAGGAAGGCTGGATCAGTGTCTTACACCCTTATTAATGCTAGCATTTTGTTTTGGCCTTCCACTCTTGATGTTTCCTTATGGTGCTTATTTTCATAGTATTCTAACAGTCTTTCCCTATTGGTTACACCAAGTTTTCAAACAGTTTCTAACATCGTACAACAGCGTGAATTGCTGACCACTTGTTCTATCTTATGAATGAGAATCGATTTTTCATAAGTCTTACTTCAGTTAATAATCTCAATCTCACAAATGCCGCTCTGATGCCTTTACCTGTCCTAAAATCAAGTTTATCATTATCTACACGTGCTTAATATTCGTTTGTATTCTTTTGTTCATTTTTTAGTGTTAGAAAGTATGATTTATGGGCTATTAAGTTGATAGGACGACAGTGCTTGCAGTTATCTGCTCCTGTTACCTTTTCATAAAGTCTGACAGTACTTGTCCAGACTGCGTTAATCAATTGTTTTTTTTCCCACCTTGCTTTGCGGTACTTCACACCATCATCTTAGAATGGGAGAACTATGTTGTTATAATCCAGGTATTATGTAGAGAACCGACGCTTTTTCGCAGTAGCGTTCCAAAAACGTTTCATTTCGTCTTTTGCTAGTGATAAAATTGGTTTTCAAAAAAGAAAGTTTTAAAGTAAAAAGTCATGAACTGTAAGAGTAAAGTATATTTGCAGGGAAGGTAGAATCGTGAATATGCTGCATACTGCCACTTGCTGAAACCTCGCTATTTGTTTAATATACATAACGATTCAGTTTTTATATCAAATGGGTAGATACATATATCAGTTTTATCTCGTATTTTAAAAAAAATAGTGATGTGTTGTAACAGACTATGGACGCGAGCAGCAGTCGAAGAAAAGTTCTCAATGGTGAGTGCAGATTTAATTTAATATAATGAGTAATTACTGAACTTAGATTTACTTCTAGTCATAGATGTATTATGAATTTTAAGAATAAATGAGCTAACCAGCTACAAATCTGATGTTGAAGATTCCTAATTTTAGTTGTACACATTTTCGTTTTACTAGAATTGTTTCTAATATTTTACATGTTTACATACCTTAAGTTGTTCATTGTTTAGCAAAGATGGATATACAACAGATCGTATGTGTGAGTATGTAGTGTAGTTGGATTAAAAAGATCATGCATAGAGTTTGTAGGTGGAACTCAATTGGACAGACGCAAAACGATAAATCAATTGCTGTGTGCTACAATTTATTGTTAATTATGAAAACGGTTCAAGCACTTTGTCAAAACTCTTCAAGAAATGTATTGAGCCTGTTTTATTACTGTCGTTGAGAAGGTTTTACTAAATATTTCTCTGCGTATAAAGATTTCTAGTTCGTCATATAGACTGATGTTATGTCCTTTGTTCATTGCTTTGTACACTGTCACATGCATGTTCCGTTTCCTTTCTTTTCTTGCTTTTAATGGGAGGCTATTGCAGATTCATGTGGTGTGTTTTATCAAACGTTTCTGATTTGTTCTTTGTATGGGGAGGTAATGGGCTGTTTGACTTATTTCTGAGCTGCACATTTATTCACATGTTTTATATAAGTCAGAGGACGAAAAATTATCTTGGCTACCTTTTAGATTATTAGGTTTTTGGTGGCAAATTTAATTGTTTGTTTGGAAAGCAATTTTTGTATTAAATCGTCTCAATAACTTGCCATTACTTGTGACATATTATCGAGGAAGGGGATGCACCATGTTAGTTCATTTCCCTGGTTCTTGATGGTCATTTTGTTCATTTTATTTTCTATTTTCTTAATCTAATTGTCTGTTAGGGTGCGTTTATGCTAGTTAGCTGAAGCTATTTCTCTTATGATTCTCATTTCATTTAGGTGGTTCTCATCATGCAATGTAATTTCTAGAGCTCTATGAATCATTTAGTGGTAAGCTACAAGTTATGTGCACAATAGAGTGCCAGGTAGAAGTACGCATGCCTACATCAGTGTTCATTGGTTTTCTGTAAATGAGGAAGACCCATTTGATATCTGGCTTGCAAATGGGTAAATCGAGGAAGTTAACGATAATATTTATTTCCCCCTCGCAGAAAGTTTAGTGTTCCTGTGCATTTTGCTGATGGTTTGGAGGATATCTCGAACACCATCGTTGTTTTCTCCTTTGGTGATCAGAAATTTATTATCTACGTATCTTCCATTGAACTGAATTTTTTGAATGCATGTTGGCTACTTTGTGGAACGTCTGCACTGCAAATGGTTGTGGAATGTTTCAGCTATAGTTGCTAATATTTCGGCACCTGTAACTAGCTGATTTATTTGCATGCATGTTTTTCTACTGAAAGAGAAGGAATTACATTTGAGAACCATTCCTAGTACTTAAATAGTTTATAATTTCTCTTGGGGTGCGCTTCTGGTATTTCATTAGAGTCTGTTTAACAGCTACAGCATTATGAATAGGGAGGTTATTCTATGGATCTAGAGAAAGCATTTCGCATATGCAGGTATTGTGTATGTCTTACAGTTCATTGGAAAATGAGAGGTTAACAATTTATTGAGTAGTTACCTTCAAACGCAAACCTGTACTGTAGAAGTTTCTGCATAATGTTATATTGAGAACTGTAGTAGAGAACCACCATTTTGTGATTTTTTATTTGAGATCTTTTTGTGTAATGTTATTGGATTCACGATATACAGCGGTGTTCCTCTTTTCCAGAAAGCAGGAAGTTGGAATTTTTGAGGAGGGTCTTAAATTCAGTTTGGAATTGGTTGGTATGGCTTTTGTCTAGCCAAGTGGTAATATTTCATTCAAAATATATTAAGATTTACTGGATGTAAGCATTGCCACACATAATAATAGCTTTGTTTCTTTGGTTTGCTTCTGTGACAGTTCTTTTATGTTCTTTTTAGTTTCGTAATGCTCTCCTTAAGCGGCTATCTATATCTGATAAATAATTTTTTGTGGCACCAGCTCTACAGATTTGATTTGTTCTCTACTGCTTTTTGTACTGGCTCGCATCTTCAAAGGAAACACTGAAAGGTCAAGGCAAGAATAACAACTATATGATGTCCTACAAATCTACATCTTGAAAGTAGAAAAAATTCTGAACATCATTATACTTACATTATGTACATCAACTGCTCAGAAATATATCTCCTCCAAATACAAAACCATCAACTATAAAATATACCTTATTACCATTATTACATAATCAAAGTGTCGTAACATGGAGACATTTAATGTTAACTTCCAATAACTAATACAGGCTAAGTCAGAACAAACTCTACACAACAAAGCACTACTCCATCGATGTACTGTACACAAATCATAAATAGTTGGAAGATTAAATTACAATACTGAAGGAAATATACGTTAGACATTCATCAATGATCATCAGGCTATAGCTATGTCTTGTGGTTATATCCATTTTATTATTCCTTGACCCGCAGATGAAATGAATAATCAATCATATTAAGACGGCGTCTGTTAGTAATTCTCGTCGTCGTGTTGCTAGGGCCACCTGGCGGGTAGACCGTTCGCCGGGTGCAGGTATTTTTCTCTCACTAACTCGAGGAATCTACAATAATCAAATACCCCATATGTATTATGTACTTACTATGTTACACAGCAGGACAATAAAAAGTAATTTTAATATTCCATTTGCAATAATACTTATTAGTAACAATATCATTAAAATAAGGCAACTAGATTTCGAGGAAGATTACACTGTATGAGGATACCTATCTGTCACAAAAGTAGTATACACCTACATTATACTGTGCTGGGGTACACCATGATCACAACAAATTTTGTGTGTAATCTACTTTCAGTCACATAATTCTGTTGTTCTTGTCTTGTACCTTACAGAATCTTGTGTATATGGTATCCAGTACCAAAATAAAAGAGTGTAGATTTCAGTTTTTTATTTAATGTGTGGCTCTCTGTTCTCATTAAGGGTAACTGTGTTCTTGTTTAACCTGTGCTTTCTTTCTCAATCAGGTTTTTAAGCTTTTCTGTTATCAAACTTTTCAGAATCTCCTGAATTTCTGTAGCTATTGTTATCTCTCTAATATTTCTGTTATTAACTGGTTGCTTCATGTTATGTTGCAGACTTTTATTATAAACTCAATTTTGGTGGTGTTTAAAAGTTAACTGTGTATTTTAAGCCAGTTACACAGGTGGTTATTTATGTACTTTTACGTCAAATGGAAGCTTTTAACTTTGCGTGTCATTTCTTTGTGTCTGTTCTGGATGCTGGCGTATTCTCCTTGGACATTTCATGGGTTTTGTCTCACATGTAATTATTGGTAAAGATTGGTATTTTTTCGGTATTTTTATGTGATCATTGTATAGTTATTTATTTAGCGTGACCTTCTCCTTGGACATTTCACGGATTTTGTCTCACATGTAATTATTGGTAAAGACTGGTATTTTATTCGGTATTTTTATGTGATCATTGTATAGTTATTTATTTAGCGTGTCCTTCTTCCCAGAGCAATTGTATTTCGGTATCTAGCCAAATTTTATGGACTCTTTTTTGAACTATGTTACTTGATTATGAGTTAATTTGGATTTTCAGTTGATGTATTTTGTGATAGTTTCATATCCCTTGCATTCTTAGATAATGTAAATTGCACTCTTACGAGAATTATGTAATGCGTCACTAACTCAAGGTACTTTTCCACAGAGATGGAAATATGCCGTTGTTAAACCTTTCTTTATGAAAGGTTATAAGAGAGATATCAATAACTACCAGCATGTTTCACTGCTGACATTTTCGAAATCTCTGATTATTTGATGTATTCTAGAATAGTGTGAATAGCGTCTCACCTTAGCAACATAAATATCCTGACTCACAGTTTGGGTTATAAATAAATTACTCTAAATTTACGTGTTGCTCTGTATTGACATGTACAATCATCGAATTTTACAACCGTTATATAATTAACCAGCGCCGCTGGTATTTCCTGTGACCTAATTCCCTATATAAATTGATGTTTATCGAAATGCTTTCTTCGTTATACAGCCCTAGCGTACTTCAATGATACCTAGCTACTCCTCTCAATATAACATCCAGCTTCGCTCTATATTGATTCTTCCAGATGAATCTCTTAAACTTCAGTGTACTCTTCAGTATTATTAAATTCTGATTTGTATATTTGGTGCTGGCTACACGTTACAACCTAGTACCTGATGTCAAAAACTCTGCATGCCTATGACGTAATCCAGCTATTCCCAAAGTAACTCTTCCTCTTGTGCTTTTTGAACAATTATAACTAGACGAAATTTGTTGAAGAACTAAATTAGCCCTAGTTCTCTCTCATTTCTACTACCGAGGGGATATTCCCCTGTATTTCTATCCTCTATTCCATCCTTTACTACAGCAGCTCTCTCCTCATACACTATCTCCATTTCTTCATCTTCTGCTTGTGACACAGGCAAATACAAATGATCTGTTGGTGTTGGCGTTGGTTTGCTGTCGATTCGGATAAGGATAATCCTATTACTGAACTGTTCACAGTAACTCACTCTCTCACTTACCATGCTATAAATGACGAATCCTATTCCCGCTTCAGCATTTTCTGCTGCTGGTGGTATTACATTATATTCACCTGACCAGAAATCCTTATTTTCTTTCCATTTCATGTCACTAGCCACCGCTATATAAAGACTGGGCCTCTAAATGATTCTTTTCAGGTTTTGTAGCTTCCTTACCCCATTCAGACTTTTTATATTCCCCGATCCGACTCGTAAAATGTTACTCTAGAGAAAGAGTATTCATTAACAATCACTTTCGCATTGGAACGAAAATAAGTGTTCTTGACAGTATTGCTTTATCCTCCTGATTGGTCCATAAGGCGCTTGTTAAAATCTAGACGACGAGAGCGACAGAGGTCATCTTCTCGTTCTTTACTACAGAATGAACGTTAGCGCTTCGGCACTAACTGCAGTGATGAAGTATAACACTCAGACGCATGTTATGTTTTGATACACAACCAGCAAAATGAAGGGTGAGAAGGGAGATTGAACTTCCGGAGGCGTAATTACATTTTGATACATTGGTAATATGAAAGTTTATTCTCAACTTGGGGAAGCAAAGTCTAAAACATTTACATAGATTTATTCATTTGTATAA
Source organism: Schistocerca cancellata (assembly GCF_023864275.1). Lineage (NCBI taxonomy): Eukaryota > Metazoa > Arthropoda > Insecta > Orthoptera > Acrididae > Schistocerca > Schistocerca cancellata. Next base: position 337,591,477 of record NC_064631.1, read on the forward strand.
AATACAAACCTGTTAAATACATCAAAAACTTGATGCTACCGATGTTTCTCTTACGGTGTTCTATCACTATGTATAGCAAAACCTACATAAATTAACACAGTTTAACCATTTACTCTTCATTCCAATTTATCGTGTGTAGATGCTTTAGACCAGAGATTTTTGGGCTACATTTTTACGTAAATATCTGACTCAAGCAGTTGCGAAAACTTTGAGGCCCACCTTTTTGCGTTTAGGTTAAGTGATCCGCTGAGCCTTCTATTAACATTGTTACCACATGCACATCTGAAAGAGAGCTCTGATTAAATAAGATACACGAACTACTTAGCTTTACGGATTTTATCTCCTCTGTACATTTTTGTAAACTCCCTGCCGACAGTAGTACGTGCTGTATGACATTCGTAGTTCGATGCTAGTTTATACAGCCAGCGAGAAAGTTTGAATCCTTTTATTTCACTCCAGACATCATACTATTCTCAGTAGATACTAACTAGAACATCTAAACAGAACAAAAGTTCTACCTCGGAAATGAGTTTTATTTTAACTGAGTAGACGTTGATACATTTTATATCTATTCCCCTAAATTATTGCTCATGATATGGACATCACATACATATGTTCTTGAAGCATGCTATAAATTAATACTCAGAAACATTTATACATTTTCGACTCAAATAATTAAGAAACTAGTGTGCTAGTTACCTTTACGTAGATTGCGAAGTGGATTTCTTTTCAGAAAGCCATCCTCCGGTATAAGCACTACTACAGAAGGTCTTTTTTTGGAGATAAATGTTAAAGAATTAGGAGCTGTATCTTGGAAGGAAAATTTAATCCAGAAGAAACCTGTGACAGAAGACAGCCTTAGCATTTCTTTCAATAAATGGTACTTACGATTTATCACTTCAAAACGCAAACATTCATTTTCAAAATACTTTAAATCGGCTACATTTCACATTTGCACCAGAAATTCTACTTGTAAAATCAATGAAAAATGATGAAAAGTCAGAAAAATGGAAATGAAGTCACGAGGGCGATATAAGTAAATAGAGATTACAAAATTTTAAATGAATATTCCGCAGGTAAAATAGTCCCCCATTCGGATCTCCGGGGTGGGACTACTTAGCAGGACGTCGTCATCAGGAAAACAAAACTGCCAGTTTGGCGTTCTACGGATTGGAGCGTGAAATGTCAGATCCCTTAATCGGGCAGGTAGGTTTGAAAAAATTGAGAATGGAAATTGATAGGTTAAAGTTATATGCAGAGGGAATTAAATAAGTTCGGTGGCAGAAGGAACAGGACTTCACGTCAGGTGGATACAGGGTCATAAATACAAAATCAGATAGGGTAATGCAAGGAAGACCACGCCTATCACAGTAGTACAAGTTTATATGCCAACTAGCTCCACAGATAAGAAGAAGATTGAGGAAAAGTATGATTAAAGGAGCCGAAAATTTAATATTCATGGGGGAGTGTAATTCGATAGTAGGAAGAGGAAGCGAACGAAAAGTAATAAGTGAATATGGACTGTGGAAATAAAAGAAGGAAGAAGCCGCCTTGTACAGTATTGCACAGGACATAAGTAATCATAGCTAATACTTGGTTTAAGAATCATGAGAGAAGGGGTTATACACCTGGATGAGACACGGAGACACCGGAACGTTTCAGATTAATTATATAATGGTTAGAGAGAGATCTAGAAACCAAGTTTTAAACTGTAATACATTTCCAGGGGCAGTTATGGACTCTGACCACAATTCGTTGGTTATGAACTGCAGATTAAACGTGAAGAAACTGCAAAAAGGCAGGAATTTAAGGGGATGGGACCTGCATAAACTGAAAGAACCAGAGGTTGTAGAGGGTTTCAGGGGGAGCGTTAGGGAAAGACTGACAAGAACAGGGGAAAGAAATACAATAGAAGAAGAATGGGTAGCTTTGAGAGATGAAATAATGAAGACAGCAGAGGAGCAAGTAGGTAAAAAGACGAGGGCTAGTAAAAATCCTTGGATAACACAAGAGATATTGAATTTAATTGATGGAAGAGACAATATAAAAACGCAATAAATGAAGCAGGCGAAAGGGAATACAAGCGTCTAGAAATGACATTATCAGGAAGTGCAAAGTGGCTAAGCAGGAATAGCTAGAGGACAAATGTAAGGATTTACAAGCATATTTCACTAGGGGTAAGATACTTCCTACAGGAAAATTAAAGAGACCTTTGGAGAAAAGAGAACCACATGTATGAATATCAAGAGCTGAGATGGAAAACCAGTCCTAAGCAAAGAAGGGAAAGCAGAACGGTGGAAGGAGTATATGGAGCGTCTATAAAAGGGAGATGGAGTTGAGAGCAATATTATGGAAATGGAAGAGGACGTAGAGGAAGATGAAAAGGCAGATGTGATACTGCGTGAAAAATTTGACAAAGCACTGAAAGACCTAAGTGAAAACAAAGCCTCAGGAACAGACAACTTTTCGTTAGAGCTACTGATAGCTTTGGGAGAGCTATCCATGAGAAAATTCTTTCATCTGGTGAGCAATATGTACGAGGCAGGCGAAATACCCTCGGTCTTCAAGAAGAATATAATAACCACATTTTGAAAGGGAGCAGGTGCTGACAGATGTGAAAATCACCGAACTATCAGTTTAATAACTCAAGGCTGCAAAATACTAACACCAATCACTTACAGGAGAATGGAACAACTGGTAGAAGCTGACCTTAAAGAAGATCTGTTCGAATTCCGGAGAAATGTAGGAACAAGCGAGGCAATATTGGTCCTACGACTTTTCTAAGAAGATGGGTTAAGGAAAGGCAAACCTACGTTTATAGCATTTGCAGACTTAGAAAAAGATTTTGACAATGTTGACTGCAATACATCGCAAATTCTACATGTGGCAGGAGTAAAATAGAGGGAGCAAAAGGCTGTTTTCAATTTGTACAGACACCAGAGGGCAATTATAAGGGAAGCAGTGGTTGAGAAGGGAGTGAGACAGGGTTGTAGCATATCCCCGATGTGAATCAATCTGTATATTGAGCAAGCAGTAAAGGAAACAAAAGAAGACACTGGAGTACGAATTCAAGTCGAGGGAGAAGAAATAAAAACTTTGAGGTTTAACGATGACATAAATTTTGGCAGAGCCAGCAAAGGATTTGGAAGGGCAGTTGAACGGAATGGACAGTATCTTGAAAGGAGGAATAAGATGAACATCAACAAACGTAAAGCGACAATGGAATGTAGTCGAATTAAATCAGGTGGTGCTGAGAACAATTCAGTATCTCAGCTAAATATCATTCGCAGCAACATGTGGTACAATGTGCATCAAACGCAAAATCATTGCGACGCTTTCTAGTTTTTTGCCTATAGAGGATATAATCATGATAACTATGATCATTAATGAAGTGATGGGCATTTCACCATGAAACTGACATGTAGAGTTACAAGTTACATGCAAATCAAGCTTTTTAACCGATTGTATTCTATAAAATCGTTTGAGAAACATTGCAGGGAGTGCGCCTCGATTGTATGAACACAGCTCCATGCCAAGTCTGGCCCGCTCGGGTGACGTTACACCGCGGGCGCCTGACACTGGTCTTTACGTGGCGGTTCTTTGGTAGGAGAGAAGCAAGGGCGTCAGGTATGACCAAGGTGAATTTAGCGTACAAAGTATGAACGTCTGTAATGCCCGAACTATGTACGAACTACGTAAAACTGAGTCATTCTGACACAGTAATCCCCTATGAAGCATTATACGCAGCAGGAAGTCAGTATTTAGTAAGAACAGGACAATTCTCAGGACGCTATTATATATATATTGGCCACGACATCTTGGTAGATGATTGTTGCAGTGTCTGTGTGTTTATGGGTTGCACTTTTCCATATGACTTGTCAAGACAATGGCAGCACGGCATCTCTTGCCGCATTTGTCACAAGTATATCTGGCTGCTGAGGCAGGAGCAGTGGTAGGATTGCGAAGCTTTTTCTGCCTTACTCTAACAAGCCTTCATCGTGCTTCGACATTCCAGATGATATATCTGAAGTGTTGGCAGAAGTGCCAACACCTTGTAGTTAGAGGAGGCCGAAATGCACGCTAAGCTCACGCAGGATGGCGTGAGGTCTGAAACAGGATACGTAACGAATGCTATAAAGAAATGGACGTAGCTTCTGGAATACTTAACTTTAATCCACATTTGTAGAACATCGCTCTTGATGATACATTAATAGAATCTCAATATAAATTGAATACGGCGCCTTGCTATGTCGTAGCAAATGTAGCTGAAGGCTATGCTAACTATCGTCTCGGCAAATGAGAGCGTAATTGTCAGTGAAACGTTCCTTGCAAAGTCGGCTGTACAACTGGGGCGAGTGCTAGTCAGTGTCTCTAGACCTGCCGTGTGGCGGCGCTCGGTCTGCAATTACTGACAGTGTCGACACGCGGGTCCGTCGTATACTAGCGGACCGCGGCCGATTTAAAAGCTACCACCTAGTAAGTGTGGTGTCTGGCGGTGACACCACAATATCATCACGCCACTCTGGTCTCATGCTACCCCTGCCTCCCATCTGTTTGTGTCGATCACAAAGCTCTCCATATCTCGTTTACAGGAGTCCTTGAACCTCAATGCAGGACGTCCTACAGGTCTTTTGGCTATACAGATCTCTCCAAGCATCACCTCACGTGGTAATCTGTCAGAATCCAATTGGTGGACGTGTCCCAGCCAGCGGAGTCGTCTCTGCTTCAAGATAGCTGAAATACTGTTGCAGTTAGTTTTAGATAGCACTGCTTCGTTGGTCACTCGGTCCTTCCACGTTACTCCGAGGATGGATCTAAGGCACCGCATGTGGAAAGCATTAAGGCGAAGTTCTTGTTTGGCATAGGTAGTCCATGTTTCCGATGCATACAAAAGGATGCTGAGGACGCAAGTTCGATATACAAGAATTTTGGCGGTCAAAGAGAGTTTGTTGTTTAAAAAACACATGTAGGACGTTTAAGAACTAGATAGGTCAATAAAGTGTACGACCGAAAGAAGAAGTGTATACGTAAACGGAGGTGATGCCGGACACCTAACTTACCTTAGGACACGCCCTCAGAAATGACCAAGTTACGTTGACCCATCAATTAATACAGTTTCTTCTGAACAAAAGGATCGAATTACGGTTTATCCAAGAGATACAAATGTATCTGGCGCAACCCCCACAGCCGATTTTAAGCCTTCATTGCGGAAAGACCGGGATTCGATTCCCAGTACTTCCTCAGATTTTTTTCTGAGGCAGCTCCATTTGGTAGAGGTTCCACTCAGCCCTTGTGAAGCCAAATGAGGAGCGGTCTGACCAAAGAAGCAGCGTTATCATCAGAATTCATTTGCTGGCAGTAACAGCTGGAGGTAACGAAGATATGTGCCATGTCGCACAATCATAGACCTTATCGGTGAGTGGTGTTTACTTCGCTTAGAAAGGTATCTGCAAGAAAGTGCGATACATCAAACAGAGACTTTTTCCAGGATGGTTTTTAAATAAAAAAATCGATGTGTCAAACGTTTCCAGGACAGTGCAGAGCAGAATAGTCATGGGCAGAAGAACGAAGACGGTTGCAAAGTATGAGAACGAAAGAATATAGGACAAAGATAAAGAAGACTACAGACGGCCGAAACAAAAAGAAACTGAAGTACATCAGAATAAATTAGTGATATCATAATCACTGCTGATAAAATCTTTTTGCAGGTGGTTGTCGAACTTTAATAACATTCAGACCTAATAAAAGCAGTTATTAGTCGATACCGCCCACAGCATCACATTATCAAGTGCACAGATATTTACGTTGCGTTCTGACACAACCTTTTGCTAGTACGAGAGAACAGCACACGTTCCACATCATGTAACCGGAAATACGTGCTATTGGCAAAATCACACGCATGGAAAGAATCAGGTTCCATAATTGCGCGAACTGAGCCAAAGCGAGGCATAAAACGCGATCAGATGCACCGCTGGCCCGTGCATTAGCTGCGAGCGCCGAGCTCCCTGAAAAGCGCGAATCGCTGCCGTTGTGCGACGTGGCGCCCACAGGCTTTAATGCAGGGAGCTCATTAATCAGCAGGTTCCTTCAGTAATTCACGTTGTAATCAATCATACTTCCCATTAACGTATTGACTTTTTAAGAGGACACGCGGGAGTCAATGTTTTATACTCGCAAAATTACCAGAAATTAATGTTGAATGCGCTTTTCCGAAACGAAACTTTTTTAGAGAGTGCAGAAACACCTATATGGCATTGAAATTTACATTGCCATGTCATTCCAGTAATGAAACGTTTGTTCGAATGCATGAAAAACCAGTACGAATATAGGAGACCGTCGAAATTTCATACCCCGATTCTGACTACGTCCTCAGTCACAAACAAAAACTAAAAATCATAAAATGTGTTATATTGTTACTTTTGTAGTTTCACTGATTCCGTGATATTGATATAAAACTTCTGTCGCGAGTGATACCATTGTCATTACAGTCATTCATAAAGTATAGAAAAGTTACGTTCCGTATCCTACACAGGGTGACAGAAATTTTGATTTCGTCGTTACGGAGGCATTGCTTCTTATTTTGTTACGGACTACATTAGGACCTAGTTTAAGCTGCTAAATTGCCATTACGCTATCTCCAATCCTTCGTCTGTTCACTTTCCTCACTTCTGTTGTCCATTTTTATCCCATCTTTTCAGCACTGTTTACTCTTGAAAATTTCTTAACTTCACTGTTATGTTTTATTGGCATTCCATTTTCTACTAGGTCTTTATGCATTTCGACAACCAGTTGGGTTGGACTTTGAAGTTTTCATAGCGCTGTACAATTTTTTCTCAGTCTGTTAAGACACTTGCGTTGGATGTGACCGTAAAGTATTAGTCTTATTTTGATAATTCTATCTGTAATATTTTTAGATGACTACATACTTCGATGCAACTTCTTTATTTAAATATTTGAACCGTGTCATCAGAGATGTAAAATAAGTACCTCAGATACAAAGAAATAACCGCATGGTCAAAGACTTTACTGTTGTTGCTGTGGTCTTCAGTCCTGAGACTGGTCTGATGCAGCAGCTCTCCATGCTACTCTATCCTGTGCAAGCTTCTTCATTTCCCAGTACCTACTGCAACCTACATCCTTCTGAATCTGCTTAGTGTATTCACCTAAATTATCCTAAGGACAAACACACACACCCATGCCCGAGGGAGGACTCGAACCTCCGCCGGGACCAGTCACACAGTCCATGACTGCAGCGCCCAAGACCGCTCTGCTAATCCCGTGTGGCAAAATATTTTCACAGTCAGACTATTTCATATGGACGCTTCATGTAATCTTGCAAAGTAGACTGTCTGAAGATTGCAGTACAAAAGACGAGCGAAATATTAAAAATAATATCTGTATGAAAACATTACAACTAAATGAAAATGACCTCACATATCTAGGAATCATATCACTGTGACACAAATAACAAAGTTGTTTGAAAACGTTTTAGTGGAACTTTTGTTTTGTTTTTCTGTTCCTGAAGTTGCTGCAACTTTTGATATTGTTTCACCAACAAATAGCTTTAAATTAGCAAATAGCAAAACCATGACATGAAGCGCCTATTAGAAAAATAAAACCACCCACGCCCAGAAATTTATTTCGTCAAAGAATTACTGGCGACTGTGGACTTGTCTATTTAAAAAAGACTACTGATGCAAGGTACTGCGTAAGATGCACAAATACCACAGAACAAACTGAAAATAGTGCAGTTGATAGGAAACATTACTTTTAATAAGCTTTGTTCGAAAGACATGTTACTCAGAGCATCGCCATTAAGATAAACATTAAGTCCAATACAGCGAAACCTGCAAAAATTTACTCTGACGTTATGTGGTATAAAGAGGGATTTGTGATAGTTAAATCGTGATCTGTAGTTAGCTCATGTGGCATTGTGTATATCCCTGACAACCACACAATTTGACTTGAAACGTTGAGGGACCAAATATTTTGTACACCTCGTAGGTGAGGTGTTTAGATGGAAACACGACAGAATCGCAAATGTACTTCGTATTACTAAAATTGCACACATAAGTGACGTTAAGGACGAGATAAACAATGTTTTCAATTTATATACACTCCTGGAAATGGAAAAAAGAATACATTGACACCGGTGTGTCAGACCCACCATACTTGCTCCGGACACTGCGAGAGGGCTGTACAAACAATGATCACACGCACGGCACAGCGGACACACCAGGAACCGCGGTGTTGGCCGTCGAATGGCGCTAGCTGCGCAGCATTTGTGCACCGCCGCCGTCAGTGTCAGCCGGTTTGCCGTGGCATACGGAGCTTCATCGCAGTCTTTAACACTGGTAGCATGCCGCGACAGCGTGGACGTGAACCGTATGTGCAGTTGACGGACTTTGAGCGAGGGCGTATAGTGGGCATGCGGGAGGCCGGGTGGACGTACCGCCGAATTGCTCAACACGTGGGGCGTGAGGTCTCCACAGTACATCGATGTTGTCGCCAGTGGTCAGCGGAAGGTGCACGTGCCCGTCGACCTGGGACCGGACCACAGCGACGCACGGATGCACGCCAAGACCGTAGGCTCCTACGCAGTGCCGTAGGGGACCGCACCGCCACTTCCCAGCAAATTAGGGACACTGTTGCTCCTGGGGTATCGGCGAGGACCATTCGCAACCGTCTCCATGAAGCTGGGCTACGGTCCCGCACACCGTTAGGCCATCTTCCGCTCACGCCCCAACATCGTGCAGCCCGCCTCCAGTGGTGTCGCGACAGGCGTGAATGGAGGTACGAATGGAGACGTGTCGTCTTCAGCGATGAGAGTCGCTTCTGCCTTGGTGCCAATGATGGTCGTATGCGTGTTTGGCGCCGTGCAGGTGAGCGCCACAATCAGGACTGCATACGACCGAGGCACACAGGGCCAACACCCGGCATCATGGTGTGGGGAGCGATCTCCTACACTGGCCGTACACCACTGGTGATCGTCGAGGGGACACTGAATAGTGCACGGTACATCCAAACCGTCATCGAACCCATCGTTCTACCATTCCTAGACCGGCAAGGGAACTTGCTGTTCCAACAGGACAATGCACGTCCGCATGTATCCCGTGCCACCCAACGTGCTCTAGAAGGTGTAAGTCAACTACCCTGTCCAGCAAGATCTCCGGATCTGTCCCCCATTGAGCATGTTTGGGACTGGATGAAGCGTCGTCTCACGCGGTCTGCACGTCCAGCACGAACGCTGGTCCAACTGAGGCGCCAGGTGGAAATGGCATGGCAAGCCGTTCCACAGGACTACATCCAGCATCTCTACGATCGTCTCCATGGGAGAATAGCAGCCTGCATTGCTGCGAAAGGTGGATATACACTGTACTAGTGCCGACATTGTGCATGCTCTGTTGCCTGTGTCTATGTGCCTGTGGTTCTGTCAGTGTGATCATGTGATGTATCTGACCCCAGGAATGTGTCAATAAAGTTTCCCCTTCCTGGGACAATGAATTAACGGTGTTCTTATTTCAATTTCCAGAAGTGTATTTCTTTTAACGAATGGAAAACTTGACCCCCGTCGTATGTTCTCAGTCTGAGCTAAACATGCGAGGGGTTTTCAATAAGTAATACCAAAAATCTCTTTCTCCGCCAGTTATGGTTCAAAACTGCTGAATTTGTTGTGGAACTTCGGGGAATATTTACACTTCAGCCGATGTAGTTTCATTAAGTTCCGAAAGGTGGCGGCGCTATAAATAGCCTTCAAAACGGCGTCTGTAATGGAGTTCCAAGCAGCTGTCATTGAGTTTCTTTTGACAGAAAACCAGAACATCGACGGTATCATAAGCACTTGCACAATGCCTGTGGAGACCTGGCGAACAAAAGCACGGTGAGTCGTTGGGCGAGATGTTGTCATCACCGCAACAAGGTCGCGCAAACCTGTCTGATCTCCCGTATGCCGAACGGCCACGTACAGCTATGGCTCCCGCTATGGCTGAACGTGCGGACACTCTCAGTCGAGGTGATCGACGCATCACAATCAGACACTTCGCTGCTCAACAGGACGAATCTGTTGGTAGTGCTGCTGCCACGCTCGTCAGCAAGTTGCGGTACTCAAACGTGGGTGCTAGGTGGATTACTCGCCGCCTAAACGACCATAAAGAGGAACGAAGTAGTATCTTCTGGGAATTGCTTGATTTTTGTGAGGAGGGTGATGGTGACAATTTTTTGCCGAACGTCGTGGTAGCAATGAAATATGGGTTCATCACTTCAAACCGGAAACATAACGGCCATCTATGGAGTGGCACCACACCGAAGTATAGGTTCGAGGATGCACCCTCAGCCGATAAGGTCATGGCGAAAGTCCTCTGGGACTGTGAAGGGATTATTCTATTTGATGTCCTTCATCATGGTGTAACAATCATCTCTGGAGTGTATTGTTCTACCTTCAGGACACTGATGAAACGACTTCAACGTGTTCGTCGCCACAAAAATGCAAACGAACTTCTTCTCCATTGCAACGAAATTTCTTACAGAAGTCTGCCCACCCAATAGGGGCTTACGAAACTGCGTTGGACTGTTATTTCTCATCCACCCTATAACCTGGATTTCGCACCTTTCTTGCCAATAAAGAAGGCACTCTGCGGGAATGGCCGAGCGGTTCTAGGCGCTTCACTCCGGAACCACGCTGCTGCTACGGTCGCAGGTTAGAATCCTGCCTCGGGCATGGGTATTTGTGATGTCCTTATGTTAGTTAGGTTTAAGCAGTTCTAAGTCTAGGGGACTGATGACCTCAGATGTTAAGTCCCATAGCGCATAAAGCCATTTGAACAATTTTTTGAGCTCTGCGGGAAGCAGTACGTGGAAGACGTGGGGTTTATTGATGCAGCAAGATAATGGCTGACACGTCGATCATTAGAGTGCTACCAAGTGGCATGAAGTCCCTTACAGTAAGGTGGCGCAAGGCTGTGGCATAGAACGGTGTTTACGTTGAAAAATAGGTTTCCCACCAAAAGAGAGGCGAATAATATGCTATATTAGTATCCTGAATAAAACCAACCTGGTTTCCAGAAAAAAAAAGTGTTGCATTACTTATTCAACAGCCTTCGTACTTAACAACCGTTTGAACTGAATGAAGAACCGAAATTGAAAAAGAGTGCGATTAATAACTTAATAGTTAACACAAAGAAGCACTTGACACAGCTCACCGGCGAATTCTACATCTACATCTATACTCCGCGAGCCACCTTACGGTGTGTGGCGGAGGGTACTTATTGTACCACTATCTGATCCCCCCTTCCCTGTTCCATTCACGAATTGTGCGTGGGAAGAACGACTGCTTGTAAGTCTCCGTATTTGCTCTAATTTCTCGGATCTTTTAGTTGTGATCATTACGCGAGATATATGTGGGCGGTAGTAATATGTTGCCCATCTCTTCCCGGAATGTGCTCTCTCGTAATTTCGTTAATAAACCTCTCCGTATTGCGTAACGCCTTTCTTGAAGTGTCCGCCACTGGAGCTTGTTCAGCATCTCCGTAACGCTCTCGCGCTGACTAAATGTCCCCATGACGAATCGCGCTGCTTTTCGCTGGATCATGTCTATCTCTTCTATTAATCCAACCTGGTAAGGGTCCCATACTGATGAGCAATACTCAGAACGGCAGTACAAGCACAAAATAAGTGAAGATCTGCTAAAATGTGACAAGATATTAAAGGTAATGGGGACAATATTAACAAATTAGTACAAAAAGTAAAGAAAAAGTTGACTTTGTATAATGCGATTACTTCAAAAGCAGATCAAGATAATACACACGCAAACGATGCCGCCGAACTGCACCACGAACTACTGAATGCAACGTGCAGTTGGATATTTTCACATGAATGTACGATGGATTCTCGAAGTTCATCCAATGTGCGTGGCTTTTGTCGATAAACGACGTCCACTAGTGTTCCCCACAGGTAAAAGTCCAGATGAGGTAGGTCTAGCAAACGTGGTGGATACTCCACAGCATCTCTACGGCCTATCCATCTTCCACCTGCCATCCGAGACTTGTATAGGGACGGAAGGGGCCGGCCGCGGTGGTCTAGCGGTTCTGGCGCTGCAGTCCGGAACCGCGGGACTGCTACGGTCGCAGGTTCGAATCCTGCCTCGGGCATCGGTGTGTGTGATGTCCTTAGGTTAGTTAGGTTTAAGTAGTTCTAGGGGACTTATGACCTAAGATGTTGAGTCCCATAGTGCTCAGAGCCATTCGGGACGGAAGAGTTTGCGTTCAACAAGATGGTGCCCCAGCCCACTACCAAAATCGTGTTAGGACGTATCTTGACGAAAATCTGCCAGGAACATGGATAGACCGTAGAGGTGCTGTGGAGTATCCACCACGTTCCCCAGACCTAACTCCTCTGGACTTTTACCTGTGGGGAACACTAAAAGACGTCGTTTATCGACAAAAGCTACACACATTGGACGAACGCCGAGAATCCATCCTACATTGATGTGCAAATATCCAACTGAACACGTTGCTGTCAGTAGTTCGTGCTGCAGTTCGGCGGCATCGTTTGTGTGTGGATGTTAATGGTGACTATTTCGAACACCTACAGTGATATCTTTAAGTTGGACTTTGAGCTACACTTCCACCAAAACTGAGACAACTCCGTCAACTAGTTTGCAAGTTATGGACTTTTAAACAGTGGATACATTTTTTGGACCCCTCTGTATATTTCCACTGATGAACAGGAATACAATACAAGGTACATAAACTTTTGACTATAATAATTACAACAACGTAAAAAAACTGCAGGAACGTCTTACTAATAAATCTGATGGTGAGTACCATGGAGGCTTGAGAAAGAGCAGATCATTTGTGGAACAAATCTTGAATCTGAGACAGGTAGTCGTGTCAAAACACAGAAGTTCTCGCTTCTGACCATCTGCCACAGCTGGCGTTCTCGCACCGATCGCCGCCAAAGACGGCGCCTTTTTGTTTTCCTTAGACGGACACTGTCGTCTGGTGTCAGTGCACGTCAGCAAGACGCCACCTTCAAGGATTTTGCGAGTTCTTGCTGAATAAAATATGACGTTGATGTCAATGTATTTCTGACTCCACGCATCCTGGCGTTTAACTTCGTCAATGCGTAACAGAACACTCTGCGCAGTACCACTACTGAATCACAGGCTTTCTTGAAGTTACGAATGTCAATGAAAAATTCTTACTTTGCTGTTTTTGATACACGTTACCGGTCACAGATTTAAGATTTGTCCCATAAATTATATGCTCTTTCTGTAGCCTCCATAGTACTCACCATTTTGTGGATTTAGTTCCTTTTCCCCTTCTTTGCGGATATATGTACTGGTATTCCTCTGTAGTTCACAGACTGGTTTATCTTCTACTTTCTATGAGATGTATCAGAGCTGGAATCCACCCTCCTGGAAACTGTTCTCCACAAATATTACTTATAATGTGTGTTAGTTCGATTATCATATTACTTAGCTTTCTTCAAGAGTTCTACAGTGATACCACATTTACTAGAAACTTTACTATTCTGATGCATCCTGATAGATACGCAAACGTTGTTGAGATTTTAGTCGTTTTGACATGTCATTGCTGCATGAATCAGTCTCTTTCTCTCATCGAAAGACAGTCAGTTCTCAGTTACTGTGCTAATAATAGTGTGAAGAACAGTTGATGTAATGCCTTAGCAATGTTATCCGCGCAGTAGGTCACTTATGTTTGTTAGTGCCCCCAAATAACAAATTATAGAAAATATGAAAGCAGTGTTCAAAATGTGATTTATAACTTTGGAGTCAGTTACAAACAATAGGAGTTAACCTTTAAGATCCGAGGAACTACTTCTGATGGGAGCTACCTGCTGCACACAGCATGGCACAACGAGGCTTAGTGGCAGCTGGGATAGAAAGTAACAACAGCATCTGGAATATTTCATATTACACGTATTTGTCACGTTAGTGGGCGAAACAATATACAGATATACAATATACAATGTACAGAAAATCGGAACTTAATCATATCTTTGAGGCAGTTAGGTATTTCTCAGGCCCATCTACAATTACTGCTTGAAAAATACAGACAGATTGTCTTGAGGAGTTTGTAGAAACTCTAAACTTCCACAGGATACATTCGAAGCCTATGTGAATCACTATTCGACGTTTGTCGATACCATACACGGGACTTCAGCTACGTATATTTGCCTCTTCACCATTCATAGTGCAGGTATTGCTCTGTTGCGATATCAATGAGAGTCAGTCAACACATCTTATACTGTATAACTGAACTTTCCTTGAAACATATGAATCTCAGCTTTGTTTATAATACTGATAGAAACTGAAGAAATGAATTAAAGTTTGTGCCACAGCCAAGATTTTAAACAAGGTTTTCTGCTTGCTAGACATATGTGTTAGCCATTACTGACGACGTAAAAAGGGGAAAATAGGCTGAACGTGTGAACTGAAGTTTTTGTTAAGGAGGACAATGGACTGGGGTAGCTTCTACCAGTATCGTAAAAGTCAGTCTTTTTCTGTATCTTATACCACACCTGAAAGAATGTCCTGATACATACGGTATTCTGAGTTTCTCTGCTAAGATTCGTCATATACATTTTCTGTGGTCTTTCGGTAGATATTAGCGATCTCTGTTTTCTATGCTGTATATGGAGTCAGTTCAAACAAATACTCCCCGTTACATGTTCATGCGACAAATTGCCATCGATGCAAAAAGTCGGTTTGTTTGACGGTATGAACTAAACTTTTCTTAATGAATCATTTTACCTGCGCATTCTTAAATAGGTACCACAAAGCCGTCTAGTTGGATATGAGTGAATAGAGACAACACACCAGGAAGAATAAACTGTACCACAGCAGCGACTGCATTATTACGGAGGCTGTATGGGGCTACCCTCGATCGGTTTTTTATGCAGTCGATAACAACACGTTCCGAAGGACCGGTAAAAACCAATTCATCACTTCGTCTCTACCTGACTTGCCCTTCTGTCAGGCCGGCTAACGCCGCTTTGTGCCTGCTACCCCATACATCAGTGTTCTTAAGTCGTTGTTGAAACATCGTAAGTATTCCTGTTTCTTTGTCCCTGTTAGTACATTCCGTTAAACCGAATGTCGTACTATACTACTTTAAGTCTGGTACACCGAATGCGCTCACAAATATCAGAATCAAGAAACATTTTCATTGTAAGAAATCGACATTTTTTAGCGGTGCCATGAATCATTTGGTGAGCAAATCTTGTTTGAGCTGCCTGTAGCTACACAGCTGAGAATACGTCTGACGATTTATGAGTGATACTGCTACATACAACTGACATAATTTAATTAGTAGGGTAGTACTGGTTATGACACAGATAAAACAGACGTATGGTTTTTCCATACATTAACGCAGATATCACCTCTATCCCGGTCCTGCTCACGTTCAGTTTGATGCAGTTGCAGAAATACTTGAATTCAATTCAGGATATTGAAAATCGGAACGAAGTCAACTCGTCTTATGTAAAAACAGAAACGAAAAATTTAAAAAAAATGGTGGGAGTATCCGACAGATACTAAATTAAAGATTCAATATGTACGAGAATCTACATTTCGGGAAATTGTTCAAGTCATCTGACAAATGACACTAGCGAATACTGAGCTCAGTTCAGATTACTATAGGATTGTGTCGTTTTAAAATAGCATAAAACTGAAACAGCCCTCTTCTATGAAATTAAATCGCTAGGGTCAATTCCCAGCAGCAGTATCTCCTTCTCTCCGTGTTCTGCCGAGTTTGTTTTATATTCATAAGTCAAATACCCGCCAACAACTACAATATACAAAACCACAGCGATTCACACATGGCGGTTATTACTCTTACCCCTGACTGACACATTGTTGTTGCCACTGTTGATAAGATGTCGCTGACTTCCCGACCGTGGATTTCGCAACCTGTGACGTCAACGACCACCAGTATTTTAGCCGCAGCTTTTTAGACCGTCAAAAGAAGCTGTTATAGAGGAGGAGGCTCTGATAAGAAATGTCACGGTGCAGAAATAGTTAGTCGGAAGTGCCGCGGTACATGAGGCCCCTATATAAAAGAGTCGAAAACGACACGGTCGGAGAGTCTATGCAGCCGTTGTTGGAAGATCTTGCTGTTCTCTCGTTCTTTCTTGCAAGCGCAATTTAAGCACAATACTCCTGAAATTCACTTCACAGCATCTTCCTAAGTTACACGCTTATATGACAGACTGTGAAACCTTGAAGTATCCCAATGAATGTAACACAAGAGTCTGGTTTGGCTGCCTCAGAGCTTTGTCGAACGCACAGCGCCTTTCTGCCAGTAAGCGCAGTTGCAAGGCAGGTTGCATATCTCCAGGTTGATTTTCTTATAGCAGAACCACATCATACCATTGATAACTTCGTTCTCTTTCATGTTATTTGCTCTCATTCCACAAACTGATTTTCTCTGTGACAATAAGTTTGACACTTCATTAATATCAAAATCAAAACACAAATTGTAAACTCTTTTGTGAAGTTCACCACAAAGACAGGAAAAATAGATTGGGAAAGCTTGACATCGATCTCGAAGGCTTTGGAGAAAGAATATTGCACGTCTCAGCAGCCTCCCCCGCACCTCCTCGTCTTTGACATCTACCACCAAATTGTCGCATATCTTCACGAATACCAGATCAGTACTAGCAATATTTATGATCCAGTGTTGCCCTAAATGTGTCACTGAATTTGTAACACATTAGACGACATAATCTACAATTCTAATTACGTTTTA
The DNA here is from genome assembly GCF_023864275.1 of Schistocerca cancellata. Taxonomy (NCBI): domain Eukaryota; kingdom Metazoa; phylum Arthropoda; class Insecta; order Orthoptera; family Acrididae; genus Schistocerca; species Schistocerca cancellata. Next base: position 337,608,246 of record NC_064631.1, read on the forward strand.
ATAAAATTGTTTTTGAAGTAGAGGTAAATTCTGATAAATGAATGAGCTGACGTTCAGTGTTGAACAAACACAAGGAATCGTTTTCATTATTTGAGACAGCTTACTCAAAACAATTATTGCATGCATTACATTATCATTTTTTGCTGTTTTTTTGTACAGTCTGCGTCGTGGTGCATCGACGGCGTTGTACAGAGAGTCTACGTTATTATCCTGCCGTGTTCTATATTCATGATCTGTACAGTGCACAGCATGTTACCTGAGATTTAGAGAAGTATGTGTTTGTTCAGTTAAGTCATGTATTGCTTACTTGACTTTACCCTGCTTTACTACACTGGACTCGCATTCGGGAGGACGACGGTTCAATCCCGCGTCCGGCCATCCTAATTAATGTTTTCCGTGATTTCCCTAAATCGCTCCAGGCAAATGCCGGGATGGTTCCTTTGAAAGGGCACGGCCGACTTCCTTCCCCGTCCTTCCCTAATCCGATGAGACCGATGACCCGGCTGTTTGGACTTTTCCCCCAAACAATCCAATTCAACCCTGCTTTACTTCACGGCCGGCCAGTGTGGCTACGGTCGCAGGTTTGAATCCTGCCTCGGGCATGGATGTGTGTGATGTCCTTAGGTTAGTTAGGTTTAAGTAGTTCTAAGTTCTAGGGGACTGATGACCTCTGAAGTTAAGTCCCATAGTGCTCAGACCCATTTTACTTCACGCTATCGAGTCCAGAGGGGAGCGTGATGTCACATTTAGGGTTCTCCACGTGTTTCTGTCTTTCGATACCTGTCTCTAGTTCTGCAAGATTTCCGGATGCGGCCAGTCATGTCTTACCCTATCCATCTATCTCTTCCCAGGTCCTGCTGATCTGCTGCCTGATGGTATACCGTACACTGCAATTTTGGACCATCTCGTTTCTTTTCCCACTAAGTGTTCAGCCTAGTGGAGTCTTATGATTTGCATCACTTTATCGATGTTACTCTTCCTTGTACGGTTCTTCTAGATCTGTGTTGTGACACTTTCTCCATTCCTCCGTAACTAGGTCCCAGATTGGTTCATATGTTTCCCTGAAGACCATTCTCTCAGTTGTAAAAAGTCGGTTAAGGTCTTGTTTCTGTGTGCTCCTTGGTTGACACCCGTATAGTACTGGTGACATTGTTAATCTTTTGTACAGACCCCAAAGAAGGCCGAAATTTTAAATTCCACATCCAAGATATCGTTCATGCAGGACAATCGTACACACTTACGTCGTTTCTCCATCGCACAGTGTACCGTATGGATGACATTGTAATATGCATCCCTGGCGTAGTGAAACAACTGAAAGAGTTGAAAACAAACAAGCCGCCAGGTTCCGTTTGGAATTCCAATTTGATTTTACAAAGAGTACTCTACATCATTGACCCCTCCCTTAGGTTGCATTTATTGCGAATCTCTCGAACAGCGTAAAGTGCCAACGACTGGAAAAAAGCGCAGGTGACTGCTGTATATTAGAAGGGCGAACATTTTTTTTTTTGAAGTTGTGTTTGGGAGGGCATTGGACTTACGTAGTCCGTGCAGTAATGTTAGCCATAGGGTGGTGTGATGATCAGCATTCTTAACTAGTAAGCATGTTGACCAAAGTTTAAGTCCCCGCTGTGGCACAAATTTTAATTCATTTACTCAGCTTCCATCATCATCGTAGACGACTCAAAAAGTTTATAGTACTGGCATTTGAAACTGACTGTAGAACGAACCTACTGTCACCAACATACGTACATTTCATGCAGGGACCACGAAGATACGATGCGTGAAATTATGGCTCATATGGAAGCATATACCTAGATAGTCGTTTTGCCCTCGCTCTACCTGCGAGTGGAACAGGAAAGGAAACGACTAGTTGTGGTACATGGGACCGTGCGCCACACGCCTTACGATGGTTGTTGGATAATATATGTAAATGTGGACTCAGTTTTAGTTGTAATATGTTTCTACATTTTAAAACCTGGTTTAGCGAGTAACAGCATCTGTTTCTCCTCTGCAGTCTTGGCTTAATCACTGCTTCAGTTGATGTTCTTCCAGTAAAAGTCGATCCCTGATATTTTAATCCTTTCGCATATTTATACCTGATAGAGTTCACTCTTAGGTATTGGGAAATTTGAAGCTTTCTTCCTATGCTCATGATACTTTTCAGCTCGTCTTTGGTGAATGTTGTTAAGGGAATGCCATCTGCTTTCGCCATATAGCTAATATTTTAATTGTTGACTTGAATAAACATCCAGTTCCTTTTGTAGAACTTTTGCATTATCTTTACGAGTGCCACATTGAAAAGGACTGTTGATAATCCTTCTAGTCTTAATCCTGTACCCGTATGGAAACTCTGTCATTTTGTTGCCTGTTTTAACCTTAGCTTTTGTGTCATTTATCTCTGCAACATACTCCATATCCTTTCGTATGCCAAATTCTCTCATGGTTTTCATCAGACTTCGTCTATGGATCTTATCATAGGCCTACTTGAAGTCTACAAGGAAAAGGTGCAGCTAGCGGCTGTATTTGTACATTTTCTCACAGGTTTGTTTTATGGCGAATATCTGGTCAGTTGTTGATCGTCATGTTAGGAAACCTCCTTGGTACTCTCTAATTATTTCACTTGATAGGGACTTCATTCTTTCTAGTAGGTGGTTGAGTACCGCTGTGTCCCTATAGTTGTCACACACTAATATATACCAACTTACTTTGCTGTCGGTCTGTATATGTGGGCCAAACATTCAGGAATTTCAGAACGAGGTATACAGAACACCTCGGAGCACTGAAAAGCAATAGCTCACACTCAACATTGGCAAACTACCCGATAGCACACAATCAAAACCCAACAAACATCGAAACTGGCGTACTCATTCTTAAAACTAGTAACTGTTTATACCAAAAATTAACTGTAGGAGAAAACTACCACATCCGAAAAACAATAGCCCAAGGAAAGATAGTGTTCAATGAATACATATCACTGTGTAATAAATACCCTCTTCGCCACAGTAGATGAACTATACAAATTACACTCACACCAAAACAACTCATTTAAAAAAGTTCTTTCTCCCTCCCTCGCTCCCTCCCTTTCTCTCTCTCTCTCTCTCTGTCTTTCTCTCCCTCTGCCTCAGTCTTGAACACACACACACACACACACAGCCGGACGGCGCTACAGTCTGGAACCGCGCGATCACTACGGTCGCAGGTTCGAATCCTGCCTCGGGCGTGGATGTGTGTGATGTCCTTAGGTTAGTTAGGTTTAATTGGTTCTAAGTTCTAGGGAACTGATGACCTTAGAAGTTAAGTCCCATCGTGCTCAGAGCCATTTGAACACACACACGCCGACCGCGGTGGCCACGCGGTTTAGGCGCTGCAGTCCGGAACCGCGCGACTGCTACGGTCGCAGGTTCGAATCCTGCCTCGGGCATGGATGTGTGTGATGTCCTTAGGTTAGTTAGGTTTAAGTAGTCCTAAGTTCTAGGGGACTGATGACCTCAGATGTTAAGTCCCTTAGTGGTCAAAGCCATTTGAACACACACACACACACACACACACACACACACACACACACACACACACACACACACACACACACACAAACCAAACATCACGGATACCAAATACAGTCCAAACTCTCTCGCCTCACCTAGCCAAACGCGCTACGAGACAAATGAACGCCACACAGCCGCAAGAACACTTAATGGTGGCGAAAACTCTACCTATGTTTCGAAAAATCGGAGAAAGTGTAGTGTCAAGAGACCATAGGCGATGAAATCTGCCTGTTCATTTCGCCAATGACATATGAGAAAGCACCACAATATCAGAACCGGAAGTTACACACGTAAAACGTGGTATATATTCTTCTCCGATTGTAAATGCATACTAAACAGAAAAAAAGAAATCACGTTTTGCTGTTTTGCAGATGAGTAGTTGTATCTTGTGTAGCAGAATAGCTATCAAAATAAATGTCCAATAGTGTTTTGTAAGGTATGCAAACTAATGCATACATCCACGCTTTTTGCCAATTAGCTATAAACAGAACTTTGACGTAATGTTATAAACAACACATAGTGCATCAGGTCGTTAATAAACATTTCAACTGTGAACTATGAACAAATGATGTATAGTATTTTACAACAATTATTAATACACAACTGTAAACATTATGTACCAGAAGTTTCGCTAAATGTTAATTTGTAACAATAATTTTACAGTTAAAAAATAAAAAAGAAGCCACTGAAGATAGTACAAAACAGGAAATAAGATGTCTCGCATAAGGCATAATTCCTCTTCCCACGACAGTCTAATTAACGTTTATAAATATAGGTAAAATCTTGCAATGATTCAGAAAATCAAAACCTTTCGTAACTTTAAAATTCTTTAAGTAAAACTTAAAAAAAATTTAAAATATACTTTTCAAAATTTCAAAGATTAAAATCATTCGAAAGATAAGAGGAAAGAAATCTCAAAACTAGGCAATACGCTTTGACATTAAGTGTAAATAAGGCGTCTTGTGTGGAAAATGAGACTGTTTACTCGGCAGCATTAACCCTTGACTGAGCGCCCTGCATACATCACTTACAGGTGCCACCTCCATGGATGCCAATTTGGCGATTCATCAGCATAATGGTAAAAACGTTTTAATATTTAAAACCACCAGGGCTTGGTATAATTAAGAGATGCTTACGTGGTTTAATTTAAAACGAAGGATTTAAGTTACCAAATATGTTTAAAAATTGATAAGATAAGAAAAGGAACCGAAGATTAAATATAGTGATCAGTTTAATTACCAAAATAACGTATGTGTTACCAGTGCTTTAATCATCAGTTGCATCAAATAGCTATATCAATTACAAATAATATTTCGGCAATGACCAACGGCTGAAACCACAATTTACTAAGCACACTAAATTTGATTAATTCACGAAACTGAACAACAGCAAGAGCTAGCAAACTCAAATATTGTTAAATAGCACGTAAATTACTTGGCGCACTGCCCTCTTCAGAATGAAGTTACGTAATCTAAGTTACAGAATTAAGTTAAAACGGGAACACCAAAACATTCGCCGTACTGAAAAAAATCTTCGTCTGCTAACCACGATGGTGATCCTCATACAGGTTCACTACAACACATGTATTTAAACTTGTAATTGCCTATCAGTACTCTAACACTCGCGTCCTTCACTGCAGTACAGTAGTTCTATTCCTAAAGACACCAGCACACTTAGAGGTCCCTCCAGATCCGGCCACATTCCACCTACCGTCAGCAATAACTTGTTCCACAAGCTGCACCTGGAGCGCTGCCTTCAATAGGGAGCAATCAGCAATTACATTTACCGTGAACTACCCCCCACTCGTTGCAGTAAGTCAAGATAACGCTCGCTGAGTGCAGGCACGGAGACGCATTGTACTTCGTTCCGGCTGAGCCCAACACCGGCACACAGAATAGCGAGTCCCCACAAGACACAACACACAGCTTCGCGACGTACTGCTAGTCACTGGGGTGTCTCCACTTCTGCTCTCAACAGGCTAGGGCGTCCAAACTCCGACCTCACCACGCGCGCTCCTATCAACTGCATACAGCGCATCCATCACAGGTGCTGGTCTCAGTATGTTCACTAGCGCCATCGTACTCAGCATTTAAACCAGTCGCACCAGAATGTACCTCGTAATTAGAGCTCCGATACTAGCGCTTGATGTCGATCAAAGGTATCTGCAGACACTGAAGCACAGCCAACCATGCCAAAGCTCACTGGTCTCTCACAAAATATGATCAGTTTCGTTCATTGTCTAGCCACCTGAAATACCCAAGTTCCTTAATATATTATTTTTGCAGTGGCGAATTTGATCAACTGAATGCCCTTGTCGTTGCTCACATGATGGAAGCGGTGCTTTCCAATAATTCATTTTAAGGTTGCTTCTTTGCCTACTTCTGCATTAAGATCTCCGAAGAGGTGTATATAATATTCACGTTGTACATTGTCCAAAACAGTCTCTAGTTCCTCTTAAAATATATCTGTTTTAAACCACCACTCTCTTCACTGGGGGCTTGGCAATTTACACATGGGACTTGGTAGTTTTTGGTGTCTTATTGAATGTGAGAAAGTGAGAGTCTGAGTTGACTGATTAAAAATTTACGAGACGGATACTGAGAGACTATTTCTCAACAAAACCAGTGTTTGTTTTCTTTCGAGCCTCTATGGAACACAACATCGTTTCCAATTTATATAGACCTGGTGTCCATCAACTTTGATTCTTACACTGCCAGCAAGTCTACCCCATTTTTAATTACTCCGCTTAAACATTTTGTTGTCTATTTCGCTATCCCAGGCTGTTTAGGTTGTAGCTCAATTCATGTTTCAGGCGTTTCTTAGGTCATACACTGGAGCGTGTGGGAAACATGGAGGAACAGCTAGTGCCTGCAGGCTATCGTGCCATCTGCTTGGAGGAGCCATCAGGCGTCGGATCGATCTCAGGCAATAGCATTCCACAGTGTATGCGTCGCATTGAATCTTGCGAGATATGCAATGTCCCACTCGACAACATTTAACTGTAATGTAAACATCCTTTTTAATTAGAGCCAAATGGGAATGGTGGTTTAGCAACAGCTTTTTCGTGCATCCCTCAATATAGGAAACGTCCTTGAATCGTTTCCTGCAGACACTCCAGGATATGGACATTGCCACTGCAGTTTACAGTAAATCCGATTATCTCGTACCACGTAAGCATGTGCACATTTTTCCATGTGCTATGTTTAAAGTAGCCTTTCATTGCACTTCTGCAACGACCTTATCTTTTTGCAGTTTCACTTCATATTCTTTCCTCGTCATAATGGTTTTTGCCAAATAATCCACTTTTTGCTTTTATATTTTTTCCTGTTCTATTTTCAATTTTTTTGTACACATCATACATTAAATGCACCTAAGGGAGTAATTTCTTTAATAGAATGTGGCTTATGTCTTGTTGTTGATTATCCATAGGTATGGAATTTAGGTGGACTGTGGCTTGTGCAGACATTGCGCTCCATTTAATAATTATTTTATTAACAATGAATGTCATTTAACAGAACAGGTAGCACTCGCAATAAAATAAATATAATTCCGTGTAGCTCCATAGAACTGAATTAGGGTTAAAATTACCAAGCACAAAAAATCCTTCTGACAACAGTTGACCATGCAGCAGATCTGCAAGCAACAACATGCACTTTAAAATTTTTGGCACTCAGATACATTCAAAGCCGATAACAAAATACTAACAGCGCCAGAGAATACTTAACTTACTTCGGATCGGTAACACAGCCTCTAACTATACGTTTCTCTACTGTTTTAAGTACCGACACCAGAGAAGTAACACACCAAGCTACCAGAAACACCACCAAACATGCCTATTTTTTAATAACTTCTTATACAAAACACATAGAACAATACATACATTACAGGTCATTCACTTAAGGCACTAATAAAACACTGTTCCAGCCACAAAAACTCAACATACCATACAATCAACTGTTAAACCACTGAATAAAAAACTGATTCATACTCATGGCGAAAAGTAATCAACTTCTTTTTAATCTGCTTAATTACGGCCACAGCGTTAGCTGCCACAATTATGCGTACTCTGTACCACAACACACACTGCCACACGCCCCGTGTACCATTAACTCAAAAAGCCGTTATTCATAACTCGCAGACTTTCATTCAGAGAGTTGTTTTACAAGTGGCTTTCCTCAGACCATGTCCACACATGCACTTAGCTTCAATGGGAAAACCACCAGGGTACCACCGTCCGTTGCGAAAGCACCCGAGTAGTGTCCTTATGACCAGCAGAAGTCGTTCCTTTACCTCCTGTGGAATTTCTGTGCATCTGGTCAGGTAGAGACAGCAACCGACCAGACAGGTTGTTGGGCTACAACAGCTCCCCTTACTTTGACCATCGTCTCGTCCCGCAACTGTCCCACACATATACTAATTCGTGGTGGCACAACTAGTACACTATCCAACTTTTATGTGTTCTATTTTATGCCCACCTTAAAAACTTAAAATAAAACAAATTTCGTTAATTGTTGTTAAGTTACATTAACAACATACGTTTCAAAGACGTACTGATGTGTAATTTGGGTCCATAATCTGTAAAAGTCTTTCAGCAAACTATTAGTAACAAAAAAGCATTTTCAATAATGTGTAATACCAAGCAGGTGATACTTTCACACCACCACAAAAAATTTTGAAAATGCAAATTGCTTTAATTGTTGATGACGTTTATTTGCAATATACTTTTTATACAATATACTGAGCCTGAAAATATAGGAGACCACATACAATGTGGGAAGTGACATCACTACTTATGGGACTTAAATTTTTGGTTTTAGTGTTACTGAAAAATTTTAAAACATGATGGAACATGATAGAATAATTCATTAAAAACAAGAAACATGTTTTCTAAAATTTGAAATCTAAAATAACTGACAAAATTTCAAATTTGTAAAAGATGGACATAAATTCCCTCTACCCTCCTTTGTTATTATTGGGGATAAAAAAGAGTCTCCTGCACACAAAAATGGGCTACAGCCAACGTCTTGTTTCTCCTTGTTAAAAACCAGTCTATTATTATTATAAATTAACGTTGAACACATATATGCGAGACATCCATACCTATTGTGTCATGTACTCACAATTACAAATCATGGTGTCAGGTGCATCTGTGGGCCAAGACTTGTGTCCTCTTGATCTTCAAATGGGGGAGAGAATCCTTTACAACTGAAGAGGGCAAGGGAACTAGTTCATCCAGTTCGGACCACCATCTTGGCAGATTTATATGAAAGTTCATTGTGGCAGACAACCTGGGCAAACACCTTGACCTGTGACATGAACTTGAGGGAAGCAGTAGGATAACTGCTATGCAATAGGGCAGAGGGGAGGGAAAGGGAGAGGGTAGTAATAAATTACTCTAATTATTTCAGCTGTCTGACTGGAGGATGTGGAGAAGCTTCTTAAACCATCGATAAGGAGGAGATACGGGCCCTTGAATCGAGTATAGGTAAGTGGGAGGGGGAGGGGGAAGAACAGCCATAAATTATTGATAGTGGTGACAAGTAGTCGAGATAAGGATGACAGTCATACGTCACAGCTCCAGGAAAGCCAAAACCTCCATGGTAATGTCATCTTTACTGACAGTGCGAGTAAACATACAATCTCTTAATCATTCACTATCTCACACGTACAACATAGCAGATACACATCACAAAGATTCAACTGTTCAATTTTCTGGGACCTTGTTTTTGTAGTTTGTAAACAGTGACAGTGAAAGTTATATAGTACAGGGTTTCACAGTAAAGATAATGGTAAAAACGGAAGAAGTGAAACGCACACACACACACACACACACACACACACACACACACACACACACACACACACACACACACACACATATGCACGCGCTTCCGTATAGAACTAGTTAATGTTAGGCTTAATCATAATATTCCCAGTCATACAATTTCGAAGTAAATAACTTTTCTAAATTACATTCTACGTGGATGCAGGTGACAAACAGTGAAAGAGAACTACTGGAATAAGAAACATAAAAAACGAGGGGAACCACAGTATGTGGTAACAAGGTCCATATAAAAGACTTTGTTTTCGAAATTAGTAAATACTGTCTTAAAAACTGAAATTTATCTATGTACAAGTAGTAAAGAGAACTTTTCTGTTTTATAGAAAGTAAATTAAAGCCCACTGATGATGCTGACAATTCAGCAAAACACGTCTGGGAAGTAGAAGCAACGATGAAATTGTGTTTTGTTCGAAGTGGACACCTTGCAAAAACAAATATGTTTGTGAGTAAACACGGACAGAAGTACTTTAACCTCAAGATGTTAGATATGGGGTTATTCGTAAGTGCCTCCAGGAAATGACTGCACATAACTCTAACACATATAGAAAATGACACACATCCGTGCATAGGGCATCTCACCATGTTTTTAAATCACAATGAAGGTGCTCAATATGAGCAGTAATTGTGATGCGGTAAACGTCAATACATGTGTGCGATTCACTGATACGAGAAGGTCGGCATGACGTGAGACCAATCTGATTTCGAAATCTGTTCTTCGGACTACCTTTCTGGAGGTGCGAACTAATTTGAAGCGGCAACACTCAGCTGAAGGTCTGTCTACATGTTATGACATGCCTGCCGTTCAGTGCAACTACGCCATGGCGTGTGTTGCCAATTCAAACTTGCAGAGATGATCCAGTTGTGACACGACCGGTTTTCCTGTATGTCTTGTAGTTTCAGCAGAGTCATCTTACAATATCCAGTACTGATTTGATGTCCAAACACTTAATCATTGCTTCTACTAACTTAGTGTATATGCAACTATTGATTTTGTATAATAATCTGAAAATTTACCAACTACAAAAATGAAGTCTTTTCTCGTCCTAGATTGAAATAGCGGACTCGTCTGTAGAGATATGTATACTGAAATTTCATTGGGGGCAATTATTTCCCCTGTCTTTCAACTTTTCATTTTATGCAGATACCGCATCGTAGCATTCCTATATTCACACACCACATACAAGCACACACACACACACACACACACACACACACACACACACACACACACACACACACACACACACACACACACACGATCACGACAAAAACTCGTGGCGCAGACTTAGTTTACAAAGCGCTTTGCAAAAATAAATTAATGAAGTCAGCAAAACTCCAGCCACAAAAGGCAGCTATAATAGTCCTTACCGGGTTTAAAGTTGGTTAAAAAAGTAAATTTTGTCTCACCCTCCTAAGAAAATATTGTTTACCGGCCCATGCGAGGAAAATTTCATTTCCAGGATGAGATGGAGCAAGTGGAGAAAGTAAAATGTTTGCCCTGCGAAATAGCTTCACAGCTAATCCTCAAACGTCGGCACAATCTTTTCGCGAGGCCATCCAGGGTGATGCAGAAATCATGGCGGAAAATATGGTTAGCCCTGCGGTAACTGTGCTGCTCTTAAAAATTTTAAAGGGCAAAGCGAGAATGTTATTCTGCTTCACTATAACAGCTGTGTAGAGAGGGGGCGGGGGAGGGGGGCGGGCTCGCTACACTGTCGTGATTTAATCATTCATATGGGAGGCAGAGGCATTGGTACTTCCGAGGTTAACGTTCCTTAAAGGCCTAGGACGTTTGCAGTGAAACACGTTTTCAGTTGGGCAAGAGTGGCAGAGGAAGAAGGTTGAGGCCTTGCTCAAGAAAACATCTGGGAGTTCGCAAAAAATTATTTACGGCTACAAGGGAATTAGCTGCGAAGACATTTGCTTCTCTTGAATTGCGCTGTGCAGTCTCGTTCTGTTATATGTTTACTTAATTTCTTTTGTCGTCACTAAGAATCAGCTAGTAATAGTGAATACCCTGTTCAAGAATCACAAGAGGAGGCGGTATACTTGGAAAAGGCCGGGAGATACGGGAAGATTTCAATTATATTACATCATGGTCAGACAGAGATTCCGAAATCAGATACTGGATTGTAAGGCGTACCCCGGAGCAGATATAGACCCAGATCACAATATAGTAGTGATGAAGAGTAGGCTGAAGTTCAAGACATTAGTGAGGAAGAATCAATACGCAAAGAAGTGGGATACGGAAGTACTAAGGAATGACGAGATACGTTTGAAGTTCTCTAACGCTATAGATACAGCAATAAGGAATAGCGCAGTAGGTAGTACAGTTGAAGAGGAATGGACATCTCTAAAAAGGGCCATCACAGAAGTTGGTAAGGAAAACATAGGTACAAAGAAGGTAGCTGCGAAGAAACCATGGGTAATAGAAGAAATACTTCAGTTGATTGATGAAAGGAGGAAGTACAAACATGTTCCGGGAAAATCAGGAATACAGAAATACAAGTCGCTGAGGAATGAAATTAATAGGAAGTGCAGGGAAGCTAAGACGAAATGGCTGCAGGAAAAATATGAAGACATCGAAAAAGATATGATTATCGGAAGGACAGACTCGGCATACAGGAAAGTCAAAACAACCTTTGGTGACATTAAAAGCAACGGTGGTAACATTAAGAGTGCAACGGGAATTCCACTGTTAAATGCAGAGGAGAGAGCAGATAGGTGGAGAGAATACATTGAAAGCCTTTGTGAGGGTGAAGATTTGTCTGATGTGATAGAAGAAGAAACAGGAGTCGATTTAGAAGAGATAGGGGATTCAGTATTAGAATCGGAATTTAAAAGAGCTTTGGAGGACTTACGGTCAAATAAGGCAGAAGGGATAGATAACATTCCATCAGAATTTCTAAAATCATTGGGGGAAGTGGCATCAAAACGACTATTCACGTTGGTGTGTAGAATATATGAATCTGGCGATATACCATCTGACTTTCGGAAAAGCATCATCCACACAATTCCGAAGACGGCAAGAGCTGACAAGTGCGAGAATTATCGCACAATCAGCTTAACAGCTCATGCATCGAATCTGCTTACAAGAATAATACACAGAAGAATGGAAAATAAAATTGAGAATGCGCTAGGTGGCGATCAGTTTGGCTTTAGGAAAAGTAAAGGGACGAGAGAGGCAATTCTGACGTTACGGCTAATAATGGAAGCAAGGCTAAAGAAAAATCAAGACACTTTCATAGGATTTGTCGACCTGGAAAAAGCGTTCGACAATATAAAATGGTGCAAGCTGTTCGAGATTCTGAAAAAAGTAGGGGTAAGCTATAGGGAGAGACGGGTCATATACAATATGTACAACAACCAAGAGGGAATAATAAGAGCGGACGATCAAGAACGAAGTGCTCGTATTAAGAAGGGTGTAAAACAAGGCTGTAGCCTTTCGCCCCTACTCTTCAATCTGTACATCGAGGAAGCAATGATGGAAATAAAAGAAAGGTTCAGGAGTGGAATTAAAATACAAGGTGAAAGGATATCAATGATACGATTCGCTGATGACATTGCTATCCTGAGTGAAAGTGGAGAAGAATTAAATGATCTGCTGAACGGAATGAACAGTCTAATGAGTACACAGTATGGTTTGAGAGTAAATCGGAGAAAGACGAAGGCAATGAGAAGTAGTAGAAATGAGAACAGCGAGAAACTTAACATCAGGGTTGATGGTCACGAAGTCAATGAAGTTAAAGAACTCTGCTACCTAGGCAGTAAAATAACCAATGACGGACGGAGCAAGGAGGACATCAAAGGCAGACTCGCTATGGCAAAAAAGGCATTTCTGGCCAAGAGAAGTCTACTAATATCAAATACCGGCCTTAATTTGAGGAAGAAATTTCTGAGGATGTACGTCTGGAGTACAGAATTGTATGGTAGTGAAACATGGACTGTGGGAAAACCGGAACAGAAGAGAATCGAAGCATTTGAGATGTGGTGCTATAGACGAATGTTGAAAATTGGGTGGACTGATAAGGTAAGGAATGAGGAGGTTGTACGCAGAATCGGAGAGGAAAGGAATATATGGAAAACACTGATAAGGAGAAGGGATAGGATGATAGGACATCTGCTAAGACATGAGGGAATGACTTCCATGGTACTAGAGGGAGCTGTAGAGGGCAAAAACTGTAGAGGAAGACAAAGATTGGAATACGTCAAGCAAATAACTGAGGACGTAGGTTGCAAGTGCTACTCTGAGATGAATAGGATAGCACAGGAAAGGAATTCGTGGCGGGCCGCAAAAAAAAGAATCAAACAAGTAAATGTATGTATGTAATTTAGGTACAGAGAACTTCCCGGGTTTAAAAGTAAATCCGACATTAATTTTGATGAGGAATAAATCGCCAATAAGACTTCTGAACTGCATTAGGTGCCTGAAACTGTTGAAGGGAATAAAATTTTATTTGAGCCACCGGTTGCTGATTATTTCGTCAAATACTAATACAATTGTTGAAGACGGATAAAATACTAAAAATATAATTCTTAGTACCCAGCACTGATGCAGCCTTTCTACTACTCTTTTCGGCCGTGAAATAAAAGTCACGTGGTGTTTGAGGACACCAAGTCAGATCATACTACCAGCGTGGTGCTTTGATGAGACGTGCTAATATTACTGTCAAACATTGTATACATTTACAGAGAACAGTTGAGTGATATAGGACGGTGGTCATAAAACAGCAGCCAGCAGGCCGCATACGGTCCGAATCAAGTATTCGTTTTACCCGCTGTTCTCACCCTTGTTTTATAATAATATGCAATGGCCAACTAATAGCCGAATCTGTGTGAGAGGCAAAGGGACTCACACTAAAGAAGCACCCAATGAGAATCTCATTCTACTACCTCCATGTCGTTCTTCCTGGGTAACTCTAAAAGTAGGATACAGTACATTTCGAACAAAAATTGCTTATTTTGGTGTAACGAAAGAATTGGCCCACATTTTTTTTCGATTTGATGCGTCTTTCTCGGATAATACTAAATAAATCAGAGTTCTTCCCCAATTTTACTTTTTTCTCGATTTCAGCGCCATCCATTAATGGTTTAAAAAATGATTCACACAAAACTTGATTACTTTTTATGGAGAACCCGAATCGGCAATAAAAATGGGGGCTTCCATTTAAGATTAAAAATTTTCCCCCGCCCCACCCAAGGGGGCAGGGGCTGGAGGTCACGTGTAGTATAATTTGATGTCCCCCTTCGTGCCTGTGAACTTGTCTTAACCACTATTTTTACCCGATGTATAGTGTTTGAGATAATCATATTCGAAATTTCAGATGGACCACCCTGTATATACTGCTGTATGCGCTAACATCGTTAGTTAATTTCTACGCAGCAATTACTAAGGAAACAACGCACTCATCGTTGTTGACACAGTCCCTGTATCAATATACACTAACATGACAAATGCTTTCATAATGGTCGCGAACGGTAAAGTTACGATGAAATTTGCCATCAACCAGCTAATACAAATACCTGGGTGTAATATTTTGTAAGGATATGAAATGGAAACACTCCATGGGCAGTCGTATGTCAAGCCTGTGACAGACGTCGGCTCGTTGATAGGACAGTGGGACAATGCAGCCAGTCTACCAAGAAGTTCGCTTGCAATACACTCACCCAAACGGTTCCAGAATACTGGTCGCGTGTATGGGTTCCACACCAGACGTGACTAACAGGGGATACTGAACGTAACAAAGGAGGGCGACACAAATGGTGATACGAATGTTTGCGACAGGAGACCGTCACCTAATTTCTGAAAAATCTGAACTAATGGCAGATGAAGCCTAATGGTCGCTAACGACAATGGTATCTGTTGTGGCGTAGCAAGACAGCCACACCACTCGGAGGTAGCCGAAAGGCACGCGATGTAATGCAGACGGGCGTGAATTCTGGAACAGGATAACTATTGAATGATAGCAAGAAAAGTACGTAGTTGCTTTATACTTAACTTTTATTCTCTGATGAATACAGCGTTCTTCTTGAGACATTTATACTATAACTCTCAAAGTAGGTAAGGCTAATGGCGCCTTGCTAGGTCGTAGTCATGTGCTTAGCTGAAGGCTATTCTAACTGTCTCTCGGCAAATGAGAGGAAGGCCTCGTACGTCTAGTCGCTAGCAATGTCGTCCGTACAACTGGGGCGAGTGCTAGTCCGTCCTTCTAGACCTGCCATGTGGTGGCGCTAGGTCTGCAAGTACTGATGGCGGCGACACGCGGGTCCGACACGTACTAATGGACCGCGGCCGATTTAAGCTACCACCTAGCAAGTGTGGTGTCTGGCGGTGACACCACATTCCTCCCCCGCAAATCGGCGAACGGTCGTGTTATAAGGCTTCCGCCCGCCGTGGGGAGGGCCCCATGTTGACGTATACGATGAGGTGGGGAGCCTGACAACAGGCGAGGCTGTGCCACCCGCACCCGGCCATTCGGTCCGAGGGGAGCTAGGAAACGCCTGGAAACCTACTCCAGGGTGCACGTCAACATGCGGCGTATGCGCCCGTAATGAGACAGGGTCGACCTCCATTGCGTCGGGGTATCCGACGCGCGATGACGCCATGTGGTCCGGAGCGGGCAAGAGGTCCATGGCGGAGGACAGCTGGTCACGGGAAGCGATCGGCGAACCATCGGATCCTCGATCCGTGACTTCGACAAGGGCCATTGCGTAGTAACAAAACGCAAAACGGTAGCAAGGACAGGGTCTGCAGCTGTGGCTGTAGCTACACGACGAAAATCAATCGGAAACGATTCGACCACGTCATCCGTGTCCGCATCAATGAACATGCAAGCAAGTGCGGAAGAATCGAATGCTTTATCGTCAGCAACAGGCAAACGGGACAACGCATCTGCGTTTCCGTGCGTAGCAGTGGACCGGTACAAGATATCGTAGCGGTACTGCGAGAGGAAAAGAGACCAGCGAATGAATTTCTGCGCTGTACGTGGAGGTACAGGCGTGTTCGGATGAAAAAGCGATGTCAAAGGTTTGTGGTCTGTGATGATGGTAAAGTGACGACCATACAAGAAATCGTGAAACTTTGTAACACCAAACACGAGAGCCAAAGCTTCTTTCTCTATCTGGGAATAATTTCTTTGCGCTGGCGAGAGCAATTTGGACGCAAAGGCAATAGGGCGATCATGCGAACCATCTTTGTGAGCAAGCACAGCACCGATCCCGAAATCCGAGGCATCTACCATCAACAAAAGGGGTTTCTGGGGATCGAATGGCGTAAGGCAAGTATTTGAAAGCAACGCCGATTTCAATTGGCGAAAGGCGCGTTCGCATTCCGTCGACCAGACGAACGGAACACCTTTACGGCGTAAGCGATGAAGCGGAGCTGAAATGGAAGAGGCATGAGGAAGAAATTTATGATAATAGTTAATTTTTCCCAACACACTCTGTAGCTGTTTTAAATTTTGCGGTGCAGGCAAGTCCTGTATGGCACGGAGGTGCTCTGGACTCGGATGGATGCCTTGGGCATTTATGACATGTCCCAGATACGGCAAGTCACGAGCAAAAAACACACATTTGTCCTTCCTCAAGCGAAGACCATTCTGTCGCAAGACCTGAAATAATGTTCGGAGATTTTGTAAATGTTCTGCTTCTGTCTTTCCTGAGATCACTATATCGTCCAGATAGTTAGCTGCAGTAGGGACCGACGCACAAATAGTTTGGAACTATTGCTGAAACAATGCAGGGGCGGATGCACACCCGAAGGGCAGTCTTTTGAATCTGTATAGTCCAAGATGCGTGTTAACCACCAATACGCGCTGGGATTCTTCGTCCACCGGTATTTGCAAGTACGCATCTGCTAGGTCCAACTTTGAAAAATATTTTCCCGGGCACAGTTTGTCAAAAAGATCTTCCGGGCGGGGCAAAGGAAAAGTAGCAGTCACTAGTTGTGGATTCACTGTTGCTTTGAAGTCCACGCAAAGTCTCAATTTGCCGGAAGGTTTTTGCAAAATCACTAAGGGTGAGGCCCAGAGAGAAGCCTGCACACGTTCAATTACACCTTGGGATTCTAAATCGTGTAATGTTCTTGCGACCTCATCACGCAATGCGTGGGGAACATTGCGCGCTCTGAAAAATTTCGGTTGCGCGTTGACTTTTAGTTCCAAATGTGCTTCATAGTTCTTAGCGCAACCAATGCCCGGTGCAAAAATGTCTGCAAATTCCTCACATAGACTAGAAACACTGGCTGAAGGCACAGTCTGGTTCACTGATAGGACCTGATTCACTATAGACAAGTTAAACAATTGAAATAAATCTAAACCAAACAAGTTCACTGCAGCAGAAGAACGAAGAACGTAAAACGACACAAGTTTTGTTTGTCCCTTGTATGTTGCAAGAAGGCTGCACTGTCCTAACACAGGGATATGCTGTCCTGAATAACTAGTGAGCTGAACTTTTGCGGCACGCAACGGCGGTGCGCCCAGTTGTTTGTACGTGGCGTGATTGAGCAATGAAACTGCAGCTCCGGTATCGAGCTGGAATGGTATCACTTTTCCGGCAAAGTCCAAATCTACAAAGAGTTTATTGTCCTGCTGACGACAAGAGCGACTGTTTTGTGCAACGTGAACAGACACTGGTACAGAATCACTTGCGACGTGACGGGATTGCCGTCGACGTCGACGCACACTTTTTGTGGGACGAACACAGTCACTGTGAGAAAGAGTAACACTGGGCGGAGTGGCATTAACTACGTGAATGTCCATGGGCGAAGGTTCCCGAGCCTGAGTGTCCGTGGTTCGATTCCGGCGCGAAGCAAAGGGCCTGGAACGGTTGTGATTGTCTGATCTGAGCTTTTTCCGGCAAACACTTTGAACATGTCCTTTCTTGTGACAGTAAAAGCAAATAGCTTGGCGTGACGGGCAAGTTTCACGCGAATGTCTAGTAGCACACCGCGGGCATGATTTCACTGCATTTGCGGGCTGGCGAGGCACACCTGGTTTAGAGCGCGGCGTCAGCTGCGTCGAAGTGCGCGAGGGCCGGTTACCGGGCCGCGCAGCGCGTCCAGCGGGCCGGTTAATGTTACACACTGCTGGCGAAGCTTCAAAAGATTCCTGAGCACAGTCAAGTGTGTCTTGCCTATCCAATATGTCTATCACTTGTTGAAGGGAGGGATTAACTAGTTTCAAAATCTGTTCCCTTATGCGAACATCAGAAACGTTCTGTGCTATTGCATCACGCACCATTGTATCTGCATAAGGAAGGCCACAGTCACACTGAAATTCACAATCCCTAGTAAGGCCTTGCAAAGTTGCAACCCACTCCCTATTAGTTTGACCGGCCGTACGTTTTGTACGAAAGAACGTATACCTTTTTGCAACCACATTAACTGTTTCTTTGAAATAGGCATCTAAAGCCGACACAATTTCTTCGTAGGACAGAGTTGCTACGTCACGTCGGGGAAACAATTTCACTATCACACGGTACGTTTGCACGCCGACACAAGACAATAAGTGAGGCTGCCGCTCGTTACCTTGAATTCTGTAGGCTGCCAGATGAAAATCCAGCTGTCGGGAATACTCCGCCCAAGTCTCTTGAGTGGAATCAAACGGTCGGAATGGCGGTGCAACTGCATGTTGTGGCTGCGGTAGCTGTGACGCGGCGGCGGCCGCATCATTTTGCAGCGCACGTTGACCCTGGACGAGCTGTCCCAGGGCATCCAATAACGCCTGCGTCTGCTGATTCTGCAAGCGATAAAATTCGGACAGTACATCTGGAGATTGTGGCGAAGCCATGACACAAGCAAATCAAATCAGAGCAAAACAAGTAGGAAGAACACGTGTACTCGTCGCCAAACTGTTGTGGCGTAGCAAGACAGCCACACCACTCGGAGGTAGCCGAAAGGCACGCGATGTAATGCAGACGGGCGTGAATTCTGGAACAGGATAACTATTGAATGATAGCAAGAAAAGTACGTAGTTGCTTTATACTTAACTTTTATTCTCTGATGAATACAGCGTTCTTCTTGAGACATTTATACTATAACTCTCAAAGTAGGTAAGGCTAATGGCGCCTTGCTAGGTCGTAGTCATGTGCTTAGCTGAAGGCTATTCTAACTGTCTCTCGGCAAATGAGAGGAAGGCCTCGTACGTCTAGTCGCTAGCAATGTCGTCCGTACAACTGGGGCGAGTGCTAGTCCGTCCTTCTAGACCTGCCATGTGGTGGCGCTAGGTCTGCAAGTACTGATGGCGGCGACACGCGGGTCCGACACGTACTAATGGACCGCGGCCGATTTAAGCTACCACCTAGCAAGTGTGGTGTCTGGCGGTGACACCACAGTATCGGTATCAGTTTTGCAACCACTCATCTCTTACAAACACCTGGCTGTAACAGTCTGTAGGGATATGAAATGGGAAGGTCACGTACTCTCATTCGGATGAATTCAGGTGGCAGATTACCGTTCAATCGAAGTGTACTGGAAAAACGCAGTCTACCAAGGACACTGCTTACTGAGCCCTCGTGCGATCGATCTCTGAATACTACTCAAGTGTATGGAACCTGTGTGAAATCTGACTGACAAACGATATTGAATGTGTAAAAAGATAGGCTGTACGAAAAGTGATAGGTTTGTTTGATACACGAGAGTGCACCATGAAAATTCTGAAAAATCTGAAAAGGTACACACCTGAGAATAGAAGTCAACTATCCTGTGAAAGCCGACTTGCGAAATTTCAAGAATGAGGAACATAGGAATACAGAACGATCCCCTCTGTAACTCTCACATAGGGATTGCGAGGACAAGATTAGACCAGTTGAAGTTCGCCCAGAGGCCTTTAAGAAATCATTCTCCCAAGCTCCATTTTCGAATTCATCAGAAAGAAGCCCCCCCTTAAGAGGTGCAATGGAAGTACACTTCTCCATGCACTTCACGATGACTAGCAAAGTATTAATGTGGATTTACACAGGTGTGCAAAACTTAATGACGAACATAACTTTCACTGTTACGTAAAATAGCTCTATGAAACTTGGACCACACGTAGAAAGAACTGCTAGAGTGTAGTACAATGAAACTGAAAGAAGTACCCAAAGAATCGAAAAGAAATGAAACTTTTATTCAAAAACAATAACCAAACTGAAGACCCCGCGATTCATGATGGTGCCCTGCATATTACAAAAGGCGGGACGTAATCCCTAATAGTTTGTGTGAACACCACGGACGGCAATTCATTCTTTGCAACGTGCTCCCAAGTGGACGACAAGGTTGGTAAGGAGTTCTTGTGGTTTTACCAACGTGGTTCACAACTGGAGAATGATCTTTGGTGGGTGTGGACGTCTTCCCAAACTATCCCACAGGTGCTCGATGGCGTGTAAATTGGAAGAACGGGTAGCCGAGTCATTCGCTTAATATTCCCTCGTCCACCTGCGCTGTTCAATGTGGACGCGCATTATCATCCATAAAAACGAATTAAGGGCCGACTGCACTCTTGAAAAGACGCACATGGGAAAGGTATACAGTGTTACAAGTAAGGTTGACCGACAAGTGTGCCGTAATTAAAGATTTGGGTATCAGTACGCCCCATGCAACATTTTGACTCCCCACGCTGTAACATCTGGACCGACAAACGGACACGTTTGATAACGTTCCTAAGTGCATTACGTGTTTCCGCCTCTCACCTTATGATGGTACGTCCTGCATTGTCAAGCACGATCTTTTTGGCGGTCCAGGTGTAGTGAGGAACCATAAAGTTAAATTGGCCTACAGATCTCCAAATATTTGAACATACTGTACTCACCGGCTAATGTCATATTGACACTGTATTCCTTCCCCATGTGCGTCTTTTCACAATGATTGACCGTATCTAACTGGAGGTGAAGGAGCTTTGTGATGAGAATGGACTGGCCAGCCCGTTTCTCTGACTTAAATCCCATCGAGTACGTGCGCGGGTTTTGCTTGAAGTAATTTATATAAACAGAAGTCAGCATAGCTATACGACGAATCGAATTCTGTTCTTTCGCGAAAGAAGCACAGTATCTTAACGATAGTGGCCCTTGAAGGGATGTTGTTGTTGTGGTCTTCAGTCTTGAGACTGGTTTGATGCAGCTCTCCATGCTACTCTATCCTGTGCAAGCTTCTTCATCTCCCACTATCTACTGCAACCTACATCCTTCTGAATCTGCTTAGTGTATTCATCTCTTGGTCTTCCTCTACGATTTTTACCCTCCACACTGCCCTCCAATGCTAAATTTGTGATCCCTTGATGCCTCAAAACATGTCCTACCAACCGATCCCTTCTTCTAGTTAAGTTGTGGTTCAAATGGCTCTGAGCACTATGGGACTCAACATCTTAGGTCATAAGTCCCCTAGAACTTAGAACTACTTAAACCTAACTAACCTAAGGACATCACACACACCCATGCCCGAGGCAGGATTCGAACCTGCGACCGTAGCAGTCCCGCGGTTCCGGACTGCAGCGCCAGAACCGCTAGACCACCGCGGCCGGCAGTTAAGTTGTGCCACAAACTTCTCTTCTCCCCAATCCTATTCAATACCTCCTCATTAGTTACGTGATCTACCCACCTTACCTTCAGCATTCTTCTGTAGCACCACATTTCGAAAGCTTCTATTCTCTTCTTGTCCAAACTAGTTATCGTCCATGTTTCACTTCCATACATGGCTACACTCCATACAAATACTTTCAGAAACGACTTCCTGACACTTAAATCTATACTCGATGTTAACAAATTCCTCTTCTTGAGAAACGCTTTCCTTGCCATTGCCAGTCTACATTTTATATCCTCTCTACTTCGACCATCATCGGTTATTTTACTCCCCAAATGGCAAAACTCCTTTACTACTTTAAGTGTCTCATTTCCTAATCTAATTCCCTCAGCATCACCCGACTTAATTTGACTACATTCCATCATCCTCGTTTTGCTTTTGTTGATGTTCATCTTATATCCTCCTTTCAAGACACTGTCCATTCCGTTCAACTGCTCTTCCAAGTCCTTTGCTGTCTCTGACAGAATTACAATGTCATCGGCGAACCTCAAAGTTTTTACTTCTTCTCCATGAATTTTAACACCTACTCCGAATTTTTCTTTTGTTTCCTTTACTGCTTGCTCAATATACAGATTGAATAACATCGGGGACAGGCTACAACCCTGTCTTACTCCCTTCCCAACCACTGCTTCCCTTTCATGCCCCTCGACTCTTATAACTGCCATCTGGTTTCTGTACAAACTGTAAATAGCCTTTCGCTCCCTGTATTTTACCCCTGCCACCTTCAGAATTTGAAAGAGAGTATTCCAGTTAACATTGTCAAAACCCTTGAAACAGTTGCGACCTCTTTCCTTTGCCACGTTGCCTAGAACAAGAGGAGCCTGCTCTCCAACGACGTCGTCGGCAACACGACCTTCCAACCTAATCTTCTTCCTTTCACAACGTATTTGATAATTTACCGTGGAACTCGAACCAGAATGGTCTTCGACATTTCTGGATACACGAATTGTTGATAGACGGGAAAAGCATGTTGACTGACGCCAGCGGAAAAACCCTCTAAAGAATTCATTCAGCACAGACAATTACAGTGCGCAGATATTTGACGCGCCTATTGGCGTCTTTCAGCCAACATTGTCGTAAGATGGTTCTTTTAATATCCTATATATGTGTGATCTGACAGAACAGACACCTCACATTTTCGCAGGGTGTCCCAGTTCCGTTAGGACTGCTTGTGTGAAATTCCAAACTGCACTGCCATCTCGTGGCAAGTTGTGGCGTTAAGGTGCTTGATGTTTCATCCAACACCCGTGTCAAACTACTAGCATCGCTGCAGCAAGCTTTATGGCTGCGAATGAAATCTTAAATATCTGACACTCGTCGCAAAATGGCTGTGGAACAGCGAGGCTACGTGAGGTTCTGTGTTAAGTTTTGTGTTTATGGCCAAGAATTCGTGGAATTCGACCGGAATACCGAGAGACAGATTCCTGGTCGCTCTTCCATGACAATGACCCAGCTCACAAAGCGAAGGTCGTGCGCGAGTATTTGGTTGTAAAAGTTAACACAGTTCTGAATAACCCCCGCATTCGCCGGATTTATCCACAGCCGACTTCTATTTGTTCTTCAAATTGAAGTTGGATGTGAAAGGACACTGTTACGACACAGTTAAATACATCAAAGGAAAGCGCAGTGCAGTACTAAATGCAGTTCCCGAAAAGGGCTACAGCGTCTCTTTCAATTTCAGCTCTGTATTTATGCAAAGGGAGGTTATTTTGAATAAATACAGCGCTTTTGTGAACATAATACATGACTTTTATTTTACATGTCGACAGTCCTAAGGGAACTGGGACACACTGTGTATAGTATATCAGTAGCTTGGCTGATATTATATTCTCAATGCAGATGCACAGTAGGGTCCGAAGCTCTTGAGGGAATACAGGCTACGCTGTCAGAAAATGAGGTAAATGGACAAGGATGCTACTTCGTAGTGTGTTATGAGTTGGGAATTTGGGTAGTACAGAAAATGTACTCATGTAGCCGAAGCAGTCAAAGTGACCTTTGGCATAAACTGAGAAATCCGGGTTCAAGTTCCGGTCCGGCATGAAATTTCAACTTTCGGGATTGAATTATTTCAGTGCCCAGTTGTGGCTGACACCATAACCTCCCTCGAAATACTGTTACTATAATGTTAATACCGCTGGTTCTCTGTGTTTGTTTCAAAGATCTTCTCGTAATAGGATACAATAGGCACATTCTTACATGTTTAAGGCGGAAATCCTCTGCTAACAGCAAATTCCTAGTGATGAACAGTTCAGTACAAAATCGATCCTTAACAGACAAAAACATCACTCAGATTCTCTGCCTGAAAAGTGAAGCTTCCGGAAGACATCGTCGGATGGGAATGTATCTTCTGCCATCTGGGAACAAGTAATTGACACCCTCCAACATTCTTTGTCATTCCACACCATTAACAGGTGAACAGCAGCAGCCGGAATAGGAAATTCCTGTCCAATATCTACGGTGCCGTTAAACCACAACACAAACGGCTGTGTTTGGAGTGCTGCCGTGACTGGGAACCACGGACTTCTGATGAATGGCGTCGCATAGTGTCAGCTGATGAAACACCGTTCTGCATTACCCCAAATGACCATCGACGGCGAGTATGACGGCAGCCTCTGGAGAGCCCTGTCTCTTCCAATGTTTTCGACAGCGGTGTTGTTCCTGGCCTCATGACGTGGGGAATCATCGTGCATGACTTCAGGTGATGGGTTGTAGTGTTTGAGGGAACCGTGGTGCCACAACAGTACGTCACAGCATCCTGTGTCGTCATGTATTGTCTGTCATACGACAGTATCGTGATGTCATTTATCGTGCCAGGTGTTTTTATGAGCTATCTTCTTGTTGAAGTACTCCTGTGGCCGGATAGATCCCACATCCGTCCCAATAGAATATGAACGGTGCCAGCTCGGACGTCAATTACATCTCGGTGCCAGTTTTCAGGATATCAAGGATCAATTACAACAGCAATGATAAAACTAAGACGTAATTGGGAGGGCACCCAATTGCAACAATGCTTTAAGCCAAAATACGAGGGTTGTAACTTAAATAGGGGCAACTGTTTATTCACAACCGATACCAAAGAGTTACATGTTTGCATCTGTTACTGTCCTTCAAAGTAGTCACCAGCATTGTGCAGAACCCGTTGCCAGCGATGTGGAAGGTGCAGTATACCGTTAGCAGAGCCTGTTCTGTTGATGGTGCGAATGGAGCAGTGTAAAGTCATGGTGATTCTCGTGTACGACTGTGATGGTGTTATCCTAACGCATTACGTTCCTTCACGGCAGACCGTCAATGCGCAGTGTTACTGTTCGTTTTTGGAGAATCGCCTGCGACCAGCTTTGCGAAAGAAGCGGCGACACTTTCTGCGCAACCCACCCATCATTTTGCACGACGATGCGCGGGCGCATAAAGCGCAAGCTGTGGCTGCTCTGTTTGACTGATGGTACTGGGAAGTACTGTACCATCCACCGTACTCCCCGGACTTAAGTTCTTGTGACTTTGATTTGATTCCGAAGAAAGAACCACATCGGGGCATTCGCGTCAGAACTGTTCTAGAGATTCGACAGGCAGTTGACCGCTCCATTCGCACCATAAACAGAACAGGCTCTGCTAACGGTATACTACTCCTTCCACATCGCTGGCAACGGGTTCTTCACAACGCTGGTGACTACTTTGAAGGACAGTAACAGATGCAAGCATGTAACTCTTTTGTATCGGTTGTGAATAAACAGTTGCCACTATTTAAATTCCAACCCTCGTAACATACTGAACACCGTCTCAACAGCAATCTGAAAGTGTTAGCCCGAAGACATCATTCTGAAAATCACTGGCTGTAACTCGGGAGCCCTACCTCAGTTTCTCAGAATCTCCGCCTTGGGATTTTGTTCCTCTGCATCGGAGTATGCGTGCCGTGTATGGTACAGATCTGCCCACACGAGACAACAGTTCGTCGTAGTGAATGAAACTGCACGATTTACAACTAGATGTCTGAAACCGTCACCTACAGCCAAGGTTAACTGATTGGCAGCTATGGCACACATCGTGAAATAGCTGCAGACGTTAAAAGGCAAAAGATTGAACTAAATCATTTACACACGCTCCATTGCCGTTCACCACCAAGATGTTTGTTGAAATCCAGAAGCAGCCTCCCTAGTTCAACGTCAGCACTATGTCTTCACGTGATGCTAGAGAAGACCAACGGGCAGTTAGATGTGACCAATTTCAAACGTGGATGAAACCTGCTGAGTGTCTATCGCATGGAGGTACTTTTGACTGGTCCACCTAGAGATAATTTAAAGCCGAAGATCAGGTCTTGGTACATCCAGGTAGCACTTTATCAAATGGGAATTTTCCGATGGACCGACACAATGTGAAGGCGGAGGAGAACCGACAAGGGTTCACCTGTGCTCTGCCACTCTCCACGCTGCTCACAGTCAAGCAGTGATGAAAAGCTAATGAACGCTAAAGGCGATGAAGTTGCTATTGCTCAATTCTGGACGAAAATCGTTTAGTTAATTATGTTAATTGTGTAAATGGTAAATTATGGAAATTGTTCTTCAAGTAGTATTCGTAATACTGTAAACTCGAGTGATGTATAGTTTTGTGCAACTTCTAAATCGAGTAAATAAATACTACTGTTGTGGGTCAGATCGTCTCAGCAGAAGACACGACTACTTCGTGGCACCCTTCCCAACGGAATCAGTGCAGACAGACAGGCCAGAGGGAGTGCATCGTCATACCGTCAGCTGGGCGCACACTGCCTAGTTGTCTGTAAATTTGACTCTATTTTGAAATCACTGAAAAACGATTATACGCCTTCTCAACCCATGAAGTTTCCTCTTCCCCCCTTGGCTATTCGCTTTATTTTGTCAGTCAGCTTATAATTTGCTCTAATTGAGTGATCTCAATGGAGTTATCATAAAAATGTCATCATGATGAGTAAAAGAGTCTCTCCTCCTATGTAATTTCGCAGAAATTATGATCTTTTGCTGTACGTATCCATCTTGCGTCTGGGTGTTTTCTAATGTCAAATCAAATGACTAAAGTTCAGTCTTGATCACTCATGTATGTTTTAATGATATAGGTAACCGGTTTCGGTTCTTTCTACAGAACCATCATCAGACCCATGGCTCCCTCAGGATGGTAGGCGGAGCTCTCCTTCTGGTTCTGTAGAAAGAACCGAAACCGGTTACCTACATCATTAAAACATACATGAGTGATCAAGACTGAACTTTAGTCAAAATATAACAACTAATTGATCACTGCTTTC
The DNA here is from genome assembly GCF_023864275.1 of Schistocerca cancellata. NCBI lineage: Eukaryota > Metazoa > Arthropoda > Insecta > Orthoptera > Acrididae > Schistocerca > Schistocerca cancellata. The sequence goes on from NC_064631.1 coordinate 337,635,452, forward strand.
CAAAAATGTTTACCAAAATTGTTCAAATCAAATGGCTCTGAGAACTATAAGACTTAACATCTGAGGTCATCAGTCCCACAGACTTAGAACTACTTAAACCTAACTAACACAAGGGCATCACACACATCCATGCCCGAGGCAGGATTCGAACCTGCGACCATAGCAGCAGCGCGGTTCCGGACTGAAGCGCCTAGAACCGCTTGGCCACAAGGGCCAGCTATCTAATGTCATCTACTCGCCTTTCTTTATGTTATTGTCTCGTTGTTTTCTTACCACCTCCATTGGTCCTTCATTCGGCTGGCTGCATATCCTCTCCATTTACATTTCATATTCAGTACGGTCATAATTACGCCTACCACTCCAACACACTACCTGATCCATTTGTTCTCTCTCTCTCTCTCTCTCTCTCTCTCTCTCTCTCTCTCTATCTCTCTCTCTTTTCTCTCTCCCTCTCCAGTACGAGGCTCTCCAATTTACAGATTAATGTCCTTAACGTCTGTTTGCTCTAGAGTTCGTGAGGGTATTTGAAGTTCGAGCAGAAAAAATTTCTTTGAGATCGGTTTCAGTCCACAGATCAGCCCAGATGTTGAAAGCATCGCTCCTGCGAAATGCGGTTTGTCCTTTTCTCGCGAATCATGGATGAAGAGAAACGGGCAAAATTCATATCCTATATTTCCGAAATGCGTTTGACACGGTGCCACACTGCAGAGTATTAATGAATATTTGCTGAGCATACGGTGTAAGTTCTTGGATCTGTGAGTGGCTGGGATGCTTCTTAAGTGATAGAACCCAACTCTTTGTTCTCGACAGCGAGTCTTCACCAGAGACAACATAATGTGATACGACCATTCTTATTCTTTATATACACAAATTACCTGATGTATAGTGTGAGCAGCAGTCTACAACTATTTGCTGATGACACTATGCTGTAGGGGAAAAATTACATCGATGAGTGACTGTTGAACGATACGGGATTAGGCGGAATTTACATTTAGTTAGTTTAAGCGTATAAAAACGGAAATTAATGCACATCAGTAGGAAAAACAGTGCTGTAATATTCGAATACAGTATTGGTGGTGTGCTACTGTACACAGCCACGTCGATTACCAGTCAAGGCAGGCGCTGAAATGGAAAGAGCAGGTAAGGACAGTAACAGAGAAGGCGAATGGTCGACTTCGGCATAGTGGGAAAGTTTTAGAAAAATGTAGGCCATGTGCAAAGATTATCGCGTACAGAATACTTGTGGGAACCATTCTTGACTACTGTGTTTTGGCTCCATACCACGTCGGATTAAAAGAAGACGTCGAAGCAATTCAGAGGCGTGCTACCAGATTCATTAACGGCAGGTTCCGTCAACACGAGAGTGTTACGGAAATACTTCTAGGACTCAAATGGAAATCCCTGGAGATAAGGTAACTTTCTTTACGAGAGATACTATTGAACAGCTGACTGTAGAATGATTCTACTGCCACCAAAGTTCATTTCGCTTAATAACCGCGAAGAGGACATAAGAGAAATTAGGATTCGTACTGAGGCATACACTGAGGTGACAAAAGTCAAAAAATGTTCAAATGTGTGTGAAATCTTATGGGACTTAGCTGCCAAGGTCATGAGTCCCTAAGCTTACACACTACTTAACCTAAATTACCCTAAGGACACACACACACACACATTCACACCCATGCCTGAAGAAGGGCTTGAACCTCCGTCGGGACCAGCCGCACAGTCCACGACTGCAGCGCCCCAGACCGTTCGGCTAATCCCGCGCGGCAAAAGTCATTGACTAGCTATATACACATTTACAGATTGCGGTAGTATAGCACACACAAGGTATAACAGGGTGATGCATTGACGAAGCTGTCATGTGAAAAGGGTTCCGATGTGATTATGGGGGCACGACGGGAATTAAGAAACTGCGAACGCAGAATGACAGTTATGTATCGCTAGACTCATGGAAGATTCCGTTTCAGAAATCGTTAGGGAACTCAGTATAACTGGACCCACAGTGTCAGGAGTATGACGACATTACCAAATTTCACTCATTACCTCTCATCATGGACAACACAGTGGCCGAAGGCCTTCACTTAACGACAGAGAGCAGTAGGGTTTCCGTAGGGTTGTCATTACTAACACACAAGCACCACAGAGGGGAATAGCCGCAGACATCAATGTGAAAGTAGGAGGAACGCATCCGTTAGACCAGACCGGCGAAATCTGGCGTTAATCGGCTATAACAGCAGATTATACTGATAAATATTAATTAATTTACTATTTTGACTGATTAATGTGTGCCTTGCTTAACACTACGACATCGTCTGGCCTGCAGCGTCTTTCCTGGGTTCATGAGTATATCTGTTGGACCCTAGACGATTTGTAAACTGTGGCCTAGTCATATGAGACATGATTTCAGTTGGTAAAAGCTAACGGTAGATTTTAGAGTGTGGCGAGTAACCAAGAAGCCCTGGACCCAGGTTGTCAAAAAGGCGCTGTGCCAGCTGTAGGTGGCTGCATAATGGTGTGAACTGTGTTTGTCTGAAATGGACTGAGTCCTCTGATTCATCTGAACCTATCATTGACTGGAGATGGTTATATTCAGGTACATGGGGACCATTTTTAGCCATTCATGTACTACATGTTCCCCAACAAGGATCGAATTTTTATGGATGGCAATACGCCACGTCAGAGGACTGTTAGTGACTGGTTTGAAGAACATTTTGGACAATTTGAATGAATGATCTGGTCATCCAGAACTCCCGGCATGAATCCCATCGAACATTTATGGGACATAATCGAGCGGTTAGTTTGTGCAGAAAATCGTGCAACCTGCAAAATTTTCGCAATTACGGATGCCATAGTGGCAGCACGGCTCAGTATTACTGCAGGGGACCAACGACTTGTTGAGTCCATGCTACGTCGAGTTGCTGCACCACGCCGGACAAAAGGAGGTCGGACATGATATTAGAAGGTATCCCGTGACTGTTTTCACCTCAGTGTGTATTCTGTCATTCCCTCGCTCTATTTGAGAGTGGAACAGGAAAGAAATTGACTAGTTGTGGTACAAGGTACCCTACGCCCTGCACCATATGGCACCTTGAGGAGTGTTTATGTGGATGTGGATGTAGATGTAGAGAAACATCACTGCTCCCATTCAAGTAATTGGAAGAATGGGACCTCGCTCCTGCTCGTCGCTATCGATGGTCGTAAGGGGCAATACGAATTATTCATTTAGCGCTGAACACAATGTGACGCCAGTCATCAGCAATTCATTAATCCCAGTCACAGCACCACTCCAAACGTCTGTATTTGTTCAAAAATGGTTCAAATGGCTCTGAGCACTATGGGACTTAACTGCTGTGGTTATCAGTACCCTATAACTTAGAACTACTTAAACCTAACTAACCTAAGGACATCACACACATCCATGCCCGAGGCAGGATTCGAACCTGCGACTGTAGCAGTCGCACGGTTCCGGACTGCGCGCCTAGAACCGCGAGACCACCGCGGCCGGTCGTCTGTATTTGTGTTGTGAGCTACGCGTGGAACAGTAATTCTCTAGTCAGACTGCTGCCAAGTCTACAGCAACTGGTGTGGTACAACACAGAAGTTGTTGGCACAGGTGTGAAGATGTGATGTGGTTGGCGCTAAATACGAAGGTCCTCCCACGTTCTGGTCTTACATGGGCGACCGTAACCTGCACAAAGTACACGTTCTCTTACCTTGCCATGCAGTCTAACATCGGGCTGCTGTCACATCTGAATGTCAATCAAATCAATATATTGCACAATTCGACCAGCCAGTCAAGTGAATAACCATTATGAGGTCACTCTTGCTGATACTTTTTCACACGAGCATGTGGCACTTCCGCGTCCTTCTCAGTAATCACTTAACATCTGACGCATTTCACTTACATACGCCATGAGGCGTGGTAAAATAATCAAACACGTGGAAAACTAATGCACTCCAGTGGCCGTTCTATCTGTCGTTCCGATCATTTACATACCCGTCGAAGGTGTACACGAGTATGAAGTTACAGTGACCATGTCTTCCAGATGTTTTACTTCTTTTGTCAGGCAGTGTATATCGTATAGCTTCTTCTTGAGTGTGTTATGGAGGCCTACACCAATTCGTTCTCCCTTGCAGTGACACGTATTACTACGAATCGATGTAGTACCTTCTTTCCTTCTTTCTTTTGCTTTGGCCTTTGTCCCGCAATGACGCAGGGTCGGAAAGGTTAAACGGATTTGGCAAGGTTAATTTAAGGGGTGGCCAAATGCCCTTCCTGCGCCACCCCCCCCCCCCCCCGCCATCACTCGGGACGGAATTAGTGTACCCCAACTGTCTGTGTCCAGTGTAATCCATGGAATAGTGCGAATGTGTTCAGATGTCCGCGAGCCGTGTAACTGAGGCGGGACGTGGGGACCAGCCCGGCATGCACCTAGTGGGATGTGGAAAACTGCCTAAAAACCATATCCCGGCTGGCCGGCACACCGGCCTCCGTCGTTAAGCCGACGGGCGGATTCGATCCGGGGCGGGCGCGCCTACCCGAGTCCTAGAAGCAGCGTATTAGCGCTCTAGGCTAACCTGGCGGGTAAATCGACGCATTAACTGACATATACATAATGCGACAGTACATTGGACAGCGGCCACTCACAGCTTCATTCTCTGCTCGAGCACTTTTTGGATACGAGTACCGCAGAGACGCAACGTTGCTCTGCAGCAGTCTCCATAGCTGCATTAACAGTTTTCCAGTGACTGGGGTCGAACCAGAGTCTTCCGTTTAGCAGTCTCTTACGTTGATTACTACGTAAATTATGCAAATTGCCATATTTGGGGAAGGGGTTACCAGTTTTCTAACTTGTTTTAGGTCACCCGCCTACAATCACAGGGCACTTTTTTGTAGATTCACATAACACATCTTTAACGCCATCGTCTCCATTGCCTACTGCATTGCCATGTCGTTGACTATTGCTAATTGCTCTGCATTTTAGTTTTAGTTTCTTACCCCAAGGACAAGAGGGTTCCCTGAAACTCTTTCATCTCTCACACCTTCTGTGACAAGTCAGTTAGCAGAATGATGAGGACTTCTCGTACAGGAAGTCCAGCTTCATAACTTACGCCCAAAATTAGGAGAGAGAAAGCTTAAAACTTAATATCTGCTTACGAACAAAGTGACAAGAGGTGAATGCTAGGCCGGAAAAGGACTGAGGCGTGTTCGGTTGTGTTAAGCTGCGAAAAGCGACCTCAAAATAAATATGTAGAGATGACTGTCCTGAGAGTTGAACGTAGCATCATCCGAGTACAACTCTAGAACCTTAAAAACCGATCCACCTTTCTCACTGCATAATATTGTGTGTGGCGATTGTGCGAATCCTTGTTACAACCGAGAAACAAATTGGAACATTTCTATTCGGTATAAGAAGATTTTAAAAAATTGTACAGAATAGGGCCTGCAGCTTACGTAAGAACTATCTGGAGATTAAAATCATCAAGTTTTCAGTTTAAATATCCAACATAGAATCAATGGGTGAGCCAGAGTATATTTTCCCGCTTCATCTTTCATGAATGGTCGTGAAGTATCGATAAATGCATGTAGAATTGTAATGAACAATGTGTGAAGAAATGACGACAGAGCCATTTCCACGGAAACCACGCTGGGCATTGTCATACTTCTATATAAGGAAAGACGCTGGGAAGTTTAGGCAGAGTTTCAGAGACAGGCTGCTATGAGCATACGGCGTACTGCAGATACGGACGTGTTTGGACGACGCTGCCGCCGTGTACAAGTCGTTGGAAGTGCATAAACTGACGGAGTGGGGGCGTCGATGCTGTTTGAGAACGATGCGAAAGTATGCCGTTGTGTTTGAGCACATATGAGCTCCCATGACTCGCTGTATACTCATGCTCATTTACTCTGGTTTTTTTCCTTCCAATGCTTTCATTTAGTTGAGCACGACGACAAGTCGCTGGAAGCACAAAAGATGAGGGGGTAGTGGCTTTGAAGATGTTAGCGAACATTACGATGGTATGAGTTAGTATCTGAGGACAAACAAGGTCTCGCGATACGCAGTAAACTCTTACTTATGTACTGTCGTTTTCTTTCAGAGCCTTGAATTTATTAGCGTACGACACCGCGGCCACCGACGCCGCCGACGCTGGGACTACAAAAGCAGAGGAGGTGAGGGCGTCCAAGCCGTTTGCAAAGGGCACAAACGCACATCGTCGTGACTTACAGTTTAGGCCCTTACAAGAAGACACGTGGGGACGAAGGAAGAGCAATATATTGAACAGTACTGGATTCCATTTTAAAGCATTTGTAAATAAGATAAAATAAAATTACAACATAAGTAAACTTGAGTTTTTGTTCTAACTGCTATAGCGGTAGACGTGTAGGCACAAGAGACACAAAAGTATTTCTCCCAGGCTTCTAAATACGTACAACGTGTATAAGAAATCTTTTTAGTAAAACTGAACTTGTACTAATGGCAATAGCGGTGGATGAATGGTAAATATATGTTTCGGACGCAAAAATAATTATCCCAAGCTCATAAAACCTACATCCCATACAGAGAAATGGATATTTTATTTATGTTCATTACATATGTGTCACTAATTCTAGTACTGCCCTGAATGTTTCACTTAAGAATATACAAAGCTACATGTGGCGACGGTACCAATCGATTACTGCTGCTGAGATGCTCTTCAACAGCATCCCTTATCAGCAAACCAGTTGCGTGTTTATCTAAGTTTACGCGTACTTTCGGTACAGGGTCTACGCACTGCTCTGTTAAAAAGCAATAGCTCGATGTAGTCATAGGGTCCAGCCGCGCCCGTGTTCTTTCATGCCCTGCAGCTAATTCGCTGGAAATAATATGTAACTGTGATCTACGAGTTAAAGAAATACACAAAAATACAAAATAAGAGTTAAAACAAGGGTTGTGTTGTAACATGTGTAACTGATGCGACCGAGAACCGTGTTGAATAACATTTATTCAAGAAAGGATATCTCAAATAAGCAGATACTGGTCCTGCCATATTTAGCTAAAATACAGACAGGAAATACCCTTAGGAAATGCAGTACAGTTAAATGAGAGCTTTACAAGAATTGTAGCAAAATCCCTAATCAAATATTCATCTAAGACTCCCGAAACTAGCAAAATCCCCAAACTAAATAGTCATCTGAGACTCCGGAAACTAATTCCACTTCGTGACCACAATGCACGATAGATTCTCTGGCTCAAAATAGTTCAGATTTCAACAAGATTCACAAAGTAACGCACGTGATACAAGAATAGTAGCTCATATTGTGTCTATTCTCAGTTCCGTAAAGCAAGCAGAAAAAAGAGCACATTGATACCTCTCGAACTATAAAGCCCGTTCGGCATGACCGTAGCAGTTTTGCGCCCTAAAACCATAACAAAAAAAAGAAGTATAATAACAGCTGTTCCCCGCCCAAAGCCAAACATCTCCACGACTGAATTGCGCCCGTTACCGCAGGCAGGTCTGAATTCCTCAAGAACTCGACCTAAATTGTCCAGAATTGCTCCCTTGAGCTCTTCACTCGAAAAGCCCCAGGCTCCAGTTGATTCTAGCGGTATTCCGCCACTGTCTAAGTCTCATTGACTGAAGGCCGTCCCCACCAAAAACACATCGTTCTCAAGCTCTACCGAAGTGATTTGACTCACTCGACCCCTTTTCCGCACTAAACTAATATATCTTATAGTAAAACAATATTTAAATAAAGGGCGGCAGAGCGGTTCTAGGCGCTTCAGTCTGGAACCACGTGACGGCTACGGTCGCAGGTTCGAATCCTGCCTCGGGCATGGATGTGCGTTATGTCCTTAGGTTAGTTAGGTTTAAGTACTTCTAAGTTCTAGGGGACTGATGACCTCAGATGTTAAGTCCCATAGTGCTCAGAGCCATTTGAACCATAATCCTGTTCTTGATTACGAAGTAAATAAGCCAACATTCTTGCGCAAGTGCGCTCACATTAAATGACAATGTCGTGGGCTAGGGTTAAGAATAATTATTAAGGCCTGCTTGTCAGAAGTGTCTTTTAGCATTCTTTGGCAAAGGTGGTGTCGGTTAATACATGCGACTGACCACTTGTAAATTAGCAGAGATTTTTAATAGCACTTTCCATTAACATTTAAATGAAGTATTCAAACTGCATTCATTTTGTGTGTAAATGAGGAGAATACGAAGTTCTGACAAAAATCTGCATAATAAGAAGATAGGTAAGACGTCGTAAATCTGATAGATACAGGTATGTAGCTTTCAGGAATGATAGCTATAGTGCAATGCTATCATCTGAGATAACGTTTGTTGAAATCTCATGAAGCCACAAAAGTTGTTAGTTCAGAGGGTCATTGTGAAAATGTTTACTCGCTGTGAGATATTACCTTCGACAGTTTTAAAGGTATTGAGATCCTACTGTGTCACTGGATGCGCCTTATTTTTGTGAGATCGCTAACGTATTCAGATTTGCAAAATGTTTGATGTCAGTTATTGTCTAATCTGAAAGAAGTCTAACTTGGCCACCTATAAGAGTGTCTGACACTCCTCTACTTCATTGAGAATTTCTGCACAGAGGCAATGCGAGCATCAGCCATCCGAATTCTGAGCTCTGGGATTTAGCGGTTACCGGTGACGCGCTCATTGTCTCTGCACCCGAGCACACCTGGGGCAGAAACATCAACTAGCCAGGCTGGTAGTGTGCCCTGGAACCTTTTTCAGCCATGCAAGAAATTCATCTCTCTCCAATACCAGGCCTAGGTGGACGAATAATTGGCCCACATACTCTTAACGTTAAAATGTTGCCCGGAAGTATGTGCTTCCTGTAGGCAAGACCCTATAATTCTCGTTTATATCTGCCTCACGCATAGAACCTGTAACGCCTTCCCTGCAAGTACCTTTCACGCTGTGGTCACATTAACATATTGTCCAACATGACGCCGAGGTATGCACAGTTCAGCTGCGTCGCAACGAACGATCACTGATACACTGTACTTGGAACCTAATATGAAGGTTGAACTGCTGAACCTGTTATGTGGACGGGAATAGGCATGCCGCCTCTATCCAATGTGTCACGTAATTTAGTGGCGTTGCCAGGGCATGCGATGACGAAGAGACCCACGGTGGGACCATCATTGCTGGTCACACAGAATGGTGGAGTCAGTAACACCAGTTAGTAGAACTGATGGCAGAATTACACCGCCATAACAAGAGAGTTATTTTATGCGCGATGGGCATTATTGGTATCAGAGGAAATGAAAAGGTCGACGTTGTCGCTGAGAGGATTAATCACCGTGGCACAAAAGCGTACTGCCGTTTTCTGTAAAAAGACTTACTTAAAGAGGTATGACGGTAAATCAGACTCCTGGAATATCAAGTGCCATCTACTATACCAACTTAGGACAGTAGTTATGCAGATACACTGCACAATATGCACACACGTGAATGGCATAAATCTCAGAAAATTCCTTATCACAGAGTTTTGTCTCCGCCTTAATCACGGAAGATCCATGCAGCACTTCTGTCGTCTACAATGGACTGAAATACACCTGCGTGACTGGGATGTGGAGGAGAACGCTGAACATTTATTCGGTTTCCTCAATGGTACCACGATACACTCAATTTACAACGCGCGTCCTTCACCACTTCAGAAGAATGCGCTACCTATATACAGACACTGGCGACTTTTAATTACTTCTGACTGACGTATAGTATAAGTGCTCCGTCTCTTCAAAATGAACAAAAGTTATTTGCTGAACACGGTGCGTTTGTAAATTATAATAGGTTGTGCCATACGTTAGTTGAGCCATGGCTGGTTCATGCTATGTGCTGGTTAAAGCTTCACTGCGATTCTGTCTTTAGTCTCCCGCGTTTACCGCGATTATGCTATTATCCTCTCCTTCCGGGGTGGCAGCGATATCCGGACCTTGGACTGTCTTTGAGCTGGCACTTTTAGTTTCCGGCTGGGCGGTGTCCGACCAGTCGGACGGTTGCCGTGGAGCAGCGAGGAATTCTCGGCGGGGCGTAGTTTGCCCGGGGCCCGCTGGCGGTCTCTACGCGGTGTCGGAGTGTGTGCTGCTGTTCCCATTGAGACGAGGTTAGTGGCTCACCGACCCTGGACACGAAAATTGAGTTTTGATTTAACCTACCAGCATGTCAAGACTGTTCACATTGTGTCGCTTGGAGTTCATTGTCGGCTGTTGGAATATTCCCGCGAGCAAGGTCGTGGTTTTCAAGTTGGAAAATTCTAGTCACCCTCCGGTGGAGTTTCACTGCATTTGATTATTTGAATTGAAGTGTACCAGCGGAATCTTCTGCGTTGTGGCCGTTAACGTTCCGGTTACCTGCCCTGGGCATTGACGTAAATTCCAGGCAGTGTAGTTTCCTCATCGTGTTGTTGCTGTCCAGCACGGCGTGTAGTTTGACAGCTCCGTGTATGATTGGTTGTGTGCGCCAATATCTTCTATGTTGTTCCCTGTTGTGCCCTGGTCGGGCGAAGTGAAAGTTGTCTTGACGGTGGGTTCCCTGACTGTCGGTCGGTTGGGTTGTCGTCGGAACGTGAGTGGTTGTCCCGACTGCCTGTCTCACCTAAGCGAGCGTTAGCCGACCCTCGAAAATCTGGCCGCCCTTGTTGTACTGCCTTATTTCTTTTAATTTGTTCTTGTTGTTGGTACTTGTATGGTTTCTAGCTGCTTTTGTGTTTTAAATTTCAGTTGTTTAACTCCAAAGGCCTCCAGCCTAGTTTAAAGTACTGTTTCACGTAAGCCCTTTGGCATTTAATATGTTTTTTTTTTAATTTTTAAGTCTTCGGCCTTCAGCAGATTTGAATGTAACTGTTTACTTCAGCCTGTCTAAAGAACTGTTTTAAGATAAGGCTTGCCTTTTAAATTTCTGATTATCCTTGTGTTTTAAGTTATTGGCCTTCAGCCGTTTTTAAATTAATGTGGCTTTCAGCCGGTAATTAAGTCTCAAAGATTAAAGCTGTGAGCTTAAAAAAATTTTTGGGCTCTTGTAATGTTTGATCTAATAATAACGTTGTTGTTCGAGTGTAACTGACAGGTCCTTATTTTAGCCCTTTTCCACAATTTATTCTATCTGTCCTGGGGGTTAAGCAGGGCATTTCAATAGCATCTGCCCTTCGCATTAATCCACGAGTAACGAAATAGCTGGAACCCATGAAAACCGGTAATTAGTAACTGCACATAACAATATACTGCCCAAATAGAGCTACTTTCGAACTACTTTGCAATCTTCAGCAACTGAATTCGACAGTTACTGAAAACTATCGCCTCGAGATCACACAAACCTGTAAAATACACAGGTGAGTGAGCTTCCTAAACACAGACGTGTACGTTTTTCTTTTTTTCCTTTCCGATCCGTCGTGCGAAGAATATTGGTAACAGATGCAAACTTCCATCCAGGATATATGAAAATCGCGCTCCGAGAAATTTGCAGCCAACCATAAATCTATGAAATTTGCACCCAGTTTACCTGGAAACTACCCGCTGACTGCGTCACTGCCTGCCTGCGCCCCGAGTCCTCATTCGCCCGCAGTGGGGCGCTATGCGGCCCTGTCCGAGCTGCGTCGACCCCGTCATGCAAATGACAAACGTCAGCAAAATATTCTGCAGTCGGAAGAAGAGAGCGAGCGACACAAATTTTATACATAACGCTCCACGATATTTTCTCTTACATACGCATTTTACACCGTTTCCACATGTTATAAGTTTGATATCCTATTTCTCTTTTTATAATGGATATCTACATTTACGTGTACATCTACGTGACTACTTTGCATATAATAATTAAGTGCCCTGCAGAAAGCTCATCGAAGCACTTTCACATCATTTATCTACCGTTCTACATTCGAACAGTGCGGTAGAGACGAACACCTAAGTCCTTCCGTACGATCTCTGATGTATTTTATTACGATGATCATTTCTCCCTATGTAGGCGGGGGTCAACGTGTAACCTCCCCCTCACTTATCGACTTTAATAACAGTGAAAAATTAAACCGTGTGTACCTAATGGAAATTTGGGAAAAGTAATCGTCACTGAAGTTAATCTGTCGGTAAAGAGGGAGAAGGGTTACATCTAAATGAAAGGAAAAATGCAAATGAAATTGGTGGAAATTAATTTTGAAAAAGGGTAAAGTTAACAAAAAAGTAAATGTGCGGTCGTTACATTAACAATTAACTGGCGTTAATTAGATATTTGAGATTTGGTTAAAATTACGGTCGCCAGTCCCATGGACAACTACTATAATAACTGAGGAAGAAAGGTTACTGCACATATAATTAGCACTAAAAGCATCGCAACTGAAGGTTGACACGTGTTGTGTGAAAACTAAATGTTTGTCAGAAGTAATAAATTTCGCTACACTCTAACTTAATTTAGCAAAAGAATTAATAAAACCGGAAAATTGAAAGTTGATTTGGTGACTGAAATTAATTGTGAACTTTGTTTCTGAAGCACTACTAATTTAAATAATATAAGGTAAGTCTTGGACAACCTCAAGAATAATCTCAAAAGCAACTTGAATCTACCCAATTTAGAAATAAGAGTTTTTACTTTGAACTTGAATTAAATGATTTTGAACAATTAACAATAGTAAACTATAGTACGTACCAAGCTGAGCTGCAGTCACAGGTAAGCAAAAATATGGTAACAAAACTCGCACTCTTAATTTGTGCCTGTGTAATCTAAATATAGTTCTGTTTGGTTATTGTAGCCAGCTATGAATACTTTAACTGAAATTTGAAGTTAAAGCAGTGAAATGAAATGATATTACTTAAATGCTGGCGTTTGAATTTCAACGACACTCGGGTTCATTTCGGAAAAGGAAGGGACCCTGCTTGGTAATGTAATTTGGACAATGAGCAACAAAGGTTCATGCTAAATTGCTGTATTTTAGTGATGCAAATGGAACAGTTTGAAAAGCTGAGGTCTGCTATACAGTTCTAAAACTTTACGTGCTTTCAGACTTCCTTGCTGGTTGATTGAAGATTTCAAGTCGTCGATCGAGGAGGTGGCGCCAACCACTTACTGTCGGCCGTCGCTGCTGCAGAAGCTGGATGCTGCCGCGCCTTCTTCTCGACACAGTCACCTGGTGAAACAGGCCCTTGATGTGTGCCAGCTAATGTTACCCGTCCGCGACACCGTGCCAGAAACTATCATAGCAAGTCGAGCGCAATTACATGCTGCCAAACCCCGAAAGCGGGGCAACTCGCGGGAGCTTCACGCAACACACCTGCTCCACCGCCCTACTCCAGCCAGACACTCGCGCTGCCTGCGCTCCACGCGACGGAGTTAATCCTACCCAAGATCTTAAACACTTTGCTTCTCCATACGACCTATCGATGAAACCGTTCGATAGCATAGTTTTCACTAGGCAAGACCCAGCGTAAAAATACAAATAATATTTACAAAACAAACCAATTATACATCGATAATACAATTAAAATATATAAAGACACTGTCATATCTTCAGGTAACAAAATAAGGAAAACATTTATAGTACAATAGATGGAAATAGGTGGGTATGCATTTCCGGCGTTACAAAGGAAACACTTTCGCAATTGAGGGAGTAATTTGGAGATTGAAATTTCCTGAACTCGGCGGAAAGGTTTCATGACTGTCACCCCAATTCACGTGTCATACCCGTGACACCCTGAAACAATCCCTTGTAGCCCACTATTATTGACTAGTGGATTATAGTCTAACAGTTTAGAATAGTTTGACCGTGGGAAACTGAGAAAGGCTGATCGGTTAATATTTGCACGGCAGTTGTTTCGTATCAAATCCAACAAAGCTAATTAGGATGTCACATAATCACGGTGCACAAATGAACACTTAAAAACATCAACAAATCACTCAATTAATGCCATTAACGTATTTGCTGTAGGTCAGCCCCACGGTGTTCTGTGACAGACACAGCCATTGAAGAATTGTAAACGCGGTCGACCGTCCTGCCGAAATCCACTCAGCTTGCTTAGTAGTCAAGTCCTTTCTTTCAGGAGTGCTAGTTCTGCAGGGTTCGCAGGAGAGCTTCTGTAAAGTGTGGAAAGTAGGAGATGAGGTACTGGCTGAAGTACAGCTGTGAGGACGGGGCGTGAGTCGTGCTTGGGTAGCTCAGATGGTAGAGCACTTGCCTGCGAAAGGCAAAGGCACCAAATTCGAGTCTCGGTCCGGCACACAGTTTTAATCTGCCAGGAAGTTTCAGTCAAGTACTTATTTTCCCGGAGTCTCAACACTGAATACTCTCTGGCGCACTGGGAGCTCGACTATCGATAGCACCTACTGCGACTTGCGTGAGGCAAAGATATATTGTTCTCAATACGTAAGGGTCGGTCGAACCCTTACAACCCTCTTCCCTATTTCATGATAATACAAAACGAGCTACCCTTCTTCGGATTTTTTCGATGTACTCCGTCAATTCCGTCTGATATGAACCTCATACCGCACAGCAATACTTAGAAGAGGACGGACAAGCGTAGTGTAGGCAGTTTCTCTAGAAGATCTGTTGCATTTTCTGTTCTGGCAATAAAACGCGGTCTTTAAATTGCCTACCCCACGACGTTACCTATGTGATCTTTCCAATTTTATTAATTTGTAACTCTTATCCACAGATACTTAGTTGAACGAACAGCCTTTGTATTTGTGTGATTTACTGTGTGACCAAAATTTAACGGATTCCTGTTAGTACTCAATTGTACTTTTCATTATTTAGAGTCAGTTGCCACTTTTAGCACCATACCGGTGTATTGTATCAATGTCATTAAATAACATTTCAGTTGGCTTTGCTACTGCACTGAAGAGCCAAGAAACTGGTACACCTGCCTAATATCGTGTAGGCCTGCCGCTATCACGCAGAAGTGCCGCAGCGCGACGTGGCATGGACTCGACTAGTGTCTGAAGTAGTGCTGCATGCTGTTGACACCATAAATCCTGCAGGGCTGTCCATAAATCCGGAAGAGTACAAGGGAATGAAGATCTCTTCTGAACAGCACGTTGCAAGGCATGCCAGATATGCTCACTAATGATTATGTCTGGAGAATTTGGTGGCCAGAGGAAGTGTTTAAACTCAGAGGAGTGTTTCGGGAGCCACTCTGTAGAAGTTCTGGACGTGTGAGGTGTCGCATTGTCCTGCTGGAATTGCCCAAGTCAGTCGTAATGCACAGTGGACATGAATGGATGCAGGTGATTGTTCAGGATGTTTACTTAAGTGTCCCCTGTCAGTGTCGTATTTAGATGTATCAGGGACCCCACATCACACCAACTGCACACGCCCCACATCGTTACACGACCTCCACCGGCTTGAACAGCCCTCTGCTGCCATGAAGAGTTCATGGGTTGATGAGGTTGTCTCCATTCCTGTACAGGCCCATCCGCTCGATGCAATTTGATATGAGACTCGTCAGACAAGGCCACATGGTTCCAGTCATCAACAGTTCACTTCAACAGTGGTATTTTGACGGACGCAGTGAGGCGTAACACTTGTTAATGGCCCAGCACTGAAAACTGTCGCAGTTATCGGGAGGGTTGGACTTCTGTCAAGTTGAACGATTATCTTTAGTCATTTTTTGTCCAGTTTTTTCAGGATCTTTTCCGGTCGCAAGTATGTCGGTGATTTGATGTCTACCTCCTGATATTCACGGTACTCTCGTGATATTGTCATATGGGAAAATTCCCACTTCATCGCTGCCTCGGAGATGCTGTGTTCCATCGTTTGTAGCCTATTACAACATAAGGTTCAAATTCACTTAAACCCTGATAACATGTCACTGTAGCAGCAGTAACCGATCTAACAATGTAAGATGGCGTGGTCTCCTGACCATCATTTCTTACATATTCCGTCCTCACCATCGTATTCTGCACATCAAGATGCTTCATTCAAACCCAAACTCGATAAGGTGGAGTCAATTTTGTATGAATTGATGTAAGCGATATGAAAATCTAACAAGTGAATCGCAAGTGCACACTGAGGATGAAAAAGTCGAGGCTGGCGTACACAACATGATGGCCACAGGAATTTTCGTTCTAGGGAGGCGGCTGGCCCACTGGGAGGTCCGTCCCTTCAGAGGGGTGGGTCAACAGCACACCTACTTCGGCAGAAATGAAGGCCCAAAGAGAGCGAAGGGATAACGACCCCAGTGTTCAACTTAAAAGCAAATTCCACTACATTGTGTGGGAGCTTCCAGAAGACGCATTTTTTCATGGACTGACTGTGTAGTTACGCAGTTCTCGCAGGAGGACAGTATACGCCTAATGGAGATGCTACCTATTTCCGCATTGGGCGATTTAAACAAAACGTCCTTCTCCCGTTTAAAAGAGCAACGCTGATTGGCGGAATATTTCTGACACAAAGAGCCAGAGGAGTTAGGTGAAGACAGCAACTTTTCCAGAAAAAGGGGCCGTTCCATTGTCGCTCTTGGAGGGAGAACACATAACGAGAATGAGTACACTCGTACGTTTACGCAAAGAGTGAGGAATAAGGTTTCTCCTCAGTACCTCACTGGGAGAGCACCTTGTCGTTAGCGAATCGGAGTGATAGTCTGTATTGAGTCGCTCGTGATTAAGTGTTGTTTACTGTGTGGGTCGCCACAATTATTTTGTGGTGTGAACATGGACAGAGTACTAGTTAAACGCCTGTGAGCGAATATTGAGTGGCATCGTGGTGGACTGGTTATCTGACCGGTGTACCACGCCAATAGTTAGACTAGGTGTTGATGGGAGTCCTTGACTTCATCAAGGCATAGGGGGAGTTTGGCGAAGGTCAATTGAGATAGAAAGAGATAGTTGTGTCATTTGTCCGCAGCGAGCGACGCAGGCAGCAGTCGTCGCATCTCACGGTATTGTGTGCTACAGTGTATGCAAGCCCCATCTGTCCTCCATAACGGTACAGTCCATTACATTTCTCAAGCGACAGCCTTGACCATACCTAGAAAAGTTTGTCACATTGTGTAGGCGCTGCCCTCAGCCATTCTGCCGAGTAAATAACATTCTTAATGAAAAGGGCGAAAAGAACCTTTCCATACTTCGTAAAATAATAGCGTTCCTATCCATAAGAGGTAATTTACTGTTCCAAAAAGAACCCAGAAATTTATTAATTTATAAGAAAAAGTTTCACTTGATGTATCAGAATTTTTTTGCAATAAATAATAGTTTTCGTTCGTTTAATGTTTTTCTTACACAAACTAGCTGTACTTTAGTACCCAAGTATTCCACTAGTTATGTAAAAATATAGAATATTTTGGTGTCTTTTCCTTACAGCAGATGGGTCCAGAAGATATTTGTTGTTGAATGTTTCTCAAGCAGTTGTTGTTGGTACATTAGGAGCGTCTGTCGGTCTTCTGCACTAGTGTGGGGTGGAAATTGTTTCTTGCAGGAGCCAAGGTACTTTTTGCATCAATCCTTTGCGCAACTTGACCAAATAAAACCCACACGCTAACCACTACTGTGCCACACGCTTGTTGTCTTATAAAGTCGTAGCCGACCGCAGCATCGTATTCTGCCTGTTTATTTATTTCCATATTTGAATACGCATGCCTATAGCCGTTTGTTTGGCGCTTCAGTGTATGATGACTTTACTATACGATAAATGACAGCATCATTTGCAGGGAATCTAAGAAGATTGCTCAGATTGTCTCCTAAAGCGTTTTTGTAGGAACACCAAAAGGCTTCTTTGGAAACAGCTGAGATTTCTTCTGTTTTACTGATGACTCTCCGCCATTGATTTTGTGACAGGAAATCACACATTCAGTCGTAATACTGAGGCGATGCTCCATAGATATGTAGTTTGATTAGAAGTTGCTTGTGGGGAACGATGTGAAAAGCCTTCTGGAAATCGATATGAGGTCCATTGTCGATAGCACTCATTACTTAGTGTGAATAGAGTTAGTTGTGGTTCACATGAACGATAGTTTCTAAATCCGTGCGGACTATGGGTCAATCGATCATTTTCTTAGTGGTAATTCATTGTGTTCAAGCACAGTATAAATGGCTAAAATTCAAATGGCTCTGAGCACTATGCGACTTAACTTCTGAGGTCGTCAGTCGCCTAGAACTTAGAACTAATTAAACCTAACTAACCTAAGGACATCACACACATCCATGCCCGAGGCAGGATTCGAACCTGCGACCGTAGCGGTCACGCGGTTCCAGACTGATGCGCCTTTAACCGCACGGCCACACCGGCCGGCAAGCACAGTATAAGTATGTTCCAGAATCCTACTGTAAATCTACACCCGTGGCACGGGTCTGCAATTCAGCGGATTACTCTTACTTCTTTTCTGGAGTATTAGTGTGACCTGTGCAACTTTACCTTTCTTTAGTACGGATCTTTCGTCGAGCGACCGGTTGTATATGATCGCTAAAGATTGACTTATTGCATCAGCAAATTTTGAAACGAAATTAATTCGTATGCAGTTTGGACCAGAAGACTTGCCGTTATTAAGTGACTTGAATTGTTTCACTAAGCCAATGATATACTTCTATGTTATTCATGTTGGCAGCAGTTACTTCAAGAACCAGATTTAAACAATGGATCTAGGAATGTACTATAAACCCCTATGTAGACTGTCAGTCCTGGAGGGATAGCGATGACAGCAGCCTCTGAGACATTTAAGGAATCATTCTTTGCGTGATCCATATATGTATGGACTCTGTGATGCCACCCACAAAGGGAAATATGACCAGTCGTAATCGTCAATATGTAGGTTACCTGATTGCATCGGTATAGGACGCTGTCTGGTATACTTTGGTGTTTATGACCAAATGGACGTAGTGCACAGTCGTGCCTCTGAATTCTCAATCTGGTATATGGTACTTGCAAAGTAGTGGAGAGGTGACTTAGCGATGATACAGAAATAGGGAAGTAATCTGGTGTGTGATTGGCTGTTGTTGAAATTACGGAACGACTGTTGAAACTGCTACAATTGGTCACGCTATCAACTGCGGTGCGCATAACAGTAGAACGTCCCATATCTCTGATATCTTTCCCATCCCATCCAACCACTGGTACACTGTTGATTACCACATAATGATTGACTGACACCACTTGATGCAGATGGAGAGAGCGTTGGTGGATCAATGGATATCTGCTACTAGTCAGTGTGGAACAGTGGAGCACGAGATTAAATGTAAAGCTCATCACCTTCAGATTCATCGTATTCCCAAATGCTGCCTTGCATTCCATATTTTCTTTTTTTCATCAATAAGATAACCGTATATCTTTTTATTTCTACTGCCTTGCACGTTTGTGAGCAATACCTTCCGGCGATGGTCAAAACCGGAACAGTAATCATGTACATGACTGCTAAATGATGAAATAATGCTCCTCGAAACGAAACACCGAGATATCCACTACTCTGTCACTGTGAAAGAGGATATTAAGTCTATAGGTCATCACCTTCCGATAGCTGTTGGAAACGCTCTACAGTGCCACAAACTCTTCCAGGTGCCATATGTTGCGATGTCTTCCACATTTTTCTCAGTGAGAATCATTGCCTATGTGTTTTATTTCTAACAACCTGCTTGTTGCGGGAGCTTCCTAGTTAACACCACGTGACCCTCAGCTTTCTGTTAGAGCCAGTAGATCGAAACGTGTTTATGTTGGTTTAGCACCTGACACAGATTTCGAAGTCATGGTAGAAAAACAAAGCGTATGGCGGTGTACAAAGTTGTAGTTGTACACACTGTATCAAACTGCTGATGAAGGAACAATATAGGACCCCTCTCTTGTGATTGATAGTCCGTTGGAAATGGTCATCCTCCAGAACATTACACAGGTCTACGCAAGCGATTTAGACCACAATCCAATGGAACGATACCTATGTATGTAATGTCTTTGATGTCAACACACAGACGGTAGTTGTTTCTCGATATACTGGAAGAGAGATACGCGGTAAAATATTTAGGTGGTTCTGTTGCAAGGAATGGTGTACCTGGTTAAAATTTGGATGCATACAGGTTTATCAAAACTATACCGATTTTGTTCATATAACTAATAGAAATCGCCTGTATCTATTCTTGTGGAATCATGCTGTTTTTATTGTTATCGTCACAATTTCGTGCTTAAAAATATGTGTTACTGCAAGTCTTATGTTATTTCATACTTCATAACCTGTAATTATAAAGCATACACACTTGGGTTATAACTCATTGCGGAACCTCGAGATGACAGTGTTTTTCCCGATATGTGAGTCGATTGTGTGAAACGGACTATCATGATCAAACTGCTTACAAAACTAGACCACAAGAATCTGCTCCTATAGAAAAATCAAATGTAAGTACGCAGACGATAGTTCGTTTCAATTCATCGGAAAAGAGAGACGCGGTGAGATCTAATATGAGCTTCTATTACAAGATGGGCTTCACGATTTGTTTGTAAACGCCAGTTTGATGTAAAATCGCACTGGTAAAATCAGAGAAAAAATTCTTCTCAAATCGTAATTTCTGACATCTGCAGTTACCACGCTGCTGTGAATTTAAAGGGACCACAGCTACAAAACATATTTATGCGCTCCTTTGATACGAGGCAGTGGTCCAACATAATCCTTAAATGGCGGGTCCATACTATTTTCAGCATCGATGGGCCAGGGAAGCCCCCAACGCCGTTAGGAATATGTTTGGCGGTATAATAAACCTGTCATTTGACCATCAACCATCCGATTTTCTTCTGTTTCCAGAACGCAATGAACACCAAGGACTTCACTTTGATAGTGATAAAGCGGTGCAAGAAGGGGTGAGGTTGTGGCTACGTCAAAAAGTCAAACATTCTACGGCAACGGTATCAACAAACTGCTCTTTTGTTGATAGAAATGTGTTCGTCGCAAGCGTGACTGTACTGAGAAATACATATGTAGACATGAGGAATACAGATGTGTAATGATAATGAACTTAGTTTTATTTTTAAAAAATTTAAGAGTTTTCACACCAAACATTCGGAACAATTACTTTTTAGCATTCCCTCGCATATACTTTCCTTGGCCTGTGTTTTTGCCGAATACGATGAAATAAAGAAACTTAATGTATAAGATTCAAATGGCTCTGAGCGTTATACGACTTAACTTCTGAGGTCATCAGTCGCCTGGAACTTAGAACTACTTAAACCTAACTAACCTAAGGACATCACACACATCCATGCCCGAGGCAGGATTCGAACCTGCGACCATAGCGATCGCGCGGTTCCAGACTGAAGCGCCTAGGACCGCTTGGCCACGACTGTGTTTTCTCTGACATGTGAGCAAATGACGTGAAAGATTGAATTCAGTAATGTTATTTCATGTGTCTGAAATGTTTTTAAAGTACAAGTTCCTGACAGTTTGCTTACAGATACTGATTTTAAGGCGATAGACGCTCTCAGGTCGTGTACTTTGTCCAACAAGCTGAAAAAAATTGCTTTACATAGACGTTTTTCCTTCGGAGTTTAAATACTCGCTTCTTCTTTACTCTTATGACAGTTTAGAAATAACGAGAACGTTCTGCAGAGAGATCGGTGGTTTTCGCAGTAAAGTAGTGGAAATTCTTTTCCAGATTTTACACAGACAGGACATTTGTAAGTGATGTATAGCCCAACCTCTGCTGTCTGGTCCTCTGTAATCGGCGGCAGTGCTGTAGTTTTTTACACTTCTTTGGACGTCGCAAAATAATGAGATGCGCACTGTGTCCCGCAGTCAAACGCAAAGTCTGTACCAATTTAGCTCATGAAACGATGTATTTCCAGTTTTAGTAGATATTCGCTTATAAGAAATGCGTTGACGTTCAATACAACCGTTACAGTGAAGTGACCTCCTCACAGAACGGCTGTCGTTGGAGGTGGACCTTCTGTGTGTGGGGTCACTGACGCAGCTGCGGCTGCGTGTGGGTCCCTGTGGGCGGGCGGCGTGGTGCCGCCAGATTTCAGACGAACAAAGAAGTTGCACTTGCCGCGGCCCTCGTTTATCTTGTATTGTTTAGTTTCCTTTACATTCCTTAGCGTTGGCGAAGGGCCAATGGCTGGCCTATCTCCTCAAGGCAGGAAGCATGCCGCACATGGTGCACCCACTAATCTGTTGGCAGGAAGACGGAATGCCACAGAGAAACGCGCGGCGCATGGTAGCAGTTGACCGTTCGCTAAAGCCATGTCTCTACCGTATCTGGGCGGAGGGAGGAAAGGGGAGGGATGAAAGGAGGAGGAAGTGCCAACAGTATCGCTTGTTCCCGGCCATAATCGAGGAGAATGCATGTTCAACTGCCGCCCCTCTGACCTGTTCATTACGAGTGCTGTTTTTTTTTTCACAATTTCGACGTGTAATTTGACAGTGAATCATTTTCCATCAGTTACGGTTGCGTGTGTTGGCTTCAATTACCTGGGCTGCAGGGTGATGGTGGACGGATGCAGTGGAGGCCTCTGTAGCAAACTCTGCCGTCAAACAGCGATGGATACAGTCCTCAACTGTATGCCTACAGGTAAAACAATTATTTAACTCCTCTCTGTCCAGCAGCAGCATCTTGTCAGCTGAACATACTTCCCACAAGAAAACAAAATGAGTAGTATCTTCCACTCCAGCTTTTTCCCTCCAGCTTGTACGTAAAGGATAGAGTTCGAGTGCATCTACCTCTAGTTTCGAGTGGTATTATGAAACTTTCCTCCCAGTTGTATAGCATCATCCGTTTTTTAGCTATACTGCGATTTTGGGCACATCTTGTGTAACACCATGAATGTATTTGTTTATTTAAAACCCATCTTTATGACTAATTATGTAATTAAGACCAATCTTTACTTCAGTTTCCCTTCAAAAATAAATACACTAACTTAAACTTCCTCTCCTGCACCTGGAGAGTTTCCATTTTTTTGGGGAGTGCACTTCGGTTCTGTGTATCGGAGGATCAGGGTTCGAGCCCCAGAAATGACACTGCTCTTTTTAATTTCCCGCCAATTTCCAGTTAAAGGTGGAGTGTGACGTCATCAGAGCCCTGGGATAAAATAAATTTCTACCAAAATTCGAAATTCCTGTCTAAGTTAGGTGAGGGAGGGAGAGAGGTAGGGACCCACGTGCTGGCTGAGGAAAACACATGACTTCATCTGGGTACTGGTAGGGGATAATTAATTGATCAATATAATTAAGTTGCATATTAATTATACATCAATTTGATATCAACATTGAGTTCAGAGCCCCATCAGCTGACTACTCGCATACAGCTCAAATAATAGGCGAAAATGCATAGAAATTGTGGAAAACCAGCATCGAGATAGATTAGTTACTCTAGGTGGAGTAGTCGTTCGCGTCTTAAAATTTTGAAAGCAATAGACAAAATTTCTATTACTACCAAGGATTACGTAGGCGCCCAAGTCATCTTGCATGGGCCATCGGTGTTTTTCGCTGGAGTTTTGAACTTCGCTCTCGCTAACAAGGATACGAATGCAGAAAACTGTTGGAAAATATAAAACAATGAGGAAAAAGATGAGGGTACTTACATGCTCACCTGGGTGTATGAAAATCTTTCTATTTCTCCACTGGTGTGATTCATAACTGATGATCCATACTGTCCATACTCCACAGGTTTCAGTTCTGCAGAGTACCCCCTTCTTCCACATGAAATTATGCATTCTAAACCATAGACATTTGGGTAAAATGTTTTGGAATTACCGAAAACCTGACAAAACTTGCTAAATTGATCTAAAATATATAAAAATTAGAAAAATTCAACAGAAATGAGGGCATATACATGTTTGTCTGGATGTATGAAACAGCTGTATATGAAAAACATTTTTCATTCCTCCCCAGTGTGATAGAGAACTGATTATGCGAACTACCCACACTCTGTGGGTTTCAGTCCTGCTTAACAGACCCTGTTTGACACGCATTTATATATTGTAAGCTATAACAATGAAATGAGTCCGAAGACTTGGAGGTCAGGATGACCAACACCAAGGACACCAAAACAGTGGACATCTACGGGATTACAATGTGAGGAAAGAATGCTTATGATCTCTTCGAAAACAGAACACCATGAAATCTGCTACTCCTCCTTGTGGAACTTGAGATTAAATATATAGTCATCACCTAGAGACTGCTGTTTCTAAATGCTCCACAATGCTGGAAACAGTTCCAGTTCCCCTAATTGCGATGCCTTCCACACTTTTTCAATAAGAAACACCACCTGTGTCTTTTAGTTCCACCAACCTGTGTGCTGCGGGAGCAGCACACTGCACACCATGCAATGTACAGCTCTGAATGAGAGCCAATGAATCGAAAAGTGTTAATGTCAGTTTAGCACCTGATATAGATGACAAAGTCATGGTATGAGGAGAGAACGTGTGGCTGTGTAGAAAGCTGTAGTCACACTGGTTGCATATGTTGCACCAAAATACTCGTACAGTGGATCAAACTGCTTACAAAACTACAACCTGGAAGCCTCTGTTGTGATTGATAGTCTGTGGGATATGGTCTTCTCCCAGTACCGGTGACAAAATTTTACAAAGGTCTGCGCAAGCGATCTTGACACTGGACACTAGCTCCAGTAGACTAATACACATATACTTGATGGGTTCACCACATAAGCTTATTGTCAACACGTGCACAGTATTTGTTTTTGATATATTGGAAGCGAGAGACTTGATAAAATATTATTGAGTTCTCTACCAGCTGATGTTAGTGAAATTTCCATAGTTTTTAGGTTAACCCCATCAGATGTTACAAATAACGATCGCTCCAAATTGTGATGCCACCACATGTAAGCCGATGTGTTTAGGCTGAGACAGAGCTTCCTGATTCTTGGAACTACTCCTTGTGTAATGTTAAACGATTGTCAATTGCTTTGGTTTTGTTTGTAGTTTTAATAGTAAATTTTTTTATTAACACAGGATTAATGTGTAAATTCAGTTACTTTCACACAGTTATACTGATACTTGTTCCATGTTGTCTAGTCAGATCATTCCACAAAGTTAAAGATAACACCGTTGTGTTACTGATTTGGTTAGACACATAGAAATGGTGGCTCTTACATCCAGCTGGTCAATAAGAAACTTAATACTGTTAATCATGTTTTTGTTTGGACTTACGGCTACAATCTTCCACCGAGATCAAGAGACGTATTGACTGCATAAAATGTCATATGCAAATTTAAAATTGTAATAATAATATGAGGTCTGAACAATTGTTTATAGTGCAACATCTGAGGGACTGAATGACAGACAGACAGTATGGAACCTCGGATGGTGAGTGTGGGATGATGGTCTTCAGCACTTCCATTAAATATGGTGATAGAGAGAAAGATGAATAGATATTGCGAGGCAAATTGACCAGTTTGGTAGCCATGTCTTGAAACTTGGTGTTGCGTGGCACAGCATGCAGCCGGGAGTCTCGGGCAGTAGCAAGATGACCGAACATTTCTGGATTAAGGTGCAGGAAGCAACCCTAAACAGTCAGGCAGGGTGTGAGGGTCCTGTTGACATACGACTGTCTTTCTTTGAAGTTGAACCATGACAAGTAGAAAATGGATAACTTTACAGTGTGCTCTGTCCATAAATCAACTCTCTAGTTTCATGTCTGCAGTGATATTAAGTCAGTAACATTTGGCTTGTGAGGTACTACAAACCATTTGTACACATTTGCTTGAAAGTTTTTGTGTGTAGAAAGGACTGTGTTCTGTTCAAGAACTAAGTCCAGCATGGAGTGTAATTTCACATTCCAGATACCAGTACTGTGGACATGACTATTTCCTCATAATCTGTCGTTGTTTCATGCATCTTCCCTTGCTGACAATTATTTTATTGGACTGAGGCAAGCATAGTATAATTTCTGAACTGTAATCGGACGTGCACAGTGGTGAATGTATGTCAGGTGTAGGAAATATATTTCCTGCATTGGAGTATTACCAGCATTGCATTCCACACGACTAACATATCGGAAAACTCACTATTTTGAAATTATGGCACCTGCAAGTGTAGAACCATGTAGCTTTAGGATTGTATGTTTATCTCCTACAATAATTTATCTTTTTCCAAAAACTTCTTGATATGGACTGAAGCTCTAGAACAAAATATCATCATTGATAGCACAAGTATTTTTTTTTCTAAATTTGATTTCTTGATTTCCCAAATGTTTGTGTGACTCTCATCATTAGTATGTTGTATTATGATCCATTGTCTATGAGTGGTGGTTTTCTTTCAGTACAATTTTGATTAATAAGAGTAGTGAAGCATTTTCTGTCACTTGTGGTAGCATGTATTGAACCGTAATCTGTGTGTCTGAAGCACCAGTGCTGTATGATTTAATTGATCTGCAAGCCCTTTCCAATGGGTGAACGAGGAATG
This sequence comes from Schistocerca cancellata, assembly GCF_023864275.1. NCBI lineage: Eukaryota > Metazoa > Arthropoda > Insecta > Orthoptera > Acrididae > Schistocerca > Schistocerca cancellata. The sequence goes on from NC_064631.1 coordinate 337,661,763, forward strand.
CTGCATTTCCACCAGTTGAGAACCTCTCCAGGCTAACAGTGATGTTACACAGAACACAGGGGAGATTGGTGTGCAACTGTGGGCCCCTCTCAACCACCACAGCTGCAGTTTCCAGCACTCTTGCAGTCAGCAGACAGCGAGTGCAATAAAGAAGATGTTTCTTTTTGCCAAACATGTTTAGTGGTGATTAGTGTATTAAGTGTGTCTTTTTCCACGAGAAATAAAATGAGCAGTAGCGATTAATCCAGGCAAGTGTACCAATCAAAAGTATGTCAATATTTTCAGGACATGTTGGGGAACTGAGAGACTGTGGTATCGAGGCAGTAAAGGATTTTAACCTTACTGCACCAGTATCCACCAACAGGTAAGAGTACTTTTACTGCAACTGAGCTGTTTCCTCGAGGGGTGGGAGAGAGGTGAGTAGGTAGGAAGTTTGGCGAATTTCCCAGTCGGGGAAATGTGTTTCAGGACTGAACTGGGGAGGGGGGAGACGCCAAAAATCCTGTCACAGTTTCTTTATTTCTTTTCCCAGAGGGAAGGAGTAGGAGGAGAAGGAGAGGTATGGGGAGAGGTGGGAGTTTTTCAGACCAACAGTTTATTTCCAGAGGGTCATAAATCATCACACAGGGGGTCATAAACCGATGAACATAAGAATAGTTTAAGGGGTGAGGGAGGAGCATAAAATAAATAATCCTGAACATATAATATCTACACAAACAAACCGTGCCATAATCGGCTTTTCCCCACTAATAACATAATGTCAGGTACACAGAATACATTTAGCTCCTTTATTTTTAAGCAAGAAATATGTAAGATGTAGATAATTGCGTTAAGTAGTCGTTAGATATATTGTTCATCATTGAAAATGTGCTGTATTAGTTTTGATGCAGAAAATTCCCATCACAATCTACCCATGGGAATGGTGTGATAACCTCATTGTGCCTCTGGTTGCCATTTGAGCTGATAATACTGTTTGCTGGCACTGGGTTTCACTCTTTCCCTTCTTTCATCCATAACACAAATCCAGCACCACACGTTACAAGTACTCATCACAGTAATCCAGACGACACGGTTACAAACAACAAACAGCAGAACAGGTCAGAGGAACGCAACAGCAAACCACCTCCACCAGCACCTTGCCTGGAACGGATCCCTGTTTGCCCTCCCCTATGCTCATTCAATGAGTATGGGAATACTTTCACTCACCCCCAAAATGGTTACAGGAATGTATAATATAAAATGTTTGTGAATTTCTAAAGGACCAAACTGCTGAGGTCATTGGTCCCTACACTTACACACTACTTAAACTAACTTGAACTAACTTATGCTAAGAACAACACACACATCCATGCCCAAGGGAGGACTCCAACTCTGGCGGGAGAGGCCGCGCAATCTGTGACACGGCGCCTCAAACCAGGTCGCTATAAAAGCATGTGCCACAATAGTCAGTACACACATTAACACAAACATACGTACATATGCACACATACACACACACATTCAAAATGAGAGAAGGACAGACAGACAGGCAAAGAGATTGACAGAGTCATAGTAAACTTCAAGTCAAATATTCAGTGTGAGGCCTGTCTCACTTGAGATCGACTAAGCATTCGAGTTGTAGCCGACACACTCCTCAAGTGAAAGATAATAGTTAATGACTGCATCAGTGACATAACTAGTGTGGGTGCACCTGGGGCAGACGTCAGGTGTGTCGCCCCACAGATGAAAGCTCTTAAAATGAATGAAGCCGGATATGTGTAAAGTTTTTAAATAATACAAATGAAAGTCATTCGAGTTGTTAATCATAAAATTGCTATAAATCATAGTGCACTACTTCCTTATTATGCATGACATATTATTGTATACTGTTAGAAAAGAATCGCAACACCAAAATATATTTAGTGTAGAGTGATGAAATTTTGGGAAAACATTTGCCTAGGTAACGTGCCTAAGTGATTAACATTCCAACATTACCGGTTAATGTAAGTGTGATAAGCTATTGCAAATTTGAAATGCTGGTACATTAACAAGCAGCCGGTGTAACTGTCGGGAAGTTGAATGCTAGCCTGCAAACTTGCATGCATTGTATTATACAGGTACCGGATACCAGTTTCTGAGATGGAGTTCCATGCCTGTTGCACTTGGCTAGCCAATACAGGGACGGTTAATGCTGGAGTTGTCGTCTGATGATGTCCCATATGCGCTCTACGGGAGACGGATTTGGTGATCGAGCAGCCCAAGGAAAGGCATCGACACTCTGCATAGTATGCTTGGTAAAACAGCGGTAAGTCAGCAAGCGTTGTCCTGTTGGAAAACATCCCTTGGAATTCTGTTGATGAATGGCAGCATAACAGGCCGTATCACTTGGCTGACGAATAGATTTGGATAACAACGAGAGTGCTAGTGCTGTCATGCGAAATCGCACACCAGACCATACATCCAGTCGCAGGTCCAGTGTGTATAGCACAGGTTGGTGGAGGACCCTCACCTGGCCTCCTCCTCCAACACACGACCATCACTGGCACCGACACAGAACCAACTTTCATCAGAAAACACTACAGATCTACACCCTGTCTGCCAATGGGCTTACACGTGACACCACTGAAGTCGCAAATGGGATGGGTTTGGGGTTAGTGGAATGAACACTACAGGTCGTTTGGCTCAGAGCTGTCTTTGAAGTAACCGACCTCTACAGTTCTTAGTATCACTGTCGTGCCAACTATTGCTCTAATCGCTGCTGCAGATGCAATACAGTGTATCAGAGCTATGGGCCGAACAGGATAGTGTTCTCCATCGATAGTGGCACTTGGCCCTCCGGAGTCCGGTTTCTTTGCGACCCTACATTCCCATGGCCCTAGCTGCCAGCAGCCACGTGCAGTGGCTACATTCCTGCCAAGTCTTTTTGTAATGTCTCACAATGAACAACCATCTTCTCGTGGCCCTATTACACGATCTCGTTCAAACTCAGTGACGTATTAATAATGACGACTTTCTCGCCTTAAGGGCATTCTTGACTAACATCCACTCAAGTCCAATGTCAAACTTGACTAACGCTCACGACCTTTACAGCGTGTATTTAAAGCAAACCTTCACACTGGGGCTACTAGCGCCACTCTTATGCAACTGGTGCGGAATTTGAATAGAAATAATGTTTCAGACATAGGAACACGCCTACCAACATCCGTTTATGTCACACAATTATTTCGTGGTGTTTCAGTTGTTTTTCAGGTGTTTTACGTGAGCGTAATATTAGAAACTATACATTAGTATACATTCTTTAGAAGATTAACTGCTCATGCGAGGTACAATTACTTAAATTTTATTTCTTGCTCTAACATGTGCGAACTATTAAGCCCTATCTTTAATATTTTGTGTTGCCTCATCTTCGATACTTAACATGGCAAGATCGTTTAGCCTCGTGTATTTCATTGTTGAATGTAAGAAGTTTTTTATCAATTTTCATTTGCCAAAGCTCCTTCCGCACGAAGTAACTCATACGCAAATCGTTTTCGACCAAGTATGGCGCTTGGAAGGCAGTCTGCAAAATTCCATTCCACGATGAATTTCTAAAAGTCAAGACTTCCCACTCAGAAACCATAACGTCTTCTCAGCCTTGCAATCTCAAAGAGAAGTTCTGCTTCTCATCCCCCTACCGTAAAAATCAGTATATTTTACTTAAACATCTAATTTCACCTTCCAAGTGTTTGCCAAAACCAAAGCACAGTATTTGGCTCGACAGCCTCGGAAAATGAGCGGACGTTTTCAATCGACTGGTATCTGGTTCGGAGCACAATACTGAATCGGCCAAGACATTCCAACATGTCTTTTCGATATTCCGCTCTCTGAGGACTGCGTCGATAGCCAGTTCACTAGCTATTTGTTTCTTTAATGCAAAATTCGTCTTTGCACTGGAACGTCGTCAATTTTTTCTGAAGCAATATTTATTGCCTATTCTAGAATATGGCGCAGTTTTTATGAAGTATAAAGACGAAGTGCCTCCATTTTTATAGTTAACTGGTCAAGATTGAAGTCTTTACTTCCAGTGAAACCTGGATACAATTTTCGTCTCTTAGTACATCATCTCAAAAGCTAAGATAGCAAAGGAATTTGAAACTACATATAGCAGACATAAGACATTGTGCAGATTCTGTGGTATATGCACTTGGTATATGTGGTATGCACTTGGACAGCAGCAAATTTTGAGATGAGACACGTACTTACAAGACTCGCAGTTCACGGATTCCACCATGAAATTTGTGCAAATACAGCATACCACGAACCGTCAAACCTTTGCAAGTGTACACTATGTGGGCAGTCTTGTGAGAGTTACCATATAGTAACATGCAACAAGAGGACCAGATCAATTAGAGACTATGCAATAAATGGTTCCAATGATAATCTGTTATAATACCTGAACTGAATGTAATCTACTAAGAATTATGCAGACACTCAATACATCCTTGTAATTCACTCTCAAATGATTGTAATCTAATGTGAAACTATAATGGCTATTCTGCTGCAATAAATCGTTCAAAATAAATTTTCTTGTTAATCACATAAGTCGTCATCTGCAGTGAAAATACCATCCGCCAGTACTTTTACTGCAACATAATGGGCACTACAACGCGTTGTCGAGAGTCTCTTAATAGATCCCTTACTGTCTTTTATAAGAACTTCCCAATGGTTAGTGGAAGCATAAAACAACTGTAAACATGTTCCCTACTGTTCTGAAGAATATCATGCACGATACATTTTGTACGAATGAGTGTTGGCCACATAAATTAATTGAATGATAAATACATCCAAGAAAACAGACTTTAGAGATATTGGCTTCCATAAAAGACGCTGGTAACAGCAACATTGTCATAACTTTGGGTACGACACATCATAACATCTAAACCGTCATTTGAAAGCTGCTCAACAATGTCGTCTCTTAGATCATCTGCTTTTCTTTCTTTTTAAAGCAGAGACTCCAAGAAATACTTCTTCTACTTCCACTTTTCTATTATCAGTTTTCACAAAACGAATACCGAGCGAGGTGGCGCAGTGGTTAGACACTGGACTCGCATTCGGGAGAACGACGATTCAATCCCGGGTCCGGCCATCCTGATTTAGGTTTTCCGTGATTTCCCTAAATCACTCCAGGCAAATGCCGGGACGGTTCCTCTGAAAGGGCACGGCCGACTTCCTTCCCCATCCTTCCCTAATCCGATGAGACCGATGACCACGCTGTCTGGTCTCCTTCCCCAAACAACCAACCAACCAACCACAAAACGAATAACTTCAGACATTTTGTCAATATGTGAAATGTCAGCTGTGCTATCAAATATAATACCAAAAACTTTAGACGATTTAATTTCGTTGACTATCTTAGTTTCTACGTGGTTCGCTGAAACGTTTATAAATTCATTCTGTGCTTCTGGCGGCAAATATGATACTTTTCGTTATTTACCATGTTCCAAGTTGAAGATATGTTCTTTCAAAACTACATCATACTTTGACTGTAGTTTGTCTAGCTGCAAAAAATTACCGTTATTTGTAGAGCCTTTTCCCTTCATCATGTAGATGAAATGCTAGGTTTGCTTCAGCTAGAAACAAAATTATTTGCAGTAATCTCCACAGAACGTGCTTCCACTTCAGTTTTTCAGTATCCATTAACATAAAGGCAACATCATCTGTCGTTTTGTTCAGTTTGGTCTCGTTTCCTAAGTTTTCCACTTAACAGGATTTTATAGATGTTCATTTCTAGTTTCGTGCTTGGCCACTTTAAGATTCAGTTCCCACCACTTCTGGAAGCCAGTCATATATAAAGATCTTGCACTACTATTACTGGTGACAGCAAGAAACGACAACAGAAGCTCTAAAGGTTAACAGTTGCAGGAAGGAAAACTTTCCAAGAACCCAGAATTTTTTCACAACTAGGCATTACAAAATCATTATTTTGAAAGGTACCACCCATCACCTTCTGTTTTTGATCCGTGCCTAGATACAGCGCCAAATGGCTCTTCTCTGCTTTGTCTTGTGATCTCGATGCGAACTTTATCAAGAGCATGAGTACTCCAGTAAGAGCCAGTTCTCAGGTCCTGAAGTGATTCGTTAATTTATTATAGAATTTGATAGTAGTAACATTACCAGTACTATCACCGTCATGGTCGATATTTCATGCTGAATCGTCTTTCTCATAGGTTATCATCATTTTTGTATTGTCGCTGTTGCCTTCTGAAGATGAGCTGACATTATCTGAATCACTCCTTGAACTAATGTTAGATTCAACATCTTTTGGTAAATAAGAAAAAGTGGATTTCAGCAGAGAAAATTAAGACTCATGCATCAGTTTTTATAACATATTTTAAGATCGTTCCAGACATGCTCTGATGCACGAGTCTTAATTTTCTCTGCTGAAATCCACTTTTTCTTATAGATGTGTGAAATCCTCTATGCATTTTCCTTTGATTGCTGGAACTTGTACCAAAAAGGAAATTCTCAGTGGGTATAATCGACCACATATATTCAAAGTATATTTATTTGTACAATTATAGGTATAAATTTTATAATAAATACGCGATGTTCGTATGTAATGTGCAAATGGCATTAAATTGCTTTGCATTACTTCGTGAAACAGACGCCCCGCGGGATTAGCCGAGCGGTCTCCGGCGCTGCAGTCATAGACTGTGCGGCTGGTCCCGGCGGAGGTTCGAGTCCTCCTTCGGGCATCGGTGCGTGTGTTTGTCCTTCGGATAATGTAGGTTAAGTAGTGTGTAAGCTTAGTGACTGATGACCTTAGCAGTTCAGTCCCTTAAGATTTCACACTCATTTGAAAAATTTGAAACAAATGTGTTGAAAGGCAGGGACAAATAGATTTACTAACGTTTTGGATTTTTCAGAAAAATATTAGGGTGCTGCGTCACTACCGCTTCTTAATTCATAGACAATGACCTCTTCTCACAGCTAACTGTCCTCAAAAAGGGTGACCGTGCCTTGGAAAATTTCACTTGTTTAGTCCAGCACAAAAATGGCTTGCCTAGGTGCTTATTTCTACAGAATGAAATGAAATATTTCTTGCTACGCGTGTTCACGATGCGTAGCATTACACGCCAAAAATAATACGGTGAAGTTACAATCAGTGTCGATTAGCATAGGCCATTCATTTTCTGAAGTTACATAAGATGATTTATGACACTTTTGTGTTTGTGTAGCATAAGTCACTCACATAATCGTTAACAGAAGTGGTACTGTTAGCACACACGTGCAGAGCACAGTATGGCTAATTGATATTACCATTTCTGCTGTGATTTATATATGTGACTTACGCTGCCCAGACATGATATCTCATAAATCTTTCTCGTATAATATTTGAAAAGAGATATTTATGCTAACCGAATGCGAACTAGAATAAACTGCTTTCAAAGAACGGCTGTTGGCTGTATTTATCATTCTGAATTAAATCGCAACGGTTACCTGAGCGACAGCGATCATGTATACCATATACATATATTTTGTTACTAATTACTGAACTACCCAATCCACTTACCTTAGCTGTAGTTTTATGTGTGTGTGTGTGTGTGTGTGTGTGTGTGTGTGTGTGTGTGTGTGCGTGTGTGTATGTGTATGTGAATTTCTGTGTGTGCATAGCTCAAACAATTTTGATTAAAAGGGACGGATTGAGGTTTGTTTGAATCTATATACAAAAGGACCAGCGGTTGTTAAGTACTACCTTACCTGCGACTTCATGTGCGCTTAACACTTGTTGGTAAAAACACCTTTTTAATTGAATAGTTTTTTATATGCAGTGTAACGTGGTAAGTTCGAATTGTAGGACTATAGGATGGTGTAGAGCTTATAATACGTCTGATTACCTTTTCTCCGAATAGCAACACGACGGTGCTGCCAGCCCGGTTAGATCAGCAATTGGCTTTGCTTTGTTACAGTTATGCACTAAAATAAGCACAGAAAAACGGAAACATATACTAAATTAAGGAAAATATGCCAAGAATATATGACTATGCACTTAAAATGAACGAACCTGTACCTAAAAGCAACACAATATAGAACTGCAGCAATAGTACTCTAAAAGTTCATTAGGCGTTTTTAAGATTACAGTAATACTAAAACAATTCTGAATTGATTTTACTTCTTTCGGTTGCAGTAAATTACAAAATACTTCTGCAAATTTTTCAGAAAGGTCTTCCTTACGTCTGTCAGTACAATCTTCACATACGGAAAAGTACCCCCTGTGTGACATTGTGTTACGAAGCAGAACTTCATTATTGCACTATCGCTTGTAAAACCATCCTCCAAAAGTACTTCCGGAATCCCAATACCCCATACAATGCTTTTCTTTAACTCACAAACTGGACAGCAAGCCACATATGTCGACTTCTGTAATGTGTTAAAAAACGTTGCTCACAGTGTTTCACATAAATAGAGGGAACCACAAATTACTACAGGTATTGCATCGGTTGCAACGAAGGAGAGTTTCATTGCGATTTTTATTTTTTAAGAAGCAAAAAGTGACTGGTTCGGCGCTGGTTTAGCTGATGGTCTGACACATCAATCTCGTTATACAAACAAAACAAGCATATGGCGAGAACTGTCGTAGAAATAAACTCGACTTATATACATTCTAAAATTTTGTTTCCGTCATCACTGTTGACCACCTGTTAGTAAAAGTCAACGATGGTTCCGAGAAGAGCCCGGCTGCCCAGGTAATAAAGACTTTAACATGCACCGGTATAGACACGTAAAATTATGTGAATAGATTCTATCTAATGATAATACGCAGGAAACCCTGTTAAATTCTACAAACATAATTTTAAAAATTGATCACCTAAATCTTCATTTCTGTTGCACTTTGAGCAACGAAGATCTTCGCCAACTTCTCCCTGTTGAGCTAACATGAATCTGTTTTTCCACTGTTATTATTGCAAAACCCCGTAACCGCTCGTTGCTCTGCAGAGGCTACAGCCAAAGTATTCTTAACACAGTTCTTATGTGTTGCGTTGGGTCTCGCAAGTTCTCTTCGAAGACGTACAGAAGAACAGCTAAACATGAGTTGGTAGTTGAAGCTTAAGGGCAACAGTTCCAATTCATTTACTGCAATGTATGTCTCCTGATTTTATTTTAGGGCCTCTCGAAGGATTGTTTCACCTTGACACTTGGCCAGAACTTTCCCAATACGGTCCATAATATTGCGAATAAATGGAAGAAAAACTTTTCCAGCTGAGAGTTGTTGTTGCTGAATGTTGTCAGACAGTTTTCTTCTGGGATGGAGTGCTCGATCTTTCTCGTTCTCAGGGAATTCATTGTTCTTAAAAGCCGTTCGGAAACGCTTTAGCTTATCTTGCAAGTAAACTGGCTCACCGACCTTTTCTACACCTTACCACTTTAGGACATGGTGTAGAAAAGGTCTAAGGATGGTCATTACTGACTGAAACCGGTCATCGTCAAAAGAATTGATATTGTGATCAAAGACTGGAGTAAAAACTTTTGACAAAAGTGTTATCCACATACAGATACCACTTCAAAGGGCTGTTACTGGCAGACTGCAACGCCTGCTGTTCGAAAAATTGTATGAATGTATTTGCAACCGCTGGACTTAGAGGGATTCCCATGGCCACTCCTTCGGTTTGTTCCTAAATCTCATTATCATACAGGAAATAAGTCGTGGACATGAATGTCGAAACAGATCTACTCTACCAGTGGGAAACATATCAGCTATGTATGGAAGTGCTTCGCCAACAGGAACCATGGTAAACAGAGATACCAAATAAAAAATGACAAGAATATCACCTGGGCTGACAGTAATATCTTTCAATCTTTCGAAAAATTGCGTAGAATGTTTAGTATGACAGTTTTACCAATATGTGGTTGTAGCAAGGAGGTTACCGAAGATACATAAGCCTAATGTCCCATTGAGCCTACTCAAGATTTGGCCAAACATCTCGCCTGCTTGCTACAACCGCATTCTACATTGCTTGTCCACGACTTATTTCCACTATGATAATGAGTTTTACGAACAAACCGAAGGAGTGGCCATGGGCAGCCCTCTGAGTTCAGCGATTGCAAATACATTCATCCAATTTTTCGAACAGCAGGAGCTACATTCTGCCAGTAAGAGCCCTATGAAATGGTATCGGTACGTGGAGGACACTTTTGTGGTATGGAATCACGTTGAAGAGGAACTTTATGGTTTCTTGGTGCATCTAAACAGTATTAATCCACAGATATAATTTATTATGGAGAAAGAGAGTAATGGACAACTTGATTTTTGGATGTATCAGTAATTAAACGGACTGATGGGAGTTTGGGGCATAAAGTATATAGAAATGATACACGCCGGCCGGGGTTGCCGAGCGGTTCTAGGTGCATGGATGTGTGTGATGTCCTTAGGTTAGTTTGGTTTAAGTACTTCTAAGTTCTAGGGGACTGATGACCTCAGACGTTAAGTCCCATAGTGCTCAGAACCAAATGATACACACACCGACTGTTACTACCATAAGGATTCGAACCACCATCCCAGGCAGAAGAGAGGTGTTACTAAATTATTTGTGAACAGAGCTAATAAGATCTGTGAGCCAGTTTACTTGCAAGGGGAGCTAAATCATTTGCGAACGGCCTTTAAGAAAAATGTATTCGCTGACTGACGTAGATCGAGCACTCCATCCCAGAAGAAAAGTGTCTGACAGCAGTCAACAACAACAACTGTCAGCTGGAAAGTTTTTCTTCCATTTATTCGCAATATTACGCAGCGTATTGGGAAAGTTCTGGCCAAGTTTCAAGTTGGAACAATCTTTAGACCGACCAAGAAGATTAGTGAGTGTTTAAGATCAGGGAAAGGCGCTCGACACCCTTAGCATCTCCTGGGGTGTATAAAATTCCACGTATCTTTGGGAAGGTTTGTATTGGAACAACGAAAAGATGTGTCAATACCCGTTTAACCGAACACAAAGGAACTGTCGACTGGGACATACTGACAAATCAGCGGTACAGCACATGATTTTAAAGACGCTTATTATGAAATAAAATTAGTGAGACGAGCGTGCTAGACAGAACATCGCATTATTATGCACGTATGTATAGGGAAGCTATAGAGATTCAGAAACACCACAATAATATTAATAGAAATGAGGAAGGCTTAAAGTTAGATAAGATACTGTGGTCGACGTTGCACCAAAGATGTGACAATCGATTACCTTCAATCGAAAATGATGACGTTAGAGATAGACTCACAGTCAGCCCCACGTGACGTATGGTGTCGACCTCTATGCGCTCTATACAAACGGGACCTCCACGGCTTGGAAGCCATTCGTTGACTAAACTCGAAACATGTTGCCCACATTTCATAACGAAACATCAGGAAGAAGAAGTTTTACAGATCGACCACGGCCTCTCAGCCCGGCTAATGAAGACGCCGGCTGTGAAAGGTTACACGTGATGATTATTCTGCTTCTTTCTGAGGCTTGTCAAAACCGTTGGCTCTGCATTCGTAAATAACACTAAGTGTTGATCTTATTAAATTTATTGTAGTGTCTAACTGCATACCTTCTTGCTGTACTGCTTTATTGCTTCTGTTGTCATTGCAAAAGGAAGTATGATGTATCACAGCGCAGAAAGAAAACTTAAATTTTGTGATTCTTTTAAAGAGACTAGGTACTTCACAGATACGCAATGGATCATGTTTACAGGTGTACTTTTTACTTCATAAGTTTTATGTTGCTATTCTCTGATCTCACATCCCGAACACTTACAACACTAACCGCTCGTCTTGTATCACGCAGTGGTTTTAGAATGAGGTTTACAGGATTCTTGAGTGCTTCCCAGTGGTTCACAAAGGTGGAAAATAATGTGAACAATCTTTAAACTAAACAAAGAAGTAGTCCGATTACAGGTGATTTAACTGCATCACTAACTACCAAGTTAAAGTTATGAGCACAGCAACGGATATAATGAGCCCTTGGCTATTCTGCGACGGTACGACATTGTGCAATACTTTTCTTGTCCTTCGTGGGCTTTCGTTGTCGTAAGATTCCGCCTAACAATCTGTAAGCGGTATACAGAGATTATGTACTATCTGAACCTACAATTCTGTGACAGCTTTTGCTATAGCGTCATTCGCTTCAAAAGGACAAATAAAACGTTCAGTTTCAACTGCCTGTTAAACACATATACCAATCTTAGATGCACTTTTATTTTTTATTTTTTTTTGCTTAAAGCTGGCATACAGTCCATAATTATCGAATAATATTTATTTCTCTGTGGATTATAGATACGTTCTAAGGTAATGAGTTCATTTTGTATGTTCTTATTTAAGGAAGCAATCAGTCTTCCAGATTTAGCCACACGATTAATATTATCATTTAAGAGGGGTTCTAACTTGACCATTAATTCTGTCTGCCTTAAGAAGTTTACTTTACCTGGATTTTCCAACATTTCATGGTAGTCTCTCAATGGAATATTTCCGCCCGCAATTTTTAATTTTTAACTTTTTTGGAACATTGGTTCAGGACAGAGCGATTTAATGATAATATAATTTATTTAGTAAACACAGCCGTGATCGCGTACAAGTTATTAATTTTTATTTGTGGATAACCAGTTTCGATCTGTTACGGAGAGCATCACCAGATCTACGTTCCTTGGTGGTAGCAGGAATCAGTAGCGTGGAGCAGACCAGTCTGTGCTGGTGTTAAGAACACTGCAGTGCTATACGCGACCACGACTGTGTTTGCTATATAAATCATTTTATTTTAATGCAATTAAGGCAAGTAATGCTGATGATCTCTTCAGTTCAGCTGCACCCCAGGCTCCTAATCTTACGGGAATTGCCGAAATGCTGCGAGTAATGAGAATAACGAGCAGGGAGCAATACATTCGTGATGTGTGAATAAGTTGAGAATTTGGGTCTGACAGAAGTAATCCACTCCAAACGGCGTAGTGGTCGGTGCATCTGCCTAGTGAGTAGGAGACCTGGGTTTGAATCCCGGTCTGGCAAAATTTATCAACTTTCGCCATTGATTTAAGTCAATGCAAGCCCGCAGGCAACGTCTGCAATTCCTTTGTGTCTTAAACAAAAATAAATAAATACACGCCGTAAATAATGCACCAAACGTGCTATCCATCAAACCAAATAAATCATCATTTCCTTGAAATAGGTTAAATTCTCGTCTGCAATGGTAAAATACGGCTCCCGTTAACTCAGATCATTGTAAAATCATCATACACAAGCTACATCCAACAAAATCTTATATTAAAATAGTGTTTCACGCAATGATTTCAAATGTCACAGGAGTATTATATTCTAAAAGCTCAGCTAACTAAACTACCCATGGAAGAAAGGAAGTGGAACTACAGTATTTACGAATTTCACTGTGTAACTGCTAACATGGAGAATCGAAGCAGATCTCATTGTGATAGACGGTGATGGCACTGCTGTCTGACAATATATTTGATCAATCTTCGTTTGTTCGTCGATAGACCAAGTACATTCGGATGCGATGTAGGTCGTCTCCCTTAAAACGCAAATTACCTGAATAAACGAGCGACGCTGATTAATCACCCAATGTCGCAGTTGATAAAACATCCGATTCGGAACGTTGTATATCGTTATTGGCACCACGTCATTCAGAAATTAGAGTACGGAGTGCGTAGATACTGCTTTTAACGTGTCATAGCGGATATTTATTGCTTCACATTCAGTACAGTCGTAAATCAGGTGCTTTAGAGTGTAGCTGCACGTTAAGCGCTACTATGGCTGGTAATAAGGGCACATGATTTAGACACTCGCACTCGCAAATATTTCCTGTACCAGAAGAGGGAAGGTACGAAACTTGAAAACTTGCGACATTTTTTCCTTATATAAAGCAGTAGCCGTTTACCAATCGGTTTGTTTCGACCATCGCGTAACACGTCAGGAGTTCGGAATTCTATGGGCGTGAAATATGGACTGCAGGAAAACCGTAAAGGAAGAGAAGTGAAGAAGTCGAGCGTTATTGGAGCTTTTGAGACTAGATGTTACGGAACGATGGTGGAAATAAGTCGATTAGATATGAAGAGGTTCTCCACAGAACCACAAACAAACAAACAGTGTTTTCTTGTTTGTTTCTTTATTTACAGAGGCCATTTGGATCTTCTCACGGCGGGATTTATTTACCTCATCACACTTTCTTATATATCTGTTGCTCGAAAAATTTATAGCAGCAAATCACATAATTCAAGTTACACATAAATTACTGAAGCACCTTTGGAGGCATTTCACCAACTCCTCGAGACATCATTTACCCTGCCGTTGCTTCTCCCGTCATACCGTGGAGCATACGTCTTTTTCGTCGTAAAAGTTGTTGTTCAACTCGTCTGACGTGATGGCTCTTTTATCTGTCCTCATCAAAATTTTTTGATTTGTCCCTATTAAGTTACCCCCAGAAATTGGGGTTCTTCCATTGTGCCTATCCCGAAACGCAGTGTTATTGTTTCTCTTGTACATTTTTTTCTATTTCTCTTTCCCATATCTCATCCCTTCCGAATTTTCTTTATTCCATTACACATTGTTTGTTCACTCTTCTGACTGGTTTGATGTGACGCATCACGGTGACCTCTCCTGTTCCCATCTCTGAAATCACTAACTCTGATATTAGATAACTAATTACATGTATTATCCTTATTGTATAAATTCCAGTCTCTGCCTTACCCTACAGTTTTTGCCCTCTATGGCTTCCTCTAGTTTCATGGAAGTTAACCCCTTCTATGTCAACATGCATCATATCATGCTGTCACTTTTTCCAGGTAGTATTTTCATACAATTCAACGTGGAATCTGAACCGCGTGCCGTTTCTAGCGACTCCTCACAGCGTTGAGAGGTGAAGTCCGAGGAGGTACTTCGACCTCTTGGTATCCAGGTACGAACTTCACCGTATGAAAAATAATAGAACAAATGGGTCAAATGGCCCTGAGCACTATAGGACTCAACATCTAAGGTTATCAGTCCCCGAGAACTTAGAACTACTTAAACCTAACTAACGTAAGGACATCACACACATCCATGCCCGAGGCAGGATTCGAACCTGCAACGGTAGCGGTGCGCGGTTCCAGACTGAAGCGCCTAGAACCGCTCGGCCATCCCGGCCAGCTTACGTAGAACATACAAGCTCCAGTCACATTAATACTACCACAGTGTGTGTTCGACGTGAATGTGCAATAACCACTTATAGACAGAAGATGGCAGCACTACCAGTGGGGGCTATGTAAAGTGTCAACTGCGGACGCGGAAAACAGTGCAGTCGTTGTCGTAATGTGGAAGCAGCTCGTCCAAAAGGGCATTATCATTGGCTTTCGGTACAACGGTGGAAGCATTTTCGTAACTGCTAAGTCTGTAGACTGTTCACGAGCCACCGAGTTTAAGGGATACCGCACTTGGGAAAATGGCGCTATCCAAAACGGGCGCCGAGGCAACGATGTGCAGCACGGGTCATAGATGAAAGGAGTGAATGGCGGCTGCAGAGATGTGTACGAGTGAATAAACGTGCAACTGTTGAGCAACTCACCGCCCAGCTGAACGTAGCTCTGTATGGGCCTGCACAGCAGTGACATTATCCTGACTGCCTTGTCCGAGAATTACTTCGAGCAGATAGTTAGAGAACCAACTCGTGAAGCTAACGTTTTAGACCTCATAGCAACAAATAGACCGGAACTTTTCGACTCCGTGAATGTAGAAGAGGGTATCAGTGATCATAAGTCAGTGGTTGCATCAATGACTACAAGTGTAATAAGAAATGCCAAGAAAGGAAGGAAAATATATTTGCTTAACAAGAGTGATAGGGCACAAATCGCAGAATATCTGAGTGACCACCATCAAACGTTCATTTCTGAGGAAGAGGATGTGGAACAAAAATGGAAAAAATTCAGAAACATCGTCCAGTACGCCTTAGATAAGTTCGTAGCGACTAAGGTCCAAAGCGAGGGGAAAGATCCACCGTGGTATAACAATCATGTACGAAAGGTACTACGGAAACAAAGAAAGCTTCATCATAGGTTTAAGAGTAGTCGAATCATAGCTGATAAGGAAAAGCTGAACGAAGCGAAAAAGAGCGTAAGGAGAGCAATGAGAGAAGCATTCAACGAATTCGAACATAAAACATTGGCAAACAATCTAAACAAGAACCCTAAAAAGTTTTGGTCATATGTAAAATCGGTAAGCGGATCTAAATCCCCTATTCAGTCACTCGTTGACCACGATTGCACCGAAACAGAGGACGACCGAAGAAAGGCAGAAATACTGAATTCAGTGTTCCGAAACTGTTTCACTGCGGAAAATCGTAACACGGTCCCTGACTTCAGCCGTCGCACGGACGCCAAAATGGAAAATATTGAAATAAACGATATCGGAATTGAAAAACAACTGCTATCACTTAGTAGCGGAAAAGCATCCGGACCAGACGAGATACCCTTAAGATTCTACAGTGATTATGCTAAAGAACTTGCCCCCTTTCTATCAGCAATTTATCGTAGATCGCTGGAAGAACGTAAAGTACCTAGCGACTGGAAGAAAGCGCAGGTCGTTCCCATTTTCAAGAAGGGTCATAAATCAGACGCGAATAATTATAGGCCTATTTCGCTTACGTCAATCTGTTGTAGAATAATGGAACATGTTTTGTGTTCTCGTATTATGACGTTCTTAGATAATACAAATCTCCTTCATCATAACCAACATGGATTCCGCAAACAGAGATCATGTGAAACTCAGCTCGCCCTATTTGCCCAAGAAATTCACAGTGCCGTAGACACTGGCGAGCAGATTGATGCCGTATTCCTGGACTTCAGGAAGGCATTTGATACGGTTCCGCACTTACGTTTAGTGAAAAAAATACGAGCTTACGGAATATCGGACCAGGTTTGTGATTGGATTCAGGATTTCCTAGAAGAAAGAACACAACATGTCATTCTTAACGGTTCAAAATCTGCGGATGTAGAGGTAATTTCGGGAGTACCGCAAGGAAGCGTGATAGGACCTTTATTGTTTACAATATACATAAATGACTTAGTTGACAACATCGGTAGCTCCGTGAGGCTATTTGCAGATGACACGGTTGTCTACAAGAAAGTAGCAACATCAGAAGACTCGTACGTACTCCAGGAAGACCTGCAGAGGATTAATGCTTGGTGCGACAGCTGGCAGCTTTCCCTAAACGTAGATAAATGTAATATAATGCGCATACATAGGGGCAGAAATCCATTCCAGTACGATTATGCCATAGGTGGTAAATCATTGGAAGCGGTAACGACCGTAAAATACTTAGGAGTTACTATCCGGAGCGATCTGAAGTGGAATGATCACATAAAACAAATAGTGGGAAAAGCAGGCGCCAGGTTGAGATTCATAGGAAGAATTCTAAGAAAATGTGACTCATCGACGAAAGAAGTCGCTTACAAAACGCTTGTTCGTCCGATTCTTGAGTATTGCTCATCAGTATGGGACCCTTACCAGGTTGGATTAATAGAAGAGATAGACATGATCCAGCGAAAAGCAGCGCGATTCGTCATGGGGACATTTAGTCAGCGCGAGAGCGTTACGGAGATGCTGAACAAGCTCCAGTGGCGGACACTTCAAGAAAGGCGTTACGCAATACGGAGAGGTTTATTATCGAAATTACGAGAGAGCACATTCCGGGACGAGATGGGCAACATATTACTACCGCCCACATATATCTCGCGTAATGATCACAACGAAAAGATCCGAGAAATTAGAGCAAATACGGAGACTTACAAGCAGTCGTTCTTCCCACGCACAATTCGTGAATGGAACAGGGAAGGGGGGATCAGATAGTGGTACAATAAGTACCCTCCGCCACACACCGTAAGGTGGCTCGCGGAGTATAGATGTAGATGTAGATGTAGATGTAGATGTCTGGTCCATGCGCCCTTGCTGAGTGTGCTTAATCGACGACGAGAGCTGAAATCTGCGCGCCAGTACCACAAATGGATGTCCAATGAGTGCTACAAGTTGCCTCTTTAGGTGAATCACATGTTGTCCTCCATCTGTGTGATATGTCTGAAAGAATACACACTGCAACGATATTCGGAAAGGATCCAGGCCGGAGAAGGGCGTATTATGATCTGGGGAAGGAATATTTCGTAACCATTACCTGTGTGAGATCATCGTCCTGGAAGGGATAGTGGACCTTGTAACCCCTAGGCGCGGTTTGATTTTCCTCGACATAGTAGCATCTACAATGCAATGTATTACGCAGCTCGCACTGTACGTGTGTGGTTTGAACAGCACCAAATTGAGTTTATCGTACTCCCCTGGCCACCAAGCTATCAGGATTTAAACCCAGTGGGGGATAAGTGGGACAACGTCGATTGGGCTGTTCACTGCATGTCGGGTATTGTGACCGAGCGGTTCTAGGCGCTTCAGTCTGGAACCGCGGAACCGCTACGTTCTTAGGTTCGAATCCTACCTCGGGCAAGTATGTGCGTGATGTCCTCAGGTTAGTTAGGTTTGAGTAGTTCTAAGTTCTAGGGGACTGATGACCTCAGATGTTAAGTCCTATAGTGTTCAGAGCCATTTCATTTTTTTGTTCGCTGCATGGCCCTCAGCCGATAAATCTAGAGCATAAGGGCACGGCACTGGAGCCGACAGGGCTCCACATCCTTGTTAGTGCTTTCAAGGACCTCGCTGTC
The DNA here is from genome assembly GCF_023864275.1 of Schistocerca cancellata. Classification (NCBI taxonomy): domain Eukaryota; kingdom Metazoa; phylum Arthropoda; class Insecta; order Orthoptera; family Acrididae; genus Schistocerca; species Schistocerca cancellata. The sequence continues at coordinate 337,680,432 of NC_064631.1, forward strand.
TCTCTTCGTATACGTCAGCGGTGAAGAAAGTAGTTATTCAAGTTTTTGACGGGAACTCACGTTAATGCGGTCAGTGTAGAATCAGAATTTATTGTGTTTCGAACACGTTTTACTAGACTACTTGCCATTAAAATTGCTACACCACGAACATGATGTGCTACAGACGAGAAATTTAACAGACAGGAAGAAGATGCTGTGACATGAAAATGATTACCTTTTCAGATCATACACGTAAGGTTGACGCCATTGGCGACACCTACAACGTGCTGACATGAGGAACGTTCCAACCGATTTCTCATACACAAACAGCAGTTGACCGGCGTTAACTCGTGAAGAGATGCGTACCATCACGTTTCCGACTTTGATAAAGGTCGGATTGTAGCCTATCGCGATTACGGTTTATCGTTTCGTGCCCTGCTCGCTTTGGTCGAGATCCAATTACTGTTAGCAGAATATGGAATCGGTGGGTTCATGAGGGCAATACGGAACGCCGTGCTGGATCCCAACGATCTCGTATTACTAGCAGTCGAGATAACAGGCATCTTATCCACATGGCTATAACGGATCGTGCAGCCACGTCTCGATCCCTGAGTCAACAGGCCTGGGTCGTTTGCAAGACAAGAACCATCTGCACGAACAGTTCGACGACGTGGACTATCAGGTCGGGGACCGTGGTTGCGGTTACCCTTGACAATGCATCACAGACAGGAGCGCCTGCGATGGTGTACTCAACGACGAACTTGGGTGCACGAATGGCAGAACGTTATTTTTTCGGATGTATCCAGGTTCTGTTTACAGCATCATGGCGGTCGCATCCGTGTTTGGCGACATCGCGGTGAACGCACATTGGAATCGTGTATTAGTCATCGCCATACTGGCGTATCACCCGCCGTTATGGCATGGGGTGCCATTGGTTACACGGCTCGGTCATCTCTTGTTCGCATTGACGGCACTTTCAACAGTGGGCGTTACATTTCAGATGTGTTACGACCCCTGGCTCTACCCTTCATTCGATCCCTGCGAAACCCGACATGTCAGCAGGATAATGCACGACCACATGTTTCAGGTCCTGTAACGGCCTTTCTGGATACAGAAAATGTTGGACTGCTGCCCTGGCCAGCACATTCTCCAGATCTCTCACCAACTGAAAACGTTTGGTCAATGGTGGCAAAGCAACTGTCTCGTCACTATACGACAGTCACTACTCTTGATGAACTGTGTGGTATCGTGTTGAAGCTGCGTGTGCAGCTGTACCTGTACACGCCACGCAAGCTCTGTTTGACTCAACGGCCAGGCGTATCAAGGCCGTTATTACGGCCAGATGTGGTTGTTCTGGGTACTGATTTCTCAGAATCTATGCACCCAGATTGCGTGAAAGTGTAATCACATGTCAGTCCTAGTATAATATATATGTCCAACGAATACCCGTTTATCATCTGCATTTCTTCTTGGTGTAGCAATTTTAATGGCCAGTAGTGTAGCATTCCATTCAAAAATGAAATTTTCGGGACGTTTCTAGGAATGGAATACTTTTAAAAAATACTTAATCAGTCGGTATCATCTTCGTCGCCTAATCCTTTGCTCCCAGATGTAAGAACGGTTCAAGTAGAGAAGACACGTTTTCCAAGCTGCAAGGCTCGTTACCTGTTCACCATATAACTCAGAAACCAACGCAGCATAAATTATAAACACAGGGAGAAACAGTGGTAGTTTTGATATTGTGAACCTGGGCTCAGAAGTTATTATGCACCGTATTCAACCACGTGTAATTGCTTATAGAAACTAGTTACTTTATAATTTATTTTTCTAATATTGTACTATTCCTCATTTCCTGTATATTTAATCACATCATCTGACGACCATATAACGCAAAGCGAAACAGTACAGCAAAGCTCGTTTTACTGACTGTAATGAGCCAGGACGGACCGATCGACCGCAACCGCACTGTGTTATCCTCTGCCAGTATCATGACTGTATGCTGCATGGAGGGATGTTTGGTCAGCACACTGGGTTCCAGAGCATTGACTGCTTTCTTCCGAGTCACTATTCCTCACCCAAATAGCTCTCCAATTGGCATCACGAAGTCGAATTTACCTCGCATACAATAAGACCTGTCGGCTGAGAATGAGACGGCGGTTGCTCGGTACCATTGGGCCTTTAGTGACTTGTTCACATATGCGACGTGTAGCGGTATGAAACCGGAATTCCACTATAGGTGGTGCTAGCCGCCAGTGTAGGTCCCACAAGACGGCGTCTGCAGTGCCATCTGCTTCCTATAATGGCTGACGACAAATGTCAGCTTCACAATAACCCGAGTTCCATACGCCGGGCCAGCTGGTGTGGCCGAGCGGTTCTAGAAGCTACAGTCTGGAAACGCGCGACCGCTACGGTCGCAGGTTCGAATCCTGCCTCGGGCATGGTTGTTTGTGATGTCCTTAGGTTAGTTAGGTTTAAGTAGTTCTACGTTCTAGTGGACTGATGACCTCAGACGTTAAGTCCCATAGAGCTCAAATTCATTTGAACCATTTCCATAAGCTGGTATCTATTTCAAACCTGTAAATATGTCGACTTTTGTGCCTGCGAACTACGATATGCGGACAACATTGGTTTTCTGTTATCATTTGAAGGAAACTGATGCAGAATGGCATAGAACGCTTGTCGAAGTTTTCAGCGAACATGCTCTTGGGATAACACAGCATTTCAAGTGGCTCAAGAAATTCGAAAGTGGTAATTTGAAGTGAAAAACGACGAGAAATTTAGAAAAAAACGAATAGCAGGCCTTATTGGATGAAGATGATACTCAAACTCAAGAGGAACTTGCGGAACAATTGAATATGACGCATAATGCCGTTTCTTTTCGGTTGAAAGCTATAGGAACGGTGCAGAAAGTGGGAAAATGGGTTCCGCATGAACTGAATGTAAGACAGTAAGCAATTCGAAAGACCACTTGTGAAGTGCTGCTCACCAAATACAAAAGAAAGTAGTTTCTCCATCAAGTAGTGAGAGGTGATGGAATATGGGTAGATTTTGAGAATCCTATGCGTCGTAAATCATTTGTGAATCCAGGCAGGCCATGTACATCCACTGCAAGAGCAAATCGTTTTTGAAAGAAGACAATTCTCTGTATTTGGTGGGATCAGAAGAGTGTCACCCATTATGAGCTGCTAAAACCTAGTGAAACTGTTAGCACCGATCGCTACCAACAGCAAATGATCGACTGAGCCGGTCGTAGTGGCCGAGCGGTTCTAGGTGCTTCAGGCTGGAACCGTGCGACCGCCACGGTCGCAGATTCGAATCCTGCCTCGGGCATGGATGTGTGTAATGTCCTTAAGTTAGTTAGGTTTAGGTAGTTCTAAGTTCTAGGGGACTGATGACCTCAACAGTTAAGTCCCATAGTGGTCAGAGCCATTTGAACCATTTTTTTTTTGAGCGATTGAAATCGAGCATTACGTTAAAAACCACTGGAATACGGAAAAAGCCACCACAAATTCATAGTGCTCCTTGGTAATGCCACATCACACCTAGCAAAACGGGTCAGAGAAACGATAGAGGCATTCGGATGGGAAAGACTAGGGCCTGCGGCTTATTCTCCAGACTTGGCTCCGTCCGATTACTATCTATGTGTATCACTGTGATATGGCCTCGCTGAACAGCGCTTCAGTACGTATGAAAATGTACAAAATGGCTCGCTGACTGATTTACTTCAAAAGAAGACTTTTTTTTTGCGTAGTATTCATAGCCTGCCGGAGAGGTGGGAGAAATGTATAAACAGCAATGCAGGTTATTTTGAATAAAATACTGTTTATTAGTTTCAAACAACAGACGCGTAACGTGTAGTTTGAATATTTGTAGCATGGTGCAGCAGAGTACTGTAAAATGTAATTATATTACATTTCAGCCTCCGGTTGCATAAGTAAATAAACTTTAGCCTTCTTCAGAAATGTCGTTGTAGATTACTTGTGAAGAACAAAATTAATTTGTTATACAAAACTTTTTACCATAAATGAGAAGTGAAAGAGATATTTTAAAATATAAAACTTTATAAGAAAAGAGGCTGGAAGTACGTTACTGAAAATCGCTAAGAATTTTATGTTGTCTAAACTTTCATGCCTAGTTAAATAAAGTTGTTATCAAAGTAATTTTAACAAAAGATAGGCAGTGAGAATTCCAAGTTGGGTATTCGTACCTACGTATTTATAAGAAACTACAAGCAAAGTGACTAATTAGTTATAAAATTTGTATGAAACAAGAATCGAGAATCACACGTCGGCTGCAGTACATCACTTCTCACATTAGCTTCATTCTTCGAGATCCAAAGAAGAGCCTGTGATAATGCCACAAACATCGCTAAGAAGAACGATTACAGCAAAAAATGTTTATAATTAGTAAACATTCCGAACGAACGCGGTGAACACGACCACAAGGATTCGCATCCATTCATACTACATTCCCCCGCTTATTTCTACTAGGTTACTGCGGGTCCTGATGGCAAACTAAAAAAGGACGGAAGCACTAAAATTGTCAGTTTATGAGGAATCTACAAAGAGCACACTGATAAATTGGTGTCTGGAGTATCTCTCAGAACAATTACAGTAAGTGAACACATACTGGAGGGACGTGAGAAGACTTTAAAAAAGTGAAGGAATTATCAGAACGTGATTCGTAATATAAAAAAAGAATGAACGTAAAACAGGATAGCTTTAGGTTATTTATGCACCAGGAAAAAGTTTATTTCATTGCAGCGAAACATCATCCAAACGTTTAGCAGTATGTTTACAGAAAAGTAAGCACAATACATACAAAAATGAAATGTAGAGATTGAAATGGAAATTGAGAGAGTACATTCATCCTAATATGTAAATTGCAGCTAATAGGTGTTGTTAAATAGCAATTACAGGAGCGAAAATGTATGCCACTACCTAAAGTTTTGGAACAGAAACGAAACTGGTAATTGTGGAAGTACAAGTAACAAAACTTTGAATCTACACTGTCTTTTGGACCGAAATGAATCACGTGTGAAAATGATGAGAGGAATACAAAGTCTACGTAGCATATAATTTGAGTTAAGGATAGAGAGAATATACGTGGAAGTGAAGAAGAGTATTTGGGCACAAGCGAAAGTCCATCACAGAGCAACAGATGGTGCACGAGAAGCCAACCAGCATTCTTCGTGAAGCCGTGTGCTGTCGCGTGATCGTCATCTGCGTGTATGCCTGAAATGTAGGACACATGCTAAGACTACAGTCATTATGTAAGAATGACTTGTTCCTGTATTGACTCACCTCTTATATTGTCTCTATAGCACCTCCTATTGATACTATCTGGTTCACCAGTTTATATTAGAGATATAGTCCGGCCACCTTATCTAGGATTTATGACCACTTCTTCCAACATAAATGATCCACTGTTTGCTTGCTCATTGTATCGGTGAAAGACAAGGAGATCCTTAGTTATACAAAAATGGCAGCAATAAAACATACACAAATTTTAAAGTCACTGATGGAGTTAACAACTATGGAAACAGAATATACAGAAAGAGCTGATTCCGTGGTCAATTAACGATTATTATTGACGTAGATTTTGCCACACTTGCGTCACGCAACGTCGGCTACTGGATCTTAGCTATGGTGGTTAGAGCTGCATGAACATGCAAATGCGAGGTGCATGAGACGTTAGCTATGAGGAGGTCGAGTTGTTAGCAGCTTGAATTTCCCTATCACTGTCACGATCAAGCAGAGGAAGGAGACCGGCCTTAGGCCACAAAAATAGCCACATCTGTGAAAATGTTTATGATCGTCACAAAACAAAGCCAGAAACCAATAAAATTGTCGAATAGTAGTAGTGTCATTTTAAATATCTGGACGACGAGAATAAATTGCTTTATGAGAATTATAGTTCAACAGTTAGAATTTGTGAAAGGTGTTGATCTATCAGCCGGCCGGAGTGGCCGTGCGGTTCTAGGCGCTACAGTCTGGAGCCGAGCGACCGCTACGGTCGAAGGTTCGAATCCTGCCTCGGCCATGGCTGTGTGTGACGTCCTTACGTTAGTTAGGTTTAATTAGTTCTAAGTTCTAGGCGACTGATGACTTCAGACGTTAAGTCCCATACCACTCAGAGCCATTTCTTGATGTATCACAAACATCATAAATAAATTAAGTTGCAAAGGAAACAGGAGCACAGCCAAAGGATGAAGAGATTTTGGGAAGAGAAGAGGAAGAAAGGAAAGAAGTGAAAATTGTGTCATCATGTGATTTTCGAGTTCAAACACTGTCCATAAGGGTAACAATGAAATGAATGAATGAAATTAAGTTACAACAGTTAGGCGCAGTTGTTTTCAAAAACCAGTTAATATCAACTAGCAGTGGAAGAAAAGCGTCAGCGAGTGAGGTGACTCAGTGGTTAGCACACTGGAGTCGCATTCTGAAGGACGAAGGTTCAGACCAGCGTCCGGCCATCATGATTTAGGTTTCCCGTGATTTCCCTAAATCGCTTGCGGCAAATACCGTGATGGTTCCTGAAAGGGCACAGCTGACTTCCTTTCCCATCCTTCCCTAATCCGACGGAACCGATGACCTCACTTTTTGGTCCCCTCTCTCAAATCAACCAACCAAGCAAGAAAAGCGCCATCAGATGAGTTACTCAGAATTTGTGCTGCAGTAAAAACAAATTAACAGAAAAGCCCTGTACATCCACTTATTAACTAAGTCATGCCCCTAATTACATAGAAACGAGAGACATTTTGGGATGACGGTTAAGATCTTGCAGTGTTTTGTATACAGGTTGCATTAAGTCCTCGCAATTTATAGCTGTTGAATCATATTGCTTGTGTAATCGGAGTCTGTGAAACTCTTTTCTTCCTGTCGTTTCGTCCAGGGTTGTGTTGAACATCTTCTGAGGAGCTCCTGGTTCTGCTGAGTCTTACCGACTCAAAACCCAGAAGATTCAGCAACAGCTAAGACAATGGTTTGTGGAAGTCTTGATGTAGTGACTCTCACTTCAATTTTGGTCGATTACTATTTGTCTTACGAATGCATTAGTTTACGTGTACCAATAGAACTAATAATTCTAGCCAAAAACTAGATACACTGCATTAAAGGTAGCGGACAGTTCAGTTTCACGTGTAACAAAAAAATGGTTCAAATGGCTCTGAGCACTATGCCACTTAACTTCTGAGGTCATCACTCGCCTAGAACTTAGAACTACTTAAACCTAACTAACCTAAGGACATCACACACATCCATGCCCGAGGTAGGATTCGAACCTGCGACCGTAGCGGTCGCGCGGTTCCTAGATGAAGCGCCTAGAACCGCTCCGCCACACCGGCCGGCTCACGTGTAACATTTCGAATAGCAATTATATATATATATATATATATATATATATATATATATATATATATATATATATATATATACCCTAAGACAACAAAAAACGGCTCAACATGAAGAAATTATCCGAATGGGACGGAAATCGATAGGTGTGATTTACCTGTACGGACAATAATATGATTACAGTTTCGGAAAAATTGGATGATTTATTCAACAGAAATAGCATCATAAACTATGCCAATAATGCATTGGTCCACCTCTGGCCCTTACGCAAGCAGTTATTCGGTTTGGCATCGATTGATAGAGTGGTTGGGTGTCCTCCTGAGGGATGTCGTGTCGAATTGTGTCCAGTTGCTGCGTTAGATCGTCAGAATCCCGAGATTGTGGGACGACCTTGCCCACAATGTTCCAAACGTTCTCAAATGGGGAGAGTTCCGACGGGGAGAGTTCCGACAACCTTGCTCACCAAGGTAGGGTTTGGCAAATACGAAGACAAGTAGCAGAAACTCCCACCGCGTGCGAGTGGGCGTTATCTTGCTGAAATGTAACCCCAGGATGACTTTCCGTGAAGGTCAACAAAACGGGGCGTAGATTATCGTCGACGTGCCACTATACTGTAAGAGTCTCTCGGATGACAACTAAACGGTCCTTCCATGAAAATAAATGACGCCCGAGACCATCACTCGCGTATTGGGCAGGCGACAGCCATGTGGGTATCACACCTCTGTCCGGAGCGTCTTCAGAGAAATCTTCTCCGGTCTTAGGAGCTCAATTCGGAGCGGGACTGAAGACAGTACTACTCCAGGCAAAGATATTCCAAGTCGGGGGGATACTTCCTTTTCGTGGAGAAGAACACATTCCTACATCTACATCTATACACTTCAAGCCACCTTACGTTTCGTGACGGTGGGTTTTTTGTGTACTACTGTTACTATCCACTTTTCCTGTTCCAGTCACGAATAATTCGCAGGAAGAACGATTGCCGAGAGGCCTCCGTGTAAATTCAAATGTCTATAATTTTACTTTCATGATCTTTTAGTGAGATATGCATAGGAGGAAGCAATATATAGATTGACTCTCCTATAAAGGTCCACCCTCGAAACTGTAAAAGTAAACCATACCGTGATGCAGAACGCCTCTTTCGTACTCGTAGCTTCAGTCACTAGAGCTGGCTGAACACCTCCGTGAATCTTTCATTCTTGCTAAATGGTCTTGTAAAGAAAAGCGCTGCCTTTAATGAAGATCTTTCCTGTTTGCTGATAAAAACCTATCTCGAACGGTTCTTAAACTGCCCAGCAATCTTCAAGCATTAAAAAAAAGAACGACGGTGCTGTAATCAATCTACTGTGAGAACAAACTACATTTCTTGAGTATTCTTCCAACGGATATCAGCCTGGCATCTTCCTTACTTACGATTACTTTCTTGTTACTCCACACAGAAAACTACTAGATATTTAAGGGCAGCGACCGTTTCCAGTGATAGTGCTGCAAACTGTGAACTATCACTTAACTCATTTTTGGTTATATATGAACAGTGCGTTATATTTGTTTATGTCCATGCTCAAAATCTCAGCAACAGATGTCAGTACTTTGCAGGCTTTGTGCATTTCGCTACAGTTATGTAGCGTTGCGACTTCCTTGTATATGACAGCATCAGCTGCGAAATACCAAGTGGAAATTCCGACATCATCCACTTGGTCATCTGTATACAGGAAGTATCGGGTGTAAATGCCGACATTTCTGTTTGTGACGGAGGATTGTTGTACAGAACTACATTATATCAGTATTTATTTGATTTTCAGACTAATAATCATAGTCATTACAAGTTGTATGTTTTTAGACTGTCTGATAGGTTTCATCTATAGGGAAAGATGGGTAATATACAATGTGTACAAGAACCAAGAAGAAGCAATATGATTGATAGATCAAGAACGAAGTGTAAGAGGGGGATGCAGTATTTCGCCCTTACTGTTCAAGCTATACATCGAAGAAACAATGACGTAAATAAAGGTTGAAGAATAGAATCAAAATTAAAGAAGAAAGGTTATCAATGATAAGGCTCGCTGACAACATTGCTACCCTCACTGAAGTAATTGCAGGATATGTTGAATGAAATGAACAGTCTAACAGGTACAGGATGCGGATTGAGAGCAACAAGAATGAGAAGTTACAGAAATGAGAACAGCGAGAAACTTCTACATCTACATCTACAACCATACTCCGCAAGCCACCTGCCGGTGCCGATTTTAATTGTTTCTCTATCCCTCTGTCGTCTATTTCGATATCTGTCATTTTGTCATATGTGCGACAATCTAGAGAAGAAACTACAGTGCAGTCTTCCTCTGTCAAACAGCTTTGGGAAAAGACATTTAGTATTTCGGCCTTTAGTCTGTCATCCTCTGTTTCAGTACCATTTTGGTCACAGAGTGTCTGGACATTTTGTTTTGATCCACCTACCGCTTCGACATACGACCAAAATTTCTTAGGATTTTCTTCCAAGTCAGTACATAGAACTTTAGATTCGAATTCATTGAGTGCCTCTCGCATAGCCCTCCTCATACTACATTTCGCTTTTCGTAATTTTTGTTTGTCTGCAAGGCTTTGGCTATGTTTATGTTTGCTGTGAAGTTGCCTTTGCTTCCGCAGCAGTTTTCTAACTCGGTTGTTGTACCACGGTGGCTCTTTTCCATCTCTTACGATCTTGCTTGGCACATACTCATCTAACACATATTGTACGATGGTTCTGAACTTTGTCCACTGATCCTCAACACTATCTGTACTTGAGACAAAACTTTTGTATTGAGTCGTCAGGATTGGGGAATTGAAGGAATTCTGTTATCTAGGCAGTAAACTAACCCATGACGGACGGAGCAACGAGAACATAAAAAGTAGGGTAGCACTGGCATAAAGAGCATTCCTGGCCAGGAGAAGCCTGATAGCATCGAACAGAGGCCTTAACATGAGAAAGAAATTTCTCGAAATATAAATTTGGTGCACAGCACTGTGTGTTAGCGATACGTGGACTGTGGGAAAACAAGAACAGAGGAGAAGTGGAGCATTTGAGATGTGATGCTGCAGAAGAATGTTGAACTTTAGGTAGACTACGCCTGCTACGGCTGCCTGCCCCTCCTGAATGTGGCCAATCTGCGTGAAATTACTTCATCACTCACTCTTTATTTACATTTGTTTCATAATCTGATGAAATTTAGACCACCACTTGACAGTGGCGACTGAGAGAAACAGTACTGCTGTTTTCATACACTGTTATTCAAATTCATGTACCTGTTATTAACAGCATTACAAGCAATGGCTGCAATCTCATTGCTACCCACACAGACAAACCACTACCATTGCACATGAAAATGCATTGTGGGAGGGAATGGGAAGATTGGTTCCACGCCGATACGGAAAGAACTCTGTATTCACTTTCCAGTATTAAAAATATCTGAGCCTTTTTGCAGAGTCTTACATCCATTTTTCCATAGTGTCAAAGTTTTAGCAAATATAAGCGATTTCTTCTCACTGCATTATTAAAGCATATAAATCTCCGTGCAAACAGGTCTCTGAAGACCTAATGTTGCTGACCGGCAGCCGTCTCATTCTCAGCTGACAGGCTTCACTGGGTGCAGATATGGAGTGGCATGCAGTCAGCACACAGCTCTCGCGGACGTTGTCAGTTTTTATGACTGGAGCCGCTACTCTTTAGTCAACTCGTTCCTCAAATTGCAACACAAGCGCTGAGTGCATCCTGCTTACCAAGAGCACTCGGCAGACTCAGACGGTCGTCCATCCAAGTGCTAGCCGAAACTGACAGCGCTTAACTTCGGTAAGCTGACGGGAACTGGTGGTACCACAGCAGCAAGACCGTTGTCAAAGCGTATATAACGACATGAAATCTAATGAAGTCATTAATTCAGTATATTTAGTGCCACTGCTACTGTTATCTGCTAATCGAAACTCTGAAGTGTCATTGCAAGCACACTACACATATGTATAGTAACGTTATCTGTCAATGTTCTCGGCATAACCACAAGTAAACTGAAAATTCACAATCAGAAGTGAAGATTAGTTTTCCTCTTTCTTTTATGGGTAGGCATCTCTTCGTCACATACTAGTTCCAAAACAAAGGAACCTGTGATTGCATAGTCGCATCTTCCTTGACATCTGATTACTATTGACTGAATGTCTTTGCGAAAGCGCTACACGTGCCCTTCATTTATGCCACCCAAGTTTTCCCTAAGGAATTACAGACGTGAATGAAGCATATGCATTTTGAGAGAAATGCGTTTTGAGAGAAATTCTACAGACAAGTGTTCTATATCTTTCAATGAGTGATTTAACCTGTCCATCACTTCGAACTATTCAGTCTTTAGTGCCTTTGTGTTGAAGAGTAATATAAATATGTTTGTTCATAACTGTCTGCAAGTTTAGCTACGCAGCGTAATGCCAACTACACTGTTATACTCCAATGGCCACATATGACTTGTGGTTTTATGGCGAGCACAGAAGAAATTTTCATGATGTAAATGTTTTATATTGAAGCAGTGGTCGCAATGTATTTATTTTGTTCTTGTGATAGTTTTTTAAGAATCCTCAAAGCCTATTTAAGGCATTATTCTGACAACTTTATGCAGAATAAGAAACTAGTATGGTCTAGTGGACAAAAGTTTTAGTGAAGCTGAGTGTATCTAGACTGTCCAGAGATGCCCCACGTTTGAGCTTTTCTTTGTTTTGAGCAGCTGACAAGTTGTGACGTGTAGTGTGAGACGCTGAATGCCCATGGGCATCGTCTACACGTCACACGGGAACACGTAACACGGCGGCTGCATTGAACTATGTGCTTCGGCGCGTGTGCAGGCCTGTGACAATACTATGTACCACAGACTTGACTGTCGAGCTGGCTGCCGCACAAAGAGCGCCGTTGCAGGCTTTCAAATGACCTGTACTGCCTATGAAAGTAAAGAGGAGGGTAACATGGACGCTCACACTCAGTGCGTATTATGAATAATTATGGCGAACTGGGACGATGTGTTGAACCGTAATCGCAGAACTTGTGTATTACACCACAAGGAAAATGTTAAACAAAATAACACATGTCCCTTGGCAGACACCTTAATGGATCCCGGGAAAAAAAAGGAAATGTTTCAACATGCTATCCTGTACTTAAAATCAAGAACGAAAATTTTGTATTTTTGTGTGAAATATTTGTCTTTCAGCACAACGATCGTGCATTTTACTAAGCCATAACTGATCCTATTGTGTAACTGTTTCGTGATTCCTGAACCTTTTGAGCATAAGAGGCTTTCCCGAATGACATCTGGTCATCCTACAACGCCATGTACCAGTGGGGACGTACAACTACTTGCTTGGGTCGTAATGCGTGGGCTGGTACCACCCGTCATCCTGTGTCATCACCCACCACAGTGCCCACAACAGTTCAATGTGTAGACACATAATCATTGTGATACACAATCAGCGAATAATCTTAAACTGCGACATTTACTCCTTATGTAAACGGCTCTTTTTGTTAACTTGGAAACGACTAGGTAGCATTTAATATCGCCAGAGAATAAGTACACTCAAGACAAAAGGACGTTGCAGCTCCCAAAACGAGCAAAGACAAAACGTATTTAAACAAAACTACGATTAGTTATTTATGAACGCACACACATGTAAAGTGAAAACTTCCTACAATTTATTACAAAGTAAGTTATTGAATTATTATTTTCAATATGCGTTAATGAGATATAATTACGTTAATAACAGACAACTACCTGCCACCACCTCACTACCTGTTGACTGCCGTCATCAAGTTAGGCGAGAAACTAGTCTCGGTTAGGTCACGCAAGGGACCAGTCACCATTGTAGAGGCCTAAACGAAAATTCGCATAATCAGTCACAGAATCTGCCTTCACTATCTCTTCACGATTAACGAAGACTGATTAAATTTTCTTGTACGCATTTTTATGCACACCAATTGGTGGATCAAATCGTTATTACCGGTACACGGTTTAGCATCACCCTAGTAATGGCTAAGCACGAAAACCAGCTAAGCTGAATTTAAAGTAAACCTTCTATTCATTTCATTTTCTTTATCAGAACATCTCGTCTTTGGTTATACTATTGTTGTTTTCCTCATTTCCATTTGTAAACACTTTTAATCTTTAAATCTGAACCGGAGCAGATATATTATGGGAGTCATCTGAACGGTGTTGAATTCACTGCTCCAATTACGAGCATAACTGAATTGAAGGCCACATTGTAAGACGCATTCCAAACGTAGCCCGCAGACACTTCGATCTCTTGAGAATCAAGCTGTTTCTCTTTTTTGTGACAGGAAACTGTGGGCAACATACTTAAACGTCTTGTGGCAGTCTCACGACAATTATAAAACGACGTCACTTTGCTTTTTATGCGGTTTTTGGTTCCTGGACAATTAAAAACCGATGTAATTTTTTATCTGGTTTTTGGCCCCCGTACGATTAAAAACCAACGGCGTTTCGATTTTCATGCGGCTTTTGTCGTCAGGACAGTTGTCGTTATGGATGGGTGTATGTAACTAACAGTGACGCAACTATTGACTGCCGAACTTGGTAGTCATGTACATTGAACAGTACTGTTGGTGTAATGTGCATCTCAAACCATAACCAACATCTTACGATTCATCTGCAATTTGTAGCTAACACCAGTTAATTTAAGAATCTTAGAGGGCCGTTTTTTTCTCATGCTTCCCTTTGCGCCAGTACTATGCTGTTCAAATCTGACGTCATTCTGAGCAGTCGTTTTCTTTCTGCAGCGTTTCAACTGGAACTTCAGTTATTTACACGCTGTATATCATCACAGGTAGTCAACATTCCTGACTGTTGTCAGTATGTATGAATTATTGATGACTGTGCTCTCATGAAAGCAAAGGTCAGTAATAATGAGAAAATAATGAAACGTGGAAACAAAGGAATCAGCAGTATGGAACAAATACAGCTTCAAGTGCTATGCGGATTTGTCACTGATTGAGTGTAATTTAAGGAGAAACGTATTTGTGACACAGAGATACTGGGATGCATATCAGGCAAGAGAGTGTGAGAAATTGATCTGGCAGGTGCGAGACAGACATGGAACGGATTGCCTTGTCATTTGATAGGACAGAATGGTGATATAGGCGACTGATGACTTCGCCGTATCGCGTATTGCTGTTCGCGCAAATGAAAACGAATCTCTGCGTGCTGACAGTGGCGGAGTGACAGTCTGAGCTGGCGTGGTTACCGTGCAGGATTTACAAAGTCCATTACTCGGACAACATGACATCTGACAAAGGTCCTGCGCGTATGGGCTTCCACCATAATAAACAACGAAGCCGGCACGGAGCAAGAGAAAGCAGCGACTGCGAAATCCGATCTTCTAAGGACGGCTGTCTCTGACTGGAGTGTAAACGTTAAGCTGATGGGCGAGGCATGCGTGCCATCACCAAATCAGAGGCAGGTGCCATAAAATGTATGTTTCTAGTTTACTTTTGTAATTCAAGTAAAGTGATATGGGATGTATATTTTCTTTAGCTGTGTCGTACTTCGTATTCGTAGTATGGGCAATTTTCAAGCACTAGTCTTCAATAGCCAATGTGTTCACCACAGAGATTCTGCGTAGAAGCAATGTGATCTTTGGATGGTAGTAGAACTGTCGTTGCAGAAGTATACTAAGAGAACTTAGTGAGTGAGTTGGGTATTCGTCACGCTTCTGAGCGGTTTGGAAACAGCTTCCAGAGCACAGAGATAAAGCTATAGATGATGTTGAATTTTGGAAATATGACTTTGTAAAGATTAATTTGGAAAGTTAAGATTCTGAGGTACTGTTGTTGCTGCACTGCTTGTTTGTGTATACTTTATGATGTGTATGGTAAAAACGGAGATTTGCTAGGATTTTGTATTAGTTAGCTTCATTCTCCGGCCTTGATAAAGTAGAGTTATTAGTTCACATGACTTGCACGTTTTCTGCTCCTTTACCGTTTCAATAATGAATTTTATGACAGAGTAATATTAGTTATGTAAAGAAATTTTTCTAAAGATTACTGTATTTGCCCAGATATGAGTTTCATTACTCAGAATATAGTTCTTAAAAAAGTTAATTTCTTTTCAGTTATTTAGCAAGTTTAAATTGCACCACCGTCTCCTCGTGAACGTTTGATTTCTTGTTAAACGTGCCGCTACATTGCACTCTGTGGAACACAGTGGCTAGAGTCAAAGCTTAGCATAACTGGGGCTCCCTGTGTTGCACCGAGCAGTGCTTTCTTTCTTATTGAGCTGGCTTGTTGCTGCGCTGCTTTTTAATGTTCATCACTTCGAGGTGCACCGAGTTTTCGTTACCACAGGTAAGCCATGAAAATTTACTGCGGCCAGTTTTACATCAATTAAGAAACGGTATTGTCGTTCATGGTTAGATGTTGCATTTAAAATTAATGTCAGGATCAGATTAGGTACTAAACCTTTCAGTGCAGTGTTACATTTGTGTGTGCATTATTTAACGTTTGGAAATCTATGTAGTCAGTTTTCGCTCGTAACTTCACAGGGTATTTTAGCAGAAACATTTTGGTGGTTTATTCTTCCAAAAATCTGATGGTAAGTTTTGTAGCATTTTTTTCTATTTGTTTTGTGTCACGAAATTGCAAATCAAGTATTATGACGTCACCAAATGTACCACTGTTCACCGCACTTCATAATACAGGCTTACAAAGGATCCTTCCTTTAGTTCATAGTTCTGGTTTTCAAATTTATGAGGCAGGAGCTAACTGCAATACCGGTATTCTGGCATAGAGTCTCAGATAGTTGGTGACTTATTTTAACAGAGATCGTTTTCATCATTAATGTTCAGGACAATAATAAACAACACTAGATGCAGAAATGAAATAAAAGAAACCAGCTCAGGTTTAGTTCACAACAAACAGACATTTTAATTCATTGAAGCTGCAATTGATCCTTTGCTTAACACTGGCGTCATGGAAATACCAAGATGGTGTTTGGCAGCGGTGCATGACTTTCTTTGCAGTCAAAAATTGCCTCAATCTTCGTTGGTCCATCATGGACAGGGGACATCAGCTGGTTAAGTGGTTGTCAATATCAAGGAAATTATCCAACAACCGTGTAGCTAAGATGTTACTTTATTTTATTTTGACGAATCGGCATCCCACTACGCCACCTTCAGACTCCATATGCATCTCTCAAAATAAACGATAATGCCATATATCCCTGTATTTCGTGAATTCAGACGGTTTCACAATTGTTTAGTTCGCGGACTTGGTAGCAACTGTGTGGCATTATCATTTCTTTTGAGAGATGCGTATGGGGCCTGAAGATGGCATAGTGGAATGCCGAAACTGGCTGTCATCAAAATAAAATAAAATAAAATCTTATTTACACTGTTATTGGAGAACTGACAATATTGGTCATGGTTGGTGTACAAAAACGCCGAAGGGGACAGCAGTCACTCGGGCGACCGTTGTAGAGGCCGTTCATCGACTTGATGAAAATTTTGAATTCGCTGTCGGCTACGTCGAAGGAGACCCGCCAGAGTATCCGTACACAACACGCCCCTTCCAGTATTCGGGGAGGCGCGCTGGCTCGGCATCGAATCCGACCGGCGGACTAACAACTAGTGCTCGTGTACCAATCAGCATGAATGTAGTTTTAGGGAGGTTTCCTACATCTGATTAGGCGAATGCTTGGCTGATGCCTCCTTCTCATCTAAATGATTCGCAGACATTTCGGAACATTCTCAAATGTTCACATGGGATAAAAAAGAAACGGTGTGGGGAATTGAGACGACAGGAAGGGTCATCCGGTCACCCTCTGTCACTAACACATCCAAAGCCAGAGATAGGGCCAGGAACAATATTAAGAAATTTAGTGGGTGTCCACTCATCGATCACCTCATACGGAAATACAAAGGAAGTTTAAGAAAATATAAACTAATAGAGTAATTAAAAATATGCCCACTATCGTTCGCATGAAGATTTTTATCGTAAACTTGGTATGTACCTCCCGATGGATATATATCTGAATCGTAAAATTAGACTTTTTCGTCGAAAGTGTATTTAACGCTAAAACGTTCACTTATTTCAAACTCTCTAGTCTTTAGTTTCTCCGAACAGTTCAATAGGCGCCCTGCATTCTAGTATGATGTCATACGTATTATTTCTCAAATCAACGTCCTTTTCTCTCAACACATTTTAATCGTTAAGATATAAATGAAGTACTGTCAGAAAGGTTTTTTAACCGACTTCTTACACTCCATATCGATTTTCAGCTAAAACGTACTATTTGTGAAGAATATTAACATAACTATCAAAGGCAAAAGGGCTTCATGTACGGCCCGTTTCATACCTATATTTTACAAATCTAACTTATTAAATCTCTACTAAGAGATTCCCTTTCAATGTTATCTTATTACAATACTTTTTTGTCTGTGTTAAAGTACTAAAGTACTTATCAACTGGATAATTTCTGCCAGCACTCTCATAGATAATAATTTGACTCTAGTACATGAATGTACTTTCTGAAACGACGAACATATTTTTCAATATCGGCTTGAATTGTGATTTTCCTTATGCTACTATTGCTTAACGTGCTTGCTGTATCTGAAAATGTTTGTCGAATTAAAGTTACAGGTTATGTAAACCTACTGACAGTCCCTGATCTCTTTCCGTAGTACGAGTTGGAACAAACATTACAAAGAACACAAAACATTCTTGGACACAAGGAAATAAACTAAAATAAACTCCTCCAGAACAGTCCATGAAGGCCGAACGTGACAAACCGGCAGCCGTGTCATCCTCAACCCATAGGCGTCACTGGATACGAAGATGGAGGGGCATGTGGTCAGCACACCGCTCTCCCGGCCGTATGTCAGTTTCTGAGACCGGCGCCGCTATTTCTCCTTCAAGTAGCTCCTCCGTTTGCCTCACTAGGGCTGAGTACACCCCGCTTGCCAACAGCGCTCGGCAGACTGGATGGTCACCCATCCAAATACTAGCCCAGCCCGACAGCGCTTAATTTCGGTGATATGACAGGAACCAATGTTACCACTTGCAAGGTCGTTGGCGGACACAGGGAAATGCATATACAAAATGTATATACAAGGCGCATTATAAATTTGTGATTATTATTTCAGCCGTTCGGTTGATTTTTAAGGACGTTTCCGCTTCATTACTACAACTACCCTCATCTCGACTACTCCAGTTACTGCAAATAATGTCATTATTTACAAGTATGGAAGTACGAAAGTTGCGTGAGGGTCCCTGGTTAGATTAATAAAACGAAAGAAGCCGAACAAAGATTTTATCCGGTCACACATTCAATGTGCCTCTCATGTGACAAAAAGATTAAATGTACGTATTTCTCTAAGCGCAACACGGAGAAATATGGAAAAATGAACTAAAAAATAAAATTCTTTCTCTCTCTCGTTCTCCTTATGTTTCATAAACACACACACACAGACACACACACACACACACACGTACATGTATGTAAGAAAAGTACTGCTACTACTCTGTCACGTCTTCTTATCCCTTAAGCTAAACTTTCTGTCGTATATTAGATCCACTCTTGGACCTTAACATTGTATGGCATGTAGTGTACTTACAGTGGTTATGCCCCAATTCATTACACCCATCCTTGGTAACATAGGACATGCGTTTCATTAGAAACTTTCCTTATTTACTTATAAATGCCGGCCGGCGTCTCCGAGCGGTTCTAGGCGCTTCAGTCTGGAGCCGCGCGACCGCTACGGTCGCTCGTTCGAATCCTGCCTCGGACGTGGATGTGTGTGATGTCCTTAGTTAGGTTAAAGTAGTTCTAAGTTATAGGGGACTGATGACCTAAGAAGTTAAGTCCCATAGTGCTCAGAGCCATTTAACCATTGAACTTATAAATGTATGTGTACAGTTTCCGTTATAATGAAATTGTGTTCTCGTAACTGCAGAACAGATGAAAATATTCCATTAGTTCTTACATATTCCATTTGTACTTCTCGTTTTTTTGTGCAAACACTCTGAGCCAGTTACGTGTAATACAGTCCATAAATATAATTATACAAAGGTAAAATTATATCTTCTTCATCAACCACTATTTTTTCAGTTGTAACAGATGTTTCGATTGTATTTCCACTTCATCTCTGTCTGATATAGTCTGATAAAACCGTAGGTATTCGTAGCCTAATTATAGCTCTTTTCGGAACATACATCCTATCAACATTTCGAAGAAACATATGTACCCTCTGGCGTGTAATATTCCGTTTTGTTATTTTATCCATGATGCATCACTGCAGCATTTCCACGATCCACTGGGAACGTAGGAAACAATATACTGATCTGCAGTAGTAAGACTAATCCAAATGAGCGATATTACTATTGAGTACAAAGTTTTTGGTGCTCCCTAGGGGGCTGGTAACTGCCCCGATGAGATGTAAATAGGTTCGATAAGAAACAATAGTGTCTAATTCACAGTGGAATTAATAAATATTTGTTTTACAATTTGAATACTAGATTTATATGTTTTAAGGTGGAGAATATTTTTTTGCTGAAGATAGAATTCATTTGTTTTCCAGTCTAACCTTGTAAGATAGGAAGAAATATGTAACAACACAACCCCAGGTGTTCGTTTACTACTCTTTTGAAAAATGTGTTAAGGAACATACCATATGGATATATCCACATGAAATTAAGTTCTGTTTCCTAGAACATGCAGCGAAATTTAGCTTTTTGGTCGATATGACACACATATTACAGGACATGTGTATCAAAACAAAAAATATTATTTTTTCGATCATAGGCTCTTTGATGTAATGCATATTTCATTCCTGGTTTTATAGCTTTTTTAACGGTTATTGTAGTCCTACACAGTTCAGTTACCACGTTGGGGTCAGTTTTGCTTTATTCCCTAATCATGTTTTTGTATTCAGTTTTTCGGTTCCCTATTTTTCAATATATCTCTACCGGGACAGATTCTCTGTCTTCGGGACGTTTCATTACGGTACGGCCCCTGTACGTGACGCCATTTTTTCTACAACATGAATCAGCATATATTTTAAATGACGGCTTTTCTGACTACTACTATCTGACATCTGTTACTGTGTTTCATAATATTATGTTAGCATTGAATTTTATGCGCTTTTCCTTAATATAGCATATGGGTACATGACAATTCTGTGACCAGTATTTGAATATCATGTATTTCAGCTTATCATCTTGATATCTTTGGTCTCTCTTCTTAAACATTTTACTAATTTACATGTACCGCCAATTTCTTTTAAATAATTGCAAATGATGTTGCATTTGAGACTTCTTGTCTATTTTATCTTTCTTATTATCAACTTACTCAGGGGCCTTAAGATGGTGCCAATGAGACACCGAAATCGATAGCGCAATTAAATAATAAAATTACGGCTATCGGTATTTGTTTTCCCCAGTGAGATAAGCTGGCCGTTTAGAGCAAGGGCAGAGGGGTAAGAGGGGTAAGTAGCCTGAACATTGCGGGGTTAGAGATGTGAGCGGCGGGTGTGAGGCGGGGGGCGGACGTTTCATTGTTTGGTTCCCAAAATTGGCAATTCATGGACGTGTGCGACTCGTACCGATCAGCTGTTATGGTATAAATTTCGACATAGAAGTAACATGTATTCCTGAACGTGCATACAAAGTCGTTCACTTTCAAATGTGGTAAATATTTGTAACCATTAATGTGCAGCTTCAGTAAGGCTGTTATAATGCAAGGCTATGAGTAGAGGAAAGGTGACATTTAAAACATTTAGCGAGCGTTTGTGATCGTCATGCATATAGCAGAATGCATTTAAATATAAGTATAGATTCTATTATTAATCCTTTAATCACCCTTTCCCACAGACAACACTTTTTCAGGGAATTAGTCTGACAATATCGGGTCGCTGAGGGCGGCAGTAATTCGAAACAGAACATTCGACTCGACGAGAAGTGTTCCTAATGGTGCCGTTTTTTAATGGTCATAGCTTGGGCGCTGGGAGCCAACTTACGGTGCCCATTTTGTAGCTAGTCTATAAGGGGCTTAAAACAAAATAATTTTTGCAGATTGCCAGTTACAAATAAGATCGGTACACACGATACCCTCGGTACTGCCCGGCATTGTCAGTATCGGCTCTTCAGCAAAACATTTTTACGACAGCTTGCCTATATAATAACACATTCCGCTTAATCCGATAAATAAATAACACACATGTTCCCTCAACAGAAAAATTGAAACTGATACAAAATTTGTATTTTTAACACTGTGCACCGAAAAAAAATCAGATGTAGAGAACTGAGAGGAGACTTAAAATAGCTAGATACGGCCACAAATGAACTTGACTATTTATTTAAATACAGTTAGAAAAGCTAAATGCCCTTTAATTCAATAAGGCATTCTATCTGTTTAAGAAAGGCATCCTAATGGGAAATAAAGTTTTGTAGGTACTATCATTTAGGAATCAAATTGGAAATGGAATTTTATTAGAAATTAAAGACGAGTCTATTGTAAGGCCAAACACTACAACAGCTGAACGTGATCACCATAGTAGTACACAACAACTGAAACAACCGGTAAACAGTGGATAACTATCTAAACAACAGTAAAAGAGAAGCATGAAACGAAGACACAAAATCACAGATTTCAGGTGCACATACAGAGCATTTATTGAAGACTGACATTAGCAAAACTTAGTCTTTAACGGAGACAGCAGTATGCAATGACGTATCACAACAAGCTGACGTATAAAATCGATATCGCTTTAAAAAAAAAAGAAAAAAGTGTAGTATCTCTTGGTATTGAAAAGAACTAACTGCAATGGAATAAGATGGTTAGTACGGTAATCCAGAAACCCTATTAGTTAAAATATAACAGCAGGAATTTCTAGACACTGGAAAGACTTTAAGAAACTTTAAAGCCAGATGGAACGTAAAAGACTACCACGTAATAAAATAAGTAATACATATTTGCAAAACATCTCATTCAAGTAAATCGTCATTAAATTAAAACAGATCTACTCATGAAAATCTAATTTTCGTACCAACTACTGGTCTAAGGCAAAAAATCTTCTACGAAACACTTTCTTCCAGGAATGTTAGTCCTAGGGGTCCAGGGCACCTAGCAGTTAGAATGTGACTGGTGACTCCAGTACCAAATAAAAGCACCCACTACCCG
Organism: Schistocerca cancellata; assembly: GCF_023864275.1. Taxonomy (NCBI): domain Eukaryota; kingdom Metazoa; phylum Arthropoda; class Insecta; order Orthoptera; family Acrididae; genus Schistocerca; species Schistocerca cancellata. The sequence goes on from NC_064631.1 coordinate 337,702,948, forward strand.
TTCACGGACGTCCTAACTGTGAGAGAGGTTTCTGCACAGGCAAGAATTTAGTTGTAATTGACCTTTACGAGCATCTTAGTCGTTTCGTTCTGAAGGCGGTTTACGTTCATGTGTTTCACAGTCTTTTCGGTTGTTTCGTAGTTCTTAAGAATTATTAATAAGATTAGATCTGTCGGTATTTGTTTATTTCAAGTCTTTGACCAGCTGCAGTCCCATTCTATTTGTACAAGATGTGACTACAGAAACATAGCTCACAGTCGAAGTCACCAATGTCACATTGAAATATTGCTGCCTCTGTAATTACTCTTGTTTATTAATGAGCAGGTAACCTACACTCTCGAGATACATATGAAGTCAGTTGACGTTTTAGGAGTCGGCTGTTAATTGCTACATGGATATCATAAAGATATGGCTAAGAACTGTGGAACGAACACTTGATTCCGACTGCATGTGACCTGCAGGTCAGAGTTTGACGACCACTGCTATAGAATGATATATGAATATAGCAATATCATACAAAGGATCACTCTTGAAATTAGCTACTGATATCAAGAATATAGGATTGTGTGCCCGCATCTCGTGGTCGTGCGGTAGCGTTCTCGCTTCCCACGCCCGGGTTAGATTCCCGGCGGGGTCAGGGATTTTCTCTGCCTCGTGATGGCTGGGTGTTGTGTGCTGTCCTTAGGTTAGTTAGGTTTAAGTAGTTCTAAGTTCTAGGGGACTTATGACCATAGCAGTTGAGTCCCATAGTGCTCAGAGCCATTTGAGCCATTTTTAGGATTGTGTTTTTAGTGTAGGTTTTAAGGATTTCTTTATTCTACGTTTTGATTCTATGATTCTGATTATTTTACCGTTTTCAGTTTCACTTTCATATTAATTGAGTTTGTAAGATAAGTTTTTAATTAATGAACAATACTATTTTTCAAAAAGATATTTTTTAAATATAATACTATAGACACCACAGCATTACAGATACCTAGGTGTCTGCTTCCATAATTGTGGCCTCATTTTCCTATAACGTTTTTATTAATCTGATACCTCTTCTCTAACATTCTGTTTGTTTCTGTAAGTTTTATAGTTTTAACTATGTGACTGAGTTGTTTGTTAACAGTGCTTTGATAGGCTCTGAATTTAACTTACAGCTTTTAGTTTTTCTTCTAACATATACTCCATCTATTATTATATCCAAAATGTTTAAACATGTCATTTTGATTTGATTAATCATACATTTCAACCATTTCTCTAACACTTTATTTCTGGTTCACTGAGTTGCATGTTATATACGACCATTCTTCCTGGCTAAAGTTTGCATTTTGGATAGACTTCTCCCCTTTCCTCCTCCTGCTTCCACCCCCCCCCCCTCTGTCTATCTGTCTGTCTCTCTCTCAGTCTCTCTCTCTCTCTCTCTCTCTCTCTCTCTCTGTGTGTGTGTGTGTGTGTGTGTGTGTGTGTGTGTGTGTGTGTGTGAGAGAGAGAGAGAGAGAGAGAGAGAGAGAGAGAGAGAGAGAGAGAGAGTAGATTTTAGTGTTATCAAAGATCTTCTAGATACTGCTTGATACATACACTGACAAGGTTGTTTTGTTTTCCTGATGAACAATTACTTCCAAGAGAAAGTTTCATCTTTAAAATATTGTGTATATTCTACAGAATTAATTTACTTAGTTAACCGGTGTCTGGCTTATGAAGTCATCATCAGACTTAAACTGTTTTCATTAAATAAGGTACAATATTTATGAACACCACTGTAAAAGTTGTTACTCATCTAGAAAGAAGCTCGATCAGAGAGTAAATGTCGTCTTTGACCTCACACTGGTACTGCAATTAAATAATTAAAAATTGAATATTAAATAACACTGTAACCGTTTCATTTTAACCCCTCCCCTGTAGGTACAAGATGTTTTCCTAACGTTACATTTTAAGAGCGCCGCCTTTGCGAACTTCATAAGGCACCGATCAGCATTTTTACACTCTGGATTTTGAGTTGTCTTTCTCTCTACATAAAAGCAGACAGTAACAGAAATTGATTGTTAGTTCTGCTTCATTAGGTGAATAAGCTGGAAGTTTTTCGGAAGGCTTGAACTTTCACATTTAGCCGCCATTTTATAAACACATAATACAGAAATATTACTATTCCATTTGAAGTAAAAGCCCCAATCATGTTAGAATGTACTCACTGCATGTTTAACAATAATCAGTAATCCTTTGGATATTCATGCTCACAGAGCTTATCATTTAACAATAACTACTAAACCTTCAGAAACTTATGTTCTTACAGTTAACTGCTTAGCATTGACGGGACGTCAGAGGTAAAATAATTGTTTACCTGTCTCGTAAGTGGTATCCAAAAAGATGAAGTAATAATTACTACGAATTTACGACTTCTGGACTTTATAAAGAAATCTGTCTCATCGAGATACGAAAAATGTCTATATCGTGACAGGACATTAGAACTTCATTTCCAGCGAACCTACGATCTATAAGTTCGTATCATTGTATGTTTGTTGCTGTTCTCATAGTCATTTTATTGTGGAACAAATAACTAACTTTCTTCATGGTAATTATACTACGTACACTCTGTGGAATCGGCGAGGACATGTGACATAAAAAAACAAAAACATTAAAGAGGAAATAACTGTATATAAAAATATATTGACCTAAATTGTTGACGGAACGCTTTCTCACTTACCTAAACTTCACGGTAGTACATTCAGCAGTGGGCATTTCAGTAGACATTAACATCTGTAGATAAGTGTGGCATGCAGGATTTTCGTCTCAGTAGTAATCTGAATCTTTTTCTGAGAATTAAGTGAATTATGTAGAGGAAATAACGTGAATATAGTGTTGTTGTTGCTAGTAGCGCTGCGAGTCTGGTTTCCTAAAATTGATCAACCATTGTATGCATCTAACATTTACGAACAGCCGTGTCATATTTAGGTTCATCAACTACATTAAATAACTGAATCAATCATTTTCAATAATTTTTTGATGTAACGAATATCTCGATGTTCAGAATGGATTCACATAGCTGCCCCGGGTCTAGATCGGATGGAGTGGTTTCACCAACTTCCGAAATTGAAAGTCTGCCAGTAACTGTTACTATAAAAATCGCTGAACGGAAAATGTCAGCAGTGTTTGAGTCCATAGTAGATGCGACTAGTATGAGTCAAAAACAAATTCACACTGCGGAGTAGTTAATTCTATAGGTGCTGTTGTCGGAGAAAAATCTCAAGTTGTGGAAAAAGTCAGTTCAGTAGATTTTATTGCCAAAGAACAAGCTCTCAGCATGCAAAAGTTAATTAAATAGATTCTGTTGTCGAAGAACGGAATTACATTTCAACAAAGATTAATTCTCCAAATGGTACTGATCAAAAGTTCAGCACGGCAGTTTCAAAAATTGGAAAAGCTGATCGGGACATAGATGAGCAAAACCACTTAACTAACGAGCAGACTAATATCACCAACACTGTTGAAGCTTTATTTCACAGAAATGGCGATATTGTAGTCAAAACAGACCGATATGTCAAACGGAAGCTTGATGAGCATATTTCTTCAATGCGCAATCAAATGACCGATTGAAATGATCCACCAGAGCGAACAGAAGAGATCAACAAAGAAACATTATTCAGAATAGAGCAAACTTATCTTGTATAGTAAACCACAGAACAGAGCAAACAAGTAGCAAAGTCGTAACGATCCCACAAGAGAACGTACGGGACACGGAAGTGTGAGTTTATGAAAGTCATAGGTCAGCGATTAAGGTAACTTAATATTGGCAGCTACAATCGGGTTAACATTTCAGATACACAAATCCAATCCATGGATCACGAGCTTATAGACTTGAAAATCAAAGAAAAATTATAAGAAGCTTTGGCCCCTATGTTCACTGTAGATAACAAGTTGAGTCACACAAAATAAAAATGACAGGGCGTGCACTCCTGTACACACTCAATAGCATCGAACCCTGTATCACATGTTAAGGGGGCATTGTCACGTTGGTAGTGTCACATTTTCTTTCACATTTACAGCAGGAAAAAACGCTCCGACGGAGACAATTTGCAACTTTTTCACCTGGGCATCGTGAGACGTGCCCAGCTGTGTTCATCAAATCATTTATAAGTGTCGCACTTAGTAGCTGGAATGACAAGCAAAAATTCAAGTTCATGGTAGGTTCCCTGCATAGATTCTTCCCAATTGGTGACCGAAGCGACGGAAAAATATTTACAGCACACTATTCTGAGAAGGCATTTTTGACTAATTACTTGTCAAAGGGCCGTCAAGAACGATTCAGGAAGGATGTGTTTAATCTTGCCACATATGGAAATAAGTAAGGCACTCTGTTTGACTATTTTGAGAAGTATATAAACAAAACAAAATATTCGGATCAGAAAATTTTGCGCACCCATATCAACATTTTGAAGGGAAAACTAATGTTCAGTATCGGGAAAAAGCAGGTGACTGGTCGTGGCCACGAAGTTGAGAAAATTCTGTCCATAACTGATACTATAGATTTGTTGGAAGAAGGTAGCCGTGGCGCCGAAAATAATAGTCGCACGTAACACGAAAACAATCGTGGGCTCAGGAACAGGTACAATGATAAACGCTAGCGTGATAATTCGCGAGATGTGGTGTGATAACAATGGAAGCGAAAAGAGCTCTTGGAGGAGAAACAAAGGGGGTGGCGGAACAATAGACCAAATAGGTGTCACCACTTCAGTTATAAAAAGGTGAGGGCACAGATGTTGACGTCAGTATGTTACGTAACAACAATATAGCTGACATGCGAGATGAATTGCGAGGCATACACATAAACGTTGCCACATGCTAGGTTAGTTTTGTTTGCAGATGATACAAACATTGCAATAAATAACAAGTCATTTACAGATTTAGAAACAACTGCTAATCAAATTTTCACTGACATTAGTAAATGGTTTAAAGCTAATTTACTGTCATTAAACTTCGAAAAGATCAACTACATGCAGTTTAGAACCTGTAAGAGATTTCATTCCACCACGTGTGTAACATCTGAAGACATGCAGATCAAAGAGGTTGAAAATGTTAAATATCTGGGAGCACAAGTGGATAATAAATTCAGTTGGGAAGGGCGTAATACAGAAATAATGAAGCACCTAAACAAGTCTGTATCTGCATTGCGAATAATGTCTGATATAGGAAATACAAGTATAAAAAAAGCTTGTATACTTTGTTTACTTTCACTCTATTGTGTCATATGGGATCACATTCTGATGTAACTCGTCAAACCGAGTAACAGTTTTTAGTGTGCAAAAGCGTATAATAAGACTGATTTTTGGTGTAAATTCAAGAACATCGTGTAGAAACCTGTTCAGAGAACTGGGCACTCTAACCACTGCTTCTCATTATAATTATCCCTTAATGAATTTGTTGCAAATAATATGTCTCTATTTCCAACCAAATAGTATCAATCCTAGTAATAAGAAAAATCCATATAAAGAGCTAAAATCAGTTACGTTGATTCAAAAAGGGGTCCAATATTCAGGAACACACATTTTCAATAAATTGCAAGCAACCATTAAAAATATATAAAGCGCAGTTTAAACAGAGTTTGAAAGAAGTTCTGGTAGGCAACTCCTTCTAATCTGTAGATGAATGTCTTAACAGAAGCTTTTCGGCCATCATAAGTAAAAATGTCTCTTAGATTTCAGTTTTGACATCACTTGATCAAAACAGTCAAGATTAGGATTTTATGTGTGATAAATTTAATAAAATTGCATAACTATGTTTCATTCTGGTAGTGTATTAATTCTGCAAATATCAGCAGCTCCAATTTACTTTAATGTATTCATATATTTTGATAAATGATCCAGGAAAGGAGAATTATATTAAAAGTTTCTATATTTTTACATACTTTCTGACACGTTCCACACCCACGAGAATCACCTTATTTTTGGGGCTACGGAACGAAAACTGAATCTAATTTTGTATAATCTAGAACGTGCTCGGTGCAGAGTCGGGTCCAACTTGTGAATATGTACTAAGATAGTTAGTGGAGATTTCATATTACGAAAAATAAGCTATACGCTAAAAGGTATGGGCGTAACCTACCATTTGGTCCGGTATGATTGCTCATTTCAGTTAGGGATGTTTTTTAACGTTCAGTTTTTGTGACGTTAGCATGTAATTTATTATACTTAATGTCATGGGCGTAACGTTTCTATCAACAAACATGTGTCGGGGACCGTGATGTCGCTTTTACAGGCACTCAGTGAAACTCACGATATACAGACGTGTATGTGCTAGTTATTGTACTGATACTTTGCAGTATATAAGGCTTACCTTACTTGCACGACGTAGTTCGCAATGTGAGATTCGTGGATTGAAGACTTTCTGTAAGTACACATTTGGCTCTGAATATACGAACGCTTTCAAAGGCTACGTATTTAATAACTTCCCATGTAATAAATACGCGCAGTCTCGAGTGCCGCACAGATGTTTAAATTTTAACAAAGTCTGTAAAAGCGCTGTGTGCCCGCTGCTTCTGTGAATTGCCTGTGGTAAATTTACCATTCTTGTTTGATATTAGGCAGAAAATCCTGCGAGAGGCGAACTGTTAACTCACATCACGTGGAGTTATTAAAAATGACATAAAGGTGCTTTTACTCTCTCCACTCATGGTGGCAATCTAACAGCCAGGTAATATTAATGTTCCAGAAGTACGCTGTTCATTTATTCGTAATGATCTACTAACGTCTTTTCAAAACGTATCAACCCTATACTGCCGTTAGCAGTATGAATTACATGCCTGTAGGATAGTCACGTCTTTCCCCAGTTAATATTCTTTATTTGTGTTGCCGCCTCTGGTGCCTAAGTTTTCTATGTAACTACCGCCAACCAGTGACTGTGGGTCTCATAGAACTAATCAAAAACCAGTAGAATTTTTGTGATGAAATGCTTATGTTCTCTTGTAGGCTCTGTTGTATGTATGGCACGATGAGCAACATCTGATAAAGCAGACCTACTTCCCTGTTGACAACACCAACCAAAACTCCATATTACTTGTTGCCAAGTTGTCCTATCTACCCGATGCACCAACAAGCATGTGCTGTGGTGCTCCACGATGCTACACGCCGCTCTGTTGTCGGTTTTCGGAGAAGGTTTCCACACCACTCGCGGGCTAATGCCAGGACGAAGAAGATCCTGTCCCTCCACGTAAAAGTAAATGATAACTCAACTACCTAGCATCGTGTCCTGGGGGCCAATAACTGTAGTACCAAGCAACTCAAACCAGACGTTAACTCTCCATTGAGGTTGATATTCCACCTGTCTAAACCATCGTAGGTTGTTGCAGGACCAATAATGGATGTTCCTGGTATATACCCGTCCTTTGTTTGAGAAGGAAAATTCATCGGTAAATAGAACATTGGAGAAGAAGTTCGTGTTTGGGAGGATTTGCTGCTGTGTCCACTTACAGAAGTATACAGTATTGAGGAAATCATTCTCATGCAATTCTCGATTTTAGTGTACATGGTAAGGATGGAACCGGTGGCGTGTAAGAATACGATATACATTGGTTTTAGGAATGCCAATCTCATGTTCAAGCTATCGTGTGTTCACATTTTGATTCATAGCAACGGAAGCGAGAACCGTGACTTCGGTAGCTTCAACTGTGCGAGTGCTACGACGATTACGTTGTCGTGGGTTGAAACTTCCAGTTTCCTGTAGTGCCGTAACAAGATGAGAAAACATCCTTCGGGAAGGTGGGTTCTTTTCAGGATATGGCTCTCCGTACAGTTCCGCTGCCGGTGTTGCATTTCGCTTACCTCCAACAACAATAAAAGAAACGTTATGTCTATGTGGTTTGTAGGAAGAACAGCCTTTACTGTATAGCTACTCTACACAACAGTATTTAAAAGGACTAAACTACTGTACTAAATTAACCCATACATAATAAAACAATATTGCAATTAGTGTTCTGCTAACTTATATTCCCCGTAGATGAGTAGCGTTTCTAACTTCTCTTCGTTGGTGTGTATTTTGCTCACACAACTCTTCAACTGACGATGGTTGACGGGATGAAGGGTGTGCATTCTACTTATATTTACATTTGTCCTCTGTCAAACTCAGCACGTGGATGTGTTCCATTACCCCGAGTACCTGCACTATGAGCTGGGAGTGTCAACATCAACGTTGTGCTACGTAATTAATAACGTTGTGTTTCAGTGAATCGTACACTGTGATACATTTTTGAATAGATCTTTAGAAGAGGAAATTAATTACATAATAAGAAATACAGGGTGCCATTTAAAAAAGTCATACCGCTGTTCATATCTTTGTGAAAAGGAAAGCAACAATAAAGGCAGTCATGCTGATTGATGTAGCCCTGCAGGCTCAAGAACATTTCCTTGAAACACTTTGTAATTTGCATCTGGACAAACTGTTATTTAGGGCGGTCAAGATAAATGGGACACCCTGTATATTCAGTTATGAAACATAACCACGTTTTCATTATACGAACTTTCTGTTTCACAATGTCCACGTTCTTTTCGCAAATTGCTAAGGAGTAGTACTAGTCTTTTATTATTAGTTCTAGATATTTTACCAAAAACTGTGGTTTAAAGTCGTAACTACTGTTTGTTCACTTTATATCTCCTCCCGTTTGATTTGTTTACTTATATGTTGCCAACCTATCGAAGTACGTGCTGAAAAAGAGAGAGAGGTGGAGTAATGCATGATTTCTGTGTTTTCTTATATCTGTGTTTTGGTGTGTTGGTGCTTATTCAGGGCCTGTTGTAGAAAGTTGAATGAAGATGTAACAGCTGCCAGAGAGTGGTTGAAAGTTTTGGTGTTCAGCTGATTTGAGTTTAGGTTTAAGTGTTTTCTAGAGAGTTCGTCATATAGTGAGTGGAAATGGGTTGGGTGGTATTACTATCATAATAATCTTCTGTTGGAGATTTCTTTTATCTGATACTGTGGACAGTGAGTTGTTTGAAGTGTGTACATTATCATTCAACAGGGTTACCTATTCTGCTTTGTTTTTCTGTATGTGGTATTTCTCTTGCAAAGTTAACAGGTGTTTTTCTTACTGTCGATTTGAATTATTTTCATGTCTGCTTCTCTAGAGGTTGGTTTCTGATTCTATCGCATTACGTGTTCTGCAAATGTGTAGTGGTTTGTCCCAAACTTCCAAGCTCTCTGTGTTCCTTGTGTCTGACATAAAACGTTCTATCTGTTTGTCGTTATACATAACTTCAAGTACGAAACATAAGCACATTTTCATGTTACGAATTTTCATTCCCTTTGTGCAAATTGATGTGAACACTATTAATCTTTTGTCGTTAGTCAAAATTTTTTTAACAAAATCTGTGATTTAAAGTCGTAACTGCTATTTGTTCACTTTATTTGTCTTCCTGTTTAGTGTCTTTACGTACATGCTGCCAGCTTTAAGAAGCATATGCTGAAAACTAACGTCTTTTCATTTCCGTTCTCTTTGTATCTGTGTGTGTGTGTGTGTGTGTGTGTGTGTGTGTGTGTGTGTGTGTGTGTAAGTGAGAGAGTTTGTATATATGAAGGTTATATTTTGTGTAGGTGTGTGTGTGTATCGGTGGTTATTCAGGGCGAGTTGAAGGAAGTTATTTGTGAATGTAATAGCTGTCAGACAGTGGTTGAAACGTATGTTACTTAACTTGAGTTTTGGTTTCAGTGATTAGTGGAGGGTCCATAAATGGGTGATAGAAATGTACTGAGTGGTATTCTTATGATAATGACCCTCTGTTGGAGCATTAGCCTATTATTTCTTCTATTACTGCAAACAGTGATTTGTTTGTAGTGTGTACTCTATCATTCAACAAGATTTTCTATTCTGCTTTAGTTTTTTGTCTGGTAATTTCCTTGCAAGTTTAGGGGGTGGTTTTGTTTTTATAGACACGAATTATTTTCACTTCTTCTTCTCTAGAGGTTGGTCTGTGCTTGTATTCTCTCTGTTGTTTTGCAAATATGGAGTAGTTTGTCCCATACTTCCAGGATCTCATTTGTTCTTTGTATCTGACATCGAACATTCTGTCACCAAAGGTGTTACACTATAATTGATATATACCTATTTTCTGGTATATATTTATGTATTTTGTCAGTTTTGTGGGGTATTTTTGTAGATTTGTCTCTGGTGTAACCTGTTTTTGTGTCCTGTCTTTCGAAAATATTCGTCATTATATTTGTGAGTTCGTGTTTCTATACAATCCTGTTCCATCTTGTGACTTATCTTATATCTTCCTGATTGTTATTTGTTTTTGGCGTTGTGACTAGGTAATTACGGTAACTATTGTTTTTGGTATCTGCATTATTGTGTTAAGTCCTTTTTCGTAGTTTTCTTTGTTGAATGGCACTGTGGGGCCTTCATGTAGCATGTGTCGATGTGCTGTTTGCTTTTGTGAGTGTTGCTGGTTTGAGGATATGGGAATGATAAGGCTTCTTTCTGTGGGTTTATTGGAAATTTCAAACATATGATTATTGTTTTGTTTTTTGACTCTTGTATCCAGAAAATTAATTTTGTTATTCTGTTCTCTTTCAATTGTGAATTTTATATTTTGTTCGAAACAGGAACATATAAGGTGAACACACGGTAGTTACGACATTAAACCACATTTTTCGGTATAATACCTACAGCTAGTGACAAAACACTAATGGTGCTCCAGAACAGTTAGCTTGAATAACACAAAAACTGCGAAGAAAGAAGTTCACAACAAAAGAAGTTATAATGCTGCTTCCAGCAGTGACCAAATGAGAGGAAACTCAGATTATGAACAACTGTGAGTAATCACTTATACACATAAACAACGTGAGGTGAACGTTTTGCAATCTAAACATGTCGCATGTCAAAACCAAACTGTATCATTCTAGATTCCACTGATGTTGCCTGAAAGTAAAATTGAAAAATATCTGAAACAAATAAAATATACAAGAGCTAGAAAAAGTCGGTTGTTGTTTACGAAACGAATATACCTGTGTTTACTGAGATTGTCAGGCAGGCAGTCTTGTTTCTCATGCCATGTCATGTGGTCTGTACTAGAAATTCATAACATGTCACATGAAAATTCATAAAACCATACAGCGGAAAAATGCAGATCCACAGGCTAATCTAGCGATCTTGCACTTGAATATATCAGTGCAAACACTAGAAACAGTTCACCCACTTCACCAAAAGCAGTGAATGCTTCCCAGAATTGTGGCAAGATTTCGAAACAAAATTGTTATACTCTACAAAACAAGAGCGAAATTACAAGTTATATAATTATATGAGATTGCAAAAAACATTAATAATATGGCAATTTTCTCCTGTGTGATCGAAAAAGAAGAAAGTCACAAAACAGTTGCTTACAAAAAGGAAAACAGTTCAGACAAAAAAAATTAGTCAACTCACAAAGCTCTAATCACAACACAGTAACTCTAAAGATAACCAAAAACACATACAAACAAATTCTATCCAAGGTTACTGAACCTTACAAGCTTACAAACACACAATTAAACAGTGGAAAAAGACAAAAAAATTTAATAATAAAATATGCCAATGGAACATGGAGGTAAAACTGTAGTGTCAACATTGGATTAACCAGAGAACTAGCAATAAAAGAAATCCGAAATACAATACCCAACATGAAAAGGCAATAACACAAAAAAAAATGCTGACACCGATTCAGAAAATCTCAGCTATATTAGAAAAAGCCATCACGATGAAAATATCACCATTTCAAAAGCAGACAAGGGTCTCAAAGAAGTATTTACACAAGAAACAATACATTGAGAAACCATAAGAATCCATTTCACAAATTGACATTACAAAATTAAAATCAATTCCAACACACTGATTCCAAAGAAAGGTAAAAAATACACTGAAGAATATAGACAGCAGCCTGGGTAACAGGGATTAAAGAAAGCTGACACAGGATTCTACCACTCAACTGTCCTTCAAAGTCAATGAAATATCAATTAACCGATAATCCCTGTGAGGCTCACTGTGGATTTCAGAAGACCCTCAACTTACAAGCTTGTATGATACATATTAAAATAACTTTCTGAAAACTTCACTTTAAAGTGCAAGAAGACTGAACCATTACAAACACTAGACAGCTCATGCAACTAACAAAACCCTGAATCTCCCAGTCACAACACCATTTCACTCATTTTATATAGAAGCCATTTATTTCAACATTCCACCACAGAAACAGTAGCATTACTAATAAAAAAACCTGAAAACATGTAGCCAACTTCCTGCTGAACTGGTTAATCAAATATTCACATTAATAAAGCATATAACACAAAAAACCACTTCCAGTATTCAATAATGAATTTAATTTGCAAGAAGGTATGTTTACCAATAGGGTTCCCAGTTACATTAGCCTTAGCATTTACTTTTATAAACCACACTGAACAGATGAATTGTCAAAAAAGAGTAGCAAAAGAATACAACGCACTATAGTGCCTAGTTACATGGATGGCATCCTCCGCCTAATAAATGAGCCACAAACAAGAACTGAAAAACTACTTACTTACATCAAGTAGTAAGTGAAACAGAATGACCAAATTTACCTTCTGGATACAGCAATCAAAATACAAAACAATAAGCATATGTTGGAAATGTACAATAAACACACAGATACTGGCATTATCGTTACCCAATCCTCAGACCATCAACACTCACAAAAGCAGGCAGCATTTTCACACATGCTCCATAAAGTCAACACAGTGACAGTTAACAAAGAAAACCACCAAAAAGGACATAACAATAATGTAGATTTTCAGAAACCATGGTTACAACAGTAACATATTCACAAAGCCAAAAGACCAAAATAGAATTAAAAATAGAAGGCATAAAACCATATAATACAAACAAAAAACTAAACACAATCACAAACCGTCATTAAGGTAACAGAATGATCATGAAAATGTAAGAGAAGACATAAGATCGCACAGAATGACAGACAAACACAAACTAACACATAAAATCGCGAATATTTTCAAAAAATAGGGCCCAAGAACGTTCGATGTCAGATGCAAAGAACTAATGAGATCCTAGAAATATGGTACAAACGACTCCACATTTGCCAAACAACTATAGACGAGAAGACGTTAAAGTAATTCCAATGGACATTGAAACACGTCTCCTAAGCGTGCAAGAAAAGGAAACTCTTTTGAATAACGAAGTACACATGAGAAATAACTCACTGTTTTTCATTAATTAATAAAATAATGGAGTAAATCTACAACAGGGGATTATTACCATGATGATACCGCCCAACCGCTTTCCATTCATCCATAAAGGCACATTCCACAAAACGTTTAAACCACAACTCATATCAGCTGAACTCTAAAGCTTTCAGCCACCCTCTGACAGCTATTACATTCATATTCAACATTACACAAGTCACCCTGAACAACCACTGACACACGCACACACCCCTAAAAGAAAAGCCACTCATGTACTCTCTCTCTCACTCTCTCTCTCTCCCTCTCTTTCTCTCTCGCTCTCGCTTGCTCTCTCCCTCTCTAACACATACACACACACACACACACACACACACACACACACACACATACACACACATAGTTATAAAGAAAACAGAACTGAAGAGTTTTCAGCACATACTTCGTTAAACCAGCAACATGTACATAGTTACACAGTAGTGATGACCTTGTATCACAGTTTCCGGTAAATAATCTACATATCTTGGAAAAATACGCAGCAATGTGCGCAAAGAACATGAAAGTTATGAAAAAAAGTACGTAACATGCAAACACGCTTTATTGTTAACGGCGGCGGGTAAATTTTCAGTTGGTCGTTAGTACATTACGTCGTTATGAAAATAAACTTAAATTGTCTGTGCTTTCTTTACATCTACCTTCGCACTTAACAAGATACTGAAAACTATTTTTACAGTCAGCCAATAGTTTTCAGTTTGATCTGTTATATATAGTCTGCAGAATTTCAAACGTCCGGGTTCCCGGGTTCGATTCCCGGCGGGGTCAGGGATTTTCTCTGCCTCGTGATGACTGGGTGTTGTGTGATGTCCTTAGGTTAGTTAGGTTTAAGTAGGTTCTAGGAGACTGATGACCATAGCTGTTAAGTCGCATAGTGCTCAGAGCCATTTGAATTTCAAACGCATTAAATAATAACAATAATATCCCTAATGGTAGTAATAATACCCCTATTGGAAACATCACTATTAAGAGTTAAGAGGCGACCTCTACGGGAAGTTCTAAGTTAAGTGGTCTATCTCTCTAATTTCCGATCACCAAAAGTTAATTGCTCGCATCAAAAGTGGAAAATAATCTCGCCACTTACCACTTACCACTTCATCAACATTGCGGGTGGCACACAAATAGTTACCTCCATGAAATCTAAACTATCAAAGACGGTGTTTAGTCCTCACGAGTTCACTTCCTACTTTTACAGAAAACGCCTTCAAGTCTGCCCAGTTCTGACGCCATCCGAGGCACCACGCACGGAGGCGTTTGAAGGATGAGAACAGAATGATATCTCGGTGCGAAGGGTCGCTTTCGGATTGCCTCTCTGGCCTTATTTATATGCGGGGGCAGTGGACCGCCAAGTGGAACACCTGCTACAACCGCCCTGGGCACAGGGAGCAGTATCTAAATCGTCCCTTACTCGGACTTCTACTAATTAATAGCTCTGTCGTTTCACAATGTAGAGTGTTATTCATTTTTACGTAAATAGGGCAAAGTCTGCTTTAATTAGTGAAAAAGTTTTAGCTAGACTGCATTTAAACTTTTCCGGCTAGAACTTTTAGAACGGAATCGGCAGTACAACATGACCTCTGAATTGCCTCTTTAAGATTCCTTGTAACCAATGTTATTTAAAATTCAGTCTTGAAACTTGGTCAGCTGTATTTCTGCATGACTGTAACTGAGGTCTGTAATTAGAATTTGTGTTTTAGTAATTAACTTGAAAACTGAGGTAGCTTATTAGTGTCACATACATAATGTTTTTAAAGAAACACAATGTGGATCTACTTAAAAAAGCCGATAATAATGCTCTTAACGCCTTTCTAAGAGACAGTCTTCACTCCTTCCGATCTGATCATGTAAGTGTAGGAAAGTTGTGGAATGTTTTTCAAAGAGATATTATCAACAGAGAGATATATACCACACAAATTAATAAGTGATGGTACTGATCCACCATGGTACACAAAACGGGTCAGATCGTTGTTGCAGAAGCAATCAAAAAATCATGCCAAATTTAAAAGAACGCAAAATCCCCAAGACTGGCAAAGTTTTAGAGAAGTTCGAAATATAGCGCGTACTTCAATGCGAGAAACTTTTAATAATTTCCACAACGAAATTCTGTCTCAAAATCCGGCAGAAAACCCAGAGAAATTCTGGTCATACATAGTGCACACCAGTGGCAAGACGCAATCAATGCCTTCACCGCGCAATAACAACGGTGAGGTCACTGATGACAGTGCCACTAAAGCAGAGTTATTAAACACGGTTTTCCGAAACTCCTTCACCAAAGAAGGCGAAGTGTAAATATTCCTGAATTCCAATCAAGAACAACTGCCAAGATGAGAAACATAGAAGTAGATGTCCTCGGTGTAACAAAGCAACTTAAGTCAATAAAGTCAAGGCCTCCGGTCCAGATTGTATACCAGTTTGGTTCGTCTCAGAGTACGCTGACAAAATAGCTTCATATTTAGGAATTATATACAACCACTCGCTCACAGAAAGATCCGTACCTACAGACTGGAAAATTGCTCAAGTCATACCAATACTAAAAAAGGGAAGTAGGAGTAATCTGCTGAATTCCAGGCCTATATCACTAACGTCGATTTCCAGTAGGGTTTTAGAACATATACTGTATTCGAACATTATGAAGTACCTCGAATAAAACGATTTATTGACATATAGTCAGCACGTATTCAGAAAACATCGTTCTTGTGAAACACAACTAGTTCTTTATACTCATGAAGTAATAAGTGCTATCGGCAGGGAATGTCAAATTGATTCCATATTTTTAGATTTCCAGAAGGCTTTCGACATCGCGACTGGATTCGTGATTGCCTGTCAGAAAGATCACAGTTCGTAGTAACAGACGGAAAGTCATCGAGTAACACAGAAGTAATATCCGACGTTCCCCAAGGAAGTGTTGCAGGCCCTCTATAGTTCCTGATCTATATTAACGACATAGGAGACAATCTGAGTGGCCGTCTTAGATTGTTTGCAGATGGTGCTGTCATTTACCTTCTTGTAAAACCATCAGATGATGAAAACGACTTGCAAAACGATTTAGATTTGGTATCTGTATGGTGCGAAAAGTGGCAATTGACCCTGAATAAGGAAAAGTGTGAAGTTATTCACATGAGTACTAAAAGAAATCAGTTACGTTTCCAATACGCAATAAGTCAGACAAATGTGAAAGCTGTAAATTCAACTAAATACTTACTTAAATAAAAATAACCTAAATTGGAACGCTCGCATAGATAAAATTGTGGGTAGAGCAAACCAAAGACTGCGATTCATTGGCAGAACACTTAGAAGGTGCAACAGATCTACTAAAGAGACTGCTTACACCACGCTTGTCCTCCCTGTTCTGGAGTACTGCTGTGCGGTGTGGTATCCGCATCAGGTGGGACTGACGGATGACATGGAAAAAGTACAAAGAAGGGCAGCTCGTTTTGTATTATCGCGAAATAGAGGAGATAGTGTAACAGACATGATACGTGAATTGGAGTGGCAATCACTAAAACCAAGGCGTTTTTTGTTGCGACGGGATCTTCTCATGAAATTTCAGTCACCAGTTTTCTCAATTCTGTTGACACCCACCTACATAGGGAGAAATGATCATCACGATAAAATAAGAGAAATCAGGGCTCGCAAAAAAAAACTTAAGTGCTCGTTTTTCCCGCGCACCGTTCGAGAGAGGAACAGTAGCGAGACAGCATGAAGGTGGTTCATTGAACCCTCTGCCAGGCACTTTATTGTGAATAGCAGAGTAATCACGTAGATGTAGATGTAGATGAATATTTTTAAATGTAACTGAGGCTGCATACGAATTTTTATATTTCAGAGTCTAGTATTTATGGCCTTCAATTTTTCGTAAAAACGCTGTTTTTGACCAAAACATTGCTCCGATCAAGGTGAGACTTGTAACTTCTGATTGTGACATGCATTTGCATATTATGAACAAATTTTAGTTTTGTACTCACATTTTCAACGCCATATATTATTATCTTAAGATCGTATATTTTTCCTAATGCATTAATTTCATCATTTTGAGATCTTACCGTGTTACTTGAAGTATACACTGACGAAGTTTGGCAACTTAAGTTTAATGTTTAATTTCACTCATACTGAAATATGGCGCAGTGCATTGTACGTTGAGGACAAGTGCGTATAGGTTAAATAGCCCTGGAAGTACTGAAGTTGGTAAGCCCAATCTCACTCGCTCTCCTCTGCACCTCTTACAATGATACACTGCTTACTTCTCCTGCCAATTCCTATTTATTTTTGTGAAAAAATTTATTTTGATCTAAGACAAATGTTAATATAGGTGACCTCTTTTAAATAAATCTAATCGTAACTAAATGTTCCTCAAAACTACACCACATATATCCCTGGGTAATTGTGGGGATGTAGTTTTAAGGAAAATTTATTTACAAGAAAATACATTTTTTCACAATAATTAACCATATATATATATAAAATTTTGTGGGGGTGTATATATGGAGAGAGAAGGGGAGGAGCGTACTGTGAGTCGACAGTTGATGGTTGGAGTGCTGATAACTTATCTGCGAATCCAGTATTGCTGGCAACTGATGGGGATCGTATCAACCTTTACCGCATCAAGCTGATGATTACGCAATGAAGCGTCGAAACTGGTAGCGACAAAATAAAATAAAATCATAAGGGCGGCTGTAGGTGTTTCTATTTTTTGTCACAATAGTAAACGGCTGTCGTCCCAGAGAAGTCCTGCTAAAACGATGGACACACAAAAAATTTTGAGTGTTAACTGTTCGATACGTACTGTAAAAGTTTACATGGACAATGTAATAATAATAACAGCTCCATAATGACAATAACAACATCCCTATCAGAAACAGCACTATCAAGAGTTCAAAGGTGACATTTACGGGAAGTTCCAAGTATAGTGGTTTGACGCCCTAACTTGCAGTTATCAAAAGTTAATTTCTCCCCTTAAAAGTGGAAAATATCCCCACTACCGACGCGGTTTCATCAACTTTACGGACGGTACACAAACAGTTACGTCCATGAAATCTAAGCGACCTAGGACGGTGTACAGTCCTCACGGACTCACTTCCTACTTTTACCGAAAACACCTTCAAGTCCGCCCAGCTCTGACGTCATCCGAGGCACCATGGACAAAGGCGTTTGACAGATGCTATCAACCTGCTGTCAAACACCCTAGGCACCAGTAGCAGTATCTAAGTACCCTCTGTCTCGGACACATATTAATTAATAGCTCTGGCATTTAACAATTTACAATCTTATTCATTTTATGGAATAGAGTTAAGATTGCCTTAGTTACTAAAAAAGTTGTAGGTCGACTGCATTTAACTTTTCTGGATAGAATTTTTAGAATTGAATCAGCAGTAGAACATAACCTCCGAACTGCCTCTCTCAGATTCCTTGTAACGATTGTTATTTGCATTACAGCGTTGAAACCTGGTACAGCTGTATTATTGCACGAGTGTAACAGAGTTCTGTAGTTAGAACTTGCTATCACAAATGAAAATGAGAATCAATCTACCATGAATAAGGACGTTTTCATTCCAAATTTTGTTTTTAGTAAATAATTTGAAAACTAACGGAGGTATCTCAATGATGTCACTTATATAATACTTTTAAATGTAACTGAGGTTACATACGAATTTTCATTTTTCTGAGTCTAATATTTAGCGCCTTCAAGTTTTCGTATAAAATTTTTCGTAAAAACGGCTATTTTGACCAAAATATCGCTCTGATCAAGTTGAAACTTGTAACTGTTGATTGTGACATACATTTCCATATTCATAACAATCTGTAGCTATGTAGTCTTATTATTCAGCGCCACTCATATTTGTCATATCTTAAATTTTGCCGAACACATACGTCTGACCATTCTGAGGCCTAACAGTGCTAACATTAATATACTGAAGAATAGACAGACGAAGTTTGGAAAAGTTATTTTAATTTTTAATTTCACTCACAGATTATGGTGTAGTACATTGTGTGTTAAGGACAGGTGCGTTATGATGACGTGACGCCGGCCGCAGTGGAGTGTGGTGAGCCCCAGCACACTCGCTCACCTCTGCACCTCTTACAGTGGTACAGCACTTGTTTCGTCTCAGTGTTTCATAAGTGAAGTTATAATGCGACCTCCAGCATGTGCCCCGATAGATGAAATGCAGATGCAAGTCAAAAACTCGAACAACTGTAAGTAATCAGTAATTTACTTAAAAAAAAGGACACGGACTGTTTTATAATCTACAAATACTGCATTTCAAAATATAACTGTATCATTTTCGATTCTACTGAAGATGCCTTAAAGTAAAAGGAGAAACGCGTATGGATCAAATAATACACAGAACAGCAAGAAAAAGCCGATTTTTATGTGCTAAACGAATATAGCTGTGCTTGCTGCCGATGATGGCCACGCGGAAAAACTTGTTAAAAACATAACGTTCGTTATTTAATGCTGCTTGAGTACAAACTCTCCGAGAAATTCCTGTCAGTTCTTCTAAGCAATTCGCTATCTCTGTAAAAAAAAATACAAATAAACATAACTCACGGAACTTTTATTTGAATGTAGGTAAAATAATACCATCAGCCCAATTTAGCTTCCAGATTTATTTTAACGTCTCGAGCGTAGATAAAAGACATTTTCTTATTTCAGGTACGTTCTTCTCTGACATTTTTAGCAAGTCTGTGATTTGCATATTTACTGTCTGGATTTTCAGTTATCTTCCTAATTGCGGAAACGCAGACAATGTCAGAGATTCGTCCATAGTTCTGTGTGATTAATTAGCTAGAAGAATTTTCGGAGAACTCCGATTTGTCCATTTAGCCGCCGTTAAATCACGGCAAAGTTTAATGAAATTCGCCCTAACACATGAAAAAGAAAATTTGGTACCGAGAAGGAATTAACGGAGTGGGACGGAAATCGGTAAATATGATGTACATGTACAGATAAATAAATAATTGTAATTTCAGAAATAAATTGGATGATTTATCCAAGAGACGTCGAGCAAGTTAGCAATGTGATAGCCCACCTGTGGCTCTTATCCCAGCAGTTATTCGTCTTGGTATTGATTGATAGAGATGCTAGATGTCCACCTTAAGGATATCGTACGAAATCATCTCCAAATGCAGTGTCAGATCGTCAAAATCCTGAGCTTGTTGGAAAGCCCTGCCCATTAACCTCGAAAGGTAATTGGGGAGAAATCAGGGAATCTTGATGACCAAGGTATGGTTTGGCAATGGCGAAAACAAGCAGTAGAAACTCTCACCGTTTGCGGGCGGGCAATGTCTTGCTACAATACACTTCCGTGCTGTTGAGATACCTCGGGAAACAACCAAAGGGGATCTGCTACAGAAATTGTACACCTGACCATCATTACTGGTTGTCAGTTTCGTGACCCACTGGTGTCCTGTGTGGCTCCAGACACGTGTGCGCTGGTCATCGGGAATCAGTTCGAATCGGGTACTCATCGTGTAGACAATTCCACTTCAGTCAATAAGATTTCTGGCTGAATGTGCCCGACACCTCTGCAAATCGGCGTGTTGTTGCGCAACGGGTGCCGTGAGCTCAGCCCCATTTCTTTGAGCCACCTATTAATGCTCCCTATGGTCAATCAAGCAATAGTTGCACGTCTAGTCGCTGATAATGATGAATCCGGGACTGTATCTGCGTCTTCAGTTTCAGTTGTCTCTGTAAAGTCGACAGCTTCCTTCTTGATGAAATGTTCGACCACGGTTCACCCGTTCCTGCCAACATTCAGCTGTAGAGCGATTCGCTAATTACTCCAACCGGCTTCTTTGAGCCCAACTACATGTTCTATTTCAGATGCTGACATCAGTGTATATTATTCAGGAGCCTATCTGCAACACAGTGTTACTGAGCAACTGAGTACATGGAATGAAGTTCGCCAAGACTTTATACCCTGATATCGACATGTCGTATGTTTATTATCCATGTCGTGCTGTGAAACTGCAGTGCAGCATCATACATTCATCCAACGGCCGCCGAAGTTTAGAGTTTTGCATTTTCCGTTGATATCTGTACGAATAATACCAATTTGTGACCAGTTTGCATTACTCCTTCGTGGTGTGTTGTTTTTTCTTTTTAGTTAGTGCGGAATTTGAAGTATTAAACTAGTATAAGCTAGTCAGCTGTATAAAGACTGAAAAAGCATAAACATACTTTAATGTTTTGGATGACGTTCAAATTTCGTCAAATGCTTATGAACGTTCCCTAGTTGTTCCATCCTGTATGCCAAATCAAGAACTGCTATAGCACCACGCTCCAAAGAGGTCATATCTAGGGGACGGAGGGGTTGTCACCAGTGTCGAAGGTACTAAAGAACTTCGTTCTGGTGCACATTGCACTACAAAGTGTAGTTTTTGACCTCGAAATATGATTAAATGAAGGCCCCAATGGAAGTAGTGGCTGCATTGTTGTCCTTTATGCCATCTACTGAGAATTTTTCGAGTCTATTTTGCTCGGCGGTGGGTTTGAAATGTTTTCCTCAGCCACCCATAAAAAATCGCCTGATTTCAACCTTGGGGAATCGTGGTTTTTATCTCCATTGCAGTGATGTCAAGTGAAGGGATAAGATGTGGGTAAGAGGAGTGTGATCACTTTACATCATATGACAAGTCCACGATGGCGTTGGGGAGAACTATGATGAACTTTGGTGGCAATGAGACGTCATTAATCCACCTTACACGAACTTCATAGCTCTGGCCTCTCTATCGCATGTTTCGCCTGTTTCGCCTGTTTCGCCTGTTGCTGTCTGAAACGTTATCGAGCCAAAGGTTGACGTCACGATGAGCCACGCTTCTGCAGCGTAACAGAGGTAGGTTTTAGGCTCCTTCCAGCCTAATTTCACGCTTCTGCGTCACATTGGGGAATAAGGACGGGATGTTAACCAACGGCTCTTTAATTCTTTTGCGCACTTTACTTTGGTCATGTATTACCTGAAATGTGTCAAACATCACTTAGGAGACCTTATTTCACACCACTGTATCTGACATCTTATGTAACGTCATGGCTTCCAAAATTTAGTATAAAAGCTTCTAACCCCGACTTGTGATCCACGATCCTCCAAGGGGTCAATTTGAGCAACAGATTAAGCGGTTTTTATTTGAAGTTCTTGTAAAGGAATACTTCTCTGGCCGCACGCTCTACTGGGCGTTTTTTTTGTAACTGTAAGGATAGAAGAATTAACATAGATAAATCGTAAAAAATAGATCATCGGATAATGATCACAATAGAATGAATTACCGAGCAGTGACAAATACACTAATGGCCATTAAATTTGCTACACCACAAAGATGACGTGCTACAGACGAGATATTTAACCGACAGGAAGAAGATGCTGTGATATGCAAATGACTAGCTTCTTAGAGCATTCACACAAGGTTGGGGCCGGTGGCGACACCTACAACGTGCTGACATGAGAAAAGTTTCCAACCGATTTCTCATACACAAACAGCAGTTGACCGGCGTTGCCTGGTGAAACGTTGTTGTGATGCCTCGTGTAAGGACGAGAAATGCGTACCATCACGTTTCCGACTTTGATAAAGGTCGGATTGTAGTCTATCGCGATTGCGGTTTATCGTGTCGCGACATTGCTGCTCGCTTTGGTCGAGATCCAATGACTGTTAGCAGAATATGGAATCGGTGGGTTCAGGAGGGTAATACGGAACGCCGTGCTGGATCCCAACGGCCTCGTATAACTAATAGTCGAGATGACAGGCATCTTATCGGCATGGCTGTAACGGATCGTGCAGCCACGTCTCGATTCCTGAGTCAACAGATGGGGACGTTTTCAAGACAACAACCATCTGCACAAAGAGTTTGAGGAGGTTTCCAGCAGCACGGACTATCAGCTCGGAGACCATGGCTGCAATTACCCTTGAAGCTGCATCACAGACAGGAGCGCCTGCGAACCTGATTGCACGAATGGGAAAACGTCATTTTTTCGGATGAATCCACGTTCTGTTTACAGCATCACGATGGTTGCATCCGTGCTTGGTGACATCACGGTGAACGCACATTGGAAGCGTGTGTCCGTCATCGCCATGCTGGCGTATCACCCGGCGTGATGGTATGGTTTGCCATTGGTTACACGTCTCGGTCACCTCTTGTTCGCTCTGACGACACCTAGAACAGTGGACGTTACATTTCAGATGTGTTACGACCCGTGGCTCTACGCTTCATTCCATACCTGCGAAACCCTACATTTCAGCAGGATAATGCACGACCGCATGTTGCAGGTCCTGTACGGGCCTTTCTGGATACAGAAAACGTTCGACTGCTGCCTTGGCCAGCACATTCTTCAGATCTCTCACCAACTGAAAACGTCTGGTCAATGGTGGCCGAGCAACTGGCTCGTCACAATACGCCAGTCACTACTCTTGGTGAACTGTGGTATCGTGTTGAAGCTGCATGGGCAGCTATACCTGTACACGCCATCCAAGCTCTGTTTGAGTCAATGCCCAGGTGTATCGAGGCCGTTATTACGTCCAGAGGTAGTTGTTCTGGGTACTGATTTCTCAGGATCTATGCACCCAAACTGCGTGAAAATGTAATCACATGTCAGTTCTAGTATAATATATTTATCCAATGAATACCTGTTTATCATCTGCATTTCTTCTTGGTGTAGCAATTTTAATGGTCAGTAGTGTAGAAAGATGATGTTCATGAAGATATAATATTATACCTGCAAAACGAGTTCTCTGCCTGATTTCCTTTAATTTTTTGATGAATAGTAGGTAATATTTCAAGTTATCTCGTAATCACAGTGATCCGATAATTGCCTGCCATCGAGGAGCGCAATGCAAGTAATAATAAAATTCTTGTGGACTCATTATACCTTCTGAAAGCCTCCAGAAAATGGGTTAGCCAGTCTTAATTAGATTTCACGCTTTCGAGCTCCGCGATAACTGGACAACTCATTACTGGGCTAGTCAGGGGTCGCGAACGCTTCCCTAATGAGTCTGGAGGGATGGGCGATTGCTGTATGCTGACGTGGGCGTCGGCTGTCGGCGGCGTGAATGCGGGCCTTCGGCGGCAGACGCCGTTCAGAAATCAATTAACTAATTTCGCGGCGCTGCGTGGCGCGGGCCGGCGCCGCGTCACGCCGTCTGGCCCCCGTGACGGCCGTTGTGGCCGCGACAGCGCCCATCCATCAGCGGCGCGCTCGCCGTGAACTGCAGCCGCCGTGTCATACGCACCACCCTCAGCGCTGCACTGCAACTCATGTGGTATTATGGATGGACCTTGAAGCGAAACCACACGATGAGGAGTGGGAATTTCTGTACAAATTGCCCCTTGTTTTAAACGGTTCAGAAAGATTTTCTTCACTTTTGCTCTTCTCTTAATACTCGGGTCTTCGGTGGAGTCAGGTCGTAAGTACTGCACGATATTTCGGCAAAACAGATTCGTTGCCATCTTCAGGTGGACGCTTTTAGCTACTGGTCCGCACTTTTTCTTTAAGAATAGAGAACCCCTTTTTATCACCTCTGGAAAGGAAAGCACTCCGTCTTCAGGGCACAAGTGGCCCATCGGGACCACCCGACCGCCGTGTCATTCTCAGATGAGAATGCGGATAGGAGGGACGTGTGGTCAGCACACCGCTCTGCCGGCCGTTGTGGCCGACGGTTCTAGGCGCTTCAGTCTGGAACCACGTGACCGCTACGGTCGCAGGTTCGAATCCTGCCTCGGGAATGGATGTGTGTGATGTCCTTAGGTTAGTTAGATGTAAGTAGTTCTAAGTTCTAGGGGACTGATGACCACAGATGTTAAGTCCCATAGTGCTCAGAGCCATTTGAACCACACCGCTCTCCCGGTCGTTAGGATGGTTTTATTTGACCGGAGCCGCTACTATTCGGTCGGGTAGCTCCTCAATTGGCATCACGAGGCTGAGTGCACCCCGAAAAATGGCAACAGTGCGTGGCGGCCCGTATGGTCACCCACCCAAGTGCCGGCCAAGCCCGACAGCGCTTAACTTCGGTGATCCGGCGGGAACCGGTGTATCCACTGCGGCAAGACCGTTGCCCTGGAAGGGAAAGGCGGGCTGTTTAAGATTATATTTCGTCTATTCTATTTTGTCTCTGTGTACTGTATTTCCTTCGTGGGCAAGAAAGAAGGAGGGGTTTCTCCTAACTGGAAATACACTCCTGGAAATTGAAATAAGAACACCGTGAATTCATTGTCCCAGGAAGGGGAAACTTTATTGACACATTCCTGGGGTCAGATACATCACATGATCACACTGACAGAACCATAGGCACATAGACACAGGCAAAAGAGCATGCACAATGTCGGCACTAGTACAGTGTATATCCACCTTTCGCAGCAATGCAGGCTGCTATTCTCCCATGGAGACGATCGTAGAGATGCTGGTTGTAGTCCTGTGGAACGGCTTGCCATGCCATTTCCATCTGGCGCCTCAGTTGGACCAGCGTTCGTGCTGGACGTGCAGACCGCGTGAGACGACGCTTCATCCAGTCCCAAACATGCTCAATGGGGGACAGATCCGGAGATCTTGCTGGCCAGGGTAGTTGACTTACACCTTCTAGAGCACGTTGGGTGGCACGGGATACATGCGGACGTGCATTGTCCTGTTGGAACAGCAACTTCCCTTGCCGGTCTAGGAATGGTA
Organism: Schistocerca cancellata; assembly: GCF_023864275.1. NCBI lineage: Eukaryota > Metazoa > Arthropoda > Insecta > Orthoptera > Acrididae > Schistocerca > Schistocerca cancellata. Next base: position 337,728,819 of record NC_064631.1, read on the forward strand.
GAACGATGGGTTCGATGACGGTTTGGATGTACCGTGCACTATTCAGTGTCCCCTCGACGATCACCAGTGGTGTACGGCCAGTGTAGGAGATCGCTCCCCACACCATGATGCCGGGTGTTGGCCCTGTGTGCCTCGGTCGTATGCAGTCCTGATTGTGGCGCTCACCTGCACAGCGCCAAACACGCATACGACCATCATTGGCACCAAGGCAGAAGCGACTCTCATCGCTGAAGACGACACGTCTCCATTCGTCCCTCCATTCACGCCTGTCGCGACACCTCTGGAGGCGGGCTGCACGATGTTGGGGCGTGAGCGGAAGACGGCCTAACGGTGTGCGGGACCGTAGCCCAGCTTCATGGAGACGGTTGCGAATGGTCCTCGCCGATACCCCAGGAGCAACAGTGTCCCTAATTTGCTGGGAAGTGGCGGTGCGGTCCCCTACGGCACTGCGTAGGATCCTACGGTCTTGGCGTGCATCCGTGCGTCGCTTCGGACCGGTCCCAGGTCGACGGGCACGTGCACCTTCCGCCGACCACTGGCGACAACATCGATGCACTGTGGAGACCTCACGCCCCACGTGTTGAGCAATTCGGCGGTACGTCCACCCGGCCTCCCGCATGCCCACTATACGCCCTCGCTCAAAGTCCGTCAACTGCACATACGGTTCACGTCCACGCTGTCGCGGCATCCTACCAGTGTTAAAGACTGCGATGGAGCTCCGTATGCCACGGCAAACTGGCTGACACTGACGGCGGCGGTGCACAAATGCTGCGCAGCTAGCGCCATTCGACGGCCAACACCGCGGTTCCTGGTGTGTCCGCTGTGCCGTGCGTGTGATCATTGCTTGTACAGCCCTCTCGCAGTGTCCGGAGCAAGTATGGTGGGTCTGACACACTGGTGTCAATGTGTTCTTTTTTCCATTTCCAGGAGTGTATTTTGGAAGGCTTGGGGACAGTTCTGAGATTCACCCATAGAGCCGAGGTGGACCCCGGCCAGAACTGCTGATGTTGTCACGTTACTTTGTCTTGCGATGTGATAGGAGGGAAGAGAGTTACTTTGTGGTGTGCGTGTTATGTGGTACTTGTTGTTCTTCTCCTTATGTTTACAGTCATAGAGCCCGTTTTGTTTTCGGTCTCAGTTTCGTTCGAATACAACTAGTATCGTGATATCTAGTATTTCGCTGTTCACCTTGTTCTTTTGTACGTTGACGAACTCTTTGAATTGTATTTCTCGGTAGAGCTTGATGTTGTCAGTGAGGAGCAGTTGACCATCAACTTCCTTTTTCTTTCCATCTCAAGCCGATCGTCCTGCTGATGCCTCTGTTACCCTTGATGATTTAGAGATTTGCCTTTCGCCTGGGAGGCCGTCGTGAGTTCCGTTTACACGCCCATCTGCGCCGCTCGCAATTCTGCTTGAAGTCGATTAGGTAGGCCTAAGTCAGCAGGAGCAGGCCGTTTCCATTTCGCTATTCTGGTCTCGGGTGTTTCATGGCGGTGTCGAGGTCGGCGTGCTGGATGCCCTCGCAGATCACTGCTGCGCCTTCTGCCAGTGCGGTGATTTCTTCTCCGAGAGTCGACACACAAACTCCCTCTGCTCTCCAGCATAAAGCCAGCCTACCCTCCCTGGCCGCAGAGGTTATGGTCCGTAAGGGGGGGGGGGGGGAGGCCTCTGCCATCCCGTCTTCGGTGCACTTCGGTGGCGACGCCGCTGTTTTTCCACGTCGTGATCGTCGTCGGTAGCATCTCGTCAGTGTCTGCTGAACTCGCTAAGTTCTGATCGCTCTTCCTTTTGTCGGCGCTGCTGCAGCCATTGACGGCTTTGCAGCCACGTAAAATTTCTACGTTCGGCCGACTGGTACTTCTTCTCGTGCTCTACTTCAGGGGCCACTCACATGCTCTCTGGACGATTCTGCACACTTGATAGCATTTTGGCACTATTTCGCTACGTGGATTTCATCCGCACGCTGGAAGCACTGAGGCTTTTAGTCCAGGTCTCTTTGTAGTGCTTCCGCTGTGACGGGAAAGCTGAGGAGCTTGCGCAGCTCAACCATGCTGCCGACGTCGTCTGCTGTTTCCACTGTGATGATGTACAACAATGCTCTCGTCTTATTTTTCTGTTAATCCAGCTTTACTGCAGCAACACGGAAGCCAGATCGTAGCAGCCCTTCTGAGACAATCTTCTTGTCATAGATCCAAGTCAATCCACAGAGGACTCCATTGGTTATCTTCTCTTGATCCCTTTGTTGTGTCTTCTTCTTTCTGGGCGCTGCAATGATATGGGCAGTAACAACTTCCTTCAGTGCCCTGAAGTTTTCCATACTCGCTGCCTATAGCTCGATCAAGGCGTGAGAGTCTACAGACTCGGCGCCAGGTTCCAATACGCAGCGATCTATCAACACATCGTACAGCTCTGTCTGTTCGGTGCCTGTCCACAGGATGTATAGAGGCGGCACACGTGTAAAGTCATCTTCAACATTCTTCTCCTGCCGATGGGCAAAAAAACTTGGCAAGATACACGACCATTGTTTTTCGCTGATTTACTTTTGTTATTATCGCCTTTCTTGCCCATCCTGTGGCGCGAAAAACACGACAGTTTTCTCGCGGCGTGAGTACGACAAAACCGGTGATAATGTCTCTGCAGTGCCACAGGATAGGTATACCTTCTCATATCCGTCAGTCTCGGTAGCGGAGGGCTCGCTTACCCTCTTCAGACTAAATTGGCACTGCTCACTCCTGTTTGCGCCCTAGCCTATATCTGCTGGCCGTTACCTCCTCCTCACTCCGCTTTAGTGCAGCAGCACAGGAAACGCTTTATATGTTTTCGGATGAGTCCAGTATTCCACGCCTGACTCAACTGGCTCACCTGTAGGCCGTTATGTTCATTAATGAGACGATGTTTGACCCTAACTTCAATGGTCTCTTTAATCAGGCAGTTCCAGAAGGAGGAAGATTGCTTAAGTATTTTGATGTTGTTGTAATCCAGTGCATGGCCAAATTTTATACTGTCGACTCATTTAGTGGCCTGGCGTAATTCAGTATAGCGTATATGTTCACAGCCTCTCTTTTTCTACTGTGGGCACAGCTCCACAGTGGCGCACAGTGTTGCAGTAGCAGATTTGGTAGACCTCCTTTTGTGAAGGTCTACATCGTGATTCACTGAATCTAGCCGTAGGGGGTGGACGAAATACGCATTTAACATTATGTTTTTCCAAGAACCTGCCGATTTTTCTGGAAGTATTGCCGACAAACGATATTGGCGCTAGTGATTTGGTTCTTCTTCTTCTTCTTCCTGCAGTTGTCCAGGTATAGCCTGTCTAAGCGCGTGCCTTATCTGCTTTTTGCTGCACCCATTTCTACCGAATGACGCCTCAGTGAGCTTCTGCTCAGCTGGAAAGCTTCTTGGTTGCTGGTGGACTGCACCCTGAACAAATGAGTGTAAAGCTCATTCACCCACGGAGTCTGGACGGGAAAACGTGAGTTTGCAGTTTAACTTTTGACGGGAAGTCACGCAGGAGGCCTGTGAAGATTATACTATTAGACAAGCACAGTTGTCATACAGGCACAAATTACAGATGACACATTAACTATAAATCTACGCACATTCATAGACAATGACGTTTACATACAACTAACCTGATAGAAATCATCGCGCCAATTTGTAAGTACATTACTAGTGCCCAGAGTTAGAATAATCTTTTTACATATTCGTCTGTGTCTCTTCCAGTCGTTAAATACTCACGGTTACCGGTGTAGCTGAATATCTTTTTATGCGTTCTCAAAAAATACGAACATCTCTTGCAGTTACGTTGTTTTGCAATACGCATCTACTTCCTTGTAGAGTGCTGATTATTTTAATTATTCGATTAACACGTGCTCGAGGTCATTGCTTACAATTTACAGAAGTGAAGATTACTTCGCATCCCCACCCTGTCCTCCCATTAAATTACCTTTCTCACACAACATGTGCATTAATGGTGGGCTTTTGTTACTACGTGATCTGTGCACTCCACTCATTTTTTAACTCGGTTATTGTTATATGATGCTATTGTGCTCGTTTTAGAAATTGATCTTCTTAGTATTCTGACATTTAAAATGCGGTTTCAGCACCGTTATACCCATGCCACCTCATGATATGCAACAGCAATTTCCCTGTAATGATAGGTTGCACGCAGTTGATCACCAGTGTTCTTCGAGTTACCGCATGACGCAACACTTCCTAGCAAGTTTGTTTCTGGTATGTAAGTTTCGTTCGCTACGAAATCTGAGTAGATTTGCAACTAATGTGTCATCTGCAAATGTGATATTTGTGTTACATGTTGTGATGATGTCACATGCCTCAAACGCCTCAATGAAGTTTATCTAAGAAGAAAATTACAGTCATTTAGCAGTGTAAAACAGCCTTAAGAGCACTCTGTGTGGATGTGACATCAGACTTTTTCCCTGAATGCTTATGCGACACAAAATGACTTCTGCTGAATGGCCAATGAGAGTTGGTAGTGCATCGAAACGAAATAATTTCAGAAACTGCTAAAACGCTAAATTATTTAAATAAGTTTGTCCAAAGGAACTTGTTCTGTCATATGGCCAAGATAACTGAGTACGTCAGTATTTGCCAAAACTAAATTTAACGTTCACCACAATCAGGTTTTCAGACAAACATTGTACCATATAGCACTACTGTGCAACATAATTTGTTCTTTAAAGGGAATATGTCTCCCCAGACCGTGTGATATGCACTGTATCGCGTCAAACTGTTATACGGAGTGGGCTCTAATAGGTCAGCTGTTATTTTCTTGTTCTTACGTGTGCCTGATGTCATATCAGCATATTTAAATGTCTAAACCCTTTTTGAATTTGTGTCTATAAAATACGTCTGCTAAACGTGTATCTAAGATACACATATCTCACAGAGTCGGTAGTGGCAGTGAAGCAGATGTAACAGTGTTCACATCGGCAGTGTTGGTTCAAATGGTTCTAACCACTATGGACTTAACATCTGAGGTCATCAGTCCCCTAGACTAAGAACTAATTAAGCCTAAGGACAGCACACACAGCCATGCCCGTGGCAGGATTCGAATTTTCGACCGTAGCAGCAGCGCGGTTCCGGACTGAAGCGCCTAGAACCGCTCGGCCACAACGGCCTGATCGGCAGTGTTCACTGGACCCAAGGAATGTACTGTATTCAGTATCATAAATACGGAATATTGCTTGAAACATCTATGTGCAACATAAACCGGCCTAACACAAAACGATTATTAGCTATGTGCTAGATAGATCGATCTTATATAAAACTAACTGGTGGAATTTGTTCTTCTATGTGCTTTGCCCTTGAGGTGGGAAGCTGCCGCTAAAGGCGGAAGAACCAGCAATGATAAACGGCATGAGAATGCAGAAGGCAATGGAAACAACTACATTAAGAACACAAAATGTGTAACCACAGAATGTGTGGCATGTAATTGAGAAAGTATGATGATAGTTGAGCCGTGTGCGGCTTGCGTTGATGCTGTTCACAGCTTGGCATCTTGTAATAGCGATAGTGGCGTACTATGGCACCATCTTTGGAGCGGCCCCTAGTGTTTCTCGGTCGTCGTGTGTTGAGCGAGTTGAGTGGGGACGGAGCTGCAGTGAGGGGCTGACAGCCAGTACTCGCCCGACCGCTTGCGACACACGTGCACTGTCCGACGGAACGATGTGGTCGCGAGAGTGCACGACCACGTCAAGGACCGGATTCAGCGAGTTTTAGTTGAATGCACCTTGATATCCGAGTAGTGCAACTTTCACCTGTGTATGTGTGTGTGTGTGTGTGTGTGTGTGTGTGTGTGTGTGTGTGTCCGCCCGTCGAAGTGCCCTCATGGCAATAAGTTGTTGTCAGTCGACGATGCCGGCCGGTGTGGCCGTGCGGTTCTAGGCTCTTCAGTCTGGAACCGCGTGACCGCTACGGTCTCAGGTTCGAATCCTGCTTCGGGCATGGATGTGTGTGATGCCCTTAGGTTAGTTAGGTTTAATTAGTTCTAAGTTCTAGGCGACTGATGACCTCAGACGTTAAGTCGCATAGTGCTCAGAGCCATTTGAACGATTTTTTCAGTCGACGATTTATACTGGGATCTTTTCGGTGCCTGACTTGGGTGGGGACGACCGTTGGTTGGTCATTCGGTTGGGACGACCGTTGGTTGGTCATTCGGTTGGGACGACCGTTGGTTGGTCATTCGGTTGGCCGTAGCAGCGGACGACGTGCATTTGGTCTTCCGACCGCTTCTGGCTTCTCTCTGTTTGTGCCGACTTATAATTCGTCAGTGTTGTTTCACAGTGGCTGGTTTTAGCATTGTGAGTTGGTGGTGGAATTGTTTTCCCGAATCTGTGTGTATGTTGTAATTTTCAATGAGCAGATATTTTAATGCTGTCTGCATACTGGATTTAGTGACGAGTTGCGAACGGACATCAGGTCGGTTGGGGGCGCAGCAGCGAGCAGGTCCGTGTAGCGTGAGGGCAAGGCGGGGCCGCTGGCGGAGTGCTGCCACTGCCGTATCGAGGAGGGGTGGCTGCGAGAGCGACGACTACGTTGCACATCGAACCCTAGAAGTTTAAGATGGGTGAAGAGTTAACTGATAATGCAACCTCGAGTATTCTGAGATCTCGCCTTTGGTTGGTGGGTTGTTGCTCCTATGGCCACTGAGCCTGGCTGCAACGAGGGAAGTGTTATGAGACGATGAAATATTGCAGTCATCTTTCTCTATTTGTTATTCATCATTGAATTTAGTATTATTCCTATTAGTGAACTGCAACCAGCGGTATTTTCTGCCTTGTGGCTGCTAACGCCCCAGTTACCTGCCATGGAGATTAGCGTATTTTTCCGGCAGTGCACCTTTCCTCTTCTTGTGATGCTGTCCGACACGGCGTGTAGTTCGACAGCCTTTTGTTTTTTACTGTGTATATTTTTTGGGAGGTCTACCTTGGTTCTAGTGTTTCCTTCGGCCTTGGGTGTTTCCTGCAGACGTGGTGCTGTGTGTCTCTTCGCCCTTGCCTAGAAATTATCCATCGTTGTTACCGGTGATCGGACGTTAGGCGGATTGGTTAGTCGGTCGGTCAGCGCTTAAGCTTCCACGAGTTTGGGTTGCCATCCTGTTACGTGATTACAACTCTTGGCTGCCTGTCTTACCTTACCTGATATTTGATTTACCTTCTCAGGCCAACCGTTGGAACACTTGCTGAGAACCGCTTATCGTGATACCTTAGATCGTGATGTATGTTTTGAGGATATTTGTAATTTTCTTATTGTGGTTAGTGAGGCCTTCACCCGAGCAATAATTTCACTTCTTTCATAATAAGGCCTTCAGCCGTGTTACAATAAGTTTTTCTTAAAGCGAACTTGTCTTAACAACAAGGTATTTGTTCAGATGTATGCTATTTGGAATTGTTTTCCTGACATATAATTCAGGCCTTCATCCGTTTGTTATTTGAAATTATTTGTAGCCTTCAGCCGAGTAATAATTTCACTTCTTTTATAATAAGCCCTTCAGCAGTGTTACAGTTTGTTTTAAAACGAAATATTTATCTTAATATGAGCTATCTGAAATTGTTCTTCTTGCTTGTAATTCAGGCCTTCAGCCGTCATACAGTCAATTGTGCTTTTAGAGACTGTTTCAAAATTTTAATTTCTTTAAATAAAGTTCACATATATGTTGTACAACCGAGAGTAACTCATTACCGCCCCGTCCACAATCGTAACCTTATCCTGTCCCATCCTGAGAAACTAGCTCTCAATAATCTCTCAACTGGCAAAAAAATTTAGCTACAGTCCCACTTTCGGTTCTCCATGAGGGGATTGCCAAGGGAGAGCTGACCATGAGAAAATGAAGGCATCACCAACGAAATTATAACGTTCTACGAGTCGGGGCGACGAATGTGAGAAACTTGAACGTGGTAGAGAAACAAGAAAACCAGAAAATCTATAGTGGATGGGGAGAAATGAAACAACGCAACGATTTCTAGTTAAATGCATATAGGGTAATATCAACAGCAAGACAGATTGGTATAATGGGATCAGGATTCGTTATGAATATGGAAAATAGGGCAGAAAGTGCGTAACTGTGAACGTTTCCGGGATAGGGTTACTATCATCAGAATCGACAGCATACCAACACTGACAACGATAGTTCAGTGTCGACGTCGCAAGCTGAAGATGAAAAGACGGAGAAAGTATATGAGGATATTGAACTAGAAATTCAACACGCAAAGGAGATGAAAATATAATAGTCATGGAGGACTGGAATACAGGTGTAGAGGGAGGAGTAGATGGCTCCGAGCACTATGGGACTCAACTGCTGAGGTCATTAGTCCCCTAGAACTTAGAACTAGTTAAACCTAACTAACCTAAGGACATCACAAACATCCATGCCCGAGGCAGGATTCGAACCTGCGACCGTAGCGGTCTTGCGGTTCCAGACTGCAGCGCCTTTAACCGCACGGCCACTTCGGCCGGCCAGGGAGGAGTAGAGGAAAGGATTACGAGAGAATGTGGGCTTGGTACTAGGAATGAGAGAGGAGAAAGATTAATTTCTTGTAGTAGTAGCGAATTTCAGTTAGATCACATCATGGTCAGTCAGAGATTCCGAAATCACATACTGCATTATAAGGGTACCCAGAAGCAGATATAGACCCAGAACACAAAGTAGTAGTGATGAAAAGTAGGAAGAATTTTAATGATTACTCAGGAAAAATTAATACGCAAAGCAGCGGGATTCGGAAGTGCTAAGGAAGGAATGGATATAGATACTGCAACTGGGAATATTTCAGTAAGCAGTACAATTGAAGAGGAATAGACATCTCTACAAAGGGAATTTACAGAAGTTGGAAAGAAAAACATAGGCACAGAGAAGGTAACTGCGAAGAGACCATGCTAAAGAAGAAATACGTCAGATGATCGACGAAAGAAGGAAGTTCAAATTCAGGAAATTCAGGACTACAGAAATAAGAGTCGTGGAGGAGTGAAATAAATAGGAAGTGTAGCAAACTTAAGACGAAATGACTGCATGGCAAACGTGAAGGAAAAAGGAATGATTGTCGGAAGGACTGACTCGGAATATATAAAAGTCAAAACAGCCTTCGGTGACGTTAAAAGCAAGGGTGGTAACATTAAGATTGCAATTGGAACTGCATCGATAAGTGCATAGGAGGGAGCGGATTGGTGGAAAGAATAACTGAAGGCTCATATTAGGCGAAGGAGTTGCCTGATGATTTCACAAAAGAGGAGACAGGAATCGACAATGGAGTGGTAGGGAATCCAGCGTTAGAACCTGAATTTGAAACAGGTTTGGTCGACTTATGAGCAAATACGGCAGAAGGGATGGATAACATTCCATCAGAATTTCTAAAATCATTGGGGAAAATGGCAACAAAACGACTATTCATAATGGTGTGTGTAATGTATGAGCCTTGAGCACTGAGTTATGGATAAATATCATCCATACAATTCCGATAACAGCAAGAGGTGTTTGGTCCCATAAGATGTTACCATAAGATCTTACTTACAACAAGAGGTGACAAGTGCGAGACTTACAGCACAATCAGCTTCAAAACTAGAACATCCAAGTTACTGACAAGAATAATATTCACAAGAATGCAAAAAGAAATTGTGGATGTGTTAGACAACGATCAGATTGACTTTAGGAAAGGTGAAGGGGCTATTCTGACGTACCGATTGATAATGGAAGGAAAACTAAACAAAAATAAAAATACGTTTATAGGATTTTCCGACATGGGAAAGCGTTAACAATGTAAAACAGGGCATTCTGCGAAAAATGGGGTAGGCCGTAGGGAGAGACAGGGAACATACGATGTGTATAAGAGCCAAGAGGGAATAATAAGCGTGGAAGACCAAGAATGAAGTGCTTGGATTAACGGTTTAAGACAGAGATGTAGTCTTTCGCCCCTACTGTTCAGTCAACATATCGAAGAAGCCATGATGGAAATAAAAGGACAGTTCGGGGATGGTATTAAAATTCAAGGTGAAGGGGTATCAGTAACACGATACGCTAATAACATTGTTATCCTTAGTGAAAATAAAGGAGAACTACAAGATCTGTTGAATGGAATGAACAGACTAATATTTAAAGAATACGGATTGAGAGTAGCTCGGAGAAAGGTGAAAGTAATAAGTAGCAGAAATGAGAACAACGATAAACTTAACACCAGGATTGATGGTAACGAAGTAGATGAAGTTAAGGAATTCTGCTACCTAGGCAGTAAAATAGCCAATTACGGATGGAGCAAAGTGGACGTAAAAAGCAGACTAGCACTGGAAAAAAGGACATTCCTGGCCAAGAGAAATCTACTAGTATCAAACATAGGCCTTAACTGGAGGAAGAAATTTCTGAGAATGTACGTTTGGAACACACCATTGTATGATAACGAAACATGGACTATAGGAAAACCGGAACAGAATCGAAGCATCCGAGATGTGGTGCTACAGACGAATGTTGAAAATTAGGTGGACAGGTAAGATAAGGAATGAGAAGGTTCTACGCAGAATCGGAGATTAAAGGAATATGTAGAAAACACTGATAAGAAGAAGGGACAGGATGATAAGACATATCTTAAGGCATCAGGGAGTAACTTCCGTGGTACTAGACGGAGCTGTAGAGAGAAAAAACTGTCTAAGGAGACAGAGATTGGAATACATCCAGCAAATAACTGAGGACATAAGATGCAGGTACTACTTCGAGGTGAAGAGTCTGTCACAGGAGAGGAATTCCTTTCGGACTGTATCAAACCAGTCAGAAGACTGATGACTCATAAAAGTGCTTTAATGCATTTCTGTAATGATGTGAGACAATAACGAATCACTACACCTTTGTGAAAATTGCAAGTATGGACAATGTACTAGCAAACTACACACAGTTTCTGCTTCATAGATAAATTTATAACTTCCCTGGAGGGTATTTGTAGCGAGAAAATCAATAAAAATTCAAAGAATCCTCTTAGTGATTACATTCTTTTGGTATTCAGCACTGATATATTTCTAAGTCATGTCTTGAATCTAGAAGGGCACGTAATTCAACTTTTATTGATTCAGTGAATCTATAGCCTGGTGGCATAGCAGTATGACACGACGCACAAACCTAGATATCTCGATCTGAGCAATGTATGAACAAACATGTTGCCCACTCCAAAGGTAATTTATATGCTTAGCTTTACATTGTGTTCCAGAGATATGATGATGTCAGAAATTTCTTCCTTATCATACAAATTGTTTCTCAAGTTAAATCCCTGTTTCTCAACACATAGTCTACCAGTCCTACAGGGATGGATGAGGTATCGCTACAAATAATTTGTAGCCAGCATACTGATTTTCCGCTAAAACTTACTATGTGCGGATAATTTTAACATTAAAAGAGACTTTAAAGTATGACAGGCAAAACCGCATCATGGATGCCCAGATTCATACCTACACGTATTTTACGAAGCAAACTTGTTAATGACGAATAAGAGACTCCCTTTTTATGTCAACTCATTACAAATACCATTTTAATTGTTTAGAAGTATTTGGCTTGGTTCAAATGGCTCTGAGCACTATGGGACTCAACTGCTAAGGTCGTAAGTCCCCTAGAACTTAGAACTACTTAAACCTAACTAACATAAGGACATCACACACATCCATGCCCGAGGCAGGATTCGAACCTGCGACCGTAGCGGTCGCGCGGTTCCGGACTGTAGCGCCTAGAATTGAAGTACTTGTTAACTGGACTGTTTTTGTACAGCATTGTCGTAGATAACAACCGTGACCACTGCAGTAGTCTGTAATCTCTTCCTTAGAGTACAATTTGACTTTCCGAACGATAAACATATTTATCATTGTTGCCTTGAAGTTATGATTTCCCTATTGCTACTACAACCTAACATGGTTACTGTAACTGGAAGATTTGTCGAGTTAAATTTATGGTTTATGTGACTCTACTGACAGTGCCTGATCTCTGCACGTCGTACAAGCCGCGACAAACATTCCGAATGCAAAACAAAGTTTTGTAAACATGGAAATGTATATAGAAAAATGTATCACAAATTCATGATTATTATTTCACATCGTTGGGTTAATTTTTAAAGTTGTTTCCTCATCGTTCCCACAACTACCTGTATCCCGACAACTATACTTATGCCAGATACTGCCATTATTTAAAACTGTAAAAGTGTGGAAGTTTCGCTCGGGTTTCTTGGTGTGAAATATGTTTTTTATACAAGAAGATTTATTTTGTAGAGGAAACAATTCTACTAAAATTTCTGTCTAGACATCGCTTTCTTTTGTATTGACTAGGCTCGTACCTTCCATTTTAGATGTCTTTATACAGGGTGAAAATTATTTAAACCGACAAACTCGGGGAGGTTGTAGGGGACATCAAAACGAATATTTTTCCCTAATTTCATTTTTTCGTATGAGGATTATTTAAACCGGTGGAGGCCGTATTACGCTCTTCACTTGTTAGAGGCCGTATTAAATCTTCAGTTATTAGAGGGCGTATTACGCTCTTCAGTTGTAGACAACTGCTGTGCACCAGTGTAGTAGTGCATTGTCTCCGTTTACTAATGGAGCGATACACCTGGAATGAGTGCACTGACATGTTTTGTGCGTACTACGTAGAGCACCACAACGGACGAGCTGCGCAGCGGGTTTGTCAACAACAATATCCTAATTGCCGTATCCCGCATCATGCGACCTTTGCTGCTGTGTACCAATGTCTGCGTGAGACGGGTCATTTAGCAGATTACCTGGACAGGGATGCCGTCGCATGGTAAGAACGTTGCAATTTGAGGAAGCTGTCTTGCAGCATGTGGCGGGGGATCCTTCAATCAGCACTCGTGCAAAGGGTAGTCCTTCGAGAGCAAGTGTTACGTCCATTTCACTTACAGCATGTCCACAACCTGGAACCACTTGATTACCCACCCAGAGCACAGTTTTCGCAGTGGTACTGGGACACTGTGAAATGGATCCTACATTTCCATCCTCTGTGTTGTTTATCGATGAAGCAACGTTCGGGCGTGATGGAGTCTTCAACATGCACAATTCGCATGTTTGGACTGAGGACAACCCACATGCTACAGTTACTAGCATTCATCATGTGCGGTTCTTCGTTAATGTGTGGGTCGGTGTTGTTGGGGACTGTTTAATTGGGCCGTATCTGCTACCTAGGCCATTAAATGGCAGGCACTATTACAATTTTCTCGCCAGAGTATTGCCGGAATTGCTGGAAATCGTCCCGCTCCCCACAAGACAAAGCATGTGGTTCCGACATGACGGGGCGCCGGCACATTTCAGTCGTGTGCGTCGATTCCTGGACCGACGGTTCCCAGAAACGTGGATTGGCAGAGGTGGTCCTGTACTATGCCCTGCTCGATCCCCAGACATATTCCCCTATGTACTTTTTTGTTGGTTTAATTAATTTGTCGCTAGAGAGATCTTCCTCTACCGGTTTAAATATTCTTCATAGGAAAAAATGACACTAGGGAAAAATTTTTGTTTCGATGTCCCCTACAACCTCCCAGAGTTTGCCGGTTTAAATACTTTTCACCCTGTGGACTCAGTCAAGTTATTTACATGATGTGTTAGGTCTTAGAAGCTTACTAGTATTGTATCGATAGATTATCTCTGGGTTCCATGTCTCGTTTCCGGACATTCGAAACAGTGTTTTATCAGTGCAATACAGTTGCAGCCAAACATTAGGCAGTGCTCTTCATGATGGTGACAAAATTGGTAATGACGCCGCTGCAAGGATGTTAACAGCGACATTGCCAATAATTACGTACAATAGAGAAGAATAATGTTGTTGACTTTTTTTCCTGGGTCAAGTATTCAAATTCTTCTTAAAATTTAAGGTAAAAATTTTACTATTTTAAAGCTTCAAACGTGCAATGAATTGTACTCTCTAAATATTTTTACAGATAGTTCTGCTGAGTCAATAAATCTGAGTGATCGCGTTGAGGTGCTTAATGCATGTCCTTTTCCCCGCCGTGCAACGTTTTCTCACGCGGCCGGGGAAGACCATAATGAAACGTTGTTAATTCCTAGCAAATTCCTTTCACCTCACCGCGCGCGCCGTATCGGAATGGAGCGGAGCGATGTAGAGTGCCGTAGCAGTATAGAGTGGAGGCGTAATGTGTGTGTGTGTGTGTGTGTGTGTGTGTGTGTGCGGCGCTGCACCTCGCGGCATTGTCCACCCCGTGCGGCCTCCACCCGTCACGCCGCTGCGCTGTGACGCTAAGTGCCGGCGCTCCACCGTCCGGAGAATTGGAGGCTTCTCCGTACCGGCGGACGGGCCGCGCCGGGCATTACGTTCACGTTTACGCCCGTCGCAGCAATCAGCAGCGAGTGCCGACCTGTCCGTCCAGCTGCCGTCCCGCGCGGAAGGTCCGGCTCATCTGGGGGACTGTGCGTTCACCCCAGTTCCTACTCGAAAGTATCGTTTCATTGCCTTCACTGTGAGTGTACATTCCCGCTAGTTGGCTCAGAACATGACATCAGCTACACGTATTCTACCAAGGGGAGTGTGATCTAGAATCAAATCATTTAATTGCAGCGATATCTCTTATTTTATCTCGCTTTAAAGAATACTTCCTTATTTTTAAAACTGAGTGTTATGATGGAGCCCTCCACGATTTCCTATCCTTTGTCAATCTTTTCTAACAGACCAGCACATCCATCTTCAGTTGCTTCATTTTAGACAGAAATATTTTAATATTTTTAAAACTCTGTTAGACTCTTCTTAAAATCTTTCGGTAGGCGCATTTGCTGTTAGTAGTACCTGCTAGATGACAATCAGTTTGGCGATAATGGAAGCAAGACTAAAGAAAACACACTGGACTCGCATTCGGGAGGACGACGGTTCAATCCCGTCTCCAGCCATCCTGATTTAGGTTTTCCGTGATTTCCCTAAATCGTTTCAGGCAAATGCCGGGATGGTTCCTTTGAAAGGGCACGGCCGATTTCCTTCGCAATCCTTCCCTAACCCGAGCTTGCGCTCCGTCTCTAATGACCTCGTTGTCGACGGGACGTTAAACGCTACCCACCACCACCACCCACTAAAGAAAAAAGAAGACACGTTCATTGGATTTTTCGACCTGCAAAAACCGTTCGACAGTGTCAAATGGTACAACATGTTCCAAATTCTGAAGAAAATAGAGATAAGCTATAGGGAGAGACGGGTAACATGCAATATGTACAAAGGCCAAGAGGCAATAATGAGAGTGGACGACCATGAACGAAGTGCTTAGATTAAAAACAGGGAGTCAGTTTCATTCCTACTGTTCAATCTGTACATCGAAGAAGCAATGACGGAAATAAAGGAAAGGTGAAAGGTTGTCATTGATACGGTTCGCTGATGACATTGCTGTCCTGAGTGAAAGTAAAGAATAATTACATGATCTGCTGAATGTAATGAACAGCCTAGTGAGTACTGAAAGTGGGGGAGTAAAACGAACAACGAAGTTAGAATTATATATTGATACCTTCAGCTGCTGAGGGGCGTTGATATATATCAACGGGGACAGGTGAAAATGTCTGCCCCGACCAGGACTCGAACCCGGGATCTCCTGCTTACATGCCGGACGCTCTATCTATCTCAGCCACCGAGGGCATAAAAACAACGCGACTGCAGGGACTATCTCGCGTAAGTTCCCGCGAGACCCACATTCTCACCTTGTATGTCCACACAATACATACGTAGTGTCCCATCCCAACACATTCATTACTCATGGAAGACATTCTTACGAAGTCCCGAAAGAATTTGGGGAACATGTGTGCATCTGTACAGAAGAAGAAGGTCATGGTCGGTATTGCCAGAACTATATATTTATGTGGATATATGGTTATGGTGTCTGTTATTTCGGACATGGTATCCATATAAATATATAAATCGAAGAAAGACGAAAATAATGAGAATTAGCAGAAATAAGAACAGCGAGAAACTTAATCAGGATTGATGGTCACGAAGCAGACGAAGTTAAGGAATTCTACTACCTAGAAAGCAAAATAACCAGTGACGGAGAGAGCAAGGAGGACATCAAAAGCAACTATCACTGGCAAAAAGGTTATTCTTGGCCAAGAGAAATCTACTAGTATCAAACATAGGCCTTCATTTTCTGAGAATGTACCTTTGGATAACAGCATTGTGCGGTTGTGAATCATGGGCTGTAGGAAAAGCGAAACACAAGAGAATCGAAGCATTTGAGATGTGGCGCGGCAGACGAATGCCGAAAATTAGGTGGACTGATAAAGTAATGAATGATGAGGTGCTGCGTAGAATCTAAGAGGAAAAGAATATGAGAAAACACTGATAAGGAGAACGGACAGGATGATATGACATCTGTTAAGACATCGGGGTCTGACTTCCATGGTACTAGAGGAAAGTGTAGAAGGAAAAACTGTAGAGGAAGACAGAGATTGGGATACATCCAGCAAGAGGTGCAAATGCTACTCTGAGATGAAGTGGCTGACACAAGAGAGGAATTCGTGGCAGGCCGCATCAAACCAGTCAGAAAACTGATGACAAAAAAGAGCATTTATCATAGGATCATACCCACCCGGTATCGCGATAATTTAACCGCATCCTCAGATGTACGCACATAACTAATTCAGCGTTGGTTCCTTAAAAACACAGGTTTGGATGGCGTTTGAATTGCCAGAACAACCTAAATTGTATGATTATAAGACGAAATATTAGAAATTACAACGGGCAGCAGGCGCAGGAAATGTTCATGAGCTATGCGGTATGCACCATTGATGAAAAATCAACAACAAAAAATGTTCAAATGTGTGTGAAATCTTATGGGACTTAACTGCTAAGGTCACCAGTCCCGAAGCTTACACACTACTTAACCTAAATTATCCTAAGGACAAACACACACGCACCCATGCCCGAGGGAGGACTCGAACCTCCGCAGGGACCAGCCGCACAGTCCATGACTGCAGCGCCCCAAACCGCTCGGCTAATCCCGCGCGGCAAAAATAAACAAATGTCCGCAAAAGCCAGATGGTGGCAATGTGAATAAGCCTGAGGTAGGGAGCTCAGGCCACTTAAAAGTCCAGTTGTAGTGTTACTGAAACTGTCGTAGCGCAGTGTGCTGCCTTTTCATTTTTAACAATTTTCTTTCCTGTACCTAAGCTGGGATGCATAAACTGTAAAGTCATTGATTTTATTTTCATTACGTTTGGTTCTACAGCAGCAAAACAATTTTTTGAACTTTAAAGTTACCTGTGGTCTACTGGTAGCGTCTTTGATTCATAATCAAGACGTGTTCGGTCCCAGGTTCGATCCCCGCCACTGCCTAAATTTTGATAAATAATCAGCATTGGCGGCCGAAGATTTCCGGCATAAGAAGTCAGCCTCATTCTGCCAACGGCCTTGTCAAAGAGGGCGGAGGAGCGGATAGAGGTTCAGGGCACTCTCTTGTCCTAATGGTGGGAAATTGCCCCTAAAGGCGGAAGAATCAGCAATGATCAACGACATGAGGATGCAGAAGGCAATGGAAACCAGTGCATTAAAGACACGTAACGTGTATCCACGGGACATGGGGCCTGTAATTGAAGAAGTGTCATGATGATCTCTCCATTGGCAAAAGATTCCGGAATAGTCCCCCATTCGGATCACCGGGAGGGGACTGCCAAGGGGGAGGTTACCATGAGAAAAAGATTGAATAATCAACGAAAGGATAACGTTCTACGAGCCGGGGCATGGAATGTCAGAAGCTTGAACGTGGTAGGGAAACTAGAAAATCTGAAATGGGAAATGCAAAGGCTCAATCTAGATATAGTAGGGGTCAGTGAAGTGAAATGGAAGGAGGACAAGAATTTCTGTTCTGATGAGTATCGGGTAATATCAACAGCAGCAGAAAATGGTATAACAGGTGTAGGATTCGTTATGAATAGGAAGGTAGGGCAGAGGGTGTGTTACTGTGAACAGTTCAGTGACCGGGTTGTTATAATCAGAATCTACAGCAGACCAACACCGACAACGATAGTTCAGGTATACATGCCGACGTCGCAAGCTGAAGATGAACAGATAGAGGAAGTGTATGAGGATATTGAAAGGGTTATGCAGTATGTAAAGGGGGACGAAAATCTAATAGTCATGGGCGACTGGAATGCAGTTGTAGGGGAAGGAGTAGAAGAAAAGGTTACAGGAGAATTTGGGCTTGGGACTACGAATGAAAGAGAAGAAAGACTAATTGAGTTCTGTAACAAGTTTCAGCTAATAATAGCGAATACCCTGTTCAAGAATCACAAGAGGAGGAGGTATACTCGGAAAAGGCCGGGAGATACGGGAATATTTCAATTAGATTACATCATGGTCAGACAGAGATTCCGAAATCAGATACTGGATTGTAAGGCCTACCCAGGAGCAGATATGGACTCAGATCACAATATTGTAGTGATGAAGAGTAGGCTGAAGTTCAAGACATTAGTCAGGAAGAACCAATACGCAAAGAAGTGGGATACGGAAGTACTAAGGAAAGACGAGATACGTTTGAAGTTCTCTAACGCTATAGATACAGCAATAAGGAATAGCGCAGTAGGCAGTACAGTTGAAGAGGAATGGACATCTCTAAAAAGGGCCATCACAGAAGTTGGGAAGGAAAACATGGATACAAAGAAGGTAGCTGCGAAGAAACCATGGGTAACAGAAGAAATACTTCAGTTGATTGATGAAAGGAGGAAGTACAAATATGTTCCGGGAAAATCAGGAATACAGAAATACAAGTCGCTGAGGAATGAAATAAATAGGAAGTGCAGGGAAGCTAAGACGAACTGGCTGCAGGAAAAATGTGAAGACGTCGAAAAAGATATGATTGTCGGAAGGACAGACTCAGCATACAGGAAAGTCAAAACAACCTTTGGTGACATTAAAAGCAACGGTGGTAACATTAAGAGTGCAACGGGAATTCCACTGTTGAATGCAGAGGAGAGAGCAGATAGGTGGAAAGATTACACTGAAAGCCTCTATGAGGGTGAAGATTTGTCTGATGTGATAGAAGAAGAAACAGGAGTCGATTTAGAAGAGATACGGTATCTAGTATTAGAATCGGAATTTAAAAGAGCTTTGGAGGACTTACGGTGAAATAAGGCAGAAGGGTTAGATAACACTCCATCAGAATTTCTAAAATCATTGGGGGAAGTGGCAACAAAACAACTAATCACGTTGGTGTGTAGAATGTATGAGTCTGGCGATATACCATCTGACTTTCGGAAAAGCATCATCCACACAATTCCGAAGACGGCAAGAGCTGACAAGTGCGAGAATTATCGCACAATCAGATTAACAGCTCATGCATCGAAGCTGCTTACAAGAATAACATACAGAAGAATGGAAAAGAATATTGAGAATACGCTAGGTGACGATCAGTTTGGCTTTAGGAAAAGTAAAGGGACGAGAGAGGCAATTCTGACGTTACGGCTAGTAATGGAAGCAAGGCTAAAGAAAAATCAAGACACTTTCATAGGATTTGTCGACCTGGAAAAAGCGTTCGACAATATAAAATGGTGCAAGCTGTTCGAGATTCTGAAAAAAGTAGGGGTAAGCTATGGGGAGAGATGGGTCATATACAAAATGTACAACAACCAAGAGGGAATAATAATAAGAGTGGACGATCAAGAACGAAGTGCTTGTATTAAGAAGGGTGTAAGACAAGGCTGTAGCCTTTCGCCCCTACTCTTCAATCTGTACATCGAGGAAGCAATGATGGAAATAAAAGAAAGGTTCAGGAGTGGAATTAAAATACAAGGTGAAAGGATATCAATGATACGATTCGCTGATGACATTGCTATCCTGAGTGAAAGTGAAGAAGAATTAAATGATCTGCTGAACGGAATGAACGGTCTAATGAGTACACAGTATGGTTTGAGAGTAAATCGGAGAAAGACGAAGGTAATGAGAAGTAGTAGAAATGAGAACAGCGAGAAACTTAACATCAGGATTGATGGTCACGAAGTCAATGAAGTTAAGGAATTCTGCTATCTAGGCAGTAAAATAACCAATGACAGACGGAGCAAGGAGGACATCAAAAGCAGACTCGCTATGGCAAAAAAGGCATTTCTGGCCAAGAGAAGTCTACTAATATCAAATACCGGCCTTAATTTGAGGAAGAAATTTTTGAGGATGTACGTCTGGAGTACAGCATTGTATGGTAGTGAAACATGGACTGTGGGAAAATCGAAACAGAAGAGAATCGAAGCATTTGAGATGTGGTGCTATAGACGAATGTTGAAAATTATGTGGACTGATAAGGTAAGGAATGAGGAGGTTCTACGAAGAATCGGAGAGGAAAGGAATACGTGGAAAACACTGATAAGGAGAAGGGACAGGATGATAGGACATCTGCTAAGACATGAGGGAATGACTTCCATGGAAATAAAGGGAGCTGTAGAGGGCAAAAATCTGTAGAGGAAGACAGAGATTGGAATACGTTAAGCAAATAATTGAGGACGTAGGTTGCAAGTGCTACTCTGAGATGAAGAGGTTAGCACAGGAAAGGAATTCGTGGCGGGCCGCATCAAACCAGTCTCTAAACTGTGCGGCAAGCATGTTTCAGGCTGCTTTTCTTGCGCGTGCTTTTCAGTAAAATTACTGCAACGACCGTGTCTCCTTTTTAACACACAAACTTTGGTGGAACTGAGCGTCAAGGGGAAATATCATTGTGAACCTTATGTAAGACGGCAAGACTGTAGGCCGAGACAATTTTTTTCTGTTCCATAGATACAGTACATATCACCGATTCAACAATGACAAGTCTTGACTTCGGAGTGGATCTTGATGATTAGCTCACTTGCTTCAGTGAAGAGCGCCGTCCTTAGTAGCGTTTTATTAGGACTGCCCCGTTGTCGTTATGTACTAGAGTAGAAGTGAAGGTTGAGATTCGACTTCTGTATTGTGAAAGGACTAAAAGCTCCGGAAGTTTTTCGGTGAACGTAACTGTAGTACGGCTGTTAAAAGCCTGCCACTCCTTTTGTAACTGGACCCGAGTGTCCATATACACTATGTGATCAAAAGTATCCAGACACCTGGCTGAAAATGACTTACAAGGTCGTGGCGCCCTCCATCGGTAATGCTGGAATTCAGTATGGTGTTGGCCGACTCTTATCTTTGATGACAGCTGCCACTCTCTCAGGCATACGTTCAGTCAGGTGATGGAAGGATTCTTGAGGAATGACAGACCATTCTTGACGTAGTTCTGCACTGAGGGGGGTGTCTATGTCGGTCTTAGAGGCCTGCCACTAAGTCGGCGTTCCAAAACATCCCAAAGGTGTTGTATAGGATTCAGGTCAGGACTCTGTGCAGGCCAGTCCATTACAGGGATGTTATTGTCGTGTAACCACTCCGCCACAGGCCGTGCATTGTGAACAACTGCTCGGTGGTGTTGAAAGATGCAATCGGCATCCCCGAATAGCTCATCAACAATAGGAGGCAAGAAGGTGCTTAAAATATCAGTGTAGGCCTGTGCTGTAATAGTGCCACGTAAAACAACAAGGGCTTCTCCTCTCCATGAAAAACACGACCACACCATAACACGACCGAGTCCGAATTTTACTGTTGGCACTACACACGCTGGCAGATGACGTTCACCGGGCATTCGCCATACCCACACACTGCCATCGGATCGCCACATTGTGTATCGTGATTCGTCACTTCACACAACGTTTTTGCACTGTTCAATTGTCCAATGTTTATGCTCATTACAGCAAGCAAGAGGTCGTTTAGCATTTACCGGCGTGATCTGTGGCTTATGAGCAGCCGCTCGACCATGAAATCCAAGTTTTCTCACCTCCCGCCTAATTGTCATAGGACTTGCAGTGGATCCTGATGTATTTTGGAATTCCTGTGTGATGGTCTGGATAGATGTCTGCCTATTACACATTACGACCCTCTTCAACTGTCGGCGGTCTCTGTCAGTCAACAGACGAGGTCGGTATGTACTCTTTTGTGCTGTACGTGTCCCTTCAAGTTTCCACTTGACTATCACATCGGAAACATTGTACCTAGGGATGTTTAGGAGTGTGGAAATCTCACGTGTAGACGTATGACACAAGTGACACCCGATCACCTGACCACATTCGACGTCCGTCAGTTCCGAGAAGGGCCCCTTTATGCTCTCTCATGATGTATAATGACTACTGAGGTCGCTGAATTGGAGTACCTGGCCATAGGTGGTAGCACAATGCACCTAATATGAAAAACGTAGCCGGCCGCGGTGGTCTAGCGGTTCTGGCGCTGCAGTCCGGAACCGCGGGACTGCTACGGTCGCAGGTTCGAATCCTGCCTCGGGCATGGGTGTGTGTGATGTCCTTAGGTTAGTTAGGTTTAAGTAGTTCTAAGTTCTAGGGGACTTATGACCTAAGATGTTGAGTCCCATAGTGCTCAGAGCCATTTGAACCATTTTTTTGAAAAACGTAGCCGGCCGGAGTGGCCGACTGGTCCTAGGCGCTACAGTTTGGCACCGCGAGTCCGCTACGGTTGCAGGTTCGAATCCTGCCTCGGGCATGGATGTGTGTGATGTCCTTTGGTTGGTTAGGTTTAAGTAGTTCTAAGTTATAGGGGAGTGATGACCTCTGCAGTTAAGTCCCATAGTGCTCACAGCCATTTTTGAAAAATGTATATTTTTGGGGGTGTCTGGATACTTTTGATCACATAGTGGAAGATTATAAACCCAGTTCTGCTCTGAAATATACCCGCAGCGCTCAATATGACCCATTAACAACGCAGTGTGACTACAAGTATGAGTTTCGGAGATAGCAAAACAGATCCAAAGCTCATGGAAAAGGGTGTGGCTTCAGGGTTGCTAGGAAGGAACGTAATACTGGTAAATTAAAAAATTGACAGTGAACAGAACTGTACAGCTCCAAAGAATATTAAAATTCACTCTACAGCCTCAATTTGTACAGAGAAGACGTGATTGTCATTTGTGGCCTACAGTAAATAATAAACTGAAAACACAGATACTGTGGTAGAAGCGGTAATCTACGATGACGCAGAATATTTCGAAGTACTGCAGTTTTGACTCATATGAACTGCTAAAAAGTTATCTGTGAACAAAGGAGAAGGTTGAAGATAATAAATTAGCAAGGACCAAATGTATGACAAATCTATGATAATGTTTCGATAAATAAGGTACACAAAGTTAGCCGTGATTGATAAATATAAAGATCGTATCAGAATGTTTAAAATCCCCTCCGAACATATTGCGATAAATGTCTGTAAAATAAATTTATAAATTTCGGAGAAATGACGATACAAGAGAGAGAATCTGTTTTTAACTCACTTGACTTCACGGATCATCAACTAAGAAACGGATATCGATCATCTCGTGTTCTCATGAGATCAAAAGCGAGAACAAAGACGCAGCGTTTTCACGGCAAATCTGAATGTAATATGCAACGCGAAATAGACACGATTTTACGTAGCCTTAAACAGACCAAGCGAATGCTTTCTGCTTGCTGCAGTCCCATCATTATGCTGAAAGTTGCTGGTCGAATGCGCCCATATCAAACACACAATACAGAAGTGTCAGGCACTTCTGCTCGATATTCTGCCAGAGGGGAGAGTCCTTTTTGTACCTTAATTGCATGAGGCATCGGACCGAAAAATACCCTGCCACCGGAGTGATCGGCCAGCACCAGTGAAAGCATTGGTATTTCCTGCCCGTTCCTGTTGCAAAGATGTACCGCTGCGGTGGTCAGAGTCGGCTAGTGACAAGTGTCTTAAAGTGCGGCGGACGGGTGCGTGATTGCTAAAGACGCTAGTACCGCCTTTCGCCGTAGAAGTGAATGAAAAGTTCATATATGGATAATCGCTTTAGAAATGAACCTGTATCGTCCGTGAGGACAATTCAGCGGTTAGGTCACTTCAAAAACATACAAGAATATCAAGACAGCTCTCATCGAATGATTTGTTATGATTTTCATGCAGAAACTGATGGTATTGCACGTTATGTACGAAATATCCACAGCCGATTCATTACACTCCTAAAAATTAAAGAATGAGCAGTGACAGTTGCTGGAACACAAAAGAAATGCAGAGGAAAGGGAAGCTCTCGAAGAGTGTGATTTGATCTCAGGAGTAGCACTGCCCTCCTTCCGCTTGTAATATCATAATCTTGGTTTTGAGCTGCTGAAACACGCACCATACAGTCATCAAGACTGTCTGGTGAGTACCAATAGTGAATACGTAATCTTGGTCCGATAGATGAGCACCAGAGTAAATTTAAGCATTCATTGAAAGACAAGGTGGCGGAGACGGTGCGGAAGTGAACGCAGTCGATGACACAGAACTTATCCTAGGACGGAATAGGGAGTTTGTCAAGAGACGGACCATATGCTTCGAGGCTCCGGGAAATTTCGTAGAGAAATTATATTACTAACAGTTTTCCCCATAAAAGGTATCAGTCATTCATGGACTGTGCGGCTGGTCCCAGCGGAGGTTCGAGTCCTCCCTCGGGCATGGGTGTGTGTGTTTGTCCTTAGGATAATTCAGGTTAAGTAGTGTGTAAGCTTAGGGACTGATGACCTTAGCCGTTAAGTCCCATAAGATTTCACACACATTTGAACATTTCAACATAAAAGGTATCTACATAATAATTAAGGTCAGTCGCTGTGAATGTGGACACTGCTTCCTCAGGCATGTGCCCACCAGTTTACGTGTGTGTTGAATCTTACAACGACAAACCAGAAAACGTGGCTAATACAGGAATGTCTTTGGCATGGATCAGAATGATCCTCTCGTCGCTTGTGCGTGGGGAATCTGAGGAACACAGTGTCTACGACGTCAACACAGGGGAGCTTCCCTAAAGTGCGTGGCTGCTGACATGCTCTTATAGATTTGCCGTTTGAAACATTATACCACTCAGACCATCAGACACAGTCATTGTATGAGATATTCTCGGAAGGAAAGGTCATTCAGTGGCATGCATTTATATGTTCATCACGAGTGACGTAGCAAAAAGAGAAACAAAACTAATCGCAGGAGGACAGGGCAAATATATGGAAACATCGCGAGAAATGCATACTTGAACATAAGTGCAGATGCCAACGAGACCTGCAGGTTATGTTGTTGTACTTGGCTACGACGGCAACTGTGCAGTGCCCTCAGAACGCTGCGACTGCCAAGAGTGGCCAGAACGGTGTTTTGGATACATGTGAGTGCACTATGGCGCAGCTAAGTGAATTCGAACGCCGACGAAGTGTTGGTGCTCATATGGTGGGTCCTACAGTAAACAAGGTAGCCGAAGTGTTTGGTGTTTTAAGAGGCCCCCTATCTAATATTTATGCCGCACACAGGGAAAGCGGGGCCGTCCGTAGTGGACGAGCGGTTCTAGGCGCTACAGTATGGAACCCCGCGACCGTTACGGTCGCAGGTTCGAATCCTGCCTCGGGCATGAATGTGTGTGATGTCCTTAGGTTAGTTAGGTTTAAGTAGTTCTAAGTTCTGTGGGACTGATGACCACAGCAGTTAAGTCCCATAGTGCTCAGAGCCATTTGAATCATTTTGAACAGGTAAAGCGGGAAAATATCATCCACTAACTCAGAGTGCGAGCTAAACTGTGTGTTGAGTATTCTTGACAGATGGCCGCAGATAAGGATTGTGAAGAAAAATATGGAAACGGTAGCTCCAAAAATCACTGCAGAATTGAATATCACACTCGCGAACCCTGTCAGCACCAAAACAATACTTACGGAGCTGCATAAGCAGGGAAGGAAGCTGGAACTGCAAAACCACTCATAAGGTATGCAAATGCACATTAATAGGAAAACGTGTTGCAGAAGCCCTAGAACTAGGACTTCGGAACAGTTTAAGAAAGACATTTGGTAGGTTGAGATTTGTACCAAACTGCTTCCCACCTCTGGTCAAGTTTACACCCAAAAGAGTGACACGCGGCCGGGCTTCGGTTATGATTTGCGTATCCATATCGTGGTATTCTGTGGGCCCCTTGGTTACACTTCAAGGTTGCATTACTGGCGGGTATTATGTGACCATTTTGCCTGATCTGGTCCATCCCGTGGTACACAGTTTGTTCCCCAGTAGCTGTGCTGTGACCCAGGACGACAGGCCGGCTGTTCACACAGCTCGCATCGTCCATGACTGGTTTTGCGGCTGAGGATTAACTGTCGCATCTCGCGTGACCACCACAGTCAACAAATCTCAATATTATTGAGCCTCTGTGGTCTACTTAGGAGAGAAGGGTGTATAATAGCTATCCACCTCCACATTCGTTACATAAACTTGCCTTTATTTTGCAGGAAGAATGAAATAAGATTTTCTTGAAAACTTTGCATTACCTGTCTTAATCCATTCCGAGACGAATGCAAGCAATTTTGGATACCAACGAGGTTCCTACGCCGTGTCTGGAATGGTAAGCTGTTGTCTTTTGTTGTTTCCATATTTTTGTCCACTCTTGTTGACCATTAAAATTAAAGCACTGCGGAGACGGAATTTCAGGTGTCTCATCGGCAAGAACGGTTGTACGTTTTTCGGTGTACGAACGACTAATGTATCAGCGTAATCGCACGAAGTTTGTAGGTGTAACAATATGGGACAGAGTGAGGGTGGGAAGGTGGGATAGCAAAGACATGGGCCTGAAAGTGGTACACTCTTTCTCTTTGTAGATCTTTAACATATTTATTTTCCAGAGCCGTTTTTATTCCTTTTTTGTTTTTTACAAAGGAAATTTTGCACGGTGTTAAAGCTTGATTACAGTTATTAATCAATCCATTTTATCGAATATTTGAAATGAAACGTTTCAGCCAGGATTTCGAAAAATGAAGTGAGCGAATTAAGAAAAATTTAGCACCCTTAATGGAAATGGACTCTGCTGACCTTAAAACATTCAGAATTTAATCTTACATGAAACTTAACTAACAAGATAGAACATCTAAATTTTAAAAAAAATTTCTTTCAATTGAATGTTAAGAAAATTTACGCACCAAAAGTCTAATACATTTAAAAGGAAAATACATCAGCTACACGTAATGGAAAAGAATACATCAACCAAGGTGGTGGAAGAATTGGCCTGAAGCTGCTTGCGCTTTAAACGCTTGTCCAACTGTTAATGGGACCCAGTTTAGGACAAGGCAACGAACCACGCAAACAATCCGCTTACTGTAACATACAGAAACTGAAGTTACCAAAATGCGGCACGACTGCGGGAGCACAACGAAATATTATAATTTTAAACAAAAAATTATAATTTTTTCCTTGTCATATTGAAATTGACACAAGGAAGGATTATTTGAAACACAACACAAGTCCGGAAAGTGACTGCTCGGGATAGTGCCAAACTTCGCCCAAAACAGAGGGAACAACTAATCCTTAGGCTAGCTCTCAAGTATATATTCACAAGGGCATAGGGCTTGCACAGAAAATGAAGAACTAGAGCATAGCCGGAGGCATGAGAAGTACATATGGGTCAGAACACAGTCACAAAGTTTCTCCTGGAACAGAAGTTCACCAGCCGCAGTCGAAGATGCCACAACCCCAACGTTTAATAGTTCAAAGCCCTTTCTTTGCAGCAGCCTTGTATGACGAGCAGCGTAGCGTACGCCACAATCTGGAGCGACTTGGGTCGAAAACTTCCATCCAGTCCTAGAGCCAATAGTTTGCCCCACTGGAAGGAGTCACGTTTCAAGCCATCCGCCGCCGTCCAACAGTGTGTGGATGCCACATAGCAACTCTGATATGCAAAAAGCGAAGTTTCTTTGCGCGCAGGCGCAGCCTGACCTACATACTTGCCGCCACGCGTAAAGTCCCTTCCGCTGGTCGGGCAAAACATACCTGCAGCGATGGTAGCAAGTATCTTTGATCGCCGCCACAAACGAACAGAGATCTGCGACTCAGTAACGGCATATACAGTGTATGTAAGAAAGATGACACGGAACTCGCAAAACCTGTGACGTCTCGTACAAGAATTCCACAACTGTTGGATAGTTGCCGAGTGAGACTGCAGTTTATTGTTTCGCTGCTTCTGTTGGCCAGGAATTCGCAACAGTCATACAAAAATGGAATCAATGGCTTCTGACAGAGCCATACTAAATGCTATGCAGGATCTCAACGGGACTAACGTCCGAGAGAACATAGTGCTCAACATCGTACTGCAATGTCACGTACCTTGAATCAGGTGTCTCTGGTGTCCATACCGACAACACAATGGCTGGAGCACTACGCACTGTCAACATACCGGTTCTCCTGACGCGTCATCATCATATCATCATCATGAGCAGAAGCAGCAGAAAGAGGTGGACGAAACGAGAGCAATGGGGCTAAGAGTGGTGAACGAACGTATCCGAAGTGCATGTGTCATCGTGACAGCACCTTCTGTGATGATGAGGTGTGCTATTGTCCACACAACAAGTATAATCTCAGGTACACATATTTGGTAATTTGATAGCAGCCGATTCATTTGTTACTTGTTATGACTGACGGTTTTTCACTAGTATCGAAGTCTGCTTGATGTTATATTTCACCGAAGGTGTCCGATATTTACCCGTGGACAGCATGTTTCCCAGATTTTTCACTTATTAAAAACATCTCTTTATAAGTTGCCGTGAGCCTCTATACGTTTTATATACTCTGATATAGAGCTACGCGTTTGGTCTTCATGTCCAACCTCTTTGCTGAGAGGGGTGGCAGCCCTGTGCACTAGATTTTGAACCATTTTTTATTTATGGTAAGGCCACATCACAAAATATGATACTGCAAGTATCTCAAACTGCAAACTAATATCTAGGTCACGAAGTATCCTATTGATATCTCCATCAACAACAGGAACTTTGTTGGATCGCAAAGGAAAGCTCTTAAAGAGCATTTTTGAACTACGTGGAGAACAATCTGCTTGTCAGCGCCACAGCCACAATTCTGATAAGTTATTTTCTGCCATTTGTACCAACTGTCAGCACATCTTTCAGTTCCGATTCTTATGCGGTACAGAACCGATCTTTAGTAGCACACATCTGTGACATGAGGAAGAGGTGTTTCTGAACTAGAGTCAGGAAAATATAGTAAAAAGTAGAGGAATCAAAGTTCCGCGAGTAGTGAATTAAATCCGTTGAAAAAATTTCTGTTACGTAATTGTAACTGTTCATTGAGGATGAGGCCATAATTCTTAGAAATATGATTTAAAATCTCCATCTCTCCGAGTACGTCGAGCCTATGGGTTTTTTGTTCTCTATGTAAAATGGAAATTTCTTCAACGCTTTTCGGTTTGTGACCGGAAATTAATAGATAATCAGCAAAAGTAGAAGTATGTACATTAGTCTCTCTTTTCCCAATAAATATTCCTTTTACATGACAGTGAAAGATCTTCCTGTTTGTCCTAAACAGGACAAAAAGGTATGGCCAATCTTTCAGGAAACATTCCTCACACACAAATAAAGAAAAGATGTTATGTGGACATGTGTCCGGAAACGCTTAATTTCCATGTTAGAGCTAATTTTAGTTTCGTCAGTATGTTCTTTCACCTACGCTCAGTTGAGCACGTTATCATCATTTCATACGGGATACTCTACCTGTGTTGCTAGAACATGTGCCTTTACAAGTACGACACAACATCAGTCTAAGTGTTCGTACGCTTCTCAACAACAGATTCGGTGACCGATGGATTGGTAGAGGCGGACCAATTCCATGGCTTCCACGCTCTCCTGACCTCAACCCTCTTGACTTTCATTTATGGGGGCATTTGAAACCTCTTGTCTACGCAACCCCGGTACCAAATGCAGAGACTCTTCGTGCTCGTATGTGGACGTCTGTGATACAATACGCCATTCTCCAGGGCTGCATCAGCGCATCAGGGATTCCATACGACGGAGGGTGGATGCATGTATCCTCGCTAACGGAGGACATTTTGAACATTTCCTGTAACAAAGTGTTTGAAGTCACGCTGGTACGTTCTGTTGCTGTGTGTTTCCATTCCATGATTAATGTGATTTGAAGAGAAGTAATAAAATGAGCTCTAACATGTAAAGTAAGCGTTTCCGGACACATGTCCACATAACTTTTTTTCTTTCTTTGTGTGTGAGGCATGTTTCCTGAAAGTTTGGCCTTACCTTTTTGTAACGCCCTGTATAATAAACAGGACACATATTACACGAGATCTTGTCCTCTCCTGAAATGTGCATTGGAGCGGACTTGACATTGCGAATAATATTTATTTTGCAAGTTATTGTTAGTGGAAAAGGTAACTTCGCATCAATATTTTTTAAATGGAACACGACGAATTTTATAAGACATAGGGTCTAGAAATGGAATCGAGAAATTATTTTTGTCTCGTTATTGTCATAAATAGCACTGATGCTTAAAGTGGTCTCTTCATCGTCAGTTTTAACTTTGAATATCTTGCCAACTATTGAGGAATAATAACCGTTATTAACAGCAATGGTTTTCATTAAATCCACCTCTTCATTAAGCCCGTCAGGACACAGAGGTACAGAAACTGCACGATGAGTGGCTGAATGGAATAATGCTTTTCTATCGTAATGGGGATGCACTGAACTAACGCGCACAATTTGATCTGTATTAGTGGCTTTCCGAAAAATACCGAAACAAAATCTGTCTTTGTCAATAGAAATACTGAGGACCAAGTAATTAAGCTAAAGACTGTTATTTTCTAATTCACAAGTGAAGCTGATGTTTTCATGAAGAATGTTAAATATTTCAAACGAATACTGAATTCCTTTCCGGACACCATTGTATATAGACAAAATGTCGTTTACCTACTTAGAATGTGACAAAATACCCAGATAATCAGCTGAAAAATTATTGAAGAATTTCTGTTAGAGTGAATTAATGAAAATATCGGCTAAGAGGCCTGCCAGTGTGTTAACCGTTGTGAGGCCGTCAGGCTGATGCTATAGTTTTCCACTGATAACAAAATACTTGTATTTTACTACTATTCTTAGCAAATGAATTACATCAGTGATCTGTTTATCAGAAATATCTTTTTGGAAAGTACACAAGCTTTTTTTCTTCCCAACGATGTCAATGATTGTTTGAACAGGTACGTTGCTATAGAGGTTCCTAATATCTTTTGAAAACAATTTAGTATCTTGATCACACTGCAGATCTTTGATTTTACTGATTTGATTTTGACTATTGACGACAGAACAATTACTTCGAAATGAAAATAATATTTTAAAATTTTATTTTAATGAAACCTTGCTAACTCTTGATATGCACTGTTCATACTGTTCACAATCGGAAGCATTGGAGGGTGAATTTTATGTACTTTACACTGAGAACGCAATTTTGGGGCCTATGGATTCATATTAATGAGCTGTTTTCCAGAAACCGTTTAAGCAAATGAGTAGCGCTGTTAATGGCAAGCCTAACTTCTTTTTGTATCATGGAGGTCGGATCCTCATCTAGCTCTGAAACAGTATTATCTTCAAAAATTTGTGATGTTGAAGAGCCATATTCGATGTGAGTAGCAACGATTATAACATTCCCTTTGCCAGACTTTGTTATTAGCGCATTGTTTCCCTTTATTTTAAATCACTTTCTTATCGCAATCATACTGACAGCAGTTTTTAACTGCATGTTTCTCAAAAATGCTACATCGATCATGAACTACCCTCATTTGTCGAGAAGCGTCTATTTTGACAAGATCAAGGCCTATTTTAAGACCTACAGTTATACTTTACTTCCAATGATGATGTCACTAAAAATAATGATAAAGAATAATAATCTCTTTTCGATACTTATACTTTACCGTCGCATCACTAATCTGCCTTGTGGCTGCAATAGTGATCAATATTAAAGCCGTTGTCAAGTAACTTGCTTGCAGTTTCCTGGGTGGGTTAGCTGATGCTTGGAATGTCTGCCTGAACAGGGAGGCGAGGATTTTTCTGAAGATATCATATATGTGCACAAGTCCACTTACCCGCCACAGAGATGCCTAAGTATGGGTAGCTACAAACGAGGTGTGGCTTTGATTGTGTCAGTTGTAAGATGCACGGTATGGTTGAGCTGCTTGTCGCCAAGTTATATGTGAGGACTTTTCATCCAAGCTGAGGAGCAGTATTCTGCAACAGGATAAACCAATCACCGAGCTGAAATGTAGAGCGTCGATGCAGAGGATCCCCATGATATGCAAAAGAGTTTCTGGAGGAGGTTATTGGATGCTTTTATTTTTCCAGCTGTCGGCAGCTTTAACCGCTAATTGCCCTGCACCTGCACCCTCGTGGTGCTAAACGAGCAGCAATCACGAGCAACCCGACAATCCTCGAAATCTGTTGGTAAATATTACAGCACGCATCAGAATATTTCGAGACATGTGTATCTGCAAGCCACTACAAATTTAATCGTCTATTCATCTTCCTGTATAACACAGACACTATAAGAAAAATCTGGTATTTTCTATCCTTTGTGGTGTTTAATTTTAATGGTCAGCATTGTCACTATATATTTTCCTAATACATTCAAACACTCTCAGATGAATGCCTTTTCTATTGTCTGTGAACCCGAATAATGATACCTGTTGTAATTCCGATGGTAAAATGCTAGAGGGAGAACCACACTTTGCTTTGCTAATCTTTACATCAGTAACTAATTTCTATGGACCCTCTGATAGAGTTGTAAAACTACTTTAGGCTACAGTAGACTATCATTAGTAAGCGAAGATTATGGTTGTTTTCCTAGCAGCCTTGCTCGGTTAAAATCGGCACCGCATTACCTATACATTAGGTGTGTTGCATACCTATCGGAAGTTACGTCATTTCGATCCCTTTGCTTCGTATGCGATCACTGTTTACTACACTCACCTAGATACTGGAAGCTTTCAACCGTCTAGATAAAGAATGAGGACATAAAGGATCACGTAATCTATGGAAAACGTTTGTTCTACGTAGTTATCCTCCTGTCTGTTACTTAAAACTAAACAGCAATAAGGGCAAAATTAAAATTTTCAATGATTAATAAAAATTTATTGGAAAAATGTAGATATATAACGTGAAACAGAGGGATGTTGTAGTGAAAATAGCCAGCCGCGGTGGCCGACCGGTTCTAAGTGCTTCAGTCCGGAACCGCACGACTCTTACGGTCGCACGTTCGAATCCTGCCTCGAGCATGGATGTGTGTGTTGTCCTTAGTTAGTTGGGTTTAAGTAGTTCTGAGTTCTAGGGGACTGATGGCCTCAGATGTTAAGTCCCATTGTGCTCAGAGCCATTTTTGTAGTGAAAATAAAAAACAATACTGATTTATCACACAGTGCTAGAAAACGCAATATCCTAAAAAAAGGGTGAAACTGGAAAATAAAAACACCGAACAAAAAGATATCAAACATCGCTCCAGTACTTCGTCGAAATTATGTAAAGTATGTTTCTGACGTTATTTATAAACAACTTTTGCAGTTCTCAACACGTCAACACCTCTGACCACGATGAAAGGCATTCTATTGAATGGAAAATAATAACTGTAATTACATTATTTTTTATGTTCGTGCATGTTAACTGTATTTGCATCGAAAGTAATTGCTTTGCATGCATAAAAGGGCAACAGTTATGTGGTAAACTAAATTTTCTAATGTTCATTTTCTTCTTTTTGGGGGTGGGGGATACGGGGGTGGGGGGGGGGGGGAGGGGGGGAGTTTCACAGCGTCAACGTGTTTTGAAAATGGAAACATGGTCCAGGTAATCTTAATTCTTTAGATTATTTGCGCATTCTTTTTATTATCCATGCAAATGGACAATTTAACCCATGGGTCATTCTAAAGCACCTCTAATACGTTGACCAATGGTGACCTTGGTTTATATATAAATTGCCCACAAGCTATCGCATATGCACATACTTTACAACCCAAGTTAGTTACATACTTTAAGCCTCCAACTTCACTTCGCATTGCTGGTACATGCGGATAGGTATAGATCGTATATCCGTGTATATGTTGCACAAAAACAATACATTAATGTATCTGATTGCACACAAAGGCAACACAAAAGAAAGTTGCCACGTCATAGTATAGAAACTTGTTATGGTACAACTAGAGATTTTTAGAATTCTATCTGCGGATGGTCGACAATATTAAGTAACCTACTGGCACAATATTCACTTGCGTATTATGTTCAATATCTCATATCTGCTATCTTACTACTTATTTCAGTACTTATAAAATGCAATTCATATTTTGTAAGGATACAAAATACACAACGGGCGAACACTGAGCGATGTGCAGTTGTAATTATGTGCAGAACACGCAAACAAACAAACAAACAAAAATCGTTGGGTGCCAGTCTCCCTCTCACACATTCATTCATGTTTCTTTCCCTACCAATTGCTACAGCGGTAATCTTACCATTTACTACGTCATTTATGTATAAGAAAGTTGCATAGTTCTCCTTGTCAGCATAGTGTGTAAACAGACGTATCCTACGCATGTAATGAAGTGCACTCATGCGCAAAGGATTACCAAGATTCGGAGATATAAAGCTGCGTATTTGAAGACCTTGAGCGGACGGATCACGAGGACTCTTTGGATGAAGTGGCTCGTTGGTCCGGCCGAGCAGTCGGCGCCCCTTTGCCTTCTGCAGTTCACGAGTTCGCAAGTAATTAAAGACGTCAGCTAATTCCGTATAATGCCAACTTAATGAAACTGGAGCTAAATTCATATAGCAGCGCCGAGACGGCACGCCCTATTGAGCCCGCCGGCCCTGTCTGGGTAAATAGTCGGATGGCGCGGCTGCTCTTTCAACCGTGGTAACCGGAGCTGCATGGCGGCCCCTTTGATAATGGCGGCGCACCATGGCCGTGCTATTAATACTGTTGTCGGCCGTGTGCTGCGCACATCCGCCATCTGCATCAGGAGTGTGATTAACGGGCGCTTGTTACCGCTGTAATTGCTCCGCCAATTTCCAGCATTATGCGTCATCAGCATGTAAGGAGGCGCATACGGTACCCTTTACAGACTTCTGAAGCAGTAACTGAATCTATTTTCTCCGGGGCTCTGTTGCGTGACACGAGATACGATATACTCCTAGGTCTAGATTTAGTCTTTCACTTGAGAATGACTTGAATTGCCATCATCCGGTCGAGGCTTGTTAGTGGAACTGGTTGGTAATTTACTACTTCGGAACACAGATTGGTTTACATCTACAGCTATATGCCGTAAGTCTACTTACGGTTTCTAGCGGAGGATACTTCTGGTACCTCCGTCGTTTTCCCCTTCGCTGGTGGATTTCTAATGACGATTGGGAATAATAACTGTCGGTAAACCTCCATATGACCCGAAAATTATCTCATTTTCTAATTTTCTAGTTGTGCTCTTTTCGCAGAACGTTGTGATGGAGGAGTTGGGGGGGGGGGGGGGGGGTGATATGTTGCCTCATTCCTCCAGATTGGAGGCTCTCGGAATAGGCTATTTTCCTGTGTTACTGGGTGGGCACCTTAACATAGCGGCGGTTTGCCGTAAGTTTAATAGACACAACAGGTACACATAATAGAGATTTTAGTCATCAGTAATATATTCTCCTATTTACGACAGTCTGCTAACGCTGAGATAAATTTTTGATTCAGCGACTGTGGAAATCACATGGTTTTGAGACGAAGATCGGGGTGCATTTTTACCCGGAAAGAAAGTTCCTCGAAGGTTCCTGGGTAGAGAGCAGATAATATGAAAATCTGAGGGCGTAAGAACGGTTGAGAGGTGGTTGGTTGTTTTCGGGGAAGGAGACCAGACAGCGAGGTCATCGGTCTCATCGGATTAGGGAAGGACGGGGAAGGAAGTCGGCCGTGCATTTGCCTGGAGTGATTTAGGGAAATCACGGAAAACCTAAATCAGGATGGCCGGACGCGGGATTGAACCGTCGTCCTCCCGAATGGGAGTCCAGTGCCTATCCACATTTCACACATCTGCCAATTCTTTGGAAAACTGAAAAACAATTATCAGGCCATTATAGATCTATCTATACAATGTGGTACCACATACTCTTTGTAACAGCGACGTCTCAGGCATCACAATGCTCAAACGGAGTGTTTTAGCGTTCTTTCAAATTTCTTGAATTTCTTTCCCTTCCTTTTAATACTGCAATTCAAGAAGAGAAAAAGCATGTTGTGATCGTATAGAGATATAAGAAGCCTTGAAGAGGATTTCCAGAATAGTCAAATACTCTGTTGCAAAGCCTCTCTAGTATAATGGCCGCAACTGCAGTTACCATTTCCGCACGCTCTCGTGCTGACACAAATATCCCACGACGAAACATGCCAGTCTTCGTCATATCTTCTCTACCTCATTTGTAAGGATACCGTGTTGAGGGTAAATGTTCGAGACTGGGTCGATCAAATGTTACATCTGTCTTAGCTGAATTACGATTCCTTAAAATTCTACCATTTAATCTCTCACAGGGATCAGCCGTTCAACAGTTTAGCTCCTTGCGAATGGTTTACTGTTAGGAATTTTACGGTGGTTACCTTTTGCAGTGAAATGTGTCCCATACTGTAACAGAAAATTAGAAGACTTGTTTGTCTATTTGCGTGCAATACGTCACATTTATTTACATTCGGTGTCGACCATCAGTGCCTGCACCAATCGCCGATCGTCTGCAGGTCATCTTACAATTTGTAGAAGTTTTCGGGTACTTGGCTTTTACGCGGTACATGTATTTCTCCTGCACTGTGTCAGCAGCTCGTGGTGGTTAGCGGCTGCTGCCTCTGGATCCCGGTATCCCGGGTTCGATTCCTGGCCGGGTTGGGGATTTTCTCTTCCCGGGAACTGGGTGTTTGTGTTGTCCTCTTCATCACCATCAACATCATCATCATCAGTGACCGTGGCAAGATTGGACTGTGTAAAAAAAAATTGGACTCTGCAAACTTTGGGACTTTGTACGGGCACTGATGACCGCGCAGTTGAGCGGTCCACAAACCAAACATCGTCTCCTTCACTGTGTTCACTTGCTGATGAATATGAGCCACCTTACCACGAATGGCGTGTTTCATATAAAGTAAAACACTTTGACATGCTCGAATGTTGATACCAATCTTGGCGATTCCTTTGAATACATTA
This sequence comes from Schistocerca cancellata, assembly GCF_023864275.1. Classification (NCBI taxonomy): domain Eukaryota; kingdom Metazoa; phylum Arthropoda; class Insecta; order Orthoptera; family Acrididae; genus Schistocerca; species Schistocerca cancellata. The sequence continues at coordinate 337,765,829 of NC_064631.1, forward strand.
TGCAAATTTCTGTCCCTACACATACATATAACACCATTAGAAAATGTTAATTCCGGTAGACCCTCAATCATACCCATAAAGCACATTATACTTACTGTCAAGCGCAGGAACTCAAATGTATAATGTTGGGCGCAACGTCACATCCTTCTTAATGTTGTGGAAGTACGTTGGTAATGTGTGATGTATAGTTGAAATACTTTTGATATTTGTATGAGGTATGTGAGGTACTTTTTGATAGCCTTAAACCCTGTTCAGAAAATATTGTATGTAAGGGGCAGCCAAATGAAAATGAAACATATGGCAAAAATGTAAGTAAACTGCTTATTATTTCAAAAGTAAAAGCTATAACTATTAATACTTGTACCCCACTGTGAGACAAGAGGATCAATTAGTTCGTGGAAAATGTTTGTGGTTGGTTACGGAACAAGGATTGTAGTCAGGCGTGTACCTTTCGTCCAGCGCAAATCTGTGGCTTCTCGGCGGGACTTCTGCAGCATAGTCCAAACAAATTTGGACCGCCTACACGTTGCAAAGATTGTTTCGAGTGCGATTCAGATGTTTCGTCGGGAAGCTCTTACATAACCTCCTGATCTCTCCCTACGAAATTTCCATATTTTTGGAGGCCTGAAGAAAGACACTCATGGGCGTCGATTTGCTTCGGACCAAGAGGTGCGCGTCTGGGTACAATCATGGATTCATAGGCAACCGCAAACATTTATCCATGGAGGCATTGACCATTTTGCCTCCCGGTGGCAGAAACGTGTTAACAGTTACGGCGATTGCACTTAAAATAATAAACAGTTTACTTACTTTTTAGGGTTCTGTTCCTCATTCGGTAAAAACCCTTAGCGGACCACTTTATTGTCCGTCCGTCCATCTTTCTGTCTGTCTGACTGTTAAAAACCAGTTTTCTCAGAGTTCAAGATGAAATTTACATCTCATACAAAGGTGAGTCGTCTCGTGGCAATATAAAAAATTGAAGCTTCTAAGTCGAATGATGCGGCCATTTATGTCTCATTATTTGATGCTCGCAAACTCACTCATCAAAACCTACAGGGTACTTCTCGTTAGTTTAGAATCATGAAATTTGGCAAGAACCACGGTTTCACAGTACGACTAAGGGCAAAAAATTCAAAAAAATATCAATCTGTAACTGTATCCCACGAATGAAATACTTCTTTTCTCAATTGTTATCCAACTTCCGACATAAAATTAAAAAAAAAAAAAATCCCGAAAGTCTTGGAACTGTCGTGATGTCTTGCCAAAATCAATGTCGATGACACAAAAGTCGCCGATACTCTCGAGATCGATGAACTGCCTATATAAATAATTAAGTTTGTATGGAACGCTCAGAGCGCGAGGCCTGCTCGCATCTGGCCAATTTTTTTACCATCTTTCACGTTTTCATTTGACTCCTCCTTATACAAATGTCCGAAACTATGTTAAGATGGAGATCATATGCAGGTCGCTAAGAATGCCTGTTCAAAGAGACGGTCGTCGCGGAGCTCTAAGCCAGTCAGTAATGCATGGGCAGTTTAATGTCATGCTTCATAGGAAACTTGTAGGGCAAATGTCAAACTAGCGCATGTAAATCTGTTTGACATTTCGGATGGAAAGAAAGTGAAATAAATTTAACACGCTTGTAGAGCTGAAGACGATTTATGTTTTATGTGCTTGTGAATGTAATAAACTTCAAGCTGTCAGCTATCAGTGCTGCTCCAGGCATTTCAAAATTCAAATAGTGATCAAATTAATGTTGAACTTATATAAAAACACTTTTATTTACTTTTGTGAAAAACGTAACTCGGTGGTTCACATCTGTAACTGATTATTCCTTTGCCTTACTAAAAACTTCAACATGGTTGATTTATGGACAAGGGTGAGATAAATAATATAAACGTGCCACAAGAGCTGAGTTGCTCTTGTGGATTATTTGAAATTTAATGGTTGCTACTATCGTAGTCCCAGTACCAAGTCTCAACAGCACAGTACATAAGGGGAGACATTTTGTGATGTATCAAAAATTTCAGACTTTCACAGCTGTTGTCGACCATATTCTTGAAGGTAATAGCAGCACATGTTTATTCCAGGATCTGCCAATCCAATGTATGCACAGGGAGACAGCAAACGCCAAACGTCGATACTACAGATTTCCGGATTGGTCGCCTTTAACGAAACGTCATTCTCCCGTTTCAGAAGATCAATGCTGATTGGCAGACGATATTTCTGACGCCTTGAGCTGAAGCAGTAATGGAAGAGACCGAAAGATATACCCCTTCACGTCTGGTGTGGAGAGGCGCCGTTCCATTGTCGCTCTTGGAGCGAGGAACAAGTCTCTCCCCAGTACTTCACTGGGAGAGCACTTCTATCGAGAGCGAATCGAAGTGCGACTCTCTATATTGAGTCGCGATTAAGCGTTGTTCACTGTGTTGGCCGGACACACTTACTGTGCATTGCGAACGGACAGAGTTATAGTTAAATGCCTGCGAGCGAATTTTTGAGTGGCATCACGGTGGACTGGTTATCTGACCCGTGTACCACGCCAGTAGTTAGACTAGGAGCGAATAGGAACCCTTGACTTCATCAAGGCGTAGGGAGAGTTTGATTGGCGAAGGTCAATCCAGATAGAACGAGAGTCATTTCATTTGTCAGCAGCGAGCGGCGCAGACAGCAGTCCTTGCAGCTTACAGAATTGTGCACTACAGCTATTGCGAGCCCCCATATTTCCTCCACAACAGTATACTTCACTGCATTTCACACGTGACAACCTCGACCGTATCTAGCAACATTCTAACAGATAATTATTCAAGTAGAGTAGGCGCCTCTCAGCCATTCTTCCAAGTCAATAACAATATTAAACTTTGTATAGAAATTTCATTAGCGAATCCTATCCTTGAGAGGTAACTTCACATTCCGAAAAGAACCAAGATATAACTTGTTCAATTCATAACTGAAAGTGCCATTGTGATTTTTAAAATTTTTTGCAAAATAAATAACAATTTTCCTTAGGGTTATGTTTTTCTTACACTAACTAGCACTACCCCATTACCCAAGTATCCCACTAGTTACGTAAGAAATTTTGTGAATTTTTGTGTCATTTCCTTACAGCAGCCGACTCCAGAAGATATTTATTGCTGAAAGTTTTTCAGGCATTTCTCCTTATAACGTTAGGAGCGTCTGTCTGACTTCTGTAGTGGTGTGGGAGTGGAAATTGCATCTTGCAGGAGACACAGCATAATGGGTAAATCTCAGACTAATCCATTGCGCAGAATAGCAGAATAGCGGATCAACCCCACGCTCACAATACCATCTGATAAGGACCCCATACAGCACAGCAGTACTCCAAAAGAGGACAGGCAAGCGTAGTGTAGGCAGTCTGTTTACTAGATCTGTTACATTTTCTAGGTGTTCTGCCAATAAAACGCAGTCTTTGGTTTCTTTCCCCACAACATTTTGTGTGTATACTTTCCAATTTGTTGTTCGTAATCGTAGTTCCTATGTGTTTAGTTGAATTTACGGCCTTTAGATTTGACTGATTTATCGTCTAACCGAAGTTTAACAGGTTAGTTTTAGGATTCATGTTGCTGACCTCACACGTTTCATTATTTAGCATCACTTCCCAATTTTTGCACCATGCAGATATCTTTTCTGAATCATTTTGCAGTTTGTTTTGATCTGATGAGTTTACTAGACGACAAACGACAGCATCACCCGCAGACAATCGGGGACAGCTGCTCTGCCCGACGAAACGTTTCCTTTAGGCGCATTTCATGCGGAACGACCAGCTACGGGAGACAATAAGTCAAAATGAACACTACATGATGTTACACTTTACGGAGGATTGCCTTGAATATTTATCACTTGACAGTATATGTAACCAAGAAAAGCAGTTACAATAATTTGAGATACACATTAATGGTAACAATAACTATAAAGCTAGTGTATGTGTAAAAAACATATCGCAGGCACCACAGAGTAGCATTTACGACTAGTAAGCAAAATTAAGATTTTGGACACCTATAAAAAACAATAACCTCCCTCGCAGATTCGCATCAACACACGGATTCTACTTTAATTCACGTCGCTTATGAACCAGCGTAATACAATTGAATTTGTGATGTGTGTAGTAACCGATCACAAGCCTGAAATGATACAACGTATGTACAGACATCTACAAACAAATCACTCAACTTTTATCCATTGCAGTTGTATTCCAATCGTACTAGCGACTATAATTAGCCAAATGAATTGCAACATTGATTGAGTTCATTTGTTTCAGAGCAAAGACGCAACAACAGAAGTTCATTACCGGCACGCACTTTAAAATTGCAACTTCCTATATTCGGTTTTAATATGATTCCACATTCTTGTGTCATGGTTACGGTCTGGGTATAGCCCATCTGAGGGAACTTATGAAATGCGGTGTTTTTACGAAACAGATGTGGTAGCAAAATTAATACAAGCGCATCCAGTTCCACAAAAATCAATAGTTCCTCGCCCAATTACTGTATAAACTGGCATTTCTATAGGCCTGGCCACAATTAACTATACTGTGTACATTACGCAATGCATCCAGACCATCGCATTTTTCAAAGTCTGTTATGATTGTATCTTCAAGACACACTCATCTGATTGGCATCTCGGTAAGTACTGCGCTATTACAACTGTCACGCACTACAGAGCGAGAATATTTAGATATTAAAAGAGGTACAGTACTTACCCAATCTTTTTAAAAATATTGCTTACATATGTTCAGCGTTTCTTTTTCATTTACAGAAAATTCAAATAAATCACTTCTTTTGAACATTTTTGCCAGGTGACTGTCAACAGCCGTCAATGTATGAAATGCAAGTTTGACCATCAGTTGTTTTTATTTTAAGCCCAACTATCAACCGGTTTCAGTCATGGACCATCTTCACGGATAACGATTAAAATGATTTAAGCCACCACATTACATTTTTAATTACTTCAATAATATTTACGTAATGACAAATGTAATGTGGTGGCTTAACCATTTAACCCTTATCCTTGAAGAAGGTCCATGACTGAAACAGGTTGACGTTTGGGTTTAAAATAATAACAGATGAGGTTAAAACATGCATACCAGACAAATAATTGCTTGTGCACCAACAAATATTTATTTCCTGTACTTAGTTATGAAAGAAACGCTGCACAGATTCTATATGACAACATCTATAAACAGTGCGTAACATCTGTCACACACCTGCTGGTGCGTGTTTCATTACGATGAAGCTGATGCTGCCTCTCTCAGCTCGAATAATTCAAGACACACATTCCAGTGACCGATAATTTAAGGACGCCAAAAATGACGGGTTCGATTGGGAACAGTTGTTGTTAGCAGATCAGGAGCATCACAGTTTATTACTGAAAACACTTTTAAAGACGCAGAGTTTACTAAAATTCCGCATGTCACCATGCGACATCGATCTTTTCACACTGAAACTCCTCAAGCGAACAAACTTGGAGCGGATAATGATCAGAATGAATTAGTAGTTTCATGCGAACGGCGCCGGCCCGTGAATCGTCTCAACCCTTGGACTGTATTCTGATCGACTGCCACGCCAAGCGTAGCGCATCTGCTCATCAACAACAATTAGACATCACTGTCAGCGGGTAGCGGTTACTTTGGAATTCTTCCTCCACGAAACCAGAGATAGCTGAAAGACAGCCACTGCGGTGAAGCAGGTCGATGAATTTACTCTCGAACGTCACACATAATGATCAATACCTTGACTTGTGACAGTAAAGGATCCTCATACACTGTTTCGTTACACAATTTCACCTGTAAGTGAGTCGTGCAGGCTGACGACGTCACTTCGTACATCCGTGGAGTTTCGTTACCCTGCAGACTGCACACAACGTTAATTTTTAGATCTGGTAACTGTCCATCCAATCCTGATAACATCAGTACCAAATCCTATAGTTTAAATGGTAGACGCAAAGTATTGCCCATCCCCTCCCCAGCATAAGACTAGATCACGTGATCAACTCACGAAGTTACCGCAACTAATTCCGTGTCTGAAACAATTCCGAAGGACAGTGGACCCTAGATAAATCTGGATAAAACCTGAAATTATGGGGAGATAGAACTTTGGAGTAAATCTGAGGGTTTGTGGAAATGACAAGCTATGGAGAATTGGTGATGGATAAAGTTAATAATAATGACGTATGACGAGGGCCTCTCGTCGGGAAGACCGCTCGCGTGGAGCGTCTCTCGACTTGACGCCACTTCGGCGACTTGCGCGTCGAAGGGAATGTAATGATGATGATTAGAACAACACAACACCCAGTCCCCGAGCAGAGAAAATCTCCGACACAGGCAAGAATCTAACCCGTGGCCTTAGGACTGACAGACCGTCGTGCTGACCACTCAGCTACCGGGGGCGGACATGGATAAAGTGATAGACAAGAAATGAAAATTCAACGAAAAAGAAAATAAGGCGGCATTCTATGATGTTGGGCCAGGGTTACTAGGAGGGTATTAACATAGTGGAGTCATTCTTTCGACCACCAGGAAACCCTGAAAGATAACCAGGACATAGAGCTTCCGAATAAATTGCTATACCCACGAGTAGTTGCATTTCAGTTCACGTGTCAGCGCCCAGGAGAGAAACGGATAAAGCCGCAAAGCGGAAGAGCTGCCTGCTGAAGAGAACACAACACCAAACGGCAGTCGAGCTAAACACGGCTGACTGGCAGCGATCGCGACGCAGACAAGTACAATCCCAAAGCATCCTAGGCTGCAGTGGTGGGCAACACGGAAACCTTCGCCACAACACTGTCAACAGGCCAAGAGCAAAGACAAACACAGATCGAATCGCAACCAGAGACAAAGACATATGTGTCAGGGAAGCTTATTATCGAATAGTCCTTAGTACAGTGATGATAGTAATCGACATCAGACAGAGTACAGAAATGGCGAACCGTTCGCTGGGCGGCGGTATACAGGGTTGACCATTGATCGTGACCGGGTCAAATATCTCACGAAAAAAGCGTCAAACGAAAAAACTACAAAGAACGAAACTTGTCTAGCTTGAAGGGGGAAACAAGATGGTGCTGTGGTTGGCTCGCTAGATGGCGCTGCCGTAGGTCAAACGGATAGCACTGCGTTTTTCTTAAATACGAACCTCCATTTTTTATTACATATTCGTGTGTACATAAAGAAATATGAATTTTTTAGTTGGACCACTTTTTTCGCTTTGTGATAGATGGCGCTGTAATAATCACAAACGTATGGTTCACAATTTTAGACGAACAGTTGGTAACAGGTAGGTATTTTAAATTAAAATACAGAACGTAGGTACGTTTGAACATTTTATTTCGATTGTTCCGATTCTCACACAATTTGTCTGCTACTGATGTGCGGATTAGCCGCGACAGCAACTAAAGCACCTACTTGCGCATCATCATTTATTGCAGGTTACGGTTGACGTTTCACATGTGGCTGAACACTTCCTGGTTCCTTAAATAACATAACCGGCGAACGGTCCGGACACTTGGATGATGTCGTCCAGGATACCGAGCAGCATACATAGCACATGCCCGTTGGGCATTTTGATCACAATAGCCATACATCAAAACGATATCGACCTTTTCTGTAATTGGTAAACGGACCATTTTAACACGGGTAATGTATCACGAAGCAAATGCCGTCCGTACTGGTGGAATGTTACGTGATACCACGTACCTATACGTTTCTGACCATTACAGCGCCATTTATCACAAAGCGAAAAAAGTGGTCCAACTAAAACATTCATATTTCTTTATGTACACACGAATATGTAATAAGAAGTGGGGGTTCCTATTTAGAAAAACGCAGTTGATATCGGTTTGACCTATGGCAGCGCGATCTTGCGGGCCAACCATAGCGCCATCTGATTTCCCCCTTCAAGCTAGACGAGTTTCGTTCTTTGTAGTTTTTTCGTTTGATGCTTATTTGATGAGATATTTGGCCCGGTACTATCAATGGAAAACCCCGTATACAAGGTCGGCGAGGCAATCTATTAGTCGGCGTTTACACGTAGCGAGACGGGTGGCGGGCACACTATGCGAGAGGCGGTAGTGTGCCCTCTAACGGCGAGCATTCAACTTCCGCGGAGCCGAATGCCAGATAAATAAGTTTATCAACCAAAGCGTCATCATTTGAAATCGTTTGGGTGGGCGTAACGTAACATCCTGATAGATAATGTAAATGCTTTCTCTGAAAATAACTAAGAACAAATAGTTCGGAATGCCGCTCATTGAGGAAATGTCTTGTCTCTAATGGCAGGTTTATGTTGTGACCTTTTTGCGGAGGTCCACATTGGCATTAGTGACCAAGAGGCAGTTATAGCAACAATAATTTCCAAAGTACAAAGGGCTACATACAAATGTAACGATTTAAAATTTAGGCTAGGTATAACAATAGAAGAGGCAGTAATGTCATATCCCAAGGACACAAACAAAATATGTAATAGTTTGTTCAGCGTGCAAAGGAAATATGTCTCAAGTTTCAAACAGCGATTTATCAAACACTATGTAGATATTTACGTAGTAGCGAAGTTCATGCTGAGAGTGGCCCTCCATCATGATTTTAAAAAAAATTAGGAAACTTCAAATAAGAACAGCGACTGCTTCATAATAGGTGTAACACATACCTTACTCTTAAAGGGAGTTGCCGAGGGAAACGCTTTTGTTTGTCAAATTGGAGACTGTAGCAGAAAAGGCGAAAATTCTGATTATATAGAAAAATGTCACTGTCATGGCCACATACTTACTAATGAGTGAGGAGCCAAAACTGAGTGTAGCAAACCTGATTAATACAAGTGCTGAATTCCATTTTCAGTCGCTCCATTCTAAAGAAAGTACTTCCCCCACTGTAAAGATTGGTGCAGACAATAGTCTTAGAGAAACAGTTGCAAAAACCAACGAAAGCGTCAAAACCCGATTGAATCCATGGAAGATTCTATATGGAACCAAGGGTCGAAACTTAACTGTGAAACCCTAGTATCAGTGACCAAAAACTGCTCTTTCTTTTAAAAGCAAGCATTCAGAGATCGTAGTATGGACCGAGACAATAAAACTTCCACTACACAAGGGCTCTAAAATGCATAGCATAAAAGTTATGACCACTTATTCATCTTCCCTACTACGAAACACATCTCTTCTGCTGAACAAGTGCCCGTAGCCCTTGAGATATGAATTTTAGAGCTCATATTTACCGAATATTTTCGTGATCTTTTGGTCCATACAACTATTTCTGAAAGTTATCTGCCCTATAATCGCAGCAACAACAATACCGGTTCACATTTCCACTGTCAGAAGCATGTTGAAAATGAGGGAACTATTAGGATTCTAATAAATAAAAATAGAGCAATCACATTTTCCAAAATGACGACTATGTTGTAAGCAGACATACTGGGTTTAATGAACAATCAAGAGTAGGGAGGTTAGGCCGGTGCTGCGCCACTCTCCTTTGTTCCCAGATGTATCCAAGATGGCGGCGATGATGTCATTCAAGATGGCGGCATGTAGAATTGGCAACAGTGCAAGAAGTCATCAAAGATGGCGGTCGTGACGTCGTCCAAGATAGCAGATGTTGCAGGGAAGATAGGTCAATTGAACAACCTCCACTATCCTAACCTCCATTCCCACCCCACCCTCAGAAAATGGTGGGAAGTTCAAATTACATCATGACAATGCAACACACCTCTACTAACATAAGAAAATGGCGGGAAAATAGGTCACTTGGGCTACCTCCACTAACGTAAGTCACCTGACCACCACCTCTTCCTAGGAACTGGCAGGAAGTTTGGAGGGAAGATAGGTGAATTGGGTTACCTCCATTAACCTAAGAAAAGACAGGAAAGAAAGGGCAGTTGGGCTACCTCGATTAACCTAAGCCATTTGACTGCCACCTCATCCTAGAAAATGGCGGAAAGAGAAATCCACGTGTGCTGGACATAAGTCTTTATTTTGCATGCAGTATTTATTTAAAAAATTAGAGGCAGTACTACTATCAAGTGCAGTCGCCATGGGGTCTGGAGTCCAACTGATCTAGTACACAGCACCACCACCAGAGGGCTCTGTCGTCTGTTCTGTGACATAACCCAAGATGGTTGTCTGGAGAGGAAAGTGACTCAGTCTGCACTGCACTGTTGGAGAGAGGAAGGAGTGTACTTTATTTATTTTGGAACAATTTATTTAGGAATGGATTTTGAGATATAGTATATTTATCAGACTGATACAAAACAAACGTTCAGACATGCTTGTGGTCATGCCACACAGCATACACACATGTAAACTACTTCTAAATAAATCAAATAACGCTCTGCAAACACTCAAACTACTCCTAAATTACCGAAATAATTTCAGTACACAAAACACAGACATGGAAACTCCTCCTAAATAATGAAGTACACTGACTTGCAAACAGGAAATCAACTCGTAAACTATCCAAATAACACATAGCACAGCCTACAGACCTGGTCGAATAATAAAGCAACAGACAAGCAAACAACACCCACACACACCACCCACTCCCCCTGTCCACTGGACCACACAGAAGGCTATGGCACACACTCACAGAAATCGGGATGCTCTGACAGCCCGCATGGCTGTCAGCTGCCAAGCCATGCACAGGTGCCCATTCAGGTCCCTCAAGGATGAAGTGCCAGCATCCCTTTCATACTTGATACCTGAGAAATTCCTCTCGAAATACATGCACCATTGCTAATGCGACCACATGGGAGCAAAGACCTATTTGCAGAGTGCAGAGACTCCAAGATCGCGCGCGTGTCTATACCGCTATGAGCCACTGATGGATGCATGATAACGCAAGCCATCACTCTCACACTGCTACCAATGGCCGATTAAACTCTCCTCTACATTTAAAGTTTTTCGAGTGTTATACTGATGTCACATGTCTCTCTAAATAAGAGCAAAATCATACTCTGGGAAGTGCGCATGTTTGTTCACCTCTGCTGGTGTGATCCCTCTAACTGTGGTCCAGTGAAGACCTAATTGGCGAGCGATGCACCCTCACAGACGCTGCAGAAATCTGTCTCAGAATAGCACAAGCTGCTTTATCCCTAGAGACTTTAATGTCACTTGCGTGATATCTGGCTGATGCATCACTTCTCATAGCTACATACCATTGCAAGCGGATATAGCAACATTCTCAATTTTATACTGAAGCCACATGGCTATCTAAAATAAGAACCAAGTCGACCTCTCGGAAGTTGTATAGCGGCCCAGAAATACTTACCGCGTGCTTTTGATGGAGATTTCGTGATATCTCGGCTTGTATGCACGGAAATTCTTTTTTTTAACAAAACCTGTTAATGAAAATAGCTCAGAATAATGTCAGTCATTCTTCATCGCGATCCTAATGTGACACCCCGTCCATCACTTGTTACCCTTCCTTCTTTCAACATACGCAAATTTTCTCACTGCTGTGTAGAGGCTCCTAGCTGGCCGGGGTGGCCTAGCGGTTCTAGGCACTACAGTCAGGCACCACACGACCGCTACGGTCGCAGGTTCGAATCCTGCCTCAGGCATGGATGTGTATGTTGTCCTTAGGTTTGTGAGGTTTAAGTAGATCTAAGTTCTAGGGGACTGATGACCTCAGAAGTTAAGTCCCATAGTGCTCGGAGCCATTTGAATAATTTTTAGAGACTCCTGTATCCAAGAACAAAGAATGTCTTGTGAATGAGTTGTAAATTATGATTGGCTTTTATCGAATTTAACAGCCGAATAACTGATGCCGTCAGTGTGGAAGCACTGTCCGCCTGTTTTTACTTTCAGCAGTTGAGGCTTTCAGCAGCAAAAAAACAATTTCACACAGATCTCCATATTGCACAGACAATTAAACCTTGCAAAGTTGATCTACATATCATCAAATACTTAAAACATCTTACTCAATAACACTGCTCAGCCACTGAGGACACGAGCTTGAGTATTAGAGCACAAAACCAATCTCCAACACAGCAAAACATTACTGCATACCATGTCGATGTAGTAAACATACAATTCATATCCTACACCATACACAATCAGCCCTTTTACATCATTCGTACATCTACCGCAAAGACAGACAGCTACGGATAAACCCCTCACAGCACTATATATTCCTCTCTGAGGCTGGCGGTCATCCACCACCGATGGGTGACCACAGCGCCCTCAGCGTACCGAAGTCACTCTCAGAAATGTTTTACAAATTCGAGCTCGTTCCCCCTCAGCAAAAAACGCATTGCTGTTTCTGGTCGAAAAAAAAAATAGGGAATACTGATATTTTCACTCGCAAATACCGATCAATGATCTAGCAGATTCGAGTGAATCCTTATAATTTGCAAGATCAACTAGGTGTTCATCACATCTAGAGAACCGGCAAACATGTGTTCCACATGCTAGATGCATACACCACAATCGATCTTCTCTCAACTAAATGTAGGGGCGAAATGTGCAGAAGCAATCAACTGAACAATTTACATAGGAGGGAATAACGGTCTAGGACAACCACACCTACATATTGAATCTTCTCAAATTTCCATGTGACTACGAAAGCTATCCAACACATTCTAGGTATTAGTTCGCTATTTGGTCGTCTAGAGGACAATACTGTTAAGTCACCTACATTCCTACATTCCAACATGTCTCTCCATTCAGACAGCTCCTACAGTTAACGAGAAATGTGAATCATCTCCACACAGGTCACCAGTTCTGCACACCGAGCATGTACACGTAGAATCAGCATTATAAGAAATCGGTCACATAGATATTTTATCCCTGTGCTTACAACTAAATGTTATGATCATTGTGTCAGTTGAATGACATTCGACAATGAAAAAAGTATCGGAAGTCCATGCTGATGACGACTGTGGCTCTGGAAATAGAAATATCAGTATCATTCTTATGACACCACATACTCTTCCCTTTGCTATCACAGTACTCGACGTCAAATTCATACCTTTCTTATGAATGGACATAGACATTTCCTTTGTCACAACACAAACACATTCTTCATAAGCCTGATGCTCAAGGCGAACCTATCATGCACCCCCATAATACTAGGTATAATACTTCGACAATATCTGATCGCTGGAGATGCGAAATAATTGTGACCGGAAATCAACTATAGGTTGGCATGTCTCATAAATTTTTCTCGCGAGTGCCACCACTGTGTCTTAGAAAGAGATGTTTAATCTTCTTACAATCCGCCTGGTGTTAAAAAACCGATCCCAGCAATTGCTGTATGTTACTGCTACAATTGGTATTGGTTCTACATGTGCACACAAGTACCCATGTTAAAAGCTATACCGGCCTTATAAAACCATGTATGGCATTACCTACGAATCGCATGGCTTTTCCAGACAAATACCAAGATGGTGATCGTAGGAATGTATATTATCACACCAGCAGTCCAGTTACACGTTGCCCACGATGCAACCTTGTCATAAAATAGCTGAAATTTGATAGTGATTCGGCTAAGGCATGTGGTATGGAACCGCTATTTGCAAACCCCTCACACCTCCGCCACTACATATTTCTCCAGTATTTGTAACGTATTCTGTCTCGGTTCCATGTCAGAGATTCTGCGATATCTCCACTGAATTATAGGAGATGACTGATTGAGAAGGATCAGAAACAGCAGTACATGGTGTGCTGATTGACGTCGTAAGAAATGTACACAGGCTTTTCAGCTCTCTAGTGTTACACTATCTGCTAGAAACGATGTCTATGATTGGGAATCAAGTCTTTCCATTCAATCACATACCTATATTGGACGCTATGGAGAATTCCTCTAATGTTTACAGTCATTAGTGAATTATATTTCTGTCACTCTCGTATCTCGAAACGAGCCACCTTTTCTCGAACCTATCTGCTACAGTAGAATTCCAACATGATTTTAGATAGCCCCTATGCATCTTGCAACTATCCCTCAGACCCTGCGCTACCGCCCCTGCAGATTGGTGCTTGTGATTGTTCCAATGTAAGTTGGAACTGAGTAGAAGTTGGAGAAAGCCATATCTACCACCTTCTGCAGCCCGTGTAGAAAAGGGTGAAGCTGAGTTACTGCCTCAGAACTGTGTTTTGACCATTCGATGGAATCTAAGCCTACTCCTGCAACACGAGGTAGTATAAAAGACTATACTGGATCTGGGGAAGGATGTGGATTTTGCTAATGTGTTGTGGTGCTTCTCCAAACTACGAGCAGGTACTACAGATACGATTCCTCAGGGCCCATTCACGTGTATCACCTCAACATTCTATCATTGTTGTTCTGTTCCATCTACCAGGGAAAAATTACAAACTATTACAGCTCAACTAACGTCTTCTGATAGAGGACTTGATAAGATTTTTACCGGATATCTCCCCTCCCATACATCGAAAACAGATACCAAATGCCTGCCAGCTTCCAGAATACGTGACGATCCTATTAAATATACAGATATTGATCCACTGCACAGACCAGTTTAAAATATCATCATCTATAATATAGGAGGATGAGAGACTATACTGTAAGTTGCAAGAGAAGCTCTCTGTGACAATGTGTCATTGTTTGAAACATTGTTTTTGTTCTGCTGTAACACGCTTTGTATACTGCTATATATTTTCTTTTCCCACTATAACTTTGAGGTCTGTTTCATGTTCAAAACTGACATTAACACATTCTGATCCAACCGCTCTTGCAGAAAACTAGACGTCGCACTGCAAAAATCGTGTTGTTGCTGCGCCTACCATAATACACCGCACACAGTGGATTATTTTAAATAAAGGACAAGCACAACATAAGGAAATTCAAAGTTTGGCAGCGTTGTGGAGAGTTTCCAAACTGCTGTCCAAATGTGATTAATGACCTCTACATTTAAACTCATCTGTCAAAGTGATGGAATAGATGATGGCCACGTGGTTCATTTTGACTGATTCCTCATATTGCATTCATGTACCTGATTACTGTTTCGGTGCTATCCGTCCCTATAATGTGTTGTCCCTCCACCAAAACTCTTTCTCCGACTGAAACAAGCCATGTCAGTCAGTCATTATGTGGTAACCAACAGTAACGACATGACAGATGGGATGGAAAAGACACCCAAGATGTACTGAAATAATAAGCATTCCAAATGATTATGTGAACATTTTTACCAATTTTACAGTAATTTCAACATCAACCAACGATGTGATAGTATGTTTCGCGATTTCAGTATAATAACTAAATCACCCCTCCCCCACTTTGCAGGATGATCTGCAGCGAATTGACGCATGGTGCAGGGAATGGCAATTGAATCTCAATGTAGACAAGTGTAATGTGCTGCGAATACACAGAAAGATAGATCCTTTATCATTTAGCTACAAAATAGCAACTCAGCAACTGGAAGCAGTTAATACCATAAATTATCTGGGAGTACGCATTAGGAGTGATTTAAAATGGAATGATCATATAATGTTGATTGTCGGTAAAGCAGATGCCAGACTGAGATTCATTGGAAGAATCCTAAGGAAATGCAATCCGAAAACAAAGGAAGTAGATTACAGTACGCTTGTTCGGCCACTGCTTGAATACTGCTCATCGGTGTGGGATCCGTACCAGATAGGGTTGATACAAGACATAGAGAAGATCCAACGCAGAGCAGCGCGCTTCGTTACAGGATCATTTAGTAATCGCGAAAGCGTTACGGAGATGATAGATAAACTCCAGTGGAAGACTCTGCAGGAGATACGCTCAGGAGCTCGGTACGGGCTTTTGTCAAAGTTTCGAGAACATACCTTCACCGAAGAGTCAAGCAGTATATTGCTCCCTCCTACGTATATCTCGCGAAGAGACCATGAGGATAAAATCAGAGAGATTAGAGCCCACACAGAGGCATACCGACAATCCTTCTTTCCACGAATAATACGAGACTGGAATAGAGGGGAGAACCGATAGAGGTACTGAAGGTACCCTCCGCCACACACCATCAGGTGGCTTGCGGAGTATGGATGTAGATGTAGATGTAGATATCATTGCGGATGTGAATAGATGACTGTGCAGTGCGTCCATGTATTGGTAATTCTCGAACACACTCTTCATCAAAGTATATCACAGAGCATTCTACATTTTCCTAACACTTTGAGCACTGTGCTTAATTTACAATATATCTCTATGCTGATAGGAGTCACAGAGCATTCTCGCAATCTTAGGGTAAAATTAAAGACTGAAAGACCCCACTCGCACTGTCACTGGCCAACTCGCCCTGCAGCCCAGTTACAGATTTAATCTGCAATCGACCAGAAGTAGGCTGCTCAATTCCACGTCTCGTGAATGAATGGAGCTTGTCAAGGCATCGCCCATCCAAGTGCATAAGATTTCTCGAGATGTGCCCATGTCGAGGTGGTTAGCACTCCTTGTCGATGTATAGTAACAGATCTGAAAGTGATGTGAATTAATAGCAGACGGAGAAGAAGAACAAGAAATGGACGATTTTTATGCGCAATGGGGTTTGAAGCATTTTTACGTGAATCAACCAAGCTATCAATTTTAAAGTATTATTCCAAGGGCTAGATTCGGTACCTGGAAAGTATAGGTAAGAGAGAATATAAGAAAATTCACTCCTAAGGCTACAACGTTCTGCACTAGCAATGAGAAGAGTATGTGGAGTCATAAGAATGATACTGATATTTCTATTTCTAGAGCCACAGTCGTCATCAGGATGTATTTCTGATACTTCTCTCATTGTCATACGTCGTTCAACTGAGACCGCGATCGTAACATTTACTTGTAAGCACAAGGATAGAAAATATGTCTGACCGATTTCTCAGGATGATGATTCTACCTGTGCATGTTCGGCGTGCAGCGCCAGGGACCTGTGTAGAGATGATTCACGTTTCCTGTTAACTGTAGGAGCTGTCTGAATGGAGAGACCTGTTGGAATGTAGGAATGTAGATGACGTAACCGTATTGTCCTCTAGACGACCAAATAGCGAACTAATACGTAGCATGTGTTGGATAGCTTTCGTGATCGCATGGAAATTTGAAAAGATGGAATATTCCCTCCCATGTAAATCGTTCAGTTGACTGCTTCTGCACATTTTGCCCCTATATTTAGTTGAGAGAAGATCGATTGTGGTGTGTGCATCTAGCACGTGGAAGACATGTTTGCCGGTTCTGTAGACGTGAGAAACACTTTAGTTAATCTTGCAAATTACAAGGATTCATTGGAATCTGCTACATCACTGAAATCGGTATTTGCGAGTGGAAATATCAGTATCCTCTATTTTTCTTTTTTTTCGACCAGAAACAGTAATGTGTTTGTGCTGAGTGGGAACGAGCCCGAATTTGTAGAACAGTTCTGAGAGTGACTTCAGTCTGCAGGGAAATATCTAGTGCTGCGATGAGTGTATCGGGTGCTGTCTGTCTTTGCGGTATATCTACGAATGATGTAAAAGGGCTGATTATGTATCGCACAGGATAGAAATTGTATTTTTACTACATCGAAACGGTACGCAGTGATATACTACTGGGTTGGAGATCGGTTTTCGTGCTCCAACGTTCCAGCTCGGGTCCTCAGTGGGAGATCAGTGTAATTGAATAAGAGTTTTTCAGTATTTGTTGATTTTTAGGGACATTTTGCAAGGTTTAATTGTTGGCGCAGTATGGCGATCTGTGTAAAATAGTTTTTTTGAAGCTGAAATTCTAGTCTTCAGAAAGAAAAAACAGGCAACCGGTGCTTGCACACCGGCGGCATCAGTAATGCGGCTGTTAAATTCGATAAGAGTCAATCATAATGCACAATTCATTTACAAGACATCCTTTGTGCCGGGATATAGGAGTCTCTACACAGTGGTGAGAACGTTTGCACATGTTGAAAGCAGGAAGGGTAACACGTGATGGACGAAGTGCCGCGTTAGATTCACGAAGAAGAATGCATTCCACGTTATAATGTGCTATTTTCGTAACAGGTTGTGTTAAAGCAAGAATTTCCGTGCATAAGAGCCGAAATATCACGAAAGCTCCATCAAAAGTACACGGTAAATATTTCTGGGGCACTATAAAAATTCTGTGAGGCTGACTTGTTTCTTATTTTAGGTAGCCAAGTGGCTTCAGTATAACATCGAGAACATTGCTATATGCGCTTGCAGTGGTATGTAGCTATGTGTAGCATGCGTCAGAACACGCACGCAAGTCCCATTAGAATCGCTAGGGAGTAAGCAGAATATGCTAATCTGTGACAGATTTCTGCAGCGTCTGTCAGGGTGTGTCGTTCGGTGATTAGCTCTTCACAGGACCTCAGTTAGAGAGAGGGATCATAACAGCAGAGGTGAACAAATGTGCGCACAGCCCAGACAATGAATTGGCTTTTATTTAGATAGACATGTGACGTCAGTATAATCCTCGAAGAGCTGTAACTGTAGAGGTGAGTTTGACAGACCGTTGGCAGCGGTGTGAGTGTGATGGCTAATGCTGGCTTGCGTCCGTTGGTGGCTCAAAGCGGTGTCGACGCGCTCATGCCCTTGCAGCATCTGCGCTCTGCAAATACGTCTTTGCTCACTTCCGGTCGCATCAGCAACAGTGCCTAGGTCAGGGGCGGGCAAACGTTGCACGCGGCTCATGAGCACACAGCGCTGCACGTGTGCTGCTCGCGTGCGATCGTCGACAGGGGCAGTGGCGACAGCCAGCAGGTTGCGGCAGTGTAGTACCAGGCTAAGATGGCGGACGTTGAAGCGAAGCGACCACTACGTAGTGAACGTTGTATTTCAATAACCGGAAAATGCAGAGTGAATCAAGGAAACGGAGAATTGGAGATTTGATATCTTTTAAAAAAGGAATGGGAGAATCATTTTTTTCTGTGTGCAAAAACGTGAAAATTGGAAATGTATAATATGTGACAGTATTCTGGCTGGTCAGCGGAAGTTTAATATTGAACGCCATTATAATAAATTTCAGTATGTTGCCGTTCTTGGTGCAATAAAAGAGGAATTTCTCAAGCGATTTGGGGATATACCTTACTTATCCCAAGGTTTTGAATAGTTCTCGAGACTATCTGCTGTTTCTGTAGATGATATTCATCCCAGTTTGTAAATGGAATTAATAGATCAACAGCGTAATTCTCGTCTGAGAGACAAGTTCCTTTTGGCAAGACGTGTAATAGATTTTTATCACGACTTTCCACAGCAAGAGTTTCC
Organism: Schistocerca cancellata; assembly: GCF_023864275.1. Lineage (NCBI taxonomy): Eukaryota > Metazoa > Arthropoda > Insecta > Orthoptera > Acrididae > Schistocerca > Schistocerca cancellata. The sequence goes on from NC_064631.1 coordinate 337,784,990, forward strand.
TAGTCTCCATCGTGAAGCCATGAAGACAATGTCAATGTTTCGCTCGACATACGTTTGTGAGAGATTTTTTTCTGTTATGAAAGTCTCGGTTAAGAGCAAACATCAGTAATGAAAATTTACGTAACTGTTTGCGTTTGTCTGTATGTAGAAATTTTGTTGCAGACATTAAACGTATTGTAAACTCCACCTGTGATAACTAAATAAAACGTATCGTAGGTAATAGGTACTCTTTCAAACCACGATTGCTTTTGCACTCCTACTAACCTTATTCCTTCATTCAACAAAGCAGGCCAGGAAACAAGACGCATTTACAAAGGAAGAAGCGTTGAGACGGTATGGCGGGGAGGGGAGAGAAGCGGGTGGCCAGCTTGCCCCTGTGTGCGCGCAGAACACCTGTTAACTGCACACGTGCATGTGCACCGCACACGTGCAGAATTCCTGCCCGCCCCTGGCCTAGGTGATCACGTATTTCGAGAGGAATTTCTCAGGTGTCCTCAAAAGTGAACCTGTGCGTGACTTGACAGCTAATAGTTCTGGGAGCGTGTGCTGTAGCCTCCTGTGCAGTCAAGTGGACAGGGGACAGCGGGCGGCGCCTGTGGGTGCTGTTTGCGTGTCTGTTGCGTTATTTTTCGAGCAGGTCTGTAGGCTGTGCTATGTGTTATTTGGACAATTTACGAGTTGATTTCGTGTCTGCACATCAGTGTACTGCATTATTTAGAGGGACTGCTGTGTACTGAAATTATTTCTGTAATTTGGGAACTGTTTACGTGTTTGCAGAGCGTTATTTGAGTGTTTTAGGAGTAGTTTACAGGTCTGTAGGCTTTGTGGCGTGACCCCAAGCATGTCCAAATGTGCGTTTTGTATCATTGTGATAAATATACTATGTCTCAAATCCATCCCTAAATAAATTGTCCCAAAATAAATAAAGTATGCTCCTTCCTCTCTCCAGCAGCCCAGCACAGGCTGAGTGATTTTACCCTCCTGACAGCCATCTTGGATTACATCACAGAACAGAAGACAGAACCCTCAGCTGGCAGTACTGTGTACTAGGTCAGTTGTATTCTGGACCCCATGGCGACCACACTTTATCTCGCCATTTTCCCCCACCATCATTGATTACGTCATGGAAGAGACGACAGCATGTTCTAGTGGCAGTACTGTGTACTCGGTCAGTTGAACTCCAGACCCCATGGCGACTACACTTGATGCTGGTACTGCCTGTAATTGTTTAAATAAATTGTACATGCAAAATAAAGACTTATGTCCAGCACACATTGAGTCCTCTTCCCACCATTTCCTAGGACGAGGTGGCAGTCGGATGACTTAGTAGTGGAAGTAGTCCAAGTGACCTGTTTCCCCATCATTTTCTTAGGTTAGTATCGGTGTGTTGCATTGTCATGATGGAATTTTAACTTCCCACAATTTTCTGGGGGAGGGGGTTTATGTTAGTGGAGGTAGCTCAGTTGACCTATATTCCCGCCAAAATACGCCACATTGGATTACATCACGACCGCCATCTTGGATGATGTCATGTGCTGTTGCCAAGTCTACATGCTGCTAACTTGGATGACATCATCGCTGCTATCTTGGATACATCTGGCAACAATGGAGAGTGGCGCCGCACCAGCCCAGACCCCCTACTCTTAGGGACCCATTTGCATCTCTGTTTGCCCTATAAATCAACAGAACTTAATCCTGCAGAAAGTATTTGGGCCTATTTGAGGCAAGAGGTGAAAAGTAGCAATCAACATGCCTCAGTTTGTTATCTCACCGAGATCTAATCATCAATGCGAGGCCTGGGGTTGATACAGATTATCTGTAGTAGCTTAAGACTCCCCTAGTCACTCAACTGAATCAATCATTGAGCTAGAGGGCGTTGCAACACCATCACTTGTCATTACTCACGAAAAGGTGACGATGACGACTGTTTGTAACACAGAAACATTTCATTTGAGTATAGCAGAAAGGCATGTGTACTTCAGTCACACATCGCGTCTTCTATAGTTACGTCCGTTACGCAGAAGATACCGTGTCTTCGTGAGTCTGTTGACAGCACTCTCCTTGATTGTGATGATGACCATTACACATAGAGTGCTTGATTATTCGCAGTGACTATAGGAACATATTTAGGACTGCCATGACACATTTTATTCATCACAAGAACTATTACTGTGCAATGTGTACCACGCGTAATTAGAAACTTTAAAATATGCAATGACACGCGACTGGAATACAAAAAACACCGTCTCGTATTATGCACGACTTTCATCACGTTCCACCACCGTTATACTGACGACAACACTTCGCATGACGTCGTTCTATAATCTGTATTTGAACCCAGTCAGTCCGGTAAAACGACTCTTTCTTATACCTTTATGCTCTAGATAACACACTGGATGGTAGAAAATTTATTTATTAGCCGTTTCACTTGATCGACCACGCATCGGCCATGTGGTTCTGAGACGCCCTGCTACATCCGCAGGACAGGACAGGTAGTTTAAATAGTGGAAAGGGGCCAAAGGAAGGGGCTGCCAGTTACACTCGAACATACAACTTTATTGTATAATTAAACATTACAAGAGCACAAAAAAATTTTTTTTTGAACACGCAGCTTTAATCTTTGGGACATAATTACGGACTGAATGCCACTTTAATTTAAAAACTGATGAAGGCCAATAACTTAAAACCCAAGCACAATAAGATATTGAAAAGGCAAGCCTTGTATTACAACAGCTCTTTATTTCGGCTGAACGCTCAAAGAATCTGAGATTTTCAGAGAAAACAATTTGAATTCAAAATCGGCTGAAAGCCCAACACTGAAGGCTAAACAACATTAATTAAAAAAAAAAAACAAAGGCCTTACGTGAAACAGTTCTTTTAACAAGGCTGAAGGCCTTAAGAGCAAAACAACTCAAACTCAAAATCGGCTGAAGGCCCATCACATAGAATTCAACAACATTAAAACATTTAAAATGCGAAAGGTCTTACGTGAAACAGTTCTTTAAATTAGGCTGAAGGCCTAAAGAATCTTACGCATTAAGGGCAAAAAATCTTAAATTTAAAAAAAACGGGTAGAAGTCATACAAGTACAAACAACAAAAAATAAAAAAGGCAGTACACCCACAGACGCTCAGATGTTCGAGGGTCGGATTGGTATTCAAGCACAAACGCTGACTTAGGTGAGACAGGCAGTCGGGCCAACTATTCACGACCCGCAAACAACCCAACCGACCGACAGTCAACGGACCCACCCACCGATAGGATAACTTCCCCCTTACCCAACCAGGGCACAACAGGGAGTTCAACGGAACAACGTAGAAGATATTGCCACCCACAACCAATCGAACATGGAGCTGTCAAACTAAACACCGTGCTGGACAGCAACAACACGATGAGGAAACTGCACTACCTGAAATTTACGTCAACGGCCAGGGCAGGTAACCGGAACGTTAACGGCCACAAGACAGAAGATTCCAATGGTGCACTTCAATTCAAATAACCAAATACAGTGAAACTCCACCCGAGGTTTGCTAGAATTTTCCAACTTGAAAACCATGTTGTTGCTCGCTGGAATATCCGAACAGCCGACAAAAGACTCCAAACGACTCAGTGTGAACTGGCTTTACTTCCTTGTAGATTAAATCAAAAGTCAACTTTCGTGTCCAGGGTCGAGAGCCACGGAACTCGTAGCAATGGGAACAGCGCCACACACTCCGACACCGCTTACAGACCGCCAGCGGCCCTGGCCAAACTACGTCCTGCGGAGAATACCTCGCTGCTCCAGGCCAACCGACCGACTCACAGGCCCGGAAACAGTGAAAGGTCCCAGTATACGTCGCCCGATGAGACGACCAACCGAACGACCAACCAACGGTCGTCCCGCTCCAATCTCCTTCCGTCGGAGAGTTCATGGGTGTCGCCAGTGTCGGCGAGCAGTGGCTGTCGGGCCTCACCGGCCCTCCGTCCCCCACTGCACTGCTGGTCCCTCCCGTACTGACTGCCAGACACACGACGACCCGGAAATACACTCCTGGAAATGGAAAAAAGAACACATTGACACCGGTGTGTCAGACCCACCATACTTGCTCCGGACACTGCGAGAGGGCTGTACAAGCAATGATCACACGCACGGCACAGCGGACACACCAGGAACCGCGGTGTTGGCCGTCGAATGGCGCTAGCTGCGCAGCATTTGTGCACCGCCGCCGTCAGTGTCAGCCAGTTTGCCGTGGCATACGGAGCTCCATCGCAGTCTTTAACACTGGTAGCATGCCGCGACAGCGTGGACGTGAACCGTATGTGCAGTTGACGGACTTTGAGCGAGGGCGTATAGTGGGCATGCGGGAGGCCGGGTGGACGTACCGCCGAATTGCTCAACACGTGGGGCGTGAGGTCTCCACACTACATCGATGTTGTCGCCAGTGGTCGGCGGAAGGTGCACGTGCCCGTCGTCGTGGGACCGGACCGCAGCGACGCACGGATGCACGCCAAGACCGTAGGATCCTACGCAGTGCCGTAGGGGACCGCACCGCCACTTCCCAGCAAATTAGGGACACTGTTGCTCCTGGGGTATCGGCGAGGACCATTCGCAACCGTCTCCATGTAGCTGGGCTACAGTCCCGCACATCGTTAGGCCGTCTTCCGCTCACGCCCCAACATCGTGCAGCCCGCCTCCAGTGGTGTCGCGACAGGCGTGAATGGAGGGACGAATGGAGAGGTGTCGTCTTCAGCGATGAGAGTCGCTTCTGCCTTGGCGCCAATGATGGTCGTATGCGTGTTTGGCGCCGTGCAGGTGAGCGCCACAATCAGGACTGCATACGACCGAGGCACACAGCGCCAACACCCGGCATCATGGTGTGGGGAGCGATCTCCTACACTGGCCGTACACCACTGGTGATCGTCAAGGGGACACTGAATAGTGCACGGTACATCCAAACCGTCATCGAACCCATCGTTCTACCATTCCTAGACCGGCAAGGGAACTTGCTGTTCCAACAGGACAATGCACGTCCGCATGTATCCCGTGCCACCCAACGTGCTCTAGAAGGTGTAAGTCAACTACCCTGGCCAGCAAGATCTCCGGATCTGTCCCCCGTTGAGCATGTTTGGGACTGGATGAAGCGTCGTCTCACGCGGTCTGCACGTCCAGCACGAACGCTGGTCCAACTGAGGCGCCAGGTGGAAATGGCATGGCAAGCCGTTCCACAGGACTACATCCAGCATCTCTACGATCGTCTCCATGGGTGAATAGCAGCCTGCATTGCTGCGAAAGGTGGATATACACTGTACTAGTGCCGACATTGTGCATGCTCTGTTGCCTGTGTCTATGTGCCTGTGGTTCTGTCAGTGTGATCATGTGATGTATCTGACCCCAGGAATGTGTCAATAAAGTTTCCCCTTCCTGGGACAATGAATTCACGGTGTTCTTATTTCAATTTCCAGGAGTGTACTATCTGTCGCTCCAGAGATGGTACGACAGTGCACTTATCGACACGCGCTGCTGTTGCCGCTCACTGGCAAGTAAGGCTGGAAGTTAGTGTCGCCAGGAAATGGAATAAGAAAACGAGGAAGTAGTACCATAATAGAAGATAACAAACAATAAATGGGATAAAGCCGAGCCGTGCACGGCTCCGTCGCCATGTCGTCAAAACAAGTTAATCCCATACTGCACAACATTGTAATTTCCGTATGCTGTGATGCACTATCTGGTTAAAAGTATGTCGCATTACACTATCTGATCAAAAGTATCCTGACATCATTACATAGTGCAGAATTGCCCACCACATGCCAAGTGAGGTGCACCGATAGTATAAAAGGAAGCAGGGAATATTGTGTTGTCAGTAGAGGAGCAGTAAGAGCAGAATGGGCTGTCAGGAGAGCTCAGTGGCTTTGAACGTGGATGTCACGTGCAACAGATCCATCACGGAGATTTCAACCCTTCTGCAGTCACCCAGGTCGACGATTGGTGAAGGGATTGTGAAGTGGAATCGCGAAGTTACAAAATCTAAATCAAGTCTAGACAGACCTCATGTACTGACGGACAAGGAGGGCGAGCTCTACGGAAAGTCGGTGTAAACAAATTGCATGAAATGAGTGGAAGGAATCACTGGAGAGTTCGAAAGTGTTACGAGCACTCCAGATAGCACAATGATTGACTTAGGAAATTAAAACGAGTGAAGTACAGTTGTCGAGCAGCTCCTAATCGCTACATATTGCAATAGCCAACGATAAACGACGCTTGCGATGTTGTAAAGAATGACGTCAGTGAATAGCGGACGAATGAAGGCGGATGATTTGGAGCGATGAATCGAGCTGTATCCAACGTCAATCCGTTGCAAGCGTTTGGGTTTACCGAACGCCTGGAGAAGATTACCTGATGCCATTTGTAGTACCAATAGTGAAATACGAAGGAAATAGTGTTAATGGATGGGAGACGTTTTTCATGGTTAGGCTGTGGTCCCCCATTCTGCGCTAAAGAAGACGTTAAATGCGGATGAATATCAACGTATTCTACTGCATTGTGTACTGCCCACAGTGGAGGAGATTTCGAAGGCAACAATTGTTTGTATCAGGATGACGCTGAACGCTCCCATAAAACGGCAGTCTGTGAGCCAATGAGTTACAGACAATAACTTTCCTGAAATGGGCTTGGCCTTTGGAGAATCCCACCCTGAAACTAATGGAACGTTTTTGGTATGCTTCAGAACGCCGACGTGGCTCCAGATCCCAACGTCAAACATACTGCCTTCTCTGGTTTCGGCTCTTGAGGGCGAATGAGCTACCTTTCCTTGACAGGCGCTCAGATACCTCATTGAAAGTGTCCTCAGCATAGTTCAAACTATCATAAAGGCGATGCGTGGACTCACAGAAAATTAATGCCCACTAGCATGTGTCCCCATATTTTAGAGAAGATATCGTATTAGACTGGAACGCCAGTTTCCAACAGCCCAAAGTCAAGTTTCACATTTACCAAACGGAGCACCTTTGGGCTGACGTAGAACGTCCTATTACCCCCATCCTCCAGTGTCCAACGTTATTACCTTCTATGGCTTCGATGCTTGAGGAAGAGTTCGCTGCCTTTCCTTCACGGGTGTTCACATACTTCGTTGAAAGAGCCCGAAGCAAAATTTGAGCCGTCGTAACGACGAAGAGTGCGCGGATACTGTTCGTCAGATAGACTGCAACAACAGCTTCCAACAGACCAAAGTTAAATTCAAAATCTCAGCATTAATTATCTCAGGATTAATTAGCCAAAAGCATTAGACTGTGATGCCAACGGTCTTGCTGCAGTGGCAACAACGGTTGCCGCCGGATCATCGAGGTTAAGCACTATTTTGCTGGGCTAGCACTTGGATGGGTGACCATCCTGTCTGCCGAGCGCTGTTGGCAAACGGGGGCGTACACACTCCTTGTGAAGGAAATTGAGGAGCTACTTGATAGAGAAGTAGCGGCTCCGGTCTCGTAAACAGCCATACGGCCAGGGGGGCGGTGAGCTGACCACATGCCCTCCATATACGCTTACAGTGACGCCTGTCGACCGGTCGGTACCGTTGCGCCTTCCGAAGCCTGTTCAGACGGAGCTAAGTTTAGTTTTTCTTAGTTAGACTGCGATATCATCTGCGACTGACTAAATGTCTGATGGGTTTAATTCCTCTTTCGCCAGCACCTTCTCTGCGTCAGGTACGGAAATTATCTCGCTCATTCTTCGGGTCTAAAAAAGTCAGAAATTAGAGAATTTAGCTCCACGTTCTAAATTATTTTAGCTTGACCCTAAGCATTCCACTGCCACGACTCTGTTCCCTTACGCGTAATCACATCTCCGCCTCTGTTGTCCTCTGAAAATTAACCGCAATTGTTTTTTAATGCAAAAACAGCGTCTGGTAGAAAAGTGAGGCGTAAAAGCTGCTGGGCGTGGCGCGGCCATTGTGCTCGGTGGCTGAGGGGCACGGGCTCACACAGTGGGCGCCCCCCGCCCCCCCTTCCGCGGCTCGCTAGGCCGCTCGTTACTCTGGCCGGCACACAGCCACAGCGCGGCGCCGCAAATCACACGCCGCCCCCGGCGGGCCGCGCTGTCTAAATTAATTCAAAGGGCACCGCCGCCGCCGCCGCCTGTGCGGGTGCCGCTTGTTTAGCGGCTTAGCTCGTTACCGCCGCCTCCACCGCCCCCGCTGCACTCCACTGCCGCCCCCACGTGCGTTATTACCACAGAGCGGTGCGGCGCTGCTCGGCGTGGCCAGCCAGAAACGTATATGCCGCCCACTCTGGAATTCCGCTGCGCGCTGCGTTCGCGAGCTTTCACACACCACACAACCCCACCGTTTCCCCTCTTTCTTCTGCTCCATACCCGGCCGGTTTCTTTTACTATTCGTGCACCGCTCCGAAGCGAGGGCGGAATTTCTCAACCGGGTACTTATATTCACATATGACGCCGCGTGTGAATTCCAGCTCACCTGCCTTACAGAAACGTGCGGCACCGCTTCGCGTACTGGTCTGCACAGCTCCAGCTGCGAGCTCGTTAATTTTTGTAGGAATGCCGCGATGCTTCGTGTGAGTACTGCTCGCAATTACGGACGTGTCAGGTTATTCACTTGTTGTGGCAGAGGACTGAACGGCTGCATCGAATTTCTTGCGCTCTCGCTAGTCAATAACACACTCGAATTACGGAACAAAATATTTAGTAGTCTTTGATAACAGAATTAACGAGTTGCATCTGAATTCGCTGATGTGAAATGGAAACCTACTAATAACACTGTGAGAAGATATGAAATGGGAAACCCACTCGTATATCGTAATGCGGAGCGACGTCTTTCGAGACAGGAGCGTGAAGCCAACTCGTATCGCATCAGCTGACAGATTTACGACCGCGGTTGGTGCACCAGCCAATATGAGTGTGATTTCTTGTCATTCCATCTCGTGTATAAAAATAATATTATGATTTAAAACGTAGACTGCATGCAAAATATCATTGAAATACTCATTATTATACAACATAATTGTATCATCAACATACCTGTAAATATACAAAATGTGTCTAAAGTTGTTGTTGAAACAGACAAACCTCCAGTTAATTAATAAAAAGTTTACCATGGTGCCAGATGGACAACCCACGACCAACCCAGGAGTATTTACATGACTTTTACATTGCTCCATAAAATTAACTTCACACATAGGTGGAACAACAAAGTAGAATCGTATTTTTTGACATACCTATGATTAATGAAGAAAGTGATGGTTTAAATGGTTCAAATGGCTCTGAGCACTATGGGACTTAACATCTGAGGTCATCAGTCCCCTAAAACTTAGAACTACTTAAACTTAACTAACCTAAGGACATCATACACATCAATGCAAGAGGCAGGATTCGAACCTGTGACCGTAGCGGTCGCGCGGTTCCAGGCTGAAGCGCCTAGAACCGCTCGGCCACAATGGCCGGCGAGGAAAGTCATCATAACTTTAATATCCACAGAAAACCGACTACTACCGGTGGTAATATTCCATATAACTGTACACATTCTGATAAACATTAAAAAAATCATTTTTCTTCAGTATGATTAGTAGACTATGTAAAGAAACACTAGAACAGGAGAGAAGACTACATGAAATTTTAGTCTTGAAACATACATCAGTTCATAACAGGCATAACCCAGAGAGTGTTGACTAAGTATAAAGGGCTGTTACGAAAAAGCAGGAAAACCTACTGAACAACATTATTTTAATGTGTGATGAACAAAATAAAATAGTATTTTCCAGCGTAGGCAACGAGCGTGAATCTCTACTAAACTGGCTCCAACATTGAGTGGAATATGTGTGTCAGTTTCGAAAACAGAAATAGCTTGGCTAATGTATTTATACACCCTTTTGAACAACATGAAAAATTAGTAAACTGGGTGTTACAGGATTGTATGTATTGATTCTGCTCAAATATATGGGGAGGGGGGGGGGGGGGTTGGCAGATTGTTAGGAGGTCTAATTTGGTCTTTTAACAACTTTTCCGGATTTTTGAGTATACCAAGTTAGATTTCCAATTATTTGAGTTCCTCCGTTATCTAGAAAAGTACGAAATCTAGAGATTTCTTTCACTGCTTGTAGATGTACGGTTCTCGGTGCTTAGCATTTGGTTGAAGCATTGCATTTGGTTGAAGCATGAGAAATTAACAGCGTTTAATACTATACACTCATCATGCCTCTCTCAAAGAGAGATGCAATGCTTCAACCAAATGCTAAGCACCGATAACCGTACATCTACAAGCAGTGAAAGAAATCTCTAGATTTCGTACTTTTCTAGATAAAGGAGCACCGAGAAGCGAACATCTACAAGCAGTGAAAGAAATCTCTAGATTTCGTACTTTTCTAGATAAAGGAGGAACTCAAATAATTGGAAATCTATCTTGGTATACTCAAAAATCCAGAAAAGTTGTTAAAAGACCAAATTAGACAAATATTATGATGTGTATTTAGGGATACGGCATCCCAGACATGAGTTTGCGGTTTTCACACGTATTACTATCTGCATAAATCTATATCTCAGTTATGTATTGGAGTTTGATGGCCATGTAACATATCGACGATATTCCATTGTCGTCTGTCTGCATTGCAGTGCACTGATAATTTGTCTCGAACTTTGCAGTACATCACTGAAAAGCCAAAGAAACTGGTACACCTGCCTAATATGGGGAAGGGCCCCCGCGAGCACGCAGAAGTGCCACAAAACGACGTCGCATGGACTCGACTAATGTCTGAAGTACTTTTGGAGGGGGTTGACATCATGAATCCTCCAGGGCTGTCCATAAAACTGTGAGAGTACGAGGGAATGGAGATCTGTTCTGAACAGCACGTTGAAAGGCGTCCCAGATATGCTCAATAATGTTCACGTCTGGGCAGTTTGGTGGCCATCGGAAATTTTTAAACTTGGAAGAGTGTTCCTGGAGCCACTCTGCACCAATTCTGGACGTGTAGAGTGTCGCATTGTCCTGTTGTAATTGTCCAAAGTCCGTCGGAAAGCCCAATGGACATGAATGAATGCACGTGATCAGACAGAATCCTGTCAAAGTCTTATCTAGACGTACCATTGGTCCCATGTAACTCCAACTGCACACGCCCCACACCGATACAGTGCCTCCACCAAGTAGAACAATCCCCTGGTGACATGTAGGGTTCATGGATTCATGACGTTGCCTCCATACCCGCACACGTCCATCCACTCGATACAATTTGAAACGAAATTCATCCTACCAGGCAACATGTTTCCAGTCATCAACAGTCCAGTGTCTGTGTTGACCGGCCCGATTGAGGCGCAAAGCTTTATTCTGTGCAGTTGTCAAGGGCACATGAGTGGGCCTTCGTTTCCGAAAGCCCATATCGATGATGTTTCGTTGAATGTTTCTCACACTGACACTTGCTGATGGCCCAGCATTGAAATCTGCAGCTATTTGCGGAAGCGTTGCACTCCTGTCACCTTTAATGATTCTCTTCAGTAAATTTAATGTATTTGCAGTTGCGAATAATGACAACCATCAGCTATAGAATGGAATGACGACAATGCAAATTTGTGACAGATCGGGACTCGAACCCGGATTTCTTGCTTATCACGAGCGGCCGCCTTACCATTTCGCTATCCGTGCACGACTCACGGCCAGACCCAAACTTCCATATGTCTACAACAATACGTCTAGGACCCGTACTCGTACATTCATTATATATATTCCCGTACAGGTCAGATGGTGTGTTACTGTGAACAGTTCAGTGACCGGGTTGTTCTAATCAGAATCGACAGCAGACCAACACCGACAACGATAGTTCAGGTATACATACCGACGTCGCAAGCTGACGATGAACGGATAGATAAAGTGTATGAGAATATTGAAAGGGTAATGCAGTATGTAAAGGGGGACTAAAATCTAATAGTCATGGGCGACTGGAATGCAGTTGTAGGGGAAGGAGTAGAAGAAAAGGTTACAGGAGAGTATGGGCTTGCGACAAGGAATGAAAGAGGAGAAAGACTAATTGAGTTCTGTAACACGTTTCAGCTAGTAATAGCGAATACCCTGTTCAAGAATCTCAAGAGGAGGAGGTACACTTGGAAAAGGCCGGGAGATGCGGGAAGATTTCAATTAAATTACATCATGGTCAGACAGAGATTCCGAAATCAGATACTGGATTGTAAGGCGTGCCCAGGAGCAGATATAGACTCAGATCACAATATAGTAGTGATGAAGAGTAGGCTGAAGTTCAAGACATTAGTCAGGACGATTCAATACGCAAAGAAGTGGGATACGGAAGTACTAAGGAAAGACGAGATACGTTTGAAGTTCTCTAACGCTATAGATACAGCAATAAGGAATAGCGCAGTAGGCAGTACAGTTGAAGAGCAATGGACATCTCTAAAAAGGGCCATCACATAAGTTGGGAAGGAAAACATAGGTACAAAGAAGGTAGCTGCGAAGAAACCATGGGTAACAGAAGAAATACTTCAGTTGATTGTTGAAAGGAGGAAGTACAAACAAGTTCCGGGAAAATCGGGAATACAGAAATACAAGTCGCTGAGGAATGAAATAAATAGGAAGTGCAGGGAAGCTAAGACGAAATGGCTGCAGGAAAAATGTGAAGACATCGAAAAAGATATGATTGTTGGAAGGACAGACTCAGCATACAGGAAAGTCAAAACAACCTTTGGTGACATTAAAAGCAACGGTGGTAACATTAAGAGTGCAACGGGAATTCCACTGTTAAATGCAGAGGAGAGAGCAGATAGGTGGAAAGAATACATTGAAAGCCTCTATGAGGGTGAAGATTTGTCTGATGTGATAGAAGAAGAAACAGGAGTCGATTTAGAAGAGATAGGGGATCCAGTATTAGATTCGGAATTTAAAAGAGCTTTGGAGGAATTACGGTCAAATAAGGCAGAAGGGATAGATAACATTCCATCAGAATTTCTAAAATCATTGAGGGAAGTGGCAACAAAACGACTATTCACGTTGGTGTGTAGAATATATGAGTCTGGCGATATACTATCTGACTTTCGGAAAAGCATCATCCACACAATTCCGAAGACGGCAAGAGCTGACAAGTGCGAGAATTATCGCACAATCAGCTTAACAGCTCATGCATCGAAGCTGCTCACAAGAATAATATACAGAAGAACGGAAAAGAAAATTGACAATGCGCTAGGCGACGATCAGTTTGGCTTTAGGAAAAGTAAAGGGACGAGAGAGGCAATTCTGACGTTACGTCTAATAATGGAAGCAAGGCTAAAGAAAAATGAAGACACTTTCATAGGATTTGTCGACCTGGAAAAAGCGTTCGACAATATAAAATGGTGCAAGCTGTTCGAGATTCTGAAAAAAGTAGGGGTAAGCTGTAGGGAGAGACGGGTCATATACAATATGTACAACAACCAAGAGGGAATAATAAGAGTGGACGATCAAGAACGAAGTGCTCGTATTAAGAAGGGTGTAAGACAAGGCTGTAGCCTTTCGCCCCTACTCTTCAATCTGTACATAGACGAAGCAATGATGGAAATAAAAGAAAGGTTCAGGAGTGGAATTAAAATACAAGGCGAAAGGATATCAATGATATGATTCGCTGATGACATTGCTATCCTGAGTGAAAGTGAAGAAGAATTAAATGATCTGCTGAACGGAATGAACAGTCTAATGAGTACACAGTATGGTTTGAGAGTAAATCGGAGAAAGACGAAGGTAATGAGAAGTAGTAGAAATGAGAACAGCGAGAAACTTAACATCAGGATTGATGGTCACAAAGTCAATGAAGTTAAGAAATTCTGCTACCTAGGCAGTAAAATAACCAATGACTGACGGAGCAAGGAGGACATCAAAAGCAGACTCGCTATGGCAAAAAAGGCATTTCTGGCCAAGAGAAGTCTACTAATATCAAATACCGGCCTTAATATGAGGAAGAAATTTCTGAGGATGTACATCTGGAGTACAGCATTGTATAGTAGTCAAACATGGACTGTGGGAAAACCGGAACAGAAGAGAATCGAAGCATTTGATATGTGGTGCTATAGACGAATGTTGAAAATTTATGGACTGATAAGGTAAGAAATGAGGAGGTTCTACGCAGAATCGGAGAGGAAAGTAATGTGTGGAAAACACTGATAAGGAGAAGGGACAGGATGATAGGACATCTGCTGAGACTTGAGGGAATGACTTCCATGGTACTAGAGGGAGCTGTAGAGGGCAAAAACTGTAGAGGAAGACAGAGATTGGAATACGTCAAGCAAATAATTGAGGACGTAGTTTGCAAGTGCTGCTCTGAGATGAAGAGGTTAGCACAGGAAAGGAATTTGTGGCGGGCCGCATCAAACCAAACCAGTCAGTAGACTGATGGCAAAAAAAAAAAAAAAAAAAAAAACAAAAAAAAACACAGGTCAGACGTTTTACTTGAAAGTCGCTTGACCAGTATCGGCAGAAAAATACGATATTTCAGTGCCTGCAATATCATACATGTGTGTCCAAATTAAGTCTGCATCGTAATCACAATAACAGATGTCAACGAATCCTTCGTGAGACGAAACAGGGCTTCCGTTTCTGTCATGCTGATGGCAATGTGGGGACTGTGTACGTCGATTATTCTGGTATGGGACTCAGCACGATCCGACTTTTCGAATATCCATTCGAACTACCAGTGGAGGACGTCGTGGCACGGTGCCCCTACGGCACGGTGCATAACCATATTGCGGAAAAATGGAAGCCATTCCAGACATATCCTGCACTGAACGGAGTCCGTCTGGTCCGAATAGAACTTAAAACACATGTACCGTCGTATCTAAATATCGGTGGTGCCGTGCCATCGTCATCTACGACGGGCAACCGAAGACCTGCTCTGGTAGTGTGAAGGAGGGCCACCTCAGATCAGAATGTATCTAACGTCGAATCTCTCAACTGCCGCCGGCTGACGCGGACCCGCCATTGCAGCCGATGCTGCTGCCTGTGACTTATGCAGCAGCCCTCACGACCGCCACCACTTCACCACGACAGCCGATATCCACTGCTGAGTCGCCGCTCCATCCTCCAACACAGGGCGATGACGACACATCCGTTCTACGTGTTACGGCTTCAACTCCGATGGCGCCGCCACCGTCAACGGATGACGCTATACATGACGATTGCATGGCAGTAGACTCGGCCTTTGTGCCGGAAGTTCGCGAGTCGTTGCCATCGTCTGACACAGAAGGACACACCAGGAAGCAACGCTCTCCGAAGTTACGGAAGCGGAGGCGTAGAGCAACTTCCGAACGGATGCGACACGCCTCCAGAGGACGACGATTCCACCTTCAATGACGACGCTACGACAGAGGCAGCCGCCATTTGCTGCAGTGTGGCACCACCGAACGGAACTGAGGACAAATCACACATCTCCACAGTGGCGCAATCGGATGCCGATATGCACGACAGATGCTGCCCTCCACATTCTGAAGTGCAGGCACCTATGCCATGTCATGAGAAAGCTAGGGCAGCCGATCTTGCTCTGAGTTCCCCGGCGCGGGCGGATGACCACGACGACGACGGTACCATGCAAGTTTCGCCAACAGGGCACACGCCATTAGCGCCGGCCCTCTAGAAACATCTGCAGGTGAGGTTTGGGGGCATGCGGAGGTGCAAGTACAATCGAACGCTCCATAGACAATTCCAATCTCAATAGATAACTTCGCACCTGCGGTTCGACAACAAGCGTATCGTATCGCCACGATTAACCTCAATACGATAAGAACGGCAGTGAAGATCCAATTGCTGCGTGATGTGCTTCGTTCTTCGGATGTTGACATTGCTCTGTTGCAAGAAGTGTACATAGGATATAGCGGCCCACCCCGACTTCTACTGTTATGTGACATATATGTCACCGGCAGACCGATATGGCAGTGGTGCGGCAATATGAGTGTCCGACGGAATTGCCATCGAGGAAGTGACTTACCTTCCGTCAGGCAAGGGACTGGGGATCACTGCGCTGGGCAAGCGCACCATTAACATTTACGCTCCATCAGAAACTGACGAGCACCGCGAGCGATCGCAATTGTACTCGGAGGATACCGCCCCCCCCCTCTTTATTAGTCGCTTCGATTAATATATCTTCGGCGGTGACTTTAACTGAGTGCTCCACCCCAAAGACCATGTCCCACATTTCTCAACTTGTCAGGAACTTAGGCTAATGGTTCTAGATCTGCTTCTCACCGAGACTTGGGAGGAAATATATGGTGACCGTCCCGGACCCACATACCTTACTAGTCGATCAATCAGTCGCCTAGACCGCATTTGTGTCTTACGAGTTCTAGCGCCGGGAATATTAGGCGCCAAACGTTGGCCACTTGCCCTCTCCGATCATACCACTTTCACATTCACGGTCACTCTACAGCAGCAGCGGATATAGGGCAGCCATGGCACACCTTCAAGACCCTGAATACCGTCAGATTATTGCCAACACAATGATGGATTGCGAACGTCGTCTTCCCCGATATCCTTCGACTGTAGCATGGTGAATGGAATGTGCGAAACCAGCGTTTCGGCATGAACTAACACAATATGGAAAAGACATCACAGCGTGGCATCGTCCCACGTTGGTCTTTTATTACACAATCGAATTCACCAACCAACCACAGTCACCAAATCGACAAATGGATATCCGCCGAATTAAAGGTAAAATATTGTCTCTTACGAGCCAACGTTTGGACGGAGACGTTGTACGGTCGCGACGTCACGACCGAGTGGGAAGCGAAAACCCGTCTATGCATCATATCGTGCTCGACAGCCGCCGACGCCGACAGCAGCTGATCACGGACCTCATTTTACGCGATGGTAGGGTCGTAATGACGCAGGTGGTGGTTGCAAAAGCCTTTGCCGATCAGTATCGCCAGTTTTATTAAGAGGTGACTACGGAGGAATCGGGCGATCACGACATACTGCAGCACGTGTCGCACACCCTCGACACTGCAGCAGTTGCGTCGCTTTTAGCTGGACTTACACGGGACGACATCGAGGACGTGTTTAACAAGGGAGCACTCAACAAGTCGCCCGGGCCAGACGGACTGCCGCTCGAGTTTTATCGGACTTTCCGCGATCTCATTACGCCCCGATGGATCACCATGTACCAAGAACTGATGACCCCTGGTTCCCACGTGCCACCTAGATTCGTAGAAGGTCTCCTTATACCGATACACAAGCTTTCCAGAGGTCGAACGGTCGAGGACTACAGACAAAATTACAATGCTAAACTCAGACTGCAAAATCTTCGCCCGACTACTCGCCAGCCGCATAAAGAAGGTTCTGCCACTACTATGCATGGAGCAAACGACACAGGGCGGAGTGACCAACATGCAAACGGCAACCAGCGACTGCAAGGATTTAATAGCCATCGCCACATCATGTCACCTTCGAGCTGCTCTGATCTCCATTGATTTCGACCACGCCTTCGACACAGTTCACCACAAGTTCCTTCTGTCCATTATGGCCCGCATGGGCTTCCCGCCTGACTTTCTCGACATCTTTCAGCGCCTTTTCTGCGGAGCTGCATCCCGTGTACTGGTGAATGGACGGATTGTGGGTCCCTTGTCGATCCGACGGTCAGTACGCCAAGGATGCCCACTCTCCATGATCCTTTAAGCGATCGCAATCGAACCACTTGTCAGAGGGTTGAGAAACGCTCTCGTGCATGTCGTTGAGGGATCACACCTTTCACTGCAGGATATATGTTGTGACCTTGTATTACTTGCCCGATTTGGTGAGGAGGTACGTTCGGTGATACAGTGGATCAATCGATGCGGATTAGCAGCGGGCAGCCTCATGAATGTGGCCAAGTCGGCAGCGATGCCTATTGGGAGAGGTCTACAGGAGGGGGCTTTAGCCCAATTCCCAGGAGTCAACAAGATCCGCTTCTTGGGCGTCACATTTACACAGTATGTGCGCCGCACAGCTGCCGTGAACTATAAACGATTGCTACAGGAACCTACTTCGACGGATGGACCTCCTACAGCGTGTGGAATACCTCAACCTTCACGTGATGACTAAGATGATCCAAATGGCTCAGATTCTACCAATATCGAAAGCGATGGCACACAGACTGCAAGCAGCGTTTGGATATTACCTTACCGCTGGACTCCTATTGAAAGTCCGCTACGAAATACTCACCCTCCCTCCACGTGAAGGCGGACTGGGACTTATAAATGTACGAGCGAGAGCTACAGCGTTATACGTTTGCACAATGATGAAACTGTGGACTCATGAAGATGCTTCCCTTACTAGAGGAATTGCTGCCGGTGTCTCTTCTGCCACCTGTCACGATTGCGCAAATTACTCCCTCACTCTCGCACCTCTCGGCATTTATTCTTGAGTATAGGTATGTACACCCAAGTCTTCCCAACACTCACACTCCCAAGGCGAGAGACATTTACAGTTTCCTGCTAAGGTCCATCCCTCGCAATGTGATAGAGAGGAAAAGCCCTACCACCCTATGGCCTGCAGTGTGGGGAGCGGTCCAGAAGCCGTTCCTCCCCACGCGGTTACGAGCCAAGTGGTACCAGGTTGTGGACGGGAAAGTTGTAACACAACAAAGGCTGCACGCTTTTGGGATGACGGATTCCCCCCTTTGCCCACGTTGCCACCTCGTAGATACTGACGAACACGTTTAACATGTGGAGCGGCGTTAGAGGTATGGCTGCTGGTGCAGAAGATCCTCGCCTGCTACCTACGTATCGTGCGTCGCACAATTGAGCCACGGCTACTCCTTTGTCCGGAGGATACTTCTTTCCCGCGTGCGAAGACTCACGCTCTCACATGGTTTAAAGGCTTGTCCATGTACTACCTCTTTCGAGATGATGAGAAGATGGTACTTGATTACTAGCAATTTCTCCAGCACAGTCATAGCACACTTGACGGTACACCCCAATACCAACAGCTATTTGCGAACTATTTGCACCAGTGTCTTTGATAACCCCCACAGTTTAGGAGTACCGGGCAGATGATGACCGCCGTTATGGAGCTCCACTCGCTGCCAAATTTTTATCGACTACGAACAGGAAATGTGTACGCAGTTGGGCCATGCACACGGAATGGCGTGCAAGACTTGCTTACATTTTTCTTTCTCTATTATTTACGATTATATGATTAGTTTCTAATTCCATTCCGTTGTTTAGAACGTAATCTTGTTCTCTATTGCTATCGATGTAACCTCTAATCTTGCTTGTCGTAACTGACAGACGCCTTTTTCCTTAAAAGAGAGAGAGAGAGAGAGAGAGAGAGAGAGAGAGAGAGAGAGAGAAGTGGTCGGCACGACGGAATTTCATACCTAATGGCCCGGGTTGGATTCCCGCTGGGTCGGAGATTTTCTCCGATCAGGGACTGGGTGTTGTGTTGACCTTATCATCATCATTTCATCCCCATCGAGACGCCGAAGTGGCGTCAACTCGAAAGACTTGCATCATGAGAACGGTCTACCCGACGGAAGGCCCTAGTCACACGGCATTTATATATTTACTTGTCATTGTTGCAGCAGTAACCGATCTAACCACTGCGGGCAGCACTCATTGGCTTTACCCACCGTATTCTGCCTGTTTGCATATCTCCGTGTTTGAATACGCATGCCTATACCAGTTTCTTTGGCGCTTCCGTGTATTACATCAGGCAGTCGTTTTGCATGTATGTATTTTTGTATAGATATGTTGCACATCATGCAAGGTCTGGCAGCATGTAACGCCAACTCGATAATTATTTAGTTCTGCGTTTCATATAACACGTCTTCTACAGGTATGTTTTTATACTGGCATCTTTGGCTACATGCTTATCAATCCTATACAGGGTGTTACAAAAAGGTGCGGCCAAATTTTCAGGAAACATTCCTCACACACAAAGAAAGAAAATATGTTATGTGGACATGTGTCCCGAAACGTTTACTTTACATGTTAGAGCTCATTTTATTACTTCTCTTCTAATCACATTAATCATGGAATGGAAACACACAGCAACAGAACGTACCAGCGTGACTTCAAACACTTTGTTACAGGAAATGTTCAAAATGTCCTCCGTTAGCGAGGATACATGCATCCACCCTCCGTCGCATGGAATCCCTAATGCGCTGATGCAGCCCTGGAGAATGGCGTATTGAATCACAGCCGTCCACAATACGAGCACGAAGAGTCTCTACATTTGGTACCGGGGTTGCGTAGACAAGAGCTTTCAAATGCCACCATAAATGAAAGTCAAGAGGGTTGAGGTCAGGAGAGCGTGGAGGTCATGGAATTGGTCCGCCTCTACTAATCCATCGGTCACCGAATCTGTTGTTGAGAAGCGTACGAACACTTCGACTGAAATGTGCAGGAGCTCCATCGTGCATGAACCACATGTTGTGTCGTACTTGTAAAGGCACATGTTCTAGCAGCACAGGGAGAGTACCCCGTATGAAATCATAATAACGTGCTCCATTGAGCGTAGGTGATGAACAATAACCTGTTGATGCTACGTACTGATGTGCTTGATGCTAGTACTGTAGAGCAATGAGTCGCATGTCAAGACAAGCACCGAAGTCATCATTACCTTCCTTCAATTGGACCAACTGACGGTGAATCGAGGAAGTACAGCACATACTGACGAAACTAATATGAGCTCTAACATGGTAATTTAGCGTTTCCGGACACATGTACACATAACATCTTTTCTTTATTTGTGTGTGAGGAATGTTTCCTGAAAGTTTGGCCGTACCTTTTTGTAACACCCTGTATACGCACAGATTCACCAGACTATTTTACGTCGATGTCTTTGGTGGCACTCTCGTTTACTGTACTGCTATGTGCGTTTGCATAGTACAACAGCTGGTATGATTGGTACAGGATATTATTTGAGGTTAATTGTAGCGTAAGAGTTTTGCCTCCTTACATGATCAATTAATGTAATTAGTTTAGTCAGTTAGATTAATGAATTTCTGTCATTTGGGATTGAAGGTTAGCAACTGTTCTGCTACATGCTTTAATGTTTGCACTAGCTAGTGTAGTGAACGAGGCTGAGGAAGTGACAAACTTCGGGCAGAACAGGTATGAGTTCGGAGAGTTTTCTCAGTGGCAAAAGGGCAGAATCTTACACCCTATTGCAAAACCGTCCTGTGGAGACGCACGGGGAGCGTCGGCTCATGTTGCCTGGTTCACAGGTGAAATTTGAAAGGGGGCAGTAAAGATAGCCATATAACAAGAATCACTTGCATTTTTTAAGCCCCATGAGGGAAATGTATCTCTTGACGCCACACAGCCACCTGGGAGTCAATGGTTAAGAATTCTTCCCACACAGATTTCTTTTGATTGACTAGGTCCTTTGGTCGGGGGCTGCTAAAAGTGTTCCAGAAGCTTGGAGGAACATGCTGAACGAACAAGTTAGGGTTGGCCAGTGGTTTCCTGTCTAGAAAGAAGAGGAGGAAATCAGGTTGTAACGAAGACCGTCATCCACTGAGTCAACTGAGTGTCCTCGTTAGTGAGTTGACACATGCCAATATTGCGGCAGAAAATGTCGGGAACTCTCTGGTGGTTGCCCATCCGACACACATCACTTGAGAGTATATACACTCCTGGAAATTGAAATAATAACACCGTGAATTCATTGTCCCAGGAAGGGGAAACTTTATTGACACATTCCTGGGGTCAGATACATCACATGATCACACTGACAGAACCACAGGCACATAGACACAGGCAACAGAGCATGCACAATGTCGGCACTAGTACAGTGTATATCCACCTTTCGCAGCAATGCCGGCTGCTATTCTCCCATGGAGACGATCGTAGAGATGCTGGATGTAGTCCTGTGGAACGGCTTGCCATGCCATTTCCACCTGGCGCCTCAGTTGGACCAGCGTTCGTGCTGGACGTGCAGACCGCGTGAGACGACGCTTCATCCAGTCCCAAACATGCTGAATGGGGGACAGATCCGGAGATCTTGCTGGCCAGGGTAGTTGACTTACACCTTCTAGAGCACGTTGGGTGGCACGGGATACATGCGGACGTGCATTGTCCTGTTGGAACAGCAAGTTCCCTTGCCGGTCTAGGAATGGTAGAACGATGGGTTCGATGACGGTTTGGATGTACCGTGCACTATTCAGTGTCCCCTCGACGATCACCAGTGGTGTACGGCCAGTGTAGGAGATCGCTCCCCACACCATGATGCCGGGTGTTGGCCCTGTGTGCCTCGGTCGTATGCAGTCCTGATTGTGGCGCTCACCTGCACGGCGCCAAACACGCATACGACCATCATTGGCACCAAGGCAGAAGCGACTCTCATCGCTGAAGACGACACGTCTCCATTCGTCCCTCCATTCACGCCTGTCGCGACACCACTGGAGGCGGGCTGCACGATGTTGGGGCGTGAGCGGAAGACGGCCTAACGGTGTGCGGGACCGTAGCCCAGCTTCATGGAGACGGTTGCGAATGGTCCTCGCCGATACCCCAGGAGCAACAGTGTCCCTAATTTGCTGGGAAGTGGCGGTGCGGTCCCCTACGGCACTGCGTAGGATCCTACGGTCTTGGCGTGCATCCGTGCGTCGCTGCGGTCCGGTCCCAGGTCGACGGGCACGTGCACTTCCGCCGACCACTGGCGACAACATCGATGTACTGTGGAGACCTCACGCCCCACGTGTTGAGCAATTCGGCGGTACGTCCACTCGGCCTCCCGCATGCCCACTATACGCCCTCGCTCAAAGTCCGTCAACTGCACATACGGTTCACGTCCACGCTGTCGCGGCATGCTACCAGTGTTAAAGACTGCGATGGAGCTCCGTATGCCACGGCAAACTGGCTGACACTGACGGCGGCGGTGCACAAATGCTGCGCAGCTAGCGCCATTCGACGGCCAACACCGCGGTTCCTGGTGTGTCCGCTGTGCCGTGCGTGTGATCATTGCTTGTACAGCCCTCTCGCAGTGTCCGGAGCAAGTATGGTGGGTCTGACACACCGGTGTCAATGTGTTCTTTTTTCCATTTCCAGGAGTGTAATTTGTTTGAAGCATTGCTGCAAAACATCCAGTGATCACTCTGCAACATAATCTGAGAAAATGCCGAATGTGCAACTCGAAGCAGAATCGTTTTGTTTCTCTGCAAGCAGAGGGACAAATCGGTGTTCTCCATGGAGCTTTAGCCATTAAAAGATACTGACTCATGACTGCGTTCTTGGGGCAAATGTCTGTTCCTGGCATGTGTGCCAGGAGACTGCTTTGAGGCGTGGGCGGAATCTGTACTTGAGTAACTTTGAACAAAGTACTTTGCAGATGCAGACGCTCGTCCTCTGTGAAGTTAATTTCATATCTGCATGTCACACGTCGTCTCCTCAACGACAGCAGGCTTCCACAGATCGATGCAGCCGATATTTGGTCTCCACTCTACTATTTATGGCACTTCATGGCTTGAGAAATGGGAAGCTCTAACGATAAATGCATTCAGTTCCATTAGATTGTTCTCAGTTCTCTAGGCTAGATAGTGTTGATCATTTAAGAGTTCCTGTCATTGGTAGAGTGTTGTATTGTACAGATTCTATTGGGGAATTTCCTTGTTTTTTGTAATAAATATCTCGATAGCAGCCTACTAATCTTTTCAACTAAATTTTATCTGTATCCTACTGGTCCTGGTTAGTTTATTTAAGAACCTTAATCAGTTACACTCAATTAAATAATTTTTGTTTAACTTTTGAGCGCAGTCTACCATAGCAGGCCATGTCATATCGCAAAATATTGACAAAACAAATAACTACAGTGTTAAAAAATGGCAGTAATTATGTTTAGATCTTAACTCTGTCAATGCAATTTTTGTAGATACTGGGTTAATATACACCAAAGTGTTCAGTGTTATAAAATCAAATGTTTGAGACTGTTACCAGTTTTGCACAATTTTGCAATAAACAATTAACCTAACGTGGTAGAGTAATTAATGTACTCTGGTGTACCAGAAGCAGTATTTCTTTTTCAGAATTTTTTGTAAGTTTTGACCTTACTTTATTTTTTCTCATTTTTGTTTTGTTGTTTAGTGTCCTATGTGTGTTAGGATAAGGCTTTGTTAACTGTTAGGCAGGTGGAATGAATCAGGGACCGTTAGGCACGTCCATTTTTATAGACGTTTCAAAAAGCTTATAGAAATTTTCGGTTTTTGTAAATATTAGTTTGATTTACTTTTATGCAAGCAGTAGACTACGGTGTTCATCTTAACTCGTAGTAAAGCTCGTAAACAGAAGGAAAACAGCAGCTCAGTGCACAGAGTAGAAATGGCAGAAAACTGAGTAGTAAAGGAGTGAACGGATGGTGGACTGTCCATCAGGTAGTGAGTAAAAATCGTGAAAGAATGTGTATCTGGTCGTGGCGGTCGGATGGTCACACACAAACGTGAAATAATAGACATTGGATGGAGGGAGGGCAACATAAGAGAGAAAGCTTCATAACGATATATTATGCCTTCTCACTATCTGAAAGAGATGAGACAGGGTGTGTGACAGGAGGTTAAGAAGAAGCGAACAGACGAACGAACTGAAATTAACAAGTCACAAAGGTTAACAAGACAAAACAACAAATAAAGAATCTAGGAGAGAAGACAGGAAGAAAGATACAGCAGATCGAAAACCAGTCTTAGGTATTCCGAGCAGAATTGAAACAAGATGTTTCAGACAAAGAAAAGTAGGCAAAGGAAGTGAGAATCATCGCATGAGGCGCAAAGAATATCGTGCAAGAAACTCGAACAGAAAGCATAATCACTGCCAAAGCAGGCAAAACTGCCCTCAATAAAACCCATAGCAGGAGATAGAAACTGAAATATGAAAACATGCGATCTTCAGATCTAAAGGCTGAAGACAATGACACAAAGTTCCGAGACATTTAGGAGGTTTTAGAGCAGAGCCTACTCCACCATCTCGAAATGAATGAATCCTCTGGGGTCCAGGTAGATACGAGCAAGATTCAGACAGAGGCAGGTGCAATGTTGCAAATGCTGAGACAACGATCGTCTGCTCCTCACCGAGCGACAGCGCAAGAAATATTGAAAACAACATACCACCGGTGTATGAAAACTAGACCGTGCGACTGTCAGTAGTACAGAAGTGGACAGAGACAAATACGCAAAAGGGAGCTCCAACTGTAACGTATACACAAGAAACAGACCCGCACTGTCAACACGTCAGTAGTCAGCAATCACAACCGATATCAAATTGCATTCCACTAAGGACATGTGACAAACATATCACTAACGTGAGCGTGTCATTACAAGCAGTAGAAATGACACGAACGGAAAACGTATGTTCCCGTGAGACAAATATACTAGTAGAGTGAAACAGGAAAGAATCGGAAGTGGAATTCGTCCATCAAAAATATTTGACCACACGTAGAAACATCTGTAAAGGACAGGGAACAAACTGCAACCCTCAACTTTTACTGAGCAGTTTGCCGAGGTAATACTGCTGTAATAGCCGGGGAAAAAAAATTGATTTTTGGTGCGCTCATCTCGAAGCCATGGCGGTAGAGATGAGGAAGACAACACGATCTTGTGAGACGTATG
Organism: Schistocerca cancellata; assembly: GCF_023864275.1. Lineage (NCBI taxonomy): Eukaryota > Metazoa > Arthropoda > Insecta > Orthoptera > Acrididae > Schistocerca > Schistocerca cancellata. The sequence goes on from NC_064631.1 coordinate 337,810,505, forward strand.
AAGAGTTTGAAAATGCGTTCCTTACTCGTTACTGGCCATGAACGGCTCAAGAGAGAATCAAACCCGAATTGATGACGTATTGAGATATAGAGTCACCTTCTTTCAAAACTCCTGTAAAATTTTACAGTTTTAAACATGGCTGTTACTCGGCAACTGAACACTAGTTTCAACATAGGATTATACAGGCAACCGGTTGCAAATAACTGTTAGGTAAATTGAAGTAGGTTTCGACACCTACTAAGGGTAGACAGATGTTGTTCCTAGCTAAGTACACGTGGCAAAGGCTTGAAACGTTTTATTTTACTTTTGTCTGGAGCATAGTTGCTTTAAATTCTGCCCACTGCTATCTAGCAACGTAATTTTACGATTTACCAAAAGTTCATTCTGATAAAGTACCCTTAGTACGTGCCAAAACCTAGGTCAATGTACATAACAGTTATCTGCAACCGGTTGGCTGTATAATCCTGTGTTGATGTTGTAAAATTCTTTTACCAGATGACCAAGAAAAACTGGTTTCTGGACACACCGCGCAGCGATAGCAAAATTGTACGGCTGTGATTCAGGAAACTGCCACTTTCATTCCAGTAAGTGCTGACTGGAAACTGCATCGACGACACAGAAACGTTCCGATGAATTTTACGAGAGGTCGAGTTAATTATGACGACGCCAAAACTTGAGCGAAGACAACGCTAGGCGACTTTCGACCAGGCACTCAACAATAATAACACAACCACAACGAAGTAAACTTCAAATGACCAAATAATATGAATGGAAATGGAAGCAGGCCGCAAAAAAACGCTCATAAATTCTGCAACGTGAGTAATCAAAGTGGTAACTGGAATGGTGACCGCAGGAACATCGAAACCTAGATCCAGTGAAATGGGAATGTACAAGGCAATGCCCAGCGAGGCGATAAAATTGTAGAACTTCGTCCACCGAACCTGGGAAGCGCAAGGGAAAAAGAAAACCCACAAAACTGGCGAGGTTACACAGTTAGAAAGACTTTTCATAAACCAGGACATAAAATCAGGATCAGTCGAGTGAAATTACTTGCTTATGCCGATTTATGGAAGCTGTTTATCGAGTAATTAGACACAAGACAGAAATACGATGGTTATTCGAAAGGTAAGTTCCAATCGGTCACGAAATGGAAACCACTCCGAAAATCTAATAAAGCTTTGCACAGAACTATTGGGTATTGTCTTCAGAATGCTCTTCGATCGCGTCACGTCGCTCTTTTACGTTCCAAGTGCACAGTGAGCAAGTAAAAATGCCTAGGAAATAACATCGCTCGTGAATTATGAAGGTCTGGTGAGAGATTTCGCCTGATGTTATGCAGCCCACATAACACAACCGTCATACGGTTCCTTCTTCATGATAATTTTCGGCCGTACTCTTCAGGGACAATGAAGTTGCTCCCGCAGCTTTTTCGATGGGAAGTGCCTGATCACCCGCAACACATACCGTAACTGGCTGCCCCTGAGTTTCATCTCTCCTCACATGAACCACTGGCTTAGATGACAACACTGTGGCACCATCAACGAGCTGTAGATCAGAGTAGAGTATTGGTGGAAAGCACAGGCGGCTGCCTTCTGTAAAGAGAGTATTTGAAAGTTGGCACAACGCTATGGCAGATCTCTAAGTCGGAGCTGCGACTATCTAGAGAAGTAGCTGGAAGGTTGTAATGTTGTTGTGTGTAATTTTGTTGCATTAATTTATTCTGAAAGCGGTGCTGATATTCAAGACCAAAAAAAGTGGGTTAAGAGCTGTGAGCTATCTGAGGAAGTTAACCTTCCATTAGTGCACAAATGTTTCACCAGCTATCCAGTCTAGCTTACCAAATTCCCAACCAGACTAACATTAATTATAATCTATTAATAGTCATACGACAACCGGTGATATTATTATTATAACGATTGTTCCCCTTTAGGAGAGCGATTGAACTTGAATTCATAATTTCATCTTCGGATGTTTTTCTTCTTTGCTTCCCAAAACCTCCTCATCCTCTCAGAATGCTCCTTCTTCCGTTCCTCTGTCCATTTTTTACCAGGCTGACGCGATGTTCTTTCCCCAAACTTCACACTTGTGATTTTATGCCGGCACTCGGTGCGATCTTCGAGATTTTTTATGTTGATCTGCTGTAGATCCCTCTGGACTTCTTTCAGCCATTCTGTGCCACATTTACTCCTTGTTATAATATTGAATAATTTCTTTGCTGTTCTGGAGTCTTCCATCCTGTAGATGTGTGTATAAAATTTGGCTCGGCGCTTTCTGATTTCATCTGTTACTATCTTGATCTTTCTATAGAGCTCGTTTTGTGGTCTCTTCATCCAAATGCCATTTTTGTTGATTGGACCGTAAATCTTCCTGAGAATTTTTCTTTCCTGCTTTTCTATTTCCTTAATTTTAGAATGACCATCAATCACCATTGTTTCAGCTGCATAGATTGCTTCTGGAAGAATCACTGTTGTATAGTGCCTTAATTTTGCGTCTGTCGAAATGCACTTCTTGTTGTAACGCGTCCATGTTAGCTTGTAGGCTTTCTGGAGCTTGGTGATTCTTTGTTCATTGGCAATTCGGTTTTATCCTGAGGACTGTATAGTTTCACCGAGGTATTTAAAATGGCAGACTTGTGCAATTTTACCATATTTTGTTATTAAAGGGGATTTATTTTCTGGCTGCCTTTCCATGTATTGGGTTTCTTCATAAGATATCTGTAGTCCGGTTTTTTGTGAAATTTCATGTAGTTTTTCCACTGCGTGAATCGCTTCTGTTCTGTTATTGGTGATAATTGCAATATCGTCAGCGAAAGCAAGGCACTTGACTTGAATTCGGTTCTCTTTCTTGATGCCAATTTGGATACCCTTTATGTGAGGTTCCCATTCCCTGATTATCTTTTCTAGAACAATATTGAAAAGGTTTGGGGATAGTCCGTCCCCCTGTCGGACTCCATATTTGATTTCGAAGGGTTCTGATACTTCGCCCATGAATTTCACTTTGGCCGTTGTTCCTGTAAGTGTCTGTTCTGTGATTTTTCGTGTCTTTCGGTCGATCCCAAATTCATCCATGATTTTAAACAGGGTTCCACGGTCCACTGAATCATATGCTTTCCTGAAGTCGATGAATGTAACTACTGTGTTTCTGCATTTCCTCATTTGTAATATTGTCTTTAAGCATCAGATCTGTTCCGCACATGACCGTCCTTTTCTGAATCCGACCTGGTATTCACCAATTAGTGCATCTGCTTGGGATTCTATCCTGTTTAAAAGCGCTTTGGAAAGGATTTTGTAAGCGGCTGGGAGCAGGGAAATTCCTCTGTAATTGTTCATGTCTGTCTTGTCGCCCTTTTTGTGTAGCGGGTGAATTAGAGCGCATTTCCAGTCCTCTGGTATCTGCTCCGTTATCCATATGTCTGATATTATAAGGTGTAATTTCTGCATAAGTATAGGATCGTTTAGTTTCCAGAACTCAGCAATGATCCCATCTTCTCCTGGTGCTTTGTTATTTTTCAACTACTTGACTATCTCCATAATTTCTTCAAGATCCGGGGCATGTGAGTCTGGGTGTGTGAATACTGGAGAAGAGAAGACAAGTTTTTCTTGAGGTGGTTCGCAGTTGAGGAGGGAACTGAAATATTGGGCTAAGATTTTGCAGTTATTTTTCGTGTTGGTTTCCAAAGAGCCATCGGGTTTCTTGAAGCACAAGCTAGGCGCTTGGTATCCCTGTAAGTTTTCTCTGAAAGTCTTATAAAAATGTCTTGTATTATTTTTGATGAAATCCTGCTGGATTTCAGAGAGTCTGTTGTTGTCATCTCCCCGTTTTCCTTTTCTAATTATTTTTGAGGTCTGTTTTTGGGTTTTAAGAAAGTTCTCCCAGTTTTCTTCAGTTTTGTGACTGCTAAATTTTTTCCATGCAGTTATTCGGTTGTCAACTGCCTCATCACAGGTTGCATTCCACCAGCGATGTTTCCTGTTGCGAGGGGGTTGTCCTAATTTGAGAGCTTCCTGAATTTTTTCTGTTAGTTTCTTCCAGTCTGTTGATTTTTCCTGATTAATTTGCATGATGATTTTTTTCTTTGTTCAGTTGCAGATATTCCGGATCTGGTTTGGTACTTTTGGGTGGCCTTTTTAGCATTCCGTTAGGTTGGAATTTTGTTTTTATTTGGAGAAGATGATGATCTGATTCAAAGACACCTTTGCGGGTTCTGATGTTTTGAATTTCTTTTATGTTTCCTTTTGAAATTGCGACATGGTCTATTTGGTATTCACCCTGTCTAAGACTGGGTGATCTCCATGTGGTTAATTTATGTGCAGGTTTTTGAAACTGGGTACTCATTATTTTAGGTCCAAAGTTTCTGCAGAAGTCGATTAGTTTTTCACCATTCTTGTTGGTACGTTTGTGTTTGGTGTGGGGTCCAGTGGTATCTTTGAATTTTTTTTCCTTCCCTAATTGTGCATTAAAATCGCCTACTAAGATTTTCACATGGTGCCTAGGTACTTTATTTGTTGTTTCTTCTAGCTTTTCCCAGAAATTGTCCACTGTTTCAGGGTAGATTTTATTGTGGTGATTTGTGGGGGCGTGCACATTGATCAGAGTGTATGCTTTATTAGCTGATTTTACTGATAACTGGGAGACTCTTTCATTGGGAGACGTGAAGTCAATAACTGAGTCAAGTACAGAAGTGTGTACGGCGAATCCTTTTTCCGAAAAGTTGTAGTTTGTCTCTTACTTTTATGGCAGGTTTGCCCTTGTAGATCCTGTAATTCTCTGTGTTAAAGTGTCCTTCATCTGTGAACCTTGTCTCTTGCAGTGCAGTGATTTTCAGGTTAAATTTTCCCATTGCGTTGGTGAGTTGCTTTAATTTGCCTGTTTTAGTGAGGGTGTTAACATTAATAGTACCAATAAAATTTTTACGTTTCGTTTTGAGAGTGTGACGAGTTTTTGAGAAGCTCCGATTCTTCTCCGCATGGTGTCCCTGATCCCCCAGAATCCGATGATCAGGTGAATCCAGTCTATCGACTGGTGCCCGGGGTAGTGACTCTGTGGTCGTCTTTTCCATCATGCGTTCAAGTTGAATTTTAGTTTTTGTGGTGATCTCTGTTGAGACCACAGACATACGACTCGATTTTTGAGTTCGAGAAGATTTTGTGCAGCCGCCTCAACTAGAGGAACAGACGCTGACCACTGGCCGCCAGATGCTGAACAGACACCACTGGGTTTATCGGTTTCTGGTCCGCCCTGGGTATTTCATTTCCCCAGTACCACCTATATCTAGGAAGCTTTCTCCTATCCGCCACCCGGGGAGGCACCCGATGGGGGTACCAACAACCCCACACGGGCAACCGGTGATATATATATATATATATATATATATATATATATATATATATATATATATATATATAAAAGAATTTAAATAAAAAGAAATAAATCAGTTTATATTTGGAAATTTATTTTAACGTTGATCATTGAAATTTCAGCATATTAAACTTGATTCATAACTAAACTGGTGCCTTATTTAGGACTGTGAAAATGTGAGATTGTAATCTTATGGAACACATCAAATATGGAGCCAAGAGTGGGAGACTGCATACAACACTGCATTCATAAAATAACACACGAAGAACATTGAAACATATGCAAGAGGAAATTTACCACAACCAACCAATGCAATTTGCACCCAAAGAAGTTACGTTCGTAGCACAATCCTGTCCGTCATGTAATTACCACACACTGGTATACTAAATTCATACTAACTCTCTGTGAAATCTTTCCGAAAAGAATAGCTGAGGGCTACTTTGATGATTACACCACATGCTTCACGTCGTCAACTTGATTTACACAAAGAGTGTAACTCCACAATAATTTTGATAATTAAAATAAATTAGATCGAAAAGCAATTTACAAAAAAAAACCTCAAACTGGTTACTATCGTCTTACTATTAACCTGATGGGTCAAACAATTGTATAAGCACGTGGTACTGGTCTCACAAAGTACACCCCACGTGGGTGGAACATATAGAAAAGTTGCTATATTGAAAAATATTGTCAAGACGAGACATTATAATCTCACGCACATTCGCATTTAAGATTGATGATCTTAGTTACAGTTACTGATCAGCACCTGGTTCCACTTTACTCACAAAGTAGTGACAAAGTAACTACCAGAAGATATTCTGAACTTCACACTCTAAATACACTGCGTTGCAATTTAAGATAACATTAGATATTTTAGATCCAAACCTGAAATAAAGGTGATTAAATTTTCAGTTAGGCTGAACTTAAGAAATCCATTGCCCTACGGACTTAGCAGACACGCGCTTAGCCGGAGATCTTACCACTTCAGACGCTCGCCGTGGACAGACTGACCTGGGCTCCTACCGAGTGTGCTTCACAAATACGAATGGAAGTGACCAGAGAGGCGGCTCCCTATACCAACATGACAAGGGACGGACAGGACCATACTAAGAATAGAAACCTCTTTGCTACTAGAAAGCGTAGCTACCTGTTCCGACGTTGGTCCTACTGTTCTCTAGCAGACAGGCTTGTCTGCTACCATCAAGCATGCAACTAGAAATACATTTGCTCATTCATCCTCTCACACAGAAGGGAAGGGGGATGACAGTATCTTATCATATACAGTATATAAAAGAAAGCGGATGTAGGTTCCGTATGAGACTGTGTGACATGAATTACATATAAACTGTGTTTTAAAGTGTAGTAGTGTGACCGATCCTTCTTGTTTATGTGTAAAAGTAACACGTTTCACTGCTCAGTCTCCTCCCAGATAGTCAGAAACACCACAGTAAATTTAGAAGAGGAATTTATGCCGTAAATGACAAGAGATTTAAGAAATTAACATGAAAGGAATCCAACAGAGACCTTTCAAGGTGTAGCTAACTGTTTCAAATTAAACATATTAGATTTTTTCAGTGGTTTCCATTTCGCGACCTATCGGACATTAATTTCCGAATAGCCCACTTTTGACCTGTGTACAGTAGTAGAAATCCTAATAGGCGACCTAAAGGTAGAAGCTACCTTAGAGTGGAAGCTAACCATGGGCTATTTCTGAACAATTATGCAAACAGTTGTGAAGTGTATGAATGTACCAATATTCAATCTACAAAAACCAAAAGTAAGGGCAGCAATCTTCGGTGAAGCACCGAGGCTTGATTTTATGTGTCAATGAGACAAATGTGCCACAAAGCTGCTTATGTTGTCTAGCTTCGTGACCGGTATCATTCTTGGAATGGATCTTCTAATTGAACAAAAGGCAATAATGGACGTATGACGTGGCATAATGACATTAGGCGAAAATGAAGGTTTGATATCGGGTTATATGAGGAAAGCTACAAAAGGACAGACACCTGCTAGCTGTCTAAGGTTACAGGTGGAAAATTCGGATGGTGATTCAGTAGAACCGACAACCACGTTACAATGAAGAGAACAACAATAATGCGAGGGGCAGACACTAGAGGGTAGCCACGAATTCTTTTCCGCTTAGTCTGGCACAGTACAGGTGCGACGCGTAGCCAGTGCTAACTCGGTGGAGTTTGAAAGTATAAAATCAATAAAGTCCATAGGGTACACCACGTAAGCCACCAAAAATCAGTGATAGAATAAAATGTGTAGAAATAATAAATTATAAACGTAGTTTAAGTTTTTAAAGTAGAACAGAGTAGAGTGGCGTAATTTGAAATATCACAAAGAAACAAGAAAAGGAAAGGCTAGTGTCAGAGTCACTGTTCAACCAATTTCTTTGAACGTAGCATAGGAACGGGTGAAGTGTTCGTTTGCAGTAAAACATATCTGAGAATGAAGCGGAAATGTTATCTACAAGAACCACAAATTGAAATTAGCAGGTGATCACTTTCCCATTGTCATGATAACCACACTGGCGACAAAACTATTTTTGGATTAACTAGAGGAACATATGAACAATTACACATCCGGAAAATAATGTGTAACAGAAAGGTCCATAATACCGAGGCGTCAGGACACCACAATGTACATGTGACAATTTTTTGTTTGGAGCAGATTAAAATGTATATCCGACTTAATGGCTCACAAATTACGCGCCTGGTATTCCTCGGGCCAAGTCAGTGCGTCTTGTTTATTTTTCTGGTTCCTTCACCCTGTCAGATTGACATAGAAGACCAATTTATGTAGAGGAAGGAGAGCTCATCTCAGGTGCGGGAGTAATATTTTGTGTTGTTTGGTGAGGAGCTTGGCACATTGTACGTTAGCGGAAGTAATCCAAGGTATGCAGAACGACCGTCAGATGAGGCTGGAGAATGTTTTCGAAGCTGCAAACTGAATAGATGTACTGTGTATTGAAATTCAAATATGGCTTTGTTGCAGTTGTAATAAGATGGTGTATTCTATCACTATTTATCTCATTGTTCAACAGAAAAATACCGTAAAATGTACAAAATTAAAATATAAAAAGCTACAGAGGAAAAATGAGTGATACTAGACGACAAACGATGGCGACAGCCGATTGGGGACATCGAGAGCAGCAATGTCCTCGAAATGTGCGGTGGACGTCAATAAAAGGGAATTAACGTGCTTTAGTAATTTCAACTAACTGTGGTATTGTGGATAGTAGAATATATACACTACTAAACTAGCGAAAACCATACTATCTATACACTTGCGTGATTATTAACCGAGTACTAAAAGTACTAAACCACTCTAGAACTAACCTGTGTGTAACTGAACTTGAAAAATAAAATTGAGGATGTTAACATGATGGTTAATATTTTTTTCTTTCATTGCAAACGACATATAATTCAAATTGATAAATCTGAAATAATATCTAAAGCAAAAATTTACGCCTTTTTCTTTATTCCAACGAATTTTCTTTTAATTCAGAATCAGAATATAATTTCGAATTTTAAATGCCATTTATGCAAATGTAAAGAAGATATTACAGCATTAGTCATAAGTTGCAGTAAAGACTCGATGTACAGTCTGTGCAGATAACTGTGGTGTGGACGCTAAATGCCGACAGGGCACGGCAGAGAAGCAAGGGGTTCGCTATATGGAGGTCTTGGGCGGAGGCAACACCAAGGGCCTTTGGCGTGCCGTTGTTGACAGGAAACCGGGCTAGCAGCTGGATCTAGGCTCAAACGAATTGAAGATGAAGGAAGTGGCCTAGAAGCAGCCTCATAGAGATCCGGTGGGACGACCAGAGCGAAACGTCTCACCACGTGGACGATGGGGACTGTAGGGGGTGAGACGGGCTATTGTGGGTGTCACAAGAAGAGCTAATCTGTAAGTAACATGGTATCGCAGATGCGGAAGTCTTTACTTCTCTTCCTGACACACCACCCACGGCAGCAACCCACTTGTTGTTTGCACCAGCCAAAAAAGTAAAGAAAAGCGTCGAGCGTGCGGTGTACCTGAACCACATAGCGCACCAGCTCCGCATGCGGCTGAGCAACCGCCACACACACGCCAGCCACAACAGCAAGCACTAGCGTCGAGTGTCTGGTGTAACTTCACCATGCAGTACATGACCTCCGTCTGCACCACCGCAAAGCAGCACACAATCTACAGGTAGTGCGTAAATTCCTCCCAGAGTCGAGCGATTTCACGGACTTACACCGTACAGCAGCAGTACAGTGTTTTGGCTCTAAGCACTATGGGACTTAACATCTGAGGTCATCAGTCCCCTAGAACTTAGAACTACTTAAACCTTATTAAGCTAAGGACATGACACACTTCCATGCCCGAGGCAGGTTACGAATCTGCGACCGTAGCAGCAGCGCGGTTCCGGACTGAAGCGCCTAGAACCGCTCTGCTACATTGTTGTGAGTGAAAGGTCTTCTCAGAGTACTGTGCCTCTCCTGTTCAAAAAATACAGTGCTTCAGCTTTTCAAATGCTTCCTGTGAATTTTAATGTTCTCCTGTCAAAAGTAAGATCAGTACATTAAATCAACTTTAGGGGCCAGGAGAAAAATTCTACGTTACTTTTAATTAAGTTTTGCGTATTTAATATGTTCTATGCTCATGTTTTCATATTCTGTATTATTTCTTGCTTTTATCATCAACCACTGGATACAAGTTGTTTGCATGCTTGCAGTATTTTTATGTTTGCATAATTTATGCTTGTGTATAAAATATTTGAATATACACACATCAAAAAAGTTTTACGTCTCCTCGGTTGCGAGAGTTCCGGAACCTGTACCGAAAATTGGAATAGAGATCAATATAATTTCTGCCCTTTTCATTGCTCATGAAAACCATACAGTGCATGTTGTACCACCATACAGCGAGACCTTTAGAGGTGGTGGTCCAGACTGCTGTACACATCGGTACTTCTAATACACAGTACCACGTCTTCTTGCATTGATGCATGCCTGTATTCGTTGTGGTGCACTATCCACAAGTTCATTAAGCCACTGTTGGTCCAGATTGTCCCACTCCTCAACGGCGATTCGGCGTAGATCCCTTAGAGTGGTTGGTAGGTCACGTCGTCCATAAACAGCCCATTTCAGTCCATCCCAGGCAAGTTCGATGGGGCTTTTGTCTGGAGAACATGCTGGCCACTCTAGTCCAGCGATGTCGTTACGCTGAAGGAAGTGATTCACAAGATGTCTACGACGGGGGCGCGAATTGTCGTCCATGAAGACGAATGCCTCGCGAATATGCTGCCAAAATGTTTGCACTATCGGTCGGAGGATGGAATTCACGTATCGTACAGCCGTTAAGGCGCCTTCCATGACCACCAGCGGCGTACGTCGGCACCACATAATGCCACGCAAAAACAGCAGGGAACCTCTACCGTGCTGCACTCGTTGGACAGTGTGTCTGTGGCGTTCAGGCAGACTGTGTTGCCCCAAAAACGTCTCCGAAGATTGTCTGGTTGAAGGCATATGCGACACTCATCTTTGAAGAGAACGTGATGCCAATCCTGCGCGGTCTATTCGGCATGTTGTGAGACCTATCTGTACCGCACTGCATGGTGTCGTGGTTGTCTCTCCATGGACGTCGGGAGTGAAGTTTCGCATCATGCAGCCTACTGCACACAGTTTGAACCGTAACACGCCGTCCTGTGGCTGTATTAAAGGCATTACTGAACATGGTGGCTTTGCCGTCAGGGTTCTGCGAGTCATAATCCGTAGGTAGCTGTCATCCACTTCAGGATAAAGTTTTGTTTCTTTTTTAAGATGAAATATATGTTACGTGGTTTAGGTGGTTAACAAATTCTTGTTAGTAAATTGTTTATTTCAATTACGTGAGTAAGAAATTGAACTGCCATGTGAAATACAAATAAGTCAACAGCGTGTACTGCACGTAGTTGGTAACACTGTCATTACGCACTTACATTCAGCATGAAACGACGTTTCGTTAAGAAGAATATTTATTTTTCGGTGTACTGGTGGTCAATAAAGTATATTTAATAAAATGATTTGTTCATCGAATGTATCCCATATGACATATTTTCGAGCAGTGTAGGTAGAGACGTCAAACAGTACGTATTTTACCTCTAAGAACCACTCATATATGTACAGGAAAAGAGACGTCAAATCTTCCTTGTAACCTTTTGAGATTTAATACAGTATTTTCTTCTTGACGCGTATGAGACCTCTTTATGTTTGAGGAATAAACAGTGGATTTCTCTGTTTCATTTCACGTAAATCTTGGAAAATACACAAACATGGATTCGTTTTCTTAGGCTATTTGTGACACGCCTATGTCATATTTCGTTATACAACATTCGTATGTGAACCAGCATTTCGGTCATAAGATGGTTCAGGGGGAAATAAAGCTTAATTCTCATAGCATAGGCTTAGCTTACGACGAATACTTTGCAGCCTGGTCTGGGACGCTTGCTTTGCTGTTCGCACTAGAAGTACCGTTTCCTGCTACTGTTCACTCACATTCTAGGACTTTTCTCTAATTATTTTACGAAATGTTTCAACGTCAACATTAAAAAACGTTATATCATCATAATTGTCTCCTTAAGATTTATAGAATGCCGTTATAAAAAATATAATGATCCATTTAAAAACGTGCATGCTTTGACATCACCGTTGATACCAGCGCTAAAAACATAAACCAAACAAAATCGTATGTGCTCCTTGACCCTCTAAAATTTTTCGAACACCACGTTTCGATATAAGTAAGCGTTACATCACTACTACTCTCCTCCTACTTGGCAGGGATGATGTTTTTCCGAAAATCTAACGGTATATCGCCTGCCTCACAGTACACAGAGCTCGAAAATACTGTAAGTAGAGTGTCAGTGGCGACTCTGAATATAGTTTGACCTTTTACCTTTGGATTCCCTACATTCAGCAGCAGGGGACATTGACATTTAACCCTTACTTTAGTCTTGACATCAGGCGACTGACACGTGACCGTGAAGGTCAATCGTGGCGCCATAGATGAGCTTGATCTCGCATTGATGTCATCATCCTTTTAAGTGGAAAACCACGCCTCCTCTTTATCTCCAGTCAGTCATGGTGCATAATTAAAGGATAGTGCATAGGAGAAGGCAGAAATATTCCAAATGTGTTATTCCTTATCCTGTGTTTTATATCCCATGCCCCCTCCTATCTCCAACCAATCAGAGCGTAGTTTAAAAATGGCGTCAAGTTAGAGTCTTACCTACAGACCACCTGCACATTTTTTCAACCACTGATAAAGCGCAGTATTTGAAATCCAAGATGGTGGAAAAATATCCACAGAATGCTTAAAACCCTCTCTTACTTTTTCAACCAATAAGGGTGTATTACTAGAAAATGACACAAGTTATGCTGTAAAAATCGCGTAATCTCAACTTAAAAGTCTCATTATTTTCTCGATATTCCAATACAAGCATTATTTCCGGATCAGAAACGGTATGATGTTACATGGTATATGTACACATACGTACATCTCGTGAAATATGAAAGTGATGTCGAAGTTACACATACCATACATGCACTACCATACATACACACATATATCTCTCTATTTAATATGTCACATACTGCGGTCTCTAGTAATCATTTCTCTCTCCCCTCCCCCCCTCCTCCCCCCCCCCCCCCCGCCACTCTCTCTCTCTCTCTCTCTCTCTCTCTCTCTCTCTCTATCTATCTATCTCTCTCTGTCTCTCTCTCCTACGTCCCAAGCTTTTCGTCAGTCACTCGCAGACACACAAAGGATACAGAATGAGATTTTCACTCTGCAGCGGAGTGTGCGCTGATGTGAAACTTCCTGGCAGATCAAAACTGTGTGCCAGGCCGAGACTCGAACTCGGGACCTTTGCCTTTCGCGGGCAAGTGCTCTACCATTCTCTACTGTCTCATTCTGGAAACATCACCCAGGCTGTGGCTAAGCCATGTCTCCGCAATATCCTTTCTTTCAGGAGTGCTAGTTCTGCAAGGTTCGCAGGAGAGCTTCTGTAAAGTTTGGAAGGTAGGAGACGAAGTACTGGCAGAAGTAAAGCTGTGAGGACGGGGCGTGTGTCGTGCTTGGGTAGCTCAGTTGGTAGAGCACTTGCCCACGAAAGGTAAAGGTCCCGAGTTCGAGTCTCGGCCCGGCACACAGTTTTGATCTGCCAGGAAGTTACACAAAGGATACACTTGTCAGTGCAGTGTATTGTTGCCGCTGCGGAGCAAGTAAAGTCCAGTGGGGAGAGAGTTATTTGCGTTTGTCTCAGCTATCCTCATGAGATGCAGCTCATTCGCCAACATAGTGTGGAAACGTTCTAAAAAGAAGTAGGAAGGAAAAACGCAAACTGAAAGAATACACTGCACGAAAAATGTATTGTAAAACAAAATATTTTTCATACAGTCTTAATTAAAAGTAATGCTTTTTTATGTATTTACGTTTTTATAAAATTGATGTTACATTTTTAACTGTTTACATTTTTACAATAATATCATTATTATGGATCACTAAATACTCCCATCAAAAAATGATGTTTCCCACCTCAAGTTTCAATCTACAACCCCCATTATTTGCAATAGTATCATGTTACTACGAATCATTAAATTTTACCATCAGAAAAAGATTTATTTACTTCACGCTACATTTCTTGCAATAAAATCAAATTACCAAGATTCCCATTTTTTCCATAAGGAAAAGGTGGTACTCACCTAAATTTACATTTTACAGATACTGACATTTTGAAAGGTTTTACATTACTTACCATCATATCACTTTTCGTACTGCAGTGACTCCACACTTCTGTTTTGATTTTATCAGGAAGTATCACACGTTTATCATCTTGAAAGATGGTTCTTGGACTTCATTAGGTGCTGCACAGTTAATTTTTCAGTGTATTTTAACAATTATTGATGGTAAACATTTACCATTGATGTTTTGCCGACATGCATCTCAAGCCTTTTGCTCCACGTATTACGCGTTGCATCTCAGTTTTCAGAGCGTACACATTTGCTATCCATCAAATGATTACAATATTTATCCCTCCTGACAATTCATCTTTCATTAGACCCGTGCTCAGTTTGTTTAACGTGGGGTGTTATAAATGTTCTTATCAGGGTAAGCTGAAGTATCGAACTACTTGAGCACGTCGTTTTTAATATCATAAATACCTGATGTGCTTATATTATATGTATCGGCGTAACATATTTTAACATTTCGGTGGCTGATTTTCTTTTTTTTTTTTTTAATGTGGTCTTAATGAAAATCAACAAGCATTGTCTTGTGAATGGTCATTCTTATGGCTATACGCTGACGCAAACAACGTTAATTCTGCTCATTTCAGTGGCTACTAAATTTTCATTAAATATGATGCTGCATTTGAAATTAGGGCTTGCGATCAGAGCAAAGGCTCTGTATCTGCCATCCCAATGCGTTACCAGTTTCAAGTCGCTTATTCTCCGTACGTTTTGCCGAAAACGCTGTTGTTCAAACTGACGAATTTTTTTCGAATTAATTGCTATCATGTATTTGTTATGATTAATAACTACAAATATTTCACGCAGACTGATTGACAGAATGCGAATATGTGGCAGATTTTAAAGAGAATAATTTTATTCTTAAGGCAATGCTTTAAGTTTCTATATGTTGTTGTACAGTGTGGAAATGAGTTTCTTTGCAATGCCCAGATTGTTGGTTCTAGGTAATGACCAAATTTTCTCTGCGTAACAACGTTGATTAGGGTGTAGTTCACATGTATTTTCAGCGTACGTTATATCTAGCTCATGTGTCAATCAGCGGGTACGCTCAACACATCGAAACCCTCAATAGAAACCTTGAAAACTCAGAGTACGGTGGGTGTTGCATCATGGACTAGCTGTTCAAAATGCCCACGTCGAGCTATATAATATATGACTCACACTCATCATCACTACCCATGTACCTGTTGTTTGCAACTGCTTGTCTGTGGGAAAGGTGAGCAGCACCACCTCTGATGCCACGCTCAACAAACTGAAATTGCTCAGTATCAGTAATATGTTGTAATGTTTCTTTAGTGGTTTGCAGCAATGCGATCCACTCCAAGCTGAGTCACTTCACATAACAGGCGGGATCTAGTTGGTATCTTTTAAGAAAGAAGAAAGACGTCGTTTTTTGAAACATAAGTCGGAGTAATTTCTCGATGTCTAGCATTCAAATAAGCTTCACACTTAGCATATCCTTTGCTCATCCCGTTCTTTGATAGATGGCTCGCCACACAGTAAGCTTGTGAAGGCGTCGTTCAGTGGAAACTGCTTCTCCACCAAAACGGATTCGTTAGTAGCGCGCTCGTACTCAAGAACACCTTTTTTGTTGATTACATTAAGTTAAGCGCTATCGTGGAAATGCTCTTTTGTTATCTACAACTCTTAGTGCTTTAAATATGATTTGCACTTTTCCTGAGAGCACGCCAGAAAGTTGAAGGAATCTATATACATTCTACAGCTATAGATTTAGTGTTCCGTATTTTTGCATATTCTCTGGCATCACAGAAACCTGGGTGGATTTGTTTAGCTGTTCATTCCACTTGTTCGCAGATGTTCACGGTTATGAAATACGCGTCACAACTTGTTACACCGTGAAACACGACAAGCGCAGTAAAATTAGGTTTGTCTAATTTACATTACAGTTAATATGCGCTGTGCCTTTAAATCTGCCTGTAAAATCGCCGTGATCCCCTTGTTTTATATTTCTATTGGTGAAGCTTTCTTTACAGACATGACAAATTTCTGCTGTTTAAAATGCCTCACCCTCTTCGGTGCTAATAATCATCTGCTGGTTCTGCAATAGGTAATTTATTATTCGCTCAACAATCTGATACAATTGATTTGTACACCACTCCATACGGTCCGTAACTCGATACAGTTGAAACCGTGATTATTCGTCGCTATAATTGCAGTGCTTGTAGAAAGCTATACTATGCATTTTATGTGCACGAATTTCGTTACTAACGCCTGGCTGCAATAAGCATTCGATATAAGCATAAACAGAAAATGCCAGTTTTAATTGTTTGATAAACGATTCGATTTTAGTGAACCGTGACTCTGCTTGGGACATGGCGTTTCTAACGGGTTTGAACTGCGAACAGTCAACTAAATTCATTGCAAACTTTTTTTTACAAGGTGGAAGCAGCATAAGCAGCATTTGCATACTTCACTCGGATGCTGGTGAACAGTAATAGTAGAACGCGCTGATTTTGAAAATTTTTTGATGTAACGGAATTGAAATATTTTTATGTTTGCAACAGGCAGCATTAAGACAGTCACATATTTCTCACGCTTACAGTACTTCTACGAACACTTGAACATTTTTCTTTCTGCTGCTGCTATAACCAACCATTCACTTTTGTTCAAAGTATTGAATGCTGTACACGAGAATACATTTACATTGTTTTCCTCACATATTCCTACCTGATTCAGCTAATGTATCTGAATAAGAAAAATATTTAGAGACGTGGATCACATTTTTATTTGCTGGATGCCAGCTAGAATTGACTATTGAAGCTATAATCATTTTTCTTTGAATCCACATTTAAGGCAGACTTTTTGCCTGCAGTTGGCTTTGATAATTTGCTGTTTCATGCTCAAAATCCTTTATTTACATTAACGTTAACGCAAAATTTCATTATTTCTTTTAACGCTAAACTGGAAACGAGAAACTGAAAAGTTCCCAGTTTTAAAAAAAATAAGAAAACTGTCTTTGATATTGATTATCATTCACTGATGTCATCAGATGGAGATAGAGACGTGTTTTTTTTTTTTTTTTTTTTTTTTGGCCCTGAACTTTTCTCTAATCTCATATTATTTCGGCAAAAGGAGCTTGGAGAGCAGTGAGACATTTATCCTAACTGACCGATCCACCTCCAGCACTTTGTTGGTGAAAACGGTGAAACATGTGACCGAGAACTTTCTTTGGATCTGCGAATCCATTATGATTGATTGTTACCCCAGTACATCTCAGAGTTTCCAATGCTGAATGCTCACAAAACCAGATTAGACTGTTATCACTGTCATAACATGCTTTGTGGATGGCTCACTCACTATTTGTGATTATACATAAAGTACAAATTTACTTGCTCTCTTTCTGAGGCCCACGAAGGTCGCGACGAAGATAGCGGTGTCAACGAAGTTCTGCGTGTCTTCTTCCTTTTCAACTGCTGCTGCTGCTCTCAATGAGGTGGAGCGCAGGTTCTGCAACAGTTAATGAAAAACAAAATGTGTTCATAGAGGTAGCGAACAAAATGTGTGAATGGTAGAGTGCATAATTAGAATAATACTTAATTTTTTTCTTGAATTTTCGACACCCAACTGATTTTACGCAGAAAGTCCAAAACTCCTTCATTGTTTTCCAGATCCTCCAGAAGCTAAAATAATACGACATTCATAGCTCCGAGGATAAAATAAGAATAACTTCTGGAAATTGGGTTCCCAGGTTTTTTACTCTCCGTCTTTCCACTGCCTGGACAACTGAGAATAATTCAAAGAGTCTTCCTGCTGCGGCAGGTTCTTATGTCGAGGGTGCTTTATCACTAGAACCTTAAGTTCTGTAAAGGTAAACGAAAAAAAAATGTATTTACAGATGTGACTAATAAAATGTATTCATACATATGACGAATAAAACATTTGAACGGTAGACTTGATAAGTGGAAGATTACCTACACTTTTTACGTGTCTAATATTCAAACCCGCTCTATCACTCGCAACTGATCCTACGATGTTGATTGACCTGATAACAACTAAGTGAATCGTCCTGCTTTTATACGCAAACCTGCCTGCTGAGTCGGCACAGGTTCCTCATCTCATGTACTGAATCAGGAATTGCACAGTCACACTCCCTGAAGCGTCACTCTCCACAAACATCTAGCATAAGGAAACACATTGACCTAAGCAACCTGAGAGGCTTGTTTTTCTCCATGAGACATGATAAAGGTGAGCTGAGACTTGTTCCTATAGGTTTTAGCTGGAGATTATCTCCCACCTGCCGAAGCCTCCAGCCTCTCTCTCTCCATAAACAGAGGATGTGTTGAGACAGTCTCTTTATAACATTAATCTTTATTTCTAATGCACACAAAATGAATTCCAGAGAGAGAGAGGTATAGAAAGTAGAGTTCATCTCGCAAAATTTCATTTTTCTTTCAACCTCAGAGCTGCAAAATCATCGTGGGAACGTCGAATAGAGACAGCTGCATTAATTGCCGATTGTTTTAACGAAAGCTTTGTGTCATTGAACTAAGCAGATTAAATGTTGTCTTCAACAAACCTACCTCATTTGTAATGATTATCTTACATAATTCCAACACGTTTCTCTTTTCCGACTACTCATTCGAGAAATCTGAGGATGTGCTACGAAACCCAGTGACCTTAATCACTTGGGGGATTTTCTTGTGTATGTGAAAAACATGATGAAACTTCTCCCCTCCCCAATGATCTAAAATGGTTCAAATGGCTCTGAGCACTATGGGACTTAACATCTGAGGTCTTCAGTCCCCTAGAATTTAGAACTACTTAAACCCAACTGACCTAAGGACATCACACACATCCATGCCCGAGGCAGGATTCGAACCTGCGACCGTAGCAGTCGTGGGGTTCCACGCCTAGAACCGCTCGCTACTGCGGCCGGCCCCACTAGTTTCTCTCTCTCTGTGTCTCTCTTTCTCCGCAATGTGTATTCTAATCGGGAAACCACTCTGTAATATGAATGAAAGGCTGTAATGAGTGAAGTAGATTATAGTTCCTCCACTATGCATCAGTGACCTTGATAGTAATTTTCGGTGCACTTTAGGTCAGATATTACACGCACAGAGCCAGACCCTTTTGGTGAGGGGGGGGGGGGGGGAGGGAGGGTCTTTTGCCTTCATTTTACCTTCTTTTCTCTCTTGAGATAATGTAATGTGCAAAGAACAACAATAATAGCTCCCTCTGGAGGGGGTAGGGGGTTAAAGAACTTATGCTCTCCAATATGTTAATGATACATGCATCTGGTGTGGGAGTTTAACACACAAACCGCGTTTTTCAAGTATCATACTATGCAACAAAAGGATTATATCCTAGATTCCTATAGAGGTCACACTAATGTCTTTAGAAAATATTGTGAAGGTAGGATTTTCCCAAGATTATTTGAAAGAAGAGTGAACATAATGTTTTTTAGAAAGTCTGTACCGCGTTTTAGTATCGCCACAGTACGAGATTGTAGCGCATATACACTGAAGCGCCAAAGAAACTGGTACAGCCATGTGAATTAAAATCCAGAGAAACATGCAAAATAGGACACTGCGAACGGGAACGCCTATATAAGGGACCAGGTGTCTGGCGCAGTTGTTCGACAGGCCGCTGCTGCTAGAATGGCAGGTTATCAATTCTTAAGTGAGTCTGAAAGTGGCGTTATAGTGGGCCCACGAGCAAAGGGAGACACTATCTCCGAAGTAGCAATGAAGTGAGGATTTTTTCATACGACCATTTCACGAGTGTACCGTAAACAACAGGAATCCGGAATCCAACATCGCATGCAAGAACCGGATCAACGAGAACTGAAGAGAATCGTTCAGCGTGACAGAAGTGTAACCCTTCCGCAAATTGCTACAGATTTCAATGCTGGGCCATCAATAAGTGTCTCTGTACGAACCGTTAAACGAAACATCACCGCAATAGGCTTTCGGCGCCCAAGGCCCACTCATGTAGCCTTGATGCCTGCACGACAGAAAGCTTTACACCTCGCTTGGGTCGGTCAACACCGACGTAGGACTTTTGATGACTGGAAACATGTCGCCTGGTCAGACGAGCCTCGTTTCGAATTGTATCGAGCGGATGGACGTGTATGGAGACAACCTCATGAATCAATGGACCCTGTGGAGGCTTTGTTATAGAGTGGAGCATGTGCACTTGAGGTGATACAGGACCCCTGACACATCTACATAGGACTCTGACAGGTGAAACATATGCAAGCATCCTGTCTGATAACCACACACATTTTTATGGTTGGGAGGCATTGTATAGCACTGTACTCGATTGCATCCAGTCGCCTCCACCAACATATTTGATATTTCCAGTATATTTGCTGTGTACTCTGTATGTCTGTGTTATTGCATGTCCCGTGGACGGCTCCCAGGACCCACTCCTACAGCTGGTGGACCCATCTTCAAACATAAACACTTCTTCGGATGTAACACATGGCTGCTCCACGTGCGACCCCTATTGCAGATGCGACAAGTGGTGGATCCGCCTCTGAACATTTTTCTGGATACATAGCGCAGCAGATCCACACTTGAACCATAACTCAGATGTAGTGTATTGTGCATCTGCATTCCAAAATCGCTCTGTACTTTATGTGGCGGATCAACCTTCAAACCCTATCCTGGATGCGGCTTATTGTGGATCCACATTCAAACATCGCTCCAGATATAACACGCTGCGTATCCGCACTTTAAGACTAACTCCATGTCTACTGTGGCTCCTGGGAGCTATGGGCGACACATCCTCATACATACATATACAGAAAATAGAGCAAATGCACTGCAAATGTGGAATATATAGGTGGAGGCGACAGGATGCAATCGAGTCCAGTGCTATATTTGCCTCTCGATCAGAAAAGTAGTGCATTTGCGCTAGATGTTGGCAGCTGTACTCGACTGTATGGGAAAACCTTCATATGGCCCCACTCTGCGTTCTTGCCACATTTATTCAGGATGGCGGATCCAAGATGGTGGCAATAGAAGTGCCAACGTCTCAATGACGATATGGGGGAAATCCAAATTTTATCAGAAAAATAGGTCCATTGGGGTGCCTCTAATAACCTAACACCCTCCCCTCCCCCCTCCCTCAGAAAATGGTCGAAGTACAAATTTTGGCAGGCAAAAGGGCACTTGGGCTACCTCCACTAACCTAAGAAAAAGGCTGGAAAATAGGTCACATGGGCTACCTCCACTAACCTAAGTCTTCTGATAGCCATCTCTTCCTTGGATTTGACCGCAAAAGGACTAAGCCTGTGTTGGATGGGATGGAGGCAATCTTTATTTTGTGAACAGTGTTCATTTAACCAATTTGAGTTGTCATAGGCAGTAGCTCCATCTCATGTGTTCACCATGAGGTTCAAAGTCCAACTGACTTACACTGTACTGCCACCAGAGGGCACTATAATCCCATGGTGGTCTGGGGGAAAATGTCAGGAAAAGGACTCTGCCTTTTCTGGGCTGCTGGAGGGAGGAAGGAGTGTACCTTATTTATTTTGGAGGAATTTATTTAGGGTTGCATTTCATGTAGTATGTTTATTACACTGATACAAAACACTCGTCCTGAGGTGCTTGGGGTCACAGTACACAGCCACAAGATTTGCAGACTACTCGTACATTATCGAAATAATGCAGTACATCAGTACATTGTTGTACAGACATGCAAACAATCCATAATTGTCAAAGTAATGCATTTAAAAGGCTCTGCAAACACGCTCACTAATTGTAAACTGCCGAAGTAATGCATTGCACAGCCTACAGACCTGTTCATAAAATAATGCTTACAGACACATCCACCACTCATGACATTGTCAAAAAATAATGCATGTGTAATGCTTTACCACCATGCGCACAACACTTAAACAGCCAAAAATGAGGCAGTGCACAAACACTCTTTGCACTTATAAACCGCTTTCAAACTATTTTCAACTGCGACATATCAACGAACTATTTCCTACAGACCTCCAAGGTGCACCTTCAGAGGCCTCCTACTTCACACATGCAGACCATTGCTATCAGGCCACTGCTGCCTACAGCCAGCAGGTGAAAGTTGTGTCTATGTTCGGATACACAGAGTTCTTCGAGTATTATACTGACGTCACATGTCTGTGTAAATCAGAGCCAAGTCTCCCTCTCGACGCACATGTGTTGATCATTGCTGGTTTGATGCCTTTCTACCTGTAGTCCAGTACTGACATAAATGTTTGTATAGTGGCTCACCCTTGCAGAGGCAGCTAAAAGGTTGTCTGTGTTATACTGATGTCACAAGTCTATGTAAATAACAGCCAAGTCTCTCTATCCAGCACAGGTTGTGTCCTTTTCCAGTCTACTCCAAGGAAGAGATGGCGGTTGGATGACTTAGGTTAGTGGAGGTAGCCCAAATAACCTACTTTCCAACCATTTTCTTTTGTTAGTGGAGGCAGCCCAACTGCCTTTTTTCCTGCCAAAATTTGAACTTCCCTCAATTTTCTGGGGGTGGGGAGGGGAGTTGAGGGGAGGGGGTTATGTTATTGGAGGTAGCCAAATTGACCTATTTTCCCTCCAGAATTTGAACTTCCTCTGATGACATTATTGTGATAATGCCAATTCTATCACCCCCATCTTGGATCCATCATCTTGAATAAATTTGGCAAGAATACAGATTGGGGCTGTATGAAGGTTGTCCCACTACTGACGGATGTCACTAACTGGATTGAGGAAGGCAGTATATTATAATGTTGTGGTCAGAGCTCTTGTGCACTACGTTTTAGGCATTATGTGTAGGTTTTGTAATGCAATGCGCATTAAAAATAGAGTCTTCTGATGCACATACACATCCAACAGAAATATAGCACTTTATGCGATATGATCTCACCTTTTATCCGCTCCAAGTGCTATAAATAGTACAACACTGTAGTCAGAGGCATTGTAGCTACAACCGTTCCTCGTGTGATAATTGTCAGACAAAGCAATATATTGGTTGACTAGGAGAAAAGAAACTCAATAATGCTGAAATTTACCACATTCCTCTGTTGTAATATGATAACAATATTTGAAATCGAATGAAAAATTTTACAGACACAAGACCAAAAATTCACGAACATTCCTTAAATTTAAGACTTTTAGGATATACCATGTTGTTAAAACGGACTGAGAAGTATAAGATACTTTTCTTTTAGCAGCCACATAAGATTTCTAGTCCCACATAGATATTTCTGGAAATTTAAAGCCACGCAGGCTTGCTGCGTGGTCTAGGGCGCGTTGCCACGGTTTGCGTGGCTTCCCCCGTCGGAGGTTCGAGTCCTCCGTCAGGCATGGGTGTGTGTTGTTCTTATCGTAAGTTAGTAGAAGTTAGATTAAGTAGTGTGTAAAACTAGGAACCGATGACCTCAGCAGCTTCGTCCCATAGGAACTTACCACCACCAAAAGGAAATTTAAGCTTGAGAATTTTTAATAGCAATGATACTACACTCCTGAAAATGGAAAAAAGAACACATTGACACCGGTGTGTCAGACCCACCATACTTGCTCCGGACACTGCGAGAGGGCTGTACAAGCAATGATCACACGCACGGCACAACGGACACACCAGGAACCGCGGTGTTGGCCGTCGAATGGCGCTAGCTGCGCAGCATTTCTGCACCGCCGCCGTCAGTGTCAGCCAGTTTGCCGTGGCATACGAAGCTCCATCGCAGTCTTTAACACTGGTAGCATGCCGCGACAGCGTGGACGTGAACCGTATGTGCAGTTCACGGACTTTGAGCGAGGGCGTATAGTGGGCATGCGGGACGCCGGGTGGACGTACCGCCGAATTGCTCATCACTTGGGGCGTGAGGTCTCCACAGTACATCGATGTTGTCGCCAGTGGTCGGCGGAAGGTGCACGTGCCCTTCGACCTGGGACCGGACCGCAGCGATGCACGGATGCACGCCAAGACCGTAGAATCCTACGCAGTGCCGTAGGGGACCACACCGCTACTTCCCAGCAAATTAGGGACACTGTTGCTCCTGGGGTATCGGCGAGGACCATTCGCAACCGTCTCCATGAAGCTGGGCTACGGTCCCGCACACCGTTAGGCCGTCTTCCGCTCACGCCCCAACATCATGCAGCCCGCCTCCAGTGGTGTCGCGACAGGCGTGAATGGAGGGACGAATGGAGACGTGTCGTCTTCAGCGATGAGAGTCGCTTCTGCCTTGGTGCCAATGATGGTCGTATGCGTGTTTGGCGCCGTGCAGGTGAGCGCCACAATCAGGACTGCATACGACCGAGGCACACAGGGCCAACACCCGGCATCATGGTGTGGGGAGCCATCTCCTACACTGGCCGTACACCACTGGTGATCGTCGAGGGGACACTGAATAGTGCACGGTACATCCAAACCGTCATCGAACCCATCGTTCTACCATTCCTAGACCGGCAAGGGAACTTGCTGTTCCAATAGGACAATGCACGTCCGCATGTATCCCGTGCCACCCAACGTGCTCTAGAAGGTGTAAGTCAACTACCCTGGCCAGCAAGATCTCCGGATCTGTCCCCCATTGAGCATGTTTGGGACTGGATGAAGCGTCGTCTCACGCGGTCTGCACGTCCAGCACGAACGCTGGTCCAACTGAGGCGCCAGGTGGAAATGGCATGGCAAGCCGTTCCACAGGACTACATCCAGCATCTCTACGATCGTCTCCATGGGAGAATAGCAGCCTGCATTGCTGCGAAAGGTGGATATACACTGTACTAGAACCGACATTGTGCATGCTCTGTTGCCTGTGTCTATGTGCCTGTGGTTCTGTCAGTGTGATCATGTGATGTATCTGACCCCAGGAATGTGTCAATAAAGTTTTCCCTTCCTGGGACAATGAATTCACGGTGTTCTTATTTCAATTTCCAGGAGTGTACTTGTAGCATTTAAAACAAAAATGTTGGGTGTATGCATTACATAATTGATGCATGAGTATTTTACGTCCTCACTATTATCTGTTGTATGCACCCCACGTTTTTCGTTTTAAATTCTACACGTTTTTCTAACAGCTACCATAAGTGGTGTTAGGAATCTGTGAGGGACTAGGAGAAGTTATTTTATAGTTTTAGTTAATTTTGATAAAACATTATATTATAAAAGCTTTTGTTTAAATGATTATTTTAAGCATGGTCTTAATATTGCTTTCTGATTAGTTGTAGATGGGGAGGAGAGAAGGTGGGGTTAAAAGCACGCACTTCGTCTATTTTTATTAACCTGGGTTTTTCGTGCTGTCCTATGTTTGGCTGGAGATAAAGGGGAAAGAAATAAAGAATTTTTTAAGTGAAGGTTACGTATTCTTTCTTCTGTATATCTGCCACATTATTAAAATACTACATCGTCATAGGCTGAAAACAGGAAGAGCATAGGTAATAAATCTCAACTGGTGTTGAACCATAAGCTAATATGGAGTGAGACCTGGGTGTTAGAAAGGCGGACTGACACTCCCGAACTTTAATTAAAACTAAACTTTCACGAGTGATCACAAATTATTAAATCATTAATGACAATAGGGTGTTTGGGGTACACTTTCTGTCGATTATAGGTCCCAGTGATATTTAGAAAATAGCTATTAATTAAATAAATCATAGAACCATGCAAATAAATAGAACTACTTCCTTCAAAAATTTTCGTTTACTTGAAATTACTAAACCAAATACCTTAAGAGCATAATAACAATTTACGCAATTAAAATTTATTTGAAACTGCTTGACCAGAAATTTTTAATAGTTACTTACACAACTCTGGATAACAGGAACAGTTTTCTACTAAGCATGAAATCATAATTAAATATTTCTTTGCAGTTTGTGTCCACACCTCACAAACCAGGCAATGAAAGCATACCATGCACAGTCACAATGAGGTAGCATTAGCAATCGTTAACGTTACATTAAATTATCAATACTTTGGAAGGATTAGCCCGGTCGACAACCCTGGCGCCACGGTAGCTTCAGACCCGCCACGTAGAAAACAGCCATGCAGCATAGTCAAATGGCGCCGTACTAGTATTACTGAAAATATCAACTGTAGAGCCACGAACGTTACATTGTATCAGACATTTCATCAGGTAGTCTGAAAAGAACCATAATTATTTCCTGAAAACTTATATCACTAAGGGCAGATAGGCAGAGGACTTGACCAAGTTGTGAGAAAATTACAGTGACAGTACAGAGACTACTCTGTTTCAGATAAATTTTTAAAACACTGACACAGTTACACGTTATAATTTAGTCACTCATATGGCACACAGGTTTCAGAGAGCCCTGGACATAAAATTAGCTCAAACATCTTGTGCTAACAACTGTAAGTAGGCTGTTTAGGTTCTTATATTGGCAACGTTACGTAGCGCTCTGTATGAAAATCACTGGCTGTGCTGTGTGCAGTCTGTGGCTAGTTTGCATTGTTGTCTGCCATTGTAGAGGGGCAGCTGGATGTTAACAGCGCGTAGCGTTGGGCAGTTGGAGGTGAGCCGCCAGCAGTGGTGGATGTGGGGAGAGAGATGGCGGAGTTTTGATAATTTGTAATACTGGATGTCAATTATGAATATTAAGGTAAATACATTGTTTGTTCTCTATTAAAATCTTTCATTAGCTAACTATCCCTATCAGTAGTTAGTGCCTTCAGTAGTTTGAATCTTTTATTTAGCTGGCAGTAGTGGCGCTCGCTGTATTGCAGTAGTTCGAGTAACGAAGATTTTTGTGAGGTAAGTGATTTCTGAAAGGTATAGTTTAATGTTACTCAGGGCCATTCTTTTGCAGGGATTTTTGATAGTCAGATTGCGTTGCGCTAAAAGTTATCGTGTGTTAGTTTAAGCACAGTCTTGTATAAATTTTCCTAAGGGGACGTTTCATATGGCGACCCTGCAAGGATACCTCACTGGAATCTTCTGATTTTTTCTTGTAGTTTATGTATTTAGTGTAGCTTTTGTTTATTGCTAGCACGTAATTGTAGAGAGAATCTCCTTTGTAGTTGCAGTCTTTCATTGTTGTACAGTAAAACAGTTGTGGCATGCATGTAGATTTGCACCAAGTATTTCGCAGCTGCAATTAACTAGATATTATTTTCAGTACTATGTTAATGTGTTCTCTTATTGTTGCTCTTCAAATTGTGCTTTTCTGTGTTATCGTGTGAAATATTGTGACAATAATGACGTGTGAAAAACGTAACACTAGGCTTCAAACTAAACTGAGAAATAATAGTGACGACGAGTGTAGCTTATCAGCACCACCATGTAATGAATTAACTAATATTCAAAGTAGTAATTTGGTAACTGTGCATAGGGAAATGGAGCGGGCGTCAAACAATGGCATAGGCAGTGAAACAGGTAGTGAACAGGGAAGCATTATCAATCGATCGGTCGGCAACAGCTCGCCTCAGGAATCCGAAATGATAGGACACAATTTTGCAAATACTGTAGATTCAGGTTCTGCGTCCTCACCGTTTTCTCAAATGAGTCAAGACACATTTTCCGCTTGTCAAAATGTGAATGTTGCTGGTGCAAATTCACTGCTGAAAAGCACTGATGAACATGTTTCAGTCACCAGTGCATTGTTATTACAGTTAATGCAACAAATGGGACAAAGGCTACAAAAGTTGGACACAACGCTTGAACAAAATCAGAAACAAATGGGACAAAATCTTCAAAAGTTAGACACAATGGAACAAAATCTTCAGAAGTTAGACACAGTGGAACAAAATCAGAGACAAACACAGCAAAAGCTGCAAAAGTTAGACACAATGGAACAAAATCTTCAGAAGTTAGACACCACACTTGAACAAACACGTGAAGATTTAACTACTGAGTTACATAACATTGAATTGAAATGTCAAAAAGTCTGTAATGACGTAAAGACACAAATTGGTGAGCATTTTCAGCCTATGTTTTTGCGGCATGAAAATGCATTACAGAATCACAAAGCAGCCATAAAAGAACTGCAAACTATTGTTCATGAAAATCATGAGACCTTGCAAGCTATAATGGACTTAGTTGCATCTACCGATTCGGTTACGCACCTTGTAAAAACTCAGGAAAACTTAAAGGACACAGTAGATACTCTGAAAATTGGTTCAGAAAGACACATGGGGGAAATTAGTTCATTATCAGAGAAAGTAGCCGAACTTTCGGATCAGGTCACTAACTTATCTACGAAGGTAGATGATAATCTGAATGACACAAAACCGGTAGTCTTTAATGACACAGAAGAGTGCGAACAAATTAGGAAACTGAAACAAAATCTGAATCAAATTAATACGCAACACCAAAGAGAAATCCGGGAAGTACAATATCAGCTGACACAGGTAATACAAGAATTACGTATTTCAGAGGACACTCGCGTTCCAATACGGGAAGAGGGATATAGAAATACGGAACAGCCACAAAATAATAACACAGGGCATTTCGGAAGTTATGAAAGAAATTGGCAATGTGCACCGAATTTTGAGATGGAACCGCCGACACGACGTAACAATGACCGACATGCTACTCGCCGACATGATGATTTTGACTATAAGCTGTTCATTACTACACGTAAATTCAAAACGTTTAAGAATTCTGCCAACGACATTCATCCACAAGCGTGGCTCCATCAATTCTCTCATTGTTTCCCTCCTAACTGGTCATTGGAGCACAGATTAGAATTTATGTGTGGCTACTTAGAGAATGAACCAGGTGTAAGAATGCGATCAGTCATTCACGATTGTCACAGTGAAGGAGATTTTTATCATGTCTTCCTCTCAGCATATTGGTCTCAAGCTACACAAGACCGAGTAAAACATAGCACCATAATGATGAAACACTTCGAACAATCTGAATTTTCCAGTCTTGTGAAATATTTTGAAGACAAGTTGCACAAGAAGCAATACCTGTCAAACCCATACAGCCCCTCAGAACTCATCCGCATTTGCTTAATCAAACTGCCTGAACATTTACGACATATTATTTTAGCAGGACGTTGCAAAGACGACATTGAAGCTTTTCAGGGACTGTTACAAGAATTATAAATTGACACAGACAGTCGCCGGATGCGAAAACAGGAAAACAATCACTACAGGTCACATACGTCACAATTCCGTGACAACAGAAACAATAACTGGACACGACAAGGCTATTCTTATAACGTAAATCGTGATCAAAACAGACACCACCCGTATGACAACCACTGGCAGAGTAATAGTTACAGAGAAAGATCGCTTTTCCATAGTAATGAATGTGACAGAGACAACCATAGAAACAGACAATATGGGATCCAAAATAATTATTATCAAGGGAGACAGAATAACTTCAGACGCAACGGTCCACCATGCAATTACGATTCTGGGAGAAATTCTCCACCACATGACCGACAAACAAGAAACTATGTCAACTACCGACATAACGACAGACCTGAATTCCATCAGAACTGGCGAGCTTTAAACAGAGCTGGGACCTCTGGGCAAGGCGAATTTGTGGAAGTTAGGCCTCCTAATCCCAGTAACGGCGCGCGCCAACAAAGAAACAGACAATGACTCGCACCACAGGCAGCCACCTGCGCCCGCTGGCTCAGGGAAAAATAACATTGACGCTAACCTTGAGCAAAATTTCAGTATTCTTTACCGACGTATACCACATGATAATTGCGTTAAAGTTGAAACTCTGCATACTAGGAAGAGTAAAGGTTTACACCACATTTCACATGTAAAACCATTTATTGACAGATAATCTGCTTTTTAACTTAGTCTTTGCAATTTTCACTTCACGCTAGTTGTACAATTTGTCACACTGAGAAACTGTTAACATGCAACAATGTTTGAAGTTAAATATCCAGTCAAGAACCAAGAGAACTTATTTAAACAGAAATTACGAATGCATTGTTATTGTGAACAGGCGACACAGTGTTATTGTGTGTGTACATTCTTGCTTGTTAGTTGCACGATTAGAACATTTACCAGTACTGCTAATGAGATTTTAATGCAACATTTTGGTTTACTGGAAAATACGTTCTGGATTTAAAGTGCTTTCTGTGAGATACCAGATGATACAGTGGTTAGTTTATGTGACAGCTACACGATTATATCACGATGCTACTAATGAGTGACAATTTACAATGTTGCTTTTGCAGTGTATCTGTTTTATATCTGCACAGTTTTTCTGAATTCTTCTGGAAAGCAAAACATGTTTTATTAGTAACTTTTGTGGTATAGCCACAATGAGACAGCCATTTCCGTAGCACAACAATACGTTGCAACACAGTAATTTCTTCATCACAACAATAAGCGTAATAACTAAGATATCTCTACGCAAAGCATTTCACTTTTGTGTATCATGAGGTAAGTACATTGGCTTCTGCTGAACTTAGCTTTCGGAGGACAATAACTACGACACTTCCACAGAGATTATCTTACAGCAAGACGCATATTTAGCGCTACAGGACACGTATTTGAGTGATTAATTTTGTACTTAAAACATTTATTTTTTAAGATTTTTGAATTACAAAGAAAGTTTTCCGTGATTCATTTCATTCCATTGCTGTAATCTGTAACACCTGAGGGTATAATTACATTAATCCTCAGGGGGGTACATGCTTACTTTGTGTACCATGTGTTTGGCAAGCACAAGGAGCCCTAGCTAATATGGTATTTGCTTATACAATTTTACACATTGGTACCATATTCCTCTAACACATAAATTACATAGCTATCTGATCGTTTAACTGAGACAAACTTTTTTACTACGGCAGTGACAGATGTTTACGTAATTACACCGTTGGATAACTTCACACTTACGAAATTGTATTTTGTCTGTAGTTTGTGAACTGTTCATATTTTTTCGGAACCATTGTGATACTATGAGAGCTTTGAATGATATATTTGGTATGGGATCATGATTTTAAAGTACGTTTAAGGCAGATGACACTATCGAAATGAGCAGAGAATATTTTTTTATGATTTGAAATTATTGCAGAAAGCTACGACTTTTTTGAGATTTGACTGAGGTGTTATGATGTTATTATTACGATGACGATGTGTATTATGCTGTTGAGGTATGTTTATGTCAATAAGATGATGCTACCATATATGAGGAATGTGATTACGTGATTATATGTATATGAATAATGAAAGAAGTTAAGGACTCTTGACTTGTGAGAAAGGATGTTGGAAACCAAGAATCGTACTTTAAGAGTTATGAAATGTGTGTGTAGATGCGTGAATGTATCACAATGCCGGCAAAATTTTTTTGGACACTGTTATATTCATAAGATTTGGTTTCTACACATTTGCAACGCAAATTCTCGACCCGTGAAATTTTGTATATGAGACTGTCTCTGTAGCGGAAAAATGTCTTAAATATTTCCATAAGAATGTTAAGTGACCACCTGCACGTGCGTCGTCGGCACACAGCTGTGTCAGACACCTGGAGAACAAGCCATTAGGGTGTGCCTTTCCGGAAGCACAGGCAGAAAAAAAAAGGAGGCCTCTTCCGCTGCTAATGACATTCGTTTCTAGAAAGCATCGCAAAAACGACTTGGTCGAAATTAAAAACATATGATAACACTGTGGAGCTCTTAATTTATGATATTTACTGAATTGCCTAATAAAATGACAAGAAATATTTTTACATCTGCACACCTGATTATGACAAGCGTCTTTCTACTAGAGTTGAGAGAATTTCTACTAACTTATGAAGTGTCACATGACTATTGAATGATATTTTTATGCTTTGGTTTGCGTAATTGCTTATTTCATTTGATATCTGGTTTCCAGCTGTGTTGCAGCATTGCTTTGATAAAATAAAATGCATTTGCTAATGTGAACACTTTCTGTCAACAGATCTATTAAATAATTATTTTATGATCCACATTCTTTAAAAAAGGAGCACTTGGAAAGGAAAGAACAATAAGAAGGAACTAGTAACAGTAACACATAATTTTCTTTTCTAGTACATGGTAATATTTTTTTTCTTTTCCAGTACATGGTAATATTTTTTTTACAATAAGTTGTTGTGGTGCACCACTTTAATTACATAGACATTAAGATGTGAATATGCATTTCCCTTGTCTGCATTGTTGTTTTTACTGTAATATTTTTTCTGCTTGAGCTATGTCATGTTTAGGTATAAGTTGCTGCTGTTTGCCAGGCATAGTGTTATTGAATTTGGCTTTTGCTAATTTCTTAATGCTGCTTGCTTCGCAAATCTGCGTTTTTTTTATTGCTGTTTATATTAACTGTTTTATGTGATGCTGCATTGCCTCATCCCTTGGTGTATATATCTGAGCTCAGTAGATTTAGGTTAGCTTAAGAGGGTAGACTATATAAGAAACTAACTATGATGAATTTATAAGAAATGCATTGAGAAGCTATCAGAAAATGGTCTGGCAAAAAAACTGTACAGTGGAGAAAAACTATTTTTGATAGAGGATGTGAACAGAATACAGAAAGCAGGCTTAGATAGGACTTTTGGGAATAATGATGAACGAGCGGAGATCTCCATGCAAAATACTGCAGTAAAGCAAACCCTGTCCTTTCCTTTTGTGTCATCCCTCTATATGTTTGTGTACCCTTGTGTATTTGTGTTCTCCCTGTCTTTATGTGTTTAGCTGATGAGAGCTACGTTGTAGAATTTTTCTAATACTCTGTTATTTACTTTGTAAAGATGCTTAGACATTATTTATTCTGTTTTAATGCTAAAGTGTAAAGTTGATGTTTCAAACGTTATTCTGATCTTTATGTATGTACTCATGTCATAATTCCTGTAACACTGATGTATATGTTTATTTCTGTTATTTTGTAGAGCCTGTACTACAAAATGTTATCTGTATTGTTATGTTCTTTAATGATGTATTTTGTACCTTTGTCATTGTATTCTTATGTTATAAAATTGTAATTGACACCAGTTCATCAAATTAAGTAACTGGTAAGCATTCATTTCACTGCACACATTTCTGTTGGTTATAGTAATGGACAATATGTGAGAAGTAGGGACTGTTAGTGTTTGCACACGTGTTAATAATTCAGCAAGGGACTGGATAACAGCATTGCTGGTACTAAGGACAATTCCCAAAAACTTTGTGCGTGCACAAGTGGTGGTTTATGGACTTGCTATCTTCTCTGCAAGACTCTTCGATGGTGATTGTGCACCTGCACAGTCGCAGCAGATGGCTGCTGCCTATCTCTACAAGGACTACAGTGGGCCTGTCCACAATTTCTACAAGGACTGCAGTGGGTCTACACTTTTGCTAACTCACCAATACCACAATTTCTACCAGAACTACAGTGGATCTGCACCTCTGGTGGCCCACCAATACCATACTCTCTACCAGGACTACAGTGGGTCTGCTCTGTGATGACCTACCTACCAATATTCGTCAGAACTTCGAATGACTCTGCTGTGGGTTTGCTCCATTGTGGCCCATTACCTGTCAGCATGTCAAGAGTCAGCACTGTCTTTCCGTTGGAAGGACACCACTACTTCTTCAAGACTGCATGGAAATCCACTACTTCTGTGTGCATTTTTTTTTACTAATGAGACTTTGTGAAAAAAAACTAATTACTATTATGATGAATGATCAGGACTGTCTTTATGGACTGTGAGAAAATTTTAGTTTTTGACCAACATTGTATCAATAAGTGTGTGCATTGGATATCTTTGTTAGTGTAATTATAAAAAATTTTATCAAATCATTATTGGCCACTGCCCAAAAAGAATTTGTAAAATTTTTTGTGGGGAGCATGGGGGCTATGTAAGTAGGCTGTTTAGGTTCTTATATTGGCAACGTTACGTAGCGCTCTGTATGAAAATCACTGGCTGTGCTGTGTGCAGTCTGTGGCTAGTTTGCATTGTTGTCTGCCATTGTAGAGGGGCAGCTGGATGTTAACAGCGCGTAGCGTTGGGCAGTTGGAGGTGAGCCGCCAGCAGTGGTGGATGTGGGGAGAGAGATGGCGGAGTTTTGATAATTTGTAGTACTGGATGTCAATTATGAATATTAAGGTAAATACATTGTTTGTTCTCTATTAAAATCTTTCATTAGCTAACTATCCCTATCAGTAGTTAGTGCCTTCAGTAGTTTGAATCTTTTATTTAGCTGGCAGTAGTGGCGCTCGCTGTATTGCAGTAGTTCGAGTAACGAAGATTTTTGTGAGGTAAGTGATTTCTGAAAGGTATAGTTTAATGTTACTCAGGGCCATTCTTTTGCAGGGATTTTTGATAGTCAGATTGCGTTGCGCTAAAAGTTATTGTGTGTTAGTTTAAGCACAGTCTTGTATAAATTTTCCTAAGGGGACGTTTCACAACATGAATAAAACAACCAAAGCCTCATTTTCTTCTCAAATAGAAGGATAGTTGTTAAACACATTTAAATACCAGTTTCTACACACATCTATATCTCAATGTTTGTCACTGAACTGCGAACCTATAAAATAGATCTGCTTATATCAGACAGAAATATCTCATTCCCCATCCGTTTGGCGTGGCATGTAACATAAATATCATCAGAAAGGTTATGGCGAAGTGAGAAACAGCTCTATCTAACATATGAAATACAAATGCTCCTAAGAGAGTTAGTTAACTGTGTGAAATAATCTCAGTCGTTAGCAACAAAGTGTTAACAGAATGCTGATTTACGACCACTAGTAATCGCGACAGGCTGTGTTCAAAAAAATTGTTCAAACGGCTCTGAGCACTATGGGACTTAACATCTTAGAAAGTACAGAACATAATCAATTACACATTGTAATAATCGACGTAACACGACCTGCTGTAGTACCTAGGCAGCAGATCAGGAATAAAAACCAAGCAAAAGTAAAACGCAAATAAATCTGAAAAAATAGTTGAAATACACTCTGACTGACCAAAAATTAATTAATGTAGAGTAATAAAATTTCGGGACTACATTTGTCTAGGTAATTTACTTAAGAGATTAATAGTACCAAATTACAGGTTAAGGTAAGCGCTAGATATACCTTCTAAAATATGAAATTCTGCTATATTAATAACCAGTGTAACCGCCAGAATGTTGAATGCAAGCATGCAAACGTGTGTGCATTGCATTTTGTTGTACAGCTGCCGGATGTCAGTTTGTGGGCAGAAGTTCCACGCCTGTTGCACTTGATCGGAGGGGCGGTTAATGCTGTTTGGGGATGACGCAGGAGTTGTCGTCCGACGATGTCCCACGTGTGCTCGACTAGAGACAGATTTGGTGACTGAGCAGGCCAGACAACACGTCGACACTCTGTAGAGCGTGTTGGGTTATGGAAACGGTATGTGGGCGAGCGGTATCTTGTAGTTGGGAAACAGCCCCTGTAATGCTGTTAGTGAATGGCAGCGCAACAGGTCAAATCAACTGATCAAATCACCCGATAGATGTACAGGATGGCGCAGGGAAACGGGAAATTTTGAAATAACGTCATTTCCATGAATAAATTCATAAAACTAGTAATTTATTAACGAAAGTGAATGTATTCAGTATGCCATTATTCAGTATGTCTTTACAATCAAAATGTCCAAAAGTGTCTCTTTACTTTTTAAAGATGACATCGGAAGCATGTGCTCCCATTCGGCGTTCACACTCTAACAGCCTGTTATGAAAACTCTGGAATGCGCGGTGTAGCAAATCATGGGGAATGGCAGTGATTTCGTTTTCGATGTTCTCCTTCAGTTCATGGATTGTTGCAGGATGTGTACGGTACACCTTGCCTTTAAGATATCCCCACAGGAAGAAGTCGCACGCACTAAGATCAGGGGATCTCGCAGGCCATGCAATGTCACCGTTATGTGAAATAATGCGTCTTCCCAACCATTGACGAACTGCTGCCATTGATTGTCGAGCAGTGTGTGACGTGGCTCTGTCATGCCGAAACCACATGTTTTCGACGTTAAGATTAAGCTCGTACAGTCTCGGTGTAAAGAATGTTTGAAGCATTTCAACATATCGAGCGGACGTTACTGTCACTGCACTACCATCCTCACGTTCAAAATAAATAAGGGCCGATAACACCATGACATGATACAACACACCATATTGTGACCTTGGCGCTATGTAGTGGTCGCTGGTGAAACTCACAAGGATTGTCCCGTGCCCAATAACGAAAATGCTGTTTGTTCACGAATTCGCTCAGGTGGAAATGGGCTTCGTCACATATCCATAAGTTACCAAGGAAATTCGCGTCCTCGTTGATTTTAGCCAATATTTGGCTACTAAACTCCATATGTGACACTGGGTCTCGTTCATGTAAGTGTTGCACAATCTGCAACTTATAGGGATGGAAGTCTAATTCGTGCAGTATTCTTTGTGAGCTTCGTCGCTTAATCCCTAGAGAAGATGCATGCTGTCGAACGGAGCGGCGAGGACTTCTCTGATTGCAGCTCTAGCATCTGCAATGT
Source organism: Schistocerca cancellata (assembly GCF_023864275.1). Lineage (NCBI taxonomy): Eukaryota > Metazoa > Arthropoda > Insecta > Orthoptera > Acrididae > Schistocerca > Schistocerca cancellata. The sequence continues at coordinate 337,846,991 of NC_064631.1, forward strand.
TCTCTGGTGTACGTACAGTTGGAATGCCACCTGGAGCTTTTTTTTTCAAGGCAGATCCTGTTTCTTCAAAATTATGCACCCACGGTGTAATCGCATGCGCAGATGGGACACGTCCGTGACGTCCAAGTTGGTAATGCTGTCGAAATGGTCTGTGCGCGGCAGTCGCACTATGACCATTTTTGTAAAACGCTCTCACAGCTACTGCACGTTACGCACCAGTCCAATTCTCCATGATTAGCAAATGGCAATGCGTTCACATCAATTGTGCAAACTTTCGAACATCTGCCGACGCTACAGTGCTGCCAACTGTAACGTTCAAAATTTCCCGTTCCCATGCGCCACCCTGTACATACACTCCTGGAAATGGAAAAAAGAACACATTGACACCGGTGTGTCAGACCCACGATACTTGCTCCGGACACTGCGAGAGGGCTGTACAAGCAATGATCACACGCACGGCACAGCGGACACACCAGGAACCGCGGTGTTGGCCGTCGAATGGCGCTAGCTGCGCAGCATTTGTGCACCGCCGCCGTCAGTGTCAGCCAGTTTGCCGTGGCATACGGAGCTCCATCGCAGTCTTTAACACTGGTAGCATGCCGCGACAGTGTGGACGTGAACCGTATGTGCAGTTGACGGACTTTGAGCGAGGGCGTATAGTGGGCATGCGGGAGGCCGGGTGGACGTACCGCCGAATTGCTCAACACGTGGGGCGTGAGGTCTCCACAGTACATCGATGTTGTCGCCAGTGGTCGGCGGAAGGTGCACGTGCCCGTCGACCTGGGACCGGACCGCAGCGACGCACGGATGCACGCCAAGACCGTAGGATCCTACGCAGTGCCGTAGGGGACCGCACCGCTACTTCCCAGCAAATTAGGGACACTGTTGCTCCTGGGGTATCGGCGAGGACCATTCGCAACCGTCTTCATGAAGCTGGGTTACGGTCCCGCACACCGTTAGGCCGTCTTCCGCTCACGCCCCAACATCGTGCAGCCCGCCTCCAGTGGTGTCGCGACAGGCGTGAATGGAGGGACGAATGGAGACGTGTCGTCTTCAGCGATGAGAGTCGCTTCTGCCTTGGTGCCAATGATGGTCGTATGCGTGTTTGGCGCCGTGCAGGTGAGCGCCACAATCAGGACTGCATACGACCGAGGCACACAGGGCCAACACCCGGCTTCATGGTGTGGGGAGCCATCTCCTACACTGGCCGTACACCACTGGTGATCGTCGAGGGGACACTGAATAGTGCACGGTACATCCAAACCGTCATCGAACCCATCGTTCTACCATTCCTAGACCGGCAAGGGAACTTGCTGTTCCAACAGGACAATGCACGTCCGCATGTATCCCGTGCCACCCAACGTGCTCTAGAAGGTGTAAGTCAACTACCCTGGCCAGCAAGATCTCCGGATCTGTCCCCCATTGAGCATGTTTGGGACTGGATGAAGCGTCGTCTCACGCGGTCTGCACGTCCAGCACGAACTCTGGTCCAACTGAGGCGCCAGGTGGAAATGGCATGGCAAGCCGTTCCACAGGACTACATCCAGCATCTCTACGATCGTCTCCATGGGAGAATAGCAGCCTGCATTGCTGCGAAAGGTGGATATACACCGTACTAGTGCCGACATTGTGCATGCTCTGTTGCCTGTGTCTATGTGCCTGTGGTTCTGTCAGTGTGATCATGTGATGTATCTGACCCCAGGAATGTGTCAATAAAGTTTCCCCTTCCTGTGACAATGAATTCACGGTGTTCTTATTTCAATTTCCAGGAGTGTATTTCCAGTCAGCGTGGGTGGGGAAGCCACGAGAGTTCTCCTGCTGTCATACGAAATCTTACTCCAGACCACAACTTAGTGTATAGGTACAGTGCATCTAGCGCACAGAAAAGCTGGTTGCACGACCTCGACTGGCCTCCTTCTAAGCAACACATGGCCATGACTGGCACCGAGGCTAACCCGCTTTCATCAGCGCTGCAGTGAGCTCTACTGGACACCTCGGAAGTTAGAAACCTTTTTGGCTTAGGTTCAGTGGAATTCAAGCTACAGGATGTATGGCTCAGAGCTATCGTTGAAGTAACAGATTTGTAACAATGCCTTGTGTCACTATGTTGCCAACTGCCGATGCAGGTGCAGTTCGATGCACCAGATCTGTACGCCAAATACGATGGTTTTCCCACTCGTCGGTAGTGCCACTGATTCCGGTCTTCTTGCGACCGAGTGTTCTCGTGATCACCACTGCCAGCAATCATTTGAAGTCTGTCTGCAATATCTAGCTTCTCGTAGCCCTGTTACATGGTAGACCATTATTCCAGTGTGTCTCGCTCGCAGTCACGTTGTCTGCACGCTCTCAACTGGTCTCTCTCTAACCAACATGCGACCAACACTGGCCCAGAGGCAGAACCAACTTTCAACAGAAAACACAACATACCTCCACCTGCCCTCTACTGAGTCACCACTGAAGTCGCAGATGCTGATAGTTTGAGGTCAGTGAAACGCTCGCTACACGACGTCTGGTTCGGAGCTGTCCTTGAAATGCCCGATTTGTAACAGTTCGTTGCGTCACTGTGATGGCAACTGCTGGTCAAATTATTGCTGTAGATGCAGTACGATGCGTGAAAGCTATAAGCGAAATACGATTGTCTTCCATATATGTATTTCCATGTCGCTGACCGGAGCCGGGTGTTCTTGCGACTGTACGTTCTCGTGACCACCTCTGTCAGAAATCAGGTACAGCGGCTACATTGCTGCCAACAATTTTTGCTGCGTCACAGAGGGAATAATCAGCTTCTCGTAGCTCTTTTACATGGTCGCTTTGAAACTCATTGAGGTGCTGATAAAGGCGTCTTTGTCGTCTTAAAGGCATTTTTGGCTAACATCAACTCACCTCGTCCAGTCTCAAAGGAAACTAACGCTCACGACCAAAACAGCGTGTATTTAAAGCAAACCTGGTTTGCATCGTTATAGTGGCGCTACTAGCATCAGTCTTCGGCGGCTGGCGAGTAATTTACATTGACCTCATCTTTCAGATGCAGAAACCTTACGTTTATGTCGCACAACCTCTTGGAGTTGCCATTTTTTTTCCTTCATTCTTTAGGCACTTGAAATACAAACACGACATATATTCACAGAATGAGATTTTCACTCTGCAGCGGAGTGTGCGCTGATATGAAACTTCCTGGCAGATTAAAACTGTGTGCCGGACCGAGGCTCGAACTCGGGACCTTTGCACTTCGTGGGCAAGTGCTCTACCAACTGAGCTACCCAAGCACGACTCACGCCCCCTCCTCACAGCCTTAGTTCCGCCAGTAGCTTGCCTCCTACCTTCCAAACTATACGGAAGCTCTCCTGAGAACCTTTCAGAAGTAGCACTCCTGAAAGAGAGGATATTGTGGAGACATGGCTTAGCCACAGCCTGGGAGATGTTTCCAGAACGAGTTTTTCACTCTGCAGCGGAGTGTGCGCTGATATGAAACTTTCTGGCAGATTAAAACTGTGTGCTGGACCGAGACTCGAACTCGGGACCTTTGCCTTTTGCATCTGAAAGATGAGGTCCCGTGTTCGAGTCTCGGTCCGGCACACAGTTTTAATCTGCCAGGAAGTTTCACGACATATGTTAATTACATGGCCACAGAAACTACAATATACATTTCACACACTTGAATATAGATACAGTTTGGTGAGCTCTAAATCAGAGATGTCAAATTTCCCTGTAGCATTGACGTTTTCCTAACCAGTATCACGACGCGAGTTACGAATATTGGCATTACCGCCGAGTTTCCCTATTACCCTCACCGGCGTCGGCAAGCAGTGAAGACGGTTTTGTTTCTCTCCCGATGCGCGTTGTGCAGTTTTCCGATCAGCTCGGGCGAGTGTATTCAGAGCGCGACGGCAACACCAGCGGCGCCGGCGCATAAAAAGCAGGTCTCTGCGCCGCGCCGGCTCATATATCTAGCCTCGTATCTGGCTGGCTGTGCCGGCGCTGTATTTCTCGGTACGTGCCGGTGCGCCGCGGCGCGGCAAGTCGCAAGAAGCCCTGCCGGCCGCCTGCCGCCTGCTGGGGGCGCTCAGGGCAGAGCGGTGGATGCGCGCCCGGCGGCCGCTCCCAGGCGCCGCCGCCTGCTGCTTTATGGCCGCCGTAAATCACCGCCACGTACAGAGTCCGCGCATCGCAACAGTTGGCGCTGCGCTTCCGCGTCATGCGGTGTCACAAAATTCAGGGATGCAGTTGTACTCCGTCCCAAATTGCATATCGCGTCACTGCAACGAGGGCGCGAGGTTCGGTAAAAATATCCGAGTTGTTTGCGCTGTACAAATCAAGTCATTCTGACGTTCCGTTCTCTTATCTTGCGGACGTATGTAATGCAATTTTTTTTAATCTTTACTTGTCTCTCCAAGCTCAAATTTGCAATCCGGAACCTGTAATATGTAATAAAAATTTTCGTGGAAAAACAACAGTCTGGCTAAATGTTTTAGGAGCCGAGACTGTTTGAGTCTATTTTTAAAACAACGTGGGATCTGCTCTCCATACTTACTTTCTGCTTTCTGCATCTTCTTGTTCCCGGTCGTGTCCCGCATATCCAGGGGGCCGGCATGTTAATCCGAATTTAGCTATGTTAGACGCCCTTCATGTCATCACCCATTCACCCAGTCCCTCTTCCCCCTCCACACCAAAACGGAAATTGTATATCCTATCTGATAACGTCTACCGTTATCCATCAGAAAGTGTGAGAACGTTTTTCGAATTGTGTAACTGAAGTAGCGCATGGTTGGCGGCCCGGTTTCCCCCAGCTGGATGTGGGAAAATATCTGTTGCACCTGACGAAAATTCAGACGTCAGTACAACTGTGCATGAGAGCGATTGGAAACTAGAACACTTAAAATATTAAATAATTTCATTACACTATAGATACTAAGATCAACTTACCTTTGTATAGGCAGACAAATGTTCTGAGTGTTTACAACTGCGTCTGAATATTCAAGTATCACTGGATACAGACAGTTTTACAATACTCTTCATCCGAAATACATATACATAATATTCACAGGTAAAGTTCAGCAATACACATGAAATACACTGATGTGGTGTCTAAGGCGACGCTGTCGCCTTAATAGTTTGCCATGCACTAGGTGCGAGCGTTCCTCTGCTTGCCCATATATCGGGGTCTCGAGGAAGTGGCGATGCAAAGCCCAGAGAGGGTGTGGCTTATGACAGCACCTTCCATTCTTCGTTGTAGTATGCAGCGATTCTTATCTTGTCCTATCGATGTAAGAAGTCTCGAGGAAGTGGCGGTGCAAAGCTCAGAGAGGGTGTGGCTTACGCCAGCACCACCCATTCGTCGTTGTAGTATGCAGCGATTCGTATCTTGTCCTATCGAAGTAAGGTGTCGACTGTGTTATGGTGCCGTTATCTTTGAACGATACCGCATTGTATGTTGCCTTAAGTGAATAATCCATACCAAACAAAATAAGACTGAGAGCTTAATAAACCAAACTTTAAAGTAATATTGACCCGCATCACATAACTTCTGAAGGCTACAGAAGAAATGGAGATCACCATTTGCCGAAGCTGGACAGTTTCAAATAGATCATGTGGCATTATCCAAACGAAGCCTGAAGGAAATTACCTGTCTCAAAGTAAAAATGGGAAGTTTTCAAAAGGAAAATTCCCAAATACTACTCGAGCAAAGAACCGCAGTAAAACTCAGAAAGTACAGAAGATAAATAGAACTACAAAAAGTCTCTATTATAATCAGAAAGCAATGAGACAGTGAAGACCAGAAGCACATTTCCCCTAAAATTATGAAAGTTGCCGTGTAAATGGCCCCTCTAACAGGTCTCAAACGCATATTGAGGAATGCCTTAAGCAAAATGATGCAGGGACTGAAAGCCATTATAATGGCACAAACAGGAAGAAAATTTTCGAAACTACAAGGCCAAAAAGAATTCAACAACCAAAATATTAAGAAATTCCAGAGGAACATTCAGCATGAAGCAAATTAAAATGTACTTAAAAATCCTTTCAGAAAAACTACACAATAGACTTTTACAAATTGTGTAAGAAAGACGTATAGATATACACTCCTGGAAATTGAAATAAGAACACCGTGAATTCATTGTCCCAGGAAGGGGAAATTTTATTGACACATTCCTGGGGTCAGATACATCACATGATCACACTGACAGAACCACAGGCACATAGACACAGGCAACAGAGCATGCACAATGTCGGCACTAGTACAGTGTATATCCACCTTTCGCAGCAATGCAGGCTGCTATTTTCCCATGGAGACGACCGTAGAGATGCTGGATGTAGTCCTGTGGAACGGCTTGCCATGCCATTTCCACCTGGCGCCTCAGTTGGACCAGAGTTCGTGCTGGACGTGCAGACCGCGTGAGACGACGCTTCATCCAGTCCCAAACATGCTCAATGGGGGACAGATCCGGAGATCTTGCTGGCCAGGGTAGTTGACTTACACCTTCTAGAGCACGTTGGGTGGCACGGGATACATGCGGACGTGCATTGTCCTGTTGGAACAGCAAGTTCCCTTGCCGGTCTAGGAATGGTAGAACGATGGGTTCGATGACGGTTTGGATGTACCGTGCACTATTCAGTGTCCCCTCGACGATCACCAGTGGTGTACGGCCAGTGTAGGAGATCGCTCCCCACACCATGATGCCGGGTGTTGGCCCTGTGTGCCTCGGTCGTATGCAGTCCTGATTGTGGCGCTCACCTGCACGGCGCCAAACACGCATACGACCATCATTGGCACCAAGGCAGAAGCGACTCTCATCGCTGAAGACGTCACGTCTCCATTCGTCCCTCCATTCACGCCTGTCGCGACACCACTGGAGGCGGGCTGCACGATGTTGGGGCGTGAGAGGAAGACGGCCTAACGGTGTGCGGGACCGTAGCCCAGCTTCATGGAGACGGTTGCGAATGGTCCTCGCCGATACCCCAGGAGCAACAGTGTCCCTAATATGCTGGGAAGTGGCGGTGCGGTCCCCTACGGCACTGCGTAGGATCCTACGGTCTTGGCGTGCATCCGTGCGTCGCTGCGGTCCGGTCGCAGGTCAACGGGCACGTGCACCTTCCGCCGACCACTGGCGACAACATCGATGTACTGTGGAGACCTCACGCTCCACGTGTTGAGCAATTCGGCGGTACATCCACCCGGCCTCCCGCATGCCCACTATACGCCCTCGCTCAAAGTCCGTCAACTGCACATACGGTTCACGTCCACGCTGTCGCGGCATGCTACCAGTGTTAAAGACTGCGATGGAGCTCCGTATGCCACGGCAAACTGGCTGACACTGACGGCAGCGGTGCACAAATGCTGCGCAGCTAGCGCCATTCGACGGCCAACACCGCGGTTCCTGGTGTGTCCGCTGTGCCGTGCGTGTGATCAGTGCTTGTACAGCCCTCTCGCAGTGTCCGGAGCAAGTATGGTGGGTCTGACACACTGGTGTCAATGTGTTCTTTTTTCCATTTCCAGGAGTGTAGTAATCTCCAAATTTATACTTCAGGAAAGAATATGGAGAATTAGCTCTGAACTAGGCAGAGAGCTGTGGACTGCTACTGACTACTTCGAAAAACTGCTCAACTACGAAGAACCAAGGGAATGATAGACCATCCTTCTAAATGAAATCCAAAACGTAATTTCTTCACCTCTATTTTCGAAGAAGCAAAGGAACTTGTCAAAAATTTGAAGAGTAGACGGCGTATTCTCATCGATGTGAAAAACGAAGTTCAAACGTAAAAGAAGTGTTACATAACACAGGTTTAAAAATTTGAGATACAGAAGAAATATCGGAAGAATGGAAATTTTCACTGATCCAGTCCCCCACAGTAAAAGAGACTAAAGATATGTTAATAATTAAAGGGGAACCCCACTCCTCCCAGCAACTTATAAAGATTTTTCTGCAGAAATACTGACAAAACTCATAATGCAAGTCAACAAACATATACGGGAATCTGAAGGAGGTTTTCGCAAAGGACTGTCATTTGTAGAGCAAATCTTCATTGCATTCAACAATGAGGCACGGCACAATGACGAGGTTAAAGTAACAGTAAGACACCATTTTCATGGATTTTGAAAACGCTTACGGTCTTATCAACACAGCAGCCATGTTCTCTATGTTATAAAATGTTGGACTCCATAACAACTACTTAGTTTGATTTAAGCAAACTCTCACGAATACTAAATCATATGTTCAATTACAAGGAAAAATTTCTGAACCATTTGTAATCAGAAGTCCGGCAAGGGAATGGGAGTCTCTACACAACTTAATTCCATTCTGGTGAAATTTCGCACTAGAAAATCGGAAATAAGTAAACAAATAGAACTACAAACAAAACACAAATAAATATAAATATTCTGCCTAGCCTTCGCACATGACACTGCAAAGTTTGCCTAAGATACAGTGTAAGCTACCACTCAAATAAACCTATTCGTAAGAATATACGAGAAAAAACAGTCCTACAACCTTGACATACAGAACAGAATATGTGACAACAACTGCGCAGGACGATGGCGAGAGGTGGGGGGAGGGGCGGGGGGGGGGGGAATTAAATAAATTTAAATCTTAAATACCACTGAGAAATATGTCATAGCTGTCATATTTCTATAAGAGAACAGGAGAAAATGTTGAAAATTTATTTAAAATAAAGAACGAGGAAATTCTCTGCAGAATCGACACGAAAGGAACAAATGGAAAGCGCTGACAGGAAGAAGGTTGGAAGTAAGCTTTTATTACGTCAAAGGACTTTTCTCTCTTTCTTCTGTTATTTGCCGGAAATCTGCCCTCTCTTTTAAGTGAGACTGGAATAAATGCGGTTAGAGTATTAAGATTTTGTAATGTATCCAGTTGATCTCCAAACATTTTAGGGAGCTGTTCTTAATGTGTTAAGAGGGTGATTTGCTCACCCCCGTTTTTTATAGTGGGGTGTCATTCACACATCCCCGCTTGTTTATTTTGGCTCTTCTGTGGTTTTACTTCTGTTTCAATTCCAGGCGAAGCACTTTTCACTCATCTCCACAATCCGGAGCTGGCCTGTCAGTTTCTTTGGGCATACGAAATGAATGGAGAATAACTGATTAACCTAAGGATTCTTCAATTTTTTCTAAAGGAGAAGGAAATCAAAGTTCCGAAGGTATTCAAACAGACTTAAGAGAGATGAACATAACTGTAGAAGACATTTAAACACAAAAAAATTCACTCGCAAATAAAAACCTTCAAGAGTTCTTTTAGGAGAAGAGAGGACCCATGGCGTGTACCTCCCAACAGATAATTCCGTAACCTACCAATAATACAAATATATATAGCATTCACATTCAGCGTAACCTACCAACAGATAATTTCGTAACCTAACGATAGTAAAAATGTGACTAACCTCATAATTAAAATTGTGACTCAATTATAACCTTTCAATAATTGACTGTGAATTTAAACTGGTAAATTTTGGACGTCAGGAGTGATGTGTCATGGCCCTGAAAAATCTTTCTGACTAAACTGAAAATTCTTACCTCAATAAGGTCGCCGGATAACACATATATATCTGCTCTTATAATAAATTTTTCTGGCACAGCCCAGTGCAATGCTGGCCAATAGATTTGTCGTGTATAAAAGGAAACACTGTTTTTTCTTCACAATAATCGGGATGACCATGAATTGGAGAAATTAATAAATTCATTAAATTGAGATGAATGATTGTCAAAAGTTAATTTTTATAAAAAAGATTATTATTAAGAGATTTTTTTTCAAACATTTACATGGGACTTGATATAACAATACTACATATGCGCGAGGCTGCTTTTACCTCATATTATATCGCTCAGGCTCTGCCATCGCTCGCCACGACCGGCCAGCCAACTCGATACACCAGCCTGCTCGCTACTACTTCTCCTACTGCTACACAGTTCCTACTGCAGCCAACACTGCTCTTTGGTCTGAGATCCTCTTATAGCTTACATAAAGCAGGCAGCGCGTGAGCAATCCATCGAAATTACATCAGCTCGAGTGCGCTGCCAACAAATTCCTTAATCATGGACCTCTTACATAACCCTCCACTGGGCGGGGGAGGGGAGGGGGTAAAAATTTGGCAGCGATGGTGAGTCAATTGGACTTGCCATGAGCAACAAATTTTTCTATAATGTATTTAGTTCACTATGTCTATAGCCACAGAGGATATACATTATTGATATGTGCAGAACATATTAAGAAATGAAATAGAGTGCACACAGACTGAGTTCAGAACATATTAAGAAATGGCAAAATGTATACACAATGAGTACAAAATATATTAACGAACGACATAAAGTGCACATGCACTGTAAAAGTAATTAGCATTTTTACATAACATACAAAGGAGTGAAATAAAGTGCACATGCACTGTAAGTCTTAAGCATTTTTTCATTAACTGAATACACTCCTGGAAATGGAAAAAAGAACACATTGACACCGGTGTGTCAGACCCACCATACTTGCTCCGGACACTGCGAGAGGGCTGTACAAGCAATGATCACACGCACGGCACAGCGGACACACCAGGAACCGCGGTGTTGGCCGTCGAATGGCGCTAGCTGCGCAGCATTTGTGCACCGCCGCCGTCAGTGTCAGCCAGTTTGCCGTGGCATACGGAGCTCCATCGCAGTCTTTAACACTGGTAGCATGCCGCGACAGCGTGGACGTGAACCGTATGTGCAGTTGACGGACTTTGAGCGAGGGCGTATAGTGGGCATACGGGAGGCCGCGTGGACGTACCGCCGAATTGCTCAACACGTGGGGCGTGAGGTCTCCACAGTACATCGATGTTGTCGCCAGTGATCGGCGGAAGGTGCACGTGCCCGTCGACCTGGGACCGGACCGCAGCGACGCACGGATGCACGCCAAGACCGTAGGATCCTACGCAGTGCCGTAGGGGACCGCACCGCTACTTCCCAGCAAATTAGGGACACTGTTGCTCCTGGGGTATCGGCGAGGACCATTCGCAACCGTCTCCATGAAGCTGGGCTACGGTCCCGCACACCGTTAGGCCGTCTTCCGCTCACGCCCCAACATCGTGCAGCCCGCCTCCAGTGGTGTCGCGACAGGCGTGAATGGAGGGACGAATGGAGACGTGTCGTCTTCAGCGATGAGAGTCGCTTCTGCCTTGGTGCCAATGATGGTCGTATGCGTGTTTGGCGCCGTGCAGGTGAGCGCCACAATCAGGACTGCATACGACTGAGGCACACAGGGCCAACACCCGGCATCGTGGTGTGGGGAGCCATCTCCTACACTGGCCGTACACCACTGGTGATCGTCGAGGGGACACTGAATAGTGCACGGTACATCCAAACCGTCATCGAACCCATCGTTCTACCATTCCTAGACCGGCAAGGGAACTTGCTGTTCCAACAGGACAATGCACGTCCGCATGTATCCCGTGCCACCCAACGTGCTCTAGAAGGTGTAAGTCAACTACCCTGGCCAGCAAGATCTCCGGATCTGTCCCCCATTGAGCATGTTTGGGACTGGATGAAGCGTCGTCTCACGCGGTCTGCACGTCCAGCACGAACGCTGGTCCAACTGAGGCGCCAGGTGGAAATGGCATGGCAAGCCGTTCCACAGGACTACATCCAGCATCTCTACGGTCGTCTCCATGGGAGAATAGCAGCCTGCATTGCTGCGAAAGGTGGATATACACTGTACTAGTGCCGACATTGTGCATGCTCTGTTGCCTGTGTCTATGTGCCTGTGGTTCTGTCAGTGTGATCATGTGATGTATCTGACCCCAGGAATGTGTCAATAAAGTTTCCCCTTCCTGGGACAATGAATTCACGGTGTTCTTATTTCAATTTCTAGGAGTGTATTAATACTCTATGTTATCATTTTGTTAGTACATTAGGTACACCAAACAGTAGGACCATAATGACATCTCCATCGTTCAAGGTGGTGGACAGCTTGATGTGTCAACACCACATTCTTGTAGAATCCATACTCTTTCACCAATGTAGAATTAGTGCATAAACCAAATATAGTGCTCCATGATTATGAGGATGAACAGGTCATACGGATATTGCAGTAATGGCTGGTAATTAGGTCAAAAGGTGAAGGATACATTACGTCTTATGCTAGTCATCATTCAGAATACACTAGTGTATCAACTGATCTAAATAATTATTGGAATTCATTGGCTATTTACACAGGATTTAAGTAGTATGTATGGAGTATTACACAATATTATTCATAAATCATTGCATTGCAGTAATTATTGGCATAGCGTTTATGCATAACTCATCTAATTACAGTAATTATTGGCATAGCATTTATGAATAAGTTATCTTATTACAGTAATCATTGGCATCATAAGTCATCACATTACAGTTATTATTGGCACTCATCGGCCAGTTACTAAACTTTTCTATGTATGTGTGGAGTATTACAGAACATTGTTCATAAGCCATCATTTGTAACTCATCTCATTACAGTAATTATTCTCATCATGTCATCTCGTTACAGTAATCATTGGCATAGCATTTACACATAAGTCATCTCATTAAAGTAATCATTGGCATCCACTGGCCAGTTACAAGGCATTTATTGTGCACTATTCAGAAGTCATCATTCAATACAAGAGTAATTGCATGTAGAATAAAGCTTTTATTGTTTATATATGATAGCATGCAAGTGACATGAGACATATTTAAAATGTAACACCTTGTAACTATTACTCAAGGTTTATAGTTCAATAATACAATGATATAATGGATTCAATACATCAGATAAGTATGCATTATATTTAGTACTAGACATATATCTTAAACTGGTAGCATTGTTTAGTTATATACTGGTAATAATTGGGATTGGCAATATTTTTTTGTGCTAGCAATGCATTGCTTTAGGATCAATAATTATTTGCTGGGTCATGAAAATATTTGCTTTTGACTTATTGCTGAAATTAAGGATTAATAACATCATTCGTCATGAGTCAGCTGTAGCAAGGCTATAAAACAAGTAGAGTATATATGATCACATTCATAAATGATAGACACAACTGGGTAAAAAAATGAATGTATTAGAACAGGTTTCATAGCTAAGTGCGTATAGCATATTAATATCATGAAAAGCTTCTCCTGGAAAAAATAGAAAACGGATTATTGAGCTGAAAGAAAAAAATGTATATTATGCTGAAAAGTAGTAAACTTCGAATTAACAGTAATGAAACGTGTACTTAATATGTATGTTCTCTAGCTGTCTTTCCCAAAACATTCAGTCATTATACTATGCGACATAAGACATACTGTCAAAAGGAACTGCAACAAATACTTAAATAACTACATAACATCTCCTAACTAATACAAAATATATAAACCTCATCATTATCATCATCTGCAAAGAAAAACTTCATTATTCATATTACCCTAATCTTCATATAACTATTCATCATCATTTATTAGCATCTGCAAAGAAATAGATACTTCATTATTCATTATTCGTATTACCATTTACATCATACAACTATTCCTAGTATAGAGTTTCTTACTTCTAGCCTATTTCATCACTAAAATTAAAATGTGTAGTTCTGTCTGACAGCTTGCATCAATCGCCTCGTATCCTGAAAGAAAAATAATTAGTTAAGACTGCTTTGATACGATGTGTATAGTATATTCTTGTTAATACTTGTTAATTCTGATCCATTTACTCTTCATGACAAAGCCTTGCATTTTATTTTGTTCATTCCAATGGTGAAATTTCCATTTCATAGTAAACCAATGTTTGTTTAATTTATTTCTTTTCCACGTCATTGCTTTCTGAAAATGATGAATAGGGATTAATATCTTGCATTTAAATCATACACCCATTAAATGAAAACTTGTTTCTACTGATATAAAATGGCTCTGAGCACTATGGCACTTAACATCTTAGGTCATCAGTCCCCTAGAACTTAGAACTAATTAAACCTAACTAACCTAAAGACATCACACACATCCATGCCCGAGGCAGGATTCGAACCTGCGACCGTAGCAGTCATGCTCTACTGATATAACTAAGCATACAACATAGCATGACATATAACTTATTAAGTCAAAAACCTAGACAGTTTTCAAGTGCAAAAATGTACACACAATATCATAGTGTTGTAGCAAAAAAATGTAGAATAGTCAAGATATTGGGATATCATAAGGAAAAATGTCAAAGTCAACTGGTGTTTGTCATAAGTTAAAGATTTCATATTGCATACAGAGAAAAATTCTGCTTTCGATAGAAAACAATTATACATACACAAGAAATGGAAAATGTGCACGGTCTGATGTCTAACGACAAGAAAACGACCTGCTAACCTTAACTTGCCGGGCACTTGCAAAGAAAAAAAATACGATCAGTATCAGTAAGTAGTCACATAATTATAATTGCATAAGTGGTCATATAAATACCAGGAAATGTCATTACTGTGTGATAAATCATAAAGTATGTTCATACAATAAATGGTTTAATATTGGAGACATGGTGATTGCCTTTGCTTTTTCTGATTCTCAAAGTTTCGACATGTACTACATTGGGGTGAGGAATGCTGCGAATTCTATATGGACCTGCGTACAGAAGCTCAAATTTACTGCATCTACTCTTTCCTCTGTTGGATAAATGATGTGTGCGTGCCGGCCGTTGTGGCCGAGCGGTTCTAGGCACTTCAGTCTGGAAGCGCGCGACCGCTACGGTCGCAGGTTCGAATCCTGCCTCGGGCATGGATGTGTGTGATGTCCTTAGGTTTATTAGGTTTAAGTAGTTCTAAGTTCTAGGGGACTGATGACCTCAGATGTTAAGTCCCATAGTGCTCAGAGCCATTTGAACCATTTGATGTGTGCGTACTAATATCTTCTGACCTACGTGAAAGTCACGGCGTGTACAAACCTGTTTTTGTGGTCTTCTCCGGCGCTCTGCGACACGTTTGATGTTGCTAAGTGCAATGTCAATTGTTTCATGGTAGTGTAGTCGACGAGATGTAGGAAAGGATACTAACTATTTTGTTAGGTGGTTCAACATTTTGCAATATAACAGTCGGAGATAGCATAGTAGATTCATTTGGTATGGAGTTAATTACATCCTGGAATGAGAGTATGTGTGTGTCCCAATCAATATGTCTTTTATGGCAGTATATTCTACATAGCTTACCAATTTCTTTCATCAGTCGTTCAGAAGGGTTCGAAGAATATATAGACCGGAGAAATGTTTCTAGCTCGTAACATACGTGTCCATATTACAGATCGAAATTGTGGTCCACTGTCGGAAATTACTTTCAATACATGCCCTACATGGAATAAAAAATGTTTTCAAATGCATTCGAAATAGATTTAGTAGTAGCTTTGCGTAACGGAGTTAGGGTAACAAATTACGAAGTGAGTTCAACAGCGACAAAGATGTAACAAAAACCTCTATTATATCTGGGAATCGGACCAAAAAGTCTATAGCGGCCATGTGTCTC
Source organism: Schistocerca cancellata (assembly GCF_023864275.1). NCBI lineage: Eukaryota > Metazoa > Arthropoda > Insecta > Orthoptera > Acrididae > Schistocerca > Schistocerca cancellata. The sequence continues at coordinate 337,862,450 of NC_064631.1, forward strand.
AATTTAACGGGTACAATGGGATGTAATGGAGGAATATGTGAAGTGGTGTCTGATTTAGCTTTCTGGCAGATTTTACATGGCGTTTAAACTCGTCGAATACGTTCCTCTATGTTGGCGAAATAACAGTTCTGTCTCAGTACAAGAAAACATTTTCTGGCTCCATAATGTGCGTAACTTAAATGATTATACCAAATTAATTTGTTAACAAGTTCGTCAGAAATACATAATAACTAGTTTTGCTGTTAGGGTGAGAGCGGCGAAACAGAATGTTCTTGCGTACAATATAATGGTTTCTAATGGTAACGTTATTCCTGTCGTACCAAAGGTGTTTAATTTTTTTCCATACATTGTCTTTGTTCTGCTCTTGTGCTATGTCTCGTAATGACGACGAAATGAAATTATTAAATGCGACTCGTTGAATATACATGACGCTAGATTTAGCTTGGCAGAAGTTGGTTGCGATGTCTTGCTGATTGTTGCTGAGAGAACAGGATAATGCGTCTGCTACAATATTTTGTGTACCGGGAATGTGGACAATTGTAAAATCAAAATCCTGTAAATAACGTTTCCATCTGCTTAACCTGCCGTGTGTAAATTTAGCGGAAAGTAAAAACCGTATAGCTCTATGGTCTGTGTAAACGGTAGTATGTCTTCCATAAAGAAAATGCCTAAATCTGGTAAATGCCCATACAACACATAATGTTTCAAGTTCTGTAACAGAGTAATTGCGTTCAGCAGGTGACAGAATGCGACTTGCAAAGGCGTTGTTTTTAATTACTGTATTACCGTCTTCTTCAATTTCCTGAAAAATTTGTACGCTTAAAGCTGTGTTAGAACTGTCGGTGGCAATGGGAAAATTTCTGGTATGATCTGGGTGTGATAAAAGTGGTGCGTTCAACAAGGCATGTTTCAGATTAATAAACTCAGACTGTGCTTCGCTATCCCAGGACCAAATAGCGTTTTTACCCGTCAGTTGGCATAATCTAGGGGTGTATAAAGTAGAGTAATGAGTAAATTTGCGGAAAAAATTAATTAAACCCAAATAGCTGCGTAGTTGTTTCTTTGTCGTTGGAACAGTAATGTTACGCAAAGATTGAAGTTTTTCCGGGTCAGGCGCAATGCCTTCTACTGAAATTACATGTCCAAGAAATTTTATAGAATTTGGCCAAAGTGCGATTTGCTAAGATTAACTGTGAGTCCTTGTGCGCGAAAAGTTTGTAACAGTTGTTCCAGAATCAAATTGTGTTCAGACCAGTTGGCTTCTGCAATAAGAATGTCGTCTACATATGTCCTGATTCTGTCTTTAAGTTCTGTCGGAAATATAGTATTCAAACCGCGAATAAATGCTGAATTTGCCAAAATCCCGATTTTAAATCTAATGTGGAATAAATAGCAGTACCATGAAAGTTTTGTAAAAGTTCTTCTAGTGCGTGTGGGCGATCTGTTTCATTAATAATAATGTCGTTGACGTGACGCGAATCAAGTACGAGTCGAAGTGAACCACACTTTTTCTTAACAATATGGAGCGGGGTGAAGTACGGACTAACTGCCGGTTCAATAATACCTTGGTCAAGCATTGCTTGTAATTCTTTCTTAATTTGTTCTCTGTGAATATATGGAATGGGATAATGTTTGGCTTTAAACGTGTCGTGCTGTTTAACTTGAAATTCATACATAAAACCGGACACAGTACCAAGGACGTTGTCAAAAACTGGAGCTTGCTGTAAAAGAATTTTGCGTAGTTCTTTACGTTCGTCGTCTGTATTTGCACTGCTCTGTTTTACCTTCTCAGAAATCATTTCCATAACGTCGTAGTCGGCTGCATCTGGTGTGTTGTAGTTGTGTACGTACGTATCTGCGAACAATGGGGAATGACAGTCTATGTTACGCGATGTCGAAATGACCTCTGTTCGATTAATTGCTTGTTCTTCTGGAGATAAAGCGTGCTGCAATTCTAATGCCAGTTGTACATTTTCATCCTCTAACATTAAATAGGAATTTTTAAAATCAATAATTGCGTCATGTTGTACCAAAAATTCATACCTAAAATAACGTGTGTTGTCAATAAGGGAACAATCCAAAAATTTGAGTGTAACGTATGACCTGAAATACAAGATGATCAGTGTGTCTGTAATTTTGCATCGACTCCTTTACCAGATACTGTTCCTTTTACTTTAGTTTTGCCTAATGGTAACGTAGGATAGGTGATCTCTTTATTACATTCGTTGAAGGTTTCTTCATTTATAACTGACATAGGTGATCCAGAATCGATTACTGCTGAAAATGTGGATGATCCAATCTTTACTTCAATGACGGGGTGGGAAATGGTTTTTTGAATAACTGGTTTTTCATGCAAAAGCGTGTCTCGGATGTCGTCAAAAGTAATAACATTTTCGTGAACAAAGTTCTGTGTGTCAAAAGTATTGCTTACGTTGCTAGAAGATGCAACCTGTACTGTATCTAGTCATATTTTTTCTAACGTGCTATTATTAGCGGGAGGATGCTGTGGCATTTCAACTATTTGTACAGTTCTGTTATTTCGTCCTGACGTATTTGGCTCGGGATGATATCGACTGTCTGGTTCATTCATGATAATCTGTTGTTGCGGATGATTCTGCTGTACATTCAGCGTACATTTAATAACCTACTGTTATTAAATGTACGCTGAAATCTATGCTCATTATTTTACGTCTGTCATTGCTACACGGAGCGTTGCGATAGGAATTGAAATGATGTGTTTTCTGCACGTACTGATTTCCTTGTTGCGGTGCGTTACTATTTGGTGGACCCGACGCTATACGTGTAGGCGGCGAAACATTAAAGCTTGGTTGACCTTGCACATTACATTGTTGGTCAGGTATGCTAACCGGCTGGTTTTGTTGTTGTTGCGGGGAAAAACCTCTATTGTTACCAAACTGTATTTCCTGTTGCTGATAATTTGGACGATACTGATAATTAAAATTTTGTCTGTTATTAAAGTTCTGGTGGTTGTCATTCCTGGAGCGTGTATCACCTTTGCTATTAAAATAGCACGCCTGGTTGTAATTAGTGTATGCTTGTTGGCCTTGGTTATGATGTGAAAAATTTTTGTTTATGAAAGAATAGTCTGATTGCTGAACTTCAAACGCTGCAGCAGATCTCTAAATGCCGAAATATTTTCTTTCTGCTGTCCGGTTAAAAGTGATACTCTTAACGATCGTGGTAATTTAGAAATACATAACTGGATAAGTGCTGATTCACTGTATGGCTCACATAAGTATTGGTTTTGTTGCACCATGTGTTCAAAAAATTGCGTGACAGTGGGAAAATTTGAGTTCTCATAATTCGGTAAGCTAATTAATTGATCCTTGATTCCGCGCTGTGTCTTCGACCAATACGTTGACAGAAAAGCGTTCTGAAATTCTTCTACGGAGTAGCATTGTCTCGCGATCGGTCTCATACGAGTTGCCGGTTCGCCTTCCAAAAAACTGCAAATAAATACAAGTTTGTGTGTTACGGGCCAAGTTGGTGGAAAAGCAAAGCTAAATTGTTGTATCCAATCCAAGGGGTGAATCTGTGTTCTGTCACTCTTAAATACCTTAAATTTTCTCACGTATAGAAAGTGCTTATAACCAAAATGATTGTCTCTGAATGTCGAAACTGGTTCAGGATTGTAGAATAATCTGTTTGTCTGTGTCTGTTCGTAATCTAAGTCACGTACGCTCTGTAAATTACCTAAGTTACACTGGCTGTGTGAGTGTGACAAATATTCAAGATGTGGCATATGCTGTGACGTGTTAGAGACTGAAACATTTTTCATTTCTGTCACTTTAAAACGTTCGTCAGTTTGGCTGTTTTGTTGGTCAAATTTATCGAATTTCGCATCCAGAGTACGTGAAAGTTCTGCTGCCATTAATTTAAACTTTTCGCGTAACTGTGTTGCGTTTTGAGAACATTGTTTAGCGACTGCACTAATTTCATCTCTAGGTAATACAGTTGTGACAGCATGTATATTGCGTATCTCTTTACTATTATTCCCGACACAGGCCTTAATTTCCTCACGTAATTGTTTTTTAGTTTCATTGCATTGCTCCGCAACGGCCGTAATCCGGTCAGTAAGCTGTTCAATAGAGGTGTCAAGATTTTCATTAATTTGTTTGAAACATTCACTTAGTTGTTTGTTCGATTCATTAAGTTGTCTGTACGATTCATTAAGTTGTTTGTACGATTGATTAAGTTGTAGCAATAATGCCATAACTTGATCCATGCCAAAATTAGCGACTCTATTTTCTGTGCTGCGTGATAGTGTATCTGCATGTGTCACGTTTTGTGTAACCATCTGGGAATTGTCTGATTCACGAAAAGGTTTGCTAATCGGAAGTGCACTGTTGGTCACTACGTCGGAATCAATAAATCTGACATATTTTGAGTGCATCGCTCACTCTCGCTAGAAACACCCGTGTGTTCACCGTATAACCTTTGCAAATCAGGTGTTTCAAACTGGGCTGCGTCTATTGTATCGAAACGTGTCGCGTCATCAATTGTCGTTAAATTAAGTGTGGACATGATTGAATTTGTTTGCTCATCATTTAGATTAGAATCATTACTGGTGGTCGGCACGCACTGATTGTCTGTAACTGGAAGATTATCATTAAGACACTGAGTGTCGCTAGTATTATCAGTCAAATTATTCAGGTCGGCTTTTTCACTCATTACGGATCGCGATGTACATTTAGCAGTTTTTCGCGGCATTTTCTCAAGTCAAAGATAAGTACAAAATCAACCAAACACAAAGCAAAAATGGAACAAATTCAGTGACAGCAAAGAGCAATAAATTGCCGATGATCTGTTAAAGAAAGAGTGACAAATTAGTAAATGCGTTGCGCCAGATCAAAACTACATTTAACAATAGTGTAAATAAGAGCAGATATATGACCACTTTTCAGAAATTCACAAAAATACGATCCTGACCGGTTGTCGACAAGTGTAACCTCCTAACAGATATTTCCGTAACCTACCAATAATACAAATATATATATAGCATTCACATTCAGCGTAACCTACTAAGAGATAAATTCCGTAACCTACCAATAATAAAAATGTGACTAACCACCTAATTAAAATGGTAACCCACTTATAACCTTTCAATAATTGACTGTGAATTTAAACTGGTAAATTTCGGACGTCAGCAGTGCTGCGTCATGGCCCTGAAAATTCATTCAGAATAAATTGAAAATTCTTACCTCAATAAGGTCGCCGGATAACGCATATATATATCTGCTCTTATAATAAATTTTTCTGGCACAGCCCAGTGCAATGCTGGCCAATAGATTCGTCATGTATAAAAGGAAACACTGATTTTTCTTTACAATAATCGGGATGACCATGGATTGGAGAAATTAGTAAATTCATTAAATTGAGATGAATGATTGTCAAAAGTTAATTTTTATAAAAAAGATTATTATTAAGAGATTTTTTTCAAACATTTACATGGGACTTGATATAACAATACTACATATGCGCGAGGCTGCTTTTACCTTATATTATATCGCTCAGGCTCCGCCATCGCTCGCCACGACCGGCCCAGCCAACTCGATACACCAGACTGCTCGCTACTACTTCTCCTACTGCTACACAGTTCCTACTGCAGCCAACACTGCTCTTTGGTCTGAGATTCTCTTATAGCTTACATAAAGCAGGCAGCGCGTGAGCAATCCATCGAAATTACATCAGCTCGAGTGCGCTGGCAACAAATTCCTTAATCATGGACCTCTTACAATGGAATAATCTTCACCCAGGAACATAATCAATAGTGGAGCACGATTCTGCAGAACTACAAGGAAGACTGGAAGGAAAACGTGATTCGAAAGAGAATTGTTTTATTTGGTCCGCAGTTAGTCGAATTGGTCAGAAGAGGAATAAGGTAAACGCTACAAACAACGATGAATCCAAACGGAATCTGCTACCTTGCAGCATGAGAATTTGTGTGATATTACCCACCAAAAGCCATCAGAGACGTCGTAGCACTTCCTCCTATCGTATAAACTTAAATGAATGGAATACTTTACGTTTCTGTGTAGGCGGTGCAGAACATCTATTAGAAAACTTAGATATGCATTGAATAATGCGCAGCTACACTCTCTCTGTGTTGTAGCACTCGATTTCGGACAATACTCGGTTCATCTTATCATATTCTGGGTTTCTCTATCAGAAAAAAAGTTGTACACCAGTTATGAATGACTATACTACAGACGTACCTCATAGAGACAGGTTAAAATGGACTCATAGAAGCATTAATCAACTGCGCACTTGATAAACACAACCTTTTACAATCGGCTTGGAATCTTCCACTGTAGTGAAGCCTTTATAAAATAGAGTTATTCAATCGAGTTTCCACTATACAATCTGCAACAGAAGTGGAACGAAACTGTGAGGGCTGCCCACTGCTAAAATCCTTCGAATAATGTTACGCTACACGCATTTCATACACGTAGTATGTTGACATACTTCATCTAACACTAAGCCAAAAATGTCAAGTTGCCTATACTATCATAAGTGATTGCAGAGGGTAAACACGACATTAACTGCTCTTTGTCACACGTCTACAACTGGTCAAATCATGTCACGTAGAAAAACCTTTAAAATTTAAAATGAAAGAGCCGTCTGTTTATAAAAAGAAATTTTACTTACCAAATATAACGTCACAAAAAAACTGAAGAATGGGAATACCGTCGGCGGCAAAAATCTTTACGTTCAGCTGAACAATGAAGTATGTTTCAGTTTGTGTAGGCAATAAATAGTATATATCTTAGGGCGTAGGATGGCATAAATCTCTAACTCTTCAACAAGGAGAACAGAATATTTCTTGAATCACGAAATATATTTCCAGATTGCTACTCGAATCCGAGTTTATTGCTTCCATCGAGCAGTCGCCTAAAGGAAATATAGAAATCTCTGAGACGTTAAAACCACAAATAAGAAAAAGCCTTTTAAATGCGGTTCACAGAATGATGTTGAAAACTTATTCGACTGATAAGAAATAAGGAGCTGTCCGCAAAATCTGCAAGCATTGAAATATGCGAAAAGCCGGCCGCTGTGGCTGAGTGGTTCTAGGCGCTTCAGTCCGGAACCGCGCGTCTGCTACTGTCTCAGGTTCGAATCCTGCCTCGGGCATGGATGTGTATGATGTCCTGGGGTTGGTTAGATTTAAGTAGGTTCTAAGTCTAGCGTACTGATGACCTCAGATGTTAAGTCCTACAGTGCTTAGAGCCATTTGAACTATTTTTGAAAATATGTGATAAACACTGACTAAAAGAAGGGACAAAAGGATGTGTTACGTCGGGACAAAAAAATTTGTCTTGCCCAAGTGCAAGCTGTGGAGGCGAGAAACGTAGGGGAAGACAGAGATTTTAATACTGTGCGCACCTACCCTTTATTTGTATTAAATGTTGTAACTTGAGAATTGCTGATTTTATTTGCTGTCCTATTAATTTGGGCATCAGATGCTTTCCTCTGACGGCATGATGAGTAGCTTTACGCCTGAGGAATGCATACCACAGCAATGAAGTTTCTAGCCATGTGCCAAAGTGACATGCCCCTACCGAACTCCTACTTTCACTGCTCTACATAACTAGTTCAGCAATAGGGCTCATAAAAGATTATGTGACCCGTCCAAAAAAAAAAAACGCAGTGCGAGCCCATCTCTCTGTTCCGAAGGTGCGGCCGTCTCAGTTGCCTGTTACATACTGTATGAACCGTTCTTTAGGAATCTCGGCTACACTGTGGGAAAGAAGACGTGAGCATTGCGGTTGCACCGTGGTCCTTCTCGAATGATTTTAATGACATTATTCAGCAAGAAAAAAATGAATTTCTCGCACATCTCATAGCCCGTTCATCAGCTTCATGAAGAATTACGTAATATTTCATTAACGGTCGCAGTTACTGCGATATTTCTATACTCAGTAAGGCACGGTGCGAAATTCGAATGGTTTGCAAAGAAACTCCGTGAGTTTGCGTTTCCTGCATGCTAGATCATATATTGTTGCCTATGAAATGAAACTCTCATATTAATTTTTCCTTAAACATGAGACGAGATCTGTATCAGTTACCGCTCTCGAGAAAATGGATTGTATGTAGTGCACTCACTTCCGATCGTGCACGCAAACGATAGCATGAAAATGAAATATTCATAACTGCCTCGTATCTCATACGCGATTCGATATACCAAAAAGAATTTTCGTAAAAGGTAGCATGCAAAGCAGAGAATATTTTCACACGTAGCTAACATGCGAAACTTTCATATCTAGTGTGATACATAACTAAAGATTTTTTCAATGAAATAATGTAATTCTTTGAAGGGAGATCGATCCCTAGTGAAATAAGAATTAGTATGTGTTGCTAATAGAGTGAATGAAAGACTCACACTTTTATTTTGATGCTAAGCACCAGCTTTTCAGAAACTGTTGATCGGATTTTTTTCAGTTGTTTTGATTAATACTAGACTGTTTCGGGACTTCGTCGCATCTGCCACTGCATTAGCGTATCAGAAGGGTCAAATTGTGTTAACCCCACCGTTTCTCGTGCAAAGAAGCTATTTTTAACATGGTAACTATAGAAAGAAAAGAATATGTAAAAAAACAGGCTAAAAATGGCTCCCGCAGTTGCATTTTCAGTGAAATCCTGTACTCTTTGTTTTTTAATAATGAAGGGTTGACTTTTCGAATTATTTGTCATTGGCATGACCTGTTGATGCGATCGTTTCCAGAGTTGCTAGTTGCAGTGTACAGTTTTTGCGAGACACGGGTATGTGTGAAGGATTAAAAGGGAACGACAAGGTGCTGGTTGCAAAAATTAGAAACTTTTCTTGATCACGTAATTCCAATGTCTATACATTGAAGGATTATTCCCCAAAATATTATGCGCAAACACTAAATGTAACGGTTATGTGAGCGTTTACGCCGAGCATGCACGGCACGTTTCGGCGTTAGACAACCGGTTGCGTGGTCACGTTCCCTATTTATACCGATCTGAGTAAGCCTGATTTGTTGGAGAGTAGTTTGGCGGTTTTGATCAAAATGTGAACGAAAATTCCAATCGTCTCAATCGGAGATTCGCTTCAAAAATAACGTCCAGCCGAAGCGGAATTGTCAATATTGTTTCAAATTTGGCCGTTTGTCTGTCCAGTGTAGGCCATACTGCATTAATGCAAGTGGGGAAAGCACTTCAAATCAAAGCAGGCCACGAAATGCGTCGATTCTGTGAAGACAGAGAAGCAACGGTGATGCGCTAAGCCGGCCGGAGTGGCCGTGCGGTTCTAGGCGCTACAGTCTGGAGCCGAGCGACCGCTACGGTCGCAGGTTCGAATCCTGCCTCGGGCATGGATGTGTGTGATGTCCTTAGGTTAGTTAGGATTAATTAGTTCTACGTTCTAGGTGACTGATGACCTCAGCAGTTAAGTCGCATAGTGCTCAGAGCCATTTGGTGATGCGCTAAGCGACGAAAAGGGCTTTGAGGATGAAAATGAGAGTTTATCAGGTCAAATTAGCAGAAAGCGGCCATTCACTAGGCCGGGCGATATTTATTATGGACCAGGCATCGATAATAGCCCGTAAGTTTCAATTTTGTCCCTTTTTTATATAATAAATACTTGTCAAACATAACCGCGTTTTTCTCAAAACCATCTATTTCGACATGGTTGTTGTCGCTCAAGGAACAATTTTCATCCAGTTTTAATGACTTTTGGTCTCACTTGAAGCAAACCGAATTCTCTTCAGTTCATCTAGCCGATTTTTTATGTTATCCTTTATTATTTTTTCGACCGAGAAAGAGGGGTCCGAGAAACGGCCATTTTTCAGATTTATATACTTTCGTCAAAAATATTTTTTTAAAATTGCAGATCCCTACGATGAACTAAAATTACGTCTGTAAGGATCAGGGTGATATGTTAATTTCATGTTTCAGATAACCACAACGGGGATTACAGCGACAACCGGCGATCTACATCCTTTCAATGCTACCTCGGGAAAATCCCAATCACACAGTGAAAATATTAATTTTTTTCAGTAAAAAAATATTGATAAGAACTTCAAAAAATGGTTCAAATGGCTCTGAGCACTATGGGACTTAACTGCTGGCGGTCATCAGTCCCCTAGCACTTAAAACTACTTAAACCTAACTAACCTAAGGACATCACACACATCCATGCCCGAGGCAGGATTCGAACCTGCGACCGTACCGGTCGCGCGGTTCCACACTGTAGCGTCTAGAACCGCTCGGCCACCCCGGCCGGCGATAAGAACTTCAATGCATACTTTATTCATTGTAGCAAACCACATTTGCCTACCAAATGCCAGTACGGAGAAAAAAAATCTTGAATTTGAGCAATATTTTCGTACGTCACCCTGTCGTTCCCCTTAAGCTGAAGAACTGTACTTGCCCTAATGCGGTGTCGCGTCCACAACGGAGCCCTTAACACTTCCGTTGTCCCCACCGCTACCGCGTCGTCTGTGCTGCTGGGGGCCATAAAAACGATGATAAAGGTAGCCTGAAATAAGAAGCGGTTTATATTAAACACTGAATTTTTTAAGGTCATTGACATCGTCCCTACTGTGTCTGAAATTCATCCACAACACTTTCTCACTGAAATGTTTTCATAATTTCGTTGGCGTCAGCCATTGATGGTTCAAATGGCTCTGAGCACTATGGGACTTAACATCTATGGTCATCAGTCCCCTAGAACTTAGAACTACTTAAACCTAACTAACCTAAGGACAGCACACAACACCCAGCCATCACGAGGCAGAGAAAATCCCTGACCCCGCCGGGAATCGAACCCGGGAACCCGGGCGTGGGAAGCGAGAACGCTACCGCACGACCACGAGATGCGGGCCGTCAGCCATTGAATTTAGATTCAATACAGTTGCCGTAAAATATGATACGTTTTCCTCCTTTTTATATAATTAACATGATTCAAACCTTTTCGCGCCTATTTTTTCACTCTGTTGCGCGGTTGCGCACGTGGCGCTCCCCTGCGGCCAACACTCTTAATCGAGTTTCGCGCACCAAATCTGCAGGCGCCATTACATTGGGATGATGGTGCACCTCAGCTTCACCTGTGCGACTCCGGTTCGGCAGAGATTCGATACGTAGGAACCATATCGATATCTTTTGCCCTACAGTACATCCAGAAAATAATTGACGGTGTTTGTCTGCTATTCTGATATGAAAAAAGGCATGTGAAACCGGTCAGAATACAGATGACGTAAATAAAGAAGGTTTCCACCTATGATATCCGAACGCTGTTACCACAGTGATACTCATGGTGCATGTCGGAATAGCACCACTAGGGAATGGAGCTGGTGGATGATTGTGGCATGGTCCGCCATAAGGGAAATATATCAATTTAGTTAAACACTCAGAGACTTAGTTTTGCATGAATGACATAGAATTTTGTAGTCAGGCCTGGAGGTGCGTCAGTTAGCCTAACATTTAAGCCGACTACTCGTTAAGACCAGAAATTTCTGGCTGAGTTACGGTATGGCGCAGATGTTCAGTTTCACGATATACATTGATCAGCCAAAACATTTTGATCATCAACCTAGTATCGACCTATCGATATAAACCCGACCAGGCGGTATCATCGTCACCTGTAAAGTAATGGCTGCAAGTTTTTTAGACACGCGCATGGCGCGTGAAATATCAGTGAGCATGCTGTTCGTGTGCAGAATGGGGAAGTCGCGCGATCTGTCTGCGTTATACCGAGGGCAGACTGTGATGGACCAGAGGCTCGGCACGAACACTTCATAAACTGCGCGACTTGGGTGTTCGAGGAGTGCTTTGGTCGGTGTCTTCAACAAGTAGCGAAACCAAGGTGATATCACGTCCAGAAGTCATAGTGTTGGGCAGAACCCCTCACTAGAGATGTCGGACATCGTAGGCTGGGCAGACTGGTAAAACAGGCCAGTCGGCAAGCTGTGGTGGAACTAACATTAGAATGTAATGTTGGGCAGAGTACAAATGTGTCTGAACACTCCTAACGAGGGCCTCCACCGCCAACGACCCATGCATGTGCCATGTTTAACACCACGACATCGGCACTACATCTCTTGTGGGTACATGACCATCGACAATGGAAATTGGCCCAGTAGCATAGCGTTGCCTGATCTGGAGAAGCTCGATATCTTCTTCATTACGGCGATGGCAAGGTGCCAATCCGCCGCCTTCCAGAGAACAGCTCCTTGACACCTGTACTACAGGAAGGAGACAAGCTTCCAGAGGCTCCATTTTGCCCTGGGGAACATTCTTGTGGGCATCCATGGGTCCGGTAGAGCTCGTGCAGGCACCGTGACGGCCAAGGAGCGTCTTACAGTGGTGTGAAACCACTCTACAAAACCACTTAGTCGTCACGGACAACCCTTCATAACGCTCATGTTTCCTGACGGCAGTGGCATATTTTAGCAAGATAATCTGTCCCGTCACAAGGACAGGAGCGTGATGGAGTGGTTCGAGGGACACAGCAGTGAGTTCCAACTAACGTCCTGGCGCTGATGCACCATCTCGCCAGATCTGAAGCCGATCGAACATATCTGGGATGTGAGTGAATGTGGCACCAGGGGTCATCGCACCCTCCCCGGAATTTACGGGAATTAAGCGACTTGTGTGTGTAAATGTGTTGCAAACTCCCTGTAGCGACCTACCGAGGTCTCATTGCTCGCACACCACGACGCGTTGACGTGTAGCGACTTGTCGATACTCTCGCTGGTAGAGGGCAGGGCTACACATTTTTATTTCGCATTACACCTTTTGGCTAATCTGACTCATAAATTTAAACGGATTAATCGTCGTTTCGTTTTACCACTACTTCAAGCACCACCGTGTCACATCAGATAATACATATATCAACTCGGTTCCCAGACCTCCTGAAGATAGACGTTGACTGTGGATATTGTATCACAGACACTGTCCCTTTGACTGTTCAGAGATGTCACTAAACCCGCCCAAAGATGTAAACAACCATGCATGAGCAGCGCCTATTAGATGGAGATCCAGTCATTCCACCAGGAAGGTACATGGATCGTGTTGTATGTATTTCAACCATGCCGAGAAGGTCAATATCGCGGTTCGATCGCGTCCCCAATGTTTCTTTGTGCCAGGAAGGGCTCTCAACATGGGAAGTGTCCAGACGTCTCGGAGTAAACCAAAGCAGACATGGAGAAGACACAGAGGGACGTGAACCGTCGATCACATGCCGCACTCAGGCCACCTAAGGGCTACTGCTGCGGTGGATGATCGCTACCAACAGATTATGGCTCAGAGGAAACCTGAAAGCAACGCCACCTTGTTGAATAATGCAGCCACAGAACATCGTGTTACGACTCAAACTGTGCTCAATAGGCTCCATGATGTGAACTTCACTCTCGACGTGCTTGGTGAGATCCATCTTTGCAAGCACGACACCAAGCAGCACAATACGCAATGCAGATGGGCCCAACCACATGCCAAATGGACCGCTCAGGATTGGCATCACGTTCTCTTCACCGATGATGCTGATGAGCATATGGCGTCGGTGGCCGTGAGTTCCCAGGTGGGAAATTCGGCCGCAGAGTGCAAGTCTTATTGAGTGCGACGCCACATTGGGCGACTTGCGCGTCGACAATGGGGATGAAATGATGATGAATACAGCACAACACCGAGGGAAGAAAATCTCCCTCCCCAGCCAGAAATCGAACTCGGGCCCCCGTTCATGGCTCTTCACCGATGATTATCGCATATGACGTCAACCAAACAGTCATCGGAGACGTGTTTGGAGGCAACCCGGTCAGGTTGTACGCCTTAGACGCAGTGTCCAGCGAGTGCAGCGAGTTGGAGGTTCCCTTCTGTTTTGGGGTGTCATTATGTGGGGCCGACGTATGCCGCTGACGGTTATGGAAGTCGCCATAACGGCTGTACGATACGTGAACGCCATCCACCGACCGATAGTGCAACCATTTCGGCAGCATACTGGCGAGACATTCGTCTTCATGGCCGAAGATTCGTGCCCCCATCGTGTACATCTTGTGAATGACTACCTTCTGGATAACGACTTCGCTCGACTAGAGTTCTCCAGACATTATACCTATCAGACACGCCTGAAATAGATTGAAAAGGGCAGTTTATGGACGAGACGACCCACGCATCACTCTGAGGCATCTACGCCGAATCGCCGTTGAGGAGTTTGACAATCTGGACCAACAGTGCCTTGATGTGGATAGTACGCCATGACAAATACAGGCATGCATCAGTGCAAGAGGACGTGCTACTGGGTATTAGAGGTACCGGTGTGTACAGCAGTCTGGACCCCCACCTCTGAAGGTCTCGCTGTATGGTGGTACAACAAGCAAAGTGTGGTTTTCATTAGTAATAAAAAGGGTGGAAGTGATGTTTATGTTTATCTCTATTCCTACCTTGTGTACAGGATTCGGAACTCTCGGAACCGAGGAGATGAAAAACATTTTTGATGTGTGTACAAGAACGAAACCAGAGTAGCCTAGCAGAGTGATGTGCAGCACTGCCCACTAACGCCGATGGTGGAATAGACAAGCCCATCTGCTGGAAGTACGGCGAGATACGTCATCTGGTGACGTCACATGTTCAACATTTGTCATTCGCTTTTGAGGTATTTCCCAACATTCATGGGGCCCATATATCTTACATTAAATTACTTCTCTCGGGCCCATGTGCGTTGCTTCGAAGGCTTTTAAACGTTAATAAGGATTATCCTGTAGCTCTATCAACAAACAATTTGTTTCCAGTGCATTCCTCATTCTTTGATAATTGCTTCACAGGTAATTATAATACTGAACGTTCACATAAAGTGTCGTACAATACTACAATGAACCGAAATATAAATACAATAAGAGAAAAGTTTAAAATTTGCTTTATGGTGGACAATTAGACTCCAGAAAGGGGTTCATTAATCTAAGTAACAAATGTAAGTTGTTAACACTGCCAGATCAGAGGTTAATATCAGCAAGACGTAAACCATTGCACATGAAACCGCCAGAATCTCCAACGCAAGCATGCCAACATACATGCATTGTGTTGTATAGGTGCCGAAGGTCAGTTTCTGGGATTGAGTTCCATGACTGTTGCACGTGGACTGTCAATACAGGTAAGTTTAAAACTCTTTGTGGATGACGCTGGAGTTGGTCTTCGATAATGTCCAGTATGTGGGTGACTGGAGACGGATCTGGTCATCGATCAGGACAGGGCAACATGTCGACACTCTGTAGAGCGTGTTGGGTTAGCGTTGTCCTGTTGGAAATCACCAAGGAACCGGTGTTCATGAGCGGCAGCACAACAGGTCGAATCATCAAATTCGCAGTTAGGTTGCATAGGGTAACCGTGGTAGTGCTCCTGCAGTCATACAAAATCGCACCCTGGACCGTAACTCCAGCAGGCAGACAGGGTGTTTGCACGCTCGCAACTGGCCGCCCTCTAAGCAGCATACTAGCAACACTGGCCCAGAGGCAGAACCAACTTTGGCCAGAAAACTCAACAGACCTCCACCCGCCCGCTAATGAGCTCTCGCTTCACACCGCTGTAGTCACAAATGACGGTAGTTTGGGGTCAGTGAAATGCTCGCTACAGGGCATCTGGATCGTGCCTGTCCTTGAAATAACCGATTTGCAACAATTCGTTGCGTCACTGTGATGACAACTGCTGCTCAGTTTATTGCTGCAGACGTAGTACGATGCGCCAGAGCCATACGCGAAACACAATGGTCTTCCCTATAGGTAATCCCACGTGGCTGTCCGGAGCCGGGTCTTCTTGCGACCGCATACTCTCGTGACCACCGCTGCCAGCAATCACGTACAGCAGAGGCTACATTCCTGCACTATTGCAGAAGGAACATCCAGCTTCTCGCAGCTCTTTTACGCGACCTCTTTCAAATTCAAGTAGGTGCTGATAAAGGCGTCTCTGTCGTCTTAAAGGCATTTTTGACCAACACCAACTCACCTCGTTCAATCTCGAAGGTAACTAACACTCACAACCGTTACAGCTTTTATTTGAAGCAAACCTGATTTGTATCCTCGTAGCGGTACTCTTAGAGCTACTCTCACGCAACTGGGCGTGAATAGACATTATCTTTCAGATATAGAAGCACGTTTACCAACTTTAGTTTATGTCGCACAACTCCTTCTTGTTGTTGCGATGTTTTTTCCCTTAGTGTATTTCGCCCATTAAGTGTTCCATTATTGGGCTTATAGTGACAAATGCGGTCATTCTGAAGTCTCACACCTTTTTCATATTCTCAGGTTTCCTTTGATGTTCAACTTCTACGTGAGCGAGTCACGTAATAGAGAACTAAGAAAAAAAATAAGAGGAAAAGTACGGAAAAACCATTGCATTGCCTGATGGACTAGACGATCTATGGTAGAAACTATGGAGCACCTATTCGACCGTTAACTGTTTTGGGTAATCTACTTAGCACAGCATTCGTCTTCATGTAGAGAAGAACGAAATTCATTATCATTAACGGAAACATCGAAATTGGGGAAGGCACAGCAGAAGCCGTGATCTAAAATTATTTATTACGCTGAAGTCTACAAAGATATCAGAAACAGAAAATAAAATTGTTCTGGACTGCCATCAACTACTGATTGGTAACTGAGGATGAAATTATTGAAAAATAGTACACTTGCAGGCATAAACCGCGATTGGAAATAGGGACCATTTGCCAAAGGTTCCTACGTCTTCATCATTTTTTATGGATAACAAATAAGGATTTCTTGGGGGTCTTCTTCATCTAAAACATGGATTTTTATGACAAATATTTTGAAGTTTATATAAGAAAAGAGTAACGTAATTGTTATAATTTCCAGCCTTTTTTCTACGTAGCACACTCATTCTTGGAAGCCATCATATTAAAATGCTCCACACACTTGTACACCAATTCTTGTATCTTGCGTTCACACTCATAATAAATGTTCCAGTAATGTAGGTGGCTGTACATATCATAACTTAAAATCGTAAGAGATTTTGGATGCCCTTTAACAAAATACAAGATGGTATAGCACTCAATCACAAAATAACTGAAAAGGGAACTGCGAACCAGGTTGTGCAGAATCTGTTGTCAACGCCAGTATCATACTTCACCACCACATGCACTTCGACCTTCCTGTTCGATGCAAAAAATGCCCAGTCTGAACTTTGTAACGGTAAAATCCGCCACAACTTGTGAAATATCCGTTCATGAATATGTAACTTTTTTGGATGAGAAGAAGAGGTTTTCCAGCGACTCATAAATGGGTACTGTGCTTACGGAAATCACTCCAGCGGCCTGAAAGTCATTCCAACCATTCTCCTGAGTCTCCTTTGTTGAATGGAGAAAGTGTGGCAGCTAAAACAAAGAAGGCAGAGGCTGCTGGAGTAGACGTCCCAGTATTGATGGCAGACGAAGTACTTCGGCGGCGTGGACCAATTTGGGTACGATGTATATATTGAAATAAGTCTGTCTCTGTAGTGGGTTCAGGCTGTGCCTGAGGTTGTGGTGAATGTGGTAATGGATGCATTGCAGCAATAATAGTCAATAATGAGGGAAACGTGCTGTGGAATCTTGTATTTATGTGGGCAAGCGTGCAAGAAGTAAGTGGTCGTCTGCATGGGATCAGCAGCAAAACGCGTGGCCACCCAATGTAGGTCCTGTAGGACAGGGTAGGAGGCCTTTGATGAGTGGCTCGAGGGCTATTACATCCAAGATAGTGGACAAAGAGCATCTCTGCTTGACCGAACGTCAGACAGGGATCTGTCAAGGTAATCGTCCATTCATCTGGACCATGGACATGGCACTGCAAAGTAAGTGGTGCATGGCGTCCGTAAATGGTGGAGGAACCGCATGGTGGAGGGCCTTGTTGAAGACGCTGCTGAAATGCTGAAATCTATCGACACCAGTACTATAAAGAGGCGGCGGGACGCGACCAACGCAATAATGTTCCGTTACTCACGCAGAGGGCGGCCCCGCCACCGCGCAATTTTTGTTCTGGAGAAATTACATACGCAGCCAAGAGATGCGCGTAGATTTCCTTCAAATGGTTCAAATGGCCCTGAGCACCGTGTAACTTAACAACTGAGGTCATCAGTGCCGTAGAACTTAGAACTACTTAAACCTAACTAACTTAAGGACATAACACACATCCATGCACAGGCAGGATTCTAATTTGCGACCACAGTGGTCGCGCGGTTCCAGACTGAAGCGCCTAGAACAGCTCGGTCACAACGTCCGGCCGTAGATTTTGTAATTGACGTCGAATAATATGAGGGATCGAAAGTTGTTGATGTGCATTCCCCCTGTCGGTTTGGTCACTGGTATGAGAATGGTAGTAAGGGGAAGCAAGGATTGAACAACTTCTGGAACATCTGGGCTTAACATGGAAGCGTCAGTGCGCTGAATGTCCGATGAAGTTCAACTGGAAGGCTTTCGGAGCCTTGGGATTTTTTCGGTGCCCCTTTGGCAATCGCGTCCGCTAGTTTGTCCGCTGTGATCACTGTTACTAAGGACGCTGCCACCCTTTTGTTAAGGCGTGAGTGAGGAGTTAGAGAACATCGTCGGAAACCGGCGCCATTAGCCGACCGCTGCTTGAGTGTTGACATGGTTTTCAGTTTGAGTGGTAAGGGTAAAGACGAGGGAACGTCGTCGACGATGAAGGTGGAATATGACAAGAAGGATGCATGGAAGCTGCTCATCAATGGTAAGTTGACAGGGAGACCACACCATCACTTCTTGCAGTTTGTTGTGTTGAAGGGACTCAAATGGCTCAAATGGCTCTGAGCACTATGGGACTTAACATCTATGGTCATCAGTCCCCTAGAACTTAGAACTACTTAAACATAACTAATCTAAGGACAGCACACAACACCCAGTCATCAAGAGGCAGAGAAAATCCTTGAGCCGCCGGGAATCGAACCCGGGAACCCGGGCATGGGAAGCGAGAACGCTACCGCACGACCACGAGCTGCGGACTGTTGAAGGGACAGAAGTTTGGGTTTTATACGTTGGCATGAGCGATGGCCATCCAGTGACGATGAGAGAACATCAAGTTCGCATTAGACAGCGTAACTGTAGTACCACGCTGCCGCAACTCTGCCACATTTCGATAAACTCCCTCTTCTTTGCTGACTTCCACCACAGCAAGACGTACATGTAGCAGCGATGCATTTTCGACAAATGTGGTCATGAAGAAAAACGGTATTGCGCTCGTAGGGCTCTTGACCACGACAAACTGGTTGTGGCGGCAGGTATAAAGCACAGATGAACGCGCAATGGTCGGAAAAGGCCATAGGCCGCATTTCCGTGGGAACATTCGCACCCGAAGGGTTGCAGATACATAAATCCGATCGTGTCGGCTTGCCGAATGGCTAGTGTGGTGGATGTATCCAGTCAATGTGTATGATACCTCATGCGTCAATATGATGAAAACCACCCACTGTCGTACTTAACGCTGTAAATGTTGAATAACCAAGAGTCTGGTGCTTTGAACGGAAAATGCACTTAAAACCGTCTCTGCAAATAATGGCGCTATTTCCTTTGCGTTGAACAGTTCGTTGACGTCGGTGAGTCTAGCCTGACGGGACGAATAATTGACAAGTATCAAAGAGTATGAGGGTTATATCCCACCCGGTTAGGAGGACAAACATATCTGTGATCGGGATACGTTTCCGGAAGTAGGGGGCCACACCGCACTGCCGACAGAGGAAAACAATTCGAATGCTTAAAGATTCCAGGACACACCTCTTGTAGAAAGACGACGTCAACTTCTGATGTCCTGCGTGTCGCGAAGGGGTTGTAACTTGCTGACCGTATTGGATTGGGCGTTGCGAACTTCTACTTGTGGCGCCATTTGACTGTGTATCACGCTATTTATCTTCTGCTATGTCATTGTGAAGTATGATGCTAAAAGTTGTTAGACCAATTTTAAGTCATTCTGTTAAGGCAGGTATTCACAGATATGACCTATTAGTGAACTAACAACTTTTAGCATGGCACTTGATAATGGTATAAATGTCGAAACCTAGATAGTACAGACAATAAATATACTAATATACAGGCAAATGTTGGTATACTCTTTTAAAAATTGTTACCTGACGGTGGCTCAACACCATCTAAATCTCTGCATGCGTGGCGTATTGATGCTGGGTCTAGTCAGCCATTATCAGAAGCAGTGGAGGGTCGTGTCGACAGGCGTCACCACCCCTTGTACCACAGTGTGGATTGCAGCGGTTCAGGACAGTGGGGTATCTGTGGTTGACGTGCCGGATCGTCTCCGACGTCGACTTCCCAAACCCTTAAGTACGTGCCGTCGGCTGATATCGGGGTGTGAGTGTCTTCCGCCCAGGCAGGTCGCCGGGTTTCGTAAGTTACCGATGGCGACGTCTGTGTCGACGTGGTGATCATTGTTTGTGAACATGTTCTTCTGTATCAGACGACGGCAACGAGGTGAGACGTCCGGACTCTAAGGCTGTCGTGGGCACGATAAATGATTCGAGCGGCAATGGTGCGCATCCATTCCTTCCGTAGGACTCGCTGTTGGTGTCTGCAACGACGTCCTTGGTGGGGAGACATTTGGCGCTGGTAACCATGTGGTGAACTTCGAGTTGTCGTTGCGGTGAGTGTCGTCGTTTACGTCACCGCAGGACAGTCGTGATGGTCGGGGGTGGCGCGTCCATAAGAAGAAGTTGTGCTATACGTCGCTAAATGCATTCTGACTCTAAATGGTCCTCTTTCCTCCAACCATAGTATGTGCTTTGTTAACCATCCCGTAACCTGCGATGCGGGGGTGGGAGTTTACACTGAGCCGAGGATCGATGCGAACGTGCCGAACATCGTTCAGGACAGGGTAAGTCCTGAACTGTGCCCGCTTTACAAGGTGTTCGATGACAGTGCCGTAGGGTCGGAGAGTCGCCATCACAACGTCCGCAGGGAGTACGAACGGTAGTTCAAAAACTGTGATCGTTCTGACACCGACACCAGCATTGTGAACGTTGAAGGGTCCTACGTTGTTGTCAGAATGACAGAAGCGCAGTCCGCGGTAGGCCTCTCGTATAATTTTTCCGCAAGCCACGTCGTCAATCATTTCGGCAAACGCAGTACTACTACTGAAAGATGGATCCCTATGATGTCGTTCGGCGCTATCTTCGTTCCATCGTGAAGGAAGCGTTCAACATCGAGCGCCTTCGCACAGATAAAATGGGGACAAAAAGTGAATCGCTCTGTCGCTTTGCGGTAAATGTGTCGTTAGGTGAACGGCGGCTTGCAGTTACGGCCGCGGTGAACACAAACACTGGCCGGCAACGCCTCGCTGCGGAACACAGTAACGTATCCGCACTGTAGCGCCGCCGAAGGCAGACTGTTTGCGGCGCTCAAGTTCCACTCACAATCCGACCTCACAGCTTCACTTGCGCCAGTAGCTCGTTTTCTGCCTTCCAGGCTTCAGACATCATGGCAGACATCGTGAGGTGAAGAGTTCGTTGCCGGTAATAGTGGTCTCAGGGAAGGAAATAAAATTACATTATAAAACTGACAACCGTTCTGTGGCTCACGTTAAGAAATATCTGCTCAATAATTCAAGCAAAATTGTCCTGTTGATAACAGTTAAAAAAAGAAAAACAGCGTACTGCTGCAGATTGCAAAACCACTTGCGCCAGACGCCAGCATGGACATTGCTGCTCCAGAAACGTGTTAAAAGAAACACTCTTGGTCTCATTATGTTATCGTAAGCATCTGTGATTTACTATGCCGGTATAGTTACTTTATTAACATTTATTATTGTTGTCCTAGAGCAGACATTGCCTAAATTCACTGCAGGTTTCATGTGGCCTACTGGTTAATTACAATAAGTAATAAAGAACTTTTATTTCGGAAAACCAAATAGGTAAGAAGAAAAAGGGAATCGTAATCGCTAAAACTCAGTGCTGCCTTTTCCTGGAAGTACTCTGATTCCTCTCACCGTACTGAAATATTTTAGAAATGGCTCCACAACGGCGTAGAACACTCAATTTGTTGATTTATTCTAATTAAAATGCTTCGGCCTTCAGTCATTTTCACCCACATCTATTAACCGTTTTATGCAAACACAACAGTAATACGTCGGTTGATGTGTAAGCACATTTAAATCACACTGAATAATGTAAGTGCCCACATTGGTAGCACAGTTCAGCGTAAGATATACACAGATGTGTATATCTTACTTATGTGCAACCACAGTACGAACAAAATAACAAGAATCACGTATATGGGAAAAATAGAAGGAAAAATGAAGTTGCAACAATAAAACTTTGTATTTCACGACTGTGACATGTGCTAGAAAGATACAAGCAAGAAATTAATAGACGACCAAATAAGCAAAAACTTTGCAAAACAACAACATTCTGTCACAATCGGACAGTTTTCACGGTGAAATAAATCAGCCCCGTTTGCAGGCGTTATCTCACACGTAAATGTAAGTTTATAAAGCAGAAACGGTTTCAGTGATAAAACTGAATGAGACCTACCTGTGCAAAAAATGGGAAAGACGAATCAGCATTTTATGTATGCTAGAAAACTTTGATGAAATCGTAACGGCAGTTTTGATGGATGCATTCAATTCCTTTTCGTGAGCGGAATATTTTACAGCTTACGGGAAAGCAAATGAGGCCTATCGATAAATGAAAACAGCTATTTGTCACTCGCTTATAGGAAAATGTGCACGGTTCCCCCTGTAAGCTTATTTTAACAATGTATTTTTCATAACCAAATGGTAGATTATTTTGTTTTGCCATTGGCAGTGAGAAAATTGTCTCTCAATCTGAAATACCAAAGAAAAGAAAAACATTAATTTAAGTGACTGATTATGTGGACAATCCAGCAACGAAAAACAATGTAAGTAACTGATTATATCAGTTGTCCATAAACAATCAAGATTACAATCAAATTGACATTTTTCATCCAAATATTTTCAATTTATTTATTGCATTCGCCTCAAGCTCTTTTTATAAGTTACTGAAAACAAAAATCATCATTGCTGGACATACGGTTTAGATTGCAGACTTCTGGGTTCACAGTGAAACTTAGTTGCTTTCATACAAAACGTATTTTGTTGTGATGAGATTCAATAAACTACATAGTTGTAGAAATACTGGCACAATTGTTAACCGTTACCAAGACGTCTTTCAAATTATTTACGTTAAAGAGGTAATGAATTTAAAACAATGTAGACTTTTTTATTCACAAAGAAAATAAATTTATTTTGAAACCCATAAAACTGATATCCTTTTCACATAACATTTTCTCTGTGCTAATTTGATATATTGCTTAATTTGATTTTAGACATAAATAGGAGAACAGTATAGTTACAACATTTGCCAACAAATTCATCAGGAAACATATGCCACTTATAAGAGAGTAAACATCTGATATTCATGTTAATAATAGTGTCTATTTCAACCCTGCTTTCTTTTGCGTATCACAGAACCATTCCTTCACTATCTTGTTTCATCAAAAGCTGGAGATACTCCCTTGCCGGCGCAACACAACCTACCGGTAAAATGTGCCAGCCTCGCTCGTTGTAGCTATAAACCGATCAGTTTGACTTCAGCAGACCACATATTGCTGCACGAACACACACCATCTTTGTGTCATAGGATATTAGCCTTTTGCCCTGGCAGGCCAGATCACCAGACTTGTCACCAATCGACAGTTGTAGCGCTGTAACCCAGTGCCAACCACCACCGATGAACTTTGGAACCATGTGAAAGCAGCATGAAGGGGTATATCATAGGACGCCTCTTCCCGTCTTATACGCGTCGATATCATCACACATTAGTATTGGAGGACAGCGTGGAGGGTAAAAATCGTAGGGGGAGAACAAGAGATGAATACACTAAGCAGATTCAGAAGGATGTAGGTTGCAGTAGGTACTGGGAGATGAAGAAGCTTGCACAGGATAGAGTAGCATGGAGAGCTGCATCAAACCAGTCTCAGGACTGAAGACCACAACAACTACATCATCACACATGGAACAAGTTATCGGGACCCACTAGGCAACAGGACACATGCTGAACCGAGGTGCCTGAGATGCTAATCATTTCTGCAGAACATACTAATGTACATGTCTTTTGAATACGAACGTCCTATCGCTAGTCGTTCTAGGTGTTTTTTTTTTCTAAAAATGAATGTATATTCCGCTCTTAATTGTTTCGAGGGCCGGCCGAAGTGGCCGCGCGGTTCTGGCGCTGCAGTCTGGAACCGCGAGACCGTTACGGTCGCAGGTTCGAATCCTGCCTCGGGCATGGATGTGTGTGATGTCCTTAGGTTAGTTAGGTTTAACTAGTTCTAAGTTCTATGGGACTAATGACCTCAGCAGTTGAGTCCCATAGTGCTCAGAGCCATTTGAACCATTTTTTGTTTCGAGGGTCATGTGCAGATAACTGTGCGGTGACTATCGTCAGTAGGCTCCTAGATGACATTTAAGTATCCTAAGTTACAGTGGCCAGTGATCAATAAATTACTGCATAATGGTGTCCATGCCTTTCAAAAACGGTTCAAATGGCTCTGACCACTATGGGACTTAACATCTGTGGTCATCTGTCCCCTAGAACTTAGAACTACTTGAACCTAACCAACCTAAGGACATCACACACATCCATGCCCGAGGCAGGATTCGAACCTGCGACCGTAGCGGTCACGCCGTTCACGCCGTTCCGGGCTGAAGCGCCTAAAACCGCACGGCCACACCGGCCGGCTTCTTGCCTTTAATGAGACAAAATGTGTAATTAATGGCAATCCACGCATAAACTCTTGGTTTTGATCCGGGAATTCTTTCAGATCCGATAGTAAATCAATTTCGACTCTTATCCTGTGTATGTTGGTTCTCGTGATTCTCTGTTTCTTTATAGCTCAATTCCATATCGAAATTGTTTTCTTGCATATAAATGTGTGTGTTACATTAACTTCAACATTAACTACATCTGATGGTCAATTTCACGAGTGTTGCCCGCAAATTAATTCACCGCATTTTTTTTTTTTTTTTTTTTTTTTTTTTTTGTCAACCGAAAGCAATGCTACGAATGTAAAAAGTTGCATATGTATTATTTGAAGCCTTCTGAGTGAGCGCGCTAAGTTTCCGTGACTTCCGACAGATAGTGAAGTTGCAGGACAGTTTCAAAATGGCGGCTGTAGGTGATGTAGATAGAACCGACATGCCGTCATTGAATTTCTCACTGCACAGAAAGAAATAATGGGGAATATTCACAAATGGTTGGGCAAAGTTCAAGGAGCATTTGCTGTCGACAGAAGTACAGTTAGTCTCCGGACAACGAGGGTGAGATCATCAGAAGGCGGTTCGGTGGAGCTTTACGATTTGTAGCGGTCGGGGAGACCATCCACGGCTGTCACACCTGCCTTGTTGCAGTGAACTAATGTCATTGGCGAGGGCAGACGCATTACGGCTCGGCAGTTGGCGCTGCAACTGTCAATCAGCAAAGGAAGTTCACATAGTGAAGCACTGGCTCATCCACCAGGAAAAGGACTGGTATCGACAGGCCATACACACCTTTGTTTTGCGCTGCAGGAAGTCCAATGAACGGGATGGAGATTACGATGAAAAATTTGGCAGGTGAATCACCATTTTTCGTGTAATTCTCTTTATGTTCAATAAAAAACTGTTGAAGAAAGGAAATGCGGTGCGTTAATTTCTGGGAAACCCTCGTATTTCCTTCTTTCGTCGATCTTTTGAAGCATTTCATCCGCTACCCATGGTTTCTTCGCAATTGCTTTCTTTGCACCTACGTTTTTCGTACCAACTTCTGTGACTTCCCGTTATAGAGATGTCCATTCCTCTTACCTACTGAGCATCAATAGGCTCAGAAACCTCAACAGACTCTCTTCATTCGTTAGCACGTCCGCATCAAACTACTTTTCAATGTTAATCGCTTATTATTTAGCATTTACCAATAAACAGCGCTGTAGATCAATAGCTCTAGTAGCTGCGCTCTTTTGTAGCTGAGCAGAAAATTTAACATTTATATAGGATAAGAAATACAATGAAATAAAACTCCAAACAAAGAAGACTCATTTCAGTGACACATAAAGTATTTTACAGACCTCTGTGTTTCAAGACATCAATCACATCCTATCAGTACAACAGTTCGAACAAGAAGAAAGAGTTTTCTAGAAGGATCGTAGATAACAAAAGATTGAGATTTTCATTTTATTTTTCCATTGATATTGTCTGAGACACAATTTTTTTACAAAACATTAAATTACGTCATTGACAATGATTATTTATTATTTTATTAGCGATCAAGTCCTTTTTATAATTATCAGGAGACTACGAGTAATGTTCATTCACATTCGACACAATGCCGTCATGAATGTTATTCTGAATAAAATATAGGCGTCGATATTACATGATCCAAGATATGAGAATGGGAATAGCTATTATGGACGCTATGATAATAGTAAAACATGCACAGTTACTTTAGTGACCACTCTTTTTAATGATGCGTTTCAAAAATGTCATCATCAGATTCCGAAAAGAGATTTTTACAAAACCAATTACAAGTTGCGAACACACTGTACAATGGGGTATAGCCACATATTATACATACCGATTAAGTGAATAGACACCATACTACGTACTGAGTTAACTAAAGTGTGCTATACTGAATAGGAACTGAACATCCGTGGATGGCGAGCCACACAGGAAAACTAAAGTGACTGTAAGGTGGCAGCATATCATACAAAAGTGAAGGCCACGAATGCCAGAAAACGCATACAAAAGGCTATAATTCTAAGTGTAAAAACGTCATGTACATATAGTTTTATCTCTTGTAGTAAAAATTACAGTTAATATAATAAAAAAGTTATAAAGTGCCTGAATGAGCTTAGGGACAGTAAGAAACCTTTAATTGAGGTTCCCGGACTTGGTCCTAGAAGGCACGACACATATGAGAGGAATATTATATGGACATATTATTATACAGCCGTAAAATGACACCAAACAATAATGAGTTACACGGAAATATCATAACGTACATAAAAAGATATACCAACTTTCAGGTCCCATAACCCTATCATTATACAATTGTATGCAGACCACAGCAGAAATGAAACATAAGAAACAAGGAGTACAACTCATTGAAATAAACTGTTTAACTGGTCTGTTGTTGTTGCAGTTTCCTGTAGTAATTGCATAAAAAGTAGATTGCAGCGTGAGGCCTTGTACTATACGTGCAATGCCTATCTATTGTTCGTATTAAAATTTGTATCTGAAAATTACATTTCACCACCTGAAGTAAACACAGCAAGTAGAAAAATATAAACGAATGAAAACCATGTTTCAGGGTTTAAACCGCTGGTCCTGTACACAGATATAAAAATGGTGATAAAATATACCATAATCAACAGCAGGTTCGAACCACGAAGTACATCAAGTACCAAATTATAAAACTAGCCAAACGTTTACAGTAGAACGAAGCAGCAATGCTTACGAAAAGATTGAAGTCATTTATCATGGCGTCCACCTTATTGTATGAGCAAAATTGGCATGAGTGAAGATTATGGTGAGGTCACGAACAGTATGAACTCAAATCCTTAAACAGTTTATTAAAACATATGAACAGATTATTTGTCTATTATGTGAGAGATGTTTTGTCTATTACACCACAAATGGGGAAATAATGGCGTACAAAATTTGTAGAACCAGATATGTAGTGCACAACATGACTTCATGAGCCTCATTTACAATTTTCCCTTTTTTGCGTTAGTCAGATCATAATTATGAGAAAACATTTAATAATAACGGAAAAGGTAAAACCAAGCTACCATGGCTAAGAAACCATAACATGTTCCGTATATCGGCCATAAGACCGCAGTATGGAGGTACTGAGACTCAAACCCTTACACGTTTGATAATCTAGCGTATCAGAGTGTTGTGCTAAGGCAGTGATGTGCATATTCGTTATAACGGACATTGCATATTATCACAATTTATGCGAACCTATAACAAGAAAGCGGGAACCAACTTAGAAGCCAATTATATCTGAAGCTGTATACGTCAGAATACCATATCTATTACGTGAAGGCAACATAGACAATCCATGATATGGGGATTAATGGGATGATGATTTAAAAGATGATCAAAAATTTTGTAATACCACATTCTTGCTGTTCCCTCTTGGTCATTAATAATTTTTTCAGTTGTTTACCTCGAGATGTATAAATTTCAGTTTCTTATAGAATATGTAATTTTTAGCTCTTGGGTTCCACATGTAGCATTTTTAGATCTTTTGTTATGTCAGTGACCCTGTGATTAAAATTTTTAAAGTGAAGCACCAAGGCACTGCTATTTTTATACAGTATGTATGTTCTTATATACGTGTCATTTAATGCGTGTTTCAAAGTCTCTTCCCGTTTGCCCAATGTAAATGCTGTCGCAATTACTGTATTTTATCTCGTATACATCAGGCTTTTCATATTTTTCGTTGCAACCTCCTAAATTATGGCTTAACAGCAGACCCAGTTTATTATTCGTTCTATATACTATATTAATATCTGCATGCTTAGAGACTTTACCAATATTTTAAGAAATTCGCCTATGGAAAGTTAGCGACGCATATTTTTTCTTCTTCCCGTCTACAGAATATACAGTTCCTGCCCAATGATTAAATTTCATTAAAATATTATTCCAAAATTCCCTAACTTTGGTTTCAGAAAAGCCATTTGCTCTAGCTACCTGTATTATTAGCTCAGTCTCTTTGGAGACTGTCTCTTCAGAGAGATACAACTTCGGAAGTCTACTGAACATGAAACTTCTGGGTGGCTGGACGATGCACCAATAATTCTATCAGTGGTGGTGTGCTCTTCTATACACGCTAATCTTTCTGATGATAAATTTTATCAGTGAATGAAACAAAGTTAAAAGAAACAGAAAACTGTAAAATATCGATTAATTCACAAATTTCTCCTATAGGAGAATAATTCTATCAGTGGTGGTGTGCTCTTCTATACACGCTAATGGAAAAGTGATTACCATCTTTGGTTAAATATAGATCAAGAAAATTTAACCATTTGTTCTCTTCCAATTCAAGGGAAAATTTAATCTTTCCATGCATTTGGTTAAATAATTGTGCAAGACGTTTTACCTCATCTTCTTCCCCTGCCATCACAACACACATATCATTCACGTATCTTCTGTACATAGTAATCTATTCAGCAACAAGTTGGTACATCCCAAACAATTTATTTTCCAAGTCCTTGATACATATTTCCGCCAAAATACCTTACAGTCAGCGCGCCGTGGGTAAACCCTCTTTCTGATGATAAATTTTATCAGTGAATGAAACAAAGTTAAAAGAAACAGAAAAAATGTAAAATATCGATTAATTCACAAATTTCTCCTATAGGAAGTTTGTTATATTTTACTAAATTTTTTCTGATAATCTCACAAGTGTCAGTTATGGGAATTTAATTGTAGAGATTTTTTATAGATCTCATCGTTGAACTCTGTGAAACCGTTATCTTTATGACTATATCTGCCATCTCACAACTGTGTTTTTACTGAATATGATCGTGTTAACGTGAAATTTTCTTTTATTTTTTTCCCCCAAAAAAATTTTAGTGTACGTTTGGGGCAGTGCGTGAGTCCACCAAAGGGCCTCAACGGTATTCCTGTTTCTGTAGCTTAAATTGGGCCCTGAGATTTTGGATTTGTGGGTCCATAACTAGCATTCGAATCTTATCAAACGGGGATTGGAGGACGAAGCTGGATTCGGTAATGTATTTTTTAAGTGTAGCTTAGAGGTGAAGTAGAGGGTTTCTCTTAATTTCCATTACACCATTCTCCTCAAAGAATTTCTTTTTTTGTTTTTCAGATGTAGTCATCATCAGAAATTAAAACTATTGAGGCACCTTTGTCCGCCCTCGTCATCAAAACTTTACTGTCAAACAGTTGCTGAAAAAAATTTTTACTGCAGTGCTTAAATCACACCTACGCCTACTGTGAGAATTGACTATCGTCAGCTTCCTTTCAGTTTCAACTGCAGTCTCCGATTGTAATTTAAGCGATATCTTATTAACTTCACACGCAATTCAACCTCTACTTTGGTATTGTTAACATGTTTAACACCCATCTTAACAGTTAAATTATGTTTGAAACATTTTCGAAGCAGTTTCCTCTCATTAGAAAATAGAACTACATCACTAAGGGTGACTACCCTATCGGTAAACACATGTTCGTATACCTGCGTGGCTGAGAGGCGACTTTGCTGTATTTTCTGTGTGACAAACAAGTGCAGCTTTCGTCGATGTCTTCGCAGAGTGCGTGGTTTCTCACACATCAGGAAGTCAGTGACAAGAAAAGTTAAATATGTGAACCAAGTAGTTTTTAAACACTTTCTTAAAAAGACACACACTTTTGGGACATTATAGTTAGCAATCATTTTGGCGTTATAGGCAGTCCTTACCTCTCTCTCTCTACCCGTAACACTCCAAACATATTGCGCACTTCCAGAGTGGTTTCGAATTTGAATTGCACCGTACTTAGGTATTACCTTATTGGCAAGGCATTCCTTGTTGGAGTTAATCTTTAACGGACTGATCACTGAATTCCTTTCGGCCAGATAAAACTGCTTCGTTTCCAGTGTAGACAAGAGAGGCACGATAAGATGTATTTGCTACGTAAATTCGTGAATGAAGTATGCGTACATGTTGATACTAGACAGGAGTATGGAACCGCTATTATGGACGCTATGATGATACTAAAATAGCCGCAGGTACCTTTGTGGCCACATTTTTTAATGACGCGTTTTGAAAATGTCATCATCAGATTTTGAAAGGACACTTCTACAAACTAGTTATAAGTTGCGAACACATTGTAAAAATGTGGTATAAACAGATATTATACATTCCGATTACGAGAATGGACTCTATACAATGTACTGAGTCAACTTAACTGTAACATATTCGGTAGGAACTGAACATCCGTGGCTGAAAAATATAGCAAAAGTTAATAAATTATAATTGAAACAAGAATGTACGTGTTGCAATCCCGCATACTGTAAGATTTCATATAAATATGTATTTATGATAACCATCAGTCTCTGTATCATACATTGTCGATATTGTCCTCATGTAAAAGTATGTTATTCTGACATATACAGCCCCCTATTTACTTTGTTCGCAAGTTGGTTCCCGCTTTCTCGCTGTAGCTTCGCACAGATTGTGCATGCTACGTCCATTACAACCAACCAACCAACCAACTGCGTTAGCACAAGACTTTAGTACGTTAGCTTGGCATGGTACGTGTAAGAGCTTGAGTCTCCGACAGCTCAGCACTTACGTAGTACGGTCTTATGGCCGATATACAGAACATGATATGGTTTATTAGCCATGGTAGTTTGGTTTCATCTTTTCCGTTATTATTAAAATGTCTTTCTACAATTAACATCTTACCAGCGTAGAAAAAGACGGAATTGTAAATGATATTCATGAGAACATGTTGTAGACTACATACATGGATCTACAAACTTTGTAGGCCATTACTCCCCATTTGTGGTGTAATATATGAAACGGATGTAGAATAAGAGAGAAAGAAGCTGTACATATATTTTAATAAAATGTGTGAGGGTTTGAGTCCAAACTGTTGGTAACCTCACTCTCATGTATAATCATGCCATTTTTGGGTAGACAACGGGCTATATGCCCTGTTAAATAAGTTCAGTTTTTTCTTAATAATTGCTGCTTCGTTCCAGTGTAAACATTTGGCTAGTTTAGAGTTTGGTGCTTGATGTAATTCTATGGGTCGTATTTTCTAATTGAAATCTATGGGTCTGTTGCGATCATTTCGATTTATTAGCTGATCTATTTCACCAACAGTTAGTTCCTTGAATTGCGGCCGTTGTTTGCCTTTCCTGAAACGATGCTGGACTTGGTTGCTTGTTTACAGGATACATCAATTTGTATGAGCCAAAGGTGTTTCCTTAACCGGAGCGATAACGTGTTTCCTCTATGCTGTTGCCAGAGCCCTCGTTGTCACGCTGTACCTAGATGGTTGGGTTTTAGCCGACCTCCCTACCAAACGTCTTCGAACACCAGATAAGTCCTTTCTCTTCTAACATACACATCAAAAAATTTTAGCATCACCTATGTTACGAGAGTTCTGGATTCCATGGTTCCCATATAGAAAATTGGAGTAGAGATCAACATAAAAATCATTTCCGCCCTTTTTATTGCTCATGAAAACCACACATTGCATGTTGTACCACCGTAGAGCGAGACCTTCAGAGGTGGTGGTCCAGATTACTGTACACACCGATACCTCTAATACTCAGTAGCGCGACCTCTTGTATTGATGCATGCCTGTATTCGTCTTGATATACTATCCACAAGTTCACCAAAGCACACTGTTGGTCCAGATTGTCCCGCTCCTCAACTGTGATTCGGCGTAGATCTCTCAAAGTGGTTGCTGGGTCACATCGTCCATAAACAGGCCTTTTCAGTCTTCCCAGGCATGTTCGATAGGGTTCATGTCAGTATAACATGCTGGCCATTCTAGTCGAGCGAAGTCATGCACAAAATGTTCACGATGGGGGCGCGAACTGTCGCCCATGAAGACGGATGCCTCGCCAATATGATACCGATATGGTTGCACTGTCGGTCGGGGGATGGCATTCACATATCGTACAGCCGTTATGGCGCCTTCCATGACCACCAGTGGTGTACGTCGGATCCACATAACGCCACCCCTAAAGGAGTGGTCGATCGGTAATGGTGTTGTGGTTGCAAAGATGGACCTTGCCATTGTCGTCGGGAGTGCAGTTGCACATCATGCAGCCTAATGCGCACAGTTTGAGTCGTAACACGACGTCCTGTGGCTCCACGAAAAGCATTATCCAACATGGTGGCGTTGCTGTCAGGGTTCCTCCGAGCCATAATCTGTAGGTAGCGATCGTCCACTGCAATAGTAGCCCTTGGGCGGCCTGAGCGAGATGTCTCATCGACAGTTACTTTCTCTCTATATCTCCTCCATGTCCAAACAACATTGCTTTGGTTCACTCCGAGACGTATGTACATTTCCCTTGTTGCGAGACATTCCTGGGACAGAGTAACATTGCGGACGCCATCGTACCACGGTATTGACCGTCTAAGCATGGTTGACCAGCCGTGTGCCCCCTTCCCGGTGTAATGGCTGGAACTGATCGGCTGTCGGAACCTTTCCGTCTAATAGGCACTGCTCATGCATGGTTGTTTACATCTTTGGACGGATTTAGTGACATCACTGAATAGTCAGAGGGACTGTGTCTGTGATACAATATCCACAGTCAACGTCTATCTTCAGAAGTTCTGGGAACCAGAGTGCTACAAAACTTTTTTTGGTGTGTGTTCTTGCTGGTGCTAGTTTCGAGATACCTTCGGGCATTGCAGACGTCATCGCTCTGTTACTTATATTGGCTTAGGAGGTGTCTGGGCTGTACCCAACGTAAAGGGCTTTGGAAGATCGGTCCCCTCGTTGTAGCTTTCCTTGGCCTTCGTCTTGGTGTAGTATTGTGCTCCTTGCTTATAATCCTTCTGGTGCACCACTTTTGAGAAAGCAATTCAAACTCTTGGTTACTGAACCTTAAGTAGTTATTCATGAAGGCATACATGTGGAACCTGGTTGAGAGGTACTCAGAGTGCGAAAAGGATAAGGTTGAGATTGTGGATGGGACCGTAAACAGTTACTGTGAATTGCACAGTCAAACACACAACTTGATTTTTCTAAGCACCACTTATTTACACATTGCTTTAAAAGATCACAATAAGACAACACGGCTGAAGGACTTTTTAAAGATTACTGTAGCCCCAAAACCACACCAAAAACAAGAACGGCTGAAGGCTTGGCTTAGAAATCAAAGCGATTATAAATAGAAGGTAAAAATTTTCTTTTTTTTTTAAAAAAACATGCAATTGAAAATAATTAGCGACTGAAGGCCTACACTACACGTCTGAAGGACAACTATAGTAAAAACACATTGATAAACAATTTTTTCTAACCAAGAAATTTCTTTTTAAACTTACAACAGAATGGTCAAAAGCCTAATTAAAGAAATATTAACTTATTGCATGACTGAGGGCCACAAACAAATTTCAAAGAACGGCTGAAGGCCTGAAGAACAATTCAGACAAACAATTTAAAATACACCCCGTCCTTCTGATAAAAATTTTCCTTTAAAGAATACACATGGCTGAAAGCCTTATTATAAGGGGTTTACATAAATCCTCGGCTGAAGGCCATGCTTAACACATCGAACAACAAATGGCTTACAGCCTAAATTACAAACGATTACAGATAGAACAAATTTAAGGAAAAAAATTTAAATAAAATCAATCTTCAAAATTTTAATTTAACACGGCTGAAGGCCTTTACGCAAAATTTAAAAAGAACTGAAGTAATACACAGCTGAAGGCCTCACACATTATTTCAAACTGAAATGAAACTCACAATCTAAGACGAACAGAACAAGTGGTGCTCAGAAATGTTCCAAGGAGCAGCCTGAGAAGGTAGCTGAAACGTAATGTGAGGTGAGACAGGCAGCCAAGAGTTGAAGTTAAATAATCGGGTGGCAACCCAAACTAGGAACGACCCAAGGACTTCCGTCCGACTAACGGCACAACGATGGAAAATATCAGCCAAGGACGAGGATACGAACAGCACTACATCTTCAGAAATTGGCGTCTAAAAACATCCAAGGGAACAATAACCACTCTAAGCAAAAAATGAACCAAACAGCTTAAAAGGCTGTCGAATCGAACTTCACGCCGTGCCAGACAGCATCAACGCGACAAGGAAAGGCACACTGCCGGATAACTACACTAACGACCAGGGCAGATAACTGGGTCGTTAATGGCCATACGGCAGAAATACCGTTCGTGCACTTCACTGGCAAGTAACAGTCAATTTAATAATTAATCACAACATAGGAAGACAGCTGCAAGACTTTTTCAACACATCATACTTTGCTGCTGGCCCAAACGGCCTAGGGAGCAACAACCCACAAATGAATGAAGAGAAATTAGAATAGTTGAGGTTTCATATCAGGTTAACTCATCCCTCAACTTCAGCGTCCAGGTTCGGTGGGTAACGAACTTTGTCGCTCTCGCAGCTAGCGCCTCACGATCCGACAGCGCGTGCACGCCACCAGTGGTCCCGGTCTGGCCCCACGGAGACTGCCTCGCAGCCCCGTCCCAACCGACTGACCACCATACACACCACCACCACCGGGAAATACTAGCGGTCACACCAAAGATAATACGACAGTGCTAGTATCGATAAGCGCTGCTGCTGACACTCAAAAGGAGGCAAGCCAGCAACTTCGTTACGCCAGTAAGGAAAAAAAAAAACACATACCACTCGATGTGACAAAATGCCAAAGAACAAACGGCAATGAACGTGAGCCAGGCACGGCTCAACGCGTTTGCTGTTTGGTAGTATTACTTAACTATAGCTTTTTCAAAAAAACGCCTGCCGGTTTTCTATTTGGTAATTTTGCATAACTGAAGCTGTTCTTATTGAATACCTCTCCTTTGCCTTTTAATTAAATGAAAGACTATTTCATAACTTGGGTTACTTGAAACTCTTATTAATCAATGCTTACCTGTTTTTATTGCCCTATTATTGAGCTCTGATATCTTATTCAGTCTGTGTTGTGATTAACTGAAATTGTGATTGCCAAATTCCTACCTGTTTCAGAGGTATTTATGTCAATAAGGCAGTAATAGGAACTCACACATGATGTGTATGTGGGCCCTAACCTTACATCCCCTTTTCCATAATTGTGGGTTTCATATACATTATGAGATTTCCTTGTACATTTATTATTGTTTGGTGTCATTTTACAGTTGTATAATAATATTTACATATAATATTCCTGCCATTATGTTTCGTGCCTTTCCAAGACGACGTCAGCAAGCTTTAATAAACGTTTCTGACTAGCCCTACCCTTACCCAAGCACTTTTAGGACTTCTTAGTGAAATTAACTGTAATGTTTACTACAAGGTATAAAACTATATGTACATGACGTTTTTACTATTATACTTATGATTACTGCCTTTTGTATGCGTTTTTTTGACTTTCGTTGGCTTCACTTGTGTAAAACATGCTGCCACCTTAGGGCCACCACAGTATTCGTGCGTTTCTCGCGGTAAATTTAAGTTGACTCAGTACAGTGTATGGTGTCTGTCCCCTTAATTGATATGTATAATATGTGGCTATAACACAGCTGTACAATGTGTTCACATCTCATAACTGGTTTCGTAAAAATCTCTTTTCAGAATCTGATTACGTTTTCGAAATGTGTCATTAAAAAGAGTGGCCACGAAAATACCTGTTGACATTTTATAATTATCATCGTGTCCCTAAGACCTGTTCCGATACTTCTTTCTTCTTTACTAGTCTCTTAATCTTCGGCCTACTCTTCGTCACTACTAAATTGTGATCTGAGTCCATATGTCTACCTGGGTAAGCCTTACAATCTAGTATCTGACTTCGCATTCTGTGTCTGATCATTATGTAATCTAAGTGAAATCTTCCTGTAACTCCCAGCCTTTTTCCAAGTATACCTCCTACTCTTGTGGTTTCCAGTAATTCAGCGACTGCACTGCTTTCCTGTTCACAATGAATCCTACTCCCTTTAAAAAATTTTTGGCTGCTGTTGATTTTAGCCTTTACTCGTTTGACCAGAAATCATTGACTTCTTTCCATTTCACATCACTGACCCTTACTATGTCTATGTTCAGCCTTAGCATTTACCTTTTCCGATTTTTCATCTTCTCTGCCACTTTCGGACTTCTGACATTCCACGCCTGGACTCGTATTTATTGTTATAACCAGTAAATCCGTGACTGGAAATTCAAGTCGCTTAAAAGAAGTTGGGTAAATCGAGTGGGATCGTCGATATACAGCGTATTAGTGAGACGTCTGCTACTGCTGGATCTGTGAGGATAGTAGCTCAGTGGCAGTATTTAGCTTAGTTATAATCTCCAAACTGACGAAATGTATAGCCACTGTCTGTTTGAATGTTTATTAGAATATCGTATAAAAATTCGAAGTAAGTCAATCAAGACCTATTTGATTTTGTCTAACAAAATGAGAGTGCTGGTAGAGTGGGTCATAACAAGAATATCTCACACAGCAGCCGATGTCCGCAAGCCTTAGGGTACGGCACTAGGCGTCGTTGAATACCGTCGCTCACCGCCAAGATGGTAGGCACACAACATGTCATCCGAGTCGTAGCGGTAGCAGGTCTGCAGGGCAAGGATTTCAAAGAATTAGTGACATCAAGGTAAACGAGATGTCGTGTTGAAATTTTATGATATTTATTTGCAATAGTTGAAATCGACCCAGTTGCGGATACTCCAAAAATGGGTCAAATGGCTCTGAGCACTATGGGACTTAACATCTGAGGTCATCAGTCCCCTAGAACTTAGAACTACTTAAACCAAACTAACCTAAGGACATCACACACATCCATGCCAGAGGCAGAATTCGAACCTGTGACCGTAGCAGTCGCGCGGTTCCAGACTGAAGCGCCTACGGATATTCCAAGTGGGACAACACTACGGGTTTTGCGCCTCTTACTGGGACGTGAACGCTTTACTTTTGGCTGTGCAATTGCGTGTTTGATAGCTAATCCTCAGAGGTGAGCAACGGTGCACACTGGGGAGTCTGGTTCGCCTGCGTTAATTTCTCAGCAAACGGGGACACTCTTGTGTATTTAACTGTGTGGAACGTACGGGAAATTGAGAGACATTCTTGGGAAGAAAGGGAAGACATTCAGTGTGCTTATAGGGCAGTGGATAGAAATGCTGCGCAACGCTTCCAATTCATCGAGTTCCAATTCCAAGCACATTTACTGCCATCCACAGGTCCCTACGAGAGGCAGGTAAGTTTTTCACTGACACGTTCTCGTAATGACACATGTCCATTAAAGGCCTACTCTGAAACTCGATGTATTCATTTTGTGTTACAAGTGTAAAGGCATGACTGAAGGTGTCGTCAACGTACAGCGCGTACACCAGGTCTTGAAGAGTAGGCGATAGCACCGCTGGCAAACTCGCTGTGTGTTGCAAAATTGGTGTAAGCCATTCCATAATCTGGAGTGTGTGGTATGATGATGGTTTGCACCCTTGCCACCCTCAGAAGGTTCACGCCCTTAACACAGAAGATTTTCCCCGTCGAATTGAATTCTGCCAGTGGAGTTTGCAAAGGTGTGCAATTCGTAAAATGGTTCAAATGGCTATGGGACTTAGCTTCTAAGGTCATCAGTCCACTAGAATTTAGAACTACTTAAACCTAACTAACATAAGGACATCACATACATCCATGCCCGAGGCAGGATTCGAACCTGCGACCGTAGCGGTCGCCTGGTTCCAGACTATAGCGCCTAGAACCACTAAGCCACACCGGCCCGCTGTGCAATTCAACCACGCTTTCCGGATAACGTACATTACACGAAAGTGTGGGTACAACAGCCGCAAGCCGCGTCACCAAAGTCTCTTCGCTGTCAACATTTGGTCCGGCTTCTTACGCGATTGCCTGGTCAGTCCATACAAGTTTCCTCGCGACTGAACGCAAAGAGATACTTAATCTTTGTACCAGAAACACTGCCAGAGTTATATGAATGCGTAGTTTTCTTGGACAAGGAGGTGGATGGAATTAGGCGGGAGTGTGGATCACCCGCGTGGAGTGCCGAGTTCGTCTGTGAAGTTGCGATATCGCCACGTCCCGGATGCTGCAGTGGTTACCGAACCTCCCTAGTAAGCAGGAGATTCCGGGCTCTAATCACGGTTCGGTACACAATTTCGCTCACTGCCGCTGATTCCCCTTAATGTCCTGCTGCAGCTGACAGCAGTGAACTCGCTTCAATTTGCAGATACTGCCAGAGTTGTTTGAACTGTTCCAGTC
Source organism: Schistocerca cancellata (assembly GCF_023864275.1). Lineage (NCBI taxonomy): Eukaryota > Metazoa > Arthropoda > Insecta > Orthoptera > Acrididae > Schistocerca > Schistocerca cancellata. Next base: position 337,901,384 of record NC_064631.1, read on the forward strand.
AACGTGCGACAGCGAATGTTGTAACAATAGATGGTGCATTTGCGAATGCATTTGGATGAAAGCTTTGGTGAGAACTGGATAGGGTGCGGTGGACCGGTGGCATCGCCTGTACGTTCCTCGACTTGATCCATTGATTGTTTCTTCTGAGGCCACTTGAAACTTGTGTCTGTGAAACACCCACTGAGGGTCACGAAAAGCTGATAGCGCGCATTATGGCAGTCTCCGAAGCAATTTCCTCTTTGTCACAAGTGTGTGAGAGAGTGCGACAGTCACTACGGTGTCGATTCTTTGCGTGCATTCTAGTAGTAATGCGTAATTTTGAGCACTTTTTGTAACTGTTTTCTAATAAACGTTATAAAACTTCACCCCGACTTGTTATTTACCTTGATGCCACAAATACATTGAAAAGTTACCCTACAGATCTGCTACCATGACGACCCCGATGGCATATTGTGTGCCCACCCTCTTCGTGGCGCCCGACCGCTGTTCGAAGATGCTTTGCGCCGTACGCTTGCGGATGTGCACATAGATTGGTATGCCAAATATGCTTTTTATGACCACCTCTACCAGCATTCATTTAAGGTATATCTATATCTATATATAAACTGAAGCGCCAAGGAAAATGTTATACGCATGTGTATTCAAATGCAGAGATATGTAAACAGGCAGAATACGGCGCTGCGGTCGGTAACGCCTACATGAGACAACAAGTGTCTGGCGCAGTTGTTAGATCGGTTAGTGCTGGTACAATTGCAGGTTATCAAGACTGAATTGAGTTTGAACGTGTTGTTATAGTCGGCACACAAGCGATGGGACACAGCATCTCGGAGGTAGTACCAAACATCCTGCATTGGTACAGAGTGGCTTCAGGAACACTCTTCTGCGTTCATACTTGCAGTAGACGCATGCTGTATCGTTACGGGGTTAAGCGCGTTGGGACACCTGTCCCCAATTTGTGTTTCTTAATTACTCATTGAAATGACTATCAAATGTTCTTTTGTTGCTTTTGCTGTGTTTGTAAATGTATAGGAAGCGAAATAAAACACAAATCTCCAAAAAAATATTTCAATAATTTATTTCAGAGGCAGTTAACACATACGGTATGCAAATGAGGCAAACACATCCACCTTTTACATTTATGACACTATTTTCTAGTTGACTTGTCTTTTTGCCTTCCGCACTTGTAGCAGCGTCCTTTAGAACCTTTTCTGGGACTGTCTTGTGGTGTAACTGTTGAATCTATGACCAGCAGAGCATTTGCACGCCGCCCTAATTCAATGGGAATTTGAGGGACAGCATATCTGTACTGAATGTGAGGTTTCATCATTTCCAGGCCAATCTCTGCAGAAACTCCGTTCTCTTCAATGATTCAGGTGTTCCAGAATTTTCTCGGTATATGCACAGTGCGTTCATGGCAGAAACGTTAAGTACATTATAGAAAACAACCATAGGCCACCTACGATGTTTCGTAACATATCACTTTTTGAATTAGTTGATCAATTAAATCAACTCCAATCTTCGTCATATTGTCAAAAGTTACAATTTTTGGTTTCAGTGAATCTCTTGAATCTTTATGAATGGTATCATCGTGATGTAATGTAGATATCAAGAGAACAGTTTGATTAACTTTAGGGCAGTACGAAACTAGCGTGCAGCTCTCTTGGAACCCAAACAAATAAGAATATTGAGGTCTTTGCTTATTAGGTAAAATCCCCTTGGGGATTACCGTCTTGTTTCTCTGGAGCGTTGGAGCGTATGTCAGTCCCTTGTCTTCTAGTACCTTCTTAGCCAATGGTATACTGCTGAACCAGTTGTCACCGGTAATGTTATGGTGAGTCCTGCTGACAGGTTCCACTAATCTCATTACTACATCTGTAAGAGAATTACTTTGATTAAAATGACCCTCTGGATTGGTGCCAGCGTAAGTTTCTAAGTTGAAACTATAGGCAGTGATAGCACCTACCAAAGTAAATGTCTTAATGCCGTACTTGGCGGACTCTTTAGGAAGATTCTGTCTCAACTGGCATTTTCCCCGAAAAGAAAGTAACTGTTTATCGACAGTCAAATATTCACTTGGAACGAAGCGTTTTGAAAAATTATTAACAACAGTCTCAAAAATGCCTCTATTTGGGGCTAATTTATCAATTTCTTTTCGAAGGCTTCTGTCCCTTTAGGCATCAAAACGTAAACATCTCAGAAGAAAATTAAATTTTTATCACTCACAGTTAGGTAACAGGATTCTAAGCCGTTTCCTCTAGAGTTGTCCCAGAGGATGCTAGTGCTTCTTCTAGAACTTCTTAGGGTTCCTATTAGGTAGAATATGCCGAAAAGTGCTCTTATTTCAGTCTCATCAGTGAGTCCATCATCTCTATGTCACTGAAATTTACTTTTCAAATTTCTTACATAAATATTTGTGCAGTTAACATATAATTTTGTAAACACTGCTGTTCAAGAAAAGAACTGATAACTTATCTTCAGAAAGTATTGCAGATGCTTGCATCTTGGGACCAGGTATTATATTCAGTGACCTTGTTCTCACGTTTCATTTAGGAAAAGACTTAGATCACTTTATTTCACTGTCCTTCCCAAGATAATAGGAGATACTAGACTCACCATTCTTACCATCGTATTCATCTGGAGATTGTTCGTTTCAATATCATGATCGCTTTCCATTAGTTAACCATCTTCATTTCAGTCAGAATCCTCAGAATCAAATACGTCATTTTCATCACTCTCTGCATCTTCTTCGAGCCACCTGTTCCACACTTCAGGGTCGGAAGACTCTTCTTTTATCACTAAAATAAAAACATTTTTATGAGTATCAGTTTCTGTAAATTATAGTACATGCTGAAGGCTGCGCAAGTAATCACTTCGATTAACATTGTTATTTAATTGAAAATAATAAAAATTTTAAACATTGTGCTTACAACGAAGTTAGTATGAAAAATGTTAAAAAAGGAAAAAAACTACCTTAAGAAATTGTTACGTAGGTAGGCGCGTGCTGGACAATGGTACCCCAACTCACTTCAACGACCTGGTGCTCTCTGTTTAGCTGTCCAACTGACGTTAGCTGCAAACGGGTCTTCAACAATGCATCCACTTGAAAGGTACTGAGCGTGGGAACGCTGCAACTTTAAACGTAATGGAAATAAACACAATGTATAACGACTGGGTGACAAGTGTACCCAAGCGCCCAGTCCAGGGTTAAAGACTTCCGCTGGCCACCAAATTCCCCAGACATGAACATTATTGAATATACCTGGGATGCCATGCAACCTGTTGCTCAGAAGAGATCTCTACCCCGTCGTACTCTTTCTTATTTTTGGACAGCCCTGCAGGATTAATGGTGTCAATTCAGTCCAGCACTACCTTCGACAACGTAAGGAATGCAATATTATTTGGGAAAGGGGTAGAGAAGGCCGACGAAGACATGGTTGGGCCTGAACAGGCCAAAAATGCTTTTCATGGATTACAGAAGAAGACATAAATAAAGTATTTAACAAAATAGGTTTCCCTGCCGAAGCTGGGTATCCTGACACGAAAGCTGGAGGAAGGCCGAGACTTACCATCTCCAGTAGGAACGTGGTATACTCTAGTGTCCAAACAAAGAGCCGGATTTCCTTCTAAAAGAACCAGCAAGTGATTCCTGAGAGGGTATGATCTAACACACCACATCAATGCTCTTTTCTAATCTAAATGTGTGTATAATGTCACACAATTTTCTATATTTATTACACATTGCAAATCATTCTTCCTAATTTCGTTAGAAAGTACTTCAGTTGCAGGGACAGCTATACTTGTAGTCGCACTTGTGTAGGAAACACTGCCTTTTTGTTAATATTAAATGTTATCCAACCCTATCTTCTACTGAAAAAGCGCTCGTAACTCTTACGGTATGCATTTTGGAGCCCATGTTTACTAGAGATTTTTTTCTTCTGTTGGTCCACTCTACTCTCTGCCAAAATATGAAGAGCAAGAGTTTGCAGTGGAAGTGCTAATATCTCTTAAGGTTTGCAATTCAGAAGCCATATTTAATAGATTTTTTGGTGCGAGTAATTGTTGCTGTCACGTCTCTGAATATTGACCGTTTCTTCAGGGGCATCCTGCATAAAACTTTAGGAAGTATACAACTAGACGGAAGTTTTCACTGTAACTTAAGTACGTCCTTCTCACGGGTTGTACTAGGCATCAGAAAATAGGTACACAACCTAAGATATTAAGAAGTGAAGAATCCGGAATAAAAGAATTTTTTAATATCATTTGTACCGAGGATAGTTGTCATTCAGAAGATCTTTAGAGCTATCATGCTAGTATCATAACAAGTAAAACAATATTACAACTATTTGGTGCAGTCTGTACTAACCAACAAACAATCTCACTATTCTCTCTACCCGGGTTTATTGAAACTGAGTACCACAAAGGTGTGGCAATGGCAACGCACAGTTTACGCTCCTGATAATTGAAAGTATATTAGGGTCTCTGCGACAGGTAGGCTGGCTACCTGGTGCCGGCCAGGGCTTTAGTGGGGGCCCTTTTTATCGAGAGCTGTGGACAGGGGGCGGATGGTGTCTGGTAGGGGAGGCGGGGGGTGGATGTGCGGGGGCGGTCTAAGGCCGCGCGGAGGGCCATGCGTCACGCCGCGGAATCCGGCCGGGCCCGTAATGCATTTTTAAAACGGCTCCGGGCCTGAGGCGCTCTAAGAAATTTATTCATGGTCTTCACACGACCTAACTTTTATTACTTGTATCTTGTTAAACCAGATAAAACTCATATGTTAAACATGAACTGTATTCTACCTGTTTCTCCCTGCAAAATACTTACGCGTCACGACACTACTACTTATTCAATACGTCACGTAAACGCGTTAAGTTTAAAAGTAGACGCAGAATCTTTTTCCGCTTTTTTTTTGTTTCTGCACAAAAAGAGTCTGTTTCTGTCGTTCTTCGTAAGTGTAACGAGTACTGTTAAGTATTTCTAGATCCTGCATCTTGTAAATGTTCTTCTGTATGTCTTTCTATGTTCACATTTCAGTGAGTTCCAGATACTCTCATCCGATTTCTCAAGCCCATATGAGAGCACGTTTGCAATACCTGTTAATTCATACACAGGGCCACAAATATTGATTTCCAAAAATGGAATTCGATTTTTCGATGTTGTATCTTTTACAAGCGTGCACATACGAACCTGAGATCCTTTTTACAATTACGTTTAAGATCAAAGTTTCAACTTATATCACACAGATCCAAAAGTATGTATACACTGATAAGCCAAAACTTTATGACCACTGCCCACAGTGAGGTTGCGTATCACTGTTGGCCTTGCGGTAACTTGACACAATAATGAAAGTATTCAAGTGCATCCAAAACGAATGAGGAATCATTCTAGCGACGACACGGGCCGCAAATGGAGCAATCCACTGACGCGACAGACTTTATCAAAGGTAATGTCATTATCACCCACACTGTGAACGAGTATCTCGTAAACGGCATAGCTGGTCGAATGTTCACGTTCTACTGTAGTGAGCATCTATGAAAAGTGGTAGGACGACCGTGAAACTACCACTGGGCTACTGGCTAAACGACCACGACTCTTCACAGAACGTCTTGTCTGCACTATAAAGCAGGATAGGTGGTGATCAGTGGCATGTCTGCCGAAAGAGCACAATGTTGTTGCACACGTGTTCCGGGGCACGCCGTTCATCGTACATTATTGAACATGGAGTTCCGCAGCAGACGACTGCTGTGTGTTCATATGTTGGCCCGACGACCTCATCAATTACGCTTACATTGACCACGGGATCATCTAGATGGGACCTTTTATCAACGGAAAAGTGGCACCTCGTCGGGTGAATCATGTTTCTGCAACACCAGGTCAATGATTGTCTCCACAAACGACGTCATGCACGCAAACGGCGGTTCCAAATATGCACTGCGCCGAGGACGCAGGCTGGTGGGAGGAGTAGTATGCTATGGGAGACTTTCAGCTGCTCTCACATGGGACCTGAGGTGACAGCTATGGCCCACCTACATTCCTTCATGCTTGATATCTTCTTCGCCAGCGATGTCATCTTCCAACAGGATAATTTTCCGTGTCTCAAAGCCTGAACGGCGCTATCGTAGTTGGAGAAGCATGATACTGTACTCACATTGTCGTGGCCACGAAATTCACTTGATGTGAATCCAATGGCACCCATTAGGGTCGCTATCGGGCGTCATCACCGTGTACACAAACCAGTAGCCCGCGTTTTTAAGGAAATTACGTGAGTTGTGCTTGGACGTCTGATGCGTCACAGCTTCACAAACGTACCATTAAACTGTTGAATCCATGATACGCAGAATCGGATACGTATTGCGTTCTAAAGATTGAGGAAAACGTTATTAAGCAAGTGATCATAATGTTTTGGTTTGTCAGTGTATATGCATGTATGTTCCACATCACCTGCTAAACAACAGTATCGATTTCCTCGAAAATTGGTACATACATGATGTACTGTCTGGAAAGAACCAGTTGCAACACTTCTTGCTGACAGTAGTCAACTATAACAGTCAATATACTTGCAAACCTATATCACGGTACGACATGTGGTTCAAGATGTATGACATCATAAACACTGAGATGACTGAAAAACTCATAATGCATGACGTTTTACTTTACAAGTTCTTTGCTACTGACTCTATTCGCATCAAATTTCGCATACATTATCCACATATACCAACAGATATAGCTCCGAAATTATATCATTCTACAGCACATAGTTCAGGACACGACATCATAAACAATTAAACAGAACTGTAGGTCGAAATTCGCTAGAGATAAAGGTGAAATACGTGTAAAAATATGTGTTAAACATCTTCAGCGTATGTGAAATACATCTTAAATGTGCATAAGCGAGCATATTCATAGGTCAAAAGCTCATCCTAAACCCATGAATCGATGTCAAATAAACTTGTTACAAATGTTACTAACTATGTGAAACAGTACTTCGAGGGTAAGAAGCAGCTTTCTAGGATGGTGGAGGTGATAATGTGGAGAGTGAAAGAGAGAAAAAGAGATCGACAGAAGGGGAGGGTGAGTTGGACAGAGATAGGGAGGAGGAAGTTATTGACAGAGAGAGAGAGAGAGAGAGAGTGGAGGCAGGGGGAATGCACGGAAAGGGCTGAGGAGGAGAAGGCAGTGGAACAGTAGGTGATAATGTGCAGAGTAAATGGGAGACAAGGAGATGGGCGGATGTGGAGTGGGAGATGGAAAGAGGGAGGGGGAAGTAGGAGGAGATAGATAGAAGGAGGAGGACGTGATGTACAGAGAGATGAGTGAGGAGAGGACGGTCTTGGAGGGGGAGAGGACAGAAGAGGAGCAGATGGACGGAGAGAGTGTGGAGGAGGTGCTGTACAGAGAGTGGATGAGGAGGAGTTGGACAGATAATGGGGTGTAGAGGAGATGGACAGAGAGATGGAGAAGTTTGGAATAATTAAATATCAGGGCAACGGGGCACTCGTTCAGCTAATGTCTAACGTAACTTCCACTCGGTGCACTAGAGGCATCAATATGACAGTCAACCTCGTCTCAAACTATTGTGAGTGTGACTGTTTGGCACATCAATCAAATCCTCCATAGAAAGGGAAACGCATATTCCCGGGATCAGACGTTTTCGGAGGAAAATATCGCAATGCGACATGAGGAGGCAGTTGCAGTGCGATGTTCTTCACGAAAAAACACGCCGTACTGTTTTAAATGAATTTCATGTGTGGAAATGGACAACGGAGAATGCCTATTGTTGCTGTGTTATCACCATCTGGTCTCGACATGCACGCAGAGAGAGCTACCTTCGTCACGGATATCCCTATCGCCACCTGCAGCGACCAGCAACTTAGAAACGGACCCAAGATAAACTTTTACTTTCGATGCGCTAGTCAAAATTTTTCTGAAGTTTCTCTTTTCAGTCAGTAATTTACTGAAGAAAAATGGGAGATATAAATACAAACAGTTTGCTTTAGACATCACAGTTGGGATTACCAAAGCGATACTCGATTCATAATGCTTTATTTCTATCCAAGAAATATGACAACAATAACAACAAAAAATTGCCATTCGTTACTTTTTGTGAGTTCTCACTGGCGTTTGACTATGTAGACTATGTTACTCTCTCACAGAAAAGCTTGTTGAAGAACAGAACATTTTAGTGTGTTGGGAGATATCACTGAGTGTGGCAGTATTCAGTTCTGGGCCCATTTCCATTCTTTATACATGTGAGCTGCTCTCCACTTTGTCCTCATCAAGAAATATTTGTACTTTTTGCTGAAAATACTGGTGTTATAATAAATGCCACTAGAGAGAAAGCTGAAGAAAAGTTGTTAGTGATGTTTTTCAAAGAATTATTAAAATATTCTCTGAAGATAAGCTCCCCCTAAATTTTGAGAAAACCCACAATATTATTTTCCATACAACAGAGTAAGTCATACCAACATTTGGTGTAACACATGAGACAGGATAAAATGTTCTAACATTCGGGGCGTACATGTTGATGACAACATAACTGGAAGAAGCATATTACAGAGCTGGTCAAACAAGTTCATTTAGTTAGCTTGTCCTACGATACCTAGTATTGCAACGCTTTAACATTTTCTACCGTTTTCAGTCAGTAATGTCTTATGGAATAATATTTTGAGGGAACTAGTCACAATGAAAGAAAGTGCTGAATGCACCAATGAGAGAAGGAAGTATTCTTTGTGTTCTTCACCACTCGTCATCTTGCGGCACCTCCGACGAATCAGGCATTTTAACTGTTCCATCACGATACATGTATTCGCTACTGAAATTCGTCAAAAATAGCGCGCCATTGTTTGAGATGAATAGTGATGTCCACATCTGCAGCACTACAGATAAATGTGATCCTTGTTACTCGTTATTAAAACTGTCAGTGGCTCAGAAAGAGATTCAGTTTGCAGCAATAAATATTCTGTAAGCAGACACGGAACTCCACGACTCGCCGACAGATTCGATCGTGGGTCCACTGTTTGGCGTGAGGACGGTAGGGGTGTGTCAACGGGTGGCTCCTGATGACAGAATAACAACATTTATTGATCAGCAGCACTGCACAGGTTGTTGGCCCGCTGGGCAAAGTTTACTTCCGCTCGCACCACTCTCTGGGGCGACAAAGGTAGCCATCAAGCTCACTCAAGCTCCCGTTGCTGCGACTGCACCTGGCGTAATTGGAATCCGTTGCATCGTCAGCGGCGCTACGGCTTTGCTGGGTCGTACCACGGCAGCTGAAACCATGCGGCGCGGGCCTCTGTTGTGGTCGCGGCCGGGGGCCGTGGGAGTGGCGGAAGTGGTACAGGTCAGTGCCCTGTCTCAGATACCATCGGTGACAGTGGTTGTCTGGCGTCATTCGGCTAGTGTCTCCGTCTTTGGCCCCAGTAATGGTGATTGTGGAAGCAGTGTCCCAGGATAAATGCGACACTGTGTTACCACGAGGCATCCCAGGTGATGACTCCCATTACAGATGGCTGCCTGCTGAAGGCGTCTGACGACAGTGATGGTGATGACTGCAATGGTGCCGTCACTCTAGTGCCTCCTGGGTGACGACCAGCATCATGCAGAGACAGTTACGATGATTGGGTGGCGGCACTGAGTGACACAGGCTCTGCGTCACTCCAATGCCTCACGACGGTCGATCATGACGAGCTGGCTGCCGGTTCTGAAGTTTGGCTTTCTGCCACTGATGATTGAATTTTTTCCTCCCCAATAGGTCGGTGGGATATTCTGGTGTTGCTCGGCTGGTGTACTTGACCCGATTACCCCCCTCGATGTTGACACCCTGCCCACCGCGGTGGCCGAGGGTTCTAGGCGCTTCAGTCCGGAACGGCGCTGCTGCTGCTGTCGCAGATTCGAATCCTGCCTCGCTCATGGATGCGTGTGATGTCCTTAGGTTAAAATGGTTCAAATGGGTCCGAACACTATGGGACTTAACTTCTGAGGCCGTTAGTCCCCTAGAACTTAGAACTACTTAAACCTAACTAACCTAAGGACACCAGACACATCTATGCCCGAGGCAGGATCCAGACAGAAGCGTCTAGAACCGCTCGGCCACTCCGGCCGGCTTCTTAGGTTAGTTAGGTTTAAGTAGCTCTAAGTTCTAGGGCACTGATGACCTCAGATATGAAGTCACATAGTGCTCAGAGCCATTTGAACCATATTTGACACACTGGCGTGCAGCGACTTGCGTCGTGCCATGTCCTCGACACAGTGTTCTCCTTCGTGTAGCATAACTCGGCGCTCTGCCGACTCACTTGGGTCATGCTACCATACCACTAGACTGTGCAAAAGAATGTAACTCACATACGACTCCTGATTCCCAATATTCCTTCACATTTTAACTAACTGTAAAACTTCTACCTCTAACTAACTTAATCGCTCTAACTCTTTCACCCTCTACAATACTTACACATATTCACATAACACACAACGTCTCTCAAGCAGAAAATTAAATTTTGTACTTAACTTACAATCATTTCTTCTGCACAGATCTTACTATTTAACGGAGAAATTTTTGTTCAAAAACTAGTGACCTACAAAAAAACCACTTTTTAACTGTTGTTGCATGAGTGGGAAAGAAAGATAATGAGTTCATAAATGTTAAACCTAATCGTGAATGCTTACTCTATGAACTCACTTGCTCCAGATAATTTCGAATAAATAAATAAATCTTTCAGATGTTCTGTGGAGCGCGTAACTAACCAACCAACATTTCTGTTAGCAGTGTGGGAATGTTGTACTTTTATCATATTGCCATAAAGTAAAGGTGTTTCGCGCACTTTTCCCATTCGAGCTTGATTGTAGCGTAAGATACCAAACAATTCATCAACGTTTTGCTGTTGTGTTGCGCATGTAAGGGAAGGTGAGATCTGATATTTGGAAATGGTTTCTGCAGCTTTTTGTCGCCACAGTATGATCTTCTACTCTAAGGTAGCTAAGGTGCCAGAAACCAAGGTCTCTGCGTAACTTATGGTATTTGATTCAGTGTTACATGATATGCCACTTGATAAGAAAAACTAACTATTCCATATCGGAAATCTGCAATAGAGCGTATGAGGCTCTAGTAAACATAGTTTCCGTCTAGCCTACTAGCAGAGCACACTGTTGTGTAGCTATAAGTGACGGTATTCGGATGTAGCAGTTGCCCATTTCCGCGACATTTAATTCCACTATTCCGCAAAAACGTCAATTGAGAGGATTATCTTCACTAAAAACTTTCCTAACTGAAGTTCATACCAGACCTAATCTAATTTGTGTATACTTAACTTGATCAATAACTCTGCCACATCTCCTCCTCGCTTCCTTGGATGGGGATCCGTGGATGTTTATACAGGATGAACCCGAAGTCCACCGGCAACATTTCAAAGGTTCTACAATCGTAATTCGTAGTATTTTGGTAATAGGGAAGCGTTATCAATGGTTTGTTCAGGAGTAATGGCAGTTCTTGTGATTTATTTCCTCCCATTTTTGTTATATCTGTATTTCTCTGAAAATACAATGATATGCCTCGTGCGTTTCGTTTCGAAACAAATTTTTCAGTTCACATACCTAATCCAGGCTTAATATTCACCTTTTTTGCGTCACCAGTCTTCTGATTGGTTTGATGTGGCCCATCAAAAGTTCCTCTACAGTGCCAACCATTTAATCTCAGGGTAGCAATTGCAACCTACGTCAACTATTTTCTGGATGTACTCTAATGTCGACGTGCACCTGCTCTCTAGGAGTAGTGTCTTTGCTTAGTAATCAAAACTTCCTCTGTCCCAATTTCTCTACCTACCACCGCTCAAATTTTGATCAATAATCAGCATGGGTGGCCGAAGACTTCCGGCATAAGGAGGCCCCCACAGCCTGCCAACGGCCTTGCCAAAGAGGGCGGAGGGGCGGACAGAGGTTCAGACCACTCTCCTGTCCTTTTGGTGAGAAACTGCTCCTGAAGGCGGGAGAATCAGTAATGGTCACTGGCAATGAGGATTAAAGGCACACAATGTGTATCCACAGGGCATGTGGTCTGTAAGTGAAAATATGTCAGGGTGATCTCTCCTTTGGCAAAAGATTCCCACATTCGGATTCCCGGGAGGGGACTGCCAAAGAGAAAGAGAAAAAGTTTGAATAACCAACCAAAAGATAACGTACTAATGGCAGGGGCGTGGAATGTCAGAAGCTTGAGCGTGGTAGGGAAGCTAGAAATCTGAAAAGGGAAATGCAAAGGCTCAATCTGGATATAGTAGGAATCAGTGAAGTGAAATGGTAAGAAGAAAAGGGTTTCTGGTCAGACGTGTGTGGGTAATATCAGCAGCAGCAGGAATGATATAACGAAAGTAGGATTCTTTATGAATAGGAAGGTAGGGCAGAGCGTGTGTTACTGTGAACAGTTCAATGATAGAGTTGTACTTATCAGAATCGACAGCAAACCAACACTGGCAACTTTAGTTCGGTTATAAGTGCAGACGTCGCAAATGGAAGACGAAGAGCTGGAAAAAGTATATAAGAATATTGAAAGAGGAAATACAGTGCGTAAACGGAGATAAAAATTTAGTAGTCATGGGTGACTGGAATGCAGTCGTAGGGGAAGGAGTAGAAGAAAAGGTTACAGGAGAATATGGGCTTGGGAAATGGAACGAGATAGGAGGAAGACTTATTGAGTTGGGCTTGGGACAAGGAATGAGGAGAAAGACTAGTCGAGTTCTGTAATAAAATTCAGCTAGAAATAGCGAATGCTCTGTTCAAGGATTATAAGAGGAGAAGGTGTACTTGGAAAAGACCGGTTGATACGGCAGGATTTTAGTTAGATTATACGACGGTCAGACAAAGATTTCTAAATCAGATATTGGATAGTAGGCATACCCAGGAGCAGATATAGACTCAGATTACAATGAAGTAGTGATAAAGAGTATGCTGAAGTTTAAGAGATTAGTCAAGAAGAATCAATACATCAAGAAGTGGGATACGGAAGTACCAAGTAATAACGAGGTACACCTGAAGCTCCCTAAGGCTACAGATAGAAAAATAATGAATTGCTCACTAGGCAATACAGTTGAAGAGGAACAGACATCTCTAAACGTGGCAGTCAAAGAAATTCGAAAGATAAACATAGGTACAAAGACAGTAACTGAGAAGAAACCACGAGTAACAGAATAAATACTTCAGTGGATCGATGTAAGAAGGAAGAGCAAAAATGTTCAGTGACGTTTAGGACTATAGAAATACAAGACGCTAAGGAATGAAATAAATAGGAAGTTCACGGAAGCTAAGACGAAATGTCTGCAATAAAAACGTGAAGAAATCAACAAAGAAATGATTGTCGGAAGGAATGACTCAGCAGATAGGAAATTCAAAATAACCTTCCGGGAAATTCAAAGTAAGGGTGGTAACATTAAGACTGCAAAAGAAATTCCATTGTCAAATGCAAAAGAGAGATCGGCTAGATGGAAAGAGTGCATTGAAGGCCTCTATGAGGGGGAAGATTTGTCTGATGTGATAGGAGAAGAGACAGGAATAGATATGGAAGAAATACGGGATCTACTATCATAATTTAAGAGAGCTTTGAAGGTTCAAATGGTTCAAATGGCTCTGAGCACTATGGGACTTAATATCTATGGTCTTCAGTACCCTAGAACTTTGAACTACTTAAACCTAACTAACCTAAGGACATCACACAACACCCAGTCATCACGAGGTAGAGAAAATCCCTGACCCCGCCGGGAGAGCTTTGAAGGACCTATGATCAAATTAGGCAGAAGGGATACATAACATTCCACCAGAATTTGTCAAACCATTGGGGAAAGTGGCGAAAAACCGACTATTGATATTGGTGTGTAGAATGTGTGAGTCTGCCGACACACCCTCTGTCTTTCGGAGAAATATCATCCACACAATTCTGAAGGCTGCGAAAGGTGAAAAGTGGAGAATTATTGGACAATGAACTTAAGTGCTCACGCGTTCAAGTTGATGACAAGAATAATATACAGGAGAATGGAAAAGAAAATTGAGGATATGTTAGCTTATGTTCGGTCTGACTTTAGTATAGGTTAAGGCACCAGAGAGGCAATTTTAATGTTTCGGTTGTTAATGGAAGCAAGACGAAAGGAGAATCTAGTAACGTTCATAGGATTTAACGTTCATAGGATTTACCGACCCGGAAAAAGCGTTATACAGCGTAAAATGGTCAAGTTGTTCGAAATTCTGACAATAATAGAACAAAGCTGTAGTGAGAGACATGTAATACACAATATGTACTAGAGCCAAGAGCGGCTAATAAGAGTGGAATAACAAAAACAAGTGCTCTAATCAAAAATGGTGTGAGACAAGGATGTAGTCTGTCGCCCCTACTGTTCAATCTGTACATCGAAGAAGCGATGATGAAAATAAAAGAAAGATTCTGGATCATTCCTGAATCTTAATATTCAAGGTGAAAGGGTGTCAGTGATACTATTCGCTGATTACACTGCTATTCTAAGTGAAAGCGAAGAAGAATTACATGATCTGCTGCATGGAATGAACAATCGAATGAGTACAGATATGGACTAAGGATACGTCGAAGAAAGACGAAAGCAATGAGAAGTAGCAGAAATGAGAACAGCGACAACCTTGACATCAGGATTGACGGTCATGAAGTAGATGAAATTAAGAAATTCTGCTACCTAGGCAGCAAAATAGTCGATGACGTACGGAGAAAGGAGGAGGAGGACATCACAAGCAGTGTAGCACAGGCAAAAAGGGCATTCCTGGCCAAGAGAAAACTACTAGTATGAAACATAGGCCTTTGATGAAGAAGTTTCTGAAAATGTGTGTTTGGAGCACAGCGTTGTATGGTAGTGAAACATGGACTGTGGGAAAAACCGAACAGAAGAGGTCCGAGGAATTTGTGATGTGGTCCTACAGACGAATGTTAGAAGTTAAGTGGACTGATAAATTAAGGAATGAGGAAGTATTGCGCAGAATCGGAGAGGAAAAGAATAAGTGGAGAACACTGGCAAGGAGAAGGGACAGGGTGACAGGGCATCTATTAAGACATGAGGGATTGACTTCCGTGGTACTAGAGGGAGCTATAGAGTGCAATAACTGTAGAGGATGACGGAGATCTGAATACATAACCGAATAACCGAGCACATAGGATGCAAGTGCTACTCTGAGATGAAGAGGTTGGCACAGGAGAGGAATTCGTATCAGGATGCATCAAACCAGTCAGAAGACTAAGGACTTAAAAAAAAAGGCAAACAGTGTCTGTCTTCTTGTACATTTTTGACCCCTATAGCTCACTGTAGTACCACGTAAGTCATTCCCTGATGTCTTTACAGGTCCCCTCTTCTTGTCCGTGTTTCCATTTATTCCTTTCGTCGCCTATTCTGCGAAGGACCTCCTCACTCTGTACCGTATCAGTCCACTTAATTTTCAACTCTCGTCTGTAGCACCACAATTTCCCCCGCAATCCATGTTTCAGTACAATAAAGTGCTGTGTTCAAAAGTACATTCTCAGAAATTTCTTCCTAAAATGAAGATCTGTCTTTGGATACTAGTAGACCTCTCTTGGTTGGGAATGCCGTTTTTTCCAGGGCTTGTCTGGTTGGTATATCCTATTGCTCTGTCCATCATGTCTTATTTTGTAGCCTAGGTGGCAGGATCCTTTAACTCCGTCTTCTTCATGATTTCCAATTTCAGTGTTAGATTTCTCGCATCTCTCATTTCTGATACTTCTCATGACTTTCGTCTTCCTTCGATTTACTCTCAGTCCACATACTTCACTCATCAGATTGTTTATTCCATCCACCACATCTTTCACTGATGACAGCAGTGTCATCAGCGAATTTTAACATCGTTACAATTTCACCTTGATTTTTAATCCCACTCTTCAACCTTTCTCTTATTTTACTCATTGCTTCTTTGACACACTTCCTAATCTGTGCACTTCATTCTTGTTCTTACAATCTTACATTTCCCTCTTGGTTCTTGTACATATTGTATATTACCCGCCTTACCCTGTAGCTTACCCCTATTTCTCTCAGGATTTCGAACATGTCGCAACATTTGACAATGTCTAACCCTTTTTACAGGTCGGCAGATCCTATGAACGTGCTTTGAACCGAGCGAGGCGGAGCAGTGGTAGGCATACTGGACTCACATTCGGCTGGATGACGGTTCGAACCTGCAACCGGCCATCCTAATATAGCTTTTCCGTGATTTCCCTAAATCGCTTGATCAAATGCCAGGATTATTCCTTTGAAAGGGTACGGCCAACTTCCGTCCCAATCCTTCCCTAATCCGATGGGACCAATGAACTCGATGTTTGGTGCCCTTTCTCGAATCAACTTACCAACCGTGTCTTGATTTTTCTTCAATATTGCTTCCTTTATCTCTGCTTCCTTTACCTTTCCTAAGTCCAAACTGATATTCACGTAATACGTCTTAAATTTTCTTTATGATTATTCTGTTTACTATGCTTGTGAGAAATTTGGATGCATGAGCTGTTAAGCTGACTCTGCGATGATTCTGGCACTTGCCAGCTCTTGCTATCTTTGGAATTGTGTGGATGATCTTTCTTTCTAAAGACTGATGGTATATCATCATAGACTCTATGAATAGTCGTTTTGTTGTCATTTCAGTCAATGATCTGAGAAATCACGATGGAATGTTACGTATCCCTCCTGCCCTATTTGATCTTTAGTCGATCAAAGGTGTTTTAAATTCTGACATTAATTCTGCGTCCCTTATCTCTTCCCTGTCGACTCCTGTGACTTCTTGTATCACGCCCTGAGACAAGTCCTTTACCTCATGGATGCCTTTAGTGAACGCTTTCCACCTATTCGTTCACACCTCTGCATTTAATAGTGGAATTTTCATTGCAGTCTTAACGTTAGAGCCTCTGGTTTTAATTTCACTTTTCAGATACAAGCTTACATTAAACGCGTCCTTTTCCTGTCTCTAATTTGTTTTTCCGGCATTGTTAGTTGTACGCTAACAGCAGTGCACGGTATTATGCACAGAATTGCTAATGACAAGTTGATCGACATATTTCTCGTATATGGTTTCAATGAATGCAGTGGAAGAGCTAGTACACACGTACCCACAGGTGACAGCAACCTTTTCACAGTACTTTTGCGTCAGCTGGGGTTTGCTGCCTTACTCTGTTTTGTGTTTTGCGTTTTCGTGATTCATATTAGAGGAATTTTTCCTGTGGCAAAGGTTTTTTAAGGGAAACAAAGCTAATGTTGACAATAAAATGAGCAAATCATTCTTACTTGATTACTCTTTCACCAGCCACCGGAGACGACTAGTCACTTATACCAAAATACTAATAAATGTATCTGAAATTTTATCGGTGTTGGGTTCACCCGGTACAGCATCATTGCACCAATATCTTGCCTCTATTTATAATGGCAGCGTAACTTAAAATGTTAGCAAAATGGGCACCAGAGGGAGGTTGGTGTCAACATCTGTAGCTCAGAAGTGTAGCTGTAGCTCAGAAATTTTGCACAAGATGTTCTGCTACTAAGTTTAAGTGTGGCGATAGTGTACCTTAGTACCATTCAGTCTTCTATATCGTTTGTCAGTGGTTTATACGTGCCTTAGGCCTAAGGCAAAGAGGTGTGCGTGAGGTAATTGAGTCTATTCGAATTCATGGTAGCCTGGAAATTGAATCGGTCATTGGTAGGTGTCGACTGTTGAACAGACCTTTAGACATTGGACCTAGTAAGATGCTTTTCTTGTTAGATTTACGAAGCCAACTAATTTGGCTTGCCTTTTCTGCGATTCTTTTTCAGTTTGCATATCAAGTGCATACTTTCTTCTCAGACTCCAGGACTGTTCTATCTCTGAGATCCAAAAATTTTTCCACGTAAAAAATCCTCGTAAGACGTGTTTCCTCGGCGTGGTGTCTATATGGCTCAAGTGAGTTGTGAGTGTAATTTCGTTGCTTTTGAAGTAGAACAGTCTCCACTGCTGGTATATATTTTTATCGTTAGCCGATCGTCATCGGCGAAGCCCGCTGATTGTCCACTGTTGTTGCTCAAGGGGCGATCACTGCGACAGGGCTGCATAAAGTTGGACGTGCACTGACAGTAGCGTGTTACGATTCGGTCTGCTCTGACGCACTCTGAAGATCAGAAACGGAACGCCAACTCGGAACAGCTGTGGGAAGCCATTTCTATCGGAAAGTGGTAGAACAGCGCCGGGTAACCGTCACTGCGTAGGTGGCTGCAGCCTGCAGCTGTGACCCGCGCCCCTTGTTCCAAAGTTGGGTAACGCTTCGCGGAGGGCTAAACTTAGATCACTGCGCACGTAGGTGGTCTCCTGCTCAATACATCGCACACGCGTACGACTGTGGATGCCGAGGTGTGTTGGAATATGTCTTTATAATTCTTCAGCCGGCCGTTGTGGCCGAGCGGTTCTAGGCGCGACCGCTACGGTCGCAGGTTCGAATCCTGCCTCGGGCATGCATGTGTATGCTGTCCTTAGGTTAGTTACGTTTAAGTAGTTCTAAGTTGTAGGGGACTGATGACCTCAGATATTAAGTCCCATAGTACTCAGAGCCATTTGAACCATTTTTATATAATTCTTCACGCCACCCAAATCTCACTTCCCGGTTTACTGAATTGTGCCAAAATCGACCAAAATTACCGTGACTTTTCTTACGATCTTTCAAAATGTGTGTTACCAACCCTAGTTGATCTTAAACCCTTGTTTTATCCCTGGGACTTTATGAAGTCAGTTGTGCCATTGACGATGTTGGTTAGCCATAAACAAATATCAGTGTTAATAACTCTGAAGAGTATAGCACTTGCCCAATATTCTTCTGATCACGGAAAACGATTGCCTGTAGCAACCACTCACCTGTCCTAGCAATATTACGCTTTTCCTAACCATAAGGGACTCTAGATGGATGAGCGTTCATTCAGGCGGAAATTTCTTCTGTGACATGGTACTTATAGCTTGATACCCATCGTTCATCTGGCCACGAAGCTCGGCCTAGGACGTAAATAAAATATGAATTTTTCTACATTATATGCCAACGAAGTTTCTAATATTTGAGGAATATGAGAAGAAGTTCCTTCTAAAATGTTTTATCTAATTTTATGAAATTATGATAATTGTAATTTTACGTGTGCGTTGCTGTAGACATATCTACCAAATGTTAACACAAATACAAAATGTTCAAAGAGGTTGTGTGAATTCACCTTAGTTGCGACAATAGTGTTGTACAGTTGGTTACTATCGTAGCAATGAGGTGGAGAGCGTCAAAAATGAGAAGCGCACAGTACCGGAGGAGAAAGGAAGGCGAACAATATTGTTGACAAGGCGTAGTTGCGTGAACATCATTTCACAGCATCTCCATAGTTTAAACAGATCTGCGTAGTAAGACCAGTTTGAAAGTGCTAAAAAATTGTGGAAAGACTCTGTATGTATCTGAACAGAGATTTAAAGTAATTCTTTTGACTGTGAAGCGAAATTCAGTGCTTGAAGGATGAAGAGTAACTACGCAATGTCGTGGTTTTGTATGCACGGAACTACGTGACGAGATGGCAAGGAAATGTTGAAGGCTCTATAAACAATAATTACCAGCTGCAAGTGGACGTTTGCATGAGAATACTTCAAGAGGAACAAATGGTAAAGCTCGTACATCAAGAGTAATATGAGCAAAACATTTTTAGCTATCACATCCAGCAGCCCTACACTTAATCTTTGTCGTTAAGCGAGTCGACCGCTACGGTCGCAGGTTCGAATCCTGCCTCGGATATGGATGTGTGTGATGTCCTTAGATTGGATAGGTTTAAGTAGTTCTAAGTTCTAAGGGACTGATAACCTCAGATGTTAAGTCCCATAGTGCTCAGAGCCATTTGAACCATTTTTTGTTAAGCGAGTACTGCTAAAAAGTATGTCAAACACAACTTCAGCAAACAGGCAAGAAGTTCAAGTTTTATTTACATGAAACGATGGCTTTCATTTTGATAATATTACTTTCTTTGGAAAAATTAAAGTAAAAAGGCCGCATAATTTTTTATTTAATAGCCTCCGTAATTGGATTCACTGTTAAGTACGTAAACGTTTCTTGGCAAAATTAACGTCACTATCTCCTGAAACATTGAAGCAGTGATGCCTGAACTTTGGATATAGCAGGAAGAGTCATTTGTCTAGACTAGAGAGCATCAGCTGATAAAATACACTGTTAATTGAAGAGCTTCTTTCAGAAACATTTAATGAGTAAAACTACATTAATTTCTGAACCCATAGTTGACTGCTACTACCAAATGGCAGGAAAATACCTGTTTCTAGATTTGCCAGATAAAAACTTCATTACATTCGAAAGTGACAGTCATAACAATAAATTAATAATTATGCTACTTTATTCAAGCTTTGAGTAATGTTATCTTAGTTCATAACTTTAGTAACAAGCCGCAGTTTGTTCAGAACATTACTGAAATAACATACATTTCTGCCAGCTCAATACGTAGTCAATGTATGCATCCATACATCCTTGAAGTTGTTCACATTAGCATTATTATGCATTACATTGTAGAAACAGTTGTATTTAATTCTAGACCGTGTGTAGTTTCTCTCTATCATTCATGATGCAGTATGAAACTGACAGCGAGGTAGATAATAACTAGTCACTATGAAATAAAGTAACCAGACCCTGAAATATGGCAAAGTTAGTTTTCTGATCTCTCAGCTGAATTTAGTAGTAGATGGTTTGTTTAGTACAGGTAAAACTGCTCTTGAAAGAATTGGAGTTTATGCTTGTTTTGTACAACACAATATTGTTCCTATCAAAGACTTTTAACATTGAATCTACGTTCAGACACAGCAAACATTTCTTGCTAAAAACAACATTTAGGAATCCTAGGGTTTAGCGGTTTCAAGGTGGAAATACTTATGGTGAGTAATTTTTTCTGTGTAAGTTGTGGTCACTGCACTGTCCCAGTAAAACGGAGCTTTGAAGAAGAAATAAACGACTAGGTATATAGTGATACTGGTGTGAAATGAGCGAAATTGCTACGTTCATTGTACAGTGCATGGTCTTCGGATTATTATAGCCTCTTTAGCTTATAGCTAGGTTACGATGAAGACTCTCTGTAGTTGTTCGCTTATTATCTGGCTATTGACTGTGTGCTTCGCTAAAAAGTCTCATTAGTGTTATTATTCAGGTAATAAACAACAAGGGTTTTCTGGACTATTCTTTCGTATTTTACACACAAAAGTTTATTTTGTAAATAAATATTAAGAAGGCCACTGTGTCCTCAACTTTACTAGAGCGATCAACGTTTTTAATAACATACTGAGCTAATTAAATATTTGTTCTTTAGATATTGTTTCCAAATTGTTTAGTAAACATTAACGGTAGAGTCGTCCGCCACCGGTATCTGAGTGGTCAGTGCCACAGAATGTCAATCATAAGGGCCCGGGTTCGATTCCTGGCTGGGTAGGAGATTTTCTCCGCTTAGGGACTGGGTATTGTCCTAATCATCATCATTTCATTCCCATCGACGCGCAAGTCACCGAAGTGTCGCCAAATGGAAGGACTAGCACCCGGCGAACGGTCTCTCCGAGAGGAGGCCCTAGTCACACGACAATTACATTTCTTTAACAGCAGAGTTGGCAGTCAATAGTACAGGACGGTATAGAGGAAAAGATTAACGGCCGTTGTAACCTGTCTCAGGGGGCAGCTTACAACGGAACTGTATTACTGCACATAGGTCGTTGTATGTTACAAAAATACGATTTCGTTGATTTTTGAATATGTAATGCTGCTCATGTAGAAAAAGAGATGTAATCATACCTTGTGATACAACAACATTATTTGATACTGAGTCTGAGCTCATGCAGAAGATAATTTGGGTAACCGTTACTCAGTGAACAGTATTCTGCATTGTACCCGTGGCAGCCATTAGGCCTGAAAACGGGAAGCCCATTTCCTTGCCCCTCCGTTCTGGAAATACCTTTTCTAGAATGGGAATCGCGTAGCAGGTTATCCCGATCGACAGCGTAGGATAGGGTGGCAGCTGTCAAGTGGCGATTTCCATTTTAGGAACGGCTTTTTTGCGAGTACGAGGTATACCGCAGATAGAATGAACTGGGCAGAGTTGTGCGCTGACAGTGATAGTGGAAGCCAAATTGTGGGTCGCTCTTTAACACATGGAATATTTGTGCTGTCTCTGGGACAAATGATGACAAATAGAAGTAATTTCTATTCTATCGTTCTCTTAGGTGCAAGACTTCGCCGGCATTTAAAGGCTGTGATAAACGTTGCACCATAGTGTTTCAAGTATGCCGATCTAGGTATCCGTTACAGTACTTCCCTCTGCCCAGTTGTTACACATGTGGAGAATCTAGAGAGTACCAAAATACCAGGTCCTCATCTGCACTAGATCAACCAAGACAAGCTTTCTTTTCTGTCAACAGCCACCTGACTGGTTTGACGCAGCATGCCACGATTTCCTATTCTGCACCAACTTTTCATCTCAGAGTAGCACTTGCAACGTACATTCTCAATTATATGCTGGATGTATCCCATTCCCTGTCTTTCTCTACTCCCTCTAGAATTATGGAAGCTCTTCCGTGGTGTCCTATCATTCTGTCCCCCCTTCTTGTCAGTGTTTCCCACATATTCCTTCCTTCGCTGATTCTGCGGGGAACCTCCTTATTCCTTACCCTAACAGTCCACATGATTTTCAACATTCGTCTGTAGCACCATATCTCAGATGCGTCTATTCTCTTCTGTTCGGGTTTTCTCACAGTCCATGTCTCACTGACACACAGTGCTGTGCTTCAAACGTACATTCATAGAAATTTCTTTCTCAAATTACGGCCTATCTTAGGTACTGGAAGACTTCACTTGGCCAGAAATCTTCTTCCTCTCCTGTGCTATTCTGCTTTTCATATCCTCATTGCCCCATCTATCATGGATTATTTTTCTGCCAAGGTAGCAGAATTCTCTATCTGCTTAGTGATCACCAATTATCCCAAACAACAACAAATGGAACCTGGGAACAGCACAGACAACAATTTGAAGTGTAACTACTGTCCAAACCTGCCGTTGGGCTCCAAGACGCTGCCATTGCTCGCAGCTCACTGCCTGCTCTGAACTGACTGAGAATGATGACCAAAGCGACTGCCCTTAAAACGTGTGTCACAACATGTGACCTTGCATCTGGTGGTGGACCCACTACTCTATCCACTGTCACAACCAGCAGTGCCGCCAACCTGAGAAATCAATTGACGGATAGCTAAAAGAAACGATTCCCTGCATGGCACACTCAAATGCAATTGGGACAGAGATAATAAGGTGAAAAATGTCACTACTATTACCCCTAACGCTTTTGGAGCAATGTGGTCAATTGATTGGGCGCCTGCCATTACTTTAAGTACAGTCGAAGCTTGTAAAATAATGTTATTTGTAATGTCGCGCATTGAAGGTCAGTGAT
The DNA here is from genome assembly GCF_023864275.1 of Schistocerca cancellata. Taxonomy (NCBI): domain Eukaryota; kingdom Metazoa; phylum Arthropoda; class Insecta; order Orthoptera; family Acrididae; genus Schistocerca; species Schistocerca cancellata. Next base: position 337,924,834 of record NC_064631.1, read on the forward strand.
CCACATGTAATGTCATGATGACACTGTACTGAAGGGGGCATGGCCTGGGACACTGACCTTTACATGTGATTAACGAATCTAATGGATTTGGTTGTTGGAACAAGTAGCAACTTGCCAGAGCAAGTCTGGACTTGCTTAACCAGTAAGTCAGTGGGTGGCCAATGGACACCAATGCTTACAGGCAATAATGACTCGTGTAAGTAATAACAGCGATACCCCAGGTGGTAACCAACGCACCCTTCGACAGGCGGAAATCGGGCACTCGGACTCTGAGAGAGCTACACTTCCAAGATCACAGAGAAAGTGGGAGTTCTCTGGAAAGCTCCCACACAAGACACCAACGTACATAGGCACCTTCAACATCAACAGTCTCAGCCTGGAAAAGCTGCACAACCTAGTGACATAGCTCAATAGGCAGAAGATACTGATCCTCGCATGAAAGAGACAAGTATCACAGACAAAGACATCACAGACTACGGCAAGTACCGCCTCTTCAAGACCAGAACTTATAGGTGAGTTGCGAAAGGCGCTCCACTGTTGGGGACGGCATTCGCAGTCCATAATACCATACTCTAATCCATCAGAGAAGTCACACCAGTAAACAACCGACTGATGACCATGCGAGTTCAGTGTACGAAAATAAAATACACACTGATGTTTGCACACGTCTCTACTAACCAGAGCAACAAGAGAGACCTACAGTCCGCAGATAACTTCTGATGAACCCTTGATAAGGTATTATACAAAGTCCCCAAGAATGATATCGGCCGGCCGCGGTGGCCGTGCGGATCTAGGCGCTGCAGTCCGGAACCGCGGGAATACTACGGTCGCAGGTTCGAATCCTACCTCGGGCATGGATGTGTGTGATGTCCTCAGGTTAGTTATATTTAAGTAGTTCTAAGTTCTAGGGGACTGATAACCTAAGATGTTAAGTCTCATAGAGGTCAGAGCCATTTAAACCATTTGATGACATCAGATTTCTTATAGGTGAGTTGAATGCACAGATCGGCTAGAAAAAATGCACAGGAAAACAGCTGGAAATTATGCCGCACATAAATTCACCAAAAAAATGGCACACGGCTCATAGAACTTTGACAGCCGCACAACCTCAAGTTCATGTCGACATCCCTCAGAAAACACCCCAGAAAACCTGACGTTCACCAGTCCAAAAGTTAGGCGAGTTCCAAATTGACCATGTGGCAATCTCGTACTCAGTATAGAAAGAGATGCATAACATAAAGGTACTCAGGGGATCCAACATTGATTTTGACCACTACCTAAAAATTATCAAAGTCAGGTTCACCCCCAAGAGAATTTTCTGTAAGAAAACACCCCAATTGAAACTTGACACGAAAAACATCGCTGTCTCTGGAGTGAAAGAGGCTTGGGGAAAAGAACATACAAATGACTGGCAAAATTTCCGACATCACAGAAAAAGCACAAGCCCTCATTCCTCTGAAGAAGAACACCAAGTACCCCTGGTGGGAGACTGATTGCGAGAATGCACTCGTCACCAGAAAATTGGCGTACCAGAAATACAACGGTAACAAGTCCCCAGAAAATTTACAAGTGTTCAACGAAACACGAAAGACAACAGCAAAAATTACTAGACAATCCAAGAGGAAATACCTGAAGGAACAGAGGACAACTTCCGCAACTACAACGCAAGGGACTTCTACAGGACGTTTGCAGGGCACATCCGAGGGTACACACTACCGAGCCTCTGCTTTACAAATTGCCCAGAACCTACAGAGAGATTCCCATACGAAGAACCTACAAAAAGATACATAGATTCACTACCGCCCTCCCCCTCCCCCACACACACAAGAGGAAGTCCACAGGCACATCCTCAACCTCAAAAACAACAGGACATCTAGTGAAGACGGCATAGTGGCCGAACTACTGAAAAACCTCGGACCAAATTCACTCAGAGAACTCACACAGATCATCACATACATATGGACGTCAGAAAATTTGCCAGACGAATGGAAATGTGCACTGATCCACTCTCTGCATAAAAAGGGTGACCCCACAGATGTGAACAATTACAGGGGCATCTCACTAGTACTAGTCACATACAAGGTATTTTGAGCGAGCATACTCCAAAGGACATGGAACTAAATCGAACATAAGATCGGCGAGTACCAGGCGGGATTCCACCCTAGTCACTCCTGCGCAGAACAAATCTTCAATCTGAAGACTACCCTGAAAATCAAAGCCCTCAGGAACAGTTCAGTCATAAGTACCTTCGTTAACTTCAAGACGGCATATGACTCTGGCATATGACCGCCAGTCTTTGTTCAACATTCTACATGAACAGGGTTTGTACGGCAAGACACTTCGATTGATCAAACAGACACTGACAGACACGTCTAAGGTAAAGTTCAAGGGGAAAATCTCTGAACCCTTTGAGATCAAGACAGGCGTTCAGCAAGGTGACGGACTCTTACCGCTCCTCCTCAACCTAGTGCTGGATAAGGTCATCAAGGAATGGGAGAAAGAGCTGCAAATACAAGGCCACTGGAAGCCAGTGCGACTTGGACGACCCAAGGACAAGCTGGAGGTCGGCTATCTAGCCTTCGCAGACGATCTGGCACTACTCACAGGTAACGAAACCACAGCAATCAGACAGATAGAAATACTCAAAGAATGTGCAGAAAAAGTAGACCCATACATCTCCTTTCAGAAAACTGAGCACGATATTAAACATACCAGATTTGAACACAAAGTATGGCAAGATCATCAGGGTTACACACTTTAAGTACCCTGGAAGTGTTCGAACTACAGAAAAGGAGAAAATTGCCCAGAACACTAGGTTATTGAAAATGAAGATAGCCTTATACAAAACAGTGTATTTACAACAAGACATGTCTGTCCATCTGCACCAAAATTTGTCACTACAACACTGTAATCAAACCCGAGGTTCCATACGCCAGTAAAACTTTGATGTTACACACAAAGGCCGACCTTGAGAACATTCTCACACAGTAGAGAAAAATCATTAGTAAAATTATTGGACCAAAACTCACCAACGAAGAATGTAGGCTTCACTCCAGGGACACCACAGAGAAGCGCAGCGCAGCGGAGATTTGAAAGAGGCGACTAAAATTTTATGGACACATCAGCAGACTTCCACAGACCAGACTCACCAACCGAATCCTCAGGAACATCCAGGAACTCAGGACCACTACACCCTGAATGAGACAAGTCAAAATTGATCTGGAAAGAGCTCAGATAGATTCAGCGGACGTCATTGACAAAGGCGTCTATAGTCACGAGGTGTACAAGTGGAAAGTTATGTCAGAGAAAACAGCACATAAAGCCCAAAGGTCAAAGTGGACTGAAGAAAGGAAGAGAGCCGTTAGTGAACGAATGAAGGGGTACTGAAAGAACAGGAAGAACAAGTCATGAATGTTTTGCGTGGTCTGATAAAAGGCGTGTAACGTGTATAATAATTATAATAATGTATGATCTGATGGCTAGGCAAAAGCTGACACCGACTGCACATACACACTGTCAGCTTTTTGTGTCAAAATTCAGTTTTAGACATCCAGTAACTGACACCAACTCCACACACACATGATCAGTGACAAGTCTTAGAATACTGATGTAACATCCAGAAGTTAACATGCAATGTAAAGCTACGATGCACAGTATCATCATAGATTCACAGTATGGTACTCACTCTAACAACTCCTCATGATCGTCCCAGTTTCATTTGGGGTAGTGACTATCGTCAACTCACAACAGTTGTCCCAGTTGCTTTCAGGGTGATGGTAGTCATCATACATAAAATGACCATAGGTACCCCTATAGCATGCGCCAAGTGTTTGGCATAATGGTAGTCACCATGCATCAACTCACCATCGTTTCCCCACAATAATCTGTGGGGTAACTAGAGTCATTCAGTTAACTAACCATCAATGCCTCATAAAAGTATCCAGGGTAATGGCACATTATCTGTGTATGGTAGCTGGTTATTATCAGCCGGCAAATGAAGTAAGACGATGTGGTTGTTGTTAGTGAACATAAGGCTTTTACTTGTGTATCCAGAATACATGGTTGGGTGCCAATAGAACTTAGTACACGTAAACAAATATTGGTGGATATGAAGATAATAGAGGTGCAGTGCTGTCTGACAGTAGAATGGTCACCAGATTGTTGTTTCATTTTTAGGGTTGTTGCGAGTTTGGGTAGAGTACATAAGGGGTGAGAGCTGTGTCAGACCATTCTCAAGGAGATGACATGTGGATGTCTGAGATAGCATTATCAGACACTGAAGAGTTTGAAAGTGCCCTCATTTTTGGTATACATTTGACCGGCTGGTCGAATCCTACAATTTGCAGAATTCTGGGTCATTCGGATATGATAGTGGCTTGGTGTTGGAATGTATGGGAAAGTTATGGCAAACATACTCGTCGAAGTTCCAGTCCATCATGTGTTACTACCAGTGCGAGGCTTACTCAAACTAAGGAATTACCGTCTCACGTCTGGGCTGCCATTACCGGCATCACACAAACGGCTGTGTTTGGAGAGAGACCGTAACTGGGACGCGTGAACGGCTGATCAATGGCAACGCATTGGATTCAGCGATGATTCTCAGTTCTGCACTACAACGGACTGCCATCGTCAACGAGTACAGTGGCGACCAGCGGAGACGTCCCATCCTTCAAATGATTTTCTGAGGCAGAGCGGAGTTATTCCTAGCTTCGTGGTAGTAACTGTTGGCACAAAGGTAAGTCGTGGACATCCTGCATCCTCATTTATTATCTCTGATGCAACCGGAACAACGAATTGTACTCGTCCACAGATGTCACTTCTCTGTATGTCTGTATGTACCGTATGCGAGATGTATAGGGACTCCCTTGGCCAGCAACATCCGTAGATCTCTCTCCAATAGAGCATGAATGGGATCAGTTCGGATGTCAACTCCGCCGAGATTATCAAGGACAAGATGCAAGAGTTGTTGAACACCCTTTCCAAACGAATCAATGTGTGCATACAGGCCAGACAGCGACCAGCGTTATACTAGGGGGTTATGCTGCCAAGTTCTTTGAAAGTCTGACTCCATTTTGAAATCATTGAAACATCACAGACTCACTCCCTCAGCCAGTGAAGTTTTTTTCGTTTCGTCCTCTCTTTCTAGATGGTTAACGTTTTTTGTCTAGCAGTGCACATGTGGCACGAACTACAGTCCACGAACAAATGAAACTATGTTTAGGCTTTAGCGCAAACGGCTCTTTGCTACTGTCGCACTGTGTGAAGTCCTCATCCAAAACACAGAACGATTTTATGAGACTTTTACGTAGTATCTTAATAGGGTTGTACAGGATGTAAGAAAATGATGCTGAAAAACTTCAAATTTTGGAGGGATGGAACGCTTATCCGGAAACGTCATCCATCGCCTCTAGAGAACGACGAAGTTGTGGGGACCAACACTTGGGCCAAAGCTTCCGCAGCGAATATGAGTTTTTATGCCCTGCAGTTTACATTGAGATGCATGCTCGCATTCGACACCGTGTAACGTCCTGGATATTGCTATGAGTAGTGCTTTCGCTCCATCAGCATACTAACTGACTTTTACTGCCGAGTGATTAATCCGGTGGCAGATGTGGCCCCAATATATTCCATGTTATGTAGCGTAGTTGGATAGCGTTTCAAGCCGTGGTTCTTATGGTTATTTTATTTTTTGAAACATCTTCACTAATCCTCTAGGTTCATTGGCATATAAATTTCTTACTCTGTATAGTGTCCATACAGAACTGCAATGGGTACTCAGAGAACTAAAATTCTCAAATCATGAAAGGTATGCAATGCTGTTCTCGCAGAACCTGTCGGATAGATTTGCAGATTAGGCATCCCAGGTAGTTTGTGTTACAATTCTGCTGTTCCGCTCACATTTGTTGTGCAGGTATCTTAAAAGTAGGATAAGGGTATTAAGTCACTTCTTCGTCCCACACGTAAAATCAAGGGGACAAAAATGTACGAAGCACCATCCACCAAGCGCTATAAAGTTGTATGTTGATGTAACTAACTTACTGCTTTTGTGATCTCATCTCACAAGAGGTGGTGCTGTTGGTCCATTATTTCTTGTTGCTACAATTTTGATAAACGTTAGTCTACATTTTAAAATTGGTTTATAACACGATATTACTGATTTACCTCCGGTGCACACGCTGAACATTTTGTACTCTACTGGATACAAACTAACATGGGCCAAACGAAATTCCCACAAAGGGATGCCCGGCTTCGTATCTAAACAATTAAACGCCAGTGGATTTTCTGGAGAGGGTAAAGGTTACGCTCAGCGTTCGCACCGGCCTGAAGATGGGGGCGAGTGACTACATAACAGAAACTGCGAGGCAATCGTTCTGTAAATACAGCACCGTCCGTCAACAACAGAGTATGAGCGATACAAAATCCAACTGCACAAAGAGGCTAACAACACAGGGCTGTTGTGGCGCATTCGGAAAGGCTTCATCCAGCGCAGACATCTGCTCTGTTGTGCATTGGGGCGGACTTCAAAGGCCACTTTATGCCTGGTGGTTTGCACCAAGCAGGCGAGGTCTCAACAACTTATAATGCTGCGTGCGGCCTCTCTTGCCTCTGCATTCCTCCGATATACACAATCGTCTGATTGTAGAACTCTGGTCTCTGATTTTACAATAGCAGCGCGCTTACATATCGCTACCATCTGGGTCGTCAGCCATGTTATAGTTTCTGTCGGCTGTATTTGATTAACTACTATCTACTTCTTTCTGGATATAGAAGTCAACTCATTGGCTGTAGCACAGTGTGAATTCCGGAAGTGCCAGATTGGTAAGAGATCGCAATATTACATTAAAAGATAACCACGTAAGAAAAATAACTTCTTCCTTCATACAAGGTATGAGTTTTACTGTCTGTCTTCTTTTATTGTCTGTCTTCTGGATTTGTTCTTCTGAATGGTAACATAAAGGTCAGTGTCCCCTCTCTACACCTGTCTTCCGGTGGACATTGCCACAACAGTCGTTATTGTGTGTTATATGTAGCAGGGATAACAGCATCAGCTGTATTTGCACGTTTTAATTAAATGCAATCAATTTCGGCGTTACAGTACACAATTTTCAGATCCGTTTACGTCTATTTCATCACGATAATGCCGGGAATTGCTATGGTACTTTCTGAAGACTGTCCAATATATCGTCTGCCGATAAAGTGAAGGCTCTTATCGCCAATGGCGTATACAGAGGCAGCACCATACATGATAAAAGGCTTCAGTTTAGCTGCTGCCGATGTTTTGGCCCTACTTCAGAAAGTGTCATAGCAATTCACGGTATCAACATGTTACTCCAGACTCATAAAGGGGGCTGAAGATGGTGTACTGTAACGCCGAAACCGGTAACATATTAACGAAACGAGTAAATCTTGTAATTTAGCACGAACTTCAACTCGAGATGTTTTTAATAATTTCCACAACGAAACACTGTCTCGAAATCTGAGAGATTCTGGTCATACATAAAAGTACACCAGCGGGAAGAAATAACACATTCGTTGCGCCATATTATGGTAATATAGCCGACGACAATTTTACTAAAGCGGAGTTACTAAACAAGTTTTTCCGAAATTCCTTCACTAGACGAAGAAAATATTCCAGAATTGGAGCTGCGAACGATTTCCAATATGTGTATCTTGCAAGTAGATATCCTTGGTATACAGAAACAATTTGAGTAATTTAATAAAGGCAAGTCATTCTTTCCATACTGTTGTAAGTAGGCTGTTTATGTTTTCTTATTGGCAACGTTACGTAGCGCTCTGTATGAAAATAACTGGCTGTGCTGTGTGCAGTCTGTGGCTAGTTTGCATTGTTGTCTGCCATTGTAGTGTTGGGCAGCTGGATGTTAACAGCGCCTAGCGTTGCGCAGTTGGAGGCGAGCCGCCAGCAGTGGTGGATGTGGGGAAGTGAGATGGCAGATTTTTAAGAATGGATAATCTGGAGGTGTGTCCGTCAGAAACAGTACATTTGTAAGAATGGATGTCATGAACTGCTATATATATTATGACTTTTGAACACTATTAAGGTAAATACATTGTTTGTTCTCTATTAAAATCTTTCTTTTGCTAACTGTGCCTATCAGTAGTTAGTGCCTTCTGTAGTTTGAATCTTTTATTTAGCTGGCAGTTGTGGCGCTCGCTGTATTGCAGTATTTCGAGTAACGAAGATTTTTGTGAGGCAAGTGATTTGTGAAAGGTATAGGTTAATGTTAGTCAGGGCCATTCTTTTGGAGGGATTTTTGAAAGTCAGATTGCGTTGCACTAAAAATATTGTGTGTCAGTTTAAGCACAGTCTTGTATAATTTGTTCTAAGGGGACGTTTCACTGTACATCAGTTGGATTCCTATCAGAGTATGCCGATATATTAGCTCAATTTTATGAGTCCTATACACTATTCGGAAGATCCGTACCTAAAGAATGGGAAGTTGCACAGGTGACATCAATACCAAAGAAGGGAAGTAGGAGTAAACCGCTGAAATACAGGCCTATATAACCGAGATTTGCAGTAGGACTCTGGAGCATATACTGTGTTCTAACATTATGTATTACCTCGAAGAAAACGAATTATTGCCACATAACCAGCATGGATTCAGAAATTACGGTTCTTGTGAAAAAAGGACTACAAGTAAGAATTATAACGACAGAGGACATCAAACTGATTCCATATTTTTAGTTTTCCATAAGGCTTGTGATGCCATTCCTTACAAGCAGTTTCTAATCAGATTTCCGTTCTTCTAATTAAATTTCGGTTCTGAGACTGGATTCGTGATTTTCTGTCAGAAGATTCAGAGTTCGTAGTAAGTGACGGAAAGTCATCGAGTAAAACAGAAATGATATCTGGTGTCCCTCAAGGAAGTGTTACAGGCTCTATGCTGCTCGTGATCAATTTAATCAATATGGGATACAATGTGATCAGCCCTCTAAGACTTTCAGCAGATAATGCTGACAATCACGGTCTTAATACAGTCATCGGAGATCAGAACCAATTAGGAAATGGTTACATAAGACATTTGCATGGTGAGAAAAGTTGCTGTTTTGCTGCAGAAAATGGGAACTGTGAAGTCACCCACATAATTACTAAATTCAATCAGCTAAATTTCCGTTACACGACGCGTCACACCAATCAGACTGTAAATGCAACTAAATATTTATCGATTAAGTTATGAATAACTCAACTTAGAACGATCACATTGATAACGTTGTGCGGAAAGCGAACGAAAGACAGCGATTTATTGGCAAAAACTCAGAAAATACAACAGATGTGCTAAAGGAACTGCCTACACTATGCTTATCTCTCCTCTTCTGGGGTACTGCTGCGCGGTATGGGACCTGCATCAATTAGAAAAAAGTTCAAAGAAGGACATCTAGTTCTGTATTATCGCGAAAGTAGTGAAGAGAGAGAGTGTCACAGATATGATACGCGAATTCGGGTGGCAGTAATGAAAACCAAGGCATTTCCTATTGTGGCAAGATCTTCTCATGCAGTTTCGATCAGAAACTTTCCGCTCCGAATCCAAAAATATGTCGCTAGCACCTATCTACACAGGTAAAAATGATCATAATAATGAAATAAGAGAAATCAGAAGGAGCACGGAAAGATTTACGTGTTCGTCTTTCCCGCATGCTATTCGACAGGGAATGGTAGAGTAATAGCCTGCCGCGCGGGATTAGCCGAGCGGTCTTGGCCACTGCAGTCATGGACTGTGCGGCTGATCCCGGCAGAGGTTCCAGTCCTCCCTCAGGCATGGCTGTGTGTGCTTGTCCTTAGTATAATTTAGGTTAAGTAATGTGTAAGCTTAGGGACTGCTGACCTTAGTAGTAAAGTCCCATAAGATTTCACACATTTGAACATTTTTGAGTAATAGGCTGAAGGTGGTTCATTGGACCCTCTGCCAGACACTTAACTGTGCAATATAGAGTAATTATACAGACGGAAATATAAATGCAGTTGATAGTGTTATAAGGAAATTCAGTGTCCCACAAGTAAATCGAATGAAATGCGTCTTTACATTATGTACCTGTCACGAAACTGACAATGGCTGCAACACGATTCTCGAAATACATTGCCTACCACCAAATAACTATACTACTTTTGTCAAACTAGAGTGAATCATATACCCAGAGGAGCATGAAGTCTGTAGTGTCATAGATCGGCATCATTCACACCAGCGTCTCACAGTTGCCAACAGAAATGCACGTTTGCGACAGACGCCAACAGCGATGGTGCAGGGACCCTGCAGTACCAATTATGCGTGCCGGCTGGGCCATGCCTTCAGCGTCTCCGACTATGAGCGTCCTCTGCTACCACGATATAAACTGGCCGGTGGCAGCTATGCGGCCCACACTCAGTCGCAACGTCGGCAATCTTCAGGCTTAGTCAGCCTTCGATAGTTCACTACTGCGTTGGTAGCAGGAGCTTCACACTGCACGACACTCTTCAGTTTGTTTCTTGTAATAGCTAGTCTTTAGAGCTGTTTGTACTACTGTAAAGTTTCTTGGCAATGCCTGGAGAAAGCTAACTAAAACTTCTCCTTATTGTATTTATTTCTTCGCTACACACTTTTGCTCTTGACCAGATTTCCTACGATGACCCCTGCTGTACCACTCTGAGCCCACGCCTCTTGACCGTTGTGTAGGAGGTAGTACGCAACAAAATCTCTCTGAGAATTCGACAGCTCATGTCATATTGACCGAAATACATTGTCGCGTTTGCGCTACGTATCTCTACGATATTTAGTTCCAAGATAAGTTTTTCTGGGAAATACGTCGCTTCCAATTAATCACTTCTGATACCAAGTGTGCGAAAGTGTATTTCAATTTATATCGGCATGTAGGTGACCTCCCGCATTTGATGAGTTTACGGTTTATGAGAATTTGCACAGTTGATTCGTAGTGGCATGCCTGAACAGACCCTGTCAACTATGTCCAAGAGATGTCTGCATTTTTGTAACACTTGCACACTCGTGTGCGAAGCCTACAGACGAAAGAAACATTCGCTTCATGTGTCAATACCAAGTAAAATAGCTCGATGACACTTAGACCATGCATGGAATGAAGAGCTGCAGTATAGTACACAAAGTAACTGAAAGAAGTACGCAATGATACGAACAGAAACGAAGTTTTTATTCAAAGACAATAATTAAATTGATGGCACGTGGTTCATGACGGTCCCCGGGACATTAAAAAAGGTGGGACATGATTCTTAATAGGGTGTGTGATCACAACGGACTGCAACTCATGCTCTGAAACGTGCTCTCATGCTGACCACAGGTCTGTCAAGGAATTTTTGTGGCAGGGCGTTCCATTCCACGACCAGTGCGAACGGGTCAGTTAATTCGGCCAATATTCTCTCGATTCCACGAGCTCCTCCACCTGTGCTGCTCGATGCGGTCGCACATTGTCATCCATTACAAAAAAATAAAAAATTAAGTCAGGGCCGAATGTACCCCTGAGGAGATGCACAGGGGGAAGGTGTACAGACTCAAAATAACGATGACTAGTGAGCGTACCGTTTCAGAGATTTAGAGATTAGCACACCCATGTAATATAACTCGGCCCCACGCCATAGCAACTGGACCACCAAACAGTCATGTTGGACAACGCTGGGCGTGCGTCATACGGCGAGCGATGGGAACATATAATGCATTCTGGAACATTGTCGAACGTTATCGTATGGAATGCGTTGAGGAGACGAAGTGGAACATGTCCACATACAGCAACGACTATCCAGCAGTACGTCACCTGCGGGGGTGGTGGAATTGAGCACTCTACCATAAAAACTCCTTCCCAGTCTTGTGTTCCGCATGGGAACACGATAGTTTATGAGTATGTAATAAGTGAAATATAGCAGAATTAGTTATCTCATCCGTCTTGTAATATACGATTCACACAAAAGTTTTTGAAGCATATAATATTTAGCTTTACCGTCTTTTCCACTGGCCCTCTTCTGAAATTTGGAACATCCGACGCAAAATATTCATGTAGTTCGGAACCAGAAAGAGAGCTGAGTTCTAGGATCACTTAGTGGCCTCCATGCTCTAATTTTTTTATTTAATAAATGTTTTATATCGGGCTTTGCTTATTTCACCTTACTGCCAAAATCTTGGTACAGAAAGAAACTCAAATATACAGAGAAATCACAATATAGCAATATCGAACAATGATTTAAAATTATTTTTAAATGTGCACAAAAATACGATACTTCACATATTGTAATATTTCTGGCTTTGCAGCCATCATATTCGGCTACAAGAAGCTCTTTTTATAACAGTCGAGAAGGTTACTGTGGCAAGATGATTTAATGTGGCGTGAGGTACCAATGACAGACGGTTTGTAAGGTACAGGTATCGTCAGAAAGACCGCCTAAATTGTGGGCATTCTCCGCGATTGGCTGCTGCATTCAGAAGTTGCGTGCCAAAATGAGAATCTTCTGTTATTAATATTAAACAAACTAAACAGACTATTTACTTGCATTTCATATGTAAAGCACCTCGCAATAGCGTGCTATCATTCCATTATTTCACAAGTATTAATAACCAGCAGAATAATAAACAACTGTGAAACGAAAAGCCAGACGAAGCACTTCGATGAACTTCGGATCGCGTCCAACTTGGATGGGGGGCGAAGTGCTTCGGCTGTTAAGGTCAGAGCTGGTTCGGCAGTCTCGGAGGACAGACATATTGTCCGCCGCGGTATTAGTTAAGACGTAGTTTGCAATGTGTAGTTTGTGAATAGAACAGCTTGAGAAATGTCGGAAGGCATCCATATAGTCTGCGCGGTCGATGTTAGTTACGACTTCATTAGCAAAGTATGGTTATTTGGACATATAGTTGAGAACAGTATGATACTAGTTACGGAAATATGCAGTTTATAATTTGTTGAAGAATGAAAATCGTTTGTGACTCTAAAATTAGTGTAATTGTGCAGTTTCTCGTGTTCTTCGAAGAAAAAGCGAGAGGCATTCCGTATAAACAAACTGATCGGAAATTTAATCATTCCTGAAGTAAAAGTTCATCGCAAAGAGCTTATTACAACCTCAAGATTACGGTTTCACGACCTCCGCGCTGTTTTCTGAGCAGGGGACAACAACTATAGAAGACTGCACGATGGTGAACATTTGTTACAACTTACGCATTCCACTTCGGGTGGTCCAAGCAAATAGGCACCTCGCGTGTACTGTGATCGTCGTATCAATGAGATAAGTGACACGTCATCTGTGGTAACACAGAGGAGGTATAAAGAAGGGAAATGTTTTTGAGGGAAGAGGTTTAATGATACGCACGTATATATCCCTTCTCTCTCTCTCTCTCTCTCTCTCTCTCTCTCTCTCTCTCTCCCTCGCTCTCTTTTTTCAGCTTTCCGTTATGGGCCTAAGGAAACTTGACGTACTAATTACAGACAAAAACTTAACAAAGACTTCACGCGAAGTAATGACTGCTTTTCATAAAAGACATCAAACAGATACCGTATTTCTAGACTTACAGAACGTTTTTCACGTCGTTCCTCACAAGCAGCATCTAATCAGACTGCATGCCTATGGATTGTCCCCCTCTGCTGTGCGACGAGATTCTTGATTTCCTGTCAAGAAGGAGTTTCTAGCACCTTCTGGAAAGCCATTGGCTAAAAGAAAAGTGATATCTGTCAGTCCTCCAAGGATTTGCTATACTCTGTCTGCTGTTCTAATTGATAAGGCCGGAAAAGGGCCACTGACAAGTGATGTGAGAGGAACGGTAGTACATCTTTGTAGAGGTACAGTCGTGGACAAAACGAGCGAGACCCCTCGCCTTTTCATTATACTGATCCGCACGACTTTAAAGTCTGCTACACGGCATAACAGGCAAGGCGACGATGTGCTACCAACATACCACGCACAGGTGTGAAATTGAAAAACTATTCGAACTTTGTCAGACTGTTTTCAATCATGTGTAAGACTATGTTAATGCTGATTAGTGTGTTCCATTTTTACCGATTTAGGTGACGAAATCCTAACAACGAAAACAGATACGACAATTACTGAAGATGAGGGCCGCATAACTAATTCCACCTACTCTTTATTCGAAATGTTCTAGTTGTAGTCGATACATCAGCATATTAATCGTAGCTACGCTTTGGATCCAAATCATGTTTACAGGAATGCAAATAAAATCCATTTGCCTACACATGTTAACTCAGATCCTAGTATTAATGCCACAGCGTTTTGGAAGTGCGAGCATTCCCATTGCTAGCTAGCTTAAGAAACACTTCGGCTAATGAACGTTTTCTGGCTGTGGCGAGTCTAATGGAGGATTCGAAACATTGTAGAATACGTTTGGAAGCTATGTCGCCGTTTGTTTCCTGGGGTGGTGCAGAATTATCCTACTAAATTTACTAGCTAATAACAGTATTTTGTTATTTCGATAGACATCCCGAATGAGTGTCGCATAAGCGGTGACATAAAGGTAGAAAATTAATGTTTTTTAGTCCGGAAAGCTCTATGCAACAGAAACTGCAGATCATTTTGTCATTTTCATTGCGAAATTGCCGGCTTATTCATGTCTGGGGTAATAATAGAAGGCTGTTTTCCTGGGTTGTCTGTTAGTGTAGCGAAACGTGTTTGCTACTGCAAGGGAGGTCTGGTTTGTTTTCGGTTCTAATCTCGATGGAGGCAGATAGACTATCAGTAAAGCAATTTTAAAAAATTCTCGCGCCCCCAGTACGTTTTATTGCCACCTTTATTCTGTACTGCCGCCCTGTGGATGTCAATATGAAACTCTCGTAGAATTTCATACTTGTTACTGCCTACTTTTCCCGCTTCTGTCAGTAATTGAATTAAGTGTGGCACTGAATGATTTTTAACTGACTTTCGTTATGAATTTTCACGCATTACTAAATTTGCACACTTCCATGATACGTCAGCAACGATAATCCAGTATGACTGGTGTGAATGTTGACACAGACTTTGCGTATAATATTTTGATAATTCGTAACGATCTGGGGTAAGTTGTCTTGCTAAAACAGTTATGTTATCGCGATAAGCTGATATTTATTTTTATTAGTACAGTTCATACTAATTAGCGTTTGTTCTTTCATTTATTTCTTATATTTACTAATCAGCATTAATATAGTCTTACACTCGATTGAAAACAGTCTGATAAAGTTCAGATAGTTTTTCAATTTCACTCCTGTGCATAGTATGTTGGTAGCACTTCGTCGCCTTGCCTGTTATGCTGTGTAGCAAACTTTAAAGCTGTGCGGATCAGCATAACGAAAAGGCGAGGAGTCCCGCTCGTTTTGTCCACGACTGTACATGGTAACACATTCATATCAAATGAAACACACATATCACTGCGAAGCTTACCCAACCAGTGTGATCAATATACAGTATACACCCTTCCGGCGGCAACTATGGCGTGTATTTCGCATGCTAACTATGATAAAAGTGCCGAATGGAAATCTGTGGTAGATTGTCTCAAGCGCCGTGAACGTTTTGTTGCAATTAGGCAACGGTTCTTGCAGGCTCTGGAGAACGAGTAAGTTCACCCTGAAACATGTCCCGTATGTGTTAAGCTGATGAGCAATCGGGGTGCATTTTCCTGCTGAAAAGCACACCTTCCTGGCGAAGAGAATGGAAATAGAATGGGGATAACAGCCTGTGAAATGTATCGGGCACTGAGTACTTTACCCTGCAGAAACACCAAATGTGACCACGAGTTGTAGCTGATGAACTCCCGCACAATGAAGGCAGGGGTGAGGCCTGTGCGTCGTGAGCATATGCACTGCAGAATGTGCCAGTCACTAGGTCTATGTCGTATACGATTACGTCCATCACTCGCATACAAAAAGAAACTAATCTCATCGCTGAAGACACACTATCCAGTCGAGTCTTTAAAGACGACAGAGTATCTGTGCTAGGTGGTGACGAGGTGTTAGTGGCGTCCTGGTCAAATTCACACGTATTTTCAGTCCTACTGCCAGCAGACGTTTCACAATGGATCTTCGCGGCACACAGTGTACAATATGCTCTCAGATTTCTTCTCTGGACGACGTTCCACACCTCGATAACCAATCCCTTGTTTAAGGAAATATATTGTCGCATTCACAGTACTTGTCTCCACGACATTACATGGCAACGTAAATGTTAGTAGGTTATACATTAATTCATGTATCACATACTTCAGGATGTATTTCGTGTTAGACTGAGCTGCATGGGCCCAAACAAATTTTAATATCACCTTATATTTGTGAGTAGTGGTCCGTCTGAGCAAACGATGTTAGTTTTGTTCAAGAAGCGTCTGCATTGTTTACAACTCTCGATTTTAACAATTCCACAAATTGCCAAATTTCATTAAATACTGTACTACCTTCTTTTATGGTGGTTCATAGACTCAGTGTGTTTTGAAAACAAAAAAAAAATGATCCAAGCATACTATTATCTGTTTCTATCTGTGCAATTAGCCAATTTCAACCGTGGGTCATCTCCAACCACATATTCTAAACTTCACATTTCATTTCTGCCGTATCTCACTCATGTCGCTTCTGTGCACGACAGTAGAATCTGTGAGGGATGTTCCGAAACTAAGTGTTGTCCTTGTTTTACAAAAGGAAACCTTATTGTCAGACACAAATACCCATGGCATCATAACTATTTAGAGCATGCACTATTTCTCATCATGAGATTTTCTGTGGCGTGAACAGACCACTGTGGTAAGATTGGATGCACTGTGCGATGCCACTACCCGAATTTATTGTATTATTATTAGACCATGCGGCATCGGATTTCCGGAAAGCGGCTCTAGCGTGTAATAGGTTTGAATAGACACCCTATGGTGATCAAACTACTACACGGAATTTTTTGAATAAATAATGATAATGACGCGTAACAACTTTTTTTTTGCGTCTATGTTTGATTATTAGTAGCACTGACAATCTCTTTGAAGTGACTGAACAGGGAGCACTTAATTCTGTATGTTTGATATTGCCTAGCAGGAGGACATTATTCATTTAAAACAATACCACAGCCTGAAATCGTTTCACAATACATAAACACACATGATAAACACTTGAACTTGTTTTAGGTTAATGTAAACTACACAAATTGTAATTACTGAATTTAAAGTTATTGAGCTTGCATTGTCCTGAAGGCACAATGTGTACTGTGGTGGCAGCAATTTCCTTGACGAATTAAAGAACAATATAGATCTGCTCGTCAATATAGTTACTGAAAACACTAATTGAGAATCACGTTGCTCGGACGGAAACGAGTAATTTTTGACTATGGCAATGTACTGAAAAGCCACCACATCGAGCTGGATAGTAATTAAGGTGGCACAGTACCTGGCATCTTCCATCCGTTGCATGAAGCGGCGTCTGCTGGCAATTTCTGCGTTAATTCCGACTATTTTCTCTTGTAATACAGCTACGCCGATAGTCACGCACCATAACTTTTCACTGACGTTGCAGCACATAGAAATCACTGGATATGGAGTAATAATGAGCTATTTCATTTAAATAATTGATTACACTCGGGGAGTGCAATTTAAACCACAAAATTATTATTGCCTCCAAACTTCACACACTGTAGAGAACTTGGTTTGACTATTGCACAAACTGATTCACAAAATACACTCCTGGAAATTGAAATAAGAACACCATGAATTCATTGTCCCAGGAAGGGGAAACTTTATTGACACATTCCTGGGGTCAGATACATCACATGATCACACTGACAGAACCACAGGCACATAGACACAGGCAACAGAGCATGCACAATGTCGGCACTAGTACAGTGTATATCCACCTTTCGCAGCAATGCAGGCTGCTATTCTCCCATGGAGACGATCGTAGAGATGCTGGATGTAGTCCTGTGGAACGGCTTGCCATGCCATTTCCACCTGGCGCCTCAGTTGGACCAGCGTTCGTGCTGGACGTGCAGACCGCGTGAGGCGACGCTTCATCCAGTCCCAAACATGCTCAATGGGGGACAGATCCGGAGATCTTGCTGGCCAGGGTAGTTGACTTACACCTTTTAGAGCACGTTGGGTGGCACGGGATACATGCGGACGTGCATTGTCCTGTTGGAACAGCAAGTTCCCTTGCCGGTCTAGGAATGGTAGAACGATGGGTTCGATGACGGTTTGGATGTACCGTGCACTATTCAGCGTCCCCTCGACGATCACCAGTGGTGTACGGCCAGTGTAGGAGATCGCTCCCCACACCATGTTGCCGGGTGTTGGCCCTGTGTGCCTCGGTCGTATGCAGTCCTGATTGTGGCGCTCACCTGCACGGCGCCAAACACGCATACGACCATCATTGGCACCAAGGCAGAAGCTACTCTCATCGCTGAAGACGACACGTCTCCATTCGTCCCTCCATTCACGCCTGTCGCGACACCACTGGAGGCGGGCTGCACGATGTTGGGGCGTGAGCGGAAGACGGCCTAACGGTGTGCGGGACCGTAGCCCAGCTTCATGGAGACGGTTGCGAATGGTCCTCGCCGATACCCCAGGAGCAACAGTGTCCCTAATTTGCTGGGAAGTGGCGGTGCGGTCCCCTACGGCACTGCGTAGGATCCTACGGTCTTGGCGTGCATCCGTGCGTCGCTGCGGTCCGGTCCCAGGTCGACGGGCACGTGCACCTTCCGCCGACCACTGGCGACAACATCGATGTACTGTGGAGACCTCACGCCCCACGTGTTGAGCAATTCGGCGGTACGTCCACCCGGCCTCCCGCATGCCCACTATACGCCCTCGCTCAAAGTCCGTCAACTGCACATACGGTTCACGTCCACGCTGTCGCGGCATGCTACCAGTGTTAAAGACTGCGATGGAGCTCCGTATGCCACGGCAAACTGGCTAACACTGACGGCGGCGGTGCACAAATGCTGCGCAGCTAGCGCCATTCGACGGCCAACACCGCGGTTCCTGGTGTGTCCGCTGTGCCGTGCGTGTGATCATTGCTTGTACAGCCCTCTCACAGTGTCCGGAGCAAGTATGGTGGGTCTGACACACCGGTGTCAATGTGTTCTTTTTTCCATTTCTAGGAGTGTATAAATGTACTGGTAATGGCGTCGGTATAACAACCAGTGTTCATAATAATACTCTTTAAGATAAATTCTAGTTCGTTGCTACCGAAGTGAGCTCATCAATGGACCTCATCAGTTATTGAGATCACAATACGCCGCTGGATGCTGCTACTGGTCCCTTCACATCTCGCCATTGACACAAGCAACTCGTCGCAATTAACATAGAATTGCACCATGCAGTGCCATGTACCTCAGAGCGGGAAACCGTACTATTTTGCCGCTCACAGCCCATCTCCATCGAAATACCACGTCTTACAAGCCTCAGTGTCCATTTAGCTTGTAGCCATGTGATAAACGAAGTCAATATCTGTTTTCAGCTCACTTCTAAATGGTCTGTTAGCAAAGTTGCCGTAGTACACACCGGCAGTCACTTTTACGCCACTTAATACTTGTTCTGCCTCAGAGCTACGCCAACTTACTTCCACCACCAATATTACGCGCCAACCTGTACACTGTTCTCACTCTCGGGGATTCCCCCCACACCTAAACATTATTTTACATTACGCCAATTTCTCTATTTACAATTAAACATACCATAGCATTTCAGTATTCAATTATAGTCATTTTCATATATTAATGTTATATTACATTTATATTTTTACTACACATAACAATATTATTTAGTTGAATTCTTTTGTTATTTCGCTGTCAGAGTGCAGCACAAGCGAGACACTGTCTCCCGCATAGCGTTCTGCCACCAGGTGGAAGCACTTCCGCTTTGCCTTCGATTCTATCCCACAGATGGCAAAAGTGTCCACTTTCTCTGCCGTTGTGCCTTGACTGTGCCTGGCATTCACTAGACGGCACGTTGTCACATTACATCTGCGATTCAAGGAATTGTAGCACTGTCTTTTCCAGTTCAGCGTTAGTTTGGAAGTGACGTCCCAAGAGTGTGGCTTTCAGTGGAGGGAAAAGTTGAAAGTCAGATAGGGCTGAGTTATCTAATCTCTCCCATGTGAGGCGACGAATTTGATCCTGGTCCATGTGAGGCTTGCTGTATGCGGTTTCACACTGCCGTCCAAGAGCGCAACACCCGCTCTCAGGAGCCCTGGCCTCTTCCGTAAAACGGCGGATCTGAGTTTGCAGAGGGCGTTGCAGTACTCTGCCATGGTGATGGTCCCTTACTGGACGAAGTAAAGTAGATTTACACCTCCTGCGTCCCTGAACACTGTGACCGTAATCTTTCCTGCAGAGGATGATACTTTGAATTTTTACCTAAGAGGCTTCCATGTCATCGAATCTGCCTCGGATTCTGCGACAAAATGGTGCCCCCATCTCTCATCACTTGGGATGCTTCTGAACTGGAACTCATTTCCGTCACGTATATCACAGCAAGTAATCGAGGCTGGTTGCCATTCTTGTACTCCTTTGATCCGTTGTCAGGTTTCTGACACCTAACTTTCAAACACTTTTCGGAAATCCAACACATGGTACATGTGATGGGCTTGAGCACCGCCAATACGCAAAGTGGGTGCCACGTCTGACACCGTCATGCGTCTGTACGCTAACACCATGTCCTGTGGTCTAGGAATGTTGTTTCCTTTCGTGGATGTGGAGGGATACCCACTTCAAGCGCCATGTTAAACATTCTGCCTTCCTTCTCTCAACATTGTGTCATTTGACGACACATGACGTCTCCACCATACAAGGTCTGTAGTCTTTCGTGGCTGATGGGCACTTAGCCCCATGTGCCCATTCATACCGAATGCTTTCATGATTGTCTTCGAATCACTTTGGGCACGCCGATCTGTTACCACTCTCTCTTCTTCTCTGCTCTGCGCAGGCATCATTCCTCTTCCGTCACTGAACCAGCAACGAGTGTGGATTCATATGGCGTTTGTTTTTCTCCCGTGTTGCATCACCTTCTTTTCCAAAACCAATGACGAAATCTACTTTCAGAACGTCCGTCGAATGAGTAAAGCATAATTAATATAATGAATTTTCATATCAGCCTGTGAGTATCAGGTACACAGGGATTGTTGGAACAATGCAACAGAATTATAGTTGATCTTTTGCATTAGACCTGATACAGTTTATTTTGTTCTTCCACAGAAATCTGTAATATGTGATGTAATAGGCTCATGGGAATGTTGGATCATATGTTTCTTTTTTCTTTTCATTGTAGTGACACTTGACAACTGCCATGTTGTAAATGCGAAAGTTACAGAGTGTGGGGATCGTACGCCAGCACAGTTAGGCACCGTAAGCTGAACATCCTGTTTAGATGAAGATCACTGCCATATAGTCGACGTGCAGAACAAATATCTATGCGTTTTCATCGCTTCCGGATACAACGATACAACGGAACAAGCCTTTTGTTCGAAATTATGGCTCAGGTGAAGGACGTTTAAACAATGAAACAGGACAACGGGAATCGCTAAATTTATAGCCCGGTGACCTAGACAACCGCTCAGAGTCATGCTTGAGACCACGCGCAACCAGAACGGAAGGAGACGCTTCCGCAAGAAGGGCTGCACAGAGTGGGAGAGACAGAGGGCTATCTCAGCGGAGGCAGCGCCCGTAACTGATTTACTCGCGTCTGGCGCCAACAAAGGGCGCCCTAAATCACTTTACGGGGCGCAGCGCCGCCTGGCGCCACCCACCTGTCCGGCCGCCAGCGCCGTGCGACGAACAGCTTAATTACGTGGATCCGTGTCCTAATACGTCACCCTGACGGCCGCATCTCGCTGTAGGCTGACGGGGCGCATTCAACTCGCTTCTGCGTCACCTTCTCAGCGCAATTCGAACTGATTCACCATATTTCCTTAAAGTATGTGCTGTATACGTTGAAAGTCATCAACTAGAGCAAGTCTTTGAGGAATCGGTAGGAATGCAATACCATACACTACCTAATACGATCCAGGACGCCGTCCATAAAAGCAGAATTTTTCCTCGGCTCATATCACGGGTTCTATTGGCGACAAAAGAAAAAGGGACAGAAGTTTTGGATAAACCATGGGCTAGGTATCATTTGGATATCCAGCTGAAGGATCGTCTTTCTGTAACGACCCTGCAGTGCAGAATCGATTTCAGTAATACACACTTCCTCCAGCTTAGACGAAATGATCAATTGGGTTGGTTGTTCTTGCATTAGGTGTGGTATACGGTGCGTCTTAAGTGGCTTATGGGGGCACCATTTAGATCATGACCATTCCTGAGGAAACCCGAAAAACAAGATCTTTGAGCACCGAAACCGAGCCGCGGTTTCCAAGTCTGTTATGCACACCAAATGGCTAAAAATTTTTCGATATATTCCTGGTATATTCTTGATTTCTCTTCCAACCTTGAAAATTTTCGTTATATCTGTATCCGTTTCCGAGACACAGAGGTTCAATGTTACGTTAGTGCTAACGAAAAGTACGCAGATAAAATCGGGTGTAAGGTGAAATATAAATAATAACCAAGCACAGAAAACAGCTCAAATTTTAAATGCAAGTTTTCTGGGCACTTATCTAAATGTACCATCTATCCGTTTCCAAAGGTTTTCATCCGGCATCGGGAAACACCTTTGATATCTTTATTCGTTAGATACAGGGTTCAAAGTTACCCTACTTGTACATCTAGAATACGAAATTAAACTATGATGTGAGGAGAAAGCGTAGTTTAAAAAGTGGCGTCGTATGTAGAAACAGGCTGAAAGCCTCTCCGGTATCATCAGAAGGGTATTCGGAACCCCACGTTGTTGTATCACTGAAGCAGAAGCCAAATTTTTGCCGCCTGTACATAAGATCCGGTTTGAGGTGTAAAATTATATAGTTATGAATAAACTTGTTGCAGCTGGGATTCACAGTCATACAAAATTTTTAAAGCACATCATCTTTACTCCAGTGACTGTTATAAGTTTTTATTACACTATTGCAATTTCGGCCTTAAGCCATTATCAAGTGCTAATATTATGGCTTTAAGCCATGTCAACGTAATGTAAGCTGACACATTTATATGTCGTGGTCAACACTGTTAAATACACTCGTGACGTTGTGACAAAGTGCGAGCATACGTATTCAAACATCGTAAAACGTATGCTGGCAGTGAGTAGTAACGTCACGAGTGTATTTAACAGTATTGACAACGACATACGTGTCAGCTTACATTAAGTTGACATGGCTTAAGCCATAATATCAGCACCTAATAATGGTCTAGAGACGAAATTGCAATAGTATAATAAAAACTTATGTCAGTCATTGGAATAAAGATGATGTCCTTCAAAAAATATATAGTTTTACGTTATTTCAGTTTCAAGTAAGTAAAGTATCAAGATTTTACTACCCCATAAAGTTCTTTTCATATGAGTGGCATGCCCTGTGATAGCAAAGAAAGGAAGGTAACCAGCGGAATGATGGTCCTAGTGGTACACAACAACGGAGAATACACCCCTGCCGCGCGGGGTTGCAGCGCGGTCTAGGACGTCTTTCCTCGGTCGTCGTGGCTTACCCCGCCGGAGGTTCGAGTCCTCTCTCGGGCATGAGTGTGTGTGTGTCCTCCTTAGCGTAAGTTAGTTTAAGTTAGATTAAGTAGTGCGTGAGCCTAGGGACCTATGACCTCAGCAATTTGGTCCCATAAGATCTTAACACCAATTTCCAAATTTCCAATACACTCCTTGTGGTATCAACGATGGATACCACACTTGTTAGGGGTTGCAGTTATCGACCGCGGTCCGTATTAGTATCGTTGAACCCGCAAGTCGTGACCAGTGCCGATAGCTAATATCAAGTATCTAGCGAACTCTGGGCCACTGCTGCTCGGGACGTCAAGTAGGAAAGTAGTATAGCCTTCACCTAATAGGAAGCAACCTCTAACAAGGCACTTGGTAACGTATGGCCTAAGTGAGGCCTCAATATCTGTATTTTCATAGTTATATGAATGCAGCCAAGAAGAATCCTGTAGAACCAGTTAAATACAATATATACTATTTCTTACCAAAGACTTCTAATTATTTTAGTCGTTGCAGATCCAGACTATGTAGCCAGCACCTTATCGACGTTACTGAAAAACCTGCTGTGATTTATATGTTTCTATTTAGCATTGGCCACCAGTCAACATTGGCGACGACTAGTTTGCCGTCATCGTAACACTCCTGTTACAAGAATATGACCACAAATGGGGTACATTCTGACACAGTCTATCCTTCCTCCTTCAAAAAATTTTCCAAGATTTTTGGAATACAAAATTGTTCAGGTATGTTGTGCTGAGACAGAAGGCGCTAATGGCAGTGAGAAAGAGACGGAAAAGTAGTGAGTAGTAGAAGACATTAAACCGTGATTGTGTTACAGGATGAGCGAAGGAGACAATGGCAGGGTGAGAGAAAGAGAGGGGTACAGCGGCGGTGGAACATTGACAGTGATAGAACAGTGTTAGGAAAAGAGTGCCAGTGGGAGATGAATAAAGAAAAGGAGAAAATGGAAGTTGCTGAGAGCCAGCGATAATGAGAGACAAACTCTACGACACTGACAGTTAGGAAGAAAGAATGGTGACAGTCAGAAAGATAACAGCATTGGGAAGGCATGAATGAGGTAGCAGTGGTAAGAGAGAGCAAGAAGTAGAGTGACAGCGAGAGGAGACTGTAGTACTAGGACAGAATGATGGAGGCTGGCTGTGAGACAGAGAACAATGACAGAGAGGCACAAACAGCTAATGACACTGAGTTCGGATGGGCAAGTGGAAGTGGAGTGGATGGGGGGAGGGGGGTTGGATTGTTTGGGGGAAGAGACCAAACAACGAGGTTATCGGTCTCATAGGATTAGGGGAGGATGGGGAAGGAACTCGGCCGTGCCCTTTGAAAGGAACCATCCTGGCATTTGCCTGGAGCGATTTAGGGAAATCACGGAAAACCTAGATCAGGATGGCCGGGTGCGGGAGAGTGGATGGGTATGAGTGACTTACAGCAATTAGAAGAGCTTGTGGGAGTGAGACGTGAGTTGCCTGTTAGGAAGAGCGCGAATATGCTCACATGCTAAAATTCTTGGGAAAATTTTTAAACGTGCTGACGTAGGCAGACTGAGGCAGCTGGTAATCCTGTTTTTAGAGTCTTTTACGAAACAGGAGGATATTCGGCATTTTTGTGTTCCGGTAGGATCTTTTTTCCGCTCCTTTATTTTTAGTCTACGCAAGTTGTTAGTCGCCAGCGAGGTGCAAAGATACATCTCGCATGAATTTCGTCTGCTATGGCTGTCACATTCATTGTCTGCATAGAAATGGTGCATTCACACGTTAGACTTTAGATGGGTATCTGTCTGACCAGTCCGGTGTGAGCTTAGAGCACGTGCCATGTCGCCAAGAAAACAATCCTGACTTAGCAAGAAAACAATCCTGACTTGTATTTCCGGACTAGACGAAACATGAAGGCGCTGCACGAAATATAAGTCTTAGCCCCGTGTTTCATTTCTATGGACATTTTAATGATGCACCAAAGAGGAATTTAAGGCGAGATTGTTGTTCGCAAGCGCTCATTGGCTTAATATCTCATCTGCAGAGTTTTGAGCTTCATAAATGTAGCTTCCTCGCGTGTCAGCTTAAATTCGCTGTCCAAAGGCAGAGATTTTTACCTTACTATCCCAATTAAGTAATATTCCTATGGGAATTGAACATTATATGATGCTCCTTTTCCGTCTGATTCAAATGCTCTCTGGAACTGTACCATACGTCCTCCGTTACAGGACAAATGTAATGCTACTGCAATTTCTCACGCAGCCAGATTAATTTTCAACCATGAGTCAAAGTTTGCTGGGTATCTTCACTGAAGCCATACAGGTTATGTGATCACCTCGGATTAAAAAAATTAGGAAGCTTCTCATTGTGTAAGATGAAACCTGTATTGCCTTAAAATGTATATATACGAACGCTTGATACCACTTATATTTAACTTTTAGTCATAAAAATCGAGGGCCCAGTTACAAATCTCTGCAATCCATCAATCCCGTGGATATACATACTTTGTGGTCGTTGACTCGTACATGGCTGGATATTTACGGCTTTATTTGATGGTTCAAATGGCTCTGAGCACTATGCGACTTAACATCTTAGGTCATCAGTCCCCTAGAACTTAGAACTACTTAAATCTAACTAACCTAAGGACATCACACACATCCATGCCCGAGGCAGGATTCGAACCTGCGACCGTAGCGGTCGCGCGGTTCCAGACTGAAGCGCCTAGAACCGCTCGGCCACACCGGCCGGCACTTTATTTGATGCTTGAGGTGTTAGTGCTTCAATAGTACGTGTCATTATTCACCGCAAAACAGTAGCATATTGCTCTACTTCGGTATGGCAGACTCCACCATAACCACCCGATTGCAGCCCACTTGTCTGCATAATCTTAATATAGTGATTCAAACGCTCTGACATGTGGATACAACTGCTGTAAACATACCGATGCGAAATTCATCACAAAATAATGAAAATAAAAACCAGACATTATCACTTAACACACATATTCCAAATTTGGACGCCTAGGCAAAGTATTTCGTAAGTTATCAATAATTAAAACACCATAATTTAATTGAAACAAACTTCTCGTGTCAGGGTATTTGCAGCTCGTACGAGGTGCTTCCAGTAAATAACGCATTTTTTTTGGGGGGGGGGGGGAATTTCAGATGAAAATGACGAATTTGTTTTTGAATATCATGGAATATTCCAGCTTTAGCCCCTAAAGCTTCTTGAAGTTCTGACAGGTGGCAGAACTATACGCAGCCTTCAGAATGGTATCTACAGCGGAGGTGCGTTCCAAACCGAGAGCTCTCATTCAGATTCTTCTGTTGGAAAACAAGAGTCGTTGAGCCAGGTGTCTGTCAACATCGCAACAAGGTCGCGGAAGCCTCTCCGATCTACCACGTAGTGGGAGACAGCACACGGCTGTGATTACTGCAGTGTTGGAACGTGCAGACACTCTTATTTGTGATCGGTGGATCATACCCAAACACCTCGCTGCACGTGTGGACTCGTCTATCAGTTTCGGTAGACAAGGATATGTGTCCACTGGGTTGCACGCCGCCTAACAGACCATAAAGAGTAACGAAGTACCATGTGTGCGGAATTGCTTGCGCGGCCGATCATGACAGCTTTTTGTTCAACAGTCACAGATGACGAAACATGGGTTCACTACTTCGAAGTGGAAGCAAAACACCAATCAGTGGAATGGTGCCAGGGCACGTTTCCTCCGAAGAAAAAGTTCAAAGCCGCATCCCCTGCCGCTAAGGTAATGTCGACGGATTCCTGGGACTCTGAACCGGTTACTCTATTTGATATCCTCCTTCATGGGGCAACGATCAACTCTGTAGTGTATTATGCTACCCTCAGGAAACTGAAGGAAAGACTTCAGCATGTTCGTCGTCACAAAAATGCAAACCAACGTCTCCTTCTCCATGACTGCGGAAGTCCTCACACAGTCAGCGCACAAGAGACGAGCTCAGAAAACTTCGTTGGAATGTTCTTCCTCATCCACCCTTCAGCCTGGATCTCGCACGATCTCTTTGGCCCAGTTAAGGATGCATTCAACGAGAATTATTACGTATATGACTGGCACGCAATTACAGCAGCAAGACGTTGGCTCCTACATCGACCACTAGGGTGGTAGCATGCGAGCATCAGGCCGTCCCGGTAAGGTGGTGTAAGACCGTCGCATTGAACGGATTATGTTGAAAACTATCATTTGCTAGCCAAAAGAGTAGGGAATAATGTGGGTAATTTAGATCTTGAATAAAACCAACGTGCTTACGAAAAAAAATGTGCTGCGTTACTTATTGAATACCGCTCGTCTTATTCAGGAATGCAATAAGATATCGATCATCAGCTCGTGGTCTTGCAGTAGCGTTCTCGCTTCCAGAGCACAGGGTCCCGGGTTCGATTCCCGGCGGGGTCAGGGGTTTTTCCTGCCTCGAGATGACTGGGTGTTGTTGTGTCGTCTTCATCATCATCATTCATCCCCATTACGGTCGGAGGAAGGCAATGGCAAACCACCTCCACTAGGACCTTGTCTAGTAAGGGGGCGCGGGTCTCCCTCGTCGTTCCCCTACTCTCTGTAAAGAAGTATGGGACTCACCATCATCATCAATAAGATATCGGTGAAACAATAAAAGCCTGTGGAACGCACTTTCCGCATTATGCAGAAAATTTGACAACCACAGAACACATTTACGTTTCAGCCACTACTTTTAGTTATGCCCTTGAGTTAGAGACATTGATTAATGTGGTAACTATTTCATAGTTAATAGCTCTGCTTCTGAGCCTTTAACATTGTAGCCCAGAGAGTTTTCTGAAATGTACAAATGCATGTGGAGAAAAATCAGCAGCTGTCCAGTCCACTCATTCCTTAGAAAAACATTGAGTTAAATGAGAATCGTGTTTGTAATTGTGGGCTCGTACTGGTTAGGTAAACAAGTGTTCAGTGGTACTAGGCACCGACCTATAGGTGACTGGCGATACTAGGCATGTAAATAAAATGTGAATAAAATTAGACAATTTATGCATAAAATCTGCTTTCTCTGGCCTATTGAAACTACCGATGTCCTGCCCGAGAAGCGGTCAGTCGAATCAATTAATTCAGAAAATTCACAAAATGGCTAGGGTCTGTGACAGTTTAGGTCTGTTATTTTCAAATTCAAGCTGCAGCCATACGGATGCTCACGTTCGGAAAACTAGTACCATCACAGAGTCACAAACCTGAGGACCATAAAGTCAGCATGGCCATACTACATTATGTGTCCCCAGACAACTACGCGTAGACGACGAAAACAATCAGCTTCAACAATCTTCTTGGGTTCGTTACGGGTTCTCGTTTCTCGTCATACGAGGGTAAATCCAGATTTGTCGAATACTGTCGTTTTCGTGGGACTGTGACTCAAGGCGGCATAATCTTGCATAGGCATACTGACCTCCAAATGTCTGAACACGCCACAATCACCGGTCAACATTATTGTGTCACTGTACTCCCTCCCTATGTGCGTCTGCTCAGGGGCCCTAACTTAATTTTTATGGATGACAATGCGCGACCGCATCGAACTGCGCAGGTGGAGAAGTTCTTGGAACAAGAGGACATTCAGCCTGTTCCTTCCAGGAGTTGACAACGACTCCGTTGGAGGAATGGAAGCCCTACCACAAGAACTCCTTACCAACCATGTGGCCAACATGGGAGCACGTTGCAGAACGAGCATTGCAGTCCATTCTGATCATACACTGGGTGTTGTGTGCTGTTCTTAGGTTGGTTAGGTTTAAGTAGTTCTAAGTTCTAGGGGACTGGTGACCATAGATGTTGAGTCCCATAGTGCTCAGAGCCATTTTGAATCTGATCATACATCCTACTGACAACCATGTCCTGCCTCTTGAAATTTCCAGAAAAATCACAGTGTGTTCAGTGTAATTATTGTCTTTGAATATATGTCGTTTCTGCTCGTCTCATTGAGTATTTTTTCCAGTTACCGGCCATGCTATAATGTAGCTGTTCTTGCCATGTGCGGTCCAAGTTTCATCGAGATACGTTACTTACAAGTGAAACTTCAGTCCGTAAGTTTAGCACGCCAACGTATTAACCAAACCCTGACTAATGCGTCAGTCAGGTGTAGACACATAGGCTGACATCAATGAGAGTGTTTGTTGCCCACCGTTTGACTTTCTGTATTGAAGTTATTCGTGCTCTTTGGCACCATACCGTATGACTAGTTAACGGTCAATAACAAGGTGTATGGTTCGACAATGGGCGTGTCAGACAGAAACTTCTAAGCACTGCAGTAAAAATCGTATATTCATGTAGCTGAAATGGGCAATATAGAAAAATGTAGAATGGCCACTCATGGTTTCTGTCGTCAATATGAGGGGGATAAGTCCTTTACAATATTTTCAGCTATTTTTTTTTACGAAGATGTTATCAAATTTATGGTCTCATACACAAACCAATATACCGCATGGAAGAACAGGTTAGGTGAGAATAAAGAAGATAAAATGATGATACTCATAGCTTTTCTTCTTCTCAGTGGCTTTATTGTGTTGCCAAGGAGGTAGATGGTTTGGCATCTGGGAATGAATGGTCATAACACGCTTGTATCTGGTGCTTTGTCCAGAGACAGGTTCGATTTTATAATGACTAATTTACATGTCGGCAACAACGAATAACCTGACAGAACAGATCGATTTGCGAAAATTAGGGAGCTCAATGAAATATTTTAAACTTCAGCACCACATGACCTTAATAATTCAGTAGACATCCTTGTAAACAATTGATAAAAGGTAAATAGCTGTGTCATTCTTAAAATTGTGTTATATCGTTTACTTGTAGTGGCTTTATAATCAACTTTTATTTCAGGAAATCTACCCGTTATGGTTACAAATCCTAGTGTGGCAGTAAAAGTGACGAGTACCTAGTGTGGCTTGAACCACGTCAGGGGGCTGGCACTTGCCGTGATAAATACCTTGGCAAGGTTTTGGGGTATGGCGTTGTTATGAGTTATGCTGGTCAACTGTTGCCAAACGTACCGTACCGTTTTTTATTTTTACAATTTGTTGACTAGTATTGATCTCATGCATGATTTGGAGAAAAGAAGCATTGAAACAACAGGAATTATCCGTCAGAATCGCATACATGTAACTTGTATTTTTATCCGAGCTGATAAATTGGAGAAAGATAAAAGAGGGGACATACAATACGTGTTTAGATATGAAGACTGACTAGAACGAAAGCTGTTTATGTGTTTCTTTATACTTTTTATCCTATTATAAAAATTTCATAAAACTTTTTTTGCATCTTTCTCGTGTTTCCATCGCCACGTGGATATGACAATAGCATAGTTGCAATAGAGATAAACTATGATCTGGCTGTGATTTGGAAGCCTGGTGGACGTGTTTCCAGAGAAAAGAAGCAAATTATACGTGTGCCTTAACCAAAACTCTTCGAGGACTACAATAATAACATGGATGACCCTGATGATGCAGACCAAAATATATCACTTTACCGAACACCAGCCAGAGCCAATAAGTGGTATTTCGCAATAATCGCCCGCCTGAGTGACGTAACAGAACAAAATGCCTTGATTTTGAATTGGTATAAAGAAGTACTTACGGACCATCTTGCATTTGACAGTCATATTGCTACTGCAATTCTTCAATAAAATAAGAAATTTAGCAGCAGCGAAAGAAGGCCTTCTAAAACAAAACAAAAATAGATTCCCGCTACGACCGCTGAGAGTGGACAGAAAGACACAGAAGTAAATCCAACTTAGATGTAGAAAGTGTCAGGAAAAGCTACCACTATGTGTGTTAAGCGTGAGTTTGCTCATCATCTTCATTGTTTCATTTCATTTCACAAAAATGAAGCACTTTGTGTCAAAGTGATAAAAATGTGTTTCTATGGCACATTGTCTTTACGTTCTTCAAGAAAGACGGCCAGTTATGCTTAGACTAAGGATTCCGTTTACGTAATATCAATGTTGCAGCATTTTCATGACCTATTGATGATATAATTAAACCTCTTTTAACCCAGGAGTAACAAAAAAGTTAGGCCAATCTGCAGTAATACACGTAGTTTTTCAGCCTCTTGATACCTAGGATAGTTCCCTAAAGGGCTTAACATTTATCACTATCTGATCTGAGGACCAGTCATCATCTTTCATTCGATGGATTATTGTTTCTTTTCGCCAGACCCTTCAGTAGAATAGAATTGTAGTTGATATCCCGAACACATTATTATTCAGTTTTTCTATTGGATGATAGGCGATAACTCTTCGCCACTGAGTGGCTTAAAGTAATTGACTCTTCCATGTGCTAGTAATCAAACTATAGCGGACTTACCGTTAGATGACAGGTACCAGAAAATGGTTTAGCTGATAAAACGTATTCAGATCTTAGCTGTACTGGTCGCACTGATGAGAACATTGGTTTTGCAGGTATACTACGAAATTACTAGTTTTTCTTGGCCTAATCGTTATTATTCTAGATATATATTATGCGTTTAGGATACAAATATTTGTGTGAAATGAGCTATCATAAAGCCCAGAATGGACAAGACAACGTTCACCAAATTTATGATAAGCTCTGTACTGTAAACGTTATTACAGAGTAGGTTCGCGTTCTTATTAACTGTGATAAGCGGAGCGAATCAGTAGCACACAAATTATTCATTAAAATACTGTTGAACGCTTCAGATGCCTCTCTACGGAAGTAATTCTTTATTTTCTGCTGTGAATTCTCTCACTACCAGGATCTCAAAGGAGGAAGCGGGAAACTGTAGTCTACAAACTGCCTTATTTATTCATCTACCTGAATGAAAGTGGCTTTGTTTAACTTCTCAAAGGAAGCAATACGAATGAATGAATATTTTATCAGAGACGTCGGAGAGGAAAAGTGCTCCTTTCATCACACGTTTAGCTTTGATGAAATTCTGCATTGGTGAACCACTTGCGAAACCGTCTGTGAATGAGACGAGCTGTCAGATGAAAAGTTTCACGAACTGAAAATTTCTTTTTGTTTCCGTATTTAGTGGGCTTTTCACGTGAGCAGCATATTTAGGGCACTCAGTTACTGAGCAGTACCTATTTGTGTAGCAGAAATGTACAAAATTGAAATTTTCATCACATGGTAAATTATGAACGCGCCTTAGTGAACTTAGTCGTTGATTACATTATGTGTTAATTACAAGTTTACCATGGCAATCACATGGCTAGGCGATTAGGACTGTCACGTGGAGAAGCAGTGCTCGATTTCTAAAAATGGTTCAAATGGCTCTGAGCACTATAGGACTTAACATCTATGGTCATCAGTCCCCTAGAACTTAGAACTACTTAAACCTAACTAACCTAAGGATAGCACACAACACCCAGCCATCACGAGGCAGAGAAAATCCCTGAACCCGCCGGGAATCGAACCCGGGAACCCGGGCGTGGGAAGCGAGAACGCTACCGCACGACCACGAGGTGCAGGCTGCTCGATTTCTTCCAGGCTTCCTTTGTACGAACTTGCAATGTAATATAGCAAGGCTTGTTACCACAACTGCTGCTTGAGGAAAGTGTAACGGATAAGGTTTCTGAATGAGACTTTAATGGTTGATAGAGCATATGTACGCCTCCAGTTCTATCATTAGAGCCTGGGGCCGAAAGAGAAACTACTACTCATCAGAGGGGTATATTCTACGAGTTTCATAATTACACGAAACTTTCAGTTTCATCTGATTAAAATTTAAGGAAAACAGGGGAAACATGCACTGCAGCCTTTGTGTTACACCAACACAACTGAATGTACCTATGAGAATGTTTGGTACGCAGTTCACATTCAGGTGGTTGAGAACACACAGCCGGCCGGTGTGGCCGAGCGGTTCTAGGCGCTTCGGTCTGGAACCGCGCGACCGCTACGGTCTCAGGTTCGAATCCTGCCTCGGGCATGGATGTGTGTGATGTCCTTAGGTTAGTTAGGTTTAAGTAGTTCTAAGTTCTAGGTGACTGATGACCTCAGATGTTAAGTCACATAGTGCTCAGAGACATTTGAACCATTTTTTTAGAACACAGACTGAAGTGATCGTACACATTGTGCCATGTTATCTCACTTGGCTTAAGACTATGTATCTCAGCAAGCAAACGGTTGCCACTCAGCACGTAAACGATGCCATACAATGCGCTGTGTAATTATTCAGAACTCTGTATTAATTGAACTATGTGATTTTTGTAAGAATAAAGCGTGGGAAAAGTATTAGTCAACAGTCCGTAACAGACGTTATTAACATAAGTGTACCGGTATTGTTAGAATAACAGACCTACAGTCCAGTAGAGGTGGCAGACAGGCAGTATTGAACCACAACAAGAAACTGACAGGTCGACGCTATCGACCCACTATGTAGATGCTGCCCTGGTGCGCCACACACTTTTGGCTGCTTGTTAATTCAAGATAATGGTGCTGTGTTAATTGATATGGACAAACGAACAGTCTCTTTCCGTTCTATACGAAAGACCAACCACGTCATGAATATGCGGAGACGAATCAGCGACAATCATACGACTTCGTTAGATGTGTAACAGCCAGCACTTCTTTTAGTTAGTGCCAAATTTATAAACATAAGTTCTGCACTGTGATAATTTTGTTCTCGACTAAACCATTGACATAAATATGTCTGTAGATTCTGTTATTCATTTCCTACCTTTCGTAGAAGCCAGGATCAAAGTAGGATCAATGTAACACTTAACTATTATTCCTTTCGGGCGGGAAGGAGCGCCTGGTCCCCGACACGAATCCGCCCGGCGGATTTTTGTCGAAGTCCTGTGAACCGGCCAGTCTGTGGATGGTTTTTAGGCGGTTTTCCATCTGCCTCGGCGAACGCGGGCTGGTTCCTCTTATTCCGCCTCAGTTACACTATGTCGGCGACTGCTGTGCAAACAAGTTCTCCGCGTACGCGTACACCATCATTACTCTACCACGCAAACATAGTGGTTACACTCGTCTGGTGTGAGACGTTCCCTGGGGGGTCCACCGGAGGCCAAACCGCACAATAACCCTGGGTTCGGTGTGAGGCGGCGGAAGGGTGAAGTGGACATCGGTAGTCGTCTTGGGGTTGTGGATCACTGCGGATGCGGCGGGGACGGAGCCTCTCCGTCGTTTCTAGGTCCCTCGTTAACATACAACATACAACAATTATTCTTCAAAATTTCTTAACCTCTGTGTTCATATTTCAATAATTCTGTCTGGTTCTACATTCTACATCCGTATGATTAGGCTGCAGCCCAGACTTATGTGTCTGGCAGAGGGTTTATCGAACCACCTTCAGACTATTTTTCTGTCGTTCCATTCTCTAACACCGCGTGCGAAAAATTAACACTTAGATTTCTCTGTACGGTCTCTGATTTCTCATATTTTATTAAGGTGATCATTTCCCCTTATGCAGGCTGCTGACAAAAAAATTATTGCGCATTCGCAGGAAAAAGTTGGTAACGGAAATTTCGTGATAAGACCTCGCCGTAGGGAAAAAAGGCCGTTGTTTTTTGTCATCCCGACTCGCGTGTCATATCCGTAACCCTCTCTGTCACGTTTCATTACAATACAAAACGAGCTGATCATATTTGAACTTCTTCAGCGTTCTTAATCAATCCCATCTGATACGATTCCCATACTGCACCGCAACACTCCACAGTAGGACGGACCATCATATTGTAAGCAGCCGCTGTAATACGCCTGTTGCATCTTCTAAGTGTTTTGACAGTAAATCGCAGTCTTTGGTTCATCTACTCCACATTGCTTACGTGATCGTTGAAATTTAAGTTCATCTTAAATGTAATCCCTAGGTATTTATCTGTATTGACAGTCTTTAGATTTGTGCGATATATCGTTTAACCGAAACATAACGAATTTCTTTTAGTGCTTATGTGGATGACCGTACGCCTTTCATTCTTTTCATTCTTTAGAGTCGGTTACCACATTTTGCACATTACAAATGTCTTGTTTTTGTTCCTGTATTCAAAGTACAAAAGTATAACGTTATCTTTCTGGAAATATTGATCATTTAATTTCAGTACGCAAAATAACAAGCCTGTAGCTGTCTATCGCCATCACCACCATTTGCAGCAGCAGAAGTAGAAGCAGAAATCTGGTGTCGACTGCCGAGTGAAGATCTCCTCAATAGTTTCCCATACACAACGGCCTGCAGTTATAAGCACCAATAACAACATTTTGGCATAAGAAGGATTGCTGCGATCGGTTTCGCAGTCTATATTTGCATCATCAGCTGTTTATAGTCAATCTATAAAAGCGATCTGTTTAAAATCCGGAAAAAGCACATTCCCCAATATTCTCATCAAGTATTTAAAATTTCCAACTCGCAAATGTGCAACGGTCCAGAAACAGAAAAATATGGGTAAGACCATACCGGCAACAGCAACGTCCCCTACGCAGGCAGTCTGAAATGGAGGTTTCTGGAAGGCCTTACCCCTCTTTTTCTAGTCATAGACATTCGCACATTTGAGAGTTGAAAATTTTAAATACCTTGATGAGAATATTTTACATAGACCGCTTCTATGGATGATGGAAATATAGTTTGCTAAACTGGCCGTGTCTTAGAATAAAGATTCTTAACAGTCGCAGTGGTCATTCTTATTCAATATGGAACATTTCGTCTGCCGATGCCTTACATGCGATGTATTACACTCCACAATTTTTTCTAGTGTCATCCACATACCTTACATTATGTCGTCATCTAGGTCATGTTTTGTCTCTTCTATTTCAGCATAGAACTTTCTTGGCGAAATTTCCAATTATTAGTCCAAGTATCACACCCAACTTCAATTCATTTTAGTTAGCTTACAAATGCTATTACACTATTTCTTTATGGTTCATCTAAATTTTTATAATTTTTTATAATTTTTTCCTATAAGATTTCAGCATATTGTTGCTATATTTTCTGTATAAGTAAAGTAAAGTGTGCTATACTGGAAGTTGAAGTTCTTTGCGTTGTGTGTATAATATTACGTAAACTGCTTATTCCGTTAAATAATTTTCTGATAACATTTTCTATTTATAAATATTTGTGTGTATAAACTGTTCAAGTTGACATAAATTTGACAATTGTCAGAAATGGTCACGCTTAGGAACAATGTAAGAAGTAGGTGTTATGCAACAGCCAGTGTGCTTTTGTTTGAAGCGAAAGTGGATTTGGGGAGTGGAAAAGGTGGAAAGGGCGAATTGGCGCGCTACCTGGAGCAAGTAAGAGAAGTAAGTCACACAGTCCGTAGGCAGTAGTGACTGAAGCAACACCCTTGTGGAGGAGGAGAAGTTTTGCCTGCAAATTTACACAAAATGCCTAGGAAGAAGACTGCAAACGGCTTATGGCATAGTTGCGGGTTGTTGGGATACTGTATGTAAAATTGAAGAGAAATTGAGCCCATACAGCAAGATAACTGCAGGACGTACTGTAGGTAGTGCAGCCGTCACAATTGTTCGCCATATCCATGCCTAAAGCCACCAGATAAGAAATTTTTTTGTATTCTACTTTTGTACAGCGTGAACCATTCTTTTAAACTGTGTTTTATTAGTAAAGAACCATTCTTGAACCTCAAAGAAACTGGTTCAACCTGTTAATTCATCCTAATAATACACCTATATAAGGTTCCTTCCTGTTGTTTGATTAACCCGAGTATCCTGTGTTACAGACTTATGAAGTGGCAAATTAATAGAAAGAGCACAATTCAAATTATTTTTGTGTAAAAAGTTCACTGAAGGTCGTAATGAAAATTTTAGTTACAGTAACAACACGTCCATGCTTTAATACATTACAGAGAAATAAAGTCAAACTATTCTAGGTTTAAAAGTATTAATAACTATTGCAAAGAGTTGTAGTAAAAGTTTGCTTACGTAAAATTCAGTTAGAGTGAAGCAAAGTTATCAGAAATTTTTAAATGATTATGCAGAGTGAGCTCAAAGAGTAGTAGCTTTTGAAAGTAAATTCCCGTAAGAATGAGGTTTTCTTGAAGTTAAATGTTCAGTATAAAAAGTGTGTGCTTTAGGATCTAAGTATTTTAATATTTAAATTTTTTGGTTATGGAGAGTGCTTTTCTAAAGGTCCCCCCTGGCCAAAAATTTTTAGCTTTCTTCAAGTTATCTACTGTGCTTCTGCTCTTTTAAAAACGTAATGCATAACGGTGGAGTAGTCAAAAAATTCCAGTGTTGCACCAACATTGTTTACGTGGAGTAATGTTCATTTGATGAAGCAACTTAAACAGTAGCAAGAAAGTAGACAAAATTCGTACTTCTACTTTTCCAATACTTCGCTGTTTCATTGCCTGGATAGGCTGGCGAACTTTAGTACATATTTTAAACCACCAAACGAAGTTGATACTGAGTTGTCCCAGCTTCAGTATAATACTACTCATACTGCGTTTCTTTCTAACCGCTGGGTATGATCTTAGGAAAAGAACTGAATAGTCTGATTTACTTATCCATTAGACGCAACAAACGATCCAGTCCTTTTGAAAAGGATAACTCTACTGATTATGTTTTCCTATTAACAGGACTATACTCCCATAATGCACTTTATTTGGAAACTGAACTAAATTAATAAGAGTGTTAGACGTGGCAACGTAGAGACAGGGTTTTCTGTTATTCAGTTAAAAGCATACTAAACTGCAATAGTACTGGTAGGGATATAATATGTCTTCAGCACAAATCTGTTCAATGCTCAGTGTTTTTCCCTGCTCATCCTTGTCGTTCCCAGCATGCGACTCTAGACTGATCTTTCAGAGTCAATCTGCTTTTGGATTGAAAGTACATCAGTTATAGAAACTGAATTTCTAACACTGGTAGAAACAATACCGTGTTTCTCAAGAACTGTCACTCATTATTCTGTTGAAATTTAGACAAACAGTTCCACACTATTAATCCCAGACATCACGGTAATTCTTGTTCACTGGTATGTCGCATAACTGCTCTCACAATTTGTTAAATTTAATAGTCCATTTCGCTGTATCCACTGCTTAAGCCGGCTTGTGCCTCTACCTAGTTAAAAACCTCTTTACTTCTCTGCATTTGGCATCAATACCTCTGGGTGTTATTTTGTACATTATATAAAGAAGCCAAATAGGTTTATATGATTTTTAATAGTTAATTCCTTTCTGATTCTTTTCTTGGGAAGTAGTGTGGTTCTACTTCCTTCTTTTGCACATAATCTGTAAATAATTTTCTAGTTGACAAATTGCCTGTTGGCTTCTGTCTTGGAGTCTTCGGCCGACGTTTGTCTGAAGATTTTTCTGTGCGATTCGCCAGCATTGTCACAGCTTCACTCTCCATTGCTGGTGGTGGACTGTAGCCGAGCTCGCGGCGCGGACTATATGTACCTGGCGCGCCTACGTCCAAGGGCTTCTCCGCGGTGATTTACGGTGCGGTTCTCTTGCTACCTGCGAAACACTCTGCGAAGTGACAAATCAGAAAAAAAAATGTCGGGTACAACCCTCCTGGCATACATTCCCAGAGTGAAGGAGAGAATTGGCCTTATATTGCGCAAACACAGAGTTAAAACTATTTACAAACCGACAAAGATCAAAGGATGTCTCAGATCGGCAAAGACGAAAAGGGACCCACTTATAATGTCGGGAATCTACAGCATACCACGCACATGCCGAACAGTTTGTGTTGAAATGACTGGACGATCAGTTAAAACCAGAAGCACAGCACATAAGCGACACTCCAAGTTGGGGCAGGTGGAGAAACCGGCTGTGACAGAGCACTCGCCGTATGAGACAGACGACACACATAAAATTCGCTGACACGGAAGTTCTGGCTGTAGAGAAGAACTACCACACCCGCTTCTTCAGAGAAGCTATAGAAATACACAAACACAAGAATAGCTCCAACAAGAAAGAAGCACGATTCTAGGTAATCCGATCCCGGCTTCCCGTGTTGCAGCGAACGATCGTCGCAGGTAACAAGAGAACCGAACCGGAAATGACCGCGGAGAAGCCCTCGGACGTTGGCGCGACTGGTACATGGTATGGGGCCGCGAGCGCGGCTCCAGTCCACCACCAGCAATAGAGGAACAATATCAGCCACACGTGCTTGCGAAACGTCAGGAAAATCTTCAGACGAACGTCGACCGAAGAACCCGAGACAGAAGCCAACTGGCAGTTTGTCAATAAGTGCCCACGAAAGACGTAACAATTTTGAATTTTCTAGTTCACATCGTATATACGTTCTAAACTCATTTGTACACGGACATACTCCTTACGGAGTCTAGAGGAGGATAATTCTAGTACTACCACCACAAGCTCCTGCCTTGCCCCTCTCCCTCTCACAGTGAGAAATGTAAGCAACCGATGTTCACCAGACGATGAAATAGGTGAATTGCAGCATTTTATCTGTTTGGGCAGCAAAATAAAAAGTGGTTGACATCCTCTTCTTCAGCACAGCCGTAGAGTGGGGATGCAATCAGACCATTATGATGTAACAGTCGTAGTTGAAAGCGAGGCACCTGATAGTGTTTTTGAGACTTCAGGAGCATCGATATTTCTCACACCAGAATTTAGTAATGAGCTCTGTGTTAATTTTGACATAATCTCTGCCGCTGTAAATGGAAAAATTATGTTCCCCTGCTCTCTAATTGTTAATTTTATAATGTTTAAAAGGTCTGCACTTGGTAATTCCACTAGTCACCTTTCTCCATTGTAGATAGATGCATTGACCAGCTAGTCAGGTGTCTCATTACCAAATTTGTCAATTTAAAAAAATCAGATAAACTTCTTGATTCCTAGTTGTGATCAGAAATATTAGACTCATGTCGTATACTACTGGATGATCGGATCGTACGCAGTGAGGTATGCAGGTGGTAGTATTGGGGTTGATCAGTAATCAGTAGGAATAACGAACTTCCCGGCGTAATGTGCTTCTCGGCATATCGAAGTGCTCGTAACGCAACCAAAAACTGGCTTTCATAATCGTTAAAAAAATCAAATGGGTCCAACCACTATGGGACTTAACAGCTGAGGTCATCAGTCCCATAGACTTTGTACTACTTAAACCTAACTAACATAAGGATATGACACACATCCATGCCCGAGGTAGGATTCGAACCTACGACCGTAGCAGCAGCGTGGTTCCGGACTGAAGCGCCTAGAACCGCTCGGCCACAGCGGCCGGCCCATAATCGTTAGTTCTATGGTGTTTCAGAGAGAGAGAGAGCATTAGGGAACGATTGTCAAGAATGGTGGAAAGAAATACAGTGGAAGAAGAATGGGTAGCTTTGGGAGATGAAATAGTCAAGGCTGCAGAGGTTCAAGCAGGTAAAAAGACGAGGGCTAGTAGAAATGGTTGGGTAAGAGAAGAGATATTGAATTTGATGTAAGGGGAAAATATAAAAATGCATTAAATGAAGCAGGCAAAACAGAATAAGAGCGTTACGAAAATAAATTCGACAGGAAGTGCAAAATGGCTAACCAGGGATCGTTAGATGACAAATGTAAGGATGTAGAGGCATATATCACTAGGGGTAAGATACATACTGCGTACAGAAAAATTGAAGAGGCGTTTGGATAAAAGAGAACCACTTCTATGAATATCAGGAGCTCAGATGGAAAACCAGTTCTAAGCAAAGAAGGGAAGGCAGAAAAGTGGAAGGAGTATATAGAGAATCTATAAAAAGGCGATGTACATCAGGGCAATATTATGGAAATGGAAGGGCAGTTGAACGGAATGGACAGCGTCTTGATAGGAGGATATAACATGAAAATGAACAATAGCAAAACGAGGATAATGCAATGTAGTCGAATTAAATCAGGTGATTCAGAGGGAAATAGATTAGAAAATGAGACCCTTAAAGTAGTAGATTGCTTTGCTACTTGGGGAACAAAGTAACTGATGATTGTCAAACTATAGGGAATATAAAATGTAGACTGGCAATGGTAAGGAAAGCGTTTCTAAAGAAGAGACATTTTTTAACATCGAGTATAGATTTAAGTGCCAGGAAATCTTTTCTGAAAGTATTTGTACGGAGTGTAGCCACGTATGAAAGTGAAACATGGACGATATATAGTTTAGACACGAAGAGAACAGAAGCTTTCGAAATGTGGCGCTACTGAAGAATGCTGAAGATTTAATGGGTGGATAACGTAACTAATGAGAAGGCACTGAATAGTGTTGGGAAGAAGAGGAATTTGTGGCACAACAACCTAACTAGAAGAAGGGATCGGTTGGTAGGACACGTTATGAGGCATCAAGGTATCATCAGTTTAGTATTGGAGGGAAGCGCGGAAGGTAAAAATCGTAGAGGGAGACCAATGCATGAACACACTAAACAGATTCAGAAGGATGTAGGTTGCAGTAGTTACTCGGAGATGAAGAAGCTTCCACAGGATAGAGTAGCATGGAGAGCTGCATGAAACCAGTCTCTGGACTGAGGACCAACAACAACAATCGTTAGTTCCTTAAGTAGCAATAATTCATTTCAGTATGTCAGATGTTAGAACAGTGTGGGCTCCCACATCCATCTTCATTCTCCGAAGTGTCGGTGCAGATGAAAATTGTGTTGTTATGTTTCGGGAGATACTCCGTCAAATCGCAAGTGTACAATCATAGTCAACGTCCATGTTTAACGCAACTCGCAGTTCTAATATACTGCTACGGCAATCTATTGTGTTGGTGCATAAGCTCGTAGCGTTTCTCCATTGGTTTAATGAACACAACAGATACAGATAACAGAGACTTTAGTTATCATTAATATAGCACCATTTTGAATAGTATATCAAAGCTGGGGTTACTTTTCGATACCGTGACTGTAGAAATCACTTGCTTTTGGGCGGAAAACTCGTTGAGTTATGCTCGCACCATGTTTTCATCCGGAAAGTAAATTCGTGAAAGGTCGATCGATAGAGAGCGAAGAAGGTGAAGATCTGAGGGCGCAATTTCTGCTCAATAAGGCGGGTGCGGAACGACTTACCAACCAAACTTCCGTATAACGTGTTTTGTTAGTCTTGCCTAATGCGGGCGGACACTATCGTGAAGCAGCAACACTTCACGCAGTCTTCCTGATCGCTGTTCTTAGATTGCGTCTGCAGGGCGTCTCGGTTGTTAACAATAAATGCCAGCAGTGATGGTTCAACCTCGGGTAAACAATGCCTAGTGCCCTAGTACATCAACCGTCTGTGTCCTGCCAAAGGTATAACGATATTTGTAGGGGAGTCGCTCCTTCGTTTGAACTCAACCATCACTTTATTTCCTTATTTAGGCATAAAGGAACTATATCTCGCCACCAATAACGATAGGTAGTGGGTGTTGTTCCCGAGCCAATTGACGGCGAGCAAGCAGATATGCGTAAGTAGCTATCCACAGATTTTTGTAATTCAGATTTAGAGTATGCGTACCCTAATACTCGGTTTTTGAACGTCTCCCATTGCATGTAACTGATGCACGATTGTGTAATGATTTCGGTT
The DNA here is from genome assembly GCF_023864275.1 of Schistocerca cancellata. NCBI lineage: Eukaryota > Metazoa > Arthropoda > Insecta > Orthoptera > Acrididae > Schistocerca > Schistocerca cancellata. The sequence continues at coordinate 337,967,794 of NC_064631.1, forward strand.
CAACATATTTGAAAGGTCTCGATTACATGGCCGTGGATCATCGTGGATTAATGCATTCAAACGATCTTCATCGCACCCTAAAGGTGTTCCTGAACGTGGAGAGACATTCATTTCAAAACAATTATCCTTAAAATGAGAATTTTCGTACCGTCGTCTGTACAATGGCATTAATCCCGTAGAGGGTGCATGTGTTCCTGGCTGCCTCCACTGCTGTTAACTCTCCACTGAACTCAAACAGAAGGATATGTCGTAAATATTCCGATTTCTCCACTTGGCACTCCATTTTATAGCGTTCACAGCTCCACTCACTATCTTCAAGTACCAAAATTATTACGTGTAAACTCAAATTGTAACAGTGAACTACAAATAAAAAATGACGGGTGACAAATAAAGCCACAGCAACCGGACTACCAACATGCAAAACAAAACGGCTACGAATTTAGGCACCAGCCTAATGTTTCAGAACACAGTAATCTTTACGTAGGCAGCCTTCGTTTGACAAATGGACTATTATATATAGGGTGTTTGTTTTAACATGAGACAAATAAACATTTGTAAAAAGAAATGTCGTTGGAAAAAAATGTTTTAAATGAAAAGTTAATATTAGTAAAGCGGACATCCACCTACGCTTCAACTGGCCACCTCCTAACCACTGAGCGTAGTGAACTTTGTATTTTTAAATCGGAACTCCCCATTTTTATTGTGTATTCGGATTCTACGTTAAATTATGTACGGTTTACCAAACCGTTGTTTTCCAGTCGTGGTAGATGGCACCGTAGTAGACAAATGCCATGTGTGTATGTGTTTACAATTAAGAACCGTCGTATCTCATTCTATATTTAATTTAGGATATAAATATAAAGCTCACTGTTCTTAAGGTTAACATTTATGTTCGAAATTTATTATAATGTTTTAAATTTGGGCTAAATTATTATTATTTAGCCGAATTAGCGTTTTGTAGTTTCAAAATTGACTGTACAGTGTCTGGTTAGAAACTACGTTAACCGTGATGCGAGAACAACGATGTGGATATAATAATTTTCTGTTGCCATCGGGATGCTTAATTCGGTGAGACCCCTTGCCTTTCACCATTGGGGCGCTTGACTGGTGATTATCCATGACAGGTGCAAGTATGACATCGCTTCAGCCATCCCCTCACGCCCAAACCACACCACCGCAGCGAGAGGCATCACCTGGTAACTTCACATGTTCAACATTTCTCATCCACTTTGGGGGTTTTTGCAGACATTTTCAACGCCATGTGTCTCATATTAAATTACTTGTCTCAGCGTCATTTATGTCACTTTGGGACTTTTTAAACGTTATTAAGAATCACTTTGTATATGCGGCAATAAAAAGGGGAAGACTTTTGTCGAGCCTGTATCCGTTCTTGTAGCAGGACCACATTAAGGTACATATGCCGTGTAATATCTGATATTGTGCGAAATGCGACCGCTTTGGCAAAAATTTCACCCTTAGTTTTTCGCGACGCAGATACAGGTGATTCTAATTCGCTTCGACTAATAGAGCCTTTACCGGTGTAGACAACATTGCTCCCCGAAACATGATAAATATTTTGTACTGACCTTGATCTAGTCGCCTTAGATATGTGTCTGAAGTTAAACCAGAACAAAGACAAACATAATCTAGGTATGGGTGTACTACGCAAGATACAGTCTTAGTTCATTGTCTGCCTCGATCCCCGGCCCACACACATAATGGCACATAACACAGTAGTAGATTTTTCGCAGTTACTTTCTGTAATATGTACGTTCCACCGAATTTTATTGTCTCTACGGTGTCCAAGATATCTGACTACAGTCTTGGCTGGTAGTTAAAGGGGCCCAAGCTTCAGTGTCTCCTTGGGAAGAATCCTGTGCCTGGCGAATATAACCCAAGGCTGTGTACGTGGTGTATAGAAATAATTTTCCTCCTTGTAAGTGTGTTGCCTACGAACAGTGTGGTCCATTTTCTGCCAGTCATCTATAAAGGTTTCACTCGCTGAATAAATACAAAAATCATCAGCATACTGTAAAACCCCTAAATTGTTGTAGCACAATATCTTGTAAGTTCAATGTAAATACATTAAAAACCAGGGGAAATATGATTGAAGCCTGGGTAAACCTACGCCTGTCGTCCGCTGCCCCTCATTGCCACTTCTGCTTGTTACTACCTATGATACATGGGAAAGTACTGTAAGCGGATACGTCTGCTCAGGAAGATACCGCGAATATTCTGCCCCGGCATTTTCACAGTCAGCACTGATAAGGTGACATCATACGTGTTGTTTATGTTAGTAAACTTTCTATACACAGCTCAAGAGAGTTTTTCGCCTACGCGAATTTATTTCATTTGGGGGTCTACGGTGTTTTCATATTGGCACTATGCGTGACGTCTTCCACTCGAGGATATCGATACATTTGTTCAGAAAGAGTACAGAGACTGTTTCTTCTTTTCCCTCTTTATGAAGAGAAAATGTGGTAATGTATACTCGTATTGTCCGTCCCTGCGGCGCTACTTCTCCCAAATAGTAGGTTTTGTTTATTTCTGCAACAGTTAAGCACCTTTTCAGGAAATGAATTCCTCTCTCGTCTCCCCATCAACGAGTCCAGTCTTCCATTAACTGGAGTTCGGAAACGCTGTTACACTACTATTGTTCCAGGTTCTGTGTATACGCTTCATTCGTTGTCAGGTGGCTGGTCTGGGTGTGTCTTTGTTAGGGTAGCTACAGACGTTTATACATTCTTCTTCTTCTAGATAGTCGCTTTGTTTTAGCCTGCAGTCTCGTGAAGTTTATGTAATTTTCTTCCGAACCATGTCTTCTCTAGAGTTATAGAGCGCTCATTCGGTCCATCAATGCATATTATACGGTATTCCTTTCCTTATGAAAGGTGCGCTCTCCCCGTGTTCATCGTCTCCGTCCAATGCTTCACAGCAACAATTGAGCGCTGTGTGTATACGTGTGGTGTCAGTTAGTTTAGAATTATTTTTCACTTGGGAGGTAGTAACAGAATCCCTTGCATCGAATCATATACCCATCGTCCTTAAATATGACGCAGGAAAGTTAATTATTTGGGACTGTTGGCGTTGCAGCTTTTCCAACACAGGCAATAAAATTTGTGGAGCCTGTGTTTGTTTCCTCACATTCTAAAAAAATTCTATATCTTCTCGAAAGGCGTAGCTGTGAATGTGTTCCAGTCATAACCGTTATGTTCTGCCTCTAAGGTAGCCATATGACACCACGGGTCTTCAACTGCATCACATCTGAGAGCGATGGGTAGATGATGAGATTCAGGCAATTCTGTTACTATGTTCCATGTGAAATCTGATTTTAATATAAGTAACGACAAACAAATATCTACCACGCTAAGTCATTGGTGTGGTGGATTTATTCTGTTTGGGGAGTCACCATTTTAAACCGTTACGATAGCGTCATTGACAATCTCTGCTGTTATGTTGCCAACGTTGTTTTCATTGCCTAAGCCACAAGATTGGCAATACACTTAAAATTCGTCTGTAAATACACTTAAAGGGCGTCTGCTTAAATTTACTTTAACAAAACTGGTTCTGTGACTTCCGAAATTTTTCCAGCGTATATTTCTTCATCCAGCAATTTTCGGGTTTGCAGCCGGATCCCATCAACATACTGCTACGATATTTCGGTCCAGAGACGTCCTGCCATCCTCAGGTGAGTATACGAAGTACTGAAGAGACCTGATGCAGTCATGGTATTTATAGTGAATTCCGCGCATGCGAATCGTATTGGCGGTTTGCGGCGCTTGCTAAATTTTGGTGTTCTTGTATTCCATTGAATGTACCGTGGAAATGCAATGTTCTGCTACTGCTGATTTTAAGGGTTGCCGCAGACGGGTGTGTCTTTCGTGTTCTACACAGCGTTCCTAGACCGTTCGTGTCGTCTGACCCATATATGCCGGGAACGTATCTCCCAAAATAAGCAGATTGCTTACGAAGAATAATATCTGTGTCATCTTCCGTCCACCAGCGAAAACTAGGGCCTTGGTCGTATCCGTTAAAGACGATTTACAATTGAGGACAGCGGTTGTTTATAAAATTCCCTGTGAGTGTGGCGAGGTATATATAGGTCAGAAGACACGAACGGTCCAGGAACGCTGTGTAGAACACGAAAGACCCACCTGTCTGCGGTAACCCTTAAAATCAGCAGTAGCAGAAGATTGCATTTCCTTAGGTCATTCAATGGAATACAGTAACCCCAAAATTTTAGCAAAGGTTTCCCGCTTCTGGGTTCAAAATGGCTCTGAGCACTATGGGACTCAACTTCTGAGGTCATCAGTCCCCTAGAACGTAGAACTACTTAAACCTAACTAACCTAAGGACATCACACACACCCATGTCCGAGGCAGGATTCGAACCCGCTTCTGGGACTCTGTAATTAAAGAATGCGTGGAAATACGTCTAACTGACAATGATAACGGCTTTCAGGGGGATAAAAATTGGAATCCAATTATTAGAATTATGCGGTCACAGCGGAATCGATATGTTCAGTCGATACTCAGAGATTAGACTGTTCTTACTTCACCACTGAGGGCAACACACACTACTTGGATGTCTCGTGCATGTCACTTCCTAACGCATGCGCCGTAAATCGCCAGTACGATTCGAAACGCGGAATTCGCTATAAATACCATGACTGCATCGGGTCTCTTCAGTACTTCGTCTACTCACCTGAGGGTGGCCGGACGTCTCTGGGCCGAAATATCATGGCAGTATGTTGATGGGATCCGGCTGCAAACCCGAAAATTACCGGAGGAAACTGGTTCTGTATTGTTGATATTGACTTTAATATAAAATTGTCCGTTATATACTAAAGTGTAGGCTTCCTATTTGGAGGGGATCCCACACATTCAACTATGAGCCTACACAGTATTTTTTATGTTTGATGGAAAAACTGACCACTTTGAAACTAATGTTGGTCCCTCAGAAATTTTATTAAAGGACGAATCTGTTTTCTACTCTGCGGAATCTCAGTCTTAATGTCTCGGAGTACGGGTAAAATTAGTCTATTCTCTGATGATGTCATTCCAATGACAACATTGGGGTCCATGTTGGGGGTGTGGTGGTGAGACTTGAGGTCCCATACCAGCTTCCGACGGAGAGGGTTCAGGGTGGCAGGCAATGGATAACACAAGTGCATAAGTACAGACGTTGGTGGTCGTGCTGTGGTCGGCGTATGTCTGGTAGTCGTATCAAGACTGGCGCTTCATTAGTGGCTATCGTTACCCATGTTTTGAATCTGATTACTCAATGAAGATAATGATAATGGGGCGGGACGAGGGTTGGGTGCCGTTTGGGGTGGGGGCCTGCAGGGTAAGGGGCGCCATCTATTACCTTAAATGGGTGCTTTCATTTGATGCCCTAATGGGTGACCTGCGAATGCTCAGAGAATGCTATTTGTGACCTGTTATACATTGTATACAGAAAATCAGCTGTGAGAATTCTAAGAAAAACATGCCCAGTCTATGACATACTTTTATCACAAAATCTGACTATGGGCTTTGATGGAAAAACTGATCACTTTGAAACTAAAGCTGGTCCCTCAGAAATTTAATTAAAGGCTTTGGCTTACCTGGGTCGAACTGGACAACGCTGTGCAGACTGCTCTGGCAGCTGGAGCGCGTCTCGATAACAGACCTCTAAAATCTAACGACTGAGGTAGACAAACGTAATATGTGTTCTCTAAAAACGTTGCTGTCATTCTTGGTTCATCACTTTTGACGACTATTTTAAATAATTTAAAAACTGATTGACTCCTGGGTTAAATGAACTCTGGGACAATTTCATATCATTTGACTTAAAAACGTTTAATGAACAATAACAGTTACGCTTTCTCTGGAATCACGTAACTACAGTGAAGAGCGAAAGAAACTGGAACACCTGCAATCTGACGTGGCATCAACTAAATTAATGTCTGAAGTAGTGCTGGAGGGAGTGGCACAGTGATCCACCAGAGCTGTCCATAAACTCGTCAGAATACTTGGGGACCTCTTCTGAATGTTCATGTTCGGGGAATTTGGTGGCCAGTGAAAGAGTTGTAACCAAGAAGAGTGTTCCTGCAGCGACTCTGTAGCAATTCTGGATCGATGGGGTGTCGCATAGTCCTGCTGGAGTTGCCCAAGTCCGTCAGAATGCGCAATGGCCATGAACGAATGCAGATGATGAGACAGGATGTGTACGTACATGTCACTTGTCAAAGTCGTATCTAGACGTATCAGGGGTCCCATATCACTCCAACTGCACACGCCCACTCCATCACAGAGCCTCCACCAACTTGAACAGTCCCTGCTGACATGCAGTGTCCATGATTTCGGGAGGTTGTCTCCATACCCACACACGTCCATCTGTTCGATACAATTTGAAACGAGACTCATCCGACCAGGCAACATGTTTCCAGTCCCCAATAATCCAACCCCGGTGCTGACCGGCCCAGGCGAGGCGTAAAGCGTTGTGCCGTGCAGTCTTAAAGGGTACGGGAGTCGGTCTTCGGCTCCGACAGCCCATATCGATGATGTTTCGTTGAATAGTTCGCACATTCACTTGTTGATGGCTCAGCATCGAAATTTACAACAATTTTCGGAAGGGTTGTTCTTCCGTGACGTTGAACGATTCTTCGATAAATCTGGTGCACATCTTCCCAGAGCAAAGTATCACCTGTAACTCATCTCTGTGCAGCGCAACTTCTCTGCCGAGGCTGCAGCGCATATCTAAGTACTCGTAATTCAAACCTTACGAGCGACATCCAAAACAAGAAAAATTCCTATGTAAATTTACCCACATACAAACTTTTCACACTGAGGTGACAAAAGTCATAGAATAGCGATATGAACATATACAGATGGCGGATCTATCACATATACAAACTACATCGGACAGTAAAATTTGCGGAGCTGTCGAACGTACTCAGGTGATTCATGTGAAAAGGTGTCCAACGTGATTATGGCCGCACGATGGGAACCAACAGACTTCGAATGCGGAATGATAGTTGGAGCTAGACGTAGGGTCTATGGGACATTCCATTTTGGAAATCGTTAGGGAATTCAATATTCCGAGATTCACAGTATCAAGACACTGCAGTGGCAGACGGCTCACAGTTAAAGACCGAGAGCAGCGGCATTTGCGTAGAGTTGTCAAGCAACACTTTGTGAAATAACTGCAGAAATCAGTGTGGATCGATGATGAACGTAGCCTTTAGGAGAGTGCGCCAAAATTCGGCGTTAATGGCCTTTAGCAGCAGGAGACTGGCTAGAGTAACCCAAGGGTAGATGGGCAATCGGCAGAACATGCGTGGGGAGGGCTGTAGAGGTGGTGGTTGCGGAGAGACGGTGTGGGGGAAATACGGAGAGCTGGAGACGTCCTACCATTCTGAAGACTACGCTCAGTTTTTTTGTAAATATTAAGTGGAGCTCCTCCCTCTACACCCACACTTGAATCGTGACCATTCGAAAAGATCTACTGTCAACTATGCTTTGGTTGTATCTAATAAGAATACCGTTAAAAATGCAGTGAAAGCAGAGACTTGGATGCTATCATTTCTCGAAATCTCCTATATCTCAAACCTTTTATGATATATGAGGAATGTAGCGGATATTTAATTCCGGCTTTATCGCTGGTGCATGCATCGCAATTGTTTGTGCTACATAATATTATTGTTCTCGAGACTTGTGACAGATTTAGATTTCCACCCAAGTCTCAAGAAAAATTCAAGATGTTAGATAAATTTCATGTACAGCTACATATTATACAAAATAAACCAAACGCAATATCACAGCAAACCCTATTTTCCATTCCAAACATTTTCAGATTTCGTGAAGTGTCTTACCTAAATGGAAAAATCACAGTAGCTATGACCATTAACGATATGAAGGGCACATCGTCATGTAACTGACATGTAAACCTATAAAAATAAAAAAAATTGCCGAATAGTTCCTGTAAAACCATTAGTGCGCCTCAATTCTGTCATTGACGAACGTCGCCGGACGACCATAATCCGGTAATGACCGAACAAACGAATGCACTCGCCTAGCGCTTTTGACGAAAAACATAATTGCATATCGGCCACCGTATCCTGACGAATTCTAATAACACACCATCGCCTGTGGCATCTCCCATGGGCTCGTGACATATCAATTGAAGAAATTTTTTTTTAGTCACCAGTCTTCAGACTAATTTGATGCAGCCGGCCACGAATTTCTCTCCTGTGACAACCTCTTCATTTCGGAGTAGCGCTTTCAACCCACGTCCTCAATTATATGTTGGATGTATTCCAATCTCTGTCTTTCTCTACAGTTTTTGTCCTCTACCGCTCCCTCTCGTACGATGGAAGTCATTACCTGATATCTTAACATATGTCTTATCATCCTGTCCTTTCTCCTTGTGTGTTTTACACACAATCCATTCCTCTCCGATTCTGCGGAGAAACCCCTCATCCCTTACCTTAACAGTTCACCTAATTTTCAACATCTGTCTGTAGCACCACTCCAAATTCTTCGATTATCTTATGTTCTGGTTTTCCCACTGTCCATCTTCCACCACCATACAGTGCTGTGCGTTTTTTCTCCGAAATTTCTTCCTCAAATTAAAGCCTATGTCTGATACTATTAGACTCCTCTTGGCCAGGAATGCCCTTTTCGCCAGTGCTAGTCGGCTTTTGGTGTCCTGCTTGCTCCCTCGGTCAAAGGTTATTTTTCTACCTAGGTAGCAGAACTCCTTAATTCCAGATATTTCGCGACCATCAATCCTGATGTCTACTTCTCATTACTTTCGTTTTTCTTCGATTTACTTTCAATCCATATTCTGCACTCATTAGACTTTTCTTTCTACTCAGCGGATCATGTAATTCTTCTTCACTTTCAATCAGCATAGCAATGTCACTAGCGAATCGTATCATTGATGTGCTTCCACCTAGAATTTTAATCCCAGAGCAGTAGGGGCAAATATTACATCCCCCTCTTAGACACTTTTTAATCCGCGCACTTCGTTCTTAGGCATAAATCCTTTTTTTTTAAGTGCTTTACCTGAAAACTACCTTTAGCAGTTAAACAGAGAACCGGGTCGTGGAGATAACATATTAGACCTGCTGGTGACAAACAGACCCGAACTATTTGAAACAGTTGACGCAGAACTGGGAATCAGCGATCATAAAGCGGTTACTCCATCGATGATTTCAGCCGTAAATAGAAATATTAAAAAAGGAAAATTTTTCTGTTCAGCAAAAGTGACAAAAAGCAGATTTCAGAGTACCTGATGGCTCAACACACAAGTTTTGTCTCAAGTACAGATAGTGTTGAGGATCAGTGGACAAAGTTCTAAACCATCGTACAATATGTGTTAGATGAGTATGAGCCAAGCAAGATCGTAAGAGATGGAAAAGAGCTACCGTGGTACAACAACCGAGTTAGAAAACTGCTGCGGAAAGAAAGGGAACTTCACAGCAAACATAAACATAGCCAAAGCCTTGCAGACAAACAAAAATTACGCGTAGCGAAATGTAGTGTGAGGAGGGCTATGCGAGAAGCGTTCAATGAATTCGAAAGTAAAGTTCTATGTACTGACTTGGCAGAAAATCCTAAGAAATTTTGGTCTTACGTCAAAGCGGTGGGTGGATCAAAACAAAATGTCCAGACACTCTGTGACCAAAATGGTACTGAAACAGAGGATGGCAGACTAAAGGCCGAAATACTAAATGTATTTTCCAAAGCTGTTTCACAGAGGAAGACTGCACTGTAGATCCTTCTCTAGATTGTCGCACAGATGACAAAATGGTAAATATCGAAATATACGACAGAGGAATAGAGAAACAATTAAAATCGCGCAAAAGAGGAAAGGCCGCTGGACCTGATGGGATATCAGTTCGATTTTACACAGAGTACGCGAAGGAACTTGCCCCCCTTCTTGCAGCGGTGTACCATAGCTCTCTAGAAGAGCGCGGCGTTCCAAAGGGTTGGAAAAAGGCACAGGTCATGCCCGTTTTAAACAAGGGTTGGTTCAAATGTCTCTGAGCACTATGGGACTTAACTTCTGAGGTCATCAGTCCCCTAGAACTTAGAACTACTTAAACCTAACTAACCTAAAGACAACACACACATCCATGCCCGAGGCAGGATTAGAACCTGTGACCGTAGCGGTCGCGCGGTTCCAGATTGCAGCGCCTAGAACCGCTTGGCCACTCCGGCCGGCTTCAAGAAGGGACGTCGAACAGATGTGCTGAACTATAGACCCATAGCTCTCACGTCTATCAGTTGTAGAATTTTGGAACACGTATTATGTTCGAGTATAATGCTTTTTCTGGAGATTAGAAATCTACTCTGTAGGAATCAGCATGGGTTTCGAAAAAGACGATCGTGTGAAACCCCGCTCGCGCTATTCGTCCATGAGACTCAGAGGGCCATAGACACGGGTTCACAGGTAGATGCCGTGTTTCTTGACTTCCGCAAGGCGTTCGATACAGTTCCCCACAGTTGTTTAATGAACAAAGTAAGAGCATATGGACTATCAGACCAATTGTGTGATTGGATTGAAGAGTTCCTAGATCGCAGCGTGTCATTCTCAATGGAGAGAAGTCTTCCGAAGTAACAGTGATTTCAGGTGTGCCGCAGGGGAGTGTCGTAGGACCGTTGCTATTCACAGTATACATAAATGACCTTGTGGATGACATCGGAAATTCACTGAGGCTTTTTTACGGATGATGCTATGGTATATCGAGAGCTTGTAACAATGGAAAATTGTACTGAAATGCAGAAGCATCTGCAGAAAATTGGCGCATGGTGCAGGGAATGGCAATTGAATCTCAATGTAGACAAGTGTAAGGTGCTGCGAATACATAGAAAGAAAGATCCCTTATCATTTAGCTACTATATAGCAGATCAGCAACTGGAAGCAGTTAATCCCATAAATTATCTGGGAGTACGCATTAGGAGTGATTTAAAATGGAATGATCATATAAAGTTGATCGTCGGTAAAGCAGATGCCAGACTGAGATTCATTAGTAGAATTCTAAGGAAATGCAATCCGAAAACAAAGGAAGTAGGTTACAGTACGCTTGTTCGCCCACTGCTTGAATACTGCTCAGCAGTGTGGGATCCATACCAGATAGGATTGATAGAAGAGGTAGAGAAGATCCAACGGAGAGCAGCACGCCTCGTTGCAGGATCATTTAGTAATCGCGAAAGCGTTACGGAGATGATTGATAAACTCCAGTGGCAGACTCTGCTGGAGAGACGCTCAGTAGCTCGGTACGAGCTTTTGTTGAAGTTTCGAGAACATACCTTCACCGAGGAGCCAAGCAGTATATTGCTCCCTCCTACGTATATCTCGCGAAGAGACCATGCGGATAAACTCAGAGAGATTAGAGCCCACACAGAGACATACCGACAATCCTTCTTTCCACAAACAATACGAGACCGGAATAGAAAGGATAACCGATAGATGTACCCTCCGCCACCCACCGTCAGGTGGCTTGCGGAGTATGGATGTAGATGTAGATGTAGATTATTCCCTCTGGGCTCTTGTACATATTGCTTACCCTTGCGTCTCTCAGCATTCCGAACACCTTCCACCATTTTACATTGTCTAACGCTATTTCCAGGTCGACAAATCCTATGAACGTGTTTTAATTTTTCTTTAGTCTTGCTTCCATCATTAGCAGCAACGAGAGAATTGCCTCTCTGGTGCCTTTACCTTTCCTAAAGCCGAACTGATCCTCATCCAACACATCCACGATTTTCTTTTCTATCCTTTTCGTCAGCAACTTGCATGCATGAGCTATTAAGATGACTGTGCTATAATTTTCGCCCTAGTGAGCTCTTGCTGTCTTCAGAATTGTGTGAATGATATTTCTTCGAAAGTCAGATGGTATTTCGTCATACATTCTCCACACTCAAATGATTGTATAATTTCCGATGGAACTAATCTATCCCTTGTGCCTTACTTAATCCTAAGTCTTCCAAACCTCTTTTAAATTCTGATTCTTATATTGGGATGCCATACCTCTTCTAAAGCGAATCCGCTTTCTTCTTCTATCACGTCATCAGACAAGCCTCCCCATCCTTGCTTTTAATTTCACCTAAGATCGTTTTTACTTGCCTGTATACTGAGTTAGTCCTTCCGACAATCATTTCTTTTTTGATTTCTTTACATTATTCATGCAGCCATTTCGTGTCAACTTCCCTGAATTTCCTGTTTATATCATTTCTCAGCGATCTGTATTTCTGTATTCCTGAACTTCCCTAAACATTTCTGTACCTCCTTCTTTCATCGATCAACTGAAGTATTTCTTCTGTTACCAATTGTTTCTTCGCAGTTACCTTATTTGTACCTATGTTTTTATTGTCAACTTCTGTGGTTGCTCATTTAGATATGTCCATTCCTCGTCAACTGTACTGCCTACTGAGCTACTCCTAGTTGCTGCATGTATAGCCTTAGAGAATTTCAAGCTTATCTACTCATTCCTTAGTACTTCCGTAGCCCACTTCTTTGTGTATCGGTTCTTCGTGACTAATCTCTTAAACTTTAGCGTACTCTCCATCACTAGTAACATTGTGAACTGAATCTATATCTGCTCCTGGGTACGCCTTACAATCCAATACCTAATTTCCTAAGCTCTATCTGACCATGATGTGATCTGTCATCATGACAGTTTATCGAATACAGGCCATATGTCTTTTGGATACACATTATGTGTCCATAATGCAATGGTTTCCATTCCTCGTACCATTGATCACTGCTGATTCTTCCAACTTTAGGGGCAGTTTCTCACCAGGGTCTAGGGGTGGCGTCTTTGATTAATGATCAAAACGTTCACTTTCCGGATTCCAAACCCGCCACCGCTTGCATTTTGATAACAATCAGCACTGCTGGCCGCAGGCTTGCGCCATAAGAAATCGCCCTCATTGTGCCAACGGTCTTGTTAAAAAGAGCGGAAGAGTAGACAGTTGGTTCAAGCTGATGGTAGGACTCGAGTGCGGCGAAGACCCCACGAAGCCATAGACCCAGTTGTCAACAAGACACTGTGCAAGCTGATGGTGACACCATAATGCCACGGTTTGTGTTTACATGGAATGTCCTGGCTCCAATTGTCCAATTGAACCGATTATTGACAGGAAATGATTATGTTCGGCTGCTTGGAGACCATTTGTAGCCATTCATGGACTTCATGTTTCCAAACAACGATGGAATATTTATGGATGACAATGTGCCATGTCATCTGGTCACAAATGCTCGCGTTTGGTTTCAATAACATTCTGGACAGTACGAGCAAATAATTTGGCCACCCCGATCGCCACACATGAATCCCATCTGAAAGTTTAGGGGACATAATCCAGAGGACAAATCGTACACAAAATCCTGCACCGGCAACAGTTTCACAATTATGGACTGCTGTGGAATCAGCATGGGTCAGTATTTCAGCAGGGGACTTCCAACGACTCTAGTCCGTGCCACCTCGAGTTGCTGCACCACGTCCGACAAGATTTTAGGAGGTATGCCACGAATTTTGTCACCTCAGTGTATTATCTCCCGTTGCGCTACTGTATTAACAAACATTCTCAATTGCATACTCAGTAGTTGTTTCGTTACGGTCCCTCTTAGCCTTCCGTAAACCGACATTATTTTTGTTTCAATCCCGTTAGTGTAAAGTGTAACTGTAAAGGGTTGAAGTAGTATCTCTTGCCTACTACTTTTTCGAATTTTCTTCTTATGAAAAGTTCATTGGCCCCCGTATCCATAGTCTCTGTCGACGTCAATTACATGAAGCCGAAATAATCAAGTTTCACTATCGGGTGCCAGCATAAAAAATTCAAGGATGGTTTTTGTAAGCCTGCTGTTCGTCACCTGTTTTGCTTATGTGTCCCGAATCACCAGAGTTTTAGTTGGGGCGCAAATAAGTTCCTCGTTTTCTTGGCACCACCTTCCTAAATTAAAAACTGAAGATTATTGCCATTTCCTCTCGTGAGAATCTAATAACTAAAAATATGATATCGCTTCTGCATGATCACTACCTAAAATCAAAGTGTGTGTTCATCTAATGGCAGTAAAAACAGTATGTTAGGTGGAGAAAACAGAAGTGGCAGGGAAAAAGTTTTTTGTCCAGTTACAAACAAGACTTGGTGGCTATAACCTTGTAGGTGTGGATTGCATGCCACATATTACCCATAACAGCGTGGAAACAGCCGATACAGTGAACATAATCTTTAAAATTTACAGGTATTTCCTTATTTATACTGTAAGGGTAAAAGCATCCCAAGATTTCTGTGATTTTGTAACTGACAGTTAGTGTATTTCGCTACGTTGCAGCAGTACAAGATGTTTTGCATTGCTTACTATTTTTGAAAGGATTTTGAATTTAAATCGTGATCTAAAATAATTTGTCATCTCTGAGTCAGGTTGTCGATTATCTCTACAATCAGTAGTTTTCAGTAACCAGTTAAACAACATAAAAAGGGAAAGAAAGTAGTTTGTTTAATTTTAAACTTAAATCTATGTTGAAGGAATTATATGACGGTTATCAAGCTGCTCACTATAGGTTTTATTCCTATGCTCATTAATTGAGTAATGTGGTATTTCAGTATTGGGTTTCATGGGAAAAGCAGTTTTCAGAATGTGATTCACTTTTATGGACCAGCTTGGAAAAGGAGCCACAAAGGATAGAAAGAGATTGAAGTTTATCTTTGTTTCAGAAAGTAAGCAGTGCAGAAACTGATAATGTAGAACACTTCCATGAATGTTGTCCTGTCAAAACGATTGTAACTAAAAAATTAAATTACTAGAACGATTCCAAGCAAGAAGTGCATAATATATAGGTATAGGTGGGTTTGAGTATTTAATGTGTTAAAGGAAAAATGCATAAAGGTAAAAGTCCTATCTTTGCTCTGTGCATCCCCGGCTCGAATGCAGTAATTTGGGGTTTTTTCTCAAAAATAAAGTCATCGGTTATCAAATAAAACAAATGCTTTAGATAGTATAACCGCCAGTACAATGGTTCTCAAGAATTTCATGTGCGGACTTGTACGATAGATTGTTACACTCTAGGCAGTTATGTGACCAGATTCACTCGGGGGAAAATACAAGCAAAATTCTAGTGATATGAACGATTTGTAAGTGCTCTTCATTTAGGAAATCAATAAACATTTGTCTGATGCAGAGTGAGTTTATTTCTGTGATCCTAATGTTTTGTTAACACAGTATTTCATAAATTATTGATCAAGGGATCACAGCTTTTCTCAGGTGTCACTTTTTTTCAAGGGGAAAGTGATAGGCGCTGCAGTCATTGACTGTGCGGCTGGTCCCGGCGAAGGTTCGAGTCCTCCCTCGGGCATGTGTGTGCGTGTTTGCCCTTAGGATAATTTAGGTTAAATAGTGTGTAAGCTTAGGGACTGATGACCTTAGCAGTTAAGCCCCATAAAATTTCACACACATTTGAACATTTGAAAATGATAGGGTTATGTTTTTGTCACTGTTTATAAAACGAACGTTCCATTGTTCTATATTCTTAGCAAATCCCATAATTGTTGAGTCCAGTACTCAGCAGTGATTCTGTAATGAATTAGTTTACCTTATTGTTGTTCGATCCTACAAGTAGGCTAACCATCTGTCTTAGTACATTAATGGTTGTATTACAAATTGCCTCGTTTAAGTAGCGCAGACGAATTTCACAGCGCAGGGGGCTGAGAGTGTGTGATGAGTACAGGTAGTTCCCCATCGGAATATTGTGTACTGTTTTAAGCGTCTATTAGCTTTTGTACGTATTATCTGTCATGGAATGTACTCTTTGCTATGCAATTCTCTGTCGTGCGGCCAATGTGCCTGCCTGAGCCCTATTTGCTTCAGTATAGCCTCCTGAATTGTTAAAAATGTGAGGTCGTTCGCTGGTGTATTATGTAGCCGGCACTGGTAAGACACGTGGTGTGTGTTAGAGGGGCTGACTTGGGGAAGAGCTGTTCGTTTCATTTTATGGTTTCCTGTTGTCTAGGTGAATCAGACTACTACTGTACTGAGAGCGTAAATAACAGTTCTTGTAATGCGCCAAGTTTCCTGTGACTACGTCTGCGTAAGTCACGAAACCTACTCGTGAGGCAGCTTGTCGGTATCTTACGGCTTCTAACGCCACGTGCTGATTAATTTTGCTCTGTCGAACGTAACAGGGAGCTCCTTAGTCTTAAACGGAAGGTAGAAGGGAGGTGTTTGTGTTTCACACTCGTTGACGTTGGGAGGTCCTGAACAGTGTGCGCAGCGTTTCGGACTACGATATTGCTTACTAAGGTGACCATCCTCAGGCAACTAAAGCACTACTGAGCTGTTCTTAAGTGCCGTTCAACAGTACGGCGAACACCATACATGTCTACAGCGTCGGGCTGATTCTGCGCTTTTAACTTTGCAAGACATACTTTCCACGGCGTTTCCCTGATCCGCTCATTTTCCTAGAGTTCCATAAAATATAGTTTAATTTCGAATGGGTGTCTATGTGATACTGAGAGAGCACTTATTTTCTTCCGACAATTCAGCCATTACATCACTTGCACAGTCCAATCACACTAATGTGTCTACCGGCTATGTTCGACGTCAACGTACAATAAGCACACACAGACGGCGGGGACAGCACTGGCAGTGGAAGGTGTATATAAAACGATGTGTGCGTGTGTGGGGGGGGGGGGGGAGGGGACCGAAGAACAGCGCAGCAGTTTCTTTGTCTTAGTGCAGAAACGGAGGCGTGATCTTTCGCTTTCGGGCCAAGTGTGGAAGCATTTCCGAAACGGCCAAGTAAACCCTTCGCGTGCCTCCCGGGTCATAGTACACCGTGATGGCAAAACGACGATATTTAAAACCAGCGCCGAGGCAAATGTGGTGCACCTCGGGCCGTTGACGACAGTGGTGAATGACAGCTGCAGACATGTACAGGGTGAAAAGTATTTGAACCGACAAACTCTGGGTGGTTGTAGGGGACATCAAAACAAATATTTTTCCCTAATGTCATTCTTCCCTATGAGGATTATTTAAACCGGTAGAGGAAGATTACTCTGGCGGCAAATTAATTAAACCAACGAACACTTTTCCATTTTTTTATGTCCAAGAGGCAACGCATTAACACAACCCACTTTCAATTACAGTAGAGATTCAAAAAGACTCCATTGACAAGTAAACAAAGATTACACCGTCGGATCATGTTTTGTCTGACACGGATCCTGAATTGTTCCTGTTGCTACTACTATCCGGGCCAACAGATCCTCTTCTGATGCAACAGGAGCTGCGTAAACAAGGTTTCGCATTTCTCCTCACACAAAAAAGTCCAGAGGGGACAGGGTATCGAGCAGTCCATGGTACAGGACCACCTCTGCCAATCCACGTTTCTGGGAATCGTCGGTCCAGAAATCGACGCACACGATGACTGAAATGTGCCGGCTCCACGTCATATTGGAACCACACACGTTGTCTTGTAGGGAGTGGGACGTCTTCCGCAATTCTGGCAATGCTCTGGCGAGAAAATTGTAATAGCGCCTGCCATTTAATGGCCTAGGTAGCAGATACGGCCCAATTAAACAGTCCCCAACAACACCAACCCACACATTAACGAAGAACCGCACTTGATGAGTGCTAGTAACTGTGGCATGTGGGGTATCCTCAGTCCAAACATGCGAATAGTGCATGTCGAAGACTCCATCTCGCCCAAATGTTGTTTCATCGGTAAACAACACAGAGGATGGAAATGTAGGATGCATTTCACACTATTCCAGGTACCACTGCGAAAATTGTGCTCTGGGTGGATAATCAGCTTGTTCCAGGTTGTGGACACGCTGTTCTTACATTCCTCTGACTCGTCCCCATGTTACGTGCAATGGCAGGAGTGCTGATTGAAGGAGCCCGCTCCACTTGCTGCAAGACAGCTTCCTCAAATTGCAACGTTCTTACCTTGCGACGGTGTTCCTGTCCAGGTAATCTGCTAAATTACCCGGTCTCACGCAGGCGTTGGTACACAGCAGCAAAGATCGTATGATGCGGGATACGGTGATCAGGATATTGTTGATAAACCCGCTGTGCAGCTCGTCTGTTGTGGTGCGCTACGTAGTGCGCACCAACCATATCAGTGTATAGTTAGAGACAATACACTACTACACTGGTGGACAGGAGTTGCCTACAACTGAAGAGCGTAATACGCCCTCTAACAACTGAAGATCGTAATACAGCCTCGGTTTAAATAATCCTCCTAGGAAAAAACGACCTTAGGGAAAAATATTTGTTTTGATGTCCCCTACAACCTCCCAGAGTTTGTCGGTTTAAATACTTTTCACCCTGTATATGGGCGAACATACGGGCAACTGATCGTCCAGACGAACCAAGGTGCTACAAACAGTCTATCCTCAACGACAGTCAGCGAGTGTTGCTGCGTGTGGACCTCTGCACCCGTGCTGTCTGCTGTTCGTTGGCGACGATTTCCACGCCAATACTGCAACTGCACGTCTTCTGGGTGAGGACAGGTGACTTTTTCAGATCACTCATATTTAATGCTCCATCAGAACAGTGGAGAGTAATTCATATAAATGAGAAATTACTGGAGGGAGATTCAAAATGGATTTAGTTGTATTGTATTACACCCGATCTCCATACGTAGTCGTGGTAGGTAGTCTTCAAATCAAGACAAGCAAACGCATTCGTTCAACGTACTCGGCTGCTGCAGCTTCGAGTTGCTTGCATATGCCCATAGTGCGATAACACACATAAATCAGTGCCTCAAACAAAGAGGAAGACATAAATAATAAACCACTAACGAAACACACACACACTTGTGATTGTGCTCAGACACCTACACGCAAACTTTAAAGCAAAAAGTGGTCATATTCTAAAACAGAAGTGTAACAAATTGCAGCCCAAAGTACAAGGAATTACAGTTTAAGTCGAGATAAACAGGAACTACATACTCTGAAGTATAAAAATCGTACCACAAACATTAGCGAGAAACGAAAATTCGAATGACTGACACTGACAAAGAGAAAACTGATTTCCATGCCTCAAACCTTGTTCAGTAAAAACTCGCAAGCTATTTGTCTTGTGCAAACCGAATCTGAGGTTCTACAACCAGTGTTTGGTATTAATTACAGCACAAAATCTTTATTTAATATTTTTTCAGAAATTTGTCCATAGTGAATCACAAGAAACAAACAAACCTCAGTTAACATAACTATTCTGGCTACAAATCCTTTTTGGCGATCATTTGATCTAAATTGTTTATCTTATATTCTCTTAGAGACTGTGAACTACGAATTTTCCATTTGTTTGCCTATTTGTTTGGGATTGGTGTTTATATCATGCAACCAGAACCGTAATCCGACGATTAAAGCCAATAAACCAATATGTGTAAATACATACGTAGTACAAAGTAACATATAATATACAATAAAAATCCCTCGTAGTACTGCATACATTGCACTTCTGAAATGTGTGCAGAACATGGAGTTCCAGGAGAGAAAAAGGCCTGCGATGTGCAGCATAGAAAAACTGTACTTCCATAGCCACTTTCTTGGCTACGGCTCCACAATTACCGATGTAAGTGAGCAACAAAGCACCTGACAGAATAGACAGGAAGCAGCATGAAAGTAGTAGCAAATCTCTATTGCTGAGGTAATAACTGCGTTACTTCTATTGATCAGCGGGTCTGGTTCATGGTCCTATCACGTATTATTCTTTCTCGAAGACCATAGCTACATATTTTCTCCTTTTACATCAATTTTCTTATCGTTACGTTTAAACTACGTAAAGAAAAGGTAAAAAATTAACGGAAGAATAAATGTATTACCGCTTTACTTTCAGGATACGGTCGACTTCCTGCGTAAATTAAATTACTTATTCTGTTTCCTCGCTTCTTCACCTGTGACATCGATTTGCGAATAAGTGGCTTCAAAGGAATCTTGAAGAGGTCCAAAATACGACTGTCATATAATTGGGTCCTATTAAATGTGCTCGAGTTCACAGAGAAACGGGAGACGGCATTTCGCAGGTAATGAGCCACTTACGGCTGCTTGCTCCCATGCAGCCTGCGATTTTTTTAATACAGGACACCGGAGTATTGATGTAGCTCTACACAGAGTCCTATTGGTCGCCTGACGTCTACATGTAAAATGACTAGAAATAATTCTCTTCTTCCCCGCTTTATATATTACGCATTTTCTTGTTGGGATAGGTATCTGTTCTACGATGATCCTGGGCTTTATCTCCATTCAGTTTTATAATTTGTGATTATGGAGATAATTTTTGAGTTCTCGTTTGTTTGTTGACGTCTGCACTTCATTTTGTTTTGTTTTACCGATCGTTTTATTCTTTATCTACAGATATCGTAAGGTCGCCATTTCTACATACTTGTGACATATAACATCATTTAACTGGCATAATAAATATCACTTCCGCACCATGAATTACACTCTCTATTTTTTGGTGAAAAGAAAGGTTTAGGACGGAAATTTGATTTCCTGTCAGTGACAAGTTTATCAGAAGAGCCTAGAACAGGAACGTAAGGAGAAGCAAATCGGTAGAGTCCTTATCAAACCGTTACATTCAGCGTTCGTCTTCATCAAAGCCATGTACTACCTAAATGTCGACAGCCACACAGTTTTTCAACGTCACTTTTCGTGAATGACACTGAAGCGTCTTAAGCTCTGATTCATCACCGCAACATGTTTTTCTGACTTACTTCCGTGTATTAATGTAGGAGCCGTGTCTCTTCACGAGTTTCCTTATTGACGCGCCAATTTGTTGTTCCACATACATGCATGAATTTTGCTATTTTGTAATCCGATATGACTAGTGAAATAGAAATTATTATTATTTTCAGCTTGTTTTATTGCCTATAATGTTTTGATCTCTTGGATTTTGCCTTTTAAATGCGATCTTTTCGCATTTTTGTGTCAATATTCTTTACCTGTATAGTCTAATTTCTTCACAGTATTTGCCTGTTGCGGTCTTTTGTTCAGTTCCTCTATAGATCGTGACTTCTGTTTGATCTTTCCACCTCTTTCTCGACTGTCTGGTGGTCATTTCCCGACTGGTCAATAATTTGATAGTGTTTTGGGCAATAAATATTTATTTATTCTTGTGACCTGATCTTTACATTTAAATTCTATTTGATCTGTTTATTTAAGCTTTTAAGACCTATTCCTTATCACATCAGTCTGCAGTCAGCTGCCTGTCTTAAAAACCTCATTTTCACAGTTTATGTTCTTCGTTCATATCCAGCTGCTGTTGTCCAAGTCTCACTGCCTTAAAGGATACGTGATATTACTATTGTGTCCTGAGATCTTACAAGGGCTTACGTCCTAATCATTTTATTCTGTATTTGCTCCTGTTAACGCAACTGAATTTTCTGTTTTATGTTGGTCTTGACTTTTAGAGCAAGAACTTTAGTTTTCTGGGTCGAAATTGTTAAGTTTTAGCTCTTTGAAATTATATTTAATTTAGGCGTTTTGACTAGGGTCTTCATTGTCATGAATAAGAAGTGGTCACCAAGGAAGGGTCTTGTCACCAGATAACTTTGGGGGTTTCTTTTAGCTATTTTCTCAACGTATCGTCAGTAAATATATAAAGAAAATATAGAATACAAACTACATCCTTTCCGTAAGCTTAAATTTGTTGTTATTTTAACGTTGTCTTTACCAGAAAATGCGGAGTCTTGGTATACGTTTGCTGGATTTTCTGGATTCTCTAGTATTGTAAGCCTTCCTGTCCGCTCATGCTTTTCAGTTATTTGTGTGATGGCAAGTGAGTTGTCTCTGTGGTGGGTCAGGGGCGTAATGACCGTCTCTGGGTGGTGACGGCAGCCTTCTTGTTTGTTAGGATGTGCTTGAGTCCTATCTGGGACGTCATGGTGGTGACAGAGACAAGAGCAGACTATAGTTCTTTATTATTCCATCTGCTTTAGAGAGTTAAATGGGTGTCCCCTCGTCTCCGGCGCGACTTGATGTTATAATATTTTCTCCTGATGTGAGTAGGCAGGATAGGCGCAGAAAGCAGGCTGCAGTGTGTGCAAGCTGCCCACGATTCGGCACGTTGACTTGGTGTATCTGCCATGCTGGAAGGACAGTCTTCGGAGATGGTCTGGCGCCCACCTCGGAGCTGGCAGGCAGTGAAAAAACAGTGAAGTCATCTCACGTTGAAGCCGGTGGTACTGCAGTCTAGCGATGACGGCCATTGCACCCAGGGAGATGACCCTAGGACTATGAGCTGTGATGCTCCATCACAGTTACAGCTGTGTTAGCAGAACTCAAGCTGATGACTGACACACGGCTGGGGCCTTCTATGACCTGCTCGGATTGGCTGGGGTTTAAATGCTGCTGTCCTGCGCTGATTGTGTGGAAGAGGTCGTGTTTCTTTGTCGGCCTCGTTACGACTCAGGACTTTCGTAGAGTTTTATGCCGTGGCATCCCTACGGGATTTTCGCTTCTTGAACATATTTCCTCCTCCTGCAAGATATTTCCGTAAATTACTGTGAGTTATTTAATTGTTATATTCGAACATAATTTACATCCATTGGCAAGTAAAGAAATGCTTATACAATTACCCCAGTAGTTCCTAATTAGTTTCTTAAACGTGGGTGCAAGTAAGCCAACATTCCAGTTGATCGAAAATTCTGTTCTTCTCTGACATCTATTGACAATGAGAACGAGCCTAGAGTTCATAAAAAGAGATGCGTAATTCATCTGTTTTCTTCTTTAGGGGAGTGTATGTTTGTGTTGTTCTAATCAAATGGTTCAAATAGCTCTAAGTACTATGGGACTTTACATCTGAGGTGATCAGTCCCCTTCACGGAGAACTACCTAAACCTAACTAACCTAAGGACATCACACACATCCACGCCCGAGGCAGGATTCGAACCTGTGTCTGTAGCAGCAGCACAGTACCGGAATGAAGCGCATAGAACCGCTTGGCCACACCGGCCGGCTTATTCTAATCAGTTCATCTCATCTTCATCACCACGACATGCAAGTCTTCTACATCTCTCTTTAAAATTATATCTGTAAATTTCAAGGACGTTTTCTGAGTGGCCACACAAAAGTGCCTATTATGTAAGCTCTCCTCCCTCTGCCCACGTTATTTTGTGTATTTCTTTATCCTTGAAATTTATATTTATAACACAGAAGTTATTGAAACATGAAAAGTCTCTGTTCAGTTTCCTATTCTTATATGTAATTTCTTCCCCTTTTATCCAACAATGTTACCTATCGCGATGTTACTCATTGATTTTATCCCCACAACGTTATCTTGAAACGTCCCCTTAGAAAAATTATAAATGACTGTGCTGATAAACCTCTTACATTATTTGATTTTCAAACAGATGAGAAAAAGTGTACGTCCTCAGACACTTCTCTCTTTACTTATTCTGATCATCACTAAACTGATACACAATATTTTTAGCGCAACGCAATCTGACTTTCAATAATCTCTACAAAAGAATGGCCCTGACTAACAATAACCTATACCTTTCATGAATCACTTACCTCCCATAAATCTTCGTTACTCAAACTACTGCAATACAGCGAGCGCCAATACTACCAGCTAGATAAAAGATTCTAACTACTTAAGGCACTAACTACTGATAGGAATATTTAGCAAATGAAAGGTTTTGATGGGGAACAAACAATGTATTTACCTTAATAGTGTTCAAAAGTAATTATATATATATATATATATATATACATATATATATATATATATATACTCCTGGAAATGGAAAAAAGAACACATTGACACCGGTGTGTCAGACCCACCATACTTGCTCCGGACACTGCGAGAGGGCTGTACAAGCAATGATCACACGCACGGCACAGCGGACACACCAGGAACCGCGGTGTTGGCCGTCGAATGGCGCTAGCTGCGCAGCATTTGTGCACCGCCGCCGTCAGTGTCAGCCAGTTTGCCGTGGCATACGGAGCTCCATCGCAGTCTTTAACACTGGTAGCATGCCGCGACAGCGTGGACGTGAACCGTATGTGCAGTTGACGGACTTTGAGCGAGGGCGTATAGTGGGCATGCGGGAGGCCGGGTGGACGTACCGCCGAATTGCTCAACACGTGGGGCGTGAGGTCTCCACAGTACATCGATGTTGTCGCCAGTGGTCGGCGGAAGGTGCACGTGCCCGTCGACCTGGGACCGGACCGCAGCGACGCACGGATGCACGCCAAGACCGTAGGATCCTACGCAGTGCCGTAGGGGACCGCACCGCCACTTCCCAGCAAATTAGGGACACTGTTGCTCCTGGGGTATCGGCGAGGATCATTCGCAACCGACTCCATGAAGCTGGGCTACGGTCCCGCACACCGTTAGGCCGTCTTCCGCTCACGCCCCAACATCGTGCAGCCCGCCTCCAGTGGTGTCGCGACAGGCGTGAATGGAGGGACGAATGGAGACGTGTCGTCTTCAGCGATGAGAGTCGCTTCTGCCTTGGTGCCAATGATGGTCGTATGCGTGTTTGGCGCCGTGCAGGTGAGCGCCACAATCAGGACTGCATACGACCGAGGCACACAGGGCCAACACCCGGCATCATGGTGTGGGGAGCGATCTCCTACACTGGCCGTACACCACTGGTGATCGTCGAGGGGACACTGAATAGTGCACGGTACATCCAAACCGTCATCGAACCCATCGTTCTACCATTCCTAGACCGGCAAGGGAACTTGCTGTTCCAACAGGACAATGCACGTCCGCATGTATCCCGTGCCACCCAACGTGCTCTAGAAGGTGTAAGTCAACTACCCTGGCCAGCAAGATCTCCGGATCTGTCCCCCATTGAGCATGTTTGGGACTGGATGAAGCGTCGTCTCACGCGGTCTGCACGTCCAGCACGAACGCTGGTCCAACTGAGGCGCCAGGTGGAAATGGCATGGCAAGCCGTTCCACAGGACTACATCCAGCATCTCTACGATCGTCTCCATGGGAGAATAGCAGCCTGCATTGCTGCGAAAGGTGGATATACACTGTACTAGTGCCGACATTGTGCATGCTCTGTTGCCTGTGTCTATGTGCCTGTGGTTCTGTCAGTGTGATCATGTGATGTATCTGACCCCAGGAATGTGTCAATAAAGTTTCCCCTTCCTGGGACAATGAATTCACGGTGTTCTTATTTCAATTTCCAGGAGTGTATATATATATATATATATATATATATATATATATATATATATATATATATATATATATATATATATATATATATATATATCAGTTCACGACATCCAGTCTTACAAATTTACTGTCTCTGATGGACACACGTCTGGATGATCCGCTCTCAAAACTCCGCCATCTCTCTCCCCACATCCACCACTGCTGGTGGCTCACCTCCAACTGAGCAGCGCTACGCGCTGTTTACACCCAACTGCCCAACACTACACTAGCAAATATTCCATCAATACAAACCAGCTACATACTGCTCACAGCATAGTCACTGATTTTCATACAGCGTGCTACGTGGCGTTACCAACATAAAAACTTAAACAGGCTACTTACAACTTACCGGGATGTTTCCCGTTCATTTTCGCACCTACGATGATGCAGTCGTTTTTGTGCCTTATGTTTGCTGTTGCTTGCAATGCTTCAAAAGTTTTTTGCTGTATTCCTTTAACTTCCTGTGGTTGTTTGATATCGTTTGTAAACCCATGTGTGCCAGTATGTCGTACTTTGTCATTTTTCATTTGTTAAGATTGTTACTAATCTTATATGGTTTACCTTAGAAAATCCTAAATTTCAAAGTATGTATGATGGTTACAGATGTGCTCTCAACAAGTAAAACTCAGAGTCAATAAAGGTAAGAACCTGAGTCCGAAAGGAATGTATTTTGTCTCCAAATCTGTTTATAATCGTCCTTAATTCGGTTAAGAGAAACAGTCTGCAAACGAAGAGGAATGTACTGGGGTATCCATAAACGTCTGAAGGATTTAGACTTTGTACATGTCACAGGATTATTGGCTCAATGCCTGACAGGTATGAAGAGCAAATAGAAATCTTAGAAAAAAGAGGCAGAGATTGCTTGAAGCTGTATATAGAAAATAAAACATGGTCGTGGATACGCCTCGGCAACGCTAACGGAAATGCCTGGAGATAATTTATGTAGTGGGAAACGGATTACTTCGCTTATTGTTACTACTATGAAATATGTTCCAGAGTAAAAGTTTTAAAAGTGTCATAGTCTGGAACACAGTTTATGACCTCAAAATTCCGCACAGCACACAAGCACCCGTAACATCAGATAACTAAATGACAGAACGCGATTATAGATTGTAGGGAGACACAAGGTGGATGGAATTGGGAAACTGGAACAGGTAGCTTGCTAACCTCTTAAATGCAGAAAAAGACAATGTTTAATGGGTATCAACTCTGATTTTATCCTCGAGCAAGTTATCCTTAGATTCACGTTCCCAGCACCACATATTAACGATGGTGAGGTGATCATGACATTGTCATTGTCTGGGTAAGGCATAATGTTAACTTGGGTGTGACATCTCTCCTTAAGAAGACACTGAGTCTGTTAATGTAGTAAGTAAACGCCACAGAATTTCAGACTGTATACATTTGTGTATACATCTGTGCATTTTGGTTTTGTACCTTGACTGTGTCAGATTCTAGACCAACATTAACACATTTCGATCCATCAGTTCTCACAGAAAGCTGAACATCACATGGTGTAAACAAATCTGCTCCCACAGCACGCAGAATGGTTGAAACAAAACACCGACGCGGCGTTTTTTTATCGATATATATGTGGAAGACACCTCAATATATGCAAAGTGGAAGAGTTTGCGGCATTGTGGAGCGCTTCCAAACAGCTGTCCAATGGTGATGACCTCTACATTTAATCTCATCTTCCACAGCGACAAGTTGTAGGTGTCTCGGTCCAGAGCATTGTTTCCTGATATTGGTGGTTTATATTGCACTCACGTATGTGACGGTGTTCCAGTTGGCAGTCATCCTGATCCCTAGATCTTTGGCTACTGCGTTTTTCATTTTTATGACTTACAATGCATAATCGAATGTGGAACAAGGAAGTATTGGGCCTTACAGATATACAGTGGTGACGACTGGAGTATCCATCATTTGTACTGATGTGGATGCGTAGAACGCCAGCCACAATCAGTCATGCAATACTGTTTTATCAAAAATGGTGATTTCTAAACCACTTGTTTCGTGGATGACCTACATTTCTTTAACATATCTCTCAGTCAGGCATCTGCTGTGGTTTTATGTAGATGTTCTACCTTAAGTCGCTGTGCTTACTTACTTTCAGATATTTTACGATAGTTACTGTTTACAGCAAGATTATATTACATAGAACAGTACTGGATTTCTTACCCTATAAATTACGTACATTTACAGCCAGTGTGTGTACCAGTCATCGAGATTTGTTTTGAAAACCGCTTCTTTGGTGAATTAATTGCATTTCTTTAAGATTACTCTTAGCCAAACATCTAATATTCCGTTATGTATCCATTCCACATCAGATCGCTCTGGATTCTTACTCCTGGTTATTTTACGGTTGTTACTGTTTTCAGTAACAGTGTAAAAGAACAGTAGGCCTACTCAATATCTTCCCCTGTTTATGCATAATATGTAGAATTCATTTACATTCAACCTCTGTACAATCACCCACTTCTTTTGAATAAATTAAATATTCTTCACATTTGTCTCAGCCAGGCATTTGCTTCTGCTTTTGTACCCATTCCACCCTACATCACTGGAGGCGCTCACTCCAAGGGTATTTCAGGTAGTTACTATTTCCATCAATTCTGTAATACAGTGCTACTGGATATCTTCTCCTACTTGTGCGCAATGTGGTAAGACCTGTGGAATAAACTCTATTTGTGCGAACAATAACAGTTTATAGAACATATTTCCTGAGAGTGATGGAATGACAAGGTGTACAACGCCTAGCCCGCAGTATATTAAGCAGTAACAGCCCTGTTATTTAAACAAATGGTAAGATAAACAGAATTCTAGAAGACTGTAGTTTGTATGGAAATTTATTAACGGCGAGAATAGAGGGGAAAGGTGTATTAATAGTTCTCCAATGAATGATTAAATAAGCCTTACTGCTGCATCTTTAATTATAAGTTGCTTAGTATGGCTGATTTCACAGGCCAAGGATGGAAACCTTTTTTGCTGAAAATACCTTATTCTTACGTTTTTTAGGGTGGGAAAAACTGTATCACCCACCATGCCGCATAAGGTATGTTTTGTGTGTGTTGGAGATCTGAGGAAATGGTCCAAAAAGGAGAAAAGGCCTTTAGATTTGTTGTTCCTATGATATGGAGGAAGCCAAGTAATCATTCTGATGATTTATACTCTTGCAGTATTGATATTACTGGTCGTAATTCGAGAAACAAGAAGGTAATAAGGTACCCTAACCTTCCGTCCGCCATCCGCCCATAAGGGCATTGTGTAGATTTGCCTGTTGCTGAACCACCAGATGATTTAAATTCCATTCCAACACAAGTGTTTTCTGACATACAGTCTTATTTAGATGAACCGATGATTATGAATTCCATTGTAATAAAGAAAGTCTAGACAGTCTAGAGCCCGAATTGTTTACTCAGACCGAGCTTAACGATTTGGTTAAGGTTCTGGGCTTAACGAAAGAATCGCGAGATCTCACAGTGGTGGAGATTTCACTGCTAGGATTAAAATCCACTCAACGTAAGGCTTGTAGGATCCGGTTGACGACTAGGTCGTGTACTCTCACGACCACAGCCCTTCCATCCGGCAGTGCATGCGTACCACCAGCGGTCCTGTTGTGTTCTCGTACTGCCCTCTTGGCTCCTCCCGAGACCCCATCCGAACTGCTCACTCACACGACCCGGAAGAACAACGATGACACCCCAAAGATAGGGCAACAACGCCTCTGCTGACACTAGCGGACTGAAAATGCTAGCAAAACCAAGTGCCGCTAGTCAACACAAAAAGAATACAAATAACCGCAACCATTTCAACTAAACGACACAGTATGGCCTCCAAAAGAGGACGAAAACCTACAACAGCACCAACGTGAGCCGCAGCACGGCTCAAACATCCCAGTCTCGGACTGGAAAATGTGGATTTTGGAAACTGGGGAGAGTCTATATTTGGGTAGAAGTATACATCCCAGCTGCACCTGCTTGTCTCACAGTGCGCCGTGGCCAGTGGCATGAGTTGGCACAAGGCTTTAGTCGACAGGCAGTCACGGGTTAGCTTAACCTGTGATAGGTTGTTAGTTACAAAGAATGCTCCGACATGTCGGTTCTTGCCTGTAGCCGTGGGAACAAGTCCCGGAGGCGGCGCTCTCTGTATGACAAACTAGCGAAGTGACCAGCATGCTGGGTGAGCAACGACGGAAGCGGAGTTGTGTGTTGTGGGAAAATATTCAGTATGACAGTTGTTTGCACTGACTGATTTTCCCCACACGTAAACTGTTCGGTTGACTGCTTCGTGACAGTCTCTCCAACCTCTGAGCGTACAGTAGGTCTGATGTGTGGTTGCTGGGGATGTGCATCCTACTGCCAATGCATGTGTGGGTCTCTCCTGACTGGTGCCCAGACATGACGTGATGTCGTTATTAAAATTAGAATGAATTTGTAACGGAGTAAGAGAAACTTTCATTATGAACATGAATTGTATCACAAATGCTATTGTTATTCCTCTTTGCAAAAAGTCTAACACAAGAATGTCTTTCCAGTCCCAAAAAACCTTGGCCGCTGTTTTCTGTCTTGAAGGTTCTTATTTCAATTTTTGTGGTTTCGTCATGGTGTTTAAATGATGCCACTCACTGGATTGACATGTATTTTCTGGAGTGTAGCGTGCAATCCATGTTTATCACCAATGACAGTGAGACCCAAGGACTCGTCAGCATACTCGCAAAAGCACTCCAAAGTAGACAACGTGCCATTCACTACGTTTTGAAGTCTTCTGTCAACATTGTTGCACCCATCTTGCACAAATTTTTTGATCTGAATTTTATCAGTAGCACTGTGAAAAACAACTGAACTTTCTGTTGCAGCTAGTGAATAGTGAAGCACCTGTTTTGACGAATTGTCTGATCAGTTGTTAGTGTCAAGTCTTCATTCATACAGTAGGTCATCCCGATTGTTCTTCATCATGAACATTTTCGTTCCTTCAGTAAACAGCTTACAACATTTACACACATTTCCTTCGTTCATTACACCTGCACCATAAAGGCAACAATCTGCCCAAGAATTTCTTCAGGACGTACTTGTTTTGCATTTAAGAACTGAATAACTGAGTGCACTTCGCATTTGGCGGGATTACTGATTCACATGGCGATGAACAAAGCAGTGTGACCATACAACCAACAGCGACAGAGGCATGAAATGTAAAGGCGATATAATGAGGGACAGGCCAAAAGTTGGCAACGGTGATTGGACGACACATGACAGGATGAGCAGATGCAATACATTACATGTTCTTATTGTAAAAATGACCCTCGTATTACTGAGACTGATTTGAATTTTGTGTCATGGGGTCCTTCCTCTCCAGCACAGATTGAGTTTTTTCTCACTTGTTTTCTCTGGGAGATGTGGGGAGGGAGAGTGTGATGGGTGGTTGGTTGGATGTCTTCTGGTGTGTTGTGCACCAGCTCAGTCAATCTGTGCATGTCAGTGCGACCACACACACGAAAATCTTCCAACAAGATTACACCTCCAGTCGGCAGCGGCGTAACTGCGTAATTATCGCATGCAGTTGCTGAACAAGATAATACTTGCACCTTCCAATTCAACAGATCAATACAGACCGATGGTTTTCCTATTTAATTACTTCTTTTTGATGTATTTTACAAGATCTGCATCTTCCAAAACAGCAGAGAATAACGTTTCCCCACCAAATGTAAGACAGATCCAACCTGTGCAACACTTAATTTAGTAAGTAAACTATATATTATTATACTCTCTACAATGTAGTTGAACTTCCTGTCTTGGGATACTTTAAGTCTACCATCTCAGGGGTCGAGAGGGGTGGGGAGGTACGGGATGATGCAGGGATGTCCTCTGGTGGTGACATTGTGCACTAGCCCAGTCCATCCCTGCATGTCAAGGTGAGGTTTTACTGCCAATTTCTTTTTCTGTGTGGGGATGGAGGAAGTGAGGGAGGGGAGGAGAGGGCTGGAGGATTTTCCAAGAGGGGGTGGGGTAATTAATTGATAAGTTTAATTAATTGGCGTATTAATTAGGTATTAAAAGAGTGCTTGCACCAGCAAGGGGGAAGTGGGAGGGTTGGAGATTACCCAGAGGGATGGTAGTGGAGGAGGAGGAGGGGGAGGGCAGGTCGCTGGGGGTTTGTCAGATCTCCATAAATCAACGGTCAGGGGGTCATAAATCAGTTAGCATATTATTAGGTTATGTGGAGGAGGAGGAGGAGGCAGTCATAAAACAATGAAGTTGGCCCCTCAATATATGCAACCTGCGTAAACGAAATGGTATAGGACTGGGTTTGTTTTACTACTCCTGACAGCTTCCGTTCGCTAGCGGAGACTGAGTCAAACACTCTGTGATCGACTGTTTAATGTACTCTTCGTTTTACCGTGAAGAAGACGCTGAACCGCATCCAAATAATGCATCACGTAATCGAGT
Source organism: Schistocerca cancellata (assembly GCF_023864275.1). NCBI lineage: Eukaryota > Metazoa > Arthropoda > Insecta > Orthoptera > Acrididae > Schistocerca > Schistocerca cancellata. Next base: position 337,999,410 of record NC_064631.1, read on the forward strand.
AAGATTATGCCACAGTCTGCACGTACCAGGCCGAATGTCAAACATGTGGATTTATGAACCTCCACAACTGTCGGATATGGACCGACAACAATCCTCGTGGGGTGCAAGAAAAGGAGAGAAATACCAAATACCTAAACTTATAGCCAGAGACGAGATTACCTCAACCACGTGTTCACTGGATTATGGATAGTTGGACCATCACCGGGTATTTGGGCTCTGAAGTCACCTAAGCTTACCCTGTTTGGTGTTGCATCGAGTACCTTGCTTACAGAGTTACTCTGAGTAAGCTGCGTGATCAGATTCTGTGTGCGGTTAACAGCATCGCACCTGATCAAGTAAGGAAAACTTTCAGTGCTACGACGGACAGGTAATCTCATTATGTTGACATGCAGGGTAGCCACATTGAATTTTGATGAATTCTAATGCCTCGTATGTACCCTTGTTGTACAGATATTCATTTTCTAAACGAAATTTGTGTTTCACGAAAATTTATCGTTCCTTTTGAGCCAACTCTGCGGTTGATAATTACTCTTAACACTATCCTACAGTGTAAAACCAGATCATACGAAATAAAAGTTTTGTGGCACATGGGGCATAGAAACGTGTGTATCAGTGCAGTTCCTGCTGTAAATTTTCTGCGATATCTGTATGACTTAAGGTAAGATATGTTGTCAACTCAGAAAACAAATCTAGTTGAAAGATATGTATTTTTTCTTAAATGGGATAAAACTTGTTTCTACTAATTTGTATTACATCTACATCTACATCTACATCTACATTTATACTCCGCAAGCCACCCAACGGTGTGTGGCGGAGGGCACTTTACGTGCCACTGTCATTACCTCCCTTTCCTGTTCCAGTCGCGTATGGTTCGCGGGAAAAACGACTGTCTGAAAGCCTCCGTGCGCGCTCTAATCTCTCTATTTTTACATTCGTGATCTCCTCGGGAGGTATAAGTAGGGTGAAGCAATATATTCGATACCTCATCCAGAAACGCACCCTCTCGAAACCTGGCGAGCAAGCTACACCGCGATGCAGAGCGCCTCTCTTGCAGAGTCTGCCGCTTAAGTTTGTTAAACATCTCCGTAACGCTATCACGGTTACCAAATAACCCTGTGACGAAACGCGCCGCTCTTCTTTGGATCTTCTCTATCGCCTCCGTCAACCCGATCTGGTACGGATCCCACACTGATGAGCAATACTCAAGTATAGGTCTAACGAGTGTTTTGTAAGCCACCTCCTTTGTTGATGGACTACATTTTCTAAGGACTCTCCCAATGAATCTCAACCTGGTACCCGCCTTACCAACAATAAATTTTATATGATCATTCCACTTCAAATCGTTCCGCACGCATACTCCCAAATATTTTACAGATGTAACTGCTACCAGTGTTTGTTCCGCTATCATATAATCATACAATAAAGGATCCTTCTTTCTATGTATTCGCAATACATTACATTTATTTATGTTAAGGGTCAGTTGCCACTCCCTGCACCAAGTGCCTATCCGCTGCAGATCTTCCTGCATTTACACTGAGTACCGGGAAAAGAATTCTGCAAAGTCTTGCCTTGCAGTGATCTCTTTCCTCAATATGTTATTTCCTTGCATATTGGGACGTTATCTTCAAGCCTCTTACCGTGAAAGTCTACTGCATCGATTTGCTCTATGATGCAATAGAAATAATCGTTTATACATGTGAAGTTGGTATAATTTCAGCTGAAGCCGAGTTTTCCGATTCCGTCAGGTGCTTGTATTCGATTAACCGGAAAACGCCTCATGCGGAGTAAGCCCGAGGCAAAAAAAAAGCGATGGCCAGAAACAGGGAGGAAAAAGAGCTAGTGGTGTTATTTAGGAGCTGCCGCCTGTTTGCAGAGTTTCAAAAGTTGTTAAGCAGATTTTATGGGTGAAGCGGAAGGGTAAGTGCAAGTGTTCACGGAGGAAGTGAGTCGCAAGTTTGCAGATTAACGAGTAAGTGGGTCGAGGGAGGTGTGGGCGCGTGGCAGCGGCGCTTTCCTGCCGCGGAATGCAACGCCGAACTCCGCAAATTATCACTCGCTTCACGGCTTCTGCAGCTGAAGCCGAATCCCGACTCTTGCGAGGGCGTTTATAAACTCGTGGATGCAAAAAGTATGTACTGAAGAACGCACTGCTACCTCTCCCTAAGGCTTGGTTCACAGGTGTTACGGACGGTTTACTCGGTTCCAGCAGTCACCAAATTCCACAGCAAACATTTCAGTCTTTTAATATCAAATTTATACATTCTCTTAAATGCTACGGTTGCGAAATTACCATTTTTTAAAATTTTACTAAATCAAAGGACTACCAACAGAGTGAGCATTCTTCCTTTCAGTAGAGGAAAATATTACACCGTCGTAGGTCACCAGAACTAGAAGCACATAACTGAGCCACAGGAAAGTAATCTTTTTGCTAGAGTTGCTGTGTTGCTTCGAGGAATAATGTGATTGCCAAAGTAAGATGATGGACAAACGGGCCGAAAAAGTGTCCTTCTCAAGCTGCTGGATGATAGTACTTCCGAGCAAAGAGATTGGTTTGTGGGGCGCTCAACGACTTGGTTATCAGCGCCCGTACCAATTTCCAATCCTTTCACTTTCCAGTCCCGCTAGTTTCCTGAATGGTGATGAAATGAAAAAGTTGGAAGCGACATATCTGGTTATAGTCTAGTCAGACGAATGATACTTTCTCAAAATAATTGCAACCCGATATCAAATTTTCGTTTAAGTTAGTACAGCATTGTTCTTCCATCAAATTGCCGTTCCTCTCTAAATCCTTCCTTAACTGTGTAGTTCTGACTAAATACTCGATAGAACGGAATTGTATTTTGACTTGTCCGCAGCTCCTAATCTAGGGCTAGCGTTGCTGCCTCCTGATAACCGGATCCCGGGTTCGATTCGCGGTCGATTCGGGGATTTTCTCTACCCGGGGACTGGGTGTTCGTATAGTCCTCATCATTTCATCGTCATTAAGGATACTAGCGAGACTGAAAAGTGAAAATATTGGGAATTCGTACGGGCGCTGATAACAAAGACGTTGAGTGCCCCAAACCAAACTCATCATCATCTATATTTGGACTTACTAAAACAAGAATTTACTAAAGTAAAAGAAAAACTAAAAACGACTGTCACGTTAACATTTCGTTCACGCTGACGTTATTACACATCGTGGATCTACTGAATGATCATTCACGAGGATTTGTTCGTGGCCTTACTGAAGGCCCTATCGCGGTAGTCATCTGAGACGTATTAAGCATACTGCGGAATACTAATAAAAAACGACAGAAATTATTACAGCTTGTCTCTTTACGAGTACAGTAGGTTAACAAATAAAGAAAACAAGCTGGACTCCAACGCGCAAAACCAATGTAGGTCTGTTGAGTAATGTTTCTCTAATGTATGTGAGTTACTGTGAATCAGACACAGAAAATTTCAGTCCACAGGCATTTAATCCTATCAGGATTATTTAGGTTAAATTATCCGAAGGCTACAATGTGAGTTCAATAATGCGATAAATGGCTTGAGAATCCAAGAAAACAGATGAGTGAATTTGTATCTCTGCGTCCGAACAGGTTGCGATGAAAACAACAAAGATGAAAATATCAAAAGAAGTGCTCCTGAATTATTACTCTTTATTTCTTGCAAGTAGAGAAAGAACCATTCGGCTGAAAACTCTTCAATGAGATACTATTCTGGTCCAAATTTAGTTATGTCCTTTCAACTTTGAATACTAAACATAGACAACTACACACACACACACAGTCTACACTTAAATACATTTTATTTTCTATATTCATTCCCCTTGCCAATTTTGTGCCATAAATTTACGCTGCAGGGGTCGAAGTGCCAAATAGTGCAAAACTGTTTTTAGTGCTGCGCTCGTAACCGTAGTCACTAACATCAATATGACATAAAAATTGCAATTACGCGTTCAGATCTACCAGGCAGGTTATTTGTCCACTAATTAAGTAAGCTAAACCAAGTGTGGCTCTGACGAAGCTCAGACACTGGACATCTGCAAATAACTAACTCGCTTAACTAGTAGAGAAGGCTAATTATGTCAGAATTACGGCATAAATATAAAATTTAACGAAAAGATACCCCGGAAATTCCTGAACATAACCTTTCTTCTTGATGCGGAAGAAAGGTCCCAGGTGATACAGCAATGGAAGTCGATGGCGCTTTGCGCTGCATTGGTGTGAAGGGAAGTTAAGACTTCCAACTGCATCAACATCTTTCAAATTCTCTTTTCTGCTTCGTGAATGACATACTTTAGAATCCGTGTCAGCATATGAGGAAGACACGTGAATATTGACTCATATCCACGTAGCTCTTTTATCTTTCATCAGGGATACAGTACAATTTTTTCATTAACTAGTGGTAGTCAATTTATCCTTTCTCTCGAAGCCACGAAAGAACTGGGCAAGTATTAGCATTTAATGTAGCAGTGACTGTCCAAGTTTCACTGAGAAAACTAGCAGTGTACGTACACTGCCACCTTCCGTTTGGGTTCCGCAAACATATGTCAGACATAATTTGGCGCTACTGCAAGTTATTTACGGTGTGGATATAAAGTAATAAAACTTCCTTAGTACTTAAAAATGTCTTCAGCGCCACTTAGTAGGTTGCTGAAAGTATTTAGCGTCGTAAAGGACATACTCCCAAAATGATGATTTGGGACGCAGTCGTATTTTCAATAACGATCTGTACTCGTATAACGGGCGGTAAGAGGCCAAAAGGTTGCATGGAAATATGATCGGAAATGTGTTAGAAGGATAATGCATCGACTTAGTTCCATGTTCCATGGTTCATTTTGCACGATAAATCGTAACGATGTAGAACGAGGCATGTTGCATTCACATCGCAAATAAAATTTTAAATATGGCTGCATGCCGAACAAGTGGAAAGGTTTATATTTTAAAGGCAGACTTGAGTAAATCATTCCTACCTACCACTCTTTAATCGTACAATAATATTAATTCTTCTACAGAATAGGAGCTGCCAAGGAGAAACTTAGCATTGGTTCGAAATTTTAGTGTGTCAGACATTTTATATTACTGTGTAAGCTATCAACAATTTTAGCTGCAGTATCGTGTACCAGTTTTTGTGCTAAAACAACCGTAATGTGGACTAGTGAATGTCATTTTCCTCCCTGGTGTTTTAATTTTGTACTTCATTGTTCCTTTTGAAATATTGTGGATTATTTGCAGCAAATTTCGCGAGGGAATAAATATACTATGAAGCAATAGTCAGAAAGCCCATCTCCTCAAACATATGTCTACAAGATGATCACCACACAGTATTCATACAGCTCTTTTCGAGCAATGAGGGCTTTCTGTCCTAACTCTGAGCTACTCCAGAACATTATTATATATGCAAAATACACTCCTGGAAATGGAAAAAAGAACACATTGACACCGGTGTGTCAGACCCACCATACTTGCTCCGGACACTGCGAGAGGGCTGTACAAGCAATGATCACACGCACGGCACAGCGGACACACCAGGAACCGCGGTGTTGGCCGTCGAATGGCGCTAGCTGCGCAGCATTTGTGCACCGCCGCCGTCAGTGTCAGCCAGTTTGCCGTGGCATACGGAGCTCCATCGCAGTCTTTAACACTGGTAGCATGCCGCGACAGCGTGGACGGACTTTGAGCGAGGGCGTATAGTGGGCATGCGGGAGGCCGGGTGGACATACCACCGAATTGCTCAACACGTGGGGCGTGAGGTCTCCACAGTACATCGATGTTGTCGCCAGTGGTCGGCGGAAGGTGCACGTGCCCGTCGACCTGGGACCGGACCGCAGCGACGCACGGATGCACGCCAAGACCGTACGATCCTACGCAGTGCCGTAGGGGACCGCACCGCCACTTCCCAGCAAATTAGGGACACTGTTGCTCCTGGGGTATCGGCGAGGACCATTCGCAACCGACTCCATGAAGCTGGGCTACGGTCCCGCACATCGTTAGGCCGTCTTCCGCTCACGCCCCAACATCGTGCAGCCCGCCTCCAGTGGTGTCGCGACAGGCGTGAATGGAGGGACGAATGGAGACGTGTCGTCTTCAGCGATGAGAGTCGCTTCTGCCTTGGTGCCAATGATGGTCGTATGCGTGTTTGGCGCCGTGCAGGTGAGCGCAACAATCAGGAATGCATACGACCGAGGCACACAGGGCCAACACCCGGCATCATGGTGTGGGGAGCGATCTCCTACACTGGCCGTACACCACTGGTGATCGTCGAGGGGACACTGAATAGTGCACGGTACATCCAAACCGTCATCGAACCCATCGTTCTACCATTCCTAGACCGGCAAGGGAACTTGCTGTTCCAAAAGGACAATGCACGTCCGCATGTATCCCGTGCCACCCAACGTGCTCTAGAAGGTGTAAGTCAACTACCCTGGCCAGCAAGATCTCCGGATCTGTCCCCCATTGAGCATGTTTGGGACTGGATGAAGCGTCGTCTCACGTGGTCTGCACGTCCAGCACGAACGCTGGTCCAACTGAGGCGCCAGGTGGAAATGGCATGGCAAGCCGTTCCACAGGACTACATCCAGCATCTCTACGATCGTCTCCATGGGAGAATAGCAGCCTGCATTGCTGCGAAAGGTGGATATACACTGTACTAGTGCCGACATTGTGCATGCTCTGTTGCCTGTGTCTATGTGCCTGTGGTTCTGTCAGTGTGATCATGTGATGTATCTGACCCCAGGAATGTGTCAATAAAGTTTCCCCTTCCTGGGACAATGAATACACGGTGTTCTTATTTCAATTTCCAGGAGTGTATGTCAACTTACTGATTTGCTTCAACTTCACGAGATTTTCAGTGATTCTAGGTGCAACGGAGGTTGAACTATGTTGCTTTAGTGGCTACAAAATATGCATTTTCCACTTCAGATTCTCATCAATATTGACAAATAATCTTTTTAAGTTTGCACCACATTTATTATTGTTTCTACATCTGTTACACTTATCCTTGGTGTAGTAACTCTATATGTGCAAAACTGAATATGCTGTGTCTTTTTAAAATTGAGGGTGAAACCATTTGCAGAAAAGCAATCAATGAACTTTTAAAAACAATGTTTTACATTTCTTCAGTTCTGCATGTACGCTTCTATTGATTACATTACTAATGTCATCTGCATAAAGAGCAAATTCAGCTTGTTGTTTCTTAGCAGGACGATCGTTTACGTATCTTAGGAGCAATAGTGGACCTTGGCGAACTATGTACGTGATTTCTCCACAGTCAGTGTTAAACCACAGACTATATTAGTTGAAGTACTAAGTACAACTTTTTGCATATTTTTGGTTAGGTGTGACATTATCCAGTCGTTAGTTATACCATCAACCCCGTAAAACAGTTTATCTAGGAGAATACTACGATTCACACAGTCAAATGCATTAGATAAGTCGTAGAAAATACCAACCAGCCCTATTCTATTATTTAATGCTTCTTAAATTTGGTGGGTGAACATGTAAATCGCATTCTCAGTAGAGCAACTCTTCTAATTCCAAACTGTGAAATTTGCTGAAGATATTATTATAACTAAGGTGAGATACCATTTTGGAATATATCACATTCTCAAAAATTTTGGAAAATGTCAGTAAAGAAACTGGTTTGTAGTAATTGAAATCTCTCCAGTTATCTTTCTTAAACAGAGGTTTGACAAATACATATTACAGTCTCTTTGGAAAGATGCCTTGAGTTAGTGACGCATTTCGTAATTCAGATAAGATCAGTCTTATTATGTGGAAAAAAATATTTAGAACTCTATTGTAAACATCATTAAAACGAGATGAGCTTTTATTTTTTAGAGAATGTATAACTTTCTAAATTTCAGAAGGAGATGATGGTGATGCATTCATATGACTGAATTTTATGAGAGCTACTTTTTCAACATACTACTGTGATTTCTCTCTAGAACTGTTTGTCCCTATACTTCCTACTATACTTCCCTTGTACTATACTTTCTTTGTTACCCTCTTCTGTGGCTCTTTGTCCTCTCTGTTGCTTCACTGTATTCCGTACAGCCTTATGTCTGTAGTCGGGATTACAGATTTCTGACAATTCGTACATGTTCCTTGATTTTTTAATAACCTGTCTCAGACATTTTGAGTAGTCTCTGTTGTGTGCAACTGTTGCAGGATCTGTACTTCTTCTTGCCAACAGATACATCTTCCTTTCCCTCTCACAAGATACTAATTACAAGACTCCCCTAAGTTTGCAAGACCGGTATCAGTCTCTGTTTGTATTAGAGTAACTGTATACGGCGAGGTCGTCGTTGGAGATACACAGGTTTGTCACGTCTGGTGGTTGTTCATCTGCAACCGACTAAGCTGCTTCTTTCAGATGATGTCCCTGTTGCTACAGTGGAAGGGCTGGCCGTGTACTCGCCGGATCGGGATGTGGAGGTATAGCTGCAATGGTGAATTGTGAAGGCAATTCTCTGCTGCTGGTATAGTCAGTAAAGAACATGAACGATTTTAAATGAGATGCCATTGAATTCTGTTTATCCAGTGATGTAGTCACAGAAATTGCAATTTACACTTTATTATACAATGATATCTGGTCTGCAACTGTTTCCAGATTGTTCAGAATTCATATGTGTGATGCACATAAGCGATCGCACACACGCGGACCGCGAACGTGTGATATGAGCAGCAAACTAGATTATAATCAGTGAAACCCATTTTCAATAAGTTGACTAAAGTGGGCACTAGCTTTAATTACAACTTGTATGATTAATTTAATGAGCAGTAGCTACGACAGACACAGGTACGCACTTAGTGGCCTCCTTCCTGTGACTGCCTATCCAGCTCTCCGCAAACACTGACACGTGATCTGCTGCCTCTTGTTTCGGACATTCAACGCCGTGGTAATTTTGTCTGGTGCCTAGTTTTGACAATGGCACTTTCTTACATAGATGCCGCCAAGCCATGTCACCAACGTGCCATCTTGTAAATTTCATGTCATCCAAGGCTTTTGCTCCTCTCTCTCTCACACACACACAATACGCTTGCAACATATTACACAACATTCTGAAATGGTAGGTACCCATTATTTGAAATAAATGTTACAAAGTGATCCAGGGTGGTCCTTTAATGTACTTTCTGATTAGGTTATTCAGAAAGCTATTTTCATGTAATGAAATGTATTTATCAGGGAACAGATTAGATTTTATGTTAGCATTCAGTTCCTTATAAATTTCATACCAATTCATCTTTTGTAATCTATTCTTGAAAACATTTGTCCTGGAATCACTAATTATTCTAACTGAGGAGTATCCATACTGTAAGGCATCATGTTGACTATATTAACTAAATGTGCATAATGATTAGATCGAGTAATTGTTACTGGGTAAACAGCAGTATTCTTCCAGGATGAGATTTTCACTCTGCAGCGGAGTGTGCGCTGATATGAAACTTCCTGGTGTATTAAAACTTTGTGCCGGACCGAGACTCGAACTCGGGACCTTTGCCTTTCGCAGGCAAGTACTCTACCATCTGAGCTACCCAAGCACGACTCACGGCCCGTCCTCACAGCTTCACTTCTGCCAACACCTCGTCTCCTACCTCCCAATCTTTACAGAAGCTCTCCTGCGAACCTTGCAGAACTAGTACTCCTGAAATCAAGGATATTGCGGAGACATGGCTTACCCACTGCCTAGCGGATGTTTCCAGAAGGAGATTTTCACTCTGCAGCGGAGTGTGCGCTGGTTCGCAGGAGAGCTTCTGTAAAGATTGGAAGATAGGAGACGAGGTACTGGCAGAAGTAAAGCTGTGATGACGGGCCGTGTGTTGTGCTTGGGTAGCTCAGATGGTAGAGCACTTGCCCGCGAAAGGTAAAGGTCCCGAGTTCCAGTCTCAGTCCGGCACACAGTTTTAATCTGCCAGGAAGTTTCAGTCGTATTCTTGACCTGAGAGTCCCCAAGGAAAAGATCGTTCAGGCTGCTGCTTTATTAATCCACACATTTTGGAAAGGTAATTACTGAGATCAAATTGTAGAATGCAAACAAGGTTTCTAGATCATTTTTCCATATCATTCGATCACTTGAAGGCGAAAATAAAATATCTTTGGCAGTGTAGGTCCCAATCATTGAAGGTGCACAACAGAAAACACCAGGCAAGTGGGAATGTTCTGTCAGTACTAGTGTTTTAGCTGCACACTGATAAGGGTTGTAGCATTCCCCATGACGAGGCGTGCTCACACATTGATACTATCGTGAACTCTAGTTTCCAGCGTTAGTGCACCACCGTCATGGACCACATAAATGCCGTTATGAATATGGAGCTAAAACAGTAGTAGGCCTACAGACAAGATATTTCCACTTGCTTGGTGTTTTCTCATGCATTCAGTCATTTGAGACGTATTACGTCAAAGATATTTTTTCTCCACCTTCATATGAATGTACCTCCCTCGGAAAACTTTTCTAGCCAAGTATCCATATGACCCCTCCTCTCAAGCACAGTACCCCGCCATTTGTCCGCATTTAGCAAAATCACATAGTTTATTAAGAGCGTTTTGGAGAAAAACAGCTACATCATGAAAGCACTGTGCATTTCTTAACTCCACATAACACGTGTCAACAGAATAATATTAGACTACATCGAACTTAATTTTGAACATCTCATACGAAGAGTAATGGCTACTCTGGTCTTCACGTTGTCGGTTCATGTCACACATAGAAAATGTCGAGCAAATGTCTCGCTAGTCATCTAACATCCACCAGTGTCGTTTCATAGACTCATCAGAAACGTGAATCCTATAGAGTACGTGTAGGTCTGTTTTTGATGTACTCACCATATAGAAATCTTGAAGTCACAGGTAATTTACCGTTTTTGATGTGGATCTCCAAGCCAATATTGTTGACATTATGTGATACCGACTTTACTGCTCCCGACCTCCATTTTCAACTGCTTGGTGTACTCTGAAGCTGCTAGTACGGAGTTGGGTGTACAGAAGGTAGCAGGCCAATACAAACTTACATTAAAACACATTCCACACACCTTTATTTGACTTTTTCGAAATCCACACACCTTTATTTCACTTTTAATTCAGGAAACTTCACAAGTAGCAAGGATCTTCAAACTTCTATCATTTACACCATTGGAACTAACATGACCAAACTGTCTTGAAAACATGAAATCAATAAGCATAGCAGGAAAGATGTTGATTTAGTTTCTTGCGTGAAATTGAATTTATTACTTATAAAAGACTTTCATCATAGTAGTTCGAAAACTCGATAGTACGAATACCGTAAGAGAGAATATTATACTGTAAAATGACACCAGATACAATTTATTACGTAAGCAAAAACCGAGTGAAAACAACTTTAACACTAAATTAATCAGTCGAGAAACGAGTAATTCCTGAAACAGAAAAGTGGCATAATTTTATTGTATCTCCTCTGGTCAGTATGTGGCTAACCGTAAGCCTTTAAACCAGCAAGTTAAGGCATCAAAGTACTAAAACCGTTTTGTTTTTATGTGTTCATCGTTCTAATTGAAGACTTGAGGGACTTCAGCAGTTCACTTCGGTATAATAATGGAACACCTGAAACAGTCCTTTAGAAATTATTTATTATATAGCTACCAGTTTCAGTGATTCAGTACACCATGTTTAGGCCTTTCTTGCAATGAGCAGATGAACTCCAATCATATACATAACCCCATCAGTGGTCATCATCTATGAGCTGGTTTCTGTAAGCTACTGGTTGCTGATGGTTGCAGACACAATCTCTCTGATACAGTAGTGTACAGAAACCAGTAGGTCAGTTAAGGCCTGGAGATGGTGTACTGAATCACCAGAATCGGTACCTATATAATTAATTGCATCAAAAGGACAACTGCAGGTGTTCCATTTTATCACATAAAATGATTCTAGTTCTGCTGCACATATGTTAAAAAAATTTACAAGAAAACAACTAAAATTAACTGATGTCTTAGTGTACACAACGGTTTTATTAATCTCTTCGTTTCTTTGTTACACAGGGAATGCAGCACATTGCCTATACCGCCGACTGTTCAATATCCTTAAAATGACTTGCAAGAAAAATCATGATAATATGATTGATAATTTCAATAAAACATAGCCTTTTAAAAAGAATTAAAGCAGTTGGATCTAGCAGACTCTGGGTCAACTAAAGAGTTGTCCATTAGTTTTACTGTTAACATGCAACGCACTCCACAGGCAACACTCGTCTTTATGAGTGGAACTGAGTGACTTCTCCAATATTTTTACATTAGTTCCAAATCCAGTGCCAGTGATCAACGACTTACAACATGGAGGTTGGAAATCGCTGCACATGGGGTTGGGTACACACTGCTCTGAGTGAAACTTGTCTCTCTCCACTAAACTTGAAGTTGTTGTTTGCAGAACTTGATCGCCACACCTGACAGACTTCAAGAAACTCCATTCAAAATCGTCCCCACACAACTCAACGGAGCACTGATAAACACATGCTGACGCTCAGAATAACTGCCTTAAGCCAGCAAGTTTAAGCTGCTTTTTCACTGGCCGATCAGTAGGCCACGCTTCTCCCCCAACCTCCGCTGAGATGGGCACTGATCCCTCAGACTGTGTGTGGGCACACTGAGGCTCCGAGACTGACTCTATCTGTGCCCAATCGCATGTCAGCTCTCACAATACCAATACAGAAGGAAAGAGGAAAGAGTGTGGAGTGCAGGTAGCAGTGTGCCAGTGGAGCCAACGCACCCCTATAAAATCGCCCTCACAAAGGCAGACACCTCTCTGACTGCCAGCTGAAACAGAGGCCACCGCCGCTGACACGGAACTATTATACCTATTACAGCGCCACTGCCACGTCCTCTAGGTGGGCACTTCAACGTTTATTAGCTGGCAATACCTTATAGAAATGACCACAGTAGTTTTATCGGTCTGGAATCAGTACCAAACCGCCTCATATTCAAGAAATAGACAGTTACTGTGTCTTCAGCCCCACCCCCTTCCCATCGTGCTCCTGCGAATATTCAGTACTCTCTGCTAGCAAATGAAATATTTCTATACGAGCTAAGATATGTGCTATCAACATATCACATCTTCGAGACACGTTGTGTAGAGCAGCTTTTTTCTCCTGAATATGAATCAGTAGGTTTAATATACCAGATATTTTAGTCGTCGCCATTCTTCTGCAGCACACTATTTCTGAAACATACTTACTTTTTATGTTTATACTGTTTATCGGTATTGTTTCCATTCTGTCTACACTCAGTAAAAAGTCTGCCAGAAAAAATTTGCGAATACTTAATCCTACATTTGGTGGCAACAAATTTCGCTTTATCAGAAAAATTTTCACACTGTTAAACAATCTATGTATTATATCCTGCTTAATTCTTCCATAGTCACTCAATCTCCTGCCCAAGTGACCAAACTGGTTCATGTCTTTTAGTATCTTCTTCTTCTTTTTCTTCTTCTATTTCGGCGAATGGGTGCTGGGCAGCTCTGAAACCAAAGGAATTTGACGTAAATGTTGTCTCCATCTGTTCATTGGCCGTCCTATATCCTGTCATCCAGTTTGATTAAAACCACAATGCTTGCAATGGCAGATGTTGAGGTGGCATTCTTTTAATGTGTTCATAACATTTTCTTGGTAGTGCTTAATGTCCTCTGTGCTTTTTTTTTGCATCTTGTTGATTTGTTTGGTCAGGTATTTGCAATGTAGGTTTTGCATTGTGTAGCTGGAATCAACAAACAGCGCTGATCACGTCTTCCATACGGCGATGCCCAGTGTCCAAGGAGTGCCTTGGTTTGTTTCCTGTTGCAAACAAAATTTTTAATACCGTATACGATAGAGTGATCCCAGATAAGTCTAGTGAGATATTTGTATTCTTGATATGTGTTAACAGGGACAGTAAAGCTCGAAGAGTGGCCAGCATACTCAAGCAACGACAGGAATGCCATGGCCCACACTACTGCAACCGCCAAGCATGCAGTACCATTGAGTCACTGCTGGATTTCTGTTTCTCTTCGTGTTTTACTGTACCTGTTAATACAAATTGAACAGACGATTATCGGACTAGACTAATTTGGGAGCGCTTTATGGAATGACCACGTAAAATTCCAATTTAAAAGTAAGTTTATTTGTAATGGGAAACAAGCACATGTTTTCTCTTGCAATGGGCGTTGTATGAAAGACGTGACGAGCAGTAGATGTTTGGGCGGAATTCAGCTGCACATAGCAAAAATGAAATTGCAAAACTGGCCAAACCCCAAAGAAAGTGCGGCGGACAACTCGTAGGAGAGACACCCAGTGTAAAGTGTGTTTGGGTACGTGGTAAACAGTACAGTCGAAAATGGTTCAAATGGCTCTGACCACTATGGGACTTAACTGCTGTCGTCATCAGTCCCTTAGAACTTAGAACTACTTAAACCTAACTAACCTAAGGACATCACACACATCCATGCCCGAGGCAGGATTCGAACCTGCGATCGTAGCGGTCGCGCGGGCCAGACTGTAGCGCCTAGAACCGCTCGGCCACTTCGGCCGGCAAACAGTACAGTCGTTGTCGTACTGCGGAAACGGACCGATTTGTCTGACACCCAAAAAGGCATGATCATTGGCTTTCGGGCCAAGAGTGGAAGCAGTTCTGAAAGGCTACATTTGTAAACTGTTTGCGTGCCACCTTGGTTAAAGTATATTACGCATTGCAAAATGGCGCTATCTTAAACCAGCGCCGAGGTAGCTGTGGTGCATCACAGGCCATTGGTGACAGATGTGAATGACGGCTGCGAAGATGTATGCGGGCGAATATAATTGCAACGTCGAGGAACTGACCGCCCTCCAGATGAACCATGGGGCTACCAACAGCGTCTTGTCAACGACCGTTCAGCGAATGGTGCTGCAAGTGTCTGGTTCATGCACCCATGTTGTCTACTGTTAATTGGCGACAAAGGCTGCAATTTGCACGACAGTACCGCAACTAGATGTCCACTGAGAGGCGACAGCTGGCCTTTTCAGATGAATCACGCTTTATGCTCCATCGGAGAAGCGTCTTTTAGGAGTACAGTGGGAACATCTGAAAGCAAAAGATCGAGGTCGGATGAGGGGGCATTACAACCAGTGGTACGGTTTCGAGACGATCTCTGGTAGATATTGTCATTTGGAAGGCATGATAGAACAACACAGGTACGTATCTATCCTTGAGGACCACATCGATCCTTACAAGGAGTTTGTTTTTCCTCGCCATGATGGTATCCACCCACAGAATGATCCAATGTGGCACGAAGGCTGCAGTGTTCGGGTGTGATTCGAAGAGCACCAAGGTGCGTTTACTGTAATCGCCTGGCCACCTAACTCCCCGAATTCAAAACCAATCAGGAATTTGTGGAAGTACCAAGACAGGGCTTTTCGCACCATAGATTCCCAATGAGAAACTTAATGCAGCTGGCCACGGCACTAGAGTTGGCATGGCTCCACATTGTAAGACATCGAGGTCTCCTGACCTTCATTGCTTACATATTCCGCCCTTACAATCTTATTCCGCACATCAAGACGCTTCATTAGAACCCAAACTCGATAAGATAAAGTCAATGTTGTATCAATTCATGTAAAAGATATGCAAATAACAAGTGCACCAGGGTTGAAATACTCAAGGCTTGCGCACACACATACATTCCTGACAGGACGGTCACAGGAGCTTTTAGTTCGAGAGAGGCAGACCATACACTGGGAGGCCAGTACCTTCAGAGGCCGAGTCAACCTCGGCCGCCCGTGGAGCAGACAGTATTTGCCCGAGTGAAAGGGGGAACGACCCCATGTTTGGCTTAAAAGCAAATTCCGCTACATTGTGTGGCAGCGTCCAACCTATGCATTCTTTACACATAGCACGCAGTTTCAGAGATTTTCACAGGGAGACAGCAAACAGCAAACGCCGATACTACAGATCTCTGGATTGGTCGCCTTAAGCGAAACGTCATTCTCTCATTTTAAAAGAGCAATGCTGATTGGCAGACGATATTTCTGACGCCTTAAGCTGAAGGAGTAGTGGAAGAGACAGAAAGATATACCCCTTCACATCTGGCGTGGAGAGGCGCCATTCCATTGTCACTCTTGGAGCGAGGAACAAGTCTCTCCTCAGTACTTCACTGGGAGAGCACCTCTGTCGACAGTGAATCGATGTGCAACTCTATATTGAGTCTTTGCGATTGAGCGTTATTCACTGTGTCGGCCGACACACTTATTGTGCGGTGTGAATGGACAGATTTATAGTTAAACGCCTGCGAGCGAACTTTTGAGTGGCATCATGGTGGACTGGTTATCTGACCGGTGTACCACGCCAATAGTTAGACTGGGGCGAATAGGAATTCTTGACTTTATCAAGGTGTAGGGAGAGCTTGATTGGCGAAGGTCAATCCAGATAGAACGAGAGTTATCTTATTTGTCAGCAGCGAGCGGCACAGACAGCAGTCATCTCAGCTTACAGTATTGTGCGCTACAGCTATTGCGAGCTTCATATTTCCTCCACAACAGTACACTTCACTGCATTTCACACGTGACAGCCTCGACCGTACCTAGCAACATTCTAAACGATAATTATTCAAGTTGAGTAGACACGCCTCTCAGCCATTCTGCCAAGTCAACAACAATCTTAAACTTTGTATAGAAATTTCATTAGCGAATCCTATCCTTGAGAGGTATTTTCACATTCCGAAAAGAACCAGGATATAACTTGTTCAATTCATAACTAAAAGTGCCATTGTGATTACTCAGAATTTTTGCAAAATAAATAACAATGTTCGCTAGTTTCATGTTTTTATTACACTAACTAGCACTACTCCAGTACCCAAGTATCCCACTAGTTACGTAAGAAATTCTGTGAAATTTTGTGTCATTTCCTTACAGCGGACGACTTCAGAAGATATTTATTGCTGAAAGTTTTTCAGGTATTTCTCTTTAGAACGTTAGGAGCGTCTGTCAGACTTCTGTAGTAGTGTGGGGGTGGAAATTGCATCTTGCAGGAGCCACAGGGTAAAGGGTACATCTCAGATTAATCTGTTGCGCAGAATAACAGAATAGCATGTGAACCCCACGCTCACAACATCCATGTTCTTGCCTACCAGAACCTCACTGACGCTCTTCCTGCAGGTCTTGCAGTGGCTCGTGCTGCAAATGGTTGTTATTCTGGAGTTTGACAACGATCACATTATTGTGACTGGACACTGTAGTTTTGTGTGTTGATATACTAGTTCTGAGGTATTAAAAGAAATCTGCCTCTTCTATTATCATATATTTATCATAATTTTTGCTCTTCTCTCGACTGTTTCATTTACCGATAAATCCATTCATAAGTTTGTAAAACACTCTTCGATTTTACCACTTTTTTCTGATAAAGTGATTATATTGTCTGCTAAGAGTAATATTTGTTCACATGTTCACATTTTAAATAATGTTAATAAATGTTTCCTTCCCTGGTCCATTCTCTTTGGGTTTTTAGAATTCCAGTCTTCTAAAACTTTATATATATCCAAAAGGATCGGTGAGAGACCACATCCTCTTGTCCCTGGTTTGCAGCTAACATCCCTCCTTATGTAGACTAATTTCCTTAGCATCAACTTAGTTATTTCGACTTCAATCCGTCTCTTGTCTTTTACGTTTATTTATCTTCATTATATTAAGTCATTTCAACATGCTATTCACTCCGTCTAACTTGTCTTTCTACGCGTATTTCGTTTATGGCGGAATTACAATGCAATCACAGCAACGTCTCCGTGGAATCCGTTTCATGAATGCTAAACATGTCTGGAGAATCGACATGGTCGTAGTGCTTAGCCCGTATATCATTTCACTCTGTCGCAGATACACGTATCCACTGGGAAAGGGAAGAGCATTTTCGTTTTGTGTATTAACCTCTGCACAGCCCGCTTTATTCCAACTTTTCCTTGTAAATATATGCGTGGATGACTACGAGTGTTTTGTAAATGCTTCCAGCAAGACCAGAGCTGATAGAGATAAAGATTTGTAGTACAAACCTAATCCAGTAGGTGGGAAGCGTAGAAACCAGAGAGCTTTTCGGTTGGCGACGCCGCAAGAGTTTGATTAGAGCATCACAGAATCTGTGCTGGTATTTTGCTGTTGTTAATGATAGCATATCCCACCACTGGCCGTACAGTTGACGGTTCAAAGAAGGGCAATTTCTCCACTGGGCCTCATAAGTACTGGACGTTCCACTGGTAGATGGGCAGAAGTGTTGGCATTACCTGAGTTGATTTTTAGATGATGATTTCTGTTGTCTCATGATTCATTTTTTTCATTTTTTGCGTACTTTTAGGTAATTTCGTATATTTCATGTGTATCTGAAAAGATTCCTATTTTTCTTATGGTAGGACCACCAGACGTGTAATTTTGTCCATAAGGTGAACTATTATTAAAGTATTGGTTGATAATGGGATTTTATATCCTAAAAGTTCATTTGTGAGATATAGTTTCCGAATATTTTGACATGCTTGTCTTTCTGCCTGGCCGGGAATTGTCTGTTAACTTCTCAAATTGTTTGGATCTTTGTTGCTACATTTAAATAGTGTTCCCAATTGTATATCATGTAGCATAGAGTAAAACGAATATCTATGCATCCAATGAATTTCTCTACGTTTTCCAATTCCTCAATTTACTGGAGGTGGTGTAAATCTTGTCCACCAATCTACATAATGCTTCCTAGGAAGCTGCTATGGTTAAATTGTGTTGCTCAAATTGTGGTACAGCAGCGCAAAAACCAATGAATATGTGTCTGTACGTGGGCAGAATTTTCCTAGTTTCCCAGTTTCTACACTCCTGGAAATTGAAATAAGAACACCGTGAATTCATTGTCCCAGGAAGGGGAAACTTTATTGACACATTCCTGGGGTCAGATACATCACATGATCACACTGACAGAACCACAGGCACATAGACACAGGCAACAGAGCATGTACAATGTCGGCACTAGTACAGTGTATATCCACCTTTCGCAGCAATGCAGGCTGCTATTCTCCCATGGAGACGATCGTAGAGATGCTGGATGTAGTCCTGTGGAACGGCTTGCCATGCCATTTCCACCTGGCGCCTCAGTTGGACCAGCGTTCGTGCTGGACGTGCAGACCGCGTGAGACGACGCTTCATCCAGTCCCAAACATGCTCAATGGGGGACAGATCCGGAGATCTTGCTGGCCAGGGTAGTTGACTTACACCTTCTAGAGCACGTTGGGTGGCACGGGATACATGCGGACGTGCATTGTCCTGTTGGAACAGCAAGTTCCCTTGCCGGTCTAGGAATGGTAGAACGATGGGTTCGATGACGGTTTGGATGTACCGTGCACTATTCAGTGTCCCCTCGACGATCACCAGTGGTGTACGGCCAGTGTAGGAGAACGCTCCCCACACCATGATGCCGGGTGTTGGCCCTGTGTGCCTCGGTCGTATGCAGTCCTGATTGTGGCGCTCACCTGCACGGCGCCAAACACGCATACGACCATCATTGGCACCAAGGCAGAAGCGTCTCTCATCGCTGAAGACGACACGTCTCCATTCGCCTCTCCATTCACGCCTGTCGCGACACTACTGGAGGCGGGCTGCACGATGTTGGGGCGTGAGCGGAAGACGGCCTAACGGTGTGCGGGGCCGTAGCCCAGCTTCATGGAGACGGTTGCGAATGGTCCTCGCCGATACCCCAGGAGCAACAGTGTCCCTAATTTGCTGGGAAGTGGCGGTGCGGTCCCCTACGGCACTGCGTAGGATCCTACGGTCTTGGCGTGCATCCGTGCGTCGCTGCGGTCCGGTCCCAGGTCGCCGGGCACGTGCACCTTCCGCCGACCACTGGCGACAACATCGATGTACTGTGGAGACCTCACGCCCCACGTGTTGAGCAATTCGGCGGTACGTCCACCCGGCCTCCCGCATGCCCACTATACGCCCTCGCTCAAAGTCCGTCAACTGCACACACGGTTCACGTCCACGCTGTCGCGGCATGCTACCAGTGTTAAAGACTGCGATGGAGCTCCGTATGCCACGGCAAACTGGCTGACACTGACGGCGGCGGTGCACAAATGCTGCGCAGCTAGCACCATTCGACGGCCAACACCGCGGTTCCTGGTGTGTCCGCTGTGCCGTGCGTGTGATCATTGCTTGTACAGCCCCCTCGCAGTGTCCGGAGCAAGTATGGTGGGTCTGACACACCGGTGTCAATGTGTTCTTTTTTCCATTTCCAGGAGTGTAATTTACTGGTGATAGCGTAAATCTAAGCTTTCAGCCGAGCATATGTCTTGTATCTGTCATTTCGGAACTGTGTGTCCAGTCACTTTATAATGCACGTTAACCTAAGTAAAATAGTTATCTATTCGTGAGAAAAAATTCTTTCAGTTGTTGATTTAAGTATTTTTTCCATTTTTTCATGTTGATTGTGTAATACCTGCCAACGTCTCACGGCTCTCTTTAACGCTCTTAGTTGCTCTCTAGTCATTCGAATAACAGTAAATTGTGGACCGAATGTTGTTGGGCTGATATATGCATTCACATGTAAGAGATGAGTGTGATCTCTGATCTTCCTAATATGTAGCTTCCCATTTCCTGCGGCTCTGTTGTTGTAAGTTCTCTACCGGTAAATTTTCTGTCTCACCATGTTCCATCTGGTTGACAGTCGGAATATGAGGGGAGAGACTTACTTCAGCCACGAACGAATAAAAAACGAAACTGCAGCCTTGACTGTGCTTGGGATGAGTGTAATTGTGTGCTGCAAAATCAAATATAAATGATGGTAAAGTCCCTCTTAAATAAAAGATAACGTCTCTGATATTAATTTACTCGTTTTCAAACAATGAAAGATATGGCTGACTATATGACTGTCATTCACTTTAATGATACAAACTGTAGTGTTCATGCACCCCAAAAACGCCACGGACGATCCAACATTCCTATTATGATGGCATTTACCACAATCAGTATTAAAAATACTTTTTAGACCAAATTCGCGTATTTCTGATTCATGGCCCTTCCACTATACGTTCACTGTGCCCTCACGCGGTCGATACTAACTGGCATTGTCCGCTGGCAAAAAAGTGGGACGCTGCAGGAAGTTCAAGAAAGTAAAGCATGATTTTCTTACACTGAGATAGCTTATGTGTCAATGGTTTTACTGGTTCACCGCTCCGGAGGGCTTACTAAAGGACCATTTACGGAAAGTCTGATTATAGAGTCAAGATATCAACTGAACAATGTCCTCTTCGATCCGGTCAGTGTATGATGTTTACCATAGCTAAATGCTTCTGGTATTAGCATGTTTAATAAATTAATATTGTATTCAAATTTACCTCACGTTGCACAGCCCCCATTGATGCCACCAAAGCGCTGATGTGCATGACGCCTAACCGACATTCTGAAATTGAGAAGGAGCTAGTAATATAGAAGCAGTTCTGTGAATTTGAAAGTCAAATTTTGCACCTAACGTCATCATCCTCATCCTCCGCGTTCTTATCTCAGAATAAGTCATTTACAACTGCGTTATTCATTTCCTACATCTACGTGATTACTCTGCTATTCACAGATAAGTGTTTGACAGAGGGTTCAATGAACCTCCTTCAATAAAAAAAAAGTCACAGGGCGCTAGATCCTATGAGTAGAGGGGAGTCGGTGAGGTGGGGGAGGGGGGGATGGACAATCGGTGTGACGCCGTTTTTGATCACAAACAGCTTTACAGAGAGGGTAGTGTCGACTGGCGAGCTGTCATGGTAGAACACTAGTCGCCTGTGAGCCAAAGATCTGCACTTTTCTTCTGGATGTTCTCCCTCATTCTTTTCAAAACATCCAAGTAGAACTCCTGGTTTACAGTTTGACCCAAGGAAACGAACTCCGCGTGCACATCACTTCTGAAATCAGTGAAACAAATGAGTGCTATCTTGATGTTTGACTTCGCTTGGCGAGCTTTTTTGGGATGAGGAGAGCCACTTGTCTTCCACTGGCTCGATTGCTGCTTTGTTTTGGGGTCGTATCCATAGCACCACGGTTCTTTACCAGCAATCACCTTGGAAAATATTCAGTTTCCTCCTTGAGCTGATTTTGAAGCTCAAAACGTGCCTGAAACCTACGTTCTCTTTGCTCGTCTATGAGAAGGCGAGGGAAGAATTTGACTGCAACACTTCTCATGTGCAAATCTTCAGATAAAATCCTCTGAATTGAACTCCACGATATTTCAGACATCTCACAGAGTTGATCAATGATTCAGCGACAGTATTCACGAAAGAGGACATCGATTTTGTCGACGTTTTCGTCACTTCTTCACGTTGAGTGGCGTCCTGACCCGGATTGATCTTCAGTAGACATTTTTCCATTTTTAAAACGTGAAAACCACTCTTAGACTCAGGTTTATCTTAGGGCAGCATCACCATAAGCAGTCTTAAGGATTAACAGTAGTTTCAGCAGCCGATGTCTCCAACAGCAAATGAAATTTCATATCCACGGGTTCTCTCGACAATCTGCCGTCACGATTTCGCCGAAATAGAAACAGTTGTTTTACTAAAAAAACTCTCACAGGCAAACTGGTGCACTCACAGCGACACAACTTCACACACTGAATCAGGTGGCGTGACCGTTACGGACACCTGGTCGAACAGTCTCCCTCACCACCTCAGCATAATTCCCATTACTTTTGGGTCCCCCCTAGTACTCTCTGACCGTGTCCCACGTCTCAACCTCCAGTTGTCACCTACCTTGGTAAATACCCTCTGTCCCTATCCTACAACTTAACCCCAGCTGTCGCCTACCCTGATAACTGACAACACTGGGCTAAATGTCACTTGGATCCCTGCTTCTGTGTCTGATTCTCCGAACAAACATCTAAACGACCGGAAAACTATCGCTGTCGGAGCTTAATGCAATAGTTGCCGAGTTTGCATTATCCCAGCCATAACGAATACTGCAGTTGCTAGACAGCCACACCACACCTAAATTAACATGAAAATCGTTGTTGCAAGTGCTACGGACACCTCGAAGCGCACGCTAAAGGCGGACGCTAGCAGGATGAACCATTGGCTGGACGGTCACGTGGTACACTGCTCCTTGCCACTGCCCATCGTCCCACCACCCACCTTCGTATATGCACACAACTATAACCGTTACCACATACAGAACATGGAACGATTACTGTGGAAATGCTTGTAGAACAGTTTCATCGCGGCGTCGACATCGCACAGCGGCAGTCTCGCCGTGGCTGCTGTGTGACTGACCTGCCAGAAAGCCGCCGCAGTGGAGCACTGCGTGGGCGGCCGCTGACGCCGAGCGCCGCGACGCTGGCGGGGCGTAGCCCGTCGGCGGCCGCGGCGCACTGCGCTACAGTTAAAGCGGATGGCCGCCTCGCGCCGACCCAGCCGCGAGTGTTGCGTGTTCACAAAAAGGACGATTGGCGCTCGGAAACCCCGTAATTTAAGTGCAGATCAAAAGTTTATGCTGTTAATATTAGTTAATATTCTTTAGGTTATACATATGAATTGCTGAATCTAGGAGACGATCATTAATATTCGAAAAGGTTTCGAATTTGGTTTTGCTGTTTAGAAAACAACGCGCTCCTGAAACTACCACGTTAACGATGAGCTGAATATCTCTGTTCTGCCTTCCAAATCTATTTAATTGTCTCCGTTTCAAGCTATTGAAAATTGGGAGCCACGGTAATAATGTCGTATAATTTACAAATATAATATATAATATGAAGGATACTCGAAAAATGCAGGGTATTGAAAGTATTGTAGGTAAACCAAGAAGGGCAGCAGCACTAATGGCATCGGGATTTATGACTAGCAGAAGAACATCATCAAAATAATAGAAACTGAATTGGCGTATCCTTGAAGATGGGCGTCAATTACCCCAAAAGAAACTACTTACTAAGTTTGAAGACACATTTTTCTTTGAGAGGCCTTGGAATGTACTATGGCCACTCACGTATGTTCCGTTATGACCGCGAATGTAAGACTGTTGTCAGAATGCAAAGAGGCACTTTTGAACTGAATGAATCAGTAACTGCCCTGCGGGTACTTAAGCAACTTTCGATATCATGTCGGGAAAACAAACTTACTTTTCTAAACACTATTTTAATTTCAATGTTGTGTGATTATTCATTCTAGCATTCTCCCCATGCTCCACTGAAGGATGCAACTGATTGTCGTAGATTGGAAAGTGCTCTCTCCGATGCTCTTCGCTGTGGTTTGCAGAGTTTGTATGTACGAAACTGGGTGAACAGAGTTTGCATGTACGAAACTGGGTGAATCGTCGTAACCCGGAAGTCGCCCAGGTGGGATGCCAGCCACACAACTGGACCAACAGGCGGCCCATAAACACACTATTCCTGCTTAACCAGGACAGCACCCCTTGGTGTCTTCTCCCTGAGGCAGCACCTCAAGGGAGAATGGACTACTGTAGCCAACTGTGTGTCCGCCACTAGGGGTAGCGCAGGATGAATATGGCATCGACTTCAGCTCACAATTGTTTGGGTCCATAAACATGGTATCATTCTACGTATGATCTCAGTGAGGTCTTATTTCCATATGAACATGTACGCAGGCACTACAAACCGAACAGCACAGGTAAGTTAACATTCCATGGATTGATTTACCCCGTTACATTCATTTGTTTCCTGCTGTTAGAAGCGGAAGCTAATATGCTCCATTTCTAAAAGACGCTGGCTGAAAAATGGGATACCAGTTGCCATCGTCTACCTTCCTCAGCACCTCTAAAATTTTCCGAAAATGTTTTGTAAGTTAAGGTATTCACTCTTTTTTTTAACATGCAACTCACCTCACTCCGACAAGCTCCCGTATGGGTAATTCGTCCACACTCATTACTCCATCGCTGTAAGTCGCTCATACCCATCCTCTCCCAACTGCCTCGTTTCACCGTCACTGTCATCCTCTTGCTCTCTTTTATTGTTACTATCTCATTCTTTCCTACCGATTGTGTTAATATGTCATTTTTTCCTTCCCATTCCTGTTGTCTCTTCCCACTGCCTTATCTCCCTCTTCCTAGTTCTCATTGTCATAGACTCTGTCTCTCTTTGTCAACCACTTCCACTCTCTCCTTCTCTTTATTCCTCCGCCCACAGGCACTGTATTATTCACTCTTTTCCTAGCTCTAGTCTGCCACTGTCAACTAAGTTCCACTACCACTGCGTCCCTCTGTTTTCTCTCAAACTGCCGTTGTCTCCTTCGCACATTCTATACCACCACCACTGTCTACTATCTTCCAGTATTTATTACTTCTTCGTCTCTTTCCCACTGCGATGTCTTCTTCTTTCCAAGCATGAAAAGTTCCTTCTCCAGATTGTCGCACAGATGACAAAATGGTAGATATCGAAATAGACGACAGAGGGATAGAGAAACAATTAAAATCGCTCAAAAGAGGAAAGGCCGCCGGACCTAATGGGATACCAGTTCGATTTTACATAGAGTACGCGAAGGAACTTGCCCCCCTTCTTGCAGCGGTGTACCGTAGTTCTCTAGAAGAGCGTAGCGTTCCAAAGGATTGGAAAAGGGCACAGGTCATCCCCGTTTTCAAGAAGATACGTCGTACAGATGTGCAGAACTATAGATAGACCTATATCTCTAACGCCGATCAGTTGTAGAATTTTGGAACACGTATTATGTCCGAGTATAATGACTTTTCTCGAGACTAGAAATCTACTCTGTAGGAATCAGCATGGGTTTCGAAAAAGACGGTCGTGTGAAACCCAGCTCACGCTGTTCGTCCACGAGACTCAGAGGGCCATAGACACGGGTTCCCAGGTAGATGCCGTGTTTCTTGACTTCCGCAAGGCGTTCGATACAGTTCCCCACAGTCATTTAATGAACGAAGTAAGAGCATATGGACTATCAGACCAATTGTGTGATTGGATTGAAGAGTTCCTAGATAACAGAACGCAGCATGTAATTCTCAATGGAGAGAAGTCTTCCGAAGTAAGAATGGAAAATTGTACTGAAATGCAGGAGGTTCTGCAGCGAATTGACGCATGGTGCAGGGAATAGCAATTTAATCTCAATGTAGACAAGTGTAAGGTGCTACGAATACATAGAAAGATAGATCCCTTATCATTTAGCTACAAAATAGCAGTTAATTCCATAAATTATCTGGGAGTACGCATTAGGAGTGATTTAAAATGGAATGATCATATAAAGTTGATCGTTGGTAAAGCAGATGCCAGACTGAGATTCATTGGAAGAATCCTAAGGAAATGCAATCCGAAAACAAAGGAAGTAGGTTACAGTACGCTTGTTCGCCCACTGCTTGAATACTGTCTCGGCAGTGTGGGATCTGTATCATATAGGGTTGATAGAAGAGATAGAGAAGATCCAACGGAGAGCAGCGCGCTTCGTTAGAGGATCATTTAATAATCGCGAAAGCGTTAAGGAGATGACAGATAAACTGCAGTGGAAGACTCTGTAGGAGAGACGCTCAGTAGCTCAGTATGGGATCTTGTTGAAGTTTCGAGAAAATACCTTCACCGAAGAGTCAAGAAGTGTATTGCTCCCTCCTACGTATATCTCGCGAAGATACCATGAGGATAAAATCAGAGAGATTAGAGCCCACACAGAAGCATACCGACAATCCTTCTTTCCACGAACAATACGAGACTAGAATAGAAGGGAGAACCGATAGAGGTACTCAAGGTACCCTCCGCCACACACCGTCAGGTGGCTTCCGGACTATGGATGTCGATGTAGATGTAGAATATATACGTATCCCAAGATTTTGGGGAAAATTTTTAAAGATGTAGAGGAAGGTCGCTGTCTTTTATTGAACACGAGTATATTTGTCTTTTTTGTGCTCCGGCAGAAACGTTTTTCCACTGTTTCCCTTCTTTTCCCTCTTGCAACAGGGCATGCCACTCATATGAAAAGAACGATATGGGTCAGCAAAATTTTGATGCTTCACTTACGTGAAACTGAAATAACACAAAAGTAGTTTTACACCTGAGACCGGATTTTACGTGCACAAAAATTTTACATGTGCTTCGTAGTGTCCCTTGAACCCTTCTGCTGATAACTAAGACGCTTTAGACGGTGCTACGTCATTTTTTAAACTACGCATTCGATTCACATCGGGTATTGTGTGCGTGTTTTACGTGTACAATTAGAGTATTTTTGGAGCTCTGTGTCTTCGAAATAAATAAATATATCAAGAAAATTTTCAATGTTATTCGTGATGGAGATCTTTATATGGTAAATATTACAGCCATTTGCTGTATATAGCCGTCTTTTAATCTTGTTTTAGTACCAAAACGCTATGCTTTTAGGCTTAGGAACCGCCTATGAACTAAATGGTGCTTCCATAAGCCCCTCATTGCGCACTGTAGACTACATATAACGCAAAAAACCCAGCTGATTTGCACCCTTTTCCTAAGCTGGAGGAAATGTGTAATATTCTAAGGTTGGTTGGTTGGTTTGGGAGAGGAATCAAATAGCGAGGTCATTGGTCCCACCATCGTATTAGGGAAGGAAGTCATCCGTTCCCCTTGGAAGGAACCATCCCGGCATTTGCCTGAAGTGATTTAGGGAAATTACGGAAAATCTAAATCGGATGGTCGGACGCGGGATTCAACCGACTTGTCCCGAATGTGAATCCAGTGTGCTGACAACTGCTCCATCTCGCTCTGTACAGTATTCTAACTTTGACACCTACTCTAGGATAGTTACAGTTAGGTATACAAATGGTCCCTAGCCCGAGCATTACGCCGAACACTTGACCCTACCTTTCTATCACCGACAGAACCCAAGGTATGAGTCCCCGGAAAAGTCTCCTTTCTATGCGCCACGTTTTGGAACATACTAGGTAGTCAATGCTATTGTACGCGTACGGATACGGTACAACTGGGAAATACAGAGCAATACTCCATGGAAGAGACCGAACCTACCCTTCTTGGTAACAGATTAGGAAAGTGGAATAAAAGCAATCACTTATGCACACATGCCATTTACTACATTCATTCTGCATCTAAAATTATGGCACTGTTACCATATGTGATGTCAACGGTCACATGTTGGAAACAAACTCAAAGAGAAGTGCTACATTGTAGGAAGGAATTAAGATGAGTAGTGGTAACGATCAGATTCAGTAAAGTATGCAACTGATGATAATCCAACATTTTAAGTTTGGCAAGGAAGATTACTGACTTCATTACTGTAAACACAATTAACATTCTCAGAACTGGGAATGGCGTCGGACAATTAATATGGATTATTGCACATATACAACCACATGTAATTCTAAACTGCATGTAATAAAAATCAAAACGAATCGTAATAAGTGACAAGTATTTACAAATGTGAACTCTTCTGGCTATCAGTGGCAATTGCAGCGTCGTTTTGTTAGTTTTTGTTTACGTGAAGGACGCTGACATCATTCTGTACCAGATAAAAGGAGCAATCAGAGTTCGTTTGATTTCTTCTGGCTCTATTGTGGCTTTGAGCTCAGTGTTGGCAGGCAAATGATTTCCGCTCGCGACCGCTTTCAGCCTCGGCTTCCCGGAACACCAACTCACAACAAATACTGCAAATTAGTGTATTGCTGATTTCAGAGCTACTGTACTCCGCACCGGACGCTGACATATTTCTGATGATTGCACCTAAACCGCTTCTTAACGCTTCCTCAGTCATAAATTTATTTCAGCCGTTTAATACAGAGTTCGTGATGTTACGGTTAGGATACAATCCGCGATAGTGCATATTCATACAATATTCAAATTATTATTTACAAAAGTAAATAATTCTTCTTTCACAGCATAACATTGGAATGCGCTTACGTACTCGACATGGAATTTTCTGAACTATTCAGATCTTAAGTTAGCTTCATTGACTTTCAGGTATGGAATTTTCCTTACAAAAAGTAGCCGTGAAAATATAAAAACGTTAGACGTTTGCAATATCATTGCTGTTGTTCGAAATTCACACAGTAAATTAGAAGATCTCATGAATCCATTATTCCAGAGTGTATTTGAAGAAACGCCGTTCTGCAAACTTTATGAAGCTCAGGGAATCAGCTGGAAATTTTATAAAATGCTCCTTCTCACGTAAGAAACTGAAGTAAATCTTTAGCTAGTGACATAACTTCATTGGAAGCCTCGAAGCTACTTCTGTACCTGTAACACTCTATTATCACCTAAAAGGTTAACGACTGTCCACTTTCAGCTTGACAAGCGATAAAATGTTAGGAAATATGGAAGACATGATGATATGTGAGACATCTAACAAACATGGTGAGTTGTGCGCGTAAAATGCATGTACGTGCAGCCAGACTTGGAGAGTGAGCCACAAGGCGAAAGTATGAGACAGGGACGACCTATTCATTGTAATCTCTCTTACAGTTTGTTAATGACTCATGAATGGAATGGAAACTACTGGATGTGTCCATCAATCGACAAGCGGCAGTTTCAAACGTGGAACCGACTCATCGTGTCACATGACGTCATTCGGTCTCGCAGCAAGGCACGTACTTCACGAAGGTAGGCCTGAATCAACACTATCTAAACAACTCTCTGCCAATAGGCGAGTGACGTCATTATCTTCTGGCATACAGCGAGAGCCAACTACCGATAGCAGCGCGACATAGATGCCTCTAGGTATGCTATGTGGAACCATGTAAACAACTATTTCGGAGATGTAGTGTTGGTGAGTTGAATTCCCCTGTGAAATCGTTTGCTTTTCTGCTCTTTGAAGTGTATATTGCCTGTAGCTGTTCAGAAGTGCTCATCACCATGGTGAATAAGTGTTGGGTTCCTGGTTGTGGCAGTAATTACGACGAGAAGAAAAAGGTTCACATTTCTAAATTTCCGGCAGATGAGAACACGCGAAGGAAATGGTTATCTACGGTCAAAAGAGAACTTCGTTCCTACCAAGCGTTCTGTGGTGAGTAACTTCCATTTTAAGCCGTACTTATCGACGAAAGTACGTGGCAGTTGAAGTTTGATTACCAGTACAACTGTCAGCGACATACATGCAGTATATTATTTTTCACTTCGTAGGTCTGCCATTTGCACTTTTGCAAAGACGGTATATTGTAGGAAACACAAGCACTATTTAACTGCCCTTCGTATGTTCCAAAGTGATGCCAAAAACCAGAGAATCTCCTTCTGAAAAACAGACGTGTGGTGCTGAGCACAAACTAATTAACTATCTTGATAAAGGTGGCTTGCGATGTCAACAGAAAATGCATTGCTGAAAGTAATGTAGCCGGCCGAAATGGCCGCGCGGTTCTGGCGCTGCAGTCTGGAACCACGAGACCGCTACGGTCGCAGGTTCGAATCCTGCCTCGGGGATGGATGTGTGCGATGTCCTTAGGTTAGTTAGGTTTAACTAGTTCTAAGTTCTAGGGGACTAATGACCTCAGCAGTTGAGTCCCATAGTGGTCAGAGCCATTTGAACCATTTTGAAAGTAATGTATTTTTTATTTTTTAAATTTTTTTTTTTTTGTTTCATGCGAAAACTATTATCAGATCAACACTGTGATTGCCATTTTGTAGCGTTGGGTGAGAAATATTTGCATGTTCTATGTTGATCCTGCTTTGAAAGTTAATTGTGGTTGGACAAGGGTATCATGTTTGTATTCCTTTCATGTGTCATGAATTTGAATTGTCTTGCTTTTCTTCCTCTATTTGTGTGAACGTTATTTTTGTGTAGAAATCTGTTAGTGGGATGTGATCTCCCATTTAAAAACTTAAATCTATTATCATCCCTACATATTGTGCTGTGGCCATTAGCACAATAATTGAGAAACATACTGTTAATATTTGAGATGTTTTGTGGGAGAAACTTTGCTGTCTAGAAGAGCGAATGTGATATAGTTTGAGTAATTAGTACCATCTGTCCTTACTTTAACTATTAAGAGGCTGTGGCATCAGTCATTATGTCTTTGAAACGAACACAGCAAAGGAAAACAATTCTTAGAATAATGCTGGACTGTTTCATGCAATTCATAGATACTTCTGTATGTTTTACTTGTGCTCATAGGGTTAGTGAGAGTTATTAGTAAACTTTTCTCCACTTTTATTGTTTACAATCTACTTCAGTCCGTATACTTGAAATATGTTATGGATGTATATTATTATTTGTTGAACATTGTTTTGATGTGTAAGCTGTACTCATATATTCTACAATTTTGTTTGTGTAAATGTACCGAGAATAAAACTGTGTCAGTGTAAATTAAAACTTTGGTACAATTGAAGGTGTCACTGGAAGAAAATGCTAGCCATCGGTTAAGGATTAAACTGATAACTTTATCTGTTGTTTCTCAATACACAACGTTCAGGGAGGTAGTAGTTTCATGTGTACCGTCAGAATGCACTACCTACTCTGTTTTTTTCCTTGTCTCTAAAATTAGCGAAACACATAACATACGATAATTCAAAATATGCTGTTGTTAATTAGAACTTTCTTCCGCCGTCTGCTTCAGTGTGGTATGTTATTTCACACCTGATACCTTAGAAAGAAAGAAATTGCTGTAAGTGTCAGTAATGTCATTTCTTACAGCTCGACAGCTTTTAGTTCTTTGAATTTTTCGGCATCCAAAGTTTTGGTAAGTGCAAAAAATGCTCATGATTCTATATCTGACATAGCTGAAAACAGTAAATGCTTCAGCATTTTTCCCCGCGATAAGGAATCAACACGCAGTAATTTCATTTATAGTCACGCTCGATCGTCTTAACGTCTTTTACTGTCTTATATCTATCCATTTCTCACACAGTGTTAGCGCAATGATTTGGTGGAAGGTAGGGTTGACGCTAAGTGCCTCGCCTGAACACGTGACGTCATAGTTGAATTGTAAGGCCTTGCCGTTTAGGCGGCGTTGCCTGAATCGCTAGCTCGCTTAACTCAGCAGACAAAATGCTTTTCTAAGCCTGTTAACTCGCAACTGGGCGTGGTCGTACTGACGAACGAGAATTACATCTTCTGCTGGAACCTGGTAGTATGAAGTCTTACTGACTACTATTCGTACAGCAAAATTCAAGATCAATTCCCGACATATATAGTATAATGGCTTCTTGGTGTCATTTACTCTCCTCTGCGTACCAGTCCTCATTTCACACAAAATGTTGTGCCTTATGCAACTGATAATCATTTTGAAATGCTTTTAATTTTATTGTAAATCCGTACAGTCGTAACAAATTATTAGTAGCCCATTGCACTTTTTATCATTGTAGGACAATTAACTGTAAGATTCCATAATAATGGTTTAAAGTAGAAGATTCAGTTCTCGTTTGTACATACACACGCAGTTG
Source organism: Schistocerca cancellata (assembly GCF_023864275.1). NCBI lineage: Eukaryota > Metazoa > Arthropoda > Insecta > Orthoptera > Acrididae > Schistocerca > Schistocerca cancellata. Next base: position 338,031,659 of record NC_064631.1, read on the forward strand.
CGAGTTAACAGCTGCAGCAATGCAGGTTTTCTGCTGAGTTGAGTGAGTGAGTGAGCGAGCGAGCGAGCGAGCGAGCTAGGCCTATTTTCGTGGGCCCCAGTCTCGTGGCGGGATGGAGCTGCTATGAGCTGCCCAACTCCCCTTGCCCTCACGCGTCGTTTAGGCCGTCTCTCATTGGTGCCCGTGGACGTAATCGTAGTTATATAACCGGAAAATAGTGCCACAGCGGCCGCATCCCCCCCAAAAAAGAAACTGCAGCAGCAGAGGGTTAGTACAAAAAAAAAAATCTCGCCAACTGTGGTTTTTATCTTTATGTGAACTTGTCCCATAATGAACGTCTCCGTGTAAGTGTCTCCCCTTATTATGTTCCTATGTCCCCCTTTTTATGGTCTTTTATATGAATTATTTTCATCTTTTTACTAAGTGTATCACTCGGCTGAAGAGCGGCGGATTGTGCCACAGCCAACCATTCCCTGCCCATACGGGTAAGGGTAACCCATCACGGCTGGCGCTAGGGTGTTAAACTTGCATCGCTTATGTCGATATTCGGTTGTCCTGCTATCTTTTGCTGCACGGGTTTTCCGGGTGAACGTGTGACGAGTGAGTCTCTGGTCGGCGTTCAACGAGCCAACTTGTGTTGAAAACAAGCCCACATCCCTAACCGTGGTGGATGAGCCTCGCCGTGCTCGCCGCCCTTGTACTTTGGCGCGCGCCGGATGTACGCTGCCAGGCATTGGTTGCCTTGAATGCAAAATTTGTCGTGGGTTCGTCGTCTCAAGCTGAACACCTTCCCAGCTCGTAATTTGGAAGCTCCAAGTTATGCCTTTTATTCTGTGTTTAACTAAGAAGACTGTTGAAACTCATTGTGGCATGGGTAGCTGCTGGAGATGATTCTGAACTTGGTTCTACAGTGGCTATTTAAAAGAGGCTGATGTTCCTCATTCCGTTTTTGATCAACCGCGGAGTGTGCGTTTTAAGTGGTTTTCATGCAAATTTTAACTTGTTTTAGGACATATTGTCATCTTTGGGACTGGCTGCGGTTGTGTACGTGCCCAGCAGCCGTAAGGTTAACGGTGTAATCATTCGTCATGGCCGTATTTGGTATGTTTATTTAATGTTGAAAGTGCCTTAAGGATACTGGAAGTGATCTCTCAGTTTCCTGCTAATTTACTAGGAGACAGGTAATGTTAGAATATTGCTCCTTAAGAATTTAGGGGGCGTGCTTATAACATATTCCAGTGTGGCTATGATTTGACGTTGTTTTTATTGCAATCTATTTGTGCTGCAGGCCTTTTGTTAAGACTGCTTGTTCCCTGGCGCCGTCGCGGTTATCGATTCTTGTCAGGACCGCTCATTGTGGGGCCAGTCGGATTATATATAAATATATACCACCTGCTACGTGACCCTGTGCACAAGCCGTGGGGAATGAATGCTCACGTTGGCTGCCTGCCGTAGCATTATTGCTTCCAAACACTGCATTGGGCCTCTACCCTGTTATCTAAAGTCAAGTACAATTTGGGAACCATTCTGAGTCATTCTGTCCGTTAAATGAGGCCACCTTGTTAATATTGCCGTTTCAGTAAGTCATTTTATTGGTTGACTTATTACCAGCCCTTCTTATTTAACACTCGTGTTAGTCATTTGTGTACCTTTAATGAACGTGCAACTCGTTATTATTGCTGGAGGCAAGTTTTGCGACCTTGGTTGACCCACTTTGTATTTTTAGTATAAGCATGTTTCACTGTGGACCTTTATGTGAGCAGTTCAGTTTTATTAAGCTTTAAGATCTCTTTGTTCTTTATGAAGTTGTGGTATATGTAGCTGTGTAACTTTGGTTGGAAGTGTATAGTGTTATTAGTGTCTTGAGACATGGTTAAACAAGAACGATTGTTTGTGATTGATTATTCACCGTTCCTACTATCAATGATTTTGGTTGCGGACGCAAAATAATATGGTTCTTATTCGTGTTTATGTAATTTAATCAAAGTGAAGATTTGTATATTGCATCAGTAAGAGGGCAAATGTCCGAACTGGAGTTTATAATGAAGTCTGTTTTGAGTCAAATTAAAATTGTGAAACAGTCACAAGCTAGTCCATCACCAGTGATCCCAGGCTCCCTATTTCCTTTAAATAACTGTGGTGAGATTGTAAATCTGATTTTCTAAAGAATTGGGTAGTACCACGGTCCAAAGAGAATGAAATCACAATAAAGGAAGAAAAATAGAGCTGGCAGTCAATAGTTTTACTCCTGGCGACGTTGGCAGAGCTACCCATCTAAATCTCGATAATTTTATTGAAACTGGCGCCGCTTAAAAACCGCGAAGATTTTATCCAGTCATCTCACCGCGCTGGCTGGAGTGGCCGAGCGGCTCTAGACGCTACAGTCTGGAACCGCGCGACCGCTACGGTTGCAGGTTCGAATCCTGCGTCGGGCATGGATGTATGTGATGTTTTTAGGTTAGTTAGGGTTCAGTAGTTTTACGTTCTAGGGGCTAATGACCTCAGAAGTTAAGTCCCATGGTGCTCAGATCTATTTTCATGTCACCGCCTATGACTCCGAGGACACTCGAAAACAAGATTTCCAATGTAGAGACAAGAAAACGCAATCAAAGACTCGTATGGATGTCTCGAGTCATGGGGTCATAATGCATCCCGTTAAAGGAGTGTTGGGTAGTGTTGTGAAGTACCTAAAAGATGAAACTTCATTTTGGTTATCTGTCATGTAAATTTGTGCGGTCGGTTGTTGTTCCAAAGTATCTTAACAGAACTGATACATGTCCAAGATCCTACGCCACGCGGATGTAAAATGAATGTGCACAAAAGAAAATACTGAACGCAAAAGTTAACATTTGACCCTGCCAGACTACTCACAGAATCAGATCTTAGGATCTCTTAATGTTGATATTATTTCCTCCTTTAACATATAAATTACAACATAAAAATAAATGAATGATTAAGGGAACTATTAATATTGATAAATGTTGTTTCTGCTAATACATTTCACAACTGTACAGTGCCTAACCATTCTAACTATAAAATCTCCTGAGAGCAAAGAGAGCAAGTCCATCTGTACCAACAAAAGCTAATGCTGAGCGACGGGCAAACACAGGAGCTCAAAACACGAGACCTCTTTCTCTCTACCACTGGCTTCCCAGCAAAGATCGGGTACCCACCCTCGTAAAAACAGAAGGCGAATCACATTCTCAAAATCATGGAATATTCTCCCTCACTACAGAATCTTCCAAACGCCATTGAACCATATTTTAGACTTTTGTCGTCTAGTGTTGATATTTTGTGAGGAAATACCTATCCTCGTTAATTAGCAATTCATACAATAGTACGTTTATCAGAGTAAAAATGGTTGGAAATTATCCAGCCTGCATGATTTCAGATCCTCGTTAATTAGCAATTCATACAATAGTACGTTTATCAGAGTAAAAATAGTTGGAAATTATCCAGCCTGCATGATTTCAGACGTGATGCTACCTTGTTCCTTTCTGCTGCATCCAAGATATTCATAGTTTCCAAAGTATTATCCGATTATTCTTCTGGCCCCTGTATTGTGTTTCAGCGCTCAGGTGCCCCAATAATCCCTCTTGGCCTACTTCCTTTGTTAAGCAGAACCAACACACCTGTGCGGGCTTTTCCATACAGGGCCTGTGTCACGCTTGCCATTTCATTTCCACTGGTGTTCCAACCTTTTCTAGTAGAAGCAATCAATAATTTAGCCATTTTGATAATAAGGGCAATCCATGCTGTAAGCGTTAACAGCTATTTACAATGTCAATCTTCCTTAAATATTCATACATATGATGTACAACCTATCAAATGATACCTAATTCCGATTGTAAATCACGGCAAAGTATGTAGATGAGTGCTTGTAAGGTGCTAAATTATAGCCACGTTACACGTGTACCGAATGATTACGATTGTGCGCAGCTACTCACAGAGGTAAACTGTGCGCTGTAATTCAGAGAAACGTAGTAGATATTCTAATGCGTTAATGCGGTACCTATGTAGGCTGGAAAATAAATTAGTTCCAACTTTGGGCACCAGGTGCAAACCTAGCGGTGTTAACGCAAGGGAGACCAATATAAATGTTTCCATATGTAATGGATTAGGAATGGGATGCGAGCAGAAGTGGTCAAACAAGTGAGCAGGACATAATGTTGATTTTATTATTAAATGCTTCTTACACAGTCTGTTCCGTATGAGCGCTAGAGTCGTCGATGAGATGCTGCACCCGTAAAACGACACGATGAACAGATTCTTGCAGCAGATCCGGTGGAATCTTGAGTGTCGTACTCCTCGATATTGACCTTCAGATCAGGTAGAGACCAAAGGTGTCGCTGATAAACGCGTTATTTTATATATTCCCAGAGCCAAACGTGCCGTAGTTTCAGATCAAGTCATCTTGCAGGCCAGGCGTCTGGAAAACGTCTGGGGGTAACACTTTTGAGGGAAGGTTGCATTAAGTAGATCTTCCACTGGGCGAATGACATCAGGTGTTGTCTTATCTTGCGTAAAAACAGTGTTTGCCGGCCATTTGTGGTCTTCCAAAGAAGTAAAGACGTGCTGTGCTAGGAGATCTAAATAAGATGTAGACGTCACGATACAACTGACATGTCCTCTAGGTGTTTTCTCTTGAAGGAGAATGGTCCGAGAATAAACGTGCTTATGCATCCACGCCACATACTCACATACAGCGAGTGAAATGACTCTTCGTCCACAAGACACGGTTAAACAGAGCACCCGATTCGGCAGTTCCGTGTGTTCACTGTACCGTGCAGTGTAAAGTGTACCTCTTCACTCCATAAAACATTGCCTAGTCATAGGTCACCAACTTTGGTCCGTGGCAGAAACCAAAAAACAAATTCGGAAAATATATGCGAATCATGATGTTTTAGCCGCTGCACTTTTTGGCTCATTTCGGGTACCAGTGTAAAAAAGACCGCCTAACTTAGCGTACCGTTGGGGGTGCAATAGCCGTACCCGGAGTACGTACTGATTAGTCAGTTACACGGGGTGTTCCACAAGTCTCTCCGCAGTGCCGTATGATTGTTAGCCGCTCATGCCTTAAGATTGTTCGCCTGTCTGGGTTACTTCCCTTCAAGTGAGCTCTCCCACTGTTTGTGTATCTCAGCCTGTGTCAGTAGTATCATTGGTGTGTGTCGTTACGTATTGACGTGAACATTAAAGTTTAGTTCCTTTGTTCGGTTGTTTCGTTTTCGTCTCTGTTAAAATGCTAACCATTGAAGAATGTGTGTATCTAGTCAAACAAGTGTTCGAAGCTGGCGGTAAATTCACAGTTTCAGTTCGTCAACCATTTCATTCAGTTTTCCCGGAGACAACACTCCCACATCGCGATACTGTGCGAGATTTCGAAGCACGGGTTCAGTGATAGATGCACCGAGAAGTATTTGTCCTAGTCTTTTGTCTGAGGATAAACTACTCGATATTTTCGATAAAATGTACATCAGTCAGGACAAGTCAGTAAGAAAACTCGCCCAGGAGATCGATGTTAATGTCGGAACAGCCCACACAGCTGTCAGGAAAAAATTAGAACTTTTCTCATACAAAGTGACAGTCGTGCAAGAACTGAAAAATACTGATCATGGCAAGAGACTGCATTATTGTGAATGGTTTAAAAATTTCTTTCAACAAAATTGAAGGGATATTCTTAATTAAACGTTTTACACTGATGAGGCGTGGCTTCATTTATACGAGTACATAACTCCCAAAATTCTCATATTTGGAGCACTGCAAATCCATTGTGTATTCATGAAGAATCACTTCATTCTATGAAAATAGGAGTTTGGATTGTAATTTCTAGGCATCGGATTGTGGGTCCTATGCCTTTCAACGAAACTATAAACGCACAACGATACTGCAGTGATATTCTGCACCCATTCATAGGACAACTTGTGTTAAGTGAAGTACTGAACGGTTATTTTCAACAAGATGGTATATCCGCGCATACAGCTCGCATTTAAATTTCACTGCTTGCTGATGCTTTTGGTGATCGCATAATTTCACAGGGACTTTGTCCTCCACGATCGCCTGAACTAACACCACCTGACATTTTCTTCTGGTGTGCAGCGAAAGAAACTATCTATAAAAACCGTCCAAAATCCATCGATGAATTGAAAACTGGAATATGCACTTTCACTACTTCTGTTACAGAAGAAACGTTAAAGCTTGTATTTGGAAACATGATAAGACTAATTGAATTGTGTATTCAACAACAGGGGGGACACTTTAAAAATTTAATGTGAAAATCTGCAAGTGAAAATGAATATTCATTAAATTAATAACCTGTATTTCACTGAGATTCATTTCGATATATTCACTGTGGCATATGGCACGCTCGGCTAACAATCATACGGCACTGCGGGGAGACTTTTTGAACACCTCGTAGCAGCAACCTCGTCAGTATATTCCCCTTTCCTCTTCCAGGTGCCTAACCAAGGTCACCCGTGTATTCGAATTTCAATATCATCTTCTATAAATCATTTAATGACATCAGGTCTCTCCTCAGACATTCCAGTCGGCGATACTCTCTCAATACAGCACAGTAATTGCTGCGCTTCACGATAAACGGTTTCACTAACAGTGCGCCGTCTCTCTTCTCGATAGTCATAATGTTCATTCACGTTATGGCTTGTCAAATGGTAGCATCAATGTCGTACCGTTGTACAAGTGTACAGGGCCAGATTTGGACCTGTTGGCGCAACTGGAACTTTTTCCGGAGTAAAAAATTTCCGCATTAACGTATTAAAATATCTATCAAATTTGCTGTCATATGATAATTACAGCCCACACTGAACCTAGGTTACAACTGCACTTTAATTATAACCAAACAGTATTCCTATTGTTTGCTGCATAGTACCGGAGAAAAGTTTGAGGATGAGCATGGCGTAGTTAGATGTAAATTTAACGTTCGTCTATCAGAGCAGTGTGGTGGTGATGGAGTTGGAGCAGGGGTGTGAGCACGGGTTGTCTGGTGGCCTGCACTGGTGGCGTAACTTCGGGTACGCGCACAATTTTATTTCAGTTCATCCACCTGGAAAGCTAGCCTCCAGCTACACGACGAATACAGTTCTGACAACTCACACGTTCTCTACGGCTCTAGCCAGCACTGCCTGTGTGCCCAGCAGGTCAGAAGAACGACTCCCCATCTGGCCGTTGCCAGTCCTAAATATTACTGCTGTGTACTTGCGTGATACTCTTCACGCTCTTTAAAGAACTTTGTCATATATTTCCTGCGTAGCAGCCACACACAGTGCCAAACTCATTAGCAGTTTTATCCTATCTTGGATTTTATAAATTACATTTTCTTGTGAAAAGAATACAGGTTGCTTTCGGAGATGAAATCATTCGTAACCGGTGGATCAATGTGGCGAGTTAGGACTGAGAGTTTCAACAAATTTGTTGCAACACTCCTTTATACCGTAACTTATAAAATATTGTTCACTAAATGACTCTTATATCTGTCGCCAGTTCACTTTGCGTAAATCTCTTCTTATTATAAGGTCCCCCGCCTTTATTATTCTCTGCTGTAGCAATTTTGGCTCGGTTTTAACTAAAAGACAGATTGATTCACGAGAGAGCTTTGTGTATATACTTGTAATTTATAAATGTCTCGTGCAAGCAGGCTGAACTATGAAGATATTTGTCGAATTAGTCGTGCCTCCTGAGAAATTTCGTGACGTGCACTGAAAGTCGTTTAAGTTATACTGTAATTTGGAGTTGATGTTCAGTAACCTGACATTGTTCTCGGAATTTTAATTATTGCTCTATGCAGCGTGGGTTTGCAGTTGTTATTATTGAGCGACAAGTTTCAAAATGGTTCAAATGGCTCTGAGCACTATGGGACTTAACGTCTGAGGTTACCGGTCCCCTAGATTGTAGAGCTACTTAAACCTAACTAACCTAACGACATCACATACATCCATGCCCGAGGCAGGATTCGAACCTGCGACCGTAGCGATCGCGCGGTTCCAGACTGTAGCGCCTAGAACCGCTCGGCCACCTCAGCCGGCGCGCGACAAGGGCTTTTAAACTACTTCGACTGAGCATCCAGGAAATAGCTTAAACCGAAAAATAAAGTCATAGTTTCTACTTTGAAATGGAGTAAGGAAATAAGGGCTATAAAAGTTCACTTTCTTCAGTAACTTTGGACATTCAAAAATCTGTGGTTTCACATACACACTAAATCTATGTTAAGTACTGCAAATTTTACTACTCTAAACAGAACTTGCCACAGCTCAGAGTCCAAATGTCCTAAAAATTGTATTTAATGTTGATTATTGTTCTGAGACTAATAATTGTGGGAGATCAGCACGTCATTGTGATTTCTGTAAGTAACCGATGTGCACGTCAGATAGTAAGTTATGTTATTGTTAAACAATCTTTGGTCTTGCTGTGGCGTAATCTTTGCCTCTGTGCAGTCTGATACGTTCTTAGTTGAAATTTCCTAGGCGATGGACAGTTCAGTAGTGCTGTATTGACTTGTACGAGGGGCTTTTGAAAAGTCCGTGCAAAAATAAAAACTACTTACGTGTTTGGGGTGAAGCTTTTTTCGTTTTTCGACATAGTCTTCTTTTAGACTTACACACTTCGTCTAACGCTGTTCTAATTTGTTGATCCCTTCCTAATAATAAGAATTGTCCAATTCTACAAAATAGCTGTTAGTTGCTGGAATCACCTCCTCGTTTGAATATAATCTTTGTCCCGCCAGCCATTTCTTCGAACTGGAGAACAAGTAGTAGTCCGGGGGAGCCAAGTCTGGAGAATAGAGGAGATATGAAACGAGTTAGTCATATTTCCATTACTTTTGCGACCACAACTCCTGAGGTGTGTGCTGGTGCATTGTCGTGATGGAAAAGGACTTTTTTGAGGTCATTCGCTGGCGTTTTTCTTGCAGCTCGGTTTTCAAACGGTCCAATAACGATTAATAATACGCACCTTTAATAGTTTTACCCTTTTCCAGATAGTTAATTATCCCTTGCGAATCCCAAAAGACAGTCTCCATAACCTTTCTGGCCAAAGGACTGGTCTTGGCCTTTTTTGGTGCAGATTCTCCCTTGGTAACCCATTGTTTAGATTGTTGTTTGGTCTCAGGAGTATAGTAATATATCCATGTTTCATCCACATTGACGAAACGACGCTTAGTACTGCGGATTCTTCCTGAACAGCTGCAAACCATACTTGCAACACTTTACACGATTCCGTTTTTGGTCAAGCGTGAGCAATCGCGTAACCCATCTTGCGGATAGCTTTCTCATGTCCAAATGTTTATGCAAAATACTGTGTACCCGTTCATTCGAGATGCCCACAGCAGTACCAATCTCACGCACCTTAGCTCTTGTGTCACTCATCACAGTGTCATGGATTTTATCAATGATTTCTGGAGTCGTAACCTCCACAGCGCGTCCAGTACGTTGAGCATCACTTGTGCCCATATGGCCACTCTGAAAATTTTGAAACCACTTATAAACTATTCTAATCGAAAGCACAGTCACCGTAATGTTTATCAAGTTTCTCTTTAGTCTCCTGAGGCGTTTTTCCTTTCATAAAGTAATGTTTAATCACCACACGAAATTCTTCTTCGTCCATTTTTTGAAAATCACTCAACTTCCTTGATTCACACGAATGCCAAACGCAAAGAAATAGACCAATATGGCTGAAACTTCGTGTGCGTTCTTTCTGAAGTTGCTACTAAATAAACATGACCTCCATACGCGCCGGTGGTGCCATCTCTCGGGCTTTGCACGAACTTTTCAAACACCCTTCGTAATTGTATCTCTTAGCTCAGCACTGCGCAGCTAGTTTGTCGGAAAGATCATTACCAGCTCAGAGCTGAGAGAAAGACCACCCTACTTCCCCGAGTCATGCATTAACGTATCCACTGATAAAGACATTTGATTTTTGTAAAAATTCTCCGTTAACATTAAACCTCCATCGCTCGCGCGGATGACACTCGTCATCCAAATGACTTTCCCGCTCAATGTTGTCTGACAAGGCTGGACTGAGTTCGCATTCGAGGGTTGGATTCCCTCTCTTCTTCATCAAAGAGTTTCACTGCCTGGGCAACTCTCAGGGTGCAACTTCGAGGTGGAAGCTCCCCACCGTTTCCTTGCCGTGTCGTCTGCTTGCCGTCACTACTGCTCGCCGGCCGGTCCTCCTCCTCGACGCCGCCGCCGCCGCCGCCGCCGCCTGGTTGCCGCCGCCGCCGCCGCCGCCGCCGCCGCCGCCGCCTGCCGGTCCTCGCCGCCGCCGCCGTTTGGTCGCCGCCTGCCGGTCCTCACCGCCGCCGCCGCCGTCGCCGCCTGCCGGTGCTCGCCGCCGCCGCCGCCTGGTCGCCGCTGCCGCCTGCCGCCTGCCGCCTGCCGGTGCTCGCCGCCTGCCGGTGCTCGCCGCCGCCGCCGCCGCCGCCGCCTGGTCGCCGCCTGCCGCCGCCTGCCGCCGCCGCCGTCTGGTCACCGCCGCCGCCGTCTGGTCGCCGCCGCCGCCCTTCTCGCGCGCCGCCACCATGTCCCAACCCACCACCACTACCACTATCATTTTCACCTCTCCCTCCGCTGCTCCAACCACCATCACATGGAGCTCATCCTCCACCCCACTTCCCGTCCTTCCTTCTCTCCCTGTCCACCCCACCCCTGCGCCGCTTTCGGCTGTACCCACCCCCAACTCCTCTTCCCCTATCACTGTCGCCCCATCGACAGCTACAGACTTTCCGCCGCTCCCCGCACCGCCTCCGACAGGCTCCAAGCCAGCACGGATCTCTGCTCGACGTTCCACAGTCTCAGTGACACCCACGCCCCCACCGTCTGCGTCTTCCGCTGCTCAGGGTGGTCCTGCCCCCCGCCATCTCCCCCTGCAACCCGTCCCCCTGCCCCCTCCCCACCCAGTGGTGTCCACGAAACCTTCCAAGCGCCTGAATGCTGACCCTTCCCCCGAAGTCTCCTCCAAAAAAACCCCCGATCCCCGTGACCCACCCACTCCCATGGACGCGGCCCCGACCCCCACCCCCACCACGCCTGCCACCCACACCTTTGTCCTCTCCAATCCTGACCCTCAATTCCTTGATGCCCGCTCCCTCACTCTCGCCATCCGGAAATACTGCCCCAATGCTCCCATCTCCCAACTGATTCCTCGCAAGGACTCGGTCCTCATAAAATCCCCCAATGCTTCCTTCCACACCGACCTCCTCTCCCGCATCCCTCGTATCCAATTTGGCCAACGTGCAACCCTCACCCCATACCACACCCCGTCCTCTCCCCGTCAGCCTCAACCTCCCCGACGTCCGCCGACCTTCACCGCTGTGATCACGAAGCTTAGCCCCGTGATCACGGAGGCTGAGGTGTTGGCGGAACTCAACTCCCGGCCCGACATCGAAATCCGCTCGGCCCGTCGCATCTTCAATGATGCCGGGCCGACTTTTCTCATGCGGATATTCACTGAATCCTCCTCCTCCATTGACCGCCTCCTCACCGAGGGAGCCCTCATCTACAATCAGCGCCATAAGGTGGACCCCTCCCGTTCCCCAGTCCAATCCTACCGCTGCCAACGCTGTCTCACCTACAATGACCACGTTACCTCTGCCTGCAAGAACCCCCCTACTTGTCCCCACTGCAAAGCCTCCCACTTCCTCAAGCATTGCCCCAACCTCACCTCTCCCCCCTCCTGCAACACTTGTAATGAACCACATCCTACCTACTTCTCGAAGTGTAAAGCAAAACCTCCACCAGTAACCCCTGAGCTCACCGTCCCTGTCCGTCCTGTTGATGACCCCATCCACCCCAACAACTCGCTCCGCCCTCCCCCTACTGCTGAGGACATCATCCGTTTCACCACCATTGTGCTCCAAAACATCCACCCCTTCCAGCGCTCCCACACTCTTTCCCACATCGCCCTCGCTGCCCGTTCCATCTTCCATCTTACCACCTATGCCACTTACTCCCACAACCAGGCCCACTTCACCTTCACCCCCCTCACCACCCTCGTCTAACTTTCCACTCCCATGGTACAACAACCGTACCGTATCCTGTACCACAGCATTCGCTCCCTGCCCACCCACAAACTCCTCTTCCTCCACACCCTACGTCAGCACCGCGTGGATGCTTTCGTCCTCAATGAAACCTTCCTTCAGCCCCGTATCTCCGTCTCCACTGCCCCTTACACCCTCCATCGTACCGATAACCCGTACCCTCTGGCACGTGGCGGAGTTGCTATAGGCCACCTCAAGCACCTCCCTGTCCAGCCCCAACCTCTCCTTAACAATCCTGCCGAGCATCTCACCCTCAGCCTCTTCTTCCCCGCCCTTACCATCACCTGTGCCACCATTTATGTCCGCCCTCGCACCCCCTCCCGTATGATTTCCTGGCTCACATTGACCGCACCTTCTCCACCTACGTGATTGCCGCTGACCTCAATATCCACAGCCGTGATCCTGCCGACCTCCGGCGGTGCAATCAGTTTCTCACCACTCTCCAGGGAGACCTGGTTCCCCTGCCCCAGCACACCCGGCCCGAATCCAACACCACTCCTGATGTAGTCCTTGCCTCTCCCAACCTCCTTGGGCGCATCACCGCGGATGTCCTTGACCTCATTGGCAGTGACCATGCTCCTGTCCTCCTCACTATCTCTAACGGTCGCCATCCCCGCCACGCTCCTCGCCCTGACGTCCCTCCTAAACTTGTCCATGATTACTCCCGTGCCAACTGGGATGCCTACCGGGATTCCATTCACACCCAGGTTGACAGCCACGACCTTACCCTCCAGTCTCCTGATGACATCTCTCGCACTGCTGCCTTCCTGCACCAGACCTTGTCTGACGCCGTCGCCACCCATATCCCCGCCAAAGCCATCCACCCTCACCGCCCCGCCCTGCCTCCACAGGCCGTCCTTCTCCTTCGGGAGTCCCGCCGCCTCTACCGCTCTTTTCTACGCACTCGTGACCGGGATACACTTACCCGCCACCGGCAATTACAGCGACACATCCGCAACCTGCTTGTTGCAAAGAAACGCCGAGCCTGGCGCCAGACATGTACACACCTCTACACCACGCTCCCCATCAACTCTTCCAAGTATTGGTCTGCTTTCCACCGCCTTACTGGGAACCGCCCCACCCCCCAGTACCCTCTCCTCCTTAATGACCGTCCCTTTCCTGACAATCTCAGTAAGGCCAACCACTTTGCCTCCCACCTCTCTGATGTTTTTTCCATCCCAGATGATCCCCACTTTGATTATTCCCTCTTCCCTGATGTCATGGACCGTACGAATACCTCTGTTCCTCCCCTTGCTCCTAGCTTCCAGTACTTGGGCCACACCCCACCATCTGCACTTAACACTCCCATCACTACACAGGACATCAGCCTCACACTCCGCACTAAACGCAACACTGCTCCCGGCCACGACTGCGTTACCTACCGCCACCTCAAACACTGCCCCCCCTCCTTCCTTTCCCTCCTTGCCGCCCTCTACAATGTCATCCTTGCCACTGGCTTCTATCCCGACCTGTGGAAAACCTCCCGTATCCTGATGTTCTCCAAACCCAATAAGCCTCCATCTGATGCCTCTTCCTATCGTCCTATCTGTCTCACGTCGGTGTTCAGCAAGCTCTTGGAATCCATGCTTTCCCGGCGCATCCATCTCCACCTCCACCAAAACCACCTCCTCCCAAACACACAATGTGGCTTTCGACCTTCCTTCTCTGCTGATGACCAACTCCTCCGCCTCACTCATCTCCTCTCCCTCCAGCTTAACTCCCGTCGCTCCGCCATTTTTGTCTCACTTGACCTTGAAAAGGCCTACGACCGTGTCTGGCATCCCGGTCTCCTGTTTAAACTCCAAACCTACGCCCTTCCTATCAACTACATCCGTCTGGTGGCCTCCTTCCTCTCCCGCCGCCCCTCCTACGTTACCATCCATCATGCCAATTCCCGCACCTTCTACCCCTCTGCCGGTGTGCCCCAGGGCTCTGTCCTCTCCCCTCTCCTCTACCTCCTGTACACAGCAGATATGCCCCAACCCCCCCTCCAGTGCACCTCTTGCAATATGCTGATGACACCGCATTCCTCGCCCTCGCTCCTACCCTCCAACGGTCCCAACGCCTTCTCCAGAATCACCTTGACCTTTTTGCTGCATGGTGTAACCAATGGCTCCTGAAACTCAATCCTTCCAAGACCCAGGCAATCATCGTAGGTCGTACCACTCGCTCCTTCCGGCTCCTGGATTTCTCCCTTACTGTCTGCGCACGTCCTGTCCGTCTCACCCCCACCCTCACCTACCTTGGCCTCACCATTGACCGTCACCTCACCTGGATCCCTCATCTCCGATCCATCCAATCCAAAGCCCACAACCGCCTCCGCCTCCTCAAACTCCTCTCAGGCCGGACATGGGGGTTGCACCCCTCTACCATCCTCCACACCTACAAATCCTTAATCCGTCCCATCCTCTGTTATGCCAGTCCTGCCTGGATATCTGCCCCCCCCAAATTCTATCAGTCCCTCCAGATCCTTGAGCGTCATGCACTCCGCCTCGCCTTCCGTATCCGCCTCCCGTCCCCCACGCGGATCCTCTATGATCTCATTCCTTTCCCCCATCTGCTCCTCTTCCTCGAACATATCCGCATCCTCTACACCTCCCGCCGTCTTGAACCCCCCTCACCCCCTGGTTGCTCCTCTCCTCTCCCATCCTCGCCCCCTGCCCCGTCTTCACCGTTGTGTCCCCCCTACCCTCCATCTCTACACCCTCCATCTCCTTTCCCAGGGTGGCTTCCGTCAACTCCCCCTCCCGGATGATGCCCTCTCTCCCTCCATTTATCCTTCCTATCAATTCTGATCCTCCCTCCCCCTCCTTTCCTCTGTCCTTTCCCTGGGCTCCCTCTTCCCCCCCCTTCCGTCCTGTTTCCTCCCCACTACACCTCTCCCTACCTCCCTTCTCCCCCCCCAGTCCTTTTGTATTCCCCTCCTCTGCCTACCCCCCTCCCTGTCGCGTCTGCCCCCCACCCCTCTTATGGGTCCTCATCCTCCATCAGCTCCTTTCCCGGTTCCCCCCCCTTCGCTTTTACTCTCCTTTCCCCCCCTTTTTCTTTTCCCATCTCCTGTCCAGTTTCCCCCCACCTGCTCTCGACTGTGGTGTCACCTTTGCCGACTTTTTCGTGCTGTGTTCTAGTGACTATTCAGTGTTGTGTTGCGAACAGAAACCATGCTGTCGCTGGGTGTGCATTTTATATACTTTGCGAACAGAATCCAGACTGTCGCCGTGTTTTTTTTTAATTGTCTATTGTTTCCCCTGTCTGCTCCGTATGTATTTTTATTCGCTTCATCATCCCTCTGTTGTTTGTTTTAATTTCCCCATTTTCTTTTCACCTTGTTACTCACTAAGTCCCCGATTTTATCGCCTGTTTTTTATTATTATTTATTCTCCTGCTCTTTGCTCTTTGTCAGAAAATCTGTAGGCTGCAGAGCGGCGTCCTAAGCTGCTGCCAGCCCGCCCCCTTCGGGGGGAATTGAAATTCAATAAAGGAAAAAAAAAAAAAAAAAAAAAGACTGAGTTCGCGCCATTATCAGTACCTGTCTGTTAACTCTCCGGATATTAGCTCCAGTCATTGTTTGCTTTCAGTTACGAAAGATACATAGTTTATGAAACATTATTGTAGTCTGGATGACACTGGTCATCCGCGTGAACTCTGCTAGATTCAGTTGATCTTTCATGCGCGTAAATGAAGGCGTATTGAAACTGATTGCAGTTACCTTCCGTGTTATCTACTAATCTCTTTATTTTTAGATTGTGGACGAAATGTCAAAGGCAAAAAAGCCTCGGACAGAGTTTAGTAGAGATCCTAATGTATGCCTGGAATGGTTCAAAGAGCTGAATGATGAATGTGCTCATAGTGATAGTGCTGATTCAGCGACTGAGGGTTGGGTTCATAAAGGCGATCATGATTCGGGAACAGAACAAGAAGTGTCAGAAAATGATGAATATGAGACACAGGAAGAAGTAACTCAAGAGGATTCATTTTTTAGGGAAAGACGGATTAACTAAATGGAGGAAATAAAAATACCTACAATCAGATCTTGTAGTATTATGATGCATTTGCCTGGACCAAAAACTCAAGTACGTATAAAAATACAGAAATAGAAATTTTGAATCTGGTCTTGGGTGAAAACAAAATAAGCATTATCGCAACATGCACTGATATATACATCAGTGAAGTTCATGGTAACTTCTCTAGAAAAAGGGATGCTAAAGAAACAGATACAATAGAGATCAGAGCTTTCATTGGTTTGTTATATCTGTGTGGATCTTTGAGATGTTCTAGGAAGAGTATATCGAAATTGTGGGATAACTCAAAGGGAAACGGACTAGAATCATGTTACTCGTATTTATGCATGAGTGAAAACCGATTCAGGCTTCTGTTGTGATGTCTGAGGTTTGATAGTATCCATGATAGAGGTGTTCGCAGAGAGATTGACAAGTTAGCTGCTATCAGACAGGTACTTGAAGTATTCACGAACAATGCCAAAAATATTTTCCACCTAGTGAATATCTTCCTGTTGACGAACAGCTTTTGGCATTTAGAGGAAACTGCCCATTCAGGCAATATATTCTTAGTAATCCCGCAAAGTATGTGTCAAAAGTGTTTGCTTTGGTTGATGTAAACACAGCTTACACTTTGAATTTAGAGCCGTACGTCGGTAAGCAACCAGAGGGACCATATAATGCCTGTAATTCAGCTGAAGATATTGTTCTTCGAATGGTCGAACCAGTACAAGCAGGGGCGATTCTAGAAGTCGGTCAAGGGGGCGGGGGCTGGGGCGACTGGAATATGGCTTAAGAAAAGGAGAGTAGGCGTCCTCTACCGACAAATTGGTAAAATTTGAAAATTTGATGTTGCTTGAAGTAGTTTTTGGTAACTGTTTTGGAGTTCAGGGTAAAAAATGTGTATTAATGAATAATAAGACGCCTATTTTAAGTTAAATGATATTTACTGGTTTAGGTAGTAAGCTTTTTGCCGCTTTTATTCTTCTGTTAAAATGTTTTTGGAATACTTTGCACCCTATATTGCTACATAATTATTAAAAAAAAGGTTGAATCTGCTGGAGTAATGTATTCACTGATTGCTGAAGTCATTTTATCCAGTGCACGATGATACGGGGGTGTGGGACTATAGCCCCCATAGCTCCACCCCCTTGCCACCGCCCCTGAGTACGACGTACAGGCAGAAATATTACTGGTGACAAGTGGTTTACTGGTTTGTCTTTAGTCAAGAAACTTCAGGCGAAGGAACTGACATACGTCGGAACAGTACGAAAAAACGAGAGAAATAATTTCTACCAAACAGAGAAAAGGAGCGAAAATTAACTATCTTTGGATTTCAACAGGATTTTGCATTGTCTCATACTGTCCAAAGAAAAATAGAACAGTGTTGGTGATGTCAAGCATACATTTCGATGACGCTATAGATCGTTCAACAGGGGAACAAAATAAACCTGAAACGATTACTTTCTATAACATGTAAAAGTGGGGGTAGATCCTTTAGATCAGCTTTGTCAGAAGAGCATTGTCCCTTAGTACAAGAAGGTGGCCTATGGTACTGATTTATAATATTTTGAACTTTGCAGCCATAAATGCTTTATGCATATATAAATACACTGCATGGCTTCAAATCAGATTGTAAAACTGGCTGATTTTATAACAAAGATCGTCTGGGAACTAATAAAGCCTCAAACAGAGCGAAGTTCCCTTACTGAAAGCCTTACATGTGAAATTCGGAGAAGGGCTAAATTACTGTTAGGCACTCAAGAAATTGTGGAATAGCTAGAAAAATCAATTTGATCATATGGAAGGTGTTATATATGTGGAAGAACACGAAATAAAACAACTTGTATGCGTTGCACTAAATGCAACAACTAGACATGTGTAGATCACCTGAAAGACATGTGTAAACTGTGTTGTCAAATGTGTTCTTTTTTCAATTTTGTTTGCACTTTGTCACTAAATTACTGCTTGTATATGCTTATTAGTTAGGTAGTTGTTTTGAAATAAACATTTTCGTGTTATTTTAATAAGTAGTTGCATTGTTACACACACCTAAATGCTTACATGAAAAACATATGCAAATTTGTTATTTTGAAATTTAATCTTATTAAATTATTGCAACCGAGTGACCACGTAACGAATTTTCGCGCGATTAACGGAGGGTTAAATCATTGTTGACTTTCTTATGCATAGTATTATTCAGACCAATATTATGTGTGAAGATAATGTGTAGCTTAACTCAGCGTTTTTGAATATGTACCTCATTCGAAAATCATTGCGTAGGAGTAGTTACTCTCCCCATCCCACTGTATAAAGAAGGTTTTCTTATTAAGAATTACCACATTGTACCATATGGAATGCAACAGTTTGAATTTTGTTTGGAAATTTTACTTAAAAACAGAAATTTGGTTTAGGCGCTACTTGCTAGCTGTTTGTTGTTATGCTTTCGAGAAATCTGCAACAATGTTGTCAGGATGCGATGTAAGTTGAAATTTTGGTTAGGGCCAGATAAATATTTAACTTCAGTTTAATTTAATATTAAGAGAAGTTGTATTCAGACCAGTTACAGTTAAAATTAGGTTCTGTTTATTCAAATGTTAGCATATGAATTTAAGTTAAACAACAGTTTGTGGGCACATAGGTTTGATAATACGTAGACATTTCACTGAGTGGGAGGTACATTTGGGCTAAATTTCATACAGAAACACTTCTTGGGGAACTTAAAATTCATGTTATTGTTTGTTGCTTGTCATCTAAAAGTGGTAAATTTTAATATTCCATTTGCCACGGGCATTTTGAACACGGCTGACAATGCACTAACCACGTTACACTGAAGCGAAAAAGACATCTCATGTGCTACCAGTTACGTAAGTTCACTTGTAACAGTTCTTTAACTAAGCATTGTTAAAATTCCTCGATGTCACTGAAAGATGTCAGCACATATATTTCCAAGGGCTATCGTGTTCCCATTGCGGATAATATCCCAACACACCTTGCCACGGGGCTCGGCACTGACTGAGTGACCGTGACACAAACAGTTGGAGAATGACTTTGAGCGAACGGACCACGAGCCAGCTCTGAGGCTGCTTACATACGTTCGTTTCCGTTCAGAGGTGACCGTGAAACGCAACGATCGCTTCTAAGATGCCTGCGCCTCTTCCTCTGTTCTCAAAAAGCTAGCACTCTGCATACTAAACTATTAATAACTTCTTCAATTACGATTGTATCGCCACTGTAATTTTTCCAGTATGACTCTGCACTAAAGGAACCTTTCACTTTAAATTTACCATCACATCTTTTTAATATCATCACGGTTACGGTGCTCATAACGGCGACTATGTCCTGCTTCTGCGTGACATCCGACAAACAGTCCTCAAATGAACATTCGTACACCAAATGCGGATTTAAGTGGATGCAAAGCTTCACATGACAGCCATCAGTTGCCAGTAGTTACCCGACATTTACCACACCAACAGATGTCACAGTCATTGCACAGTGTCGCAGAAACCGCTCGCTGCTGAGGGACGCAGTGTGGGTTATTAACAAAGCCAGAAACTGCCGACAACCGAGCGAGACAGGAAACACTATTACAAAAATGTGTGTGAAACTTTATGGGACTTAACTACTAAGCTCATCAGTCCCTAAGCTTACACACTACTTAACCTAAATTATCCTACGGACAAACACACACACACCCATGCCCGAGGGAGGACTCCAACCTCCGCCGGAACAAGCCGCAGAGTCCATGACTGCAGCGCCCTAGACCGCTTTTTTCGTTTTTTCTTTTTTTAATTTTTTTGTTTTTTTTTTGGAACTACAAAAAAATCTTAAGTAACACCGCCACTTTTCATCCTATAACAAAAAAAATAAAATAAAATAAAATATGGTCCACTTCAGGCGTTGGCTCCTGACTAAACTTACTCCAGAGAGCTGCCTATATACCAGGGGAAATATGGGAAATCAAGGTTAGGGCTATCCTTACAAACAAAACAATATCTTCATTTTTCTGAATTTTATTTTTATTTTTATTGTTTTTATTTTTTTTCTCGTTTCCTTTCTTGTTCTTTTTTTTTTCTTTTTGTTATGTAATTGTTCAGAGGCCTTCTGCGCCCCGCTGGTAATATGTTGAGTCACGTCTTCTCGAAATTGATGTGTTCCGTTAAATTGTTCAGAAATGTTCACTGGTTCAAACAGGAAACCTTCTTCTCTCTTGGCTTAACACATTCCAGCTGCGAGGCGGGTCGTAGAAAGCACTCCCAAGGATGTTTGAGAAAAATTGTCTGTATTTTTGGTGACGGACAACGACGTAATGACGGTCATTGAGGTATGTCCAAAAATAGAGTACAGAGTCCACAATTTGTCCAAATAGGTTGTGAATGGCATGTCCTCGAATCCAATTCACAGCATTGGTCTTTGTCCGAGGAACATAGAGGTGATTGGGCGAGGTGGATACGATGCAGGCGAAATTGGTTGATTTGCTTACCATTGACAGTTAGGTACCAGACAGATTGAACATTCGTGTCAAGGTAACAGGCGAACACCGCGCGCCATACATGACGCCAGTCAACCTGGGGGAACTTTTGTTCAATCGGGTTAGGTGGACGACCTAATTGGAGGACATTGTATACTGCCTTTGTCTTGAGTAAAAGTTGTCTTGGTAAGGTGAGGCGTAGATAACTGAGTTCAAGAAAGAAGTATCGTATATAATGGAACTGGGCCGGAACATCCGAGATCATCACTGGGGCTGACAGTGAGACCGGCGAATATGCTGACAGGAGGAGACGAGTGAGGCTCGTTGGGCAACGTGTCCATACCGTCATCTGGGAGCTGACAAATAGGGCGCGAGCTCTATCTGGCACGTGAAACAGACCTATCCCACCTCGTTCACGGGGAAGAGTAAGGGTTGCATAGTTAACTTTGAACAACAGCCCAGTTCTGACGAAAGATGCCATCGCTGCCAACATGCGACGTGCCACAGTAAGGCGGGAAAGATAGAATTTGTGCTACATGGGGAACTCGGGATGCGATATATATGTTTACATATCGAGCTCGTTGGAGAATATCTAGGGATCGAAGGCGATGGTCCATAAGACCTGCTCTGATCATTAAAAGGAGGCGTCGGCAGTTGATGGTGGCTGAACGCCGGAGATCAGATGAAAAATCTATTCCCAAACAGCGAATGGTATCGACGGTGGTGAGAGGTGTAACGCACTCCACGGGAAGTCCCGTGCCAATGAACATAACTTGTGACTTACGTACGTTTAAAGAGCTACCCGATGCCTCACCATAAGTCGCTACCCACGTCAAAACAGCTCGAACCTCGTCGGCATTACGTAAACAGATGACTACATCGCCAGCATAGGCCGTGCAACAGAATCGGTAGCGATCTATGGACAACCCTACCAAACGTTGTCTTAGTCCACATAGCAAGGATTCCAAGGAAAAGGCGTATAAAATCGCTGAGAGAGGGCAACCTTGACGTACGGATCGACCTATTTTTATCGGGGGAGTGAGTCTGCCATTGTACATAATCCTGGATGAGGCACCCCGCAGAAGGCGCATCACTACCGTGATAAAGGCGACTGGGAAACCCATATGGTGGAGAACGGCCGTAAGGAACGAATGATCAACCCTATCAAAAGCTTGACTAAAGTCCAAAGACGCAAGTGCCCCAGACAGGCGTTATGCCTGGGTAACGGCGATCATATCCCTGTAGCGGCATAAAGCCGTGCGGATATTATTATCCCCTCCCAAAGATGCTTGGTCTGGCGACACAACATATCGGGCAACGTTTTTAAGTCGTGCCGCCAAAAGGAGAGTGAAGATTTTCATATCACTGTTAAGGAGGGTGATGGGCCGATAATCACTGATATTGTTGCCAGCATGCGGTTTATGTACAGGAATAATAATTCCTTCCATGAAAGCGTCCGGCACAGGTACTTCCGGAGACATCAGTTCCCGACAGATGGAGGTGAAGGTAGACTCTAACAAATCACGGAAGGTGCGATAAATTCGAGGGGAAGACCGTTGGGTCCTGGGGAGCGATTGATGGTTCCTGTCCGGATCGCATCGCGGACTTCATCATCAGTCACCTCTGACATCAAGTCAATCGACGCATCTCCTGGGATACCACCGAAGTCAGCTGTGAGACTTCCTCGATCAACTCTGGGGAAGGTGGAATTGCGGCGTAGAGCTGCTGGTAGTGGGCGTGAAGCACATTCCCTATTGCAGATTGGGTTACGTATCGACGCCCTTCTTGGTCTTTTAGGACGTGAATCAATTTTCGGCGTCGATTTTGGCGTTCTTGGGTGATATGGTACATCGACGGATGTTCATGAGGCATGCGATCAGCAGTACGAGATCGTACTATCGCTCCTTCCAAATGCCTCCGCATGAGATTGGAGATTTGTGTCTTAGCATGGTTCATCCTTGTATGGCGCTCAGGGGAGGCTGGCATCGTGGAGCATTCTCGTAGGATCCTGTAGTAAAAGTCCATAGTGCTCTTCCTCCAGGCTACAACATCTTTGCCATACCGGATCAAAGTTTTTCGAAGAGCAGGTTTTGCACACTGGATCCACCAGGATATGGTAGACGGATACGTGGGACGGCGTCTATTACATGTGATCCAAGTGTCTTCTATTAGAAGTCGACAGTCAGGTGAATTAAGATGTGCCGTGTTCAGTTTCAATAAACCACGTCCGTGCCATACTGCCTGTCTTGTGAGAACAACATCACAGAAGTAAGTCTCATGATCTGAGAAAGCAACTGGCTAGATTTCAGCCTGTCGAGTGTGTTGTATTAGGGATCTCGAGATGTAGATGCGATCCAGTCGGCTAGAGAAGTGCGCAGTGTAGTACGTAAAGCCCAAAAGATCACCGTGAACATGTCTCCACGTGTCAACAAATTGTAGCCGCGTGACGACTGTTTCCAGAGCTTCGCATGGTGAGTGACGCGGCAATTGATCCTGAGGTCGCTGGGTGCAGTTGAAGTCTCCACCAATGACCCAGTCATCGTGTGGTCCCATAAAAAGGGGTGTAACTTCATTCGCGAAGAAGGCATTACGTTCACGACGGTAGCTGGAGCCCGACGGCGCATAAATATTGACGATGCGGACACCAAAGAGAGGTGGGGAGGTATAGGACATCTTCGGCAGGAAGACCT
Source organism: Schistocerca cancellata (assembly GCF_023864275.1). NCBI lineage: Eukaryota > Metazoa > Arthropoda > Insecta > Orthoptera > Acrididae > Schistocerca > Schistocerca cancellata. Next base: position 338,054,870 of record NC_064631.1, read on the forward strand.
TCTCGTAAGATGATGGCAACACCACTACCAGTGTCCGAAGCGGGAGAAAGATGCGCCGTGAAGCCATGTGGTGGTGAAAAATCGGCGACATGCACTTCCTGAAAAAGAGCAATATCTATGTCCGCATCATAAATCATATCGCGGAGCAGCGCTAGTTTGTGGGGCGCACGAATGGTCGCGAGGTTAATCGTTGCGACACGATAATGCTGGTGTTGGAGTCCCACAGGCGCAGGTGGCGCTCCTTCTTCACGAGCGAGAGGTCGTCGATCGTGCCGGTCCGCTGAAGAGTTTGCTATTGTGGAGAGTTTGCGGGCGCGGGAGCGAGCGCAACCGATGGGGGCGCCCCATCATCAGCACAGTTCACCCCAGTCCCTTCGATCTCCACGTCGCACGTCGTCTGCCCAGGAGACTGCTACTGCGGTAGGGCATCGGTTGTGTACATCATCCACGCGGAGAGGAGACGTAGTTTTCGGCTCAGCGGATAGGCTCTCTTCGACGTCGACCTGTGGGGGCGACAGCGCCAGTAAGGAGGGGTGTTCGTTGCCAGTGGTCGCCTGTGGCGGGTCGTTCGCATCAGGCTTTCGGTCATCAAAGAGCCGAGAAAGTCATCAAAGAGCCGAGAAAGTCTCAAATCACATCAAAGAGCGGTTTGTCGTCCATCTTTGGGTCTGCATCCCTGGTATCCATCCGTAGAATGGATTCATCAGGGGGTGTACGGATACGTTTCTTTCTCTTTCGTGTCGACCCTTGTTTTCGAACATGTCGTTCAGAGTCTGATTGCGGGTGGCTTTCGTCTGACTCCGGACCAGTCTGAAGGAAAGCAAAAGTAGGTACCACTCCCGAATCAACGTCCTTCTCAGTAGCAGTTTCAGTCACAGTGCCTCGAAGATTCGGCAGGTCAGGATCTGGCGTCTGTGGCACCTCAGAAGGAATCTCAGTAGCGGTTGCATCTACCTGATCAGACGACGTCAACGGAGCCGGAAGACCCTGTGTAGAGGTGCTACCTTCCTTGGCAACCTTGGCACATGTGACAGGGATCTGAGTGATCACCGCTGGGAACGCTTCCTCGCCGACCGGCGTCTGGATCAGGCGGCGTCGCATGCAGGTGGATCTGACGTGGCCTTCTTGTCCACAACCGGCACATGTTCGGGGTTGGCCGTCGTACATGACAATGGCTCGCACCCCGCCAATTGTCAGGTATGATGGTATATGTTTTTTCAGTTCAATTTTGACCTGACGCACACCATTAAGGACGTGGTAGGTCGTGAAGGTTAGCCATTTTTCCTCTACGTAACCGATGACGTTACCGTATGGTTGTAACGCCGAGACAACTTCGTCCTTCGGCACTTCAAAAGGTAGTTCAAACACCCTAATCGTGCGTTGACCGTACTCTGCGAGTTCAAGTGTTACAGCTCCGACGTGACCATCAGAGTATTTGAACTTAAGTCCATCGGCATGGCGGCGAATAACATCTTCACACACTTCGGTGTTTGTCATTTTAATATAAACGACACTACTCATGATCGAAAAATGGATTCCGATAACGTGGTTAGGATGTAAACGAACTTCTTCACGTATGAGCGTTTCAACTTCATGTGCACGAGGTCTCGCATATTCAGCTGGGAAGGAAACTTTAAGGGTCGCACGGCGGTATGCGCTAGACATGTTGTTCACGGTGGACGGACACAAGCCTTATAGCTACGACGCGGAAGTAAAGAACGCCTGCAGCGGACCACTGGCTGGCGCGCGGGGCCGCACGCTGCCACGGCTGAGAGCAGAATAGACCGCTCGGCTAATCCTACGCGGCGGAAATACTGTTAGTTAGGCCGGTATTACACTACCAATTTTCTTTGTCAAATATCTTTGTCCAATATCTTTGTCAAAGGTATTTGATGGTGTAATAGGGAACATTGTCAAAATTCGTCCAATATTTGATCAAATCTAGGGCCTCACTGTAGATTTGATCAAAGAAGTCGCTTGTCTTCTGTTCACTGCAGTGTGACATGTTACCGCATGGAGCGCTAGCATCGCAGCAGCATTCTGTCGTCTGTAGTGTTTTTATAAACATTGCCGGTAAATACAATTGGTGTGTGCCGACAACTGGAAGATTGATAGAGATGTATGAAGCTGAGGAGGCGCCTTACAACATGAGGCGCCCTGAGTACCAAAACAGATTAAGAAGATTGGAGACCTGACCTGACCTGACCTAACCTAATCTCACCTAACATAACATAACCCTCTCCTGTAGCAAGGAATCAGAGTGTTACAGTGAGCCTGTCTTCTGGAGATGTAGCAGTTCTTAAGTGAATATTGTGCTTTGTGATATGAGGATACACTTCACTGAGCACATACAGAAATGTATGCTCATCCATTCTTAAGTAATTGATGTACGACGTCCTCCACTATAAGCTCACGTTACAAATTTTGTTGAATGCTTTTATCGTGTCGTCGTAAAACCAACGGCTTCACCCAGATTAGATTAGTTTTTCGTTCCATAGATCCGTGCTCAGGAGATCCTCGTGGATGTGGAGCATGTCAATTTTTTTAAAACTGAAATAACAATACTAATAATATGAATATATACAATACATCATTTGTTTCTATTAAAAATTTCGTCAATGCAGTAGAAGGAGTTGGCCACTAGTAAGTTTTCAGGCTCCTTTTATACTGATCTTTATTTGTAACTAATTTTTTTATGTTTGCTGGCAAATTATTGAAGATGAGTGTTCCAAAAGATAAGTGCTCCTGAGTAGTGGACCCCTTTTTGACTAAAGTAAGTGCTCTTACGTCCTTGTGGAGATCATTTTTGTTTCTGGAATTGTATGTATGAATTGAGCTGTTTGTTGGAAAAAGAGATGACAAATTTCATTGAGGAGTAAATATACTGAGAGGTAGTAGTTAGTATACCCAGTTCTTTGAAGAGGTTTCTACAGGATGTCCGTGAATTTACTCCACAAATAATACGTATTACACGCTTTTGGACTCTGAAAACTTTTGTTTGACTTGAAGAGTTACCCCAAAATGTTATTCCATATGACATTATGGAAAGAAAGTAGGCAGAGTATGCAAGCTTTTTCATTTTTGTGTCGCCTATGTATGCTAACACTCGAATTGCAAATACAGATTTGTTAAGGCATTTCTCCAGTTCTTTGGTGTGCTCCTCCCAACTGAGTTTATTATCAAGTTGTAATCCCAGGAATTTAAGACTGTCAACCTCGTATGTATGGTTCCTTTTTTCCCTCACTTCTCTTCCGCATGTGCACACAATGCAATTTTGGTACATGCAACTGCTGCGGTTAATAACAAGTTGTTGTTGTCAGCCATCTTGAACTTTGACGAAAAATATGATGACAGTGTAATACCCCTTCTAGCGCTACGTCAAAGATCTTTGTCAAACATATTTGACGGAATATTTGATCACATCTTTGATCAAATCTTTGACGACGAAATTTGATAGTGTAATACCGGCCTTAGTCATCCACCACTGAGTTTAGATTATACCTGTGTCCAGAAATTTAACATCAGTGCCACAACTTCTTATCATCATTACACTAAATCTGTAAATTTGTGTATAAATATCTATGAATTATTAATTGTTTCTAATGGTGCTGTCAACATTATTTTTGTCATGCGTCCATTTTAGCCCGTGAAGAGCCTAGTATCAGCGTAAAAGCAAGCCACCTCAGCACAGCATCTGCTTTTCTGGTAGGGATTTACTTCCTATTACCTCACGGTTCAAAATGGTTCAAATGGCTCTAAGCACTATGGGACGTAACATCTGAGGTCATCAGTCCCCTACACTTAGAACTACTTAAACCTAACCAACCTAAGGACGTCAAACACATCCACGACCAAGGCAGGATTCGAACCTGCGACCGTAGCAGCAGCGCGGTTCCGGACTGAGGCGCCTGGAACCGCTCGGTCACAGCGGCCGGCTGTTCCCTCATGTTGGGTGCCAAACTTATTTGGTGTTAACGACAATAATTTTAGCGGATTGTGGAAATGAAATGCTTTCTTGTGAATTAAAAATTTGAAAGTTCCTCCATAAAATTGGATTGCCATTCTCTTACGCTTCATTATCCCGTCCCATCTTCATCAAAGGCAATTTTTAACATGGTAGCTAAGTTCGATTACCTATGGTTTTGTTTCCCAAAATGCTGTCTCCACATACACTTGGAAATGACTATACAGTCACTGATGCATCTATTGATTACGTACGTAATTTGGCCATATTGGTATCTCAGTACTACAGTTTGTTTCCAGACTTCTCATGAACGTTGCAAAGCTCTTTCACGCCCAGTAACAACACCAGTGACCTATCGCACAGAATGCTGTGTGGATGGGCGGGGGTGGGGATGCAGAGGGGGGGGGGGGGGGGGTCAGCCCGGTTCTCGATGAGTGCTGTGTGAACAATACCATCATCAATTAGCCGCTTGGAAACAACGAAGTTGCTCACGCGCGGATTTCGAGCTAGACCTTCATAAGAAGACTGTCGCAGTACGAACACCGACAGTAGCTGCTTGCCAGCAGAAGCCAGCAGCATCCTCCTCATGTTTCTAAGAGGGTGCCTCAGAGAGAAATTGTGTGGCTGGCGACACACCTTTGCTTCAACTGATATTACTTAGTAGGCATCTGCAACCGGATGACTTGTCTGCCACTTTTTTTCTTTTTTTTTTACGATGTACTTCGTGGAAGTAAGTGCTTTTCCTCCCTAGCGACAGTGGCGAGGTAAGGGCAAGACTGTATTCTATCCACCCAGCCAGATGGTGAATCTGAGCGCACCTTCTGTGCGTACTCGTAACAGACAAACATTGTGCAACCATGTAACACAAAATAATATTGTTCTAATTTTGCAATTAGTTCATAGAATGATGTAAAATGATGTAGATACAAGAGACGTTAAGTTTCCATTAAAATCGGCGTTTTTCGTAATTTCACATGAGGCACGGAGAAGAGATTTAGAGGTGAAATTTTGAGAATATATGTGTTTTTATGTAAAAATTGGATGCTTTTTGAGTTTTTTAATAAAATTTGAAATCTGAGCTAAAATGTCCAGAGTATAGAAAATACAGCAGTGTATCATATATAAAAAGTAATGACGATGTACCAAATTAAAGTGTATTTACATAGTTTACAAAGGTCCGGCGATAACAAAAGAGACAATTCAGAGGGTGGAGCCCACTCAAGGTTCCACAGGAATCATCGTACCATCGATGATATTAAAAAGGTATGAAAGTAAAATTAAAGTGAAGTGCGTCTCTACGGGGAATGGGTGTGACTTAAGGTGGATGCATAATATTGTCCTTGTTATGTGCGCCATCTACGCGGTGCGTAAACACAACGATTATAAAAAAATGGTTCAAATGGCTCTGAGCACTATGGGACTCAACATCTTAGGTCATAAGTCCCCTAGAACTTAGAACTACTTAAACCTAACTAACCTAAGGACATCACACACACCCATGCCCGAGGCAGGATTCGAACCTGCGACCGTAGCAGTCCCGCGGTTCCGGACTGCAGCGCCAGAACCGCTAGACCACCGCGGCCGGCACACAACGATTATAAAGTAAAGAGTATTCTACTTCGCATCCAGAAAGCCCTGAACTCGTATCCAAGCTCCTCCACTTTCTTGTCTCTAAATGTGTCCTGTTTTAACATTTGTAGCTTTTGCACTTATATCGTAAAATTTATTTATTATTTTCTAATTCTTGAGTGATCTATTTATTATGAAACAACATCGTAACAACGAAAAGAAGTATAACTGTGCCTTCATACAAACGTTAAGTTGGCAGCTAGGCGGTAGTATATGCTGCACTTCATCGGAATTCTGAGCCCCTGTTTATAAGGTATCTGTCGTGCTAATAAGTATTACCTGCTCTATTAGACAATCACAGGGGACGTATTCTTTGTCTTCACATACGTCTTTTGTTAATACAACATACTGTTCTCACGGATTTGTCTGGTTGGCCCAGGAGTGTCACAACTTTGTTTTAACACACCTGTCTCTCGCCGTACAACGTCTGGCCAACATACGGCATATTCAGTTTCGTCCTTCTGCGGCTTCATGATAATGGAAGCAATACGCATTCGCAAGACAGTTAATCCTATAAATAGGGTCTTACTGTTGTAAGTAATGACAGTATAATAGTTGAGCTCTTAGTCAAACAACTCTGGGAGGCAGCAACGGTGTCCCTGAGCAAGCCACGGGAAGCTACCGGCCGAAGTCTTTACAACAGTGTCCGTTCTGTTTCCTAAGTCAATAAAATACGTAAGACAAGAAATGGTTTGGATAACAGATAGACGGAGAGAGTGAGATAAGGAAGAGGGTCAGAGGATGGTCGGAGGAAGGGGGGGGGGGGGGGGCGTGAAGAACAACACTAAACAAAACTACCATCTTTAATCATGAAAATGAAAGTTTTACAATAAAGTTGGAACAACACCATTCCTCTGTTTTGTGTCCTCCCCGATAGCGAAGTGGCTAGGAAGTCTCCAGGACCTGAAGGACTGCCCATTGAATTCTGTAAACGACTTTGGACCCTCATAGAAGAAATGTTCACCGAAATTGTCAATGAATTCTTACAGGGAAAGCCAGTGCCTGCAGAGTTCAAACAATGCAAAATCGTGTTGATTCCAAAGAACAGAGGCTGCAAAAAAATAAACAATCTACGGCCGATTTCGCTTTTAAATTCGGATTATAAAATTATAGCTCGAGTAATTAACAAGCGATTTTCACCATGCACCGCTGACATCATAGGCCAACAGCAGACTTGTCCTTTGTATCGCGATGTCATTGCGCTGGCGCAGGCAAGTAACATGAAATGTGGACTGCTTTTCATAGACTTCCATAAGGCATTTGATCAAATTAATCACAAATACCTGATATAGACAATGCGCCGAATGGACTTCCTGCCAAAAACCATCGACATCATCAAGAACATGGCAATGGGTGTTACTGCACAAATCTCCGTTAACTGTCAACTGACAAAACAAATTGAAATAAAAAGGGGTGTTACCAATGGAAGCCCCTTATCTATGCTCCTGTTCGTTATATCGTTGGAACCTTTCTTGAGACAACTACAGCACAGGCTGATAGGCATTACCATTCACGGAACAAAGACCGCGGTAGGTGCTTACGCGGACGATGTAGGCGTAATCATCAGAGACCAAACAGATGTGACACAACTAAAGATGGTACTTGCAAAATACTGTTCCGCATCAGGTGCGAGGGTAAATGAAAACAAAAGTAAATTTCTAAATATGAAGCGGCTTGCTAACATCCGCATTGAGTGGGCGAACCATGTTAATGAACCCAAATCTCTTGGATCGGCATTGACAACTCCCCTTTTAAAAATGTTAGCAGTAAATTGGCGGGAGGTGTCAAGAAAAATCAGGGGATCTTTGATTGAAAACTGTCAACGTAGCATAGACCTGTACCAGAGAATACTGTTTATCAATACGTATATTTTATCCAAGGCCTACTACATAGCACAGGTTCTCGCCATTCCATCAATGGTGACGAAGTCGCTCATGTCCACCTTAGGAAAGTTCTTGTGGAAAGGGGAATTGTTTCGAGCGCCGGTGAAGACAGCAGTTTTTGATCCAAGCAATGGAGGAATGGGTCTAGCCGACGTCAAGTCTAAAGCGATGGCACTCTATGTCAAACGAACATGGAGCATAATGTGTAATGATCCAGGGTGCATTACAGCAAAACTATACGATATTGTCAGGCCAGAAAGTGTAGAGCCGCCGATAAATACACAAAAAATAAGTTTTAAGCTGAAACACATTAGAGAGTATTATCTTGAACTAAGTTATCCCAGCAAAAAGCTTTTAAACTTCAAAAATCTTACAGCAAAGGCGATTTTAGCTGAAAGACGGAATCATGAAAGGAAAAATAACATAGAAACTAAATATGCTGGAATAGCATGGAATGTGGTCTGGAACAAACATCAGTAGTGATGTTCCTTCGTCTGACGTGAGAACAGCGTGGTACAAGGTAGTCAATAACATCATCAGCACTAATGAGCGTCTCTTTGCCATCGGTTTAAGTGACACTAACCTCTGCAGCAAATGCAACCTCGTTGATAGTGTGCCTCATCGTTACGCATGTGGAGATAGGATTACCATCTGGAGGTGGACCAGGGAGAAAATTGCTCAAACAAGAAGAACTTCAGCAAACAATGTACCGACTAACATTTTCTTCAGGCCAGAGGACAGTTACTACCCTCAGGCAAAAAATAACGCAGTGATTTGGTTAATGGGAAAATATACAAGTTATGTTTTTAACAATATTAGGAGCCATGAACACATTGAAAACAAGATGTATATGGAAAATGAATTCGAGAAAATACTTAAATATCAGAATAAGAAATATGGTAACATGCTCCGAATTGTCTTCAACAGAATGGGTATAGGTTAGGAACTGGATTCGTAGTAGAGAGGGAATGGGTTGGCTCACGTTCCCGACCCTAACCTCACCTGCAAGTCACACATGAAAAATAGATCAGTAGTACAGCAGATACAAGAATATGCCGACAAACATCTGGTGTCTGATATAAAGGAAGATCTTGAACTCCCTATGGTTGCGTTTAGAAGGCTGGAACTGACAAAAATTACAAGGCAGTGAAGGATTTTGTGATGTCGCTGTTCGGGACTGCTCTTCTGTCCACGTAATTTATCCTGGAAGAAACATACTTCAAGGATTTACTGAATGATAATTTGGGAAATGATGATGAGGCACCTCAGGCTGCAGAAGAAGGAAAAGTGCATGCTGAACAGCCACCAGTTGAAGGTGACAGTGAAGGTGCTAAATTGTGCTACTGCTAAAGACTCAGTCTTTGAATGCTGTAATTTATGAGTGCAATTATCTGTCACCTTATATATGTGATTTCTTTGTAGCCATTTTTGTTACTGTTTTTGTGGAATAAAAAAAAGTGGTCAGCGTGCCGGATTGCCGTCCTACCGGCCCGGGCTCGATTCCTGGCTGGGTCGGGGATTTTCTCCGCTCAGGGACTGGTAGTTGTGTTGTCTTCATCATCATTTCATCCCCATCCGGTGCGCAGGCCGCCCAATGTGGCGTAGAATGTAATAAGACCTGCACCAAGGCGGCCGGACCTGCCCCGTAAGGGGCCTCCCGGCCAACGACACCAAACGCTCATTTCATTTTCATACCTATTTTGTGACTGGAACGTATAGTTGGACGAATGAGAAAATTATGTCAGTTGGTTGTTTTAATGTACCCTAGTTAAGCAATAAGGACGGCGAAAAACACGTGCGTATTTCACCTGGTAACGACAGTGTTGTTCATGTCACATGGTGTGATCTACCGTCCACTTGCCGACATATCCCGAATTGAAATTCCTGCTCTCAGTTGCCACATTTTGGTAATTTCTGGTAATTTATTTCTTCACTTACCATTTAAGGAATCAAGACAAATGAGGTGAAAATTGGTGCAAAATAACTGTAGCTGTAAATCTGCGATAGTTAACGTATTTCAGTAAATGTGGAAGCTTTGTTTTTGTGAAATTACAGTCACTTTACGTCAACAGAAGGCTTAATGTAACGTTTACATGTGCGTACATACTCCGCACGCCACCGTACTGTACGTGGCAGAGGGTAACCTGTAACACTACAACTCATTTCCTTTCCTGTTGCACTCGTAAACAGACGGAGAGAAAAACGACTATCTACGTGGCTCCGTACGAGTCATCATCTCTACAATCTTTTCTTCGTGGTCATTACGCGAAATATTCGTTGGGGGTAGTAGATAGTTCTGCAGTCAGCCTCAAATTCCAGCTCTAAATTTTAATATTTCTCCTTGAATGTCGCCTTCCGTCCAGTGATTCCCATATGAGTTTCCAAAGAATCTCCGTAATACTAGCATGTTATCTGAACCCATCGGTAATAAATCTGGCAGTAGGCGCTTTTGAATTGCTTCGATGTCTTATTTCAATATTCCCTCGTGTGGATTCCGAACACTCGAACACTACTCAGCAATGTGACCCACTAGTATCCTTTACGCTCCTCCTTTGCACTTTCCTGAAATTCGCCAGTAAACCTAAGTCGATCATTCGCCCTCCCTACTAATCCTTACATGCTCACTCCATTCCATATTGTTTGCAACGTTACGCCTAAATATTTAATTGACTGGATTCGTGATTTCCTCTCAGAGACGTCACAGTTCGTAGTGATAGATGGTAAATCAACGAGTAGAACAGAAGTGATATCTGGCGTTCTGCAAGGTAGTTCAAATGGCCCAGAGCACTAAGGGACTTAACTTCTGAGGTCATCAGTCCCCTAGAAATTAGAACTACTTAAACCTAACTAACCTAAGGACATCACACACATCCATGCCCGAGGCAGGCTTCGAACCTGCGACCGTAGCGGTCGGGCGGTTCCAGACTGTAGCGCGTAGAACTGCAAGGTAGTGTCATAGGCCCTCTCCTGTTCCTGATTTACATTAATGATCTAGGTTTGCAGATGACGCTGTAATTTACCATCCAGTAAAATCATTAGACGATCAATTCCAATTACAAAACGATCTAGAGAGAATTTCTGTATGGTGCGAAAAGTGGCAACTGGCACTAAACAAAGAAAAGTGCGAGGTCATCCACATGGGTATTACAAGAAATCCCATAAATTTTGGGTATACGATAAACCGCACAAATCTAAGGGCTGTCAATAATTACGTGCAACTTCAATTGGAAAGATCACATAGATAATATTGTGGGGAAGGCCGAACAAAGACCGCGCTTTGTTGGCAGAAAGAAGATGCGACAAACCCACTAAATAGACAGCCTACACTACACTTATCAGTTCTCTGCTGGAATATTGCTGCACGGTGCGGGATCCTTACCAGGTAGGATTGAGGGAGGACATCGAAAAAGTGCAAAGAAGGGCATCTCGTTTCGTGTTATCGCGCAATGGTGGTGAGCTTGTCACTGATATGATACGCGAGTTGGTGTGGCGGTCACTGAAACAAAGTCGGTTTTCTTTGCGGCGAGATCTGTTTACGAAATTTCAATCGCCAACTTTCTCTTCTGACTGCGAAAATATTTTGTTGACGCTCACCTACGTAGGGAGAAATGATCATCATAATAAAATAAGAGAAATCAGAGCTCGAACGGAAAGATTTAGGTGTTACTTTTTCCCACGCGCCATTCGAGAGTGGAATGGTAGAGAAGTAGTATGAAAATGGTTCGCTGAACCCTCTGCCAGGCACTTAAGTGTGAATTGCAGAGTAACCATGTAGATGCAGATGTAGATGTAGAATGCTGTTCTCGAACATTATGTGTTTGGTTTACCTCCTCATCTTCATTAATATATATATTTCTACATTTAGAATTATCATCTGTTCATCACACTAACAAGAAATGTTGTCTACCTCCTACAGTCACTCAACGACGACACCTTCATACAGGGTGTTTCAAAATTGACCGGTGTATTTGAAATGGCAATCAAAACTAAACGAGCAGCGATAGAAATACACCGTTTGTTGCAATATGCTTGGGACAACAGTACATTTTCAGGCGGACAAACTTTCGAAATTACAGTAGTTACAATTTTCAACAACAGATGGCGCTGCAAGTGATGTGATAGATATAGAAGACAACGCAGTCTGTGGGTGCGCCATTCTGTACGTCGTCTTTCTGCTGTAAGCGTGTGCTGTTCACAACGTGCAAGTGTGCTGTAGACAACATGGTTCATTCCTTAGAACAGAGGATTTTTCTGGTGTTGGAATTCCACCGCCTAGAACACAGTGTTGTTGCAACAAGACGAAGTTTTCAACGGAGGTTTAATGTAACCAAAGGACCGAAAAGTGATACAATAAAGGATCTGTTTGAAAAATTTCAACAGACTCGGAACGTGACGGATGAACGTGCTGGAAAGGTAGGGCGACCGCGTACGGCAACCACAGAGGGCAACGCGCAGCTAGTGCAGCAGGTGATCCAACAGCGGCCTCGGGTTTCCGTTCGCCGTGTTGCAGCTGCGGTCCAAATGACGCCAGCGTCCACGTATCGTCTCATGCGCCAGAGTTTACACCTCTATCCATACAAAATTCAAACGCGGCAACCCCTCAGCGCCGCTACCATTGCTGCACGAGAGACATTCGCTAACGATATAGTGCACAGGATTGATGGCGATATGCATGTGGGCAGCATTTGGTTTACTGACGAAGCTTATTTTTACCTGGACGGCTTCGTCAATAAACAGAACTGGCGCATATGGGGAACCGAAAAGCCCCATGTTGCAGTCCCATCGTCCCTGCATCCTCAAAAAGTACTGGTCTGGGCCGCCATTTCTTCCAAAGGAATCATTGGCCCATTTTTCAGATCCGAAACGATTACTGCATCACGCTATCTGGACATTCTTCGTGAATTTGTGGCGGTACAAACTGCCTTAGACGACACTGCGAACACCTCGTGGTTTATGCAAGATGGTGCCCGGCCACATCGCACGGCCGACGTCTTTAATTTCCTGAATGAATATTTTGATGATCGTGTGATTGCTTTGGGCTATCCGAAACATACAGGAGGCGGCGTGGATTGGCCTCCCTGTTCGCCAGACATGAACCCCTGTGACTTCTTTCTGTGGGGACACTTGAAAGACCAGGTGTACCGCCAGAATCCAGAAACAATTGAACAGCTGAAGCAGTACATCTCATCTGCATGTGAAGCCATTCCGCCAGACACGTTGTCAAAGGTTTCGGGTAATTTCATTCAGAGACTACGCCATATTATTGCTACGCATGGTGGATATGTGGAAAATATCGTACTATAGAGTTTCCCAGACCGCAGCGCCATCTGTTGTTGAAAATTGTAACTACTGTAATTTCGAAAGTTTGTCTGCCTGAAAATGTACTGTTGTCCCAAGCATATTGCAACAAACGGTGTATTTCTATCGCTGCTCGTTTAGTTTTTATTGCCGTTTCAAATATACCGGTCATTTTTGAAACACCCTGTATATACCACTGCTTCATCAGCAAATAGACGCTACTGCTTATCCAGTCCGCCAGATCATTTCAGTCGTCAGTCAGTCAGCAATGTGGTGATTTTTAGTTTGCTATTGCTTCATATCTACATCTACATCTACATCCATACTCCGCAAGCCACCTGACAGTGTGTGGCGGAGGGTACCTTGAGTACCTCTATCGGTTCTCCCTTCCATTCCAGTCTCGTATTGTTCGTGGAAAGGATTGTCGGTATGCTGCTGTGTGGGCTCTAATCTCTCTGATTTTATCCTCATGTTCTCTTCGCGAGATATACGTAGGAGGGAGCAATATACTAATTGACTCTTCGGTGAAGGTATGTTCCCGAAACTTTAACAAAAGCCCGTACCGAGCTACTGAGCGTCTCTCCTGCAGAGTCTTCCACTGGAGTTTATCTATCATCTCCGTAACGCTTTCGCGATTACTAAATGATCCTGTAACGAAGCGCGCTGCTCTCCGTTGGATCTTCTCTATCTCTTCTGTCAACTCTATCTGGTACGGATCCCACACTGCTGTAAACTACTTTCTTTGTTTTCGGATTGCATTTCCTTACGATTCTTCCAATGAATCTCAGTCTGGCATCTGCTTTACCAACGATCAACTTCGCTTATAGTTGCACCAACAGACACTGAAAGGGTTTTAGCCCTCCTGTTAGTCTGTCTGTCTTGAGATACCGAAAAAGAGCCTTTTTTTATGGTGGCATCAGTGAATAACTCCCGCCCTTTAAAAAAAGAAGAACCACGAATTTTAACTTATGCCCTTTTGAAAACGAAGCTTATGTGACAGCACAAACTTATGTTGCATATCTATAAAGATATACAAACAGTATGCTGTAACTCATTGTACTGCTGTTCATTGTTGTGCATATTCTCCGCGGTGTTAAACCATCTGATAGGTTCATTACCTTTCCTTGGAAAGAGAGAGGGAGGAAAATCCCTCTTTGTTCTGTTCTCCTCTTTCCATCCAACCCTGCTTCAGCAATGGCCGCTGCTCGCTACGGTAAATGTGTGCGCCCCTCCATGTAAGTTTTTAACTTTTTATTTGTTAAATTTTTAATGGTTATCAGTAATTTAAGGTAGTATACATGGTGCAGTTAAATATGTCTGTAACCGACAATGAAATTAAATGAAACTGTATGTGACAAATTCGTGCGACCATCAATGCTTGCATCATGTTATGTATTGAGTTTCGTTTCATATTTACTTCTTAAGTACTATGTGGGACACAAAGAAGTATAACTTAAAGAATCCTGTGGATGTAGGAGCTATGATAAATGCAGATCTGTGCGATACCGTATGACCAGGACAACAGTTTTATAGAGGACACTGATACTGATGAAAAAGAGCACATAATGGAAAGCGATGGAGATTCTGTTAAAGAACTGAGTGCTCGGGCCAGACAATGAATATGAGAGCACCCAATAGACGTCCAAAAGAGAAATAAGAAAATTATCGAGGTATTTTACGTCATCTGCCCGGATTAACCTGGCGTGCGAGAAACGTCACTAATATTCTTGATCCATGAAATGCCTTATCTCTGACACAATGATTGGACGTATTGTATAAAATACAAATAAATTGATTCTTACAATACAAGATAACTATTCTCGTTCAAGGGATGCTCAACAGACAGACATGTTGGAAATAAATGCCGTATTCGACCGACTTTATTTCGCTGGGGTATACCACGTGAACCGTCTGAATCTCGACGACTTGTGGAGGATGGATGACTTCCTAACAGTCATGAGTATAAGAAGATATCATTTTGATGATATGGAAACTAGAGGAGAAAATTAAAAGTGATCACCTAGCTCCTAGAAGAAATATCTTTGAAGAATTCGCCGAGAACTGTCAACAATGTTACTCACTTGGTGAAAATGTCACACTCGATGAAAAACTCGAAGCTTTTCGAGGAATAACAACTCAAGCAAATATGGTATAAAAATTAATTCTTTGGTCGACCCTCGTTTATATTACACTATAATATGAAAATATTTGCCAGAACCGAACCAGAAGGCCAATTTAGTGTACGCAATTGACCATTCGACATTGTAAGGTTAGTAGCAACTACTTTCTACAATGAGAGAAATATCACATCCGATAATTCGATTACGAATTAAGATTTGGTAATCGAATCTGTATCAAAAATTCGTACGTTGGCACTTCATGTAAAAATGACCCTAAGATTCCTGGTGAATACAAAGCGACCAGAAAAACAGAGCCCCACTCAAGTCTCTTTGGTTTGCGCAAAGAGGCAGAATTGTTTCACATGGGCCAAAAAGTACAAAAATGTTTTGCTGGTGTCAAGCCTTCTCAACGATGGAAAAATCGATGTAGAGAAACCAGAAATTATAACTTTTATAATCACAGAAAAGGAGGAGTTGCCACAGTCGACAAACCTTGTGAGTCCCTCAAAGTTGCGAGAAACGCGATGCGATGGCCTCTGGTAGTGTTTTCTTTTCGATGATGAGCGTTGTTGCTACAAATTCATTTATTATCTGGAAAGGAAACTACAAAACATTTCTCGAGAGAGAAAAAAAATCTCAGAAATTTCTCGAACTTCTTCATGAGGATGTAAGAAGGAGAAGTACTTAATTAAGAGGAGAACTCAGAACCAAATTTTTGAATGCGTCGTGCATAGAAAATGTGCGCATACAGCAACGAGGAAGAGAAGAAGAAGAGCACACCCCGCAGCCTCCGAAGAAAAGATGTAGGCCGTGTTTACTTAGCAAGGAAAAGAAATGGCTCAAATGGCTCTGAGCACTATGGGACTTAACTGCAGCGGTCATCAGTCCCCTAGAACTTAGAACTTCTTAAACCTAACTAACCTAAGGACGTCACACACATCCATGCCCGAGGCAGGATTCGAACCTGCGACCGTAGCGGTCTCGCGGTTCCAGACTGTAGCGCCTAGAACCGCTCGGCCACCTCGGCCGGACAAGGAAAAGAGAATCACCCCTTTCAAATATGTAGACAGTTTATTTGTTTGCAACAGTCAAGAAATGTTTGCAATGACTGTATTTCAATTTCTAAATAATCACCTTTATCAAATGTGAGATATATCGAACGTCTTTTTTTAGTTGCATTATTCAAGAAATGTTTGCACTGGTGGTATTTAAAACTCTAAGTAACTGAATTATATTGAAAAACCAAATCTTAATCAATCATACTCTTGTATAAATTCGACATTCGTATATGGCGAAGTACGGATCAGTACCATGAGAAACTGTGTGACGGGAATATGTGTTATGAAACATGACGTTGTTTTTAAATAAATTGTTTACTTAGCTTCTGTTGGTATAACCCATACATAATATTATTGTTCTGATAAAAATTTAATGTTTACAAAGACGAAAGTTTATTAACAACAAGTGGTATATGGGATGTATGCGTGAACGCCCTTGTCTGACTGGATGCCGTGCCGGTTGGAAGATTAAACATGCACTGAACTATACGTTGGCGCTAGTATTTACGAGTATTTTATCCTACAATGAGTCCTTCCAAGAGTGATATTAATAACGAAGAGCAAGGCTGTAATTCGAAAAAGCGAAAGAAGATTAAACAACTGGAACGTTATAAAACCAATAAAATAAAATCTGGAAGGATACAATGTGAGGCCTTTGTGAATCACCGAGGGAAAAGTATTCCAGCAAAAAAGCTTGTATTCACTTGCAAGTAGTTACCAATTCTTTTAATGACTGAATAATACATTATGCTGCCTAAATTCTAGATATGTTATTTAATGCTCAGAGTGTAAATTTACCAACATGGAGGAATTTTACGTTTAAATACGTCTGTTTAAATGCTAAAATCTTATTTTGTCACCATTTAACATGATAACAGTACTATTTGATGGTGGTTTGCTCACTGAAATGGTGCGCAATATATAGAGAGTATGAATAATTCTATGATGCTTTGTGATCAGCGTGTGTCCTTTATTTTTGTGTGTGCTAAACTTTAATTTAGAAAACTGAATATTTAATATACAATACCTTATATATTTTTAGGAGCTTCAAACAGGTGCAACTTCGTTTCAGCTACCTTTATAGTTACTAGTATATTTTTGTAATTTATGGTGTGTTTGAGTGCTTATTATGAGCAACCCTTCATTTTAAAAGCAGTGCAGCGTACAGTACCGCCATTGTTATCGACCGTTGTATCGACCGTGATATCGTACAGGCTTTCGTTTGTTTTGCTTAGAACAGCTCAGTGTCGGTTAGACAGTGAGAGAGTACCGCGTGTTCCTGCTGCTAATAAGGCGAGTACACCGTTGGTTTATTACATATCTTTACGAGTTTCGAACATCAGGGAGTTCAGAAATGGATAGGCACTGTGATTGCTGTGTACAGATGCGAGCTGAGTTGATGACCCTTCGCTCCCAGCTCCAGGCAGTATTGGATTCCGCCACACACCTTGAGGCTGCTGCCAAGGGGCATCACTGTGGGGATGCGGAGGAGGTCGAGTACGTCCCACGTGTGCCCCGATCGATCCACTGCTGTGGCCGCCCCAGGTACTGCCTGCACTGATGTTGACCTCTCACCTGTGGTCAAGTGGGAGATCATTCCAGAGTCTGGCAGGCAGCAAAAGACTTTCCGTGGGCCCGATCGTAGGGCCACCCCAGTTCGTCTGACGAACAGGCTTCGGGCGTTATCTGTGGATGACGAAGTCCCTGAGCCGGATGCAGTCGTCTACGCTGTTCCAGAGGAAGCTTCTTGGCCCGCAAGGCCTGGATATTCACAGAGGGTGGGTTTGCTGGCAGCTGGAAGCTGCAACGTTAGGTGCGTAATTTGGCCCCTTAGGAACATGGCTACCAAGGAGGGCAGGAAGCCAGTGGGCAGTGTGCATAACGAGGAACAGTCATTCCGGATGTGGAATGGGTGCTTAAGGATGCCATGAAGAGTACAAGGTGCAGCCAATTGCCCATGTCGGTACCAATGATGTGTGTCGATTTGGACTGGAGGAGATTCTCCCTTGTTTCGGGCGGCTATCAGAAAGGTATAGACTGCCAGTCTCGCTTCCGAAATTAAGGCGGAGCTCACCATGTGCAGCATCGTCGACAGAACCGATTGTGGTCCTTTGGTGCAGAATCAAGTGGAAGGTCTGAATCAGAGGCTCAGGCGATTCTGTAACCGTGTAGGCTGCATATTCCTTGACTTGCGTCATCGCAGGAAACCACAGAAAGTGCTTCAGCCTAAAAGGAGGTAGGTAAAACACAGGAAGATAGTTGTAGAAACGATCGGTATTGTAGTTCTAAATTGTCGTAGCTGTGTTGGGAAAGAACCAGAGCTCCAAGCCCTTACAGAAAGCACTGAAGCTCAAATAGTTGTAGGTACAGAAAGCTGGCTAAAGCCGGAAATCAGTTCAGCCAAATGCTTTTCGAACGATGTAACAATGTGCAGAAAGGATAGATTAAATACAGTGGATATTGGGGTATTTATTGCTGTCAGTAGTAGTTTGCCGTGTAGTGAAATTGAAGTAGATAGTTCCTGTGAAATAATATGGGTAGAGGATATACTTGACAATCGGACTAAACTAGTCATTATATCGTTTTACCGACCCACCGACTTATGAGATATGCTTACTGGACAGTTCAAAGAAAACTTGAGTCTCATTTCAAATAGGTACCTCACTCATACAATTATAGTCGGTGGCAACGTCACTCTACCCTCGATATGCTGGAAGAATTATACGTTTAAAGCCTGCGGTAGGCATAAAACGTCATCCGAAATTCTACTGAATGCTATCACACAAAATTATTTTCAACCATTAGTTCATGAGCCTCCTTGAAGCGTAAATGGTTGTGAAAGCATACTTCACCTCTTAGCAACAAATAAACCTGGACAAATAGGGAGTATCATGACGAATACAGGGATTAGCGACCACAAGGCAGTTGCTGCTAGGCTGAATACAGTAAAACCCACAACAATCAAAAAGAAACGCGAAGTACGTCTATTTAAAAACGCTGACAAAAGTGTTCTTATCGTCTTTTTAAGGGACAGTCTCCACTCCTTCCGATCTAATCACGTAAACGTAGAAAAGATGTGGAATTATTTTATGAAACGTCCCATTAGAACAGTTGTATATGACTGTGCTTAACCTGACACACAATGTTTTTAGCGCAACGCAATCTGACTTTCAAAAATCCCTGCAAAAGAATGGCCCTGAGTAACATTAAACTATACCTTTCAGAAATCACTTACCTCACAAAAATCTTCATTACTCGAACTACTGCAATACAGCGAGCACCACTACTGCCAGCTAAATAAAAGATTCAAACTACGTAAGGCACTAACTACTGATAGGGATAGTTAGCAAATGAAAGATATTAATAGAGAACAAACAATGTATTTACCTTAATAGTCATAATATACATAGCAGTTCATGATAAATTACAAAACTCCGCCATCTCTCTCCTCACATCCACCACTGCTGGCGGCGCACCTCCAACTGCGCAAGGCTACACGCTGTTCACATCCAGCTATAGCAGTTCATGACAACAATGGCAGACAACAATGCAACCAAGCCACAGGCTGCACACAAACGTCCCCTTAGAACAAATTTATACAAGACTATGCTTAACCTGACACTCAATATTATTTAGCGCAACGCAATCTGACTATCAAAGATCCCTGCAAAAGAATGGCCCTGAGTAACATTAAACTATACCTTTCACAAATAACTTACCTCACAAAAATCTTCGTTACTGGAACTACTGCAATACAGTGAGCGCCACTACTTCCAGCTAAATAAAAGATTCAAACTACGGAAGTCACTAACTACTGATAGGGATAGTTAGCAAATGAAAGATATTAATAGAGAACAAACACTGTATTTACCTTAATAATCATAATATATATAGCAGTTCAATTTCAAAACTTCCGCCATCTCTCTCCCCACATCCACCACTGCTGGCGGCTCACCTCCAACTCCGCAACGCTACACACTGTTAACATCCAGCTGCCCCTCTACAATGGCAGACAACAATGCAAACTAGCCACAGACTGCACACAGCACAGCCAGTGATTTTCGTACAGAGCACTACGTAACGTTGCCAATAAGAAAACATAAACAGCCTACTTACATAAAGAAAACATAAACAGCCTACTTACATAGCCCCCATGCTCCCCACAAAAAATTTTACAAATTTTTTTGGCCAGTGGCCAATAATGATTTGATAATTTTTTTTTATAATTACAGTAAGAATGATATCAAATGCGCACACTTATTGATACAATGTTGGTCAAAAACTAAAATTTTCTCACAGCCCATAAAGACAGTCCTGATCATTCATCATAAGAGTAAACCTGCAGTTTGTTTTCTCAAAGTCTGAGCAGTAAAAGACAATGCACACGGAAGTAGTGGATTTCCATGCAGTCGTGAAGAAGTAGTGTTGTCCTTCCAACGGAAAGACTGTGCTGACTCTTGACATGCAGACAGGTAATGGGCCACAACAGAGCAAACCCACAGCAGAGTCATTCGACGTTTTGAAGAAGATTGGTAGGTAGGTCATCACAGAGTAGACCCACTGTAGTCCTGGTAGAGAGTATGGTATTTGTGGGCCACCAGAGGTGCAGACCCACTGCAGTCCTTGTAGAGATGGCCAGCAGCCATCTGTTGTGACTGTGCAGGTGCACAATCACCATCGAAGAGTCTTGCGGACAATATAGCAAGTCCATGAACCACCACTTGTGCACTCACAAAGTTTTTTAGAATTGTCCTTAGAACCAGCAATGCTGTTATCCAGTCCCTTGCTGAATTATTAACACACGTGCAAACACTAACAGTCCCAACTTCTCACATATTGTGCATTACTATGACCAACAGAAATGTGTGCAGTGAAATGTAACTTACAAGTTACTTAATTAACTGGTGTCAATTACAATTTTATAACATAAAAATACAATAACAAAGGTACAAAATACATCATTAAAAACATAACAATACAGATAACATTTGTAGTAATACAAGCTTTACAAAAGAATAGAAATAACATATACATCAGTGTTACAGGAATTATGACATAAGTAACTACATAAAAGATCAGAAGAACGTCTGAAACATCACCTTCACATGTGAGCAACCAAACAGTATAAATAATGTCTAAACATCTTTACAAAGTAAATAACAGAGTATTAGAAAATGTCTACAACATAGCTCTCATCAGCTAAACACACAAAGACAGGAAAAATACAAATACACAAGGGTACACAAACATATAGAGGGATGACGCAAAAGGAAAGGACAGGGTTTGTTTTACTGTAGTATTTTGCATGGAGATCTCCCTTCGTTCATCATTATTCCCAAAAGTCCTATTTAAGCCTGCTTTCTGTATTCTGTCCACATCCTCTGTCAAAAATAGTTTTTCTGCACTGTACAGTATCTTTTTTTTTTTTTTTTTTTTGCCCAAACCATTTTCATATAGCTTCTCAATACATTTCTTCCAAGTCATCATAGTTAGTTTCTTATATAGTCTACCTCTCTTAAGCTAACTTAAATCTACTGAGCTCAGATATATATACCAAGGGACGAGGCAATGCAGCATCACATAACACAATTAATATAAACAGCAATGAAAAAAAATCGCAGATTTGCGAAGCAAGCAGCATTAAGAAATTAGCAAAGCAATTGTAATATTACAACTAATCTAAGGCAATGTGGAGCAAATAATAAAAATAAATCATTAGTAAAACTGGCTTAACAGCGTAATACAAAGTCAAATTATGTAACATTATGCCTGGCAAACAGCAGAAGCAAATATAAAAAAATATAAAAAATATAAAACTTATATCTATACATGACAAAGCTCAAGCAGAAAAAATATTACACTAAAATGGCCATGTCTAATACCTATGTCACATCTTAACACTAGAGTGATGCATCACGAGAACTTACAGTAGCAGATAAGTTACCAAATCGTAAAGAAATTATTTATGCAATTTCTGTGAAGGGAAATGTCTATTTATGTGCCCTCGTTTTCTTGGAAGTAAATCATAAATTTCTTATTGACTGGATCTGTAGGCATAAAATAACTATATTAGTACATATATTAAATTTTATTTTAACCAATGCTGCTGTGCAGCTAGAAACTAGATATTAAAGAAAATGAGCAAATATGTACAAAGGACGGCATGAAACATCATTCATTAGCCATATGTCATTTCATAACGCAGTAAAAATATCCTCAATTCTAGAGAAAGACGCTTGTCATAATCAGGTGTGCAGATGTAATCGTGTCGTGTTTGTGGTGCTTTCTACAAAGGTATGTCAAAAGCGAGGATAATGGCCTCCCTTTTTTTTTCTTTTCTACCTTAGCGCCTGAAAAGGCTTGTTCTCCAGGTGTCTGAGACAGCTGTGTGCCCACGACGCACGTGCAGGTGGTCACTTAACTTTCTTACAGAAATATTTACGACATTTTTCCGCTACAGTGACAGTCTCATATACAAAATTTCAGAGGTCGAGAATTTACGTTGCATATGTGTAGAAACAAAATCCTATGAATATAACAGTGTCCAAAAAAATTTTCGCCGGCATTGTGATACATTCACGCATTTACACACATTTCATAACTCTTAAAGTATGATTCTTGGTTTCCAACATCCTTTTTCACAAGTCAAGAGTCCCTAACTTCTATTCATTATTCATATACATATAAACACGTAATCACATTCATCATATATGGTAGCATCATCTTATTGACATAAACATACCTCAACAGCATAATACTCATCGTCGTCGTAAAAATAACATCATAACACCTCAGTCAAACCTCAAAAACGTCGTAGCTTTCTGCAATAATATCAAAACCTAAAGAAAATTCTCTGCTCATTTCAGTAGTGTCATCTACCTCAAACGTACTTTAAAAATCATGATCTCATACCAAATACATCATTCAAAGCTCTCATAGTATCACAATGGTTCCAAAAAAATATGAACAGTGCACAAAGTACAGACAAAATACAATTTCACAAGTATGAAGTTATCCAACTGTGTAATTGCATAAACACGTGTCACTGACGTAGTAAAAAGATGTTTGTTTCTCTGTTAAATGATCAGATAGCCGTGTAATTTGTGTGTTAGAGGAATATAGTACCGATGTGTAAAGTTGTATAAGCAAATACCATGTTAGCTAGGGCTCCTTGTGCTTGCCAAACACATGATACACAAAGTAAGCGTGTACCCCCCTGAGGATTATTGTAATTATACCCTCAGGTGTTACAGATTACAGCAATGGAATGAAATGTATCACGGAAAACTTTCTTTGTAATTCAAAAATCTTTAAAAATAAATGTTTTAAGTACAAAATTAATCACTGAAATGCGTGTCCTGTAGCGCTAAATATGCGTCTTGCTGTAAGACAATCTCTGTGGAAGTGTCGTAGTTATCGTCCTCCAAAAGCTAAGTTCTGCAGAAGTCAATGTACTGACCTCATGATAAACAAAGTGAAATGCTTTGCGTATAGATATCATACTTATTACGCTTATTGCCGTGATGAAGAAAGTACTGTGCTGTAACGTATTGTTGTGCTACAGAAAAGGCTGTCTCCTTGTAGCTATACCACAAAAGTTACTACTAAAACATGTTTTACTTTCCAGAATAATACAGAAAAACTGTGCAGATATAAAACAGAAACACCGCAAAAGCAACATTGTAAATTGTCGCTCATTAGTAGCGTCGTGATAAAATCGTGTAGCTGTCACATAAACTAACCACTGTCTCATCTGGCATCTCACTGAAAGTACCTTAAATCCAGAATCCACTCTCAAGCAAACCAAAATGTTGCATGAACATTTCATTAGCTGTGCCGGTATATGTTCCAAGTATGTGAGCCTTATAGTCGTTACATAATCGTACAACTAACAAGCAAGAATGCACACACACAATAACACTGTGTCACCTGTTCACAATAACAATGCATTCGTAATTTCTGTTTAAATAAGTTCTCTTGGTTCTTGACTGGATATTTAACTTCAAACATTGTTGCATGTTAACAGTTTCTCAGTGTGACAAATTGTACAAGTAGCGTGAAGTGAAAATTGCAAAGACTAAGTTAAAAAGCAGATTATCTGTCAATAAATGGTTTTACATGTGAAATGTGGTGTAAACCTTTACTCTTCCTAGTACGCAGAGTTTCAACTTCAACGCAATTATCATGTGGTATACGTCGGATTCTGTAAGGTCCATTGTAAACTAGAAAGAATTTGTGACTCAAGTGTTTCTTCTTATGTGACAATGAATGTGCTTTAATGAGAACTTTCTGACCAATATATAATTTCTTTGCATTTGCTTTACCGTGTAGTTTTCTCCTTTTGTCTGCTGCAGATTTTATATTTTTAAGAGCCAAATCAATTATGTCTTTGTGTCGAAGTTTACGTGTATTCGGGAAAGGTACAAGCTCTCTGATTCTGTTCGGTGGTTCTTCATTCTTCAGTACAAGAGTAGGTGGTAAAGCAGTGGAATCATGAGGCATTTCATTCAGCACATTTTGAAATAAGTGTAAATATCTCTCCCAATGCTGATGCTTTCTGTGACAATAAAGTCTGCAAAGCTTATTGATTTCTTTCATAATCCGTTCAGACGGGTTACAATGTGGTGAATACAATGAAATAAAAACAGGTTTGATTTTATGATTCCAAAGCATGCGTGACCAAACAGCAGATATGAATTGCGGTCCATTATCTGAAATGACTTTACTAACGTGTCCAACTCCACGTAAGAAATTTTTAACAAAGGCGTTGGATACAGACCGTCCAGTGGCTTTACGTAATGGAGTGAAAGAAACAAATTTTGAAGTAAGTTCAACAGCGACTAGAACGTACGCAAATCCACTAGATGTTCTGACAAGTGGTCCCAAGAGATCAACAGCAGCAAATTCTTTTAATTTAGAAGGAATGATAGGAAACAGCGGAGCACGATGTGAGACAGTAGATGGTTTCGCCTATTGACAAAGTTTACAAATAGACAAGACTCTTCGAATTCTCTTTTCCATATTGTTAAAATACCAAGTCGTTCGATGAATATGATAACATTTTCGTGGACCAAAATGTGCGTAGCTGAAATGAATGTACCAAATGAGCTTATTAACAAAATCGTCTGGAATGCAAAGTACCCATAGCTTGTCATCAACAGTGCAGCGTTTGAAGAGTATGTTGTTTCTAACCAGGTAATAATGCCGAACCTGAGAGTGTGTCTTTTCATGCCATTTACTTTTGATGTCTTTCCAAATCGGATCTTTATCTTGTTCATGAGCAATGTCCTTTAAAGATGTGGTGATGAAGTTTTCAAAGGCGACTTTCTGAATGTAAAGAATACTGAAATTTTTCTCGAGGTTGCCTTCTGTGTTACTTTTCTGAAGCCCAGCCGGTCCGCGTGACAGCGCGTCCGCAACAATGTTCTCCTTGCCGGGAATTTAGACTATTGTGAAGCGGAATTCTTGCAGAAACAATGCCCAACGTTTTAACCTATCATGATTTAATTTTGAAGACATAAGAAATTGTAATGCATGATGATCACTGTATACTTTTACGTGCTTACCAGAAAGAAAGAAACGGAATTTGATAAATGCCCAAACGATAGCTAAAGCTTCTAATTCAGTAACGGAATAATTTTTTTCAGATTTTGTTAGCACTCGGCTAGCAAAAGCAATGGTTTTCTGAACAGTAGTGTCATTTTCTATGGCTTCTTGAAATAAGTGGGCACCAAGACCGACTTTAGAAGAATCCGTGCTAAGGCAGAAATCTTGTGACAGATCTGGATGAGCTAGTATTGGCGCGTGAAGTAACGCTTCTTTCAAAGAATTGAATTCCAACTGTGCTTGTTCGTCCCAATTCCAAATAGTATTTTTTCCAGTGAGAGAACAAAGTTTTGGTGTAACTAGAATTTGCATATTCAGAAAACGACGGTAAAAATTTACGAGACCTAGAAAACAACGGACTTGTTTTCTTGTGGATGGAACTGGAATGGCTCTGATTGCTTCTAACTTTTCAGGATCCGGCTGAATGCCTTCAGAAAAAATAATGTGTCCCAAAAACTTCACCTTTGACCTACCGAATTCAGACTTTTCCAAGTTAACTGTAATTCCAGAATCTGCAAAAATACGTAACAAACTGTTGAGGATGCGGTTATGTTGTTCCCAGGAAGCTTCTGCTATTAGAATATCTTCCACATATAAGGTGATGTGACGTTTTAAGAACTCAGGTAATATGGAATTTAGCCTGCGAATGAATGCTGCCGAAGAAATGTTCAAACCAAAAGGAAGTTTCCGAAACTGATAACAAACGCCGAAACAAAGGAAAGCTGTGTATTTTCTGCATTCTGGATGGAGTTCGATCTGATAAAAGCTGGATCTGAGATCAATGGAAGACAACACTTTTACACCATTAAAATTTTGAAGAAGTTCTTCCATCGTCTGCGGCCTGTCTGTTTCAGGAATAATGATAGTATTGATTTGTCTCGAATCTAAAACAAGCCTGATCGATCCATTTTTCTTCTCAACAACATGTAATGGGTTGTTGTATGAGCTTACTGCAGGCTCAATAATGCCCTCATTAAGCATAGATTGTATTTCTGTTCTAACACGGTCCCTATAATGCGCCGGAATTACGTATGGTCTAACACAAAATTTAGTATGCTCACGAACACGAAATTGGTATTGAAATCCCTTGACTGTTCCTGTTTTGTGAGTAAAAACTGTGGAATGTGCTTGTAAAATCTCAAAAAGGTCCTGCCTATCAGTGTCATTACAATTCTCAATTGTTTGAATTTTATTCTGAATTAACTCATTAATTTCAAATATGCCGTCAATGTCATCCCTGTCAGTACTTGCAGAGTGATTGTTAGTGTCTAGTTCCGTAGAAAATTCCGAACTGTTATCTAACAGAAGATAAAGCCGATTAATTTCCTCATCATGGTTTGAGAGCCAGTCTTCAAATTTCAAAGTTATTGACTTACCTTCTTTCTCTAAACATATTTCAGCATCGTGAAAGTTTAAGATTGCTTTGTATTCATTCAAAAAGTCTACTCCCAGTATAATTTCCGTCGACAATAATGGAACAATAAGAAAGTTCATAGAGAAGCTGTGGCTTTGACAAAAGAATTCTAAGTTGGTTTGTTGGCGTACATCTACACTTTTTCCAAAGATTGCACCTTGTAATTTAATCTTACGTAACGGAAGTGTGGGGCAATCGTTCGATTTGTTGCATTTGCTAAAAGCTGTTTCACTAATTACTGAAATGGGACTGCCAGAGTCAAGTACTGCCGTAAATTTTACGTCATTTACAGTAATGTGAATCACAGGATATGCAATGTTGTTATGTTTTACGTCGTGTTCCTGGAGTAAGATGTCCCTAATGTCTTCCATTTTTACGTAATTACTAGCTACGGCAGCTGCGTCATCAGTTTCATAAGTACGTATTGTGGCTGCCAGCAGAGTGAGTCATTGCCTATTGTCTCTTTGTTGGCGCGCGTCGTTATTGGGATTTGGAGACCTAACTTCTACAAATTCATCATGACGAGAGTGCTCTGCTCTGTTTAAATCTCGGCAGTTCTGATGCAATTCAGGTCTGTCGTGCCGATCATATCGTCTGTCGTCATGTCGGTAGATTCGATAGTTTCTTTCTTTTCGGTCACGTGGTGGAGAATTTCTCCCTGAATCGTAACTGCGCGCTGGACCGTTGCGTCTAAAGTTATTCTGTCTCCCTTGATAATAATTATTTTGGTTCCCATATTGTCTGTTTCTCTGATTGTCTCTGTGATAGTCATTACTGCGGAGAGGTGATCTTTCCCTGTAATTATTACTACTCTGCCAACGGTTGTCATACGGGTGGTGTCTATTTTGGTCACGATTTGTGTGGTGAGAGTAGCCTTGTCGCGTCCAGTTATCGTTTCTGTCGTCACGGAATTGTGACGGATGTGACCTGTAGTGATTGTTTTCCTGTTTCCGCATCCCGCGACTGTCTGTGTCAATTTCTAATTCTTGTAACAGTCCCTGAAAAGCTTCAATGTCGTCTTTGCAACGTCCTGCTAAAATAATATGTCGTAAATGTTCAGGCAGTTTGATTAAGCAAATGCGGATGAGTTCTGAGGGGCTGTATGGGTTTGACAGGTATTGATTCTTGTGCAACATGTCTTCAAAATATTTCACAAGACTGGAAAATTCAGATTGTTCGAAGTGTTTCATCATTATGATGCTATGTTTTACTCGGTCTTGTGTAGCTTGAGACCAATATGCTGAGAGGAAGGCATGATAAAAATCGTGAATGACCGATCGCATTCTTACACCTGGTTCATTCTCTAAGTAGCCACACATAAATTCTAACCTGTGGTCCAATGACCAGTTGGGAGGGAAACAATGAGAGAATTGATGGAGCCACACTTGTGGATGAACGTCGTTGGCAGAATTCTTAAACGTTTTGAATTTACGTGTAGTAATGAACAGCTTATAGTCAAAATCATTGTGTCGGCGAGTAGCATATCGGTCATTGTTATGTCGTGTCGGCGGTTCCATCTCAAAATTCGGTGTACCTTGCCAGTTTCTTTCATAATTACCGAAATGCCCTGTGTTATTATTTTGTGGCTTTTCCGTATTTCTAAGTTCCTCTTTCCGTATTGGAGCGCGAGTGTCCTCTGAAATATGTAATTCTTGTATTACCTGTGTCAGCTGATCTTGTATTTCCCGGATTTCTCTTTGGTGTTGCGTATTAATTTGATTCAGATTTTGTTTCAGTTTCCTAATTTGTTCGCACTCTTCTGTGTCATTAAAGACTACCGGTTTTGTGTCATTCAGATTATCATCTACCTTCGTAGATAAGTTAGTGACCTGATCCGAAAGTTCGGCTACTTTCTCTGATAATGAACTAATTTCCTCCATGTGTCTTTCTGAACCAATTTTCAGAGTATCTACTGTGTCCTTTAAGTTTTCCTGAGTTTTTGCAAGTTGCGTAACCGAATCGGTAGATGCAACTGAGTCCACTTTAGCTTGCAAGGTCTCATGATTTTCATGAACTATAGTTTGCAGTTCTTTTATGGCTGCTTCGTGATTCTGTAATGCATTTTCATGCCGCGAAAAAATAGGCTGAAAATGCTCACAAATTTGTGTTTTTACGTCATTACAGACTTTTTGACATTTCTATTCAATGTTATGTAACTCAGTAGTTAAATCTTCACGTGTTTGTTCAAGTGTGGTGTCTAACTTCCGAAGATTTTGTTCCATTGTGTCTAACTGTTGCTGTGTTTGTCTCTGGTGTTGTTCCATTGTGTCTAACTTTTGCAGCTTTTGCTGTGTTTGTCTCTGATTTTGTTCCATTGTGTCTAACTTTTGAAGATTTTGTCCCATTTGTTTCTGATTTTGTTCAAGCGTTGTGTCTAACTTTTGTAGCCTTTGTCCCATTTGTTGCATTAACTGTAATAACAGTGCACTGGTTTCTGAAACATGTTCCTCAGTGCTATTCGGCAACGCATTTGAACCGGCAATATTCGCAGTTTGAAAAGCAGAAAATGTGTCTTGACTTATTTGAGAAAAGGGTGAGGACGCAAAACCTGAATCTACAGTATTTGCAAGATTGTGTCCTGTAATTTCGGATTCCTGAGGCAAGCTGTTGCCGACCGATCGATCGATAATGCTTCCCTGTTCACTACCTGTTTGACTGTCTACACCATTATTTGCCGCCCGCTCCATTTCCCTATGCACAATTACCAAATTACTACTTCGAATGTCTGTTAATTCACTACCCAGTGGTGCTGATAAGCTACGCTCGTCGTCACTATTATTTCTCAGTTTACTTTGGAGCCGAGTGTTACGTTTTTCCCACGCCATTATTGTCACAATATTTCACACGATAACACAGAAAAGCACAATTTGAATAGCAAAAATAAGAGAACACATTAACATAGCACTGAAAAAAATATCTAGTTAATTGCAGCTGCGAAATACTTGGTGCAAATCTACACACATGCCACAACTGTTTTACAGTACAACAATGAAAGAATCCAACTACAAAGGAGATTCTCTCTACAATTACGCACTAGCAATAAACAAAAGCTACACTAAATACACAAACTACAAGAAAAAATCAGAAGATTCCAGTGAGGTATCCTAGGCTAAGGGTCGACATATGAAACGTCACCTTAGAACAGTTGCATATGACTGTGCTTAACCTGACACACAATGTTTTTAGCGCAACGCAATCTGACTTTCAAAAATCCCTACAAAAGAATGGCCCTGAGTAACATTAAACTATACCTTTCAGAAATCACTTACCTCACAAAAATCTTCATTACTCGAACTACTGCAAAAAGCGAGCACCACTACTGCCAGCTAAATAAAAGATTCAAACTATGTAAGGCACTAACTACTGATAGGGATAGTTAGCAAATGAAAGATATTAATAGAGAACAAACAATGTATTTACCTTAATAGTCATAATATACACTCCTGGAAATTGAAATAAGAACACTGTGAATTCATTGCCCCAGGAAGGGGAAACTTTATTGACACATTCCTGGGGTCAGATACATCACATGATCACATTGACAGAACCACAGGCACATAGACACAGGCAACAGAGCATGCACAATGTCGGCACTAGTACAGTGTATATCCACCTTTCGCAGCAATGCAGGCTGCTATTCTCCCATGGAGACGATCGTAGAGATACTGGATGTAGTCCTGTGGAACGGCTTGCCATGCCATTTCCACCTGGCGCCTCAGTTGGACCAGCGTTCGTGCTGGACGTGCAGACCGCGTGAGACGACGCTTCATCCAGTCCCAAACATGCTCAATGGGGGACAGATCCGGAGATCTTGCTGGCCAGGGTAGTTGACTTACACCTTCTAGAGCACGTTGGGTGGCACGGGATACATGCGGACGTGCATTGTCCTGTTGGAACAGCACGTTCCCTTGCCGGTCTAGGAATGGTAGAATGATGGGTTCGATGACGGTTTGGATGTACCGTGCACTATTCAGTGTCCCCTCGACGATCACCAGTGGTGTACGGCCAGTGTAGGAGATCGCTCCCCACACCAAGATGCCGGGTGTTGGCCCTGTGTGCCTCGGTCGTATGCAGTCCTGATTGTGGCGCTCACCTGCACGGCGCCAAACACGCATACGACCATCATTGGCACCAAGGCAGAAGCGACTCTCATCACTGAAGACGACACGTCTCCATTCGCCCCTCCATTCACGCCTGTCGCGACACCACTGGAGGCGGGCTGCACGATGCTGGGGCGTGAGCGGAAGACGGCCTAACGGTGTGCGGGACCGTAGCCCAGCTTCATGGAGACGGTTCATGGAGATGGTCCTCGCCGATACCCCAGGAGCAACAGTGTCCCTAATTTGCTGGGAAGTGGCGGTGCGGTCCCCTACGGCACTGCGTAGGATCCTACGGTCTTGGCGTGCATCCGTGCGTCGCTGCGGTCTGGTCCCAGGTCGACGGGCACGTGCACCTTCCGCCGACCACTGGCGACAACATCGATTTACTGTGGAGACCTCACGCCCCACGCGTTGAGCAATTCGGCGGTACGTCCACCCGGCCTCCCGCATGCCCACTATACGCCCTCGCTCAAAGTCCGTCAACTGCACATACGGTTCACGTCCACGCTGTCGCGGCATGCTACCAGTGTTAAAGACTGCGATGGAGCTCCGTATGCCACGGCAAACTGGCTGACACTGACGGCGGCGGTGCACAAATGCTGCGCAGCTAGCGCCATTCGACGGCCAACACCGCGGTTTCTGGTGTGTCCGCTGTGCCGTGCGTGTGATCATTGCTTGTACAGCCCTCTCGCAGTGTCCGGAGCAAGTATGGTGGGTCTGACACACTGGTGTCAATGTGTTCTTTTTTCCATTTCCAGGAGTGTATATAGCAGTTCATGATAAATTACAAAACTCCGCCATCTCTCTCCTCACATCCACCACTGCTGGTGGCTCACCTCCAACTGCGCAAGGCTACGCGCTGTTCACATCCAGCTATAGCAGTTCATGACAACAATGGCAGGCAACAATGCAAACTAGCCACAGGCTGCACACAGCACAGCCAGTGATTTTCATACAGAGTGCTACATAACGTTGCCAATAAGAAAATATAAACAGCCTACTTACAATTTCAAAGAGATAGTATCGGCGACAATTGAGTGATATATACCACATAAATTAATTAGTGATGGTACTGATCTCTGATAGTTTAAAACAACAGACAATCCCGAAGATTGGCAAAGTTCTGCAGAAGTTCGAAACATTGCGTGTGATTCAGTGCGAGATATTTTTAATAATTTCCACAACGAAACTCTGTCTCCAAATCTGGCAGAAAACCCAAAGAGATTCTGGTCATATATAAAGCACACCAGTGGCAAGACGGAATCAATACCTTCACTGCGCGATAACAATGGTGAAGTCACTGGTGACAGTGTGTAACCTCCCCACAGAAATAATGTTAAATATTTAATGTTAATGAGTATAAAGCCAAAGTGTAACCTTCCCGTGAAAATAAAAGATAATATTTAAATGTGAATAGACATCGTGCTAAGTGTAACCTCCCCACAAAATTTTGAAAGGACAATAATTAAATGTTAATGGGAATCGTGTTAAACGTAACCTCCCAGCTAATTCTTACAAGACAATACAAATGTTAATGTGAATAGAGCCAAGTGTGATTTCCCAGCAAAAATAAAAGGAAAAGTCTATGATAATGAAAACGTGCCAAAAGTTATTTCCCCACAAGATTACTGAATAATAATGACCAAAATGTTGTTGAGCTCCCACAAAACATCGTTAAATTGAAATAAAAGCGACTGTACCTTCGCTACAAAAATATTGAAAAAATAATGGCCCAATGTAAACTCGACACAAAAATTGAGAAATGAACATTCAATTGTAATGATTTTTTTCTTTTTAATAACGATTGCATCGAAAATAGAATTAATATTGGGGCATTTATTGAACAAATTAATTACAATTACAATACACTATTAGCTGAGCGCAATGCTGCTTCATTACCTTATTTAACAATATACCTCATCCTGAATCGTGACCAGAGACCCATGTCGATCCCCGCCAACTCCTCACACACTACTGTACAGACTGACTACATGCAATTAGCAACTGCTCCTGCGTACTCGCTACATGCTACAGCACTCGACTGGTACTGCTCTCGAACTCGCTAACTCGCAACTGAACTACATGCTCTCGCGACTCGCTATGTACCACAATTGTTCCTGCCGGGCGCTACACACAACTGAACTACATGCTCTCGCGACTCGCTACGTACCACAACTCTCTCGCAACTGCATCCAACTCGGAACTGCCCACTCGCGCGGTTAAGCGCAGACTAGCAACGATAAATAACTCTCTGGTCAGAGATTCTCTCATGACTCGCCATCGCTGTACTGAGTACACTGAACACATACGTGTTTCATAACCCTCCACTGGGGGGGGGGGGGAAATTTGGCAGCGATGGTGAGTCATTTGGACTTGCCATGAGCAACAAATTTTTTCATAATTAATTAACTTTACAATTACAGAGAATATACAGATGTAAAACATGAAGTAAATATGGTGCACATGCACCAAGTACAAAACATATCAGACAAAGACAAAATATATACAATGAGTACAAAACATATTCACAAATGGCAATGGTGCCCATGCACAGTAGTACAGAATATATCAGCAAATGACGATATGTATATACAATGAGTAACAAATGACATAAGTGCATACGCACTGAAGTATTGAACATATCAGGAAATCACAAAATGTATACAGAATGAGTACAAATCATACTGAAAAATGAGAAAAGTGCACAGGCACTGAAGTTCAGTAGAAAATATATTAACACATGACATAAGTGCACATGTACTGTAGTTCAGAACATATCAGCAAATCAAAATGCACATACAGTGAGTAGAAAACATTTTAGAAAAATCAGCAAATCACAAATGTATATACAATAAGTAGAAATCTTGTTAGAAAGAATGACAAAATTGCGCACGCACTGAAGTTCAGAACATATCATCAAATTAACAAAATATGTATAGGTCATGAATACAAATCATGTTAGCAAAAAAATGTTTTTCCCTATGTTACAAGACTTAGGATAGGAAAGGGAAGGATTGCATCATGGTTGTAGCACTTTAGGTTGCACGCAGCTGCACTGAAAGTCAATATCTTTCCACAGAAGTACAACACCAAGTGAGACAATCTGCAGTTCTTTTCCCAGAAGTATTTATCAGCGTAGCCAAGACACTGAAATGTCGTAGTAATATTCCATGTTATCATTTTGGCAGTACATCAGGTACACCAAACAGAGGGACCATAATAACGTTTCCATCGCTCACAGTGGTGGACAGCATGTCGTGTCAACACCACGCTTTTACAAGGCACACCAACGTAGAATTAGTGCAAAACCAAATATAGTGCTCCATGATCAAGAGGATATACAGGACAAATGGATATTGCAGTAATTCAGGGTAGTCAGGTCAGAAGGTGAAGGCCATTAAGTCACATATTAGTCTTCAATGAGAATTATACTAGTCTAACAACTGATTTAAGTAATTAGTGGCACTCATCGCCCAGTTACTGAACATTTCTGTACCATGTATGAAGTTTTACAGAATAATGTTCATAAATCATCTGATAACAGTGAACAGTGGCAATCAGTGGCCAGTTACAAACCAACAGAAGTCATCATTCAAAACAGTAGCTAATGAGTGTAGCATCAAGCTACTAGTATTCATATATATAGCATAAAAGTGACATAATACAAATTTAAAATATAAGAAACAGTGGCATTCATTGGCTAGTTACAAAGCATTATTTTTTTTGTATCATTAAGAAGTCATTACTGTAGTGACATACTATTCAGAGCTGATCAGTATTATTCAGAATTCTCTTAAACTAGTAGCATTATTTAGGACTGGTAATTACTTTGTTTGCTTTTGAGTTATTGCTGCAAATGATGATATGTAACGTCATTTGTCAGGAGTCAGCTGTAGCAAGGTTATGAAACAAGGCAGTAAATGTGATCACATTTATAAATGATAGACACAACTGGGTAAAAAAAATGCAAGTACTAGTACAGGTTTAATAAGTAACAGGTTTCGTAAGTATCATGAAAAGCTTCTCCTGAAAAAAATACAAAATTGATTATTTAGTGAAAGAAGAAACTCATACTATGCTGAAAAGTAGTGAACTTCGTATTAACAGGTAG
Source organism: Schistocerca cancellata (assembly GCF_023864275.1). Classification (NCBI taxonomy): domain Eukaryota; kingdom Metazoa; phylum Arthropoda; class Insecta; order Orthoptera; family Acrididae; genus Schistocerca; species Schistocerca cancellata. Next base: position 338,090,053 of record NC_064631.1, read on the forward strand.
TGAAATGTGTATAAAAATGTGTTCCATAGCTGTCCCTTCCAAAACCTTCATTCATCCTACTATACAATATAATACATACTGTCAAAACGAACTGCAACAAATACTTAAATAACTACATAGCACAAATACACAACTTCAACAATATCCTCATCTGTAATGAGAAAACTTCATTATCCATCACTTCATTATCTATATTATCATAACTCCATTATTATCATCACCTGTAAAGAAAAACTTTATTATCCATATCCTCATCTGCAAAGAAAAACTTCATTATCCATATTATCATATTCTTCATCATTACTCATCATCATTCATTATCATCTGCAAAAAATCACTTCATTACTCATTACACAACTATTCCTTATCTCTAGTATATTCCATCACTAAAACTAAGATGTGTAGTTCTGTCTGACAGCCCGCATCAATCGCCTCGTATTCTGAAAGAAAAAATTAGTTAAGACTGCTATTCTGCGATGTGTGTAGTATATTCTTGTTAATGCTTGTTAATCCTGATTCATTTACTCTTCATGACAAAGCATTGCATTCTTTTTCGTTTATTCCGAAGGTGAAATTCCCATTTCTGTTTAATTTCTTTCTTTCACGCATCATTTCTTTCTGAAATTGATGAACAAAGATTAATGTCTTGCATTTAAATCATATACCCATTAGATAAAAACTGGTTTATAGTAACATAAATGAGCATACAGCATAACATGACAGAAAACGTAATATGTCAAAAGAGAAAAAAAAATAGTGTTCAAATGCAAAAATGTACACAGAATATCACAATGCAGCAGCAAAAAAAAGTAAAGTAGTCACGATGTGGAGATATCATAAGGCAAAAATGTCAAAGTCAACTGGTGTTTGCTATATCTTAACTAGTTCATAGTGCATACAAACAAAACAGGAAAACAATCATACATACAAAAAAATGGAAAATGTGGACGGTCTGATGTGTAACGACAAGTAAAGCGACCTGCTAACCTTACCTTGCCGGGCACTTGCCAAGAAAAAATACGACAGTCATCAGTAGGCAATCACATAAATATACACTCCTGGAAATGGAAAAAAGAACACATTGACACCGGTGTGTCAGACCCACCATACTTGCTCCGGACACTGCGAGAGGGCTGTACAAGCAATGATCACACGCACGGCACAGCGGACACACCAGAAACCGCGGTGTTGGCCGTCGAATGGCGCTAGCTGCGCAGCATTTGTGCACCGCCGCCGTCAGTGTCAGCCAGTTTGCCGTGGCATACGGAGCTCCATCGCAGTCTTTAACACTGGTAGCATGCCGCGACAGCGTGGACGTGAACCGTATGTGCAGTTGACGGACTTTGAGCGAGGGCGTATAGTGGGCATGCGGGAGGCCGGGTGGACGTACCGCCGAATTGCTCAACGCGTGGGGCGTGAGGTCTCCACAGTAAATCGATGTTGTCGCCAGTGGTCGGCGGAAGGTGCACGTGCCCGTCGACCTGGGACCAGACCGCAGCGACGCACGGATGCACGCCAAGACCGTAGGATCCTACGCAGTGCCGTAGGGGACCGCACCGCCACTTCCCAGCAAATTAGGGACACTGTTGCTCCTGGGGTATCGGCGAGGACCATCTCCATGAACCGTCTCCATGAAGCTGGGCTACGGTCCCGCACACCGTTAGGCCGTCTTCCGCTCACGCCCCAACATCGTGCAGCCCGCCTCCAGTGGTGTCGCGACAGGCGTGAATGGAGGGGCGAATGGAGACGTGTCGTCTTCAGTGATGAGAGTCGCTTCTGCCTTGGTGCCAATGATGGTCGTATGCGTGTTTGGCGCCGTGCAGGTGAGCGCCACAATCAGGACTGCATACGACCGAGGCACACAGGGCCAACACCCGGCATCTTGGTGTGGGGAGCGATCTCCTACACTGGCCGTACACCACTGGTGATCGTCGAGGGGACACTGAATAGTGCACGGTACATCCAAACCGTCATCGAACCCATCATTCTACCATTCCTAGACCGGCAAGGGAACGTGCTGTTCCAACAGGACAATGCACGTCCGCATGTATCCCGTGCCACCCAACGTGCTCTAGAAGGTGTAAGTCAACTACCCTGGCCAGCAAGATCTCCGGATCTGTCCCCCATTGAGCATGTTTGGGACTGGATGAAGCGTCGTCTCACGCGGTCTGCACGTCCAGCACGAACGCTGGTCCAACTGAGGCGCCAGGTGGAAATGGCATGGCAAGCCGTTCCACAGGACTACATCCAGCATCTCTACGATCGTCTCCATGGGAGAATAGCAGCCTGCATTGCTGCGAAAGGTGGATATACACTGTACTAGTGCCGACATTGTGCATGCTCTATTGCCTGTGTCTATGTGCCTGTGGTTCTGTCAGTGTGATCATGTGATGTATCTGACCCCAGGAATGTGTCAATAAAGTTTCCCCTTCCTAGGACAATGAATTCACGGTGTTCTTATTTCAATTTCCAGTAGTGTAATTGCATAAATAGTCATAAAATGTGTAAGTTCGTCTGGAAAAATTCGCACGGTCTGATCTGTAACGACAAGAAAAGCGACCCGCTAACCTTACCTTGCCGGGCACTTGCCAAGAAAAAATACGATAACCATCAGTAAGTATTCATGTGAATATAATTGCATAAGTGGTCATAAAATTAGTAAATGGCATCACAGCATGTTAAATCATAAAGTGTCTTCATTCAATAAAGGGTTTAATATTGGAGACATGGTGGTTGCCTTTACTTTTTCTGGTTCTCAGAGTTTCGACGTGTACTACATAGGGGTGAGGAATGCTGCGAATCCGGTATGGACCTGCGTATAAAAGTTCAAATTTACTGCACTTACCTTTTTTTCTGCTGGATAAATAGTGTGTACGTACTAATATCTTCTGTCCAATGTGAAAGTCACGGCGTATACAATTCTGTTTTTGCTGTCTTCTCCGGCGTTCTGCGGCACGTTTGATGTTGTTCAGCGCAATGTTAATTATTTCATGGTGTCGTAGTCGACGAGATGTAGGAAAGTTTACTAATTCTTAAATTTTGTTAGGTGGTTCAATATTTTTCAGAATAACAGACGGAGATAGCATAGTGGATTCATTTGGTATGGAATTAATTACATCCTGGAATGAGTGTATGTGTGTGTCCCAATCAATATGTCTTTTATGGCAGTAAATTCTACACAGTTTACCAATTTCTTTCATCAATCGTTCACAGGGTTCGAAGAAGCATGGTACCTGGATATATAGATCGGAGAAATTTTTCTAATTCGTAACATACGTGTCCATATACCAGAACGAAATTGTGATCCATTGTCAGAAATTACTTTCACCACATGCCCTACATGAAATAAAAAATGTTTTATAAATGCTTTCGAAACGGTTTCAGCAGTAGCTTTGCGTAACGGAGTGAAGGTAACAAATTTTGAAGTGAGTTCAACAGCGACAAAGATGTAGCAAAAACCTCTATTAGTTCTGGGAATCGGACCAAAAATGTCTACAGCGGTCATATGTCTTAATTTAACAGGTACAATGGGATATAATGGAGGAATATGTGAAGTGGTGTCTGACTTAGCTCTCTGGCAAATTTTACGTGACGCTAAAACTCGTCGTATACGTTTCTCCATGTTCGTAAAATAACAGTTCTGTCTCAGTATAAGAAAACATTTTCTTGCTCCGTAATGTGCGTAACTTAAATGAGTATACCAGATTAATTTGTTAACCAGTTCGTCAGGAATGCATAATAATCAGTTGTTGCTGTCTGGATGAGAGCGGCGAAACAGAATGTTATTGCGTACAGTGTAATGGTTTCTAATGGTAACATTATTCCTATCTTGCCAAAGCTGTTTAATTTCTTTCCACACGTTGTCTTTATTTTGCTCTTGTGCTATGTCCTGTAATGACGACGAAATAAAATTTTCAAATGCGACTTGTTGAATGTACATGACGCTGAAATTTGCTTTGCAGAAGTTGGTTGCGATTTCTTGCTGATTGTTGCTGAGAGAACGAGATAGTGCGTCTGCTATAACATTTTGTGTGCCGGGAATGTGAACAATTGTGAAATTAAATTCCTGTAAATAAAGCTTCCATCTACTTAATCTATCGTGTGTGAATTTAGCTGAAAGTAAAAATTGTATCGCTCTGTGGTCTGTGTAGACGGTGGTATGTCTTCCATAAAGAAAGTGTCGAAATCTCGTAAAAGCCCAAACAACACATAATGTTTCCAGTTCTGTAACGGAATAATTTCGTTCAGCAGGTGACAGAATGCGACCTGCAAATGCGATGTTTTTAATTACTGTAGAACCATCTTCTTCAATTTCCTGAAAAATGTGTACGCCTAAAGCTGTGTTCGAACTGTCGGTGGCAATGGAAAAATTTCTAGTAAGATCTGGGTGCGATAAAAGTGGTGCATTCAACAAAGCATGTTTCAAATATCATTTTCGTGAACAAGATTCTGCGTGTCAAAAGTATTGCTTGTGTTACTGGAAGATGCGTCCTGTACTGTATCTAGTCAAATTCTATCTGACACGTTATTATTTTCTGGAGGATGTTGTGGCATTTCGACTATTTGAACCGTTCTGTTATTTCTTCCAGACGTATTACGCTCTGGATGATACCTACTGTCGGGTTCATTCATGAGAATATGTTGTTGCTGATGTTCTTGCTGCTGATAAGACCGACTGTTATTAAATGTACGCTGAAAATTGTGCTCATTAATTTTACGTCTGTCGTGATAGTCATTTCTATACGGCGCATTGCGATAGGGATTGAAGTACTGTGTTTGCTGCACGTAGTTATTTCATTGCTGCAGTGCGTTACTATTTGTTGGAGCTGAGACTATACGTGCACGCGGCGAAACATTAAAGTTTGGTTGACCTTGTAGACTACATTGTTGGTTACGTATGCTAACCGGCTGACTTTCATGCTGTTGCGGAGAAAAACCTCTATTGTTACCAAAATGCGTTTGCTATTGCTGATAATTTTTTTTTACACATACTGATGATTATAACTTTTATCTGTTATTAAAATTACGCTCGTAGTTCTGGAGTGCCTAATGAAAATTGTCACTTTCGGGTGAAATTTGTCAAATCAGGTTTTCTATACTAATTCTTAATTCTAGGTAGAGCAATAGTTAAAGAGCTGTTCTGATAGATATAAAGGATAGTAGAAGAGAAGGCAGCAGTGCAGAAAACTAAAGATGAAACAGCACTACTATGGCTCGGGGCCCTGTGCACGCTACGGCACATATTCATTAAAGTGTAATGAATCCCCTGAGGTCAATTACGCGCTACAAATAAATTTTAGCTTTTGCATTACAGGCAATTGCGGTAAAAAATCAAAAGTAAATTGTTGTATCAAGTCCAAAGCTAGTTTTTGAATTACAGGTAATGCTGTTGAAAGTACAAAAATAAATTGTCGTATCCAGTTCAAAGCGTGTACCTGTGCTCTGTCACTATTAAATTCCTTAGATTTTCTAACGAATAAAAATTGTTCGTAATAAACTTTATCGTCTCTGAATTTGAGAACACGTTCAGGTTTGTGTGAGAATCTGTTTGTCTGTGTCATTTCGGATTTCAAGTTGCATAGTCTCTGTAAATTACTTAAGTTATCCTGGCTGTGTGAGTGCGACAAACGTTCAGAATGTGCCGCACGCTGTGACGCGTTAGTAACTGAAACATTTTTCATTTCTGTTACTTTAATACGTACGTCAGTTTGGTTGATCTGTTGTTCAAATTTCTTATCGTTTTCCGTATCCAGCGTGTGTGACAGTTCTGGTGACTTTAAATTAAACTCGTCGTATACCTGTGCTTTGTCATTTTCAAATACTTTAAATTTTCTCACTGATAGAAAATGTTTGTAATCAAAATTATCGTCTCTGTATGTCTGAACAGGTTCAGGATTGTAAGAGAATCTATTTGTCTGTGTCTGTTCGGAATCTAAGTCGCGTAATCTTTGTAAATTACCCAAATTATACGCGCTGCGTGAGTCTGACAAATGTTCGCAAAGTGGCGTATGCTGTGATGTGTTAAACGCTGAAACATTTTTTATCTCTGTTACCTCTTGCTGTAAACTTGACAATTTTCTACGTAATGTGTTATTAGACGAATCGCTCTCATTGATTGTCTGCTGTAAATTTTGGAATTCAAGTGTTTGGTTAAACAAAATCGGTGCAGTATCGTCTGATTTGCTGTCATTATTGCTTTCAATAATATCAGTACGATTGGCCAATTCATCACATTTTTCAGTCAGTATTTTTACCTGATTATCGTTTTTAGTGTCAGAAGTATTAGTTTGTTTTGTAATTTACGTGTGGTTTCGTTCAATTTTTTAACGTCAGCTTTGACGACATCGGAATCCTGTGTTAGTTCTAATTGTTCGAGTCTGTCGGTCACTGTTTGAAAATCTGTTGTGTATGTGTCTGTTTTCGATTTAAGATCACAAATTTCGTCACGTAATTCTGTGTTCGACTGTTTGATGGTATTAATTTCATCGGACACTGCAGCAATATTGCTGTCCACGTCTGTTTTTGCCTTCGCGAACAATTTACGTTTGTATTCTTGTCTCTGTGCTGATTGTTTCCATTACTTGTCGTTTTACTTTATTTTGCTCCTGTATAAATTTGCGGAAACGCGTATCACTGTTTTGTATGTGGTGATTAAAACGCTCGTCAATTTGACTGTTCTGTTGTTCGAATTTCGCGTCTATCTTTGCATCCATTGTGCGCGAAAGTTCTGCTGTCATTAATTTAGACTCGTCGCGTAATTGTGTCGCTTTTTCAGAGCATTGTTTACCGACTGCATTAATTTCGTCTCTAAGCGATTCTGTTGCAGTTGTTTGCATATGTCTTAATTCTTGCGCAACAGATCTAATTTCTTCGCTACTTTTCCTAGCACAGGCCTCAATTTCCTCACGTAATTGTTCCTTAGTATCATGACACTGCGCGGCAACGGCTCTAATTTGTTCACTAAGCTGTCTGGAATTGTTGTCTAATTTTTCATTTAACTGTTGTTTGAGATTTTCGTTATTTTCATTAAGCTGTTGTTTGAGATCTTCTTTAAGTTGTTTGGAAGTGTTTTCTAATTTTTCAATCTGTTGTTTACCCTGTTGTAGCAATATTGCCATAATTTATTCTAGGGTAACATTACCTACTCTATTCTCTGTACTGTTTGATAGTGTATCTGCAATTGTCACGTTTTGTGTGGCCATTTTTGGTCATTCTGTAATTTACAAAAAGGTTTGCCAGTCGGATGTACACTTTCAGTCACTATTGCGGAATTAAATAAATCCGTCCTCCTTTGAGTATCCTGTTCATTTTCATTAGAAAAATTTGTCTGCTCGTCACGTGAATTTTGCAAACCGTTGTTGAGCTGGGCAACGCTCATTACAACAGAACGCCCCGCGTCATCAATTGTCGTCAAATTAACGGAAGACACAATTAAATTCGTCTGTTCATCACTAAGATCAAAATCATTATTAGTGGTTGGAACGCACTGATTGTCAGTGAACGCAGGATTATCATCATTACACTGCGTGTCACAAGTACTATCGGTGAAGTTGTTTAAGTCGGTAATTTCATTCATTACACCTCGCGATGTACTATTAATAGTTTTTCGCGGCATTTTTACACTAGTCACAATTATTCACAAATGAAACAAAGACAATGCAAAATTCAACAAATAAAAATACAACAGAGAGCAACGAATTGCCGATGATCTGTGGAAAGAAAGTCACAAAATTAGTAAAAGCGTTGCGCCAAATGTTAATTATATTAAGTAAATGAGAGCAGATATCTGGCTACTTTTCAGAAGATTCTCAAAGAAATACGATCCTGGACCGGATGTCGCCATGGGTAACCTCCCCGCAGAAATTAAAGATATTGATTAAATATAAATGTAGCCAAGTATAGCCTTCCCGTAAAAATATAAAAATGAAAATATTTTAAATGTGAATGGACACCGTGCCAAGTGTAACCTCCCCGCAAAAATTTTGAAAAAAAAGGACAACAATTAAATGTTAATGGGAATCGTTTTAAACGTAACCTCCCAGCAAATTCTTACAAGACAATACAAATGTTAATGTGAATAGAGCCAAGTGTGATTTCCCAGCAAAAATAAAAAGAAAAGTCTATGATAATGAAAACGTGCCAAAAGTTATTTCCCCACAAGATTACTGAATAATAATGACCCAAATGTTGTTGAGCTCCCACAAAACATCGTTAAATTGAAATAAAAGCGACTGTACCTTCGCTACAAAAATATTGAAAAAATAATGGCCCAATGTAAACTCGACACAAAAATTGAGAAATGGACATTCAATTGTAATGATTTTTTTCTTTTTAATAACGATTGCATCGAAAATAGAATTAATATTGGGGAATTTATTGAACAAATTAATTACAATTACAATACACTATTAGCTGAGCGCAATGCTGCTTCATTACCTTATTTAACAATATACCTCGTCCTGAATCGTGACCAGAGACCCATGTCGATCCCCGCCAACTCCTCACACACTACTGTACAGACTGAATACATGCAACTAGCAACTGCTCCTGCGGACTCGCTACATGCTACAGCACTCGACTAGTACTGCTCTCGGACTCGCTAACTCGCAACTGAACTACATGCTCTCGCGACTCGCTACGTACCACAATTGTTCCTGCCGGGTCGCTACACGCAACTGAACTACATGCTCTCGCGACTCGCTACGTACCACAACTCTCTCGCAACTGCATCCAACTCGGAACTGCCCACTCGCGCGGTTAAGCGCAGACTAGCAACGATAAATAACTCTCTGGTCAGAGATTCTGTCATGGCTCGCCATCGCTGTACTGAATACACTGAACACATACGTGTTTCAAGTGCCACCAAAGCAGAGTTATTAAACAAGGTTTTCCGAAACTCCTTCACCAAAGAAGACGAAGTAGACATTCCCGAATTCCAATCAGGAACAACTACGAAGATGAGAAACATAGAAATAGGTATCATCGGTGTAGCAAATCTGTTTAAATTACTTAATAAAGGTAAGGCTTCGGTTCCAGATGGGATACCAGTCAGGTTCCTTTCAGAGTATGCAGAGGCAATAGCTCCGTATTGCGCAATTATATACAACAGCTCGCTCTCAGAAAGTTCCGTATCTAAAGACTGGAAATTTGCTAAAGTCCCACCAATACCCAAAAAGGGAAATATGAGCAATCCGCTGAATTAGAGGCCCATATCACTAACGTCGATTTCCAGTAGGGTTTTGTAAGATATACTGTATTCGAACATTATGAAGCACCCCGAAGAAAATGATTTACTGACACATAGTCAGCACGGATTCCAAAAATATCGTTCTTACGGAACACAACTAGCTCTTTATAATCATGAAGTAATAAGTGCTATCGACAGGGGATGTCAAATTGACTCCAAATTTTTAGATTTTCAGAAGGCTTTCGACAGCGTTCCTCACAAGCGTCTTCTAACCAAACTATCGAGTATCGCCTCAGTTGTGTAACTGGATTCGTAATTTCCTGTAAGAAAGGTCACAGTTCGTAGTAATAGACGGGAAGTCATAGAGTAAAACAGAAGTAATATCCGACGTTCCCCAAGGAAGTATTATAGTCCCTCTATTGTTACTGATCTATATTAACGTCATAGGAGACAATCTTAGCACACGTCTTAGATTATTTGCAGATGGTATTGTCAAAAACCGTTTTGTAAAGTCATCAGATAATCAAAATGAATAGCACAATGATTTAGATAAGGTATCAGTGTGGTGCGAAAAGTAGCAATTGACCCTGAACAAAGAAAAGAGTGAAGTTATTCACATGAGTACTAAAAGAAATCCGCTAAATTTCGATTAAATGATAATTCACACAAATCTGAATGCTGTAAATTATACTGAATACTTAGGGATTACAATTAAAAATAACCTAAACTGGAAGGATCACACAGATAATGTTGTGGATAGAGGAAACCAAAGACGGCGATTGGCAATAGATCTACTAAAGAGACTGCTTACACCACACACATGTCCGCCCCATTCTGGAGTATTGCTGTGCGGTGTGGGATCCGTATCAGGTGAGACTGACGAATGATACTGAATGAGTTCAAAGAACGACCGCTAGTTTTTGTATTTACGCGAAATGGGGGAGATAGTGCCACAGACATGATACGTGAATTGGAGTGGCAATGATTAAAACAATGGCGTTTTTCGTTGTGACAGGATCTTCTCATGAAATTTCAGTCACCAAAATTCTGTTGGCACCCCCCTACACAGGGTGAAATGATCATGACGATAAAATAAGAGAAATCAAGGCTTACACACGCGCCGTTCGAGAGTGGAACAGTAGATAGACAGTTTGAAGGTGGTTCATTGAACCCTCTGTCGGGCACTTAATTGTGAATAGCAGAGTAATCATGTAGACCTTTTTTAAGTTCGGTGCTTCTGTACTGGGTCTATGCTGTTGTGAATTCATACCATCTGTTGTGTTTAGTCAAACATATCTCAGTAATATTGTATTACAAGTTTATTCTACACTAAACGCTTCTAGATAAATAAATGTGATCAGTTTATATAGGAATAGATATATAATTTGTATTTGTGTATTTATTACATTACCAAAAATTGTTATTAACAAAAGTACATGTCTTATTACTAGTGTAGAGAAAATTGCTTGCGAAAAATTGGAGAAGAAAACTGCTTGGATATATTTACACAGTTTCACAATATTACAGCAAAAAATGATCAAAGACAGATATCTTCAAGGACTGATTGATGGGTATGATGCGATGTATGGATGCCCAAGGAATGACACTCCAAGGATTAATCATGTGAGATAAGTGTCACATACTTAATGGAACTACAGAAGAGAGAAAATGTTTCGACGAAATTACAGGGCAGCCCAGGGTGGCCGAGCGGTTCTAGGCGCAATAGTCTGGAACCGCGCGACCACTACGGTCGCAGGTTCTAATCCTGCCTGGGGCATGGGTGTGTGTTTGATGTCCTTAGGTTAGTTAGGTTTAAGTAGTTCTAAGTTCTAGGCGACTGATGACCTCAGAAGTTAAGTCCCAAAGTGCTCAGAGCCATTTGAACCATTTTTTTTTTTTTTTTTTTTTTGAAATTACAGGAGTTCTCAGCTTCAGAGTGAAGAAGCACTGCAAATTGCTGGCAGAACTTCCGAAAACAGAAGATGAACGTATTTCCTACGGTCTGCCAACAGCAGTGTGTGATATAGTGCAATATCATATATCATCCTTTCCATGGAAGGAATGCCATTATGTAGGTGGACCAACACAATATTACTTAAGTGCTGACGTCAACATTATTGCTTGAGACACATCCTCAAGAAAAAGTAAATTATTATTTCTACTGTGCATTCTCTAGCAACAATTTTAATTATAAATTTGCAAAGCCACAAATACACACTTGTTAGAAGTGTGAGGAGATATTGTTCTACTGCAGTCTCATCGACTAAATGATACATCTAGGTGCAGAGCTATGGCTTAGCTGCTTCTTCATAAGCAGAGAAACAGATAATGTTACACAACTGTTCAACATGAGAAGTCGGAATGAGGGTTATTAGAAGACCACTTTCTTTCTCACTCGATTTCGTACAGAACGTCTTCCAGTGCAAAGCGCTTTTTCTTTGAGGCAACGTTCTATTAATGTGTTTTATCTACACAATATAGAGACTTCAAGAGCACAGTATACGTCTACCCTGAAAGTGGAGACAATAAATGTTCAAATGAAATCTGATCATTTATAAATGATTGTATAATGTATACACCACAAAAATACACCAAACTTCATCTGTTTCCACATCATCGGCAGACTTCTGTTGTTCGTAACCGATTCTGGGTGAGTCAAAAGAAAATTCAACCATACTTTCTAGTGAGGGGGCACAGTTTTTTCCACTATGATAGTGATTGTGGCATTACAAATAGGAAATTAAGGAAACATGATAGACTGTTTATTGTGAATGATGTGTCAGAGGCTACTCTTACAGGTTCGAAGGAAAGTAAATTTCTTGTCAACGACTTTGGTGCTATTGAGGTATTAGATTTCAAGTAATGTTGGTCGAAACTTCCTGGCAGATTAAAACTGTGTACCCGACCGAGACTTGAACTCGGGACCTTTGCCTTTCGCGGGAAAGTGCTCTACCATCTGAGCTACCGAAGCACGACTCACGCCCGGTCCTCACAGCTTTACTTCTGCCAGTATCTCATCTCCTAAAGCACTTGCCCGCGAAAGGCAAAGGTCCCGAGTTCGAGTCTCGGTCGGGCACACAGTTTCAATCTGCCAGGAAGTTTCATATCAGCACACACTCCGCTGCAGAGTGAAAATCTCATTCTGCTAATGTTGGTCGCTTTATTACAGGAAGACCAGAAGTGCTGAAGAAACTCTTTACATTTTAAGATTATGAGTGACAACTTTATAAGCATTTTTAATTTGTTAAATTTTATACTACCAGAATGGGTTGTATTAGAACTTCTGTGACAATCAGTGGACTTATCAGTCACACCTGTCTTCTGGGTCTCCACCATGGTCCACTGAATGCGCGAAATGAAGTAGTGTATCCATCAGGAGAAGGTCCATTTGGGTCCAATAGAATTAAAGACTTGGATAAACTGAAACGATATCTGCATGACGAACACATACTTTTGTACAAAAAAATTCTGAACTGGTCTGTAACGAACGACAATCAAGATGACGAGTAAATTGACTGTAAAGTGTTGACTTTTGTGCAGAATTAGGTATAACTGTTCTAAAATGTAAAACTGTACAAGTTATATTGTTTGCTATAATGACAACGAAATTATAAATAAAAATTAGTATAGAGTTGCAGCACTCTTTAGTGTTCGTTTAAAAAGGCGTCAAATTTCGCGGGCAACAAATGGTTCAAATGGCTCTGAGCACTATGGGACTTAACATCTGAGGTCATCAGGCCCCTAGAACTTAGAACTACTTAAACGTAACTAACCTAAGAACATCACACACTTCCATGCCCGATGCAGGATTCGAACCTGCGACCGTAGCGATCGCGCGGTTCCAGACTGAAGCGCTTAGAACCGCTCGGCCACATCGGCCGACTGCGGGCAACATCTTCTGAGGTGAGTCGGCCACTCACCTCAGAAGATGTTGCCCAAAGTTGGCAGCGAAACGTCAGGAAGGAGAAGAAGTCTTGTATGTGGACCACGGCAATTCAGCCCAGAAGTTTTAATTAATGAATCCCTTTTTAAACGATGCCTACACTATAAGATCGACACCCTCCCGAAACGACAAGTTCCTATCATTAGCGGCTAGAGCTGAGCGATGACGAGTCATTAAGTCAGTCAGTCAGGACATTGCCTTTCATATATAGAGATAGCAGCGGTCCAGCAATGTAGGCAGCATGCTATCGTCTATTTCTCCCACGTCGCTCTGAGATAATTCTGCAACATGAAAGCAGTGGATGCAGCGAGGGCAGAGAAGTCTGACTGACCAAAGGGGCCAGAGCTCGTGTGTAACTCGCTACGACTTCAAATTGCTGACCTGCTTCCAATCTTTAGCGTCCCGTTTACCTGTGGCTCCTGCAACTTTCACAAAGGAGGCAGTCGCCGGGCGGCGGCTGGTGCCTGGTGTGGGTGGGGCAGCGGCGGGGCGGAGTGCTGACCCCAGAGCAGACCGCCAGTCCTCGCCCTCTGACGCTGCTCTTTAATCATGGCCGGAAGCCGCCGCCCCATACAAGGAGTCATCCCGCAGTAAGGCGAGCCCGCCCACTCAGTACGGCTCACCTGTGAGTCTCACTATCTGATTAGCAGCGTGGGAAGGCCACCTCGCTGCTAATACTCTGCGACACATCTGTTAAACTCCATTTTCTCTTTTCTTCATAACTGATACGGGTGAACGGAAATGTATTAGAAAACGTGAAATTACTTTGTTTTCATTATCTAGTTCTACGTCTACAGTCCGCTAGCCACTTTAAGGTTCGTGGAGATGGGTACATTGTGTAATACTGCCTGCCACGCCCCATTCCATCCCCCCCCCCCCCTCGTCCCCCACCCTTTCCTACTACAGTCGCAAATAGTGCATGGAAACGATTATTGGTAATCATCCTTATGAACCAAAACCTCTTTAGTTTCACCTTTATGATATTCTCGTGAAGTATGGAGTGCACCAGACGTTAGTTGACTGAAAGTCCAGTGCAGTGTTTTGTAAATTTAATGCTTTATACGATGTAATTGTACAGAGTGTTCTCCATTGTTATCTAAACATATTCAAATGGCTCTGAGCACTACGGGACTTAACTTCTGAGATCATCAGTCCCCTAGAACTTAGAACTACTTAAACCTAACTAACCTAAGGACATCACACACATCCATGCCCGAGGCGGGATTCGAACCTGCGACCGTAGCGGTCGCGCGGTTCAAGACTGTAGCGCCTAGAACCGCTCGGCTACCCCGGCCGGCATCTAAACATGTAATACATTGTTTGGACACAGATTTACTTATCTTGCCATGTAATTTCCCATTATCACCAAATATGTTATCAAATTCTTCTTCAACCACGTAACTTCAATCAGGTATGGCCGCTAGCCGGCTCTTGTACTCAGTCTGCACATTTTTCCCACCGCCACGCCACAGTCACTGAGCTCGAAGAAGGGGAACGAGGGATGAACGACGAACGGACCGTAATTAAATGACAAGAAGTAGGCTCTGCTTGAAATATCGACTCTTAGACAATGTGTCTGATAGCCGATTTTAATACGGCAGTATGCCATCTTAGGCAATTTATAACATTTAAAACACTTGATAATCGCACTTTGAAGCTGAAATCATGACTGTGTAAGTATAAATGTAACACTGTAAATAAAAAAAAAACAGTCTAATGGCGGCACTGACTTTAAAGAAACGACAATGCGTCGCACTGCGTGCGACTTAGTTTCATATTTATGAACAACACAGATCACAGACGAAACAAATGTTCGGTACTGTTTGATCACTTTTAGAATGCCTAAGACATAATGTAATTTTATCTGATACAGGCTATCGACATCAAGGCACACGGATAAAATTGACAAACTTTTGTGTTCACGTTCCCATGCTATCGTGACTTATTTCGTTTCATAATAATAAAAAAAAAGCCATCCTCATACATATTGTGATCTAGACATTTTACCACCTTTGCAAGCTCATCATGGACACGTGGAAACTCTCCGTGAGGAATACACTGTAGACATTCTGGACAGTTTTAATGTCAAAGAGTTTGTCTTTAAAACGGCCTTTACATTGTAGACCAAGCTGTTACATCTCTTCATGCACACGGGAGCTCTCGACTGAAACGGTAAACAGTTTCGAAAACAGTTTAGGAAACCATCCTTGTAATTCTTTCAAGAACACGAAGAATTTTTCAAACCTCGTTTCTTCTTTAATACCTACGAGTTTAGGGAAGTGGACTTTGTTTTATGTAACAATTGGTCCCTTCAACAATAGGGTTTTCTTTTTAAGTGCATCCGCATCACATAAAAAATAAATCGATTCTCACCTTGTCTTTCTATGGGTTGTGTGCAGTCAAATCCACTTAAAATCTGAGGTCTGCAATCCTTTTCAGATGTTCTAATCTTCGTTCCTGCACTCCTTTTTCCTTCATAAATTGATCAAGTGTGGGAGGTGGGCTTTAAATAGAAAAGGCGTTACGGGCATGCCCCCTGATTTAGCCAACGTATTTCTCCGTAACATATAAAATTGCCATACTACTCGTTCAGTTCGTTCGAAAATTGATACAACACACAGTGGAAGAACGTGTGAGACTGGAGAAATTCGTTTCAATTTCTTCACGTGCTTCATACCTGAAAATATGGCACAAAGTGGTTCTTGATGTATAGAAAATGAACCCCGTTTGTCGATCGTAGCTCTTTCATTATCAAACGTCTCTCCACTCTTTGTGAATGGGGCTGTAATGTCGTATGCTGTACACGTCTGTTATGCAACTGGATAACAGATATTCAGAATTAGCACCCTTCTCTTCCGTCATTTTATTTTTAGAGTTTTGTGACGATATATCTCTGAACTGTCACTTTCCGTGAAAACCATCACTGGACCCGTGAACATCCGCCATATGACGAACAAATAGCGAACGGTAAAGAGCGCTGACACCGTGATTCTGCCGAACTGAAGAGATTCGTGCCGGTCGAAAAATGCCGCACCGCCGTACTACATGAAATGTCGCAGTGTACCGAGTACTTCTGGGAAGGAACGAGCAAGGCAGAGACAGGCCGAGCATTTGCCCGCCTGCGGCCCGCACACGATGCACGTGTGAAATTTGGCACGCCATGGTCGGCCCTGCCATAAATACAGTACGTTTCATAGTTTTGTAGCAAAACCGCTGTCTTTCAGTATGCCCCAAAATGAAAACTCACACGGTGTGAAGTCTAACGATTTTTAAGGCCAGTTTATTTTATCCCACCTCCCCTTCCACTTTTCTAAACTGTCAATCAAAGACGCATGTACGTGTATGACGGTTATGACATAAAACTTGCAGTTCCGTGAATTAACAAGACAGATTTCAGCAAGTTACAAGCATGCGAAATGAAGTTTCTGCGATCACCCTCGCAGAAGACTAGAATCGACAAAATAATGAATGAAGACACAAGACGATAAATTTAAGAGGACCTGCCAGTGACTGAGAAGCATGAGTACCGAAAGGCTCAAGGTATTTTGACACGTGAAGAGGATGAAGGGTAACCGCCTACCAAGACAATATTTGGCTAAAAAAGGGTAAGGAAATTGCCACCGGTACGACCCAGAAAAAGGTGGCTGAATCATATCGAGAAAGATCTGAAGACCAGAGGAGAGACAGGAAAACATTATTAAGACCAGAAGTAAGGCAAACTATGGTAAACACAATACCTAACTCGCTGGAACGATACGAAGATGATGATGATGTATTCCGTAGTCTGTTGGAGCACCGTCTCGATGCCAAATGAGGTTATTAGGTTATTTTGCTCAGATTTAAGTGCAGGAGTATTGTCTACTCCAACATAGGTTTTCCCAATCACAGTTCGCTCGAAGACACAGGGGCGTATTACTCTTTTCATGCCTACAATGCCGCAAACAGTACCTCCAGGAACATTTAACTCTTCCTCAGTCATAAATCGCGGCTTTTCAGAAGACCAACGGGTGCAGTCGTGTTTGGTAACTCTTCCGTTTAACCTAAGACTTGCTTCATCAGACCACACGATTGTTTTTGAAAATTTAGGATCACTTCCACTGCAGATCATATATCACTCACACAATTCAAGTCTTAGAACCCGTACTTACAGATTTCTTGGGTGAATGAATGAAAGCCTTTGTAACGGGCGGCAGATTGTTTTCATTAGTAACTTGTTTTCGGCAGCCTCTGCGTGACGTGTCTGCTACGGAACCTGTGATCTCGAATCTTCGATGTAATTTGTAGGTAGCTTTCCTGTGTAGTGCTTGTGTATAAATGAACTTTTAACGAAAGATCGTCTCATATCTTCATAAATTCAATCGAATTTACACCAGATCTGTAAAGAAAGCACGCGGTGTTTTGTAGACAATTTTTGGGTTCAAAATGTGCATTTCTCCCTATTACAATGAATGCACAAATTATGACAAAGTTCAGAGTGGCCCTTGTTAGTAACAAACCACTTCTGTCATCACTTTTTAAACAAATTTCACGGCAACAAACTTTCTCGATTTTTCAATGTGGGAAATATTACTTCATCACTTAGCTAATAGTTTAGATGGACAGAATTGCGCAGCGGTTAACTGACTTATGCAGCACCGGGAGTATGTAGAAAGCCAAACATTAATTGCAACTTCTGTAAATGTACGCTCTCAGAATTTTAACAACAAATCAAATAGTATGGCAGAACGTGCTCTTTTAGAGTCTGACGATGGACTCGGAGGAGTATCTTTTTGATACTTTCGGTTTTACAAAACAAATGTGCTGCTCTTGTTTGGGTCTGCTCCACTTTCTCCATCAGTCTTATGTGCTACGTGTTCCAGAGGGTAGGCGAGTATTACTCAAGTATCGGTCGAACGGCAGTTTAGTAAGCAGAATCCTTTATGGGTAGGCTGCACGTCCTGATGATTCATCAAGAGGGCCTCATTGTGGCATCTGCTTTCCTATAGTTGGTTTCATGTGATATCTCTGTACATATTCTCCCAGATAAAGACAATTTCCAGTGACCGTTCAGCAATTGTGCACTCATACAACAATGTGACTTCCCGCCCATTTATATACATAACGAAAAAGGAACAATGTTACTACAGCACAACATAAACGTCTGAAATTTACTCTCGCATTTTACAACGGTGCTGGACAGCACAAGCTGCCATTGCTGTAGCCACGCTGATCGCAGCAAGCAGAGATCGCAGAATTTTACCACATCGGCTGGCCTGAGTATATCTTTATAACAAATCCGGTCGGCCACTGGCTGTGTTACCATCATCCAGGACCAAATTGTACCATTATGACAGTGTCACCTGGAGAATCTGCTGTCGAAGAGCGTCGAGCCAATGCCTGCTTTCAATCTGCATGCTGCCCTGATATATAAAGAAGCATTATGACTTGCTTCGGAAGGTACTGTTCATGGTAACTGACTTCGGCATCGGTGTTAGTGTGATGTTTAGAGCCTTATGGTAGTCAGGTAAACATTATAGAACACTTGAAGACAAAAGTACTGGACCACAAGGTAAGTCCATTCAACGCACAGCAGGAAATGAGTGTGTCACAATTTGACGATAAACGTTAGTTTGAAAGCAGGGATCTGACTCTAAGTTTTGTGTCGTGAATTACCAATTCACAGCACAGTTGATGTCTCACCCTGGCCCTCTTTGCAGTATGAGTGCGCTGTTCATGCATTCCCCACTTTACAGGGCACACGTATCTTCTAGTTTGCTGAATGCTGCAGCCCGCTGACGTGAGATGTGACCGTGTGTGACAATGGGGAAGAAGTTATGACTAAGAGAAGGAAGTGACATAAGTTTGAAGGGACACGAAGGCCATGGCCGTTGGCATGTAAGACCTGATGTTCGGCGCCAGATGATGCATGGTGCAGTCACCGGTCTTGCTGGTATCCTGGTGCTGGCTCAGTGAGCTGTTCAGTTGTACACGTAAACGGAGGACTGAGCAGTGCGACTGCAGAGGCTTGACATTATCAAGACTGCCAGCAAGAAATAAATACGACGAGCTTCTTCCTAAGAGGACAGCTGGCTGGGCGAAGCAAACCAGGACGTTCATGCAGAAAACTAGCTAGGTCTCCGCAGTCTGGGATTGCAGTGACTTGCTGTCAACATCAGGCATCAGCTCCATTTTGACGAAGTGGATAGAGATGGTTCAAATGGTTCAAATGGCTCTAAGAACTATGGGACTTAACACCTGATGTCATCAGTCCCCTAGACTTACAACTACTTAAACCTAAGGACATCACACACACCCATGCCCGAGACACGATTCGAACCTGCGACTGTAGCTGCAGCGCAGTTCCGGACTGAAGCGCCTAGTACCGCTCGACCACACCGGCCGGCGATACAGACGGTCTTCGTTGATAGAGGAAATCCGGCATGGCCAGGATAAAATATTAGTAGTGGTGCACATCTGGTAAAGTTGATGAAAGCAGTTTATAACGATTAGAGGCATGGAGAAAGCCCTATAGGAGCAAGAATATGCCCACTACGCAGACGCAGTAGGCGATAATGTGCAAAGGCATTTCCAAGGGACCAGCTGTAAAATTTAATGTAGTGAATGTATAGCGTCCAAAGTAGCCAGTCTGGTATAATATTGGGAGCGTGTTACTTATTTTATAGATCAATGGTGGAAGTGGTCCCAGTGGAGAACCTGCCCAGAAAAAAAAACCTGAGGGGCCGAGTCTTCCTTGTGGAAGTGGGCAGCATAATGTCGTTACACCACGTTTTAATGAAATTTGTACACATTTGTAAGGAAGGCAGCACAAAAAAATTGCAGTAACAACCAGATGCTGGTAAGTGCAGTGTGGTGACATGTGGGTCCGAAGAACACGTACGCAGAATGATTGCGAGACTGGCCAGCCTTGCTTGGTGAAACCTGCACCATAGAACAATAATAGCCAGAGTGGGCAGGACGATATCCTCACACGAAGGCAAGACCCATGTTGTTTTGAAGTAGATTCATCCGGAGACCAGCAGGAACACGTTATAAAGTCCACGATAGATATCACTGGGCACATCGCATGCAGCCACAAGTTCGGGACTGGGTTGGACCAGCTACCTCCTGCACCGAGTCTCCTGTTACCACTGTGCCGCTGACCTACTGCCTGTGCTTGCCACCACGACTCCTTCCTCGGGACAGCCCGTTGTCTCCCATGCACAGCAGTCTCCATCCACGTTCACGGGGGATGAGAGTGGGGCTTTAGTCGCTGGGTGCAGCCGCTCCGCTGCAGAACGCAGCCATAGCAGATGTACAGAGCGCCGTTGACTTCAAACCTGTGGCCTACTGACAGTACGCCACAGTGTCAGCAACGCAGGGCACCTATGAGTGCATCGCCTTGCCAGAACGGAAGCCATCTGCCTCCAAGCTGACACTGGCCAGGGAGTCCGAGGCTGGTTGTGTCTACCTCACACCGCCATTGAGGTGTTATCTATTTGAAATTCAATAAGACATTTCTAGGGAGAACACCCGTGGACTAGGCGTAGCGTCTTTGATAAGTAATCAAACCGTCCTCGATCCTGGATTCGAAACCTGCCGTCACTTAGATTTTGGTTAATAATCGGGCTTGGCGGCCGATGACTTGATGCATAAGACGTCGCTCCCATTCTGCTAATGGACTTGTCAAAAGGGCCGTCAATCGAACGGGAGTTTATGGCACTTTCTTGTCCTTGTGGTGGGACACTGTCCTTAATGGTGGAAGAAACGGTAATGGTCAACGGCATGAGGATGCAGAAAGCAATGGAAATCACTGTATTAAAAACACATAACGTGTATGCACACGACATGTAGCCTGTAATTGAAAAATTGTCCATTGGTGAAAGCTTCTGGAATACCTCCCATCTGGATATCTGGAAGGGGACTGCCAAGGGGGAGGTAACGATGAGAAAATGATTGAATAACCAGAGAAAGAATAGCATTTTATGATTCCCTTCCGGGCGTGTCAGAAGCTTGAACGTGGTAGGTAATCTAGATACCTTGAAAAGGGAAATGCAAAGGCTCAGTCTAGATGTTGTAGGTATCAGTGAAGTGAAATGGAAAGGAGGATTTCTGGTCAGATGAGTATAGAGTAATATCAACAGCAGCAGAAAATAGTATAATGGGAGTAGGATTTGTTATGTATTTGTTATGTATAGGGCAGACAGTGTTTTACTGTGAACAGTTAAATGATTTTTTTAAAATCAGAATCGACAGCAAACCAACACCGACAACGATAGTACAAGTGTACATCCCGGCGTCGCAAACTGAAAATGAGGAGACAGATAAGTATACGAAGACACTGAAAGGATAATACAGTCGTAAAGGGAGATGAAAATGCATTAGTCATGGGGGATTGGAATGCCGTTGTTGGGGGAGGAGTAAAAGGAAAATGTTACAGGAGGAGTAAAAGGAAAATGTTACAGGAAGATATGGGCTTGGGACAAGGAATGAGAGAGGAGAAAGGCTAATTGATTTATGCAATAAATTTCAGTTAGTAATAGCGAATACCCTGTTCAAGAATCACAAGAGGAAGAGGTACTTGGAAAAGGCCGCGTGATACAAGGAGATGTCAGATTACATTATGGTCAGAAAGAATTTCCAAAATCTGATTCTGGATTGTAAGGCGTACCAGGAGCAGATATAGATTCAGATCACAATGTATTAGTGATGGAGAGTAGGCTGAAGCCTTAGTAAAGAAGAATCAATACGCAAAGAATTGGGACATGGAAGTACCGAGAAATGACGACATACGCTTGAAGTTTTCTTCGGCAATTTATACAGCGATAAGGAATACCTCAGTAGGCAGTAAAGAGGAATGGGCGTCTCTAAAAAGGGCAATCACAGAAATTAGTAAGAAAGGTACAAAGAATATAGTTGCGAAGAAAGAATGAGTAACAGAAGAAATACTTCAGTTGATCGATGAAAGAAGAAAATACAAAAATGTTCAGCGAATTTTAGGTACACAGAAATACAAGTCGCTGATGAATTAAATAAATAGGAGGTGCAGGGAAGCTGAGACGAAATGGGTGCATGAAAAGTGAGAAAAACCGAAAAAGAAATGATGTCGTAAGGACTGACTCAGCATACACGAAAGTCGAAACAAACTTCGGTGAAAGCAAGGGTGGTAATATTAAGAATGGAACGGGAAGTACACTGTTAAATACAGAGGAAAGAGCGAATAGTTGGGAAGAGTACACTGAAGACCTCTATGCGGGGGGAGAAGATTTGTCTGATGTGACTGAAAAAGCAACAGGAATCGATTTAGAAGAGAGAGTGGATACAATATTAGAATAAGAATTTAAGAGAGCTTTGGAGATGTTACAACCAAATGAGGCAGAAGGTATAGATAACTTTTCGACAGAATTTCTAAAATCATTGGGGGGGGGGGGGGTGGCAATACGAGTAAGACGATTATTCACGTTGGTGTGTAGAATGTATGAATCTGGCGACATACCATCTGACTTTCGGTATAATAACATTGAGAACACTGCAAGAGCTGACAAGTGCGAGAATTAGAGCAAAATCTGCTTAACACCTCATGCATACAGGTTGCTGACAGGATTAATATATACACTCCTGGAAATGGAAAAAAGAACACATTGACACCGGTGTGTCAGACCCACCATACTTGCTCCGGACACTGCGAGAGGGCTGTGCAAGCAATGATCACACACACGGCACAGCGGACACACCAGGAACCGCGGTGTTGGCCGTCGAATGGCGCTAGCTGCGCAGCATTTGTGCACCGCCGCCGTCAGTGTCAGCCAGTTTGCCGTGGCATACGGAGCTCCATCGCAGTCTTTAACACTGGTAGCATGCCGCGACAGCGTGGACGTGAACCGCATGTGCAGTTGACGGACTTTGAGCGAGGGCGTATAGTGGGCATGCGGGAGGCCGGGTGGACGTACCGCCGAATTGCTCAACACGTGGGGCGTGAGGTCTCCACAGTACATCGATGTTGTCGCCAGTGGTCGGCGGAAGGTGCACGTGCCCGTCGACCTGGGACCGGACCGCAGCGACGCACGGATGCACGCCAAGACCGTAGGATCCTACGCAGTGCCGTAGGGGACCGCACCGCCACTTCCCAGCAAATTAGGGACACTGTTGCTCCTGGGGTATCGGCGAGGACCATTCGCAACCGTCTCCATGAAGCTGGGCTACGGTCCCGCACACCGTTAGGCCGTCTTCCGCTCACGCCCCAACATCGTGCAGCCCGCCTCCAGTGGTGTCGCGACAGGCGTGAATGGAGGGACGAATGGAGACGTGTCGTCTTCAGCGATGAGAGTCGCTTCTGCCTTGGTGCCAATGATGGTCGTATGCGTGTTTGGCGCCGTGCAGGTGAGCGCCACAATCATGACTGCATACGACCGAGGCACACAGGGCCAACACCCGCCATCATGGTGTGGGGAGCGATCTCCTACACTGGCCGTACACCACTGGTGATCGTCGAGGGGACACTGAATAGTGCACGGTACATCCAAACCGTCATCGAACCCATCGTTCTACCATTCCTAGACCGGCAAGGGAACTTGTTGTTCCAACAGGACAATGCACGTCCGCATGTATCCCGTGCCACCCAACGTGCTCTAGAAGGTGTAAGTCAACTACCCTGGCCAGCAAGATCTCCGGATCTGTCCCCCATTGAGCATGTTTGGGACTGGATGAAGCGTCGTCTCACGCGGTCTGCACGTCCAGCACGAACGCTGGTCCAACTGAGGCGCCAGGTGGAAATGGCATGGCAAGCCGTTCCACAGGACTACATCCAGCATCTCTACGATCGTCTCCATGGGAGAATAGCAGCCTGCATTGCTGCGAAAGGTGGATATACACTGTACTAGTGCCGACATTGTGCATGCTCTGTTGCCTGTGTCTATGTGCCTGTGGTTCTGTCAGTGTGATCATGTGATGTATCTGACCCCAGGAATGTGTCAATAAAGTTTCCCCTTCCTGGGACAATGAATTCACGGTGTTCTTATTTCAATTTCCAGGAGTGTAGAACAATGGATAAGAAAATTGAGGATGTGTTTGAATGTGTTTGGCTTTAGGAAAGGTAGAGGCACCAGAGGCACTTCTGAAGTTGCGGTTGATAATGGAAGGAAGACGTAACTCAAGAAACGTTCATAGGATTTGTAGACCTGGGAAAAGCGTTCGACAATATAGTATGCTGCAAGATGTTCGAAATTCTAAGAAAAGTAGGGGTAAGTTATAGGGGGAGACGCGTAATACACAGTATGTACAAGAGTCCATAGGGAATAATAAGAGTGGACAACCAAGAACGAAGTGCTCGCATTAAAAAGGGAGTGAGCCAGGGATGTAGACTTTCGCCCCTACTGTTCAATCTGTACACAGAAGAAGCAATGATGGAAATAAAAGAAAGGTTCGGGAGTGGAGTTATAAGTCAAAGTGAATGGATATCAATGATACGATTCGCAGATGACAGTGCTATCCTGATGGAAAGGGAAAATAAACTGCAGTACCTCCCGAATGAAATGAACAGTCTAATGAGTGCAGAGTATGGATTCATAGTAAATCGAAGGAAGACGAATATAATGAGAAGCAGCAAACTGCAAACAGCGAGAAAATTATCATTAGGGTTGAGGGTCAGAAAGTATATGAAGTTAGGCAACAAAATAACCCATGACGGATGGACCAAGTATGATATGAACAGCAGGCTATCGCTAGCAAAAAGGGCATTCGTAGCCAATTGAAGCCTACCAATATCAAACTTAGGCCCCAAATTGGGGAAGAAATCTCTAAGGATGTACGCTTGGAGCACAGCACTGTGTGGCAGTGAAACATGCGTTGTAGGAAAACACAGAAGAGAATCGAAGTATTTGAGATGTGGTGCTACAGACGGATGTTGAAAATTAGGTGGACTGATAAGGTAAGGAATGACGATTTTCTGCGCAGAATCGGAGAGAAAATGAATATGTGGAAAACACCGTGAAGGACAAGCGACAGGATGATAGGACATCTGTTAAGACATCAGGTGAATGACTTCCTGGTACTAGAGGGAGCTGCAGAGGGCAAAAATTGTGGAGGAAGACAGAGATTTGACTACGAGTGTGTCACTGGGAAAAGCTGCCCATCACTCCACCACTCACGCCGCCAAGTATCACGTGCACTCTGCAGTTTGTGAGACTTGGTCAGTCTGAGTTGTGCAAGTGGTCTCACTGCAAATACACGGAGACTGCTGTAGGGAACTGGAGGATTAAGACAGGGAACCTGCGTTATTCGTTTTTTGTGTTCAGTGTCTTTTTATCTTATGCCAAGTCATCGGAGTTGATTTAGCACTTCTCGGGACATAGAAAAATTACTTACGATTGCATCTGAGAAGATGATTGCGTTATTGTAACCTGGACTGCACCCAACCGTCTGCATACTTCTTTCTCTTCCTGTCATGTTAAATTCGAGGGAATAATGTAATTAGGCGCCACTTGGAATGATGATTGATTCCTTTTAGATCATACTGATATGATTATTTCCTTCTCATTATTGTCATAGCAATGGTGTGTATTCATTTCACGTTGTTGCCGTTTCTCATACTTTGAATGAAAGCGCGTTTGAAATAATTTGCTAATTCTGGCATTAACTAAACATTAATTCAGACAGTATAGTTCAGCAATACCCTGGTGACGATAATAGTCTGTATTCCTGTAGAATTTTCTCTCTGGTTTGTGTTATAATGTAAGTGTCTAAGAAACATATTTTCCACGTGTTATTCATGAAACACAAAATGTATGCTGTTCGCAGATCAAACTCGGCATCATTCAAATATTTATCACCGTTATGATTAAAATTACAACGCCCTCTAACCGCAGACGTTTAAGTGAGGTGCCTTGATGAAATAGGGTTTAAATTAACGTTTCCTGCAAGCGCCACAGTTATATTAATTATGACTATTATCGTTTCATGGGCAAATGCTACCGCTTTCTGATCTGCAGCAGTAGTACAGACAACTGAATTTATTTGCCCTTCCATGGAGGTTCGTAGCAAACTGCCAGTTGTATTTCCGAATACGCCCGACTTCTGGCATATTTGGCGTTCCTGCCATTCCTGTCCGCCAGGGAAGGGAATGCAAACTTGTCTTCTTCTGGTTCACAGTCAGATATAATTATATTTCACAGCTTTTTTGGCGTCCCTGCCATTCTTTTTCCGTCAGGGCAGGGGATGTGAACTTGTTGTCTTTCATTTCACTGTCAGATAAATTTATTTTTGCACAGAATAGTGAACTAAAGTAAACAACTGATCAGCTAGAGAGTAGCGCCATACTAGTTTTGAATTTCTTTGATGCAGTGGATCCTGTCCACAAGTAGATTAATTTTTATTGCACGATTTTCGCGGTTTTGGTGTACAAGGAGTGAGTGTTTTGAGTGCCTGGCACGTCGTGGGGTTAGGCGAGTGTGGATGTTGGCAGAGAGGACTAGGAGCCAAACGAGACAGACGGAAAAATGGAAACTGTAGCGTTAATACATGCGGAGGCATAAAGGGTCGTTGAGGAAAACGGAATGCACTCTGAAAATGAACATTTTCACGTGGAAGAGAACGAATCCATGACCTATTGGGTACAGCAGAAAAGAAATTAACAGAATACGAAAGAGCTACAGGACTCAAACAAAGCAACAAGTCGTTCCAACGCAAACAAAAAACGTGAAAAAAAGCTTCGGTGGCGTTGCTCAGCCACGACTCACGTATAAAAAAGATAGAGAAGGTAATCGCTGTAATTCCCACAGTGATAAAAAGCGAGTTGCAGAAGCGGTGTCTAGTGCGGACGTTAGCTCGGATATGACTTCACATGCTGCGGCGGCTGCCTGAGGAGATACAAAAACTCATCAGATTCAAAGAGACACAGAAATGAAATAAAGTACTAAAGCAGACAGGAGACACGTTATCTCACGAACTGCGTAACTTACACGTACAGATGTCATTGGCGCTAGGGCACAAGGTGAAGCCAGTGTGACAGTGTGACATATAGTAAGTAGCGTATCGTTAACACTGAAAGGTACATGCAGCAGTAGCCCAAATCAATTTCTGGAAAACAGTAGAAGTATATCTCTGTGGACTCTTGAGGTTGACCACCACTATTTTTTAAAGGTGGGGATGTTTCAGGATTTCCGCGAAAACAATACAAATCTTCATTCGAACGTCTGGGCAGAACAGTTCGATAATTCCACTCCTTCCACTTGGCGTATCAGTCGGATTCTATCTGCAGCCACCTCGAGGGGGAAGCCAACAATAAAATGAAAACTGTAGCGAGAGCCGTACTTCCTGCATAGACCTCCGAGACAAATATCTAGCGACTAACAGATCAAAGAAGCCCAGGTTCATGTGAAAGACGAAATGATTTTAGAAACGCGCTAATACCGGTGTACGGAGCCTCGCTATGTTTTTTGAAAGAATAGTGCAAGAGAACCAGTCCCTAGTCCAGCCGTTAGTGGTGACACGCTAGATTTGCATGTGCTACGGCAGATTACCGCAGTCGTATATCGTTGTGGGGAAACAGTGAAGGATATTAAACCACTGTTGCAAGATGTGGAGAACATTAACGGGAACGGGATCAAGACATTTGTAACCGCGACCATCAGCCTCCCATGAGACCATAACACACTACAGTGAGAGATGAGACGACAGCTTCTGATCTTGTGCACATCAAGCATAGAGCAGCAACCAGTCGATCCAGAATAATTGAAATTGCGGTAATGGCAACAGGGACAGTGTCGACCACAGGGCCGAAGAGCCACGGAATGATAACCAGCAGAGGCAGGATGCTCAGGTAATTGAAATCAGAGGGTCAAAGTACAGGCTCCAACATCCACAAATTGACTATTACCGTCAATAACAGATGTAAAATTTATGAACGGATATGTAACTTCTGTGTGGAACTCTCTTAAGAATTTAGTAATTAATGTTTCTATGTTTGGATTTTTATGTGTATTCTCATTGTCAAAGCTGATCAAGAGTGTCAATGCTGATAGTGGATTAACGTGATACATCTCTTTTGAGTGTAATTATGACTTTTAGGAAGCTTACTGATGTCGGTTTTCTAAATGGGGACGTGCCACCACTTAACATCAACCCACGAATTCTCCATGGAAGGTGATCGTCGGGGAAACAGCCGTAGCGGTCGTGCGGTCCCAGACTGTAGCGCCTTTAACCGCTCGGCCACTCCGGCCGGCATAACGTGGTTAAGCTCCAATTGTTGAATAAATATATATAGCAAATTAATATGTCAAATCACAAGTCCGAGAGTGAACAAAGATATTGATAACGACATTATAGGTTTTATAAAGTGTCCAGACACGCGACTACGAGAAACTTTTTGGTCTTCCTTGGCTAAACAGCACGGCTTTAACAGATTGGAGGCTACCCTATGCAACTACGAATGGATCGTGCATTCTACGCTGTGCA
This sequence comes from Schistocerca cancellata, assembly GCF_023864275.1. Lineage (NCBI taxonomy): Eukaryota > Metazoa > Arthropoda > Insecta > Orthoptera > Acrididae > Schistocerca > Schistocerca cancellata. The sequence continues at coordinate 338,118,609 of NC_064631.1, forward strand.
CGATTGTTTGCGTGTACGAATATTACACACCAACAAACAGTATTTAGAATGCGCTCCACTTTACTCTCTGCCACTTGCTTCCAGGTGGCGTCAATTAACTGGTACCGTAAAGAACAACTGTTGTGTTGTGTTTAATAACGTGCTGCAGTTTGTGTACTGATTTAATAAGGACACCCGAAAATTGACAGCTGTGCAATTACGAGTAAGCGTTCCAGATATCCAGACCGAGAAAAGTTTATCAGCTATTTTCTGTCTGCAACAGTTTTAATTTTCTACCTATAAACTGTATGGAGATTCTTGACTCTTGACACCAAAAAAGACAATATAAGTATTATATATAAGTGTTAAGATAAAGCTGGAGGAACTTATTTTTCTCAGTCTAGAACATTGTTCTTCACAATATCGTCCGATATAAATATTGCGGAATTAGGATTGGTTGACACAAGTAACGTTATTCCACAAGTCCTAAGAAAAAGAGGGAAAACGTATCATGGAGACCTAAACCATTCCCCACTAAAGAAATTACACCTTTAAGTACAGTTAATGTGTTAGTGCACACAAAAGGAAACTGGAAATGGAGGGCATCGAAGTAACGAAAACTTGTGTATGCAGAGAAGACAACTGCTACAAAGGAAGAATATAAACTGCAAAGGGAAAAGGAAGAGTCTGCTGCTGATGTGTAAGTTAGGTTTACATATGGCTTTAACCAGAGTTTGTGGAGAAATCTGGCTACGATTGGAGAATATATGATAACTACATTTGCTGTAAAGAGCAGTGGTAGGTGGCCATATGTCGGAACCTGGCCGAAGACGGTGGACTGGAGCATGTTAACTATGTTAAAAGACACACGAAAAATGTGTTTATCAAGCTCTATTACTCCTTGGATCTGCTTAAAAATGATGGGTAGATTATATCGAATTGTGGTGGGCTTGATGTCATACACATAACAAAACAACCATTTTCCGAGCTTAAAATCAACAGATTAACAACATTTGATGGCAATTCGTTTGCAAAAGTTGTAAAATTAATGTTCTATACTGAAATTCCATAAGAATAAGCGACAGAAGAACAGGCAGCCTACAGCAGGAAGATGTGGAATGTTATAACTACAGCATCATTCATGAAATAAGATGAAAACTCTTGACAATGCTCTCGACAAAAGAAAACTGCCAGAAGGAACTGAACTAACTGTTCAAGCCACAAATGAGGTAGTGTACAGGAAAAATAATAGATGTATACTGGAATCGATAACTTACCTTGTCTCTATTTGTTAAATGTTTGACTGGAGGGATAAATAGAGAATTCAGACGTGGATTTAAGTTATAAGTTAAAACTTAAATTTGGACATTATTCGAACTACACCTGACAGGAACAAGGGAAAAGTTGTTTTCTGTATGTAAATGTATGTGCAAAAGTCAATAAAAATTTGCTTGTTTTTTTTCGCTAACCTACCAAACATCCTAAGACATTTATGATATACAATGATACATGTGTATGTATTTCGGATGTGGAAAGTGGGTAGTCGGGTGACATTGTAAAGAATTTGAAACTAGATAGTTGAGAGTATAGTAAACCCCTTTTCGTACGTATATGAGAGTGTTGCGGTTGTATAACAGACGGTAAAGAAGAAATGTGTGGTTTGTACATGATGGAACTCCAGACCGATGAAGTTCGCAACATTTCAAGTAAATGAACTGTGCTATCAATTCTGAAGCATTATTTCACATCTGGAGTCAATACAACCAGCATGAGAGGAATGATCGTAGAGCATAAACACACACTCCGATGGTTACAAGTTTCTGCAACTAAAAGTGCTATATTGTTATTGCCATACGGTTTCTGAATTATTAATCGTGCGGAATGCAACGCTCTTAACCCCTAATGCAGGATATATTCGTCCAACATCAAACGTACAACGACCCCTCGAGATTCTTACCCCAATCACTACTGTGACAAACTTAAAAACGGTAGAACTACTTCCTTCTACTCTATTCGGGTGTTCTAGGATGGCATCGTCAGGGTATATCCACCGCTCGAGCTGCTTATAAACAAACTAGAACGAAGTGCGAAGACTGCTGTTCTGTCTTTTAGGAAATTAATAGATTTTATACATCTTATTAAGTCAGAAACGTACGTATCCTCAATCACACCTCCCACGTCAGTCGTGCATACCATTAGCTGTAGAAATATCGGTTTTGATGGACGTGGCTATGTCTCATCAAGAAACAGAACGAAGGAAAATCTACATGAACGTCTTTTGACAGCTGATGCCTTCAGGTACCACCCACACCCTTCCTTACGAAAATGCACAGGTAGGAGCAGCAACTTCTTACGAGAGAGTAAACGCCACTATCAGTAGGCAAAGGAGATGCAACAGTCTTATTGCTGTTTACAGTAGCATGGCTCTGGTAGCATTCGTCTTACACAGAGAAGTCCTGGTCTGATGTTAGGCAGTTTTATCATGTGTAGGATAATATACCAAATTCGTCTAACACTACATTTCTCGAGTACACATCCTCACACTATTAAAGGTGGTATATATATATATATATATATACACATTTATGGATTTATGTATATATATATACACATTTATGGATTGGGATACATATGTTTTGTTTGCTTTAATACGGCACCTCTGGTAATACTTATGTCGCCTTTGTTGGAGTATGTGTTACGAAAACCCACATAGTTTACAGGGAGATGGATAGGGTTGGAAGTGAATGCATCCAGAGCATAATTTTTAAGCCTTTCTCGGTCTTGAGTGTCCGAGTACTTCCAGCCCACCTCAGTTCACCGCATTTCGTGGTACTTTTTCTCTAATTTTATGTATTATCAGCCAGTTTAAGTTATTTTGCAAGTTTATAGGATTTTACGTATTCCGTCGTATTTCCCACAATTTTACGTACTTACCATTAATTTGTAGTAATTATACCAGGTTTTCCTTTAATTTTACCTATTTCATGTTATTTTTTCATTATCTAAATATCTTTCCGGACGTATATGGTCATATTGCCGGTATAACCATGCTTTATTTGATTTGGCATTCGTTTTGGATAGCAAAATAAGGAAAATTACAGTAACTATCGCCTCGTACCTAGATGCGGCTCAGCGAGTGGGGCAAATTGGATACTCGTAGTCTGGAAACAAATCCGTGCACTGCTACGGCGCATCAGAGAGCTCGTCTGCAGACTCACGTCGACGGCCGCCCGCTGGTACTACAGGTTCCACAAATATTGATTTCGCATGCATCCACTGTTTATGACAGTCTCGCCGAGCGTTAGCGAATATGCTGAATTGTTGTCTGCAGACAACTGTCAGCAGTTCCACACAGATACGGCCTTCGTTCGGGGTACATCACCACTACTCACACACTTCTGACTGTTCTTGAACCAGAGGCTTGAGCACGCGCCAAACACAACGCAGTTGTGTTTTATGAGTCTTCAGATGGTATTGACATTTAAGGAAAACGTTCAACCCTCTCTGATCTCGACCACAATTTGTTTCCATTTCAAGTAATATGCTTTCATTTACTACAATTAGTGCCATAAACATGCTTTAAGGTGTAAGTTACATGACACACTGTTCTATAACATGATATCTTGTCACTGTACATTATTAATGCTTTACCAGTTTGAACTATTTATATTTGAAAAACATGTAGTACATTGGTCACAGACATTTACATTGCCTAATGCATAAATGTATAGCATCTGCCTTCGATTTGCCAATTTGTTAAGTATAGGTTTTCAAGATCCTGATGGTAGATACTGGCTTAACTGTACAATTCGGAATACGGAAATACATATTTACGTTTAAATATTCTCCCTGACCTTACTTAAGAAAGTCTGTTTATGTTATCTTAACACATACTTGTGTATCTGAAACTAAGTTTCAATAAAACTTCAAATGGTAAAAGAAATTTAATAGCAAGATAAATTTCTGTGCGCTGATGGCATACACGAAGCGTAAACAACCCTTTGACTTTGTTGGTCTTTTCGTCGGCCGCTAAGAATCTGTATCCATATGGTATGTCTATGGTCTTGTGTGGGCCCTTATACAACAATTGCCATTGTTTGTTTCGTTTACTAACGGCACAACACTTGGTATGGGTCCTTGCTAGCACCAGATTATTTATATTGTATGACACAGTACTTTTAATACTTTTGTCATAATTAGCTGTCCTCATTATGGCAGACTCTGTAAAATTAGCCAAAACATGCTTTACAATTTTTCGCTGGTCCTGTTGCCTTTGGGTAACTGCGGTAATGGACTTGTCCACTCTCCATTGACCCGTTTGCCTAACAGTACTTCGGCTGGCGTGAATCCAGTCGCAGAATGTGACACATCGTTCTGTATTTCTCAAATACGGATACATAGTCCCTCCAACGGATATTTTGGCTATGTCTGTGAGTCCTCATGTATCTGTTCACCTCCTTAAATATCCATTTCACGGGGCTTGCCTCCGGATGGAAATTGGATATTAATATATGCTTTAGATCAAGCTCTTTCATGGTTTTCTCCACTTATAACCACTAAAGTACGAAGCCTTGTCAGAAATTATTGCCCTCAATTTTCCCACCTTGGTTATATAGTCCTGCATTTTCTTTCATAATATAGACGTTGTTGTTGAGGCCTTCAAGCAATAGAGTTTCACATATTATGAAAACGTGTCATTTACTGCTAGTATGAGCCTAACGCCACACCTTGAGGTGGGAAAGCACCCTGCTTTAGCAACTGATCTTATCTCTGATTCTTATCCGACACATTACGTGGTTTTGCCTTTCGGCATATCTTACACGTGGGGATTACCTTTTGCACCTTTTACTTTTACGTAAACATCATAACCATACCTCTTTATTGTATTTAACACATTTGTTAATACCAACGTGCCCCCGTGTTAAATGTGTGTACCAGACGAAATTAGTAAAATTATCCTCTGGTCTCTGGTATACACACACACCAATCTTGTAAGTCTACACTCTTCCGGTGATACAAAGATAGGATCCTCTATCTTGTAGAACTGACGAAGGCAACATGCCGGATCGTGTTTCAAAGTTTTCTTTATTTTGTTCCAGTTCTCGTCTGCATCCTGATGAGCCGCCATATTTCTACACATTTGTAGGAAATGTTTCCTATGTACTTGATCTTTAATTGTCAGCACCTTAAACTCAGTAGACTGTTCTATGAGCTCAGTTAGCTCGTCCATTCCTTGGGGTAATCGTAGAAGCGCGTCTGCAACGAAATTGCCACTCCCTTTCACTTACATGATCTGATACGATTGCGGTGTCAGTGCTCATCGCGATGACCTGTCGTGAAGCAACCTGCAAATCAGTAATAGGCTTAACGCCTGATGATCACAGTAGATATTAACAGGCTTGCCATATACGTAAAAATGAAGCGTCTTGACCGCCCACGCTACGGCCCGGGCTTCTTGGTCCCTAACCGAGTACGAAAGTTCGCAGCTAGTCATTACTCTGCTAGCAAATCCTATTAATCTCAACTCTTTCTGCCCATCTGCTTCTTCTATTTGGAACAGGCAACATCCGAGTCCGTATGATGAAGCATCTGTAGCGATACAAAACTCTCTGTTCGTGTTTGGATGGTGCAGAATGCTTGTTTGATATCATTAAAAGCATTGTTACATTCCTTTGTCCATACGAATAGTACGTCCTTCTTGAGTAAACTTAGCAACGGTTCACAATTCAGCACTCGGCCTGATAGGAACCTACGGAAGAATGAGACCATGCCTATAAATGCTTTAAAATTTTCTGTACTAGGTCGTGGGAACTCCTCGATTGTAATAAGCTTTTTCGGGTCAGGTACAATGTCTACTGGCGAAATGAGATGGCCTAGAAACTTTGTTTCTCGTTTACCAGATTTTGATTTTTCTAAGTCTGACGCCATCCAGGCTGCGGCAAATCTTTGCAAATACTCTTGTAAGTACTTCTGAGTTTTCTTCCCATGTGGACATAGCAATTATCAAGTCGTCCACACTTTGTCTAGTATATCTGGGCCTAGAACTATGTCGAGAGCTGTAATGAACACTCTGGCACATACATTCAGCGCGAAAGGTAATACACATAACTGATAACTACGTCCGCGAAATGTAAAAAGCTGTATATTTTCTAGAGTCCTGTGTTAAGAGTATCTGCACAAACGAGGCTTATCAACCTATCGTTGTTATTAATTTTACACCAAATTTTTTTTTGATTAGCTGTTCTGGATTCTTAGATCTGGTTTGTACAGGTGTTATTATTTTATCTACTTTTCGAGCATCTAAGACCAAGCGTAGTTTGTCTCCAGCAATAGCTACCACATGATTGCTATACGGTGAAAGTGATGTCTCTATTACAACCTCTTCAAACATTTTTCGTATTTCCTTTGTTACTTCGTCCTTCTTATTCCAAGGTACCGAATAACTGGCAAGGCAATATGTTTCATAAAGCATTACCTCAGTTTTCTACTCACAGCCATTGACTATTCCAGGCTTGTCTGAAAACACTTCGACGTACTCACAAAACAAGTGTTTCAGCTCTTTCTGCCGCTTGGTGGATAAGTATTACGACTCCCGTGTCTTTAATTCTATTGCTTCCTCAATAACGGGTGCAGTACTTCTCCGTCATTAAAGTAGTAAGGTTCCTTTTCAATGGTGTCACAAATGTGAAAAACCTGAGACCCAGGAGATATTTCAGACTCGTCTGGAAGCACTTCGACATAGAGATTCTTATATGTCTGCTTGTATCTACATCTCTTTGATCGTCTTTCATATAATTAATATTTTACATAATTACAAAAATATCCCTACATCAGAGTTTGTTTATTATTATACGTTTCAAAATTTTCTTTGTTAATTTTTAATGTAACTTTAATTATACTTTTGTACGATTTATTGAGTTTGTAAGTAGGTTGTTTAGGTTTTTATGCTGCTGACGCCACGTAGCGCCCTGTATTAAAATCGCTTACTGCACTGTGTGCAGTCTGTGGCTGGTTGGACTCACTGTTGGATTATTCGTTAGTGTAGTGTTGGGCAGTTGTATGTGAACAGCCCGTAGCGTTGGGCAGTTGGAGGTGAGCCGCCAGCAGTGGTGGAAGTGGGGAGAGATATGGCAGAGTTTTGAGATGTAAATATGAGCGGATGATCTGTACGTGTGTCCGTCAGAAAAAGAAAATTTGTCAAAGTAGATGTCAAGAATTTTATATATATAATGACTTTTGAACACTATTAAGGTAAATACATTGTTTGTTCTCTATCGAAATCTTTCATTTGATAGCTATAGGCCTATCAGTAGTTAGTACCTTCAGTAGTTAGAATCTTTTATTTAGCTGGCAGTATTGGCGCTCGCTGTATTGCAGTTGTTCGAGTAACAAAGATTTTTGTGAGGTAAGTGATTCGTGAAGGGTATAGGTTATTGTTAGTCAGGACTATTCTTCTGCAGGGATTATTAAAAGTCAAACTGCGTTGCGCTAAAATATTCTGCGTCAGTTTATAAATCATCAGAATAAGTAAAGAGAAAACTGTCTGTTTTACTCAGCTGTTTCTGTATCAAATAACGTAGACGTTTACCAACACAGTCTTCCTTCACATTCAAAGGGGAAGTTTCAAGTTCACTACCCAAGGGACGCACCAGCTCTCTGGTATCGCAATTGTTGGTGGGAGTCAGCAGGCTTGATTCCAGTACCGTGATTGGAGAGACAATTAGGCCTTTTCAGGGATGGCCGAATTCTGCGAAGGCACTCTCTGAGATTTCGCCCTGAGAACTACTCTCAGGATCACCGCACCTTTGATTATCAGATTTGGACTTCGGCCTTGTGCCAAGTCGCCAGAGTTTGATATAACGGTTCTCGGGTCCAGATAAACTACTCGCAGTCGCGTGTGAGAAGATGACAGCATTCCAAGGCCGCAGCGGGAACAGCCTGCCCTACGTCAGCCAGCTGCGGCGCTCGCAGCATCACTGCCTAGGGAGCCGCCACGCAGACTCACTGCAGACACGGTTAGCCTGCGCTGCAATGCGACAGATGGACGACAGAAATTTAAGCTGTTAGGGGAGACAGGGTTTCAAACCTACGCTTTAGGCTCCGGTAATCTCTTACTGTAGCTTGTGCTTGACGCAACTGTTTGCATACTTTCGTTTCCTATCATGTTAAATTCGGAGGAAAACTTTAATTACCTACCACTGAAGCACAGATTTTGCAATGATGAATAATTTCTTTTAGATCATACTAATGTGATTATTTCTTTCATCATTGTTGTTGTGCGCTGAGTTCACGATCTTGGCCGTTTTTATTGTTTTGAATCAAACCACAGCTGAATTAATTTGCCAGCTCTGACACGAATTGAACATTAATTCAGGTAGTTTTGTCTATAATATGCTTGTGGCGACCCTGATTTGTATTTGTGAATAATTTCCTTTTTGCCTCGTGTTATAAGGTCATTGTCTAAACAATATATTTTTCATGTGTTGTTCAATAAACTAATAAATGTATGCTATAAGGAAATCAAAATAAACGATTCAAGTATTTATGGTACCTTTATAACTAGATTGGCAACGCTCTCCAAACATAAGCATTTAAGTGAGGCCTCCTGATACAATAGGATTTAAATTATCGTCTCTTGCAAGTGCCACAGTTATATTTATAAACACTGTTTCTTCTTTCTGATCTGCGACAGTAGTACAGCCAGCTGTATTTATTTGCCTTTCCACGGTGGTTCGAAGCAAGTTGCCATTTGTATTTCCGAATACGCATGATTTCATGCAATTTCTTATCGGTAAGAATTTACCCCACATAACCCGAAGCTCCTTTCCACTGTCACTGCTTCCTGCTCCACGGTCCGAAGACAGTCTCCAGAAGGCTAACTCACTCTCCTTATCCTCTTATTCTGTACTCCTAGCTCATGCCTGAAATATCGTGTGTGTGTGTGTGTGTGTGTGTGTGTGTGTGTGTGTGTGTGTGTGTGTGTGTGTGTGTATGTGTATGTGTGTGTGTGTGTGTGTGTGTGTGTGAGATGGGGCTTAAGGGCGCTCAACGTCGAGGTCATCATCGCCCTGACACACATTAAAGGGAACGCATGTGGGTGGACCTAATAAAACTGAAGCGCACACGCAAAGAAAGCAGAAAAATAAGGAAAAACTACACAAGAAAGCAAAACGTAAGGAAAGGGAAAACATAGCAACAAGAATGCCACAGTAAATTGTCATTGGCTGGCCACTTACATCAAAAATGGGCGAGCTTGTCACACAGTGAGCAAATTAAGATCCTCTCCCTAAAACCTTTGTAAAAACATTTGACATGGCACACTATTTTAAAACTTTAACCACATTCGTCCGAGTGTGGCCTAAAAGAGATGGCAGGTCCGCTGGCAAGTCAGCCGCGGCCCGCTGGTAATAAATAAAAACGCAATCCTATAAAACGTGGCGCACAGTGACCTGGACGCCACAAGCACCACACATTGGAGGGTCCTCCCGCCGGAGCAGGAAGCCATGCGTCATAGGGCTGTGGCCTATCCGAAGCCGAGTGAGGAGAACCTCGTCCAGTCGACGGGGCTGAAAGGAAGTACACCACACACGCGTTGTGGGCTTGACTATGCGGAGCTTACTGTCAGTCACTTCCAGCCACTCATCCTCCCACCGAAGCATGACTCGTGAGCTCAACAGCGAGGCGGGTGCGTGCAGGGGTATAGCACACTGAGATACTTGTGGATCGAGACACGCCTCCTTGGCTGCGAGATCAGCCCTTTCATTCCCAGCAATGCCGACATGCCCCAGAACCCAGGAGAAAGCCACCACCTTCCCCAATCGCTGTAGGTGGAGGAGGGGCATCCTGGATGGTCTGGACTATTTTATCTGCTGGATACAAACGTTGCAAAGAGTGAAGGACACTTAGTAAATCGGAGCAGACAAGAAATCTAGGACAGGAAGAATGTCTCATCCGCTCCAGTGCCCGCAAGATCGCAGACAATTCTACATCAAAGACAGTAAAAGTCTTAGGCAGTTGGACTTTGAGGACACGATCCGGAAAAACAAATATCAACAGTTTTAACATTCAGCTCTGAATTTCACTCTTGAAAGATTACATAACTCGTACAGATTTTCGGTTTTATGAGTGCAGCATAGAGTCTCATGCTAATTTAGAACAGTCTTTCAAAGATACTACAGTGACAAGAATTTATAGCGGCAAGAATTAATAGCGACGAAATGTTAGTTTTGAGGGCATTCCTGGATGTTGGATCTATTACACGGTTTTCCGTTTCGAAACAAGCTGGCGATTCCGTTTTTGCTTACATTTGAACGGGAAGAGATAGACTTGAGGCGCAAGGCCTCATCAACAACAAAGTCGTTACAGACGGAGCTCAAGCTCGGGTAAAGGATGAAAATTGGCAATGGCTTCTACAAATTAAACACAAGCTTACCGGTATTTGCCTTGAACGATTATCTGGTGAAAGCTTAATGTAGGTGGCTGGATATGGATTTGCCTCCGTCCAGAATGCGACAGACGTGTTGTGCAGTGTGTCGTCTCACTCGCTAGTATTTCCTCGAGTGTCTTAAATGTCGCTGTTGGGCACTGTGAATGTTGATCTGGTGTATTCACGTACTTTGCTGTCCAACTAATCTGCGGGGATCAGATAATAACGAAAGACTCACAGTTTTAAGACAATGTGAAGATCCGTAATTTCTCCGTTTGTTCGTCTGCTGGATGTCTAATGATCACACTTTATACTCCGTGACACCTGTATCCTCCAACATAGAACTTTTATAATAGCTCTGAGTAGTTCCTGGAGTACTTCAACAGTAAACACTCTAGAATGACATGACATCTCGACAAGGGCTAGTATCACTTTTCTGTTCTGTGAAATGTTACGCCTGTCCTTTTCTCCTGTGCACGATGCATGGTGACGTGAGCATGTTCACAAGGTACCAACAGTGGTCATTCTTGTGTGGTAAATAAATCATTAAAGATATTAAGGGCATCGGAAATGATTCGCAATTGGCAGCATGGAATTTGCTGATCATAAATGCTGTATTAGTTTTGGTTGTAGTCACATTCTCATACTTATAGCAGTATTTTCTCAGTCATTCACATTAAAATTCCACTGGCGTTATTCGTAGTTATATTTTACGTTTTTCATTCATTCCCAAAATTACTGCTACGTTTTATCGTAATGTATGCACCTTTTATCGCTGTAATTCTTCTTGTTACATTCGTTCTGTTCTCCACCTGCTTCGTTGTCTGGACCACACTTAACGCAGGAGTTCATAGAAACACATGTTGGCTCTTACTTTAACTCAAGCGCAGAATACGATTAACTTTCTGCAACTTTTCCTTTCTTCTTATTACATTTAAAATGAGTTTATCTACTTGCACGCATTAATCAACTTGTTCCGTAAATCCTGTATAGCAATTTCTTCTCACTTCTGTTCGAAGAAGATATGTTTCATTCACCAGCTTATCCTAAACTGAATGAACTGCCACTTACATAAACGGAAAATTCGTTAACAATAAAGTGTGATTGGAATTTTTTTAAGTCGTGACAACCGCAACTACTAGTTTTTACATGTTTTGTACGTGGTTGGCAATATCGGTGCAGATACGTCTACTGTTAGCGTTCTCTAAGTACAGAACGCCTCGTTGCGTAGAAGTACAGGATTTCACATTTTGTTACAACTTACTAGTTAAACTATTGCTGTTTTTTCCTTCTTAAAAGCTATTCACCACGATACTGAAACTTTTTGATGTTAAGGGGAAGTACAGGCGTTGGGCGGCTTTCTATCGTTTGGTTCTTAACATGTGGTGAACCGGCCGGCCGGAGTGGCCGTGCGGTTCTAGGCGCTACAGTCCTGAACCGTGCTGCTGCTACGGCCTCAGGTTCGAATCCTGCCTCGGGCATGGATCCGTGTGATGTCCTTAGGTTAGTTAGGTTTAATTAGTTCTAAGTCCAGGAGGCTGATGACCTCAGATGTTAAGTCCCATAGTGCTTAGAGCCATTTGAACCATTTTGTTTTTCTTCGGTAAACGTTTCTGCTTACGAAGGTTGTTGGGTTACGAATTACTGCAAACAAAGTTAACTTTAAACATTTAAACCTGAAAACCATACGAAAATTAATCGTCGGCCGGTACTGTCCTATATTCTGTTTCTAAAGCGTTGTCCAACGGGTAAGCACCACAAAGATTTCTAATAGTATTGTTTTACCTCGAGTACAAAAGACGTTTTAGACAGAACTTTCGTGTAGTGCTGGATGCTAAACGCTCAGCAAAATGTTTACCTTTTGCATAGTATCGCCTTCAGGAATCTATTTCCGGTATCTAGAAAAGTGAATAAATTAATAGTTGAAAACATACTACGCGCAATATTGTGCATATGTTCTACACATGCATACTACTGGCCATTAAAATTGCTACACCACGAAGATAGCGTGGTACAGACACAAAATTTAACCGACAGGAAGAAGATGCTGTGATATGCAAATGATTAGCTTTTCAGAGCATTCACACAAGGTTGGCGCCGGTGGCGACACCTACAACGTGCTCACATGAGGAATGTTTCCAACCGAGTTCTCATACACAAACAGCAGTTGACCGAAGTTGCATGGTGGAACGTTGTTGTGATGCCTCGTGTAAGGAGGAGAAATGCGTACCATCACGTTTCCGACTTTCACAAAGGTCGGATTGTAGCCTATCGCGATTGCGAATTATCGTATCTCGACACTGCTGCTCGCGTCGGTCGAGATCCAATGACTGTTAGCAGAATATGGAATCGGTGGGTTCAGGAGGGTAATACGGAACGCCGTGCTGGATCCCAACGGCCTCGTATCACTAGCAGTCGAGATGACAGGCATCTTATCCGCATGGCAGTAACGGATCGTGCAGCCACGTCTCGATCCTTGAGTCAACAAATGGGGACGTTTGCAAGACAACAATCATCTGCACGAACAGTTCGACGACGTTTGCAGCAGCATGGACTATCAGCTCGGAGACCATGGCTGCGATTACCCTTGACGCTGCATCACAGACAGGAGCGCCTGCGATGGTGTACTCAACGAAGAACCTGGGTGCACGACTGGCAAAACGTCATGTTTTCGGATGAATCCAGCTTCTGTTTACAGCATCATGATGGTCGCATCCGTGTATGGCGACATCGCGGTGAACGCTCATTGGAAGCGTGTATTCGTCATCGCCATACTGGCATATCATCCGGCGTGATGGTATGGGGTGCCATTGCTAAAACGTCTCAGTCACCTCTTGTTCGCATTGACGGCACTTTGAACAGTGGACGTTACATTTCAGATGTGTTACAACCCGTGGCTCTACCCTTCATTCGATCCCTGCGAAAACCTACATTTGAGCAGGATAATGCACGACTGCATGTTGCAGGTCCTGTACGGGCCTTTCTGGATACAGAAAATGTTCGACTGCTGCGCTGGCCATCACATTCTCCAGATCTCTCACCAACTGAAAACGTCTGGTCAATGGTGACCAAGCATCTGGCTCGTCACAATACGCCAGTCACTACTCTTGATGAACTGTGGTATCGTGTGGAAGCTGCACGAGCAGCTGTACCTATACACGCCATCCAAGCTCTGTTTGACACAATGCCCAGGCGTATCAGGGTCGTTATTACGGCCAGAGGTGGTTGTTCTGGGTACAGATATCTCAGGATCTATGCACACACATTGCGTGAAAATGTAATCACATGTCAGTTCTATCATAATTATTTGTCCAATGAATACCCGTTTATCATCTGCATTTCTTCTTGCCGTAGCAATTTTAATGGCCATTAGTGTATACCATATATATCAGACTCCTGTAGTCATTTTTTCAGGCACGCTCAAAAAGAAGTATGTCTAGATATAAGTTTGTGTTCAATTTTTGGAACTGTGTCAAATGAAAATGTTTCATCTGTTGCGCAAGCTGGAAACGGCTTAATAGCACAGAGATCTCACCAACTTCAAAATGCGCCTGCCCTGTACCTTCTCAGAACTTTAGTTTTTTGTATATACTCCTCAACATTTAGTATTGCATATGTGGAGATGGTCTATAACTGTGGGAGTCAGTTATCAATTACATATTCTCGCAGCTATGACTAAAATAAGCAGTTATAAGCCTGTTGACAACTGCTATATCTGTCTGAAGCATTATGCTTGCCCGTACGTTCTTTTGAGTGTTTTGCAATGACAGAATATATTCCCATTCAGTTTCAGTGTATCATTGTTTTGCAATGACAGAATATATTCCCATTCAGTTTCAGTGTATCATCTTACAAAAGTTCTCTTCATTTTGTACTCCTTTATTATGTTTCCTCTTTAGTGGATGCTAATCTATAATCTTCCCTAATTGTTTTCGTTTCTTTCTTAATCTGAATCCACTCTAAGCAATTCATACAGTACGGTGGTTTCGTCGTTGAATCTACTTAAATCCTTACCTCTGTTTAATTTGTTCTGCATTATGTAGAATATTATCTCTATTCTTAAGACAATGATGTTGTTTACGTAGAATATTATCTCTATTCTTAAGATACTGTTTTTGTTTTCTGCATATACTTAAATCCTTACCTCTGTTTAATTTGTTCTGCATTACATAGAATATTATTTCTCTTCATTTTGTACTCCTTTATTATGTTTACTGTTTAGTGGACGCTAATCTATAATCTTCCCTAATTGTTTTCGTTTCTTTCTTAATCTGAATCCACTCTAAGCAATTCATACAGTACGTTGGTTTCGTCGTTGAATCTACTTAAATCCTTACCTCTGTTTAATTTGTTCTGCATTATGTAGAATATTATCTCTATTCTTAAGACAATGATGTTGTTTACGTAGAATATTATCTCTATTCTTAAGATACTGTTTTTGTTTTCTGCATATACTTAAATCCTTACCTGTTTTAATTTGTTCTGCATTACATAGAATATTATTTCTATTCTTAAGAAACTGTTTTTGTTTTCTGCATTTATTCGCTACCTTTTCCCGGTGATAATATAGCCAATTTCACTTACCAACTCGACTCCTACGTACCGTGCTTCGTTTAAGGATGGAAATAAGAAAGTTAAGAATTTAGCACATCAGTCTTATTGTGATTACCGCAGACGGGGCTCGTGCTCAGCCGACAAATTTGGGATCAGTTAAAAGAACACGTTCTAGGAAGTACCTGATAAGAGCTTCTTCTTGATGAGGGATTACCTGTTGGATATACCTCCTTATTGTGCGTGTACCAGATCATTTGTAATCAGATATAAACATTTTACAAGCTGGTCGTAAGAATGAGACCATATCAATAAGGCTTGTCACTTTCATGATCAGCAACTCTTATGAGATAAAAGACCGTATTAACAACCTTATTTTGTCGAAGACTGACATAACGCATAACTAATATATGTTTTTTTTGTAAATATTAGGTTTATACAATTTTACACTTCGGTATACTCTATGAATTACTTTTTTTTGCTCTTCTTTACTGTACACAGGTACCGTGAAGATGATAGATAAACGAGTTGTAATAATAAATGTAGACATCAGGGTGTCGTGCACTTCCTAAAATATGTAACAGTTGTAGCAAATCGCCTATAAAAATGTTTAGCAAAGGAAATGTACCAAGCACAGTATTTTTTCACGGCTGTTTAAAAATAATTCTCCCCAATACGAGTCTATTGTCTTCAATGTTACTTCAATTCCTTAACTTTCGTCCTCCTAGGGTTCACGTAAATAATTATTTACGATTTAACTTCCTCCTTTCCAATAATTTTTCATTTGCGCAGAGTGCTGTTCTATACGAACTTTTGACCACTTTGTCCCAATTTTCATTTGAACGTTTCTCGAGAGATGAGAATCTAAGACCTAGTTTCAAAGAATATATCTGTAGAGAATCTCATGTTCATCGGTCTTCAACTCTTTCACATCCATGTTTTTGTTTTGTTTTGAGGCCTCCTGTCCACCTCAGTCTCGTGTCTTTCAAATCGGTTCTGATTTATTGGAGGTACTTGCACCACGAGACCTTTTCCAGGTTGACATGTTCAAAAATATTCTCTCTTTCATTTGCTTTATATTTCATCGATTGTGACTGACGTTCGTACCTCTTAGTTCAATTAGACACTTATCAGTTTTGTAGTTATTTTATGAACTGCCATAGTTGCGTGTTCCTCTGTTTCTTGGTAGAAATTTTATACATCCCCTTTAGTGATGGCACACTGAAAACTTAAAATTAGGGTATCTATCGCTGCATTAAAGGCAGCATTTATGCCGATCACAAATGGCAGCATTTCATGCAATGTACATCGCCTATTGTCCTTCCTCGTGACTGACGACAATTTCCGAACAGAATTAAACACAATCAGACAAATACCATCAAACAATGGCCACCATCCTGCGTTACTGGACTCCATATTGCATAAGAAACAAAAACAACAGAATACCTCTCACCTTTACCCCACGCTCGACCCTCCACCTCAAGACCTTAACAGATGGTGCACAATCCCATGTATAGGATAAGCTTGTCTGTATGTAACAGAAAGCTTAACTCTAGGAACTACATAATGCACATATCATAGAAGTTGGAGACTTAGAAAAGAAGATTGTACATCTACAGACAACATGCTTGAAGAAGGGCACAGTTACTGGGTGCGACATAAAGTCTTACATAACAACCACAGAGGCAGGAAGATGAACTACCTGTAAGTAAGGAGTATTAATAAACGTATGTCCACTGGTCTATGCTCAGTACTGAATAATTACAATTCCCTTAATCACAACTTCTAACTGCGGTTGCTACTACTAATCCATCCAAACCACTTCGTAAATTAGACCTTCCATTCAAATGCCCCACATTTTCCTATATTTAGTTACTTTAGTTTCATTTGCTCTGTTAAAAATATTTTATTTTGTGTGGTTACTGTTGTTTCTATTATTTGTTTAGACTCACTAATTATATTGTACCTGTCTACAACACTGGACTTCTTAAGGGCAAGATCGTTATGTTCGGTTATCCTCTTGGAACGGGTTGCCAAAATTTAAGCATATTTCACTAGATTATTTATCTTTTCTCTTAGAAAACTGTAATTTGTCACGTAGTTCACGTATTTCATCCAACGTAGATATCTGACATTGCATTTTTACTGAAATAATCCCTCTCATTTTAGTCCAACATTAACAGCTGTCGTCTTTGGATTGAACTGAGATACTCTGTAGTTGGACTATTTTAAAATCGTTGATTCTACAAAACTTTTACAGCCACGGAGATATAACTTTGTAGCTGACGGTGTAACAGCCGAAAACCGGTTTGCAGCGTAATAACTAGTGTAGAATGATACACCAGTGTCGTGTGTTTGTCACTTCATAATGTATTTTATTAATATTTTCAGTTCCCTGAATGTAACATGTTGTTCCTAAGGTTAATTTGGCGCTTAGACTTCATACTACTACTCAGTTTTTACGTTCCTTTCGTGGCATTGAGTGCCAGAGTATATTCCTGCACCACAGTTTATCTTCGACCTCCATTTGAAACGCGTTTACTCCATGTTATCGTCCTGCGAATTCTACGCTGCAAGCAGCAACTATTTTCTTCCTCTTGGCACGTTAGGGACACTTCGGTTTTCTCAGAAGCGACACTTTTCCTCTAGAAACAGCAGCTCTATTATTTCGCAACTAGCTGTGGCGGCTCGTGGGAGGCACTGTGTGCTCTTATCCCATTGGCTCCTCAGCAAAAAGACCTTCTGAGGTCTCTGGAACAGCAAAATACTAAATCAGTCGACCACAGGATTATTGCACCTGCGAGTGATGACGATTAGGTCCGCTTATAGTAAGTAAGTGAGTAATAGGATTGATAGTATACCCACAACTGACCCGAAGGCACTGACAGTGCGATGCGCTTTCCTTTCTCACCGCTGTACTTGTTTACTGTAACGTCGACACGTTGTGGTTCAAATGGTTCAAATGGCTCTGAGCACTATGGGACTCAACGGCTGTGGTCATAAGTCCCCTAGAACTTAGATCTACTTAAACCTAACTAACCTAAGGACATCACACACATCCATGCCCGAGGCAGGATTCGAACCTGCGACCGTAGCGGTCGTGCGGTTCCAGACTGTAGCGCCTTTAACCGCTCGGCCACTCCAGCCGGCGACACGTTGTGAGGTGCCTTGTTGGAGAAGAGTTTGTGCCTCTTTAACTCTGAAAAATTTTGCATGAGAACGAGACATGGACTTGATCCCCTCCTTACCTACCACCTAATTAATTATGCACAAAACGGCAACGAAAGGCAATGATGGTGGACCCTGCTAGTTGGTAAAATAAGGAGTGCACACTCACAACAATAAAAATCGTAATCTACTCAGAGAAAGAAAGAGAAATTTATCATAATAAATAACCAGAAAAGGGATTCTGCATATGTCTACAAAATGATATGCAAATTAAATATTACAATGAGATTTATTATACATCAGAAGATAAAGGCACAGGATTACCGACACAGACAGTAGGTTAAATGACAGAGTATTCTGAACAGTTATGAGAATAAGAGTTGGCTCGAGAACAAGTTGCTCCTACTCTCTGTGATGCAATAGACTGACGGTAATGACTGGAGATTCTAATGAATCAAATATTAATCTCCCGACTACATTGCAGTATGGTGATTAGTAGTGAGAGCTGAAATGGGATCCCATGGAGAAAAAGCAAGTTGGACTTGTATCAAAGCGAGCACGCGTGCTGCTGAGGACTTCTGTATAAAATTGATAGGTCCTACAGGGCCAAAGCCGTAAAATACTGTACCAGTCCTGAAATCTGCCTCGGTAGGCAGCGTTCTGATGATTTATGCGTCGAATTCTGATGTGTAACAACTCTGTTTCAAGCCCTAGCCTCGAAGGCTGTCCGAGAATTCTAAGTTCTGCCGAAAAAGTGCGACTTAGTCACAAGACCGTCCGAATCTGACGAAGATCGGATCGCGAATTCCCTGCGCCCGCACAACGCAAGAGCAAAGCCAATATTGCTCAACTCCCTTCTACCCTCGAAAACCGCGAATCAGCATTCAGTGCTGATTCCAAAATTCCCCCACACTGTCTCAGTACATCATTCACGCCAACAGCGACCGTTCCCTCCAATTTCGAGCAGGGCTTTATGACTAGCCTCAGTTTAAGTTGACCAGTCATGCCTCTGCTATTCAGCTGAGGCCACTGAACTTGCCGTTTGACCGGCTACAAAAACAACATGCTTAGACCACCGGCCATCCGGCACCAGACAGTCGCACCCAGCAGGGCACAGTCTACAAGTATTCTCAGAATCATGAGGATGATGCAGACAGACTGTGCCAGCAGTCTTTATTCCGGACACGCCGGAACTGTAAACACATAAACTGTGGCGACTCTCAGACGTCTCACAGGTCGTTTCGCCCTGCATACAATAAGCGAAACTCGACCGACGTCAGTCATTCCACCAGGCGCTTAAGCCTGTTGATGTACGACCCTCTCAGTACTCGGAGAAGTGCAGCCCCAACGGGAAACGCAGTGTGCCGCGTCCTCCGATGCTCGCCTCGCACAGGCCACCCAGGGAAGTAACCCAATATGTGTAGGAATCAAGCGAAAAGTATTTAGAGCTCTCAGTACAAATATTCTCATTACAATAAACTTATCGGCCTGTTACCACCGTGCAATGACATAAAAAAATGGCTCTGAGTACTATGTGACTCAACTACTGAGGTCATTAGTCCCCTAGAACTTAGAACTAGTTAAACCTAACTAACCTAAGGACATCACAAACATCCATGCCCGAGGCAGGATTCGATCCTGCGACCGTAGCGGCCTTGCGGTTCCAGACTGCAGTGCCTTTAACCGCACGGCCACTTCGGCCGGCCAATGACATAAAACATTAATAAAATTGATGAAAATGAGAGGCGACATGCAAAAGGGGGCATGGAACCTCTCAACGTGTTTCCGACAAGGGCGAAGTGGAATCATATCGTTGTTGAGTAATACGTGCATGTAAGATATCTGCATTATTTATTATAATTTTGATTAGGTCTCTCTCTGTAAACAGACTGTATTTTTCGACAGCTTCTGATTGCTATGCTTCGAGAATGAGCGAATCATTCATAGATTCTCCTGTTGCCATAGATTAAAACACTATCATGTACATTGAGAAAAGGAAAGTAATGCGACGTCCTTAGATGTTATTCCGTTTTTAGCCAGCACTGAGAGGCTTAACGTTCAGAAACTATTGCCTCTTATTCCATCCATACTCACTGGAGTATTTCATATTTACATTTTATCTTGTGTTTCTTAAGTGGCATTTACGGTATTCCATAATGATTCTGCCTGCTAGAGCGCTGCAACGTGTTGTGTGGTCCTTTCATTTGCTACCAGACGTTGTACTGTATTTGCAGTTTGTTACCAGCCAGATCTGAATCTGAACAAGTAGGTGATATTTTTCGTGGTAAGCCCGCAACCTCTGAATTTTAATCTACGTATGTTAGTGTTTGCGATCCTTTTGATAGTAATGTAACAACATCGAGTCTCAGTCGCCTTCCGTTAATCTTCTTCCAGTTCTCGGAATGTAAAATTCGTTAGCTCCTCATATTATTTGGATTTTATTTAAATCAGGGTACCACAGAAATAAGTAGTTTTAGTAGCCAAGCAATTTTCTACGGGGGCAGCAGTACTGGCACAGAGACTTTTGTTCTTAACTTTCTATTGGCAGGGAAAAACAGTTAAAAATAGTTAACTATTAATATGTTGCTTGATATTAACCTTCTATAAGGGTTTATTGTTTAAGCTATGTCCTTTTTTATTCTTTTTTTGTCTTCTTCAAACTACATTACCTTATCGCAACTTTAGGAAGTCAGTTACAACTAAGCAAATAGAAATTTACCGTTGTGCACACCTCGTGAAGATTTCAGAGTATGGCAGTACTGTACAGCTGACATTTGGCATCCTAAACGGAACAAATGACCATTTCCAGCATTTTGATTGTAGGAAATATTTTGAAAGATGTAACCAACTTCTGAGAACACTGCCCACCCGCTCTAATTTCACATGACCACCTCTGGTAACGAATTCTTTTTGTGTGACTCCGGTAAACACTGAAAACAACGACATGGCGTCATGATCGATTACACTCTACCAAGCTCAGCGGTTGGAAAATACACGCATTGATCCGTGCATCTCATACGTAAGCATGTCATGCAATAGCGAACAGCGTAAAGGTCGACTCTTTGAAAAGCGTTAAATGATCCCATACGTCATTAGTGAGTATTTTGTGCTCTTTGCACCCCGTATTTTACTTCCATTCTTTATATTTTTGAGAGACTTATCAATTACTTCCTAACTGTGCATTTTTCGTCGCTATGTTTACGTGGACACAGAGTTTTCTGGATTTGAAATGAACGCTATTTCATTTATGTTTCAGCAATAACATTAGATGTGTAACATGTTCAGTAGGCGAAGTTATTACTTGAGTGTTTTGTTTGTTGTGAGTACATTACAATTCTTCAAGTCATTCACAGTAACCGTTCATAGAAAGAAGGACGATTAAAGTTCTGCTTTTCGTCGATGACAAGGTCAACACGGACAGTGCACCAGTTCGGACTGAGGAAGAATGTGAAAGGAAATCGGTTGGGTCCTTCTCATAGGAGCTTAGTGAAACGACGAAAACGGCGATCATTGGTACATATACAATCAGACACAGTTAGAAGCTTGTAATGTTAGTCTCAACGACAGATCAAGAACACAGCGCGAACAAGTTTTCCAGGACTCTTTCAGAGATGTCACGGTGTGGCAGAATCTGACTGGGAACAGATAGAAATATTATTCATTGCGCCGTTGATTTCGAGGCGTTATAAATGGAAAGAGGAAGTTGGTGGAGGAGAACAAAATTCAACACGAGTCACAGGGAAATCTTGTAAAAGGCAATGATAATTTTATTTTCTCCAACCCTTCTGTGTAATGGGAGCACGATGTCAGAAGAAAGTCCACAGTAATAATTGTGTTGCACTATTGGTCCAGACATCAGATACTCAAATTGAAATTTTTAGGGAATTAATTTTCATTTTCTTCCTGTATCTTTTTCGGATACTGAACAAGAATTTCAGAATTGCCATCAAAACGTGGCGGAATATCACAATAACACAAAAGAAAGTGAAAAATCATATTTTTGGTCGTTTTCAGGTTTATACCTCGAAAAACAAGCACGAATCACGGAAAACCACTCAGCATAAGAATAAAGCACATTGTACTTACTGAAAACTGTTAATCTGTGACCTTCTTCAGAAGAATTTCAGGCATAGTGAGCGTTCGCAGTGTGTTGTTTTCGCCTTTGTCTTTACTGCTATTCCCTGTTTAGTAAACGCTGGTTTCTCATGTTATCTGCCTTACCAGAAGCTTCGCCAACCACCAGCGGAGTACACTTAGGTTTTATAGACCAGTACGTCTGTAATGTTCTCATTATACACTAGTGTTCAGAAAAAAAAACACAACACTTTAAACGTTTAGACATAGGACGTTCATACTCACAGGACATGTTCTGCAGAAATGATTAGCATGTAAGTCACCTCGGTTCAGCATGTGTTCTCTTGTGTAGTAGGTACAGGACCCGCCATGGCCTTGATAACTTGTTCCACACGTGATGGCATCGATGTTTGTAAGGCACGAATGGCGTCCTGTAGTATAGCCATCCACGCTGCATTCACCTGGTTCCAAAGTTCATATGTGGTGGTTGGCATTGGGTCAGCGCTGCAGCTGTCGTATCAACATACACCACACTTTTTCGATTGGCGACAAGTCTGACGATCTGGCGAACCAGGGCAAAAGGCGGAGATCCTGTGACACCAATATGTGGTCGTGCATTGTCTTACTGAAGAAAGGAGTCTGGGGTGTTGTTCAGAAAGAGTATGGCTACGGGCTGCAGGATGTCATTCACGTAGGTTACACTAGTTCCAGTGCCCTCTGTACGCACCAACTGTGATTTGTGGTTGTACCCATTAGCACCACACACCATAAGGGCTTGAGGTGGCGCTGTATGTCTCTGCGAATGCAATCAATGTGATGCCACTCCTCTAGTTTGCGGCGAACCAAAATGTGGCCATAATTTTCAAACAAAAACCAGTGACGTCGTTCTATACACCATTGCCATCTATGTTTCTACACATTCGCGAAAGATAGGCAGAGAAGTGGACGACGCACACGTAACCCATGCTGTAATAATCAGGGACGAACTGTCATCCCTGATAGTGTATGATGTGTTCCACTATTATGGCAGAGCCAAAGAAAGATGCAGATCTCTCCTCAAATGGCATTTCAATAAGGTGTGGGGGTGGTCTGGGTGGTGTGACCTGACCCATCTCGCAGTGTTCTACGGCCTTCGGTGAACCATTCTGCAAACACCCGTTGCACCGCCGAAACACTTCGTCCCACATGAGCAGCAATTTCGCCGATAGATGCACCACATTTTCTCATGCCAATAGCAAGCCCTCTTTCAAACTCACTAATTTGACGGCACGGTTCACGCATAAGTCTGCGAGGCATCCTGCACATCTTCTCATGTCACGCTAATCACTTCCCTTCGGTTTATAGGACAACGAGAGCCTCAGGCAAATTTTACCGGCAAATGCTAATCATTTCTGCAGAACATACTAATCTACGTGTGCTGTGAATATGAACCTCCTGTTTCTAGTCATCCAAGATGTTATATTTTTTCTGAACACGAGTGCTTTTAGGAATGTGTACTTAACTTGTCGTGAAGTTTTACGCAATATAATTAAACGGATGATCGCCGTAGGGCAAAGGGGATCCGAGAATTTTAACTTTGTATCGTTAATGTAGGCAGGCGAACCAAGTCGTATGACAAATTGTAAGAAAACTTTAATTTTTCTCAGACTGTAGTTAAATGATCTCCTGCAGCTGGCCCTTGAGCCCGTCACTTAGTGAGTGGTGCTGTGGGCCCCGGGTTTGACACTGCACGCTACTGCAGGACAATTGACGCCAATAAGAAATGATTCTGATATATGCACGACATGTCAATTTTATGTACATCGGTTAGGTAAATGTGTAGATAGGCTAGGAGAATAAATATCTTTTACCTTGATTCTTCATTCTTAATCTAAAGGGGTTGTTGAATCACACAGGAATAGAAAAGATCATGGAAACGAATATTTCAAACGTCTGTACAAGAGCTCTAAAATGTCGAAAATTGTACAGAAATGAATAGGTGATTGCTGCCCATCTCAAGAAGGCTGAGCAGGATCGACCACAACCAACAATACGTTCTTGTGAAGTGGCTTTCACTTTCCAAATCCACTACATTTTGTGTGACTTACATATCGCACCTGATTTTACAGAAGAACAAAAAGAGGAAAAGTACTGATCGCAATATTGTGTATCAGGTTAGAGATATAGAAATGAACGTATAGCAGCTTACAGTATTGTCACCATAAAGTAGCTAATGAGGTTCGTAATAAGCTACTCAGAAAACTTTCTACTCCCTGGCAGCCTAGACCTTTTTTAGTTTTTTTCTTCCTTTTCCTTTTTTTAATTTTAGAGTAGCCACGATGTCCCCGTCTCCTGACCGGATAAGGGAGAGGCAGCGCGATGGAAACATTGTACAGTATTGAAACTTCCTGGCAGATTAAAACTGTGTGCCCGACCGAGACTCGAACTCGGGACCTTTGCCTTTTGCGGGCAAGTGCTCTACTATCTGAGCTACCGAAGCACGACTCACGCCCGGTACTCACAACTTTACTTCTCCCAGTATCTCGTCTCCTACCTTCCAAACTTTACAGAAGCTCTCCTGCGAACCTTGCAGAACTAGCACTCCTGAAAGAAAGGATACTGCGGAGACATGGCTTAGCCACAGCCTGGGGGAGGTTTCCAGAATGAGATTTTCACTCTGCAGCGGAGTGTGCGCTGATATGAAACTTCCTGGCAGATTAAAACTGTGTGACCGACCGAGACTCGAACTCGGGACCTTTGCCTTTCGCGGGCAAGTGCTCTACAGTACTTCATTGTACAGTATTGTTTTTCTTTTCTTTCTAATTCTTTTTATTTATTTAATTTCAATTTCCCTGGAAAAAGATCACTTATGAAAAAGAAAGGAAACAAATGTAGGGCCGAAGTGATGTCATCGTCATTTCACTGGGAGTAATATCATACCCCGTGAAGCTACGTATACCTGGGAACCCCCACCGCTTCGTGGGTCATGAAACATGCTGCCTAGAAAATTCGCAAAGTGCGTTTTGTATTTAGAGTGAAGGATGATTTCGTGTTGTTACAGTAGATAATGCCAATAGTCCATGCCCGATACCACGGTCCGCGAGAGCACGTGGTGCGATGTGTGTCCTCCAGTCCAGCGAATTGTCGACGTTTTCTGTGAGGAGAAAAAGCGTCTGGGAAAATTAAAGCGTCCGTCATGATCGTGGAGTCGTCGGTACGTCGGAAGAGTGCCATGATGCGTGGCGTCAGCCACCAAACATCCTTCTCATTGTAGAGCATGTTCGTTGGTCTCCCGCATGCCACATATAAGACAGAGCGGAGAATCTGCCAGGTGAATGTCGTATAATCGTCAGCGGGTGATTGTCTTGCGGTTGATTAATGTATACCAAAACGATCTCGATGCCGTGGTAAGGAGAGGTGTATGGACAGCACGCCAGATCTGTCGACAATCCCTCATTGGGTACTTGAGTTCGACAACATTGCTGTCATGATGACGGCTCAAGTATCGATCGATATATCTGACGCGTAGTGGGGATCCTTGTAGAAGGTAACTGTAAATGCACATAACTAACATCAACAAAGAATTGCGCGATGTGAGAAAAAGAAGGCGATATTGTGCCTACCGCCACCGGCGGTTCAAACAACGTCGGAAGAAAGGCGTCCAGGATCGCCGACGTGACAGCGTGTTGTCGTTGGTTCCATGTCTGTATCGTTGCTCGCAGGTATAGAGCTAGAGCCTTGTGCCGCACATTCGTTACATTAAGTCCTCCAGAATGGTGTGGAAGAGTTAAAGCATCATATTTCACCTTAAACAACATAACTTGGCTGACATAGTATTCATAGACCGCCTTTAACCTATCAGCAATACCATGTGGCATTGGCTGTACCTGTGCTAGGTGCGGCAGTCGCGAGGCCAGTTGAACATTATTGTATTCCTAGCAGGTCGAAGGTTCGGAGGGAATTGTTGCGCATGTGGAGTCAGACGTGCTGGAGCAGACGCCGGTAGCTCGCCGCCGCTGATTGTCTTAACGATCGGGTGAATAATGCTCCTAAGCATCGCAAGATGTCCACCGTCGTAAACGGACTGTGCAGAGCGTCCAGCCCTCGTTCGATGTGCATAATCTTGGTTTTATTCAT
The DNA here is from genome assembly GCF_023864275.1 of Schistocerca cancellata. Classification (NCBI taxonomy): domain Eukaryota; kingdom Metazoa; phylum Arthropoda; class Insecta; order Orthoptera; family Acrididae; genus Schistocerca; species Schistocerca cancellata. The sequence continues at coordinate 338,144,923 of NC_064631.1, forward strand.
GTTGTCCTTTTACCCGCCGCTACTTCGTAGTAGGAAGAAGGGCAACCGCCCTACGTACTTCATTCTCCGACCGGACGAATATCATCTAGTCGTCGGCATATGCACGACACGTGAAGGTACTCGCACTCAGTCGGACGCCTATAAGATTCCGTCTAAAAGTCCTCAACAATGATTCGAGCGCTTTTGCGAACAGCATCGTCGACAAGGGACATCCTTGCATAACTTACCTGCAAAAAGGAATCGTTCGTACCTCCCTGCCATTGACACTTACGGTCGAAGGAGAGCAGCGAAGGAGGCTTATGAGGATGGTAGTAAATTCCTGAGGAATTGCCATGTGTTGCATGGTCGAGTCAAGGAAATCATGGTTGATCCTGTCAAAGGCACGGTCAAAATCCACTGATTCGAACGCCGCTCGCATGCGACAAGCTTCCGTCAGGAAAATGATGTCACGGTATTCGCCTAGGATAGAATGGATGCTGCTCCCAATCGCTAGACAAGCCTGGTATGGTGGTAATGTCTTAGATATTACAGTATTGAGCCTCGCCGACAACATTCTCGCAAAGATGTTACAGTTAGTATTGAGCATTCATGGGCGCTGACACTCCCTACCGATTTCGATATTGTATAAGCAGTCCCGCCATGAAGTGCGACGGGACGTCCGTGCCAAGGCTCAATAACTCAATATAGATGAATACCCATTGAGACATCATTAATTCCGCAAATTCGAGATAAAATTCGAGTGTCAACCCACCTGGACCAGGGGATTTATGTATCGCACCCTTCGTGAGCGCCCTCCGTGTGTCATCTGCCGTTAGGAGTTCCAATGACGCATCTGCATTGGGAACATCCAACTCCGCTTACATCTGTCGCAAAATTTCTTCCCCTATCCGATTGTCCGTCGGCGTTCCAGTGGAAAGGAGGTGGTAATGCTCCAGAAATCCAGCAGAAATGTCCTGTTGTGACGTCAAGGGTCGACAATCACCATCATGGAGAACAGTGATCAAGGATAGGCGATTACGCGCATGTCCCTTGGACACATGATGCATGCTAGTACGTTCTCAGCTATATAGCTAGAGAAGGAGGCCGAAATGCACGCGTCAACTCACGCAGGTGGGCGGTAGGTCTGAAACAGGATACGTAATGAATGCTATAAAGAAAAGTAGGTAACTGCTGGAATTCTTAACTTTAATCCATCATTTGTATACAGCATTCTTGATTATACAAGTGAGACTCTCTCTAGAAATGGTTTATGGCGCCTTGCTAGGTCGTAGCCATGGACTTAGCTGAAGGCTATTCTAACTGTCTCTCGTCAAATGAGAGAAAGGCTTCGTCAGTGTAGTCGCTAGCAAAGTCGTCCGTACAACTGGGCCGAGTGCTAGTACGTCTCTCTAGACCTGCCGTGTGGTGGCGCTCGGTCTGCAATTACTGACAGTGGCGACACGCGGGTCCGACATGTACTAATGGACCGCGGCCGATTTAAAGCTACCACCTAGCAAGTGTGATGTCTGGCGGTGACACCACATTCTCCATCGACGTTGTCCAAACACGGAGCACGGATCGAAAGTAACTCCAATCAACATCTCGTGATCGATAAAATGTATGCCTGAATGCCATAGACTTCAGCTTAACGCTCGTGCGATGGGGCCCTGGAGAACACATCAAGGAGCACCATGTAGTAATAATCAAGTGTATCTCGAAGCGATCCCGCTTTTTCCTTGCCATACCTTGTGAGAGCTCTTTGTACCGCCTGTTTTGCCCATTGCAGCCACCATAAAAGAACCGTGCTGTGCATCGACAGACGGCAAGTGCATGTGTGCCACGTTTCTTCGATCCATTGGCGACATTCTGTACCCATCAATAAGGAGAGGTTAAGTTTAACCACGAACTGCGACTCCTCTATACCCGCTGCCGTGGGAGTGTTAACGTGCATAAATATGCAAGGTGATCTGTAAAAGCTGTGGGCCAAAGTTCAACAATCAACATGCGATCTCTTAATCAGTAAGATACATAAATCCGATCCAGCCTGCTCGACGAGTGCCTAGTAAAAATCGTGTAGCCCTCTTGTTGTCCATGGATCTTATCCTACGTGTCCATTAGTTACAGGTCACGGCAGATCGCGTGCAATGCGTAGCCCAAATTAGGGTTTGATCCTTCGATGTCAGAACACAGCGAAAATCCCCTCCTACCAAGATGTGGTCATATCTCCCATGGAATAGGGGCGCATTTTCATCTGAGTAGAATGGCACACACACCCGTCGATTGTCAGATCCGGAGGGTGCATAGATGTTGACAATACCATTGCCGTTCACGGTCACCGCCAAACCGAGGTCACACACGGCAATCTCTCCGCGGACTAACATCGCTGTGCCACGTTCTCCGTCTGGAGTCGGTGCTAGTCAAGTATTGTAACCATGCACGTCGGGAAAGGCAGCATCGCAGGTTTCCGGCAACAGCAGAATATCCACGTCTGTGGCGTAAATCATGTCCCGGAAAAGTTGCATCTTTGCAACATGCGGTATTAATGTTCACTGTTCCCACTTTATATGCTAGGTCCGTTGTCATTGTCATGCATGTGTCATGTCATTGTGAACTCCGAGGGCTTTAGTCCACTACCCGCGCTCAGAGGGGTGCCAGCCAACAGGCTGCCCCCCGTTTTTCTCATTCTGTGGTGTTCATCCTATAAATGAGTCGTCATCAAGTGGGGGTGCCAATTCCTGTATCTCTCCGACTGGTTCTGCCCAGTCGCATTGGTCACCAATCCCAGAAACACCCTCTGTTGCATTTCGATGTGACTGCCGGGACATGGTCCTTGACTGCTCCGTCGGCAGTACCAGGTCAGGGGCTGTCAATGAAGAGGGACCGTCTGAAAGGCAGGACATCCAGTCACCTACTGAAGTAATATTTTCCGTGTCCTCTAGCCTAGGGGAAGACGCGTCACCTGAACTATGGCGACGCTTTTTGCGACGCTTTGGCTATCGTTGTTTGCTCGCCCTGCCGTCTGTCGCCATAGGCTACGCCTCACTGTGTTCGTCAAGCGTTGGTTGGTCCGTTGCTGCCGCGACTATCTCGACCTCCAATTCCACGCTGCGTGCTACATGTGAGGGTGCGGAAGGCTCCTCCCTCATCTGACGTGAGGCGGGTGTAGGGGCATTCTCCGTGTTACCTCCATGCTCCGCTAACTCGGTTTGCTCTTGCATCAACATGTACGTGTAACGCTGCGAACTCGGAAACGCCTGCCGACGGGCCACAGACAAGTACGTCACCGGCAGTTGCGTGAGAACCTCTCGCTTTGACCCTTCTCCATGTGGCAGTTGCATGACCTGGCGTTGTATGCACTCCGAGCGAATAGGTCCATCTCCACCACATCCAGATAAAAATGGTTCAAATGGCTCTGAGCACTATGGGACTTAACATCTATGGTCATCAGTCCCATAGAACTTAGAACTACTTAAACCTAACTAACCTAAGGACATCACACACATCCATGCCCGAGGCAGGATTCGAACCTGCGACCGTAGCAGTCGCGCAGTTGCGGACTGAGCGCCTAGAACCGCTAGACCACCGCGGCCGGCTCCACATCCAGAACATGTGCATGGCTGACCATAATAAATCACAATAGCTGGACATCTTCCAATATATAAATATGAATGGATAGTCAAAATATCCACGGGTGTGCTGCCGGTCTATAGCGTCCAACGGGCACAATATTTCGGCGATCATACGCCATGGAGTATGACCGCACGAGGATTCTGGTACAGACGTCGAGATACTGGGACAGCGTTGTTAGAGAGGCCATCGAAATTCGAACCAATGACGACCTCATAAACCGTGACTGTGGCTATAATCTTAGCAAGGCTTGGGAACCAGCGATTGGGTTAATCAAGAGTAAATCGAGCAAACATATAGTTGTGACGACCACGGCGGACAGAGCCATCACACCGACGTCATCTGAGACGCCGTCGCAATCTGTTCCACCGCGCGACCGTGGCGCGGGGCGCGGACGGCGGAGGGAGCGCGCCGCGGGCGGAGGGTATTTAAATCGGCAGCCGCCGCGACCGAACCCAGTTCCCTCTGAGCAGCCATAGCGTACGGATCTCCGTGCCGGCACGTTCACAGGAGCTCAGTCCGTCAGTTCACCTGATGATGGCGACATGTATGATCGCCGAAATATTGTGCCCGTTGGACACTATAGACCGGCAGCACACCCGTGGATATTTTGATTATCAAATACGCCGGGAGAAACTCAAGAATCACATGAATGGATAGGTTTGTTAAGGACGATCCGCACATGTCGTACACCGTTTAGCACGGGATAGGTGCTGAAACTCGCCCAGCGTTCAGGCATATGACTGAGTACCGTTCCACAGAGTCGCAAGCGATTCAATAACCATCGATTCTGGTACCTCAAACGGCAATTCAAAGATCCGAATGACCGTCACACCCAAGTTTGAAGGAGCTACTGTTACATCGCTGATGTTACCATCAGAGTGCCAAAATTTAAACCGTCTTTGAGCAGCGGTGAAAGTTCTTTCACACACAGCTTCATCAGTCATCTTGACTTACATTTGCTTACCTGTAGCATGTAAGCGAACTTCTTCCCTCAAAAAAGCTCTATTTCGAAAGCCTTGGGTCTGGCATATTCGTTATCAAACGTAAATTGGAGTGTAGTCTTTCTAAAATTGTGTACCATGGCGATATAGTCAGACAACAACTCGCACAAGTATCGGTGGTGTAAACACTTCCTCTTCCACGAGCGCCCGTGGCTGGGACAACAGGTCTGTGTTGCGCCACTGCCTGAGGCAGACTGAACTCGGGACCTTTGCCTTTCGTGGACAAGTACTCTACCAACTAACCTATTCAAGCATATGTCCAGTTTTAACCTGCCAGAAAGATTCATATCAGCACACACACCGCTGCAGAGTCATAATTTCATTCGAGAAGATTTTGAGGGTGCTCATTTATGAGTGAATGTGTCTGACTGGGCTGTTATTGACAACCGAACTTCACTTCGTTTCCATCCAAACTATTCACCTGACAAAAACGTCATTCTAATTACGAAATTTAATCTTCTTTCATTTCGTAATATGTAGTTTTTCCACAATAAATGCTGACACTGAGGTCACAAAAGTCATGGAATACCTCCTAATATTTGTCGAACCTCTTTTTCCTTGCGTGGTACAGCAACTCGAAATGGCATGAACTCGACAAGTCACTGGAAGTCCCTTGAAGAAATATTGAGCCATGCTGTTTCTATAGTCGTCCATAACTGTGGAAGTGTTACTGGTGCAGGATTATGTGTGCGAACTGACCTCCTGATTATGTCAAATAAATGTTTGGGTGATCTGGGAGGCCAAAATCATGCTCTCGTAAGGTCCAGAATGTTCTTAAAACCAATCGCGAACAAATGTGGCCCCGTAACATGGCGCACTATGATCCGCAAAACCATCCATTGTTGTTTGGTCTCCAAGTAGACGAATATAACCATTTCCAATAAATTATTGGTTCACCTGGACCAGAGGATCCACGTAGAAACAGCCAACCCCATTATGGGACCAGAACCAACTTGCCCAGCGCCATGTTGAAAACCTGGGTCTGCACCACTCTCGAATACTACCATCGGCGGCGCGCAGAGTGGCGGCGCTGTTTGAGGCGCCACGTCACAGATTGCGCGGCCGCTCCCGCCGGAGGTTGTAGTATTCCCTCGGGCGTGGGTGTGTGTGTTGTTCTTAGCATAAGTTAGTTTAAGATACTTTAAGTAGTGTGAAAGTCTAGGGATAGATAACATCAGTAGATTGGTCCCTTAGGAATTCACACACACACTACCATCGGAGCTTTCCAACTGAAATCGAGACTCATCTGACCAGGCCACGGTTTTCCAGTCTATTAGGATCCAACCGATATGGTCACGAGCCTGCGAGCGGCGCTGCAGCCGATGTCGTGATATTAGCAATCAAAGGCACTCGCGATGTTCGGCTGCTGCCACAGCCCATAAACACCAAATTTCGCCGCACTGTCCTAACGGATACATGCGTCGTACGTCCCACATTGATTTCTGTGGATATTTCACATACACTACTGGCTATTAAAATTGTTACACTAAGAAGAAATACACATAATAACGGGTATTCATTGGACAAATATATGAACTGACTTGTGATTACATTTTCACGCAATTTGGGTGCATAGATCCTGCGAAATCAGTACCCAGAACAACCACCTCTGCCCGTAATAACGGCCTTGATATGCCTGGGCGTTGAGTCAAACAGAGCTTGGATGGCGTGTACAGGTACAGCTGCCCATGCAGCTTCAACACGGTACCACAGTTCATCAAGAGTAGTGACTGGTGTCTTGTGACGAGTCAGTTGCTCGGCCACCATTGACCAGATGTTTTCAGTTGGTGAGAGATCTGGAGAATATGCAGGCCAGGGCAGCAATCGAACATTTTCTGTATCCAGAAAGGCACATGCGATCGTGCATTATCCTGCAGAAACGCAGGGTTTCACAGGGATCGAATGAAGGATAGAGCCACGGGTCGTAACACATCTGAAATGTAACGCCCACTGTTCAAAGTGCCGTCAGTGCGAACAAGAGGTGACCGAGACGTGTAACCAGTGGCACCCCTACCATCACGCCAGGTGATACGCCAGTGTGGCGATGACGAATACACGCTTCCAATGTGCGTTCACCATGATGTCGCCAAACACGGTTGCGACCATCATGATGCTGTAAACAGAACCTGGATTCATCCGAAAAAATGACGTTTCGCCATACGTGCACCCAGGTTCGTCGTTGAGAACACCATCGCAGGCGCTCTTGTCTGTGATACAGCGTCAAGGTTAACCGCAGCCATGGTCTCCGAGCTGATAGTCCATGCTGCTGCATACGTCGTCGAACTTTTCGTACAGATGGTTGTTTTCTTGCAAACGTCCCCATCTGTTGACTCAGTGATCGAGACGTGGCTGGACGATCCGTTCCAGCCATGCGGATAAGATGCCTGTCATCTCGACTGCTAGTGATACGAGGCCGTTGGGGTCCAGCACGGCGTTCCGTATTACCCTCCTGAACCCACCGATTCCATATTCTGCTAACAGTCATTGGATATCGACCAACACGAGCAGCAATGTCGCGACACGACAAACCGCAATCGCGATAGGCTACAATCAGGCCTTTACTAAAGTCTGAAACGTAATGGTACGCATTTCTCGTCCTTACAAGAGGCATCACAACAACGTTTCACCAGGCAACGCCGGTCACCTGTTGTTTGTGTATGAGAAATCGGTTTGAAACTTTCCTCATGCCAGTACGTTGTAGGTGTCGCCACCGACGCCAACCTTGTGTGAATGCTCTGAAAAGCTAATCATTCGCATATTACAGCATCTTCTTCCTGTCGGTTAAGTTTCGTGTCTGTAGCACGTAATCTTCGTGGTGCAGCAATTTTAATGTCCAGCAGAGTAGTTTCGCCTGTATATTAGCACTAACAACTCTACACAAACGCCGCTGTTTTCGGCCGTTAAGTGAAGGCCGTCGGCCACTGTGTTGTCCTTGATGAGAGGTAATGCCTGAAATTTGATATTCTCGGCACAATCTTGATATTGGTTATCGCGGAATATTGAATTCCCTAATGATTCCCGAAATGGAATGTCCCATGTGCCTAATTCCAAGTCCGCGGTCATTGTCTGCTAATTCCCGTCGCGCGGCCATAATCACCTATGAAACCTTTGCACATGAATCACGTGAGTACAAGTGACAATTTCACCAATGCACTGCCATTTTATATCTTATGTACGCGACACTACCGGCATCTGTACACGTACATATAGCTACCCGAAGACTTTGTCACCTGAGCTTACTTTAGAGACGTAAGCCACAAGCTGACCAAAAACGAGATTTTTCAGTACTCCTAAATCACTACTGTTCAGTTTCTTTGTTTTTGCGAGAGACTTAGTAAGTCGTCTTCAGCTACCTGAAACCTTAAAAAAAAAAAAAAAAAAAAAAAAAAAAACTGGCGCAAAATGTTCCAGCAAGCATCTTCTGAAGACGATTACACAAGTCGTAACCGAGTAACATGTAGTAGGTCTTAGCAAAAGAGCAGATAATTTCTTGCATGCAACTTATGGTGACTTATGCATTTTATACGCATACATAAACAGAGGAGCTGTGAAAATGGAAGTGGTGCCGAACGAACAAACTCTGTTCTAAATACGACAGAAGTTTGGTGGGAATCCTACGGGTAAGACTAACAACGGAGAGTCACTATCTGTTGGCGGTTAACGCTGTACGTGCTCGCAGCGTGTCAGCTGACGCGGGGGAACCACAACGCCGCGTGACCTACGGCCAAGGTCAGCGGCGCGTCAGCTGCGCGCGCAAGCCCGTCGTGTCCTCACAGTATGCTGAGGCGTTACTTTACCTGGGGCCCCGTTTGACGTACGGTTCGTCTGGCCCCGCGTCTCACGTGACACTGTTCGATGCGAACGACGCACTTCATTCGTGACATCTTATCGATAGCGGCTTCTGTTGCGGTCACATGTACCCGGAAGAGCCGTCACGCACTTACGATTCACAACGCTGGGAGCGAGAAAGAAATTTCATCGCTCAGAACTGAATGTGTCGCTAGAGCTTCTGCCTTGGAGGCACCACGCTGACATTGCGCCATAGAGGAATAAACATTCAAGGTATGAGCGTATATTCTACTCAGTCATAAGTGTCGTTTATTCTTGCAAAGTTGCTTAACCTTCCGTTGCTCGCAAGGATGAAACTCATCATCCACATGATTTTCTCGCTCTGGTTTGTCCGACTGGGCTGAACTGAGTTCGCGCCATTTTCAGTACTTTTCCGTTCACTCCATTCGTTAGCTTCAGCCAACATTGGTTTTCTGTTACGCAGTTTTGCATTGTGTATGAAACATTATTATAGCTTGGAAGATACTGGCATCCATGCGAGTTCTACTGCTACAATGTGAAACAAAGTAAGTATATAGAACGTCTTCCAATTCACGGCGGTGTGATGCGAAAGATCCCTTTTGCAGCCAACACTGTTCATCTCGTTAAAAAAAAGTAGGTACATACATTACTTTACTGCTTTCCAACTTCCATGTGCGTAATTTCATGCATATCGAAACTAATAACAGTTAATTCACTTTTTACCTACAATACTTATCTATGTAAAGTAAATCCTCTGCATATTTTTAGTTTGTGGAATGAATGTAAAAGATAAAAAAAAGCCTTGGATAGAGTTTAGCAGAGCTGCGGAGAATGGCTGGAATGGTTCCGCGATCTGAGTGATGAAGATCTTGATATTGCTGCCTCAGAGAACGAGGATTGTGTAAATGAAAGTGATATGGTTCGGGAACAGAATAAGAAGTGGCAGGAAATGATCAATATGAATCATAGGAAGAAATAACTCGAGAGGACGTACTCCTTTTAAGGAAAGATAGAACGGCTAAATGGAGGAAAAGAAAACATCCTACCAATGTTAGAACAAGAGTTTGTAATATGATTACTCCTTTTCCTGGTCCTTTAAATGAAGCTCGTTACAACACGGGTAGAACTATTTGGAAGTTATTTTGGGATGAAATTTCCAACATGTATAAATATTTATATCAAAGAAGTTCATAGTAACTTTTATAGGCAAGGAAATGCTACAGAAACAGAGCAGAGCTTTCATTGGTTTGTAATATCTGTGTGGATCTCTGAGACGCTCTAGAAAGAGTTAACGAAAATTATGGGATAACTCAAAGGGCAACGGACTTGAACCATGCGATCTTATTCACTAGTGAATACCGATTCAGGTTGAAAATGAGATGTCTGAGAACTGACAGTATCCGTGATAGAGGCGTTCGCAGAGGTACTGGAGCTATATATTTGTGAACAGTTGCCAAGAATGTTTACCATCTAGTGTGAACCTATACTTCGCTGTATTTATGTATTACGTATATTAAATTTACATTTAAATAAAACACTCCTGAAATCATTGATATACACCGTTCACAGTCATCAAATACACAGTTGATGTTGTGGATCACCCCTGTCATCCGCGCCGCGTGACCGTGTTGGGAATTATCGCGCGAATAACGATGGGTTGAGCCATTACGAAGCCCCATAGTGTTTTACGATTCTACTGGTCAATTTTCAGCACAGCTGTCCTAAGCTCTATATACTCAAACAAAGAAAATATTTGATATGGTGTGTGCGTTTTTTTATATAACTGTTTAATATTACACCTTGTTCATTTGGTCTTCATGTACATTTTCCAACCTGCCTTACGTCGAAATTAGGATTTACTAAAATAATTTTTACGCTTCAAATCTCAGACGTCTGTGCCATGATTTTTTCTGCAGTAAATTTTCACATCTCGAGAACAAATTAGTGGGAAAGTGGCGTTGACTTGATTCACTACAGTTTCCATCTAAATACATACTCCGCAAACCACTGGGAAGTACGTGGCAGAAGTTACTTCCCAGTGTACCACTTTTTATGTATTCTCGTCGTTCCATTCACGTATGCAACGCACGAAGAATGATTGCTTGAATACCTTTGTGGCCGTCGTAATTAGTGTTGTAATTATTGCTGTCTCGTCTTCGCGGTCCCAACGGAAGCGACACGTAAGCGCCTGCAGTCTGGTCTTACATTCCTCATTTAAAGCTGGTTCTCGAAACTCTGTAAGCAACATAAATTTCTGTTAGCAGGGCATCCACAACTGTTCCTAATTGAAACTTGAGCTACAACTATACGAACTGCAACGGAACTTTCAATTACGAACGAACTTTGCAAGTAGGCTTCTGCGTGTTAGTTGGTTGGATGGTTTGTGGGATTGAAGGGACCAGACTGCTAGGGCCATCGGTCCCTGCGTGTTAGCTGTCGTGTACAGTCAAGCGGTTACCAATTAAGGTGTTAAGCGTCTCCGCAAAACTCCGTTGCTCGTCAAATCTGTGACCATTCGTGGTGCCCTTCTTTTTCATTATATTTTCGTTTTTATCATTCAGTTTCTGTGTTAATTCAGACCATATGTTACAACAGCTGACCAACTTTGCTTGAAATTTCTGTAATGTACTCAACAGTGTAATACATCAGTGATTGTTTATCGTAGAATGTGCCCAACAGCTGACTTTGGCGATAGTTCCTCAGAACAGTTCAAATTTCATGTTTCCTTTCGTAGCTAGTGTTCTGTTTTCTGAGCTTGTGGGTGGCATCGTGAGACGTTTCTGTCGCTCCGTCTTAAATCACAAGCCGGCCGAGGGGGCCGAGCGGTTCTAGGCGCTACAGTTTGGAACCGCGCGACCGCTACGGTCGCAGGTTCGAACCCTACCTCTGGCATAGATGTGTGAGATGTCCTTAGGTTAGTTAGGTTTAAGTAGTTCTAAGTTCTAGGGGACTGATGAACACAGAAGTTAAGTCCCATAGTGCTCAGAGCCATTTGAACCATTTTTAATTTACAACGTTTTTTTCTTAAAGTTGTTCGTGCCAGTGAGCTGACGATTGTGCCACTGTGAGGCGGATTTTTCATTGTTCCTCGCTTTGCCTCCTGGCGTTTGTTCGTCATGTGACCCTAAACAACCAGAAGCATCAGATTCCCTCTGCTACCTGTTTTCCACGTACTCAGCACTTGGTATCCTGCAATTATAACACACGAGATGAGGTGTGGTTAAAATGGCTCTGAGCAAAAAATGTTCAAATGTATGTGAAATCTTATGGGGCTTAACTGCTAAGGTCATCAGTCCGTAAGCTTACACTTAACCTAAAATAACCTAAGGACAAACACACGCACCCATGCCCAAGGGAGGACTCGAAGCTCCACCGGGACCAGCCGCACAGTCCATGACTGCAGCGCCCTGGACCGCTCGGCGGCTCTGAGCACTATGGGGCTTAACATATGACGTCGTCAGTCCCCTAGAACTTAGAGTTCTAACTTAAGGACATCACATACATCCATGCCCGAGGCAGGATTCGAACCTGCGACCATAGCGCTCGCACGGTTCCAGATTGAAGCGCCTAGAACCGCTCGGCCACACCGGCCGGCAGACGAGGTGTGGACAGTTCGCTATTCTCCTAGCGGAGGAATACACTTTGAACATTTTAGGCCTATCAATTCATCGATTGATATTGCTGTAGTGACATTGTTCTTAGCTCCGGTTATATCTCAGGAAGATCAGTTACATAATTTATTCTTGGCAATACTCGTTTAGTATCTATAGTCAGTATTGTCATATTATCAAGGTGAGTTTGGACGTTTGGACTTAGCCGGTGGTTGTGGCAGAGCGATTTTAGACGCTTTAGTCCGGAAACGCGCTGCTGTTACGTTCGCAGGTTCTAAGCCTGCCTCGGGAATGGATGTGTGTGATGACCTTAGGTTAGTTAGGTTTGAGTAGTTCTAAGTCAAGGAACTGATAACGTCAGATGTTAAGTCCCAGGGTGCTTAGAACCATTTGAACGTTTGCACATACAAAAACTGAATAGCTTTAGCGGGGCTAGTTCGTAGTAGACCAACTATCCTGGGAGACGTATGGCAGATTCTGAAAATTATTAGAGAAGCAGGACAAACGAGTGATTGGTTGGTGCAATACCGCCTGGCCGGGATGTTTCTCGAGTTTTTAAACTGGCGAATGGATTTACGTTGTTTACTCTTATAGGGAATTTCCTTCTGCCTACATTTCCCTGAAAAGCTCTTCCCCAGTGGCTGGAATCGTGGGAAAATGAATTTGGACTTAAAGCGGTGCTGCGTCAGATGATAGCGTCATAATTCTTCCTAGTTAGTATGTTGTGAATCACCTGAGCAACTTTAAGTACTGTAGTTAATCCGTTCACGTAGTACTGAAGGGGCAGATACTAACACTCTGAATCAGTTCTACGGAGTTATGAAGAGACGCAATGTTTGACTCACTTTTTCTATATGCTTTCATTACTCTTTTTCCTGCACTTTTTCTTGCGTAAATTGTAAGAGATTTTTAAGTATTATAATTGTCTTCGTTTTACGCTGTTAAATCCTTCCATGTTGTGCGACTTCTTTATAACCTGCACACTTGTTTCTCTTCACAGCTATTAGAAAATCGTTATGGTTCCCTCAGTTGTTAGCACTTCCGTTAGACGGCTAGCTGCTGAGGTACTTTCGTGTCCAAAGAACATAATTTATAATCCACATCTTCAACGTTATTCCCATATGCTGATTCGGTAACAGTGGCCGTATTCTGTGAAAGACTTGTGATGGATCACACAGTGTGGATATATTCCAGTATGAGGATTTGCAGGGTATGCCAGGAGGAATGGTCATTATTCAAGGAAATGAAAATTTAGCTGTGAGAATTTCTTCAGCTTCGATACTGTGAAGCAAATCTCTTCTACTGCAAGCTCTGGGCTCTCCATATTTTGGGAGGAGGTGGTATGAACCTAAAGAAGTGCTCATATCCATTTTGGTACGCTTTATAGAGTCCATGTCCACTTGACTTTTTAGCTTTGCATGACCGTCTCTGTCATATCCCTGAATACTGACTATTCCTCGTGCGACACCATGTCTTCGCAGCGCAGTATCAAATTAACAGCTGAATATCTGTCCTCTGACGATTGGTGTGGTTTTACAGACCTATCATTTAATTTCGTAATGGAAAGTATAACACTACGAAGCACCAGTTTCACAAATACTTGATGTTAATGATGTAACATGCATTAAATATTTGAACTTCCATACTTTTCGGAATAGATGTCCAACATCAGTATATAGCGGAAGCACCACATACGCAACTTGCCATGCCTAATACGGTGTAGGAAAGACGCTGACATTCAAAACAGCTTCCAATCTTCTCCGAATCGGTAACGAGAGGCCCTGCAAGGTATTACACGAAATCTTCTTCCTGCAAATTAGTGGCAAGTTCTGCTAACGACGAAGGAGGTGGATAGTGATCACACACCATTGTTCCAACGCAGAGCACAAAGACCTAGCAATATTGAGATCTGGTGACCGTGGTGGCCAGCGGAGATGCGACAGTCATCCTTGAGCTCACAAGACCTGTCCTGGAGGATGAGAGTTGTGTGAACACCGCGCGCGATTAGCCGCGCGGTCTAAGGCGCTGCAGTCATGGACTGTGCGGCTGGTCCCGGCGGAGCTTCGAGTCCTCCCTTGGGCATGGGTGTGTGTGTTTGTCCTTAGGATAATTTAGGTTAAGTAGTGTGTAAGCTTAGGGACTGATGACCTTAGCAGTTAAGTCCCATAAGATTTCACATACATTTGAACATTTTTGTGTTGTGTGAACAGGGGCCCTGTCATCTTGAAAAACAACATTACCATTGGAGAATAAACATTGTAACATGGGATAGTCCTGACAAGCCAAAATGGTCAGACAATCCTTGACAGTAATACGTGATTGTCGAGTAACCGTGGGACCAATGGAATACCACGATATCAGAGATTTCATGCGTTTACGGCTTACGAGCGCATCATTCGGCAACGAAGTCAGCCTGCGCCTCTCTCAAATGGATTTAAATAAAATGATGCATGCGAGTTGTATTACCTTTGGTGACAAGGTGACGAACTGCCATGGCGAAGGACGTGGGTTCGCATGCCGCTGGATGCGAAATATATTTTTTCCTCTTTGTGTTTGCAACACAATCTAAGACTTTCTTAACCGTCCAAGTTCAGCATTTTTCTGAAGTATTCGTTGTAATTTACACGTTAAGAGCACGTTTTGTCAGTAACGAGTATCTCCGTTTTCGTGACTTCCATACGTTTAAGGACTGAAACAACTGACAGTGACATTTATACTTCTTCTTGCCACAAGTAATACATTTTTTTTAGGAATACGTAGTGATTTCCGATAGTGTGGTCAGACAGGAATCTAAGAGCACAACGTAAATTACTGCGAATGAAACTAGCAGCAATCGTCTTAATACTTTAGCTTGTCACAAGTAATTATATGCAATCGAATCCTTCACAACAGGAGACTGAGATGAAAGCTTTCCGCCACAATATTTTCAGAGTATACCACAATATATGAAACATTTTGATTAATCAGATGCATGTTATAAACTACAACGAAATTCTATAGCTGCACTCGCCACACGTCATCGAAAAGGTGATTTTTTAAATTTTGTATTGATCAACCAAATCATTGATGAATCAATCATACAGGGAAATAGGCTACTTCATCATTTGGATCTCTAGGAGTGAGTTACAACCAAATTCAATGCATCTTCCTATACTTTGACACTCTCTTAAACAATTTTTCAGGTTCGTGGATACACGTTCCTTCTTTGCAACTAACTGAAGGCAGTTTATTCCCATACGCGTTTCGCTTCATTGATTTATGAAGCATCATCACGAACAAAGGAAGCGAAACGCGTATGGCAATAAACAAACTGCCTTCAATTAGTTGCATAAACAGAACGTACTTCTACGAATTTTGAAGCAACTAAGAAACGAGGGAAAACGAAAAAATGACGAATTTTTCGGGTGTTTATATAGATGTATTTCTACAATGTGGTACTACACTCCATTCCTAACCCATATTCCGAAACGTAAAATCCAAAACAAGACGTCGATGTGAATGAGAATAAAATGACATAATGTGACATTTACGACAGTTTCCAGAACACAGTCAATATCCTATCGTTATCATGCAATCATGGATGCATGTGGTCAACGAAATTTGAACAGTGTTACGTACTGTTAACACATACCTGTGTAGGCTGCTATCCGCTTCGAGTTCGTGCCACTTTGGCGCTGTAGTACGCATGTGCGGATTTGAGGTGGAATGCTTTTGATTCACTGGCGCGAGGAGAACTGACAACAGCGTTTCCGTTCGCTGGGACCGTTCGGCATCGCTTCCGTAATGCTTAAAGAGTAATGTTGGGGCTCAATTTCAGAGAGAAGGCCGTTCGGTGCGCTCGCGTACCGAAGCGATCGGCGAAATGGCGGAAAGATACATAATAGGGCCCCTGACCATGACTGACACAACGTGTTGAGGGCAACCTACAAGCTCGGCTAGCACCTGAATTTATATTCAAGCATATGTTTCACGTAATGTGTCTCTATTTTTGCCCAGCCCCTGTAAGCAGGAAGTATCACCCTGATCGGTATGAATATATTCTTATACCAGATGTAGGATTGAAGCAAACAGCTTCTGAATATCATCTTAAGGAAGTTCTTGCCATGCCATGCTGGACACTCGTATGGAAGTATACGTCTTCCAATTGCATATCAGACATACACTATGAACAGCAAATTAGTGGACTAAGCAGACCTGTCAAGAGGCCATTCATTTTTCAAAGTGCTTTTGGCATGAAATTGCATTACCCTGCTGGAATATGCCATTTGGTATTATTGTCGTGAATGGTAGGCCAACAAGGTATTACTATTCGTGTCACATAATGGCGAACATTGAGCCCCTTATCAGTAATTACCAAGTCAGTGCTGTTGCCACATACAACGGCTCGACAAAATGGGATTGCAGGAGGTGAAGTGGTATGTGTCACGACAATAGCTGCTTATTTTGATTTTTCTCCAGATCTTCTACTGCCTCACTGGCGTCAATATAATCTCCGCAAACAAAAGCGAGACTCAATGCTGAGCACCTGAGAATGGCAGTCAGTGTCTCAATTGCCTCTAGCTCTGCTCCAAACAAGTCACTGTTGCCTGTAGTGCGTTGTCAGCGTTAAGTAACGTATGGCAACTAGAGATCTCCACCCAGCCTCCAATAATCTGTTCCCCACATTTCGTGGTGGCGTTCTGCATGTGTCCATTGCCCGGGTTTCTGATGTTGTCATCATTCTACTCGTCAGAGTCAGTCGAACAATCATACTGTCTTTTCGTAGTGCAGTTCTTTTCGAAGGTCACAGTTCTGCTACTCGTGTCACTCTGTCGACCTGAGTCCATCTCGTAACCAGTCGCTCTGCAGTCATTGCACTATGGGCTCTGTGATCTGTGATCTACCGATATGTTATTCCCAAATTTTCCATGTCAATAACTTGACTACTTAATTTCCGTAAGACGACAACAGCTGGCACTTGCACAACCTCTGCCCATCCTCTGTTCCGATATCCAATTTACAGTAACTTAAAACACGCTTAATAACCATCGTGTACTCATGGTCATCTTCACACACTGATTGAAAAAAACTCGCAGAACCAAAAAATTATTACCGTAGAGTAATGAAATTCCTGGAATCCCTTTCGCTAGGTGGCCTATTTAAGTGATTATATTTGCAAGATCACAGGTTAATGTAAGCGCGAATTAAACCATTGCAAATGTGAAATGCTGGTACATTAATAACTGGTGTAACCGCCAGAATGCTGAAGCAAGCAGGCAAGTGTGAATGCATTATGTTGTACAGCTGCTGGATGTCTGTTTGTGGGATGGAGTTCCACACCTCTTGCACTTGGTCGGTCAGTACAGGGACGGTTAATGCTGGTTGTGAATGACACTATGCCATCCGATGATGTGTCATATGAGCTCCATTGGAGACAGATCTGGTGATCGAGCAGTCGAAGACAAAATGTCGACGGCCTGTAGAGCCTGTTACAACAGCGGTATGTGGGCGAGCGTTATCCTGTTGGAAAGCACCCTCCGGAATGCTATTTATGATTGGTAGCACTACATGTCGAATCACCAGATTGGCGTACAATTTTGCAGTCAGGGTCAGTCGGATAACCACGAGAGTGCTCCTGCTGTCACATGAAATCGCCTTCCAGACCATAAGTCGGTAACTAAAATTAGCACGCCGACAGGTTGCAGGTCCTTAACTGGCCACCTTCTAACCAACACACTGCCATCACTGACACCGAGACACCTCAGAAAACACAGCAGATCTCCACCATGTGCTCCAATGACCTCTCGCTTGACATCACTGAGTCGCAATTGGCGGTGGTTTGGGGTCAGTGGAATATACGCTACACGGCGTCTGACTTGCAGCTGTCCTTGAAGTAACCTAGTTGCAACACTTCTGTGGTGTCAAATGCTGTTCAGATTTCTTACAGATACAGTACGATGCGACAGAGCCAAACGCCAAACACGAGGGTCTTGTCTCTCGGTAGTGCCACGTGGCCGTTGAAAAATGGTTCAAATGGCTCTGAGCACTATGGGACTCAACTGCTGTGGTCGTAAGTCACCTAGAACTTAGAACTACTTAAACCTAACTAACCTAAGGACATCACACATATCCATGTCCGAGACAGGATTCGAACCTGCGACCGTAGCGGTCGCGCGGTTCCAGACTGTAGCGCCCAGAACCGCTCGACCACTCCGGCCGCCACGTGGCCGTCCGAAGCCCGTTCTTCTGGCGCCAGCAATCATATACAGTGACTACATTCCTCCCAAGTCTTTCTGAAGAAGGAACATTCAGCTGCTCGTATCCCTATTACAGGACCTCGTTGAAACTCAGTAACGGCTTCATAATGGCTTCATGACTAACATCAACTGACCACGTACAAAAAGGTAACTGACGCTAATGATGTTACAGCGTGTATTTAAGGCAAATTTTATTTGCATCTTTGTAGTGGCACTACTAGCGCCACTCTTATGCGAGTGGCGTGAAATTTGTGTACATATCATGTGTCAAATGTAGAAACGCGTCTCCCAACATTCGTTTATGTCGCATAACTCCTTCTACCTGTTGCGATTTTTTCCCCGTCTGTCTTTGTTGGATTAGCTTTCTTTCTGTACTAAAATTAAACTTGCATGAGGAAGAAATTTTGACCTAAATATCTCACAGACTTGCAAATACTGGTGTATAGGTGTAGCAACGTTCGGTCAAGGAATTCACAACGTAACACATCCCGTTTCCTTTAGCGTATGTGAAGTAAAATCTCTGTAACACACGTAATGTGCTTTCTGCTGCTAAGACAAGCCTCCCCACACATATGCTTAACGAGTAAATATTTGGAGCATAGTTTTTGCTCATTTTCAGGATTTATGCAAGTACTTTTTAACGTTTATAGCTGCCAAATTATCGCAATGACTTTGTTGTTGTCACTGGAACCAAATACCTTTTACGGTGATGTTGCAAACAGACTTCGATGAAGACTTTAATGACACAACTCATTATGAAACTTGGACAAATAGTAACAAGAAAACCGAAGCATAAGTAGCGGTGAAACACCACAAGTTGTTATTTGCAGTGTGAATGCCCGATTGGAATCAGACAAACAGGTGCAGTGAAAATACCGCAATCTAACATTTCAAGTTTTCCACACACGTCAGTCCATCACTAGCTTCACGACGGTGACTTACATAGCCCTTACAGCTCTCCGCACGCTCTGTACAAGAACAGCAAATTGATGTTGTGTTTCTATGCAAGATTTTGTCTACAGATGAAATACCGTTTACAAAACATGCGCAAATCAAACCGCGTAATATACACTGCTGGTCAGTAGAAAATTTAAGTTGGTTGAGAGAAGTGCGTAAGTAACTATTATGGCTTATTAATGGTGCGCTTTCGGGCGTTAAATCGAGTTGTTAATTAAAATATTCTACTAAACGTCCCAAAGAACACCCAGAAAACCTGAGACATCACAACGCCCTTGGTTTGTCAACAAGTGGTACTGCCTTTGTGATAATCGCACCATTATTCCCTACCTCGTTTTTGAGACTCCAGCCACTGGGAATAATGTATTGCAACCAACATGACTAGTGTCTCTACCATCTGCGCTGGTATTTAGAGAACTTTGCAATAGCGCATTTGGGGTTTGTTCGATCAGTTGTTGGGTAAACATAGTCTGGCCGGCATGCCCACGAATTCTAAACAATCAGTACTTTAATTTGTGAGGAAGTTTGAAACAAGGTATCTGCAAGGAAACTCTGATGTTCCTGATGCCAAATAAGATTGATATGTTCTGCGACAAATACAAGAAGAAATTGAACGTACAGCATTGTCTGTCTAGAATGACTATTTAGCCTTTATCAATCAGTACTCAGGTCAACATTCCGCTTGATATAACAGTCACTCTAACAAAGAATCAGACCGCACCTCAGTTGTTTGTTTGAATTTTGTACAACGTGGAGATGTTTGTGCGACGTCTTCTCTGACAGCAGAAGTATGGTTTACGGGGCTGTTATATTGTTCTACGAGTATCTTATCACGATCTATAGCTGTTGTACCTCTTACGGCTAATTCCAATGCCACAGAAAAGTTTATATAGTTCCGCTAAACAGAAACGTAGTCGGTTTCATACCTCACCAACCACAAACGTTAAGAATTAATTGGATATACCAGAAAATTTGCCAGATTGTCTCCTACACTTTTTGTTTTAAGAGCTGGAACAACTCCACAGCCGCGCTGCCATAGTGACCAACACAAGAAGTTCTACTGTCACCTCTGTGCTATGGGTGGTAGCAGTGCTACTAGTGGATTCGTGCCAGTAGCGACAGTGTATGTGTGGGTGTTGGGAAATGTTAGTGGATTTGCCATTGTAGCTGGCATCCAACGAATCTCCTGGGACAGTTGCAGAGACAGCGTTCCGATATCTTACCAAGTCGTCATACGAGAGGTGAATCTGATTATAGAATTTGCCGCTCGTTGTGTAGAGTCGTGTGCGGTTGGTTTGTCTTGTGTGTTCGGATTCCCTGTCTGTGCCGACTAGTTGTATGAGGGTAAGTGGCGGTGGCAGTCAGATTTGCAGTAGCGTAGGTGTTCATAATTGTTTATGTGTTTAATTTAAGCCTCCCATACATGGTTTATTTTTCCCTAGGGTAAAGTGGTTTGGGCCTGTGGTTTTGATCACAGTTCCGTAGATTAGGGATCAAGCTCTGATTGAGTGTCTCGAGTTCCTGTAGAGTCGTGCGACGATTTTTTGAGTACATCCACGAGAATTTCGAGGAGTATTTCAGTACGTAAGTTCGCGGTGCGTCTATATGTCGGGGTATTGTTTACCACCTGTAAAAACTTGTTCTGCATGACCTGTACGCGGGCAGAGGTGTTGGAGCTGCGTAACCCCAGACTGGAGCTGCGTATCTCGTCAGAGGTTTCATAATTGTCATATACGAGTACATAGACCTCGATAGCTTCCCGTTCACTGTGCTTTCCCAGTTAAGCGTAAAGTACAGCTGTTTAAGCCTCGTGTCTGCTTAATAGGCAACGTGTTGTATGTGGTCGGCGTCGTTCCCCCACCTCCTCCTCCATGTGAGTTCCCTATTCAATCAGACACCGAGGTATCTCACTTTTCACCGAAACGTATAGGTCTTGTGTGTAGAGTTATCTGTCTACAGTGTTGGTGTTTCAGCAGTTGTCTCGGTCTGGTCTGCGTGTGAACAGAAATGCCTCACGTTAGTCGATATTTACCTTGATAACCAGTTTCTCCAACCAAGGCTGACGGTTCTGAATGCTATCTTTAGACGTGAGTTAATATTTGATAATTTCCAGTATAGCGTTAGGATATGTGTCATCTGCGTAGCTGCCAACCATCGTGTTGCTGGAATACCGCTAATCAGAGGTTAAACAAGATGCCGTCTCGGATTATTCCGGCCAGAATACCATCTCGTGTTAATGTTTTTCTTCCTGTAGGTCGGTGTTAAGACTTCTGTTAGTGACGAATGAGTGTATCAGACATAAGAGTCGGTCGGGGGAACCAGCGTACTGAGTTTGCGGATGAGACTGTTGTGCTGGAGACGGTCGGAGTCTCTATTGATGGTGTTGTAGCCGTCCGTTATGTACGAGGTGCATTCAAGTTCTAAGGCCTCCGATTTTTTTTCTCCCGACTGGAAAGAGATAGAAACATGCGCATTGTTTTAAAATGAGGCCGCGTTCATTGTCAATACGTCCCAGAGATGGAAGAACTGTACGGCAGATGGAATTTTACCGCCAGCGGCGAGAATGAGAACTGTTTTAAATACTTAAAATTGCGACGTTTTCCTTACTTGAACAGCGTGCAGTCATTCGTTTTCTGAATTTGCGTGATGTGAAACCAATTGAAATTCATCGACAGTTGAAGGAGGCATGTGGTGATAGAGTTATGGATGTGTCCAAAGTGCGTTCGTGGGTGCGACAGTTTAATGAAGGCAGAACATCGTGTGACAACAAACCGAAACAACCTCGGACTTGCACAAGCCTGTCAGACGACATGATCGAGAAAGTGGAGAGAATTGTTTTGGGGGATCGCCGAATGACTGTTGAACAGATCGCCTCCAGAGACGGCATTTCTGTGGGTTCTGTGCACACAATCCTGCATGACGACCTGAATATGCGAAAAGTGTCATCCAGGTGGTTGCCACGAATGCTGACGGATGACCACATGGCTGCCCGTGTGGCATGTTGCCAAGCAATGTTGACGCGCAACGACAGCATGAATGGGAATTTCTTTTCGTCGGTTGTGACAATGGATGATACGTGGATGCCATTTTTCAGTCCAGAAACAAAGCGCCAGTCAGCTCAATGGAAGCACACAGATTCACCGCCACCAAAAAAATTTCGGGTAACCGCCAGTGCTGAAAAAATGATGGTGTCCATGTTCTGGTACAGCGAGGGCGTAATCCTTACCCATTGCGTTCCAAAGGGCACTACGGTAACAGGTGCATCCTACGAAAATGTTTTGAAGAACAAATTCCTTCCTGTACTGCAACAAAACGTCCGGGAAGGGCTGCGTGTGTGCTGTTTCACCAAGACAACGCACCCGCACATCGAGCTAACGTTACGCAACAGTTTCTTCGTGATAACAACTTTGAAGTGATTCCTCATGCTCCCTACTCACCTGACCTGGCTCCTAGTGACTTTTGGCTTTTTCCAACAATGAAAGACACTCTCCGTGGCCGCACATTCACCAGCCATGCTGCTATTGCCTCAGCGATTTTCCAGTGGTCAAAACAGACCCCTAAAGAAGCCTTCGCCGCTGCCATGGAATCATGGCTTCAGCGTTGTGAAAAATGTGTACGTCTGCAGGGCGATTACGTCGAGAAGTAACGCCAGTTTCATCGATTTCGGGTGAGTAGTTAATTAGAAAAAAAATCGGAGGCCTTAGAACTTGAATGCATCTCGTGTACTACGTGGAGTTGCTGCCTTGTAGTATGGTGATTCCTAAAGCCGAAATGCCCAGGCATCATGGCGACATTGTTGATGCAATACCTAGTGAGTCGTTTTACATCACGTTCAAAACAATCCTATCGAGCGACCTCAGCAGGCTAATGTGTCGGTAATTTTGTGGTATGGAGTGGTCTTTCCCTGGGTTTCTGAACATCAGGACCTTCTCCACCTTCCAAAAGTCAGGGACATGTTGGTGCTAAAGGATAGCATTCGTGATGTGTGTCCAGTATTCTTCATCTACATCTACATACATGCTCCGCAAGCCAATGTACAGTGCGTGGAGGAGGGTACCCTGTATTTCCTTTTCTGTTCCACTCTCAAATAGGGCGAGGGAGAAAGATTGTCTACATGCCTCCATACGAGATCTAATCTCTTTAATATTATCTTTCTGATCCTTACGCGAAATCTACATTGGTGCAGTAGAGGCGTTCTTCAGTCAGCTTGAAATGCCTGTTCTCTGAAATTTCTCATTAGTGTTCCTCAAATCTCGAATAATCTCTGTAATAATTGCGTGTTGTTGATAACTACTGGTAACAAATCTAGCAGCCATCCCCTGAATTGCTTCGACGTTTTCCCTTAGTCCGACTATATCCAGAATTCTCCAAACTCTCGAACAGTACTCAACAACGAGCAATAGTAGTGACCTATACGCGGTCTCCTTTACAGCTAAATCACACTTTCCTAAAATGCTCTCAATAAACTGAAGTCGACCATTTGCCTTGACAACAGGAGTCCTTCGACGCTCATTCCATTTCGTATTGGCTTTGCAACGTTACTCTTAGATATGCCTGTGTAAAACAGCAGACTATTAATACTGTGTTAGAACATTATGAGTGATTTTCCTACTCATCTGCAGTAACTTACAATTTTGTACGTATAGAACTAGCTGTCATTTATCATACCAACTAGAAATTTTGTCTACATTACCTTGTATGCACCTACAGTCACTCAACGACGACACCTAGTCACACACCATAACATCATCAGCAATGAGCTGCAGACTGATGCTTACCCTGTCCGCCAGAGAATTCTTAATGACAGAAAACTGTCTTAAGGACACGGTTTTGGTACTATCATGGCCAGCAGCTTTCTTAGCTGGGGTGTGCTTAATAGCCCATGTGATTTCATGAGTGGTAGCACGTCTCATTTCGCCGCTCGTGGGCTAGGCTACATGTCGCGTAACCTACTTCTCCGTTACGAGTGTGAATACCGGGTGTGAGGGAACCAGATTCGTTGTGAAAGACGCTGCTAGTTTTCTGTCCATTATCTTATAAGCTATCCTTCAACAGAACAAATAGTCCTGCTAATGGGAAAGCCACGTATAACACTATTATACATGGAATTGTGCATATAGCATAATGTTACTCCTTTTAGAGGATATGACTGTGACGTATGACAGTTAATTCCTTTAACTAAGAGTTTTCGAGGTGTTAGAAAGAAACTCAGTAAAAATGGAAGAAAACTGATTCGCGGACATTTCTGTACCAAGTTCACTAAGTGGTTTGTCTAATGGATTTGCTGTTGCCAGCCTATTTAAGCAAAGAAATGGTTAAGTTTCAGAAAAGTACAAGAAGTAAATTTGTCTTACTTTCCTGCTGTGTCCTAGTATAACTCGATAAATGAATATAACTTTGAGAATATAGTTCTGAGAAAGACACAGGATTCCTTTAGATACTACACCCATATACATATATAGTTTTAATCTAGAATACCTCGGATTTTAGTTGTTACTATGTGCAAACAAAATTTGGCCAGGTGGTATTGACATTCAGTTGTTGTTGTTGTTGTGGTCATCAGTCCTGAGACTGGTTTGAAGCAGCTCTCCATGCTACTCTATCCTGTGCAAGCTTCTTCATCTCCCAGTACCTACTGCAACCTACATCCTTCTGAATCTCAGTGTACCCAACAAATTAAATACTTAAATATTCTAATAGCACAAGCTATTTTCTGTTCTTTACTCTTTTTACTCATTCAGTATTGATACGTAACTATACTTCAGTATTAGATACATTACCGAATTTCTTTTATAACTGTAAGTATTTTACCTTTACTTTACTCAAAACTTATTTCCTCGCTTTCACTTTAAAAAAATTAGTTCACAACAATTATTTTCAGACGTTTAGTCAAAGTTAAAAACTAGTGCTTGTAGAGACTGAATAGAGCACTTCAAATGTTTTTAAAACGGGGTTACTCGGAAGAGTCAAAAAAATGGTTCAAATGGCTCTGAGCACTATGGGACTTAACTTCTAAGGTCATCAGTCCCCTAGAACTTAGAACTACTTAAACCTAACTAACCTAAGGACATCACACACATCCATGCCCGAGGCAGGATTCGAACCTGCGACCGTAGCGGCCGCGCGGTTCCAGACTGTAGCGCCTTTAACCGCTTTTTTTTTTTTTTTTTGTAATCTCATTTTGTTCGCTTGTGTTCGTTGCATCTGCTCGGGGCGGACGTCGTAAGACATCCATTTATGTTCGTTGTTGATCGATTGACTCAGGTTTTTTTATTACAGAGGGCACGTAACCCTCTGACCGAACACGCTGAGCTACCGTGCCGGCAGTTGGCCACCAAGGCCGGCGGAAGAGTCAGAACCCCAGGAAAGGACCATATACAGGGTGTTACAAATAGTTACGGCCAAACATTCAGGAAACATTCCTTACACACAAATAAAGAAAAGATGTTATGTGGGCATGCGTCCGGAAACCTTTAATTTCCATGTTAGAGCGCAGTTTAGTTTCGTCAGTATGTACCGTACTTCCTCGATACACCGCCATGATTTCATACGGGATACTCTACCTGTGCTGCTAGAACATGTGCCTTTACAAGTACGACACAACATGTGGTTCATGCACGATGGAGCTCCTGCACATTTCAGTCGAAGTGTTCGTACGCTTCTCAACAACAGATTCGGTGACCGATGGACTGGTAGAGGTGGACCAATTCCATGGCCTCCATGCTCTCCTGGCCTCAACCCTCTTGACTTTCATTTATGGGGGCATTTGAAAGCTCTTGTCTACGCAACGCCGGTACCAAATGCTGAGACTCTTCGTGCTCGTATTGTGGACGGCTGTGATACAATACGCCATTCTCCAGGGCTGCATCAGCGCATCAGGTATTCCATGCGACGGAGGGTGGATGCATGTATCCTCGCTAACTGAGGACATTTTGAACATTTCCTGTAACAAAGTGTTTGAAGTCACGCTGGTACGTTCTGTTGCTGTGTGTTTCCATTCCATGATTAATGTGATTTGAAGAGAAGTAATAAAATGAGCTCTAACATGGAAAGTAAGCGTTTCCGGACACATGTCCACATAACATATTTTCTTTCTTTGTGAGTGAGGAATGTTTCCTGAAAGTTTGGCCGTACCTTTTTGTAACACCCTGTATAGGTGAATGATTAGGAACAAATAACATGGTGAACAAAATTTTTTCTTTGACGACAATGATTATTCAAAAATGTTAATTTTTAATTAATGGTTCACGCTAGCACAGTTCTAATTATACTATTCGTAACCTGTTGGCTGTAGGTGTTGGGAGTGGGGGACAGTAATGGCGGCTACACTTCCCACAATGCAGCGAACAAGTTTCTTGAAGTGTGGGCTAAATAATTCTTCTTGCCGTCGTTTTAACGTCCATTACATAGCAACGCAACTTCTACGAGAGCCGTAATAACTCAGCAGTCGTCATCTGAGGCTATTGCGCAACAATTTCCAGGCAAGGCATCGCCTGCTCCGTCCGAGTGCTGCCTGTTTCACTGCTGCCTACAAACTGTGTCTTCTCGTTCCCGCTCGCTCTACAGGTATCGCACCAAAATTCCAAGCCATCTTTTATGTTTCCCGCAGTAACTTCCCTACACTACAAAAGCACTACACATTGCCCGTAAGCGTGTACCATTTTATACTTATGACAACTTGCAGACATATAAAAATTACATCCACAAACATTTTCATTTCATTAATTCGTGAAAAAATATTATTTCGTAAACTATACATTTAAGATATTTCTTTGTGTGAGTTACAAATATGCATTAACAACGTACTCTAACACCACATAATCACATTTTACACGTAGTTCTTGCATATCACAGTTATGTTGTGATAAAATTTGAAGGGAAAAAGTTAGAAATTAGATGAATGCTTGTATTGCGCTATAATCTCTGCCTTCTCCTCTGCGAAGTATGCAGTTCCACATGGCCCTTGCAGAGCAGTTGTATAGTGTCGCTCCCTCATGCCAGCGTGTTTTTCGTCCCACTGTGTGTTTTTAAATTTTTGAGTATTTTCCCGATAATACCCTGGAACCCGACAATATGCAGTTTGAACAACGGACGCCTGGTGCGCTACCATTTTCTCCTGATTTCTCCTGAGACGGTTTCTAACTGAGACAAGGCTCGCCTATTCCCGCGGAAGGTCCGTGGGATGTCGCTGTCGTGTGAAAATTGAAATGGCGTCAGCTATTGCGTCCTGAGTTCTAGTGGTGAGTGCTTCTGCAACTCCATCAGTTTTTCCTGTTGCGAGTAATGTCATCTGTTTCTGAGATACTACTGTTAAACGGTTCCTTGAATACGGTTCAATTCGCGCGCTTGCAGCTTACTGTTAGCGTGGTACGGCGTCCCACAGTTGTTCTTCAGTGTACATTGCTACACGGCATGTGGTCGGGGATCAGATTATTCTAACTGCAACCTTGAGTGTTCGTGTGTTCCCCTACGTCTGTTATGTCTACTCTCTGTCGCCTGTGATTGGGCACCAGTGTGGGCACGTTTGCCCTTGGTGTGATTTGGTTTCGGCGTTGTAAATGTTCGTACATATTATCTTGATCTGCGGGCAATCACGGCAAAATCATCGCTCTCCCTATAGAAAGTATTTTATTAAAATCACGACCGGTTTCACGCTAATTTAGGCGCATCATCACGTGACCTAAACAGGAATCGGAAAGAAAGTATGTTACATTTCCTTCCCTTTCTTACGCTGGCTTAGTAAATCTCATTATATGAAGTAAAATAGTAGTGTACATTAGGCACGTATATTGTGACTACAACATTATTTTATGCCTCCCGTCCTTTACGTCATTGATAAATGAAAGCACGCTAGAAGCGTTTGTAAGATTGATAAAAGGAGATGTCTCTAAAGCAAAATAAGACGAGATTTTGCTTCAGAGAGAATAAAATATCTGCTGCAAAGCGTGTGAAAATGTGTATAAGCACAAAAAAATACCAAATTTTCAGCTGGAGGTGATGCGGGCATCGGCGTAAGGGTCACCGAAACAGCTACAGCCATATGCAAGCAGCCATGAGGAAAACTGCATTGGCTGTGGTATCAGAATACAGCGAAATGGCGCTAGCGAAAGTTGGGCAGTGAATCGAACTGCGAAACGTGGAAGAGGGGGAGGCGCTCTACATAAAAATAAATTACGATTTAAATTAGCAAATGATGTAAATAACGCACGATGCG
The DNA here is from genome assembly GCF_023864275.1 of Schistocerca cancellata. NCBI lineage: Eukaryota > Metazoa > Arthropoda > Insecta > Orthoptera > Acrididae > Schistocerca > Schistocerca cancellata. The sequence goes on from NC_064631.1 coordinate 338,173,361, forward strand.
TGGATGCGTGGACAGAAAACTAATACGGTAAATTCAATGTGATGCAGACTACTAATAATTATAATGGATATTATTTCACGCTGTGTGAAAACCAATGGAGAATTTCTAAGCATTAAAACTTTTTCACGCAGTAAAATACGTTATCGAAAAATAAGAACAATGGGCTATCTGGTGGTTTTAATAAAAACTTTATAAAGTCAGAGCGGAATTTTTTGCCTTCATATAAAAATGTTCAAACAGTTTTTGCCGTTGGAGCTTTTACTCGTGAGTTCCAATCTGGGTCGTCTGCGATAAGCTCTCCAGCGGTGATTACTTGCGATGCTATGTTGAGTATGGTGCTGTTATAGCGTGTTATAACGTTATTTGGCGGATTGTATGGCGATACCATTGCGGTGAAGGTTCCGTTGAAACTTTCCTACCTGGACTGTTGGCCGCGGCCTCCTATCTTCCGAGTTTTGGAACTCTGTGTCTGTGTGTTCTGTGTCTTCGTGGACGATGACTGCCGTCCCGTCTCGTGCCCTGTCGCCTGGTCGGTCGGTACGATACACGCAGTAGCTTGACATATGTAGCTGCTTGTGCGGTTTCAATAGTATCTCATTCGCAACCACAATCCGGATACCTTTCTCCTCCTTGAACGCAACTAATTCAGTCAATTTGTGGTAGATCTCGTTCAAGTTCCAGAACAGGATCCGTTTATGTGTTATAGCATTTTCGCGGGATAGGGTGGATGTGATATATTATCAATTGAATAGTGATGAAAATTTTGTGAGAAAGTTCTTCGTGGGATCCAACTCCTGGCCGGGTTGGGCTGTAGGCAGCTTCGAGGTGAAGGCAACGATCTTGTTAAGAAACGTTTACAACTTGAGACTGCGGAATAGTGTTGCCACTAATCCCCCAAAAGATAGCGATTTGTTTTTATTGGCCTGCGAGTTGTCGAATGAGTGTTATTCGGCCGTTGTTTGTCTGTTGTTGCACAGAGCCAGCAGAGATCTTGAGGCAGCGGTTGTGAGGGTGTGGGTCGGAGTCGCTGACTTTTTACGTGAGCCTGAAATCTACACTCCTGGAAATGGAAAAAAGAACACATTGACACCGGTGTGTCAGACCCACCATACTTGCTCCGGACACTGCGAGAGAGCTGTACAAGCAGTGATCACACGCACGGCACAGCGGACACACCAGGAACCGCGGTGTTGGCCGTCGAATGGCGCTAGCTGCGCAGCATTTGTGCACCGCCGCCGTCAGTGTCAGCCAGTTTGCCGTGGCATACGGAGCTCCATCGCAGTCTTTAACACTGGTAGCATGCCGCGACAGCGTGGACGTGAACCGTATGTGCAGTTGACGGACTTTGAGCGAGGGCGTATAGTGGGCATGCGGGAGACCGGGTGGACGTACCGCCGAATTGCTCAACACGTGGGGCATGAGGTCTCCACAGTACATCGATGTTGTCGCCAGTGGTCGGCGGAAGGTGCACGTGCCCGTCGACCTGGGACCGGACCGCAGCGACGCACGGATGCACGCCAAGACCGTAGGATCCTACGCAGTGCCGTAGGGGACCGCACCGCCACTTCCCAGCAAATTAGGGACACTGTTGCTACTGGGGTATCGGCGAGGACCATTCGCAACCGTCTCCATGAAGCTGGGCTACGGTCCCGCACACCGTTAGGCCGTCTTCCGCTCACGCCCCAACATCGTGCAGCCCGCCTCCAGTGGTGTCGCGACAGGCGTGAATGGAGGGACGAATGGAGACGTGTCGTCTTCAGCGATGAGAGTCGCTTCTGCCTTGGTGCCAATGATGGTCGTATGCGTGTTTGGCGCCGTGCAGGTGAGCGCCACAATCAGGACTGCATACGACCGAGGCACACAGGGCCAACACCCGGCATCATGGTGTAGTGAGCGATCTCCTACACTGGCCGTACACCACTGGTGATCGTCGAGGGGACACTGAATAGTGCACGGTACATCCAAACCGTCATCGAACCCATCGTTCTACCATTCCTAGACCGGCAAGGGAACTTGCTGTTCCAACAGGACAATGCACGTCCGCATGTATCCCGTGCCACCCAACGTGCTCTAGAAGGTGTATGTCAACTACCCTGGCCAGCAAGATCTCCGGATCTGTCCCCCATTGAGCATGTTTGGGACTGGATGAAGCGTCGTCTCACGCGGTCTGCACGTCCAGCACGAACGCTGGTCCAATTAAGGCGCCAGGTGGAAATGGCATGGCAAGCCGTTCCACAGGACTACATCCAGCATCTCTACGATCGTCTCCATGGGAGAATAGCAGCCTGCATTGCTGCGAAAGGTGGATATACACTGTACTAGTGCCGACATTGTGCATGCTCTGTTGCCTGTGTCTATGTGCCTGTGGTTCTGTCAGTGTGATCATGTGATGTATCTGACCCCAGGAATGTGTCAATAAAGTTTCCCCTTCCTGGGACAATGAATTCACGGTGTTCTTATTTCAATTTCCAGGAGTGTATTTCTGTGGCCAGCCAGAAACCGATGGAGAACATACTGAATGTAGTTTCCAGTCTGCAAGTCCTCAATATTATTTTGTTCACTGAAATAAATGCTTCTCTTCCCTGTGTATTGAGCAGTATTGAGAACTATAGTTACAAATAAGTGTTGAGCTCTAACTGACTGATATATTTGATAAACTTTCACACGCACAAGACAGTAATATTCCTGATAGTAATAATAGTATCTCTATTCTACACAACACTACGAACAATGGAGGGATGAACTCTGTGCTAAGTTCCTAGTAAATGGTCTTTCGCCCTGACTTCCGATAATCAAACTTGAGTGGTCGCCACAAAAGTGGAAAATAATCTCACCACTTGCCACGCGGGTATGATAACATTACGAGCGGCACACAGTCGGCCGGCGTGGCCGTGCGGTTCTAGGCGCTGCAGTCTGGAACCGAGCGACCGCTGCGGTCGCAGGTTCGAATCCTGCCTCGGGCATGGATGTGTGTGATGTCTTTAGGTTAGTTAGGTTTAATTAGTTCTAAGTTCTAGGCGACTGATGACATCAGAAGTTATGTCGCTTAGTGCTCAGAGCCATTTGAACCAACCGAGCGGCACTCAAACAGTTACTTCCGCGAAATCTAAGCGATACAGAACGGTGTACAGTCCTCGCGAGTTCATATTTGTACCGAAAACATGCGTTTAGTTGCAGCCTGGCTGGGACATCACCCGAGGCAGCGCGTAAACCGGCGCTTGACTGACGCGGACCGTATGGTAGCCGAGCGCAAAGTAAAGTCAAGTCGTGCCATCGCCCCTCAGGCGTATTTATATTTGGGCGCAGCGGACGGCCGAAGGGAACACCTGCCGTCATCCACTCTATCCCCAAGTAGCAGCATCTAAACGGCCACTTTATAGGACGCATAGCATTTTATAACACTGTTGCATATCAATATACAGTCTTTGTAATGTTTATATGACTGGAGTTAATTAGGGTTTATTCACAGAAAATGTTTTAGCTCGCCTACATATAAACTTTGCCGTCTAGAATTTTTAGAACGAAATTGATAGTAGAACATGACCTCTGAACTACATCTTTAAGAGACCTTGTTTTCATTGTTATTTACATCAAAGTCTTGTAAACTTTTCATATCTTCATTATTTAATATATGTAATAAAGTGCTGCAGTCAGAACTGTCTGTCATTAATATACCTGATACTTAATTTACTACAAATAAGGACGCTTCTGTTCCAAATTTACTTTTCAGTAAATTACTCGAAAACTATTTTAGGTAGCTTAATGAGGTCCCGTAGTTAATGTTTTTATATCGAACTGAAGCTACATACGAATTTTTATATTTTAAGTCTAATATGTAGCGCTTTCAATTTTTCTTAAAATCTCCGATTTTGACGAGACTTTTGTTCTGAGCAACTTGAAACTTCTAATAGTTAAGATTGTCATAGATTTGCACATTCAGAACAATCTTTGTTTTTCTAGTTTTATTATTTAGCCCACTTATTTTTTTCTTAAAATGATGTATTTAGGGAAAAGTATCCATATGATCACTGTGAGATTTAACAGTTTAAACATTAATATTCTGAAGCATGTATGGACGAAGTTAGGAAAAGGAGCTTTAAATTTTAATTTCATTCTTAGATTGTGGTGCAATACTTGTATGCCATGCACAGTCGCATTATGATGACATGGCTCTAGTAGCAAGGAACTTGGGTACGTCCCTTCAAACCCACTTGCCCCTGTATCTCTGAAATGATACAGCGCTTGTTTCGCCACAGGCGGGTGTGTCCTGCGAATAGTGGTATCTCTGACTGAGCTGATTGCTGGCGTTTGGGTGTTCCGTCGTTACTTTGTCTGTTGTGGTGTGGGAGTGTTTCCCTTTTTATTTGAAATGTTTCTCCTACTCCTTCTCTAAAGCTTTGTTTGTTTCCCTTGTGTGTGTGCCGCTGATCTGGTTCAAAAATATGGCTCTGAGCACTATGGGACTTAACATCTATGGTCATCAGTCCCCTAGAACTTAGAACTACTTAAACCTAACTAACCTAAGGACATCACACAACACCCAGTCATCACGAGGCAGAGAAAATCCCTGACCCCGCCGGGAATCGAACCCGGGAACCCGGGCGCGGGAAGCGAGATCGCTACCGCACGACCACGAGCTGCGGACGCCGCTGTTCTGTTTGTTTGAATGTTGCATTTCGTGGGTTGAGATTTTTTTTGTGTTCTCGTGAGTTGTGTCGCTTTTCGTAGCCGGTGTGAGCATTGCTTCTGGCGTTGGCTGTGCGGGCAACGTAGCTGTTGCTGGGTTTGTGTGTTTCGGGCGCTGATTAACCTGTGCCTTCTCTGCTTCACCGCTGACAACACCAGGGAAGCTGACCAGTCGAGGGTTGTGGGTGGCGGTAGGGGGATTTAGGAATTGGATCGGAGCTGTAATCGGTTTTGTGCTTTCGGTCGTTTTACGCCTCAGCGCCTCCTTGTAGGGAATGCACCCCAATGGCCACATGTGGTCCACCACACTTGGCACATTTGAGTGCGTCTGTCTTTGCCTACACTGTTGTGTGTGGTCGTTGCTAGCACATTTGCGACAGTGAGATGCCAAGCATGTGGATGCGTAACCAAATCACTGGCAACGGTGATCCTGTTGTGGAGAATACAGTTGTTCATGGAATTCTACATTTACAACCATGGTCGCATATTTAGCCGTATCAGCTTACAGCGCAAGGTAATTAGTAGTGGCCCACGTGTTCTGAACTCCCTCACCTTGCTCACGATGCTGCAGTTCCAATCTGGTCTGGTAAGCTCTCTCAATACTGTCACGTTCGTGGTGCTTATGTCAATCTCTTTGAACACGTACTGTTGTTTTTTTTCCCTCAACAGTGGAGTACATGACAAATTCTACTTTGTTTTCCTTTAGAAATTTTACATTATTTTTGTAATCTGTTTTGGTAGACACGCGCAATGAAATGTAATCACGTGAGGGTTTGGTGTAGTACGTGACTGGGTTGTGCCTACTCACGAGTGTTGCGTTTAGGCAACTCAGGTCGTCATAGTTTCGTACCACGACAGATGGGAAGATAGCATTTCTCGTTGCAGTCTGCACAGCAGCTTGTGTCGTGTTGTGCAGTGAACTGAGCGGTTGGTGTTGTCACTTGTGTTGCTGTTCCTAATTCCTAGTCCGTTGGGTGTTTGCACCGACATTTCGTCGCCGCAGCATGAGTAAGTGGGCTTACCTGCCCGTGTGTTGGTTTTCTGTACCTTTTTGCGTGTAGCCTGTTGCCAGCGTATCTCTCAGTGTATCTTTTCGAGTTGCGTATCGAAAGTAGCATTTTCAGTTGCGATTTGCGTTATGTCTGTGTAAGTTGTGGCGTTGTTGTGATGTTGCCCACATAGCCTCCGCCCCTTGCAGCGCTTGTCTTTTGCTGTGGTTGAGGTGAAGGACTTCTACCGGGGTGATCCGCCATCTCTGCAGCAATCATGACTTTTTTTTAGGGATAACGACAATTCTGCATTTTTTAGAAAGCGCAGGTAAATTGTGTAACCCTACGACGTCGGTGGCCCCAGATCAAAAGAACGCGGAAAGAAGAGAGTGACCTACAGTGCTTGGGGTTACCCGCCGAAAACGAGCTCCTGACACTGACACTCCTTATCAAAGAGCGGGAGAGTCCCGCTGAGAAGGTTGCGGGAACTGCGAGTCATGGACTCTTTTTTTTTTCCGCTGAGCGCTAATACGCGTCAGCCTAATGTCAACACGACTCTCTATTTTTTAGCGAATCTCACAGGGAACTGTCGCAGACTAGCTGCATCTGTTCTACCTATACCACAATCAAAACAGTACCTACATAAATTTATGTTTGCACACACAGCAAAAAAGAGTTTTGCATGACCTCGGTCCCGAGAAACCTGTACAGAAAATTGGAATAGATCAACATAAACATCACTTCCACCCTTTTAATTGCTCATGAAAACCACACATTGCTTGTTGTACCACCATACAGCGAGATCTTAAGAGGTGGTGGTCCTAATTGCTGAACACGCCGGTGCCTCTAATACCCAGTAGCACGTCCTCTTGCAATGATGCATGCCTGTATTCGTCGTAGCATACTGTCCACCAGTTCGTAATGGCACTGTTGGTCCAGATTGTCCCACTCGTCATCGACTATTCGGAGTACATCCCTCAGAGTTGTTGGTCAGTCACATCGTCCATAAACAGCCCTTTTCAATCTTTCCCAGGCATGTTCGATAGGGTTCACGTCTGGAGAACATGCTGGCCACTCTAGTCGAGCGATGTCGTTATCCTGAAAGAAGTCATACACAATATGTGCACGATGGGGGCGCTAATTGTCGGCCATGAAGAAGAATGCCTCGCCATTATGCTGCCGATATGGTTGCATTATCGGTAGGACGCAGGCATTCACGTATCGGATAGCCGTTACGGCACCTTCCATGACCACTAGAGGCGTACGTCGGCCCCACATAATGCAACCCAAAAACAGCAGGGAACATCCTCCGCCGGCCGGTGTGGCCGAGCGGTTCTAGGCTTTACAGTCTGGAACCGCGCGACCGCTACGGTCGCAGGTTCGAATCCTGCCTCGGGCATGGATGTATGTGATGTCCTTAGGTTAGTTAGGTTTAAGTAGTTCTAAGTTCTAGGGGTCTGATGACCTCAGAAGTTAAGTCTCATAGTGCTCAGAGCCGTTTGAACCATTTTGAACCTCCACCTTGCTGCACTCGCTGGAAAGTCTGTCTAAGGCGTTCAGCCTGACCGTATTACCTCCCAATACGTCTCCGAAGATTGTCTGGTTGAAGGCATAAGGGACACTCATGGGTGAAGAGAACGTGATGCCAATCCTGTCTATTCAGCATGTTGTTGGGCCAATCTGCACCACGCTGCGTGGTGTGGCGGTTGTAAAGAGGGACCTGGCCATGGAGGTTGGGAGTGAAATTGCGCATCATGCAGCCTATTGCGCACAGTCGTAACACGACGTCCTGTGGTAGCACGAAAAGCATTATTCAACATGGTGGCGTTGCTGTCACGGTTTCTCCTAGCCATAATCCACAAGTAGCGTTCATCCACTGCAATAGTAACCCTTGGGCGACCTGAGTCAGGCATTTCATCCTCAGTCCCTGTCTCTCTGTATCTCCTCCAAGTCCGAACAACATCGCTTTGGTTCACTCCGAGACTCCTGGACACTTCCCCTGTTGAGAGCCATTCCTGGCACAAAGTAAGAATGCGGCTGCGACCGAACTGCAGTATTGACCGTCTAGGCATGGTTGGACTACAGACAACACGAGCCGTGTACCTCCTTCCTGGTGGAATGACTGGAACTGATCGGCTGTCGGACCCCCTCCGTCTAATAGGCGCTGCTCATTCATGATTGTTTACATCTTTGGGTGGGTTTAGTGACATCTCTGAACAGTCGCATTTTTAATGCGTTTATTTGCGATGGTCTGTCGTAGCAGTGTTGCTTCGTATACCACGCTTCAAAAAAGTACTGGTAGTCATTCTTGGTGCACATCATGCTCCGGCCTGAAGTAATTATTCAGTTTGCTACAGCTTGAAAGCTATTTTTGGTGCGGTTTAGTTTTGCCGGTGCATGCTTCATCACATTATCAATCAGGTGCGTGACCTCGTCTTTCATCCATATCTACGGTTAGAATAAATGTTATATCCTTCGAAACTCACGGTAGCCCTAGATTTATATCAAGTGTCGAACTTAGCAGCAACTTCTATTTTCGTCGCCCGTAGTTCGCGATGTAACATATCCTCGAAACTTCCAGTTACATTAAAACTTTGCTCTATACCAGTTACCGAACCAGGAATCTTGTCTTTCGTGGGCAACATTCATACCGATTACGCCCGCCCATCGTGACCCTCTACACGCCCTGAAATCTTTATTTCTGCCAGTACATACGTTCTACTTTCTACGCTTCATGGGAGTTCTGCTGCATGTCTTGCGAGAATAGCGCTCCTGGGCGGAATGAATGGAGTAGCCACAGTCTTGGGTACTGTTTCCAGAATACTTCTTTGACGCTGCTGTGTTTCGAAACTTCGCGGCTAAAACTGTATGCCTGGCTGGAAACTTCCTCGTCTGCAAGAGCAGGATCTGTTATTCCATTCAGCACCCTATGGTGCGTTACTGAAATATATCAGCACATTAGTGAGCGGTGACGCTTTAGTCGATGTACCTTTGCGCCAGTATCCTACTTACCTCATATATCAGCAGTGGTCAATTCTTCGGTTGTGATCAGAGGATACGAAGGACCGTAGTGAGTTCTCAGTAGTGCTCGTTTGGTGAGCTACGAGCAGAGAAAGGAAGGTTGGAGGGCTTTCCTTGAGACAGCGTGGTGCGATCTTAGTCACGACTGTGAACTTCCTACGGACTTCAGTGGTGATTCGAATCGCGTCGCGGCGACAGAGTTTGCTGGCGTGGGACATAGCGGACGGGAAATTGTACAGCAGGACTTGGGAGGAACCATGGCTGTTGTGATACGGCACTGTGATGGCTACTTATCGCCTGCGTCGTGAAAATCCTGTGGGTCCGGTTTGATTTGTCCGCTTGTTGCAGAAACTTCCTTTGTTTGATGGTGAACTCTGTAAATTGCCTTGTGAAATTGTGAATCTTATGGGCTAACCTACCAGCCTTATCGTACTCTCGTTGTCTTCCACTGTGAGGTTTTTTTTAATTAATTTATTTATTTTTTAATGCCGGCCGGTGTGGCCGAGCAGTTCTAGGCGCTACAGTCTGGAACGGCGCGCCCGCTACGGTCGCAGGTTCGAATACTGCCTCGGGCATGGATGTGTGTGTTGTCCTTAGGTTAGTTACGTTTAAGTAGTTCTAAGTTCTAGGGGACTGATGACCTCAGATGTTGAGTCCCATAGTGCTCAGAGCCATTTGAACATTTATTTTTAATGTGTAGAGAGTCCGGGATCTAGCTGAAAGTAGTTATCAAGGCTGTGATAACATTTGAACTGAAGCTTACAAAGTAATTATTGAATGCTGAGTGCACGAAAAATTGTGATTAAATAATTACCTGATTGCGTAAGAGACAGGTCGGAGCCGTTGGTAGATTTAAAGGTTTATTTTGAGACGGTTCCTTAAATAATACGACGGTAAAGTCAAAGTAGTTAAATTTTGTTCATTTGTGGAAATCTGAACGGATTCCTTTAAACTGCGTTCATATGTTCTGATCCTGTATTACATTTCTTTCATGTGTTCCAAGTAGCTAAATAAGTGTGCTGGGAAACCGTGGAGCATGTACTGACGACCGGTTTGTACGTCATAACTAAGTAGTCCCTTGTTACCGCTGCGTGTAATCAATTCAGCCATCTGATGACAGTATCTACGTCCGCTGGTGGATGCCTCACTCCGTTGTTACTGCAATTCTTGAGGCAGCGTGCAGCCTTATTCATATGAAAAATGTAATTCCTTTAGTGTCTCAGAAAACGTATGGTGTGTAAGATTTTAAGTTATTTTTAAGGTTGTGTCTTGCAAATTTTACTTAAGTCACTAGTGAATTTAGTTTCTATAAGAACTGTTTCACTTCTAGCCGCAGTATTTTCTGGAGTTTAAAATTAATTGAGCGTTTCAAGGTTTAAAAGAGAAGTTAAGATTGAGTTTTCAGGTATAATCCGTGCTTATTTCAGTGCACTGTGGACGTGATCAATTGTAGGTACAATTAAGATCTTGTTCATTTTATCCGTAAAAAATGTGTTTTTGAAGCATCTGTTGTTTATTACCTAATCCAGCCCGTCAACACTCCACCAAATAGCTCCTGGCTATCACTTCATTTGAGCTACCTACATTTGAGCTTTAGCTTCTGGGTAAATACTTTCTGGCTGCGTTATCGGGGCCTGAAAGAGATTCAAGGTTCCGAACACTGGTAAGGCATTCGGTGGTAATGGCTGCACTCTAGAAATACGAGTAATACAGAACACCCAAGTAACCTGTCCGATCGCTACTTATACTTGTTGGTTAATTTATAGTCCTGTCAAAGAAAATCAGTGCCGGTACTCCGTGGTCGTTGTCGTGGTTGCTGATGGACTTTGAGCTCTGCAGATTATGAGTAGTTAGTTGATACCCTTAGTGAGAATTCGTACGTTTTGCGAAAGTCATGTTAGAATTGTTGACAACTCTAGTGTAATCTCTGGGTAATAAATCCGCAGTAGGTAAGACTTCTAATTTAAAACCGCCCACGTTTACTTGATGAAGATGGTCCTGTATGTTCCACGCTGTAGGATCTGTTGTTGTTTAGATGGAAAATTCAATGGAAGTGAAACTTTGCTCAAGTGTTACTGATGGTAACAGGTAAAAAATTTGTTGTATCACTACTCACCTCGGCAGGAACGTGATGGTCTACCTGGTTGAACAAGCCCTGGGGGTTTCATGTTCAATCCTCGTTCCAGCCGCTCCATGACTGATGACGGCTGACTCAACCTGACGTCCAAATGAGTACCGGTTCCTATCCCAAGGGTAAAGGGAGGCCAAGGCGCGGCGCTCAGTACCCCTTGCCCTCTAGTGACGCTGTTGTAAAAAGGGCTGCTCTCTACATGCAGACAGGCCGATAGTCTTTCGCCGCAGACGGTGTCTTCTGCTGCTCACCTCAGGCGCCTCATTACTTCCATTAATTTGAAGCTTCGTAATGAAATACACGACTGGCCATTAAAATTGCAACACCAAGAAGAAATGCAGATGATAAACGGGTATTCATTGGACAAATATGTTATTCTAGAGCTGACATGTAATTACATTTTCACGCAATTTGGGTGCATATCGTGAGAAATCAGTACCCAGAAAAACCACCTCTGGCCGTAATAACGGCCTTAATTCGCCTGGGCATTGAGTCAAACAACGCTTGGATGGCATGTACAGGTACAGCTGCCCATGCAGCTTCAACACGATACCACAGTTCATCAAGAGTAGTGACTGGCGTATTGTGACGCACCAGTTGCTCGGCCGCCATTGACCAGACGTTTTGAATTGGGGAGCGATCTGGAGAATGTGCTGGCCAGGGCAGCAGTCGAACATTTTCTGTATTCAGAAACGCCCGTACAGGTCTTGCAAAATGCGGTCGTGCATTATCCTGCTGAAATGTAGGTTTTCGCAGGGATCGAATAAAGGGTAGAGCCACGGGTCGTAACACATCTGAAATGTAACGTCCAATGTTCAAAGTGCCGTCAATGCGAACAAGAGGTGACCGAGACATGTAACCAATGGCACCCCGTACCATCACGCCGGGTGATACGCCAGTATGGCGATGACGAATACACGCTTCCAATGTGCGTTCACCGCGATGTCGCCAAACACGGATGCTACCATCATGATGCTGTAAACAGAACCGTGTTTCAGCCGAAAAATGGCGTTTTGCCATTCGTGCACCCAGGTTCGTCGTTGAGTACACCATCGCAGGCGCTCCTGTGTGTGATGCAGCGTCAAGGGTAACCGCAGCCATGGTCTCCGAGCTGATAGTCCATGCTGCTGCAAACGTCGTCTAACTGTTCGTGCAGATAGCTGTTGTCTTGCAAACGTCCCCATTTTTGACTAAGGGATCGAGACGTGGCTGCACGATCCGTTACAGCCATGCGGATAAGATGGCTGTCATCTCGACTGCTAGTGATACGAGGCCGTTGGGATCTAGCACCTCGCTCCGTATTACCCTCCTGAACCCACCGATTCCATATTCTGCTAACAGTCCTTGGATTTCGACCAACGCGAGCAGCAATGTCGCGATACGATAAACTGCAATCGCGATAGGCTACAATACGACCTTTATCAAAATCGGAAACGTGATGCTACGCGGTTCTCCTCCTTACACGAGGCATCACAATAACATTCATCAGGCAACGCCGCTCAACTGCTGTTTGTGTATGAGAAATCGGTTGGAAACTTTCCTCATGTCAGCACGTTTTAGATGTCGCCACCGACGCCAACCTTGTGTGAATGCTCTGAAAAGCTAACCATTTGCATATCACAGCATCTTCTTCCTGTCGGTTAAATTTAGCGCCTGTAGCACGTCATCTTCGTGGTGTGGCAATTTTAAAGGCCAGTAGTATAAATTTCTAGCAGTAACTGTCGTTGGTTACTGTTACTCTTTTTGCACTCTCACGTTTTACAGCTCTAATTAAAATGTTTGCTGAGAAACCTGTACACTCCATGTTTCGTTTGGTTCCCTTATTTTTATCTGTAGCCTAAATTCGTATTAGAACTACAGTTTTCCCACGATTCTTAGTCGCTGTCATTGTCGACCAATTCGAACATCAACGGTGGTTCGATAGAATGACTTTATGTGCGGTCTTATTTCTCTTACTGCGGGCATGTCGTTCTCGGCTTCTGTCAGCTTATCATCTAATTGCAGCAACTCATAGAGGTGCAGCGTGGGCTGTAATTGGCAGCGAAACTTGATAGATATGCTAACGCAGTATGTGGAACCTATTTACTCCGGAAAAAATTGGTTCCAATTTTGGTCACGTATTGGACAGTATGACATCTAAGCAGTCATTTGACAAGTTATAACGTGAATGAACAGTACAGCTATTGAGAAGAGACACCGTGCGTTGTTAATGAAACTCTTTTATGTCAACGGCAGCAGTTACAGAGCTCCACCGAAGTAGTATCGTCGACTGAAAAGGTCTGAGGAGAGGCCTGACGTCGTTAAATGGTTTAAAGAAGATGATGGTGAAATTCGAAAACACGGCAAGGAAGGCGTCCTCTTTCGGTCGAAGTTATTGTCGAGGGTGGTGTTGCTGTAGGTGACTATGTACCACGTGCCCCACGTAGTGCTAGGGTTCGTGCAGTGTGACGAGCATTTTCCATGCTATGGTCAACAGTACGGAAGGGATTTTCCACTGGTACCGGTACAAGGTCCAGATGGTGCAGCAACAGAAACATCATGACTTACAGCAACGTTTTCAATTTGCTCTGCTGTTTCTAGCACTTATCAAAATTGATGACATTTGGCCGGGCAATATTCTCTGGAGTGACGAAACACATTTTGCAATAGAGGGTGCAAAGAATGCAGAACTGCCGAACTCGGGGAACTGTTAAACCTAGTGTTAACCGCAAACAGCCACTGCACTCGCCGTATGCGACTGTGTGGTGTGGATTCACAAGGACCTTGATTCTCGCTCCTTTCTTCTTTGAAGGGAATATAGCCAGAAGACCTTTCAGGGGTACGCTATTGAGACCTCCTTGTGATTCCTGCCTGCCGGCCGCGGTGGCCGTGCGGTTCTGGCGCTGCAGTCCGGAACCGCGGGACTGCTACGGTCGCAGGTTCGAATCCTGCCTCGGGCATGGGTGTGTGTGATGTCCTTAGGTTGGTTAGGTTTAAGTAGTTAAAAGTTCTAGGGGACTTCTGACCTAAGATGTTGAGTCCCATAGCGCTCAGAGCCATTTTGATTCCTGCCTTGGAAGAGCGCCAACCGTGCGTAAAGCACTGTTTTCATGCGAACTGGCGCAATACGTCGTCCTGTGAAAGATCTGCAAATGTAACCCAGATGTTTCCCAGATGTATGGCCTCGAAGTCACCTGATCTGAACCAGGTAACTTGTGGCTCTCAGGATATCTAAAGGAACTTTATTACCAGGGACACATTCGCTCTCTACCTGATCTGAAGGTCATTATACAGGAATACTTTGCTTAGATTCCACCGGAACTGCTGCGAGCAACTAGTGATCATGTCGCTTTACGGATGCAGAACGTCATTGATGTCTAATTGCTCGTACTGAACAAATTATATAAATGGCGGTTAATAATCTTTCCTACCCAAGTTCCGTTGCTAATCCATTACACATTGAATCATTTCTACACGCCTCTCTTGCATTCATAGCACTAGATTTATACCTAGAGAGTATAACTTAACTAATTTTTTCCAG